>NC_133409.1:42222500-44722500 GCF_049350105.2 Macaca mulatta | reverse complement strand
AAGTAGACTGTCACCAGGTGATGGAAGGCAGCTGGATGATATGTTCCTTTTTAACTGAGATTCCTACACGGCTATAAATGGGTCAAGGTTAATGCATTTTAAAATCTATATCTCATTATTTCAGTTACAGTGAATTTTGAACAATCTTTAAAGAGCATAAATTTGAATTTATCAAAAGTACCTTTCTCAGAAATCTGTATTTATTTATCACAATTTAATCTAACCTTGGTCTTCCATCTAAAGATTTAAGCTGTATTTTTTTGTTTGTTTTTCTCTTGTTGCCCAAGCTGGAGTGCAATGGCACAATCTCAGCTCACTGCAACCTCTGCCTCCCAGGTTCAAGTGATTCTCCTGCCTCAGTCTCCCAAGTGGCTGGGATTAGCGCCACTATGCCTGGCTAATTTTTATGTGTGTGTGTGTGTGTGTGTGTGTGTATTTTTAGTAGAGACGGGGTTTCACCGTGTTAGCCAGGCTGGTCTCAAACTCCTGACTTCAGGTGATCCACTCGCCTCGGCCTCCCAAAATGCTGGGATTACAGGTGTGAGCCACCACACCCAGCCTAGGCTACTTTTTTAATCCACACTGAATCCACTGCCTTGAAGCTAGATTCCTCCTAGGTTTATCTCCAGGTGCACCTCTCTTTATCTGTATATGGTCTCTTTTCTTTTATTAGCTTTCTAGAAACAATTAAATACACAGCTTTAATTTCCTTTCTAGCTCCTGTGCATGAGCTGCAAGGGCTCTGTTCTGTCTTGAACTGTGTCTCCCAAGAAGGATGGAGCGCAGATTGATCACTGCCATTTAGGGCATCCCTCTATTCTGAGAGCCCCGCCCCATTACCAGCTCTTCCCAATCCAACAATGTTTTCTTGGCATTGTTCTTTTTGGAATATGAGGGAAAGTTTTCCTTCCTTTTCTTAATTCCTTCCTTGATTAGCAGCTGCAAGTTAGGTATGATGACTTTTAACCACAAAACATCTCAGAAGGCTGTTGCTAGCAGTAACACAACATACAATTTTTAAACAACTCTCTCTGATACAAGCTGTTCCAGCCAAAGGGTTCCTCCGAACTGATTTCTAAAATAGGTGATACTCTTCCAGAACAAAACATTTTATGCGAGATTTTTTTCAATGGTGATGTAAATCATCGCATGACCCATTTATCCTTAAAAGCTCAGCTTCTTTCCCGTGGTGCAGTCAATTAAATAATGATTTCTAGCACGACCGTACTGTAAGGGTCTCCTGCTACTTCCAAGAAGCTCCAAGTACTTGTGTGTTTGATATTGAAAATCATCACAGGATCCTTTTTAGGGGAAAGGCTATAGGTAGGTGTATCTGTATAGTTTTGGAGAGAAGCCAATAGATAGTCAAACATTCTTTTTCATGGATTTTAACTTTGTTAAGACTTGTAAATTTACCTTTCTAGAAGATAGTGTGTTTACCCTACATTTTCCCTATTTTAATCGCATTTGTCTGAAACTCAGTTACTTCTTCCTTTAGTTCCAAACCGTGTAAGTAGCTAATTATTTTCCCAAGCTCCACCTATTTACCTTCTTTATATCTTATTAGGCCCATCTCTTCTGGCCTCCTAGAGCTGTACTATACAATTATGTGACCACATGTAGCTATTTAAATTTAAATTGACCAGGCGCGGTGGTTCACGCCTGTAATCCCAACAGTTTAGGAGGTTGAGGCCAGTGGATCACTTGAGCTCAGGAGTTCAAGACCAGCCTGGGTGACATGGTGAAATCTCATCTTTACAAAAAATACGAAAATTAGCCCAACGCAGTGGCACAGGCCTGTTGTCCCAGCTCCTTGGGAGGCGAAGGTGGGAGCATGGGAGGCTAAGGTGGGAGGATCCCTTAAGCCCGGGAGATGGAGGTTGCAGTAAGCTGAGATTGTGCCGTGGCACTCCAGCCTGGGTGACAGAGTGAGACCTTGACTCAAGAAAAAAATTTTTTTTAATTACAAATAAATTTGAATTAATTAAAATTAAACTAGGCCGGGCACGGTGGCTCACACCTGTAATCCCAGCACTCTAGGAGGCCTAAGTGGGCAGATCACAAAGTCAGGAGCTCGAGATCAGCCTGGCCAACATGGTGAAACCCCATCTCTACTAAAAATACAAAATTTAGCTGGGCATGGTGGTGAGCACCTGTAATCCCAGCTAATGGGGTGGCTGAGCCATGGCTTGAACCCAGGAGGTGGAGGTTGCAGTGAGGAAAGATCATGCCACCACACTCCAGCCTGGGTAACACAGCAAGACTCCATCTCAAAAAAAAAAAAATTAAACTTTCAGATTTTCAGTTCACTGGTCACATTTTCAGTGCTCGTAGCCATACGTGGCTAGTGACTAGTATACTGGACAGTGCACACATAGGACATTACCATCATTGCACTGCTGTTGCCTGTATGACCCATAAGTTTCTTTATCTGTCTTTCCTGTGGTATCGCAGGGCCTTGAGTGTTGGCTGTATAGTAAGAACACTACAATATTTGTTGAATAAATAATCTATCCAGAAAGATGTCTCACTATTCACAAGATGGGAAGACAGAGAATGGGACTTTAAAAAGAATCCCTGATTGGAAGCAAAGAACAAAAAGGTGAGTGTCTAACTAAAGTAAAATGTGGGCAAGAATAATGGACAAAACACAAACACAAGCTTGTGCCTGTTGAGTAACTACAGAGAGATTAACGGTTCACAATGAGTTAGATTTCCATTCCACATTGAAGTTTACAAAATTTTTACATCTGGCTATTTTATCAAAACTAACAATTCAAATCACTAATCTAACCAGTTCATAGCCAGAGGTGAAACAAACAAACAAACAACCAAACAAACAAAAATTATCATTGGGGCTAAAGAGTTCTCCATTAGTTTCTTTATTAATTCAACATTTGCTTGAGTTCAACATACAAAAGATGAAAGAAAAGAAAGTGCAAGAGAGATTATTAAGTCATCCACCACACAAAAACGTATTTATATAGATAAAGGCAGTTGCTAATTTAAAAAATGCATTTGGCTTAGAAGTTTGTTAAAATAATGATTCCCATAGAAACAAAACACATCCTATGATATGAGGCTCAAGGGCAGCCTTCCAAGACCAATGTCAGCCACCCCATAGGTGAGTTAGAACCTTAGGACTGTGTGTACCCCTGATTCTATGGGCAAATACATTCAAAATTCTAATTCAAGGGACCTGGATCCTCTCACAAGAATGCCTCACCTATATATACCTGACTGCCTTAACTCTGAATTAGTAATGGGGGTTTTATGGCCTTGGGCCAAGAAAGCAAGAAACCCAAGGGGGTAGAAACTGAAATAAAGGGAACAGGGAGCCAAGGTGAAAAGGTGTCAGGAGCTCTGGATGAGCAAAGGGTGAGGAGCAGAAATAGGGCATCTAGAAGATGCAGAGGTTAAGGGACAGTGGTGGGGAAAAGGGCAGTAATGGGAGAATTCCACTTGAATGCCGCCTGTCCAACTGCTGCCCAGCACTGTGATAAAACCCTTAAGCAACTTCTCCGTCTCCCAAGACAAAGAGAAGAGTCCTACTTTGACCTCAAGGCTCATGTGTCTGGCCCTCTCCCGCTTCAGCTGTCACCAAGCTGCCCTTGGCCTCTTCTCTGCTCCCCCGGCCATCTTTCTGTCATTCCCTTGCCCCATGCCAACTCAGATCTCCAAATCTGCTACTTAACCTGGAATTTTCTTCATTTCCTTCTTGAATGATTTTGTTTCCCTTCAACCTTCACCTTTCAGCATTTATCACTTCCTCAGGAAAATCCACCTTGAACCCTGGATTAAGTTCAATCTCTCCTATTATCTGTACTCATAGTATGTACTTTTACCTCATTGCATTTATCAGAGCTGTGATTTTACATCTATTGATGTAAATTATTTGATTAAAGGCTATTTTTCCCTCTAAGTCTAGACTGTAAACTCCAGGAGGCCTGTTCCAGGTCTATTTCTGCTCACCAGTGTGTTCTTAATGCCCTGTCTAGTGCATGGCACATGATAGAGATTCACTAAATAGATGTGGAGTGAATGAATACATGAATGAAATATGATGGGGGGGTGGTTCTCTCAGGCTCTAGATAAGGTATTTTAGGGGTTAATCCTCCCTGAGTATGGGAGACGTGATGTTTATGTGTACATCCAGTCATTCACAAATAAATGACCACAAGTGAGGAAGTCCCTGTATTCATTTGAAAGTTAAAATGTTTATGCAACTCAGTGTGTTTTTCCATCCTTTCTCTCCAGCTATCCTCCTTTCCTTTCACATGAGATTTATTCTAAGAGCCTTGGACTGAATTTTTTAGTGTAATTGAGAAGACAGGAGGTTCTGTCCTCCAATAGAACACATACTTCCTCTCCTTAAAACAGAAAAATACTTTAGAAAGCTAAACTGTTCACAGAACACTCGATTTAGAATTGTCAGGGAGAAAAAAAAAAGAATCAAATCAGAAAGTAGCCTCTTTGACTTACTTTCACGGTTCCAATTAAATAACTGTAGATCAGGAAAATAAATGTGCCTAATTATAAAGTTTGTAGGACCTTGAGGGGTCTCATGACAGGGAGCACTTGTCTTCTTAAATGGGATTTACTCTAATGGGGTTAGCCTCCTAAGAATATACTTGTATTTGTGCTTTGTGCTTCTTACCCTAAGGGGTTAACACAGAATGTGGTAACTTGTTCAGTACCCACTTCCTTGTGTCCTGCTAAAGTAAAAAAGAATTGCTTATAAGGGCAGAAAATGTCATCATTTTTGCACTGGCCCTGACCCTAGCATCTAAAAATACAAAATGCTGGAGTTTCTATAGCAGGTGACTTTTTAAAAAAACGTAAAGAGGGCTAATTGTTTAAGGTTTAAATGTAGTCCGTAGAAGAGAACAGAAATAGAGCGGTGTCTCTCTAAATGACCTAGCTTGTATAAAACCAGGCATACAATTCATTTAAAGGACTTTTTGTCTCGGCATTTTTCCTCTAGATTTACAGAGAAGCATTTCTTTTTCAGCACAATGGATAATAGTGTCATCTTGGCTACCTTCTGTCTATAAGTGGGGTTAATTTTAGCCTGATCCTCATGTTGAGCACATGGAAGAATTTATATTACTCATCAACCTTTGCTAGAAGCCTAAGATAGCCTTTAAGTCTCAGAGAAAGTAGCTCCTGTTTGAAGAGATTCTCCTGTCACATGCTGAAGTCAGAGAGGGTAACTGTGAACCTAGAAAAGGCTGCACCTGTTATTGTATATACCATTGCTGCTAATTTTGGCCTTTCCTTTCAGTTTAAATTTTTTTCCCTTTGATATATACTCTATTTCTTAGTTTAAATACACATTTCAAAACACTTCCTTTGGGTAATTGAAGTGAAATTGATCATTCTTCAAATGTAAGTTTTTAATTGACTTCCTCCTTCCTGACTAGGAAATTAACTTTCAGTCCTCTCTTATTTGATCTGTTAAACAGGGTATGTAACACCCTCCAAACAGCAAGATTTAATGAGGTCCTAAATGCCGAAGACTTCACCTGATAGAGGTTTAACATTCCCACCTAACTTTTAAAGACAACAATCAAACTTACAATTCTAGCTGCAAAACATATTGATTGACATCATTGTCCATAATATATTGAAACAGTCAGCTATAGTCTTGCTCCTCTCTGCCAGTTGCAAGGCACCCTTTAAAAATCAATTGCCTTCTCCCGGTGCAGAATTGCCAGAAGTAGATATCTGATGCCTCAACTGTAAGCATATTTGTTCATTTTCAGTCTCATTTCTGTTGTTTTTAATGATTTCAATGAAAATTGAAATCTAATGTTTGAACTGAAAAGGATCAATAACATCTGAGAACAACTATGCTCAAATATTTCACAGCCCATTCATTACAAGAGGTTGTTGTTTTTCATGCTGGTTGTTTGCCAAACTGCCACCTGGACAACCAGGCTGGTGACCAAACAGGTGATAACACTCTCACAGTTTCACAGAAAACGCACCCAGAACTAACATTGCCACACTGCAGTTCCTTGACTTTAAGTGCTTTATAGATTTTTCTGTTGTTCATGTGGTTATAGTCCAACACTGTGAAAAACAAGCTCTAGAATCCCAGATCTCAGTCTACAAAGGTAGGTTTTACTTCTCAGAAGGAAACACATCTCCAAATCCCAGAATGTAGTACAGTTGTGACCTTCAGGGAATTCTACTGCCTACAACAGCTTATTTTCCTAGGAAGGAAACTTCCAGATTTTCTTTGATGGTACTCTTCACCATGGGGAAAATTTTCTGACTCTGACCCCCTGAATGCCTCCATAAAGTTGTCTCAATCAATGACATAAATATATTTGGTGACACTGTACACACATACCCAGTGTGCACATATACTCTGACCTTCACCAAAGACAGAATTTTTCATGGAAATAAGATTTTTCTCAGTGATGGATTTTCCTGGAATGAATTAAATTAATTAGCATTCTCTTCCTCCAATGTTTGCTTCATTTGCTTTCCTTTCTCTTGCCAGCATTCTGTCCTATTACCTGTGTTAAAGACATGAAGATTTACACTCCTGACTTTTTTCTACATATTTTATCATAATTTCATTATTGTTTTCATTTTCCATATCATATATTCTGCTTGGTTTTTAAATATATCTTTTAATATCTTGGAAGTAAAGGATCAGCTGGGCAATAGAAACAGGAGGAAATAGAGCCTTGTCATGTTTGTAAAAAGAAAAGATGAAGCCAAATGAAAATTGCAATATCTGTTACTTTATTACATCCGTATTTTTCCCCTGACCGAGTGTAATACTTTAAACTTTTTTCCTCCCTGGTTCTCATAGAACTGACACATTGCAGGTGCCACAGTTTAGATTTAACAATGAAAAAAGTCCATCTCTTTTCTAGTTCAGCAGGAAAGACATCACAAAAGATAGAGTTATCATGAGCTAATTACAGTCCTTGAAAATTACCTTTGTGCTTAGCAAATATGCATTTTTTTTCTTTGCTGGTGATGAAGAAGTTGGCAGTTTAAATAAAAAACACTATTTAAAGTAACAGAGTACAGTTATATAACCTTTTCACATAAATCACACAATAACTCTTTGTGCTTTGAAAAAAAAAAGAAAAGAACCGTAGTGCTTGTTAAGAAGATTTATTTATATAATAATCTATGCAAAGGATTTTTTTCTCTTTTTATAAAAGTGGGATGTTCTTTTTTTTAACCTCTGGAAGTTGCAGAATAGAGGGCAGGAATACCCTCCAGTCACCACTTTTAGTAGCACACGCTCCAGCTACTAAAGACTTCAATTCAAGTAGTGTTTTGGCATTACCACACACCTTTATTTCTAAACACACAGATAGAAAACTTCATAAAGGAACAGTCTCTGCTTGTAAGTAAACAAAACTATAGGGTCAAATTCCAATCCAGTATAAAGATTCTTTTGCATTCACAAGTTGCATTATGGCCTGAGATCATTTTTCTCTGTTTTGTAGGAACACTATTCCTTCAAGTATGTTTGATCAGTCATGGGGGTGGAGAAATTCATGGGACCATTGAAGCCCTGTAGTTTCTTTACTGATTCTCCATGGAATTCTTTAATCAAGTCTTTTTTCCCCCTCACTCACCTTCCTGCCCATCCCTCTTTTGCTCCTTTTAACCTTATTCCCTGATTTAAATCTAGAAGCAGCAGTCTTTCATTATTTACAACATTGTACCCACCCTTTAAAAACATCCCCCATATAAAATGTCCTGACACCAAATTGATCTTATCACTGACCGGTCCACCCTGAGGGATTTCAGAATTGAAGAGCCAAGGAAATACGTAAGTTGCTAAATGCTAAGCTTGGCTCAAGCTTGCCCACTTAATCCTCAGTCCACAAGATCACTCCGGGAAAAGTGATCTTTTCACGGAGATAAACCTAGTAAGAAGCATTTCATTGGTCACATATATCTATTCCGATCCTTGCTGAACAGTGAGGGTTCTCAAGACAGGGCAACCCACAAGGGCTTTCTTGTGTGTCCTTATCTTTCACTGAGATGCTGACCTAACTTTTAAAAGCTATCTCCATGGAAAATTCTGGGCTCCACTCCAAAACCAATCAATAGGAGGTGGCTCTCTTAATCAGTGGCTGTGTTCCGTCTTTATATAAACAGGTTAAGCCAGCTGCCAGGGCCTCTGTGACCAGTTCCAGCTCACATTACCTTCAGCTGGAAAGATGGGTCTGTACCAAAGCTACATTATGAAAGTGGAGAACTCTTCCTCTCCCAGGTCATAGCAAAAGACCTGGCTGCTGTATGTGGTGATTAGAGTCACCAGTAATCTTACTCTTGTTCCTGAAAAAAAAAAAGTGAGTAAAATGTGGCACACCCTCATTGCCAGAATGGGTAAGATTTTACTAACCTGCCAATTGGAGGTAGCAACTCCAAAAGGAAAGAAGATTTTTAAAATTCTGATTGATACATAGTGTCAAGCAAATCATTTTCCTAATACAGTGGAAAAATAATAGAAGTAGAGATAACTTCTTGGTTAAAGATGGAATAGAGTGCTTGTTGTGGTGAGATCTGATTAACTGGAGGGACATCCTCCCACCAGCTAATCCACAAAGGGCTATCATTGCTCAGGATAGAGCTCAGAGTGTCAGTTTGAACAATCAACAGGCATGACTAATACTGAAAAGGCACTGCTGTCAAAAATCTGTTACATTCCTCAAATACCCATTCCTCTCCTTTGACCCTAAGAATGTTCCTCAGAATGATGTTAGCCCAAAGTAGCAGCAAAGCACATGGAATACAACCTAAATAAATGGAACAATAAAACAGGCTTCTGGCAGGGCGCGGTGGCTCACGCCTGTAATCCCAGCACTTTGGGAGGCCGAGGCGGATGGATCACGAGGTCAGGAGATCAAGACCATCCTGGCTAACATAGTGAAACCCCATCTCTACTAAAAATACAAGAAAGTTAGTCAGGCGTGGTGGCGGGCGCCTATAGTCCCAGCTACTCTGGAGGCTGAGGCAGGAGAATAGTGTGAACCCAGGAGGCAGAGCTTGCAGTGAGCCGAGATCACGCCACTGCACTCCAGCCTGCGCGACAGAGCAAGACTCCATCTCAAAAAAGCAACAACAGCAACAACAACAACAAAACAGGCTTCTGAGCAACACTTATACATGTTGACCAAAAATAATCCAGGCAGAAGAGGTGACACCATCTATGACTCCCTAAATTTTGAAACTTGCTTATGGTCCAACCAATAAAGCAGGATCATCAAAAGAAACAAAGCAAGCAAATGAAAACCTTCCCATTCAATGTGTTTTTGTTAGGTATTAATGAAGAATATTCTGCTCTACATTAATCATTACAATGGTAATAATTAGGAATTCCAGAACTCACTTCCAAAAGAAATCCTTTCCCAGAGAAAGTATTTTAACATGATATCACATTGATTTAAAATCACCGAATTAAGGCCACTGGTTTATAGGTCAAGCCATATTTGAATGGCTTGAATAACTTTTATCTTTTTTGCTACCAGAATTGAATGCAAAGTGGGGAGGGCTCTTATGCCGATTTTATTTTTAAGCGTGTGCAATAGCTACTGCAATTCCAGTAGGATTCTTCTGGTTTTTTTATATTTGACAGCATAACCCTACACCCATGGGAGCTGAGCTTTACGGGTGTTAAAGAGGATTTGTTGTAAGAAAATGATTATGATAGGATTTAATGTAATTGAAAGTCAAGGTACAGTAGCCATACAGTGTATCAGAGAGAGTGTCAAAACTTGCAGCGAGGGTGGAGTGTCTTTTGTTAAGTAAACAACAAAAGTAGAGAGAGAAGAAGATATTCTATGCACAACAGGATCTACAAGCTTGGCCAACCTGATAAGCCTGTCCCACCACCCTGGATATCAAACCCACAAGTGCTAGAGTGCTTCCCTGGCAAGAGGGGCCAAGAATAGCTGCAACATTCCTACCACACTAGAATGTTCTGAAAACAAGTTATATAATAACCTGAATTCTAGAACTTGCTAAGCAACAACCATAGCCCCTCTCAAGCTTCAGGGCAGAAAGGCTCATCCCTCAGCCGTCGCCCTGGCACTTCCAGTTCCATGACCTAGAGTCACTCAGTCCTTTCACATCTTTGCTGTTTGTCAATATGGTGGCTATGAACACATGTGCATTGCACACACATATGCACAGACACACACCAAGCAAGAATTGTGTGGCTCCCCAAGTTTTTCATCCCTGTTCTTGAAAATATCATTCTCTCTAAAAATTATGGGTGTATCAAACATGTGAATACTTTTCCATTAAGATATGGCTATAAGGATTGCAAGCAACATGACTTACTTCAGGCTCATAAAATAATTATAAGCCCCCAGGATTAGAATTTGGTGGTAGCAAGCAAAAGGGCAAGAATAACTGAAGACCTTTCTCCTATAATTACAGTGCTTTCTTTTACTTCTCCTGACTTTCTTCCCTACCATCCCAGGGTGTCATTAGCTCAGTTTGATCATAATTAATATACTAACTATATTTTGGTTGGCTTTTCACTACTTATGGTCCATGAGATGGGCAGAAGTAGAACCTGAAGTCTAAGGCCATATTTATCTTAGGCAAACAGCTGGAGAACATTTTTTCCAATCATTAATTCCAGTTCTTTAGTGCTATGGAATCCCATAACAGCCTTTGCAACAGAGACACATGAGTGCAGACAAGGCCAGGAACTTACTATTGTTGCTATCCGCATCAATATTATTTATGTATATACTGCATTTCTCAAGCATGAAAGTGATTTACGAAATGACACAGGATGTCAAATAGTGTGCATGGACTTGTGAGTAAGATCCTTTGAGGTGCTCTTTCTGCACACAAAGTTCATTTTCACCTGTATTCCCAATATCTGTTACAGATTTAAGCATCACTATATTATTTTTTTTAATATCAGGTTTTCTTTTTGTTCTAAATCGTGCTGCCCCAAAATCATGAATTTCAGAAGATTTATATCACATATCACAAATAAGGAATTTTTCTCCTCCTTTCTCCTTTATTTGTGGGCTAGCCAATTCTCTCCCTAGACATACAATATAAAGGACAATAGGGAAAAACATATTTTGTTTTATTTATTTATTTTTTGAGATGGAATCTTGCTCTGTTGCCCAGGCCGGAGTGCAGTGGTGTAATCTCGGCTCACTGCAACCTCCACCTCTGGGTTCAAGTGATTCTTCTGCCTCAGCCCCCCAAGTGGCTGGGACTACAGGCCTGCACCACCACGCCAGACAAATTTTTGTATTTTTAGTAGAGACAGGGTTTTACCATATTGGCCAGTGTGGTCTCGTACTCCTGACCTTGTGATCTGCCCACCTCAGCCTCCCGAAGTGCTGGGATTACAGGCGTCAGCCACTGCACCTGGCCAAAAAAATATTTTAAAGTGGAGATAAATTCAAACATCACCAGTCAGCCAGCACTGAACAGCAAATATATACACATACATATTTGACCCCTGAACCCTTGAACAACATGAATTTGAACTGTGTGGATTTTTTCAATAAAAGTTACACTGAGTGTCCCGCCTCCCCTTCCACCTCTTCTGCCTCTGCCACCTCTGAGACAACAAAATCAACCTCAGTACTTCCTCCTCCTCAGCCTACTCAATGTGAAGATGATGAGGATGAAGGCCTTTATGATGAGCCACTTCCACTCAATAAATAGTAAATACATTGTCTCTTCCTTATGATTTTCTTAATAACATTTTATTTTCCCTAGCTTAAGTTATTTTAATAATACAGTATATAATACAAATAACATACAAAATATGTGTTAATGGACTGTGTATGTGGTCAGTATGGCTTCCGGTCAACAGTAGGCTATTAGTAGTTAAGATGTGGGGCAGTCAGAAATTATACATGGATTTTTTGGTGTAGGAGAGATCACCACCCCTAAGTTCCACAACGTTCAAGGGTCAACTGCGTATATATTTTGAAATTATACTTGGCATTTTGAATATGTTTTTATGCTTATATCTGAATATATGGTTTTGACGATTAGAAATTAATACTATTTTACCCTAAGTCATGATGTCATTCTAAGAGCATTGTACTCAAAGAGTCAATAAAGCCACTCTATTTAGGACCCTTCACCTCCCAGACTAATAACAGAATGCCACATTAAGGCAAAGTTGTTGTTACTTCTATGAAGCAGGTAATCAACTAATTACATGTTTTAATTAAACTATCTCTCTCGTAGAATTTTCATTTGTTGGTTGGGCTCGGTGGCTCATGCCCGTAATCCCAGCACTTTGGAAGGCCAAGGCAGGCGGATCCCAAGGTCAGTAGATGGAGACCATCCTGGCCAACATGGTGAAACCCCATCTCTACTAAAATGCAAAAAATTAGTGGGGCATGGTGGTGTGCACCTGTAATCCCAGCTACTCGGGAGGCTGAGGTAGGGGAATCACTTGAACCCGGGAGGCGGAGGTTGCAGTGAGTCAAGATCATGCCACTGCACTCCAGCCTGGCGACAGAGCAAGACTCCATCCCCCCCCAAAAAAAAGACTTTTCATTTGTTCTGCTGGGTTAAAGTGAACTGCATAGTGACAGTCTCAGTAAGTAGTAAATGTTAAGGTATGCCACTAGCAAAATCAATTTATATGACCCAACATAAAAATTCAAATATTCACTGTACTTTCTCTACAGACCTTCTTGTTTCTCCCATCTCTTCATATCTGAATACATTTCTTTCATTCCATACCCGTTGACGCATATAGGATACTCTATATTAAACACAAATATGACTTTGACTTCAGAGTCCTTAGTAAAGAAGTTCTGTCATAAGCCACTTGTTCCTTTGATCACAACTCTACCCGTGTTCTTGCATGCTCCCTGACCTGTAACCCCAGTTAACTTTGCTTCATTCCTTTTGTGCATTCTCACTGCCAAGAATTCTTACCTGCCAGTTCTTCTATCATGGGTAACTCACAGGAAAGCTCCCTCTTCTGAGAAACGTGTATGGTCAAATCCAAAATCAACTTGAGTGTGTTCATTGTTTTGCATTTTAGAATGATCACTACCTGGAATTATAATTTGGATTTTAGCCTCCAAATTTAAAAATGAGCATGCTAATAATGGTATGTTTGTGAAGAACCAGTGTCACAAATATTCAAGATATTCTCATCTTTGTCTCAAGTAGAATTGCTATTCTGCACCTCACCCCAACCCCTGTGAACTTAGTCATAATCACGTAACCTGCATTAGCCAATGAAATGTGATTCTGAGACAACGTGCAGTTTACAGTATCCTCTTTTCCCTCCTCCAGGGATATCGAAATTATGAGTCTAGATGGAGTTCCCAGCAGCCTGGTCCTTTGCCCACTGTGATGAGCAGAGCCCTGCCAACCTGCAATCACCTGTGCAATGAATCTTTGGAGCTGTTTGTTGCACAGTATACCTGTATTCCTGACTAATTAACCTAGAGATATTAATTTTCCCTTTCACTGCAGGGCTCATCTTTGTGATAAAATTTCTGCTGTATGCCAAAACTTTTCAAACTTACATTCGCACTTATTTTTACCTTTGGTTTTGTTGTTGTTGTTGTTAACATTCCGATATCTCAGATAAAAAGCCTAAGACACAAAGAAGGAGAATGATTTCATCAGCTTTTCTGAGCAATCACTTCTAAAGGAAAAATAAGAACAGATCTGATGTCTAGCCAGTGCTCTCTCTTTTCAACCAGAAATTAAAAAGAAATGCAGTTTACAATTCCAATTAGAGGAAAAGTTATAGAGGTGTAGACTACTAAAGCTAGAAGAGTTTCAGAACTCATCTGGTCCAGGTACCTTATTTTAGAGCAAGACTCTGAGGCCCAGTGGGTTTAAATGAGTGTACTGGCTAAGACCACACACCAAGTTAGGGGTTAAAGAAGACAAAAATTCAGATCCCTTATACTATGTTTTTCAACTTGGTAATATATGGATCTTGAAAGAAAGGAAATCTCCTGAAGAGTCTAAGAATATGTAGGCATATTCCTACACATCAGGTTATGAAATTTAACCTTTAATTGTTGATGCTATCTTTCAGATATGAGTTATTGCTCTACAAAATTTTTCCTTTATAACTAGTAAAATGGCCATTCAAAATATATTATTGGGCCAGGCGTGGTGGTTGACGCCTGAAATCCCAACACTGGGAGGCAGGGGCGAGTGGATCACCTGAATTCCGGAGTTCGAGACCAGCCTGGCCAATATGGCAAAACCCTGTCTCTACTAAAAACACAAAAATTAGCTGAGTGTGGTAGTGCTTGCCTGTAATCCCAGCAACTCAGGAGGCTGAGACAAGAGAATCATTTGAACTCTAGAGGCAGAGGTTGCAGTGAGCTGAGATCACGCCACTGCACTCCAGCCTGGGCGACAGAGTGAAGATGAAAAAAAACAAAAATAAATAAATATATATATATATACACACACACACACACACAAAAAAAACACACACATATACACACACATATACACACACATATATGTATATATATTATTGAAACAAAAGCAAAAAAATAGACTTCTGGAACTTGCAATCCCTGAGAATTTTTGGAATTCTCCAATTGAGAAATACTGTACGAGGCTCACACTGCTTGAGAAATACTGTACGAGGCTCACACTGCTTGAGAAATACTGTACGAGGCTCACACTGCTTGAGAAATACTGTACGAGGCTCACACTGCTTGAGAAATACTGTACGAGGCTCACACTGCTTGAGAAATACTGTACGAGGCTCACACTGCTTGAGAAATACTGTACGAGGCTCACACTGCTTGAGAAATACTGTACGAGGCTCACTCTGCTTGAGAAATACTGTACGAGGCTCACTCTGCAGTGTGATCTTGGATTTCTCATCTTTGTCTCTAGTGCATGCAGCCCAGTGGCTGGAACAGAGTAGGTGTTAATGCAAATTTGTGGAATTGATGCTTCTCCTTGTGACACCCCGTTCAGTTTTCTTTCCAGGATAACATGCTGACATTACTAAGAAATTGATGAGACTCTGTCGGCAAGTCAGCTGGATGACAGAGGTGATGAGCTGGTGCTGCACCAGCTTAATTGATTTCTTTACACACACTCACTCTTATGAGACAGTTTAAAAAAGGAGAGAAGAAAAGCTCTAGCATATTTCTAACAAGTTAGAGTAAAAGTTCATTATCTTCAAGGACTATGAACACCATCCCCCAAAATATACAATCTCCACCTCCCAAACCTGCTGTCTCCACTGTCTCTGGACATTAAGTTTTTATCCAAATATCATATTCTCATCCTCCAGTGCAGTTAATCGCTATGCAAGATGATGCTGCGTGTCCCAAGATGAGGAAAGGGGTGCTAGGTGCCAGACATTGTATACGGACTGGTTCAGTCAAAGGTTCTATGTCTCCAGTTACAGACAAAGAAACAGAGGACACAAAGTTAGATGTAATTGACCGAGCGCGGTGGCTCACGCCTGTAATCCCAGCACTTTGGGAGGCCGAGGCGGGCAGATCACAAGGTCAGGAGATTGAGACCATCCTGGCTAACATGGTGAAACCCCCTCTCTAATAAAAATACAAAAAATTAGCCGGGCGTTGTGGCGGGTGCCTGTAGTCCCAGCTACTCGGGAGGCTGAGGCAGGAGAATGGCGTGAACCCGGGAGGTGGAGCTTGCAGTGAGCGGAGATTGCGCCACTGCACTCCAGCCTGGGCGACAGAGCGAGACTCCATGTCAAAAAAAAAACGTTAGATGTAATTTTCCCAGGCCCTATAGCTAGAATATGATAAAGAAGAGCTTTGCACCCAAATCTGTCTAAGAATAGAAACAGAATGACAGAATGACCCTTCACTAAAACTGGTTGCCTCCAACTGCAAAGCAGCCTCATTTTATGCCCCCTCAGTTTGCAGCCTTTTGGGGGAACTGTCACGTCACCACTATCCCTACTTCAAGAGAAAGATTTGGTCACTAACATCATCACTAATACTTCTTCACTTTTTTTTTTCTACCCAGGCAGTGGGGAAAGGAGAACGCAGAAAGCAGTGACTGTCTCTACTGTTAAAATGTCAGAAAGCCAAAGTCTGGTTCTCCTGGCTCTAATCATGTAACTCTTGTGTGGGTGAAGTTAAACTCAGTAGTTAGCCTAATGAGAATGCAGATTTTGCTGTTCCGGAACTATTTAAAGGTTGCTTTCTGGTTTCTGTGGTAAAGTACCTTGAAGTCCTACTTTCAAGTATAAGTGGGTGGGAGTTGAATTGGCACACACACACACAAAAACCAAGAGATCTTATCAGTCTTCCTATCTACCTTTGCCTGGTAGAAGAGAAGCTCAGAGGCTTGCACTAAACTGTCTTTGGAGACTCAGTTTCCTAAACTTCAAATAATTCATCCTGCACTGTCCCCATGAGAACTTCCAACACTAGAAAAAATGGACAATTTGAACCAGAAGGAGTGTGGTGGGAGCAGGTTCCTCTCTGCTCAGTATTCTAACATCCCTGCTACTCCTCCTGTGTCTGTCTTTCTGTTTCTCAACACAGATCCAAAGGAAGTTGGGTGCATGGAGGCAGACTAGTAGGAAATTGCAAGGTTTAAACACCACATTAACCAGAGAAACATTAATGTTAAAAGTAGGCCAGGTGCAGTGGCTCACGCCTGTAATCCCAACACTTTGGAAGGCCAGGACAGGCGGATCACTTGAAGCCAGGAGTTCGAGACCAACCTGACCAGCGTGGTGGCTATTCCTGAGCTCAGTGGCTCACACCTGTAATCCCAGCTACTCAGGAGGCTGAGGCAGGACAATCGCTTGAACTTGGGAGATGGACGTTGCAGTGAGCTGAGATCACGCCACTGCACTCCAACCTGTGTGACCCTGTCTCAAATGATAATAATAATAATAACAACAAGTATTCCAAACAACTGAAAGTCTAGATTTTTAAAAAATAAAGAATGTAGAAAAACCAAGCCTTTTTTCTCCTGCTGTAGAGGGAAGATGAAATAATAATATGGGCTCAATACCATTCTTGCAGACCTGGTATTTCCACTTGTTCTACTCTTTGATCTCCCCACAGTGAGGAAGCACTTCAGAGGCCCGCCCTTCTCTCAAGCAATCTTATTTTCCCAGCACTTCCTTCTAATGGATTTCTGAACAAAAAATTTATCAGGACATTTTATCATAGGCTGCCTTTTATGTGGTGAGATGGAGAGACCCTTAAGGAAAGGAGAATGTCCAGGAAGTAAATAAATTTAGGCTGGAAGCAAACAAAAGGCAAAGGACTAGGAAGAAGTTCAGGAGGCCTGGGTCTGGAGCAGCCCACCAACAGCTAACCAAGGAGGCCATGAAGCCAGTAGAGAAAGTAGCATCAACAACAACAACATGGTGTCCTTCCCATGTGCTAGGCTCCATGGTAACCTAACTTCTTTTTATTTATTTTTCTATTTATTATTATTATTATTATTATTATTTGAGACGAAGTCTAACTCTGTCACCCAGGCTGGAGTGCAATGGCACATCTTAGCTCACTGCAACCTCCACCTCCCGGTTCAAGTAATCCTGCCTCAGCCTCCCGAGTAGCTGGGACTACAGGTACACGCCACCATGTCTGGCTAATTTTTGTATTTTTAGTAGACACGGGGTTTCACTATGTTGGCCAGGCTGGTCTTGAACTCCTGACCTCGTGATCTGCCTGGCTCGGCCTCCCAAAGTGCTGGGATTACAGGCATGAGCCACGGCACCAGGCCCAACCTAACTTCTTTAAACCCATTATCACATTTAATCTGCATGATAACCTATGAGTCGGTGCTATTATTATATCTATTTCATATATCAGAGGCTTAAAAACATTACATGCTTACTTGGGCTCAAACAGCAAGTAGGTGACAAGGAGGAGGAATTTAAACCTTTGTCTGAACATTATTTACATGCTCAATCAAGATCCTATACTACTAGTATAACAGAAAATTCATCAGACGCTCAGTTTCAAGGACTAACTTAAGGAGTAGATAAATCCTTTGAAACTCTATAGAAAATATTAAATACAGTTTTGTTTTTCAAGACAAATGGTCTGTAGCCCTTATTGGATTCTCTGGTGGGTTTGGGGGTCCAAAATACAGCCTGGGTTGTTCAGAGGTTGGCTGTGTGATTTTGCACTGGCTTAGTAGCTCTAAATTGTCATTGCAGGCTTCCAGGGCCTCTTCTGTCTTTAAAATGCAATGATTCTGTTGTCCTAAATATCATAAAGACCATTAAAAAGTATGAACAACTTTCCTATTACCCCTCATGACCCTTCCCTTCCCCACCCTGTACCCCCAGCTTTACATTCCCACGACCTACTACATCACCTGTTTTTATCACTCCCACGATCGGGCAAAATAGATCCAATTGCCATGTGCATTTTTCAGAGCTTTTCCAAAGCCTGGTTATATGATGCATGGAGTATGAGTCAGGCTCGGGGAAAAGGGGGCCTCTTTTTAAAGTTTATATGTAACTGTGAGAGCATTCAAGCATGTGCTGGCATGCCAGCCCTCTGTTTAAAAAAATATAAAACCTGTTAGCAATAATGTTTTCCTGTTAAATAGTAGTTCAGGGACATCGGAGCCCCGCGAAGTGGGGAAAGGCGTGGCTACTCAGAGGGCAGTGGAGGGCACTGTAACCCCCAACCATTTCTCCACCTTCCATTTCTGCTACAAAAAGGTTCTCCAGCCTCATTCCTCTCCGAAGTTGAAAGCTCCAGTTTGAATTCCTTACTTGGAAGGTCACTCATTTTCTCATAGCCAAAAAGTCTGTTTGCTTTTGTCTTCCCACTTGCTTTCAAATGAAAATATCAGACCACAGACCATTTGCTTCCCTGATTCAAAAATTAATTACATCATGTCCAGAAGTGAAGGTTGTTGAAAGTTATTAATGTATTTGTTGGGAACACTGCATTCCGATAGCTTTTACATGAACGCACAGATGCTTGTTCTCCGCCTGACCCCATCAGCAGTTCTGCATGGTGTAGGGTAAAAACCACGGTCACATATTGTCACTTCAGTCCCTCACTGTGCTCTTTCAAAAGCACACTGTCGAGTACATTTTTATTATCGGAAAGTGTATCTATTTATTTCCCATTGTTTGTCGACATCTCCCAGAAACTTTTGGAATAGGACTTCTTAATCTGACAATTGTGACCCTTTCTGTCTCTCAACCATTATTTCTACTGCCTTGTGATTCTAATAGACCTTGAAATTAGCACTGTGTTTCTGTTTGTGGTGTGCAGCACACTCACCGGTGGTAGCAAGCCAAGTACATCAGCTGCACGACAGTCATATGTGGCCTGGGTACCTATCCTTGCCACTCCTGGGCAGGGGTCCAGCCCCAGACGTGGCAATCACATGCATCAGCAAGCTGCTGCTCTAGAAAGAAGAAATACAGGCTCAGTTGTTTGGGACAGAGCTCTGCAAATGTGAGGGAGGGTAATAGTAAAAGCTTGCAGGTAAGTTTTTAGACATAGAGATCAGAGACATTATTTTTCACCAAAGCCGTCAGTACAGATGCATAATTCCTCTATAGTGAACCGGTATGAATCGGTGGTTACACAGAATGCTCTGTGCTTCCACCAAGAACACTCCCAGGCTTAGGGAGCAGGCTTGGCAACAAGGATTCGGGGAGAGGGTGACAGGTTGAAGTATAGAAACACAGCACGACAGATTGAAAAGTCTAAAACTTTGTCCTTCACCACAAATTGGGCACTTTAGGGAGGTGTATTTCCCAAGGGCATGAAGGACACCAGCATGAGATATTATATATTATATGTCACTAGGAGTCATTATAGTCAGAGGAACTGAACTGTGGTGACAATTGGGCAGGGTCTGACCTTGGGGGCAGATGAACTTGGTTTGAGCTCAGTCTCTGTCCTTTGAAGTTAACCTCTAGCACATGATTTAACTCCCACACACAGTCAGACACCTCTCACCTCTCACCTCTCACCTCATATATAGCTCTTGCACCCATTTTGCACAGTGGTCCAGGCACAACTTCCTTCTTCAGATCTTTCCAAAACTCCATGGGTCCACATTATTATCACTGCCTGACACACTCCCCCAACCCATGTTCGTTTCCTTCATGGCATGTTTCTGTGTATACAGGCAATCACTGGATTCCAAGCTTGAAGAAAGAAAATGTGTCCATTTTTGTGCACCACTGTATACTCAGCACCTAGCATCTTGCCTGACGTCAGTCAGTATTTAAGAAATAGTGTTAAATAAAGAGATGCACTCTAAATCTGTTTTCTCAGTAAAATAGAGATAATAGGCCAGAAGCGGTGGCTCATGCCTGTAATTCCAACACTTTGGGAGGCCGAGGCAGGTGGATCACCTGAGGTAGGGAGTTCGAGACCAGTCTGACCAACATGAAGAAACCCTGTCTATACTAAAAATACAAAAATTAGCCGGGCATGGTGGCGCATGCCTGTAATCCCAGCTACTAGGGAGGCTGAGGCAGGAGAATCGCTTGAGTCTGGGAGGCCGAGGTTGTGCTGAACCGAGATCGCACCATTGCACTCCAGCCTGGGCAACAGGAGCAAAATTCTGTCTCAAAAAATAATAATAGTAATAAATAGAAACGATAATAGTACCTACTTTAAGTGACATTGTAGAAATTAAATGATGTAGCACATGTAAAGTCTTCAGAATAATGCCTGGAACATAGCAAACACTCAATAAACAAACATAGCTGGCATTAGTATTTAGAACATTCATTCATAGCCTAGGGTCTTGCCCTCATATTGAGGTGTTATGTGATTCACCTGGACTTGTAAATTGTGTGTGTACACAATTTTTTGAGAAGAAGATCCCCTAAAGTTTTCAGACTCTCAAGTGGGGACAATTACTCCACTGTCTAAAGGAAATTAGAATCATTACTGTAGAGACTGATACCATTGGACTACAGAGAATAAGACAGCAGCCTATTTTACGTAAGAGTCTAGGGACCATAAATTTTAATTCTCATGCAGCCTTAGTTTGCTTTAATGCTCAACTGAATCACAGAGCACTGAATTAGGAACCCGGGGACATGGTCTCTTGGTCTCCTGTCTGAGTTCTTTTCCTTTGCTAACTTTATAGTCTTGGTTTATTCACCCATCCACTTACTTTATAAACTTTTTTGCCCTGGTTTGGGCAGAGATAATGCAAAGAAGAATAACCCTTTTAAAATCCTAAAGACATAAACACAGAACTACATGAAAAGTATAGGGTCTGCAAGTCAGGAGATGTCTTACTCAGAGCACCCTGTTTCCTAATCTGCAAAATAAGTGAGTTTAACTAGTTGACATTTAAGATTTCTTCTAACTGCTTACTATAATCCAAAGATTTGAAAATAAATTGCCTCTGTTTCGAGGATTTGTTTTCCGTCTGAGTCTTCACTGTACTAATTTACACCCTTGCCCACAACAAGGACACTATTTTTACTGGCCCATTTGCAAAACTGCAGTAGAGGTGGCATCTTAGTCCATCCGGGCTGCTATAACAAAACACTTTAAGCTGGGTAATTTATAAACAACAGAAATGTATTTCTTGCTGCTCCGGATGCTGGGAATTTCAAAATCAAGGCACCAGCAGATTCAGTGTCTAGCGAAGGCTCCCTGCTTTATAGAGTGTACCTTGTGGCTGTGCCCTCCATGGTAAAAGTGGGGCAAGGGAGCTCACTGGAACCTCTTTTATAGGAGCAGTAATCACATTCATGAGGGTAGAAGCCTCTTGCATTGATCATTTCCCGAAGTCCCCACCACTTAATACTATCACATTGGGTATTAGATTTCAACACATAAACTGGGGAGGTGAGGGAAGATAAACCAACATTCAGACCATAGAAGATGGGAAAGTAAGAGACATTCTCTGCTCTTTGTTGATTTTGATTTGGTATATTTAGCACTTTAATGGGCTTCCCGGACTTGAGCTAAGTTGGATACCAAGAGGAACTTAAGACTTGGTGAAGCCAATTATTAAAAAGCCAAAAAATAACAGATGCTGGTGAGATTTCAGAGAAAAAAGAATGCTTATATGCTGTTGGTGTAAGTGCAAACTAGCTCAACAGGAAAGCAATGTGGCGATTCCTCAAAGACCTAAAAACAGAATTGCCATTCACCCAGCAATCCCATTACTGGGTATATACTCAAAGGAATATCAATTATTCTATTATAAAGACACATGCACACATGTGTTCATTGGAGCAGTATTCACAATAGCTACACATGGAGTCAACCTAAATGCCCATAAACAGTAGACTGGATAAAGAAAACATAGTACCTGTACACCATGGAATACTATGCAGCCACAGAAAAGAACAAGATCATATCCTTTGCAGGAACATGGATGGAGCTACAGGCCATTATCCACAGCAAACTAATGCAGGAACAGAAAATCAAATATTGCCTGTTCTTACTTATAAGCAGGACCTAAATGATGAGAACTCACGGCCTCATAGAGGGGAGCAACAGACAATGGGGCCTAACAAAGGGTGGAGAATGGAAGGAAAGAGAGGATCAGGAAAAACAACTAGTGGGTACTAGGCTTAGTACTTGGGTGATAGAATAATCTGTACAACGAATCCCTTTGACATGAGTTTACTTATCTAACAAACCTGCACATGTACCCCTGAACTTAAAATAAAAGCTTAAAAGGAAAAAACAGGGACCCCGTGAAGGCAAAAGCACCAGAATTCCAGCTCAGAATGACTTCCCCACTGGGCCCAGCAGAGCACCAATGGGAGATGAATCTAACTCCTCCGGATATGTAAATTCTGTGCTCTTCTCGCCGATCCCCTGGGAATCTTTGAGTTTTACACATTGAGGTATCAATTTATTTGACAGGAGTGAAGATCCATCTCAGTAAATGTGAAGTTAGGAAGAGCAGAAGGAGAAGAGCCAAGTGAAGGATGTTAACTTTCAACAATAGAGTACTTGGAAAAGTGTCAGGCAGGAGAAGTCAAAGGCTTTAAATGGCAGGAGACTGCGAAAATGAATCTGCTAGTGCATAGGAAGGTAAAGGACTCAGAAAGGGAAATGGAATCAGAGATCTATAAGGTGGCCTTGGTTTCTGAAAACTCATCTCTGGACATCAGTCCTGGAGAACTCACCTAGTCTAGTCTTTTTCTTTTTTTTTTTTTTTTTTTTGAGACGGAGTCTGTCACTGTCACCCAGGCTGGAGTGCAGTGGCGCAATCTCGGCTCACTGCAACCTCCGTCTCCCAGGTTCACACCATTCTCCTGCCTCAGCCTCCCGAGTAGCTGGGACTACAGGCGCCCACCACCTCGCCCAGCTAATTTTTTTGTGTTTTTAGTAGAAACGGGGTTTCACTGTGTTAGCCAGGATGGTCTCTATCTCCTGACCTCATGATCTGCCCGCCTCGGCCTCCCAAAGTGCTGTGTGAGCCACCGCGCCCGGCCCACCCAGGCCAGTCTTAAAGGACTGAAAACTTAAGCTCACTATGACTGACTGGGGTTTTCCAAATAGAATCCTGGCTAATGAATCTAGTTACATCCAGATAAGTAAGTCTCTGCAATGCTGTTCAGTGTCTCTTACCCCAGGTCCTTTATCAATGGCCATTATTTGGGGACACATGGATAAACCTAATATCAACTCAGGTAATGGTGCACCCAAACTTCCCAACCAGGAAGTCAATTTTCAGCATTCCACTCTGATTTGACTCCTATGTCGTTTCTTTGTCGCTCTGTTTCCTCACTGAGGAAGATTGTACTCCGATGCCTAAGTTGAGCCTGGAGTGCAGTGAAACCTTATTGCCTATAACTCACATGGTCTCATCGACCTGATTTCCATAAATAGATAAACTCATCAAGGAGAAACACAGGATTAAAATGTAAAGGCCATCTCAGGAAATTATTCATTTCAGATATTTGCCTCAAGTCAAATTAAAATTCCAGCCATCCCTAAAACCCATATCTGTCTGTATTTTTTAACAGAGATTCAGATTAAATAAGCTTCCTTGATAACTTCTAATATATGATTAATTTTTCTGTCATTGAGTCCTTTTTTATGAATGTAGCAGAATAGATGAGAACTAGATAAATCTTCTAGATGGTAGTGAATGTCATTTCACAAATGACAACACTGAGGACTATAAAAAAAATATGGCTTTCCTGAGGTAACATATATTCATGTATTCTTCCATGTATTCATTCATTCATTCAACATTCACTCAAAAAAAAAATCTATTTATTGAATGTCTGCTCTATTTAGTCACAGTTGTAAATACAGGGATAAACAAAATATTTGTTTACTAGGGCTAATGTTAACAAAATACCACAAACCGGGTGACTTGAACAACAGAAACTGGTTTTCTCACCGTTCTGGAAGTTGAAAATCTGAGATCAAGGTTTCCTAGGGTTGGTTCCTTCTGAACGCTGTGAGCAAGAATCTGTTCTATGCCTTTCTCCTAGATTCTGGTGGTTTGCTGGCAATCTTTCACATGCCTTGGTCCATAGGAAAGCATGGCCCCAATCTCTGCCTTCATCTTCACATGGAATTTCCCCTGTGCCTGTCTTTGTGCCCACATTTCCCCTTTTATAAGAACACCAGTTTTATTGGACTAGGGGCTAAATCCTATTGCAGTATGACCACATCGTAGCCAATTACATCTGTAATGACCATATTTCCAAATAAGGTCATGTTCTAAGGCAGCGGTCCCCAACCTTTTTGGCACCAGGGACCTGTTTCAGGGAAGACAACTTTTCCACGGACTTGGGGTAGGTAGGGGGTGGTTTCGAGATAATTCAGGCGCATTACATTTACTGTGCACTTTATTTCTATTATTATTACATTGCAATATATAATGAAATAATTATACAACTCACCGAAATGTAGAATCAGTGGGAGCCCTGGGCTTGTTTTCCTGGAGGAAAACTAGACAGTTCTCTTTAGGAGTGATGGGAGACAGTGATAGATCATCAGGCATTACATTATCATGAGGAACACACAGCCTAGAACCCTCTCAGGCCTAGTAGGATTTGCACTCCTATGACGACAATCTAATGCCACCACTGATCTGACAGGAGGCAGAGCTCAGGCCATAATGTGAGTGATGGGGAGTGGCTGTAAATACAGATGAAACTTCCCTCATTCGCCTACCTGCTGCTCAGCTCCTGCTGTGCGTCCTGGTTCCTAACAGGCCACAGACTGGTACTGGTCCATGGCCTGGGAGTTGGGGACCCCTGTTCTAAGGTATTGAGGATTATGACCTCCACATATGAATTTCAGGGGAACGCAATTCAAATCATAACATGCAGGAACAAACAAAATTCTCTGCTGCCAAAAAACTTACATTCAAATGTCAGGAGACATTGTATGTATGTGTGTATTTCTGTGTGTTTCAGAGGCAATGAAAAATGCCCGAATGTACTAGAGCAGTGACACAGTTTAAGGGGTTGCTACTTAAGATCCTCTCTGATGAAGTGCCTTTTGAGCAGACCTGAATAAAGCCAGAGGCTGGACCTCATGAAAATCCAAGTGGAAGCGTAGCGTGGTCTGAGCGAAGAGCATGGTGAGGGCAGATGCTCTAGACTAGAACCTCTCATTGCTGCCTCTCACTGCAGAATGGTCTGGGAAGTGTTAATTGTGCCAGGCATGATGTGTGCCAGGAGATATTTCACTAGCAGCCCTTGGTACTTTCCTCTCCCTTTTGAAGACTTATTTCAGTATTTTTTTAGCATCTACTACACTCCAGCCTGCTTGGAGCTAAGTGAAAATCAAAATGGGAGTGATCCTTTTCTTCTTGGAGTAAGGTTTTAAACTACTACATAATATTAGATTGGACAAGCCATGGTAACTCATTGTAATTTTACTTTTCACCTCACTTCTAAGAGAGAGAAAGACCAAATAGCCTCTGAGAGAATTTTTTACATGATGGGGTATTAAAACTTCACAAGACTCATTCCATGGGCAGCTGCTCAATTGTTGGAATTGTCTTTTATCTCAAAGTAAAATCTGACTTTCTGATACTTACACCTACTAGACATAGATCAACACAGAACAAATATTTTTTCTCTTCCATGTGATCATTCTTAAAATTTGGAAGAAAACTAGAATTTTTATTTATTTCCTCGTTGTCTTTCACTCTCTATGTACCCCATGGTCCATGCAATAGTTATTTGCCTCTGGATACTCTCTACTTAGTCCAAGTTTTCACTAACCGCTGGGCGCAGAGAATATGGGCTGCATGGAGGCTTTCAACATTTCCATGTTCAGTGGGAGTATTGTTTATTGTGATGTAGATGTTATGCTTCCATTAATCCAGCCCAAGATTAAGTCAGCATTATTTGTAATCATAATGAAATGTTGGCTTCCACTAAACATTCAAATGAGCGTATTTTTACTTCAGTGTTAGACTTTACATTCACCACCTTCGTATTTCATCTTACTGGTTTCGATCTTGCATCTGCATGTCTTGATACTTTTTCTAATCATGACTCCATATCTACTGCAATGTGACAGAAAAGAGAAGTCCTCAGATTATTCACTGTATGACTCTGACTGAGTCACTTGATTTTCCTGAACCTCAGTTCTGCTCACTGTAAAAATAAAAGAGTTGGGATCTAGCAATAAGTCTCTTTTGTATAGTTGTGAGAATCAAATATGACAAGCTAGGCAAAAGTATTATTTAATATGAGAAATATTATGCAAATATTAGTTAATAGTAGTGATAGGATTGGCTTTTTCTTCTTGATTTTTGTCAACTGTATAAGTGACAAGTGTGTTTTCTATGTCTTTAGCCAAATCATTAATTCAAATGCCAGCAAATTAAGACCAAAGTATTAATCAATGTGGTTTAGGTTTGTTTCCAACCTGTTGTGAATCTATCTATAGGTGTTGTGACCCTATTTGTATATTCATAGTTTAACTTAACCTCAAAGATCTCATCAGCCTGGCTATGTGTCAACACAATATGGTGTAGTAGTTGCCATCAACTGCTTTGAGTCAGACAAATTTAGCCTCAGTTCCAACTCAGCCACTCACTGACAAGTAATTTGTGTAAATTACTTGATCTTACTGATTCTCTGTTTCTTATCTTTAAAAAGGGAGATAAACTAAGTACTTACCTACTGGAACTATTGTGAGGGGTAAATAAAGCACACAGAGCCTAGCATAAACGTTCAACAGTGGTTGCAATTTTTATGATATTATGAAAATTAAGTCATCCTAGTCAATCCTCTCATCTTCTGAAGTAGCACTATTTCAAAAACAGTAAAATAAATTAAGCTAGCATAACATGACATTCCTTGTGAACCTATGTTCACTGCCAGTAACCACCACATTCCTTTGTCAACAGTCATGAACCATTAGCTTAAAAATCCATTCTTGACTTTCTGGGTTCACCATCTGAGAATAGCTGATTTATTTGTGAATTATGGAATCTATTTCCCTTTTGTGAAAAATTAATTGACATTTCCCTTATTCATTCATCTCTTGGTCTCTGAAAGATCTCAGTAGTTACTGATATTAATCCTCACTTCATATTCACTCATTCAAAATGAATATTCTGAGCATCTACTATTTGCCCAACATTCCAGTTTTCTCAGCAGCCTGGCATAACTTGCACTTGTTCTGTGTTCTCATTTAAAGTGGCCAAGCTTTGTCTTACTGTCCACTTATCTATGTAGACTTGCAGTCAACTCCCTCTTTACATTGTTTGAGAATGTGAACAAGTCATTTAATGCTGAGTCACAATTTCCACCCCAGTAAAGTGGGATAGCTACTGTGACTACCTCACAGGGCAAAAATAAATGAGAAGAAGTGAAAAAAACAAGTCCCCCAAACCCAAAGCACCCCCAAAAATTAATTCAAGGTATTATTTGTTTTTTCCCTTCCAGCCAGCAGACCGCTTTCCTTGTTGCTGAATGTGAAAACAAAATATGAATTTACTAGCTCTGTTATCTGTTATCATTACACCATCTGCCCCAAGCAGTTTGGAGATCACTTCCTTGTTCTTCTAGTTTCAAACACAGATTAAAATGACTTTTTGTGCTCTTTAACATTTTCAATAAACCCAAATTTTGTTATTTTTTTGTTATTCATTTGTTATTTATACCCCTATGATAGTCTGTATTAAAATACAAGTACAGTCAGATCCAGCCAAACCAAAAAAGGATGAAGAGATCAAGCATGAAAAGGAAGAGACAGAACCTTGCTCTGACTGGATTATAAACCTGCCTGGGAGCAAGATGGCAGAAAGAAGCCTCCAGTGCTCATTGCCCTTCCACCTTACAGGAACATCAAACTGCACAGCTATCCAAACAAAAAAGCAGTTTCACTAGAACCAAAAATCAGGTAAGCAATCACAGTATTGGGTTTTAACATCATATTAAGGAAAGAGGCACTGAAGAGAGTAGGAAAGACAGTCCAGAACTATTGACACCACCCCTCCTCCATTCCCTGGCAGTGGCTGCATGACAGAGACAGAATCTGTGTGCTTGGGGAAGGAAGAGCACAGTGATTGTGGGACTTTGCATTGGAACTCAATGCTGTCTTGTGGCAGTGGAAAGCAACACAGGGCAGAATTCAGCCTGCGACCATGGAGGGAGTGTTTAGACTAGCCCTAGTCACAGGTAAATCATTCATCCTAGCAGTTGGAATCCGAGTTCTGGCAAGACCCCCACCCACTGCAGGTTAAAGTGCTCTGGAGATCTAAATAAACTTGAAAGATACTCTAGGCCACAAAGACAGCAATTCCTGGGCAAGTCCTGGTGCTCTTCTGGGCTCAGAGCCAGTGGACTTGGGGGGCACATGACCTAGTGAGACACCAGCTGGGAATGGGAAGGGAGTGTTTGCACCACCTCTCCCCCAACCACAGGCAGTGCAGCTTGCAGCTCTGAAAGAGAGTCCTTCCCTCAGCTTGAAATAAGAGTAAGGAGTAAAGGAGACTTTGTCTTGCAGCTTGGGCACCAGCTCAGCCACAGTACAATAGGATACCAGACAGGGTCCTGAGACCCTCATTCCAGGCAGTAGCTCCTGGATGACATTTCTAAACACACGTTGGGTCAGAACCACTTCCAGCTGTGGTGGCTATAGGGAGAGAATTCTTCTGCTGGAGGGAAGGAGAAGGAAGAATAAAACAAACTTCATCTTGCAGCTTAGGTACTAGCTTGGCCACAGTAGGCCAGTGCACCAAGTGGGCTCCTGGAGTCCTCAATTCCAGGCCTTGGCTCCTGGAGGGCATTTCCAGACCTTTCCTGGGCCAGAAGGGAGCTAGCTACACTAAAGGGAGAGACTCGGGACTGGCAGCATTCACAAGCTGACTGAAGAGACCTTGAGCCTTGAGTGAACATGGGTGGTAGCCACAGAATACTTGCCACAGGCTAGGGGTAGTGGTGGCCATGGAGAGAGATTCCTCTACTTAAAAAGTGGGGAGGAGGCTAGGTGCAGTGGCTCACGCCTGTAATCCCAACACTTTGGGAGGCCGAGGCAGGTGGATCACGAGATCAGGAGATCAAAACCACCTTGGCTAA
This sequence comes from Macaca mulatta, assembly GCF_049350105.2. Taxonomy (NCBI): domain Eukaryota; kingdom Metazoa; phylum Chordata; class Mammalia; order Primates; family Cercopithecidae; genus Macaca; species Macaca mulatta. Next base: position 44,693,030 of record NC_133409.1, on the reverse strand, counting down.
CACGGTGAAACCCCGTCTCTACTTAAAAATACAAAAAATTAACCGGGCATAGTAGCAGGCACCTGCTGTCCCAGTTACTCGGGAGGCTGAAGCAGGAGAATTCCTTGAAACTGGGAGGCGGAGGTTGCAGTGAGCTGACATCCCGCCACTGCACTCCAGCCTGGGTGACAGAGTGAGACTCCGTCTCAAAAAAAAAAAAAAAAAAAAAAAAAAAAAGGGTGGGGGTGAGGGAAGAGTGGGAAGGACTTTGCCTTGCAACTTGGGTGCCAACTCAGTTGCTGTAAAATAGAGCACCAGGTAAATTCCTAAGGTTCCCAACTGCAGGCCCTGGCTCCTACACAGCATCCCTGGTGATATGGTTTGGGTTTGTGTTCCCACCAATATCTCATGTCAAATTGGAATCCCCAGTGTTGGAGGTGGGGCTTGACAGTAGGTGATTGGATCATGAGAGCAAATTTCCCCTTTGGTGCTGTTCTTATGATAGTCAGGGAGTTGTCACAAGATCTGGTTGTTTAAAAGCAGCTCTCCCACTCTCCTCCTGCTCTGGCCATGTAAGAGGTGCCTGCCTCCCCTTTACCTTCTGCCATGATTGTAAGTTTCCTGAGGCCTCCCCAGCCATGCTTCCCGTACAGCCTGAGGAACCGTGAGCCAATTAAACCTCTTTTCTTTATAAATTACCCAGTGTCAGGTATTTTTTCATAGCAGTGCAGGAACAAATGAATACACCTGGACCCACCCAGGGCTGGGGGAAACACACTGCCTGAGGGAAGGATACAAGCCTGACAGGATTTGCCACCTGCTGATTGTAGAGTCCTTGGGCCTTGAGTGAACATAGGCAGTACCCAGGTGTTGGTCACCATGGGCTTTGGGTGAGACTCAGAGATGCACTAGCTTCAGGTCTGACCCAATGTGGTCTCAACACAGATCACAATACCTAAATCTATTCAAATACCTGAAAAGCCTTCCCCAACAGGAGGGCTAAAAACAAGCCCAGACTGCAAAGACTACAATAAATACCTAACTCTTCAATGCCCAGACACTGACGAACATCTACAAGCATCAAGACCATCCAGGAAAACATGACCTCACCAAATGAACTAAATAAACTGCCAGAGACCAATCCTGAAGAGACAGATATGTGACCTTTCAACAGAGAATTCAAAATAGCTATTTTGAGTAACTCAATGAGATCCAAGATAACACCGAGAAGGAATTCAGAATTCTATAAGATAAATGTAACAAAGGGATTGAAATAATTTAAAAGAATCAAACAAATTCTGGAGTTGAAAATGCAACTGACATGAATGCATCAGAGTCTCTTAACAGCAAAACTGATCAAGCAGAAGAAAGAATTAGTAAGCTTGAAGACAGTTTATTTGAAAATACAGTCAGAGGAGACAAAAGCAAAAAGCAGAAAAAAAGAATGAAGCACACATACAAGATCTAGAAAATAGCCTCAAAAAGGCAAATCTAATATTGTCTTAAAGAAGAGATAGAGACCACAGATTGGGAAAGAAAGGGATAATAACAAAGAATTTCCCAAATCTAGAGAAAGTTATCAAAATTGCAGTACAAGAAAATTACAGAACACCAAGCAGATTCAATCAAAATAGGACTACATCAATGTATTTAGTAATCAAACTCCCAAAGATCAAGGATAAAGAAAGGATCCTGAAAGCAGCAAGAGAAAAGAAACAATATACAAAGGAGCTCTAACACATCTAGCAGCAGACTTCTCAGTAGAAACCTTACAGGCCAGGAGGGAGTGTCATGACATATTTAACGTGCTAAAGGAGAAAATCTTTTACCCTAGAATAGTATATCCAGTGAGAATATCCTTGAAACATAAGGGGAAATAAAGAATTTCCCAGACAAATAAAAGCTGAGGGATTTCATCAATGGGATCTGTCCTACAAGAAATGCTAAAGGGAGTTCCTCAGTTTGAAAGAAAAGCATTTTAATGAGCAATAAGAAATCATCTAAAGGTACAAAACTTATTGATAATAGTAAGTACACAGAAAAAAAAAAAAACCAGAATATTATAACACTGTAATTGTGGAATGTGAACTACTGTATCCTGAGTAGAAACACTAAAAGATGACCCTATCAAAAATGATAGCTATGATTTTTCAAGTATTCACAGTACAGTAAGATAGAAATAACAGGAAGTTAAAAAGTGGGGAGATGAAGTTAATGATAGCATTTTTATCGCTTTTCTCTTTGCTTGTTAGTTTGTTTACACAATCAGTGTTAAGTTGTCATCAGTTTAAAATAATGGATTATTATTTTAAATATTATTTGCAAGCCTCATCAAAATATCATACAATACATATCATACAATATCATAGCCTCCAATCAAAAGCATACAATGGATGCAAAACATCAAAATATACTACCAGAGAAAATCACCTTCACTAAAAAGAGATATTAAGGAAGGAAAGACGAAAGAGGAGACAAAAAAAAAAATCCAGAAAACAAGTAACAAAATGACAGAAGATAAGTCCTTATTTATCAATAATAACATTGAATGTAAATGGGCTAAACTCTCCAATCAAAAGACACAGAGTGGCTGCATAGATTTAAAAAAAAAAAAAAAGAAAACCCTAATGATCTGTTGCTTATCAGAAACACACTTCACCTAAAAGGACACATATAGGCCACTGGTCATTATGGAGCATATTGTTTAATTTCCGTACGTTTTAGTTTCCAAAATTCCTGTTGCTATTGAGTTCCAGTTTTGTTCCATTGTGATCACAGAAGATACTTGATATTTCCATTTTTTTGAATTTTGAAAGACTGGTTTTGTGGCCTAACATATATACAGTCTGTCTGTCTATCTATCTATCTAGCTAGCTAGCTAGCTATCATCTATCTATATCCATAACCTATATATGGTTTATCCATATATAGGATAATCCATGTGCTGAGGAGAAGAAAGTGTATTCTACAGCCACTGGGTGAAATGCAAATATCTATTACATCTATTTGGTCTATCGTGCAGATTAAGTACAATGTTCCTTTGCTGATTTTCTGTCTGGATGATGTGTCCAATGCTGAGAGTGGTATGTTGAAGTCTCCAGCTATTACTGCACAGCTATTATTGCAGAGCTCTCTCTTTAGCTCTGACAATATTTGTTTTATATATCTGCATGCTCTAGTGTTGGGTGCATATGTATTTACAATTGTTATATCCTCTTGCTAAATCAGCCCCTTTATCATTATATGGTTTTTTGGTGTGTGTCTCTTTTTACAGTGTTTGCCTTGAAATCTATTTTGTCTGATTTAAGTATAGCTATTCCTGCTCTTTTTTGGTTTCTGTTTGCATGAAATATCCTTTTATTTTCAGTCTATATATGACTTTTTTTTTTTTTAGACCATCTCGATCTGTCACCCAGGCTGCAGTGCAGTGGCCTAATCTCAGCTCACTGCAAGCTCTGCCTCCCAGGTTGACACCATTCTCCTGCCTCAACCTCCTGAGTAGTTGGGACTACAAGCGCCTGCCACCATGCCTGGCTAATTTTTTTTTGTATTTTTAGTAGAGACGGGGTTTCACTGTGTTGGCCAGGATGGTCTCTATCTCCTGACTTCGTGGTCCACCCGCCTCGGTCTCCCAAAGTGCTGGGACTACTGGTGTAAGCCACCACGCCCAGCCCTAATGATGCATCTTAAAGAATTACAAAAACAAGAGCAAACAAAACCCAAAATTAGTTGAAGAAAAGAAATAATAAAGATTAGAGCAGAAATAAATGAAACTGAAATGAAAAAAATACAAAACATCAATGAAATAAAAATTGGGTTTTGAAAAGATAAACAAAAATCAACAAACTTTTAGCCTAACTAATCAAGAAACAAATAGAAAAGACCCAATCAAATTAAATCAGAGATGAAAAAGCAGACATTACAACTAATACTGCAGAAATTCAAAGGATCGTTAGAAACTACGATGAGCAACTACATGCCAATGAATTGGAAAACCCAGAAGAAATGGAAAATTTCTAGACATATACAACCTACCAAGATTGAACCAGGAAGAAATCCAAATCCAAATCCTGAACAGATCAATAACAAGTAATAAGATTGAAGCCATAATAAAATGTCTCTCAGGAAAGAAAAGTCTATGACCTGATGGCTTCACTGTTGAATTTTTCCAGACATTTAAAGAGAACTAATACCAATTCTACTGAAACTATTCCAAAAAATAAAAGAAGAAAAAATACTACCAAACTCATTCTATGAGGCTGTTTTTACTCTGATACCAAAACCAAACAAAGACATATTAAAAAAAGAAAACTACAGGTCAATATTCCTGATGAACATTGATACAAAAATCCTCAACAAAACACTTGATACAAACATCCTCAACAAAACACTAGCAAACTGAACTCAACAACACATTAAAAAGATCATTCATTATGACTAGGTGGGATATATCCCTGGAATGCAAGGATGGATCAACATATGCAAATCAATCAGTATGATACATCATATCAACAGAATGAAGGACAAAAACCATACGATCATTTCAACTGATGCCGGAAAAAGCATTTGATAAAATTCACCATCCATTTATGATAAAAACCTACAGAAACCTGAGTACAGAAGAAACAAACTTCAACATAATAAAAGCCACATATGACAGACCAAAAGCTAGTATCATACTAAATGGGGAAAAACTGAAAGTCTTTCCTCTAAGATCAGGAACATGACAAGGATGTCCATTTTCAATATAGTACTGGAAGTCCTGGCTAGTGCAATCAGAGAAGAGAGATAAAAGGCATCCAGGTCAGAAAGGAAGAATTCAAATTACCTTTCTTTGCAAGTGATATGATCTTATATTTGGAAAAACCTAAAATAAAGCAGGTGTCCAATATTTTGGCTTCCCTGGGCCGCAGTGGAAGAAGAATTGTCTTGGGCCACACATAAAATACACTAACAGTAGATGAGCTAAAAAAAAAAAAAAAAAAAAAAAAAAAAAAAAATTACACAAAATCATAATGTTTTAATAAAATTTACAAATATGTATTGGGCCATATTAAAAGATGTCTTGAGCCACATGTGGCCCATAGGCTGCAAGTTGGACAAGATAGAACTAAAGACTCCACAAACAATTTTTAAAAGACATACATGTGCCCAACAATCATATGAAAAAAAGCTCAGCATCATTGATCATTAGAGAAATGCAAATCAAAATCACAATGACATACCGTCCAATACCAGTTAGAATGGCTACTATTAAGAAGTCAAAAAATAACAGATGCTGGCAAGGTTGTGGAGAAAAAGAAACATTTATACACTGTTAGTGGGAGTGTAAATTAGTTAAGCCATTGAGAAAGACAGGTTGGCAATTCCTCAAAGACCTAAAGACAGAAATATCATTCCACCCAGCAATCCCATTACTGGGTATATACTCAAAGGAATATAAGGCATTCTATTATAAAGACACATGCACACACATGTTCATTGCAGCACTATTCACAATAACAAATGGAATCAACCTAAAGGCCCATCAATAGTAGACTAGATAAAGAAAATGAGGTACATATACAACATGGAATACTATCAGTCATATAAAAGAATGAGATCATGTCCTTTGCAGGAACATGGATGGAGCTGGAGGCCATTATCCCTAGCAAACTAACACAAGAACAGAAAACCAAACACTGCATGTTCTCATTCATAAGTAGGAGATAAATAATGAGAACACATGGACACATAGAGGGGAAGAACACACACGAGGGCTTTTCAGAGGGTAGAGAGTGGGAGGAGGGAGAGGATCAGGAAAACCAATTAGTGGGTACTAATACCTGGGTGATTAAATAATCTGTACAACAAACCCCCACAACACAAGTTTACCTACGTAATAAACCTGCACATGTACTCCTGAACTTACAATAAAAGTTAAAAGAAAAAAAGACTCCACAAAAAAACTTAGAACTGATAAACACATCCAGTATTCAGGATACAAAATCAACATAGTAAAATTAGTACCATTTCTATAGGCCAATAGTAAATAATCTGAAAGGGTAATCAAGAAAGTAATCTCATTTACAATAGCTACAAATAAAACAAAATACCGGCCGGGTGCAGTGGCTCAGGCCTGTAATCCCAGCACTTTGGGAGGCCGAGGTGGGCGGATCACTTGAGGTCAAGAGTTCAAAACCAGCCTGACCTATGTGATGAAACCCCATCTCTACTAAAATACAAAAATTATCTGGGCATGGTGGCACGTGCCTGTAATCCCAGCTACTAGGGAGGGTGAGACAGGAGAATCGCTTGAACCCGGGAGGCTGAGGTTGTGGTGAGCTGAGATCCCACCATTGCACTCCAGCCTAGGCAACAAGAGCTAAACTCCATCTCAAAAAAAAAAAAAAAGAAAGAAAGAAACACCTAGGAATTAACCAAAGGAATCAAAGATCTCTACAATGTAAAAGATTGATGAAAGAAATTGAGGAAGACACAAAAAAATGGAAAGATATTCCATGTTCATGGATTGGAAGAATCAATATTGTTTAAATGCCCCTACTATCCAAAGCACTCCCCAGATATAATGCAATCCCTATCAGAATACCAATGACATTTTTCACAGAAATAGAAGAAAACAATCAAATAATTTACATGGAATCACAAAAAACCCACAATAGCCAAACCTATACTAAGAAAAATGAATGAAACTGGAAGAATCAAATTACCTGACTTCAAATTATACTACACAGTTATAGTAACTAAAACAACATGGTACTGGCATACAAGGTCCCCAACAATGTCCTCTTTAGGAAGTAATTGTCTGCCCAGAGCACTGGCTATGGGAGGTCAAGGCCTCAAAGATCTTGATGCTGAGCATAACTATACCCATTTTAGCCTGGATTTTAAAAAAAATTCAGTAAAGGATCAATGAAACTTATTTTCTTTATCTCTATAACACAAGGGATAAATGCTTGAGATGATGAATATCCCATATACCCTGATGCGATTATTATGCATTGTATGCCTGTATCAAAATATTTCATGTGCCCCATAAATATATACACCTACCATGTACCTACAAAAATTAAAAATAAAACTAAAATTTAAAAAGTTCTCCCTGAGGAGGCTGAGCATAAGCCTGGGAGTTCAAGACGAGCCTGGGCAACATGGCAAAACTCTGTCTCTAATTTTTATTTAAAAAAAAAAAAAAAAAAAAATTCTGCCTGAGGACCAGAGGCCAGCCAATGCATGATATAGAAATGAATGCTGACCATTACTTCTGCTTGGGGCTTCTAAACCTAGGCTGAATACAAGCTGTGCAACTGAACATATACTTAGTTTCACTTTTTGGAAACAGAGCTTAAAAAATATATATAAGGGATAGCATAAGAGGAGTTACATTGCACTCCCTGGTAAACAACAGGAAGCACAAGAGATACACTTCCATTGTGCCACTAAATTCTAAGGGTCACACAGAGCTTTACTTCCTAAGTGACATAAAATAATCTAATGAAAAGTGTGTTCAACCATAGTTTTTCAAAAGAGGAAAAGTGTTCTCCAAATGGTCACTTTTACATATAATCCTTAATAAAAGATGGGCCGGGCATAGTGGCTCACGTCTGTAATCCCAGCACGTTGGCAGGCCAAGGCGGGTGGGGGTGGATCACCTGAGGTCAGGAGTTCAAAACCAGCTCGGCCAATATTGCAAAACCCCATCTCTACTAAAAATACAAAAATTAGCTGGTGTTGGGTTCCTGTAGTCCCACCTACTTGAGAGGCTGAGACAGGAGAATTGCTTGAGCCCAGGAGGCAGAGGTTGCAGTGAGCCAAGATTGTGCCATTGCACTCCAATCTGGGTGACAGAGTAAGACTCCATCTCAAAAATAAATAAAACAAAATAAAAGGTGATGGAGTGATGTGAAACTGCAATTCTGCACGGACACTTCTAGAGGAGAGAAGGTAATGTGGTACATGTATACATATTCTTAGTCATGTGGCTTGATACAAGTCTGAACATTTAAAAATCTAGAGTAATGAATTATCATGCACATTATCTTTCTTATCCCTCTGCTTCAGCCAGACCTTAACAAGTAGCTATGCTGTCAATTATAGTGGTTGAGGTTATATGGGGAATCCAGAATGTAGTTTTTCTGCGTTGTTGATAAAATGGAGAGCTTCATGTTTTAGATAACTGGTATGTAGGTGGCAATGATGTGTTTCAAAAAATCAAAGCTTCTTGCCTAAAAAGAGAGCCTACGCATCATCTTCAGGGAGGCAGAAGGTCAAACCAAAATTTCCTTTAGAAAACAGTTTTGAATATAGTGAAAAATTTAAACAAGAACATAAAACCCCATAGTTCTACAACATAAAGCAGGCAAACTATAGCTCATTAATTAACCAAATTTCCTTGCCACCTGTTTTTGTAAATAAAGTTTTATTAAAATGCAGCTATACTCATTAGCTTGTACATTGTCCATTCATAGACATTACATCACAATGGAGAGTTGAATAGTTATGACAGAGAACATTTGGCCCACAAAACCTGAAATATTTACTATCTGGCCCTTTACAGAAAAAGTTTGCCTACCCCTGGCAGACAGCAGAGAGATCATCTAATTCTGAAGGGGTTTGAGGGCCGTAGTTACTTTCCCATCATCAATTTTCACTATAAAGTCATTTAATATAGCCTTTGTCAGCTTTTTTATTTTAAGTGTTGCAACATTGCTATGGGCTCCCATTATGAATTAGATGCAAAATTCACACCCAGAAAAGCTAAGTGAATTAGTCTTCAGGTAAAACAAAGACTGTGCTTCATCCAACCACTAGTTTCCTTCTAATTTGAATCAATAATTTAATGATACTTTTCTATAAATTTGACTCATTTCTTTTTGTTCTAAAGAATAGAAAAAATAGACATTCTCTTATAAGGAGACACCAAATTAATTGGCATGAACAGAAAGTGGCTGCAGGTCAAGCTTGCCCTGACCAGTGCCAAAAAAAGACAACAAATGGATAGTTACAAAACCAAAGGCATCCTTTTTGATAGGCATCCCCTTCTGCTTACCTGATTTATAGTTAATCAACCTGTGCAGCTGGTTAGTTATCAGTTGTATAAATAAAATTTGGTGATTAGTATACTAACCAGTATATCAGGAAGTTATATTTCTCAAAAATGAAAGTTTCATTGATCCTTTTTTTAAAAAAAAAAAAATTCAGGCTCAAATGAGTACGGTCATGCTCAGTGTTAAGATCTTTGAGATCTTTATCTTCCATAGCCAGTGCTCTGAGCAAACAGAAATTACTTCCTAAAGAGGACATTGTGGCTGGGCACATTGGCTCACGCCTGTAATCCCACCATTTTGGGAGGCTGAGGTGGGCAGATCACTTGAGTCAGGAGTTCAAGACCAGCCTGGACGATATGGAGAGACCCCATCGCTACTAAAAACACAAAAATTAGCTGTGCATGGTGGTGCACACCTGTAGTCCCAGCCACTCAGGAGGCTGAGGCAGGAGAATGGCTTGAACCCTGGAGGTGGAGGTTGCTGTGAGCCAAGATTGTACCACTGCACTCCAGCTTGGGTTACAGAGTGAGACCCTGTCTCAAAAAAGGAGATTCTTGGGGAACTTGACTTAGAGTCTTTTCTGTATTAACAGCAAGAAAGCTTAGAGACAGTCTCCTGGCCAGCCTCAGTGAGCACACAAGCCCTTACAAAGCACAATGAGTCTAACTCACTCCTGCTTTCACTTAATTTTCTGCGTCTCATTTTCCTGGTGTCCTACTTTCCTCACCCACTTATTTTTCACTTTACTTTATCTTGTGTGGTCTTAATAGGTAATCCACCTTAAATCCTTTCTGGAACAAGGCAGGGTATAAGTAAACAAGTAGAAAAGAACTGGCCTGTTGAGTAGAGTTATTTAGTGTTGTCCATCTGAACACTAAAAAAAAAAAAATCTACCAAAAACAACTATTTTGTTTTGGCATGGTAGCTGCTGAGGTTTTCTTTCAAGCAAAGCTCGACAGGTTCAGGGGCTTCTTGTTGCTCCTGCAGGCCCGTGATATTAGGACGGTACAGCTAGACAGAGGAAGATGTTCGTTTCTGCTGTGGCAGGAAAGTGGGCGACCCAATCCTATTGCAGCTGCAACAGATGAGATACAGAATATAAAGATTGCTGCATACATCCTCTCTTCAGTCTCTCTTGGGGGACTGAGGGTGGAAGGGAATGGGGGTCTTAGGAATTAGCATTTGAATAGTGCTCTACAGTTTGCAAAGAAGTTGTTTTGTTTTGTTTTGTTTTGAGACGGAGTCTTGCTCTGTTGCCCAGCGCGATTTCGGCTCACCTCAACCTCTGCCTCCCGGGTTCAAGCAATTCACCTGCCTCAGCCTCCCGAGTAGCTGGGACTACAGGTACCCGCCACCAAGCCCAGCTTATTTTTATAATTTTAGTAGAGACGGGGTTTCACTATGTTGGCCGGGCTGTTCTCGAACTCCTGACCTTATGATCTGCCCACCTCGGCCTCCCAAAGTGCTGGGATTACAGGTGTGAGCCACTGTGCCCAGTCTGCAAAGAAGTTTATATACATGGCTTCTTAATCCTTACAATACCCTGTTAATTTAGCTTATGACATTTATAATAGTTTACATTTGAGGGAACTGGTACTTCCAGAAGACAAGTAAAGTGAGTAGAGGAACCAGGATTGAAATCTAGTATGTGAGACCGCAGCATACATACTTTATTTCTCTGTACTTTCCCGAGCCCTTCAATCTATTCACGTTCTCCCTCTTTCCTTTTCTCAAGCTGTATTCACGTTCAGGACAAAAGGCAGTAAAACTTTCGAATTTCATTTTATTATGAACTAGAAGAGTGCCTCTCAAAGTATTTGTGGTAAGGGATCAGTTTTAGTTTCATAAAATAAAATAAAAATGGTGTGGTGATAAAAATTGCTGCAAAAGTTTCCAATGCTTACTTTCATCTTGATGCAGACCAATAAGAATTTGTGGAATCACCCTGTCCAAGAACTTCATTTCGAAGAGTACGAGCAGGAACACATACATGACTTTCATTATAGTCTAGGCTCCCAGATTCTGGTTACTCCCTCGTTATTACCCCTTAGAATCTCCATATTGACATTCAACTCTCTTGTATGCTGTCTCTTTTATAGAGATTTAAAATGTCAACATTAAAAGTTAGGCATTTACCAAATACTTTAATTTGAGCAAAATTAACTTTTTCAAAGATAATAAAATTCTCCCCTTACTGCAAAGGGTTACTTCGTACCAAGATGTAACACCAAAAACACAATATCCATTTCCTCCCTCCTCCATCATGGTCTTGAGGTGTATATAGCAGTATAAATAATTTCTCATTTGCTTTATTTGCTTTACCTTTGTCTCCATCTTGATATATATCTTAGTTATACATGGCATTAATCTCTTGTTTCTCCTATAGAATAAGTTTTTGAATAAAGTATGTCTTTCTCTTAATTTCTTTTGTTTGTTTGTTTGTTTTTTGGAGACAGAGTCTTGCTCTGTCGCCCAGGCTGGAGTTCAGTGGCACGATCTTTGCTCACTGCAACCTCTGCCTCCTGGGTTCAAGCGATTCTCCTCCCTCAGCCTCCTGAGTAGCTGGGATTACAAGTACACACCACCAGGCCCAGCTAATTTTTGCATTTTTTAGTAGAGACAGGTTTTCGCCATGTTGGACAGGCTGGTCTCAAACTCCTGACCTCAGGTGATCTGCCCACCTCGGCCTCCCAAAGTGCTGGGATTACAGACGTGAGCCACCGTGCCCAGCCTCTCTTAACATTTTTTTAGGCTGAATTTTATCCCATTCAGTCTTAGTGCTCTCAATAATATTATATTTATTTTTTGCTTTAAAACTTTGAGCTCATTTTGTCACCTCCATTCTGTTGACATAAGATAGCTTCCTAAAGACATAAAGATTATTCTAAGCAAACTTCTCTGTTATTTGTCGAATGAAGGAAAGAATGATAATTACCGGGGGCCAGCTTCACTGTACAAATTCTTTCTCTGTCATGCTCACTGTCCTTGTTACCTAGCTGGTAGTTGGTCTTGATTTTTCTCCCTCCCCTTTATCCGTTCATCCTTGTTAAATATGCTCTCCACTTTGATCTGTTGCCCTTTCCGTCTTCAGTAGTACATCTTTCTGATGTTGCTGTCATGATCCAGAAGACGAATTCTTTCCTTTAGATGTTTTCCATGTAACCAGCTATTACCCTCCTTTCTCCTTTCCTTTCCAGTCATAACCACAAACTGGAAGCAAAAAACAAAACAAAATCCCAACGATCCCCCAGCTTTTTCATTTTTCTACCTAATCCTGGAGACGCACTGCAAATCGTTATGACTGTAGCATTTGTTCCTCGTGAACCATCATAGTAGTGGAGACAGGGGAGTTTGATAAGTCTTGGCAGGCTCTCTATGCTATCCGGAGGCACATCCTCACATCTCCAAGAAGATGGCCCTCAGACTGATGACCACACTAGGTTTGTACACAGGCGCCTTCACCCAGCCAGCAGAGAGCTACAAATCATTAGGAAATGTGTTTTTAGTTGATTGAGACAATAGAGTTCCATCATTTAAACGCTTACGAATCTCTTTGAATCTCTTGGAGGCTGGGATAACGCCTTCTCTTGAGTATGTCGGAAAGAGACAGGCCTCCATGCCCCCTAATATCGTTTGCTCATCCCCAGCTGCGTCACAAAGGGACCCTTTTCTTCCTCCCTATACACCCTAAGTATTTAACTTGCTAAAAAAAAAAAAAAAAAAAAAAGCTGTCCCCTCCTACTCTGTATTCCATGATTTGTTTCTTTTCAAGGTAGGCTCTCTCCAGGGTAGACTGCAAAGTATAATATGATTCTCCCACCTCCTCCCTTTCTTGCTGTAGCCCAGAATAAACACATAGGTTCTTCCATTTTTTAAGATAGTATGGAAAAATAGATGGAGACAATGACAACAAACATGAAAAAGTTACCCCCCAAAAAATCAAGTGATTGAAAAGTTATCCTAGTTATGTTCTTTGGTATGTAATTACTGATTCCCTTTTTATCTAGGATACTCAGGGTGAAGTCTTATCAATTTTTAATATCTTCTACAACCTCCATTGTAATATTTGTCCCTGGTGTGGGGCTTTCCAGTTTGATCAATATGGCATTCCTATGGGAACCTTATTTGGGTACAAAGATGATAAATAGCTAAAGATTTATCTTCTGCACTTCAGGATATCCTACTCTGAATTTGCAGGTACATCCTCACTCTTCCTGAGTCAAGCCCAGTCTTCTAACCCTGCAAGTTCTTCTTTGTGTCTATTTTATTACCCCAGAGGGAAAAGGCCTTACTAATTTGCTCCCTGAGGAATCTTCCCCAGTATGCCTGTTCTTCCCTGACCAGTAGTCCTGTCTTTCCCCATTCTGTGAAATCTGCCCCGTGCAGTGCTGGCAGTAAACTCACCAACCAGGTGAAGTGAGTTCTACTTACAGCCAATGCTTGGTCACCCACCGTTCTGAGACACCGTCTGGGTTGCTATTTCACTAATCTTATTTATCCCTGGTAGTTCTCATCATTTTACTAGCAGGCCCAGTGCAAAATGAAAACATGATAGCCCCTTATTCAACGAGTGTTAAAAATTTCCAGACAGTGGCAGGGCATGGTGGCTCATGGCTGTAATCCCAGCATTTTGGGAGGCTGAGGAGGATCAGCCTGAAGTCAGGAGTTCAAGACCAGCCTGGCTAACATGGTGAAACCCCGTCTCTACTAAAAATAGAAAAATTAGTTGGGCGTGGTAGCATGCCTGTAATCCCAGCTACTCAGGTGGTTGAGGCAGGAGAACTGCTTGAACCCAGGAGGCAGAGTTTGCTGTGAACCAAGATCGTGCCACTGCACTCCAGCCTGGGCAACAGAGCAAGACTCCATCTCAAAAAAAAAAAAAAAAAAAATCCAGACAACAAGAGCACAGCATTAAACAAAGTATGGAGTCTATGTGACTGCTCAGGTTTGCACTCCCACAAAGTCAGCCCTGCTAGAAGCATATCTTTCTGGAATCCTGTTCTTCTAATAGTCTTCAACCTCATGTGATCTTTGCCTTAGGTTACCCTCTTTGGCAAACTTCACCATATTCATGTCTCAGATTGAGTGAATTTGCAGTAAAAAAAGTTGACCTTTCCTTGACTGGTTAATCATCTAGCCCTATTCAGGTCAAGTTGTTGGTTCTGCTACCCCCTAAATTTTTGGAGATGACTCACAGTGTGTTTCATTCTCAGGAGAAAGATCCTTATAGAATTAACAGTCTTTAATATGAAGGTAATTTAGTCATTCAACAATCAAGGTGTTGACAGCTGGAAAGTGTGTATCCCAGAATATGAGCCCGCATGTTTCACAATTACGGATGGAATTGGAACCACTCCCACCCAACCATGAACCTGCTCTGATCATGTGGCTGAGATCGTCTAACTCTCAAGGCCCTATGGAAAGATCACAAACTGAAGATCATAGGAAAGCTCAGGCTGACTCAAGATTATGTTACTACACCTGATACAACAGTGCCAGCACATGCTTCATCCTCCCTCACCTCAAATTCTTCACCATTGGCTGTAATTCTGGAATGCCTTTCCAAGCTGCCCATTACTCTTGGACAACACAATAAGGAGGAGAAGAAGACACTCTCCTCATCCTAGAAATTCCTGAAGAGACAGGTTTATCCAAAGGCAATGGCCTTCCCCACCTCTCATTGACAGACGATCGGAAGGGATAATATTCTCTGTGAAATTTGCCGGTCTACATAGGCAGTAATGGTGGATATCAAATTAGCCATTTCACCCTTTAGAGGCAATAGGTTATCATGGAAAAGAGTATGGATTTGGAGTAATATAGACCTTCCTAGGCTGCTAGCTGTTACATTTTTAACATTGGTTGGGTCATCTAACCCCTCTAGACTTTTATTTCTTCATCTATGAAATGGGGATAATGATACCCACCCTCCAGGGCTGCAAGGAGAATATACTGGGAGCCCAGCACATAGGTAGCTCTTAACAAATGCAATTCTCTTCCCCATTAATTCCCTACTTAAATGCAGTACTTAAAATTACAATGTTGTGCACCATTAAAATTGTTACTCCAACACAGAAAATGAGTAATTATTTAAATTCTTATTTAGATCCCAAATATTCTAGTTAAACTCCAGTGAAGCTAGCCCCAGAAGGTAAGTCCACCAGAGAGTGAGTTTGGGGCTCTTCCTGCTCAACACAAGTTTTTTTTGTTTGTTTGTTTGTTTTGGAGATGGAGTCTCGCTTTGTCACCCAGGCTGGAGTGTAATGGCACAATCTCAGCTCACTGCAACCTCTGCTTCTCAGGTTCAAGTGACTCTCCTGCCTCAGCCTCCCGAATAGCAGGGATTACAGGCTCATGCCACCACACCCAGCTAATTTTTGAATTTTTAGTAGAGACAGGATTTTGCTATGTTGGCCAGGCTGGGCTCAAACTCCTGACCTCAAGCGATCCACCCACCTCGGCCTCCCAAAGTGCTAGGATTATAGGCGTGAGCCACCACGCCTGGCCTTCAACACAAGCTTTTGAAGTGACTTTTGTACACGAAGAAGAATGAAGCTCTCTTCCGTATGATATTAGGAATGTGGGTTTGTTGTGATAAATACTTACTAGGACCTTCCAAATCAAATATTCTAATTTATTGCTAGAACTATCGATAAATGAATTTATATTATTCTTTCAACTACGTATATCCTGCATTAAGAACAGCAGAGGAAAAAAGACAACATCCTATCAACCTATTGTGTGAACACCCAAATAATACTTAATGTTTTGGGATACACTTGTAAACTGTTCCTGGCAATGTAAGTGCAAAAGTCCTTCCCAACATGGTCTAATTTATCTGTGCAGTTCCAAGAATAAAAGGTTTTGGCTGGAATATAAGCTTTTAAGGCTTCCTCAAAACAAAACCCTATAGCCCAAACCCAACAAACTAAAATTCCTGAAGTAGTAAGAGTTTTCCATAAATCACAGCAAACCAGTCATGCATAGAAGAGCTGACACAGCCAAAGACTTGCTAAGGGAAGGAAGAGAGACAAGAGGGGGGCTTAAGAAAGTAAAGAAAGGAAGGAAACTTACTTTCTCCTTTTGGGTATATTTAATTTTTATGAAAAATTTTCAAACTGCTCAATCTTAGATGAAGATTCAATCAGATTATTACCTTTGAAAAGTTTTTCCAATCCTGGATAGTAAGGGAGTTGGGCAAGATGGTGTTTGTTTGGAGACCCCACTGGGAAATAATAAATTATTGGTGATTAATGACACTTTATATGCTGTTGGCCACTAACAACATTTTCTATTCTTGAGTCACAATGGAAGCTACGGCTTGAATTTTATTGTTCAGTTTGCTTTTTTCTTTCCTGGGTGAGCCATCACTGGATTTAGGAGTTGAAAGTTTATAGAGTCAGCAGGACCCCAAGGGACAGAGCTAAGCCGAGCCAATGAGGATAATGCCGAAGATTATCTATCCTCCATGAAAATGCAGGATTCAGAAAGAAAAAGAAAGTAGAATGATTATAAAGAATGACAGCCTGTAACTTCGACAAAATTTCTTGGCTAGCTTGATAAGTCTTCTTTTTTAAAAATAAACAAACAAAAGTTTCCTAGTTGACAGTTGCTTAAACTCTTCCTTTTTCCACTTTTGGAACTCTGTTGAAAGGACAAACTGGTGACTTCCCATAGGACTGCAAGAATGAATCTTCAGAAGCTGCAGCAGCTCTAGCTGTTAGAAACAGAAGGTGGAGCGTTAAGGCACTTCAGGGGGTAGGAAGGAGATTTTTGCTCAGCAAATGATAGGTTTTGTTGGTGTTGACATTTTTTCTTTTTCCCTCTGTGTCCTTTAAGAAGTGCTCTAACTTGGGCCTTGGGCCTTACCTAAACAATATTTTTGTCATGTTTTCAGGCACATTTTCATTACGCTTTAAAAAACCATACTTGTCATTTTTCCCAGCCTTCGCAGTGACTGAAAATAGAGCAAGATACAAGATTTTTACGGTAACGGTTGATCATACTGAAATCTAATATGGTTATCGCTTATTCCAAACATGTTGTTCTTTAGCCTTAGTTTCTCTATCTGTAAAAGGGAGAGCACTTCTAGGTTCATGAAGGCAACAGGTACAAAGTAGGAGATTTACACAGACCGAGACCGAATATCTCTCAGGAATCTGAAACAAAAGCAAAGTAAACAAACAAAAAATAACTCCAGGGAGTATTTGATTATAGTCCCTTGTTTCACCTACGGCAGCTGCTGCAATAAAGGAGAGTCTGTACATCCAGGCCCAGAAGTGGATGTGTACCTTCTCCCCTTGACTAGTTCCACTTAAAGCTTGGGTAGATTCCTCTCTATTTTTCTCTGTGTCCCAATTTCCTGTAAATGATAAAACTGTAAAACAAAGAGTAATAAGATCTGAATCTTCCTGCTGGGGACTTGATGAAGATGAATTAGACACTGACAGTCAGGAAAAGATGGAAAGCTCTGCATGACAGAGGGCAAACTAATTCAAAATGAAAATCATCAATTTGACTGTGTTCACATGTTACTTAAAAATCAATGAAGAAACAAAGTGAAAGAACCCTGAAGCCATTTTAGCACCCCCGCTTTTGCACTCAACTCTAACTTAGCAGTCTTGAAATATCTTGGCTCTGAAAACCCAGTCAATCATCATTAATAATGATATTTTTATAGCACTTTAAAAATTGGAATTTCCAGAGCCACTTTGATAGATGCCTTGTCACTACCTTGCCATTTGCGTAATTTTTTCTGGGCTGTTTCCCCCCCTTCTTCCATTAAAAGAATGTTTTAACAGAAAAAGAAGGAGAAATTTATTTTGATTGAAAAATTTATAAGAGATGACACAGTTTGCCCTGTGCTATGAATTCCTTATAATAAGGAACGTATTTAGTGATTTGTACAAGGACTTTCGACTTTAATGATTCTAGAACTTGAGTTTACTTAAGGAGTTAAAACAAATGCCTGCCTGTTGCCTTCAGTTGTGGAATAAGAGTTTACTGAGTTTGCACAAAGATGGAAAAGATTAGAAGCAAAGGCTGGGTTGTTTTCTCTAATATGCAAGCATCTCAAGCAACTTACCTCTTTGTTTATCTCACTACAAACCACAGAAATTACTTGCTACCTCTAATGTGTCCTTCTCATAGAGCTCAGAAATAGTCCTTCCAAAGATTTCAATTCATTATGTTGTCAATAAAGTAGTTGAATTTTCCTTGGCTTCTGGCTGTATTTATCTGTCTATCGGTCTCTCTCTCTCTCTCTCTCTCTTCTCTCTCTCTCTGTCTCATACACAGGCACAGATACAGACACACACGCACACACAACTGAATACTCCTTGCCTTTGAAAATACAGATGAAATTTCTTATTTCTCTTGTAACTTCCACAAAACCATGCAAGCTTATGAGATTCCTTGGCAAACTCCAACTTTGAAAGGGAACTCTAACAATTCATGTTTAACCTCTGAGCCAAAGAAAACCTGAATTTTTCAAAAATTTGTATTTGCTTGGTTTTGTTCTTTTGTTTTTCTTTTTCTCATAGCCTCTTTTCTTCTTCTCTTTCCAAAAGACTGCACAGTAATTTTTAGCACCATTGGGGGCCTAATAGTGGTGGTGAAAAAGCAAGTTCCTGTCCTGGTGTTGAACTAAAAAGAAATAAATGTCTTAGATGTATCAAGTTTCTTTGTCAAGCAAACAAAAATAAAGGGATCCAGTTTACTGGAATAGTTGCAGTGCTCATTAAAATTGATGACTTCGAAGATGCTGTGCCTCCTTGCTTTAACCAGGGCCATCAGCCAAGAATCTGCTGTGCTGTTAAAGACATCATGCTATTGGGATGTCGTAAAACAGGCCACTGCTGTCGCCTACACTCACCCTTCAGGTTTCAGAGTGACAGCAAGAGAGACTTGGGGTGACTAGAGGCCAATGGACCTAGCCATTTGGCCAAGGCACGTCAATGGTATGGGACCTAAGATGCAGGCTGGTATTTTCTATCCATAAACATCAAGTTTGAAAAAGAAAGAAAGGAGCTGGATTAGCATGGGGCGGAGTTCAGTTTTTCTTAGAAATGTGCGACTCTGCAAAAGTGTGCCTTTATTTTTGGCACAAATTGCTATAGCAAATTACATAGCTTATCAGATGTGGTTTTTGGGCTCAGTGGAGAAACCACTGCAGGGAATTGTCTTTGTCCTTTGTTCCCAGTTGGGAATTTGGGATAAATCAGTGTCCTGTTATAATTCAGGAACAAGCTTGAATAATAAGTGCTAACAATATTTGTGATGCAATTAAACTCACATTACTCTAACTTAAAAAAGTAGACCTTAGTCTTAAAGAGATTTCCATTCTCCCTAAGAGATGTGAGATATAACATTTGCACCGGGCGTGGTGGCTCACGCCTGTAATCGCAGCACTATGGGAGGCCGAGAACGGGCAGATCACGAGGTCAGGAGATCGAGACCATCTTGGCTAACACGGTGAAACCCTGTCTCCACTAAAAATACAAAAAATTAGCCGGGAGTGCAGTCCCAGCTACTCGGAAGGCTGAGGCAGGAGAATGGCCTGAAACCGGGAGGTGGAGCTTGCAGTGAGGCGAGATCGCGCCACTGCACTCCAGCCTGGGCTACAGAGTGAGACGCCATCTCAAAAAACAGAAAGAAAGAAAGAAAGAAAATAAAATTGAATCTCCATGTCACAGATTAGCAAAGGTAAACCTCGGGGGCATTGAAGGAAGGAGAACAAGGCAGGCAGCCAATCCCAGTGAATAAGGAGTTTCAGAAAGAACATTCTCATCACTTCTCACTAACCCTTTCCCTTATTTTTTGGCCAGGTTTGTGGATTCACCCGCGTCTGGCAGGGAAAATCAAACAGAACGTCACTTATGATATATTGATTATTTCTATTTATCTCATTGCTGAAAATGGCTAAGGATAGATTAAAACCATAATTTAGAAACAAATTTCTCACTAGTTGAAAGTACCACAGAGCATTCATGTGTTCCTCAATTTGTTCATTCATTTACGCAATAGTAAAGCACTTTAGGGAATGCAAAAAGAAGTAGAAAACAAGACTCAAGGAGGCAAATTTATTAAGAGTTGAATGCAAGGCAAAAGCTAAACAACTGCATCTCATCTAGGAGTACAGTTATACCACTCTAGAGACTGAAGATGGAGGAGAAAAGTCAATGTTGGGAGGAAGTGGGTGATCAGGGTAATGATTTTCAAGTTGTTGTTGTTTTGCCTTGGACCCCTTTCCTCAAATGAAATCTTAAGGAAATCCAGTGCAGAGGGTTCTAAGACCTGAGCCTACCTCCCAGCCCTCTCTGTCTCCCCTATTCTTCCCCTGTCATCCCCCACTCTCCAAGTGTTGAGGGCTTGAAAATCACTGAAATATGGAAGGTGAAGGGTACAGAAGAGAAGAACGGCAGCACTCTGGGTGCAGGGAACAGCATATGTAATGCTGAATAGGAGGTGGTGACAGATTATCTATTAGCACAATGAACACATCTAGGCACAGTAATATGCTGAAGTAAATTCGGTGGATTATTGGGGATCATTGGCGATTAAGTTGAGGAGTGATGTGAAAAAAATGAATATTTGAGAATATTAACATGACAGCTGTGTGCTGATGGTCTATGATAAAGTCCAGTGAGGACCTAATTAGAGTAATTCATGCTAATTGGAGGGCAGAAATGGAGGGCCCTTCAATAGAGCTGCAGTTACAAAAATGGGGGTGCAGCCAATAGGTCTTAGTGATTGAGGGGGTTGGGGATTTAAAGGAAATGCAGTCTAAAAGGTTTTTTTTATTATTGATTGATTGGTTGATTGATTGATTGATTTTTTGAGATGGAGGTTCGCTCTTGTCGCCCAGGCTGGAGTGTAGTGGCATGATCTCGGCTCACTGCATCCTCTGCCTCCTGGGTTCATGTGATTCTCCTGCCTCAGCCTCCCAAGTAGCTGGGATTACAGGCTCCTGCCACCAGGCCCAGCTAATTTTTTGTATTTTTAGTAGAGACGGGGTTTCACCATGTTGGGCAGGCTGGTCTCGAACTCCTGACCTCAGGTGATCTGCCCACCTCGGCCTCCCAAAGTGCTGGGATTACAGGCAAGAGCTACCGTGCCCAGCCTTTTTTTTTTTTTTTAATTGATCAGGCTATGTGAGGTCTTTATATTGTACATTTGTAGGAATCTGTAGTTTTTCTCATGACCATTATCTCTATTATAAATATTTGTGTGATCATTTTACCAATACCTTTCTACCCCTATACTATAAAGTTCCATGACATCAGGGTTCTGCCTGTTTGGTCACCATCGTATTACTAGAACTTAGCATAATAGGTATATAATAGACACCCAAATATTTGTGAAATTTAAAATCTCAATAAATGATGGTGTCACCAATATTGCAAAAGAAAAGTAAATGAATTTGATTTTTATCAGTTTCTTAGATGAGGAAAATGGATCTAAGTGCAAATTCTCACCCTTGCATAAGACTTAGGGCTGAAGAGTAGTTGGAATGTCAGTGATGGGTGTAAAAACTAGGCCATCAACAGCAACTGAAGCCATAAGAATGAATTAGTTCACCCGAGAGGGTGAATTTAAAGACAGAAGAGCAGAGTGAGATGAGGATTCTCATGCAAAAGTCAAATGGAGAAACAGAACAGTCAAAAAAGTAAAGAATACTTCTCTGAGGGTAAATTTGGAATGGTTTGCCATACACCCACACTTTGAGACATTTATAAACTGTAACAGGAAGAAATCCTCTTTCAAAAAAAGTTTAAAACATTAGGGATTTTGGAAGTGGAAATAAAATGTACACTTAATCAAGAGGAGTACAACTCGTGTTTAAGCTCCTATCAGAATTCTTCTTTGTGTTTATAAAATATGGTTAATCACCTTACCCCAAATGTTAATAGTGCCCTGTTGGAAAACACTGACCATGACACAGAGATTTTTCTTTCCTTTTCTTTCTTCTCTTTTCTTCTTGTTTTCTTCTATATCCCACTTTCCTTTAGTAGCAACACATAAAACATCTATTTCCTAGAATTATAGAAGCCACATGAAATTCCATAATCTTATTTGCTGATCTAATTTTTATAGCATTCCACCTCAATCCTCTTATTAATTATTTTTGTTGTTGCTGCTATTGTTGCAGTGATTTCTTTGTTTTTTTGAGTTTTTGTTTTGTTTTGTTCTTTGGTTGGCAGAAAAAGGAGAGAGAAAAATGTTGAATGACACAAAGTATAATTCCTTTTTTGTCAAAGAAGGTGCCTGTATTCCCCACCCATTTTTTTCCCTAGTCCATGAGACAAATAGTTCTTTCTTTTTTTCTTAAAAAGAATCATAGATCCAAGGACATTATTATGACAAAGTTACAATGTGGATTTTCTTCTATGTGATACTTCTTGCTGTTTATTCTTGTGCAAAATAATGTGTATTTTACTTAGAAAGTAAATAGTTGTGGATTTTGAATACTCACATGTTAAATGCCATAATTTATATATAAAATTTAAATCTTGAAATTCTACAGTTATATTAAAATAAAGTCTAATATTAATGGCAAGGGGTCTCAGAAAATAAAACTCTAGAAACAAAAAGACTCTGCAACCACCAACAGTACTTATCCAGGAAAAGCTGCACAGGCACTTGATCTCAGGCCTCACATAGTGGTTTTATTCCAAAGGAAACACCAGATTACCAAAACTTGCAGTCAGTCCAGGAACAATTCAGACACACAGTGATTTTCTGCTAAACCTAGAAGTTAAGCCTCAGAAGACTATGGCTTGGCTCAAAGTTATTTCTTAGCCATGGAAACGTTTTAGAGTTTGTTCGTTTATTCATGCATGCAAGGCTCTAAGTGAGCATTCACAATGCATTCAGCAGAGAGGAAAAAGATCCAGTCCCTGCTCCCAGGAGATCAAGCTGATGGGAGATCCCATCCTAGCCTTTCTCATCATCTTTTCCGCCTCAACTTTCCAAAGACTTGGCAGGTGTCTGACTGGAAGTGGTTGTTCTTTGTTTCTGTCAGTTGTGTTTATGAGCATATACAAACCTTAGATAGCTATGATTGAACCTCATTTTCCAAGACTAACACCATTTTTTAGTACCCACATTTATATTTTCTCTCACTCTCATTCTAAATTACAGATGCAGTATCTGCATCTCACCTGCCAGAGTTTTGCTTGCCCCAACACTTAGCAAAAGCTGAATGCATCCAGGGATCCCCACAATCCCAGAACATTCTAAAAATATTGCAGGATGAGAAAGACTTGTCAGCAACTGAGGGAGGAAATTGTTCAACTTCCACCAAGCATCAGGCTGAGGTGGAATGAGTGGAGACACATGATCAATGAATAAAAAAGAAAATGAGCAAGAGGATTAAGAAATAATGATTGAACACATCACCACTGCTTTGATGGAGAAAGATCAAATACAACGGGCAACCTGACAAGCAAACAGGAAATACTGTGGCGAGTCGCCTGCTCCCCCAAGGCTGAGTGGGCCTCTGTTGCATCAGGGGAAGCAGAGTCAAATCATGATTTCAGATTTTCCCAATGTTGCTTTGCACACACACCAACCTCACAACTACCCCACCCTTGTCAACAAATGAGGCATGTAACCCCATTTTCTATTTATATTATGCTGGTTTGTATGTTCTTTCTTAAAATTTGTAGCACTCCTATTCTGTAAACATTTATTCCCCTGACCTGTGTGTTTTATCCTACGTCCATACTGAGAAGGATCTTCTGGCCAGGTATCTTGCATGGTCTCAACTTGCTTCATAACCTTTCTTAATGCTTAGCAAACCAAAACCACTCAGTAGACGTTGTTGATCAACAAGTAACTGTTTACAGAAAGGAAGAGCGGGCCACACTGTGTATTGCAAGTTAATAATGTGTTCCCAGGCATTGCTCATTGCAGCTGCTCCCTTTAGAAGCAAGAATTCCTGAGCAATGACTGAGCAGGCCCTATGGGTGTTCGAGCCAATGGCTGCGTCTCTGGAAGGGATGCCCGACCTTGCCTTGCAATCCAGCCGGTTCCCATTGGCTGGGCATTCCAGCTAGCCAGGATTTCTTCTCCTTCCTCAGAATAGATTTGCTCTTGTTGATCTACACCTGGAATTTTTTCCCTAATTTAAAACATAATCATTCTCCATGATATGCTGCCTGTGAAGCACTTCTGTGAGTTTTTCAGGTCTCAAGTGACTAATACTTTTCTCAGCACCTATAATCAGCAATGGTCTGTACTTAGCATCTTAACTTATTTACTTTCCATCTGTTTTCTTTGTTCTTGTCGTCTTCTTTTTTTTTTTTTTTTTTTTTTCAAGACAGAGTCTCACTCTGTTGACCAGGCTTGAGCGCAATGGTGCAATCTCGACTCACTGCAACCTCTGCCTCCCGGGTTCAAGCCATTCTCCTGCCTCAGCCTCTCAAGTAGCTGGGACTACAGGCGTATGCCAACACACCAGGGTAATTATTGTATTTTTACTAGTGATGGGGTTTCGCCATGTTGGCCAGGCTGGTCTCAAACTCCTGACCTCAGTTAATCCACCTGCCTCGGCCTCCCAAAGTGCTGGAATTACAAGCGTAAGCCACCGTGCCTGGCGTTACTTCCTATCTAGACTCTAAGTACCTTGGGAGCTCATTGCCTTGCAGCATAGCATTACGTTTATATGGGATCAACAAATGATTGGTGGAATGGGTGACTCCTCAGTGAACCAGAAACCGGGGAATATTCAGGTGTACCCACAGTTGTGTGCGCTAGTCATGCATATGCACATAGTATCATCATGTGCTAGTTACTTTGCGTGTTATCTCATTTAATACTGACAGCAACCCAATGAGGTAGTTACTATTCCCATTTCCGTTTAATTAATGAGAGAAATTTAGAGAAGCTACCTATTTTGCCCAGAGTCACTGCATTAGAGACAGTGATAACCTATACACTTTATTGCTTTTTAACTCTGGTCCATATCTCCTGTCCCACAGATGTAATCAAAACAATGTAACAGCTAATGCTCTTTTAAAAAAAAAAAATCTTGATAAAAGAATAACCTGTCTCTCCCATCCACCCTTCCAGTAGTGTTCCTCACCACCTGCCGAGCCTTTCCCTTTCTCCATTGCAGTATTGAATGTTCCCAACATACGGGCATTACCCAGTATGCTAGGTGTAAGCCAGGAAATGTCGCTGCGAATAATAACAAGATCAACTTCTCAGTGGTGTTAGTGTGAATACGACAACACACTGTATTTTCCAGCAAATGTGTCATCCTTCCACTCATTGACACGAGGACTTGTTCTTCCTGCCTGAGTTAGTCACAATCCCAGCATTTGAACGGATGTGTTGTGAACCTCCTGTGAAGAAAAAATGTCAACATAAACAATACCCAATAGTGAGAACTATAAGGTTTTCAGGCTCTCGACGACGGGGATTAGATTGCTTGATTCTGAAGCTTCTGAGACGTAGATGCCACAAAGATTGTGACAATTGCCAACTGACAGCCGAAAGACACCAAGGCTGAGAGAAGTTAAGTGATTTACGCAAGGTGAATAAGTCAGTAAATGGCAGAGCCTTTACTAGAACCAGGTTTCTTTGTTTGTCTGTCTGTCTGTTTTTTGAGACAGTCTTGCTCTGTTGCCCAGGCTGCAGTGCAGGGGATTGATCTCTGCTCACTGCAACCTCTGCCTCCCAAGTTCAAACGATTCTCCTGCCTCAGCCTCCCAAGTAGCTGGGATTACAGGCATGCATCACCATGTCCGGGTAATTTTTGTATTTTTAGTAGAGATGGGGTTTCACCATGTTGGCCAGGCTGGTCTTGAACTCCTGACCTCAAGTTATCTGCCTGCCCCAACCTCCCAAAGTGCTAGGATTACAGGCGTGAGCTACCACGTCCAGCCCAGTGTTTTGTTGTTGCTGTTGTTGTTTAATTTTTATTTATTTATTTACGAGACAGGTTCTCACTTTGTCACCCAGGCTGCAGTGCAGTGGCACAATCCCAGCTCACTGCAGCGTCAAACTCCCCAGGCTCAAGTGATCCTCCCACCTCAGTCTCCTGAGTAGCTGGGACTGCAGGCATGTGCCACCACACCCAGCTAATTTTTTATTTTTTTGTAAAGATGGTGTCTCACTATGTTGCCCAGGCTAGTCTCGAACTCCTGGGATCGAGTAATCTACCCACCTCAGCCTCCCAAAGTGCGGGATTACAGGCGTGAGCCACCATGAGTGGCCTATGTTTTTCAAATTGTCATCTTTCCCCCACATGTCTGGAGAGGAAGAGTCAAATGAAACAAAACTATTCACATGATAGGGCCTGGACAAGGGTAAATGTGCACAAGAAGCTAAGAGCTCTCAGGAGTGTGGAGAGAAGCCCCCTTTAGCAAGAGAAGGAGGATCCTAACACAGCCCAGGACAGGAGACAGGGAGGGAGGGCAGTAGAGTGGGCACCTGCAACTTGGAACTTGGCAGAAGAGACTGTTCTCCAATGTACTTGTTCAGAAAGCAAATGTATTTGAAATGCTGAGGACTCCACATATATTCTGTTAATAATTTACCAACTGAAACCATTAAAGATGTTGACAAAAGCTTTTCCATTTACTATGGGTGTCTGTGGGTGATTTGAAACCACTCATTACCTTTATAAGCTCCTGGGTTAGTTCTGGGTGTCCCGGCTAATTGGCAACAGTGAGAGGCTCCTTGGACCAGCAGCGGATAGAGTTTTGGTTTGAACATGAGACTACCCTGATTCGACGTGCAGACGTTTTGTCACGAATTCACTGAGGGACTATTGGTCCAGGCCTCTGTAGGCAAATTATATTTGCCAATAGATGATATTTATAGTGTAACTGGATATCCCTGGATGAGAAGCTAAATATGAAAAAGTAAATATGTATTCCCAGAAGAAGCCCATCAAGATGTCACCAGAGTTGAACACGCAATGGAAGCAAGAAAGTAGAACATTTGTATAATCAAATAATGTTATTCTTTCAGAGCCTTCGAAGACACAGGGACCAAAGTTCCTGAAGTGAAAGGAACAAACTGCTCTTACTGAGCAGGATGAATGAATTCTCTCAAGCTATGATTCGTAAATAAGGCCCAAGCAGTACAATACTTGCTATTTTAAAGTTCTGGATTCTTGTTCCATTTCTGCCACCCCCAGGCTCCTTGGATAAGTGTATCAGTTAGGATGCATTTTGGTTACAAATCACAGAAAAATGCAACTAAAGAAGTTTAAACAATGAGAGCACTTATCATTTTTCGTGGCTTGAGAGTCAGAGTTATGAAAGTTCCAGGACAATTAGGTTGGCAGCTCCATGATGTGTGACCATCTTTCCAGTCCGTCACACCTCATGGACGGGTCATCCTCATAGGCTAGCTTCCTCCATGGCCGTAAGACAGTTACTGGAATGTCCACGCCACACAGAGATACTGAGGTCCCGAAGTGGGAAGGGAATGTCCACTAGGTGTGTCTCTTTGGAAAGTGAAGGAAACTTTCCAAAAAGTTTGGTCAGACCATATTACACACCTAAGCGTAAACCCAACCATTTAGCACGACAGATAGTATCTCCATAATTGACTTGCCTACTCAAGATGCAGCCCTCCGCCCCTGCCCCGAGGCTGAAGAGGGAGCCTAACCTGCCTTCAGGCACATGGGCACTCAGAGGAGGGTAAACAAAATTAGAGGAAAACAGGAGAGATCAATTTTGCAGGCAATGGGGTGATCTGCCACGTCAAGCAACGTACCACCTTCTTTACGGCTCGTCCCGTTACGTCATTGGGTAAAAACTAGACTAGAGTTGCCCTCTAAGATTCCTCCTCCTGCTAAGGTCCACAATTCAAAGATGAAGATGACAATATTACCCCCCATTTAATGGGAGAATCAACACTATTTAATGAAATAATAGAATTTTCCCAGAAAATAGAAGAGATTAGAAGGAATTCATATACAATATGTCAAATGAATTACCTCACTCTTAAAGTCCAGAATGAGGCATATCATCCATTAATCTCTACATTTCTGTAAGATAAACAAGGCTATATTATCAGGAGAGGTAAAATGAGGCAGAGAGAAGCATAATGCGTAGCCCACAGTCACATCACTATCCCACCTATCCTCCTGCAAGAGTTCAAAGGAGGGGAGCTCTGACTTTGCCCAAATCATTAAGTTACAGGTGGGAAAAGTCATGCTTATAGCAGCAGCCTCCAGCTCACCCACATAGGGTACAATAATGATCTGTTCGGACTTAGGGAGAAAATACTGGAATTTCTTTTCTTCTTTTTTTTTTTTCTTTTTTTTTGAGACAGAGTCTCGCTGTGTCACCCAGGCTGGAGTGCAGTGGCATGATCTCGGCTCACTGCAAGCTCTGCCTCCCGGGTTCACGCCATTCTCCTGCCTCAGCCTCCTGAATAGCTGGGACTTCAGGTGCCCACCACCACACCCAGCTAATTTTTTTCTGTTTCTAGTAGCGACGGGGTTTCACCATGTTGGCCAGGATGGTCTCAATCTCTTGACCTCGTGATCTGCCCACCTCGGCCTCCCAAAGTGCTGGGATTACAGGCATGAGCCACCACGCC
This sequence comes from Macaca mulatta, assembly GCF_049350105.2. Classification (NCBI taxonomy): domain Eukaryota; kingdom Metazoa; phylum Chordata; class Mammalia; order Primates; family Cercopithecidae; genus Macaca; species Macaca mulatta. Next base: position 44,664,438 of record NC_133409.1, on the reverse strand, counting down.
TGGCCTGGAATTTCTATTTATGTTTTTATATCATCTTCTCTTAATTTTTATATATATATAAAAATAATGTTTTATAATGTACATGATATATTAGCACAGAAGTGCATCCAATAATTGTTGACCATATAGAAGAAGATGTGGGCTGATGAATTTTTTACTTACAGGATGCACAGTTAAAAACTTTCCAGATAACTAGTGTAGATCACACTAGCATTTTGATGGCTTCAGTTCCACAGAACTGAAAGGGAAAAAAATACTTGCAGAAACTGGACCAACTGCATTTGTGAATGCTCCACACTGATAAAGTAAGGTAGCACCAAATCTGGATTTAGAATACTGTATTTGCAGCCAAACACATTATCAGCTTGTTTTTATTTGTTGATCCTTTCAAAGGCTCTTACATCTGTTTACTAGGAGACCACTTCTATCATTGTTTTCCTCTCCTCACTCCCCTCCCTTTTTCAAAGAATCTCCTATTTTGAGAAGTGTTAGGCTTGGCCTATCTGGTGCAACATAAATGTAGCTTACTAGGGCAGTCAGGAAGTCAGAACAGCTTTGTGGGTTCCCACAGTTTGTTTGCTCATTCGATTAACAATCCTACATCTGCTAAGTGCTAGACATGAGGCTGCAAAGATATTCCAAGACTCCTGGAGTCCAGTGTCAAGAAGGAGGACTCCCCAGTTGAGAGAGGCTGAGAAAGTGGTACACTAGCTGGCTACGAAGAAAGAAGACAAAGAGCAGCCCATTGAGGGGGGTGCCAGGAAGTCAGAACTGGATAGGAGTGGGTATCAGGAAACCTCTCTAGGAAGAAATGGCTCTTAACCCTTTACTGAGAGGAGCAGTCCAAGTGCCACTTTTCTTTCATCAGAAGAAAAATATAATGGCAGGGCACTGCCCTCTCACCTGAGCAAGCAGATGCAGCTTGGAGAGAGAAGAGGAGTTTCTTTCTTCCTTTCAGTGTACCTTATCTCTGTCTCCTTCCAGCTTTGCATGGCTCTGAAGGTGTGGCCTGGGTGTATATCACACTCAGCAGACTGCAGCTTTCCCGGGACACAGGAGCTGCATTGCCTAGCCCAGCCCAGTGCACCTAAGGACACCCAGAACACGCAGCTCCCACCAGTGCCCAAGTGCTTAAAGGCAAATGTGTCTCGGGGGCCTTTGCAGAAAAGAAAATCAAACAGCAATGATTTTGACAGATGTGAGGCTAGGAGAGTGAGTTGAGAAACAACTGAATTTCATTCTGTTTAATCCCATGTATACGTCACTTAAGGGGTTAAAAAAAGGCTGATTCAATGAGTTTAATCGCAAAATCTGCAAATTGTAACCTAACCTTCAAATTCATTCCAATGAGCCCACATTTTTAAACTGTACACCTGAAGAAAGACTAAACTTTTTCCTCAGAAAAGGTTGTTTTTCTTCCACCCTCTCCCCTTCTTCCACACTCCTTTCTTTCCAGGGCTTAGTTCAATAGTGGCTTAGAATCAGGCTTCCTGCTTTAATTCAAAGTGTTCCGGGTGGTGTAGAAAAAAATATCTATGTCATGATTCAGCATAAGGGCTCTTGAAGCCACTGTTTTTGCTACTTTCAGAAGAAACATGGCAGGATTGCCTAATTGTTCCTTCCTGAAACATGGAAGAGAGGCATGCAGCGACTGGGAGTCAGAAAAGCAAGATTAGAGTTTTGTCAAAAACAGAGAAGATACTTTTTGTAAGAAAAACAAGGGTTTTACCATCAAAATAGGAAATCCATCAAAGGACATGGTGCTTAGTCCCTGTTAGTTAAAACAGTAGGGGAGGGGATAGAGTGGGCCAGAAGTTAATCTATATCCAGAATTCTTTAATTAGGTGGTTAAAAAACAAAGCAAAACAAAACCAAGCAGAAAAATAAAAAATAAAAAGCAGCCCTTACAGCCAACTCTTGCATGTTGTTCAAGTTGAGCAAGGAAACTGGAATTTGAACTTAAGGTGCAGGGATCAGCATAACATCACAAAGTATGAGGGCAACAACCAGGGAACATTCTAGAATCTTCCCTCACTGCTGGAGTAGTACACATTAACACCTTTATCTTTTCCAATATCGAGGTGAATTTTTTTTAAATAAATGTAAAAAATTTTAAGACAAACACTCATGCATTTTTGTCTCAATTTACAAAGGTTTCACCCAAAATGCAGTCATTACTAAAGTCTAGATTCAGTCCCTCTGAATGGAAAGCCCTTATTCGTTTTTATTCACGCTACCCTTCATTCTCATACCAAATATGTGTCAAACCCTGCTTTAAAAAGACAAGGTTAAGCCCAGGCACAGTGGCTCATGCCTGTAATCCCAGCACTTTGCGAGGCTCAGGTGGACGGATCACAAGGTCAGGAGTTCAAGACCAGCCTGACCAATATGGTGAAACCCCGTCTCTAGTAAAAATACAAAAATTCGCCAGGCATGGTGGCGAGCACCTGTAGTCTCAGCTACTCGGGAGGCTGAGGCAGGAGAATCACTTGAACCCAAGAAGGGGAGGTTGCCGTGAGCCGACATCATGCCACTGCATTCCAGCCTGGGCAACAGAGTGAGACTCCATCTCAAAAACAAAAAGAAAGACAAGATTAAATGCAAGGAAACTGCAATTTCATTGATAATTTTAAAGAGTAAGAGGGGAAAACATCTATCTTGGGTAACACAGAAGCGATAGTCATGGAAAGGTAGCTGTCTGAAGGTTCATAACTTTAATGTAGACATTTCAGTTCCAACCATGTCTCTCTTTGAAAGTACATTTTAATTTGTAGTTGAAATTCTCTGTAATTTATTTACCTAGTTGATTAAAAATCTCTGTCTCTTTTTTAAATCTAAGGCAGACATGGTGTTGACTGCATTTCTGAGTAGATTCCATCTCAAGAACCATCACTGAGAGACACGCAGAGGCAACAATTCAAAGGGGTCCATGTCCAGGAGGCTGAGGTCCCAGTTAGGTGCCATTTAAAGTACTAACTAAGTTTTAAAGATTAAACAAGACTATGTTGTTCTTCATTGACCTTTCATTCCTTTTTGTGACTGTAGCCACAAAATCTGAGGCTGAGGTGAAAATAAGCGGAGGATGGGTTGACTATGTTTTATGGTAAATGTGTTTCCAATTTTATACATTTTTCCAAAGCTATGTCTTTAAGGTGGATGTCAGTTTACAGAAATAACAAAGAAATAGTCACAATATCAGATTCTAATCAAATATTTGCCTTCCATTATAAATTCTTTTTGGCTGGTGCCCGCTTTTTAAAATTATTTCTCTGTTTATTTCTTTGAAACTATAAATATAATGGAAGTGGAAATACATAATTTCAAAATTCTGGACAATTTCTTTCTTCCTGTTTCTCTCTTAGGTCAGTCTTCCACTTTCTCTCACTGTTGTTGCTGAAAAAGACTCACTGACTTATAAGGTAAATGGCCAAAAAAATAAGACTTTTTAAAATGCCAGTGCTCAGAAATGAGAAATGTTGATGAAATTTAGAAAATAATTTCCTAAATTATAATTTTCTGGGCAACTGTCGTAGCTGAATTCACCAGGGTGTAGCTCTCCAGCTCTGACTGCTGACCTTGTTTTAGCAAAATGCACATCAGTGTCACACTGAGTCTTTGTGGCCAGGTCACCTGACATGTCTGATTTAAACAAAATGGGCAGGGACTCTGAAGTTCTAGGCAATATGTGAGTCATAACAAACACATTCTACTTTGTGTTTTATTCAGTTCGTCATTTCCATTGCAGAAGATTTAGTTGAGAATTGTTGTGCAGTTGTTGTTACTTACAGTATGTCTTGATCCCTGGACTCAATCTAAGAGATCAGAAATGGCAAAGGATCCTCACATTATGGGAGTCAAAGGATCATCAAAAACAGATCAAGTAACCACAAACAAAATTCAAAAGAGAAATATAGGAAATAACTATCATTGTAAGCTATTAAGAAAAGGTAATCAAGAAATAATACATAAGCTGCCACAAAACTATGCAGTTTGTGAAGATCCAGTGAAGTCACAGCAATTTCCCACCGTGCATATAAAGATACGAACATAAACTTAGAGCTGAGCCTGAGAATTGCAGCTCAGAGTAAAATAAAATTGAAACCCTCAACATCCTTCAGTCTAACAGAAGAGAAACACTTTTTTGAGCATATCAGAAGGCACGTGGGGTCATCTTAATCATAATAACAGCCAACATTTTTTGACTGCCAGTTATATGCTAGGCCCAATTGCCCAGGGAAGGATGATTATCTGGAGTTGGCAGGTAATAAAACTGCAGCCCAGAGGGATTAACTAACTACTCAGTGAACTGTAGCGCTGGAATTTGAACCTGGGTCTGTCTGACTTCAAAGCAATGTTGGACGACTTCAGTATGTTTTCTCTTTGTTTTTTAGAAACACTTGGCTGGGTAAAGTGCATAACTACCCTCCCTGGCATCACTCTTGAATGGTGGATCCATTTCTATCTTCAAGAATTCTTTATAATTATTTCTAATAATTTGTTAAACACAGTAAAATGTATAATATGTTGTGCCCATAGTAACTTTTGGGGTAGTAATGGCATGGGTTTATTACTAAATGAGTTCACCACTATTTCCCTTTTATATCCTGAATTTACTTTGCCAGATATTTGAAGAATAACTTTTCTATCCGTTTTAACCATGCCAGTTATGATTTCATAGATATTCATCTCGGCCTGTTTTCAACCTTTATTATTCTTAAAGTAAGTCTTTCTCCCAAACTCCCTTTCTTTTTCTTTTTTTTTTTTTTTTTTTTTTTTGGACAGAGTCTCGTTCTCTCGCCCACGCTGGAGTGCAGTGGTGCGATCTTGGCTCACTGCAAGCTCCGCCTCCCGTTCACACCGTTCTCCTGCCTCAGCAGGAGTACCTGGGACTACAGGCGCCAGTCACCACGCCCCGCTGGTTTTTTGTATTTTCAGTAGAGACGGGGTTTCACCGTGTTAGCCAGGATGGTCTCGATTTTCTGACCTCGTGATCCGCCTGCCTCAGCCTCCCAAAGTGCTGGGATTACAGGCGTGAGCCACAGCGCCTGGCCCCAGACTTCCATTTTCATCTGTTCTCTCATTTTGCTCCCCTGTGGACAGCAACTGACTGCATGTTCTGCCATTTTCATTGCCAATCTCCTTCTATTGGTTCTTTCTAAATTTACTTTGACCAGAACTGCCCACAATAATGCAGATGTAAATACATCCAAATTATAAACTAATAAGACAACATTTGGTTTGGTTTTTCAACACCTTATCTGGTGCTCAGCGCTTTTCTTTTTGTTCTTCCGGGAAGAGTTTCCTCTTTGAACAATGCTCCAGATCTTTAGTTTCTTTTCTCGGTTTCTATTCCCTTCATCTTCTGTGTATTTGATGAGGCTCCACAGGGAAGTGATAAGGCACACAAGCTGTCAGTCAGGGTCCCTAAGTGTAAATCCAGCTTCACCATGTACTATTTGTGTGTGATCTTGGGCAAGTTAACCTCTCACTATCTCAGCTTCAGCATTCATGAAACCAGGATAATAATAGCACCAATTGGGCAGATACAGTGGTTCATGCCTGTAATCCCAGCACTTTGGGAGGCTGAGGCAGGAGGATCACTTGACCCCAGGAGTTTGAGACAAGACTGGGCAACATGGTGAAACCCCATCTCTATTTTAAAAATACAAAATATTAGCCAGGCCTGAGCATGGTAGCACACCCTTGTGGTCCCGGGAAGCTAAGAGGGAGCATGAGCTGGGAAGATCACTTGAACCTGGGAAGTGGAGGCTGCAGGGAGCCAAGATCATGCCACTGCACTCCAGCATGGGCGACAGAGGGAGATCCTGTCTGAAAAAAAAAAAAAATTAATAATAATAATACTGACTTCATAAGGTCGTTATGAGGCTAAGTAAAATAACAGATGCCAAGTGCTTTGAACAGCAGCCTGCACATGATAAACTCTTGATAAATATTAGTTTTTGCTCTTACCTAAAACCTCTCAAATGTGCTAGTTGCCATTTTTAAACCTACTTATACAGATTCATTAACTTCCTGCATTTATCTCTTTTTTTGGCTTGTCTCTCAAGTCAAAAAAGTTTTGTGTCAATCACACATTTGAGAAGTTTGCTGTACATTGTATCCTAGACCAAAAATCATTTATAAAGAATTTGGTTAAAACAAAGGCTTGAACATTGTTCTCTTTATATTTCCCCATAGTGAGATTACCTATTTACCATAGCCTTCATTTCCTATTTTTAAGTTGGTTCCCCAACTCTGACTAATCATTCTCTCCCCCAAATAAGAATTACTGGGATATTCCACTAAAAACTGAATTATCAAATACATTGTGAAAATCTACATATACTCAACCCACAGTTTTCTCTGTATTTGCATGAAAATTTACATCATAATGAAAGCAAGTATTTAGGGCTTCTGGTTGCCTACTGGAAAAATCTTTTCTTCCTTTTTTCTATATATAAGCGTTCAGTAATCCTAGCTTTATAGTCTGCCTAAACAGGGGATAGTTGAAGATTATAATTTCCTAGGTTCTATTCTATAGTTCTTCTTAGTTCTGTGTATAAATTATAATTTGTTCAAGATTACAGATCTGGCCAAGCAGTTCCCCAGTTCCTCCTTCAAAGCTCTGAGGAGTCCCTTTTGGTAGCTCAATCTTCTTGTTACTGGTCAGGTTAGAATGATGACTTTAAGGCAGAACAAGGAAATGAATTTGATACCATCTAGACAAGAAACAGAGAGAGGGAGGAAACAGATACCCTGGGAAAAACATTATCCAAAGAATTCCTTAGCTCTTTTTTTAAGACTATATTTTAGGAGCATTTTTAGGTTCATAGCAAAATTGAGAAAAAAAAAAGTACAGAGATTTCCCATCTACCTCCATCCTTCCCGCACACATACATAGCCTCCCATCCTCATCCATTATCAACATTCCCCACCAGAGTGGTACATTGGCTCCAACTGATAAACCTACATTGACATACCATTATTATCAGTATCCATAGTATACACTAATGTTCAATTTTGGTTTTATACCCTCAATGGGTTTGGACAAGTATATAATGATTTATATTCACCATTATTACATCATACAGAGTAGTTTCACTGCCCTAAGGATCCTCTATGGTCCATGTATTCATCCCTCCATGCCCACCTGCCCCCTGTAACCCCTGGCAAACAATGACTGTTTTACTATCCCAATAGTTTTGCCTTTTCCAAGATGGCATATAGTCAGAATTGCACGTACAGATTGGCTTCTTCCACCTGGTAATGTGCATTTAAATATCCTCCATGTCTTTTCATTGCTTAACAGCTTGTTTCTCTTTAGTGCTGAATAATATTCCATTGCCTAGATGTACCACAGTTCGTTTATTCATCTACTGAAGAACATCTTGGTGGTCTCTGAGTTTTGGAAATTATGAATAAAGCTACTATAAGCATCCATGCACAGATTTTTATGCAGGCATTCCTTAGTTCTTTTCAGCGACCAAGCTAGCAATGAATTAGAGGTGCTATTACCTAGTGGCCCTCATCACACTCCGGAATGTTCCTTACTCCATCATCCATTCAGCACCCCTAGGGGCTGGGTACTGTGCTAGGTGCTGAAGATGCAGAGAGAAAAGAGAACGAGTCCTGACCTTCATAGAGCTAAGATTCCAGTGGAGAAATACAGACATGGGAAAAGAAATGAAATAATTTTAAGACCGTATTGGTGATTAAGTGCTATGAATAATTATCAGGGAAATGTAATAAGTAAAACTAAATACTCTTGGATAGGAAAATCTACCACAAGCCTTTGAGCTTGGAAATGTTGAGCAATAAAATAACTTTTGACCTGATAGGCTTTCTAGGTCACCGGCAAGAAATTGGACCAGATCAAAGCAAACAGCAACACTAAGTCTAAAATGATAAGTTAAAATTTTAGTGGCTGATAAAATTTTAGCGACTGAGCAGTATTTGCATATACAGGTGTCTTAGTCAGCTTGGGCTGCCATAACAAAATACCACAGGCCAGGTGGCTTAAATAACAGTAATGCATTTCTTACAGTTCTGGAGGCCAGGAAGTCCGGGATCAAGGTGACTGCCAATTCAGTTCCCCCATTGAGGAACTTCTCACTGGCTTGTAGATGGCCACCTTCTCACTGTGTCGTTACATGGCAGAGAGAGTGTGAACTCTGTTCTCTCTTCCTATTCTTATAAGGACACTAATCCCATCATGGGAGCCCCACCCTCGTGATTTCATCTAAGTTTAATGACCTCCCAAAGGCCCCACTTCCAAATACCATCACATTACAAATTGGAACTTCAACATATGAATTTGGAGGGAAGTCGCAAACATTCAGTCCATACCAGCAGATGTGAACATCCTACCAGAATATGCTTGGAAATGCCTTGTCCTTTGTTCAGAGACCAGAGCTTCCATGCTGCTGTCAATGGTTTGCTGCAGTGGTGAAGGTGGTCTTTGCCTCTCCTCCAGGGCTCCACTCCCCTGGAAGCATCCAAATGGGTCTCCAGTGTCACCCAGCCTCAATTACCAATACATTTGTGGTCCCAAGTTTCTGTGACAATTTCCTTGTCACCACCTGGCATGATTCCTGGGGATGAGAGGTGGGTGAAGTGCTACACATAATTTTTCTTTTAATATTGCAAATAAGGAATATTACTCTTAAGAACATTATTTATTACATGACCAAGAGAAGAAAATATTTAAGAGGGTATTGCAATTAACCTTGATATAGTTGCAAAGCAATCTAAAAGCCAATTTATTCTAATCCTGAGAAATACTAATCTGTGGCTCATGCCTGTAGTCACAGCACTTTGGAAGGCCGAGGTGGGTGGATCACCTGAGGTTGGGAGTTCGAGACCAGCCTGACCAACATGGAGAAACCCCGTCTCTACTAAAATACAAAAAAGTAGCCAGGCATGGTGGTGCATGCCTGTAATCCCAGCTACTTGGGAGGTTGAGGCAGGAGAATTGCTTGAACTCGGGAGGTGGAGGTTGCGGTGAGCTGAGATGGCGCCATTGCACTCCAGCCTGGGTAACAAGAGCAAAATTCCGTCTCAAAAAAAAAAAAAAAGAAAAGAAAAGAAAAGAAAGAAATACTAATCTGGGTCAGACATGTTGCTGTGCTTTTAATATAACAAGGGAAAAAAAAGTACATCCTACATACATTGATATTTATGGGCTTTGATTCTTAGGTGCTTACAGAGCTATGAAGAATGTTTCAGTGTTGCAGGATCAGGGATAAACAACAAAACACTTCATTCTTTGTGAACACAGATGGATGATAAGCCCCTGCTCAGAAAGAATGTCATTTAAAAGAACACTCCTCCTCTTCTTGGTTGTTTTCAGAACTATGTACATGGACTAAAAATAATGTCAAAATTATTACCCTTGGAAAGTGGGGGTAGTAGCACATGGATGATGCAAACCAATTATTAATGACAATCCAACATGACATCGTGATACAAACAGGGAACAACATGTCCTTCTGTTGAATGCTTCAGAAACTATTTATGATCCTTATTTTAAAAGCAATTCTAAAATAAATGCTATAAGTCCATCATGGCCAAATCTGCAAAGGCCTGAAAGAAATTGGGGCATGTATAACCAAATCAAGATGTGCACAAATAAGAAAACTCAAACAAGTGAAATTCCACCGATAACTGAGAGAGCAGCGGATGATCTCAGATGCCTCATGGTTGCTGCTGCCAGAAGTGCCCCCTCAAGAATGAAATGGGGTGCATTGAGGGATGGGGGCAAGGATGGCAAAAACTTTGCAGATAAAAAGCATCAATGATGATGAACAATTGCCAGACACTCCCTGCGAATCTGCCTTGAATCACCACCATTCTTAACATGTTTTACTGTGGCTAAATAGAAGAAATGAGCCCAACCTCTCCTCCTGAGAGTTTTCACAAATTGTGAAGCCCATTCAAGCTGCCATCAGAGTTGGGCAGGGAGACATGAGGAGGTTGTGTGCTTATTTGTATTCATGCACTAAGTATTCTGTTGGAACTCTGGGTATTGCTGGTATAAATTTGAAGTTTTCTGGCCCCTTACAAGCTATTTTGGAACATCGTTTCAAAACAGGAAAACCAATTTGCACCTACACTGGAGCCATCGAGCTGGTGCCAGAGAAGCCCTGTGGGCTGGCCAAGCACCACTGCAACACAAAGAAAATGAGGAAGGGACTCTAAACCCAGGAGTCACCATTTTCCTTATATGGAAAGTAGAGTTGGCTCTAGCTACCTTTTAGAGCTGTCGTGAGGCAGTCACTCTCTGAAGAAAATCCGAGGCCAGGCGCGGTGGCTCACACCTGTAATGCCAGCACTTTGGGAGGCCGAGGCAAGTAGATGGCCTGAGCTCAGAGTTTAAGACTAGCCTGGGCAACACGGTGAAAACCTGTCTCTACCAAAAATACAAAAAATTAGACAGGCATGGTGGTGCACACCTGTGGTACCAGCTGCTTTGGAGGCTGAAGCAGGAGAATCACTTGAGCCTGAGAGGTAGAGATTGCAGTGAGCCAAGATAGCGCCACTCAAACCTGGGTGATAGTAAGACCCAGAAGAAAGAAAGAGAGAGAGAAAGAGAGGGAGGAAGGAAGGAAGGAGGGAAGGAAAGAGGAAAGGAAGGAAGGAAGGAGGGAAGGAGGGAAGGAAGGAAAGAAGGGAGGGAGGGAGGGAGGGAGGAAGGAAGGAAAAGAAAATCTGAGCTTATCTTCTTCCCTCTTGCTGAAAAGGAGCCAAACAATTTCCCTGTTGGGGGAAGGTTAAGCCTCATAACCTGATGTCATCAGAAGCATTCAAAGAATATTTTTAAAAGAAGCCTCTAATAAACTTCTCTGGAAAAAAACAAAATGATAAGGATGATTGTCTTTAGGGAGAAAAGCTGTGTGGTTGTGGGCAGCAGACTGAAGGGAAATGGACTCACTGTGTATGTTTTAACATTGGGTATCGTGTGTCTTTCAACCTAGTCAAACAATAAATAAATAAAATGTAATTTTCTAAAGTAGCCTTCAAAATCCATCATTTGGTGTGTTCATCTTTATTATAGGGTTGATACTGACTTAGAGCTTTACTCTGCTCCTTAGACATCATTCAACATAAAAGGCATCCCATATGAAGATGAGAAGATCATAAGTTCCTACTTAAAAGAAGGAAGCAATCTCAACAATTATTACAATTTCTCTTAATAGAAAAGAAACATGGAATGTGTTAGTGAAATCTTGACATTTTATAATTAGCCCATTATATCCTAATTTTTAAAAATGTAATGCATGAACTTTCCCACCCCTCTTCTCCAGCTAGCTTTGTTTTCTCTAATCAGCTGCCTTGTCTCCTCTACAATGAAAGCACACTCATATATCTCCTTATCTTTCCTCACCACCAAACACTGACTTGCAACAGAAAGAAAGAAAAGATCAGTGTCACAGGGCAGAGAATAAGAAGGTAAAGTCTTCTAATTTCTTTAATTTGGAAAGCAGAAATAAAAATTGCTATACAGATTGCCAATCATGTTGTCTTTCAAACTTTAATTTCCCTAAAGGGAAAGGGTTTTAATTTTCTTTAGCATCTTAAACATTGTCAAGTCCACCTATGTTTAAAAACGAAAACATTGGTTGACAATAATGTCATTTTTCCTTTCTGTCATTCAGGAGCAACATTGTGTAACAATGATTCCACGGCCAAGCAAAACCCTCACCAATATTTCATTAAACTTTCACACTGCCAAGGGGTCACTGGTCTCACCATCACTACGTATACCCTACTCCAGTCCTGTTTAGAGCAAAAGGATCTTAGTACATATTCTAAACACATTCCCACACCTCTCACCTGCTTGTTGAAAAATCTCCTTCAGGAGAAGTGACGTTCCTCAACTTTTCCTTTTTTTCACCTTTGGTATATTTATTTACTCATGTCTTAGTCAGTCTACGAATACTCTGGAAACTTGAGAAGGCCTCTTCAGGAAGATAATGAGAAGTAACAGATTTTTACAAAAACATTCCTATGTTTTAGAGAAATGAAGATTATTTGTTAAGGCAAATTTCTGTACTTATGGTGCCTAGGTCTCTATACTGGAAGTCAGTATAAGGCAGGCAGCTTTGTGAAGGAAATCTCTTAATTCTAGCAATAAGGGCTGCTTTGAGTTAATTGTGTTAAGGAAGTAGTGTTTTAGTGATTCATGTTTAAATGAAAGCATTATTTTCTAAATCCTGCCAAAAACTTACCACAACTCATTCATGTGATTTTATTACAAATTAAGATTTACATAATTTTGGAAAAGAGATGTACACTTTGAAGTATGTTGGGAAGGAAGACCTGTGCCTGAAGGCAACGAATTTTCCTGAAAAGTGGAACAAAAGAACAGGAGCTGCCATAATGCAGGGGACCAGGGGTCACCCTCACTTCAGTAGTTCTGTGATGGTTTAAAAGAGGAATGTCACACACTACAATGTGCCTGAGGAACACAGCCAAGACCGAGTGGGATTTATTCCAAGGAAGGTACAAAGAAAGAGAGAGGAGTTACAAAAGATTCAGGGGTTTTAGGCCAGGCGCGGTGGGTCACGCCTGTAATCCCAGCGCTTTGGGAGGCTGAGGCAGGTGGATCATGAGGTCAGGAGATCGAGACCATCCTGGCTAACATGGTGAAATCCTGACTCTACTAAAAATACAAAAGAATTAGCCAGGCGTGGTGGCGGGCACCTGTAGTGCCAGCTACTAGGGAGGCTGAGGCAGGAGAATGGCGTGAAGCTCTGGGAGGCAGAGCTTGCAATGAGCCGAGATCGCACCACTGCACTCCAGCCTGGGTGATGGAGCAAGACTCTGTCTCAGAAAAAAAAAAAAAGATTTAGGGGTTTTATTTTTGTTTCAGTTGTTGTTCTTGTTGTTTTCCATTTGTAGACCAGTTTAACCATCTCCATAGCCTAATCCCTACAAAAAAATAGGAAATAAGGTATATGATCAACAAAACATTATTGCCAAGTTTTTTTCCCTTCAAATTTGAGACTAGAGACAGGAACTTCTGGAACTATCTTGAGGGATTGGGGATGGGAATAAGAGGATGAAAGGAAGAGCAAGACAACCTCTCACTGAAAATAAGCCAGGAGCACAGCTGCTGGAATCCCATGGCCATAGGCAGGCACAAAGCTGAAGATCTGTCCTTCCCCCGCCTTCTCCAATCTCAGGGCCTTCTTCCTACATTAAATATTTGCTGATACAACATTTAATTTTCTTTACTCACTGAAGCCTACGGGCCAGGTTAGTGATGGTTTGGCACTATTTGGAAGAAGAGCTTTTAATACAGTGTCTTACTACTTTACACGCCAGTACGTATGTGCCATATATATAAGCACGTGTTGATTATGCCCACAAGAACACTCCGTAAATGTGAAAGCATCAAGGAAGCACCATGAAGACTTCTCCATAAACAGGCAAAACTCAAGAGCAATTTCTCAACATCTCCCTACCCTGCGTTGTTTTCAGTGCCAAGAGCTCATAGGGGCAGCAGGGCCTGGAAGCAGGTGGCCTGGGTTGGCCCAACGTTAGCCATCTAATCTTAAATATGTCACCTTTCAAAGGGTCTGTTTCCTTACTTCAAATATGAAGGCACTCTTGGATTTCTCTCTAGTCTTAATTTTAAAATCTCTATTCCCATATTCCTACTGATAAATCTGAATAAAATATAAACCTACATTGACAATTATTGCAGGCATGACAGCAATAAAGTGACAAAAATATTACTGCAATCATCTTCCTTCCCCAAAAAAACTAGATTACGGCAACATCTCCAAAATTTAGGGTTAGATTTTCTCAGCATTCCACATCAAAGGAAAAAGAGTTTAAATATATATACATACAAATATATAGATTTGGTACCATCACTGCAAAAAAAAAAAAATCAGTGTGCAAAAATGAGTGCAAAAAAAATCACTCCTCATGCGTGGAGTGGGGATTTCCCTGATGTTTGGAGTAGACTTGGCAATTTAGAACATCGCTTATCTTTATCCAGACTCCATAATCCATAAACTGTGGACTTATTTTCACCCCTAACCAACGAAAGATAGCTGGTTCCATGTATATAAAGAAATTGTTTAAAACTCTATCCAAGGTTTCAGTTTGTTAATGACAAAGATTTGACTCCAGATTTCATCACTGTAACATCCCACCATTGTTCCCCCATGACCCACTGTACCTGGTTTACAGGAAGATACAGTCTGAATATGAAAGGACATTTCATTGTCAGCAACAACAGAAAGTATTCATTAAGTCATAATTATATGACTTGGTGTTTCATTAGTCACCTTAAAAAAAAAGAAAAAGAAAGGAAAGAAATATGGTCCTTCCGTTCTAACTGGGTACATTCTATGACTAAAAAGAATGTTTTGAACCAGCATAATAAGGACATACAGATGGCAAAATGCAACATCACGGTTGATGACAAAGGTGTAGATTTCCATATAAGGGTGACCAATAAGGAGCCAGCAGGGGCAACATGCGATGACGGCAATCAACATGGAGGTCTAGAAAAGTTGAGATAAGATAAAGGGTGTGTTCTTATCAGTCTGGGAAGAATTCCAGGAACTGGTAGGGTTTTTTGGTAGGGAAATGTACATTGGTTGGTGGGCTGGGAGCTCAGGAAAGGTTCATAAAAGCAAGTGGAATAATTATTCAAGAGGGTGCTCACCTTGTGGTCTGCTTACGGAGGTCTATTCACCTGGGACCCTAGATCTGCTGTACAATATTTGAAGGAGAGGATGCCAGTAGGGGGCAAAATTTTGACAAGGACACAGAGACAGTGGTCCTGATAAAAGAAGACAAAGTTCTGCAACTAGGCAGACAGCAAGGAAAGCAGTGCATTCAGATGCTGGAAAGGAAGACATTCTCTCAAGCAGCAGATGGCCTCTCGTGGATTTCACTCGCACCGTACACCACGGCTTTAATAAGACATTTTGCAATGGGTAGCTTAGAATCTGATATCCAAGAACAGTGACCCATTTACCTCTAGTGTCTTAATACCCTGAAATTTACCACAAACTTGGTAAGTTGAAGTTTCTGTGGGATATTATTGGGAAATGCTTCACATCCCTAAGTCATTCCTTCTCAACTGTTCCTCAAAAGCTTAAAATAGCACTTAACTCCCAGAGTGATTCAACTGGCTTAAAATAATTCACAAACATCTTCCTCAAAGGAAGTAGGGAAAAGATAGGAGGTGGAATGCAAATCAGCTAACAGGTTTTGTGAACACTGAGAGGTGAATAGATTAGAGCTAACAGATCGGGTAGAGTCTGGAGTCAGCCGTGAAGCTGATTGTGTCTTGATCAGGTTATTGCAGCCAATAATTGTTTGTTGGATTTAGAGAGCGTATAAAGGTTAACAAGGCTAAGGAAGACTGGTCTCTGGGAAATAAACTACATAGCTTAAGGAGATGATAATCAAGGGAGAAAATTCCTCTTATCCTTGCTAAGCCATATCTACATGGAAATAATAGTCAATAGGCTTTCTATATCTAGATGGTAACAGTTTCTTTTCCCAGGGATTGGCACTAGATAGGTTGTTTGGGGAAAGGGGTAAGAAGGGGAAGTACGTGGATTTGCCGCTCAAATCTACTATAAACACTACAAAACAACATTCTTCTTTTATTTTGAAGCCACATTCTGTAAGCTTGTAAGTTAATTCATTAATTCACCAGAAATTTATTTTACACTCATCACACATCAGACACGATGCCAGGCCCTCAGGATATAAAAGTGAATAAATAATGCAATTAATCATAATAATAGCTTCCATTATTGGATGGCTAGTATGTGCCAGGAATTCTACCTCCGTTACGCAATGGAATGCCCACAACTAACTTCTAAATGAGGCATTATGTTCCCATTTGTCAATGGAACACTAAGATGAAGAAACAAGGGTTCTGAGAGGCTAAGAAAAGTGGCAGATGGCTCAAGGAACTCCAGTGTGAGAGCGAGATAAGCACTCCGTGTTTGCAATATTCTGTGGGAAATGCTAAAACAGAGATTACAAAAATAATAGGAGGAGCTTCTAACTCAGCACAGGGGACGGGAGATCAATAGGCGAGGAGAAGGGAAAGTAGGAGTGTGTGTGAGAGAGAGAGAGATAAGGTATCTCTCTGGGGGGGTGTGTGGGGAGGCGGGAGAGAATGTGTGTCCCTGTGTGTATGTCTGTGTGTGCATGGGTATACATGTTTCTTTCTCTTTCTTTCTTCCTTCCTTCCTTCCTTCCTTCCTTCCTTCCTTTCTTTCTTTCTTTCTTTCTTTCTTTCTTTCTTTCTTTCTTTCTTTCTTTCTTTTCTTTCTTTCTTTCTTTCTTTCCCTTCCTTCCTTCCTTCCTTTCCTTCCTTTCTTCCTTTCTTTCTTTCTTTCTTTCTTTCTTTCTTTCTTTCTTTCTTTCTTTCTTTCTTTCTTTCTTCCTTTCTTCCTTTCTTCCTTTCTTCCTTTCTTCCTTCCTTTCTTCCTTTCTTCCTTTCTTTCTTTCTGACAGAATCTCTCTCTGTGGCCCAGGCTAGAGTGCAATGGCACGATCTCAGCTCACTGCAACCTCTGCCTCCCAGGTTCAACCGATTCTTCACCTCAGCCTCCCAAGTAGCTGGGATTACAGGCACCCACCACCACGCCTGGCTAATTTTTGTATTTTTGTAGAGACAGGGTTTCACCATGTTGACCAAGCTGGTCTTGAACTCCTGACCTCAGGTGACCTGCCCACCTCGACCTCCCAAAGGGCTGGGATTACAGGCATGAGCCACTGCGCCTGGCCCTGGATATACATGTTTCTCTGTGTGTGTGTGTGTGTGTGTGTGTGTGTGTGTGTGTGTGTGCGCATGCACATGTGCCCTGGGTGTGGGGAGAAGGTCATAGCACCCCAAAGATATATAGTCCAGGAAGGGAGATAGGGGTAATATGAACTGTCTTTCACCAATACCCACAAAAAGCTTCCCTCTGCATTTCTGAGGGATGAAGCATGTTGCAAGAGAAAACAGCACGGCTTATTCACAGTGTTTGGGGGATGACACAAGAGGCCCTGACAAGATACTTTTTATCAACTTGAAAAAGAGGGGGCATTTATCTTGACAGACTAATTGCCCGCTTTGAGTTAGATATTGTTCCATCTATCCGTGTACCCAACGTGGCTATAGTAATGACAGGTTTTTTAAACAAACAAACCAAAGCTTCTAGGTCCAAATAAATGCTGCAAAGTAGTCACCTTAAGTTTAATTGCTTATTTCATTGTCTCTGTCATTGCTCAAGGCATTTCAGAAACATCTCTTTTGAAATTGCCTTCATCGCTTACAGTGCATTTTTTTGAATATCCTGAACGGTGATAAATTTTCACCAGTTAAAGGGTAATATTTTTGGTTTTGTTTCAAGTCAAAAAAATCATTTTCAGTTAAGTCCATGATGACTGATTCAATTGGATAAAAATAATCGAAAATACCAATTAAATGCCAGGCACTAAACTGTTTTTCATAAATCATCTCACCTAATTTAATTCTTAATACAAATCTATAAGGTGAATATTAATGTCCCTATTTAATATATATTTAATAATTATAAAATTAGCTCGTCATTGAAGGAAGGTTGGAAAATCTTGAAGAGTAGAGACCACAGCTGCTTCAGTGTCCCACTTACCCAGACCGAATCACTGTTGACATTACTGGGCTCATCTACCTAGTGCTTCTTCTATGGGTAAGCATGAGAATACACTTCCCCCCAAATTAATAACAAACAATGTGTATAACTTTATAATTTTTCACTTACTATTATATTGTGAACAATTTTTCATGTCACTAAATTTCTTCCACAAAAACCTTTACTCCCTATTTGGTATTCCTGTTTGTGGCTATATCACAGTCTACCCACACAATTCCAATATTTCAATGCTGCAAAGGAACATTCTTCATAGATAAATCTTTGTGGATTTTTATGATCGTTCCTGTAAGATAATTTCCTGGAAGTAGAACCACTAGATCCAGGACATGAATCTTTTTGTTAAAAGTTTCCCATTTCTTGGATGAGTAAACGAAAACTCATTAAGCACTTTCCAGGATCATAAAAGTACAATGTAGCAGAAGTTAGATTGACGCAGGTCTTTGACTCTCTAAAGCCTGTGGGGTCTTTTTTTCCCCAATATGATAAATTGATTTTGATGGAAAATGAGAAATATCAGTAAAGAATTTTCACACATGCAGCCAAAACTATTCGTGAAAGACTCTTTTTAAAGGAGTTAAAAACTGCTTTGGATTTGCATTGTTTCCCTAGGTGACTCTTCCAAGGATCAAGCTCATTTCTGAGTTTATGTTTTGTTATATTTCTTCCTAAAGCACTCATTTTACTTCATTGTTACATTCTTTGAAGATTTCAGTTCTGTCCTTTATGAATCTACAAAATTATGAATATTCTAGCCCACGCACTGGGATTTTGGTTGAAGTGCCAAAAAGCACAGTCTCTCTGGCATTTAGGTAACCTGTTTGGGACGAACTTGGTTACAATTCAGGCAAGCCGCAGGCAGGCTGGGAGTCCACACCCAGGTGTTTAGAATACCAAATGACTAATAGATAACCAGTCTTCTTTAAGCCTGGCTACATTCTGATAACAGGGAAAAACAAACAAACAAACAAACAAACAAACAAATCTTCCACTCAAAGTTCTCTGGTTTGTTATAAACATGTAGCCTGTTCTCCTGGAAGGATGAGTGGAATGAGCAATACAAGAACAACCTGCTCCTCGCTGAGTGCGGTGCCTCACGTCTGTAATCCCAGCACTTTGGGAGGCCGAGGTGGGCAGATCACGAGGTCAGGAGATCGAGACCATCCTGGCTAACATGGTGAAACCCAATCTCTACTTAAAATACAAAAAAATTAACCAGGCGTGGTGGCACACACATGAAGTCCCAGCTACTCAGAAGGCCTAGGTAGTAAAATTGCTTGAACCTGGGAGGCAGAGGTTGCGGTGAGCCTAGATTGCACCACTGCACCCTAGCCTGGCAACAGAGCAAGACTCTGTCTCAAAAAAAAAAAAAAAAAAAAAAAGACCAACCCACTTCTTCCTTTGCACAGTCCTCACTGGAATGCAGCTCAAAATGGATTAGAGAAAACCAGACTGGTGGAGAGGTGCCTTGGAAGATGGGGGTGGGATTGTTGCTGAAATTTTATTGTGCTACAAACACTTCCAAATTGTCCTTAATTCTTTCACCCCAGGCACTTGTCCCTAGGGAAGTTGGGGGAGAAGTCAAGAGGATTTTAAATAAGGCCAGAGGAAGAAGCTGACTTAGGAATCCTGACTCCAGACTTTGGAAGCTTTGGTAAGAACATTTTTAACCTCTCTGGGAGCTTCCTCAGCTTTCTCCAGAGCCGTTTATTGATCAGCTGATCAACAAACAGACCTGCTTTCTCCCCCATCACTAACCTCGACCTGAGTGTCTCACCAACATCTCCGATGTAACTAAACCAACGGAATCTTGGGCTCTCGCTCAGCTCATAGTCATCCCACTGTGCAACTGACCATGTTAGTAAATGGCACCTGGATGGACAAACCATCCAAGATTCTGTTTTTTCCCTTCTCCCAACATCCTGTAGGCTTTCCCTCCAAAACACATCCCCATTGCGTTCATTGATCCTTCTCCATCTCCCCTGCCATCACCCTCATGTAAGCCTTAATAGGCTCTCATCTAGAATGCTTGTTTCCAGTTCCATCCCTTAACAATGCTTTCTCCACGTAATAATCAGAGTGATCTTTCAAAACATAAATCAGTCCACTGGCAGTGGCCTACTTCACATCCTCCAATGGCATTTTTTTTTTTTTTTTTTTGAGACAGAGTCTCGCTCTGTCGCCCAGGCTGCAGTGCAGTGGCATGATCTTGGCCCACTGCAACCTCTGCCTCCTGCGTCCAAGCGATTCTCCTGCCTCAGCCTCCTGAGTAGCTAGGACTATAGGCATGCACCTCCATGCTTGGCTAATTTTTTGTATTTTTAGAAGAGATGGGGTTTCACCATGTTGGCCAGGCTGGTCTTGAACTCCTGACCTCAAGCAATCCACCCGCCTCAGCCTCCCAAAGTGCTGGGATTACAGGCCTGAGCCACCGCACCCAGCCCCTCCAATGGCTTTTGGTCACAGAAGTTCAGAATCCTGACCACAGTTCACAAAGCTAAGTCCTCGCCCTTCTCTCTGTCCTCGGCCCCTACCGAGGGTCCCCTGCCAGCTGCCCTCTCCTCAGGCCTGGCTGTCTTTTCAGGACTATCCTTCCCCTCAGGACTTAAACTTCCCATCCCACCATCTGGAATTCTCACCCCTCAGTCCTTCACAAAGCTGATTATGTTTACCATTCAGAGCTCAGCTCAAATATGATATCCTCAGAAGGCTTCCTTGACATTCCTGCCACAAGTCACCCTGTCTTATTGTTATGTCACTCATCGCTAGTGGGAATCATCTTCCATTTGTCTCTGGAATTGTTTATTGTTCTGTCTCCCTCACTAAAATATAGGCTCCCCAAAGGACATGTCTGGCCGGGCGCGGTGGCTCAAGCCTGTAATCCCAGCACTTTGGGAGGCCGAGACGGGCGGATCACGAGGTCAGGAGATCGAGACCATCCTGGCTAATATGGTGAAACCCCGTCTCTACTAAAAAATACAAAAAACTAGCCGGGCGAGGTGGTGGGCGCCTGTAGTCCCAGCTACTCGGGAGGCTGAGGCAGGAGAATGGCGTAAACCCGGGAGGCGGAGCTTGCAGTGAGCTGAGATCCGGCCACTGCACTCCAGCCTGGGCGACAAAGCGAGACTCCGTCTCAAAAAAAAAAAAAAAAAAAGACATGTCTAACTTACACAAGACTCCATACCAGCACATAAAATAGTGTCCAGCGCAGGGCAGGCCTTCAATAAAAATGTGTCTCACAAAGGAATCAACAAATGATGGAGAGATAAGAGAGTGGAGCTCATTCCCCTATCACTGCCTTAATTCTTCAAGAAAACAATTGTCCAACTCTGAAATTCAGTCGATGACACTATATTGAGTTACGCTCGGCCGCTGTGTAACTACTCCAAGTTGTAAATCAGGCACTTTTATTAGTCACATCATTTCTTAGGCTGTTAGTACACTAAGGTATCAGTGGCCCGAAAGAACTGACAAAGCTTCCAAAGTATCCTTTTTATGGCTAGCAAGTTGCTAATGATAGAATTGGCACATTGCATTTTATACAATTAAATGTTGTTTTCTTCCTGGATTTTAAACCTAATTCTCTTTCCCTAAAAATTCTGGATTTGAGGCCGGGCATGGTGGTTCACGCCTGTAACCCCAGCACTTTGGGAGGCCGAGGCAGGCGGATCACGAGGTCAGGAGATCAAGACTATCCTAGCTAACATGGTGAAATTCCGTCTCTACTAAAAATACAAAAACAATTAGCCAGGCGTTGTGGTGGGCGCCTGTGGTCCCAGCTACTCGGGAGGCTGAGGCAGGAGAATGGTGTGAACCCGGGAGGCCGAGCTTACAGTAAGCCGTGACAGAGCGAGACTCCCTCTCAAAAAAAAAAAAAATCTGGATTTGAAAAGTAGTTTTTTTGTCTTTTTTTTTTTTTTTTTGAGACGGAGTCTCGCTCTGTCGCCAGGCTGGAGTGCAGTGACACGATCTCAGCTCACTGCAATCTCCACCTCCTGAGTTCAAGTTATTCTCCTGCCTCAACCACCCGAGAAGCCGGGACTACAGGTGTGCGCCACCATGCCAGCTAATTTTTGTATTTTTAGCAGAGACAGGGTTTCATCATGTTGGCCAGGATGGTCTTCATCTCTTGACCTCGTGATCTGCCCGCCTTGGCCTCCCAAAGTACTGGGATTACAGGCATGAGCCACCGCACCCGGCCGAAAAGTAGTTTCTTAAAGTTATCTGGCCATAATCTTATATCAAAATGCATAAATAGGCCGAGGCAGGTGGATCGCTTGAGCTCAGGGGTTCGAGATTAGCCTGGGCAACATGGCAGAATCCTATCTCTACAAAAAATACAAATATTAGCCAGGCATGGTAGTGCACACTTGTAGTCCCAGCTACTCAGGAGGCTGAGGTGGGAGGATCACTTGAGCCCAGGAGGCTGAGGCTGCAGTAAGCCATGATCGCACCACTGCACTCCAGCCTGGGTGACAGAGTGAGATCCCATCTCAAAAAAAGGCATAAAAAATTTGATATTCAGGCCGGGCGCGGTGGCTCAAGCCTGTAATCCCAGCACTTTGGGAGGCCGAGACAGGCGGATCATGAGGTCAGGAGATCGAGACCATCCTGGCTAAAACGGTGAAACCCCGTCTCTACTAAAAAATGCAAAAATAAAAACTAGCTGGGCGAGGTGGCGGGCACCTGTAGTCCCAGCTACTCGGGAGGCTGAGGCAAGAGAATGGCGTAAACCCGGGAGGCAGAGCTTGCAGTGAGCTGAGATCAAGCCACTGCACTCCAGCCTGGGCGACAGAGCAAGACTCCATCTCAAAAAAAAAAAAAATTTGATATTCAAAGTATTCATTCATCTTGTTGTCTAGAAAAAGTATGCCTTTGCACCAAAAACATATATATTTATACAGACACATCACAGAAATGCACATAGGTAAGAACATATTAAGCCTTAAAGAGTTTGCTGTACACATGAGACTTTCTGCAGCAAAATAATGCATCAGTGGCAAAATAGGTCAAATGGTGGGAACCTCCACATCTTTGAAATCTTTATGAATACAATGCTGTTCCCACATTACCTCTTGCCTAAGAGCTTCAAAATAGAGCCTTGTGAGGAATGTGAAGCAAAATAAAAATCCCAGCTCTTGTGTGGCACATTAAACAGCCCTACATTCTGGGACTCTGGTGTCATGTTCACAGGGACACATTCTTGTGGCTCAAACAGTGCTTCTAGGTCGTCTGCTCTGAATGAAAAGGGATTTTCCATATGTGTTTTCATAATGAGTGTTAGGATTTGGTTACATGTTTTATCCAAACTGTGAAAAGCTGATGGTAGCAATTCAATATTCTAGCAATGATCTAAACGGCATGCTTACGTTTTCATAGAAACATTATGGGGAACACTCTTTAAACCACTCTCTTGGTACCATGCTTATTTTTTAATTTCACAGTCTATTTCAACACATTTTTCCCACATATGAAGCTCAGCTCCTTCACTTTCCCCCCATCATTTCCATAGAGCTGTGTTCATGTCAGATACAAGAAAAAAGGTATTGAGAGTCAAGGAATACAGCAGGTTTGTGCAGAAATAATTGTGGTAGCTCGGATGTTCCCTGAGTAACACTTAAAGGTTTGAACATTCATTTCTGTAAAGTCTCTAATAAAAATGTTAGCAACCACAGGGCTCGTCTTTCTGAGCTTTACCTCTTCTCTTCCAGGTCATTTGTGCTTTTATCAAAACTGATTTCTCTGGCCACGTCTGTAGCAGATGTTGCTTTATTGTTTGCTAACATCATGCTAACATTACACTCACAAAACAGTTTGTGGAACCTGACTTCTGTCCACACAGTCTGTGTTACAGCACAAGCTGGAGATTGTTCCCAGCTCTAGTCAATAACTCCCTTTAGGCAAATTGCTTAACCTCAGTTTCCACATGTATCAACTGGGATCCATGCTATGATCTATCTGAGGTCTTTGGAGGAAAGGCCACATTCCTTGTTTCTCAAACTCTCTCCTTGCAGGGGACCAGTCTTCTGACTGCAGACAAGAGAAAGACCCATCATTTTTAAATGGCCTTCTTTTGCCTGGTGGGCCAAGCATGATCAGATCCTTACTTTTCAAATACTTCTTTATCTCTCAAATACACAACTGTCTCCTGAAAGGTGTAAATATTTTCCAAAACTTCAATGTATGTGTATTCAAAAACATCCTATCAAGGCGTAATTTTGGAGATAGAATATATTACAAATTTATTTTACTAATGCTGTATAATTTATTGTTCACACAAGCAAAATGAATGTTTATTCATTGCTTTAAGGCTGAGGTTCAAGTCAACTGTGTGCTTAAAAGCACAACCCAGTGTAAATGACAGTGGAACTATAAATACAAACAAGGCCTTGTCTCTTCCCTTAAGGAGGTGATGATCCAGGAGAGACAAGGACTTCTAAAAGACTACAGTCCCATAAGTGAAAACTAAATTGAAATACAAACTGACTCTGAGCCAAGTATTGAGATTATTGAGACTGGGAAGGCTTCAAGAAGACAATGACTTTTAAGGTGGATCTTGGATGAAGAACTGCATTTTAACACCAAAAGCAATGACCAAAGGCTTAGACTCTTTTTTTTTTTTTTTTTTTTTGGAGACAGAGTTTCGCTCTTGTAGCCCAGTCTGCATTGCAGTGGCGCGATCTCCCCTCACTGCAAGCTCCGCCTCCCAGGTTCAGGCCATTCTCCTGCCTCAGCCTCCCGAGTAGCTGGGACTACAGGCGCCCGCCACCATGGCCGGCTAATTTTTTTGTATTTTTAGTAGAGACTGGGTTTCACCGTTTTAGCCAGGATGGTCTCAATCTCCTGACCTCATGATCCACCTGCCTCGGCCTCCCAAAGTGCTGGGATTACAGGCGTGAGCCACCGCACCCAGCCAGACTCTTTTTTTTTTTTTTTTTGAGACAGAGTTTTGCCCTTGTTGCCCAGTCTGAAGTGCAGTGGCACAATCTCAGCTCACTGCAACCTCCACCTCCTGGGTTCAAGTGATTCTCCTGCCTCAGCCTCCCAAGTAGCTGGGATTACAGGTGCCCACCACCACACCCAGCTAATTTTTGTATTTTTAATAGAGACTGGGTTTCACCGTGTTAGCCAGGCTGGTCTCAAACTCCTGACCTCAGACAGTCCACCCGCCTCGGCCTTCCAAACTGCTAGGATTACAGGCGTGAGCCACCACACCTGGCCAAGGCTTAGACTCTTGAAGGAAATAGTGATTTCTGGTTTTAGGAATTCTGCTTTTTGTTGTGCTATGCTATTTTTAAGTGCTAAATATTGCCATTATTTGTGGTATACTACTCTTATTCCAAAGTTATTGAAAGTCTCTAAATTCAAATCATTTGCATCTTACAATTATTGCTGCAACTAAAAATTCAAAGCAAACAAAAGTACATTTATTTAGAAAGATCTTTGATCACATCCCTCACCTGTTTGAATTCTTCCAAGACATTTTATTATTGCTTTAATTTCCATTGTTGGGATTTGTGTTTATTAGTGTCTTGCATTTCCTTCCAGAAGACAGAAGTTTGGGAAAGGTAGGTGTATATGATAGAAGATTAGGTGAGGAGAGGGAAAAAAGTGAGGTTATAAAATAAGAAGAAGAACCCTAAATCCCAATTCCCAGCTCACCCCCACCCCTTGCTTTGCCAAGCCTGACCTTCTCTTTTCTCTCAGAGTTAGATTCTCTTGGGCAGAGCCATTCTTTGAGACTCTCCCCACTAGGATCATTTATGTCGGTGAGCATCTTCTCTCTTAGTCATACTGCCTAGGGAGAATCTGGCAGAAGCGGGTGAAGTCTCAGGCCTGGAGACTGGCGGAAAAACATTTGGTTAGAAGGAAATACAATCACAGACCACTGTTGCATAAACGTATCACGCAAACTAAATAGCAAACTTTCCCTATCTTTGTTTCATTCCAACATCATAATCATTATGAAAGAATTATAAATATAAATACTTGAGGCATTGATGGCACTTCATGCTTGATTGTATTTGGACAGGGGATATAGGGCAAATATTTGGAACATATATTGGGATATTTGGGACATACTTATATTCAAATGTTGTTCTTTGCTTATCTAAAATACTAATGTAACTGCAAATTCTGTATTTTTTAATACTAAATCTGGCAACTCTAATTAAGAAGCCATTCAATTTGGAAATTACAAGGTCATTGCAACCTTTGAAAGATCAGTTTTCAAGTGAGTGCTGGGGAAAGCCAGATCACCCGAGGATAAGAACTAAGTGATTCCAAGGAAGTGGAGACAAGTGTAGACTATTTTTCCAGAAATTGGATGCTGGAAGGAAACAGAGAAATGTGTTGCTATTTGATTTTTTACAGACTTTTTGGATATGCCTGTAATAATGGCAGGATTCAGTTAAATAAATAAAGGAATCCATTTGGTTAAGACTAGATATAATCATCTCAATAGATTTCCCAGAAGAGTCTGTCAGGAAACATATCTTTGCCATTTTGCCTTTTAAAATAATTAACACAAATGTATTGTACCATTTCTGATTCTTATGTTTGAATTAAAATTCTGAGTCGTTTAATTAATCTAGTTTTACCTCTCTTTAAATAGTGAGCAGAGAATGTTTACCTTGGTTAAAATTTTTAAAGAAATAACAGACTATGTTTAAAAAAAATTGAAAAGATAATTTGGGAGCAGATGTTTGGAATATATACAACCAAAAAAGCGTTTGCATCCTGATAATATATACAAAGAACTCCTAAAAACAGATAAGAAAACATCAAAAACTCAGTAACAAAATGGCCATACAAAGCAAACAGACATTTAACCAAAGCAGAAACATGAATGACTGAAAAACAAATATTCTGAAGCTAGACCTTTTGTTTTTTTGAGACAGAGTCTTGCTCTGTCACCCAGGCTGGAGTGCAGTGGTGTGATCTCGGCTCACTGCAAGCTCCACCTCCCGGGTTCATGCCATTCTCCTGCCTCAGCCTCCTGAGTAGCTGGGACTACAGGTGCCCACCACCACGCCCAGATAATTTTCTGTATTTTTTAGTAGAGAACGGGTTTCACCATGTTATTCAGGATGGTCTCAATCTCCTGACCTCATGATCAGCCCACCTCGGCCTCCCAAAGTGCTGGGATTACAGGCATGAGCCACCACGTCTGGCAGTTAGACCTTTTTAGTAACCAGGGAAAATAATACTAAATAAACAAATTACCATTTCACATCCACTGAATTAGCAAGAATTTAAAAGTCTGACTATCCAGATGTTGGAAAGAATGTGGAGCAATGAAAACTATTTGCCACTGTTGGTAAGAGTGTGAATTGGCTCACTGATTTTGGAAAACAATTTGGCATTATGTAGTAAAGTTACAGATGCGTATATCGCACTATCCAGCAATTCCACTTTCTAAATCCTCTAGAAAGCCTTGCTTGTGAACAGCAGGAGACATCCACAAGAATGTTCCTGATAGCTTGGAAACAATCTGGCAGTCAGTGGTAAGGGGAGTAAATAGATAACTTATGGTCTATTTATACAATTGAATACTCTGCATGAGAGAATCAACTACATGCATATGAATGAATCTCACAAATAAAATTCTGAACAAACAAGCAAATCACAGAAGGCATGAAATAGTATACCTTTTGTAAAAAGTTCAAATACTTGTAAAACTAATACTATTTTGTTAGGGATTCATATATATAAGGAGTATGAACGTGTGCGTGTGTATCTTTGTCTACCTATATCTATATGTAGTAAAACTTAAGGAAAAGGATGAGAATGATAAACACAAAAAGTCAAGACAGTTGTTATCTCTGAAGTGAGAGAGTGTGAGAAATAATTCACATGAGTGCCAAAGGCATTAAGAAAGTTGTCTTTCTTATACTAGGTGATAAAAACAGGGATATAAGTTTACTGTTGTCACTTATACTTACTTTATATTTATTATTTTATATGTATGAAATATTTCATAATTTTTAAAAGCCAAAAGATAAATATATATAAGTTCTCATTATCAAATAACTTTAGCAGAAACTGAGTTTATTTGGATAAAGATTAAAAATGTGTAACACACACTATTTAGCTCTCTTCTGTCAACATATGGTGAAAGACGTGTTGACCCAGCATGGGTTTAGAGCATTCCTAACACAGTGCACATTCAGCATAGTTGTAAAATTGTTGCATCGATACTAATCACTGGTCTTACTGCTCTGTTTTGTGTTTAAGATTGAGCCTTTTAGAAACTGCCCCACCCAGAATGTTTCACAGACTCTCCAAAACATGTTTTCCAAGTGCTCTGAGAGCTAAAGTTTATTTGGCACGTTGACAAATGATCCAATGAACATCAGGTCCAAAATATTCTGTGCTTTTTTTTAAAGACTCAGGTGCAGGATTGCAGAAAGGGCACAGTTTTCTCCTTGGAATGTGTTCGTATATGGATATTAAGGAGATGGTCAAACATAATCCTTTTTTATCTTTATTCCATGCCAAGTAGAGACCATAAAATTTAGATCCTGGAGTTTACTAAGGGCCAGTTAATGGGGCTCTGGCTGGCACCGTGTCTACTGTTCTCTCACTGCACCATTGCAGTGAGATCTTCATGCCTTCTTCTCTAGTAACACTCACCTCTCTTCCTATCACCAGCTGTTCCTGTCAACAGATCATTAGCAGCTATGTCAAGACCTTCTGACAGTTGTCAGAGGGCCTGTATATATCTCACTCACTGATTGGCTCCATACGTATACTCGATAAAAGATAATTAATTCCCTTTTAGAGGAGATGATGAGCTCTTCATTTTCTGATATATATTGCTTCAAGGACTTCTTTTTTTAACCATTTGTGATATTCGTCTTTAAAATACAGTTACAAATATCTTATACACAGAGTATAACTTAACCCTAATTGAATCGAAGAATGATCAGCACATCAGACTAACCTTGCTTATTTATCACTGCCATTTTATTTTTCATCTCAGAGCTGTGTAAGAGAGAGAACATACTCTGAACTGCTGTGACAAATAACTAGAAACAAGATTTAATAACTAGTTTATTCTCATTTAAATGGCATTTTTTTCTGAGAATATTCAAAAGCTCTCATATAATCTTACCACTCATAGCAAACTGCTTTTTAAAATTCTCCCTCCGTTGTCAATTGTCATTTCTTACTGATGTCAGTGGATCTATGTCCTGTTACCACTTGCTCTACTCTACACATTTTCCTTGGGTGATTGAACTGATGCTACCTTCTGCAAAGCAAAATTAAGGATTTTGTGACAGCTGTTACTGACCTAGGGCTAGTGTTAGTTCAAATCTGAGATTGTGGCTGTATTTCTGGTAGTTAAGATGACTATCCCAAAGACTGGAAAGGGTATGGAGCAATGGAAACTATGATCTATTTAGAGAAATGTAACCTCTAAATAAATGGGGTAGGCCCATGCCCATGATCCCAACACTTTAGGAGGCAGAGGCAGGAGGATTACTTGAGCCCAGGAATTCAAAACCAGCCTGGGCAACATAGCAAGACCCCATCTCTATGAAAAAAATTAAAATTAGCCAGGGGTGATGGCATGTACCTATAGTCCCAGCTACTTAGGAGGTTGCAGCTACAGTGAGCTAGGGTTGCACCACTGCACTCCAGGTTGGGCAACAGAGTGAGACCCTGTCTCTAAAAATATAAATAAATAAATAAATAAATAAATAAATAAATAAATAAAATAAAGCCCTGTTCCAAAAAAAATTATGTGATACTAGAAGTTTGGCGGAAGTTTAAAGAATGATGCAGAATATTATATCTCATAATACAGAATATTTATGAAAGTTTCTATATGATAACTTTTTAATGGTGTAATGCACAGAAAAAATGTCAATAGCATAAAATCAGAACAGAGATATATCATTAATTCAAGGCTAAGCAGAACGTATTTTTATGGTCACATAGACCATTGACTGGTGAATATGAAGTTCAAGCCCTCTCTTTTCCAATTTTTCCATTAGTTAAATGGGGACAATAACTCCATTCACCTCCTAAGGATGTTGGAAGCATTCGTGAGGCAATGTTTATGAAGCACTCGAAGGTCTTTCAATGAAAGATTCTGTGTAAACACAACCTTGTACTATTCTAGCCAACCATAACCACACTCTGCTTGTTGAAAACTCCACCTTTAGACCCCAAAAAGGAGAAGTCACATTTCTAGTACTATACTATTTGTAGTTAGCTTGCTCTGAGAAATAGGATCATATAAATAGATGGATAAAATTGAAACTATATCTTGAGGTATATGATATATCATTCAATTTATTTCTTTCTCCAAAGATTGCCTACATAAATATTATTTTTAACACCAAAAGCTTATTTTTAATTAGTGACCCATTTTCATGTTTCTAATTGAAGTGTTATGGGCAACATCAATCAAAGGTGCTTTGGAAAGCACCGCTGTTCTCATTTGACTTGACTGAAAAGAAGATATTAGTTACTGAACTGAGACATGGAAAAAGAGAAGCTACATCTTGATAAGAGTGAAGCTGCCTGTATAGAATAAGGAAGCTAAAACCCATGTCGCCTCCATTGTAGGATGGAAAAAAGGACTTCTGGTTTGTTCCAGATTCTTGCTCCACAACTGTGTTTTGAATTACACCATGGATTTGATGTCACATCATCTGATTACACGTGCCAGGGTTCTCCTCTCCACCCTCAGGAATTCCTGACTATTCCTGCCTATGTCTCACAGGATATGGCCATTCCCTTATGGGGGCACATTCCGTCTTTAGTTTTAGAACCTTATTTAAGGAATCCTCAAAGATCTTCCAATAAAAATTGTGCTGGGAAAAAACATAAATGATTTTATAAAAAAAAAAAACCATAGTTAAATATTTATTTACATATGAAACCCTCCTATACCAAACTTGAGAAGCTAGAAAGACAGAAAGCACTCACGAAAATGTCAAACAAATTGGCAGCTTGCATTCAATTGAATTTATTAACGATTTATTGAACTCCAGGATCAAGGATGATGCTTCTTCTTTCAAGTGATACAAAGATGATTGACGTAAAATCTTGCTCTCACGATTATATTCTATCAGTGCAGGTGAAAGGATAGGGAAGAGAGGTAAAACGGTGAAACTGACACACAGTAAACATAATCAATAGACACCACGGAGATGTACAAACTGCACTGGGATAACTAAGGAAGAAGAGATGACATCGGGTTGTGGTATGAGGAAAATCTGCACGGAGAATGTATTGGTTTTAAAATTTTATTTTATTTTATTTTATTTTTTTGGTCACATAGTAGGTATATATATTTGTGGGGTACATAAGATACATTGATACAGGTACGCCAAGAATGAATATTGCTCTCACGATGGACCTTAAGCTTGGCTGAGCACGGTGGCTCACGCCTGTAATCCCAGCACTTTGGGAGACCAAGGTGGGTAGATCATGAGGTTAGGAGTTCAAGACCCCGTCTCTACTAAAAATACAAAATTTAGCTGGGTGTGGTGGTAGGCACCTGTAATCCCAGCTACTCAGGAGGCTGAGGCAGGAGAATCGCTTGAACCCGTGAGGCAGAGGTTGCAGTGAGCCGGATCGCGTCACTGCACTCTAGCCTGGGTGACAGAGCCAGACTCCGTCTCAAAAAAAAAAAAAAAAAAAAAAGAGAAAGAAAAAAGAAAATGGACCTTGAAATATGGTTCAAATTTTATAAAGAAGAAAATAGAAGAGAAAATTTGAAACAAATGTAGGAAGAATGAATTTTTACAGTAGATTTGGAGGATTGCAAATGTTCCAGTTTAAATGGAGCAGAGCTTACTTACACTGGAGTAAAAGATGAGAGCTGAAAATAGTGGGGGCTAAATTGGGAAGGGTCTTGAAAATCACAACAAGGAGTAAGAACCTAATCAAATAGACTGGGGAGCCACCAAAATTTTTGAGCAGGGAAACAGCATAAGAGCTATGATCTGGGATTAAAAAAAAATTAGTCTGCTGTTGTGTAAACTGATTACAAGAGAGCCAGTGAGCAAAGAGAATAGTGATAAAGCTTTTGTAATATTTCAGGTAAGCGGTAATGGGGTCCTAAACCTGGATAGTGGCAGTAGGCATGAAAAGGAAACGCCATAGATGGAATTCTCCAGGAAACATACTCTGAGCCTCTGAAGTGTTTATGCATGAAGTTTACTGAGGGGCACTCCCAGAAACATTTTTTAGGGAATAAGGAAGTTAGGACTGGGTAGAGGGAGAAGTTAAACTGAAATGCAGTTGCAGCAGAGTACTGAGTCAATCCCAGGCGAGGTTCTGAGGCTGGGATCGCCCTTCGCAGGTCTCCAATGGAAACAATGGGTCTGGGCCTTTGCACCCACAAGTAGACCAGCCACTGAATATTGGGGAAAAGGGGAAAAGTTTGCTGAATTAAAATCTGCATGAAATACCAGCTGGCATGATTAAAGGTGGAAGGAGAAAGGAGAGCAAAAGCCAAGGTTTAGGAACACCCAGGAAATACCTAGGAATGAGGTGGAAGACCTGGTTTGGAGGTGAAGTTGACAGTGTCATTTGGGACACATTGATACATTCCTTGTTTTAGGTAATGCTCTCACTAGGATCATACCTAGAAGGGTGTAAGCCTGTAATACATCATGCTTGTGTGAAAGGAAAATAAATCTTGGGGCCCCCAAATCACTAAGCTAAAGGGAAAAGTCAAGCTGGGAACTGCTTAGGGCCAACCTGCCTCCCGTTCTATTCAAAGTCACCCCTCTGCTGGCTGATATAGATGCATATCTGATTGCCTCTTTTGGAAAGGCTAATCTGAAACTCAAAAGAATGCAACCATTTGTCTCTCACCTGTTTGTGACCTGGAAGTCCCCTCTCTGCGCAGTGGTTCACGCCTGTAATCCCAGCACTTTGGGAGGCCGAGGAGGTGCGCGGATCTCAAGGTCAGAAGATCGAGACCATCCTGGCTAACACGGTGAAACCCCGTCTCTACTAAAAATACAAAAAATTAGCCGGGCGTGGTGGCAGGCGCCTGTAGTCCCAGCTACTCAGGAGGCTGAGGCAGGAGAATGGCGTGAACCCGGGAGGCGGAGCTTGCAGTGAGCCAACATCGCCACTGCACTACAGCCTGGGCGACAGAGCGAGACTCCGTCTCAGAAAAAAAGAAAAAAAGAAAAAAAAAGAAAAATGTAACCCTATTTGGAAAAAGATAAGGCTAGATCCATACAACAGAATAAATTTCAACAATTACAGATTCAATCGTGAAAGATGAAATCACTTAAGTAGTAGAAGAAAACAGAGGAGTAAATATCTTTAAAACATGTTGTAGAGAAAATCTAACTATGATTCAGATCCAGATATGTAAAAATACACTAAGTGGATCTAAATAAAGTTTTAAAAATAGCTTGGCATGACAAAAAAGTCATGAGCAAGATTAAAAGTGACAAATTGAGAGAAAAGATTTGAAATATACATCACAGATAAAGACCTAATCTGCCCAATATATTAATATCTCTAAAAAATGTCAGGAAGGAAATAACCAAAAACCTAATAGGAAAATGAGCAGAAGACATGTACAAAGAGTTCACCAAAAAAAAAAAAAAAAAAGATATAAAAGGATACAAACATAAGTAAAGATGTTCAACTTTATTCATAATTAAAGAAATGCAAGTCAAAACTATACTAAATCTATACCAAGATACTTTCTTACTTATCAAATTGGCACAAATTCAAAGTTCAATAACACATTTTCTTACATCTTGCAGTCGGGAGTGCAAAATGGTATACCCTATGGATGAGAATTTAGCAGTATTTAATAAAACTACATATGCATTTACTCTTCAATCTAACAATCCCATTCTATGAATTTACCTCAAAGATGCACCTCCAGAAATCCAAAATAACATATGCACAAAGGTATTCATTGTGGAATTATTTGTATTGACAAAGTACTAGAAATAACCTAACTGCCCATTCCTAAGAGACAGTGGAATCGACTATGGAAGTGTCACACAATGGAATACTAAGAAATTGTTTTTAAAAAGTGAGGAAAATCTGTATGAATTATTTTGGAATGATTTCCAGGGTATATTATTATTTTTATTTTTATTTATTTTTATTATTTATTTATTTATTATTTATTTATTTATTTTTGAGATGGAGTCTCACTCTGTAGCCCAGGCTAGAGTGCAGTGGCACAATCTCGGCTCACTGCAACCTCCGCCTCCCGGGTTCAAGTGATTCTCCTGCCTCAGCCTCCCAAGTAGCTGGGATTATAGGCGCATGCCACCACGCCCAACTAATTTTTTGTATTTTTAGTAGAGACGGGGTTTCACCATGTTAGCCAGGATGGTCAGGATCTCCTGACCTGGTGATCCACCCACCTCAGCCTCCCAAAGTGCTGGGACTACAGGCGTGAGCCACTGCGCCTGGCCACAGTTTTTTAACTTTACTATAGTTTTGTTGTTGGGAGAAGTACTGATGTAATCACTCTAAAACAATTTTGTGTAGATTACAGAATAGAGCAAATAAGCAAATGTATTCACATTGTTGAGAACCAAGGTTCTCACTGTAAGAGGAGGAAGCTATAACTAGGGAATAGGGGAAGACCAGAAAACCTGTGATTGTTGAGTATGAACTCCTGATTTAACAAAAAGGAAAAAGAGATCTCCTAGCTTTTCTCACTGAAAAGGCCTAAAGTAATGACACCTCAGTAGCCATAGCACACTTAGTATTCAAATCATGGTTTCTAAATACCACTGTTTGCAAAAAGTAGCCAGGTGTCCTTGGGAAGCTGCTGACTCAAGGGCTAAGGGACAAGGTGAGTCAGAATATCTAGCTGTGCCAGAAAGCAAGAAAGTGCTCAAAGACCAATGACAGTATACTAAAAGAACTATAGGAACCATCTTGAAGGAGCTCTATTGGCCAAATTAGAATAATATGAAAAAGAATAACAATGATAATAAAGTATAATACATTAAATCCAAAAGAATACATGAGTTCATATTGTTATTCAAAAAATGGGAGATTAGACAAAGTTCTTATTCACAGAAGAATATCAACTATAGACAATATGTTAATATTAGAAAATCGCATTTTGCAACCACCAATGTAATAATCGATGCAGGCAAGATCAGAAGTGGATGCTAAAACCTTTTGGGAGGTCATAGGCCCAAACAATCTCAAAATACTACCCCATATATTGCTTATTAATTATAAAAGGAAAGAGTTCCCCTATTGTAACATCTGGCAGACTTCAACTTAACCAAAAAGTCAAGCTTTGCATCACCAATATTGGAATAAGTGACAAGATATGCCATAATAGGAAGTAAACTGCATCACTTCTGTAATATACATGCACCATCCCCCAGGCAGCAGGGTAAGGGGCTGTGGGTCAGGCAAATTTCACTTGCTATCCCAGCAAGATGAGATAACCACAAGAATTTTAAAAAGAGACATGATTAAATAGTATGCATAAGCTTTCAGTGAGTTAAAAAAATATTAATTTAAAAAGACATTATACTGGAACAAGATGCAATTTGAATACGGATTAATTATTAAATACTATTAGTTTATTTATGTTAAATTTCATTCCGATGCTAATAGAATTGTGTTTAGGTAGACGTGTGCTTTTCCTTAGGAAATATATGTCAAAGTATTTAGGAATAAACTTACTTTCAGGTAGTTCACATAGATAGATAGATATCGCAGATGTGACAAACTTTTAACAACTGGAGCATTAAAGTAAGGGGCATACTCTGTCAACTTTTCTACAGATTTGAAGTGTTTCATTTAAAATGGAAGTGACGGAAAAAGATCAGATTTAATCCATAAGTTGATAGGGAACCAATACATTATTTTAAAACTGGGAAAGGAAAGGCATCCAGCATTTATTCTGCCTTCCCTAAAAGAACCGTAGTGCAGAGTAACCAAACAGTTCACTAAGGAAGTTTCTTTATATAGATATTTTCTGTGCAATAAATGGAGTAGAAGTTGAGTAGTACCATTTGTAACTCCTAATAGATTAATAGATCTAGACATAACTGTCAACCAGCATGCTAAAGAAAAACGCCAAAATATACATACCTTCTGATGGAAGTAGACAGTACCACCCATAACGTAGTCTTGCCAAATCAGACAACAACAAAACTCTGATCTGACCAAGTTTCTACGTTTAGCTATCAATATAGAGGAAACGGGGAGGTGGGGGCATGTGGTGGGTGGGGACAGAGCAACATGGTAAACATCACCATGGGGATGCAGTCATTCACATCTGGGAAGAACTTCCTGGGAGATCTACAGGCCAAACAACCTAGTTCTTGCCCAGTTAAATTACTAGAGGAAAAATGTGGAGAGGGACAACTATATCTTAAAAGAAACTTAGAAGATGTAACAACCTATTGCGACTTATAGACCTTATTTATAATCTTCACTCATGCAAAGAAACTTATGGAGGAAAAAAGTATGAGAGAGACTACTGGAAAATGTAAACATGGCTGGGATATTCAATGATGTTAAGGAATTATTGTTAGTCATTTTTAGACATGATAACGGTATTTGATTATGTGTTCTTAAAAAGAGCTCTTATTTTTTAGAGATATCCTTTGAAATATTTATGGATGAAATAATATGATGCTGTGGATTTACTGCAAAATAATGGGGTATAAATAGAGCAAGAATGTACGAGCTGATAATTGGTAAAGTAACTGGTGAATGGTACATGGGTATGCCTTATATTAATCTCTTTGGAAAATAATTAGAAGTTTGAATTTTTCTGAAGTCAAAGATTAGTTGAAAAAATAAAATGAAGTCAGCTTTGGAGAAAAAATCAGACAAAAGTCAGCTTTGGCAAGTGCCTCCTACTTTTCTTGAGCTCCTACCACCACTTCCATTCTCCCATTGAATTCTCACAGTCACATCCTCACACAGCAGGCGTTGCAGGGATTCAGGCCTCCTAGTTTCAAATCTCAGTTCTGCCAGTGGTTACTGGGCCAACTAGTCTCAATTTCCTTATCTCTAAAATGAGGAGGCAATAATATTTGCTACTTCATAGGATTGTAGTAAGGATTAAACAATGAATTAGTGACACAATTTAACTATTAGGCTTGTTATTAATAAGTGATAGAGCTGGGATATGATCTAAGATTTGTTTGGCCTAGAAACTATCATCCTGCACTTTGCTGCCTGGAGGATGGTAGGTATATATGTACGTGTGCATCAGTTTTCAGTAATCTCTGCCAAAGCCACTTCAGCCACCCTGTTAGGCACATCCTAAATTTTAAATATCAGCAGCAAAATTTAGGATATGCCAAAAAAGAAGATTGTGCTGTTAACAGAATCGTATATAGTAACTTAGGTGAATATCCATGGATTCATTGATTCATTCAACACATATTCACTAAACTTGGCTCTGCAATAGATAAGAGCAATTTAATAAAGTAGACACAGCCACTGTTCTCACAAGTTTACTAATCAGGAACCATGTTGGGACTTCAACTACAGAGCTAGCTGGGAGACAAAGGATGCCAAGTGGGGCAGAGAGATCCATCCTCCGAGGCTGGCCCATCAATGACCAACAAGCAGTAAGTCCAGGATTTAATCAACTCCAGTGCAATTCTGGAAATCATCAGCAGTTGTAGGAATAAACCAATAGGCAGATCTCAGCCACAGTGACTCTGGGCAATGGTCAAATGTGTGGGAACCAGCCAGCGAGCAGCAGAAGTGTTTTCTGAACTCTGCCCATCCACAGAAGAATTTTTTTTAAGAAGTTGGGGAATGGAAGAGAAGATTTCAATTTCAGAAACAAGGTTTGAGGCTGGGGGCAGTGGCTCACAACTGTAATCCCAGCACTTTGGGAGGCTGAGGTGGGCAGACTGCTTGAGCTCAGGAGCTCCAAGACCATCCTGGGCAACACGGTGAGACTCTGTCTATACTAAAAATACAAAAATAAAAATAAAAAATTGGCCGGGCGTAGTGGTGCACATCTGTGGTCCTAGCTACTTGGGAGGCTGAGGTGGGAGAATTGCTTGAGCCCAGGGGGCAGAGATTTCAGTGAGCCAAAATTGTGCCACTGCACTGCAGCCTGGGTGACAAAGCAAGACCCTGTCTCAAAAAAAAAAAAAAAAAAAAAAAAGAGAAAGAAAGAAGAAAGGAAAGAAAAGAGGTTTGGCGAGAATAAGAAAGGATATTTGCATTCAACCATACCAGCAGGGCCCTAATTCTGAGGGATCTGTGGTCCCAGCCAGGAGAGGTAGGAAGACAACGGAGACTATGAGAGATCAAAGTCAGAGGCAAGTTCTGACGCCTAGACCATGAAGGGTGGGGCCAGGGAATCCTGCCCCAAAACTGCTGTTTGAGTACTCACTGTGGCTCCTTACCTTACTCTGCTTTCCCAGAATGGGACCCTAAGATAAGAGTTCATGTGCAGGTGGCTTATGAAGAAATTCTCCCAAGAGAAGCAACGAAGGGAATGGAAGAAATGGGAACAGGAAAGAAGGAGAAGAAGATAACTATAGGCAGACAAGGATTGCAAGTTCAGGCAAAGTCCCAAGGGATAGCTTCAACTGGATCCTTCAGAACTTCTGGAGTATATATTTTGCCTGCGTTTGTTTCAAATGGAGGCAAGAAAGCTGGGATTCTCTGCTCCTACATAGACTGTCACTGGCTCAGGGCTTCCTGTGAGAGATCCACATTCTCAGGCACTTCCAGGTCTTTGTCTTTCTGGCCAAAATTACTTGGATAATTCCAGGACTGACCTCTGAAAAGTGTCAGGTGCAGGCTTGTCAAAGCACAGTAACCCAGAAGACAACTGAGGAGCACACAGTCCATCAAATGGGTTCTGAAGAGCTCTGGGCAGAGTACCAGTCATGTCCATCTCACATCTCTACTCCCAATTCTGGGTTTACTTGTCAGTAAAGGACCATTTGGGAGATGCCCATGGGTCTAGCTATGCTGCAGATCTGTAGTGCACATGTTGCAAATTACTTTCAACTTCAAAGTATGGTAGAGCTAAGCTGCTGCTAAACACAGGGACTTTGATTATTGAGTCAGAATTGGGTAGCACAGAGCCAACAGGTTCAGAACACAGGCTCCCACCCATACCTGATGCCTGTGGATGTCAGTTCTGGTTATTAAGGGTGGCCTGTTGGCCTCAGAGCCACTGTGAGCCCTGGCTGCAGGCTCTCAGCATCACTGCTCTCTCTGCATCTCTCCAATATTTCCAAACAGCAAAATCCCAAATCTGTTCCCGACTCATATCTCTCCTCACTCCTTCCAGATCCATTCATTGAAGCTAGATGCTGTTACTGACCTTCATTGCCTCATACTAAATAAGAAGTCTGGCAAGGCACGGTGGCTCACACCTGTAATTCCAGCACTTTGGGAGGCCAAAGCGGACGGATCACCTGAGATCAGGAGTTTGAGACTAACCTGGCCAACATGGTGAAACCCATCTTTACTAAAAATATAAAAATTAGCCAGGCGTGGCAGCACACAACTGTAATCCCAGCCACTTGGGAGGCTGAGGCAGGAGAATCGCTTGAATCCTGGAGGTGGAGGTTGTGGTGAGCCTAGATTGTGCCGCTGTACTCCAGCCTGGACAAAAAAGCAAGAAGCCATCTCAAATAAATAAATAAATATGAAACATAAGAATCCTTCACATTAGACCTATGGACTTTTACATCGGAAATTGGAGGAATCTGTGATAACCAAAGTATGAGAATGCGCTGGTTTGCAAGTATTTGTCCAGAATGAGGAGTGGGGGCTGAGAGTGGTCCTAATCCTGGAAGGCAAAGAAAAAAGGATTGTCTAATTTATCAGTCAGACCACAGCCACAGATGAAGTGGGTGGTAATAACTCAGGCATGTACAGGATAAAGGGGAGATGGAGACTCCCAGGAACTAAAATGGCTA
The DNA here is from genome assembly GCF_049350105.2 of Macaca mulatta. Classification (NCBI taxonomy): domain Eukaryota; kingdom Metazoa; phylum Chordata; class Mammalia; order Primates; family Cercopithecidae; genus Macaca; species Macaca mulatta. The sequence goes on along the minus strand of NC_133409.1, from coordinate 44,624,876 downwards.
CAGTCAAAAATTATACTCTTGAAGACACCAAGTTCAAGCCAGAGAGGCAATCCCGTAGACGCTCAAAGGGTGAAAACACTCATCAAAAATCTTGTAGCCTTAAAAGATTTTCCTACCATATAGCAATGGGAAATGCAGTGCTTTGTTTTAACCTTAAAAAAAAAATAAAAAAATCTTTAAGAAATGCCTTCAATCCCTTAACCTCAACATTGATCAGCATAAAAGACTCCAAATTATTCCACTAGGACCCCAATTCGCCAATTAGAAATGACATTATTTAACTTACATGTACTGCCAAGATTCCAGAGTCAGAATTCAGTACTGTGGTCAGTAATGTTACTTATTGAAAAGATTATGGTCATGGTATAAACATTTTTTTCCAGGGTTATCCTCACAAATGCAAACCAGGTGTACCTGTTTTTATAGCAATTTTTCCAAAAGGATTTTCAATAAATCACTTACATCTGCCCTTTGACTCCAGGGTGGTAAATAATTAAATCATTTAAGATAAGACTATTACATTACAGATCTCCTGATGGATGTGTGTAACACTAAAAACAAAACAAAAAACAAAAAAAATCAAGCCTTAGTCTCATCAAGCTTCCAAATCTAGCTACCAATTTAGAGAAAATTCAAGGATCAATGGAGCATGTTAAGTATTTGTATGGTGGAGGCCAGGCGTGGTGGCTTACACCTGTAATCTCAGCACTTTGGGAGGTTGAGGCAGGCGGATCATGAGGTCAGGAGATCGAGATCATCCTGGCTAACACGGTGAAACCCCATCTCTACTAAAAATACAAAAAATTAGCTGGGTGTGGTGGTGGGCGCCTGTAGTCCCAGCTACTCAGGAGGCTGAGGTAGGAGAATGGTGTGAACCCAGGAGGTGGAGCTTGCAGTGAGCCAAGATCACGCCACTGCACTCTGGCCTGGGGGACAGAGCAAGACTCGCTCAAAAAAAAAAAGTATCTGTATGGTGGAAATGCTACATCATGTGCCACTGCACATATCTTCCCACCTTCACATTACGTAACCTCATGCTGGTAGATTGAAACTGGCCATGGTGGGAATGCCTACAGGACAAAAAAATGACAAATGCTGCAGTCTAAGGTTTTTATTTCCTGAGAGCCAGTCGTTAAACATTTACCTGAATACCACTGCCTTTGTCAATTCCGAAAATGCCCATGGCCAATACCACCCAATACAAGGAGGAGCATGCCAGAGGGGAAATTGAAAAGGAAAAGGAAAGCCCAGATTGCAACTGGTCATAGCCAATTGCAAAATATCTTACTTTGCAATCTTAAAAAGACATAAGGCCACTGCTGGTGAGGGAGCCTTGAAACATAATCTTCATTAGCTTCTTGGTCTGCTTGGCTGATTCTTTCTGGTCATTCAAATCTTGTGCAAATGTCAACTCATCAGAAAAGCCTTACATAACCACTCTAGCTAATCACTCTCTTTGTCATTCTCTACACTTAATACTGTTTCATTTTTCTTCGGGGTGCTTACCACTCTCTATTATAACAATATATTTTCTATTCATAATGAACTTATGCTCCATGAACTCAGATTCTGTTCTGTTTTTCTCAGTGCAGTGTCCCAGCCATAAGCACGGTGCCTGGTAGGTGCTCAACAAACATGGGATGAATAAATTAAAAACCATAGGCAATGATATGGAAAGATGTGCCTACATTATTGTTGAGGAGGGAAAAGAAAACACATTATAGAAAGATAAAGAGTTGATCCTCATTATTCATTGATTCGATGTTTGTTAATTCATCTACTCACTAAGCCAATTTGTAATCCCAAAAGCAACACTCATGACACTTTCTCCGTTACACACAACTATGTGCATTTCTAGCTGAGGCTGAAGAAGAAAGTGACACTCTGCCTTCTTGTTTCAGCTCTCATACTGTAAACAAGTGTCCTTTCTGCAATCTATTTAGAGCCATGTTTTTGTGTTTGCTTTTGCTGTTTATAATGTCCCCAAACATAGTGCTGAAGTGCTATCTAGTGTTTTTTGTTTTTGTTTTTGAGATGGAGTCTCTCACTGTCGCCCAGATTGGAGTGCAGTGGTGCAATCTCAGCTCACTGCAACCTCTGCCTCCCGGGTTCATGTGATTCTCCTGCCTCAGCCTCCTGAGTAACTGGGACTACAAGTGCGCACCACCGCGCCCAACTAATTTTTGTATTTTTAGTAGAGACGGGGTTTCACCATGTTGGCCAGGATGGTCTCGATCTCTTGACATTGTGATCTGCCTGCCTCTGCCTCCTAAAGTGCTGGGATTACAGGCGTGAGCCACCACGCCTGGCCTCTATCTAGTGTTTTTAAGGGCACAGAGTCTGTGATGTGCCTTACAGGGAAAAGGACCACTTATGCCACTGGAGGAAATATGTGTGTTTGATAAGCTTTTTTCAGACATGAGTTATAGTACTGTTGGCTATGAGTTCAATGTGAATGAATTAATGTTCATTGTTAATGAATTAATGATATATACTGAATAAGGTGTCTTTAAACAGAAATACACATAGAACAAGATTATGTATTGATAAGTTGGTGATACGGTTTGGCTGTGCCCCCACCCAAAATCTCATCTTTAATTGTAGTCCCCATAATCCCCCATGCTGTTCCCATGATAGTGAGTGAGTTCTCATGAGAATTGATGGTTTTTTGTTTTTGTTTTTTGCTTTTTGGTTTTTTTTTTGTTTGTTTATTTGTTTGTTTTGAGATGGAGTCTCACTCTGTTGCCCAGGCTGGAGTGTAGTGGCGTGATCTTGGCTCACTGCAACTTTCACCTCCTGGGTTCAAGCAATTCTTCTGCCTCAGCCTCCCAAGTAGCTGTGATTACAGGCACGTGCCACCACACCTGGCTGACTTTTTTGTTTTTTGAGATGGAGTTTTGCTCTTGTTGCCCAGGCTGGAGTGCTATGGCACAATCTCAGCTCACTGCAACCTCCACCTCCCGGGTTCAAGCAGTTCTCCTGCTTCAGCCTCCCAAGTAGCTGGGATTACAGGCATGCGCCACCATGCCTGGCTAATTTTGTATTTTTAGTACAGATGGGGTTTCTCCATGTTGGTCAGGCTGGTCTCAAACTCCCGACCTCAGGTGATCCACCTGCCTCAGCCTCCCAAAGTGTTGGGATTACAGGTGTGAGCCACTGTGCCCAGCCTACCTGGCTGATTTTTGTATTTTTAGTAGAGACAGGGTTTCACCATGTTGGCCAGGTTGGTCTCAAACTTCTGACCTCAGGTGATCCACCTGCCTCAGCCTCCCAAAGTGTTGGGATTACAGGCATGAGCCACTGCACTCAGCCTATCTGATAGTTTTATAAGTGCTTGGTAGTTCCTCCTGTGTTCAACTCTCTTTCCTGCCACCTTATGAAGAAGGGTCCTTGCTTCCCGTTCACCCTCCACCATGATTGTAAGTTTCCTGAGGCCTCCCCAGCCATGCTGAACTGTGTGTCAATTAAACCTCTTTCCTTTATAAATTATCCAGTCTCGGGTACTTTTTTTTTTTTCTTTTTTTTTTTAGACGGAGTCTTGCTCTGTCGCCCAGGCTGGAATGCAGTGGCTCGATCTCAGTTCACTGCAAGCTCCACCTCCTGGGTTCACACCATTCTCCTGCCTCAGCCTCCCCAGCAACTGGGACTACAGGCACACGCCATGACGCCTGGCTAATTTTTTGTATTTTTAGTAGAGACAGGGTTTCACCGTGTTAGCCAGGATGGTCTCAATCTCCTGACCTCGAGATCCGCCTGCCTCGGCCTCCCAAAGTGCTGGGATTACAGGTGTGAACCACTGCACCTGGCCAGTCTAGGATAGTTCTTTATAGCTGTATGAAAATGACTAATACAGTTGGAAAATATGTAACCATAGGCTCACAGGAACCTAACTCTGTATTTCCCCTAGGAGCAATGTTTTAGTATTAACTAATTCAGTGTTCATGACAATTTGATAAAACATAACTACTGTAAATAATGAGAATTGATTGTACATAGATGTTACATTTGCTAAAATATATATATATAATAGATATAATACAGCCACAGTCATAGATTGATTTGTGTAGACATACCTATTTTCTAAATAGCAAAATATCTGGACGTATATAAACTGTTAATAGCAGTTACCTCTGGAGAGTGGGATTAAGGACCTATTAGAAGAGTTTCATTCTCTGCCTTTTTTCACACTTTCATATTTTTGATAATTTTTTTCAACAAGTAATTACTATTTTGCTAATTTTTCACACTAACATTTTTAACAAACTGAAACAATAAATTTTTCCTTAAAAAATAAAACACAACCTTGCTCTCCCCCTCTCCACAAAAATAAAGAAATATATTCATAAACTTAAGCAATATTTAGTAAAAAGTTCATATAATCCTTGCACAGTTTCATTTTAAAAGAAACATAAATAAGAAAGTGCAGGCCTATAAAGAAATAAAAAATAGACCAGATAAGTGATTGAAGGGAAAAGTAGTATATGAAAATAACATTTCTTAACCAAATTGATAAATAAATAATTATATAAATAAATAACAAATATATGCAGGAATGAAGCTGCCTTTAAGCTAGCATGAAAGCAAATGAAAGAGAGCATGAAGGAAAAAAAAAAAGAGAGTCTTCAGGTGTGACAGGATTATTGTTATCAAATAACCAAGTTGGAAAAGCAAAATAAAATACTAAAGCTTAAAAGAAACAAAAGTGTCCAATTCACAATGTAGTGAAAAGAAATAGGTTCACGGCAAAGGAGTTTTTTAAGATTGGACTCTTTTCAGCATTCCACACTTAAATAACTAGAATATTTATAAGTAGAATCTTAGTCAACCCTTTCAAAACTATTGGCCCTTTAAGTGTTAAATTAAGTTCGGCCTAAAGCTGCTTCCTTACATATTTTAAATTTGCCGTAAAGGTTTCTCCATACATAGTGAACTGTAATCTAACGGGATGTGTAAACAGACTGTAACCTACTCTTGTACCAATCACTGAGTTTCAGCCAATCACAGGCAGCCAACTGTTCAAACTGTGTTCAAATAAGTCAAATGCCAAGTTGTAACCAATTCAGCTGTTTCTGTACCTCACTTCCGTTTTCTGTCTGTCACTTTCCTTCTCTGTTCATAAATTTTTCTTCACCACGTGGCAGTGCCACAGTCTATTCTGGTTCCGGAGGCTGCCTGATTCTTGAACTGTTCTTTGATCAATTAAATTCTGTTAAATTTAATTAGTCTAAAGTTTTTCTTTTAACATAAGAAATGCTCTTTTTATTGTCTCCAAAGAAAGAACACCATGTCCATGATAGCTTAGTTACTTTCTGTAAGAGGAGGGTATTTTTCATACAGGGATTGCTGCTAATACATTCCAGGCAAAAGAGACTTGAGGCAAAAGAGACTTGAGGTAGATAAAGAAACAAGAGTTAGCACTCATTCCTAGCATAACGCCTAAGAGGTAAAGACTATTCTCAGAGATACAATCATTCTTCACGTTTCACAAACAGAAACCCATGAGGCAAGAAGAATTTGGGTGATATTCTTCCTCTTTCCCAGATAGCAGCAGTATAGAATAGCACTAATTGGGCCTTAAAATCAGCAAAAGTTTAACTCTATTCTCCCTACCTCCTCACCCCTTCATCCTCTCACCACCCCCAGCCTCATAAGCTCCTTTTTCTGTGGAGCTCCCTATAAGATGTTTTTGTTTTTGTTTTTTGTTTTTAAATAGAGATAGGGTCTCACTCTGCACGTAGGCTAAAGTGCAGTGGTGCAATTACAGCACACGGTAGCCTCAAACTCCTGGGCTCAAGCAATCCTCTCACCTCAGCCTCCCAAGTAGCTGGGACTATAGGTGCCTTCCACCATGTTTGGCTAATTTTTTAATTTTTTTGTAAAGACAAGTCTTAACGATGTTGCCCAGGCTGGTCTTCATCTCCTGGCATCAAGCAATCCTCCCACTTCAGCAAAGTACTGGGATTATAGGCATGAGCCACCGTGTCTGGCCAGATGTCATTTTTAAAAAGAATTCAGGGGATTAAACATTTGGACTGATGATAGACTCCCAAGTAACCAAGTTTAAGAGATTCTAGACAATCAAATGAGCCATCTTGAAGTTTTTCCCCTGGAAAGAAAGAAGTTGGAGGAGTAAGTCTCCATTGAAAACTGCTGTAGTGTGAGGGTGTCACTTGAGAAAGTGGCCTTATAAAATGATGGATGAATGGTTTTTTACCACCATAGATTTGACTGGCATACATTTCAATCATCAATGAGAAAAAGCCATATAGCTACATTTTGCCCTTTAGAGTCAAGCATAGCATATTACAGAATAAGAATTAGGAATCTTCAAATGGGAGGCATTTCCCAGAAGAGCCACAGGTAGCATGAGTATATGTCTGCTTAATGAGCATGAAATTATACTTTCTTTCTTTCTTTCCCAAATGCATTTTGTTTCCTTAAATAAGGCAAAAATTCACTTAAAAAAAAAAGAAAAAAGGCTTCCAGGGCATGTATTGATCCTTCAGTATGAACATTTATATTAATGGTTGAGAATAAAATTTAAGCATTTAAGGGGGAAAAAAAAAAATCAGTATGAAAGCTAATCTTTTGCTAAGCCTGCAGCCAATCTAACTGAATTTTAAGTACAGTTGTGAGTTCTTCTTTCTTCCCACCTGTAGTGTATTTTACTGACTGTAGAGATAATTTTTTTCACTGTATATTTAAAAGTGCAATAATAGACAACATTACTGCCCACAGATGAACTAAGGAAAGGCTATTTCTCAGGTTTTTGTTCTTCAAAGTCTGGGAGAAAAGAAAAGGTGAACCTTCATTAAAATTTGGCCTTGACCATTTTTAGTGCAAATGAATTATAGGAAAGCCTCCTAGAAAACACCACCAATACTTAGTAAAACAAATATACTTTAGGAGCTCAAAGTTAAATTCATCTAGTGAGCCAATAATAAAAAAAATTTTTTCTAAGACTGTTTGCCTAAAGGATTTCAGCTTTGTTATTGGAACGTAAGAAATCCTAGACTCTGAGAGGCCACTTGGCTCAGCATGGCTGATACTTTCAAATTCCTTGATTCCAGCTCCCTATAGTTTCTCAATTTAAAAATTCATCTATTCATCTGTTTGAAACAATAAAATGATGCTCCTAGCTTCTCTAGAGTTTTTTGGCAACTGCTTATTTGAAACATTTATCTTCTAGGTGAGAGCATTTTGGCAATAGCACCTCTTTCTTTTCCTACCGTCCTATTTGTATAAGGTCAGGTTGGCCTCTATACTGTGAGCATGAAGAGCTTAATTGGAACAATATTATTATCCTTCACAATTTACAGAAATATATTTGGCCTTCATGAACTGTCATTTTCCTCAGGGAGAATACGCTGCTTCCTTATTAAGCCCTGCAGAAAAACAGAAATAGTTCTTCTGAACCCCTTGGTGTTGCCTGCCTAGGCATTCTACCGTGTTGCTCTTAAGCAAAAGAACAGAAGAGACACAATGGCCTTGAAACTTCATTCTAAAACAACCCCCAAAAGTGAAAATATAGCAAAATCACTGAGTCGGTTTTGGAATTGGAACGTTTCGCGGAAGAATACCTCCCACAGGACCCACATAGAGAGGGATTTCGTTTGTAAAAAGACAGAATCTGCCCCTCACGTGATCTCCATGCATGAATCTATCTTGACCCTTTTCTTTGCAAACCCAATCTCTGATGCCCTTCCCATTCCAATGTCTTCGTCTCCCTTTCATGCAAGGATGGCATCTGTTACAGGCAGCAGCCACATCTGTTGTCTCTCTGTCCTCAAAATTTTAGCCAGAAAAGCTACAACCAGAAATCCTGCCTTTTAAAGATCAAAATTAATAAAACCATTGGCTTTGCAGAAAAAAATCCTTTTTCATTGTTCAGATTCTTCTCAATCCTTTTCACATCTATTACTCACCTTCACCTCAACATCGGAATTTTTCACCACGGCCGCAACTACTGCACCTCCCTCGGTTTCCCTATATTTTCCCTCAATGGTATTACTTTCCTCAGCCTTTTGTTCTTCAAATTGCCTGGCTGCTTTTCACTGCCTCTTTGCTTGCCCTCTATGCACAGAATCTTGCCAATTCTTTAAGATATCACCCAGGTTTACTATTTTCCTCTGTGTTTCCACAGCCATTTGACCCTCTTTGCTACATATCTTTATATTACTAGAAAATTCTAATTATTGGTACTTAACATACCCGCATCCAGCTCTTCCATCCCATCATACACCATCACACACCATGCAGCCATCTCTACCTTTCTAAAATACCCTTTTCAGTATTTTGACTTCTATTCCCATCTTCTCTAGGAATTTCCACCCTGGCTTAAGAATCTACCCTAAAACGGCTGGGTACGGTGGCTCACGCCTGTAATCCCAGTACTTTGGAAGGCCGAGGCGCGCAGATCACTAGGTCAGGAGATTGAGACCATCTTGGCTAACACAGTGAAACCCTGTCTCTACCAAAAATACAAAAAACTTAGGGGGGCGTGGTGGCGGGTGCCTGTAGTTCCAGCTAATGGGGAGGCTGAGGCAGGAGAATGGAGTGAAGAGGAGGCGGAGGTTGCAGTGAGCTGAGATCGTGCCACTGAACTCCAGCCTGGGCGACAGAGCGAGACTCCCTCTCGGAAAAAAAAAAACAAAAAAAACCCTACCCTAAAACAACAGCAATGACCATGCATTAGCTGGTTACCTGCTGCAATCATGCTAGGTGCTATACAAATTGCTTTTCATAAGTTATATTTAATCTTCACTATCACCCTATAAGTTTGGTGTCGTTATTGTCATTTTATAATAGAGAAAACTGAGACAAAATAAATAAGCAACTTTTCCAGGAAGGACTAGCGCTCAAATTAGAATTCTCATCAGTTCGACTTCCAAACCCATGCTTTCCCCTGAATACGAAGGCCCTCAATTACCCAATGGATCTGTCAAAACTCTTCCAACCTCCAGTTTGAATAGCCTCATGAGGTGGCACAGCTGATCTACTATATCACCACAACCTTGTGCTCCAAAAGATGGTAGTTAAGGTCACGCACTCTGGGTGCTAGCTCTGCAACTTACCAGTACAGCGAGCTGCAACAAATTCCTTGACCTCTCTGCACCTCAACTTTCTCATAAATCCTGACAATAGCACTCCAAGAGATGTTAAATTTGTGGAAGGCATGCTCTCAGGACAAACACCGGTAAGGCAGTGGGAGAAGCAAGACTGAAGAGAGAGAGAAGTTGAACAGTGAGGCAGTGGCAACACAGGCCTCAGCTGTTCCCACTAATTCCAGCTCCGAAGCTGGCATGGCCCTGAAGAGATATTGACCAGTGATTGGATACAGGCATGAAAAAGTATGTCGCCTTGGACAGGCAGCTCCTCCCTGCCAAGAGCAATTTCTAGGGAAGGATTTAGCTATGAGCTATCAGCAGACAACACTTCAGGAAATGGGAGCAATGCATTGGGCCTATAGGGGAACATCTGTGTGACACACTACAGCATCCACTACAGTTAGTATAAGCACTATATGCATTAATACCTATAAATCACTTAGCTGGCATATTTTAGCCCAAGGTAAGTATTAGCTCTCACATCAATTTCACTGCCTAGAAGGTCTCTTTGCTTTACCTGAAGGCTGCCTGACTAAAATTTTGAAAGAATGGTGACAATGTGGTTTTTTGTTTATTTGTTTTAATGCCAAATGCAGCTAAACTCTGTAAATATTTATGCATTTATCTGATTATGTGTTTGCTTCTACCTATTACATAATGCTTTGGTTTGTTGTACTTTAATAAGTGCATATTTCCATACCATCAATCAGAGCTGAAAGCAGATACAGAAGAACGGTGTCTTCTTCACTAAATATGGTCATCAATGAACACATGCCAGAGCAACTGCTGGTTATTTAAAGATTATTTAAAATTAATCCATGTAGTCTTGAAAAGGAAGATGAAAATTTTTAAACAATACAAAATTGAAGGGCACGTGTAAATGCCACCAGCACTAGAACTCAACAAATCCTTGAATCCTCTCAATTATCCTTTGAGTCTTCTCTCTCCTCTTAGAAATATTCCTGAAGTCTTAACTTCCTCAACCTGAGCTCTAGACACCCAGCAACCAAAAAGCGTGGGGACTCTGGGCCTAATATTGCAAAGGGTGTGATATATGTATCCAGCTACCAAAAAGGTTGTACATTTGTTGGCCAAAGAATGCAAAATTTCAGCTAGAGAGGAGGAAGAAATTCAAAAGATCTATTAAACAACATGGTTATCTGTAGTTAATAACAATGTATTGTATTCTCAAAAATTGTTGACAGTAGATGTTAAGTGTTCTCATCACAACAAAAATAAGCATATGAGGTAATACATATGTTAATTAAATTTAGCCATTCTATAATGTATACCTATTTCAAAACAGGTTGTACATGATAAATATATGCAATTTTTGTCAATTAAAAATAAATTTAGAAATAATTAATAGTCTATTTCTTTCACCATATACATCATCCCTCAAAATTATATAATACTGTAATTAATAATGTATAAACTCATTTAATGGCATTATTGAATAAATATGTAGTTCTCTAGCATCATGAATTTCCTTAATGTTTAATATTTACAAATATTATTGGCCGGGCTCGGTGGCTCACGCCTGTAATCCCAGCACTTTGGGAGGCTGAGGCAGGCTGATCACGAGGTCAGGAGTTCGAGACCAGCCTAGCCAACATGGTGAAACCCCATCTCTACTAAAAATACAAAAAGTAGCTGGGCATGGTGGCAGTTGCCTATAATCCCAGCTACTCAGGAGGCTGAGGCAGGAGAATCACTTGAACCTGGAAGGCAGAGGTTGCAGTGACCTGAGATCATGCCACTGCACTCCAGACTGTTCAATAAGAGCAAGACTCTGTCTGAAAAAAAGGGAAAAAAACCACACACATTATGTTAAGAAAATATTTCCACCAGTCAATCGCTAAACTTTTTGTATTCCTCTTTAACACTAATACAATGTATATTTTCATCCTGAAGGCAATGGAGACACCAAACATCCTGGTAAGGGCTAACAATTATCTAGATATAGTATCTCTTATACAGTAGAAAAAGCAAAATATATCATAATTTTACAAAGATTTATTGCACACTTGGTTTGTGCCAGGTCCTAACAATACAATGTTAAACTAAATATATTAGTTATCTATTTACAGGTAGCTTACAGTCTAGTAGAAAAAAACAAATCATAAAAAATAAATCTGGCTGGGCGCGGTGGCTCATGCCTGCATTCCCAGGACTTTGGGAAGCTGAGGTGGGCACATCACTTGAGGTCAGGAGTTTGAGAGCCTGACCAGCATGGAGAAACCCCGTCTCTACTAAAAATACAAAAGTAGCCAGGTGTGGTGGCGTATGCCTGTAATCCCAGCTACTCGGGACGCTGAGACAGGAGACTCTCTTGAACCCCAGAAGTGGAGGTTGCGGTGAGCCGAGATCGTGCCATTGCACTCCAGCCTGGGCAATAAGAGCGAAATTCTGTCTCAAAAAAAAAAAAAAAAGAAATCTATACTTTTGATAAGTGTCGTGAAATAAAAATAAAAGGTGTGATGAGCGATGAGTTTAGAGGAAATTGTTTCAAAATTGGTGAACAGGAGGAGAGGGAGATGCTAGGAAAGGAAGCCACCTTAAAGCTGAGATCCAAAGGATGCGTGGGAGTTAATCAACAAAACTGATTGATGCAGAATTCTAGGCAGAAGTAATACCATGTGGACGTAAACAGGAATCTTCAATGTTACCATGTGCGGAGGAATAGGTCTATTTGCAATTTATAACAACATAATTCAGAGATAATTCTTTTTTTTTTTTTTTTTTTTGAGACAAAGTTTCACTCTTGTTGCCCAAGCTGGAGCACCATGGCGCAATCTCCACTCGCCACAACCTCCACCTCCCAGGTTCAAGGGATTCTCCGGCCTCAGCCTCCCAAGTAGCTGGGATTACAGGCATGTGCCACCACGCCCGCCTAATTTTTGTGTTTTTAGTAGAGACAGTGTTTCTCCGTGTTGGTCAGGCTGGTCTTGAACACCCAACCTCAGGTGATCTGCCTGCCTCGGTCTCCCAAAGTGCTGGGATTACAGGCGTGAGCCACCGCGCCCGGCCTATGATAAATTTGATTGCAAACTTAAAATAAAAGTTTTTTTAAAATGTGCTTACTTCAGGCCAGGCGCAGTGGCTTATGCCTGTAATCCCAGCATTTTGGGAGGCCAACGTGGGCAAATCACCTGAGGTCAGGAGTTGCAGACCAGCCTGGCCAACATTGTGAAAACCTGTCTCTACTAAAAATACAAAAATTAGCTGGTTGTGGTGGCGGGCACCTGTAATCACAGCTACATGGGAGGCTGAAGCAGGAGAATCGCTTGAACCCAGGAGGCAGAGGTTGCAGTGAGCCAAGATCATGCCACTGTACTCCAGCCTGGGTGACAGAATGAGACTCCATCTGAAAAAAAAAAAAAAATTGCTTACTTCAAAAACAATGATAAGAAAGCACACTTTTAGGTTTGACAGTGAAATGTGCATTCCACTATGGATCAACCATCATGGTAGGTGTTAATACCAGGTGAGCAAGACAGTGTGAGCCCCCCCCCTCCCCAGGAGGCTTGTGGTTCAGCCAGAAGAGGAGGTTGACAGACCATTACAGGAAGGAGGAGCAAGTCTTGGGAAAGGGGCTAGGACAAAGAGGTAAGACAACCCCAGAAGGGGCCATTAACTTCAAAGGAGGCCTCCTGCGGAAGTGGCATATAATTGGAGATGTGCTCAGTGGTAAGTGCTACAATAGCAGCCTCAGCAAAAGCTACAGGATGGCTGATGGGAGATTATTTTGCCTGCAAATGTCAAAGAGCCTGGGAGGGCCTTGAAGGAGGACAGAGTACGAGGGAGGCATTTGAAGGGGACAGACAGCATGTGACCAAATAAACCTTAAAACTTGTTTTAGAAAGGAAATAAGTTGAATTATACCTAAAATTAAATTAATATGCCGAAAAAAATTTCATGTCACTTTAAAAGCAAATCCAAGTGATTCAGTATTATTTTAATTTTTTACAACTCACTGTTTTTCTCAATTCAGTGGAAGTGTGTTCTCTTAAAACTCCATGTTTAGATTTCAGTCAAACTTTTTAAATTTAGCAGCTCTCATCTGCTGAATCTCAAGAGGCCCAGTTGTACATATGGGCCTTATGATAGATATCCCTTACCTTTTTAAAAAATAATGCTAATAATGGAAACCACACTATCTCAGCATTTCCTAAGTGTTGCAACTTTGATAGTAGGCTCTTTACAATGGCTTGGCATTCTAGAAGATGTTCATTTGGGGGTTTGGTTTGTTGTCTCTTCAGACATGACCGTCAGTATCAGCTCTTTCTTAATTAAACTGCTGAAATAGCAAACTCCTCTTTTCCCTGGGGAACTGGAACGTTGTAATATAATCCTTCTCTGGGTCCCAACAAAAGACTGTGTCACTTGACTCCCACAGACTCCTTAGACCCCAAGTGTTTGAGTTTAAATACCGATTCCCACACTTGTGTGAGTAGCAGAGGAACACTGAGAAAAGAATAAGAAGAAGCAGAAATGGAGGAAGCAGAGAACAAGAGGCAGGAAACAAGAGGTCTGGAAAGGAAAAAGGTAAAACAATTTACTATAGAAAACAGCCAGAAGAGAATGCCCACGAACTCGAGCCCCTTCTTTGTCGGAGGTGACCAGAGTTTCTGAAGTTCGAAAAGCCTAAGCAGTAATTTCATTACAATTTTGGCCAATTTTGTAATGAATGATCAAGTATTCCCAAGAGTCTAAATGCCTTGCATTTTTTAGTAACTCAGTTCAATTCTGATCACAGTTCTAAATATACTGGTGCATCCCATCCACATGACCCAGTGGGCCTGTACTCAAAGCAAGCCTTTCTCTTGAAGAACTCCATCCACTTTACTATGTAGTAATCAACATACAGGGTAAGAAAAAAGGATAGAAATTGCTGCTGTCTGCACATTGCAGTCAGGGAAAGTGCCAAAGAAATTTATTCTAATGCCTAAGGTCACATGGCCAATCAAGGGCAATGCCAACCCCAAGAGCCATGCCCTACTCTGTGGGTTCAACCTCAATGTCTTATAATAGATGATTAGTTTAAATAGAACCATTCTTTAGCCATAAAGCAAACAAAACAGGGATCTTCTGTGATGAGTATAATTTTTTTCCTTAAAATTACCTTTTGCAGAAGGAATATATTTACACAATAAAGTGTAGTAAAACACTTCCTGTAAGTTTTTGAGTCATTCATTGCAGGTGTGAGGTTCTTTCACGTATAACATCTCTCTAAGCTTTCTTCTGCTGAGAGGGAAAATGTGAACCACAGGTGTACATTGTACAGTAGAGGAACCACCAGCCTCTGCTGGGGTGTTACCTAATACTTACTTGAAAAACAATTTTTAAGCCAGACACAGTGGCTCATGCCTGTAATCCCAGCACTTTGGGAGGCCGAGGTGGGCGGGTCATGAGGTCAGGTGTTCAAGACCAGCCTGGCTAACATGGTGAAACCCTGTCTCTACCAAAAATATAAAAATCAGCTAGGTGTGCTGGCAGGCAACTGTAATCCCAGCTACTTGGGGAGGCTGAGCAGGAGAATCACTTGAACCCAGGAGGCAGAGGCTGCAGTGAGCTGAGATCACGCCACTGCACTCCAGCCTGGGCGACAAGAGCGAAACTCCCTCTAAAAAAAAAAAAAAAAATTATTAGGATTCATGCTTCATTTCATGCTTTCACTAGATCTGCATCTGAGAAAGCAGGGAGTGCGATGCAAAAATTACTGCACCTGAGACAGGTTTTCAGCTCTGTGTTTGCCTCTGGTAAAGTAACTCAACTTCGGTATTTCGAATAGGGTCTCCTCATATCTCTAAGATGTTCTTGGGGACCCTGAACAATACATGAGCTCCTGCTACTGTTCACAACAGCACAGCAGTGGCTTTCAAATGGAGTCATTCAGTTAAACCCGAGCATAACAATGGGAATGGTGGATCCACTCTCCAGCTGGTGTTAAATTGTGCAAGGTATTATCAAATCCTTTTCCCAAGGCTGGCATCTTCCCTTCCATTCAGTAAATTTCTCTACAGAATCCAAATACTTCAGGGTTCAACAGTTGCATGGTAAGCATTGACAATCACCCTGTACTTTCTGCAGGGGTACGCATACGCAGTGCTGGTGGCTCAAAGCTTTCAGGAACTTAGACAATCTTGACTGAGTCTTGCTTACAACAACCAAGTTCAAAGATAACATTTGCCACCACCCTGAAACATAATGTGAGAGAATTTCACTTTATAGAATCATTGAACATAAAGGGGCAGAAAAGAACCTAGGAACCCAAATCCAAATGTTTTACAAATGAGAGAAGAGATTCTAAGAGCTAAAATGACTTGTGCAATCTTACATCAGCAAATACTGACACAACCTGGGCCTTGACCCCTGGGGTGTCCTGGCTTCAGCCTGCCTCTCACTGTGTCGTATGTCCTACACTATAAGGTGCAAGAAAGAATGCAGGGATTGCACCTAGTTCATTTGTCACTACATACACACATTCTAGCACAGTGTCTAACACATAGCACAGAGGAAAGGAAAGAAAGAAAGAGTATTTAGCAGTTGAGTTCCAAATCTAACTCATCTTTTTGTCTTAAATGTTTCAGCTTAGTTAGAGGGATCTGTCAGAATGAGATTATGGTGGAGAAAAGATAGACTCAGACAAAAGGACCACGAGGTTTGCAGAGAAAGGATGGGGTTGGCTTGAAATACCAGAAACTTATAACTGAAGAAAGAACATCACAGCAGAACGTCTGGCCCCTAAGTATGGCTCTCTAAAGTCACATATCTCAAAGAAGTTGTGTTGGTGTGAGTGTAAAGGGGGTACAAGAGATCCAGGACAGAGCAGCTGATACACTCATTTTCCCTACCAAGGCAGCAGCCCAGAGCATGAGACGTGGACACTTCACAGAGCTCTCCTCTCCACTGAGTTCTGACCCATGCTCCTCTTCTAGAAGACTTTGTTCTCCACGAAGCATAGCTCGAAAAGTGACTTTTGCAGTAGCAATTTTGAATCCAGTTCCCTGGACCCCTCACAAGGATGTCAGCCATAGCCCAGCTTACACTAGATTCTACTGCAAGATGTGAAGGGAAGCAGCGCAGGTAGAAACTCACCACTTGAGGATCAAAAGATCCTTTTAAGACCTCACGCACCCTGCCAATCTTGCCGCAGCATTGAAGCAGCCCCCCCTCAACCCCCTCCATCCTGGCACTCTGTGTTTACATTATGTAAATAATCTCATACTCCATCATGATCTCTCACAAAGTCAGGATCTACTTTCTGGGTCAACATCTCTCGCCATTTTCATTCTAAGACATTGCAGCTGCATGTCTTCGAGGCACGTCAAAAGCAAAATTTCCAAATTCCAAATGATTACAGTCCATCTTTATGATTCACAGATCCCACATTTGTGAATTTTTCTCCTTCCTAAAATTTATTTGAAAACCTGAAAATAAAAACTCACACTGTTTTCACACTCACTTCCAGACATTCAGAAAGCAGTGAAAATTTTGGGTTGTGTGTTGGTCACACATGTTCCCAGCAGGGTCAAACAAGGCAATGCTCTACTTTCTTCCTTCAGCTCTTACACAGTTAACAAGTGTCCTTTCTGCAGTCTATGTAGTGCCACATTCATCATATTTTTGTGCTTTTTGTTGGGGATTTCACTTTTTAAAATACTACCCCCAGCCAGGCACGGTGGTTCATGCCTATAATCCCAG
Source organism: Macaca mulatta (assembly GCF_049350105.2). Lineage (NCBI taxonomy): Eukaryota > Metazoa > Chordata > Mammalia > Primates > Cercopithecidae > Macaca > Macaca mulatta. Next base: position 44,608,062 of record NC_133409.1, on the reverse strand, counting down.
CACTTCGGGAGGCCGAGGTGGGCAGATCACCTGAAGTCCGGAATTTGAGACCAGCCTGGCCAACATGGCGAAACCCCGTCTCTACTAAAAGTACAAAAATTAGCTGGGTGTGGTGGTGGGCGCCTGTAATCCTAGCTACTTGGGAGACTGAGGCAGGAGAATTGCTTGAACCTGGGTGGTGGAGGTTGCAGTGAGCCGAGATCGTGCCACTGCACTCCAGCCTGGGCGACAAGAACAAGACTGTTGTCCAGAAAAAAAAAAAAATGTTACCCCCTTGGCGAGGCGTGATAGTGGCTCACACCTGTAATCCTAGCATAGCACTTTGGGAGGCCGAGGCGGGTTGATCACTTGAGGTCAGGAGTTCAAAACCAGCCTGGCCAATACAGTGAAACCCTGTCTCTACTAAAAATACAAAAAATGAATGGGTGTACTGGTGCACGCCTGTAATCCCAGCTATTCGGGAGGCTGAGGCAGGAGAGTCACTTGAACCCGAGAGGCGGAGGTTGCAGTAAGCTGAGATTGTGCCACTGCACTCCAGCCTGTTCAACAGAGACTCTATCTCAAAAAAAAATTAATTAATTAAATTAAATTAAATACTATACCCAAGCATAGTGCTGAAATATTCTCTAGTATTCCTAAGCATATGAAGAGTGTGATGTGCCTTGTAGAGCAAATGCATGTGTTGGGTTAGCTTCATGTAGGTATGAGTTGCAGTGTTTTTAGCTGTGACTTTGATGTTAATGAATCAACAATACATATTAAATAAGGTGTCTTTAAACAGAAACACCTAAAATAAGGTTATGTATCATCGGTTGATGAAAATGTTGTGACCAGAGGCTCAAAGGAAACTAACTCTGTATTTCCCCTAGGAACAGTAGTTTACTGTTTCTTAATTCAGTGTTTTAGACAACTTTATAGAAGTAACTACAGTAAATAATGAGAATCAAACTGTAACCATCTCTTTACCCCATCTTAATTTTCCATTAGCATCCATAAACTACATAATGTCCCAGAAACCTGAGAGTTATCTTAACCTTCTCCTTCTAAACACAACCAATCGGTCCTCAGCCTAAATAAACACGTTCTGTCCTCATCCCCACTACCTTGAATAAGGTCCTCATTATCTAGCATGGAAATTAATCACAATGGGCTCCTAACATGTCTTCCTACTTCCATATTTTACCTTGCAGTTCATCCTCTGCCCCGGTGAACTGACTGACTTTCTCTGCTTAAAACCTTACCTCTGCAATCTTACCATGCCTGAGACCACACCTCGACTCCAAATTCCCCAGGGGAAAATTTAAAAGTCCAGTGATAACAAACTGTTGGAGTTCTCTGCATTTGTCAACCTTCTCACCTCTTCTTTGCATATGTTTATCTCCCTACCTAGGATGTCTTTTCTTACCTTTTTAAGTTGGGGAAAACCTATTCATCCATCTAAACACAACTCAACCCACACCTCCAAAGTGAAACTTTCTCTGATCCCAAGAAAGAGGCAGGAGCTCCTTGCTCAGTGCTACTTCTGCCCCAGTGCATAATTTTCTAATTGCCTTGGTCATATTTAAGAGTAACTATTTACATTGTCCTACTCCTTTGCCCTACTAGACTGAGCTTCTTGAGAACAAGGGCTGGCCTTTCAAGCTCGATCTCATGAGAAGTTTCCTATACTGTTTGAAAAATCGTATTCAATAAGGGATGGTGAAAAATCAAATGTGTGAACAAATGAATGGCCTAATTGCCACAGACATCACTTTGACTTTTTCTCCTGTGTCTTAGGTGAACCTCATCCTTGGCCCCAGCATTCCACCTGCTTAAAGTCATTATAATTTAGTAACTATCCACTCAGCGAAGAGGACAGTGGTTTCTGGGCTATTCTATAACTGCCAGGTGTTGACTATTTTAAAGCTTATGGTTGAAACCAGAAAAATATTTGGCCTTCTGCCCAACCTTTGCTTTGACATGGAAACTCCCTCCCCCTTTTTTCCATTATCTACAATTTATCCTTCCTTTAAGGTCTAAACTTTTCTTTCTCCAAAGTGCCTTCCCAGCTACCCTCCCATTAACCCCAAACCTCTGACTGCTGTATTTTCTGGGCCCCTTAAGAGTGGCCTCCACCACTGGGGGAAGAGGGCCAGATAAGGGTGAGCTCCCCAAGAAGGGCCCCCCATAGAAAGTAGAATCTGGGAGTGTCTGGAATGAACTGTGAATGCTTTAACCTGAGGAAAATGGACTGTGACTTCTCTCCCCTATTTGGTTTGTTCCCCCAGGGTATCTTCAACTTGAGCAAAGGTCAGTTGTGTGTTTTTGCCCACCCTTAGGGCTGAATTCTCCCTTAGGCACAGGAAGCACAGTACCCAGGGCCCACAATAATTTTAGGGGTTTACAAGATTTTCATTTTATTTAAAATCATAAGAAAAAGAACCATATAATAATAATAAATATGTAAAAGTGAATCCAGCCTGGATTATGTGATCTTATACCAGTACAGTTGTAAAATATGATTGTCAATATTTTTATGGAGGAAGAGGCCCACAAAGGCAAAAGCAAAGTAAGTGAACCACTTACCACCAGCCACGAAAGTCATAATGCAGTGTTGACAGTTGTGTGAGCTGGAATCCAGTGAGCAAGAAAATAACATCAGGAAGAAGAAGTACAGAAAATTCCCAAACACTAGCGCCCTATGTTTGGAAAAGAAATCTGTCTCTTTTGGGTGAGGACAAAGAAGTTCCCATATCCTACTCATTCTCCTGCCCCCACCCCAGCAACAATGCAACTCATAGAACATTCTGTGCCCTATCACATTCATTACATCTAGGGGACCCATTCACTCGTCAGAGATCACCTGGCTACTTAGGCATCCTCGTTTCTGTTTCTATCGTTCAGTGGTCAAGCTCTTCTTCCCTTTCAGCGTACGTAGTACCTAGTTTGTTGAGGGTGCTTTAAAATGTTTAAAGAATGACAATGATCAATTTCTCCTACTTTTTTTAGCTTTTGAATCAAACATTTGGAAACACGGAATTTTCATGCTGCAGTCTATGTATTAATTATGAAATAACTCTCATCATTGGAATATTCTAAATGAAGAAAATAGAAAAGGAGTTATGTCTTTCTGTTATTTTTCACCAAACACAGTACACTGGGGCTTATAAATACACTTTATCAAATCCCTCTGTGCAAGTAGTCCCGAGTGCTCCCCCTACCAACCCTGCACCATGAGAGAATGAATAAATGAATATCTAACAGGGCCCACACAATACCCACGAGATAATCGGCATTCTGAAAGTGTCTGAAGATATCATGTATGATAGACACCAAAGAGTGACCCTGTGCATTTCACTCCTGAATTACTGGTTGGCAGAAATGGCTGAGCAACACAAACAGATCTGAGAAGGACAAAACAGATAAATTCAGAAAACAGGGTCAGCGTGATTAGTAGACGTCAGAGATGATACTTTTCTGTCCCCCACCCCCTTCTGATTTATGCAGGACACTGTTTCTGATTTCCTTTGTTTTTCAACCCCAATATATTCCAGCTCCAGTATTCATTACAAATGGCCACACTGTTTACTGAAGGCTGGTGTGTCAGTTGTTGAAGGAAGAAGGGACCCAAGTAGTGCCTGTCTCCAGAAGCCCAATTTCTAACCCCTTTGGGGTTCCAGCCTCCTAGCGAGTAGATGAAGACTGCCAAAGGTTGATCTCCAAATTGAGTTTCTCCAAGGCCAGCTTGCAGAGGCCTGGCAATCAGAAGAGGATACTAAAGGAGCATTCCAACGACAGACACACTGAAAATAATTATCCTGATCCACAAACACCCACAAAGCTATGAGAATGGCCTTACAAGCAAGGTCTGCTTTAATACAAACATAAGTATTGTACATTACAGTCTATTGTAAATTGGTTGTAATTTTCTCCTGACACTTTCTGAATTAAACTAGTTAGTATACGAAAAATAATAATAATAATAAAATAATAATAATAACAAATGCCACAAAGCAAAAAGCAAACTCGGTGTCTGAAGGTTAATGATTGCTCATGAAAGCCACAGAAATAAATTATCTGCCTAGGGACACTGTCACATGATCAGCACAAAAGCTGCAACAGCCAAAAATGTTTATGTAGAGGAAAAAAACACTGTCAGCGTCACAGAACCCTTCCCCCCACAGCTAAATTCAAGTCCTGAGCCAGCCAGCTGCTCCTGACTGCTTACATTAAACTAATTTGTGCTGCTACATTGCAGCTGCTTAATTTTTAGTCTGAACTTTATCACCAATAAGTGTTACAATAACAAGCGATATGATGGTATCTCTGAAGAAATATCCATCAACCCCCAAACAATGACAGCCTCACAAGAGTAGACTGCAGAAAAACAAATTTAAAAAACAAAAAAAAAAAAAAAGAAAGGAAGAAAGAAAATTACCCCCACACTGCCTCTTTAAAAGGGGGGAGGGGCAAACTTTTAGTGGGAAAGGCTTTAAAATGCTGCTTTGTTCCAAAGGCCGTTCTGCAATGATGAAGGGGGATGATTGAAAAGGTTAGTAGCAGGGGAAGAGTTAAGAAGTAAGATGTGCTTTTGCTAAAAGGGGGTGATTTGCAAGGTGAGAGCCTTAGAATGGGGAAGGCAGTTTCCTCACAACAATGCAATCGGTGCTTTCTCTCTTGCTCACCGTCCTCCAAAACGCTATGCAAACCCAAACTGCAGCCTGGGCGGTAATTTCAGAGTTGCCCCAAACATTATTCTTTGGCCAGCCGGGCACTGGAGCTTACAATATTCCGTGTTGTTCCCCATGTTTTCCTGTGTTATTTTCCTAGCTCAGTGTAAATGCAGAAACTCTTCTTTGGACAGAAACAGACACTGACCTGAACTGGTTTAAATTCCTGCCAAATATGCAGGCACTGTTTTTGCTACATTTTGGAATTTGGCTTAGACCATGTGTCAGGCATTTATTTGTACTCAGAACTAGAATGGAGACCTAACAACTTCAAAAAATAAAAGTTGTTTTTTTTTTTTAAAGTATTAAGAATGACCTGAAAGTTTTCTATTATTAATTAGTTTGAATACGATTCATGTTTTTAGTTGAGATATCTCATTACACACTCTCCTGTTTACTGCAGGGAAAATTCAGTTTCACCCTGCTCGGTAATTACAAAAACAATTCCTTTGAAAGCAAGGGAAGAACACCCATGTCAGCTATTTACAGCATTTTAAAAATTCCGTGGTTTTCAGAATTAAGGTTCAAAGTGAATGTTATTTATGTTGAGTAATAAAGTAGTTTTTCTTGCACAGATATACTAAATGCAAAAAGAAATGTTTACACGGGAATGATTTTCCCAGGGGTGGGAAGGGGGTTGGGGAGGTGGAGGTTTGGGCCCACCCTAGGTTTTTCAACTTGACACCTTTACATCTTATGGTCCCAGCCCAGGTCCTAGCAGATTTCTTTTTTCAGAGAGCTGGTAAATCACGCTACGGAACTGACTCAGAGTGCCACGGGGCATGGCCTTGTTTCATGGGTTTCTATTGATGATCCTCCACCATGGCGGGGCAACTGTGTTTGCAAGAGCCCTCCAGGAGAGGATCCCAGGGGAAGTAGATGGATGAGGAGTCCCTGGAGCCCATCAGGATTACTCTTCCCCTCCCCCTCTCTGGTGCCAAATGGGTCACTTGCACAGTGCAAGGCTTTCTCTCCACAGGGCTCAGCGTGATACCTCCGTCTGCTGTTGGCAAAGCTTTAAGACTGCTGGGAACTCAGACGAAAGCCTCCTCAGGCTTGGAGGTGTGGCAGGGTGTAACTAGAATGAGTGCAACTTTTTAAAAGGCACCTAACCATATAGGCAGGCTAGGAAGGCTGCAAGAGGGAAGGGCAGCCGAGCAGAGGAGGGGAGGGTCGCTCAACAGCAGCTTGCTCTTCTTAATGATAGAATTAGCAGCAGTGTTTGGTTGCTCTTGAACAGAGTAAAAGACCTTAATAGGCCAGACGTCCTATTAAAACCTCAATTGTGAAATTAGAAATTAACTTGATGGAATGTGACAGCCTATCTTACCTATCTATTCTTTCAGAGCTGGACTAAATTAGTCTAACTAGGACACTTGAAGGCTTGTGAATCAGTTCACACGATCAGTGTGAAGAGCGGGTATGAAGACCCAGATGCTGGTGTGTGCGTGTGCGTATAAGCCCCAACAGGTATGAATTCAGAAGCAGTGGATATGCGGGTACTCTTCACTCTCAAGCAAGACCCACATGACAGAAAGTTCTTGCTACCAGCCAGGAATGATCTCATAGGGTTGAGCAGTTTGAATTGGCTACTTTCCTGAAAATCTCTAGAAACAAATCCTTTTCGACATAGCCTTTTCCCGAACAGCACCAAATTAGAGTAAACGCCACAAATCCTGAATTAGAATCGTAATTTCGAAAAGCGGCTATTTTTATTCTTGTGGGCTCCATAAGCAGCAAGGCACTCTGGTCACCGGTTCCTTCATTACGTCTCTGAACTTCCCTCAATCTAGCTTTGCTTTTTAGCTAAAAATCAAACCTCTCTGGCGTCTAATTGTTGGAGAAGTGGAAACAGTTAATGGAGTATGCAACGGGGTATGTTGTAATTTCCAATTCACAGCATTAACGCTTGTAGTCATGAGCTTGAAATGTAGCATTTTTCACAGAGGGAAAGTGTGGAAAGCATATGTATGACTAAGGAGTACAAATGTTGTTTTGCATTTTTGCTTACATATGAGAGCACAGGCCAAATTATAGAGTAACAAAAGTCAGATATATAATTGTCTTTCATAGCATTTTTCTTCATAGAATTATAAATGACTTATCTAAAATTAAAACCACCATTACTATTAATATTTTTATATAAATATGAAGCATTTTTCCTCCTAATATCTTATGTGACTTTACAGATTATCAAAAGAGATAATGCACATGAAAGTGTTTTGTCAACTATGGATGCTATTTGAACATAAGGATTATTGACATTGTTATCACATCTGTCTCCAAATTTTTTTTTTTTAAGGTGGAGTCTTGCTGTGTCACCCAGGCTGGAGTGCAGTGGCGAGATCTCGGCTCACTGCAAGTTCCGCCTCCCGGGTTCACGCCATTCTCCTGCCTCAGCCTCCCAAGTAGCTGGGACTACAGGCGCCCACCACCACGCCTGGCTAATTTTTTATATTTTTAGTAGAGATGAGATTTCACCATGTTAGCCAGGATGGTCTCGATCTCCTGACCTCATGATTCACCCGCCTCGGCCTCCCAAAAGTGCTGAGATTACAGGCGTGAGCCACTGCGCCCGGCCTCTCTCCAAATTTTAACCAGTAAAATTCTATTCTAAGGGCTGGGTGCAGTGGCTCACACCTGTAATCCCAGCACCTTTGGAGGTTGAGATGGGAGGATTGCTTGAACCCAGGAGTTTGAGACCAGCCTGGACAACACAGGGAGATCCCATCTCTACAAAAAAAAAAATTAAATAGCTAGTCATGGTGGCACGTGTCTGCCACTCCTACTTGGGAGGCTGAGGCAGGAGAATTGCTTGAACCTGAAAGACGGAGGATGCAGTGAGCCAAGGTGGCAGAACCTGGGAGGCAGAGATTGCAGTGAGCCAAGATCAGGCCACTGCACTCCATCCTGGGTAACAGAGTGAGGCTCCTTTTCAAACAAACACATAAACAAATAAAAAATCTATTCTATCTTTTATTTGAAGATAGGTAAACAAAGGTATATTGACTGCAAAATCTTCCAAGAAACAGAACTAAAAGACAAAAATCTTGTAACAATTCTTCACTCAATTAGAATGTATTGTCTGTTTACTGTGTGTGTAGTAACGGGGCAATCCTGATGTCATGCAACTGAAGACACACTCTGAATAACTTCTTCCTTCTCAAAATATGTATCTCCACCCATGTATAGTGCCCTCCCATTCAAAAATCAGGAAACTACACAACAGAATGAGAGGCCAGTATCTCTGAAATCCCTCAGCTGGCATGCACCCAGCTATGCTAGATCCAGAGCGGTGAACGGTGGGGCTGATTTGGACAGAGCGACTCCTACCCAGGGCAGACCTATCCGTGAGGCTCACCTGACGTCGTGCTCAGAGGCCATGATACTTTTAGGTGCCCATGAAAATGTTTTAATTACTTTTAAAATCTGAAGGAAAAAAAGGAACTTCTAGGTCAAAGAAAGATTTATTTATTTATTTATTTATTTATTTATTTATTTGTTTCTAGAGAGAGTGTTGCTCTGTCACCCAGGCTGGAGTACAGTGGCGCAATCTCAGCTCGCTGTAAGCTCCGCCTTCCAGGTTCAAACAGTTCTCTGCCTCAGCCTCCCTAGTAGCTGGGATTACAGGCACCAGCCACCACATCCGGCTAATTTTTTTGTATTTTTAGTAGAGATGGGGTTTCACCACCTTGGCCAGGCTGATCTTGAACTCCTGACCTCGTGATCCACCTGCCTCAGCCTCCTAGTGCTGAGATTACAGGCGTGAGCCACCACGCCCGGCCTAGAAAGCTTTTTTAATATATACCATATTCATCTTTATACCAACATGATCATAAAATACAATTTTTTACTTTTTCACTGGGGGAAAGAGCCCACGAAGGCAAAACATGGCTGGGTTAGTTTCCTATTCCTGCTGTTACAAGTTCCTACACACTTGGTGACTTCATTATCTTACAGTTCTGGCGGTCAGAAGTCCGAAATGGGTCTTACACGACCAAAATCCAGAAGTCGACAGGGAGGAAGAACTGAGGATCCTACATCCTGTGAGGGAGCAGCGAGAGCACTGCAGTAAGACATAACCCTCCTTTGCCTCTCTATGTCCTCTGCCCCATGCTGCTTATGTCCTTATTGAAGTTAAGAGTCCGGCTGTCATTGAGAACCTCTGGTACTGCACCATTTGATGAAGGGCTATGAAAAACTCCCCTGAGAACAGCAATGCACACTGATCCTACCAGCTCATTCACTTTAGAATACACTCTCTAAAGCCAATACTAATGGCTGTAGACAAGTGGGGCAGGATTGTCAAGATACCTCTACCCAGTTCTTTCTACAGAACTGGTCTCTACAGAACTGTCTGGTTCTCTGAGGTCACAGCAGTATAATCTTAAGGTGACCATTAAAATTTGATTGACACATTTTCAGGATTTAAAGTAAAATTAAAAGAATGTGGAAGGCAGCTGTTTATGGCACTGTAATAGATAGCCATGTTTACGAAAACAAATTCAAGTTGAGCAATGATCCAGCAGATTTTGTTTGCCAGGGAGGACCATTGAACCAATGGGACCCACATTTTTCCCACTTCAAGAGATTTTTTTTCTCTCAGTGACATTATGTAACTGACTCAGATCTCATTTTTCCTTTACATACCCAGACAACCCCAGAGATGCTGAGACCCCAGAGATTTCACTTTTTATCATATATTTGGCACAAAGAAACACTTTTGCAGTCTATAGTTTAAACTAAACAACTGTCTGGGACACTCTTGTGATTGTAGGTGCTAATTTCAACTCTCTGGTAACCCATTCCTCAGTATTACCATCTATAAAATGGATGTAGTGATAATAAACTAAGTCATGAAATTGTTTATGAGGAATAACCACTGATGGGATTATATGGCACTTTACACACATAAAATCCTAAGTAGTCCAAGCAATCAAAAGTAACACTTCCCAGTGACATCTCCATAAAAGCCACTTTCTTCTGAACAAATACAAACTTTCCAGAGATGTCTAAGCCACAGAACTGCACAGGCAGATGGGAAATGTAAACCCTACAGAGAAACAGAGAAATGAAACGAAATCTGCATTTGAACATTGGAGTTTTATCACAATTGCAATAAGTTACTATATGTTATTTTTCTTACCATAATGAAGAAAAGATATCACAGAAAATGATGTTAAAGCAGGCCTAACATACACTTGCTGAGTTTTCTGGTGAAAGATTATGTTTTCAAAAAACTTCTCCAAGGGAAATTCTTTGAAGTATTTTTACTGCCATTTGATGGGTTAAAATTTTGTTATTTGCATTATTTTGAAATGTCTTTGTACTCTAAAGCCTGGTAAAAGGATGCATAATTGTGGAAAACAATATAATAAATAAGAGAAAACTAACAGTAACAATATAAAATACATATGGAATTCCTGACTCCAAAGAATTGAAATGGGGAGAGGGTGATTAAAATGAAGAGAAAAGTTGACAAGTGAAATTTCAAGCAGTTTTATTTTTAATGGGAAAAAAAAATTCTTCACCATTAATGTGTAATCTGCACAAAGACAAGGTTAAAAAAAAAGAGAGCAGAGTCAGGAAGGTCAGGGTGTTACATCGGATTTGTGCAGAGAAATTATATAATAACACTTTGGATAGATGACTTAAGTGAAACTGGAATAATGACATCCTGAATATTGTTTGGCCACAAACAGTAGAAATTTCTCCCTTTGTAATGCCTTCCACCTCATCCTTGCAAAACAGGATAGGGAACGGAGCAAACTCTGAACAGCAGAAAACTACATCCAACCACCAACAGCAAAGAAGAGAAAAGAAACCATGAAGTGGGCTTATATTACTCCAAAATATTCTTTGACATTCCCTAGATTTTTTTTTTCCATTTCGCTACTGTACTTGCCCAACCATGCTGGGGTGTTATGCTATTTTAGACATGAGTTAACAGGTCTCTTTACATACACACAATTCCACATTCCAGTGAGACCTATTATATCCTTTTCCTCCCTACCCCACCCTTGCAGTGCACACACACACACCGCTCTCTCTCCTTCTCCACCCACACAGTACCATCCCCCTCTAGTATTTTTTATTTGTTGTTCAACACTTCCCCATTACTGAATGTTTCCAAGGCCATGCAAATCCACATGCCTGAGAAAGGTTTTCTACCATATGACATGGTTGATTCTGCAAAATAAAACAGCTGTAGACAGAGAGCAGGTAAAACAGAACAAATGGCAAAAAAAAAGGAAGAGGCTTTGACTTGGCTGGTAATTGAGAGGGTGGGAATAGACCTCAGGGGATCTTGTAACCCTTGCTACTCAATATGCAATCTATGGACCCATAGCATCAGCTGGGAGCTTGTTAAAAATGCAGAGTTTCAGCTAGGCACAGTGGCTACAACTATAATCTGAGCACTTTGGAAGGTTAAGGCAGGAGGATTTCTTTTCTTTTCTTTTCTTTTCTTTTCTTTTCTTTTCTTTTCTTTTTTTTTTTGAGATGGAGTCTCGCTCTTGTCGCCCAGGCGTGTGCTACCATGTCTGGCTAATTTTTAAATTCTTTGTAGAGATGGGGTTTCTCTATGTTGCCCAGGCAGGTCTCAAACTCCTGGGCTCAAGAGATCCTCCTGGGGTGCAGTGTACACTATTGTGTGTTGCAGTGCGCACACACACACCACTCTCTCTCATTCTCTACCCACACAGTACCATCCCCCTCTAGTATTTTTTATTTGTTGTTCAACACTTCCCCATTACTGAATGTTTCCAAGGCCATGCAAATCCGCATGCCTGAGAAAGCTTTTCTACCATATGACATGGTTGATTCTGCAAAATAAAACAGCTGTAGACAGAGAGCAGGTAAAACAGAACAAATGGCAAAAAAAAGGAAGAGGCTTTGACTTGGCTGGTAATTGAGAGGGTGGGAATTGAGAGGGTGCAGTGACGGGATATCAGCTCCCTGCAACTTCCACCTCCTGGGTTCAAGTGATTCTCATGCCTCAGCCTCCTGAGTAGCTGGGATTACAAGCGCCCGCCACCATGCCCAGCTAATTTTTGTACTTTTATTATAGACGGGGTTTCCCCATGTTGGTCTCGAACTCCTGACCTCAGGTGATCTGCCCACCTCAGCCTCCCAAAGATTACAGGCATGACCCACCGTGTCCAGCGGATTTCTTTATTATTATTATTATTTCAATAGTTTTGGGGAAATAGGTGGTGTTTGGTTACATGGATAAGTTCTTTGGTGGTGATTTTTGAGATTTTGGTACACCCATCACCTGAATAGTGTACACTGCACCCCAGGAGGATCTCTTGAGCCCAGGAGTTTGAGACCTGCCTGGGCAACATAGAGAAACCCCATCTCTACAAAGAATTTAAAAATTAGCCAGACATGGTGGCACACACCTGTAGTCCCAACCCCTTGGGAGGCTGAGGTGAGAGGGTCACTTGAGCCCAGGAGTTCAACACCAGCCTGGGCAACATAGTGAGACCCCCCATCTCCAGAAAAGAAAAATGCCTACTCTGCATCAGACCTACTGAATGCACATTAAAGACAGAGAAACATTTCACTGTGTCAGTCTCCACTGAAGACACTTGTCAATGATTTAAATATCTATATCCAATGGGGAGAAAACTCATAACTTCCCTTGGTACATATTCCAAGAACTATTAGCCTACGTAATCAAGATGCAACTACACTCCTCACCCTTCACCCATCAGCTTTCTCATAATTTATTGGATTTTTTTTTTTTTTTTTTTTTTTTTTTGCTGTATGTGCAGATTCCTATTCTCCCAACAACTTCATGGCAATGTAAGGTAACTACAGTCTGGTTGGATGAGATGGCTCACATCTGTAATCTCAGCACTTTGGGAGGCTGAGGCGGGCAGATCATTTGAGGTCAGGAGTTCAAGACCAATCTGGCCAACATGGTGAAACCCAGTGTCTACTAAAAATTCAAAAAAAGAAAAAAAATAGCTGGCCATCGTGCCACATACCTGTAATCCCACTTACTCAGGAGGCTGAGGCAGGGGAATAGCTTGAACCAGGGAGGTGGAGGTCACAGTGAGCCAAGATTGCTCCACTGCACTCCAGCCTGGGCGACAGAGTGAGACCCTTTCTCAAAAACAAAACAAACAAAAAAAAGGATAACTACAGTCTAAAAATGGTGGGATTTGGAACAAAGACCTAAGGCCCCAATACTCTCTACCCACTCAGATATTTAATACTGTGATAGGTGCTTCATCCTCCATCACACCCAGTGAAACCTTACAGAGAGAGAGAAGGGTGAGAATAGTATTACTCTCCCAGAGGCATTTTTATTTGAGTAAAAGAAATGACTGAATCTATAGTATTTGGCAGAAGAAAAGAAATTTTATTTTTTCCTTTTTATACCAAGAAGTTGGGCTGGAGGATGTTCCCTTTATCAGGTCTTACAAGCCTTGTTCATAAGGCCAGCCCTGCCTTCACTGCAGAGGCAGACGGTTATTTTTTAAGCATTACTTGGAAGTTTGTTGGAAAGTGGTTCCTAGGTCTTAGAAATAATGGAAAACAAGACATGAAGGATCAGAGCAGAATTATGTGAAGTCACCTTTAAAAAGGAAGAATTGCTCTGTTAAAAAAATGACTCTACCCTAAAGGGGGCTCATTGCCATGGAAAGATGGTAAAGGAAGACTCTCAGAGGCAAACAATGGTAGGACCCATCCAGGTGCTCTGGGAATGTCCGCTCCATTATCAGACTTCGAGGTTGATTGAGCATTTTTGGGTCAACTGAAAATTCATTCTTTTAGTAGAGATGAATGCAAAACGTGCTGCTAGACCTTAACAATTTCTGGTACTGTTGGCAAGATTATTCCAAATGCTGTTTAGATGTTTCAAGCCAACTTAACCTGATGCCACCATACATCCGATGTATCTAAATCCTACCTTTCAGGTTCTGCCCTTTGAAACAAATTTGAAGTATGGGTTGACTTGCCTTAAAGTTTGAGTACTCAAGGAAAGGGCTAATCATGGAGGTTCCAGTATTCTGGTTCTTAATGCCATAACTTCTCACAGTCAATAAATGGGTTGACTTTCTAAATTATACATCAATCTTAAAAGCTGGGTTAATGTGAGTCACCCCACTGAGAAAGGAACACTTGCTCAAAATGCTGACACATCAGCATTCTGGGCCTACAAGCCTTGGGACTAAAGACAAACTATGATAAGTTAATCAAAGCCCAAATGGCTGCTCTGTGAAGCTTCTCCAGAGATAATCCTGGGCCCCTTAGTTTGTGGTTACCATACTATTATGAAAATGGGATTACAAATAAATCTCTAAGGTCTGTGGTTCATGAAACTTTCAGGACTCTGTTTTGTTTTGTTTTTTGTGTGTGGTTTTGTTTGTTGTTGTTGTTGTTGTTGAGACAGAGTTTTGCTCATGTCACCCAGGCTGGAGTGCAATGGTACAATCTTGGCTCACTGCAACCTCCACCTCCCAAGTTCAAGTGATTCTCCTGTCTCAGCCTCCCCGGTAGCTGGGATTATGGGCTCCTGCAACCACGCCTAGCTAATTTTGTATTTTTAGTAGAGACAGGGTTTCATCATGTTGGTCAGGCTGGTCTTGAACCCCCGACCTCAGGTGATCTGCCTGCCTCGGCCTCCCAAAGTGCTGGGATTACAGGCATGAGCCACCGCACCTAGGACTCTTTAGAAATATTTACTTACTACCCCACAAAATGCCGGGAATACCATGGGAATGTCAAAGCACAATCATAAAGTCATCAAGGGGAAATTTTCGCCTAACTATTTTTCAACAAATATTTTCTGTGTTTCTCCCATGTGCCTGGCACTGTGAGTAATTGTGAGAACACTTTGAATGGGGAAATAGACAAGCAAGAATTCATAATGCAATGCGCTAGTGCAATAACAGAAGAACAGGCCAGTTTTCTAAATTGTGTTTGAGTTGATACCTAAAGGGGAAGAAGGATTTGGCCAAGTTGGTGATCTAGAGAAACTGACTGATCTGCAAAATAAAATGGCTGAAACCATAAAGCAGTTAAAACAGAATGAATGGCAAGGAGAAGAAACAACCATGACTCCTCTAGTAATTAAGAGATAAGATGAACATAGATCCTGTAGCCCTTGCTACTGAAATGTGGTCTGTGGACCAGCAGCATCAGCTGAGATCTTATTAGAAATACAGATGGTCTTTTTTTTTTTTTTTTTTTTTTTTTTTTTGAGACAGTCTCGATCGCCAGGCCAGAGTGCAGAGGCTCAATCTTGGCTCACTGCAACCTCTGCCTCCTGGGTTCAAGCTATTCTCCTGCCTCAGCCTCCTGAGTAGCTGGGACTACAGGCATGCACCATCACCCAGATGGTCACCAGGGCGTGGTGGCGCATGCCTGTAATCCCAGCACTTTGGGAGGCCGAGGCGGGTGGATCACCTAAGGTCAGGAGTTCAAGACCAGTCTGGCCAACATGGTGAAACCCCCATCTCTACTGAAAATACAAAAATTAGCCAGGCGTGGTGGCGGGCACCTGTAATCCCAGCTACTCAGGAGGCTGAGGCAGGAGAACTACTTGAGCCGGGGAGGTTGCAGTGAGCCAAGATCACACCATTCCACTCCAGTCTGGGTGACAGAGTGAGAGTCCGTTTCCAAAAAAAAAAAAAAGGAAAAAGACATACAGATGGTCCCCAATTGATGATGGTTCTCCTTAGGATTTTTCAACTTTACGATAGTACAAAAGCAACATGCGTTCTGTTCGCTCCTTTATTGATGATGAAGTTAGGTCTGGAGAAATCTATTGTAAATTGAAAAAATTATAAATTGATGAGTTTATCTGGATGTAACCCCATTGTCAGTTGAGGAGTGTCTGAATAGAATTTACAGCCCTATCTGAATCAGAATCGATATCGTGGCATGTTTAGAGAACTACACGTCTTTCCATATTATTAGATGGTAAAGTCATTAAGAAATAGCCAGAGATAAACCTAAAAAGCAAGGGAGGGCTAGATTGTAAAGAGTCATATTTGCCATACAAAGGGGTAAGTTTGGCCAGGCGTGGTGGCTCACATCTGTAATCCCAGCACTTTGGTAGGCCTAGGCAGGCAGATCACTTGAGGTCAGGAGTCTGAGACCAAGACCAGCCTGGCCAATGTGGTGAAACCCTGTCTCTACTAAAAATACAAAAATTAGCCAGGCGTGGTGGCACACACCTATAATCCCAGCTACTTGGGAGGCTGAGGCAGGAGAATCTCTTGAACCCAGGAGGCAGAGGCTGCAGTGAGATGAGATCGCACCACTACACTCCAGCCTGGGTGACAGAGAGAGACTCTGCCTCAAAAAAAAAAAAAAAAAAAAAATATATATATATATATATATATATACACATACATATACATAGGGGTAAGTTTAAGAATTGCAGAGTGGAGAGAGAACGGATTTTTATATTCAACATGTCTCTAATAGCAGGCTGAACATTTCTCAGGCTTTTGGCTACGATTAAGTGTAACAGCAGGGTGAAGAATGGATTCAACCTAAGACAAGTTTATTAGTTCTAACCAAAAAAAAATGAAAAAAGTGGAATTAAGGGAGATCCAATACGAGTTTTTTGAGAGGCAGACAGGACAAGAACTAATGACTGATTCATCTAAAAAGTAAGGGAGAGGAAGGAGAAGACTAAGATTCTTGTTTCTCACTTGGATACCTACCTGGATGATGCTGCTGGTCATACAGCAGCAGGGAAAAAAATTGGACGGAGAATAGGCAATGGGGTCAGAATGGTCTCTTCCAGACATGTTGAATATGAGGAACTTTGTACACAACTATGTAAAAAGAGCTATTTATATATTTGGATCAAAGGAGTTATATATTTGAAGCAAAGCTAAGGAAAGTTACAGAAACGGAGACCTGGAAATCACCGACACAGAGAATAATTGATGCCATAGACAAAGATATTATTTAATATTTGCCAAGAAGGCTGTGAAAAGTGAGAAGAGAATCTTCCTCCTGCTTATTTCTGCACAAAGTTCTCTCCTCTTTCCCTTACTGCCCCCCAACAAAAATTCTGGTGTACCGTTGTCATTGCTGGTGAAGAGCAACTAGTTTCTGAAATTTTTTGTGACATTTCTAATTATCTCTGAACATATCTGTCCAAAATTCCACTTCATTATGGTTATACCTTGGATCAGATGATTGTATGTGAATCTGATTTTAAAATGCATACCTATAATTTCTGAAAATTAGTGTATTTTCCACTCTCAGAAATATTTTTGAGGAATATTTTGCATTTTGCAAGGTCATTTACCTAGTTCTTATGTTTAGAGCAATAACCAAAGATATGTAATTCCCTGGTAATTTATAACACCCATGGTTCACCAATATCAGGCATTTTGGGAAACAGACGAACTTTGTGCTGATCCTCCTACCACACTGCTACATAGAATGCTACTAGTTCTCTTCCCACTTTCTCTCCCAACAAAAGGCTCATTAAAACCAGGAATAAAGTGACATGATGTCTTGGATTGTATCTAAAATAATCCAGTGGAGTTCAAATGGAGAGAGAAAGGGGTTGGATGGGAATATATATGAAAACAAGACTGATCATGAGTTGATTATGGTTGAAGTTAGATGAATAATATTGGAGTTATTTTTGTGTATGTTTGAAATTTCCATAATAAAAAGTTTTCTTAAAAAAAAAATAAATGATGATCAGCGATTGACTCTAACTTCTTGCTCAGGACCAGATTTCTAAGGACAGGGCAGGACACAAAGTAAATAATAGTTTATCTCTGGATTGATCAATACTCTCAAACTATCACTCTTTGCTTAAGGCGTTTTTGTCATTCCAATTAATCTAACATCATTCAACACATTCATTAACATTAACATTAACATCTTCCAAATCATAATTAATAGAAATAAGACCAAGTGTTTTATGGTGGTATAAATCATTGGGAAAACCTTCTCAATTATATAGTTGATGAAAGCAATAAATGATAATAATTCTGCAAATTCACCTCAAGATGATCCTCAACAGATCCACAAGGTTCATTTATTTAATTTAAATTCCTACATAGTACATTGAAATGTCTTCAATATTTCAAAAGCCAAAGTTAGAAAAATAAAAGTATAATGACAGTTATGTCTCATTTAGCTTTCAATCTACTGTTGGGGGGGGTTGGGGGAAAAAGATATTTTTACAAGAAATATTTACAAATAGAGCCACAAAGTCTCTCACTTAGTTCACCAATTAGAAACAAATCAGAAAATACATTTTTAAAAACGTTGACTTTTTGAGCGCACATAACGAAAATTTCTAACATCAAGTGAGTAAAGAAATATGTGTTTATTTTTGATGCCATACTATGTTGCTAAAATAATAGAGAGAAAGAATTAACTGAACCAGAGATGTTATACATTGTTGTGAAAATGATTCTTGAGTCTAAAAAGGTAGAGAAATAATTAATGCTGTGATTCAATCCATGTTGATATTCTTACCCTCAATACATGTATACAATTATAAATATATATATTGTTGTTGTTGTTGTTGTTGTTTTTGTTGTTGTTGTTGAGACAGAGTCTTGCTTGGTCACCCAGGCTGGAGTGCATGACGTGATATTGGCTCACTGCAACCTCTGCCTCCCGGGTTCAAGCAATTCTCCTGCCTCAGCCTCCCAAGTAGCTGGGATTACAGGCATCCGCCACCATACTCAGCTGATTTTTGTATTTAGTAGAGATGGGGTTTCACCATGTTGGCTAGGCTGGTCTCAAACTCCTGACCTCACCTGATCCTCCCGCCTCGGCCTCCCAAAGTGCTGGGATCACAGGCATGAGCCACTGAGCCCGGCCTAACAAACATTTATAAACATCTACCACAGGCCAGGTACTTTCTAGGCACTGGAAACAGAGTGGTGAATGAAAGAGACCAAGCAGCTAGCATAACCTTACATTCTAGCAGGAGAGACAAGCACAAATGAAGGCATAGAAATGTACTATGCGAGTAGTGATAGGTACAAAGAAGAGAAATTAAATGGAGTAATGGAGACGAAGAGATGGAGAGGAGGCACAGGCCACCTATTTTAGTGGCTTCTCAAGAGCACGTTGCTCCACAGTTTTTAGGTTTTCCTCTGGCTATAAATGTTTAAATGGTTGGCACCCACCTGTTTTAGTTTCTCAGAGTAGCAAATGATCTAGTTAATCTCCTAAGGTTCCTTTCTATCCTATCACTTTATTATCAATAACTTCATGATTAACCACATTATGAACAACTCTGTTTTTAGAAATTTGTTCAAAATTTAATATTTATGGAATTCTAACAGTTTCATGGTCCATCTTCCCTAATTCTCTTTTCATTCTAACAGATTCTTTCTCTGTTCCCTGTCCCCCCAGCCACACAAATTACTGACATGGATCATAAGTCAGGTATTCAATGTGGAAATGCATTAATAATGTGTTTATACTGAAAAAGCTACACAAATTGTTCAATAATTTTACTACTCACGTCCCAGATTCTCCCTGCATAAGCTCCTGACATATCACAACCTGGCCACAAATTAGTGGACTGGGGTCAACTTCTGAGTCGAGGTCCAGACTGGTCATCAACTCATGGGAACACCAGCACCAAACCTCTGCCCTAAACCAGGTGCCTTAAACCAGGTCTCATGGGATACTATCTCATGGGAAATTTAAATCTGAGGCTCACAAGTATGTCAGCAAATACAAAGCACTGTGGAAATAAGTGTGCAGTCAATGCCATGAAGCAATAGAAGCAGAGTGTAATGAGAAGGCACATTCTACGGAGAATGAAAGTGAAGAGAGAATTGCACTATGGAGAAAAAGCAGGTAGACTGGGCATGGTGACTCACGCCTGTAATTCCAACACTTTTGGAGGCTGGGAGGGTGGATCACTTGAGGCCAGGAGTTCGAGACCAGCCTGTACAACACAGTGAAACCTGTCTCTACCAAAAAATACAAAAATTAGCCAAGTATGGTGGTGTGTGCCTGTAGTCCCAGCTACTTGGGAGGCTGAGGCATGAGAATCTCTTGAACCTGAGAAGCAGAGGTTGCAATGAGCCAGGATATCATGCCACTGCACTCCAGCCTGGGCGACAGAGTGAGACTCTGTCTCAAAAAAAAAAAAAAAAAAGCAGGTAGAGGAGTTTTGTCCCAAGAATAGCCTCCTCCTCTCAGCCTCCTTGAAGCATCACTGTATAGCACATGCCAGGAACTTTCCCAAGATAAGTCCTCCTTACTTCCCCTGGGTTTATTCTTACTTAAAAGCCTGTCAATTGAGGTTACCTGACAGTTACAAAGCAGGATTAAAACTACATTTAATGAAGTTTACCATCATCATTTATGCAACAAAATGACCCTCTTAGTCTGGCTGATGAGGCCACTTATCAATAACATATTCCAAAGGCTCATTGTATGCAGAGCATTCCAGAAAACATAAACGGCACAGGAACATTGTGATCCTATGAAAGGGAAATTAATAAATAGTAGCACTCTGGATAAAGTTTTACAGGAAGTTTAGCATGAAGAATTGCATGATTGCAATACAGTCATGATTAAGAACACACACTCTGGACCTCTAGACTGCCAGTGTTTGGTTTCCAGCCCCCCAGTTAAAAGCTGTTTAATTTTGAGCAGATAACTCCAATCTTTCTACACTTCAGCATTTTCATTTGTAAAATTGAGAATATTAATAGTTCTGCTGCAGAAAGTATTGCAATAATTAAATGAGTAATATATGTAAAATGCTTATTGTTACACGAATAGCTTATGATAATGAAAAGGATGGAATCTACAAGTACAAATATTGTGAATGATAAAAAGAAAAAGATTGGGCCAGGCACAGTGGCTCATGCCTGTAATTCCAGCACTTTGGGAGGACGAGGCAGGTGGATCATGAGGTCAGGAGATCAAGACCATCCTGGCCAACATGGTGAAACCCCATCTCTACAGGAAAAAAAATATATATATACAATTAGCTGGGTGTGGTGGCGCGTGCCTGTAATCCCAGCTACTCGGGAGACCGAGACAGGAAAATGGCGTGAACCCAGGAGTCGGAGGTTGCAGTGAGCTGAGATCTCACCACTGCACTCCAGTCTGGCAACAGAGTGAGACTCCGTCTCAAAAAAGAAAAAGAAAAAGAAAAAGATTGTTTCAATGATATATTTATCCTCTACATTGATGCTAGTGTTTTACCATGCATAAAGGCTCCCCAACAAGACTATAAACTCTGGAAAATTCAGGACCATGTTTAGTTGGCATGTTGGGAACTTGGGAACTGTCACAGTTTCTAGCACATAGTAGGTGCCCAGTAGTATTTGTTAAATTAACAACTGGCTAATCTAAGCCCACTTGTATATCCTTGTCAATATACTCAATTATATACTCAATAGTACAATCCTGTCTCACATTTATTTTTACTTTTTGTTATTCACATTTGGTTTTATCTATTTACCTTGCCACTTCATTTATCTCTTGATACATAACTCTCCTTGACAATAGTGCAAGGGGATTCAAACTTACTGTGACTATATTCCTGCTTGGTAAAACATCAAGCCCTAATATATAGAAGTCTTTTCTATCTATTCTTTAAGTGTAAACACTTTATCGCATGTATGCTTCATTCTAGATTCTGACAGAAACAGAGTAGGAAAACTGTGGCTCACCCAAGACCCAGTCTTTCCCCAGGTTCCCCACAGATAAGCTCTGAATCTGTTATAATTGACTCACCACGACCTGCATACATTTAATTCCTCATGGCATCCTTAGATCTTTTTTGCCACATCCTTTTGCTCTGACTCTAAGAGGAAGCCAACCATCTCTTCGCTGGCCTGTGCCACAGATGCCTTCCATGTCAATACCATCTGTGATCCCGACGGAAATGATAGTTAAAATTTGTTGCATCTGTTATTGAGCCTATCTTTGTAGTAGGAGTAATGAAATTTGGCTTCTAAACTAATTCATCTTTATGCAGATAGCCCAAACTAACCTGCAATTAAAACACTGAAAGTAGACACAACTGGGAGATACAAAATAAATGTGGGAAAAGTTCTTTTTCAATAAAGAAGCATGATTATTTTGAGAAACATCAACTCCAAGGACTATAAGCTAGTAGAAATTAAAATTATGGGAAAATAGAATTTTGCCGATAGACTTGAAATTGTGAAAATAAGTAGAGTGTTTGATAACCTGAAATAAACTCTTTCTAAAGCACTATTTTTATAGTGGAACCAGGGGTAGCTATTATTTTGTTATTATTTTAATTGTTTGTGAACATATGGGATAAAGAAAAGGAACATAAATGTGATTGCAGCTAAAGTATACCTGAAAGAGTCAATTAAATTCATGTTCTAAAGAAGCATAAGAATGATGATTCTGTCACTCAGAATTGAAGAGGCTTAATGTACATTGTAAATTAGTAATGTTTAAGATTTTCAGATAGTGTGTATATTGATTAAAAAAGACATTGAGAGATTTCAAATGGCCAAAAAGTATAATTGTCTTTATGTATATCAAAATATATTTTTGAAATTTCTGAATTTCTCAATCATATAAACAGTAAACATCTAGCCCTAGAAGAAAATGTAATCCTGTTTTACTTAGTTGGACGTACTTTTTCATACACAAGAACATTTCGCTGGTTTTCCAGTGATCACACAAGTGACTGGTGATAGTTGGACGAGAGCCCCAGCGCCCCACACTTCTTCCAGGCCCCTGTGAGTTCACCCTGCACTCAACAGAGTATAGACAGTTTAACGAGTTAGCCAGAAAATCCTGGGAAATCTGTCTCAGTGTAGACTATTCAAAGCTGGTATGCATCATTGTAATTTGCTAACAGTGAATATTGATTCTGCCACAAAGATAAAATAACGAATTGGCTGGGTACAGTGGCTCACGCCCGTAATCCCAGCACTTTGGGAGGCCCAGACAGGTGGATCACAAGGTCAGGAGATAGAGACCATCCTGGCTAACACGGTGAAATCCCGTCTCTACTAAAAATACAAAAAAATTAGCCGGGCATGGTGGGTGCCTGTAGTCCCAGCTACTCGGGAGGCAGAGGCAGGAGAATGGCGTGAACCCGGGAGGCAGAGCTTGCAGTGAGCCTAGATGACACCACTGCACTCCAGCCTGGGTGACAGAGCGAGACTCCATCTCAAATAAATAAATAAATAAAAAGGAATTTTCCCAAACAAAGATTCAAGAGATAATTCTTTAGTAAAGAGATAACTTAATGGCTTTAGTTTCATGGACTAATTTATCTTAAATTATGAAGATTACAGAATAAGACATTTTTAGGGCCATTTCACATAGATGAATCAAAAATTCAATCTTGAGAAGTACGAACAAAAGCAAAAATTAAATGCTATTCCAGAGAAACATATTTCGAGTCTTACCCTACCGTATTGGTTGCTCAGGGTTGCATAGGTATAAAGCAGGATGAAAATTTTATTTAAAGAAGTTTTACCAGCATGATTTATACAGTAACACGGCCATCTATGGAAGGAGCATCGCTCTGGGGTTAGGTTGCCTGGATTCATATTCAGGCTCTATAATTGCCTAGGTGCACACCTCAAGCAACCTGCTTAATCTCTCCCAGTTCCCTCATACAGAAAAAAGTGTAAAATAATATCTACTTCTAAGGATTATTGTGTGGGTTAAAAAGCTAGTGTAGACTGGGCACGGTGCCTCACATCTGTAATCCCATCATTTTGGGAGGCCGAGGCGGGTGGATCACGAGGTCAGGAGATCGAGACCATCCTGGCTAACATGGTGAAACCCCATCTCTACTAAAAATATAAAAAATTAGCCGGGCTTGGTGGCGGCACCTGTAGTCCCAGCTACTCGGGAGGCTGAGGCAGGAGAATGGCATGAACCCAGGAGGCGGAGCTTGCAGTGAGCCAAGATTGAGCCTCTGCACTCCAGCCTGGGTGACAGAGCGAGACTCCGTCTCAAAAAAAACAAAAAAAAAAGCTAGTGTATAAAGTGTTTAGAACAGTCTGGTGCATACTAAATGCTCAATAAATATTGAGTTGCTGTTATTGTTTTTATTAGTGCTAAGTAAGTAGGTCATCAATAATATATATTCATGGACTGTGAATACTTTAGAAGACACTGGATTTTCCAAAGGAAAAATATGACTTACCAAGAAGATTATGATGCAGTGGAAGAAGAAAGAAAAATACAAATATAACTGATAAAAACAAAAATGTAAATAGTACAATAAAGTCTAAGTGGAATAATGTAAACAAATGTTACAAGTGTTAATAATTATTATAATTACCCCACTACTATCCATTAGTGATCAATAATTTAGTAAATTGTGCGTAAGTTCACACTTTTACTGTCAAGACAATGGATTTTTTAAAACAGGTGGCTGTAAAATTCTAAGTAACTTTGAATCCAAACAACATATTTTAAAAGCAACTACTGATTACTTAGTATGAAAAAAGAACATTTACCTCAAACAGTAGCTAACATATCTTCATAAAACACTCAACCCACTCCTTTTAAAACAGGGATGCCAGCATTGTTAATCTTGTTCTACACATTCTAGTCAATGCAATAAGACATGAAATGGAAATAAGAGTTATAGGTATTATCATTCATAAATGATGCTATGGTCTACTTAGAACTTTCAGGGAATACATTGAAAAACTATTATAATAGAACTAATAAGAAAGTCACCTAATATGATCGAAAACAAAGCCCATACCCCCAAAATCAGTACCTTCTTAAATAATGCCAGCAATAGCAGTAAATGTAAGGATAAACAGATTCTTTTCATAATTGCAGTTTAAAAAAATGTTAAATGCCGAGAAATAACTTAGAAAAGGGTAGGACTTCTGTATTTCCCCACCTCACACACACACAAAACACCTGCAACAACTTATGGAGAGACAAAAGAAAACTTGAATAAAGTTCATATACCATATTCTTAGATGAGAGACTAAGTATTATCAAAATACCTACTTTCTGTGCATTCATTTATCATTTCCAGTCAATTATAATAAAAACATCAGTGAAGTTTTCTCAAAGTTGGCAAGGTGATTATAGTGTCCTCTGGAAGGATAAGGCCAGATTTCACTTGGATTTAAGGAAATTAGAAAACATGTCTTATATATCCAAGCTTATGAAGCAAGGATCATGCACATACATATATGAATAAGAAAAGCCCGGAAGAAAATTATTTTAGGCATGTTTATCTCTGGATGATGGGATTATGGGTAGATTTTTGCTGTTGTTGTCCTCCTGCATTTGACAAAATCTTTACAGTAACTACTCTCTCTATCTATCTATCTTTTGTTTGTTTTTGTTTTTGAGATGGAGTTTCACTCTCCTTGCCCAGGCTGGAGTGCAGTGCCACATTCTCAGTTCACTGCAACCTCTGCCTCTCAGGTTGAAGCGATTCTCCTGCCTCAGCCTCCCAAGTAGCTGGGACTACAGGCACCCACCACCACGCCCAGCTAATTTTTGTATTTTTAGTAGAGACAGGATTTCACCGTGTTAGCCAGGATGGTCTCGAACTACTGACCTCAGGAGATGAACCCTCCTCGGCCTCCCAAAGTGCTGGGATTACAGGCGTGAACTACTGCACCCAACCTACTTATCGATTTTAGAATTAGAGATAATATACCTTTTTAAGAGAAAAAAGGAAATGAAAAAAATAAAGG
This sequence comes from Macaca mulatta, assembly GCF_049350105.2. Lineage (NCBI taxonomy): Eukaryota > Metazoa > Chordata > Mammalia > Primates > Cercopithecidae > Macaca > Macaca mulatta. The sequence continues at coordinate 44,582,690 of NC_133409.1, read as the reverse complement.
AATAGCTTGGACTTTGCAAGCAAAGATGATAATTTTGCCATGATCAGTAAAAACTGTACTGATCCACTGAAAATCCACGTATGAGGCCTTTAAGCATATCATTATTAAATCCTGTGTTGAGACGAGGTAATCACACAGGTATAATCTATTAAACTTGTTAATTATTAACTTGTTAATCTGTTTTTGTTAACTATTAGCCTGTTAATTATTTATTTAAAAAAAAAAAAAAAACATTTAATGCCCTCTACCAGAATTTGGCAATCAAGAAGAAGAAAATGACTAGAAATGGGAAAACCACTGAGGTGTGCAAAAACTGAAGATGCCTTTTGAGGAGAAGAATGCACGTGGGTAGTTGAGGCACAAGAGAGCACTCGGGCAGACAATGAGATGTGAGGTGGCTGCCAATGAGAAAGAAGAGATTTTGTGGAGTCTGTGCTAGCCCTGGGTCAAGATTCTCAAGGTTCCTTACTCAATTTGAATCCATTTTACAAAGATTGAGAGAAGTCTCCTGTGACCTCAGCACACTATCAGATGCTGTAATGGCCACAAAAGCAATGTGAAACAGGGTCCTTGGCCGGGTGCAGTGGCTCACGCCTGTAATCCCAACACTTTGGGAGGCTGAGGCAGGCAGATCACCTGAGGTCAGGAGTTCGAGCCCAGGCTGGCCAACATGGTGAAACCCCATCTCCACTAAAAATAAAAAATTAGCTGGGTGTGGTGGCACATGCCTGTAGTCCCAGCTACTTGGGAGGCTGAGGCAGGAGACTCACTTGAACCCAAGGGGCCGAGGTTGCAGTGAGCCGAGATCATACCACTGCACTCCAGCCTGGGTGACAGAGTGAGACTCTGCCTCAAGGAAAAAAAAAACACAAACCATGGCCCTTGCTCTCCAGGACCTTTCAGTCTGGTTGTGAAGGCAAGATAACACATGAACAATTTGAAAACAAGACAAAAGAATAAATAGATTAAGTGCCCATATGAGAGGCTCAGAGAATTGGTGTAATAGAAGGCCATTGAAGGATAAAATTTAGGGGCCAGAGTAGAAAGAGGAATGTTCATGCCCCAGGAAACATGTTGTGACTTGTAAGTTCAGTCCTACATCCTCCATTCCCTCTTTGATGTTGCACAAGAATCACAAGTCCTATAGGCAAGCCTGTCTCCAAACTAGAAGTCAGCCCTTAGAAATAGCCCATCTATTGAACAATAGCTTGGTCTCAAATTACATTTGTCTTTTTCTTATATCAAGGATTAATCATACCACTTTTCCCTGACACCACCCTTATACTTTCTAAATTCATCAAGCTGATATACCAAGATGTTTTTATACTAAAGAGAATTTATCCAAGCTGTGATAGTATAAGGGACTTGAGAGAAACCTTGGTCTAAACAGCTTTGAATCGCATACAAAAAAACAATGTGGGCGATGATCCAGTATGAGAGCATGCTTTTCACATAGACTACTCTTGAGATCCACGTCAATATCAGATTGCATCAAAAATTTCAAAGGGAATTGGATTATCCTGTTGTCTTTGATTGAGATTCAGAGGCAAATGGAATTCAGGGTGAGGTATAAAGAGATAAGGCCTTTGTTTTTGAAGAGATACCAAGCCCTTAAAGTGCTCAGAGATCATTCCACCAGAGAGGAGTTCAAATTACGAAGGAATTTAGCCTAACGCACACAATTCCATTGGATACCACAGATAAACATGACATATAACAACCAGTAGTAGGTTGACGTAATAAAATCACAGTACAACTCATTACTTCAAGTTTTTTGTTATGTCATATGAAAACCAAAAATCTGTAGGAATTGGTGCATTTTTTTTTTACAATGAATTACTTTAATCATCCGGGATATTTTTGGAGCATAATGAAATATAAGCCAGAGTTGGAATTTGTGCATTCCCTGCATAGAGATACTTGGTCTCGTATTCTGTCCTTGTATCAGGCAAGAACACTGAACATAAAACACACTTAAAATGCACTTCAGCTTCTTTGGTAGAATTTCTTTGGCACCTGTTAAATTTTAAAGGGCTCTGTGAAAAGCATTTTCTTAACCATCCACTGGCTCTTGATTCATTCATGTGCATAGAAACGCTCTGAAAGTTTAAAATTGAGAGTGCATTACTTACCAAAAATTTTTCTCTGGCATTTGTTCTCACACGTCCTTGTTACAGGCCTATTCATAAGTGAACAGCCTATTTGGAATCCTTATGGTCCAGAATGATGAAGATCTCATACTGTCCGTTGTTTGGATAAATAAATATGATTGGATCTCATCATGCATTTATAATAAATTTTATGTCAAGTCCATGGTAATTTAGGTTCCAATTCTAAATAGTGGAAACTGAATCTTACAGCTCTGTCCGTGTGATTGAAATAACCAGATCTCCATTCACTCTGTTATTTCAATCACTTATTCACTGATGAGTTTCGCTGAACAGATAATTGTGCAGACAAAAGACAAAATGTTGATAAAATTCAAAGTACCAAACTACATGCCTCAGAAAAGTTGACGGCTTATACAGGGTTGCTTAAAACCATACACAACAACCGACAATCCTCCCCAATGGGCCGCACCCTTCACTCTTGGGCATCATTATATAAATTGCCCTTTCCTAAAATGCTCTTCTCTTCTTCACCTGCTGATCGCTTCAGGAGCCACCACCTCCAGGATGTTTTCTCTGATTGTGAGATGCAGAGACTGAGCTCCTGAACACTTTCTTTCTTTCTTTCTTTCTTTTTTTTTTGAGATGGAGTCTCACTCTGTCACCCAGGATGGAGTGCAGTGGCGCAATCTTGGCTCACTGCAAACTCCACCTCCTGGGTTCAAGCAAGTCTCCTGCCTCAGCCTCCCGAGTAACTGGGACTACAGGCACTGCCACCACACTTGGCTAATTTTTGTAGTTTTGGTTGAGATGGGGTTTCACTATGTTGGCCAGGCTGGTCTCAAACTCCTGACCTCAAGTGATCCTCCCACCTCGGCCTCCCAAAGTTCTGGGATTACAGGTGTGAGCCACCACACTTGGCCCCTGAACACTTTCCAAATCACAGTGCACCATAAGAAAACGCTCCTGAGGAATTAGGCAGCTTGGATTCAATCGCAGCGAGTTGTTTGTTAATTGCATGATCCTAGACAAGTTCTCTCAACTTTAGTTTCCTCATGTGTAAAATGGAGTAATAACATTGCTTGCCTCATTGGGCTGCTGAGAAGATTAAAAGAAGCAATGCTTATACAAAATAGCAGAGGTACCCGGCACAGAGAGACGTTCACTGAAGATTAGCCCATGGATATTCAGTTAGATCCACCATTTTTCCTTTAATACATTTAAGGTATTTATTTAGGCTAGGGACTTATTTTGATAGCTTGCATTAGTTCTATATATTATTAATATTTCTTTAGAAATTCATGTAATCTAAATGCACTTGTTAAACTGTTGAAAATGATTTTATAATGAATGGGGCCAAATTACTATTTCAGACAAGCCCATCTCCAATTTTATCAAGAAAATGAGTGAGAATATAGGCTTTGGGACACAGAAAGCAGATTTCCCCCACCCCTGGGAATACATCAATTCTGTAATTTAAATTTCTCATGCCTGGCTGTAACTATGTAGCCTTCATGACCAAAAAGAATGATAGCATATCTTATTTCCAGATATTCAAGCCTATTCAGTAGGAAGAGGTAGAATGATTGGTCATCAAAAGCTATTAACAAATAATGTAACTGTTGAAGATTTTTTTAAAATCATGCACATCCGATTTTTATTTCTCCTTTTCTATATATTGTTTTGATTTTTCTCACAGCCTGACAGTTCTTTAAAATAAAAAATAAAAAACAAAAGGCTTGGGGGAGTATCACGCAGGAAATAATCACAAAAGAAAATTCAGCCTCCTTGCTATGAGAGCTTTAGGATTCCAGAATCTGAATGTCCTTCCTGATAATGGCTGACAAACTGCTGAGTCAGAAAATGTTAAAAAGCAAACAAAAACAGAAATGAATCTTAGTGAGAATATTGAGTTACAAGGACAAAGAGAAAAAAAAATCTAAAAATGTTCCAAGGAGAAAATAACATGGGTAACCTAAAAGAACAAAAGTCAGTTTGTCATCACATTTTATATAAACAAGCACTACATAACAAAGAAATTGCTTCAAAAAGAGAAGAGAAAACTCTCTTGAACCCAGAATCCCATAACCAGAGAAAACATCAATCTAGAATGCAGAAAATATAAAGATATTGTTACACATGCAATGATTTATAATCCTTACCACCAGGGTGTCTATTCCAGTGGAAAAAATTAAAACTACAAAAGAGGAATTTAAAAAGAAATGACATGGTGCAAGAGGAGGAGGGAGGAAAAAAACAACCTAACCCAGTTAACCCTAAATTATTTATGAGAACATAGCTATGAAGTTTATTACAATTATTAAGAAATAAGTAATAAGAAACAGAACCATAGGGTTTAAAAATTAGAAAATTCAAAATGATTTCAGTAAATACAGAAAATGGGGGAGGAGAGAGAAAAGTAAAAGCATGCTACTGGTTTGGTCATGTTCAGGAGAAAGAGGAAGTTATAGATTCAGATAAACTCTCAATGTTGATTAAAATACTATAGATAGATTTTACTATGTTTGCTAAAATTGTAAAGATGGGTAGGCCAGACTCATGTGGGCAGCTTCCACATTACCAGCTACCACAAGAAAAGTCTATCCAAGTGACCCAGCCGCTCTACTTTGAGGAACTCAGCCTCAGAAATCCTGCATGTGTGCACAAAGATATGTATATAGTTAGCATTGTGGAAACCAGTTCATGTATTCTTCTAAATGGAATTGGTTTACAGGGTATGCATTCCTTAGCATAGAACACTATGTAACCATTAAAAAGATTGAAGTAGATTGATTAATACAGACATGTGAAGATATATTGTTATAAGAAAAATGTGCCAAAGAAAGTATGTATACCGTGATCTCAATTTATGAAATTAAAAAACTCAACATGTATGTATATATGCACATTTGTGTTTATAATGCCTAGAAAAAGTATAGTAAGCAAAACAAATGAAGGAAAATAATTGAGGATATATAGCAAAGGAGGATTTTAAAATTTTACTATATACAATTTTGTATTTTGGATATTTTCTATAATATAATGTATTACTTCTGTAATTTCACAAACACTAATAGAGCTGTCAAGTACCTGAGATGGAGACAGTCTCACTCAACAAAAAATGTCCTCTTTCAAACTATGACATGACTTAAATTTGTTGTCAGCTTATATTCTGTGAAATGTGGTATTTATCTCTGAATAGATAAGGGTCTTTTCAAGTAAACTTTCCATCTGGACACAACAGCTAAAAAACTGCTAAAGGGAGAGAAGCAGATACAGATTGTCAGGGCAGCAGTTATTTTACCTTTGGGAACTGAAACTATTTTTACTCAAAAAGAAAGTTTGCAGAGACAGCATTTTCACATTAGACTTCATAATGCTACACAAAACAAATAATTTGCAATGGAAAACATATAATAAAGTGGGTGCATATCGGTTGCCCTAGAAAAACAACCCAAAGACAACAATAGCCAGTCTGTCTATCTGTCTCTTTCTCTCCACATTTATCAAACTTGTATTTTGTGACTAGATAAAAGGTTTTAGAGTTGAAAATGACATCATCTGGGCCTTCAAGGAGCTGAAGGAAGCGTGCAAGATGGACGCACCTAAGGGGTTACTCATAGAACAATTTGGGAAATTTTGTCATCGAGAGAAATAATACAAAGTACATTCTGACTTGGCTACTTCATAGGCTATGCAGTTTTGAGCAAGTTATGCCTCAATTTCCTCATTTATAAAATAGGTACCATGATTATACTCCTTCCTAACTGTTCTGGGGACTAAATGAGGTAACACAGAAAATCCGCGCACAAAGTAAGCAGTCAGTAAAAGTTAGCTACTATTATTTGGGGAAGTTATTCAGACTCTCTGGAATTGAAACTTTATTATGGGATCCTGGTCAGGTTACTACATGGAATCTTAGTTTCCTCATCCAAAATTGGTAGAGTAACTTTATCAGAGGCTACCAGGCAGAAAGAATGAGATAATGTGTGTGAAAAATTTAGATCAGCAATTGGCACCTAAGAATTCCATTAATGTAAGTCATTATCTCTATCAAAATGCTTCAAAAAGAAGAAAGGAAATAACAACTAACTCTTCCTAAGAGTGACAAAGAACAGATAGCAGGAGAGCTGGTCTTGAATAATTAGCAGGAGTGCTCCAAGCTGGTGTGGTGAAAGAAGGATGTAGGAAGCAAAGAAAACAGCATGTGCAAACTGGTGGAGAATTTAATCATGATGATCATGATAGTGGTAATAATAATAATAATAATAATAATAATACAGCCTGTTCAGAGAAAATAAGAGGAGATGTCCTATAGGCCCTAGGAAATATGAACTGGACTTCAACTGAGAAGTTAAGAGCCACAGAACTTTATCAATACTTATGGAACTATTAAAGAAATTAGAATGGGGCTGAAGTGTGCAGTGTGAGCTGACCATAAATCAATCCCCTAGAAAAACAACATCAAAGGGTGGGAGAAACTAGCAAAGGAAGCCCAAGAAGAAAGCTTAGAGAGGCTGGTGAAATAAAAGAGGCGGAGAAAGAAGAGCGTTTCAATAAGGAGGGACTGGTCAACCGTGTCAAATGTTGCATAAAATGTCAAGTAGGATAACAAGAGAAAGCGAGGCCATTGAACTGGCCACTTGGGAGGATGCTGGTCAGAGAGTATTTTTAATTGAGTAATGTTGGTGGAAGCCAGACAGTATTGGGTTGAGGAATTAATGAGATGTAAAGACACTAAGTATAGACCAAGTGTAGACTTCTTTCAAGAAGTTTAGTGATTAAAAAAAAAAAACAAAGTGAAAGAAACCATAGTCTTTTAGCCTCATCAAAACTAGAAGATGAATTCTTAAATGTCCATGAGCATAATTCACATTTGGCAAAAAGGGTAAACTTCCCAAGATATTTTTAAAAAACTAAAAAGTAGAAAACTACGGGGAGAAAACAAAGAAGAAAAATAACTTACTACTTTGCTTGAATGGGATTAGAGGATTAAGGTGAAGGATGGGTGGAGCAGAAAATCGAAAAACAGCAAACTTGAAATGACTCGGAAATTAAGATTTTAAAAAAGAGGAAAGAGGAGAATAAGGAATCTTATGGATTTGTTGAAAGAGCAAGAGGCAGGCATAGACTACCACAAATGAAAGTGATCAAAACAAAACCACTCCTCTCTGTCCCTCAGACTGAGCTGGGGTATAGTAAATCCAGAAAACATAGTCCTGATTAGAATTCTGTCTCCTGTGTGCTAAAGAAGCCTTAGCTACAAGTCATGGGCAAATTACTAAGCACAAAGGCCTACGTTGGCAGCTGTAGTGGTTTATCTCTAGTTGCAGGTATGGTTCCCTCTACCCAGGGGCTGCAGATATGGTTCCCTCTACCCAGGGGCTGCAGGTATGGTTCCCTCTACTCAGGGGCAGACTCTAGGTCCTTCCCTTGGAATATTTGCCCACCTAAGGCAGTTTACCAAAAATTAGACCTGGCCTGAACGTCAGCATGAGAAATTTGGGAGAAATATGGGAAAAGACTGTAATATGAATGATTGGATTTTTGAATACAAGAGAATATTGTATGAGTTTTTTTTTTTTTCTAGCATATCTAGAAAAATCTGCCTTGAAATGTTTACATTAGCTCTTGAACCATAGGCCAGTGCTTTTAGAAAATGTGATCAGTCAAGAGGTCAGGCGTTCGAGACCAGCCTGGCCAATATGGTGAAACCCCACCTCGACTAAAAATGCAAAAATTAGCCTGCTATAATGGCAGGCGCCTGTAGTGCCAGCTACTTGGGAGGCTGAGGCAGAAGAATTGGTTGAACCCAGGAGGCAGAAGTTGCAATGAGCTGAGATCACTCAACTGCACTCCAGCCTGGGCAACAGAGCGAGACTCCATCTCAAAAAAAAAAAAAAAAAGAAAGAAAGAAAAAAAATGTGGTCAGTCGCTTTGCTCTGCATGGTTCTCTGTTTCCACATCTGTAGAATAAGGAAGATTAGATTAGTTTTAAGTCCTTCCAGCTCTGTTATGAAATTTAATGATTCTCTCCTTTACATTTCTTTCATTTTCACAAGCATATCTGTCCCTGGTTTAATACTAATGTCCTATCTTCCTAACCAGATTGTTAGCCCCAATTTTGTTTTAGTTTCCTTCTTTTGTCTAAAAGGAGTCAGAAAGTGTGTTAAAAGATAAGACCATCTTAGGACACCCTGGGTGAGGCCAGTTTTTGTCCAATCAGGAGGCTTTTATGTGGAAAACACCCCTTAACCAGGCTAAGCCTACTGGTTTGAGATAAACATTTGATGAAACATTCAGTAAAGAAGAACTGGATCTTACATGAAGAAATTAATGCCTACGCCCCAGTGCAATAGTTAATTCCTCCCTGAAACATTTTCTTATTGTTATGTAAACATAACCTAAGTGGGTTTGTTAGTGATAATTAGAAACATTCTCTTAGCCTAGTGACTTGGGGAAGAATAAAAGGAGATGGGAATTATTAAGATGGGATATACAGGCAACGGGGGAAGGGCTAGTTCGCATGGCACAACCAAATATATCTTTTGTAGGCCAAAGACTCTGAGAAATTATTTTTGTACCTGCTCTCTATTTCTATTTCTATTCTGGTTACTAAGTGGACAGATGACTTCTCAGCCTCTCTTTGAGTACTTTTTTCTTTGTGTGTGTAAGTATATATGTCAGAATACCTTTTGCATCTTGAACGTAAATGTGGACAAAATGCATTTCTAAGTTAAAATAACATTTAAATTGTGAAGACACAATTTTTAGAGCAGAGAACATTGTCTTTTTAGTACAGTTGCATGTCTTCTCTCCGTATTCTATTTGACTAACCTATTTAGTAAAATAGCCAAGATCCTCCTTCTGAGTTAGCCGAGAGCCTGACTGCCAAAATCTCCTGAAGACCCATAAAGATATCCTTCTTGAGCTGAATCCTTGGCAGCTCTGAACAAAAGAGAATCACAAAGATATTTTTTTCTATAACAGTTCAAACAGAAAGAGATCTAAGGATTTTGCTCCTGATCAAACTCATAGCAAAGGAATATAAGGCCTTATCCAGGACCTCACAGTTTGGTAAATTATATCTAATTTCAGTGTTTGTGAGATGGCTGATGCCTGTGTCAACCCCATATGAGACTTGGTGGGTCCAACGAGAGGCGTGGGGTGAATTATCCAGGTTAAAAAGGGCCTGGTGGGGTGGCCATGTTTCTGACTTGGGACACTCAGAGATCTGCACAATCCATGGTGAGGGTACCCTGGAGCTCCATGAGCCAGCACTTTTTTTTTTTTTTTTTTTTTTTTTTGAGACGGAGTTTCGCTCTTGTTGCCCAGACTGGAGTGCAATGGCGTGATGTCGGTTCATCACAACCTCTGCCTCCTGGGTTCAAGCAATTCTCCTGCCTCAGCCTCCCAAGTAGCTGGGATGACAGGCATGTGCCACCACACCCGGCTAATTTTGTATTTTTAGTAGAGACGGGGTTTCTCCATGTTGGTCACGCTGGTCTTGAACTCCTGACCTCAGGTGATCCGCCCGCCTCAGCCTCCCAAAGTGCTGGGATTACAGGCATGAGCCACCATGCTCGAGAAGCCAGCGCTCTTTAAAGGAAGAGCTGCTGGGTCTGAGATGAGGCCTTCCTCAGCAGAGCCGGCTCTTTCCAATCCATATGGACCACTCTGCCTTTCCCTGCCCTTTCAGAAAAATTTCATGTTTAACCAGCACTGCAGGTAAAAAACAAAAAGCCAGCTTAAGAGAGGGCAGCGCTCTAACAAACCTGCTGAATTTTCAATTCTGGCCAAGATTTTCATGTTTGTTTTGCCTCTGACTTGATAGGAAATGTTAAGCCATCAACAGAACAGCTTGGTGACTTGGTTTACCTCTCCAGGAAAACATTTGCCTACTCCTCAAGGTTGTGAAATAAAATGGCCTCAGGGTGTTATGAACTTCCACGTTTGCATAATCTTTTCTCTAGCATTTAAAGTTTGTGGAACTAAACCAGATGGAGACCTGCAGCAAAATCCGAATTCAAATGAACCAGGTGGAAGCAAGTTAGCACTATCGTGTTGTGAATGAGGCTGCTCTAAACTAAGTTATGTGAGCAAAGAAGAGCAGCCTGCACCCCTTCTGTGAGATGCAGCAGTTTCTGGTGGAGTTTTTGTTTGTTATGCTTGTTGAGTGAATCTCTAACAGAACACACTTGGGTGACCACTGTGAGACAAAACGAGTTTAGGCTTTAATTATTCTATATCCTGATTAGGGGAAACAGTGTGAATCCAAGAAGATGTCATTGAGTGCAAACACAGTCCTGGAGCTGGGCCCGTTGGGCGTCAACCTCAGGAGCTATTAATCTACATGCTTCAATTTGTAAGTATGCAGGAGACTGAGTCAGTAGAAAAAAAAAATAATTTTAAACATCTGTGGTATTCTTTCTGTTCCAGATTAATTATACTGCTTGTTTGTTGATGCTGACCAGAATTTTCAATCCTCTGATGCTATGCTTGGAACGTCATAAGTATTTTTCTATGTGTTTATCACTTGCGTCCCATGAAACTTTATCTCTGTCACAGTCTGTCTTTCATAATTTATTTTAGGTCCCGGTTTTGTTCTTTTGCTCACCTGCCTTAGACTTCTTGTTTTTGCTTTTATACTGAGCAATATGCAACTCTTTCTCATTGAGTACTTATTATTACTTTTAAGAGACACCTTGTTAACACACAGCCCCACGTACACACACATCATTCAATCAAAATGATGATATAAATGAAAATCCAAATGTGCTGTTTAATCAACTGGAGAGGTTGGTAATTATTTTCAATCAGCTAGGATTGCTCTGCTAGCTCAAAGAATTATTAATAAGAGCCATATTTGTTAATAAATTGTGAGCAGCCCTTCTCCGTGAGTGGGGGCAGGTATCAGGGAAGGCTATTTCAGAAGCTGCTGTCCAGCCTCACATTATACCCTAAAAAGCCAAGCCCCTCCTTCTGAGCTAGCCAAGAGCCCAACTGCTAACATTTCCATCCTAACATCCATAAAGATACCTTTCTTGAACTAAATCCTTGGCAGCTCTAAACAGAAGAGAATCACAAAGATATTTCTTTCTAAAATAGCCCAATTTGAAAATGAGACATGGGCAGGCCCTTTGCTGTTTGTAAGGCAACCATAACCCCTACCCCTTCTCCCAGTCAGCTTTTGGGGTCACCCGTCCTTGTCTTGTTTTCCTACCATCAATACCCAACAGTGTCTTGTGACTTCTGTGGCCCCAAGATGACCAAAGAGCTCCTGTTTGAGGACCCAAGCTCCCTCCCCTCACTCTTCGCCCCGACAACTTCTCCTCAAACCCCAGCCTATTTCCAGGCTCTTCCTTTCCTCTTTGCCAAACACCTGAGATCTCAGGTCGCTTTGGGTCTCTTTCTAACCTTGCCACAATCCATTCTGTTCCCTGGGGTTTTCTGTCTTCAGGCTGAGGAGAGTGAGGCCGCCTGTGCTTCTGCTCACTTCCTTCCTCCTTCTCATGATAAGCCCACAGCTCTTTTCATTTCGTGGATTTTACTGAGAATTACCAAAGAGGAAAAAAAATAACAAAATAATTCATATGGAAGAGATGTGACTGTATGAGAACTCCCATAATTGCTCAACTCAGCAATGAACATACACTTATCACTTTTTACATGGTGATCACTGCCCTCTAAGATCTAATATTTATTGTTTCTAGGCTACACTTAGATGATCCTGGAAGCTCCGTTGGCCACTCACTGCCGTTGGCAAATAGCTCGCTAGCCTTTCCTTCTCTTAGCAAGGAGGACAAGATTAAAAGTGAGCAGTGCTCTCTCCTTGGCTAATTTTGTTTTGTTTTGTTTTGTTTTTTGAGATGGAGTCTCGCTCTGTCACCAGGCTGTAGTGCAGTGGTGCCATCTCAGCTCACTGCAACCTCTGCCTCCCGGGTTCAAGCGATTCTCTTGCCTCAGCCTCCTGAGTAGCTGGGACTACAGGTGTCTGCCACCACGCCTGCCTAATTCTTGTATTTTTAGTAGAGACAGGGTTTAACCATGTTGGCCAGAATGGTCTCAATCTCTTGACCTTGTTATCTGCCTGCTACGTATGGCCTCCCAAAGTGCTGGGATTACAGGCGTGAGTCACTGCACCTGGCCGCTCCTTGGATAATTTTTATTTCTCTACAGCACCACACATATGGATAACGTATGTGTCAATGTTCGCCTATCTATAATGACATTAAGATGATAACATGAATTAAATTAACATATACACACACGCACAAGATCTAACTGTAATAATATTGAAATTATTTGACATTAAGACTATTTTGAAAACTTCGGATTCTGCTCATTTTCTCACACTGACTCTGCCTGCTTTCCTCCCACCATTGTGTTTTGACCAATGAGGTTTTCTGTGGGAATCAGATGGTTGAGCATCTGTCTAGTGATGTGCTTCCGAATCTGCTCTCTAGAAAGGACAGATATTGGATGGCTATCCCCTCCAAAAAAATTATTTCTAAGCTAAAAGAACAGACAAACAAAAAAGTCTTGATTCATGATGTTTGACCGTTTCTATGATGTAAATAGTTCCACTATGGTCAATTTTATTGGCAGAATGATTTCAAACAACCAGCTGGCAAGAGCTCTTCCAAGCCAGTTGAAATGAGTTCTAGCACACCATCGATCCTTCCAGTCTTTTCCCTTATCAAAACTTCAGCTGTGCCTCATCTCCAAAGGACTGTTCTGGAATTGGTTGTCATTTGGAAAAGCAATATAATAAGCAAATTCCAGCAGTGTTAACAATTGAGTGAAAAATGCTTGATGTGTTAACCCTGCCAGGGGTGTCTGCCTGCAGGAAGCCCTCCACCCAATGGATGAAATCCAGTGTCAGAACTGCAGGGGACCTCTGAGGCCCAGGGAGCAACCCTCAATGTTAATTCAGAGAGAAACAGGGGAAATCCCAGGCCAAATGCCTGGAAAAGAGCATACTGCTGAGCCAGGATGCCAAGGTGTATTATTGGGCAAGTTACTGAACCTCTCAGTGCCTTCATTCTCCGTTTGTAAAATGGGAATATTAAGATGGCATTTCATGGAATCTAAGCTGTCATTTAAAACACACCATTATGTTATGGTTCATTAAGAAATTTTAAAATGCTTCCCATTAAACTATGTCACACCATCAAAAGTAAGATACATTCTAAGTTCACAAATGCTAAAATGTGAGAGAAAAATGTTTTAGAATCCATGAATTACAGTAGAACCTTCCACATAGGGTTGTTGGAAAGATCAAATGAACTGCTATCTGTAAAGTGCTTAGCACGATGCCTGGCACATTACAGGAATGATGGAAGATTTTGCTCTTGTAGTATCTTTTTTTTTTTTTTTTTTTTTTGAGATGGAGTCTCGCTCTGTCACCCAGGCTGGAGTGCAGTGGAGCAATCTCGGCTCACTGCAAGCTCTGCCTCCCGGGTTTATGCCATTCTCCTGCCTCAGCCTCCTGAGTAGCTGGGACCACAGGTGCCAGCCACCACGCCCGGCTGTTTTTTTGTAATTTTAGTAGAGACAGAGTTTCACCACCAGGATGGTCTCGATCTCCTGACCTCGTGATCTGCCCGCCTCAGCCTCCCAAAGTGCTGGGATTACAGGCGTGAGCCAATGCACCCAGCCTGCTCTTATAGTATCTTTATTATTACCAAGAGATTAATGAAAAGGAAAAAGAAATGCAAAATCTCTGATTCACAAATTAAAGCTTCCAATGTCCTCATAAGTGTGAATAAAAGTGGTCCTAAACTAACATTTTTCAAGCTATTTTTCTGATAGCCACATGGGCCTCAGGGACCGCAGCAGTAAAGAAGTAGAGTTGGAAGTAAGGGTGAGGTGAAGGCCAAGAGTGAGAAATTTTGTCACCTCACTCACAAACCAATCAATGCAGCTCCATTTGTACCAATTGAAGGTACTGGAGTTCAATGTAAGGTTGCATTTAATTGTGTTCCTACGCGTGTGTGTGTGTGTGTGTGTGTGTATACATAAAAGTTGTGCCCAGCCACCTTAACAAAACACTTGCACCCAGGTAGAGAGGGACCTGGGCAGCCACACAAAGGTGATTTTTCCCAATTGTAAACTAAAATCTCATTCAAATTCACAGATTCCTGGGTCGAGAAAGTGCTCTTGGTCTGCGGGCAGGAACAGCTTCCTTCCCTTCCTTCCAGCAGCCTGCACTATCTTCTGTGACAATGGCCTCTGCCAGACCACGTCCATCACCCCAGGACATTTCTGTCTTAACTGGAGCTGTTTAAATTTTCAAGTACAATAAACAAGAACTCTGGCAAGAAATTTAAATATGATAGCAAAGTTTATACCCTCACCATTTCTCTAGTGGTTCCCTTAGCAACAGCTCTTACTTTTTACGACTCACCTTGGCTACACACTGCTTTCACAATCGTTTGTTAGACTGATTTCCAAAACAGCTCAGATCCCTCTCAGAACTAAACATTCTAAGCAGGAGTTGAAGTGGAAAACATAAAACCTTTTTGAACAGAGGTTTAAAATGTCCTTAAAAGTCATCATAGCTTCCCAGGTCAATGGAAAAAAATATATATGTGAAAAAATAATTGGGGCAAAACAAAGAAACTACAAAAAGCTGTTGCACTGCAATTCTGAGTATTTGATGAATGTATACAGAGATGAAGAATAATAGCTGAAAATTAAAATAGTTTTATTGGGGTATTATGAAAGTAGGAGATTAAAAAATAATATTATATTCTTGTTATATTTGCTTTTTATTAAAATGTCAAAACACCTCTCATGCATTCATTCAACAAACATTTATTGTACTCACAACTTGTGTTTACCTTTGTTTCCTCCACCTTCCCCTCATCTTTTCCTCATCTCGCCTATGCCTTCAGGTGTTTAATCAGTCCTTTAATATTTGCACCTGTGTGTATGCTTGCCCTCCCCATTCAGTCTCTTTGATGGCAATGGATTGTCTATTTTTTTTCCCTATAAACCTTCGCTACTTCTCTCCTGTGGATAGTATACTTGAGTTACATGAAACAAGTTCAAGTTTACAAGTTCAGCTAACATACCAGATGAAATACAGAAAAGGATCTTCATGCCTTCCCCCCCCAGAGTTGGTGGTCTCCAAGAGAGTATAAAGAACAGCTGAACACCAGGGCCACCATTTTAAAAGGGATGCTGGTATTCATTTAGGATAAGAATGGGTGTATCAATCAAGGTTCAATGAGAGAAGCAGAACCACTGTGAGCAATGTAAAATAGGGATTCAATTCTTAGCACTAGTATGGGAGCTAGTGGAAAAGTCTACATAAGGCTGTGGCTTCTGTGACTGGTATGGGCATGGAGTGGCTGTGGACCTGAGCCAAGAGGAAGGAAAGCTGGTTGTCAGTGCGGGAGTGCAAGGACAAACCAGAGCTTAAGAGAATAAACTGGGCCAAATGCGGTGGCTCATGCCTGTAATCCCAGCACTTTGGGAGGCCAAGGCGGGTGGATCACTTGAGGTCGGGAGTTCGAGGCCAGCCTGGCCAACATGGTGAAGCCCCATCTCTATTAAAAATACAAAAATTAGCCTGGCATGGTGGCATGCACCTGTAATCCCAGTTACTTAGGAGGCTGAGGCACGAGAATCACTTGAACCCGGGAGGCAGAGGTTTCAGTGAGCTGAAATCACATCACTGCACTCCAGCCTGGGCAACAGAACAAGACTCCTTATTAGGAAAAAACAGAAAAAAGAGAAAGAGAGGGAGAGAATTAAATGGAACCCATGAGAACAAATTGGAATTCACATCTGTCTTTCATCCCCTTCAGCATCAGCGATGAGGACATCTGCATGGTAAAGCCAACACACTGTATCACGGAGCTGTGCGTATATCAGGCTAGAGACTCAGAGAAGCCAAAGGAAGATCCATGGTTGCTGGAGGATCTGTGGTCTATCCATGGTTGCTGGAGGAGCTGTGGTCCATTCGTGGTTGCTGGAGGAGCTGTGGTCCATCCGTGGTTGCTGGAGGAGCTGTGGTCTTAGTGGTCCACAATGTGAGCTCATGATCATCATCAGTGTGCATGATCTGCCATTGCACCTACAGTTCTATATCCACCTTCAGTGGGCAAAATATGGCTGCTGCTTCACTTTCTTCTTCCAGATCTTGTTCAAATCTTTTTTGTGCCTAAAGGTAACCTGGAGCCACAACGAAAGTGATTACGAGAAATGGAGTTTAACTAAGATGACCCAGTACAAAGTCACACAACAGACATCTCCATTTCTCTCCCTGAAATGAGTTTGTAGGAACAACAGCTATAATCATTCTAAACACAATTTAATCCTAGGCTTGGCACCAAATCTCAAGGTTCCGGAATTTCCGGAAGACTTGCTTAAGGGACTCATTCTCACGTCTAAATTTGGGAATGGAGAAGTCAACTAAATGGGAGATCCTTATAGAAACAAGACAGAAAGGAAGGATTGGAGCTGGGAACTATTTGAAATTATACTAATGATCATGTCTTCTATTGAATAAAAAGCAACTACCAGTAATGTACTAAGGAGTTTTCCAAATTCCTAATCCTCTCTGTTCCCCTCCCCCCAACAAAAAAAAAGAGAGAAAGATAAAAGTAGCAAGCTGCTCTTTGCATGAAGGAGTCATTCATGTATTCATTGACAAGAAGCAGCAGCCAAGCATGTACAGAGAACCTATCTAGATAGTCAGGATGGCTGGGCACTGCGCTAATACAGTGTCCTACATGGGGACTGTCTTCAAGAAGATTGGAAAAAGGATCAGAATCCGTTCTCAGCATGTTTGAACAGAAAGTTGCTATGCAACAGCCTCGCACCTAAGCAAAATGCTGGCCGCTGGCCTTCAGCTTGGGCATGGCCCAGGGTAGGTGGAGGCAACTGACACCAAGGGCATTCTCTCAGAGACAAGACAGCCCCTGGAAACCCCACTACCAGATCTACCTGAGATCCTTAGATTAAAAATTATGTGCAAATAGCTATCAAAAAGTCAGAGAACACTCAACTAAAAGCATCATGATCATGATCATCATCACCATCATCATCATTGACATGACTTCTGCTACCCACACAATCTGCAAATAGCAAGACTTTTGTCCTTCTACACAGACATGGAGTCCAGCCAAATACCTCTGTGGCCTGAGGCATCTGCAGATCTGGACCCAGTCAACAGAGGTTGAGTGATTGGATGTGGGCCAGAAAATTCCTTACTTTTATTTCTTCCACTTGGTGGAATAAGAACACTGTGTTGTCTTGGTAAAACCCACTCCTGTGCTTCTTCCCTTTGCAAAAGGCAGGCTGGACATCATTATTTTGAAAACATGACATTTTTTGCATTTGTGAGTTGGGTTGGGTTTTGTTTTGCTGGTGTTGTTTCCCATATAATGATTATTCACATACACCTGACTAATCACTTGTCACATTAAAAGTCAAAGGCCTCCCATCAGGAATTTAGAGGATTTATTTTCTCCACCATGGAGTTCTCATCAGGACTGACCTGTTAGAACCAGCTCGATGGCCACAGCTGCTTGCATGCCCATGACTGCCACACAGTCCCTTTAATCACTTCTCAGAGTCCAGAGAGGTCCCTGGGGAGGCTGATTCCATTGCAGGATATTTATTTGAAGTAAATTCAGAAAATGGTGTCATCTCTTGCCATTTGGATGCAGAATATCGTAATAATATCTTTCCTAT
This sequence comes from Macaca mulatta, assembly GCF_049350105.2. NCBI lineage: Eukaryota > Metazoa > Chordata > Mammalia > Primates > Cercopithecidae > Macaca > Macaca mulatta. The sequence goes on along the minus strand of NC_133409.1, from coordinate 44,564,874 downwards.
TTGTTCCAGTAAGATTCATTTGACTGTATCTGCTTTTATCCTAAACTAGCTGGTCGAAGTCTTGCCCTGCTGTGGATCACACATTTTCCCATGCAAGTTAATTGGTAATGCAAAAAATGTACCTTATAATGGATTTTTACTAGGCATTAAAAAAATATAATTGGCCAGGCACAGTGGCTCATGCCACTTTGGAAGGCAGAGGCAGGAGGATCGTTTGAGCCCAGGAGTTCAAGACCAGCCTGGGCAACATGATGAGACCCTGTCTCTATTTTACAAATAAAAAATAATAAAAACAAAATTTTTAAATACATAATCAAGCAAGAGCAGCTATATTGAAACATTCATATAAACTCTAGTCAATACATTTGGTTTCTCAGCTATTCCTCCACAGTGAAACATTTGGTATTAAATAAGTGTATGTTAAGTGGTAACAAATCTTCAACTTCAGTCATTTCAATATTTTACTAACCTCCAAGCAACTGACTTTTAAATTCATCTAATTTTTATTAATGATTATGATAATATATAAAATCATGTTCATCAGTACAAAATAGATACATTTAGCTCATCAGTATTTTATATATTTATAAATTTTATAAAATATGAGTAAATTTTCACAGTATTTTCTGATGTGCCTTGTTAGAGAATAAAATTTATACTTTTGAAAAATTATATTTGGTTACTAGTCTTTCCCTCTAGTCTTATAATTCTCTGACAAAAAATACACCCTCTACAATAAAACATAAATATTCAGAATTTGAAAACACATGACAGTGAAGAATTGGTCACATTTACATTTATTAACTATAACAAAAATGTAATATCTACCATCACTAAGAACTTGCTGTATGCCAGGTGCTGTGCTAAACACATTATGTGGGTTATCTCCCTTAATCCTTATAAAACTCCTATGGGTGATTACTATGAGTATTAGACTCATTTCATACATAAATAACATACGCTGTAGAGAGGTAAAGTAAACATACAAGGCTACCCAGCTGGTAAGTGGTACAACTGGGATATCAGTCACAGGTCTGATTCTATAAAGTCTGAGCTCGTACCACACAAACTAGTGATCTTCAGTTTCAGGGGGATGGAGGGTTACAGAGTTCTCTGAGAAACTGGTTAAAGTTATGGGACCTCTAACGAGATGAATGCAACCCCCCCCCCCACATGTACACACACATTTTCACTGCAAACAGTTACACGGGTTTCTAGAACCCCCTAAAAACCATCCAGCGTTTCCTTGGTATCCGTAAGCCCTAAATTATGGCACTCCAATTTAAATATTTCCTTAAGTATTAAGGTGTAGGGATCTGATTGCTGACTATCTAAAGACATTGCTATACAAATGAAAATGTTCCATGAATGTGGAGAAAGAGTGACCCAGATACTTGGACACCTGAATGCTCTACCTGTGGTCAGAGCCAGCAAGTCAGAAAACAAGGAGCCCTGCCCTACAGGCGTCTGTGTTAGGTTCTTCCAGTTACTGCAAGAAATGAGGAAGAAGTGGTGGTTGTAAGAATACACACTGGAGAGGGAACCTCACAGAAATACGAACAAGCACTGTGGTAGGGCCGGACCTTTCTGAGCACGAAACTGGACAAGCAGATTGTGCAGGTCCAGAGACAATTCTCTGCCAGCAGCAGCAGGAGTATGTGGTAGGACCCTTGTAATCTGTCTCTGCTCATCCACTCGGTTCTCTTTCTTCTAAGTGACTTATTCTTTACTCCCGATTGTATGGTTCACACCTTGGGGACTCCCACATGGAAGTGCAACCTCTGAATTCTTAACAATTCCAGTTTCTGCTTCTTCATAACTTCAGGTTACCATGACACCTCATGGTTCTAACTTTACCTGAGTTTCTCTCTTGCGTCTTCACAGCTACCATTTCCTCCTCTGGAATTAATGGGGTTAATGGTCCCATTCTCTCAGTATTTCTCAATTCAAGAGTCTGGTTGCAGCTGATGTCTTTTGCATGAGGTCAGACCACAGGTTTTGAACCAGTTCATAGTTTGGCTGTGCTGACAGATGCCACCCCAATCCAATCAGCAGCAGCTGGTGGCAGAGAAGATAGGGGACTCCTCTAAGGAACTGAGCATGCTTTCCCTCTAGTCTTTCCCTCTAGTCTTATAATTCTCTGACAAAAAATACACCCTCTACAATAAAACATAAATATTCAGAATTTGAAAACACATGACAGGGAAGAATTGGTCACATTTACATTTATTAACTATAACAAAAATGTAATATCTACCATCACTAAGAACTTGCTGTAATAGACCAGCCTAGGGTCCTTTCCTCATGGGTTGGAGAATTTCCTGTACATAGATATAGGGAGAAAATAGCTAGTACAGACCCCCGGGATAGGCTGTCTGTGAAAAACACTGTGCCACCGTCTACACTTTGAACTGATTCCATCTACCATCCAATCCTCCACACTGTTCAGATGGGTGTATATTTAGATAGGGATTAAATGGTAGTAGAAATCCACATTCCTGATGAAAGGCCAGGGATTAAGGAAAACATCTGGAGCTGAGACCGGCCAGGTGTGCCCATCAGTTGCATGTTGTCCAGGATACTTGTGCCAAGAGGTTTTTGTGTCAAGCTTCAAGATACATCATACTTCCTGGTATATTTCACTGGTTGCTCACTGAGCCTTTTAAGGAGGAAGTAGCTTAAAGGGCACTGTGACACATGCAGCATAACAGAATTACAGAGTTAGACATTTAAACATCGCCTCATCTACCCACATGTATTATGGAGAGGGAGCCTGGCCTGGGAGGAGATAAGTGCTGTAAGAGAAGCACACAGAGTTAGCGGTGGGCTCCCCATTTCTAGTCTACTTCTTCCTTAAGCAGTCACATTTGCTTTTTATTCCCTTGCTGTCTTTGAGAATGCTATCATTCTGTAGCAAAATTTTAAAAGAAAACTAGAAAAGCCTATAACATAGTATCTCATATTAAAGTTCAACCCCAATTCATGTATATGTACAGAGTCTCTCTAACCATAGGTAAATGATTTATTAGGAACAACCCTAGATTAGAGGACTCACTCTGTCCCTCTTAGACATGTGAATTAATCTTTATTTCTTTATATGAGAAATAATTCATTATGCAACATGTATTTATCTAACAGATATTAACTGAACATCTGCTAAGTTCTGGGCTCTAAGTGTAAAATGATGTATTAACAATTGTCTTGTGTTTATTTAAAAAAAAAAAAGGCAGCCAGGCGCAGTGGCTCACTCCTGCAACCCCAGCACTTTGGGAGGTCAGGGTGGGTGGATTACGAGGTCAAGAGATCGAGACCATCCTGGACAACACAGTGAATCCCCATCTCTACTAAAAATACAAAAATTAGCTGGGAGTGGTGGCGCGTGACTGTAATCCCAGCTACTCAGTAGGCTGAGGCAGGAGAATGGCGTGAACCCGGGAGGCAGAGGTTGCAATGAGCCAAGATCGCACCACCACACTCCAGACTGGCAACAAGGTGAGACTCTATAAAAATAAATAAATAAATAAAAGCTTTTATACTCTAGTAGGGGATATAAAATAGCTGCAACACCCAAAGAATTATGGTGGCAAATAAAGAGAAGAAAACTTTCTCTGCCTAGCTAGAAGAGGTCAGGGAATGTTTGCCAGATGGACATTAGAAATATAAAGGTGAAGGTATAGGAAGAGTTAGCCAAGCAGAGTGGGATGGTGCAGGCAGACGAGGGACAGCATGGGGTATTGGGGAAAGAAGTACAGAATGAAGCACAGACATCAAGGAGAAGGCAGAGTGGGAATGGCAGAAGATGAAGCTGATAAGTAAGCACAGGCCTAGTACCAAAGAACTGCACACAGCATCCGCTTTGTCTGATCATTGGCAATGAGTAATGCAGGCACGTTTTTATTTTAGAACAGTTATTCCAATGGCAGTACAGAGAACGTGCATGGAGAGCTTACAACCACAAAGACAAGTCCAGAGCCTGATGCAGCAGTAGTGGGGCCAGAGAGGAGCAGGCATATTCTAGAGATTTTTAAAAGTACAATTGAAAGATTTTGTGGTGGATTATAAGCCACGGGGAATGAGGAATGTGAGGGGAGAAGGAGGAGTGGAAGATGCAGCCATAATCCTGGCCATGGTAGGGGAAGCAGGAACTAGTGGGTTTTGTTTGGGACATTTGATTGAGGCTCTAGTAAAACAGCCAGGCCTAAAGTTCCTGTAGAAGACTGGGTAGTAGATCCAGAGTCCAACAAAGAGATTGGCTAGGAATGTAACCATTGGCATCTATAGGTAGGTGGTTCCCAAAACAGAGAGGAGTGAGGGCTGTCAGATTTACCTGGGGAAATTTTTCCAACTATATCTACCAACCCTTTGAAATTCTCCAGTGCCTTTCCTCCCATCCCCTAACTGCAAGCCATTCCAATTCTTGGGCTTGTCAGTCATCAGTGGACTACATTCACACCAGTGATGGAGAACATGAGATAGTCCCCTTAGGGACACTGATATTTAAGGGATAGGATAAAGGAAAAGAGTGGCAATAGATACCAAGGAGCATCCAAGAAGACAGTGAATGTCTTAGCCTGTCTGGGCCAATATAGCAAAATGCCATAAACTGGATATCTTATAAACAACATAAATGTATTTCTCACAGTTCTAGAGGCTGGGAAGTCCAAGATCAAGGCAGATTCCACATCTGGTGGTGAGGGCCCACTTCCTCATTGCAGCTGTCTTCTCCCTCTAACCTCACAGGGCAGAAGGGGCAAGAAATCTCTCTAGAGCCTCTCTTACAAGAGCACCAATCTCATTCATGAGGGCCCTGGCCTCATGACCTAATCATCTCCCAAAGGCCTTGCCTCCTCACACCATCACTTTGGGGGTGAGGACTTCAACATATGAGTGACGGGATCCAGGGAGGTGGAGGTAGACACAAACCTTCAGACCACAGCAGTAAGAAACAATTGGTTCAAAGTCTCACAGACACCAGGAGAGAATGTCAACAACAAGGGCATGACCAGTCATATCAAACAAAGTAAAGAGGTTATGTGAAGTAAACTCAAAAGGATTGGCACTGTCTGCACCACCCCACATAGTTGTGACAAGGACCAAATAAGATATCATATGTAGAGGTGCTTTCTAATATACAAAATATGATACAACATAAGAAGTTATTATTATTATAACTTAAGACTCAACTCAGCCCCAGCCTACTCTGGAGAGCCTCACTATCCATCCAAGCCACTCCACTGAGGTTCCTCAGCACCAAGTGGCAGCCCAGGGCAGACGCTGTGTTTACTCAGCCTGTGCCCAGCACTAGAATGGCGCCTGGCCTCCAGGAGACAGGGAACATGTGCTTATGAGATGAATGGAGGACTAGGATTGCCTCACTGCATCCCATGATTCCCTTCAACATGGAAAATATACAGATTCAAATCGCTTTTTGAAAAACAGAATCCAATCTGCTTATTTCTTTTTCTTGGCATATCTTTGTTTCTGTTTTATTTTATGCCTTCACAGTTTAGGAAAATTGAATCAGCTCCTTATAATTATTGAATAAATGTATATCTAAGAAGTATTCCTTGTGGAGAGCCTTGTCCCCCTCCTCCTATCTCCCTTCCTGCTGGGCACCCTTGGTCTCACCAAAGCCCATGCTCGCTGTCTAATTTCCAGCATGTTCATATCCAAATTAATCTGAACTCATTTTGCAAGTAAAATGCTTTGAGGGCTGACCCAAAGTGCTTTCCTAAATTCTGAATATTTAACATCTGCTTGGCCGAACTCAATTGTTAGTCTTGTAAGTCTCCTTAAATCCACCAATTTGGCTTGCCATAACTGATCACTTCGAAATCTATGTTATTTATTGCCCTTGATTACATCATCACAGGTGTTCCGAACTGTTTTTGTGGGTGGCAGGGGGGATCTTTTCCTTTTTCTTTTTTTTTTTTTGAGACAGAGTCTTGCTCTGTCGCCCAGGCTGCAGTACAGTGGCATGATCTCGGCTCACTACAGCCTTGACTTCCTGGGCTCAAGCAATCCTCCTGACTCGGTCTCCTGAATAGCTGTGTTCAGTACCACTGTTATTTCCCTCAATTTTTCTTACATTCTCTTGTGAAATCATCACATCTAATTTACCAGGAGAGCATTTCCAGTCACTCTTTTTCCAGCCATTGCAAATTTATTCCTGAATCTACCGCCAGTTCTATGGTGCATTGTAAAGGATAATAAACTCAGAAAGTTTATCTTCTAGACTTGCAGATTTTTCAGAGCATTTACATTTCAGACACCTACTTTTAATGAGCAGATATTTTTACAAGGTGTTTCTACTAATCATCTATTTTTCATTCTCAGGTGGTTATGCAATCTTGCCAAGGCTGAGAGGAGCGTTTTAGTCTTTAGGGCATGCGCCCCCACCACCACCACCACACTCCTTGCTTACACACTCTCTCCCTCTGCAGTATACCGGCTTTCGTCTTTTCCCTTTCTTACCCAACAGGGAGCCATGAAAAGAAGATCCCCACCCTGTAACTTTTGTTAGCAGCAGCTACCATTGCTTTCAGCCTCACTTCATCCTCTCACCCTTTCAGCCTCAGGCCTGGCAGCAACAACAGATAGGGAAGGGGGAGCTAGCAGTTGCTAAGCACTATCATAGTAACATGAACAAGTCTAGGAGACGCTTCTGGGCCTCTGTGCTCACCCTGCAACACACAAAGACAGAATGAATTTCTGCCTCTTCCTGCGGACGGGGAGGTTCAAGGCAGAAGAGGGATTAAAACAGAGCGCTGAACATGCCTTGTTCAGATGACACAGGGATGCCTGTTAGTAAACTCCTGGCCGGGCTCAAGAATTGTGAAACACCAGAAGCATCAGACATCCACACAGACGGAGAGACGCCCTTCTCAGAAGTCTCTGGAGCAGGCAGTATTGAACCACAACTCTTCCTTGCTATGAGTTTGATCAGCACCCAGGGCTTCTAATCTTGTGTCTCTCAGTGCCATATTCACAGGAGAGAGAAGCTTACATATGAAGCTTGGATCAAGAATTTCTGGACCAGTCAGCTAATAGTCAGGAGCAAAGAGTTAATGTAGATATGGAGATCTTGCAAATTTCTGTCAACCATGGCACCATCCTAATTTGTACCTTTGGCATCCTAAAACACCAGCTCTTCCTTTAAAAAAAAAATTTCCAGATCACACTCCCATATGTCTGCCAAAGGATCTCAATCCTCCAAACTGCTAAGTTTTTCTCTAGCAAACCTTCTAAATACCATTTTTCCTTGATCAAAAGTAGAAATAAAAATTGTTGAGGTTCTTCATTTCTTCCAGCTCTGGAAAAACAAAGGAAAAAGAACATTTGGAGAAGTCATCAGATAAAATATTAGTATACAGGCCAGGGCGGTGGCTCATGCCTACAATCCCAGCACTTTGAGAGGCTGAGGTGGGAGGATCGCTTGAGCTCAGGAGTTTGAGACTAGGTTGGGCAACATAACGAAACTCTATCTCTACAAAAGATACAAAACAACAACAACAACAAACAATTAGCTGGGTGTGGTGGTGTGCACATGTGATCCCAGCTACTCAGGAGGTTGAAGTGGAAGGACTGCTTGAGCCCAGGAGGTTGTTGCAGTGAGCTGTGATCATGCCACTGCACTCCAGCCTGGGTGACAGAGTGAGACCTTGTCTCAAAAAAAAAAAAAAAAAAAAAAAAAAAGATACACAGGTTAAAATAGGTAACATCCTGAAGCCTCATTTTGTTTTTTGATAAAGCGGTGATAATCACATCTGCCTCTAAGGGCTGTGGAAACTGAAGGAGATATGGAATATAGAGCATAAAGCATCGCACCTCAAAAGAGCTCAATTACCACGAACTATAGTTGTACATGTAGGGTGTATGTGAGTACATATGCTGTCTTCTTTAAGGTTTATTGCCTTGCTAGGAAGTACACCAGCAAGATCACCCTAACATTGGGAGGTCGAGGTGGGCAGATCACTTGAGGTCAGGAGTTCGAGACCAGCCTGGCCAGCATGGTGAAACCCCATCCCTACTAAAACTAATACAAAAATTAGCCAGACCTGGTGGTGGATGCCTGTAGTCCCAGCTACTTGGGAGGCTGAGGCATGAGAATTGCTTGAACCTGGGAGGCAGAGGTTGCAGTGAGCCGAGATCGCGCCACTGCACTCCAGCTTGGGCAACAGAGCGAGAATCTGTCTCAAAAAAAAAAAACAAAAAACAAAAAACAAACAAACAAACAAAAGATCACCCTAACTTCAGTATAAAAACAAGCATGTTTTCAACGAACCCTCAGTCCTTCATATTATGAATTAGAGGATTAGTAGGTGTAGCAACCATGGGTCCCTGGGTGCTCGTTCAGTAGGTAACTTCTTGGTTGGAACTCTGTTTCACCTATCTGTTTAGGTTCTTTGGTTCTCTCAGGTCTTCTGCTGCACCCAGGGGCCCCTCTTCTTCTGTGGCTGATACTCAAACATCCTGAATGGGCAAGTAATTTATTTGCCACTGAATCTTATCAGAGGGCATTCTACCAACCTAAGAGAAACTGCCCACCTGGCAGAGAAATTCTGACTGTGGAAAATTACTGATCCACCCTGGACTACATAAAAAATCCATTTGTAAAAATCCTAAGAAGAGCAAATACTTCCCCTGGCAAGTTCTCCAGCAGGGTCCTTGGCTGGCAGGAGCAACCACCCTCGCTAGGCACCAACCAAAAGCCCAGTCCTGAGCGGTGACAAATCTGGAATCCTCTGGCAGACTCCAGTCCAGGGCCTCCCGCACAAAGGAGTTCCTTCTTACAAACTGAGCACTGAATATGAACACACTTAGAATTAGTTTTGGCTGTAAGGGAAAAGCCAATGTGGAAAATATAATCTGATGGATAGGATTTGAAATGAAAGACAAAATATGGCTCAGGCTTCCACAGCCTAAGCTCTTGGCAGAAGCATAAACACTCTGTGGAATCTAAGACCAGGACACAATATGATACCTCAGCAAGAACGCAAGGGTGGCAAGAGATTTCAATATTAAAGGACTTACTCCACTATTCAAACTGTGAATCACCAGACTCTAAATAGAGAGGAAAAGGTGTATCAGCCAGCATTTACCTTGCCTCCCCTGGGCTGAAAAACTCTTCTAGTGCCTGCAGCACTCTCTTACAAAGATGAATAAGACAAGTCCTGGCCCTTGAAGGGTTTGTACCTGGTTGGGAAGGCTGGCAGGTAACTAAAACACACGTCTTATATGGGACGTGCCAAAAGTTGAATAAAAGTGAAGGGCAGCAGGGGCAGATAACTCCAGTCTTCAGGGAAGGCAGATAAGATTTCCCAGAAGAGAAGAGAGGGCACCCCATCTGGGTCTTGGAAAGACAGTGGGATTCTGAGAGGAGCAGCAAGGACAGAGGCAGTTCAGAGAGGCCAGGACAGGGTGTGGGGAGGAATTGGGCTCTGCTTGGGTGTGGCAGCTTCTCAGCCAATCGGGGTCGAGGATGGGGAGATTTTGACCGTCCAGGGACGTTGGACCTGCCTCCTTGGTTCTTTCGAACACTTCAGGTCTGCTTTTAAATTGCAAAGCAACTCTGCCCTGTGTATCAACAATGAATTGGAATCAGGACAGAACTGAAAAGTCTATCTTTGCATATGTTTTTTGTTTCTTTTCTGCTATTTGAAAAAGTGATCACACATGCAAATCAACAATTGGCTCTTCGCCGTATCCAGCAAGTACTTATTCCTGAGTACACATTTACTCTCCACAGCAGTACTATAGGGGTTCCCTCAACCCTGCTTTATGGGGCCCTACCAGACCAGATCAACTTTTAGCTTAGAGATCACCCATGTGTTCTTGGCACATTGAAGGCTAGCCTTCAACACAAAAGGGTCATTATTACCATTGCAGGGCCACAAGTCCCTTGAAAATATCTGCAACATTGTTCCTGTTTGGTTTTTGTTTGGTTTACTGGGTTTCCTCTGCCTATTTGGGATGCAAATAGGAGTTAAAAATAATTCTAAAGGGATGCTATTAAGTACTTAGCTTTCTTTTGTATTATAAGAAACAATCCCATGTCTTGTTGGTAAAATCAAAACTATGTTGATGACAATTTAGATGTGAAATACCCAGCAGAGACAGACCATGATTATTTATGAAAGGCTCTATCAAGAAATTATTTACATCTTTGGGCAATTTCCACTTCGCTTGTGATTTAAGTCCTACGAGTATATTTCATCTAGTTATTCACACAAAGTTAATGGAGCTGTTCTGTACTATGTTTTTGATAGCACAGCATGCTGAATCTGACTCCCACCTTCCCTTCCCTAATTATTTGTAAGCTTTCCTCACCTCTGTTTTATTTTCTTCACAGAGTCATTCTTTATTTCAGAAGAGAGGCAACATGTGGAGTGTGAGATGTGGTTTTGGAATGTTCTCTAATTCCAGAGCCCTTGTTTGGGACCAGGTGGTGACCGGTCAGATTACAAAAACAGGAGAGTAATTTGTACTTGTCACCTGGAGAAGCTCTTGTCTAGAGATATCAAATACTATCCTTTTCACCTGATTCAGAGGAAAGAGGTAGGATCCTGGTGGCACCATTGTACCCTCTCAAAGTGCTCTCTAGTCCTCCAAATCGTAGCTTTATTTTCTCAGCGCTGAAATCATTGTGCTTTTCCCAGGCATTGAATTAAGAGGGAAGCAGTTGACTATTGGATGGGTTACTTGTCAGAAACTCATGCCTGTGGTGGTGATGGCAAAGAAAGTTCTGGCACCACAGTTTCAAGCTGAAGGACAGATTTATTGCGAGACTAAATCAGAAGAATATCCGTTATTTCTCCAGCATATTTTCAAATTAGATGAACATACCTGATCTCCTAATTCCCAAATCAATGGATTTTAAAGGGCAAAACAGTCACACCGCAACACTGAAAGAGATCAGCCCACGAAGCAGACTCTGTCATTTTTAGCCACAGGTTTACATGAGTGTGTCTTGGAATCAACACAGTGGCAAAGAGAATACATTTTTCCACCATAAACACATGGGGAGCCAACACCTCCAGGACACATGGCAGACTGTGTGAGATTGTTCTAATGGAGAAATAAACCTGTCACATAAAAACTTCATTCCCAAGAAAGCATCATCACCAAATGAAGGGGGAGAAGGTAGAAGGGGGAGAGGAAAGATGCAAACTGACATATTCTTAGTATATTCTATCTAAATTTCAACCATTTTCTCCATTATCCCTTTTACATCCCTAAAAAGATTTGTCAGGGGTAACTTTTCCTCCTATTTTACAGAAAAAGAAAAAGAAACTAAGTTTCAGAGAGTAAACTAAATAAGCTAAAGTCACACAATTAATAAAATATTATATCAGGTTCCACACCCAAGATTTCTTATTTGAAAGCCCATCTTCCCTTTAAGGGGCCACACTGCCTAATTCTACCCTGTTGTAATTCAGTATTAGTACTGAATTCAGTACTAATTCAGTGGAGTGTGAGAATTCAGTACTAATTCAGTGCTAATAATGAATTGCAACAGGTTAAAATAGGCAGAGGAAACCCAGCAAACCAAATGAAAACTGAACAGGAACAATGTTGCAGATAATTTCAAGGGACTTGTGCCCCTGCAATGGTAATAATGACCCTTTTGTATTGAAGGCTATCCTTCAATGTGCCAAGAACACATGGGTGAATTCAGTACTAATTCAGTACTAATACTGAATTACAACATACTCTAAAAAGCAAAGTCTAAAAAAGAGAAGAGGGTGGAAAGACACTAAGCTAGAAATTCCCAAGTTCTTCGCATCACAAGTAAGAGCAGGATTCTAGATTATTTTGGATAGGGTACAGAAAAAAAGCTCATTTACATTTGATGTTAGACTGCATTACGTAAGCATATTTTTGCTACAGCAGCAGAAGTCAAGCTACCTTCCCTAATACGTTCTGGTTGTACTAATACTGAAATTGGACCATGGATACAGACCACGTAGCAGCTGATTAAAAGGCACCAAGAGCTTTCATAGAAAGCCAATCTAGGGACAAAAGCTTTGTCCCAGATTGCAATGTTAGGAGGAAATTGTCTGGTGGCAGGAACAGGGGACCAAAGAAATTCAGAGATAAAACTTTCACCTTTATAGCCTGTCAAATTATATACCCTGAATGTACACAGACAAATTCCCCAGGCACTTTAGGAATCACATGTGGGTGTGTCTCTGTGTCTGTGCGTGTCTCTATGTGTCCCATTTGCCCTCTGAAGAAGGCTTAACTAGCTTACATCTAAGGATGCAACCCATTTCCAGAAGATGCAATTGATATTAAATCCCAGAAGGTAAGCAGCAAGAATGGAGCCCTACACACTGGTATGTACCAGTATCATTAGAGTCTAGGGAGGAACCAAAAAAGATCTTGCACTTCACCAATTTTATGCTGTGGAGAAAACTGTCCCCCCACATGATGAGCAGGGCAGGTTGCCAGCTCTCTAAAGAAATCACAGGTGGCCGATAAGGATAACCCAGTATCAGGAACCACAGTGGTAACAATCAAGCACACAATGTAAGTAGATTTCTTTTTAACCATCACTTTCCCGGAAATGGAAATATGCCATCAGGTGTGAACCTACTTAATCACTATATTGGAAGTTGCCACCTGGGCACAGTGGCTCACACCTGTAATCCTAGCACTTTGGGAGGCCAAGGCGGGTGGATCACGAGGGGTTCAAGACCAGCCAGTTCAAGACTAGCCTGGCCAACATGGTGAAACCTCCTCTTTACTAAAAATATAAAAATTAGCCAGGCCTGGTGGCGCACACCTGTAATCCCAGCTACTCAGGAGGCTGAGGCAGGAGAATCACTTGAACCCGGGAGGCAGAGGTTGCAGTGAGCCGAGATCGTGCCACTGCACTCCAGCCTGGATGCCAGAGTGAGACTCCATCTCAGGAAAAAAAAAAAAAAAAAAAGAAGTTGCCAACAAATAGCCAGGTTTGTTTTGAAGTCAATTGTTTGAAATTTCTAACACTTTTTCCCACAGAGAATATACCAAAAATACTTCCTACGTAAGTCTACAAAAGAATACTGGGAAAAAAAATCAAGACACCCAACTTTTCAAAGACTCCATGAACCTTGGGCTTTTTGTCTGTAAAATGGGCGTAATGATGCTCTTTCTGCCCAACTCATGGAAGTATTGAAAGGAAAATTTAGAAAATGTTTCACTGAACAGAGCCAAGGCACTTCCACATTACATAATGCATAAAGTGTATTCATAGAATGAAATCAGTCTCAAGCAATACTCTAGTCATGCTAGTAATGAAAAAACTAAAGAATAAGAAATTATAATACGGAGAAAATATTTGGGGGGACTCTGAATGTTGGGGCTAAAGGAAAACTGAAAAATGAATGATGAAGTAAATGATGGCTTTTCCTTTCTTTTCTTTATTTAGTTCCATCACCTTCTAACATGCCATTTAATTTACTTCCTGTCGTTATTGTGTGTCTGTCTCCCCTGAGAGACTGTCACCTCCCTGAGGGCAGGAATCTTGATAGGTTTGTTTATTCATTGCTACATCCCAAGCATCTAGCACAGTGACTGGCACATTGTAGTCAGTAAGCACATATTTCTTAACAAATTCATTTATAATGTGATAATGATGAAGGGCACCCAGTGCATCTTTGAGAAAGACTGATGGAATGACTTTGGGCCATTTCACAGGGGAAAATCTTCTGGCTGCTTTCTTTTAGTCAGGGATTTATGATGATAGAGGAATCTGGGGTTGCTCTGGACACCGTAGATCTCAAGGAGCTGGAACGGTGTTCTCTGAATATTTCGTGATGAAGAGTGAGAGCATCCGTCACCTCCCGGTCACCTCAGCTGCTCCTCTTCCCACACAGGGTGTGTGTGTGCTAACAACATGCTGGTACATCCGCTTTGGACTCTTCCACCCAGACGAACATCCGAATCTTCCATGGGGCCTTCCTCTCTCTCTTCCTCTGGGCCTTTTGTTGGCATTTCTCTTAGCAGAGTTCCATCCATTTTCCTAGAACCACTGCCTATTATCAAAAGGTCTGGAGCTAGGGGCAGGGAGCAGATTGTGGTGTGCAACCCTCTAGACTCTTTGGTGGAAGGGAGGAAGCTCCAGCCCACCTCTCCCTTTGGGGTAGGAGGAAAAGTCCAGGGTTTGCTTACCTAGGGGAGCCAGTTCTGCTGGGATCCAGGTCCCCATCTGCGCTGAAGTCTGTGTCCTCAAGCCAGTCCTGTCATTAACCCATGTTTCTTATTTAGTTCTTAGAATTTTAGAGTAAACTTAGAAATAAAATTCAACTTCCTCATTTTAGAAAAAAGAAAACTAAAGCTCAGAGAGGGAAATTGACTTGCCTAAGGTCACACAACTAGCAAGTCAGAGGCAGAGAAGCCTTCACCACCTTGACCACACCTGTCCTGGCAGCACCAGCTATGTCTGGGGAAAGTCAGGCACGATCTTGACAAGAGTCAATAGCAGCAGCGTGGTAAGAGTAGCAGCAAAAGGTTGCAGGACTTTGTAGGCATGAATCAGATTTTTGTAATTTTTGAAATGCTATAGCCAGATAAATCCAGTAATAGTTACTTGATTTATATTTTTTTAGAGTACTCATCTTTTTTTTCTAAAATGCTTTCCCAGCAGGTTACTTAAAATAACCTATTCCCACAATGTATTTCAAATATGGTTTCATTCACACACTTTGCTGCTTAATCTCAATATAGTCTTTTTAAGGTGTGATTGAACTCACAACTTCTTGATGTAATACAAATGAGTTGTCTTTTTCAAGAGATGTGGTTGAGTTTTTCATGTTCTTATTTATGGGTTCACAAAGTTAGGCTTTGGGGTGGTGAGTGAGAGGGAGTAAGTATAGGTGAAATCAAGCAGGCAGATCAACCCTAAACAATATTTTCCCAAAAAACAAGTTATCAACTGATGCCGTTGTGGAAAGTAGAGGGTTGCCTCTAAAGTCTAAATTGACAGATTAAAGAGGCCAAGAAAAACAAGAACTTTCAGGTCATAATATTCTAGAGCTCCTTTCTGCTACTTTTAAGTAGAATTGAAGGTGTATTGTCTAGTCCAACTATTTCACAGTTGGATAAGAAAACAAAAACCCAGAGTACAGACTGACTCGTCCAAGGTCAGCGAGGTCAGCTGGTTCCCAGTGGGATTCTGTTTTTTAGTGCAGAATTCCCACTGGGTGGAAGAGGGGAGCAGTAGGATAAAACCAGAGAGGAGCATGGAATTCTCAGGAAATGTCAGGAGCTCCTCCCTACCAATAGGGAAGCTCTCAAAGTGTTTTTGTCAACTCCAGCGAGTGCAGGCAAAAGAGAGTAAATGGATCTTTCAGAATCACCGGACACAGAGCATAAGCTAAGACTAGGTAAGCAAGTAGGCCTTCTTGGAGGTGAATTTATTTCTAGGACTCAAGATGTTCCCTGGATGGGGAGAGATTGCCCATGGGCGGGAGTGGGCTGACTGTCAAAGCCCCCACCAGCATTTACAAGTACGTTCCTAAGAGGCTTGCCTCTAGGTTCTAAGCCTGGAGACCTTGGGCAATGTCCGAAGATCCTTTGGTTGTCACAACTGGGGAAGGTGGCGCTACCCCCATCTAGTGCCTAGATGCCAGGGATACTGTGAAAAATCACAGCTGCCACTCTAGCAAAAAGTATCCCACTCCAACTGTCAGTAGTGCCACGGTTGAGGAAGAAACCTTTCTCTACCTACCTATCCATCAGTGTTCTGCTAAGACTCAGTATTACTTCATCAAATGCTACTTTCTGAACCCGAGAAATCAAATGACAATTATAATGGTTCATTCTTCTCTCTCTTTAGATCTTTCCATTTTAAACTGTCCCCCAATCCCTACCCCGGCCCCCCCAAAAAAAAATCCGGATGAAGGGGAGCTAAGTAGGAGAACAGGAAACAGCAATTTCAATAAAAATACTTAGCACTGAAACTGTATGCGTAGGAGAGACTATTTTCCATGTACTTACATTTTTCTTGTTCTTTGTTGTCATTCCACCATCCTTGGTAAATTTGTTTTCGTTTTAAGTGTTACAAGCAGTTATTATGTATTCCAGGCAGGGTTCCCAAGCTGTGACAATTTAAATGAGGGAGACTTTTTTGTAGGGAAAAAAAAATGATAAAAAAAATATAAATGGTTTGTTGAAACACTGAAGAAAAGCTTGTCTCAGAGAGCAAAATGCTTTTTTATGTAGTCTTAATATTAATCAAAAATGAAAATGTCCTTCACTTTGAAAGGGTAAGATTTGGCAGGTATGAGATATAAGAGGGCAACGAGAGTCTCCTCCACATTGACAACTGCATGTTTCTTGAAAAGACTTTGAAAGAAATAGTATATAAGGAGCCACAAGTTATTTTTAAAATGGCTTAAATCTTTTACATGTTCACCTCAAAGAAAGAGAGAAACTCACAATAACAGCGTGGAAGAAGAGAAGAGATTGTGGATGAAGGATCTGAAAACTTGGATTTTATCCAAGATCGTTAAAATGTTCCATGACCTTGGGCAAATGATCTATCGCTTAGGTTTCCGCTTACTCTAAATAATAATAATAATAATAATATGTGACTTGGCTGGACTCAGTGGCTCATCCCCATAATCCCAGAGCTTTGGGAGGTCAAGAGGGGAATATGGCTTGAGGCCAGGAGTTCCAGACCAGGTTGGGCAACATGGGGAGATTCACTTCGTCTCTACAAAAAAATTAAAAATTAGCCAGATATGGTGATGAGTGCCTGTAGTCCCAGCTACTCAGAGGGTGAGGCAGAAAAATCACTTAAACCAAGGAGTTCGCAGTTGCAGTGAGCTAAGATTGTGCCACTGCACCCTAGCCTGGGCAACAGAGTGAAAGCTGTCTTTCTAAATATTACACATAATAGTAATAATAACGCATATCTTACCGACTTCATAAGGTTATTTCAAGGTTCCAAAGGTATGTGAGTGAAAATACCAGTGCTCAGACTCCCCTCATATTCCTTTACAGTTCCCACACCAGCGTGATCAATGCTTTCATGAATACAAAGAGCGATTACTCCTGGCAAACAAAGTCAGGATCAAACCAGGAATTATGACAAAGGAGACTGTTGTGTTACTTATTACACATTTTCAAAGTTCCTTTTTTTAAATTCTTTTTTTTGTCAGTTTAAGGTGAGGCATTATTGGTGTAGGATGTATATAGCCCAAATAAATATTTTTACAGAAAAAAAAAGTCATGACAAGGTATCATGCCCCTGAAACCAAAATATTGGAATGTTCGCTCTCAAAGGGAAAATTTGCTTTCTTGAAATTTCTGACAAGCTGGTAAATAAGTGAGAGAGTTAGCAGGGCATGTTTCTTACAATGCAGAAGGAGCCAACCAGTGGAATTTATTTACCTCGTAAAGTCGCTCAAAATCTTATCAGTTATGTTGCAGCATTAATATGAGACAGGGAATGCATCTTTGGTTTGCAGAGGTTCGGTGACAGGCTGGCGTTGACACAAACGGAAAATTAATGTTAAAGGAAAGGAGAAAAAAAAAACAGCACTAGATGACAAACCAGCATATCCAAAAAGAAGAGAAGAACATTTGGAAGTTGTTATTTCTTTATGTGTCTTTACTATTTTTCATGCAGAATTTTATGGAGGCCACAAAATGGTGGGTAAAGGAAAACTAGTGGATGTAATTTGTTTAGACTCTCAAAGGGCTTTTGATAAAGTCCTACACAGGAGACTATTAAGGAAACTTGGTAACTACTGGGCAAGAGGTAAAGAGCTGTCAATCATGGGTTAAAAGTGGGTTAAGAGATAGAGGGGGAGCAAAAGAATAAATAACCAGCTCTCAGCATGGAAAGGAGTTAATTGTGGGGTGTCAGCGATTGATGCAAGAGCACTGTCCTCCAGGATACGTGGTAACATCCTAGAAAATGGACTAAATAATGAGGTGCTGAGATTTGATGACTACACAAAACTATTTTGGTTCCCTAAGTTTACACAGATGGATGTGAAAAACATAGAATCCAAACTCAGTAATTGGGCAAAACAGTGGCAGATGAAGCTCAGAACAGACAAGTGCAAAGTCATGCACATTGGAAGTAGCAACTTAAATTACTCATCCACTCGGGTAAGTTCCGAATTAGTTCTAACCTTACAGGAAAAAGATGTAGGCTCCCAGAAGACGTCTTAATGAAGATGTATACATGATGCTCAACAGAATTTTAAAACAGAAAAGCAAATATACTGTTAAATTGTAGTAAGAATAACAGAGAATATATTCCAATGTTGCTACAAGATCATTGAACCCCTTTGTCCTACATTTAGTTAAAGTCACCTCATTTCCAAAGGAAGATGGTAAAAATAGAAAGCAGCATCTGATAACATCCAGGAAAATAATTAGGAGCAGTGGGAAGGGACAGGCAAAATTTTATATGGGAAGTGTTTTTTTAAGTGAGTAATTAGTTAATAATTTGAACAAAGGAAAGTTGAATATAAGGAGGGTATACATGCCTTCTGTAAAGGTAAAAATGTATAGTAATAATTTTGCAACTTAGATTGTAGGTAGACTAGAAACTGTCTATAAATGGCGTCAAAGATAACCTGGGTTTTCTTCTGATGTGAGATGCTGTGAACTGATGGAGTTCTGTTTCTCCTCATGAAAGTCAGTCCATCTTCCAACCTACAGTGGCCATATTTCATTTGTTCTAAGATGGGAATTAAGGGAATATGCCCATTATAAAGTTTCAGGATGGGTGCGGTGCTTCGCGCCTGCAATCTCAGCACTTTGGGAGGCCCAGGTGGGAGAATCACTTGAGGCCAAGAATTCGAGACCAGCCTGGGCAACATAACAAGAACCCATCTCTACAAAAAGTAACAGAATTAGTCGGGTGTGGTGAAGTGTGCCTGTGGTCCCACCTACTCAGGAAGCTAAAGTGGGAGGATCTCTTGAGCCTAGGAGGTCAAGGTTGCAGTGAGCCGTGATGGTCCCACTGCACTTCAGCCTGTGTGACTTTGTCTTACAAATAAAAGAAACAAAAAATAAAGTTTCATAGATGTTATTTGTGACTTTGTCTCAAAAATAAAACAAACAAAAAGTAAAGTCTCATAGATGTTATTTCTAAAATCATTTATGATATTTTGTCTCTTCTTCCAAGCCCAGGAAGTTGCATATTGATTTCATATTGATGTTATATATCAATTCCAATGAAATAAAGACAGATGCCAGGTTAATCCAACAGTTAAGTCATTGCATTCACCTTATCCTTTAAGTTCCCAGATGCACAAATCATCGCACACTTTCCCTCTTCCCTCTTCTCCAGGAGGCAATTTATCCATGGACCTGACCACCAGGAGCAGTAAGATGTTTTTTGCCTCTCTGTCCTTTCCTTCTCCCCAGACGTTTAGCTGAGATTGGCAACTATGGTTACTGAAGTCCAGAGGAACCAAACCCCAGGCTTCCAGAGATTAAGCATCCATTGATGGAGGCCAGAAAGAAATACTCTCCCCCAGTGCGAAAGTGCTTTATAATTGACCCAGTGCTTGTTGAGAAAATGACATCCTCACACTCAACTAAGGATTGCACAAGTGGGCAGGTGCATGGAGAGTGAGGGAAAAAATGGGTGAGGTGGAAAGCGAGGACAACTACTGAGTAATTCCCTTCCCGCAGCATTTATACCTCACCAGAAGATTGGAACTGAGCTGTTGGAGTCTTGGGTGCTTCTTAGACTGTATTTACTATTTACTATGTTCAAGCAATTGATGTGGTATGGGACTTCAGAAGTACCTTTCCCTGTGTGTTTTCCTTCCTGAAATCTAAAACTTGAGCACTGTGGTAAACAAAAATAAACGAGGAATGAATATCAATAAAGCATGGGCAAGAACAAACCAAATACTGATGTAACAATAGCATTAATAGAAGCTAAAATTTGAATTTCACTGCAAAAAGAGTCTCAGCAGAGAAATTTTTTTTAAGTCTTGCAAGTGGTGTATAAGTATTCTGTAAAGGATGAGCTTACCTTTAAGAAATGATATATATATTTTAGACAGGCATTTAAATGCTTAATGAAACATTTCAAGTGACATATAGATATTTTCCTCTTCAAATAGGTAGATTCTTTCTAAAAAAGGGCATAAGGTAACATTTTCCACAGAAACTCTGCAAATCATAAAAGGCAGACATTTTGCTAAGTGTTGGCATCACACAAGAGGGTTATATCAAGTGGAAAGTTACTGGCATGGGTCAGTGTTTACATAAGTATCTTTCTCTCTCCACTCTTTGTATCAAATGTCTTACAAGCTTCTTTTCAAAAGAAAAATTATAGATATATATACGCAGCTGTTGAATCACTTGCTATTTTAGGAAACATTTACTCATCATTTATCCCTAGTTCTACCAATGACGTGGATGTCAACATATTGATATTGCCCTCTCAGCTTCCACTCATACCTCACCATCCCCCAGTCTCTACAGAGCCCAGATATTAAAGCATCTTTTGTGAATGGCAGTATCACCACCACCATCATCCAAAACTGTTAAACTTACACATATACACAAATGCAGAGAGACAGAGGGAAATGTCTTCAGTCCCTTCAGTGTTGGTCACCTAAAAAGGAATTAAAATTCTTGTAAACAACGCGTTCAGACGGACGTTACTTACCTAAGACAATAACTCTCCAGAATATATCCAAAAAGAAAAAGATTCCTGAACAGTGAAAATAGATGTCAAAAATCCATGCATTTCCCTTTCTCATGAACCCTTCAGATTGTCCCTCAAAGTAAGTTTACTTTTTAAAAACTTCATTAATACATTAATTGCATAAGAATATTTTTCTTCAGTTTAAATCATGTTAGCTGTTTATGAATTAAATGATAGTTCATGATAACATATATTTTAAAAATCTTAACAGCTTTATTGAGATGTAATTCACATGGCATAAAATGCATCCATTAAAGTGTTCTATTCAATGGTTTTTAAGACATTTACTGATATGTACACCTATCACCACAGACAATTTTGAACATTTTCATCACCTCAGAGAGAAATCTCATAACCTTTAGCTGTTACTCTCCTGCCTCTCTATCTTCGTTCCCACCCCAGCCCTAAGCAAACACTAACCTACTTTCTATCTCTATAGATTTTTCTGTTCTGGACTTTCACATGAATGGAGTCACAGAATACATGATCTTTTGTGACTGATTTCTTTCACTTAGCATAATGTGTTTAAAGTTTATCCAGGCCGGGCGCTGTGGCTCATGCCTGTAATCCCAGCATTTTGGGAGGCCAAGGTTGGGGGATCACTTGAGCCCAGGAGTTAGAGACCAGCCTGGGCAACATGGTGAAACCCTGTCTCTACAAAAAATACAAAAATTAGCAGGGTGTGGTGGTGCAAGGCTAGGTGGTCCTAGCCTCCCAGCTACTTACGAGGCTGAGGTGGGAAGATAGATTGAGCCCAGGCAGGGGAGGTTTCAGTGAGCCAGGATTGTACCACTGCATTCCAGCCTGGGTGACAGAGTGAGATCGTGTCTCTAAATAAATAAATAAATAAAATAGTTTATTCATGCTGTAGCGTGTATCGGTGCTTCATGCCTTTTTATGGCCAAACAATATTCCATGGACTGGATATACCAAATTTTACTATTTGTTTTTCAGTTGATGGACATTTAGGTTCTTTCCACTCTGGCTATTGTGAATAATGCTTCTGTAAACATTCTTATACTCACATTTCTGCGTGGACATATGTTTTCATTGCTCTTGGATATATGCTGAGGAGCAGAAGAGATAGGTCATATAGTAACTGTGCAATCATTGGAAAAACTGCCAGATTATTTTCCAACATTGTTGTACCATTTTACATTCCTGCCAACAATGATAAGGGCCCCAATTTCTCCACATCCTCATCAACCTCTTATTTTCGGACTTTTTTATTGTAGCCAGTGGGTGTGAAGCGGTATCTCACTGTAGTTTTGATTTGCATTTCCCTGATGACTAATGATCTGGTACACCTTTTCATGTGCTTATTGACCCTTTGTATATTTTCCTTGGAGAAACATCTATTCAGATCCTTTGCCCATTTTTTAATTGGGAACCAGTTACTTTTACTTTACATATAATGTTAAAGCTGATTTTTCAGCTAATGAAATGATGAGAAATAGCAAATAAGAAGTGGGAAGGAGCTATTAGAGACAGCCACACCAACTAACCTGGTATAACAAGAGAAAGAAAAAATTATAGAGAACAAAGATAAAAACCTCAAAAAACAGAGCGTTCTCTAGTCCTATAGAGGCAATTTCAATTGGCCCTGACAGCATCTCTGTGCTATAATATGGCAAGTGACTGAAGTTTACTGTGATTATCTTAAATCCTCTTTATAGGATCATTTTAAATTCTATTTTTTTTGAAAGGCTAGGAGGATTATAATACAATTTGGAGCTATGCTGAAGGGGAATTGACAGTTATTATCAATGGTGTACTCCTAAATGTTTAACAACCATCTCTCCAAGGGGAAGAAAAAGTCTGATTCATACTTTCACTATAACTGATTTCAAGCTACCAAATCAGGTCAACCCGCTCAAGAACTTCCAGAAAATTCAGCTACCAGCTCCCGAACATTAGAAGCCAGTTTAGTCTTACTACAGCTTAATGTATGACTTTTATAACTGGTCACTACGTTCATCTCCTTACATACTGCTATAGTTTGAATGTTTACATCCCTTCCAAAATTCATGTTGAAACTTCATCCCTAATGCAATAGTATTAAAAGGTATGGAATTGGGAGGTGATTAGGCCAAAGGGCTCTGTTCTCATGAGTGAATTCGTGCTCTAATAAAAGGTCTGGAGGGAATGAGCTAGGTCATTTTTTTTTTCACTTCCTTCCTTTCTACTATGTGAGGACACAGCATTCAAGGTGCCATCTTGGAAGTACAGAGCAGCCCTCACCAGATGCTGAACCTGCCATTGCCTTGACTTGGACTTTCCAGTCTCTAGAACTTTAGAAAATGTTTGTTCTTTTCTTTTTCTTTTTCTTATTTTATTTTATTTTATTTTATTTTATTTTATTTTGAGACGGAATCTTACTCTCACCCAGGCTGGAGTGCAGTGGTGCAATCTCAGCTCACTGCAACCTCCACCTCCTAGGTTCAAGAGATTCTCCTGCCTCAGTCTTCAAGTAGCTAAGACTACAGGCATGTGCCACCACATGCAGCTAATTTTTGTATTTTTAGTAGAGACAGGGTTTCACTATGTTGGCCAGGCTGGTCTCAAACTCCTGACCTCAAGTGATCTGCCCACTGCCTCCCAAAATGCTGGGATTATAGGTGTGAGCTACCTTGCCTGACCTAGAAAATGTTTGTCTTCATAAATTACCTAGTCTCAGGTATTCTGTGAAAGACACATGACCTCATTTACTGTGCTCAGCAACCTCAAAGAATAAGTAAGCGTATTCATTCCCCTTTTACACAGAAGTAGACTAAGGCTCAGAAAAAGTTTAGAAGCTTGTCCAGGGAGACACAACCAAGTATTGCCATGATGTTCTCTCCAAAGAGTGCGTTCTTCCTAGTACAGTAAATCAATTCCTCATTTTTAAAAGTGCGCTAAGAAGAATTCTTTTTTTTTTTTTTTTTTTTTTTTTTGAGACAGGATCTTACTCTGTTGCCCAGACTGGAGTGCAGTGGCACAATCTTGGCTCACTGCAACCTCTGCCTCCCAGGCTCAAACGATTCTCCTGCCTCAGCCTCCGGAGTAGCTGGGATTACAAGCATGCACCACAACGCCCAGCTAATTTTTGTATTTTTGGCAGAGACAGGATTTTGCCATGGTGGCCAGGCTGGTCTCGAACTCCTGACTTCAAATGATCCACCTGCCTCGGCCTCCCAAAGTGCTGGGATTACAAGTGTGAGCCACCGCACCCAGCCAGAACAATTCTTAAACTGGGTTAAAAGGCACTTCTGAAGGAATGTCATCCATTATTCTGAAATTATACTCATTTGAAACACCACAGGCCTCGGCATCAATGGGCAAGTGAGGTGTTGATACATAGCTATTTCTTTTTTTTTTTTTAATTATACTTTAAGTTCTAGGGTACATGTGCACAACATGCAATTTTGTTACATAGGTATACGTGTGACATGTTGGTTTGCTGCACCCATTAACTCGACATTTACATTAAATATTTCTCCTAATGCTATCCCTCTTCCAGACCCCCACCCCATGACAGACCCCTATGTGTACTGTTTCCTGCCCTGTGTCCAAGAGTCCTCATTGTTCAATTCCCAACTATGAGTGAGAACACGCGGTGTTTGGTTTTCTGTCCTTGTGATAGTTTGCTCAGAATGATGGTTTCCAGCTGCATCCATGTCCCTGCAAAGGACATGAACTCATCCTTTTTTATGGCTGCGTAGTATACCATGGTGTATATGTGCCACATTTTCTTAATCCAGTCTATCATTGATGGACATTTGGGTTGGATCCAAGGTTTTGCTATTGTGAACAGTGTCGCAATAAACATACGTGTGCAATATACGTAGATATTTCTTACTGAAACAACTAACAGCAGCTTCATCAGAAAAAAATGAGCAGAGGACTGATCAGTGATAAAGCCTAAAGTCAAGTAGGAATTTACAAACAAAGCTTCCCAGCACAAGCAAGCAGTGTAGAAAGTGGCTCCAAGTCATCATGGGATAGTCTTTCCAGCTTCACATTCATCTGTGACTCCTGCCAAGGCCAGCCCCTGCAAGGGCCCAGCAAGGGACTCTTCCACCAGTTCCAAATGCCCTAAGTGTGTTCATTCATGCATGCAAAGTTAGTGCATTAGCACACCTTGACAACCTTATGGCAAAAATGTGAGAAATTCCATTTCAGCCTATAGTATGCGACAATATTCCCCTCTATTTGCATTATGCATTTTTAAAAAAAGTAACGCCTAACCCTACTTTTCGAAAGCAGAGAAAGTATATCTCGGGACTGAGCATTACCCAGATTCTATTCAAATAAAACAGCAAATTCTCCACCCAGAAGCTAATGACTACTGTGATGGTTAATATTGAGTGTCAACTAGATTAGATTGAAGGATACAAAATATTGATGCTGGGTGTGTCTATGAGGTTGTTGCCAAGGAGATTAACATTTGAGTCAGTGGGCTGGGAAAGGCAGACCCGCCCTTAATCTGGGTGGGCACAGTCTAATCAGCTGTCAGCATGGCTAGAATAAAAAGTAGGCAGAAAAAGTTAAAAGAGAGACTGGCCTAGCCTCCCAGGCTGCATTTTTCTCCCGTGCTGGATGCTTCCTGCCCTTGAACATCAGACTCCAAGGTCTTCAGTTTTGGAACTTGGACTGGCTCTTCTTGCTCCTCAGCCTGCAAATGGCCTATTGTGGTACCTTGTGATCATGTGAGTTAATACTTTTAATAAACTCCCCTTTATATATATATATTTATTCCATTAGTTCTGACCCTCTAGAGAACCCTAATACAATTTTTATACTTAAAAATTTGTAATTAGGCCAGGAATGGTGGCTCACACCTGTAATCCCAGCACTTTGGGAGGCTGAGGTGGGAGGATCACCTGGGGCCAGGAGTTCGAGACCAGTCTGGCCAACATGGTGACACCCCGTCTCTACTAAAAATACAAAAATGAGCTGGGCGTGGTGGCATGTGCCTGTAATCCCAGCTACTTGGGAGGCTGAGGCACAAGAATCCCTTGAACCCAAGATGCAGAGGTTGCAGTGAGCTGAGATTGCACCATTGCACTCCAGCCTAGGCAACACAGTGAGACTCCATCTCAAAAAAAAAAAAAAGTAATTAGACACATTGTGTAGAAGGAATCACTTATGCAACCAGTGGCAAGTTTCAACTTCTGTTTCCAGCCAGTATCGAAGAGGTGGGTTGATCTACCACGGGGTAACACATTCCCTTTGCCCTATCTGGCACCCACCATGGAATATATTACTCCGTTATGGAAGCTGCTATTATGTGCTTGTTTGGTAAGAAGGACTTGCAGTTCAGCAACCAAGCTTGTACTAGCCAAGACTCAAATCTCTCCACATACCAATGTCCACAGGTTTCAATACTACAAAAATCTAAGAAGGATATCAGTAAAGGCTTTGGAAGTCTCCCTTTAATTTATGGTGAGAACACAGAGCTATATTCTCTCAATGTCTCAAGAAACTGGGACCACTGATGTACAATACTCTTCATTGTATTTTGCTGTGCTCTATATTCAAACCTGAATGAACCGGATTTAAAAAACACGCACTTTTTTTTTTTTAACCTTTCACCTAACAAAGAATACAATAAACAGTAGCCTCATTCAGACATCTTTGGTACAGGGCAGAATGCTTTAGACACTTACTATTAGTCTTATTAAGTTTTATTAGGCTTGGTAGTAGACACGTAAGGGAATAAGAGGAAAAGAGATAAGAAGAAGGCAGCTATGGGCAAAATTTGGGACTCCCCAGACCCCTTTTCCACAGCCCACATCTTTGGCACCCACATCCACCCACTACAGATGGCCTGTCAATGCCTTTCCAGGGCATCACAACATTCTAGCCCAATCGTTTTCATGCCGTGCTCTCTTCGTCCTGTCTCCGGGCCCCTCACACTCCACTTTGCAGGTTAGACATCTGGAATCTCATGTCCTCGGGGCCAGGTTTGGTTGTT
Source organism: Macaca mulatta (assembly GCF_049350105.2). Lineage (NCBI taxonomy): Eukaryota > Metazoa > Chordata > Mammalia > Primates > Cercopithecidae > Macaca > Macaca mulatta. The sequence continues at coordinate 44,538,241 of NC_133409.1, read as the reverse complement.
AGGAAGCACAATAAACTAGTCCTTTCAACTAATAGGATAGAGTAAAGTAGAAGACACCACTCACTTCACCACCTCGTATAGGTACATTCAGACCGCTACCAGGGCTTCCCAGAGGTGATGGCCACTCTTTTTTTTTTCTTTTTTCACTCCGCCTCCCAGGTTCACTCCATTCTCTTGCCTCAGCCTCCTGAGTAGCTGGGACCACAGGTGCCCACCACCACGCCTGGCTAATTTTTTGTATTTTTAGTAGAGACCGGGTTTCGTCACCAGGATGGTCTCGATCTCCTGATCTTGTGACCCGCTCGCCTCAGCCTCCCAAAGTGCTGGGATTACAGGCGTGAACCACCGTGCCCGGCCAATGGCCTCTCCTTGATTGACTCACTCCAAGGCTGATCCCAGGGGTGAGGATCCTAGCCCAGGCTATAAGAAGAGATAATACCGTGTCGGGCTTCATCTTTGGCCACTGGGCTGGAGATGGCTGAATGAGGAATGATTCAGGGATATCCCCTCAGGGAGATCACAGTGCTTAGACCTGGCCTCATCAGTCGGCATGCTCCCTAACAGTATGCAGATGGACTAGCTGCAATCCAGCTAGCCTTCCTGGAGGAATCACTTCTACTCCCATCTCTGTGCAGGTTAACCACAATCAACATTTGAGTCACAATACCCAAGATATATGGATGGCTTGTAGAAAACAACCTTTTAGAATTCCAGCACCAGTAACACCAGTCTCTAGCAACAGCCCTTGTCACAACCAAGATATTGTGAGTTGTGCAACCAATTTCATGTGGCTAGGAGGTTCTTTTGTTTGGCAGCCAGGTAAAACAAGGGCTGACTCCTTTAAGCAGTCTCCCTTCCCCTACATACCCTTCATGCACAGAATTCCTTTCGAAGCCACCGAAAATCCCTTTCCCAAAACAGAGATGACAACAATTCGTTTGTTTTCGTGTGAACCTAGGCTCTCCCACCAACTATCCTAGCTAGTTCCCTTTTCTCTTTCAGACCTCTTCTCAAAACTCCCACATTCCACATTCCCAGGAGGGCTTTTCCAACGATGGGTCTTCTCTAAATCAAAATGGCTACAGTCCAAAGGTTGTACCAAAGAAAAATTCAGCTAGCTCCAGCAAAGCCTCAGCAGTATGATTGACCTTTCTTCCTGCATGTTTTTATTATTGTTTACTTGTCATATCTGTCCCAGTTAGGTGATGAACATGAGGTAGGAATCGCTTTCATCCCTGTGTTTTTATAGTACTTCAAATGAATACTCCACTCAGTAAATTGAAAATCATTATTATATATAAATACATATGCTAATGCATGACCTGGAAGATCAAGTGGCAGAATGAATAAACAATTACTGGTAAACACCAGGGTATGGCATTTCGAGGAAGTCATCACAGAATAACCAGCAATTATCTTCGCAAACTTAAGGTGAGGTATGTATGGACCGAAAGAGAGAAATGCACATGTGTTTCTAAAAGAAAAATAAGAAAACTCAAAAAATTTGACTCAATGTCTTAACATTCAAATCCAGAAATATATTGCAATCCTATAGACACACATACACACACGAACACACACACACTAGCTTACTGTAAAAAAAATCAAGACAGTTTTGTTTAAAAAGAAACTGTCTTAATCAGTTTCTTTTTAATTAGCATTTGACTAAGATCACATTAGTCAACTGCTACTCCTCAGAAGTATGACAAGTCCGGTAAAAATCAAGTAGAAGGCGAAGACATGAAATACTTTTGAGTATTGTGCAGTTTTAAGCGTTGTCTTGCTATTGGGCAATTCAGAACTGCACCCTGAAATCATCCCCTCATCCGGTAGATGCATAAGCGATTAGAAGGCCTTTCTCACTAAGTAATTATTAATGGTCCAGTGGCAGCCCAGAGATGCATACCTCATGGAATTCCAGAGAGGTTGGTCTTAACTTAGTGCTATTTTTAGTAGTGACTTAGATGATGGGAGAGAATGTGGTTATTAAATTCAATGACATCAAATGAGGTGTGGTACATTCCACTTTGGAAAACTGGATAGAAGTGCAAATGATCTTGATAAGTTGGAGAAGTGGGTGGACATAAACAGGTTGAGGTTCCGTAGTGTCATTCACATGGGAAGAAAAACAAACCACACAAATGCAGGATTCATTCTGTGATGTCATACAGAAGACGCTCTGGAGATCTTCGTCAACACAAGCTATTAGGGTTCATGCTTGAGCTTTAAAAGCATGTTTGATTCAGTAAAAGAAAAACAGGTGTTCTTTCCTTGATGCTCAGTACCAGCTACAGGCTATCCTAGAATACTCCATACCATCTTTAAGTTCGCATTTTAAAGTGGAATATGGAGAATGTGAGGGTGTTTAATACAAAATCAGTTTTTTAAATTGGTTATATGTTGACGAAATATCCCTTAGAGAAACAACTAAAATCATAAAGCTATTTGGCCTAGAGAAGACTGTGAAAGGGACTTACCCATTTTCAACCTCAGGAAGAAGAAGGTGGAAGAAAACACTTTCAAATTCAATTAGAAAAGCTTTCTAATTTTTCTTTTAAAAAGGCTATAGAAAATCAGATATCCCTCACTGAAAACTTCGAAAAATGGGTTTAAGTTGCAAATAGCTTTATGTGCAGACAGAAGACTAAACTACACCTGGGAAAGTAAAATCATAACCAAAATCTCTGTGTGTCCAGTTTATCTGGTTTGTCTCCCTTTTATCTGACAAAGCAAGCAGGGTTGGGAAGGAAGAGGAAGAACTGTCCAGGGCTTCAGGACCCTCACTTCCTTGACAGGACTCTGACAGCTCAAGCCCCATCGCTCACTCTTGCTTCCCAGGTCTAAATGCTGCATTGCTTGGATTCTTGGCTATTTTGTTTCAGGGATGGTCACTTTGCAGGTAATATTGAGCACAGAAACACACACACACACACACACACACACACAAAGCCCCAGCCCTTCACCACCTCTAAGGTGGGATGCAGCCTAATTCCCCTCAAATCTCACTTTTGCTCATTCCTATCACTGGGCTTTTGCTCAAACCTTGGGCTCTGGTCTGAAATGCATAACACATCCTTTCATCGCCCTCCTAAGAACTCCCTGCTTTTCAAGACCGGATGCAGTTCCACCTCTCACAGAGCCTGTCTGACCTCTTCCAGTCATAGCAATTTCTCCTTCTTAGGAACTCTGAGCATTTGTTTACCGTCAATGTCATTCACTTGATACATAGTCACACTCAGCCTTGTGACATCTCAGGTACTGTTGAATCACCATTTAACATTTACTGTGTGTCTACACTGTACTACTACCTAGGCCATAAACTCTTTAGGGTGAGGATTATGTGTTAAACTGTGTTGTATCTACAGTACCTAACTCAGCAAGTGATGTACTCTGCCCATGGTAGGGACTAGCTTATTCCTTGCTTAATGAGTGAATGAATGACTAAGGAGAATGTTTAGAGTAAATCTGATCTGGAAACGTTGCTCTCTACCTTGGAAAACTGTTTCTAAGGAGAGATTTTCATGAGAAAATAAAACCCAATTCAGGGAAACACTTTACATTTCATAAATTTTTGGTGGGAAAAGTAGATGTCAACATTATAAAACCCAATAAAACAATCACAATGTCTGTTTATTTATAGGAAATATTAAATTACACAGTTCCTCACAGGAAAAGAAAACCAAATACCGCATGTTCTCACTTATAAGTGGGAACTAAACCCTGGGTACTCAGGGACACTGGGGACTACTAGAGGCAGGAGGGAGAACGGGAGGAGAAGGCAGAAAAACTATTGGGTACTATGCTCAGTACCTGGCTGAGAGGATCCATCGTACCCCAAACCTCAGCATCACACAATATACTCATGTAACAAACCTGCACACGAACGCTTTGAATCTAAAATAAAAGTTACAATTAAAAAAACAGTGGTTAATACTTGGCTTCTCATCAACAACAGTGGAAGCCAAAATTCTTGTCAATCAAGAATTCTAGGTACAGATAACTCTCCTACAGGCTGTAATAGCCATAGCTTTACCAATAAAGCAATGGCATTTTCAAAAAAATTGTTATACATCACCAATATATGCAATTCTTTTTTTCTTTTTTATTTTTTTGGAAACGAAGTCTCGCCCTGTCACCCAGGCTGGAGTGCAATGGCTCCATCTCGGTTCACTGCAACCTCCACCTCCTGGGTTCAAGTGATTCTTGTGCCCTAGGCTCTGGAGTAGCTGGGATTACAGGTGTGTGCCACCACACCTAGCTAATTTTTGTATTTTTTAGTGGAGATGGGGTTTCTCCATGTTGGCCAGGTTGGTCTCGAACTTCCGACCTCAGGTGATCCCACCTCAGCCTCCCAAAATGGAGGGATTACAGGCATGAGCCACTACACCCAGCCATATATACAATTTTTATTTGCCAATTTTAAAAAGTGAATCTAAAGAAAGCAGAAATTAAGAAACTTTCAAATTAACAAATGCAGAAAATGTATCTCTAGCAGATCTGCCCTCACCACCAAAGGGAGTTTTTCAGGCCAAAATTACACTAGCCAGTGACATAAATCCATATGAAGAAATAAAGATAATCGTAAAAGTAACTACATAGAAAAATATAAAAGACAGTGTGAATGAATTTTTGCTTGTAACTCTCATTTGTTTTCTTAAAAAACTGCATTAAGGAAAAATTATAAAGCTGTTATTGATTGGGCTTACAGCATATAAAGCTGTAATTTATAATAATTGGCAATAATAGTACAAAAAATTTAAATAAATAAATACATTACCAATTTCCTAAAATGATAGATTATAAAAAATACACAATTTTTGATATATGCATCTAAGTAGAACACTTATTATTAGCATATGCAATATGAAAGCAAAAAAACCCACTGTGTGTGTGTTTAAGATGATTTACTCTAATAAAATTTGAACACTTCTCTTTTATTACTTTAAGATTAATATTTTATGTTCATTCTGTTCCAGCTCACTATGACTGGTCTTTCTACTAATACTCTAACAAAGTGTCAAAGGTGGTGGCTATTTTTAAAAATGTATCCAGCCATATCTTAGATTTTGAGTTTAGGACACAGGTTTTGCAGAGACAAATATCCCATGATAGTTGCAAATTGGGTTGCATTTGAACCTATGACCTGGAGCCTACAAGCACCATATCCACAGCACCTTCTCAACAACCTCAACATGAAGCACAGCTATTGTAAGCAGTGTTCAGTTGTTTGTTATCTAAATACTGCAGTTAGACGTTGAAATCTTTGAAAAATACTAAGGCAGCATTATGATGTGCATTGGTTAAGAAGGTTGTTTGACAGCTCAGTAAGACCTGTTGCTTGCTTGAACTATACTTGGAGTAATTTCCTAGGAACCTTTTGCCCATGGTAGCAACACAATGTCCCCCAAATTTCCAAAATATTCAGGATGTCCAAAGATCTTGTAAATGCAAGTGGGGTTGGTTGGGGTAGAGAAATGAATTTTGGCATGAACTATGGATTTGAGAATCAACCAAAAAAAGAATAATTTCCTTTCATTAATCCTCCTGTCAACCTAAGGTAAAGATTATTTTTAAATAAGGACACTAAACAGACAGGACCCAACTAGTAAGTTTTCTAGTTGAGTCCTGACGAGTACGAAGAGTGCTGGTTAAGACTGTGGATGGCAGAGCTGGGGCCTGTGGGTCTCTGAAGCCAGTTTCTCAGTCATTATCCTATTCTACCTGCATGCCTGAAATAATATTTGTGCAGTGTCTAGTACAGCACCTAGGACATACTATTAATTGCCCAACTAGTTGTTCCTTATACTCTTTGGGATAAAGTAGCTCATCACATATCCAGGGCAGGCAGGATGGATTCCCTGCACGGAGGTAGGGCCCCGAATGGAAGGGTCACAAGGCAGGTGTCTGGATAAGCAGAACAGGGGCTCCCATGCCAGGGGCCTATCTCCCATCTGTTTGCCCAGTACCTCTGCTATTGGCGTAGACACAGTGAGTGTTCCCCAGCTGTTTACTGAATAAACTGAACGAAAGAACAAAGACAGAGCAAGGAACAGGAGCAGAAGCAACATCCTGAAAATCTAAGGTGCTGTCACTATAGCAATTACAAACTAAAGTCACGAAACTTTCTTTTAAAGCTAGTATTCATTCTCTGAGCGCATTATCCTGACATATTCTCTTCCCCCACCACACCCCCACCACCCCCTCACTCTCAGCTTTGGGCCAAGGTTTGTGAACTCTAAATACTTCAACCAGATGTAATTCATTACTAAAATTGCGAAGTCCTCTTTCATTCTATTTTCATTCCACATTTGTCAGCAGGTCAGAGTGCGACATGCACAGCGTTAAGTGCTCAAAGATTGTGACCGATTTTAGTCATTCTTCCCACTCATCCAACAGGAGTGTTCTTAGAGGATGAGAGAAACTACAGGCCAGGAAGAGGCAATGGGAGAAGTCCATCAAATGCTCTCTAAAGACGCTGTTCCTGGGCCTGGTTATACATTGGACCTGTTGTTAAGGTGTCTCTATACCAAGGATGTCGTTTTCTGACCCTGGATTGAAGTGAGAGGAGAGGAGGAAGTAGATGACGTAGGTGTCTTTTTCCAGGAAAAAGATGTATGGATGTGATTCAAAAGTTCTTCCTTAACATCCAGAAATGTAAAAAGCCTGTGGAGCATTTCGTGCCCTTCTGATGGGAAACAGGTCACACTCCTCATTCATCCCACTTCAAGCATTCTTTCTCAAGGGCTCAAGATTTAGGAAGACTGGCTGAAATTCAGCCAAAGAGAGATTCAGAATAATGATGGAGAACAAGAAATTTCACCTGGTTTTTCAATTGGCTCACATGTGAACACAGAATTTTCCAAAATTCTCAAAATATTTTGTGTGGCATTAACACTCCTCAAAAAATGTGGATCCTGGACATCCCCTCAAAATTGTTTCATAGCCAGAATGCTAGTGAGAGGATTATCCATCCAGGGGCTTTGAAAAAATGGTGCAAAAGCCCTAAATACACAGTTACATTTCAAATAAAATCATAATTTGAAGTGTAGTATCAGATGTATTCATTTTAATAAACAGTAATTAAACATTTATTCAAATGTAAAAACAATTTTAATCCCAGAAACGTACGTTAAACAAACAGTAAAAGAAAATGTTACAAAAAAAATTTAATGACTTTTCCACCTAAAAGCTATGGGAATTCCAAAGTTACACTTAATCCAATTGACATTTACTAAGAGAGTACACAGTAATTGGAAATCAGAGATGAATAAGACGTAGTCATTGCCTCATGGAGCTCCAATCCTAGCTGTGCAAGGCAGGAAAGTAAGCAAATTGGTGTAATATAAAACAAGGTATGCTTAGAGCAGCCAGCACCCCAGAAAGAGCTCCTAATCTCATCTGGAGAGAATTAAGGGAAGCTTCCTTGAAGAACTATGCGTAAGAGAATCCTGAAAGGTGAAGAGGGATTTTCCAAGTGGACATGGCAGAGGGATGATGATGGCAGGCACCCTCATGGAACCCAAGACAATTTAATGAGACTAGCGTGAAGCATTTGTACTTATTAACAGTGCTCCTGCTGGGTGCAGTGGCTCACACCTGTAATCACAGCACTTTGGGAGGCTGAGGCAAGCAGATCACGAAGTCAGGAGTTCGAGACCAGCCTGGCCAACATGATGAAACCCTGTCTCTACTAAAGATACAAAAAATTAGCTGGGTGTGGTAGTGCGTGGCTGTAATCCCAGCTACTAAGGAGGCTGGGGCGGGAGAATCGCTTGAACCCGAGAGGCGGAGGTTTCAGTGAGCCGAGATTGTGCCATTGCACTCCAGCCTGGGCAACAGGGTGAGACTCCATCTCAAAAAACAAACAAACAACAACAACAAACAGTGCTCCTATGCACACTTATAAGTGTCCCAGATTTATTGATAACCTACATGGTCTTCCTAGTGATCAGAAGCCATTATGAATACAAATATAAATAAAATCTGACCAGTGTCCTCAAAGAGCTCCGAGAATTGGAAAAGACAAGGGCTGGGTGTGGTGGCTCACACCTGTAATCCCAGCACTTTGGGAGTTCCAGGCAGGAAGATTGCTTGACCCCGGGAGGTCAAGGCTGCAGTGAGCTGTGATCGCACCACAGCACTCCGGTCTGGGCAACAGAGCAAGACCTTGTCTCACAAAAAAAAAAAAAAAAAAAGAAAGAAAGAAAAAGAAAAAAGGAATAGGCAGACACAAAAAGAGCTAATTGTAATACATACCAAAAGATGATATGCTGTATAATATAAGAATGAGTAAACATTTCCAGACATGATGGCGTTTAAGCAGGACTTTGGAAGACAAGTGGGAATTGAACAGGAATGCCAGACCATTTGGGGATGAATGGCCATGTCATGTTGTAGAAAGGCTGGCATCAAAGGAGGTTGAAGGAGAGAGAACCTCAGGACTCTGGTGGCAGCTGAAGCTGAAAAGTTAGCCTTGAAGACAAACTGTCAAGGGCCTCGAATAGCCAGGATTCTTCAACTTTGGGCAATCAACTTAATATTTGGAGTTGATAATGTTGATAATGTCAGCAATGAGGATCCCTTAAAGATTTCTAATCAGGAGACCAACGGGATCCAATCTCCCTTTTGAACAGAGAACTCCAGTTTCTCTGGAGGATGAACTAGAGGGAGGAGATAATGACTGCACTTCAGATGGAGTGGAATTTGGCACTACAGATATCAGAGCCTGATTGCTGTCTTCTATGAAGCTTGATGACTATGATGTTTCAGGGTCCAGAAATGAAGACAAGAGTAGTCTGATCTATGAATGATGGTAAGCAAGAAATGGAAGAATATTTACAATCCTAGGAAGACGTATCGGCCAAACAATACAAGGGAATGAGAGGAGATGTTACAAAAAGTTTGATAAGTTTACTACTCCAAAGGTTATGGCAATGTTTACACACTATAAATTTTACAATAAATCATGAGACCAAATGAACCCACAGAAAGGTTTGTGACAGAGCCAGAACTACTAATGAAGGACCTTTTGCCTTCACTGACAGGGATGAAATCATTTATAATAGTGATGGTGTATTCCAGACCAAGTCAGTGAAAAATGTGACAAATTGGAGATTTGGAATTTATTTCAATAAAGTAGCCTGCTGACAGTTTTAATAATTAAAATATATAGGCCAGAAGCCATAGGGAGGAATGAGAAAAACCTGTTTGTCTCCTTTGCTCTCTTGTCTTTTCTTTTTTTGGAAAGAAAGTAACAATGAAATTTCTGAAAGAACATAAATCCAACTCAATAAGCCATATTAAACCTAATGATCAATGGATAGCAGATAAAGAACCCAGATCGCCCTTACATACAATTGTCAATAGAGAAGGTTTTTAAAAAAACCTTCAATAGAAAAGCCATATTTGCCCAATCATAAAATAATTTCCTTGGCTTTTTGAAAAGGGGACTCTGTGCAGATTAGGAGGTTGCGGGCTACATTAGTCCATTAATTACAGTGGAAACTTACCCATATTTGTATCATGAAACATCCACTTTTATTTATTTATTTATTTATTTTTAGATAAAGTCTCACTCTGTTGCCATCTAGGTTCACTCCAGTCTCAACCTACCCACCTCAATCGATCTCAGCCTCCTAAGTAGCTGAGACTATATCCGTAAGCCAACCACCATGCACATCTAATTTTTTGTAGTTTTTGTAGAGATGGGGTTCCACTCTGTTGCCCAGGCTGCTCTTGAACTCCCGTGCTCAAGCGATCCGCGTGCTTCGACCTCCCAAAGTGTTGAGATTACAGACGTGAGCCAGCACACCCAGCCAGGTTTTACTTTTCTTTGGAGTTTTCTCCCTGTAATTCTAATCTTTGAGGAATTTCTCCCACTAAACAAGCAGTATTTAAGTAACAGATCACTTATTTTCTTATTGTGTTATTAATCACACCTAGCCCTTCCGGCCAGTCAGTTTCGGATCATTAGGAGAGAATCTCTGTTACCACAACAAGTTGATATGATTTTAGCCAAGAGCAAAGAAACTTGACATTTTATTTAGCCTCTAGGGACTTATCACAAGTAAATGTGATGGTTTCTGTTAGCCTTTTGAAATACTGAAAATAACTCAAGGAGCTATTCAATCTTCAAGGACCCTGAGGGATGTAGAAACCACAGATGGGAAACTTTTGCACCAGAGAATAGACAAGATATTACTAAAAATAAGCAAATCATGTGCACATTATATTTCCCCAGCTCCTATCAATTCATTCTTACATTCATACCATTCAACGAGAATTTATTGAGCCTCAACTAATCATGTATTAGACACTGACATCAGCATTAGGGATACAAAAATAAAATTCCTTGCCCTCAAAAGGCCCACAGTCCAGTCACAGAACTAGAGATGTAAGATGTAAGCAAACCCAAGGCAAGCTAATAACAGCTTGATTGCACACAGCATTTGGCTGTATGGTTGCAAAGCATTGTGTCCTAACACTGCCCTGGAGAGCCTGGAAAGGCTTCTAGAGAAATTAACAACTGAGCGGAGATGTTAGGGTAGAGAAAGAGCCAGTAGTTGAACAAATGTGATTGATCTTTCCAGGAAATGGGAATAGTATGTACAAAGGCATAAGTCATGAGAGAGAATGAATGGAGCGTTCAGAAACAGCTAACAATTCAGCAGGAGAAACAGCATAGTGTAGTGGTTAAACACACATATTTCGACGTCAGATCATCAGGAAGGGTCTCTAGGCTTCAACACTTAGAAACTGGAGACTTCCCACAAGTTATCTAAGCTCTCTAAGCCTCTGTTTCCGTTATCTGTAAAATTGAGATAATAACACCATCTACTTCTTGAAGTCGTCAAGAGAATCAAATTGCACTTTTTATTTATTTTTTATTTTTATTTATTTATTATTTATTTATTTTTGAGATGGAGTCTCGCTCTGTCACCCAGGCTGGAGGGCACTAGCGTGATATCGGCTCACTGCAACCTCCGCCTCCTGGGTTCAAGCAGTTCTCCTGTCTCAGTCTCCGGAGTAGCTGTGATTACAGGTGTCCACCACCACACCCAGCTAATTTTTGTATTTTTAGTAGAGACGGGATTTCACCATGTTGGCCAGGCTGGTCCCGAGCTCCTGACCTCAGGTGATCCACCCACCTCGGCTTCCCAGTGCTCAGATTACAGGCATGAGCCACCGCGCCCGGCCAAATTGCACTTTTTAAAGCATTTAGCCCTGTGCTTGGTACTTAGTAATTAGTGCTTATACGTGTTGGCTCTCTATTGCTCTTTAGGAAGCAGGCTCCTTGCGGGAGAGTAAAGTTGGACAGTTTGTCAGGGGCCAGGGCGGAAGGATTTTTCTGTCATGCTAAAAAGGTGGCATCACCTTCTGTGGATCCTTGAAGAACTTTAAGCTCGGGAATAGGGAGCAACATGATAGCATTTTTAAGTTAGAAAGAACACTTTGGCTATAGTGTATAGGAAGGATTGGATAAATGGGAACTGGAGATATAGGGCTAACTAGGAAACTATCTCAGTGGCACAAAATGAGCTTAATATTGGGCCAGGCGTGATGAGTCACACCTGTAATCCCAGCACTCTGGGAGGCTGAGACAGGAGGATCCCTTGAAGCCAGGAGTTGCAGACCAACCTGGGAAACACAGTAAGATCCAGTCACTACAAAAAATTAGAAGGAAGGAAAAAAAATAAATAAACTTTTGAGACCACCCTCGCCAACATGGTGAAACCGCGTCTCTACTAAAAATACAAAAATTAGGCTGGGTGTAGTGGTTCAGGCCTGTAATCCCAGCACTTTGGGAGGCCAAGGCAGGTGGATCATGAGGTCAAGAGATCAAGACCATCCTGGCTAACAAGGGGAAACCCCCATCTCTACTAAAAATACAAAAAATTAGCTGGGCGTGGCGGCAGGCGCCTGTAGCCCCAGCTACTCAGGAGACTGAGGCAGGAGAATGGCGTGAACCTGGGAGGCGGAGCTCGCAGTGAGCTGAGATCGCACCACTGCACTCCAGCATGGGCAACAGAACGAGACTCCGTCTCAAAAAAAAAAAAAAAAAGGGTGTATATATATATGTGTGTATATATATATATATATACACACACACACACACATACACACACACACACACAGACACACACACACACATACACACACACACAAAAGTACAAAAATTAGCTGGGCATTGTGGCAGGCACCTGTAATCCCAGCTACTCAGGAGGCTGAGGAGGAGAATCACTTGAACCCAGGAGACAGAGGTTTGCAGTGAGCCGAGATCACGCCACTGCACTCCAGCCTGGGTGACAAGAGCGAGATTCTGTCTCAAAAATAAAGAACTTAGCCAGGTATGGTGGCATGCATACCTGTAGTCCTAGATGGTGACGTGCATACCTGTAGTCCTAGACACTCAAGAGGCTAAACCAGAAGGATTAGTTGATCCTAGGATTTCGAGGCTTCAGTGAGCTATTGTCATGCCACTGCACTTCAGACTGAGCAACAGAGCAACATCCTGTCTCTAAAATAAAAAAATTTTTTTAAATTTTTTTAAAGCTTGGTGTCCGCCAAGCGTAGTGGCTCACGCCTGTAATCCCAGAACTTTGGGAGGCCAAGGCAGGTGGATCACCTGAGGTCAGGAGTTTGAGACCGGCCTGGCCAATGTGGCAAAACCCTGTCTCTACTAAAAATACAAAAATTAGCTTCGCATGGTGGTGTGTGCCTGTAATCCCAGCTACTTGGGAGGCTGAGGTGAGAGAATCACTTGGACCCGGAAGGCGGAGGTTGCAGTGAGCCGAGATCACGCCACTGCACTCCAGCTTGGGCGACAAAGCGAGACTCCACCTCAAAATAAATAAATAAATAAATAAATAATTTTAAAAAATTAAAGCGTAGCGTCATTAAGTGATAGTTATAACTGTGATTGCCAAAGATGAATCTGCTAAGGGGAGAAAAACTGTTTTATGCACTCACAGCAGGTCTACAATACTCTGTGAAAATTTCTCTTCCTGAAGTGTTTGTTTATCTCCGAAGAGCAACAAAGCATATTTTAAATTAGCATAGCAACCAATGTGGGAACTTCATTGTCAGCTCAACACAGGGGAATGTATAGAAAGTCCTTTCTAAAGACACCTGTAAAAAGCCTCTTTTGCCTTAAACGTGATGACTTAACTAATGGGATAAATAAACCCTCTTTGAAATGCAGAAGTGGCTTAGAAGGAGCCTCCAGGAAGTCGTATTTGATATGCACATGCATCTTGAAAAATAGTTTCCTTCTCCCAGTGCTGCCTTGGGGATCCGTGAAAGACAATTCTTCAAGCCAAGCAAGAACACCAACAGAGAGTGGTGTCTTCACAGCTCAGCCTCCAGCCCCCAACAGCTGGGCTTTCATTACAGTACATATTGCAAACCGCCTTTTGCCAGAATTCTCCGACTTCAGGCTAACACAAGGTTGCCAAGGGAGGTGGGGCACTTGAGAGCTGTGGACCAGAAAAAGGGACCCCGCCAAAGCTAGGGACTCTTCAGAGGCGATGCAAATGGAATTCTGCTCTTCCAGGAATATAACTCCACCATCGGACGGTCCTTCGTTTCCTCTAAAAAAGAGTACTATGAAAAAAATAATTGTACTGCATAGATAATTAGAAAGGGAAAGCTCAACAGCTTTAAATAAAAGTTCTTAGCCAGGGGATGGGGAAACGAGAAAATATTGAGAGAGGGAAGGAGAGGTCCCTTAAAGCCGAGAGCAAAGTGCCATATTTTAAGGTGGTATGTTTTGCAAAAATGGTTTCTTCACAGCTTGTTAACAGCTGAGGCTCTTTCCCATGCACTAAAGACCACCCAGATGTGACAACTTGGTGGTGGACTCATCTTATTGGCATTTATAATGGCAGCTGCCTATAGCCCAGGGAGTTAGAAGCAACCCACAGAGCAATTTCAGTCAAACGCAAGTTCAAGGTCCATGACCTTGCAAGCAATGCGGCGGGAGAGAGATATATGTATTTCTCCTCCAACCCCCAACTCCCTCTGGAGTCCTTGGAAAGTCCTTCTGAAAAATACTGAAAGAAAAAAAATGCTAAACTGTCCAACTCAGGGAATCTGGGCAATTTTTGTCCCCTTTAAAAAAATATTTTCTTGTATTTTCTATGAAAGTTATTTTCCTACAAAGGAACAAAATTTCTCTCCTTTATAGTTTGTATTTGTATCAACCACTTTCACCACAATCATAAAAACTTTGTAGCAAATCAGCTGTAAACTTATTTATACGATTACAGTGTAATCTCCTCTTGGTTTGGGAAACTTTAGTAAAGTTTACTCTACAAGCCAGAAAAAAAAGTTATACACCTGTATAATGCTAGAGATACACAAACCTATGGGCGCAGAAGCTGTCCTCAAAGGAAGTATGTGTAGAAATGCAGCTGAAGAGTTATTAATAGAAGAAATTTGAAAAAATAACTATAAATACTTTGCCATTCTATAAATGCAGTAAGGAAGAAATAGATTATTTAAGTTCAAAAGTAAGTACACTACAGAAAGTTCTGATTTCTGACACTGTAACCAGAGACAAAACAGAGAGAGGGCCGGGCGGAGTGGCTCAGGCCTGTAATCCCAGCACTCTGGGAGGCCGAGGCAGGCTGATCACTTGAGGCTACGAGTTCAAGACCAGCTTGGCCAATATGGCGAAACCCCATCTCTATTGAAAATACAGAAAGTTGGCTGGGCGTGGTGGTGCACACCTCTAATCCTATCTACTCGGGAGGCTGAGGCAGGAGAATCACTTGAACCCGGGAGGCAGAGATTCCAGTGAGCTGAGATTACGCCACTGCACTCCAGTCTGGGCGGCACAGCAAGACTGTCTCCAAAAAAAAAAAAAAAAAAAAGAAAAGAAAAGAAAGAAAGAAAAGAAACACAGAGACAGAGGAACACTTGTGAATGGTTCAATCTGGAAGTATAAATAGGAGAGAAAAAAGACATACATGGATCATAGGTCAGATATAAGAGGCAAGGTTTAATGGCTAACACTGAGATGACTTGCACTGTGGCTGTTTTGTAAATAGGTATTGAGAGGAGATTTTTTTAAAGTGTGCAACATTATGAAAACCTCATCTCCATGGAAAGAAACTATACGTGCTCTGTGTGTGTGTGTGTGTGTGTGTGTGTCTGTCTGTGTGTGTGTGTGTGTGTGTGGTGGGGGGGCGTTGGGGGTGTGTGTATGTGTATGGTGTGGGGTATGTGTGTGTGTGTGTGTGTGTGTGGTGGGGGGGCGTTGGGGGTGTGTGTATGTGTATGGTGTGGGGTATGTGTGGGTGTGTGTGTGTGTGTGGCGGGGGGGCGTTGGGGGTGTGTGTATGTGTATGGTGTGGGGTATGTGTGTGTGTGTGTGTGTGTGTGGCGGGGGGGCGTTGGGGGTGTGTGTATGTGTATGGTGTGGGGTATGTGTGTGTGTGTGTCTGTGTGTGTGGCGGGGGGGTGTTGGGGGGGGTGTGTGTGTGTGTGTCTGTGTGTGTGGCGGGGGGGTGTTGGGGGTGTGTGTGTGTGTTTGTGTGTGGCGGGGGGGCGTTGGGGGTGTGTGTATGTGTATGGTGTGGGGTATGTGTGTGTGTGTGTGTGTGTGTGTGGCGGGGGGGCGTTGGGGGTGTGTGTATGTGTATGGTGTGGGGGGTGTGTGTGTGTGTGTGTGTGTGGTGGGGGGGCGTTGGGGGTGTGTGTATGTGTATGGTGTGGGGTATGTGTGGGTGTGTGTGTGTGTGTGGCGGGGGGGCGTTGGGGGTGTGTGTATGTGTATGGTGTGGGGTATGTGTGTGTGTGTGTGTGTGTGTGGCGGGGGGGCGTTGGGGGTGTGTGTATGTGTATGGTGTGGGGTATGTGTGTGTGTGTGTCTGTGTGTGTGGCGGGGGGGTGTTGGGGGGGGTGTGTGTGTGTGTGTCTGTGTGTGTGGCGGGGGGGTGTTGGGGGTGTGTGTGTGTGTTTGTGTGTGGCGGGGGGGCGTTGGGGGTGTGTGTATGTGTATGGTGTGGGGTATGTGTGTGTGTGTGTGTGTGTGTGGCGGGGGGGCGTTGGGGGTGTGTGTATGTGTATGGTGTGTGGGGGGGGTGTGTGTGTGTGTGTGTGTGGCAGGGGGGTGTTGGGGGTGTGTGTGTGTGTTTGTGTGTGGCGGGGGGGCGTTGGGGGTGTGTGTATGTGTATGGTGTGGGGTATGTGTGTGTGTGTGTGTGTGTGTGGCGGGGGGGCGTTGGGGGTGTGTGTATGTGTATGGTGTGTGGGGGGGGTGTGTGTGTGTGGCGGGGGGTGTTGGGGGTGTGTGTATGTGTGTGTGTGTGTGTGTGTGTGTGTGTGGCAGGGGGCGTTGGGGGTGTGTGTATGTGTATGGTGTGGGGGGTGTGTGTGTGTGTGTGTGTGGCAGGGGGGCATTGGGGGTGTGTGTATGTGTATGGTGTGTGGGGTGTGTGTGTGTGTGTGTGTGTGTGTGTGTGTGGCGGGGGGGCGTTGGGGGTGTGTGTATGTGTATGGTGTGGGGTATGTGTGTGTGTGTGTGTGTGTGTGTGGCGGGGGGCCGTTGGGGGTGTATGTGTATGGTGTGGGGTGTGTGTGTGTGTGTGTGTGTGGCGGGGGGGCGTTGGGGGTGTGTGTATGTGTATGGTGTGGGGTATGTGTGTGTGTGTGTGTGTGTGTGTGTGTGGCGGGGGGCCGTTGGGGGTGTATGTGTATGGTGTGTGGGGTGTGTGTGTGTGTGTGGCGGGGGGGTGTTGGGGGGGTGTGTGTGTGTATGGTGTGGGGTGTGTGTGTGTGTGGCGGGGGGTGTTGGGGGTGTGTGTATGTGTATGGTGTGGGGGGTGTGTGTGTGTGTGTGTGTGTGGCGGGGGGGTTTTGGGGGTGTGTGTATGTGTATGGTGTGGGGTATGTGTGTGTGTGTGTGTGTGTGACGGGGGGTGTTGGGGGTGTGTATGTGTGTATAGTGTGGGGTATGTGTGTGTGTGTCTGTGTGTGTGGCGGGGGGGTGTTGGGGGTGTGTGTGTGTGTATGGTGTGGGGTATGTGTGTGTGTGTGTCTGTGTGTGTGGCGGGGGGGTGTTGGGGGTGTGTGTGTGTGTGTCTGTGTGTGTGGCGGGGGGGTGTTGGGGGTGTGTGTGTGTATGGTGTGGGGTATGTGTGTGTGTGTGTTTTACGCAAAGCATAAGAAGCCAGCACAGAGCATCTTCACAGTAATTTTCTATCTAAAATGTGGCAGGACAAGAATAAAGAGACCTACACTTAAAAAAAAAAAAAACTTATGGGAGAAATAGCCTGAGTGAAATATGGGAGGAAGCAATTGAAGACCTTCAAGGGAAGATTTTCTTTGATCAACATATGGAAAGTTATTGTTTCAAATTGAATAAGCAACTAGAACATAAAAATTTATCCCTCCACTAGAGTTGTCCATCAAAGGGACATTGTAGCAAGCCAAAAAAAAAAAAAAAAAAAAACTTAGCGTCTTAGCTTTTTTTTTAAAACATTAAAACTGTTCTCTAGTACTTTTTCAATTATGTCACTCAATGCTCTTTTAGGATAACTCATAAGATGAATTTCTCTCAGCCAAGAGTAAAAAATATAGTTTATCTTTCCTAATAAACTAGTAGTCTTTTCCTTATTAGACACTGACAGCTATATAATACAACATATTTCTCCCTTTGCCTTGGCTACCAGGAAGTGCTAAGAAAATTTGCATCCCCCAGGATTCACTGAAGCCATTATCCATTGTTCCTCTTCTTTTGTAGTTTGTCTTTTGTTGTTTTATTTTTGTGTTAAGATTCCTTAATTATATGTTTTGAAAAGCTGTGATTTCATTCAAAGTTGGAAAGGGAGAGGGAGAAGAAGAGTATTTTTCACCTTTCCATCTAGGATAATGCTGATTATTATGTCTTGTCCTTAAAGTGGAGAAAAGAGGGATGAAAGGCTAAAGAATTTGGGAGCAGTTTCTCTGGATTTGGAGAAATAAAACACAACCCTTGTTTTGAAAAACTTCTGTCCAAAGTCCTACTCTACTCTATCGTCTTTTAAAAGCAATAAACAAGAATAGAAAGCCTTTCAGTGTTGGAGTCAGGTCGATTTCACCTGAAACCCCAGCTGTGACACTTGGGAAATGAGTGACTTCAGTCAAATCACTTACCCTCTCTGGGCCTCAGATAGTAACAGCATTTGAGCAGAGTCGACGTTGAGATTCAATAAGACAATGTATATGAAAGCCAATGGCACACTCTAAGCCTCCCACAGTCATTCAGCAAGTGTAGCCTCTCCTTTCTTCCTTCTTTTACTTCCCCTAATGGTATACTGTTTTTCTGTTTCTGAGTCATTAGACACAGTGCTGTGTAAGTAAAGAATGCAGTGTAGTTGATGCCAGCCAAAAGCCATCACTAAAGACCTCTTTTTTTTTTTACCACTTACATTTTATGTTTTAGGGAGGGAAGGGAAGGGAAGGGAAGTATTCTTAGCCAATTGAATTAATTAATAATTAACTTTCCTTTTTTTTTTTTTTTTTTTTTTGAGACAGGGTCTCACTCTGTTGACTACGCTGGAGGGCATGGAGTGCAGTGGTGCAATGACGGCTCACTGCAGCCTCTACCTCCTGGGCTCAGGAGATTTTCCTGCCTCAGCCTCCCTAGTAGCTGGGACTACATGCACACACTACCTCACCTGGCTAATTTTTCTGTTTTGTCTTGTTGTGTTTTATGAGACGGAGTCTCGCTCTGTCGCCCAGGCTGGAGTGCGGTGGCGCTATCTCGGCTCACTGCAAGCTCCGCCTCCCGGGTTTACGCCATTCTCCTGCCTCAGACCCCCGAGTAGCTGGGACTACAGGCGCCCGCCACCACGCCCGGCTAATTTTTTGTATTTTTAGTAGAGACAGGGTGTCACCGTGTTAGCCAGGATGGTCTCAATCTCCTGACCTTGTGATCCGCCCGCCTCGGCCTCCCAAAGTGCTGGGATTACAGGCGTGAGTCACCGTGCCGGGCCTTTTTCTGTATTTTTTGCAGAGATGGGGTCATATTCTTATTAAATAATATATAATTGGCAATTTGAGGTCCTGATCAACTTGAGGTTCCCATTCTTATTAACATCAGTTGAAATAATTTTAGTCAAAAGCAAAACAACTTTTAAACAGCATGAACAGCCTTAGGCTTCCCAAGTACTGAAAGAAACTAGAAAGCTTATCTTATCACCTTGGCTCACTTGTAGGAGTTGGAGCTTTCGGTGGGGAACATCTAGCACGGCGGCTAATGTGGTAGCTACTTCTGATGAAATCTACCTGGCTTGAGGTAAACTAATATTAATGGCATCAGAAGCAAAACGTGTAGCCTTCTCAGAGAATGAGCTGTTTGTCTGCCTTGGAGAGCATCCCACTGGTCATCAGGTGGCAACACTTCTGTGGGGTCACCATGTTGCAGAATACAATTCTTAGCTTTCAGGTATAGAAATTCGATATTTTAAAGTGCTCAGCAAACTTTGTAGTCTGACATGTCCTAACCAAAATTAAGATGAAATATATATTCATCTCTAGATGTATTAATTTTTAACAAGAAAAGAACATGCTTTTTCCGTGACTGAAATACAGCTACCAAGTAGAATGTCTCCTTGCGTTTATCACCCTATCCTGATTCCTAGAAGTTGAATTACTTATCAGAAATTTTCTTGGTGGACACAGAACCAGAGCAGGGAAAAGAATGATCATGGGAGGTAACTGACAGAGGCCATGCTGAAGCCACTGGGAACTCGCTCTCACACAGGGCAAAGGATGCGTCTCACAGGATCAAACTCTTGTCTTTTTTGGCTGGGCAGATAAACACAGCCAAAGTCTTGTTCTTTTTTATTGTATTTTTTTTTCTTGAGACAGAGTCTCACTGTGTTGTCCAGGCTGGAGTGCAGTGGCTCCATCTCAACTCACTGCAACCTCCACCTCCCGGGTTCAAGTGATTCTCCTGCCTCAGTCTCCTGAGTAGCTGGGATTACAGGAGCCCACCACCATGCCTGGCTAATTTTTTTGTGTTTTCAGTAAAGATGGGATTTTACCATGTTGACCAGGCTGGTTTCAAACTCCTGACCTCAAGTGATTTGCCTGCCTCTGCCCCCAGAGTGCTAGGATTACAGGCATGAGGCAGCACACCCAGCCCAAAATCTTTTTTTTATTATTATTATTATTTTTTTATTTTTTTTATTTTTTTTATTTTTTATTTTTTTTTGAGACAGAGTCTCGCTCTGTCGCCCAGGCTGGAGTACAGTGGCCAGATCTCAGCTCACTGCAAGCTCCGCCTCCCGGGTTCACGCCATTCTCCTGCCTCAGCCTCCCAAGTAGCTGGGACTACAGGCGCCCGCCACCTCGCCCGGCTAGTTTTTTGTACTTTTTAGTAGAGACGAGGTTTCACCATATTAACCAGGATGGTCTCGATCTCCTGACCTCGTGATCCGCCCGTCTCGGCCTCCCAAAGTGCTGGGATTACAGGCTTGAGCCACCGCGCCCTGCCCCAAAATCTTGTTCTTTTATGGGTTGTGTGTGTGTGTGTGCATGGTTTGTTTGTTTACTTGTTTTTAGAGACAGGGTCTCACTCTGTTGCCCAGACTGGAGTGCAGTGTCACTATCATACCTCACTGCAGCCTTGAACTCCTGGGCTCAAGCCAAGTCTTGCTCTTTCGATTCCGTTTAACATGGATTCCATGCCGACCATCTGCCTTTGGTTAACGCCTCTTTCTTCAGACACCTCACTGGGCTTCAGCTTTGGTAGCTAAGATTCTGATCACTGATTGCTGCTTTGCACCTTTTCGAAAGCAGTTTCATTCCTCTGTTGTCACCAGAGTGCCTCCCCAAGCTCATAGCCCAGCCATTGATTAGAAATAGGTGCCTCCTGTTATCCTAGCCATACCTGTATTGACAGACTCTTGAGCTATTTTTCTAGATAGCTAATCTCAGGGGCATGGTCCATTCTAGTTTTATTCACTTTCAGAGGGTGGACCATAGGTCTATTCACACCTCAAAATCCCAATGATGTTGACCTCACGTGTACATTCCAGAAATTAAAAGAGCCTTGTAAGAAACAGAGGATACTGGAAAGAAGGGTGATCAGTCTCTCTGGCACTGATAAAGGGACACAGTTCGGTTAAGAAAAATGCCTGGTTAATTGGTCAGTATAATCCATATTAGGCACTTTCCTTTCTCAGACTCTATTTGCTCACTGATTTGCCTAAATCAGAATTGTAATGGTGCTTCCAGATGTTCCAAACTCCTAGTTGTGGACCCGGATTCGCACCTTCGATAGCACCACTTTTGCTCCCAGTATTCTTCAAACCAATGCTTCTGCCTATGATAAACAGTTCTCATGAAATAATCTGAAAGCAAAACATCAAGATTTTAGCAATGAACAGAGTCTGTGCATTTGACTGAGCAAGGGGCGCTGACCTTTCATGTGTCCTCAGAGCACCCTGCTAGCCACCAGCTTGACCTGCACATATGGCCCAGTTCGAGTTCTGATATGAAGTTGGCTTTCCAGAGATTCCAGACAGCTAAGAACAATCATTTTTCTAACCACCAGTCCATCTCTCATGCCTGCTGTCTTTGGTCTGTACTTTGAGCGAAGTCTTTGGCTACACACAGGTTTTCTGTGGTGGCAACTGGTGCACAGTTGATCCCTTCGGGATTGTCAGCAGGACATAAACAACAGGGCCTGAACTTCACATGACAGTTGATAAAATCTTCTGCAACTCTTTCAAGTTTTCTCTTCATTGTCGCTGTGTCCTTGGGCAAGTCACTTTACCTCCTTTAGCCTGAATTTCTATCACCTCTAAATAAAGTGGATTGGATACAATGGTTTGTATGGGCCTTGCCATCTGCAACTGACTACAATTCCATGATTCTTATAAATCTACTACAAAAACTCCATCATCCGCATTCAAAGTATGGCTAGAATCAGGCACATTTTTGCATGTGCTTGTGAAATCTTTTCTACAACTTTATAGTCAACTTTGTGCCCCAGTTACCAGATAAACTCTTCTAAGAGTTTTGATGGTGTTTGTAACTTGATATTTACAGAAAACTTTCTAGCTGTGGCTGTGTAGGCCTTTTCACTCGAAGGAGGATACCGACATCAGATAGGTTGAATCACTACCATTAAGATTCAGTTGTACATTCTTGATGGTAAAGAAGGAATCCAGGCCGGGCACGATGGTTCACGTCTGTAATCCCAGCACTTTGGGAGGCTGAGGTGGGCGGATCACCTGAGGTCAGGAGTTCAAGACCAGCCTGGCCAACATGGTGAAACCCCATCCCATCTCCACTGAAAAATACAAAAAAACAAAAAATTAGCCGGGTGTGATGGCATGCACTTGTAATCCCAGCTACCTGGGAGGCTGATATAGGAGAATTGCTGGAACTCGGGAGGCGGAGGCTGCAGTAAGCCGAGATTGCACCACTGTACTCCAGCCTGGGCAACAGAGTGAGACTCCGTCTCAAAAAAAAAAAAAAAAAAAAGGAAAAAAGAAAAAAAAGAAGGAATCCAGGGTGAGCTCAGTGGCTCACACCTGTAATCCCAACACTTTGGAAGGCTGAGGCGGGAGGATCACTTGAGCCCAGGAGTTTGATACCAGCCTGAGCAACACAGTGAGGCCCTGTTTCTGTGAAAAAATTTAAAAAATTAACTGAGCATGGTGGCATGCGCCTATAGTCTCAGCTACTCAGGGGGCTGAGGTGGAAGGATTGCTTGAGCCTGAGAGGTCGAGGCTGCAGTGAGAAATGATCATGCCACTGCATTTCAGCCTGAGTGACAGAGTGAGACTCTATCTCAAAAAAAAAAAAAAAGAAGAGATTCAAAAGAAAATGACCAATGGTGATAATCAGAGAATTACAGATCATGGCACGGACTTGAACCTCAGTGAACTTCTATACTATCTAAGTCACATACGTAGTGACTGCAAGAGTCCCTGTCCACAAAACCAAAACCAAAAAACACATACTTTTGTTTTGTTTTGTTTTTTGAGACGGAGTCTTGCACTGTTGCCCAGGCTGGAGAGCAGTGGCATGATCTTGGCTCACTGCAAGCTCCGCCTCCCAGGTTCACGCCATTCTCCTGCCTCAGCCTCCCGAGTAGCTGGGACTACAGGCGCCTGCCACCACACCGGGTTAATATTTTGTAATTTTTAGTAGAGATGGGGTTTCACCGTGTTAGCCAGGATGGTCTCCATCTCCTGACCTTGTGATCTGCCCGCCTCAGCCTCCCAAAGTGCTGGGATTACAGGCGTGAGCCACCACGCCCAGCCAGAAACACATACTTTTTAAAAGTTTTGTAAAGCTGTTGAATCCAGTTTGCTGTTTACCGAACAAATATATACCATAACGTAATTTCTGCCTTCCATTTAATTTAAGCCTATATTTAAAGAGAAAAAATGGTTTCCAATCCATTATTGGACCTATATTTATTTACTGAGAATAATTTTACTTATGAAAATGTGTTATTCCTGAATTAATGTCCCTCTATCATCCAAGTGTAGTGACAAGAGAATGGGTCTGGGGGTCACACAGATGTTAGGTGTTAGGGCACAAGGAAAAATAAGTTACACTCCAGCCTGGAGGAGCTTGTGTGGGGTGGCAGCTGGGGTGGAGTCGGGGAAGGGTGACATGTAGGAAAACTGTTCCTTGTCAGAGCAAGTTGGAAGAGTTATTATCCTCCCTGGGTTCTGATCTTGCACCTTTTATCTAATCTCCTGAGATCTCTGGTAGCAGAGTTCATCTAGCCTCATGAACTCTGAACCTTTCTCTCTGTCTGCATTAGTTTATCCTGCCTTCTTTTCATGGAATTCTCTCTGGTAAGCAGCAAAGACCATGAAAAGGATGGCTTGTTGGTGTCATGATGCTCTGGAACTTATATCTGAATTAATATTTCTTTTTTTCTTTTGAGATGGAGTCTCACTCTGTTGCCCAGGCTGGAGTGCAGTGGCACAATCTCGGCTCACTGTAACCTCTGCCTCCCAGGTTCAGGTGATTCTCCTGCCTCAGCCTCCCGAGTAGCTGGGACTACAGGCATGTGTCAGCACACTCAGATAATTTTTTGTATTTTTAGTAGAGACGGGGTTTCACCGTGTTAGCCACGATGATCTGGATCTCCTAACCTCATGATCCGCCCGCCTCGGCCTCCCAAAGTGCTGGGATTACAGGCGAGAGCCACCTCACCTGGCTAAATTAATATTTCAAAAGAAGCATCCTTAAGCTCCACTATGGCACCAGGTAATTTGAAAATACATGACCCTGGTGGGATCAGAGGGAACTACGTATGGATTCATCTTTTGCTGCATCTGCTTCTATAATATCCTCTTTAGTGTGTGAGTAGTACCTACCTCCAGGTGGAGGACTGATTCTTTCTCTGAATTCTCTTTCTCCTGATGATGTGTTATGAAGGATCCACAATGCCAATTGAAAATACAGGAAATGTTGCCCTCCAGAAGAGCTTAAATTACTGGAGAGAAATTAAAACATTGAAAAGGTGGGCCGGGCGCGGTGGCTCACGTCTGTAATCCCAGCACTTTGGGAGGCCGAGGTGGGTGGATCACCGGAGGTCAGGAAATCGAGATCATCCTGGCTAACACGGTGAAACCCCGTCTCTACTAAAAATACAAAAAATTAGCTGGGTGTGGTGGTGGGCGCCTGTAGTCCCAGCTACTCTGGAGGCTGAGGCAGGAGAATAACGTGAACCCAGGAGGCAGAGCTTGCAGTGAGCCAAGATCGCGCCACTGCACTCCAGCCTGGGCGACAGAGCGAAACTCTGTCTCCAAAAAAAAAAAAAAGAAGAAAAGGTGGTGAAGGAAAGAAAGACTGAAAAAAATTTAATTCTAAACACTAACTAATTTTATAAATGATCTTTCTAAATTATTTCGTATAGTTTAGCATGTATGGAGAACACTTTGAGGGTTGACAGAGTAGCAAACAAGAAGATTAGAAAATGTTTTCAATTTTTTTTTTTTTAAAAAGGATATTTAAGGGCCAGGCATGGTGGCTCACACCTGTAATCCCAGCACTTTGGGAGGCCAAGGTGGGTGGATCACCTGAGCATGGTGAAACCTGTCTCTACTAAAAAAAAAAAAAAAATTAGCTGGACATGGTGACGGGTGCCTGTAATCCCAGCTACTCAGGAGGTTGAGGCAGGAGAATTGCTTGAACCTGGGAGGCAGAGGTTGCAGTGAGCCGAGATTGCACCACTACACTCCAGCCTGGGCGACAGAGTGAAACTCCATCCGCATCCCCCTGCAAAAAAAAAAAAAAAAAAAAAAAAAGGAGATTTAAAATTAGATCTCAATTGCTTAACTGTAAGTGTTAAAGGAATTTGCATCTCTTAGCCTCAGGATCACCTACTCTGAGTCAGGTACTATTTCTGCACTGGAGATGCAATGATGTGACACTGGGCACAAGATAGAAGCCTAGACCTTCCCTTCATGGGGACAGTATTCAAGGAGCCACAACAATTTATCTAACTGTACATTTTGAGAGGGACTGTGAAAGAAACTGTCAAGGCAACTGTATATAAAGGAGAGCTGTATATAATGGGAGACCTGACCAGTCTGGAGCAAAATCACAGTTTCCCTCATGGAAGAATGTAAAAGCATTATGAGATATCAGTAAGTAGGAGTCTCCCACCCACTTCAGAATTTCAAATTATTTCAACAGAACCCACTGCAGTTACAGGACAGAGGTAACAAGAACGGACGGAGGCCAAAGGATCCTCATGCTGTCACCGTGCCCTTCCCTTGGCAACACCACCAAAGGTGAAGGGCTGCTCTTCAGCTCAGCCGTTCCATTCATCTTGAATTCAACTGACTCCCATGCTCATCAGATTCACAAGAGATTGATGAAGAGTAGGTGATTCATTTACAATTGCAGGTGCCTACCAACTCCCAGGGTACCCAAGAGCCCAGGAAGCTGAGATGTTCCTGCTAAAGATGCTGATCTTATCTTGTACATGTTTATGCTCCTTTAATGCACTCATGGAAGATAATCTTATCTCAAACTTCTGAGGGTATTTCTCTGGTGCCCCCAACACTGATTCCAGAAGCTGGGCTGCACTTGAAATTAGTCTAGAAATCCTTTGCTCATACAAATTAATGGTGTGAACAAGATTGTCTAAAACACTTAAAAGACCTGAAGTACCTACAAGCACTCCAGCAAATACCATTTAAAATATAAATAATTGCCGGGTGCAGTGGCTCAAGCCTGTAATCCCAGCACTTTGGGAAGCCGAGGCGGGCAGATCTTGAGGTCAGGAGATCGAGACCATCCTGGCTAACATGATGAAACTCCATCTCTACTGAAAATACAAAAAAATTAGCTGAGTGTGGTGTTGCGTGCTTGTGATCCTAGCTACTTGGGAAACTGAGGCAGGAGAATCACTTGAACCTGAGAAGTGAACTGAGATTGCACCATTGCACTCCAGCCTGGGCAACAGAGTGAGACTCTGTCTCAATAAAAATAAAAATAAAAGGAGGGCAGAGCAAGATGGCCAAATAGCAACAGCTCCAGTCTCCAGCTCCCAGCGCCAGCAACACAGAAGACAGGTGATTTCTGCATTTTCAACTGAGGTACTGGGTTCATCTCACTAGGGAGTGCCGGACAATCGGTGCTGGTCAGCTGGTGCAGCCCAACCAGCGAGAGCTGAAGCAGGGCCAGAGCTGAAGCAGGGCGAGAGCTGAAGCAGGGCCAGAGCTGAAGCAGGGCGAGGCATCGCCTCACCTGGGAAGTGCAAGGGGGAAGGGAATCTCTTTTCCTAGCCAGGGGAACTGAGACACACAACACCTGGAAAATCGGGTAACTCCCACCCCAATACTGCACTTTACCAAGGGTCTTAGCAAACGGGCACACCAGGAGATTATATCCCACACCTGGCTGGGAGGGTCCCACTCCCACTGAGCCTCCCTCATTGCTAACACAGCAGTCTGCGATCTAACCGCAAAGCAGCAGTGAGGCTGGGGGAGGGGCGCCCGCCATTGCTGAGGCTTAAGTAGGTAAACAAAGCCACTGGGAAGCTTGAACTGGGTGGACCTCACAGCAGCTCAAGTAGGCCTGCCTGTCTCTGTAGACTCCACCTCTGGGGACAGGGCACAGCTAAACAACAACAACAACAACAAAGGCAGCAGAAACCTCTGCAGACACAAACGACTCTGTCTGACAGCTTTGAAGAGAGCAGTGGATCTCCCAACATGGAGGTTGAGATCTGAGAACGGACAGACTGTCTGCTCAAGTGGGTCCCTGACCCCTGAGTAGCCTAACTGGGAGACATCCCCCACTAGGGGCAGACGGACACCCCACACCTCACACGGTGAGGAAGCTTCCTCAGAGGAAGCTTCCAAAGCAAGAATCAGACAGGTACACTCACTGTTCAGCAATATTCTATCTTCTGCAGCCTCTGCTGCTGATACCCAGGCAAACAGGGTCTGGAGTGGACCTCAAGCAATCTCCAACAGACCTAGAGCTGAGGGTCCTGACTGTTAGAAAGAAAACTAACAAACAGGAAGGACACCCACACCAAAACCCCATCAGTACGTCACCATCATCAAAGATCAGAGGCAGATAAAACCACAAAGATGGGGAAAAAGACGGGCAGAAAAGCTGGAAATTCAAAAAATAAGAGCACATCTCCCCCTGCAAAGGAACGCAGCTCATCGCCAGCAACGGATCAAAGCTGGATGGAGAATGACTTTGACGAGATGAGAGAAGAAGGCTTCAGTCCATCAAATTTCTCAGAGCTAAAGGAGGAATTACGTACCCAGTGCAAAGAAACTAAAAATCTTGAAAAAAGAGTGGAAGAATTGATAACTAGAATAATTAATGTGGAGAAGGCCATAAACGAACTGACAGAGATGAAAACCATGACACCAGAAATACGTGACAAGTACACAAGCTTCAGTAACCGACTCGATCAACTGGAAGAAAGAGTATCAATCCTGCAAGAAGTATGGGATTATGTAAAAAGACCAAATCTACATCTGATTGGGGTGCCTGAAAGTGAGGGGGAAAATGAAACCAAGTTGGAAAACACTCTTCAGGATATCATCCAGGAGAACTTCCCCAACCTAGTAGGGCAGGCCAACATTCAAATTCAGGAAATACAGAGAATACCACAAAGATACTCCTCGAGAAGAGCAACTCTAAGACACATAATTGCCAGATTCACCAAAGTTGAAATGAAGGAAAAAATCTTAAGGGCAGCCAGAGAGAAAGGTCAGGTTACCCACAAAGGGAAGCCCATCAGACTAACAGCAGATCTCTCGGCAGAAACTCTACAAGCCAGAAGAGAGTGGGGACCAATATTCAACATTCTTAAAGAAAAGAATTTTAAACCCAGAATTTCATATCCAGCCAAACTAAGTTTCATAAGTGAAGGAGAAATAAAATCCTTTACAGATAAGCAAATGCTTAGAGATTTTGTCACCATCAGGCCTGCCTTACAAGAGACCCTGAAGGAAGCACTAAACGGAAAGGAACAACCGGTACCAGCCATTGCAAAAACACGCCAAAATGTAAAGACCATCGAGGCTAGGAAGAAAATGCATCAACTAACGAGCAAAATAACCAGTTAATATCCTAATGGCAGGATCAAATACACACATAACAATATTAACCTTAAATGTAAATGGACTAAATGCTCCAATTAAAAGACACAGACTGGCAAACTGGATAAAGAGTCAAGACCCATCAGTTTGCTGTATTCAGGAGACCCATCTCGCATGCAGAGACACACATAGGCTCAAAATAAAGGAATGGAGGAAGATCTACCAAGCAAATGGAGAACAAAAAAAAGCAGGGGTTGCAATACTAGTCTCTGATAAAACAGACTTTAAACTATCAAAGATCAAAAGAGACAAAGAAGGCCATTACATAATGGAAAAGGATCAATTCAACAGGAAGAGCTAACTATCTTAAATATATATGCACCCAATACAGGAGCACCCAGATTCATAAAGCAAGTCCTTCGAGACTTACAAAGAGACTTAGACTCCCATACAATAATAATGGGAGACTTCAACACCCCACTGTCAACATTAGACAGATCGAGACAGAAAGTTAAAAAGGATATCCAGGAATTGAACTCATCTCTGCAGCAAGCAAACCTAATAGACATCTACCGAACTCTCCACCCCAAATCAAAAGAATATACTTTCTTCTCAGCACCACATCACACTTATTCCAAAATTGACCACATAATTGGAAGTAAAGCACTCCTCAGCAAATGTACAAGAACAGAAATTATAACAAACTGTCTCTCAGACCACAGTGCAATCAAACTAGAACTCAGGACTTAAGAAACTCAATCAAAACCGCTCAACTACATGTAAACTGAATAACCTGCTCCTGAATGACTACTGGGTACATAACGAAATGAAGGCAGAAATAAAGATGTTCTTTAAAACCAATGAGAACAAAGATACAACATACCAGAATCTCTGGGACACATTTAAAGCAGTGTGTAAAGGGAAATTTATAGCGCTAAATGCCCACAAGAGAAAGCAGGAAAGATCTAAAATTGACACTGTAACATCACAATTAAAAGAACTAGAGAAGCAAGAGCAAACACATTCGAAAGCTAGCAGAAGGCAAGAAATAACTAAGATCAGAGCAGAACTGAAGGAGATAGAGACACAAAAACCCTCCAAAAAATCAATGAATCCAGGAGTTGGTTTTTTGAAAAGATCAACAAAATTGATAGACCACTAGCAAGACTAATAAAGAAGAAAAGAGAGAAGAATCAAATAGATGCAATAAAACATGATAAAGGGGATATCACCACCGACCCCACAGAAATACAAACTACCATCAGAGAATACTATAAACACCTCTACGCAAATAAACTAGAAAATCTAGAAGAAATGGATAATTTCCTGGACACTTACACTCTCCCAAGACTAAATCAGGAAGAAGCTGAATCCCTGAATAGACCAATAGTAGGCTCTGAAATTGAGGCAATAATTAATAGCCTACCAACCAAAAAAAGTCCAGGACCAGATGGATTCACAGCTGAATTCTACCAGAGGTACAAGGAGGAGCTGGTACCATTCCTTCTGAAACTATTCCAATCAATAGAAAAAGAGGGAATCCTCCCTAACTCATTTTATGAGGCCAACATCATCCTGATACCAAAGCCTGGCAGAGACACAACAAAAAAAGAGAATTTTAGACCAATATCCCTGATGAACATTGATGCTAAAATCCTCTATAAAATACTGGCAAACCGGATCCAGCAGCACATCAAAAAGCTTATCCACCATGATCAAGTGGGCTTCATCCCTGGGATGCAAGGCTGGTTCAACATATGCAGATCAATAAATGTAATCCAGCATGTAAACCGAACCAAAGACAAAAGCCACATGATTATCTCAATAGATGCAGAAAAGGCCTTTGACAAAATTCAACAGCCCTTCATGCTAAAAACGCTCAATAAATTCAGTATTGATGGAATGTATCTCAAAATAATAAGAGCTATTTATGACAAACCCACAGCCAATATCATACTGAATGGGCAAAAACTGGAAAAATTCCCTTTGAAAACTGGCACAAGACAGGGATGCCCTCTCTCACCACTCCTATTCAACATAGTGTTGGAAGTTCTGGCTAGGGCAATCAGGCAAGAGCAAGAAATCAAGGGAATTCAGTTAGGAAAAGAAGAAGTCAAACTGTCCCTGTTTGCAGATGACATGATTGTATATTTAGAAAACCCCATTGTCTCAGCCCAAAATCTCCTTAAGCTGATAAGCAACTTCAGCAAAGTCTCAGGATACAAAATCAATGTGCAAAAATCACGAACATTCTTATACACCAGTAACAGACAAACAGAGAGCCAAATCATGAATGAACTTCCATTCACAATTGCTTCAAAGAGAATAAAATACCTAGGAATCCAACTTACAAGGGATGTCAAGGACCTCTTCAAGGAGAACTACAAACCACTGCTCAGTGAAATAAAAGAGGACACAAACAAATGGAAGAACATACCATGCTCATGGATAGGAAGAATCAATATCGTGAAAATGGCCATACTGCCCAAGGTTATTTATAGATTCAATGCCATCCCCATCAAGCTACCAATGAGTTTCTTCACAGAATTGGAAAAAACTGCTTTAAAGTTCATATGGAACCAAAAAAGAGCCCTCATTGCCAAGACAATCCTAAGTCAAAAGAACAAAATTGGAGGCATTACGCTACCTGACTTCAAACTATACTACAAGGCTACAGTAACCAAAACAGCATGGTACTGGTACCAAAACAGAGATATAGACCAATGGAACAGAACAGAGCCCTCAGAAATAATACCACACATCTACAGCCATCTGATCTTTGACAAACCTGACAAAAACAAGAAATGGGGAAAGGATTCCCTATTTAATAAATGGTGCTGGGAAAATTGGCTAGCCATAAGTAGAAAGCTGAAACTGGATCCTTTCCTTACTCCTTATATAAAAATTAATTCAAGATGGATTAGAGACTTAAATATTAGACCAAATACCATAAAAACCCTAGAAGAAAACCTAGGTAATACCATTCAGGACATAGGCATGGGCAAGGACTTCATGCCTAAAACACCAAAACAACAGCAACAAAAGCCAAAATTGACAAATGGGATCTAATTAAACTAAAGAGCTTCTGCACAGCAAAATAAACTACCATCAGAGTGAACAGGCAACCTACAGAATGGGAGAAAATTT
Source organism: Macaca mulatta (assembly GCF_049350105.2). Classification (NCBI taxonomy): domain Eukaryota; kingdom Metazoa; phylum Chordata; class Mammalia; order Primates; family Cercopithecidae; genus Macaca; species Macaca mulatta. The sequence continues at coordinate 44,506,550 of NC_133409.1, read as the reverse complement.
TTGCAATCTACTCATCTGACAAAGGGCTAATATCCAGAACTTACGAAGAACTCAAACAAATTTACAAGAAAAAAAACAACCCCATTGAAAAGTGGGCAAAGGATATGAACAGACATTTCTCAAAAGAAGACAGGCATACAGCCTACAGACACATGAAAAAATGCTCGACATCACTGGTCATCAGAGAAATGCAAATCAAAACCACAATGAGATACCATCTCTCACCAGTGAGAATGGCGATCATTAAAAAGTCAGGAAACAACAGGTGCTGGAGAGGATGTGGAGAAATAGGAACACTTTTACACTGTTGGTGGGATTGTAAACTAGTTCAACCATTATGGAAAACAGTATGGCGATTCCTCAAGGATCTAGAACTAGAAGTACCATATGACCCAGCCATCCCATTACTGGGTATATACCCAAAGGATTATAAATCATGCTGCTATAAAGACACATGCATACATATGTTTATTGCGGCACTATTCACAATAGCAAAGACTTGGAATCAACCCAAATGTCCATCAGTGACAGACTGGATTAAGAAAATGTGGCACATACACACCATGGAATACTATGCAGCCATAAAAAAGGATGAGTTTGTGTCCTTTGTAGGGACATGGATGCAGCTGGAAACCATCATTCTCAGCAAACTATGGCAAGAACAGAAAACCAAACACCGCATGTTCTCACTCATAGGTGGGAACTGAACAATGAGATCACTTGGACTCGGGAAGGGGAACATCACACACCGGGGCCTATCATGGGGAGGGTGGGGGAGGGATGGCATTGGGAGTTATACCTGATGTAAATGACGAGTTGATAGGTGCTGACGAGTTGATGGGTGCAGCACACCAACATGGCACAAGTATACATATGTAACAAACCTGCACATTATGTATATGTACCCTAGAACTTAAAGTATAATAATAATAAAAAAATAAAAAATAAAAATAATAAAAAAATGGGCATGAATATAAATCATTATTTTCTAGTTATTACCCAGCTCACCTAAGCATTTCTGTAAAGCTGGCATTTGGATGAATAGAAGCGGGAACTGATGAACAAATGACTAAACACAATTGAACTCACAGACAACGTTGGGGTCATATATTTATTTGATACAGGAGAGAAACCTGTATTTTTTTTAAGGAAGTAGCTAACACACAGACTTTTCGATAGTTTAACCTTTCTATTCTCTTCTCTGCCTCAACCATAGATCCAAATTATTTATTATAATACATAGTTATATGACCCAAAGTATTGATAATAATAAGACTGGATACCACCAAAACCAGGGTTTCTTTAACTGGAGTTCACAGATCCTTCACAAATCTTAAAGTAGTCTTTGGTGTTCTCTTTTTCTCCTCAAGAATTCTTTAATTTTATGTTTTCATTTTGTTGGTCTTTTCTAACAAATTATTAGAAGCATATTATGAATCATCCAAATTATCATCTTTCATTATTTAGATTTGTGATTATAACTGTGATGGTGCCAAGTAGCACGACTTTCAAATGTTGAACACGAATCAGGAAAGAACAGAGATGGCTTTAGTATGGTTGCACCATGTGAAGACCAAATGAAATCGTGGTGCACAGTATACAAGTTTGCACAGTGGTTCCGATACAAGTTTCACGGCATGGTATGCTATAGCATCAGCAGGCCAAACTCAGTAGCAAAAACCAGATACTGTAGTTCTTGTTGCTGGATTCACATTGCAAGGGGTGGCTTAATTTCGACAAAATCTGCCAGATAAATGTTGTTAATTTCTATTTTTATTGGTTCTGAATTTTTATTTAACATGTACATGTGTTCTAGTATTACAGTTGTATAGGAGCTATAAACATAAGGATATCATTCATTGTTCCCTATTTTTACATAGTCAAGAAATATAATATAAATAATGTAAGTAAACATTTAAAACCTAATTTTTTTTTTCCCCAAGACGGAGTCTCGCTCTGTTGCCCAGGCTGGAGTGCAGTGGCACTATCTTGGCTCACTGCAAGCTCTGCCTCCCTGGTTCACCCCATCCTCCTGCCTCATCCTCCCAAGTAGCTGGGACTACAGGCACCCGCCACTACACCCGGCTAATTTTTTGTATTTTTAGTAGAGACGGGGTTTCACCGTGTTAGCCAGGGTAGTCTCAATCTCCTGACCTCGTGATCTGCCTACCTTGGCCTCCCAAAGTGCTGGGATTACAGGCGTGAGCTACCGCGCCTGGCCAAGATACTTATTTCTTTTGAAAGAGAGCTTTATTATTCTTGTCCAGGTGCGGTGGCTTGCGCCTGTAATCCCAGCACTTTGGGGGCCGAGGTGGGCAGATCACGAGGTCAGGAATTCGAGACCAGCTTGGCCAACATGGAGATACCCCGTTTCTACTAAAGATAAACAATTAGCGGGGCGCAGTGGGGCGTGCCTGTAGTCCCAGCTACTCGGGAGAGTGAGGCAGGAGAATGGTGTGAACCCGGGAGGCGGAGGTTTGCAGAACCACTGCATTCCAGCCTGGGCGACAGAGCGAGACTCTGCCTCAACAAACAAATAAAAAACCAAGAGAGCTTTATTATTCTTTATTCTGAAAGAGAGCTTTATTATTCTTGAGAAACACTGACTTAAACCAGCATTTTTCAACATTTTTGTCCTGTGAGTCTCCTTCATGATTATCTCATGAACCACTTAGGCATTTCATGTCATTTAAAAAATTTTTGTATGACATGTAAGAAGAGAGTTCACAGAAAACATTATGTTTTAGATAAATGTATAATAGAAGTTTGTTTTGTGGAGTTTATTTTTTAAAATATTTATTACAAAGACTATAAAAACAAATTATTTTTTGTTATAAAATACACTTATAAGATTTTTTTTCAACTATAAGAAGTAAAGCATAGCTTGTTAACAAATTCAAAATTGACAATATATTCTCTGTGGATCTGAGACTAAATACATATTTATACATATTGAAATACAACTACATATTATGACATTACAAATTGACACAAAATACTTTCTTTTCCTGATGTTTTTAGTTTTTGACTTTTGTACATAAAAATCAACTGGGATTTTAAAAACTAATGTTTGTGCTTTGTTTATAAGTAATGAGATCAGAGGAATAGTTCCAGCCTATTATTTGCAAACATACTTCCATAATAATTATATACAGCAGCTGAATCTTTATTTCTAATAAATTGACAATTTGAGTGTAGTCATCACTATGTTTTCTCTTTTTTGGATTCATTTTTTAGTCCTAGAGTTATGTATTAGTACTATATAAAAATTTTCATGATATGAATGCAACTTCTGGGAGAGATGAGCACCATCATAAGTTAGCTGTGAAATAATCATCACAATTAGGCTGGACACCATGGTCATGCCTGTAATCTCAGTGCTTTGGGAAGCCAAGGTGAGAGGACCACTTGAGTCCAGGAGTTTAAGGTTACATGAGCTATGGCCACACCACTGCACTCCAGCCTGGACGTCACGGTGAGACACTGTCTCTGTCTCAAAAAAAATGATCACGATTATATCTCTTACAGGTTTATTTTATTCCGGACCATTAGTCTTCTATCTTTAAAAAAAATCCATATATATAAAAGAATTAAAAGCAACTTAAAGTTGTTAAATAGTGCAACCACCACTCTGACATGAGTATTTAGCTGAGAGAGTAGCTATGTTACTTAATGCTTGTCATCAGATGTCTACAACCAGCTCTGTGGGCTCACTCAGCACAATTCAGAGATTCTCAAACTTCCATCTTGTTGTTTTTTTTTATTTTGTTTTGTTATTGTTTTGAGACAGGGTCTTGTTCTGTCTTCCAGGCTGGAGCGCAGTGGCGCAATCACAGCTCATTGCAGCCTCGAGCTCCTGGGCTCAAGTGATCCTCACACCTCAGCCTCTCAAGTAGCTGGGACTACAAGTGTGTGCCACCATGTCTGGCTAATTTTAAAATTTCTTTTTTTTTTTTTTTTTTGAGATGGAGTCTCCCTCTGTCACCAGGCTGGAGTGCAGTGGTGCAATCTCGGCTCACTGCAACCTCCGCCTCCTGGGTTCAAGTGATTCTCCTGCCTCAGCCTCCCGAGTAGCTGGGACCACAGGTGTGTGCCACCACGCCCAGCTAATTTTTGTATTTTTAGTAGAGACCAGGTTTCACCGTGTTAGCCAGGATGGTCTCGATCTCTTGACCTTGTGATCCACCCACCTCGGCCTCCCAAAGTGCTGGGATTACAGGTGTGAGAAACCGTGCCCAGCCTCAAATTTTTTTTTTGTGGAAACAAAGTCTCTCCATGTTGCCCAGGATGGTCTCAAACTCCTGGGCTCGAGCCATCCTCTTGCCTCGGCCTCCCAAAGTGCTGGGATTACAGACGTGAGCCACTACACCCAGCCGCAAACTTCCATTTTGAACTGGAAAACTACTTTTAAATGATTTTAATTCCCACTGTTTTAAAAGTAGAAATTGATATAGATTCTATTACTGTCTTCTGCAATCCTGTCCACCTATAATATAGAACATCAGCTGGGAAACGCTGATCTAAAACACCACTCAACACATCTCTATTTCACTTCAGTGAAGTCTTCATAAAGACTTGGTCTGCTCTGATAATCCGTACTGGTGTTTTTAAATCCTGGTGGTTAGGAAGTCCTTTATGAGCAAGTCACTTAACCTCTCAGGACCTCAGATTTCTCATCTAGAAAAGGAAGGAGTTTGGATAAGATTATTTTTAAAAGTCCTACCCACACTAGAATTCTATGATTTTTATGTATTATCCAAAGCATTAGTTTTCATAACTGTTTAACATCAGAACAATATGTTTTTAAAACAAAATCAAACAGAAGCCCTTAATACATAAAGCACTTAAAAGTGAAGCTGAGAATACACAATGTCTACAGAACACAAATTTGGACACCACTGATCTGAAGCTCTCTTTTTAAGAACGCCTTCCTTTTCTCTTTGTCTCAGTGGAAAAGGAAAACATCTGGAAAGGATCCACCATATTAGTTTTCCCCTATGTAGACCAGAACATATGTATTAAGTCACCTGTCAGCTTTTTCTTCTCCAGATTAAATAGCCATTATAAGTCCCATTTCCCATCCCTTTAAAAATAGATTTCCTTTTTTTTTTTTTTTTTTAAATGAACTTTCTTTGCTTTCGGTAACTCTTTATGAAAAAGTAAAGTTGCAAAGCAACCATGATCTCTCAGAAGAGCCCAGTGTAGCAAAAGGATTACTTCCAGCTCTGTCATGTGATTCTCACTCCTGATACACTCCGAGGTGTGTCCTTTCAATAACAGCATTCCGTGGCTGCCTCTGATTCAACCAATAGCTTAGGAGGACCCGCAGTTTTGTTTTGGTTTGGTTTTTGGCTGAACTTGTTATATCTAGTCAATAATTTCCCATCCAATACCCATGTAATTTGTTATTGTCCTCGTGAAGCCTCTGCAGTTTTTCTTATTGAACATAATCTTGTTTTTGATAGAGTGTTTTTCTAATTATTTAAGGTCACTGAATTTTTCTTCTGCTTTCCAACATACCTCATCCAACTTCAAAACCAATGTGAATGTTCTCTAGTTTATTGTTAAAGGTGCAGACTAAGAAAATGCCAATTATCTAAAAAAGAATCTATATGTGACGTGTGTTTTATAGGCTGAATTGTACCCCCACCCAAATTCCTCTGTTGACAGCTAACTCCCAGTACCTAAGAATGTAACCATAACTAGAGATAAGGTCTTTAAAGAGGTGACTCAGTGAAAATGAGGACATTAGGGAGGGTCCTAATCCAATCTGACTGATGTCCTCATAAGAAGAGGAAATTTGGACACATGAAAGAGACACCGGGGTTTCCTGTGCACAAAGGAAAGGCCATGTGAAAACACACAAGCAGCAGCCATCTGCAAGCTAAGGAGAGGGGTCCTCACACTGTGATCGTGGACTTCCAGCCTCCAGAACTGTGAGGAAATACATTTCTGTTATTTAGGCCTCCCAGGCCGATATTTTGTTATGGCAGCCCTAGCAGCCCTAGCAAACTTATACACATGCTCCTGGCTTATGATGGTTTGACTGATGATGTTTTCAATTTATAGAACTGGGGTTTGTCAGAGCGTGACTCCATGGTAAGTCGAGAGACATCTGTTGAAGATTGACCTTATTCTGTGCACGACATTTTGCAGCCCCTTGGAGCTCACCTGGGAACCTCTGCCATCACAGGGAAGGTTACAGGAGAACACAAATACCCAGAAATCCAGTCAAAATAGGTCATAAAGGAAGATCTGAGTAAACTGCCCTGGAAGCACCAAGGAGCCAGAATTCTTTCCATCTAGGGGATCAGGGGAGACTAAAAAAGAGGAAATGTCATCTGAACTGGGCCTTCAAAGATGGGCAAAATTCCAGTCGTGGGCGGGAGGCGGGGAGGAAACGGGTGGCACTTCAGGGAAACTGGACATTATGAGGGTGAACCAGGTTCATAATACACCCATGAACCCTGTGAGAATGAATCCAGTTGTCATCAACCTATAAACAAGGTTGGCTGTTTGCAAACCTAACTAAATATCAAAACCAACTGGGAGCTTTTAAAAAATATATATAGCTTCTCAGGCCCCACTGCCAGCCTGCTGAATCAAGAACTCCAGGAATGACATCCTAAAATATTTATTTTAATCAAATTCTCAAGCGGGATAGTACCAACTTCATCAATTCAAAGACCCTTTAATACAAACATTTCATTGACTTCTACATGATAATGGCTCTATTTTTCTTGAATGAAAAAATACCTAAAGACAGAAAAACTATTATGAGTTTGGTAATAAGTTCAAGTGAATTTGTATTTTATGAATTAGAACCAAGTTTACATGTTTAAAAGTGATATTCACATCTCAGTTTGACATATATACCACATGTAAGACATTATTCAATTTGCAGATAACACCAGGTTGCATATAGGGCCTCTGTCCTATATGCATGTATTAACAGACTCTCTGGCTACTTCTCTCATCTTTTCTCTATTCCTCTCCCTCTGAGAAGGTGGCCATGTTTTTCATTGTTTTTATTTTTATTTTTAAAAGATTCTCTGAGACTCAAAGTCCTCCTTACTAAAGTGATGAAATTAATCCCTACTCCTTACATTGAGGATTGAGCTTTAGGGTTTTGTTTCATTTTGTTGTTTTGGTTTTTGGGTTTTATTTCTTTTTGAGACAGGGTCTTGCTCTGTCACCCAGACTGGAGTGCAGTGGCACGACCTCGACCTCGACCTGCAGCCTTGACCTCCTGGGCTCAAGTAATGCTCCCACCTCAGCTTCCTGGCTTCCTGAGTTGCTGGGGCTACAGTCACGAGCCACCATGCTCAGCTAATTTTTATATTTTTTGTAGAGTCTGGGGTTTTGCCATATTGCCTAGGCTGGTCTCAAACTTCTGGGCTTAAGCAATTCTCCCACGTCAGCCTCCCAAAGTGCTAGTGATTGCAGGCATGAGCCACTGCACCCAGTTGAGATAATTTAAATAAAGTACAAAATACAGTGTTAAATCTCACCCCACCCCCTTCCCCAGCTCCACCACACAAGTATGAGCTCTTTCAATATATTTTTTGAAGCTGGGCCCTTCAGTCAGCCTTTTCTCAATTCAGGTTTTAGCTAAAGCCAGAGACTCACCTCTAAAAACTTGTTTCAGACAAAAGTTCCCACCAATGGGGACCTTTGTCCACTACTCAGCAGCCAGTGATGCCCAGGTAAGTCATCTTCCCAAACAGATAACAGTTTTGCCCAAGTGGCTGCCACTATGCAGACAAAGGTAAGCTGCTGTTCTCCTTTTCCACTTGATTTTTCTACCTCCAGCCTTTTTTTGGGAGGTAGAAGGGATGGAGGTCTCACTCTATTGCCAAGGCTGGAGTGGAGTGGTGCGATTATAGCTCACTGCAACCTTGAACTCCTGGGCTCAAGTGATCCTCCCACCTCAGCCTCCTCAGCATCTAGGACAACAGGCATGCACCACCACACCTGGCTCATTTTCTAATTTTATTTTGTTGAGACAAGATCTCAAGATGTTGCCCAGGTTGGTCTCAAACTCCTGGGCTCAAGTGATCCTCCCACTTCAACCTCCCAAAATTCTGGGATTACAGGTGTGAGCCACTGCACCTGGTCCACCTCCAGCCTTGAGAGTAACCTTCTCCAGAAAGTCTTCCTTGGCCCCTCATTGGGGTTCCCATAGTGCCAATGCCATATTTTATTCATGCATTCACCCATCAGTTAGTAAAAGAGTAATACCTGCCAGGGCTTGTTTCAGACACTGAGTGAACAACCAGGCTAGGTCTCTGCTCTCATGGAGGTGCCATTCTAGTGGGGAAGGCAGTAAACTGTCAATTTACCATGCAGCATGTTAGGCAGGAAGACACACTAAGATGAAACATAAAGCTGGGCAAGGAAACAAGGGAGATATTGCTATTTGGGTAGGATAGTCAGGAAGAGCTTGTTGAGGTGATATTTGAGCAGAGACATGAAAAAATGAGAATATGGGCCAGTAGGACATCTGGGAAGAGAGTTCTAGGTGGCAACTTTCTCTGTTAGCAGCAGGGGTCTTCTGTTACTCAGTTTATTTACCACTGTTATGGGTCGAATTGCATCTCCACAAAAATATCTTGGAGATATGTTGGAGTTCTAACCTCCAGAATATGACCTTCTTTGGAGTCAAGAGCTTGTAGAGGTGATCAAGTTAAAATGAGGCCAGTAGGAGAAGCCCTAATCCAAAAGGACCAGAGTCCTTGTAAAAAGGGGAACTTTGGACACAGAGATACACATACAAGGGGGCAGGGGGTGGAAAAAGTCACATGAAGATGAAGGTGGGGATCAGTGTGATACATCTACAAGTCAAGGGACACCAAAGATGGTGGAAAACCCCCAAAAGCCAGGAAAGAGACATGGAATAGATTCTCCCTCAAGGCCTTCAGAACCAACCCCGCCAACAACTTGGCCTTGCACCTCTAGCCTCCAGAACTGTGAGACAACAATGTTTTGTTGTTTAAAGCTTGATCAGCCTTAAGTTTGTATTAGATTGGTGCATAAGTAATTACGGTTTTCGCCATTACTTTCAATGGCAAAAAAAAAAAAATCACAATTACTTTTGCACCAACCTAAATAGTACTCTGTTATGGCAGCTCTGGGAAACAAATACAGCCATCTGTGAGGGCCACAGACAGACCACTCACTCGCTCACCCAGGTTCACAGGATAAACACTAGTTACACAGAACTTCTGGGAGCCCTGGGTTACTGTAAATGCCCCCTAACTGGACTTCCTGTTTCCTGTCTTACTTTCTCTAACCATTCTCCACAGTACTGCCCTGATCTTTCTAAAACCCAAATCTTTCCTATCTCATGGCTTCGCAAGCTTTTACCTGCCTCCCATTGTCTTTGGGATACAGCAAAATTTCTCAGCTTGAGGACACAATGCCCTTGGCATCCGGCCCCAGCATATTTGTCCAACCTTGTTTCTCTCATCTTTGCATTAACTCCTTAACCATAAGTTTTCCACTCCACTCCTAATGGGACGAAACTTCCTTTCATCCTGAGGCCTTCCCTTAGTCACCATCTCCACCAGAAAGCCTTCCCAAAGCCCCCAGGACAGGGTAGGTGTCCCTCCTATGTGCTCTCCAAAGCCCTTTCTTTCAATGCCGTTGTGGCATTTATCATAGTGTGTTCAAGGCCTGTTTGTCAGTTTTCTCCCCGTGACCATGAGTTCCTATCTTGTTTGTATCTCCAGGCACCAAGAAAGCGCTTGGCACTTGGAGCACGTTCAACGGATGGATGAGAATAAATGAACAAAGCATGCCATGTTCCAACCAGCTGGTCCCAGAACTATTTTGTTCTCCTTTAAGGGATGGGGGATGGGCAGGTGACCTTTCCAGGGATTTCCCAATAGTAGGTAGAACCACGGGAGCTGGATGGAGCTCCACCTTTCCTTAGTGATTGCAAGAGGAATTTAGATTAGACATTCAAAAGCTGTTCCTTGTGTCTAAAAACACTTGCGGTATAAAGAAGGGAAAGTAAACAATCCCGTGATTTTTGAGGCTGGGGTTGACCAATATTTTAGAATCTGTTTTTTTATAGGAAGTGGTCCCTTCAGGTACCTAAGCCTCTGATTCGGTAAACTGCATGTCCTGACCTACAGGCAAAGGTGGTGGGAGGTTAGGAGAATAGGGAATTGTTGCAACTAACAATGCAATGTGTCCTGTGCCTGTATCTCTAAAAAGTAAATATTTTTGAGGTTTAAAAATTATTTGCATGCATGGTTTGCCGGAGACCCTGGAAGAGGAAAGAAGAAAAGACAAAAAGGAATAACATTTAAAAAAATATGCCTGACTAGGAAAAGACAGAGGGGTCATAGACGAAAGTAATCAGGATTGGGTCTCTTTTGCAAATTCCTGAACGGGGAGATGTATCAGAATTTCCAGACCTCAAGAAATAGGGCCTTTAAAAGTCTCGTGTGCAAGAAGGGGGAAAAAGACGAGGGGGGCGGGGAGGCGGACTCGCTCTTCGCAGCAGGAAGTCTTCAATGGCTATCGAGTTATGAAGAACAACTGCCCAGAAGTCCTTATTCAGAGCGCTAAACTCGATTTTACCACATAAAGAGCAATATGAAAGCTCAGAGCAGCCCCATCATGGTGTTGGGGAAACAACTCGGCTTCCCCATGTGAGAAAACCAGAGAGCTCCGACTGGGTAGTAGCCCAGACCTGTGTTAAGGGTTTTATTTGCAAGTCAATGAACCAAACGGGCGACCAGGCTCGTTGTACCGCGTTCTGAAAGCAAGGTTATTATTATCGCCTATTGCCCCACTGAACAATTTCACTGAAAAGGAAGAGTCCCAGTCGTGTGTGTGCGCGTGGTGCCATCCGGGACGTGCAGCTACGTGCCCACCTCCAGAACGACTTTATTTACAAAGCGATTACCATGTTATCTATTTGTTTTCCTTTTCCAGCAGCAGCAGCCTTACTCAGCCCTCGAATTTCTTAATTACAAACCCGTTTGCTTCTAAATCAACCCCAAACCGTCAGGCAGAGCCCGGAGGGAGGCTGTGCAAGTTTGCACACACCCCCACCTCCCGGATCCAGGGCAACAGCAGAAGCAAGTAACTGTGTATGTGCAAAAAGGTGGATCTGGGGACGAGGATCGCTGAGTTTGTTTACAGAGCAGAGACGCCTCAGCTCGGATGCCAAAGCTACCAAGAGCTGCAAACGCAAACTTAGCAGAAGCACACGTACCCCGGGAGCGGCGGGTGGGTCCGAAAGCGCGGACTGGAATTCCAGGGCGCGGGAGCGGGGTTGGCCGGGCCCGCAAGCGCGCTCAGTCCACCTGCAGCCGCTGCCGCTCCCCGCCCCCAGCTCCTGTCCTTGAAAGGAGTGGAGGAAAAAAATGCATCTACACGCGGTGATCTAGAGTAGGTCTACCCACTGCCCGTATGAAAACACAAAGGCACAGCCTAGGAAAGGGGACTCAGGAAAGGGCGCATTATTTGTCCAGGTCTTTAAAACCCAACTCGAGGAAGCACAGCCATTCTTCGCAGTCTGGGGAAGCTTTTGCAAAACCGGGGAGGCAGAAGGGCACTCTGGCGGGCGGGGGCGCTGGGCGAGTCCCCTTTTCCCGTAGAGGGCCGGCCGGATCGCTGTGAGCCGAGTGAGAGAGCTGGGGGTGGGGAGCTCCAACCAGAGTGGGGCGGTGAGCTCTCCTCGTTCCTATCCGGGCAGGCGCTACCTTCGGGCGGGGCGGCCGGGGAGGATTTCCCCCATGCCTCGGGGGTGGCTGAGCTAACCTCGCGTTTCTGGGCCGGGAAGAAACCAGTCGGGAGGCGACGGGGCGACGGGGCGGCCCCTGGGTCCCGCAGCCTCTGCGCACGTGCCGCGGGTGGCGGGGACGCGGCTCCCAGACCCGGTCCAGGGTGTCCGCGGCATTCCGGAATCCGCGTCTTGGCGCCGCCCGCCCTGGAGGCTCTCGCTCCGCCCTTACTGAAATGCCTATATTAACTGTGGCCAAAGCCCTAAGAAACACAGCTCATTGTTGGCAGCTGCCGGGCGGTCCTGCCGAGCTGTGAGGGCAGCGGAGGGGAAATAAAAGGGAACGGCTCCGAATCTGCCCCAGCGGCCGCTGCGAGACCTCGGCGCCGACATCGCGACAGCGAAGCGTTTTGCACGCCAAGAAGGCCCCCTCTATGTGCTGCTGAGCCGGTCCTGGACCCGACGAGCCCGCCCTCGGTCTTCGGAGCAGAAATTGCAAAAACGGAAGGTAAGCGCGACGGGCGAAGCTGGCTGGGGCTCCTGCCAGCCCAGTCCTCCGAGGGCAGGGTTTGCCCGGAGGAAGAGCGTGAGGTGAAGCTGGGGAATAACAACAGGATGTGCAACAACAGGATGAGGAGGGCTGATTTAATGCCTGAAGTTCGCGGCAGGGCTACGGGGCACTTCCTTTATTAGGCCACTTCGGGGAGCAGAGGGGGTGTGGGCTCGGGTCCCCCCGCCCGATCGCAGGGGAAGGGGCTGTTTATGCAGCGCTCGGCTGTGTTATGAGTGGCAGCTCCTCCGTGGTGGCGAGCCCGGGTGCACCGGCTGCTAGTGGGATCTTGGGGGTGGTGGTTTGCAGCCGACGTGCGCCCGGGAATCCTGGGGGACAGAGGCGGGCAAAAGTGGGGTGCGCTGTGGTGGGCGACACGTGTGGCGCGGGTCTCATCGTCTGCCCTTTTCACTTCCAGGACTGGAAATGGCAGACCATATGATGGCCATGAACCACGGGCGCTTCCCCGACGGCACCAATGGGCTGCACCACCACCCTGCCCACCGCATGGGCATGGGGCAGTTCCCGAGCCCCCATCACCACCAGCAGCAGCAGCCCCAGCACGCTTTCAACGCCCTGATGGGCGAGCACATACACTACGGCGCGGGCAACATGAATGCCACGAGCGGCATCAGGCATGCGATGGGGCCGGGGACTGTGAACGGAGGGCACCCCCCTAGCGCACTGGCCCCCGCGGCCAGGTTTAACAACTCCCAGTTCATGGGCCCCCCGGTGGCCAGTCAGGGAGGCTCCCTGCCGGCCAGCATGCAGCTGCAGAAGCTCAACAACCAGTATTTCAACCATCACCCCTACCCCCACAACCACTACATGCCGGATTTGCACCCTGCTGCAGGCCACCAGATGAACGGGACAAACCAGCACTTCCGAGATTGCAACCCCAAGCACAGCGGCGGCAGCAGCACCCCCGGCGGCTCGGGCGGCAGCAGCACCCCCGGCGGCTCTGGCGGCAGCTCGGGCGGCGGCGCGGGCAGCAGCAACAGCGGCGGCGGCAGCGGCGGCAGCGGCAGCAGCAACATGCCCGCCTCCGTGGCCCACGTCCCTGCTGCAATGCTGCCGCCCAATGTCATAGACACTGATTTCATCGACGAGGAAGTTCTTATGTCCTTGGTGATAGAAATGGGTTTGGACCGCATCAAAGAGCTGCCCGAACTCTGGCTGGGGCAAAACGAGTTTGATTTTATGACGGACTTCGTGTGCAAACAGCAGCCTAGCAGAGTGAGCTGTTGACTCGATCGAAACCCCGGCGAAAGAAATCAAACCCCCAACTTCTTCGGTGTGAATTAAAAGAAACATTCCCTTAGACACAGTATCTCACTTTTCAGATCTTGAAAGGTTTGAGAACTTGGAAACAAAGTAAACTATAAACTTGTACAAATTGGTTTAAAAAAAATTGCTGCCACTTTTTTTTTCCTGTTTTTGTTTCGTTTTTGTAGCCTTGACATTCACCTCCCTTATGTAGTTGAAATATCTAGCTAACTTGGTCTTTTTCGTTGTTTGTTTTTACTCCTTTCCCTCACTTTCTCCAGTGCTCAACTGTTAGATATTAATCTTGGCAAACTGCTTAATCTTGTGGATTTTGTAGATGGTTTCAAATGACTGAACTGCATTCAGATTTACGAGTGAAAGGAAAAATTGCATTAGTTGGTTGCATGAACTTTGAAGGGCAGATATTACTGCACAAACTCTGCCATCTCGCTTCATTTTTTTAACTATGCATTTGAGTACAGACTAATTTTTAAAATATGCTAAACTGGAAGATTAAACAGATGTGGGCCAAACTGTTCTGGATCAGGAAAAGTCATACTGTTCACTTTCAAGTTGGCTGTCCCCCCTGCCCACCCCCCACCCCCATATGTACAGATGATAATAGGGTGTGGAATGTCGTCAGTGGCAAACATTTCACAGATTTTTATTTTGTTTCTGTCTTCAACATTTTGACACTGTGCTAATAGTTATATTCAGTACATGAAAAGATACTACTGTGTTGAAAGCTTTTTAGGAAATTTTGACAGTATTTTTGTACAAAACATTTTTTTGAAAAAATACTTGTTAATTTATTCTATTTTAATTTGCCAATGTCAATAAAAAGTTAAGAAATAACTTGTTTTCTAGAAGTCATTTGGGAGTGATTGTTACCTTTGGTGGCTTTTTTCCCCGTCTTTGAGTTGAACACCTTATTGATGAGAGTAAGCATTCCAAAGGATAAATTACAGGACACTAAAACAGGTCATGATGAGCTTAAGCGGAGAGCAGGATTTAACATAATTGGCATAATGCTTCATTGTTATCATTGTAACATGCCTCTTGGTGTGCTTTAATCAAAAGCTGCAAAGTTGTCACAGTGCTTTTCTTTTTTTCTTAATTGCCATCATATCAAGTGTACTCCAGAGTTAGAAAGGTTTGCAATATTCAACATTTTCAATGGACAGGAAGCAAAAAAAAGTGTTTGTTTCTATCTGATTCAACTACTTAAATGGAGGTAGATTGGAATAATATACTGATTGATTGATGGGGGTGGCATTAAATACAAATCTACCTTTATCTCCAGTGATGATAGTTTTATTTTTCAGCGAAAGTGCCAAGGATAGGTACATATTTTCTAGGGTAATCTCTGAAACAGTGTCTGACTGGTTTATAGTTCTGGGAGGAAGAGGGGGCAGAATTCCGCCTTGAGGCTTTCCATTTTGTCCTATAATATTTAAAATGTACTCAGGTTGACTCAAAGGTCAAATTACAGTCTTTACAAGATGTTCCCTCTTAAGCATGCCCTGTTCTCCTGAATTCTGAGCTTTTCCTGTTGCATGCATGGGATGCAAAGCACCTAAAAATAATATTTTAATTTTACCTAGATAGATGACTTACCAAGAAGACCATAGCTACAACTAAGTGGGTGTCAAGTTTTGCCTTATATAATCAAGCAAAGGAAAAATAGTGTGAAAATCTCAAATTATCCCAGGTGGAAGGAGAAGGAATTTTGTTTTTCTCCTTCATGTTTCCATGGCTTATCTTATGTTTATAAGAGCAACACACCTACCTTCAAGAACAAATACAGACTTTTATACGTAACTTACTAGGGGAAGTAAAAAATGTAGGTTGAAGAAAATCTTACAAATAATGCTTTAAAAAACGATTTCATTTAGACTTCGATTCTCATCTTAAATTCCATAGTTTATAAGAAATCAGGAAGAGCGGATATTTAGAAGTGTTACGAGAGAGTAAGCAGCATAAAGGCTGCTTTAAGTATAATTTAGATCATCTACATTTTATAATTCTATTTCCAAGGCAGGCCATGTAAAATTAAAATGCACACACTCCACTGGGTTTTTTATATACCTCTATAATTGACACTTTCTTATTTAAAATTATGTTCAAATAATTTCTGAAAATATACTGAATCATCCAAAACTCTTTTTACCCCACTTGAAAAACTGATACAGATTTCCACAGTAATAGTTAAAGCTGAAGTTTTCTTCAGCTAAGACATGTCAATACTAAATCTGCAATCAGCTATAAATCTTTCTGGCTAAGCTTTTTCACAGTAAGTTTTTCTTTCTCTTTTTTTTTTTCCAGAGGCTCAAGTGAAAAAATATGTTTGCATACATATTAATACAGCAACTCCTATCCTTTTTCACTAGTGCCAGGAAAAAAGGAAAGCGATTAAAGGCATTGTTTTTTTGCATAAAGAAGCAAAAAAATTGTCTTGCCACCACCCTTCACCATTTATTCTGCCAGGGAATAAGCCACAACACCTGCTCTGTCACTAAATTCCTCCTGCTGCTCAAACGCCGGAACACGTATGTGGAGATGCAGAGCCCAAGGAACTATTATTAGCTCTTGAGCCCATCCCTACCAGAACAGAGCACTCAAACAGAGGAGCTGGGCTAAAAAGCACAATTTGTCTTCAGTACAAATACAATGCTCCCCCACCCCGGTTCACTTGAATGATCTGTTTCATTAAAAACTCTTTCTTGATCGACAATTGAGCAGATTCTGCGTGATATCTGCAGGTCTCTTAAGCAGAGAAAAATAACTCCTTGTTTCAACAACCTGATTAATGAAACCTGTACAGTGACCTAGATCACCCGGCTACTGGCAGACATTTGCAAAACCTTTTGTGGTCTTGCTTCCTACTAAGTTGCTTATAGCATATGGGGAAATTTGACCTCTGTACCTTGGCTGTTTGTCAAAAAGTTCTAATATGATACAAGAGAGCTTCTGTTCTTTAAGCTTTGCCCAAAAATAGACCTTCCATGCTTGATTTTCAAGAAGAGATCAATGATAAGCCGCAGTGCAACCTCATAGCTACATGTCAGAAAAATAAGTCCACATTAATAAAAACGTGTACTTCTGTCTTGTGCCTGATAAAATCCTTGTGACAGTATCTTTGCCGGAACTGATAAAGACGTTAGCGCTATGGATGGGTCTTTGAAGAACAGTTACCTAATCACCACTGTTTATGGGGTGCTGGGCTAGAGCACTGGTAGCAGAAGGCTGACATCTATTGTGAAGTTTATGGTCTCCATGACTTTTACTACTGTAAACGCCTGGGATGGCTATAAATTGATGTCAACATTAAAGGCCAGATCCTTTAGAGAAAAATATTAATCCACTAATCTATTATGGGTGGCCAGTTTTGCAATAAAAACTTTGCAGCCCCGGACCATTAGGTGTTTTCGCCCCCTTGTGGAATTTATTTAGAAGGTCAATGGAAAGCCGTTTCCTCAAGAGGTTTTTCTCTTTATTGTTTGTTTTGTTACCATTTCTGAAGACTTTGTTTTCTTCTTTGAGCAAACAGCATATATTCGAGCAACACATTTTTTAAATCAAAGAAGATTCCAAAATGAACATCCTTTATAAAATAAGAATATTTTACTTACCAAAGACCTTAACCTATGATTAAGTGTGCATAATTGAGATTTGCCTCATATTTGAAAATATGCATTACCTAAGGAGTTTTCTCTTAAAAGCGTAAGGAGCAGTGGTTTGGGCCGATGCTTTAGCCTGTAAACTGAGGGGATGGCAAACCCTCGGCGCCTCCACAACAGCACTGTTGATTTGCAGTAAGGGAAAATAACAATGCATTTGATGGTATGAGGTTGGAAAGGTGGAGGGAAATATCCAGGAATGCAGAATGCAATTATCCACATTGGAATGTGACCAAGCCACCAGCCCTAATCTTGTGAAAGGACTGCAGGATCTTTAATGAGGATGAGTGTTCTTGTCTAATTGAGTCAGTAAAATTTACTTTAAAATAAACCGGGGAGATAACATTGTCTCCAAAAAATAAATAAATTTAGAATTCAAAGAATTTAGGACCCATGCCATTGGCAATTTTTTTTCCTCTGCAATGGAATTGTTTTGCTAGCATGAAAGCAGCATTACACCTCTTCAGAAACGCATGCTTCAGAGGTGGTATTTATCATTTTGGGACTGTACCACTATCATCAAAATCAGCGCTCCCAGGCAGGTTGAGGCTGAGCCTCCAGAAGAGAACAATAGGTAGCACATCAAATGACTTAGCCAGTGAACCCCTATTATCAGGGGCTCTGTTTGTCTTCTCCCCCTAGAATAGAAGGAACAATGGCAATGTCAGAATTTTAATTGCAATGGACTGGCTTA
Source organism: Macaca mulatta (assembly GCF_049350105.2). Lineage (NCBI taxonomy): Eukaryota > Metazoa > Chordata > Mammalia > Primates > Cercopithecidae > Macaca > Macaca mulatta. The sequence continues at coordinate 44,488,620 of NC_133409.1, read as the reverse complement.
AATTACTTGACCTATTTTTATGCAGCAAGAAGAAAAATGATTCCTTTTTTTTTTTCCTGGTAGCCATACTTCTAATTTAAACTGGAAAAGGAAATACAAGAATATTTTCTATCAAATAACATACTGCTGATAATTTTAGTTCGCCTTGTAGTAAGCTCCACCTATATTTTTGAAAAATATTAAAACATCTGAAATAAAGAACTTCTTCCCTTCCCAGGAAGAAATTAAACTCATAAGTAATGCTAAATAGTGAGAAAATATTCTGAGAGCGGCTGGCGAGAATTTCTATCATATTTTGACATTTATACACAATGAAAGAAAAGCTATGATTAATAAGAGTCTGTTGTGTTGAGAAACTGAATCCTTGGGAAACAGAAACTATCAGACTGACCTCTTCCACACTGTCTACGAACAAATAATGACTTTTTAGCAGCTGGATTCTTATCAGTTACTTCCTTCCCTAGATGAGCACTAAACGAAGCAGCCCTAGGAGGCAGTTAGTGGTGCTTTCTGAGAATTCAGCTTGGCTAAATCAGAACTTGCAGAGTGAGCAAAAAGCACATGAAAGAAAGATGGACGATGAATATTATTACTTGCTTTATATGTTATTAGTTTTCATTAGGCTGAACTAATCTGAAAGATTAGTGAGGCAGGGGCACAACCAGGGGTGAGGACCGCGGTTCACGGAATTCTTGGAATTTTCCCATGGTATCACCATTGTGCTCAGCCCTGAAATCCTTCCCTTTCTTCCCTCTACAGTAGAGTGGTTACTTGATTACATTTTGGGTTGCTGAACAAAGCCAACAGGGGAATCTGTCTCCTGAGGAGCCTGTAGCAAGGCAAGGTTAGCGTGGTGCGCATTGCAGGAGATATGCAAATAGTAGGGTGGCTTTTGAAAAGTTAATAGTGCCCAAAGAATTCTGCCTGTCCATTCCTGAAAGCTGAGTGGGGAGCAAAATTAAAGCTTGAGTGCAAGTCAAACTAGCATAAAATCAGGAAAAGTCAGCCAACTCCAGATTGTCAATACTGTTTTTATGAATACTCGCTACAGTGAAGGAAATGGGCTTGGAGGCTATTGAAGTCTTTTCTCTCTGGGTTTCCCTATGGACTGGAATGAAATTTGGCCTTGTGATTTCCTTAGTCACTAGGCCACAGAATTTTGTTGTTAATGGTGGTGGTTTATTCTCGTAACCCACTGGTTTTGGGGTTTGCTTTGGGTTCCGTTGGGTTTTTTGCTTCATGACAGTTGGTATCTCCTTCATGACAAACACATAGTATACTTCAATTGTGCATACACATTCTTAGATCACCTTCTAAATATGGCTCCGTTGCATGTATTTTGGATAACTCTTGAGGATAAGCAAGATGATGACCAGTTTCATATATCTCTCTTTACCCAGTGTGTTTACCAAACATAAGGATGATGAGGCCAGTAGGTGAAAAATGATTGAACTGACTGTTATGTTCCTAATATGAACTTAAATATCTAAATGTTTCTAAGATCCCCTTCTGACACCACGTTTTGAATCAATGGTTCTCAGCTGGGTAGAGGTACCTCTCAGGATAGGGAGAAGGGAGAGAAAACAGTAATTTATAAAAACATATTCCATACTATATTTGGACAGATGTTTTAATACACATTCTTTTAGTAAAACAAAATGTAGAAAGACATTTCAAAATCTCTTCTTTTTTTGGTTTTTTGTTTTGTTTTGTTTTGAGACAGTCTTGCTCTGTTGCCAGGCTGGACTGCAGTGGCACGATCTCAGCTCACTGCAACCTCACCTGCTGGGTTCAAGTGATTCTCCTGCCTCAGCCTCCTGAGTAACTGGGACTACAGACCCGCACCACCACGCCCAGCTATTTTTTCTGTATTTTTCTTAGAGACGGGGTTTCACCATATTGGCTGGGATGATCGGAATCTCTTGACCGCGTGATCCACCCACTTCGGCCTCCCAAAGTGATGGGATTACAGCGTGAGCCACCGCGCCCGCCTCAAAATCTTCTTGACTGATAGGGCATAGATTTTTAAATAGTAAGAAACACTGTTTAGACTGCATGGGATCAAATCAAAGAAATTTACCCTTCCGTCAACATCTCTTAACATATCTCTTTGTTGACCGTAAGTTTCCTGTGGCTGCCTTGGTTGAGCACTAACTATGTGACAGATATTGTGGTAGGCACTTTACATACATAATCTCATTTAATGCTCACAATATGCTTGCAAGATTCATGATATTCTCCCAAATTTACATAAGGAAATTGACATTTAGAGACGAAGTCAGCTGCTCAAGGACAACACAGTAGCAGACAGAGGAGCAGAGTAGTTTCCAGACCTAGCTTCTGAGTCAGTGCTCTTTCTAGGATGCAATGCTGCTGTGATAAACCAAATGACACCTATTCTTAAATGCCACTGATTGTAAAATGATCAATTTAATAAGCGATTAAGAAAAAAACCCATTACATTACATGAACACAAGTTCTAAAATATATGAACACAACTATAACATGTATTTATCCGTACAATCACACACCGTTTCCTTTTGGGATTCACAAGATTCAGGTCTATGCTTTTTCAAATTTGGTATAAAAATTCCTCCAAATTCAATGTGACCCCTGAAAGTGCATGAGTAGCATCCTGGTGAGCTGCTTACCTCTTCTTAACGTTTTGACCTCGTTAGGACTTCAAGTCAAATGAATGAATATCAGTGATTTAAATTGCAATTTTAGTTTTTTTTCCATAATTGAATTCCATCTTGCTGGAAATAAACAGTTTCTTTCAGAAATTAAGCCAATGCCTTACTCTGCCAATTCCATAGTCTATTAAATGAGAATGTTAGTTAGCAAATTCTGGCACATAAATATGACCGCTTTACAACTTCCCCCACTGCCTGCCAGCAATTATGTTTTAATATTGATTATAAGATTCAGGTTGATTTCATAATGTTAATATTTTTTTAAGTACATGTTAGAATAAAGGAAATTTGGGATTTAGTTACTTTACACTTAACTAATCTTCCTCAATTTATCCAAACTTCCTTGATGCAAAGGTAAGCTCATGTTCTCTTACTTTGGTCTTCTACGGAAATGGAGAACTCTTCTATTAATAGTTGTACTGAAAAGAATAGTAGATCAGGAATAAAAAACATAGGTCTAGTCTTAACTCTGCAACTAAATAGCCGTGTAATTTAATCACTGTTGACTCAAGTTTCTCCATCAGTAAAATGAAGATGTTTAATTAATACATCTTGTATTCAAATTCTCATGAAGAAAACATAAGCCCGTTCCTATCATTTCTCCTTCTCTGAAAAGATGGAGTACAATATTATAAGACCACCTCAAAACCTGTTCCGTCATTCTCATTATTTTTCCAAGCTCACCATGAGTCTGTGGATGTGCCATAGACCTGACCCAGTTGTGTCAACTTTCCAAAGGTTGGAATAGTCTCTGTAAATATTCACTTTCATTGCCATAATGAGCACAAATTTTGGCTACTGAGATTTATCAGCCTGCAAGCAAATACCGAAAAAACTTGCCAAACTAGGAAATATTTCTAGAACATGACATTGCAAATTTGCTGATGCAGTTGTTTAAATTGTGTGTGTGTGTGTGTGTGTGTGTGTGTGTGGTGTAATTTACTGGAAATAATTCGATCAATTCTTTATTTCAGGTTCTGTTTTATTTTCCTACAGATTAATTTCACTTTTCCAACCTCATAAATAACAAACTATTAACTATTTGAACTCTCTTCCCTTCAAACATCTCTTTCTGGGTCACAATCATTATCATCATTATTAGCATGACTGTTAGTATTATTAACTTTCTGAGAGAGGTAATTCTATATACAATGCTAAATCAGAGGAAGCTAGCATGTGTTGAACACTATAATAAGCAGACACATAAGAGTTTTCAAGTAGTTAAGAGGCATTTGTCTATATCCATTTATCTATTTCTCCTTCCCCAACTTTCCAACAGCACATTCCAACAGTTTGGCAAATAAATTATTTAGCTAGATAACAAATCAATAGATTAGTTGAAAATTGTTAAACAAAAGGGACTGTATATCATAATACATAACTATCCAGGAAGTAATTATAGACTGACATGTAAAAGTAATGTAGCTAAAGAACCATGATGTTATAAAATATTTGTTCCTTTCATGATCTAGCCACTAGATGGAGCTAAAGGTCTGTAAATTCATATTTGCACTTTCTCCTGAGATGTTAAGACTGTCATTTCCTTAAAGAACTTGCCCCCAAAACAGATACAGACCAGTGGAACAGAACAGAGTCCTCAGAAATAATACCACACATCTACAGCCATCTGATCTTTGACAAACCTGACAAAAACAAGAAATGGGGAAAGGATTCCCTATTTAATAAATGATGCTGGGAAAATGGGCTAGCCATAAGTAGAAAGCTGAAACTGGATCCTTTCCTTACTCCTTATATAAAAATTAATTCAAGATGGATTAGAGACTTAAATGTTAGACCTAATACCATAAAAACCCTAGAAGGAAACCTAGGTAATACCATTCAGGACATAGGCATGGGCAAGGACTTCATGTCTACAACACCAAAAGCAATGGCAACAAAAGCCAAAATTGACAAATGGGATCTAATTAAACTAAAGAGCTTCTGCACAGCAAAAGAAACTACCATCAGAGTGAACAGGCAACCTACAGAATGGGAGAAAATTTTTGCAATCTACTCATCTCACAAAGGGTTAATATCCAGAACCTACAAAGAACTCAAACAAATTTACAAGAAAAAAAACAAACAACCCCATCAAAAAGTGGGCAATGGATATGAACAGACATTTCTCAAAAGAAGACATGCATACAGCCTACAGACACATGAAAAAATGCTCGACATCACTGGCCATCAGAGAAATGCAAATCAAAACCACAATTAGATACCATCTCACACCAGTTAGAATGGTAATCATTAAAAAGTCAGGAAACAACAGGTGCTGGAGAGGATGTGGAAAAATAGGAACACTTTTACACTATTGGTGGGACTGTAAACTAGTTCAACCATTATGGAAAACAGTATGGTGATTCCTCAAGGATCTAGAACTAGAAGTACCATATGACCCTGCCATCCCATTACTGGGTATATACCCAAAGGATTATAAATCATGCTGCTATAAAGACACATGCACACGTATGTTCATTGTGGCACTATTCACAATAGCAAAGACTTGGAATCAACCCAAATGTCCATCAGTGACAGCCTGGATTAAGAAAATGTGGTACATATACACCATGGAATACTATGCAGCCATTAAAAAGGATGAGTTTGTGTCCTTTGTAGGGACATGGATGCAGCTGGAAACCATCATTCTCAGCAAACTATGGCAAGAACAGAAAACCAAACACCGCATGTTCTCACTCATAGGTGGGAACTGAACAATGAGATCACTTGGACTCGGGAAGGGGAACATCACACACTGGGGCCTATCATGGGGGGGGGGGGGAGGGGGGAGGGATTGCATTGGGAGTTATACCTGATGTAAATGGCGAGTTGATGGGTGCTGATGAGTTGATGGGTGCAGCACACCAACATGGCACAAGTATACATATGTAACAAACCTGCACGTTATGCACATGTACCCTAGAACTTAAAGTATAATAATAAAAAACAAAAAATAAAAATAAAAAATGTTAAAAAGAGAACTTGCCCCCAGCCCCACTTACCATTTCCTATTTGTATTACTGAAACATAAAATATCCTATGTGACCTATTTTAACCCTCAAAATTAAAGATATGTCAAGGTCACCCAAATACACTCTGCCCAGGCACCATTGCTTGCTACAGTCTAATAAAAATAGGAAATTGACAAAAGATGTCTTTGAGCAACTCCACTCTTTTTCTTTTCCTTTTCTTTTTCTTCTATTATACTTTAAGTTCTAGGATACATGTGCACAACGTGCAGGTTTGTTACATAGGTATACATGTGCCACGTTGGTTTGCTGCACCCATTAACTCGTCATTTACTTTAGGTATTTCTCCTAATGCTATCCCTCCCCCTGCCCCCCACCCCACGGCAAACCTCCAGTGTGTGCTGTTCCCCGCCCTGTGTCCAAGTGATCTCATTGTTCAATTCCCACCTATGAGTGAGAACATTCGGTATTTGGTTTTCTGTCCTTGTGATAGTTTGCTCAGAATGATGGTTTCCAGCTGCGTCCATGTCCTTGCAAAGGACATGAACTCATCATTTTTTATGGCTGCATAGCATTCCATGGTGTCTATGTGCCACATTTTCTTAATCCAGTTTATCATTGATGGACATTTGGGTTGGTTCCAAGTCTTTGCTATTGTGAATAGATCCGCAATAAACATACATGTTCATGTGTCTTTATAGTAGCATGATTTATAATCCTTTGGGTATATACCCAGTAATGGGATCGCTGGGTCAAATGGTATTTCTAGTTCTAGATCCTTGAGGAATCTGTCTTCCACAATGGTTGAACTAGTTTACACTCCCACCAACAGTGTAAAAGCATTTCTGTTTCTCCACATCCTCTCCAGCATCTGTTGTTTCCTGACTTTTTAATGATTGCCATTCTAACTGGTGTGAGATGGTATCTCATTGTGGTTTTGATTTGTATTTCTCTGATGACCGGTGATGATGAGCATTTTTTCATGTGTCTGTTGGCTGTTACATAAATGTCTTCTTTTGAGGAGTGTCTGTTCATATCCTGTGCCCACTTATTGATGGGGTTTTTTTTCCTTGTAAATTTGTTTAAGTTCTTTGTAGATTCTGGATATTAGCCCTTTGTCAGATGAGTAGATTGCAAAAATTTTCTCCCATTCTGTAGGGAGCAGCTCCACTTTCTTCCCCTTTTTAACCCCTTCCCTTTTTGAAGTGCTCTCCTGCCTTCCATTTGCTCAGGTATCAGTGGCTCAATTTTCTGCCCTGCTGGGACGTTTATATCTTAATAGAGAAATTTTAGAGAGAGAACATTTAAAGGAAGAAATTTTGAATGGTAGGATTTTGTGCATCAGTCAGAAAGACATTTGAAGGTCCCTAAGCCTTTCTCTACCTTTTTCTGACCCTAAAATCATTCATCTTTCCTGTCTCTCCTACTTCTCAAGCCAGTTCAAAATCTTATACTAGGCCTTTTGCTCCTACCTTAAATATTGGTGTTTGCCAGACTTCTTACCTCACCTCACTAGTCAATTTCATCTATTTCTAAAGGGCTCTGATACCATCTAGATATTGAGCATTTTAAAACCCAGATATCCAGCCCAGACTTTCCCAATCTCTGCTTACTACTGAATGAACACAGGCACGTGCGCGCACGCGCACACACACACACACACACACGCAGACGTCTGATACACATTGGAGTAGAATATGTCCAAGACTGCATTCAGTCCTCTCTCATTCACTTCCTGTGTTCTGATTCCTGGTCAGTGGAACTGCTATTCATCCAGACACTGAAACCAGAAATCTAGAACTTTCTTCCATTCCTTCCCTCTTCTTCACCACCAGCCAAGCTACTTAGTTACTACATTCAACAAGCTTGCTGTGTTTGCTGTCCACCTGCCTACAATGTGCCTTCCTTCCTAAACCTCCCTTAGGTCTTTGTGAGAATTTTCTTTTCAGATGGCCGCACTAATTAAAATGGAAAGCCATCTCCAGCTTTTCCCCATGGCATACCCTATCCCTTTAATCCTGATCAACTTTTCGCCAGAGCACTGCTATAAGGGTGTTTAAAACTGTCTGTAAAGGCCTGGTGCAGTGGCTTACCCTTGTAATCCCAGCACTTTGGGAGGCCTAGGCAGGCAGATCACAGGGTCAGGAGATCGAGACCATCCTGGCTAACATGGTGAAACCCCGGGGTCTCTACTAAAAAAAAAAAAAAAAATTAGCCGGGCATGGTGATAAGCACCTGTATTCCCAGCTACTCGGGAGGCTGAGGCAGGAGAATGGCGTGAACCCAGGAGGCAGAGCTTGCAGTGAGCCAAGATGGTGCCACTGCACTCCAGCCTGGGTGACAGAGAGACTCCATCTCAAACAAACAAACAAACAAAAACTGCCTGTAAATTTTTTTGACATTCATCTCACCAAAACAGCATTAGGCCTCTTCCCTGCATCTGAGGTTCACTCATGGACTCTTGCTGTGTAACTTTCAAGACTGAGTCAGAAAACACCGCACAGCTTTCCCTTGGTTCTCTTGGGACACATGCCTCTAGAGCCCTGGGCTACAATGTAAGAAGTCCAGCTACCCCGACACGACCATGCTGTAAGGAAGCCAGACCACAGAGAAAGGCCTTGTGTAGGTGCGTCCACCAGCAGCAGCAGCCAAAGCTCCCAGGTGACAGCCACTGTCGACTGCCTCCAGGTGCTTCCAGGTTCCGGCTGTCGAGTGCCAGCATCTGTAGCATCTTCCCTGTGGAACCCCCAGGTATCAGACGCTATGGAGCAGAGCCCTTGCACCAGCTCTGAATTCCTGATCCACGGAATCCATGAGCATAATAAAATGGCAAATTTGGGGGATATTTGGATAAATAGCAAGAGCACTTGAACAGCACTTATCACCATTTCCTGTAATACATGTTTTACTTACTCAAATTATTTCTTGATTCGCATCCCTTCTTTAAAATATAAGCTCCATGGCCGGGTGCGGTGGCTCATGCCTGTAATCCCAGCACTTTGGGATACCAAGGCGGGCAGATCACAAGGTCAGGAGATCGAGACCATCCTGGCTAACATGGTGAAACCCCGTCTCTACCAATAATACAAAAATTAGCCGGGTGTGGTCACATGTGCCTGTAATCCCAGCTGCTTGGGAGGCTGAGGCAGGAAAATCGCTTGAACCAGGGAGTGGAAGTTTGCAATAAGCTGAGATCGCACCACTGCACTCCAGCCTGGCAACAGAGCGAGACTCCCTCTCAAATATATATACTCCACTAGGACATGAATTTTTGTCTACTTTGTTCACTGTACCTAGAGTACCGATACACAATATATTCTCAATAAATATTGTTCAATGAGTGAATGAATGAATTTCACCTTTCTTGTATCATTCTTCTCTTCATCCCTCTCCTGTCGTCTTAGCTCAGAGATTCTTTATTTCTTATCTAGACTGTAATAACTTCCTATCTGGCCTCACTTTCTCCCAATTTACCCCCTACCATGCATGCTTCAAACTTCAGAAAGAGTTGTTCTGAAGCATTCATCTGATACTATTGCTCAGGCCAACTGAAATGGTGAATCTGGGCAGCCATGTTTATACCATAATGACCCTGTCTCCCAGTGATACAGCAGATTGGACTGTAGGCAAGTAGCTGTCAGGAAATGCTAGCACATTGGCTGGCCTGGAAAACTCCAACAAAGAGACAGAGAAACTAGTCAAAGAAAGCATGGAGGTGTTTTTAGTGAAATTATCTAATACTGATCCTTGTGATGTCCTTTGGGAGCCATGCACTCATACTGAAGAGCAGAGACACTGGTTTGCAGAAGTCAGCGGGAGAGTGGAACACATTGTCTGAACAAAGCAATACTAAGAGACCATCTGGCGCTAAATCAAGATAGACGGAGAGGGAAGACACATCTGTCCCGGGCAACTTCCTGGTTTCCTGATTAGTAGCCACCATACCCATAGTTCCTGTAAGATGTCTCTATGCCTTTTGTAATTTGTCTAACTTGAGGGATTTTGAGAATATCTATTTTATTATTCTGTGCTCTTGCACATGCTGTCCCCTCTGCCCAAAAGGCACTTCCTCAACTTCATTCCTTTGCTGAAATGTCCTTCAATATCCATCTTAAGCATCTTCTTCTCTCAGAAACTTCCTCATATACTTCCCTACTTTGCAGCATCCCTATGCCTTATAAATACCTCTGTTTGTATGGATTATGTACAAGTATTACAATTATTTGGTAATAAGCTTCTCTGTTATACTTTGCAATTATATCTATTAAGAAATTTTTAGCTGCAAGTAGTAGAAATCCTGATTCTGGCTTAAACCATGAGAAATACTTTTATTATCTGTCAAAAGTCAAGAAGGCAAGGGCAGGCTTCAGGGTTGATTAATTCACTGATCAATAATGTCCATAGAGACTCAGGCTTCTCTCTTCTCTCTCCTGGGCTGTTGTCAGTGTTGGCTGCACCTTGGACCGGTGACAGGTGGCATGAGCAGAGCTCATGTGACATGTAGGAAAAAGAAAACTTTCTGCAGAACCATCCTTTTCTTCATGGTCATGTCAGGGATCAATTTCTGAACCAACCAACCACTGAGATTGGTTTTACCATGGGGTGCAATTATCACAATTGACTTAATCACCCTGGGGTGAAATGGATATTAAATTGGCAATTCCATCACCGGAAGAGTTAACCGCTAAGCAGACCTTTTCTAAAATGTCTGTTTCAAAGCATAGATTTTAAGATGAAATTGACAGGGACTCTTTTTAAAGTTTTTTTTTTCCCAAATCTTCTTCATATAATAAAGATATATATAGCTAACAAAATTACACCATAAATCATTCAAAGAGGGTTTACTTGAATAAGGTTGAAATGTCTTCTATAAAGTGACATTTGTTAATATAAATAAATGTCCTTTTAAAAAGAAGTATATGGTCATTATGTCTTCATTTCTAGCCCTTCAAAATATATTTGATACTCACTTGTTAATATGACTAATAAGTGATTTCTCTGCACCAAGAAAATCATGTACATTTTGGCAGGCGATTAATCTCTGTGCAAAATGAACAGAATCTAATATTTATGAACAAATTACCAATAGCTATATAATCTATTTCCATAATAAATGCACTGGTCCATATGACAAAGCCAAAAAGAATACAAAATTAGCCTGGCAAGATTCAAACACGAAGATGAGAAAACTCTAATATATGGCAGTGAACATCTTCTGTTCTGTCTACTCATTGCTTGTCCTATCCTTCCACAAAATGCCACTTTTATACTTTAGTTACATACGTCCATGTGATAATTCCCATAATCCTATGTGCCCTGCGCACAGTGAATGGCTAGGGGTGCCCAGTTGGGCCCAGTTGATTGGTTCATCATACCTTCATCTTACCCTCTGGCTGCCCCTAATTGGTCAGTGGATAACACTGACCCAACAGAAACCTTCCCACAGGGGTTAGCTTTTTTATTTTCTTCATTTCAATAATTTTTGGGGCACAAATAGTTTTTTGTTGTGCAGATGCATTATGTAGCAGTGAATTGAGATTTTAGTGCTCCCATCACCCAAGTAGTGTACATTGTACCTAATGTGTAGATTTTTATCCCTAACCCCCCTTCCACCCTTCCTGTTCTGAGTATCTATGGTCCAATATATCGCTCTACATGCCTTTGCATATTCATAGAGCAGTTCCCACTTCTAAGTGAGAACATACGGTTTTTGGTTTTCTACTCCTGGGTTACTTCACTTAGAATAATGGCCTCCAGCTTCATCCAAGTTGATGCAAAGACATTATTTCATTCCTTTTAATGGCTGAGTAGTATTCCATGGTGTACATGTGCCACATTTTCTTTATCCACTCATTAGTCAATGGGCACTTAGGTTAGTTCCACATCTTTGCAATTGTGAATTGAGCTGTTATAAACATACATGTGCAAAGATTCTTTTCATTTAATGACTTCTTTTCCTCTGGGTAGATACTCAGTAGTGGGGTTGCTGGATCAAATGGTAGATCTACTTTTAGTTCTTTAAGGAATCTCCATACTGTTTTCCATAGAGGTTGTACTAATTTACATTCCTACCAGCACTGTATAAAAGTTCCTTTTTCCCCATATCCGTATCAATATCTGTTGCTTTTGACTTTTTAATAATGGCCATTCTTGAAGGAGTAAGGTGGTATTGCACTGTGGTTTTAATTTGCATTCCTCCCCCTCCCCCAGGAACTTTTAACTTGACAACAGAGAGATCAAGTTTTAAGTCCTCTCTAGTGATGAAACTATGAGCCTGGAAACTGCTGTTAGCCATACTTACAGTAGTGTGGAAGAAGTGAGTGTGGGAGAATACACACTCTATCTGTATTCACAGTGCTGTGAAGACATACCCAAGACTGGGTAATTAATACAGGAAAGAAGTTTAATTGACTCATGGTTCAGCATGGCTGGTGAGGCCTCAGGAAACTTACAATCATGACAGAAGGGGAAGCAAACACGTCCTTCTTCACATGGCGGCAGAGAGAACCATCAGATCTCATGAGAACTCACTCAACTATCACAAGAATAGCATGGAGGTAATTGCCCCCGTGATTCAATGACCTCCCACCAGGTCCCTCCCACAACACATGGGGACTATGGGAACTACAATTCTAGATGAGAATTGGGTGGGGACACAGCCAAACCATATCAACAGACAATATGAAGAGAGAAGCAGAGACAAAAAGGTGATCCGTTAGTATCTGAATCCCTGAGGTCTAGGTGCAACTGTGCCCTTCCTGAAGTTTGGTTACAAGAGACAATTAAATTTCCCCTTCCAGAACTAATTTGAATTGTGATCAAATACATGAAACAAAATTATCTTGACTAATCATACTAATACTGACACAATTTTCATCTCCACTGTATTTTGTTTGTTTGCTTGCTTGCTTTTAAATATTTTCCTGAAGTATATGTTTGGGAGGAACTTCTATTTTATGTATACTTTCAGAAGTGACTTAGAAATGATCTTTTCAGGAAACAATATGAGAGATACAATATGTCAATATTCAAATTCACTTTTTTTCCTCCTTGGATAAGGCTTCTAGCATTGTCTTGCGCCAGTATTACAGTAAGTAATAGACATTGTGAAGTGCTGCTCAAAATCCCCCTTCAGGACTGAAGAACTTCTTCCCTCCAGTACTGGGAATACTGTCAGCAAATGGCCCTCAACTGACACCTTCTTTTGGAATTTCCTCACCACCTTGCTCAAGGTCACACCCCTTCTGGAGGTAGCCTGCCTCCAGTGTCTGGAATAAAGGCCTGGCTCTCTTGTCAAGTTGGGACAACTCTGGGAGGCCATCCTAGCTTTGGAGCTTCCCATGGATGAACTGAGGACTTTCCTGAGGCTGCATTGAAGTTCATCGTCTTCTGCCCAATCTGTCCTTCTCCTTCCTTCCACAGGCATTGCTTCCGAGACCACTCCCAATCCACTCCCAGCATTCTAATCTCCATCTCAGGGGCAGCCCTTCCTAAATAACTCAACTGGCAGCACAACACTTTAAACATCATCAAACTGGGCTAGGCATGGTGGCTCATGCCTGTAATCCCAACACTTTAGGAGGGCGAGGCAGGTAGATCACGTGGTCAAGAGATCAAGACCATCCTGGCCAACATGGTGAAACACCGTCTCTACTAAAAATACAAAAATTAGCTGGGCGAGGTGGCGCGTGCCTGTAGTCCCAAATGCTTGGGAGACTGAGGCAGGAGAATCACTTGAACCCGGGAGGTAGAGGTTGCAGTGAGCCGAAATCACATCACTGCACTCCAGCCTGGGTCACAGAAAGAGACTCCATCTCAAAACAAACAAACAAACAAACAAACAAAAAAATCAAACTGTGAAAATATTACAGGGTCCCCTAAGAATGGCTCCTTAAATTTTCTTAGCACTCTGCTAAGCATTCCAGAGGACAGAATAGAGGTATGAAGTATGTGCCCTGCCCTTAAGGAGCTCACAGTCTCATTGGAGACATACAGCTTAAGCAGGCATCTTCATACAGCTCAGCAGTGTGCTCAGATGACGAAGGATAAAAGGAAGCCAAAATTAGTGCAGAGTAGGTCATACATAAATATTGCATGAATGAATGTGTTAATTACTTAATAAGAAGAGATCTTTGTGAGCTCAGATAGATGATAACATTTATTTGAGGCCAAGCTGCATTTACCACTGCCATTTTTCCTTTATTCATTAACCCAGTGCAGTATGGTTCTCCCAGTGGCCTTGAACCAACCCAGTTCTCCCCACTTTCTCACTTCTAGTTCTTAAGAATAACTGTAGGCCGGGCGCAGTGGCTCACACCTGTAGTACTAGCACTTTGGGAGGCCGAAGTGGGTGGATCACGAGGTCAACAGATCAAGACCATCCTGGCTAACATGGTGAAACCTCATCTCTACTAAAAATACAAAAATTAGTTGGGCATGGTGGCACGCACACCTGTAGTCCCAGCTACTCGGGAGGCTCAGGTGGGAGAATCGCTTGAACCTGGGAGGAAGATGTTGCAGTGGGCCAGGATCGCACCACTGCACTCCAGCCTGGTGACAGAGTGAGACCCCATTTGAAAATAAAAAAAAAAGAATAATTATAGAAGCTAGGTGCAGTGGCTCGCACCTATAATCCCAGCTACTAGGGAGGCTGAGATGGGAGGATTGCTTGAGCCTAGGAATTCCAGGCTGCAGTGAGCCTGGGTGACAGAGACCCCATTAAAAAAAAAAGAAAAGAAAAAAGAATAGCTGTAGAATGCATTGGGAATGCACATCCTGAGGCAAGGAAGAACTGGTCAGAACAGCTCTGTCTCTGTTCCTTCCCCCTCCCTCTTTGACAAAGGACGTTTTTAAATGCTTTAACCCAGCAAGTCACATTACCCTGAACTACAAAACCCAAGGCAGTTGCTATTCAGACTTCCTCAGCTGTGATGCAGGTTGGATGCCTGCAGATGAGAGTCCATCTGCCCTAGGTAGCTTTCCTGAGTCCTGAGGGACTAGCTTGCCCTGAATCCTAGGCATCTGTTGTCCCTTGCTGCCTATCTGTGAGTAATAAACCCTCTTCATAAAACTTGTGCATGTGAGTGTTCTGTCTTGCTGGACTCAGGCAAGTAGTAAAAGCACAGTCCAAGATACAGTGGGCGGAAGCGGAAACCAGCACACAGTGAGCCTGCTTTGCACCCATTGCTTACTTTTCAGAACAAAATATAAAATAACTAACAGAAGCAAACACAAGCTCCTACTAGAAGCTCTGCCTTGGTTTGGGACAGGTCCCAAGGAAAAGAGCCTGCCCTTTTCCCATATTCCAGAATCTCACCTCTCATTCACTCTCTGAATGGCCAAGGTGGATCAAAGCTTTTGTCACTCCAAAAATAACCTGTGAAGAAAGAGAGCTATTCTACAGCCAGTAATGATTGCAATATTGGTAATAATATCTTATATCAATATAGTATTTTATTGTCTCTGAACTGTGCCTTATTTGATCCTCACATCATCCCGAGAGGTAAAAGGAGTAGATATCATTGTATCCTCCTTTTACAGATAGAGAAACTGAGGTTCAGAGATCCTACATGTTAGAGCTGGGCTCTATTGAGGTCTTCTTACTCCCACTGCAACCTTACTCCTATTGCAACCCTAACAACTCTTGGTTTCTACATATACTATATTCTTGGGGTTCTGTTTCTTACGGCTCATCCTCAACTGAGGGTTATGGCTTATGTCAGCAATAGGGGAATTTACATCTTTAGTTCTAGCAGCACAATAAATTTTGGAGTCAATAAACATTAATCAAGTTTAACAAAACTGAATTTGTGTTATCTTATACATTACTAAGAAGTGATGCATTTCAAACACTATTCTCAATAGCAAAGACATGGAATCAACCTAAAGGTCCATCAATGGTAGACTTGATCAAGAAAATGTGGTACAAATACACCATGGAATGCTATGCAGTCATAAAAAAGAATGAGATCATATTCTTTGCAGGAACATGGATGGGGAGCTGGAGGCCATAACCCTTAGTAAACTAACATGGGAATAGAAAACCAAATACCTCACGTTCTTACTTATAAGTGGGAGATAAATGATGAGAACACATGGACACACAGAGGGAAGCAATACACATTGGGGTCTATCAAAGGGTGGGGGTGGGAAGAGGAAAAGGATCAGTAAAAACAACCAATGGGTACTAGGCTTAATACCTGGGTGATGAAATAATCTGTACAACAAACTCCCATAGTACATCTTTACCTATTTAACAAACCAGCACATGTACCCCTGAACTTAAAAGTTAAATTAAAAAAAGAAATAACGCATTTGAATATAAACCTTGAATTAAAAAGCAGAGAGAAGTTTGTCCAGTTAATTATACCCATATTTGAACAAATATGTACATTGCATTCTAAAATTGTATAATTTCTCAAGAGATAAAAGCTAGATTGTATTGGAAACTTCTTTTTTATTTCTATGCTGCTGCACAACATAACATTCTATTCTTAACTGAGATATACTTTTTTTTGGATGTCTACATTGGCAGGTCCCTTGTGAGGTGGAGGTGGGGGCGGGGGTGAAAATTGATGGGAAAAGAAATTGTGCTGTCAGCTCCTGCGATGCGCCTTCAACTCAAATTGGCTTGCAATTTCCTCCACATGTCTTCAGCCAGCATATGGCAAAAATATCAGTTCGTTTCCCCTTCCCTTCATGAGTGAATTGAGGTCATCTCTTGTGCAGTTATTATTCTGCAAGGATTGTTCTGTAGGATGATTTGATTTCCTATTCTCTTGTCCACTCTTATTTCCACCTATATTTACATCTCATTGATTCTCAGGAATAATGTCTTACTCAGCTTCATTCCATCTGCTCATGTATATAATGAAGATTCTGTTTCTAATGCGTTCTATTCCTGAGTCTGAGACTCATCACAGCAGTCCCACTTATGGACAATATGACCTTGGCCAAGACAATTACCTACTTACTGGCCTTATCTTCCTTCTCTGCACAAAGGGGATAATTATAACCGCCTCTTAATGTGCTTTGAAAAAAATCACAATAGATCCTTGAAATGTGTAGATTTATTGTTCACGGTTGTGCATGCACACATAATTCCTGGAAGCTCTTGACATGTAGAGTAGATTGTCATTTTGGATTAGTGGATGTTTAAAGATGGTACCTGAGATAGTCATTCAGCTGATGCCAGAGCTATGGGACTATCCAATAATTGTATCTTGTCATTCCCTTCTCATCAGTGAAAACACGGAACAATAAAAACCATGTTTATTTAACATGGACCCCAAAAGCAAGCTAGCGTTGAAAAAGTAAAAAGCAAATAAAGTAATCATTATTAGCTAGAAAAATTTGGTTTTGAATAAGTGAAAGAATAAAAGAATATTGAATCGGGCAATGACTCTGTATGTGAATGATTCTGCCATATTTATTCAATTTGAAAGGAAGAAAGGATGATTGAAGAAATTATTTCTGCAGTGCTTTAGACAATGAAAACATGGACATTTGTGGGGGAAAACTATATGTTGAAGTAACTTCGTAACTTGGAGGATTCTAGATGGGTTTAGATGTTTCTTTCTTGAATGTTAAGAACCTGCTGCATAAGGCAGTGTGGAATTGCTGGGCATGCTATTATTGTCTCATTGGATGAGGTATTGCTGCTTGTATGAGTTATTAATACTTTATAATATTATTTTGACTCCTACATAAAACATGTATTTTAGGCCAGTGTGGTGGCTCATGCCTGTAGTCCTAGCACTTTGAGAGGTTGAGGTGAGGGGATTGCTTGAGCCCAGGGGTTTGAGACCAGCGTGGACAACATGGCAAAACCCTGTCCCTACAAAAAATACAAAAATTAGTCAGGCGTTGTGGCAGGTACCTGTAGTCCCAGCTACTCAGCAGGCTAAGGTCGAAGGATCATCTGAGTCCTGGCAGGTCAAGGCTGCAGTGAGCTGAAATCAGGCCACTGTACTCCAGCTTGGACCACAGAGTAAGACTCTATCTTAAAAAAAAAAAAAAAAAAAAAAAAAGACCAAGTATTTTAAACTCCCTGGAGCTCATACTCCATAGTTATGGCTGTGAAAATAGTAAACAGGTTGGATAATTTGTTTAAAACTATCAACTCACTTAGGAACTGGGCATGGTGGCTCACACCTGTAATCCCAGCACCTTGGGAGACCGAGGTAGGTGGTTCACTTGAGGTCAGGAGTTCGAGACCAGACTGGCCAACATGGTGAAACCCCATCTTTATTTAAAAGGGAAAAAAAAAAAAAAAAGCTTGCTGCGGTGGCTCATGGCTGCAATCCCAGTGCTCTGGGAGGCCAAGGCAGGTGGATCACCTGAAGTGTGGAGTTCGAGACCAGCTTGGCCAGCATAGTGAAACCTCATCTCTACTAAAAATACAAAAAATTAGCCAGGCATGGTGGCGGGCGCCTGTAATCCCAGCTACTTGGTTGGCTGAGGCAGGAGAATGGCTTAAACCCAGGGGGCAGATGTTGCAGTGTGCTGAGATGGAGCATTGCACTCCAGCCTGGGCAACAAGAGTGAAACTCTGTCTCAAAACAAACAAACAAACAAATAAACAAAAAACAGTTAGCCAGACATGGGGGCATATGTCTGTAATCCCAGCTACTGGGGAGGCTGAGACATGAAAATCTCTTGAACCCGGGAGGTAAAAGCTGCAGTGAGCCAAGATCACTCCACTGCACTCCAGTCTGGGCAACTGAGAGAGACTCCATCTCAAAAAAAACCCCAAAACTCTCAACTCACTTAAAGGTGCCTGTGTAAATGCTCATAACCTTTAATTTATGTTTTCCTTCTGTGAATCTATCCTAAGACAATAGTCCAAAATATAGAAAAATGTTTGAAAATGTTTGTGCATTACAATATTGCAGCTTTACATGTTGTTTATATTGCAGCTTTATATGTAGTCAAAAGCTTTTGGAAACAATCTAAATGTCCACTATTAAAAGATGGTTTAGTAAATTATTATTTAAACATAGATAAGTTGTGTTGCTGTTTAAAATAATGTTTTAAAAAACTTCAGTTAAAAATGAAAATGGCATGACAAAATGTTAAAAAAAATTCTAGATAAAAATCTATTTTACTGTTGGAGATCAACTATGTGATGATACGCATGTTGATAAAGGTCCAAAAATAAGTATGCCATGATGATAATACAATGGTTTTTGAACAATGAAATTAAGACTTATTTATATTTGATTTACTTTCTAATTTTTCTATAATCCATACATATTATATTTGGAGTCAGAAAAAGATTGAAGAAAATTTTAAAGAAATGGAGTGTTTTTTGTTTGTTTGTTTGTTTGTTTGTTTTTGTTTTGATGGAGTCTCGCTCTGTCACCCAGGCTGGAGCTCAGTGGCATGCTCTTGGCTCACTGCAACCTCCGCCTCCCGGGTTCAAGGGATTCTCCTGCATCAGCCTCCCAAGTAGCTGGGACTACAGGTGCGTGCCACCACACCCAGCTAATTTTTGTGTTTTTAGTGGAGACGATGTTTCACCGTGTTAGCCAGGAAGGTCTCCATCTCCTGACCTCATGATCTGCCTGCCTCAGCCTCCCAAAGTACTGGGATGACAGGCTTGAGTCACCACACCCAGCCTATTTTTAGTAATCTATCTTCCTAACAATTAACATTATCTGGTGGAATTTTGTGCCACGAACAAGCCAATAACCCAATATCAGAAACTAGAGTAAGTATTGATAATCTGTAGCACCTGTACCATACAGGCATGTAAATGTCATGCAACTTCTTGTCTAGCACCTGCGAAATCAGGCTGGCTGTAACTTTTTTTTTTTTTTTAGATGAAGTCTCACTCTTGTTGCCCAGGCTAGGGTGCAGTGGTGTGATCTCAGCTCACTACAACCTCCACCTCCCAGGTTCAAGCAATTCTCCTCTCTTAGCCTTTCTAGTAGGGGCGGAGGTTATAGGCACCCACCATCACGCCCGACTAATTTTTGTATTTTTAGTAGATATGGCGTTTCACCATGTTGGCCAGGCTGGTCTTGAATTCCTGACCTCAAGTGATCTGCCCTCCTCAGCCTCCCAAAGTGCTGGGATTACAAGCGTGAGCCACTGCACCCAGCCTATAACTTTTAAACATTTCTATAGTGAGTGAAACAAAGTATTGACAAGATCCAGAAAAAAAATTTCCAGATGCCTTCTGTCATTACCCTACTTCGGGTAATGGTTCATTTACAAACGCCTGTCTAACTAAACACTTGGTACTGTAATGTGTTAAGAGTTGGGAAGCAAGACAGAATAAGTAGTTCAGAGTTTAAAGTCTAATGGGAGAGGTAAATATGAAGCAAATAATCATGTAACTCAAAGCCAGAAAGATTAGTGAGTGTTCGCCAAGCCAAGCTGAGTGGTAAATAAGGCAGGAGGCAACATATGCCCTAACTCTGGAGGCAAGAAGTTTAGTACCTAGTGCTCTCCAACTGTCAGCTCTCCTTTCTTGGCTTGCTTACAGAGGGCTCTACTTCTCAGCTCCTTTGTACTTGGGCAAGTAATGTGTCTGCTTCTGTCCACTAAAATGTGAATAGGAGTCAATATACAGCAATTCCAAGACTAAGGCAGTCTCTTTCCTCTCCTGACCTTTAGCAGAGAGGTCCATGTCTTGTAGAGGGTACAGGTTACAGGATCATGTCTAGATCACAGAGTCACCATATAGATAGTAGTCACCCTGGAGAGTTGCCTGGACCTGCATCTGACTGCATTGACAAGAGACACCTTTTTGTGTATGTCTTGTTTCACAGAAGAAATGTGCATCTAGAAATGACAATATTCATTGCATCAGCTATGACTGACATCATTATGACATGGTCCCCACGGAGATGCATTCCACAGCATTTTAAGTTGATATTCAGTTGCCTGATCTCAAATCTCCCCATTGCACATCCCAGGAAACATGGTTTTCTAAGCCCCATTTATTCAATTTCTGGTCAGTTCTCCCTCCCGGGTTGTAGTTATAAGTAGAGTATACTTCTCAGGAGACTGCCACCAATCCCTAGCTGCCTATTTCCACAACTCTTTCTTTGAAGCCTCCTCTAGTTAATGTAAAAATTGCATGTTAATATCCAGCATGAGTTTTCTCTGCTTCACTTTTCTTAAACCCTGTCATCAAATATGTGTGCCAAACACAAAATAAACAACATAAAAAGAAGCCACAGGGGGGAAAAAAACTTCCATGCTTGCAACACACAGTCAGTTAAACTCAGAAGAGTACAGTGGTGAGCATTTGGGGCATGCTACCCACATATGCCTTGCTATGAGCACACAGGTTAGTCAGCCCCGCTAGTTCTACCTGTCCTCATCTGTAGTAACAGCTAACATTACATAGGGCTTACTTTGTGTTAACAGGTTAGAACCAGACCAACCACCTCCATCAATCATGCCAAACTCAGAACTGGAAGAACTACTTCCAGTTCCAACTGAGAATGTCTTAAGACTCACACAAACACTTCCTTCTTCTTTCAGAACCGGAGTCAACCCCCACTTTAAGAAACCAACCAATTCAAAGACTTTCCCCACTTTTGATATTCCAAGATCAACCACTGAACAACAAAAATTATGCAGTCATTTCCCCTGCTATTTCAGAATTGAAATGCATTATCTTGGGTCTGTAAGTTTATGAAGCTCATTTGTTTATATCATAATAGCTTTTTTTTTTTTTTAATGAGAAACAGGCTTTTCCACAGTTTAGAGAACCCGCCAAGGCTCAGCTGCCACCGACGAGGACCCTTGAGCCAAATGACTTTGGCGTGCTTATCTGAGGGCACTGAAAGCCTCTTCTGTTTGAGATTCCTGGCTTATGGTGGAGAGATGAATCATATTCTGGGTCTAAGATATGATTTCATTGAAGCTTCCAAGCACTGAATGTGATTTTTTTTTCCTGAGAAAATTATATTTTACTGATTGATATCTTTGGACTTTCTGATTAGACTTCTGTTACTAAAAGTTCTTGGTGACATAGCAGTTTTCATCCAGGCTCAGCTTTATCTTGTTCTGTCCTCTCATAAACATTATTTGTCAATAAGAGGAAAAACAATAGAGAATGATCAGCAGATGGAGTCCCAATAAATCTATTTCCATGACCAAAAGTAGCCTCCAAAATGTGTGCTTATGGCCAAGATGGAGTAATAAGGAAAGATTGACCCTCTTGCCTGAAACAACCAACACAAAAGGACAAAATATATGAAAGAACATATTTCAGGTTATTAGGTATCAGGCAGCAATAAACATTGATTGCTGGGAGATGGGAAACAAATAAGATGACTGATGATTGGCTTGCCTTCAGGCCACAGAACAGAAAAACAGAACCAAAGAGGAGCTTCAAAGTATCCCTGAGTTGAGGAGATGCAGCTGAGAATCTGGAGAAAACAAAGTAGCTAGAATTTATAGGACAGAGTACTGAAGATTGTCGCAAGGAAGGAATCATCCAAAATAATTAGAGCTAATAATAGTGGGTACTCACACAGGATGGGGAATAGTGCCCACTCCCACCAGCCAAACTGAAAAACCTTGTAATTCACAGAGCATTTGGTAAAGCGTCTTGCCTTAATTGTGAAGAATAATTAACCCTGCCCTAAGACTGATGAACAAATCTTAAAAGTAAGCCACAAAAGGAACAAACTATTTTCAAGAAGTTTACATCCCAGAAAAATGCTCGAGAATCTTTTATTATTATTATTTAATATTTTTTATTTCAATAGCTTTTGGGGTACAAATGGTTTTTTGTTATATGGATGAATTGTACAGTGGCGGAGTCTGAGATTATTGTGTACCTATCACCCAAGTATTACACATTGTACCCAATATGTAATTTTTTATCCCTCATCCCACCCCTGTCTTCCCCCTCTGACTCTCCAGAGTCCTGTTAGACCAATCTGTCCAATCTGTCTGCCTTTGTGTATCCATAACTTAGCTCCCACTTATAAGTCAGAACATATGGTATTTTGTTTTCCATTCCTAAGTTACTTCACTTAGAATAATGGCCTCCAGCTCTATCCAAGTTGCTGCAAAGACATTATCTCGTTCTATTTTATGGCTGGGTAGTATTCCATGGTGTATGTATACCACATTTTCTTTATCTACTCACTGGTCAGTGGGTACTTTGGTTGGTCCCATTTCTTTGCAATTGTGAATCGTGCTGCAATAAACATACCTTTTTATATTACCACTCAAGGTACTTTTCTGATATAATTACTTCTTTTCCTTTGGGTAGATACTCAGTAGTGGGATTGCTGGATCGAATGGTAGATCATCTTTGAGTTATTTAAGAAATCTGGCCAGGCGCCCTGGCTCGCGTCTGTAATCCCAGCACTTTGGGAGGCTGAGGTGGGCAGATCACGAGATCAGGAGCTCGAGACCAGGCTGACCAACATGGCAAAACCCCTTCTCTACTAAAAAGACATAAAAAATTTAGCAGGGCGTGTTGGCTGGCACCTGAAGTCCCAGCTACTCAGGAGGCTGAGGCAGGAGGATTGCTTGAACCCAGGAGGCAGAGGGTTGCAATGAGCAGAGATCATGCCACTGCACCCCAGCCTGGGCAACAACAGAGTAAGACTCTGTCTACAAAAAACAAAACAACAACAACAACAACAACAACAACAAAAACAGAATAGCTACTCCTGCTTACTTTTGGTTTCCATTTGCATGGAATATCTTTTTCCATCCCTTTACTCTGAGTTTCTATGAATTCTTAAGTGTTAGGTGAGTCACTTGAAGACAAGAGATATTTGGTTTGTGATTTTTTTTATCCATTCTACCAATCTGTGATTATTTTGTTTTGTTTTTATTTGGCAGAGTCTTGCTCTGTTGCTTAGGCTGGAGTGCAGTGTTGCAATCTCAGCTCACTGCAACCTCTGCCTCCTGTATTCAAGCAATTCTCATGCCTCAGCCTCCTGAGTAGCTGGGCCCGCAGGCTTGCACCACTGTGCCTGGCTAATTTTTTGTATTTTTAGTAGAGAGAGGGTTTTGCCATGTTGGCCAGGCTGGTCTCGAACTCCTGGCCTTAAGTGATCCGTCCACCTCCGCCTCCCAAAGTACTGGAATTATAGGCATGAGCCACCATGCCCGGCCCAATCTCTGTCTTTTAAGTGGAGCATTTAGGCCATTTGTGTTCAACATTAATATTGAGATATGAGGTATGCTTCCACTTATCAAGTTGATTGTTACCTAGATATTTTGTTTTCTTTGTTGTGTTACTGTTTTATAGGCCCTGTGACTGTTATGCCTGTAGGAGGTACTAGTCTGGTGCATAGCAATCTTTTGTTTCAAGAGTTAGAACTCATTTTACCTTTTCTTGTAGAGCTGATTGGTTTAAGTGACAACTTCTCTCAGCATTTGCTTGTCTGAAAATACTTTATCTCTCCTTCATTTATGAAACTTAGTTTTGCTGGATACAAAATGCTTGCATGACAGTTTTTTCTGTTTAAGGAGGCTAAAGACAGGACCCTGATCCCTTCTGGCTTGTAAGGTTTCCACTGTGAAGTCTGCTGTTAGTCTGATAGCTTTTCCTTTGTAAGTTACCTGAGGCTTTTTTTTCACTGCTCTTAGAATTCTTTCCTTTACATTGACTTTGGATAGCCTAGTGACTACAGGCCTTGGTGATATCCTTTTTCCAATTAATCTCCCAGGAGTTCTTTGAGCTTCTTGTATTTAGATATCTAAATTTCTAGCAAGGCCAAGGAAGTTTTTCTCAATTATTCCCTCAAATAAGTTTTTCAAACTTTTTGCCTTCTCTTCTCCCTCAGGAACACCACTTATTTCTAGGTTTGACCATTTTACATAATGCCATATTTTTTAGACACTTTGTTAATTTCTTTTGATTCTTTTTCCTTTACTTTTGTCTGATTGGGTTAATTCGAAAACCTTATCTTGAAGCTCTGAAATTCTTTCTTTCCTTCCTTCCTTCCTTCCTTCCTTCCCTTCTTTCTTCCTTCCTTCCTTCCTTTCTTTCTTTCTTCCTTCCTTCCTTCCTTTCTTCCTTCCTTCCTTCCTTCCTTCCTTCCTTCCTTCCTTTCTTTCTTTCTTTCTTTCTTTCTTTCTTTCTTTCTTTCTTTCTTTCTTTCTTTCTTTCTTTCTTTCCCTTCCTTCCTTCCTTCCTTCCTTCCTTCCTTCCTTCTTTCCTTCCTTCCTTCTTTCCTTCCTTCTTTCCTTCCTTCCTCTCTCTCTCTGTTTCTTTCTTTCTTTCTTTCTTTTGAGATGGAATTTCACTCTGTCGCCCAGGCTGGAGTATAGTGGCGCAATCTTAGCTCACTGCAACCTCCGCCTCCTGGGTTCAAGCGATTATCCTGCCTCAGCCTCCCAAGTAGCTGGGACTACAGGCATGTGCCACCATGCCCGGCTAATTTTTTGTATTTTTAGTAGAGACAGGATTTCACCGTGTTAGCCCCAGGATGGTCTCAATCTCCTGACCTCGTGATCCACCTGCCTCAGCCTCCCAAAGTGCTGGGATTACAGGCGTGAGCCACCATGCCTGGCCTGAAATTCTTTCTTCTACTTGGTCTAGTCTGTTGTTAAAGCTTTCCACTACATTCTATAATTCCCCAAATGTATCTTTCATTTCCAAGGGTTCTAACTGGTTTTTCTTTATAATATCTATTTAGAAAATTTTTCATTCATATCCTGAATTATTAAAAATTTCTTTACATTGGTTTTCACCTTTCTCTTGTATCTCCTTGAGTAGCTAAATAGTCAACTTTTTGAATTCTTTATCTGGTATTTAAAGAGCTTATCTTTGTATAGATCCATTGCTGGAGAGTTCGTGTGATCTTTTGGTAGGGGATGGTGTTATATAGAACGCTGTTTTGTTATATCGCCAGAATTATTTTTCTGGTTTCTTCTCATTTGGGTAGACTATTTATTGTAATTATTGTTGAATTTATTTTTGATATTACTCTTTTTTAAAATTTCTTTTCCCCCCATTAGCAATGTGACTTTAATGTTTATAATTTACTGTAGCCTAATACGGCTCTTGGTGCTTTAGGGATGAAGACTCTGTTCCTTGGTTGTAGAGAGTCTCTGTATGATGGCTTTCTCAGATGCTGGTTATGGTAGCAATGTGCTTGTTGTGTGAGTAAGTTCAGTGTCTCCTATGAGGCTGGAACGGCAGAGGTCTCTCGAGGCTTTTTCATTCCTCCACGGTGTGCACTTTTTTATTCATTTAATTTTTCCTCCAGTATTTTATTTACTGGGTTCAATAGTTCAGGCTTCAGGCCAGTAGAGGAGGTGTCTCTAGGTAGAAACTGGTCATGACTAAAGCAGGTAGGTAAATGCAATACCTAACGGTGGGCAGAGGTCTCAGCCTTGGCAGAGGTGGCTGGGGTAGCTCTTGGTGAAATACACTGAGGTCTTATCAAGAGGAGTCGCCTCAGCTCCACTGCAAGGCTAGCAGTAAAGCCATTCACCTCCCAGTCACACTCCTGATCCAGTGTTTCAGTTATTCAAATCAGGCAGGCACCTCTTTTCATCTGCAGGAATGTTGATGTTCCAAGTAGAGAGGGATTGTAACTCTACCCCTCATGCAAGCCTGAACCTGGAGGGTACTCTTCCTGCAGTGACGCAGTCACCCTGAAGTTTTCTGGAAAGGCTGTCTATAGGTGCACCCATGTTAAGCTCCCATAGGAGAAGTCCTAGATGTGCCTGCAGTGATGGACTAGGAGGAAAAGAGTCCCCTTCTCCAAGATCCTTCACAAGTGCCAGGGCTGCCTGACTGTTGGGATACAGCTATAGACTGGTCGTGTGGATGGACTCAGAACCTCCTGGTTAGCCAGGGTGCTGCAGGCAATGGTGATAGCTGAGGTCACACACAAGTTTTCTCCTTCCTGGGCTCTGTGTTATTCTACCTGAGAATGCTGTAATGGACTGTGTCAGTTGGCCTCCAGCCAGGAGGTGGTGCTTGCAAGAGTGTCAGCTGTGGTACTAGTGGTAGGATTTGTGCTTGCCTTATGTAACTCAGGGGAGGTATTCTAGAATCTCAGGCAATGGGTAGGTCAGTAGAACTCCCAAAAGTTTCTGTCCCTTGTGTTAAGCCACCAGGGCAGGTGGTGGAGCAAAGCCAGGTGGGGGCTGGGTCAGGCAGGTCCATGCTCTGGCTCTCCACATGCAGGGCAAGTAACCCCAGTAGGGTCTGGGGGCTGGTCCTCTGGCTGCTCCGGTAATGTTCCAGGAAGAAGTGCAGCTGCCTGTGTTGCACAGAAGAGTTTGACAGGGAGTGCGGAATAGCAGGCAACAGTAAACCTACCCAGCTCCCACACACTTAGAAAGGCAGGTCACAGGCTGGGTGTGGTGGTTCATGCCTGTAATCCCAACACTTTGGGAGGCCAAGACAGGCGGATCACAAGGTCAGGAGATCAAGACCATCCTGGCCAACATGGTGAAACCCCATCTCTACTAAAAATACAAAACTTAGCCGGGCGTGGTGGCCCATACCTATAATCCCAGCTACTTGGGAGGCTGAAGCAGGAGAATTGCTTGATCCCAGGAGGCGGAGGTTGCAATGAGCCAAGATCACTCCACAGCACTCCATCCTGGGAAACAGAGTGAGACTCCATCTCAAAAAAAAAAAAAAGAAAGAAAGAAAAGTAAAAGGCAGGTCTCTCATATCTGCAGTGTTACACTAGTATCAGCTAGCTAAGTTGCAGGCAATCTGCACTTAAAATTCAAAACTACCCCAGCCCATAAGCCTTCCCTGTGGAGACAGCAACAGCAGCTTTCAGGCCCTGCTCCTCCCAGTCCCAGCTCCTGTACTTATGGCTGTAGCACACTTCCCGCCTGCCCCCAGTTCTGGCCAAGGGAGTCTGTCCCCACTTGAAATTATATGGTGAATTTCAGCTGGGAGCTTCTCTCAATTTGCAACCACCACTTGAGTTAGTTGGCAGATTTCTGGGAGGTCCCTTGTGAGGTAGACCAAAAATAACTTCCCTCAGTCTGTGCTGAAGACTGGGAATGCACACAAGGCTCTTCCCACTGCTGCTCCTGCTTTTGTATTCCCCATCGCTCCCTAAATCACTGCCAGCACTCAGTTAAGGCCTTAGGGTTAAGGCCTTAAGGTTAAGGCCAAGGGTTAAGGCCTTCCCCCATGAACGGGATTAACTGGTTCCCCAGTGGGAGTGTATATCCTAGAGGCGGTGTATCCCCCTTCAGATTCTGCAGACCTAATTTTCCACCTGACTCATGGTGTAGGCTGCAGCCCACCATTTCTTTCTTTCTTTTTTCTTTTCTTTTTTTTTTTTTTTGAGACAGAGTCTCGCTCTGTCTCCCAGGCTGGAGTTCAGTGGCACGATCTCGGCTCACTGTAAGCTCCTCCACCTGGGTTCATGCCATTCTCCTGCCTCAGCCTCCCAAGTAGCTGGGACTACAGGCACCCGCCATCACACCTGGCTAATTTTTGTGTTCTGTTTAGTAGAGACAGGGTTTCACCATGTTAGCCAGGAAAGTCTCGATCTCCTGACCTTGTGACCTGCCTGCCTCAGCCTCCCAAAGTACTAGGATTACAGGCGTGAGCCACCACACCCGGCCACAACCCACCACCTTTTTCAAAGGGCCTGTGGTTTCTTTCAGTTTCCGTGTTTAGTTCCTGTGTTGCTTCTTGGAGAAAAGTTCGCAGCGTGAAACACTACACACTATTGTGTCTTTCCAAGGGGGAGAAGCATGTTAACAATGTCCCCAATCTACCATCCAAGAAGAGACCAAGAGTCTTTTTAGGAATATAAAACTATCCAGCACCAAACAAGGAAAAAATCTATAATGCCCAGCATTCAGTCAAGGATTACCATACATCAGGATCTCAAATCTAATACAACACAATTTAAAGAAAGAAAATAAAAGATTACCAGTCATGAAGGAAGCAAAACACCACCCTTAATGAAGAGAAAAGTCAGTCAATTGAAAACAACCTAGATGTTAGGATTAGCAGACAAGGACACTAAAACACTTATTGTAACTGGTTTTCATGTGATCAAAAGTTAAGTAAAGACGTGGAAGATGTAGAAGAGATCTAAATCAAATTCTAGTGATGAAAATTTTAGAAATGAGATGAAAAGTTCATTGGATGAAATTAGGAGCAAATTAGATGTTTCACAATAATGTGATTACACTTAACACCATTGAACTGTACATGTAAAAATGGATAAAATGGCAAATTTTATGTAGTGTCTTTTACCACTATATATATTATATATAGATTTATATATTATATATATATTATATATTATATATATTTTATATATATTTATTATTATTATTATTTTTGAGACAAGATCTCACTCTGTCACCCAGGCTGGAGTATAGTGGCACAATCATGGCTCACAGCAACCTCAACCTCCCAAGCTCAAATAATCATCCCACCTCAACCTCGCATGTAGCTGGTACCACAGGCACGTGTCACCATGCCCAGCTAATTTTTAAAAAATTGTAGGCCAGGCACAGTGGCTCATGCCTGTTATCCCAGTACTTTGGGAGGCTGAGGTGTGTGGATCACCTGAGGTCAGGAGTTCAAGACTAAGTTGGCGAATACGGTGAAATCCCATCTCTACTAAAAATACAAAAATCAGCCAGGAATGGTGGCAAGCGCCTGTAATACCAGCTACTCAGGAGGCTAAGGCAGGAAAATCACTTGAACCCGGGAGGCAGAGGTTACAGTGAGCTGAGATTACACCATTGCATTCCAGCCTGGGCAACAGAGCGAGACTCTGTCTCAAAAAAAAAAAAAAAAAAGTTGTAGAGATGAATCTCACTTTGTTCCCCAGGCTGGTCTCAAACTCCTGGACAATCCTCCTGCCTCAGTCTGCCAAAGTGGTGGGATTACAGGTGTAAGCAACCATGCTCAGCTTAAAAAAATATTTAAGGGGCCAGGCGCAGTGGCTCAAGCCTGTAATCTCAGCACTTTGGTAGGCCGAGGAAAGCGAATCATGAGGTCAGGAGATCGAGACCATCCTGGCTAACAGGGTGAAACCCCATCTCTACTAAAAATACAAAAAATTAGCCAGGCGTGGTGGCACATGTCTGTAATCCCAGCTACTCTGGAGGCTGAGGCAGGAGAATCGCTTGAACCCAGGAGGCGGAGGTTGCGGTGAGCCAAGAGCCCACCATTGCACTCCAGCCTGGGCAACAAGAGTGAAACTCTGTCTCAAAAAAAAAAAAAAAGAAAATTAGCCAGGCATGGTCATGGGCACCTATAGTCCCAGCTACTTGGGAGGCTCAGGTGGGAGAATGGCATGAAGCCAGGCGGCCGAGCTTGCAGTGAGCTGAGATCACGCCACTGCACTCCAGCCTGGGTGACAGAGCAAGATTCTGTCTCAAAAAAAAAAAAAAAAAAAATTAAGGAGTTAAAGAAGTAGATTAAAAATTGCAGAAGAAAAGATTAGTGTATATGAAGACATAGCAATAGAAATTATCTAAAATTAAACAGAGAAAGAATAAATATTTAAAAACCATGTATTACTGAGCTGTGGAAAACTTCAAGATGCCTAATATACAAGTAACAGAAGTCACTGAAAAAGAAGAGAGAGGGTAACAGAAAAAAATGGGAAGAAATAATGGCCAATAATTTTCCAAATTTAATGAAAAGTATAAATCTACATATTCAAGAAGCCCAATGAACCCAAAGCACAAGAAATGTGAAGAAAATTACACTAAAGCACATCTTAATTAAATTAAACCAGTGATAGAACATTGTAAACCAGAGAAAAACATCACAATACATATAGGGAAACAAAGATAAGAATGATAGCAGATCTCTTATAAGAAAAAATGCAAGTGAGAAGACAGTGACACAACGTCTTTAATGTACTGATGAACAAGTTATTAAACTGTCAAACTAGAATTTTATACCAAGCAAAAGTATGTTCAAGAACTAAGGTGAAATAAAGACTCTTTCACACATACAGAAACTGAAAATATTTATCACCAACAGACTTGCTCTATAAGAAATGTCAGGCTGGGTGTGGTGGCTCATGCCCGTAATCCCAGCACTTTGGGAGGCCAAGGTGGGTGGATCACAAGGTCAGGCAATCAAGACTATCCTGGCCAACATAGTGAAACCCCATCTCTACTAAAAACACAAAAATTAGCTGGACTTGGTGGTGCACACCCATAATCCCAGCTTCTCAGGAGGCTCAGGCAGGAGAATCACTTGAACCCGGAGTCAGAGATTGCAGTGAGCTGAGATCGCACCACCACACTCTAGCCTGGCAACAGAGCAAGACTCCATCTCAAAAAAAAAAAAAAGAAAGAAAGAAATGTCAAAGGAAGTTCTTCAACCAAAGACATGAGGAAAAGGGAAGAAAAGGAAGAGATGGGTCAAACAGAAGACAAATGGCAAGATGACAGACTTAAATCTATCGATTATCACATTAAATATAACTTTGTCAAAACATCTCAGTTAAAAGGCAGAGACTGTCAAATAGATAAGAAACACAGGCTGGGTGCAGCAGCTCACACCTGTAATCCCAGCACTTTGGGAGGTTGAGGCTGGCAGATCACCTGAGGTTGGGAGTTCAAGACCAGCCTAACCAAACCCTGTCTCTACTAAAAATACAAAATTAGCTGGGCATGGTGGTACATGCCTGTAATCCCAGCTACTTGGGAGGCTGAGGCAGGAGAATTGCTTGAACCCAGGAGGCGGAGGTTGTGGTGAGCCGAGATTGCTCCATTGCACTCCAGCCTGGACAAGAGGTGAAACTCCGTCTCAAAAAGAAAAAGAAAAAGAAGACCAAACTATATGTTGCATATAAGAAATGTGCTCTCTCTCCACATATATATATATAGAGAGAGAGAGGTTTTTGTTTGTTTGTTTGTTTGTTTGTTTGTTTGAGATGGAGTCGCTCTGTCGCCCAGGCTGGAGTGCAGTGGTGCAATCTAAGCTCACTACAAGCTCCGTCTCCCGAGTTCACGCCATTCTCCTGCCTCAGCCTCCTGAGTAGCTAGCACTACAGGCGCCCACCACCATGCCCAGCTAATTTTTTGTATTTTTAGTAGAGACGGGGTTTCACCGTGTTAGCCAGGATGGTCTTGATCTCCTGACCTCGTGATCTGCCCACCTCAGCCTCCCAAAGTGCTGGGATTACAGACGTGAGCCACCGCACCCGGCCTTTTTTTTTTTTTTTTTAATATCAGTCTAGCTAGAGATTGACCAATTTTATTGATTTTCTCAAAGAAAGTGCTTTTGGTGTTATTCATTTTCACACACACACACACACACACACACAAACACACACATTAGATGTTAAAAGACAGAAAAAGATAATCTTGCTAACCTTAACTAAAAGAAAGTTGTAGTGACTATATTACTATCAGACACGATAGATTTCACAGCAAACAATATTACATGGAATTTCTCAAGTTTATTTCATAATGACAAAGGGAGGTCATAAACAAATCTAAACATTTATGCACCTAATAATAAAATACATCAAGCAAAAACTGATAGAACTACAGGAGAGGCAGACAAATTATGGTTGGAGATTTAAATATTCCTCTCAATAAAAATGATCTACTAATTATATTTAAACTGAGTGACTGCATTTTCTGGATTCTGGATGGTTGCCCTTCATTAGCCAAATTGAAGAAAGAAACTTCTTGGACCAGACGCTTCAAAGCTGAAGCCCGCAGGACCATAGAAGAATACCTTGAAGATATTGTTTGCATCAAAATCACCCAAATTCATGTCCTCCTTATCCAGGTCCTGTCCACTGTGATAATGAATCGTTTTCTTGGAATCAAAGAGGATGGTAAAGACCTTGCCACTTCCTTGATCTTCTCCTCCTCCTTTTGAACCCCAGCACTGGCTCCATCATGCCGATGTGGATGGTACATAAAGGTCTGTTTCCAATAAGCTTTCTTGATCTTGTCCTCAGAGGCATTCTTGTCCACTCCCAGAACTTTGTAGTAATTATCCCTCTTACTCTTCTTCAGTTCCAGCTGTGCATTTTTTAGGAGCTGTTTGTATTCTTTTGTTTTCTCCATCTGATATACTTTTTTCATAGCCTCACACTGTTTCCTCATACTGTTCTGTGTCCATCAAACACTGAGCTCTTCTCAAGCAGGCTTTTATGTAAGCGCCAGGAGCTTCACTGCATTTGTGCAGCTGTCTATTGCATCATCTAGTTTCCCAAGCTCAGAATTAACTGTATCCCGGTTTCAGTAGAGTTTAGCAATTGCTTTTATATTGTTGAGGTCTATCCCAGGGCTTCCGTGTCCAGTTCACCAGCTAGTTTGTAATTTCCTTCCCTAAATGCTTTATTCCAGTCTTCTTTCTTTGTGTTAAATGCTCTGGCATTTCTGCACCCAACACAGGCCTTCTCATGGTCAGGAGCCATTCTGAGAGCCTGTACAAAAAACTGAACAACTGCCTGCTCAATACAGTCTTCATAATAAAGGCAAAGACCGTGTACATACAGAGCATCCACATTGGTGGAATCCATTCATAAAATGTCACTGGCCGCAGACTGTGTTTCTGGATAATGACCCGGCATTGCTAAACATTCTGCTTTGAGGGATATGGAAGTGATGGCAGACAGGAGCAAATTCTAGGGCATAGTCCATGCAGAAAACAACCTTCTGAAAAGCCCACTTCTCAAAACCTGTTTCTGTGACTTTCTCCTATTCCACAACTGCATTAGCATTTGTGAACTCCTGTTGCGAGTGAGCATTGTTATGATCCAGTTCTAGGGCTTTCTGAAAACTGCAATGTGCTGCCATGGCATTCCCTGGAGAGAGGTGGCACTTGCCCTCTCGTAGATGTCCCCGGAAGAAACCATCAGCCAATTTCACTGACTGTGAAAGCATCTCCAAGCATTTCCCAAAACCTTCCAAGCATCATCAATATGGCTGCTCTATTACTATAATAGCTAGCATTTTTAGGGCACATATCTGTGGCTTTTGTCTAATAGTTATAAGCTTCGTTGTAATCTTTCTTGGCATAGTGTGCATTTCCTTGTTGCTTCAAAGACTCTGCTTCAGTATTTTAAATTACAAACTGGCAAAGCTGCCCTCCTTTTATTGAGGCAATCCTCCCTTTTTGTTCTTCTCCATCACTGTCCTGGCAAGCCCTCTTTGCTTCCTCTTCATGGAGCAGCCCTGGCTTTGTTGCCGCCATTACTACGTTGCACAATGGAGCAACTGACAGTTTCTTAAAAAGCTAATTATATCCCTGCCATATGATGCAGCAATTCCACTCCTAGATATTTACTTAAAGGAAAACAAAGCATATATCTATACACAAAACTTGTAGATGAACATTTATAGCAGCTTTATTTATAGCAGCAGAAATCCGGGGGGAAAAAGGCTTCAATGTTTATGTTCAGGTGAGTGGATAAACAATTTTTGGTATGCCCATATAACAGAATACAAATCAATGCAAAAAGTGAACTATTGACTCACACAAAACATGGAAGAATCTCAAAATGATTATGCTGGGTGAAAAAACATGTATTTTTTTCTCAAAATGCATACTATATTCCATGTATGTAAAATTCTAGAACACCAACTAATCTACCATGTTAGAAAGCAGATCAGTGGTTGCTTGAGGACTCAGAGGTATGGGGAGCAGGGAGAAGAAGGCGGTATTACCAAGGGGCATGAGGAAGCTTATGATGCATATTTTCATTATCTTGATTGTCATGCTGGGTGCAAACAAATGTCAAAGCTTTTCAACGTTTATTGTTTAATTATGTGCATTTTATTGTATGTCAATTTGGCCTCAACAAAGCTGTTAATAAAAAGTTTGTCAAACTGATGTTCCCCAGTAAATGAAATTTACTTCACGTCACCAACCAAAAACTGTACAAGGTCCATTTTTCCTCTGTTCTGTGTTTACAACTGACACTTAATATGAGAGACAGAATATTCAAAAATTCTATCTGCTGAGGGCCACAAATTATCAAGTCTCTGGTCAAGGGTGGCCAACCACTGGTTAGGGGCTCAAGACAAAAAACGCAGAACCAACACATTCAACTGACCATGATCATTTGCCCAAGGGTAATCTCAGTTCAAGTGTGCACTTCTGCCAGTACAGACACTTGCTTCTTTATTACCCAAATGCTTGCACACATCTCACAAACTGGCACTATTTCACCAATGATGATTTGGAATTATAGTGGCCACTTTGGGAGAATTCCATATGTTTCCAAAATTGTCCATCTTGCAGTGTTCTTAAAGCAAATGAAGTTGCTCTTCATTAGGACAGTAAAGTCCTAATATTGAATGTACTGTCTTTTTTGATTGGAGTAAAGAAGCTTCTAAATAAAATTCCGATTCCATAATAGCTTTAATTACAAGGAAAGCACCAAAAATCCATAGCTTATTACAGTCTGTCCTTTGATCCTATAGCAAAGACCTACCTTGCCTTAAGGCTACAGCAGCCACTGCCAAACTCATGGCTGCGTCTGCTGGCACAATTCCAGGGGCTTTCTGGGAGCTAATGCTACACAATTTTGGCCCTTAACTGAAAATACCGATTTCCAGCAAACTGGTTTACTCCTGTAAGATCGTCTTACCTCTTCACAAATTACTATTATTATAACACTTTATACCTTGCTACTTCCATTCTTAGGAAAAGAAGAAATGCAAACTTGGGGTTACCTAATTCATATAACACCTCCTTAAAGTTAGATGCCACTTGGGCTAATTGAAATTTGGGGGAAGAAGCCTAAATTGAATGATTTTACCATGAAATAATGTCTTAAAAATCCTAATTTGGCTAGGTTTATCCTGAATTAGAAGAATTAAATTTGTCATTACCAGGTAGAAATTTAGCATTTATGACAGAAATTGAATTTGGTTATAGAAAAATTTTAAAAATCTCTATTTCATGCACAATTAAGTCATGGATTGATCCATTTACATCCACTAAAAAAGCATCCACCTCTACTAAGAGGAGGATCCAGCCGCCTGGTCTATCTCGTTTGGGCAGTGATGGAGTGAATCATATAAGCTCCCAGACAAGGGTCTCAAGATAGAATTTAAAATAATTCCACTACAAGGATAAAGGAGATTATAGAATAGATTGGGACAGAAATAGGCATGCTAAGCCAGAATTCACACAGGAGTTCATTTAAATCTAAACCTATGCTCTTTTTTAGTCTGATGAGATGGTTCAGAGTTTGCATTTCAACTCACTAGCTTAGAGTCTGAGCATTATTGCCTCTTATGTAAAAGAGGGATTATAGTGATCTTAAAGGGTGAGAGAGCCTGACACTAGTGTTTGACTCATTTTATTTAAAATTATAGCTATTTATGTAGCAGAATGTCAGATGATGTTGTGGAGAACCTAAGGAATCAACCAAAAAAAAAAGGTTATATACCAAATGATCAGTTTTCTGGCCAGGGAGAATTTGTATTGAAATTGGCAAGAAAGACGCAGCAGGATTTTTGAACTTCCTGTACATAATTAAGTGAAAGTCAGAGGGAGTCAGAGAAATTATACTTGCTTTCGCAGCTCCGTTCTACAGCATTCTTCCACCACAAAAAGCTTGCAGCAGATTTGTTCAGACCAGTTCTAAATGCCTGCAGAGGTAACAGCCCCGCCTTTTGGAGATTATTACTTCACCTAACTCTGATGAGAGACAAGCTAATAGAATTTCCCATTAAGAGTATTTCTGGATACTAAATTTACTCATTTTCCTCTGTAGTCTCATTCCATTTCTATTTATTCTCACCAATGTTCAGTGATATTGCTTTGACTTACTGTTGCTGTTGAACTTGACTCATGACTTCAGGTTATTCTATTCACCATCTACCTTTCCCTAGTTCTTCTTCACCCCCTCCCTAAAAACTTCCAAAAAACCTTTCTGAGAGTATGTTTCTAAGTAATAGCCTTACCTGTATGTTACAGCCTCTAAGATGATGAAGTCAACACCGACGTGCTTCTTTTGAGACAGATTTCATCATCACAGCAGTGAAAGAAACACAAGATGAGTTTTGAGGGTGACTTTTTTTAAGATGAAGATGGCTAGGGAGAAGTCTGTTGGATGAAAAATGAGCCCATTTGGCAAAGGATTAAATGAAGCAGCAAGTTTGATAAATCTGTTTGAGGTTTAAGAATATTCAGACACCTTTTCTTCCCAAGAAAATCCCCACACATCTCTTTTGGAACAAAGGCTTCTCTACAATGGTTCCAAATGATTCAGACATAACTTCCTGCATCTGCCACCAAAGGGATTTCTTCACTTTTAGTAAGACCATTAGCCGGCTTGCCAAATTCTTCAGCATAACAAAATCACACGTCATTTCTCTCTTGGGCATGCTGAAATGGTGAAAATTGCCCAGAGAAAATGGAAACTCTGATAATTGATTTTCTTACTGTTTTCAAAAGACCCAACCCTTTCTCTTATTAAATTGAATCTTTCAGGATGAACACAATCAAAACCATGGGGAATACCTCTACATTCTTAGAACACTTTCCAGCTAAAGTTTACAGATGATATTTTTTCAGACACAGATTTAAGATTAAATCATTTTTCTGAAAGAGAACTCTTCTCTCTGAGCTTATGTGGAATCAGCCAATTTGACTATGTGATTTACTTTGTCCTTTTTATCTAAAGTCCAAGAATTAAAGATGAAAAAAAAAACCAGGTAAATATTGGCTGTAAAACAGATGTTCATGTCATAAACTTGATACTGAGAAATAAATCTCTCTCCTCATTAGTGAACTACTTGAGGTAGAGACTTCGTT
Source organism: Macaca mulatta (assembly GCF_049350105.2). Taxonomy (NCBI): domain Eukaryota; kingdom Metazoa; phylum Chordata; class Mammalia; order Primates; family Cercopithecidae; genus Macaca; species Macaca mulatta. The sequence goes on along the minus strand of NC_133409.1, from coordinate 44,451,259 downwards.
GACAAAATGGCTGAAATGCAGTACCTTTAGCTTCCTCATAAATTATGTTTCCAAATGATTGGATAATGTTGTCAATACGAATATGAGGTGTATATATTTCCAAATCAAGATGCTTTGTGGTTGTCCATAAGATACAGATTGAGTTGTATGATATCACTGCTAGATAGGCATGTGAGAAAACATACTGAACACTGAAAAACAATCTTTTTTTTTTTTGAGACGAAGTTTCTGTCGCCCAGGCTGGAGTATAGTGGCGCCATCTTGGCTCACTGCAACCTCAGCCCCCTGGGTTCAAGCGATTCTCCTGCCTCAGCCTCCCGAGTAGCTGGAACTATAGGGGTGTGCCACCACACCTGGCTAATTTTTTACTTTTAGTAGAGACGGGGTTTCACCATGTTGGCCAGGCTGGTCTTAAACTCCTGAACTCAGGTGATCCATCAGCCTCGGCCTCCCAAAGTGCTGGGATTAGAGGTGTGCACCACCACACCTGGCCAAACATTTTACATTTGAATGTTCTTCCAATAGAAACACTTGATGACCTTTACTAGAATAACTCTTTATATACCAAAAGCATGTCTGGGCTATGAAGACAAGTTCTTTGAACTATTCATTTCCTGAACACAATTGTATTAGTCTGCTTGGGGTACTATAATAAACTAGAGATTGGGTGACTTAAATCAGAGACATTACTTTTCACAGTTTTGGAGGTTGGGAAGTTCAAGATCAAGGTGCCAACAGATTCAGTGTCTGGTGAGGATCTACTGCCTGGCTTGTAGTCAACTGCCTTCTCCCTGGGTCCTCACATGACAGAGAGTCAAAGTTCTTACTCTTCCACTTCTTAAAAAGCCACTAGGGTGAGGTGCGGTGGCTCACGCCTGTAATCCCAGCACTTCGTGAGGCCAAGGCTGGTGGATCATGAGGTCAGGAGATTGAGACCATCCTGGCTAACATGGTGAAACCCCATCTCTACTAAAAACACAAAAAATTAGCAGGGCATGGTGCACACACCTGTAGTCCCAGTTACTCAGGAGGCTGAGGCAGGAGAATCCCTTGAACCCGGGAGGTGGAGGTTGCAGTGAGCCAAGATTGCACCAGTGCACTCCAGTCTGGGTGACAGAACGAGACTCCATCTCAAAAAAAAAAAAAAGCCACTAATCCCACTCTCATGACCTCACCTAATCCTAATCACCTCCAAATCCTCAACAATACATTCCATCATATTGGGAGTTAGAGCTTCAACGTATGAATTGGGAGTGACAGGAGAGATAATGCAATTTAGTCCGTAGCAATGATATGACAGTATTTAATATCTCAACTGATATTTATACCCTTCTTTTCTAAAGTTCTATATCAGAAAAAAGAATTTCATGAAGCAGTCTAGAGATCGTTGACCTCAAATTCTGACCAGCTCTGCTGCCGAAACATCTGAGTTCTACCTTAGGGTGGATATATGTTCTTTTTCCCCAAGGTATCCACTCTTCCTCATGATGGTAACAATACCCCAATTTTGCTTTGGATGAACAACCGCATCCCCAATTCATGTGCTTAGGAAAAGGTGACTCCTCTTTACTGTGAGGTGGAGCCTAAGCGAAAGAGCTCACCTCACCACCATCGTCCACCCACCTAGACCCCAGTCACTATGAGTGTTTAAAGGATGGGATGAGCACATTGACCCAATCTGAGTCAAAGAGAGAGAGTGTGGGAATCCCTAGAATTATAAAGAAGCTGCAGGAGGCAATTCTTCTGCTGCAGAACTTGAAAGTAGAATAACTACGCAAAGTTGAATATGCTATGGACCACAGTGCAGCACCTAGAAACAGACCCTGATGGTATTCTCTAAGCCCAGAATCAAGCAGTAGCTAAAACTAGCTCTCTTCCTGGATGATTTCATTTATTCCAAAAGACCATCAAGTATTAAGTCGGAGTTCAATTTTTAAATGGCTGCAATATTTAAAAAATCCTAATTGGCATTTAAGCTTCTCCACTACTTGAGAAGTAACATTTAATATCTTAATTAAATTGTTATTAAAGACAAGTTTTTGGCTGGGTGCAGTGGCTCACGCCTGTAATCCCAGCACTTTGGGAGGCCGAGGCGGGCGGGTCACGATGTCAGGAGATGGAGACCACCCTGGCTAACACGGCGAAATCTCGTCTCTACTAAAAATACAAAAAATTAGCCAGGAGTGGTGGCGCACACCTGTGGTCCCAGCTACTCAGGAGGCTGAGGCTGGGGAATTGCTTGAACCTAGGAGGCGGAGGTTGCAGTGAGCCAAGATCGTGCCACTGCACTCCAGTCTGGGTGAGAGAGTGAGACTCTGTCTCAAAAAAAAAAAAAAAAAAAAAAATCCTATTTTCCACTTTTTTTTTTTTTTTTTTTTTTTTGAGACAGAGTTTTGCTCTCTCACCCAGGCTGGAGTGCAGTGGCACGATCTCCGCACACTGCAACCTCTGCCTCCAGGGTTCAAGTGATTCTCCTGTCTCAGCCTCCCAAGTAGCTGACATTACAGGCATGCCCCACCAGGTCCACCTAATTTTGTATTTTTAATAGAGACGGGGTTTCATCATTTTGGTTAGGCTGGTCTCGAACTCCTGACCTCAGGTGATCCACCCTCCTCGGCCTTCCAAAGTGCTCATTACAGGCATGAGCCACCCAGCCCGGCCTAAAGACAAGTTTTCAAAAGGAACTTTCATTAATCTGAGAGAAAACAAAACACCTTAAAGTTATAGATAGGTACCTACATGTGCAATTTATAAGTTATATACATAACTATCAATTTTATAGTTAAATTGAAATGTATTAAATTCAAATATTCAATCTACATTTTCCTTAAGAAGAGCTAGAATGAAAGGTCTTGGGTATAGAGAATAGGATCAATAATGAATATAGATTTGGGGACATGGTTGCCTATGCTATGGCTTTTACAAGAGCACCATGAAAGTACAAATTCCAATTCTGACCCGCTGAGCTATTTTACTCAACTTTGCAGGCTTACGACAATGTCTCCTCTTTGTGTAGCTCCAAGGACGCTTCCCACGCAATAATTTATTGGGACAAACATTTATAGCTGGTTGATGGTATCTACTCAGTCACCTGAAAAGAAAAGGAGACTCAAGAGACAATCTTCTGCCTGCCATTCTTTAGAAACTATCCTGAGCGGCAAATCTCATTCCCGATCAATTGTTTACTCTCTATAATGTCTTAGGCATAGTTTCTTCAAATTCAACTCTGTGTAGAATCAATCTTCTCCATGAAAAAGAACTCTGTTGTTCCTCTAAGTTACAAATGCATACATCTGCTCTCTCCTCCTTTGAAAGTGTATGTCAGATTTCAGACTTCAGGTCTGGATTCCTCAATCCTTTACAGGGGGGGAAAACATGCAAAACACAACCATCTGACCACCGGACACTGTTTTATTTTTCCTTTCAGTTTCACGAAGTAGTCACATTAATGTCATAACCATGTTGGTATTCACACATTTTTACTGTGTTTTTTCCCATGTGTGGGATCTCGGTATAGGAACCAGCTTTTGAATTTTTTTTTTTTTTTCCAGCCAGTATCTAACATTCTGGCAGGATGAGAATGCATAAGAGTGACATTGTGACAGACAGAGTTTTAATTTTAAATGTTTTAGAACTTGAGTGTATTTTAGTCTTTTCAACTTACGTGTGTATATGTGCATGTGTAAAAGATATTCAGATCTTAGTTAAGCATAATTCCTACCTTCTGAGTAGGAAGATGTTTTACTTAGATGTTTAGTTAGATATATATTGGTTGCATGTAATAGAAAAATGAACCTAAATTGGCCTAAACAAAAATGATATTTCTCCAAACATGGCTGGATCCAGGGCTCAAAAGCTGTCATCAAGCTGTCTTTTTACTCAGACATCCCCTGTGCCGCTGTCTGTCTTTGGCTCTTCATGCAAGCAAAACAGGGTAGCAGCACTAGGCTTTCCATTCCATGAGGCTTCTTGTTCAGCTGGGAAGCAGACCTTTTCCCAGAGATCAGCAAATGTCACATACCTGCTTGACTCAGATTGGGTGGCTGGACAATGTCTGAACCAATCAGAGAATGCAATGTAGAGACTGGTTCCACAAATTCCTGTTACCATAATGATGCATGGATGATAGGAAGCCAGAAAAACTACCTTCTTCTATGAAAAGTCCATTACAGGATATAAGAGTTATCTTTCATTTTTTGAAATACTTGTATTAAAATCTATGAGGGCAGTAGGAAAGCAGCTGCACTCACTATCTACTTCTGGTCTGAAGATTCAGCTTAGGATAAGCTATACTAAAATACTTTGAGACATATTTCAAATCTACAGAGACAATAAATTAAAAACTCCACTTAACAGGGCAGTTTATGGTGTAGTATTGGTATATTTTGCAAATAATTCTCAGAATGTAATTATAACCAAAATTAGATTTCAGTAATGCCCTACTTAACCCAGAAACTCAGTTTGGAAACTTGAGTAGGAGGCAAAGGGGAAATATCTTTTTCTGCTTTACTTTAGTTCTATTACTATACATGATATTTGATAAGGACATTACCGCCACTTGTTTCTTTTCTTAATAAACTTTGCCTTTCTTTTAGCTTAGTTCACCAGAAAGCAACATGCATATATTATCTTAACTCTTCCCTGAAATGCCTTCGCGAAAGTTTAATATTATCCTCTCAGAACCCATCAAAGGTTAATGCAGGAAATGGCCATTCATAGACCTTTTTAAAAATTTTACCTTACTTTAAGCACATGCAAAATGCGCAGGTTTGTTACATGGGTATACACGTGCCATGGTGATTTGCTGCACCCATCAACTTGTCATCTAGGTTTTAAGTCCTGCATGCATTAGGAATTTGTCCTAATGCTCTCCCTCCCCTCACCCCCAACCCCACAACAGGCCCTGGTGTGTGTTTTTCCCCTTCCTGTGTCCATGTGCTCTCATTTTTCAACTCCCATTTATAAGTGAGAACATGCGGTGTTTGGTTTTCTGTTCCTGTGTTAGTTTGCTGAGAATGATGGCTCCCAGCTTCATCCCTGTCCTTCATCCATGCAAAGGACATGATCTCATTCTTTTTTATGGCGGCATAGTATTCCATGGTGTATATGTGCCACATTTTCCTTATCCTCATAGACCTTTTTGCACCAACCTAATATCTTCCATAAAACAAAATTTAAAGGTACTGCTTACTGCGTTATCAATTGCTTCTCTGCTTTGTATGAATCCTTACAAGGAATTCCTCCTGGAACAGAATTCCTGCCTGGCATATAATGTTGGGAATACTGAGGGGTTTTGTTTGCTGTTTGTATGTTTCTTTTATAATATTTAAAGGGACCTCTAGAACCCATTTTGTTTCCTTTTTGTTCTTGTCTACAAGGAAACTAAAATATATATCTATATTGCTAAATTTATGTTAAATCTAAATAATATTTACATATAAAATTACATTAATATTACATTAATGATTCCACATCAGATTTTTTTTTTTTTTCTTGAGACAGAGTCTCACTCTGTTGCCCAGACTAGAGTGCAGCGCAAGATCTCGGCTCACTGCAACCTCTGCTTCCCCAGTTCAAGCAATTCTGCCTCAGCCTCCCAAGCAGCTAGGAAGACAGGCGCTCACCACCATGCCTGGCTAATGTTTTGTATTTTTCTTTTCTTTTCTTTTCTTTTTTTTTTTTTTGAGATAGTCTTGCTCTGTCACCAGACTGGAGTGCAGTAGTGTGATCTCGGCTCACCACAACCTCTGACTCCCTGGTTCAAGCGATTCTCCTGCCTCAGCCTCCTGAGTAGCTGGGATTACAGGCATGCACCACCATGCCGAGCTAATTTTTGTATTTTTAGGAGAGACAAAAATTTTCGTATTTTTGTATTTCACCATGTTGGCCAGGATGGTCTCCATCTCATGACCTCATGATCTGCCTGCCTTGGCCTCCCAAAGTGCTGGGATTACAGGCGTGAGCCACCGCACCCAGCCCATTTTTGTATGTTTAGTATACGGGGTTTCACCATGTTGACCAGACTGTTCTTGAACTCCAGACCTCAGGTGATCCACCCCCCTCGGCCTGCCAAAGTGCTGAGATTACAGGCATGAGCCACCATGCCTGGCCTCAACATTAGATTTTTGTAGTAAGCAGTTTTCTTCTCTTAAAAGTCTAACTATTGCTTTAATCTTTATATGAACTTATTTGTCTGATGTTTGAAAAATGTCTTAGTAGTATGATAGTGGCCTCAAATTTTGCTTGGAAGTAAAGCTTTAATAATAAATTTTAAATATACATTAACTTCTGAATTTACATATAAAGTTGAAGAAAAGTTATGTACACAAATTTTTTGATGCTAAAGCAAAAAGTGTTGTGGAAATGGAGAGTACTGTGAAGGTTCACAAATCATAAAGTGTAGGTTTAAACTTTTTTCTAAAAACTGATGAGGAAACAAGACTCCCAATTAAGTAATGATTAATAATAAGCGATATAACCTGAAATGAAATACCACACTGTCTCTTGATGTTGGTACTCTAAATTTTGCTCCAATGTATTCATTGCTTAATTTATATTGTGTCTACACTGCCATCCAAACCAAAACAAAAAAAAAAGAAAAAAAAACACTTTTAACATACATGGAGCTGTTAGGTCATTTATGCATTCTATTTCTTCAGTCACTAATTCATTCTTTCAACAGATATTTATTGAGCACCCACTAGGTGTTAGGCACTGAATTTTCAACCCCATTCTTATGAAACTAACAGCCAAATGAAGGAGACAGGCATCAAATAAACAAATGAAAAGGTCAGCTAACTATATAGTGATAAAATAATAAGTGCTATGCAGAATTCAAAAACAGAGTGTTAGGAGGGAAACATGGGAGATCATTGATATTAGAGCATCAGAGAACGCAACTCAGGAATTTGACATTTAGGCTGAATTCTGAAAGAATGGCGAGAGTTAGCCAAGACAAGGAGGTCAAGAGAGAGAAAATTCCAAGCTGAGGAAAAAGCCGGAAGAGCCAGAGGCAAGAAAGAGGCTGGCACATTTGAGGAACTGAAAGGCCAGTATGGCTGCAGCTTGAGGAGTGAGGGGGAGGTGGCAGAAACATGGTCCAGAAATGAACACCTGTTTTAACCGCCAGATCAGTCAAATAAAGCTAACAGCGGGGCAGACAGTATAAGGGCTGAAAGGATTAATAAGAGAAAAGCATAACAAATGTGTTTTTTTGTTTTTTGAGACAGAGTCTTGCTCTGTCGCCTTGGCCAGAGTGCAGTGGCGCGGTCTTGGCTCACTACAATCTCCACCTCCGGGGTTCAAGCAATTCTCCTGTCTCAGCCTCCGAAGTAGCTGGGACTACAGGCACACGCCACCATGCCCAGCTAATTTTTGTATTTTAGTAGAGACACCATGTTGGCCAGGATGGTCTCGATCTCTTGACTTTGTGATCCACCCACCTCAGCCTCCCAAAGTGCTGGGATTACAGGCATGAGCCACCATGCCCGGCCAACAAATGTGTTTGATCATAGTTTTAGGTAACATGAGAGCCTTTGGAATGAAGACCCAAAAATACAGGGGAAATTATCAATTTTTATGCTTAGGTTTGACAAAGAATGGACGGCTATGTAGAAACGTGATTGAGCCAAAGGTTTTCCCCCAGAGACTAACGTGATAAACTGAGGAGGAAATCCTGGAAGTGTGGGCTCGGATTCTTGCCTTCTCTGTGTGGCAATTCCTTCCTCCAGCTATGGGGGCAGGACCCCTCTGGAATGAGGGTCTTAATTTCTTTATGACCAGCTGTTACACAGAAAGGGGAGAGAAGGTTAGAGTAACATTTTTAGTCTTTATACTTGCTTTGGGGAAAGGGAGTTCTGGTTTCTGTGACCCACCATGGGGGAGAAAAATTCTGGTTTCTTCCAGTTGCTATGACTTGCCTCAGGGGACTATGAAGGATGAGAGACAGGAGGGCAGGAGAAGGTCAGAGAGAAACTTTGCTTCTGAGGCCTTCATTCTGGGGTATCATTTTCTGAGTCCCAACAAGAGCAACAGATATGGTGAGGCAACTACCCTTAGACTCTCACTGTTAGACCATTGCATGAGAAATTAATATATGTGCATATGGTGCTGATTTTCTAAAAACTGCATTTTAATATGAGAAAAAATACATGAGTGCTTGCTGCTAACTTATGGTGAGCATTCCCTCATTAGTCAACAATCATTTATTAAGCACCTGCTTGGTACTGGCACCGGGTATACAAAGATGAATAGGAGAGACAGCTCTTTTGCCTTCATGTAACCTGGAGTCCAGGGTAGATAAAGACAAACAAGCAGGCAAACACCTGGGACTTATTCACAGATCAGCAGTAAGGGAGGCAGCCATTCCACAGAAGGAGCGGAGTAACCAACGGCAGACAGTGGCCACAGCAGTGTGGGTAATGCAGTTGTGAAGAATGGGCAGGAACCCAAGGCCCGGTAGCACAGGAAATAGTCCCCAGCCAAGAGACACGGACCCAGGCTGATCCCCGTCACTTTATTTAGCCAGGTGTCAGGGAGGAGCTGTTTTGGTGTCACCCTGTCAGGGTTGTCAGGAGCAATTCTATCCTAATTCTTGATTATCCAGGGATGATTGATTTTATTTCCCTCATAAAATGAAGGCACTACTGACTTGGAGAAACATGCAGCTTTAGAGGTTGGGTTTTTAAAAGAAAACAAACGATTTATGTTTTCTAACTACAACGTAAAATATTTGACAAATGTCAAATTATTTGACTCTGTGTGTTTGCATTTGAGAAAAATTGTAGCCATCAGCATGCATAAAATTAACACCCCTTGAAAAATGAGGAAGTAACGATTGCAGTTAGTAAATTGTTTCCCTCTCTGACCACAAAAGCAGAGGCTGGCAACAAATTCGATTTACAGAGTAAATATAATTTCTACAGTTGGGCTGAGCCTGTTGTTTTCTTAAAGGAAATATATTTTAGTTTGCTCTATGAAAAACACACATTAGCATTTTTCAGAACATTAGGAACCAAACACAGTATCATAAAAGCATAGGAAAAAAATGAACTAATTTTATCTTCCAGTCACAGAGGATGTTCAGAATCAAAATGACATGTGACTAATATTCAGATATCAAATTAGTGGGGCTCTGCTCTTAACCACATATGACTCCGTATCTGTTTCTTTATGGCAGCAGAAGACAAGACTCCAGCAGTGCTTCAGCTGTGTAAGGGGAATAGGAATATTCCAGAACTTTCTCTATACCAGGTGATTGAGAACAACAGTCTCTTAATATTACACCTCGCCTTGAAAAGTATTGGCATACATTTGAACTAAACTTAAGATTTTTTTAAAAAAAATAAAACCTGTCTGGGCACGGTGGCTCACGCCTGTAATCCCAGCACTTTGGGAGGCCGAGAACAGCGGATCATGAGGTCAGGAGATGGAGACCATCCTAGCTAACACGGTGAAACCCCGTCTCTACTAAAAATACAAAAAATTAGCCGGGCGCGGTGGCGGGCGCCTGTAGTCCCAGCTATTTGGGAGGCTGAAGCAGGAGAATGGCGTCAATCCAGGAGGCGGAGCTTGCAGTGAGCTGAGATCCGGCCACTGCACTCCAGCCTGTGCGACAGAGCGAGACTCTGTCTCAAAAATAAATAAATAAATAAATAAATAAAAATAAAAATAAAAGGAAATAAAATCTAATCTCTTTTAAGAGATTTAAAAAATTGTAGATTTAATTTTCTTTAGAAAATTATTCTGCATTCAAGTTAAAACCATTGAATGTAGTTCCATAGGCCCTTGTCCTGGAAAAGCCACTATTCAATCAGCAACTGTTTATGGGAGATTCAACAGGGAGAAAAAAACTAACAAAAATTCCTGCCCCCATGCACCATACAGGAGAGAGGAAAAGACACAGAATAAACAAAGAAATAAAACTTTCCTTTCCAGAAACAATAACAGACCAAAAAAAGGGATTTTGTAAAATGTCATCCTGAACTAGTCACAGAACAACAACAAAAAATTAAATTAAAAAAATATACATACACATTGAATACACTTCACAAAAGAGGAGGCTCCTCTTTGTCCCCAGAGCTTGGAAGGAAGCTAGAAGTTTCGGGCAGAGGATTCTGAAAACAAAGCTAAGCTCAAGCATTAATGGGCTGCATGTTTAATACATGGGGCTAGGATAAGGTGGTCAACGATGGGAATCGTAAAACAATGTCAGTATCCCAGAATACTTTTCCAAGTCAAAGTGGAGTTGAAACAGGTTAAACAGGCAGTCATCTGAATAAACAGGAACCCGTTTCTATGGCGGTGACAATGGGGGAGGGGCGTGATTCCCATCTACCTTCCCTACACAAAGCTTCTGGGGGGCGTGTTTTGCTTTACGGGACGCTTTCCAAATCCCGACCACAGCAGACAGGACAGGGGTGAGCACTGACTGGAGCATTCTGTGGACTGTCCCGTGTTGGAAACCAGAGCTGCCTAATTTTGAGAAACAGAGACTGAGCCATCAGACGTAGGGGAATGGAAGCTGATGCCAACGGAAGCCTGAAGGTAGACTAGGGCCCAGGAAAAACGAAGAGGAAACAGAAATTATGAGTAAGCAGCGGAAGTTGGTAAGTAAGCCTAGAGAAGACAATGCAGCAGATGTGCAGAGACAAACCACGTGCCTCGTGATTCTTGGTGACTTTCCTGCTTGTCCCCAGCCCAGGTCTACATGTTTCTTTATTATTATACAAGTAAATTAAAGAACTAAACGAGCCCGGGCGCGGTGGTTCACGCCTGTAATCCCAGCACTTTGGCAGGCCGAGGCGGGCGAATCACGAGGTCAGGAGATGGAGACCATCCTGGCTAATGCGGTGAAACCCCGTCTCTACTAAAAATACAATTAGCCGGGCGTGGTAGCACGCGCCTGTAGTCCTAGCTATTTGGGAGGCTGAGGCAGGAGAATTGTTTGAACCTGGGAGGCAGAGGTTGCAGTGAGCCTTGATCGTGCCATTGCACTCCAGCCTAGGCGACAGAGCGAGACTCCGTTTCAACAACAACCAAAAAACCTAAAAGAATTATTTTTCTTGGGGTCACTATAATACATCTCTAGAGGTTTCTTGCAAACAAAAGAGCCCAAACCACACGCTGACCCCCATCCCTTCTTCATCTTGTGCTGAACAGAAATGTCAACACCAAGAAAATGATTTCCTATGTCTTTAAGGAAGGATAATCATAGTCACTGGTCCAAAATGAAGCTTCTTACTGAAATGACAATTGAAATTATTTCCAGTCGTTCACAGAAATGCTAGTTTCTCATTTTAACATGAGGACAGATCCAGAAGAGATAAAGGGATTTAGGGAAATGGACATTTAAAAAAGTGATAGCCCCATGGGCCTCCGTCCTGGAGAAGCCACTATTCAATTAGCAACTGTTCATGGGGGATTCAGCAGCAGGGAAAACCCAGCAAAAATGCCTGCCCCCATGCAGCATACAGCGAGAGGAGCAGACATAGAATAAACAAAGCAAATAAGTAAAGTGTACAGAAAATGTGCACTGTGTTTTTTCTAAAGAGAAAGAACGAACAATAGGGATATAAAGCTGGGCTAGGGAGGTGTTGATATTTTAGGGGAGTGGCCAGGAAAGCAATTGTTACTAAGATAACTTGGATGAGAGGTGATTGAACTCTGCACTGTATTGAGGATAGAACTAAGGGGATTTTTGTGTTGGATCAGATGTGGGATGGAAAAAGAAGAGAGGAGTCGGGCATGAGTCCAAATTTTTTATCGGAGTAACTAAAAGATGGAGTTGTCATTTTCTATAATGGGGAAGACTGGAGGAGGAATTTCTTTGGAAGGGAGGTGTGCCTAATGGGAGGTGTTTAGTTCATGAAGGCTCTCCTTTTATGAATGGATTAATAATGGATTAATGTCACCATGAAAAGGGCTGACAGGAGTGGATTCACTCTCTTATGCTCTTCTGCCAATGTGAGGACATAGCACTTGTCCCCCCAACAAAAAAATCCCTCGTCAGATGCCAGGGCATTGATCTTCATCGTCTCAGCCTCGAGGATGGTGTGAAATAAATTTCTATTCTTCATAAATTACCCAGTCTGTGGTATTCTGTTACAGCAGTGCAACACAGCAGTGATAATGCCTATGCAGAGATGTCAATAGGCTGTGAAATCAGGCGTGGTGGAGCACCTGCAGTCGCAACTCAGAAGGCTGAAGTGGGAGGATTGCTGGAGGCCAGCAGTGCAAGGCTTTGATGTGCTATGATGGTGCCTGTGAATAGCTACTGCACTCCAGCCTGGGCAACATAGTAAAACTCTGCTTCTCTTAAAAAAAAAAAAAAAAAGAAAGAAAGAAAGAAAGAAAGAATCTGTAGTTCAAGAGAGTAGTCTGAGAGGCGGGGCGCAGTGGCTCACGCCTGTAATCCCCACACTTTGGGAGACCGAGGCGGGCAGATCACGAGGTCAGGAGATCGAGACCATCCTGGCTAACACGGTGAGACCCCCATCTCTACTAAAAATACAAAAAAAATTAGCCGGGCATGGTGGCGGGCGCCTGTAGTCCCAGACATTTGGGAGGCTGAGGCAGGAGAATGGCGTGAACCCTGGAGGTGGAGCTTGCAGTGGGCCGAGATTGCGCCACTGCACTCCAGCCTGGGTGACAGGCTCCATCTCAAAAAAGAAAGAAAAAGAAAAAAGAAAAAAAGAGAGTAGACTGGGCTAAAGACATAAATGTAAAAGTTTTCAGAAGTCTCTGTATATAACTTCTCCATAATTTAAAAAAAAAAAAAAAAAAAAAAGCAGATATCTGTCATAGCCCATTTGGGCTGCTATAACAAAGTACCATAGACTGGGTATTTTATAAACAACAGAAACGTACTTCTCATAGTGAGAGGTGACAACGTACCAGCAGCCCTCACTCTGGGCGCCTCCTAGGCCTCCGCGTCCACTCTGGCGGCACTTGAGGAGCCCTTCAGCCTGCCACCGCACCGTGGGAGCCCCTCTCTGGCCTGGCTGAGGCCGAAGCTGCCTCCTTCTGCTTGTGGGGAGGTGTGGCGGGAGAGGCGCGGGCGGGAACCAGTGCTGCGCGCGGCGCTCGGGGGCCAGTGCGAGTTCCTGCGGGCGCGGGCGCAGGTGCGGGCGCCGCCTGGGCGGGCCCGGCACACGGAGCAGCGGGCTGGCGCCACAGGCCCAGGGCAGTGAGGGATTTAGAACCCGGGTCAGCAGCTACGGAGGTTGCGCCGGGTCCCCCAGCAGTGCTGGCTCGCCAGCGCCGCACTCAACTTCTCGCCAGGCCTTAGCTGCCTTCCCGTGGGGCAGGGCTCAGGACCTGCAGCCTGGCATGTCTGAGCTCCTTCCCCTGCGGTGGGCTCCCGCACCCTGAGCCTCCCCCAGGGGCGCCGCCCCCTGCTCCGTGGCGCCGGGTCCCGTGGACAGCCGAAAGGCTGAGGAGTGCAGGCCCGGCTGGGGACTGGCAGGCAGCTCCGCCTGCAGCCCTACTGTAGGATCCACTGGGCGAAGCCAGCGGGGTTCCTGAACTGGATGGGGACTTGGAGAACTTTTATAGCTAGCCTGAGGATCCTATGTTCACCAATCAGCACTCTGTGTGTAGCTCAGGGTTTGTAAATACACCAATCAGCACTCTGTGTCTAGCTCAGGGTTTGTGAATACACCAATTGGTACTCTGTATCTAGCTAACCTAGTGGAGACTTGGAGGACTAGCACTCTGTGACCCTGTGTCTAGCTCAAGGATTGCAAAATCACCAATCAGCACTCTGTGTCTAACTCAGGGTTTGTAAATACACCAATCAGCACTCTGTGTCTAGCTCAAGGTTTGTAAATACACCAATCAGTACTCTGTGTCTAGCTCAAGGTTTGTAAATACACCAATTGGTACTCTGTATCTAGCTAACTCTGTATCTAGCTAACTAGCACTCTGTGAGTCTGTGTCTAGTTCAGGGTTTGTAAATACACCAATCAGCACTCTGTCAAAACGGACCAATCAGCTCTCTGTAAAATGGACCAATCAGTTGGGTGTGGGTGGGGCCAGATAAGGGAATAAAAGCAGGCTGCGGATACCAGCAGTGGCTGCTCCCTGGGGTCCCCTTACAGACTGTGGAAGAGATGGTGTTTTGCTCTTTGCAATAAATTTTGTTGTTGCTTACTTTTTGGGTCCATGCTGATTCTATGAGCTGTAACAGTCACGGAGAAGGCCTGCAGCTTCACTCCTGACAGGGAGATCACTAACTCACCAGAAGGAAGAAGCTCCAGACACATCTGAACGTCTGAAGGAACAAACTCCAGACACACCATCTTTAAGGACTGTAACACTCACTGCGGGGGTCTGCAGCTTCATTCTTGAAGTCAGTGAGACCAAGAACCCACCAGTTCTGGACACAATAGTTCTGGAGGTTAGGAGACCCAAGAGCAAGACATCAGCAGATTTGGTATCTGGTGACAGCCCATTTTCTGATTCACAGACGGTGACTTCTCACTTTATCTTCATATGGTAGAAGGCACAAGGTAACTCTCTGGGGCCTCTTTTGTAAGGGCACAAATGCCATTCATGAAGGCTCCACTCTCATGACCCGTTCACCTCCAAAAAGCCCCATTTCCTAATGCCATCATGTTGGGGGTTAGAACTACAACACCTGAATCTTGTGGGGACACCAACATTCAGACAATAGCAAGGTCCAGTGACGGAACCTTGGGACACTCCTGCACTGGTATCAGTTAGGATTCAATCCATTGGATAAGGTAGAAAACCCAAATAATAGTGTCTGAAAGAACAGGAACGTCTGGAGGTATTTCAGACCTAACAATCAGGTACATGACATTAACAGGTATCTCAGTTCCTTTTGCCTCTCGGCTCTGTTGTCCCAAGACCATGGCTTTCATCTTCACAGTTGCCTTAGAGGTGATATGTGGCCACTGTAGCTCTAACAAATACATCTGCTTCAGGTAGGAAGAAAGATAAAGTGGGAAACGGCAGAAGAGCTTTCTTTGAAGTGTAACCCAATGACTTGTGCCTACGTAGCATGGGAGAGATACAGACTCTGAAGTCACCTTGTCGAGTGAGAATCATGTCTGTACCAGTGCAGAGCTAGAAAGTCTTGAGCAAGTTGATAACTTGTCTCCGCCACAGATCGTTCCCATTTTCAAAAGACAAATCACACTGCTCACCTCTAGATTGGTTAAAAAAATAAATAAATAAGATTATATGCTTAGAAAATTTTCTGCCCACAGAAAATGCCCGAAAAGTGGAGTTTTACAGAGTTAAGCAAACGATAATCAAAATAAAAAGAAACCCATTTGATTTCCAGTGTCTCATCTCCTATTCAGTCCCATGAATTTGGATGCTTACCTCTAGGTTGGTAAAAAAATAATAATATGATTATATGCTTAGAAAATTTTCTGCCCACGGAAAATGCCCCAAAAGTGGAGTTTTAAGAGTTAAGCAAACGATAATCGAAATAAAAAGGAACCTATTTGATTTCCAGTGTCTCATCTCCTACCCAGTCCCGTGAATTTGGATTTTTGGTGACGGTAGTAGTTTAGCGAAGGAAACTTGAGTTTACTGGCAACAGTTGTGTTCCTCTAGGACTGAAACTGTCAACTCATAACCAGCTAGCGAGGAAGGCAATTGTCTCACTAATTGTGTAAATATTCTTTTTGGTTTCCAGAAATTATTTGGAAACAGAAGCCTAAAGGAAGAATAGATTAGTGCTCAAAATTGATAATATGAATAAGAATATGATGTAATTGTTTACTCCCAAATTGATGAAATAGAACTTACGTGTTATACAAAATTTTAGAAAACATATAGGCTTAGTCACATGTAAATGACGAGTTGATGGGTGCTGACGAGTTGATGGGTGCAGCACACCAACATGGCACAAGTATACATATGTAACAAACCTGCACGTTATGCACATGTACCCTAGAACTTAAAGTATAATTATAATAAAAAATAAATTAAAAAAAAAAGTTAAGTAACTTTTATTTAAGGGAAAGAGAAGTTAGAAACCAGGAACTAATGTTTATTTTAAAGAGTTAATAATTTAATACCACATTAGATTTTAATAATTTTAACAAATTATAATGTAAAAAAAGATACATATTCAATAACCACTACAAATTGAGATATTTCAGTTATTTATATATATATGGCCATAATTTAAATCTTTTAAAGTAGTAGAAATGTATTTTTTAATAACTTTTTAAAGTTTTTTCGCACTTCACTATACTGTGTATTGTTAAGCTTTTCTAAATGTCTCATTTCCTGTTGTAATTGTTAAATACTATAAATAGTCATTTAATTTATGTGAAATACTCATTTAAAAGGATTTGTTTTCATGTTGCGCCTTTTACTTATTTATTTTTTTGGAGACAGGATCTCACTCTGTCACCCAGGCTGGAGTGCAATGGCACAATCATGGCTCACTGTAGCTTTGACCTCCCAGGCTCAAGTGATCCTCCTGCCTCAGCCTCCCAAATAGCTGGCACACAGGTACATGCCACCAGGTCCAGCTAATTTTTAATTTTTTTTGTAGAGATGGGGTCTCCCTGTGTTGCCCCGGCTGGTCTCAGACTCCTGAGCTCCAGTGATCCTCCCAGCTCAGCTTCCCAAAGTGCTGGAGTGTGGTGTAAACCACCACACTTAGCTTCATGTTGCTCCTTTAACAAAGGAGCTGTGGTAATGCCACTGTACTCCAACCTGAGTGACAGAATAAGACCCTGTCTCAAAAAAAAAAAAAAAAAAAAAAAAAGAAAGGAAAGAAAGGATGGGTGCAGGGGCTCACACCGATAATCCCAGAACTTGAGGAGGCCAAAGCAGGCAGACTGCTTGAGCTCAGGAGTTTGAGACCAGCCTGAGCAACATGGCAAAACCACATCTCTGCAAAAAAAAAAAAAAAAAAAAAATTTAAAGGGAGGAAGACATTGGCCAGATGTGATGGCCCACACCTGTAATCCCAGCACGTTGGAAGGCCGAGGCGGGTGGATCACGAGGTCAGGAGTTCAAGACCAGCCTGGTCAACACGGTGAAGCCCCGTCTCTACTAAAAATACAAAAAATTAGCTGGGCATAATGGCACGTGCTTGTAGTCTCAGCTACTCGGGGGACTGAGGCAGGATAATCGCTTGAACCTGAGAGGCGGAGGTTGCAGTGAGCCGAGATCGCACCACTGCACTCCAGCCTAGGCAACAGAGCAAGACTCCATCTCATAAAAATAAAAGGAAGGAAGACGATCTAATATCCTTAACAAAGCTTTACTTTCTTAAACTTGAAAAAAGGCTAACTACCATTTGTGAATTCATAATTTTAGTTTATTCATTTATATCACCTAATATTTGTAGGGATTGCTACATCAATTTTAATGTGGATATATTGGCAACACTCATATTTTGTTTGTCTGGAAAAAAATGTCTTTACCTTCAGATGTTTGCACTGCTTATAGAATTCTAAGTTGATTGGTATGCTAAAAATATCAGTCCATTGCCATCTAGCTTTCATCAGTGTGTTTCTGCTTGGAAATAACGTGTTTTGTCCTCTGGATGCTTTTAACATTTTCTCTTTGTCTTTGGTTTTAAGCAGTTTTACCAAGGTGTGTCTGGATGTGCTTGGGTTTTATAGAGATTCTTGAATGTTTGACTTGATATCTTATGTCAGTTTTGGAAGCTTCTCAGCCAGTATCCCTTCAATTATTGTTTATCTCTCTTTCTCTTTTCCTTTTGGGGATCTAATTACACATATGTAAGAATTATTACCATTTTTCATATATCTCTTCTTCTATTTTTCATATTTTTTATTTCATATTTCCTATTTAGCAGTTCCATAATCCTTTCTTTTACTGTCTAATGTGCTGTTTAAATCATCTGATGAGATCTTTTTTCTTTTTTTTAAATTAAAAAAAAAAATTATCACAATATTGCCCAGGCTGGTCTCGAACTCCTGGCTTCAAGTGATCTTGTTGCCTCAGTCATCTGATGAGATCTTAATTTTGATTATTTGTATTTCTCAACTATAACTTTCATTGGATCGTTTTTATAGATTCCAGTTCTCTGGCAAACTTTTATATTTATAAATCTATTTTCTTAAATCTATTGTTACTATTTAAAAGCCTCTGTCTTTATAACTCTAATATATAGGTCATACATTGTTTCTGCTTTAGTATTTCCCCATTTTTTTTCCTGTCTCTCGGGATGTCTGGTAATTTTTTACTTTATGCCAATCATTGTGTATGATGAGTTACAAGATCACTGGATAATATCTTCTTTTAGAGAAGATTTTTTTTTTTTTTCTGAAAGACAGAGAAGCTACACATCATCTTGATCCAATCAATGACTGAACTAAAATATGAGAGGTCTTTGGAAATGTCTGAACTCAGTATTTGTCTCTCTCAAACACTGTGAAACTATCTCAAGTTCTACTTGCTTTCTTAGCATCTTAGCTTCCACTTTCTGCTTTATTGTTTATATTCTCACACTGGAAGTTCAGGAATAATTAAATTCCCCGAGGAAAAAAAGTTGCAGAATATCAAACGCACTTTTCTGCAATTCCCTTTTCTCCAGTCTTGGCTCCTCAAGTACCTAACTAGTATTGAACTCCAACCTTTGCCTCCCCAGCCTTGTGAGCCTTAACTGTTCTAGGCCTTTACTTCTGCTTTTCGTCTCACCTGGGCCACTTACATATTGAAAAATGGCTTGAAAGGACAACCCACAAAGAATGTGAGGTTTACCTCAATGCATTTCCCTTGACTTCAGAATTTGTACCATTAATTGCAACAGTCTTAGTTGTTCTCAGATGTCCCCAAAAGCTGTTTTTTAAAAAATACTTTTTACAGGCTTTTTTGTTATTCTTGTGTTAAAGAAAAGATTGTTCAGTGATATTTGTTAAAGCACAGTAAGGAAAACTTTATTTAAGATCAGCAGCATATGTTTAGGGACCACCGCAACAGGGTCTTGTGGTATGAAAGATTGGGCTCAATTCCAAATACAGCCTGGGCAAGTGGGAATTTATAGCTAAGAAACAGGGTAGAGGGTCTGTGATAAGAAAAAAAATTACTAGCAGGAAACATCAGGGGTAAGGGAATTCTGACTAAACCAACCTAACAGGATTCTTGCTGAAGACAGGCCAGGGTGATCAAAAATCATCTGTGGTATGAGGGGAGGGATAAGAAACCTGATCATATATCAAGGGTGATCAGATATTAAAGATGGACGTTCTTGGTAAAATGACTTAATAGCATTCTTTCCTAAAACTGAATTTTATAAGGAAGTGCACAGGTGGGCCTAAGAGAAGGTTCAGGACCCTGACTAAAGCTTAGCCAAGCAAAGAATCTTTAACCCTTGTCAGAGGAGAGGGGTTAGTCCAATATAACCTCCTGCGTCACAAATATAAGTGGAAATTTTCTAACAAGATTTTTGCGTTCTTCTCTGTATATTCTTACCAAATATTTTTTCTCCCTGTCATTTTTTACTTATTATTTAAACTTAATGAAGTTTTACTAATATTACTATATTATATAATTTAGTTTTCACATTTCTTATTTATTGAAATCTGTATCATTTTAAATTCTGTATCTTTTTGGCTTATAACTTCATAGTCCAGATTCTCTTTATAAGTTATCTGTGTCTAAAATAACATCCATTTTAAGTCTCTTGATTAAATGGCTTTATTTCTAAACTTACAAGAAAGTAATTGCGATTTTTTAAAAAGCTGGCCCACGTACATTTTATTCATCTCAGTATAAATTCTTTTTCTTCTATCATTTGCTTTATTCTCATGAAGAATTTTAAACTCCCTTGTCTGAATATTCATCCTTGCCTCTCACAATTTTTATAATATATTCTACTTAAAGGGAATCTGAAACTCAAACTTGCCTGGGATATTATAAATATTCTATTTGTATGAACTTAGTATTCATACAGTTGTTTCTTCATTACAACATTCATGTGAGTACTATTCTCAGCCAGAGGTCTAACAAATAATTACATGTTTGCAGATTTCATTCAAAGAATGCAGAGATCCGTGAATTTTACTCATAACTTATTCTTTTTTATGTCAGTAACAAGTGGAGGAAAAAAAAATGTAACTACCCAATGGGTTCACCTTGCCTGCTGCCTAGACAGCTGATTTATCAAGACAGGGCAATTGCAAAGGCCAAAGAGTAATTTACACAGAGCCAGCTGTGCGGGAGACCGGAGTTTTTATTACTCAAATCAGTCTCCCTGAGCAATTGGGAATCAGAGTTTTTAAAGATAATTTCGTGGGTAGGGGCTTAGGAAGTGGGGAGTATGACTTGGTCAGGTTGGAGATGGAATCATAGGGGGTCAAAATGTGGTTTTCTTGCTGTCTTCTGTTCCTGGGGGGGATGGCAGAACTGTTGAGCCAGATTACGGGTCCAGGTGGTGCCAGCTGATCCATTGAGTTCAGGGTCTGCCAAATATCAAGCACTGATCTTAGGTCCCCAGGAACAATTTCGGGAGGTTCAGACTTTTGGAACCAAAGGTTGCATGATCCCTCCGTTGTAATTTCTAATCTTGTAGCGAATTTGTTTGTCCTGCAAAAGCGGACTGGACCCCAGGCAAGAAGGGGGTCTTTAACGAAAAGGGCTGTTGTCAATTTTGTTTCAGAGTCAAACCATGAACTGAATTCCTTCCCAAAGTTACTTCGCCCTACGCCCAGGAATGAACAAGGACAACTTGAGGGTTAGAAGCAAGATGGAGTTGGTTAGGTCTGATTTCTTTCACTGTCATAATTTTCTCAGTTATAATTTTGCAAAGACGGTTTCAAAACTACTTAGTATTGTTCCAGATACAAGTAATCACTGTCAAGGGAAAAGAGTCAACTCCATGAAATATTTGAAGGGATTTATTCCAAGCCAAATATAAGTGACCAAGGCCCAAGGCACAGTCTCAAGAGATCCTGAGAACATGTGGCCAAGGTGGTTGGGTTCCAGCTTGGTTTCATACAGCTTAGGGAGATATAAGATAGCCATCAGTGCATGTGAGGTAGATACTGGCTTCATCTGGAAAGGCAGGATAACTCGAAGCAGGAGCTTACAGGTCATAGGTACATTCAAGGATTTCTTGATTGGCAGTTGGTTAAAAGGGTTAAGCTTTGCCTGAAGAGTGTAAGTCAGCAGAAAGAAATGTCTGTAGTTAAGACAAGGAGGCATTGTGGAAGCCAAGATTCTTGTTACATAGATGAAACTTCCAGGTCATAGGCTTCAGAGGAATATATGGTAAATGTCTCTTATCAGACCCTAAAAGGTCCCAGACTCTTACTGAAATCTCTTCTGTATCAGAAAAAGACCTGGAAAAGCAAGAGGATTCTCTACAGAATGTAGATTTCCCCTGCAAGAGATAGCTTTGCAGGGCCATTTCAAAACATGTCTAAGCAATGTGTATTGGGGTAAAATGCTTTGATTTCTTTCGGGGCCTGCTATCTGTCATGTGATGCTATACTCGGGTCAGGTTGGAATTTAGTATCTTATTGCTACAAGGAGTCTTCTTTGTCAGTCTTAAGATCTCTGTTTTGATGTTAATGCTGGTGGACTGTGCCTGAATTCCAAAGGGAGGAGAGCAGAAAGAGGCATGCCTGGACTCCCTCTTTCCATCACGGCCTGAGCTAGTTTTAGTTTTTCGGATTTTCTTTGGAATGCCCTTGGCTGAGAGGAGGGTTCATTCAGTCGGTTGCGGGGGCTTAGAATTTTGTTTTTGGTTTACATCACAAAGTTTGAAATCCTATTTTGTGAAAAAAATAAAATCTCATAAGTGAATACTGGGGCTGCCTGCCACAAGGTGACTTAAAAAATATAATATAGCAGCTCAATTGATAATTAAAATTTACCTTCCCAGCATAAACTTTCCAATAACAAACTGCCCTCAGTTGTTTCTGAACGCACACAGAGCTCTTTCTCACAGATGTTCAACAATGCCTCCTGTACCTGGTTCTTCTGCCCCAAACTCCTGGTCAAGGTACTCTTTTCTTGTTTTCTCACCTGATACACATTCTGAAATTGCTGTGATGCAAGAGCAGCTAAACTCTGTAGGGGAGGAAACTTTTTTTTCTTCCTGCCTTCCTAGGTTCTTGGCTAAAGTCCGTGTAACAAAAGACAGATTAAAAAGAGAAAGACAGGCCGGGCGCGGTGGCTCACGCCTGTAATCCCAGCACTTTGGGAGGCCGAGGTGGGTGGATCACGAGGTCAGGAGATTGCGACCATCCTGGCTAACACGGTGAAACCCCGTCTCTACTAAAAATACAAAAAATTAGCTGGGCGTGGTGGCGGGCGCCTGTAGTCCCAGCTACTCGGGAGGCTGAGGCAGGAGAATGGTGTGAACCTGGGAGGCGGAGCTTGCAGTGAGCTGAGATGGTGCCACTGCACTCCATCCTGGGCGACAGAGCGAAACTCCATCTCAAACAAAAAAAAAAAAAGAGAGAAAGACAAATAGAAGTTTATTAACATGTACATCACATAAATATACATTAGAGAAACTCAGGGATGAGTAACTCAAAGAGGTGCCTATAATTTGGGCTTAAATACTATCTTTAGTTAAAACAAATAATGTGTGAGAGGCAAGTTATTGGAAGGTGACCAGGAAAAGTATAGTAAACAAGGGTAAGATTTGTTATGCAGATTTCAGTCAGTGCCTTCTTCACGGATATGAGTCTCTCAGGACTTACAGTCATCCTCTCCTCAGTACAGAGAGAGAAACCCTCACATGGATATTTCCTTTATAAAATACAAATTATCCTTACAAAAGGGTAGCATACTGTTTTCAGAGCTTCTCCTGCGTATGCTATATAATCAGTTTAAAATAATCCTTATCCAGAGGGATGTTTTGGGGTTCATATTCAAGTCTCCTATAACTCCAAGGATGATGGTCATTGCTAACTCCACTCGGGCCTAAGGGTCAGCCTCCTCCCCTCAGTCTACATCACGCAGCTAAGTTCAAACTGTAGCACTTAATAAAATACTGTGGTTTTTGAGGCCAGGTACGCAAATGGAAAGGTATCTTGCAAAAACTACGGGAGGTGGCAACCCTCACAGTTTAATCTCAACTTAACTTCAGAATCCTCATAGCGTTGCGCCCAGCCAGCTTCAACAGAGTAAGGGTCACGTTATTCCAACTAACAGGAATTATTTTTTTGACTACAACGGTGCCTAACAGGTCAGATCACCTAAGACAGCTTAAGAGAAAAATAATAGCTTGATTTTTACCTTTCCTCAAGTCTAATGTCCTAAGATCGGCTCTTCTTATTCAAGGAGAAGAGATGTCTCCTTCACAGGAAAGCCTACCCCTACCCAATGGAGTGTCGTCTTGCATCATGACGGCATCAAAACTATGACACCAAAACATAATAGTGTAGTGTTAATCGTCTTGGATTATTCACTCTTATATAGGATATAGGACATATTATGGACTACACATTTGTGTACCTCCAATATTCATATGTTGAAATCCTAAGCCCCAGTGACATGGTATTAGGAGGTGGGACCTTTGGGAGGTGATTAAGTCATGAGGGTATGAGATTAGTGCCTTTATAAGAAGAAGAGAGACTAGAGTTCAGTCTCTCTACCATGTAATACACCGTTTACAAACCAGGAAGAGGGCTTTCAACAAGAACCTGGCCATCCTATCCCCCTGCTCTCGGATTTCCAGAACTGAGAGAAATAAATGTTTGTTGTTTAAGCCACCCAGCCTACGGTACTTTGCTATTGTTGCCAGAACTAAGACAGGCCACAAAGAGTCCAGCAGTTGGAGCTGCAGTTGACATGGTCCTGTTCTCTTGAGTTTTTCCTCTATAAGAGTTAAAGATTCCTTCTGGATGTCCTTCCTTCCAGTTTCTCCAGTTTAGTGCATCTCATGTAAAAACGAAACTAGCGACAATAACTTGCTTAAGGCAGAACATATGCAGCATCACAAGGTCAGCTAGAGGCTTTTTCAACAGTAGACTCTAAATTCATAATCACACACACACACCCCCCCAAAAAAATCACAAAGTAAAGTCTCAGAATCATGGCTTAGGCTTATGGACAAGTTATAGTTTCATCACCAAACAGAACAATCTGCAGCTCATGTCCTGTGTTCAGATATGCCCACAGATTCTTGATTTACATTTGTGTAACTAAATTATCCATTCAAGAGGTTTTATGCAAAAGAAAAGAAAGACATGGCTCAGAGATAAGCTGAAATTTCTCTTTTAGCAAGCAGACTTGCTTGCCACTTTTTGAAAAGTTTCTCCAGCTTCCACTGATCAAGATGTCAAAAAGCATTAGGGCCACGTTTTCAACCACCGTTTGCAGTGACACAAAGTGCAGGATAGGCAGAGAGGGTCTATCTAGGCTGGCCAAACAGCTCCAAACTGCAGGCTGGAAAGCTTGTGTGCTTGCCTCAGCTCCAGATGAAATGACTGACATTTAAGTTATCATTTCATCAATTTTTATATCTTAGTACTTAAACACAATAAGATTTAACAATTGTGTGGTATTGAAACAGAATAGACCGGGCGCAGTGGCTCACGCCTGTAATCCCAGCACTTTGGGAGACCGAGGCAGGTGGATCACCTGAGGTCAGGAGTTCGAGATCAGCCTGGCCAACATGGTGAAACCCTGTCTCTACTAAAAATACAAAAATTAGCTGGACGTGGTGGCCGACACCTGTAATCCCAGCTACTCGGAAAGCTGAGGCAGGAGAATCACTTGAACCCGGGAGGCAGAGTTTGCAGTGTGCTGGGATTGCGCCACTGCACTCCAGCCTGGGCAACAGAACGAGACTCTGTCTCCAAAAAAACCAAAACAAAACAGAATGACATGTTAGTCTACAGTGCAACAATATTAAAATTTAATCAAAAGACATATACTTGTCCTTTTTAATAATTAAAACTCTTCTTCATTAGGTAGCTGGGAGCTTTGAGCTTAATCTGAAGGCTTCAGAATTAGATAGATAGAGTGGCTATCCTTAAACTGCCAGAAATTTGCTTCTAATAGGTTGTATTGTGTGAATTGTGGAAGAAGACATTTGTATGTAGGCTAGATAGCTTCTGTTTTGGAAGGTATCACTTTAGTGAGTGTATAAAGTCATTCCTTATGATTAGTGATGTTGCACACCTTTTCATACACCTGTTGGCTATTTTATCTCTTCTTTGGAGAAATATCTGCTCAGGTCCATTGCCTATTTTTCATAAATCAGATTCTTCGTTTTTCTGCTACTGAGTTGTAAGAATTCTTTATAAATTTTGGATATTCACCCCTCATCAGATATGGGATTTGCAATTATTTTTTTCCCAGTCTGTAGGTTGCTCTTTCATCCTGTCGATTGTTTCCTTTGCTGCACAGAGGTTTTCATTTGATGGAGCCCCATTTATTTATTTTTGTTTTTGTAACCTGAACTTTTAGTGTGATATCCAAAACATCACTGCCAAAGCCAACGTCAAGAAGCTTTTCCCCTATGTTCTCATCTAGAAACTTTATGGTTTCAGGTCTTACATTTAGGTCTTTATCTATTTTGAGTTGATTGTTGTGTGTGGTGTAAGACAAGAGTTCAATTTCATTCTTTTGCATATGGTAATCTAGTTTTTCCAGCACCATTTATTGAAGAGACTATTCTTTCCCCATTGTGTCTTCTTGATGCCCTTTTCAAAAATTTGTTGTCCATGTATGTTTGATTTTATTTGTGAGTTGCCAGGGCCCTTTTATGTTTCTTTAATTAATTTATTTATTTATCTAAATAGAGACAGAGTCTCATTATGTTGCCCAAGCTGGTTTCCAACTCTTGGGCTCAAGCAATCCTCCCTCCTTGTCCTCCAAAATTTTGGGATTACAGGTATGAGCCACTGCGCCTGGCCCTTTTTGTATTTTATTGTCGAGAATCTTTGAGGAATTAATGATGAATTCTACTTTACTAAGTGTGTAGTTTGGACAAGAGGCAATATTGACTACTCTCTTTGTACAAGCACCTTTATGCTTATGTTAGTGAGAACATATAGGCCCCTAAAGGGCCTATAATGCAACTGGGAAAGGAAAGAAGAAAGAAAAGAAATTAACATTTAATATGCATCTACAAAGGCCTGTCATGTGTACTTGGTGTGTGTACACAAAATCTACTGTTTAGAAATCTTGTTGCAAAGAAGAGAAACTGATTTGGGCATATTTAAACAGAACGAGAATTCATAGTTAGCCTACTGAATCTAAGAAATATGGAAAATCAGGCTGGGCGCGGTGGCTCACACCTGTAATCCCAGCACTTTGGGAGGCCAAGATGGGCGGATCATGAAGTCAGGAGATCAAGCCCATCCTGGCTAATATGGTGAAACCCTGTCTCTACTAAAAATACAAAAAAAAAAAAATATGGAAAATCAGGTTTGGGAAATGGTAAGGAATCATATAAATCTAAGCAGAAGAGTCCTGACCCAGAAATAACTCTGATTAACATTTGCTACTGAAACCTCTTCCCATAGTACTGGGGCTGCTGGAAACTCTCCACCCCGCTGGACACTCACCACTGCCCCAGGAAATGACCTGTGCTGCCTGCATCATTGCATAACTGCCCAGATTCAAAGTACCAGCTGAGAGTGTGATTGGACAAGGCTAGGCCATGTGCTACTCCTGCCCAGATTCAAAGTACCAGCTGAGAGTGTGATTGGACAAGGCTAGGCCATGTGCTACTCCTAGCTGTCTAATAGGGAATGGAATGTATGCCCCTCTTTACCTTTCACAGGGGTAGACAGAACCCTGCCCATCACCAAGACTTATCCTTATTCAAGGTTTGAAATAGAAAGAAGACTTGGATGCTGAGCAGTCAACACAATGGCAAGCATTCGTTGTTGTTTTACTACTTTGGTTTCGTGATTTCTATATTTGTCATTTGTCCTTTATGGTAAAAATTTGCATGTTAAAATAAATGTTCCTGTTTAACATGACTCATTATCTAGTGGGAAATTTACCCACCCCCTCAAAGGGAAATGACCCAACATCTCAATAGTTTCTACATTCAGCTCCAAACCTAAGATCTCTGGGTGATATTCATTTTTCCTCCAGTGACCATTTAAATCTAGCTTCATGTAATGTAAGTATGGACAAAATTGGAAAGTAAACCACTAACAACATAGTCCATACACAATAGTGTGGTTGGAAAACAACAAAAAACTTTTAAAAGAAGTATTAGTTGGAATATATAGTGAAACAAGGAAGTGAACACAAATAAAGGCTACAGTAGTCATATCTGTAACTCTTCACAAGATATTTATGATGTGTGCATTATTTACAGCCTCCCTCTTCCACTGCCTACTACTTCTTGCCTTTGTTTTCAGACAGCGTCTGAGCTGGTCAGAGTTTGTCTTTGGAGGTCCTTCTGATATAGTGGTGCAGTGGTCTTCATTAATTTTTGCAGTCAGGCAGATAGTTGTATCGCTTAGGATCCATCCATACTTTTCTCTGTCCTTCTTATATAGCAATAACCATATATGACCATGGTAGCCAGAGTCAGTGACTCCAAACAGTTTCTTAACAACCATTAGCCCTCCTTCTCTGCTTATCTGCCTCTACGTTTAATAGCATCCGGAGCTCTAAGTAGGTAGGTGTCCATTTAGCTTTCATTTTAAAAGAGCCATTGTGGTCATGTGGAAGCATTGATCAATTGGGTTCTGAAATCTCAAATGCAGAAGAACCCCTGTATCAATATTACCCCCCACTTCCACTCTGGGTCCCTAGGCCCATGTGTTTTAATTAATCAGGAGCAAATTTGTGTTAAAACATGTCTGGATAAAAATCAATTTAGCAAAATTGTTTTTAAGATATTTATACAGATAAAATGATATAATTATTTCTTAGTCTTTCATAATGAAGCCAACATTTAACAATAAATTTAATATTGCCTTTAAAGAGCCATTTGTTTACATATCCAAAGAATACCCAATGCTATGTTGAACAAGAATGAATAGAAGAGGAAAAAAATGAATGGGAATAATAAGGTTGTCCTGGAAATCTCTATATAGGCAAGAAAACTGTAATTTGGAAAAGTATGTTACATTCTCTTATGAAAATAATTGAAAGGGCACAAGCTCCCCTGAATATGCTACTATAGGCAAAACCTATGATCTACTTTTCCTCAGCCAAATTTATGATTTGATTCATAAATATTTGTTGAGGCCATGCACAGTGGCTCATGCCTATAATCCCAGCACTTTGGGAAGCTGAGGAAGGAGGATCACTTGAGGCCAGGAGTTGGAGACCAGAGTGAGCAACATAGCAAGACCTTGTTCCTACAGAAAATAAAAAATTAGCCAGGTGTGGTGTCATACACCTGTAGTTCCAGCTACTCAAGAGGCTGAGGCAGGAGGATTGCTTGAGCCCAGGTTCAAAGCTGCAGTGAACTATGATTGTGCCAGCCTGGGCAGCAAAGTGAGACTCTATCTCTAGAAAACAAAGCTAAAACAAAAAATCCCAATCATTTGCTGAAAGCGAGTAGTGTTCTCTGGGCTCTCTGCTCAACCTGTCTTGGTCAATACTTTAATCAGTGAAGATGTAGCAATAGGCTTATCAAAAGTATAGGTGGCAACAGTGTGAGATTTAAAACATTTAACAGTAGAATCATGATTCCAAAATGTCACATTAAGCTGGAATAATGATCCAAATAGACCAGTTAAATCCTTAGGTTCAAAATAGCAACTACGTAAGCACAGAATTACAGAATCATGTTTTAAAACATCATAGAAAGAAACAACAAAATAAAGCAAAACACAGGGAATTGACTTGGCTGTAAGTATGGTGAGAGTCAAGAACATGATAAGACCACCAAGCAGATGATGGCTTTTGGCTGCCGTGGAAATGCAGTGCCCAGAAGCAGAGTAGGGTCCCCTGCTGCCTACCTTGGTCAGGCTACATCCCACATGCTGTGCTAGCTTCTGCATTTTTGCAACAATACAGGGATGAACTGGAGCAGGAAAATCAGGCTGAGGAAGGGCTTGGAGACTATATCATATGAGGAACAATTGAAGAAAGCGGGAATATTTAGATCAAAGGCCCATATGGTTTTCAGACATTCGAAGGGCAGTCATGAGGAAGTGATTTGAAATATCTTATCTGTGACTCCTGATAACAAATGCTTAGGCAGGGTCTGAAAGAAAAACTGTCTTCATGCCTCAACCATGTGCCATTCAAGCCCAGTTGCTGGCAGGCACATTTTGTATAGCACATCCTTTCACAGAGAATGTCAAGGGCTGTGTCTCTGGAGCGTCCCAGAAGTTTGACCCTTTCCATCTGTGAGCATGCCCTGGAATAAACATCAAAAACATCAGAGAAAACTTTTCCTCTGTCTCTAGTACATTCTGAGATGGCTGCAGGAGGGAGTGTTCAAAAATAGGAGCAGCTCAGTAGGACTGGAAGGGGACAGACTTTTCTCTGATCTTTGTGGAAGGAGACGCTGATGGAAACCAAATCTCATTACAACCTTAAGGACCTCATTTATTCATTCATAGTTACTGCGCACTGACTCTGGGCCAGGCACTGTATTGAGTATACTGAGATAAAATACACCATTCTTGTTCCCAAGGAACTCACAGTTTTCTGGGGACGTAGACAAATAAATCATTGCAATGAAAATTGATGAAATGCTACAATCAGGGCTGTTTTCCTCAGAAGATCTTCTAGTTCCCTACTTGACACAAATATTAATAAATCATTTTGATTCCTTTAAATTGTGCTATACTTAATTCCAAATCTTCTGTGGATTAAAAAAATGCAAACTCATTAAGGAAGATGAATATCTTCCTAATTAATTGAGATTATTTACTATCAGAGACAGATGGAGGATCTGGATCCTTTCCCAAGACCTAATGATACATGCAAAAGTCTACTTATAGTTATTATGTTAATAATTCCACAACTGTGATAGAAGTTATCACTCAGTCCACTTCCTTGGACTTACATTATACCTAGTGCCTAATTCTTCTGTCTTCCCATAGAAATCTACAGCTACTGTCCAGGACGATCCATTCAATGTGTTTGGGATTTTTAAAATATGTGAATATCTTTCTGATTCTAACAATTTACAAACTGATAACACCGTGAAAGATTTAGATGGCTTTTCATTGAACTGTTTTTTATAAATGAGACTTTGTTCCATGGTCAATCCACAGATGTTATATAACTATGTGGAAGCAATTCTTAATACAAATACCAAAAAAATTTAAATGCATATGGTTATAATCCATAGCAATTTTTCTGGTGCCTTTCTATCTTAAAACTTGTAGGCAAATTGTCCTTAAATAGAGGATTGTAAATATCAGTATTTTAAAATACTGGTAAGTTGTTAGATCTCATTTCCCTCCAATTTATGTCTTAATACATACATACCACATGCTCAAAAATTTCCAGTCTTTCACAACACATCAATCAAGTTGTAAGAAAAACTGGACTACCACTACCTAAGATGTCAAAGTTTCAATGGGAGAGTTATGAATAAGGAGAAGGCTTTTGGGGGAACAATTCTACTTAAAAGTGAGTGGAAAAGGTAATTTAAAATATTTAAGTTATGCTGAATTCATGATTGTGATTTCAAATTTCTATTTAGTTACATTTAATATTGCAGGCTATTAAAATTGCCCCTGTGCAGCCTGTGGAAAGTTAAGTTGACAAACAAGACAGTTATTTACCTCTTTAAAAAACAGGATTTATACCCAAAGAAAGCACCCACCTAAATATGTTTTATTAAAAAATGGAATGAGGTGGTATCTTCTCCTTTAAATTGTTTTCCTAGAGCTACCAAAAATTTGCATTTAGAGAAGAGTGGACACAAATACCTCTGGATTGATACAAAGAGGTATACGGAGACCAGCGGTGAGAATTGGTTTATGACACTCATTGAACTTCACTTCTTTTTCATTTGGCTTCATTGGAGGCTGGACTCTCTTCATTGTTAGTTTCTCTGGTTTCTGCAGGAGTCTTCTTAGGTTCTTGGGTAACCATCTCTACCTGTTTTACTTTTGTTTGCCTATTCTGTTTTGTTTACATTCATTTTTTGCCTGAAGATTGGTTCTATCCTGTTGCCACTTGTTTCAGCTCACATGAGCAGGTTTGTGATAACCTTGCTCATCACCTCTTGAGCTCTTCTTTTACTGCTCTTTTAGTGGAAGTGACCCCCTTTTGTGCATCATGGTGGTGATTGCCTTTCCATTTATCTCTAAAAACATCTGTACAGGACACATTTCTTCCTATTCTTTGCATCATTTAAAAACTGATATAATCAAATTTTGAATACTTTCCATAACTTTTGTCTGACTTGTAGTCAGAAAATGCCTTTAACTGATATGTTTATATAATATATTATACAATAGATGAGCCAATAATGCCGAATAAATAACAAAGCTCAGCAGTAATAACTTCTTCACCCTCTTTTCAAATACTTCATGTTATTTATTTTCTTTTTGTTCACTGCTATGGAATCATGGCTGTTTAATAGATTTCGGTTGACTGGAAGATTTATTATAATTTTTAATGATACAACTTTGGCTAGTGGTAGTTTCTTTTAGGTAGGTTCTTAGGTCTTTTTGATATTACTTTAGAAAGTTTTGAAAGCTTTCTTGTTTTCTAGCACAAGGTGATTCAAGCTATCTTGCGCATTTCTGGGCCAAACAAAGACAGATGTTTCTCTTAAGAATCCTTAGTTTCTTTTAGTTAAAAACAAAACAAAACAAAATAAGACCAGTAACTGGGTGATTGGGTGCAACATGGATTGACATTGTTCCTAGATTATTTCCGTGTCAAAACTACAAATGTTTTCTTTTAAATTTTATGTTTATGTTAATATTTCTAATTCTGTTCTAAAAGTACAACATTCCTCATTAATTTGAGGAATTCTATAATTGTAGCACATTCTGTCTTATATAAGAATCATTATATAAAGTTAAGTAATTTATAATTACTTATATTCTTCATTTGCCTAAGAGTGCCAAGATGCTAACACCAACATCAGTATGAACGATAAAGTACTGAGTTAAGCTTAACCTTTTCTACATACTTTTGTTTTTAGAAGGTTCTCCAGAAAGAAAATGCGTTCCACCCTTTCCTGAGCCATAAACACTTCCTTGTATATAGCATGCAACATTTCCTTATTCCCTCAGGAACCTAATATGTCATGGAATGCTTTATTTGCAGTTCAGGAACCCAAGTCATTTGCCCAGTTAGTACTATATATATGTGTACTTCCATCCAGTGCCAGACCAGTTCAAAGTGTGTCATTTTCTTGCAAGAAGATCAAGGAGAGACTTTGTAAGCAAATAACATTACACGCAAACTCAGGCTTTTGAGGTTTAAACTGAAAGTCTCTTCTTTGACCCAGAATCCAAAATTCATATATTTTAAATATGTTATCTGATGAATTATCACTTATCAAAAGCACATTAGTTAATTACCAGTGACATTACTATAGAACTCTAAGTTTTTAGAGGTCTTTGGATAAATCAAAATATCCATTACTTCAATATTTTATGAATTCAAACTTTCAAAAACCACCTTAGAATATCAGAAAATAAGCAGAATGTGTCAAAATAAGACAGTTTAATAGAAATATTATGTACATTTACATAAGGTAATTGCATATTTCTCTGTCAATTTTTATGCAGAAATCTGAATTTGTATCACTTATCCTTATACAGAAAAACCAAAAAATCGCATTAAGTTTCCAGTTTTATTACACAACATAAATGTAGTTACCTTTCAAAGTTTAACAGGTATTTTTTTCTTTTTTCTTCTTCTTTTTTTTTTTTTCAAGACGTAGTGTCACTCTTGTTGCCCAGCTGGAGTGCAATGGCGCGATCTCAGCTCACTGCGACCTCCTCCTCCTGGGTTCAAGTGATTCTCCTGCCTCAGCCTCCCTTGTAGCTGGGATTTCAGGTGCCCACCACCATGTCCGGCTAATTTTTTTTTTCTTTGTATTTTTAGTAGAGGTGGGGTTTCACTGTGTTGGCCAGGCTGATCTCAAACTCCTGACTTCAGGCAATCCACCTGCCTCAGCCTCCCAAAGTGCTGGGATTACAGGCATGAGCCACCATGCCCAGCTAGCTTAACAGGTTTTTAATACAAAATCACCCAATTTTGGAATAAATATTATAGAAAACCCACTAGATTCATTTTTGTGGTTGCTGTTTTTCAAACTCTGTCTTTCTAGATGGGGTTTTTGCTGTTAGGACTGATTTAAAACAGCTGCTTCTTTTTTTCTCCTCTCTCTCAGACCTTTACCCTGACCCCAGTTTATAATCCCTTTGTTGGCCTTATTTTCCTCATACTAACACAAAACTACATTTCTCTTCTTATGCTTAAAAATCTGACTTAAAACGCATTTGTTAAAACAGATTAATTCATATGATATTCAACTTTATATACCTACATGCATACTGTCATCTTTTTAGCTAAATATGCAAAAATGCATCTAAGCAAAATATTCAAATACATTTTTTATCATATGCTTTTACCCTATCATAGTTTCAATTAAGCATATATATATATATGTAGTTTGTTTGTTTGTTTGTTTGTTTGCTTCCCCCCTAAAAAAAATTCATTCTTTAGATCCTAAGATCTCTGAATTTAAAATTTTGAATTCTAAGAACTTGTAATATATTATCAGCCTGTCAAGGGTTCCTTGCTTTGCTTTGTTTGTTTTTTCTTTTGTTTTGTTTTAGGGGAAGGGACAAGTCTTTTTTTATTAATACACACAGAGTTGCTTACTAAGTACCAAATAAATATCAAAACATGTACCATGGTCTGGGGGATGGGGATTAGTTCATTATTATCTATATCAATTTACTGTGAAAGTAAAGGTCAGGGAGTGGAAGCATTGATTTCTGTGCACGGACTTTGTGGGGACTCAGTGCCCCATTCAGTGTGGGCCACTAGAGTACAGCACTTTCTTCGGTGAGGACTCTGATGATTCCAAACGCATTGTATCTCAGGTGTGCTCTTCTAACCCATGGAAGGCTTAATGATAACGTCTCAAGAGTTTACTCTTTTTTTCCAGACCATCTATAGATGATTTCCCAGCAGTCCTAGAGGAAAGATAGATGGAGGTTTATGGGGCCTCATAGAAAGGTAGCTTTGGAACTCAGGGGACAATGGAAGTTGCAGAGGCTTACTCAGACACTCATGTCCCCAGTAGCAGGTATCATTACTTTTAATAATAGTAAATTTTCATCTCAATAAGGTCATCTAAGATGTCATCTTTTGTATTTGGTAGCACTATACAGATACCCAAGAAAATTCCCCTGCAATTTTTCCTTCATATTTTTAAATGATTTTGCAACCTCTCTTGGGTATGTATGAGAAAGACAACTAGGAGTTTGTCCTTCTCACAGAGATAATGATTTCACCTAGCCATAGTTTCTGGCATCAGGGTCCCAAGTTGAGTCTAGGACCACTATGTTCCACAAACCCAGCGGGTCCCCACATCTATTTTGTTTGAACGGTGACCCTTGGAGTTGGGCAACAAGGCATCTCAGCCAGG
Organism: Macaca mulatta; assembly: GCF_049350105.2. NCBI lineage: Eukaryota > Metazoa > Chordata > Mammalia > Primates > Cercopithecidae > Macaca > Macaca mulatta. The sequence continues at coordinate 44,416,770 of NC_133409.1, read as the reverse complement.
ATCCAACTAGAATTTGGGCTCCTAACTGGCACAATTCCAAATTTATACAGCACGGGGGCCCTGAAACAGTTTAAAGAATAGAAGAGATGTGGTGCTTCCTTTGTAGTCCTTGAGCTTGAATTAAACAACACATGAGGGAAGTTATTCTCCTTTTTTTTGAGATGGAGTCTCACTCTGTCACCTAGGCTGGAGTGCAGTGGTGCAATCTCGGCTCACTGCAACCTCCATCTCCTGGGTTCAAGTGATTCTTCTGCCTCAACCTCCTGAGTAGCTGGGATTACAGCTGTGTGCCACCACACCGGCTAATTTTTGTATTTTTAGTAGAGATGGGGTTTCACCCGGTTGGTCAGGCTGGTCTCAAACCCCTGGCCTTGTGATCCACCCTCCTCAGCCTCCCAAAGTGCCGGGATTACAGGCGTGAGCCACCATGCCCGGCTGAAGTTATTCTCTTCTAAGGACAAACCAGTCATATAAGATATATTAGGAGCAGAATGGCTCTGAAAGCCTTTAGAAAGGCTAGGTTCAGGTAATGGGCTCTCTCTAAGACAATGAAGCCTGTCAATGGACAGTTAGCCTAGGCATCCCCTCACCATGAAAGGGAGGTAAAAAAGAGACATAATTGGGAAGATAAAGAGGCAAGGTAGCAGGAGTCTAAGCATTTGCTCACTCAGTCCCAATCCTGCTGACCATCTCTGCCGTTCCCAGGGTTTGTGTTGTTCTAGATCCTATCAAAGCCACACCAAATTATTACAGAGAAAAAGACCACACATAGAATTTAAAAATTAGTCCATGCTCTTTGATAAGAACCGCATTGCAAGAAGGAAGGAGTGTCCACCAGCTCAGAATTAGGTGACCACCACACACCTGTTTTCCAACACATCAAAATGACAGGCTTTCCTTTCAACACAAGTTCAACCTTAGACCCATCCTGAGAATTGCTTTGTGATCAGCAGGGGAGGAGGGGCTTCGTGACACTCACATAAGGGAGAGAAGAACTTCTGACCCTTAGGGAGGGGAATCAAAAGAACTTATCATACTAGACAGAGAAGAGAAAAATGGACCTTATAGTTAGTTAGTTAGAAAACCTCAAAAAGGCTATTTGAAAGGGATGCTTTTATCAAACCTCTGAAAGGAGTCACAGTGCTTGTATGGTAAAACATCATGGATCTATCATCTTTGGAGACTTAACTGTTGGCAAGTGGTACTCTTATTTAAAAGAGCCAATTTTTTTTTTTTCATCAAATGTCATCTACCTAAGGACAGATCAGGGTGGCTCTAGACAGGACCTCCAAGTCTGAGGGAGGTGGGGAAATGATCTGTGAGGTCCCTTCAGTCACCAAGATTCTGCAGACCCCATGATAGCTGGTAAACCCCAGGACAAGGAGGAATGAGAAGAAGGAAGGGAGGGAAGAAACATCCCTATCTAGGGGGTCCCAGTTCAAAACCATGGGTGGCCTAAGGACTTCAAAGTTGAGACTATCACCATTTGACATTTCAGTTAATCTGCATCATTGCCGCCTTCTCGTCATTAGTGAGGTACATTTGGGTATCTTGTGGCCAGAGTTCATTCAGGTGGGATATGTTTCCCAAGTTTCTTATAGGGAACACGTGTCAAAGGAAGCAGGATGCCACAAAAAAGGTGACATGAGCCCTCTGAGTTCAGCAACTTTTGCTCCCAGGGTGGTTGACTGTTCACATGCCAGCTGGGCTTTCCTGCCCATGTGCAGCAACAAGGAGACCCCTCCCCAGGAGCAGCCTGGGGCAAGCCAATGGGAACTAGCCAATGGCAACACAGATAGTCTGTTTGTGTTGCAATAAAGGGACACCTGAGGCTGGGTTATTTATTTAAAAACAAGATATTTATTTGGTTCACAGTATTACAGGCTGTACAAGAAGCATGGTGCCAGCATCTCCTTCTGGGGAGGGTTTCAGGACATTTCCACTCATGATGGAAGGTGAAGGGGAGCAGGCATCACATGGCAAGAGGGAGGAAGAAGGAGAGAAAGTGGAGGAAGCTACCAGGTGCTTTTTAGCAATCAGTTCTTGTGGAAACTGATTGAACAAGAGCTCGATTCCAAGAGAATGGCACCCAGCCATTCATGAGAGATCCGCCTCCATGACCCAAATGCCTCCAACTAGGCCCCGCCTCCAACACTGGGGATCAAATTTCTACAGGAGACTTTGAGGGGACAAATATCCAAACTATGTCACGTATTTTAATCAGGACCAATCACTTGACCTTCACGTCCTTTTGCTGGCGTGCAGGGGTTGGAATAGTGGAGTCTGCTTTGGGGGAGTGTCATTGCTGCAGCCCATAGTAGCCACTAAAATCCAACTCTACCCTCAGTGGACACTCTGGATGAACAAGTCAACATGTGGTTCTATGCTTCTGAATCTCTACTACATCCAGCAATGGGATAAGGAGGAGCTCTTCAAAGATCGGGAGGTCCAATATTCCTGCAGCATAACACATCTTATTCTGATGAGCCAAACGTCCCCTGTGGAATGCATGCAGCAATGTCTTATTAATTTGAATTCAACAGAGAATTGGTATAAAGGAGCCTATCCTAGAATCTGTCTGCATTATTTATAAGAAGACTTTCATGATGAAATTGTTAATATAAAAATGTAAGCGTAATAAAGCTACTTAAGAAGTGGGGCTCTTTGCAAGTACAAGTGTAGCACCCAATATTTATACAAATTTCACACTATTTTATTTATGCAAGTCCATCTACTCTTTACTAGAAATAATATTCGCTTGCCTAATTTGGCTGAAAAGTGATAAAACTAAATTCTTTTCACAGGGTGGGAATCATATTTCACTTTTAGTACAAATTAAAGAGTTGTCACCATGGGAATTGAATATTGTAACTTCTTGTGTGGTTTTGTGTTTGGATTAATATAAAATAATCTGTTTGATTACAAGCCCACATTTTCCTCCATTTTCGAAAGACAAAGGTGATGTCTGCTGAGTAGAAGCAGTATAGAATGATGTGCCCCCACCACCCCAAGCCAGATCTAGCATAGGTCAAGAATATAAATACCACAACCAAGAGACGATACAATAGATTCCTTCAACTTGGTCCTAGGCGGCAACAATTCGAAAATGTTATTAGTGTGGAAAATATTAATTCCCATTCACAGGCTTTATTTAAACACATAATTATTGGAATTAATTAACAAAGATTATGTGTTTATATTAAACCACATTTACTGTGTTAATTTCATAACAATCATATACAATAGGTAGTCCCCATTCTACGGAATAGGAAATTGAAACTAAAGAAATTAAAATACAGCTGGAATTCACATGGAAGCTACTTGATTTTAAGGCTCATAATCTTAATTATTTAATGATTTCTGCTTCCTTTCAGCCCATGGTAGAATATTACAGATTTTATAAACTTGTATACTTGGAAAAGATCTTAAGTGAGTCATTTAGTTTACCCCTGCCCTCTTTCCAGACATCTCTTCTTTAGTATTCCTGAAAGAAAGAACAACCAAGTCTCTACTGGATATTTCCAATGCTGATGCTTTTTATTTTGAGGGATAGGTCATTTCATTACTGAACTGCTACAATGCTTAAACACATCTTTGTGGTAATGAAGACAATTCTGACTTCTTTCTTCCATAAAATTCACCAGTAAAGAAGAAGAGGAACAAAAAGCAGAAAAAGGGAAGCTCTAATGTTAGGGAAGCCAGAAGAATTGAATCCATAAGCCCCAAACCGCAACGGATGAGGACTAGAACACAATACATAGTGATAAATGATTCAACAGGGAATGTGCTTCACAGGGATGGGGTTGGATGTAAGTGGGACAGGCTAGCAGTGAGAGGCAAGCTAATTTGCCTGGTAGACTGAAAAGACTAAGGAATTTGAGGTTAATACTCTGCAAGTGGAGATACTACTGAAATTGGCAGTAAAGCAGGAGACTGTAAATAGTAGGATGGCTGGATGGCTGTTGGGTTTGTTTGTTTTCAGAGATGGGGTCTCACTATGTTGCTCAGGCTGGATTTGAATTCCTGCGTTCAAATGATCCTCTCGCCCGCCCCGGTCTTCCAAAGACCGAGTAGCTGGGACTACCAGCTGTACACTATCACACCTGGCTTGTTTGTTTTCAGTTTGGAGAAGGAACAGTTAGAACAAAGGGTCCTAAATGCCACCCTTCAAAATCAAGCCCCTTTCAGGATACCTGAGGATTGTTCTCTGAAGAAGCTTAACCAGACTCTGAATGGAGAGATATGAGGCTCAGAGGACAAGGGTGAGCAACAATGACAAAAAAGAAAAGAGGTTAAACATTTGAGTCTCCAGACGTTAAAACCCAGTGAGCATCCAAAATGATAAATGAAAAAAAGATCTACATCAAATTTAATCATTGTGAAACTTCAGAACATCGTGATAAAGATGCCAAAGGGTTCCAGAGAGGGAAAAAATGGATCATACCAAAAGGATTAGGAATAAGAATGACCTTGCATTTTTAAGAAAAATATTAAAAACTAAAAGATGGGAAAATAATATGTATTAAGATTATTATTATTATTATTATACTTTAAGTTCTAGGGTACATGTGCATAACGTGCAGGTTTGTTACATATGTATACTTGTGCCATGTTGCTGTGCTGCACCCATCAACTCGTCAGCACCCATCAACTCGTCATTTACATCAGGTATAACTCCCAATGCCATCCCTCCCCTCTCCCCGCTCCCCGTGATAGGCCCCGGTGTGTGATGCTCCCCTTCCCGAGTCCAAGTGATCTCATTGTTCAGTTCCCACCTATGAGTGAGAACATGCGGTGTTTGGTTTTCTGTTCTTGTGATAGTTTGCTGAGAATGATGGTTTCCAGCTGCATCCATGTCCCTACAAAGGACACAAACTCATCCTTTTTTATGGCTGCATAGTATTCCATGGTGTATATGTGCCACATTTTCTTAATCCAGTCTGTCACTGATGGACATTTGGGTTGATTCCAAGTCTTTGCTATTGTGAATAGTGCTGCAATAAACATACGTGTGCATGTGTCTTTATAGCAGCATGATTTATAATCCTTTGGGTATATACCCAGTAATGGGATGGCTGGGTCATATGGTACATCTAGTTCTAGATCCTTGAGGAATCGCCATACTGTTTTCCATAATGGTTGAACTAGTTTACAATCCCACCAACAGTGTAAAAGTGTTCCTATTTCTCCACATCCTCTCCAGCACCTGTTGTTTCCTGACTTTTTAATGATTGCCATTCTAACTGGTGTGAGATGGTATCTCATTGTGGTTTTGATTTGCACTTCTCTGATGGCCAGTGATGATGAGCATTTTTTCATGTGTCTGTTGGCTGTATGAATGTCTTCTTTTGAGAAATGTCTGTTCATATCCTTTGCCCACTTTTTGATGGGGTTGTTTGTTTTTTTCTTGTAAATTTGTTTGAGTTCTTTGTAGGTTCTGGATATTAGCCCTTTGTCAGATGAGTAGATTGCAAAAATTTTCTCCCATTCTGTAGGTTGCCTGTTCACTCTGATGGTAGTTTCTTTTGCTGTGCAGAAGCTCTTTAGTTTAATGAGATGCCATTTGTCAATTTTGGCTTTTGCTGCCGTTGCTTTTGCTGTTTTAGACATGAAGTCTTTGCCCATGCCTATGTCCTGAATGGTACTACCTAGGTTTTCCTCTAGGGTTTTTATGGTATTAGGTCTAACATTTAAGTCTCTAATCCATCTTGAATTAATTTTCGTATAAGGAGTAAGGAAAGGATCCAGTTTCAGCTTTCTACTTATGGCTAGCCAATTTTCCCAGCACCATTAATTAAATAAGGAATCCTTTCCCCATTTCTTGTTTCTCTCAGGTTTGTCAAAGATCAGATGGCTGTAGATGTGTGGTATTATTTCTGAGGACTCTGTTCTGTTCCATTGGTCTATATCTCTGTTTTGGTACCAGTACCATGCTGTTTTGGTTACTGTAGCCTTGTAGCATAGTTTGAAGTCAGGTAGTGTGATGCCTTCAGCTTTGTTCTTTTGACTTACGATTGTCTTGGAGATGCAGGCTCTTTTTTGGTTCCATATGAACTTTAAAGCAGTTTCTTCCAATTCTGTGAAGAAACTCATTGGTAGCTTGATGGGGATGGCATTGAATCTATAAATAACCTTGGGCAGTATGGCCATTTTCACGATATTGATTCTTCCTATCCATGAGCATGGTGTGTTCTTCCATTTGTTTGTGTCCTCTTTGATTTCACTGAGCAGTGGTTTGTAGTTCTCCTTGAAGAGGTCCTTGACATCCCTTGTAAGTTGGATTCCTAGGTATTTGATTCTCTTTGAAGCAGTTGTGAATGGAAGTTCATTCATGATTTGGCTCTCTGTTTGTCTGTTACTGGTGTATAAGAATGCTTGTGATTTTTGCACATTAATTTTGTATCCTGAGACTTTGCTGAAGTTGCTTATCAGCTTAAGGAGATTTTGGGCTGAGACAATGGGGTTTTCTAAATATACAATCATGTCATCTGCAAAGAGGGACAATTTGACTTCTTCTTTTCCTAACTGAATACCCTTGATTTCTTGCTCTTGCCTGATTGCCCTAGCCAGAACTTCCAACACTATGTTGAATAGGAGTGGTGAGAGAGGGCATCCCTGTCTTGTGCCAGTTTTCAAAGGGAATTTTTCCAGTTTTTGCCCATTCAGTATGATATTGGCTGTGGGTTTGTCATTAATAGCTCTTATTATTTTGAGGTATGTTCCATCAATACCGAATTCATTGAGCGTTTTTAGCATGAAGGGCTGTTGAATTTTGTCAAAAGCCTTTTCTGCATCTATTGAGATAATCATGTGGTTCTTGTCTTTGGTTCTGTTTATATGCTGGATTATGTTTATTGATTTGTGAATGTTGAACCAGCCTTGCATCCCAGGGATGAAGCCCACTCGATCATGGTGGATAAGCTTTTTGATGTGCTGCTGAATCCGGTTTGCCAGTATTTTATAGAGGATTTTTGCATCGATGTTCATCAGGGATATTGGTCTAAAATTCTCTTTTTTTGTTGTGTCTCTGCCAGGCTTTGGTATCAGGATGATGTTGGCCTCATAGAATGAGTTAGGGAGGATTCCCTCTTTTTCTATTGATTGGAATAGTTTCAGAAGGAATGGTACCAGCTCCTCCTTGTACCTCTGGTAGAATTCAGCTGTGAATCCATCTGGTCCTGTACTTTTTTTGGTTGGTAGGCTATTAATTATTGCCTCAATTTCAGAGCCTGCTATTGGTCTATTCAGGGATTCAACTTCTTCCTGGTTTAGTCTTGGAAGAGTGTAAGTGTCCAGGAAATTATCCATTTCTTCCAGATTTTCTAGTTTATTTGCGTAGAGGTGTTTATAGTATTCTCTGATGGTAGTTTGTATTTCTGTGGGGTCGGTGGTGATATCCCCTTTATTATTTTTTATTGCATCTATTTGATTCTTCTCTCTTTTCTTCTTTATTAGTCTTGCTAGCGGTCTGTCAATTTTGTTGATCTTTTCAAAAAGCCAACTCCTGGATTCATTGATTTTTTGGAGGGTTTTTTGTGTCTCTATCTCCTTCAGTTCTGCTTTGATCTTAGTTATTTCTTGCCTTCTGCCAGCTTTCGAATGTGTTTGCTCTTGCTTCTCTAGTTCTTTTAATTGTGATGTTAGAGTGTCCATTTTAGATCTTTCCTGCTTTCTCTTGTGGGCATTTAGTGCTATAAATTTCCCCCTACACAGTGCTTTAAATGTGTCCCAGAGATTCTGGTATGTTGTGTTTTTGTTCTCATTGGTTTCAAAGAACATCTTTATTTCTGCCTTCATTTTGTTATGTACCCAGTAGTCATTCAGGAGCAGGTTGTTCAGTTTCCATGTAGTTGAGCGGTTTTGATTGAGTTTCTTAGTCCTGAGTTCTAGTTTGATTGCACTGTGGTCTGAGAGACAGTTTGTTATAATTTCTGTTCTTGTACATTTGCTGAGGAGTGCTTTACTTCCAATTATGTGGTCAATTTTGGAATAAGTGCGATGTGGTGCTGAGAAGAATGTATGTTCTGTTGATTTGGGGTGGAGAGTTCTATAGATGTCTATTAGGTCTGCTTGCTGCAGAGATGAGTTCAATTCCTGGATATCCTTGTTAACTTTCTGTCTCGTTGATCTGTCTAATGTTGACAGTGGAGTGCTGAAATCTCCCATTATTATTGTATGGGAGTCTAAGTCTCTTTGTAAGTCTCTAAGGACTTGCTTTATGAATCTGGTGCTCCTGTATTGGGTGCATATATATTTAGGATAGTTAGCTCTTCCTGTTGAATTGATCCCTTTACCATTATGTAATGGCCTTCTTTGTCTCTTTTGATCTTTGATGGTTTAAAGTCTGTTTTATCAGAGACTAGTATTGTAACCCCTGCTTTTTTTTGTTCTCCATTTGCTTGGTAAATCTTCCTCCATCCCTTTATTTTGAGCCTATGTATGTCTCTGCATGTGAGATGGGTCTCCTGAATACAGCAAACTGATGGGTCTTGATTCTTTATCCAGTTTGCCAGTCTGTGTCTTTTAATTGGAGCATTTAGTCCGTTTACATTTAAGGTTAATATTGTTATGTGTGAACTTGATCCTGCCATTAGGATATTAACTGGTTATTTTGCTCGTTAGTTGATGCAGTTTCTTCCTAGCCTCGATGGTCTTAAATTTTGGCATGTTTTTGCAATGGCTGGTACCGGTTGTTCCTTTCCATGTTTAGTGCTTCCTTCAGGGTCTCTTGTAAGGCAGGCCTAGTGGTGACAAAATCTCTAAGCATTTGCTTATCTGTAAAGGATTTTATTTCTCCTTCACTTATGAAACTTAGTTTGGCTGGATATGAAATTCTGGGTTTAAAATCCTTTTCTCTAAGAATGTTGAATATTGGCCCCCACTCTCTTCTGGCTTGTAGAGTTTCTGCCGAGAGATCTGCTGTTAGTCTGATGGGCTTCCCTTTGTGGGTAACTCGACCTTTCTCTCTGGATGCCCTTAAGATTTTTTCCTTCATTTCAACTTTGGTGAATCTGGCAATTATGTGTCTTGGAGTTGCTCCTCTCGAGGAGTATCTTTGTGGCGTTCTCTGTATTTCCTGGATTTGAATGTTGGCCTGCCCTACTAGGTTGGGGAAGTTCTCCTGGATGATATCCTGAAGAGTGTTTTCCAACTTGGTTCCATTTTCCCCCTCACTTTCAGGCACCCCAATCAGGCGTAGATTTGGTCTTTTTACATAATCCCATACTTCTTGCAGGCTTTGTTCATTTCTTTTTCTTCTTTTTTCTTTTGGTTTCTCTTCTCGCTTCATTTCATTCATTTGATCCTCAATCGCTGATACTCTTTCTTCCAGTTGATCGAGTTGGTTACTGAAGCTTGTGCATTTGTCACACGTATTTCTTGTGTCATGGTTTTCATCTCTTTCATTTCGTTTATGACCTTCTCTGCATTAATTACTCTAGCTATCAATTCTTCCACTTTTTTTTCAAGATTTTTAGTTTCTTTGCGCTGGGTACGTAATTCCTCCTTTAGCTCTGAGAAGTTTGATGGACTGAAGCCTTCTTCTCTCATCTCGTCAAAGTCATTCTCCGTCCAGCTTTGATCCGTTGCTGGCGATGAGCTGTGCTCCTTTGCCGGGGGAGATGCGCTCTATTTTTTTAATTTCCAGCTTTTCTGCCCTGCTTTTTCCCCATCTTTGTGGTTTTATCTGCCTCTGGTCTTTGATGATGGTGACGTACTGATGGGGTTTTGGTGTAGGTGTCCTTCCTGTTTGATAGTTTTCCTTCTAACAGTCAGGACCCTCAGCTGTAGGTCTGTTGGAGATTGCTTGAGGTCCACTCCAGACCCTGTTTGCCTGGGTATCAGCAGCAGAGGCTGCAGAAGATAGAATATTGCTGAACAGCGAGTGTACCTGTCTGATTCTTGCTTTGGAAGCTTCCTCTCAAGGGTGTACTCCACCCTGTGAGGTGTGGGGTGTCAGACTGCCCCTAGTGGGGGATGTCTCCCAGTTAGGCTACTCAGGGGTCAGGGACCCACTTGAGCAGGCAGTCTGTCCCTTCTCAGATCTCAACTTCCGTGTTGGGAGATCCACTGCTCTCTTCAAAGCTGTGAGACAGAGTCGTTTGCGTCTGCAGAAGTTTCTGCTGCTTTTGTTGTTGTTTAGGTGTGCCCTGTCCCCAGAGGTGGAGTCTACAGAGACAGGCAGGTTTCCTTGAGCTGCTGTGAGCTCCACCCAGTTCGAGCTTCCCAGCGGCTTTGTTTACCTACTTAAGCCTCAGCAATGGCGGGCGCCCCTCCCCCAGCCTCGCTGCTGCCTTACAGTTAGATTGCAGACTGCTGTGCTAGCAATGAGGGAGGCTCCGTGGTGGGCGTGGGACCCTCCCGGCCAGGTGTGGGATATACTCTCCTGTTGTGCCCGTTTGCTTAAAGCGCAGTATTGGGGTGGGAGGTACCCAATTTTCCAGGTGTTGTGTGTCTCAGTTCCCCTGGCTAGGAAAAGGGATTCCCTTCCCCCTTACGCTTCCCAGGTGAGGTGATGCCTCGCCCTGCTTCAGCTCTCGCTAGTCAGGCTGCAGCAGCTGACCAGCACCGATTGTCCAGCACTCCCTAGTGAGATGAACCCAGTACCTCAGTTGAAAATGCAGAAATCACCGGTCTTCTGTGTCACTGGCGCTGGGAGTTGGAGACTGGAGCTGTTCCTATTTGGCCATCTTGTTCCGCCCCTCCCAAGTCATGTCTTAAAATTTTTAATAAAAATTATTTTCAACCTAAAAGGTTACATCTAGCCAAACTATCAATCAAGTAAGTATAAGGGTATCAAAAATATTTTTCAGGCACACACACAGTCTCCCATAAATGCTTTCTCAGGAAGCCACTAGAGGATATGTTTTCCTAAATGAGGAATTAAACTAAGAAATAGGAAGAATGGGAGCCAGGAAACAGGAGAGAGGTAAAGGGAATTCCCAGAATGACAGCAGGGGAAGTGCCAGGACCACAGCTGTGTAGCAGGCCTAGAAACTACCAGCCCAGGCTGGAGGAGGGGGGTCAAGGTTCTAAGGGTGTTTGGATGTGGGGATAATATCTCCAAAAAATACTAGAATACATAAATTATTTGACACATTTGACCTTTGGGAATATTGTATAGAGAGATTTATAGGTCTCTTATGTTGTTTGGGAAGACAGAGTATTCTCAATTCTAGGCAAATGAAAAGAAAAGGAAATTATCAACTCCAGGAAAAACAGAAAGTTGCATATGAATAGAACTATAATCACAATGCTTTACCTGGTTTAACAGTAAACATTATTTCAATAAAGACAATATAGGATATGAATTAAACATTGAGATGTAATTTTATGGGGAAAATGAAGAGAGGAGAAAAAAGGGAGTGTAAATAATGAAAATCTTCATCTACCATTATGAGAAGACAAAAATAATGTCAAAAATTGGTGAGCTGACAGATAGCAATCAAGGCATTTTATTTACAAATGATAAAGTAAATCCTGAAAAAAAAATCTACAACATTTTTATGTTATTACCTCTAGAAAGCATCACAAGGTTGGAGGAAGGTGGAGGAACAAGGAGTTTTTGTTTCTTAGGATGAGCTTTTTAGCATCATTTGAATTTTCAAATTATTTTCCTGTGATATTTGCATGAACATTTAAATGCATTTTCAAAAAATAAATGTATTCTTTACAAAAATTCAAAGCCTTAGATGTGTACTTTGTGTTCTCTTAAAGTTGATTTTACAATAAAACATTGAGCTCTATTAATTTGTTGTCTTTATTAACCTATCCCAGTTTTTTGGGCCCCTATCAGGCCACAGATAAATTCTTGGGTGTCACAGTTTTGTGTGCTTGTATTCATTTCAATTATAATTGAAAATGCATATGCCTGTTTTGGATCTGGGTAACTACTGTGTAAGTGTCATTTTGATACCTCCACTATCATGTGTGTGTGTATTCAAGTTAAGGCCAATTAGCACTACTTTAATAATTGCAGGAGAATGAGAAAGAATAGGGCTTTCATCCATTCAGGCTGCTAAAACAAAATACCGTAAACTGAGTGACTAATAAACAATGGATTTTTTTGTTTGTTTGTTTGTTTTTTGAGACAAGTCTTGCTCTTGACTTGTCTCAAAAGCCCAGGCTGGAGTGTAGTGGCACAATCTCGGCTCATTGCAACCTCTGTCTCCTGGGTTCAAATGATTCTCCTGCCCCGGCCTCCTGAGTAGCTGGGATTACAAGCATGCGCCACCACACCCAGCTAATTTTTGTGTTTTTAGTAGAGACGGGGTTTCACCATGATGGCCAGGCTGGTCTTGAACTCCTGACCTCAAGTGATCCACCTGCCTTGGCCTCCCAACCTGCTGGGATTACAGCCGTGAGCCACCCTGCCAGGCCAACAATGGAAATTTATTTCTCATAGTTCTGTAGGCTGGAAAGTCTAAGATCAAGGTGCAGGCGAATTCTGTGTCTGGTGACTTCCTCGTACAAGGCCATCTTCTCACTGAAGCCTCACATGGCAGAGGGGTAAGGGGTTTCTCAGACCTCTTTTATAAGAACACTAATCACATTCATAAAAGCTCTACCCTCATAATCTAATCACTTCCCAAAGGCCCTACCTCCTCATACCATCACTTGGGGTTTATGATTTCAACACGTGAATTTTTGGAGGGACACAAACATTCAGACCATAGCAAGCAATAAATGATGCAGCCATATCAAATGAGCCCCATGAGATCATAGCAGGCCATATGAATAAAAACTATGTAATAATTTGAATGAATCAAGGGTTGAGGAAATTCCCAAACCACATGGTAGAAGAGTACCAGAAACTCAAAAAACCCAGCAGTCAATATAATACTCATGTTGCAAGTAGCAATTTAAGTTCAGCAAAACAATATCTGTCACATAAAAGTAGTGTTATTAATTTGAGTCACATTTATTGATTTTGTAGGCTTGAAAAGATATACATTTTAAAATTCATGTAACTACTGTAAGCATAAGGAGTTTATCCCATTTTCATTTTAGTACATGTAGGTTCAAATAATATAATCCTTCAAATAATTTCCACATTATTTAAGTTATTCTGTTAAGTGAATCTATACATTATTTAAATTTGAAAAACACTGACTTGTTTATATTTACTAAGAGATCTGATCAGGTCAGTTTGCTGCAATCCAGGATGGAGTGCCACCCAATTTGTGACACTCACCAAGTATTCATTAATTTAGAAGAAAGTACTTTACTCGTTCATCAATTTTAATTCACCAACTTAATTATCAAATAATATAGTGAACAGCTTAATTGTCTTCAACACTGGAATTTCTTTATCCTGACTTCTACTTGTTGGGTGCACTCATCTATATATAACTTAGGCCTCCCCTAAACTCAGAGAATAAGTAGGACAAAATTGGGGTTGGGATGTTTTCATTTCCTTTTGTTGCCATAACATCTTATCACAAATTTAGCAGCTTAAAAACAACATAAGTTTGCTATTTTATATTTCTGGAGGTCAGAAATCCAAAATGAATTTCTTTGGGCTAAAATCAATGTCACAGGATTGCATCCCTCTGGAGGCTCTAGAGTAGAATCTGCTTCCTTGCCTTTCCCAGCTTCTAGAAGCTTCCTGACCTATGCTGAGGTCATCAAATCTCCTTTTCTGCCTCCAATCCTACTGCCTTCCTCCCTCATTTATAAAGACCCTTATGAGACTGAGCGCAATGGCTCACGCTCGTAATCCCAGCACTTTGGGAGGCCGAGGCGGGCGGATCATGAGGTCAGGAGTTTGAGACCAGCCTAGCCAAACACAGCGAAACCCCCATCTCTACTAAAAATACAAAAAATTAGCTGGGTGTGGTGGCGGGCACCTGTAATCCCAGCTACTCAGGAGGCTGAGGCAGGAGAATCACTTGAACCCAGGAGGTGGAGGTTGCAGTGAGCTGAGATTGCACCACTGCACTCCAGCCTGAGTGGCAGAGCGAGACTCCATCTCAAAAAATAAATAAATAAATACCCTTATGATCACGTTTAGCCCACCCAGATAGTTCAAGATAATCTCCCTACCTCAGGATTCTTAATCACATCTGCAAAGTCTCTTGTCATGTAAAGTAACATATTCACAGGTTCCAAGGAGTAGGACGTGGAGATGTTTTGGGTGGCATCATTCTGCCTACCACAAGGGATGCCACTATGCGCAGCCTGTCCCCAGAGCAGAGACTGATGGAGGAATCTGCTTTGAAAGTATAGGAACACAAGCTCCAGAAAGAAAAATAAAAAGGGAATGGACGTAAATTAATAGAGAGGCATTTGATGGTGAATCAGAAGGAGTTTATTTTTCTGAGGAGGATCCAGGAGCATGTTGAGGATTTACAAAGTGTGGGAAAGCCACCAACTAAGGAAGAAAAAGCTGACTGCTTCCCTGAGGGTTTGTCTGAGGTGGGAACAGTTACCTGGGAAAGACTGTGCTCCAAGGTCACACCAATTACCATGTGCATGAAGATTATACTCAGTTCAGCTCCAAAATCACCATCTACATGTTTATTTCAAACTCTGCAAACAAACCAATGACATCAGAATTAAAATAGTTCCACCACCTCCCTGTTCTTATGCCATTGTTTTTCTTTTTCCGTGATTCCTATAACAAACCTGACACCAATTAAGCTAGCAGAAGTAGAAGAAGAAAAAGAAGATGAATCATCCACCACACTGGAGATAAACCAAGAAGTAAGAAAAACTGATCTCTACCCAAAAGGGTAACAATGGTGAAAGACTGCATTTGCAAAGGGGATGATATAGTCAGAGTTTAAATTTCCGAAAGGACAAACAAAACATGGAGAGTCCGATGAGATCTTCCAGCTGCTTCTCTCTGCTAAGATATTTCCCGTGGCAACAGCTAGGGAAGCTTGGATGTATTTTCCCCTCACTGTGTCATACGATGTTCCTTTCCCTACCCCCACCTCCCCCAGACTGCTGCCTCCAGCAGTGCCTGTGGCGTGTGTGTGTGTGTGTGTGCGCGCGCGTGTATATGTGTGTGTGTGTGTGTATTGGGTTTCTCTCTCCCTTGTAAGAACACAGCCAGCCCGCCCTCCCCTGCTGTTGCTGCAGCTCTGACTTGCTTTTTCCTGCCTCTTTCCTCTCCTCTCTCTTCTTGCTTAGCTTCTTGCCTTCTGGTAAGTATGATAAACCCTCCCCCAAGCCCCGTGAGAAGATGTAGGGTGCGGTTTGTGGTGTTTGAAACTTGCAACTTTGAGATTGCCAGTGAACTGTTGGAGAACTTTTCATTGTTGTATTTATAAATAAATATGTTGCTTAGGGAGGGATGTGTCTGTGATAGTCATCTGGAATAGCCAACACAAGTGAAAAGTTCTCTCCCTGGGGAGGGGAAAATAAGGCAATAAAGTTTATATAAGATAAAAGTTTGAAATAATTTCTTTGCCACATAATATACAATGGATGATTGAAAAGTAACGAAGTTCTTTGACTTTGTTTTTTTCCCTCTTGTTAACTTGTCTTGAGACTACTTTTAGGAATTGAGTTGTCCTAGGCTTTATAATGACTGTTCTGTTTTAAAGTAAATGTGGAACAGGAGTTTAAAGAATAGCCATGGAATTAATAATTTAAAAAAATCAATGATTGTGGCATCTGATAAAGAACAAATTGAATACAAACAGCCACTTGCATTTAGACTAACCAAAGTAAAACTCCTATGGACAGCTTATTTTAAATTAATTATTTTGAAATTCATTTTACTTGAGATTTTATTTCATCCTAAGATAGTCTCCCCAACTTTAAAACCTACGTATGGATTTAAGCCAGCAAATGTTTACTGTTTTCAATTTGATTGAAAAATGATTTTCTTGATTTTTAAGGATGAAGTGCTAAATGGCATGACTCATTTTAGAATAGCTTAAAATAACTTTTGGCTGGACAGCAGGTGCCGTGTGTCTTTCTCCGTGTTTAGGGGAGGCCTAAGTTATATATAGATGAGTGCAATCAACAAGTAGAGGTCAGGATAAAGAAATCCCAGTGATGAAGATAATGAAATTGTTTGCTACATTATTTGATAATTAAGTTGGTGAATTCAATACAGTGAAAGAAAAAAAGTACTTCCTCTAAGTTATGAGTGTTTAGTGAGCATCACATCAGTGGCAATGTCTGTGTTGAATTTTCTGTTCTTGTTGGTGTCCGAGCATTTGATTGACACCTGCTGCCCTAAGAACAGGAAAAGGAAGCTATGCAGTTGTAGAACAGTATGCTTTTGTTTTCACTTTCACGTTACCACAACAGCAAAACCTGCGAATTATGAGGATCTTGCCTTATTTTTATGCTGCTATTTAGCAGCATCACTGTTAAATATTATTTAAAAATAAAATGCACCATAACTTAAAGGCCTAAACCAAATCTATTGCAACCCTAGAAGTGGTAATAGTCAGAAACACTGGAATCTCTGACTCAGTTCCATCTCTCACCCTTTCCCAAGGGCCCTTATTATTGCTGAATTATTTCTCGAGTTGGTCTCCTCCTCGTTTATGAAACATTGCTACTTCTTAAAAATTATTGTTTTTCTAGAGCTTCCTGACTTAGAAGAGAAAGTTGTAATCTGTTTTTCTCTTTTAAAATGTTGGTTTATATATTGGAATAAAAGAGTATTATAGAAACTTAAGGAATTGTTGTTATAAGCAGCATCATGCTTTTGTTTTGTTTTTGAGACAAAGTCTTGCTCTGTCGCTCAGGCTGGAGTTTAGTGGCGCAATCTTGGCTCACTACAACCTCCGCCTCCCGGTTCAAGCAATTCTGATACCTCAGCCTCCCAAGTAGCTGGGACTACGGGTGCCGGCCACCATATCCGGCTAATTTTTGTATTTTTAGTAGAGACGGGGTTTCACCATGTTGGCCAGGCTGGTCTCTTGGCCTCAAGTGATTCACCCGCCTCGGCCTCCTAAAGTGCTGGGATAACACATATGAGCCACCGCACCCGGCCTGTGTTTCTATACTACTTGGTTTATTTATTTATACCTTTCCTCATTCCCTGTCTTAATTGAAAAATGATGCCAGTTTGAGCCTCAGAAAAAGCATTCATGTTGCTTATCTGAAAAAGAAAATGCCGGAAAAGTGAGAAATGTCTCCTGTATCGAGTGTAATAATGCATTTACATCAAAATATTCATACTAAGCAAAATACTGATTTATGGATCAAATAGAACTTAGAGATGTTATTGTTATGAGTCATTTAAATAAATTCGATGGCTCTTCTATTAAATATTTTAACTTTGAAAGAAAACTAATGCCATTTTAGATTTAAACATTTTAAATACACACAGTCATGTACCTCCAGTGATTGTTAATCTATATAGAACTATACAGGAAAATGACAACACAAACTGACTAGTGTAAGCAAAATGACAAATAAGGCCACAAAGAAACAATAGCATGAATTACTTTCTTAATGTGAATAATAAGGAATACTGTTGAAAGTGAAGAGCAAAACCAAAAATATGCCAGTAGTGTGACTTGATTTGGAAAAACAACTTTTCAGTGTTCCTACTTTAATAATTGTAACATCAATGGTTTGTGAAAGGACATTCACTCTATGTGAGAGACCATAATTAGTTGGCATTCACTTGGGGGATATCCTTACCATTGAAATGAAGCATTGATATGTAGCATCTAGGTTAGCTATGTAAAGCCTAATGTGCTTACCACTAGATACCAGTCCCAAGATGGAGGCTAATCACGCTGAACAGCTCTCAGCGGAACAACAGTCAACACCTCCAGGGGACAGTTCATCATTACCCCGTCACAATGGCCTGGAGAAGGAAGATGGTCAGGATTCTTCAACCCCAGTCCAGCCACCGGAGAAAGAGGCAGATGTGCACCCCGATATCTCTGAAGAGCTGAATCGACAGCTGGAAGACATCATTAACACTTATGGGTCTGCTGCCAGCACAGCAGGGAAACTTATGGGTCTCACTGCCAGGGCTAGTGAGCAGCCTGAGAATGCGGAATCACCTGACAACGAGGATGGGGACTGTGAGGAAACAACTGAAGAGGCTGGAAGAGAACCTGTTGCTTCTGGAGAGCCACCCACTGTCAAAGAGCCTGTCAGCAATAAAGAGCAAAAATTGGAAAAGAAAATCCTAAAAGGATTAGGCAAGTAGTTATGCTCAAATATATGACTTTTCTGTACAGTATTCCTGAAAAAGGGGCACTTCCTCCAACCTTCACTAAAAGCCACATCTAATATTTGAATTACTGTGATAGCCTTCTACATTTTCCCTTGCTGTATTTGTCCCCAGCCCTTTCCCCTCAATACAGCTCAGGTGAACTTTTCAGTCTGTTACCCATTGACCCTCTGTTGCATGGCTTCCTACTGCTCTTAGGATGAAGACCAAAATCTTTAACATGTTCTCTAAGATCCTAATGATCTAACTCCAACCAGTCCCAGTTTTATCTCAGATTACTCTACCCTACAACATCACCTTCCTGAACACTCTGCCTCTATTACTACCACCACCACTACTGCCTAATAGCTAGTCATTCTGATCTTGTCTTTCAGGCCTTTGAACATGCTATGCTCCATCTCCCACAAGGCCTGTGCCCATCCTAGTTTCTTTACCTAGAAATCTTTACCCATCCTCAAGTGCCCAATGACTGTATATTAACACCTAGTCTTTGTAAGGCACTGTGCTAGGTGCACAAAGGTAAATAAGTCATGGCCCTTTGGTCAAGGAGCTCTAAGTATAGAGAAAACAGAAGACACGTAAATTAATTCTATAGGAGAAGTGCAAAAACAGGAACAGGAAATTTTTTTAGGAGAGCACGGGAGATTGGTAACACCAACGATGGCTGTGAAAAAAGGGTGAGAATGTTAATTTTTTAAACTATGAGTGAAAGCATGTTACTGTACATAGGAAAGTCCCTCTGCTTATCTTTCCTGGTGGAAACACTCACTACAAATACCCACTCCTGTGTGATACTTTCCCTGATACGCCCAGGTAGAGGCAGCATCACCTTCCTTAGTTTCCCATTAAATTTTCTGCAGCAAGTCATTTGTTTATAACCCATCTCCCATGCTAGTTGGAGAATCTATCAAGGGCAGAGACCACATCTTATTTGTTTCCGGAAGACTGTGTGGTAGAGTGAAAGATCATAAGCGTTGGTGTCAGAACTGGGTTCAACCTCCAGTAACCAGATTATCTGTAAACCCAAAAATATCCCAAACTGGAGTAGAATATTTTTCTGCAGTGAGCAGGTATATACAAACCTACTCACAAAGACCAAGGGAGCTGAAGGCCAAAAGCAGAAGCTGACAAATCCACTTTCTCAGAAAGAAATATTTAATAGGGGCTTACAAACAGTAGTGCTGTCTTGGGCAGCAGTGAGACAGTGGATCCCTGCACCCACTCTCCAGAAAGTGTCCTTTACATAGCAAGCTTTTAGGTAAAGTCATGTGCAGCTGGTCACATCTCAGACTTCCTTGCCAAAAGTCATGACCACTGGGAACATTAGATAAGCATCTTTCTGAGGGATTATCTATGTTACAGGCATTGTTTAAAGACCTTGCTGCAGAACAGCGGTCAACCTTTATGGCACCAGGGAAGACAATTTTTCCATGGACTGGGGAGGGACAGTTTCAGGATGATTCAAGCGCATTACATTTATTGTGCACTTTATTTCTATTATTATTACATTGTAATATATAATGAAATCATTATACAACTCACCATAATGTAGAATCAGTAGGAGCCCTGAGCTTGTTTTCCTGCAACTAGACGGTCCCATCTGGGGGTGATGGGAGACAGTGACAGATCATCAGGCATTAGATTCTCACAGGGAGTGTGCAACCTACATCCCTCGCATGCGCAGTTCACAATAGGGTTCATGCTCCTATGAGAATCTAATGCCACCACTGATCTGACAGGAGGTGGAGGTCAGGTAGTAATGTGAGTGATGGGGGAGCAGCTGTAAATACAGATGAAGCTTTGCTCTGTTGCCTGCCACTCATCTCCTGCTGTGCAGTCCAGTTCCTAACAGGCCATGGACTGGTAGACAGGGTTGGAGATCCCTGCTGCAGAACACCTTGGTATGGAGGAGTCAAACATTGGTCATCGTGGCAGGTTTGCTTTAAGATGGCATCACTCTTGCCATGCAATGGGCTGTTTTCCTACAGATACCGCTATGATGCTAAAACCCATTGCTACAATGCTTTCAAGAAGGGCTGAATGACACATTGAGATAGCATACTTGACCCAACTAGTATAAAATTAAAAGAACCCAGATAATAACTTTAAAGTATCTTCAAGTTCCAAAGTGCAGGTTTGGAATCACTCTAGTGTTTTGGAACATGGAAAAACATAATAAAATTGCTCTGTGTTACAGAGCAATTTTTTCTTCTCTGACCAAACATCTCAAATGCGTCCCTTTACAAAGCTAGTCATTATTCAAGTTTCCATAAGACAATATACAAAACCTTATCCCAGAGGTAAGCAACTTCAAGTGATCCTAACCAGAAAAGTTATTTTTCAATCACCCTAAAACTTTTACATAGGAATTGGTGTGTGTGTGTGTGTGTGTGTGTGCGTGTGTGTTGTTGAGGGGAAAGATATGAAGAAAATAGGCATAAAGTTAAAATAACCAATTTGGATTTCTACTCTCTTCCATGAGTTATTTCATAATCTGCATTAATCTTACAATTACCAAATAATCAGGATGATGTTTTTAAAAATTCTAACTCTCTAATTCTGCCGCTATTTACAAATTACCAAATTCAAACTGACTGTGTTTGACCAAAATCAATGCTTGTGGATTAGAGTATCTAGGTGTATCCACTCTAATTGAGTGTGTGTGGGCTCATGACCTTTTTGTGCCTTCCCACTCATCATCATTAGCATATTATTGTAAACACTGTACTATTTAACAGCTACATTATGCATGAAAACAACATTTTTAGGCTAACCTCAACAACCACCATTTTAAACTTTCAGTTGTTTGCAAGTAGCTTTGGCAGCCTTCTTAGCTACTTTCCAGCTAAATGGTACTGTGCTATTGTCTAGACTAATGGTTTTCCAACTTTATTAGAATCAATTGCAAAATTTGTGAAAAATGCTGCTCCTGAGCCCCCACACACAGATATTTGGAGTTTGTAGGCCTGGAGTGAAGCCTGATCTTGTCTCTCAGTTCTTTGAACATGCTATACTCCATCTCCCACAAGGACTGTGCACATTCTAGTTTCTTTACCTAGGAATTTCTACCTATCCTCAAATCCCCAATGAGTACTTATTTCTTTATTTTTATTTATTTATTTATTTTTCTTTGAGGCAGAGTCTGACTCCGTTGCCAGGCTGGAGTGCAGTGGTGCGATTTCGGCTCACTGCAACCTCCGACTCCCTAGTTCAAGCGATTCTCCTGCCTCAGCCTCTCAAGTAGCTGGGATTACGGGCATGCGCCACCAAGCCCAGCTAATTTTTGTATTTTTAATAGAGACAGGGTTTCACCATGTTGGCCAGGATGGTCTCGATCTCCTGACCTCGTGATTCGCCCACCTCAACCTCCCAAAGTGCTGGGATCACAGGCGTGAGCCACCGTGCCCGGCCTACAATGAGTATTTATTAATGCCTAGTGTTTATGAGGCACTGTGCTAGGTGCACAAAAATAAATAAGTCATGGCCTTTAGTCAAGGATCACTAGGTAGAGAGGAAAAAGAAGACACATAAGCTAATTGTCATATAGTATAAATGCAAGACCAGGAACAGGAAAATTTTTAGGAGAGCATGGGAAATGTTCACCCTGGGTAATTTTGACACAAACAGATTGTGGAAGCAATGGTTCTGATTCTTCAGAAAGTGTTTTCTTCACTCTTTTGGAGCAAATATAAACGTCTGGCTGCGGTCTCCTTTTATAACCTATTTGGACCTCTTAGATAATAAGTCATTCAACCCATATCTGAAGACATATTCTTAGTTTTTGCTTATGTACTTGATCAAAGACGTCTTTATCAGATGCTATTTGCTTTATTGGCACATTTGAGATGCTAAAATGTTTTGACTCTCTACTATAACATTTTCCAAAGTGTGTCTACTTTGAGATGCTTGAGATTTCACAAAGTTAAACAGTTTCTTTACTGCCAGAATTCTCTGACCTTTACTGTATACACAATGAAAATCTAAACTAGTGATGGGTATAGTTTCCATCATTTCCAAAACTTACTGACTTATTGGATCAGTGAGAGACATTTTTTTTTTTTTTTTTTTTTTTTTTGAGATGGAGTTTCACTCTTGTTGCCCAGGCTGGAGTGTAATGGTGTGATCTCGGCTCACCGCAGCCTCTGCCCTCCGGGTTCAAGCGATTCTCCTGCCTCAGCCTCCCAAGTAGCTGGGATTACAGGCATGTGCCACCACGCCCAGCTAGTTTTGTATTTTTAGTAGAGATGGGATTTCTCCATGTTGGTCAGGCTGGTCTCAAACTCCCGACCTCAGGTGATTCGCCTGCCTGAGCCTCCCAAAGTGCTGTGATTACAGGCATGAACCACTGCGCTTGGCCAAGAACCTTTTTTTTTTTTTTTTTCCAGAACACCTTGAATATTTGGGAAATGTCTCTACAACCCAAGCACCCAGGACTTATTTTTCCTTTTCAGGCTGCATATTGTACAATAAACGCAGTACTTACCAGAGCAGTTGGGGAATATTTAAAAATCTCTCTGGGGGTAAAGTCACTTTCCCCTTGGCATGTGAAATGAAAGAAATGAAAACAGATTTCCCATTATGCAGCACCATGCCGTGTTCACATCTAAAGTATCTGCTTCGTTCTCCTACTCGTGTCCTCCAGGCTCAGAGGTATCTCTCATTTATCACTTCTTTGACAACATTATGTGGGCTAGGAGAAAAACAAAGTTCATTCATAGGGCTATTCTGAGTTCAGAATCCATCTAGTCAACCTACTAATTTTATAGACAGGGAAATTGAAGCCTAGGGAGTTTCAGAGTCCGCCAAAAAATGTTACTTATCTAGTTGATGTGATTGCGAGATTAGTCATAAAGCAAGGGATGGACCTTGTGTCATCGTAGGACCAAAGTGGTACAGAAGCAAGCATCATATTGGCTAAGGAGCATGTATTACAGCTCAGTTAATGAATTTTGTCTTTCTAGTTACAAGTGAGCTTCAGTGGTACCTTCTGAGAGGCTCCTGACTAGGACATCAGTATTCTGAAATGTCTTCAGACATCCATTTACATAGTCTTCCTTTATTTTTTGAGACAAAGTCTCACTCTGTTGCCCAGGCTAGAGTACAGTGGTGCTATCTCAGCTCACTGCAACCTCCACCTCCCAGGTTCAAGCGATTCTCCTGCCTCAGTCTCCCATGTAGCTGGGATTACAGCCACGTGCCACCATGCATGGCTAATTTTTATATTTTTAGTAGAGACGGGGTTTCACTATGTTACCCAGACTGGTCTCAAACTCCTGACCTCAAGTGGTCTGCCCACCTCACCCTCCCAAAGTGCTGGGATTACAGACGTGAGCCACTGTGCCCGGCCCCTAGTCTTCCTTTGAACGATCTGGCCACTCTCCCAGACAGTCTGTTTCATCTGTTTTAGCTTGATTTCTAGTTTCTCTGAGAGAGTAATAACCTGCTGCTTTGATATTTTCTGAAGGAGATGGTATTTTCTCAAGGAGACTAAATTTTCTGAAGGAGATGGTAAGAAGACCAGAGAAATTCAAGGGAAAGAGGAATAAGCAGAGACAAAACTTGACAAGTAGATTCATAGAGAAGCTAGAACCTAGACCAGACCTTGACAGGGAGGAGAGTTTACAGAAGCAGATGGAAGGGGAGAGAAAAGTCTTGAGAAAAATTATTAGTATTCTCTTCTGATCAAGGTAGGTATTGGATGGATGAATATTTTACTGTTTTTTTCTAATATTTTTATTTTCGTTATTGGTAATAGTGTATGCACATCATCAGTTGACCTATTAAGAACTTCAGATCAGATCCACTCTCCTACTGAGTGAGAGGCCAAAGTTCCCCTACAAATTTGACAAGGCCACTGAAAGAGAAGAGATAGAAAATGTCAGCCAAATGGAACAAAATCTGATAAGAAAACACAGGCTAGGTGGTATTTTCGAAACTGCTAGAAGCCTTAAAACCAAATGAAACAAGCGAACGAAAACCCTGACAATGAATGGTGACAGTGAGGAGTAAGAGAACCTTTGTAAATTTAAAAAGTGGATCATAATAGTCTAAGATAACAAATATGCCATCCAAACAATGTTGCTTTTACTTTTGTTGTTATCTAAATCAAGCTAAAAATGGTGAAAGCTATTTTAGTTGTGAAATGACCAAATCTTAAAGGTTGAACTCAGAATCCATTTAGTCAACCCACTAATTTTATAGACAGGGAAATTAAAGCCAGAGAGTTTGAGAGTCTACAAAAAAAAAAAAATCACTCAACTAGTTGATGGCAGAGTTGGTTCTGGAACCAGATCTTCCATCCTTAGTCCAGTATGAATTTAATAATACTTTCCTTCCTATCCTCTGCATACATGAATTTTACTTCCCTTAAAAGATATCTATAGATGCTCAGGAATTATTTATCTCATGCTTATTTTTAGAAATCATATCATATTAGAAGAATAACAAAAGTAACAGTGAAATATGAATCTAGGTCTAACATTTGAAAGAGGGACATTCACAGTCTTTTTTGGCTTTAAGTTTCTGCCACAATACATGGAAATCAGGAAGGTGGTTAGAGAGGTACACAAGTACCTATTCATAATCAAATTTAACCCCAAAGTTCTTAAAAAAAAATTTTGGAAGAGAAAAGGCATACTTTTGTTTTTGAGAGACAGAGTCTCGCTCTGTCCCCCAGCCTGAAGTAGAGTGGCCGATCTCAGCTCACTGCAACCTCTGCCTCTCGGGTTCAAGCAAGTCTCCTGCCTCAGTTTCCCAAGTAGCTGGGACTACAGGCGTGTACCACCAGGTCCAGCTAATTTTTGTATTTTTTAGTAGAGACGGGGTTTCACTATATATTGGCCAGGCTGGTTCTCCTGATCTCTGGTGATCTGCCTGCCTTGACCTCCCAAAGTGCTGGCATTACAGGTGTGAGCCACTGTGCCCGGCCAGAAAAGGCATAGTTTTGAACACATTAAATCTGCATAAGTTGTCACCAAACTTAGTATAAACAATCATTACTATGCTAAAAGTTTCAGAAAAATCCTGGTCCACATTTCTTCAGCTGGCTTAGTTGCCTTTAATTTCAGGTTTGTCTGTCTTTCTCTCTCTTTTCTTTCTTTCTTTCTTTCTTTCTTTCTTTCTTTCTTTCTTTCTTTCTTTCTCTCTCTCTCTCTCTCTTTCTCTCTCTTTCTTTCTTTCCTTCCTTCCTTCTTTCTTTTTCTTCCTTTCTTCCTTTCTTTTCTTTCTTTCTTTCTTTTTTTGAGACAGAGTCTCGCTCTGTTGCCAGGCTGGTCTGCTGTGGCACAATCTCGGCTCACTGCAACCTCTGCCTCCCTGATTCAAGCGATTTTCCTGGCTCAGCCTCCAGAGTAGCTGGTATTATAGGCACGCGCCACCACACCCAGCTAATTTTTGTATTTTTAGTAGAGACGGGGTTTCACCATGTTGGCGAGGATGGTCTCGATCTCCTAACTCGTTATCTGCCCGCCTCAGCCTCCCAAAGTGCTGGGATTACAGGCATGAGCCACCGCGCCCAGCCAGTTTTTTGTTTCTTTGATTAAAAATAATTTCTCCATCTTCCAATAAAATTGTGCCAGTGACCACAGCCATATGCGACAGCGCTGTGTCTACTGCACAGGTGGTTCCACTTTCATGTAGACTTCCTACCACGCTGAGAATTTCGCAGCGCGGTGGCTACATGCCCACATGCCTTCCTAGCTTTCATGAGGAAGAAATGCAGCTTGCTTTGGAAGGACACATTAGGGAGAAGGCAGGTGATTCCTTCCTGATAAAGCGTCCCTGAATAAAGTCAGTTTTTCCTCTTGTGTTTGACACTGTCACCAAATGACCCTATTTCCATGGAGATGTAATGATAGCCTTTTGTAGATGATGAGCAAGTCTCTGTCTACTCCCCTCCTTCATGATTACTCCACATAGCACCCTAGTCCAACACCACCAATGGAAGTTTAAAAACTGAGGTCAGTAATGTCATAAACTTATGAATTCTGCACATGCCCATATATATATATATCTTTTTTTTTTGAGACGGAGTCTGGCTCTGTCGCCCAGGCTGGAGCGCAGTGACGCGATCTCCGTTCACTACAAGCTCCGCCTCCCGGGTTCGCGCCATTCTCCTGCCTCAGCCTCCGGAGTAGCTGGGACTACAGGCGCCCGCCACCGCGCCCGGCTAGTATTTTTTTTTTGTATTTTTTAGTAGAGACGGGGTTTCACCGTGTTAGCCAGGATGGTCTCGATCTCCTGACCTCGCGATCCGCCCGTCTTGGCCTCCCAAAGTCCTGGGATTACAGGCTTGAGCCACCGCCCCCGGCCGGATTTTTTTTTTTTTTTAATTTCCAGTTTTAGTGCTTTTCCTGTGAGACTTACAAACAGAAATTCTGTTTCCTGGATTTTTTGTTGGCGGGAGGAATAATTTTTGAAGGCATATTGATGTACCTGGATGTTAACCTTCTAGCAAAAAGACTAGAGCAAAAAGAGACCTCAGTGAGTGTGTGAAGGTTAAAAAACAAAACAAACAAAAGAAACCTCTTCTCACAGTTACAGAAAATAAAACTAAAGGGGAGAAGATACTTAATGTGGGAAGAAAGCGAGAACCTTTGGACTCACTCATTTCTATCTCTCCCAAACAAGACATGTAATGGTTTTATATCTCAGTACACACACTGAGCCGTATCCCAGGAAACGTAAAACATCACAGGTGAGAGTAAGACCTGTTTTTCCTCTAGTTGGTCACAAAAAGTTGTTTTCATGACATTGTTTATTTGACTCCCATGATATGAGTTTGAGCTAGTTGGCTTTGTTTTTGTTTTGTTTCATTTGTCTGTTTGCAATGGAGTGCAGTGCAATCTCGGCTCACTGCAATTTCTGCTTCCTGGGTTCAAGTGATTCCCTTGCCTCAGCCTCCCTAGTAGCTGGGACTACAGGCGCACACCACCACTGGGCCTAGCTAATTTTTTGTATTTTAGTAGAGATGGGGTTTCACCATGTTGGCCAGGATGGTCTCGATCTCCTGACCTCATGATCTGCCCACGTCAGCCTCCCAAAGTGCTGGGATTACAGGCATGAGCCACCGCGCCTGGACAGCTTTGTTTTATTCTATTATTATCATCATTTACTGAGCACTTGCCATGGGCCAAATGCTACATTGCATCCTGGGCCAAGAATGATCAAGGGTACAGTCTCTTGACTTTAATAGATGACACTCTAACTTGGGATTGTAGTCTTTATGTGGGCACCTTCCCTGGACTGAAGACAAGGGTGAAGGAATGGCCTGACCAATACAAATCTATCCCTGTCAGTAGAGGGATAACCAAAGCACATGCCTGGCAGGGGCGAGGCAGCAGTGATTATCAGCTGCAGATGCCACAGGCCATAATTGGAGAGCTGGGAGGGACCCTACTCACACCCACCTTCCCCTGTCTTAGGCTAATCTGAACTGACTCACTAGGCAAAGATAGACCAAACTAACTGTTGGAAATGAGGTCATTTTTTCAAAAAAAAAAAAAAAAGTTTCCTATTTCTCTAGGTTTCTCTAGCATCAGAATTCCACATGAGAGTGGAGTGACTTAGAACAAGGAGACAAGCCTTGGATTCAAGCCTTTGCTCTGCCAGCACTAATCATGTAACTTTGGACTTTTCTGGGCCTTAAATACTAAAATCCATGAAATTAACCCATTAGTCTGGATGCTCTTTGAAATTCCTTCTAGACATCAAATTCCTTGATTCCAGATTTAGCAAAGGAAAATACAGGATGTCCAGAAAAATTAGAATTTCAGGTAAACACCACTCATTTTTTAGTACAAGTGTGCCCCATGTCCTATATTTCATCTGGCAACCCTAATTTCATGACATATATGTCTCTCCAAGATGAAAGCAAGTACTCTAGCCAAGGGGAAATGTCTGTTTTTGGGGGAAAGGTCAAAGTTGTTAATTTTCGTTTCTTTTTTTTTTTTTTTTTTTGAGACGGAGTCTCACTCTGTCACCCAGGCTGGAGTGCAGTGGCACGATCTCAGCTCACTGCAACTTCCGCCTCCCTGGTTCAAATGATTCTCCTGCCTCAGCCTCCTGAGTAGCTGGGATTACAGGTGCGCGTCACCACGCCCGACTAAGTTTTGTATTTTTAGTAGAGACGGAGTTTCATCATGTTGGTCAGTCTGATCTCGAACTCCTGACCTCGTGATACGCCTGCCTCGGCCTCCCAAAGTGCTGGGATTACAGGTGTTAGCCACCTCGCCCAACCAAGTTGTTAATTTTCTTAAGCAGATTTATATCAGGAAGTGTGGGCTTTGTTGTGTGGCTTGACCACTCTACTCTGATTAAACAGAGTGGTTTTCATAGATAGGTAGGGATGGGAAAAATGCCCCACCTGTTCATTGTTATTGAACAGGGTTAATTTTTTTTAATATAGCATAAGCTCCAACTGGAAACAAAATGAAACTGCCAACGGATATTAAGGCCTAGGTGAAGGAAAGGAAGGCCAGAGAAGGCTGCGTCCATTATCACAGAGACACAAAAAGTCTTGTGAAAAGGCCCTCCATGTCTTCACTTGGTTTTCCTTCTATAATGATTTTATTCTGTTTGGTAGGAAACAGGATCAGAGGTATTCCCACTCCAATCCCAAGGAATGGGTTTATGTACAAAAAAGAGAAACTTGGTTCCCTCTAAAAGAGGGAAAAGAGTTACCAAAAGAACGAAAAACACAGGGGAAAAATGGGCAGGCTACTTCATCAAGCTTCTCTGCTTTTGGCTGGAATCCTAGCAACTCCGTGTTGCTGTTTCATACTAGTCAGAAATTTTGATTGGCTGTTTTGCTTCCTTTTTGTTAATTCAAATGGAAAATGGGTGATGTAGTCTTTCAGAAAGTCAGTATTTTTGATGCATAAAATCTTTTGATTCTGAAGAATACAGGGAGGAGTAATAAGAATGGATTCTTGTGATGAAAACTGGGGGATTCTGTTATAGCAAACATTTATTGAGAGTCTGCCATGAACCTCACACTGTGCCACACATTCACAAACTTCCCAACTAACATTCACTCTGTAAGTAGGTGTCATCCTTTCTATAGGAAAGAAAATTACATCTGATAAGATGAATGGCTTGGCCAAAGTGGGGAATAATTAGCAAGTGGTCAATCTGAGACTCCAGCCCTTATCACCTGACTGTAAATTCAACACTTATTTTTTTCATGTCTTTTTTTTTTTTAAGGCAAAGAAGCCAACCTGCTAATGCAAAATCTGAACAAGTTGCCAACACCTGAAGAAAAGTTCGATTTTTTATTCAAGAAGTATGCTGAATTGGTAAGATCTTTGATTAGCTTCTTTTCTCAGAAAGATTCAGGCTCCAGTTAGAGCTGAGAAAAGGAGACTTAGTTTTTCAGGCACCTCATTAAATAAAGACCATGGCTGGTACCTTTGAACAAGCCTGAGCTAGAATTCATAAAAGAAGAATTTCTTAAGGAAAAAAAAAGGAAAGAAAAGTTGAGAAATAACAGCAAGAGGAAGAAATAGGCTAGAATTGGAGTGTCCACCACCACCTCCAATATGTGTGTAATTTTGGGGCTAGGAGACTGAAGTATATGTGATTGAAAATTGTAGATATTTTAAAGTTCTTTTTAGTTTTGTAATAAAATAGAAATATACTCAATATAAAGATAAACAGGCCAGGTGCAGTGGCTCACACCTGTAATCCAACACTTTGGGAGGCCAAGGTGGGAGGATTGCCCCAGGCCAGGAGTTCAAGACCAACCTTGATAACATAGTGAGCCCCCATCTCTACAGTTTTTAAATTCGCTGGGCATGGTGATGAGCACCTGTAGTCCTAGCTTCTCAGGAGGCTGTGGCAGGAAGATTGCTTGAACTCAGGAGTTTGAGGTTGCAATGAGCTATGATTGTGCCATTGCACTCCAGCCTGGGTGACAGCAAGACCCTGTCTCTAAATATAAATACATACATAAATAAATATAGACAGATAGATAGATAACATATTTTCAAACTTTCACTCAGTTCTCCTACCTAGGATTTTTGAGAGCTACAAAGGGAAGACAGCAGGGGGTTGAGTCATGCCATCCTTCAGTTCATGGCACATTCTAGTCTGGTCCATTTCTGTATTTATTATCTTTGATCCTCATTCTTCTCCCTCTTGCCTACAATAGCAAAGCATTTCATGTGAATTGTTTTGTACCCTGTTCTAAGTGCTCCTAGGCAGCCGCCTTCTCAATAAATTGGGGCCCCTAGGAGCAAAGGAAGCTACTCTCAACCATCAGAGAATACTCAAAGTGGACTGTCTCCTCACTAGTAACTCTAAAATTGGCTGGTTGGAGAAAAGGGGAGGACTTAGTGAGCCCAGTGCCTCTAGTTTCAAGGAAAAACAAACACCTGCCAATCTGAGAATGAATTGTAAAGACCAACATCTGAGGTCTGTGTGCTAACCCTGCAGACTATGAGACCCACAGTTCAGATGTGGCATCCTCTCTAATAAAGCTCGGCAGTAACCTTCTCCTTTATTTCTGCTTCTACAAAAATTCTTTTGAAGGAATTCCCATCAGAATCTCTATCTGTTCCATTTGGTTATCCAAATCAGGGAAGGAAAATAAACCATATCACCCAATCCCAGCGACATGGGATCCTCTCCCTGAAATGTATTGTGACCAGAATCACTGGGCTGATTCTCACATGTTAGCACCTCACTAGCTCCTTTTGATTGTGTTGGTGTCACGTTGAGAAAAAGGTAAAACAAATCTTACTGTAGACTGAAAGCTCATACTAATAGTAGTGAAGTTAGATGGACCAAACAATTGAACTTATTTTTAATAGAACTTATTGAGAATAATCTTTCTTAAAATGTATATATATACATTTTAGATATATTGACATAGTTTGGGGAACTTTTTAAAAGTTAGTCAGTTGCCTGAGTTTTTAATCTTGGACTTGGCATTTATATATTGCGCATCAACACTCTTGGATACCAGAACATTATAGGAGTGGAAGAGCTGTTCTAGCAACTTTCAACATGTACTATATGGGGCATATGTAAGTTATTTATACACAAAGAAGTCTATTTTGTGTCCTTGTTGTTTAGAAGAATTGCATGAAATCATGTAGTTGCAAATAAAAAGTAGTTTGGGGCAAAATACGAGTTCTTTCAGTTATTTCTTTTGAAGAAACAGTGACAGGAGAATGAAACTTAAGACTCCATATAGCAAAAAATTCCTCCAGACAGTAGGTTGAACTGCCCCCAACAGTAGATTTACCATTGCAGCTAAGGAAGCTTAAACCTCAGGACATCTCACTTACATGGACCCCTTTGAGGCCCGGGGCCTAATTCGCTTTAATTTTTTTTTTAAGAGGGCCTCCAAAACTGAATAAGCTTCAGGCCCACAGACTCTTCATCCCTGTAGATGGAGTACACTTCAGTGAGTGACTTGTTTTCTTTGTTTTTCACTCTGAATCTAGTCCTGTAATCTTTCTGTCCTTCTACCTGATGCATCCTATTATGCTGAATTATTATGCAATAGATCCAGAAAAATTCTGAATCTCTAAGTGACTGGCTGATTACTTAACTCTGCCAACAATATTTTTAGATTATTTTTTAGACATACAAACTACATTATGAATATATATAGTGGTGAATACACAAAATAAAAATACCTCTAATCCCTCATGTAAAATACAAACTTTGTTTTATGTGTATTCTTTTCCTATTCTGCTGTATATGCAGAGATGCTTTTAATTATAATTACAGTCATAAGGTACATATAAGTTGATGTCTGGTTTTGTACATGACAGGCATTTTTCCATATAATATATAGTCTTCATAAATATTTTTTGTAAAGGTTGTATCATATTCCGTTAAGTGGCTGTATCTACTGATTCAATAATTTGAAGATATTTAAATTCCTCTCACTATTTTGCTTTACCAAATATTTCTGCAATGAACATCATCACGTATCAGCTTTGTTTTTTCTCCTTCTTTTTTATGATTTTAAGAAAAATTTCCAGAAATAGGATTACCAAATTAAACAAGATGAGTGCTTTCTGGTTTTTAAACTTTATGGCCATATTGCTTCCCAAAAGAGCAGTAGAAACTCACAAAGCAAGTATCAGTGTATCAATTTTCTTGCAACTTGTATTGCACTGGCTATTAAGAATTTCAATACCATAAGTTAGGTGTCAAAAATAATATTTTCTCTCCAAATCTGGCCCCCACTCTCACATTTCCATGCGATTCTCACCTATCCATCCTTGCTCTTTTTAGTATTTTCTGAGTCGTTTTTCCTTTGCCCCTTCAATTTACCAACACATACCAAGGCCATTCATGTTTCATTTCCAGCACCATGTTCTATACTTGAAGGGACTGGGCAGCATTCTAGACTAATACAGGAAGTGATGTATGGTGCTGCAGTCCCACGGCAGTACATTGGGGAAGCATCACTTTTCCAGACTTACCGATATTTTCTCCATGAGCCAGTGTTGTTCATCCTGGTCTCAGGGAACTCCCTGTACCTACTCATCCTCCTACCAAAGCAGTCACCCCCAATAAACAAGAGATTGTTTTCCCAGATACCATATTCAATTCAAGCCTTACTTGCTATACTTTGGCATTTGTATCATCTCTTGTAATAAACTTTCAAACCCGAGAGGTCATCCTAGAAAAAATGAATAGGAGAAAATTGACCCAAAAAACCTATTACATTTCCTTTTCAGAAAAGAAAAATTATGAGGAATTTCAATTTTTTACGTGGAGACTAAGCCTATTTCCTTGCTCACTGATTTGGATATTAATATAGAAAATGACTGAAATATAAGTGTTCACATGGAATAAATCATCAAATTCAAAGCTGTGAATCAAACTGCCACTCTAGCTCACTCATCCTTGCAGAGTCTAAATCCTGTAATATTACCTGACATTGTATTCATTAATAAATAAAGATAAGCTCATTAATAAGTAAGGACACTTCATGACTAAATTAGGAAATGGCCTGGGAGAAATATTT
The DNA here is from genome assembly GCF_049350105.2 of Macaca mulatta. Classification (NCBI taxonomy): domain Eukaryota; kingdom Metazoa; phylum Chordata; class Mammalia; order Primates; family Cercopithecidae; genus Macaca; species Macaca mulatta. Next base: position 44,383,621 of record NC_133409.1, on the reverse strand, counting down.
TTTGCATTTAATTTCCTCATTTCTTATGTAGTTAAAACAACATCAGTAATAGGATTTTAATTTAGTACTTAGCAATAATTTTACTTTTTAACTTAGTAAAAAAGAGAAAGAAAACAAGAGAAATTACAGACAGACATTCTATATGCCTATTACAATTGTACAGAAGGACTATGCCTAAGTAAAATCGCAAAGCCTGCATTTGACTGAAGCTGTGCAGTAAGAACCCAGAGGGCAGGGAATGTGTATTTTCATTGTCTTCGATGCCAAGAATCACTTGAATATTGGCTGAATTACTTTGTTAATAATTTAAACTTTTTAAAATATAAAGGAAAGTTCTGGTGTATTATCTTGATTAATATTAGAAACAAAATAGACTGAGCACAGTGGCCCGTGCCTGTAATCCCAGCACTTTGGGAGGCCAAGGCAGGCGGATTGCTTGAACTTGGGAGCTCAAAACCAGCCTGGACAATATGGCGAGAACCCATCTCTACAAAAAAAATTAGCTGGGCATGGTGGCACGCATCTGTTGTCCCAGCTACTCAGGAGGCTGAGGCAGGAGGATGACTGAAGCCAGGTGTTTGAGGCTTCAGTGAACTATCAGTGATTGTGCCACTGCACTCCAGCCTGGGTGACTGAGCAAGACTCTGTCTCTAAAAAAATTAAAATTAAAAATAAAAATAAAATATTAAATGGATAATGAGCAAGCACAAATCATTTCTCTTTCAACTTATGAAACACCTATAGGGCGTCTTCCTCCTGACACTCAGATAAAGCCACACAGTGCAGAGTTCCCTAAACAAGGACAGTTTTGTCCACCAGGCAACAATAGGCATGTCTGTTGGGAGATATTTTGGGGTGTTGCAATTGGGCAGTGCTACTGGCATATAGCAGGTAGGGGCCAGGGATGGTGTTGAACAACTTACAAGGCATAGGATAGCCCCAACAACAAAAAATTATCTGGCCCAATATGTTACTTGTGTTGGGGTTCAGAAACCCTGATATAGGTTTCATCTTCAGAAAGTAAAGTCTAAACCAGAATGGCAAGAATAATAACAATATATAAATTTCGTTTCTTTTTTTTTTTTTTTTTTTTTTTTTTTGAGATGGAGTATTGCTCTTGTCACCCAGGCTGGAGTGCAGTGGCACGATCTCAACTCACTGCAACCTCCGCCTCCCAGGCTCAAGCGATTCTCCTGCCTCAGCCTCCCGAGTAGCTGGGATTACAGGCGCCCGCCCCTAGGCCCAGCTAATCTTTGTGTTTTTAGTAGAGACGAGGTTTAACCGTGTTGGCCAGGCTGGTTTCGACCTCCTGACTTCAGGTGATCCGCCCACCTCAGCCTCCCAAAGTGCTGGGATTACAGGCATGAGCCACCATGCCCGATCTACAATATATAAATTTCAAGAAAGGACAATAGTCATTTAAAATCAAAATATATGTGAAAGAAATTTCATGCCTATCTTATAACTATGGTGCAAAATGAAAGGATCACATCTATGAGCAAGCTTAGCATGAGAAATAACAGATTATTTATTTTCCAAGGAGCATATCCATTTCAATCAATATTTTCAGTAATATGGGTCTTGTTTTTACAATGCTAATTTCCACTAGTAGCTAGAAATTGCACGTAAGTTTGAAGATAGAATATCATATATACATAGCCTTAGTTTTATCTGGCAAGGGTTTAAAATGCTTATTTTAGGGTGGCAGGAGGGAGAGAGGAAAGAAATAAAATGTGAACTGAAGAAAGTGTGACAGGTGTTCATCTCGCTCAGAAAGAATAACTGCTTTTTATTTGTTATTTATTATTATGATTTTTTGAGATGGAGTCTTGCTCTGTCACCCAGGCTGGAGTGCAGTGGCACAATCTCGACTTACTACAACCTCCATCTCCCTGGTTCAAGCAATTCTCCTGCCTCAGCCTCCCAAGTAGCTGGGATTACAGGTGTGCGCCGCCACGCCCGGCTAATTTTTGTATTTTTAGTAGAGATGGGGTTTCACCATGTTGGCCAGGATGATCTTGATCTCCTGACCTCATGATCTGCCTGCCTTGCATCCCAAAGTGCTGGGATTACAGGCATGAGCCACCACGCCTGGCCCCAATGGCTTTTTTAAAATGGGGAAACTGAGGCACGTGTCAGAGCTCATGTGGCATCTGTATCCATTTGCATTAGGCTCTGTGAGGCACCAGAACACCTGAGGTCCAGAAGAACCAGGGCTTTTCCTTTCTGTTCATCAACAAAGTCGTTATTAGGACTAGTACTTACCTGACTTCATCACCATCTGGGCACTACAGGAACTAAGGCCAGTGGAGGAAATGGCTCGGGACAAACGGCTGCTGCTTGAATGTGGCCCCAGTGATGGTCAGTCTGAGATCGACACTCCTAGAGTCCACTGATCTCTCTCTGGAGGCTTCTGAGGTTTATCCCCATGCTCCCCACACCAGGTCTAGAACTCCATAATAACGTTGCCAGATGTAACAAATAAACATACATTACACTCAGTTAAGTTTACATTTCAGATAAACAACAAATAACTTTTTGGCAAAAATATGTCTCATGCAATATTTGGAATATATTAAAACCTATGCTAAAAATTATTTCTTGTTTATTTGAAATTTAAATTTAACGGGGTGTCCTGCATTTTACTGACAATCCTATCCTAGAACTTCAGCATCCAAGATGGAAAGTACAGTAGTAAGTTGATTTCATGTTCCAGGGCATTTGTGGCTGCTGGAGGAACACGAGAAGAGTTCACCTGGACTCAGCAGAAACCAGCAGAATGATCTATTTGTTATAAGCACAGGGCGGGTGTGGGTGGGGAGCAGCAAGGCATGTTACAGATATTTGCTATTCATGCTGTTGAATCATGCAGTAGCTATTTCTGATGGTTTGGTGAAAACCCGTCAATACTTAGGTAGTGGAAGGATACTTTCTCTTCTCCTTTCCCACACACAAACAATCCACACTCAGAGCCCAAAATTATAAAGAAGAGGACTTCATCTTCTGTTTACCAGAAGGCTGCATTTCTCTTTCCTATTTTTAAAAATAGTGCTAGAAGCTTGTTTCAAGGAAGAATTACGCGAACAAAATGCAACCCAGGCAGACAGACTGTTGATCACTGCCTCAATGCAAGGCATCGTCAGGAACTCTGGCAGTTTACAGATTCCAAGGCATGCCTTTCGATTTTGTCTGGCTATTCAATATTGGTTAGATAGACTCAGGAAAAATATTTCTAGACCATCCAAAAATAGATCAAAGTAAAAAGAGACTAGTAATAATGAAAAACCTATCAATGCTGTGCTCTGTAAACTATACCTTCAAGTACTACAAAGGTGACACTTATGAATTTCATTTACTTCCAGAGGAAGAGATAATAGCAAAGAATGTTTCCAAACAACCATAGAGTAATCTTTAAGGTTGCTTTTTTTCTATCGACTCCAAGGAGATCCCTGCCATTTTCTTTCATGTTTGTATCTCCATGTGTACAGCTGGATGAACATCGTACTGAGCAAAAGAAGTTAAAGCTCCTCCAAAAGAAACAGGTACAAATTCAAAAAGAAAAGGACCAGTTACAAGGTGAACACAGCAGAGCTATCCTCGCTCGAAGCAAATTGGAGAGTCTGTGCCGGGAGCTGCAGAGACACAACAAGACTCTCAAGGTATGTCCCAATGGCTCAGAATAACATACTTTCTTGAATGGGCACAGAGACAGGCCTCTGCTACTCGTGGAAAGAGTGTGAATTTTAGAATTAGAGAGGCTTGGGTTCAAATACTGCCTCTGCCCCTTGCTTGCTGGTATCCTTCAATAATTTTACCTCCTCGAGCTACTTTCTTCATCCATAAAATGGAGATTAGACCAGCTTCACTGTGTGGCTCGGAAAAAATTAGATGAAGTTGAATATGTAAGGTACCCACATAGTACCTGACACAGTGCAGGCCCTTAATAAAATGCATACCATTCCCCTTACTTGTTTATTATGTTGAGTTTGTTTCTAAGGTAGGCATTAGTTCTTTTTAAAAAATACATTTGTAAAGATTCAGCATTTTTGGTATTATAATGAATTCTGCATGACATGAGATAAATGGACACACACCGAATTGACACAATGAAATGAGATTGAGAACCAAAATGTCAATAGTCATCTGAAAAAAAAGGAAGCTATTGGAAAAAGCACTGAAGCTCTTCAGGCTTAATTATTCAATCTAAAAATAATAGACTGTTCACTTCATTGGGTCTGCACGGGTTTCATTAATTACAGCGTTAGCCCTAGCAGTGTGGTCAATTTGATTACACAGGGACACTAGCTCCATTCAATATAGCAAGATGCAGAGCTCTCCAAGATGACACTGTGTGCTTCCCCAATCCCCTTTCCAGCTGAAGATCCTAAAGCTTTTGACAAACAATAATTAATTAGACACCAAGGTTCCTGTGAGGTAGTTATTATTATAAGCATTTAAAAAGAGATACTTCAAGAAACAGAGTACATGAAAATCATTGCTGAATTTGTACAATTGAGTTAGGAAAAAAAATAGAAGATAATCATGGTTCCTCATTTTCCGAATTGCTTTTTGATATCTGGGAAATGGAGAACCAGCGTGATGAAGTCGAAGTCTCAAATTGCAAGTTTTAGGAGATGGGCTACTGGCGTCTTGTCAACAATGGTACTGAAGACAGACACCCAGGCTGAATGGGGGCCTGAGGATGGAAGCATTGTCCTCAACTCAAGATTTGGATTCAAAGGATGCATAAATCTCCTGTGTGTCTACGTAAATCCACTGTGTAATGTTACACAGTAAGGAGATAAAAATTAAATCAGATAGGGCGGGATCATTTATCAACAAAGAAATATAAAGAGTAGAATGATACAGCATGGTCTTCTTGGGTAGTAGTGAAAGACAGAATGATCAGCTGGTCACAGCGGGTCACATCCGTAATCCTAGCATTTTGGAAGGCCAAGGTGGGAGGATCACTTGAGCTTAGGAATTTGAGACCAGCCTGGGCAACATTTATGATAGTGAGACATTGTCTCTACCAAAAATCAAGAAAATCAGCTGAATGTGGCACATTCCTGCAGTGCCAGCTACTTGGGAGGCTGAAGCAGAAGGATCATTTGAGCCCAGAAGTTAGAGCCTGCAGTATGCTATGATTGTGCCACTACACTAAAACCTGCGTGACAGAGCGATGCCCCAGAAAAAAAAAAAAAAAGAGAGAGAGAGATCTTATTAATACCATCCAACTGGTTAGAGACCTTCCCCCACCAAAAAAAAAACAAAGACAGAATGATGGAAGTAGCAGGAGACCCTGTAAGTGTGCCCATATACCCTCAGTCATGGCTTCTCATTATGAACAACGACATTAAGTATCATTATTATGCCAGAAGTTATGCTAAGTGCTTTACATACATTATTTCATTTAATCTTCACGATAACCCAGTGAAGGTTAATATCTCCACTTTATTGAAGAAGAAACTGACACTCAGCAATCCCAATCAGTTGTCCAAGGTTAAGTATATTTTAAATGTCAAAATCAGAATTCAAATTCAAAATATTTTCAAATTTTCTAATTTTTTCTTTGACCCAGGGATTATTTAGAAGTATTATTTAATTTTTATAGCCTATCATACATGCTCTATCTTGATAGCATATGTACTTCGAAAGAATGTTTTTCAGATGGTGGGTGTAGTGTTCCATAAGTAACAATTAGCTTTAAATCTTTTTTTTTAAATTTTTTTATCTAACGGTTGCTAAGAAATGAGAGTTAAAAATCTCATATAATTGTGGAATTGTCCGCTTATTTTAATTAGGCCATTAGGCCAATTTCTGCTTTATGTACTTTGAAGCATTAATATTAGGTGTATATACATTTATGATTATTATGTCCTATTGGTGATTTTACCGTTATGAAATGTCCCTTACTAATCTTTTTTTTTTTTTTTTTTTTGGTGAGATGGAGTCTTGCTCTGTCGCCCAGGCTGGAATACAGTGACGCAATCTCGGCTCACTGCAAGCTCCAACTCCCTGGTTCAAGCAATTCTCTGCATTAGCCTCTCAAGTAGCTGGAATTACAGGCACCTGCCACCATGCCCAGCTAATTTTTGTATTTTTAGTAGAGATGGGGTTTCACCATCTTGGCCAGGCTGGCCTTGAACTCCTGACCTCGTGATCCGCTGACCTCGGCCTCCCAAAGTGTTGGGATTACAGGTGTGAGCCACCACGCCAGGCCAGTAATAATCTTTGTCTTGATGTCTACATTATCTGATATCAATTTAGCCACTCTAGTTTTCTTACTCTTATTGTTTGCCTGGTGTATCTCTTTTCATCCATTCACTTTCAGCCTGGGTCTTTATATTTAAAGTGCATCCTTTCAAGATAGCATATAGCTGGATCTTACTTCTTTTCATTCCTACAGTATCTGCCTTTTAATTGCAGCACTAGTCCATTAACATATAATGTACGTATTGATGTGGTTTGATATATGTCTACCATTTTATTATTTGTTTATTATTTGTCACCTCTACTTTGTTTCTCTTGTTCTTTTCCTGCCTGCCTTTGGATTATTTGAATATTTTAAAATTACATTTTAATTTATCTCTTGTATTTTAAAATTATAACACTATGCATTATCTTTAGTAGTTACTCTGTGATTATAATATACATTCTTAATTTTTCATAGTCTTCCTGGAGTTAATGTTGTATTACTTCACATAACATGTAGAAACACTGCAACTAAATAGATTAATTTACTCCCTCAGCCTTTAAGCTATCATCATTATATGTATTATATTTACATACTTTTGTAAAGCCGATGAGACATTGTTATAATTTTTACTTTAAATGATAATATGTATTTTTTCTTAAAGACAAAACTATCCCTTTTATCTACCCAGATGTTTATCATTCCTGATACTTTTTATTCATTCTGTAGCTTCACATTTCTGTGTGATGTCATGTCCCTCAGCCTGAAGTACTTCTTTTAGTATTTCTTACAGTACAAATCTGGTAATCAATTCTCTTAGTTGTCTTTTATCTTTAAAACATCTTTATTTTTTTTAATTGAAGGCTAAATTCATTGGATATAGAATTCTGCATTGAGAGAACCTATTCGTGGGTTTTTTTTCCTTTTAGCCTTATATAAATGTTCCACTATACTGGCTTTTGAAATTTTTCATGAAAATCAACAATCATTTAAATTATTGTTCCTCCACATGTGTTATGTCCTTTTTCTCTGCCCTTTTCAAGGCCTTTGTATTGATCTTTCACTTTCAGAACTTTTACTGCTTTATGGCCAGGAGTGGTTTTTTTCTTATGTATCCCTACTTGGTATTTGCTAAGCTTTTTTGTATCTGTAATTACATGTCTTTTACCAAATTTTAATTTTTTTCAGCCATTATTTCTTCGAATGGTTTTTCTGCTCCATTTTCTCTCCATCTTCTTTCCTTCTAAGATTCTAACTCTATGTGTATTAGACCTTTTGATATTGTCCTACAGGCCTTCGAGTCAATCTTCACCTTCTTCACCAATACTTTTTCTCTTTTATTTTTAGATTACCTTATTTTGATTGGTCTATCTTCACATTCAGTGATTCTTTTTTTTCTTATTTTTGTTCTGCTCTAAATCCATCCAGTGATGTTTACATTTCAGATTTTGCAATTTTTAATTTCAGAATTTCCATTTGGTTCTTTTTTTATACATAATCTCTCACCTGAGATTTTCTACCTTTTCATTCATTGAGATAATATTTTCCTTTACATCACTGACCATAGTTATAATACCTGTTTTTAAATACTTGTCTGCTAATTCCACATTTGCAGCATTGTAGAACAGGCCTCCTCTACTTGTCTTTTCTTTTGAGAATAGATCACATTTTCTTGATTCTTCATATGTCAAGCCATTGTCTATTGGATCCTGGATGTGGTGACTATTATGTTGTGGAGAATCTGGATTCTACTATATGCTGAATACTTTTTATTTTTTTAAGCAGACAATTAATTTGGTTAGATTCAAACCATAAACTTTGTCTCTTGAGCAGCAGCTGAAATCTCAGTTCAGTTCTTTTTTACTTAGCTAGATGGCTTTGTAAACATGTGGCTCAAGGCCAATCAGATTTGTGTAAAGTTTATTCACAGGATCTGGGCTTTATTTCTCTGACTGTCTCTTTTTTGGGGTGATCTCCCCCTCACTGTTGAGGGACTCTAGTTGTCCAAAACTCTGTATTCTTATTCTTCCGATATGGAAGATGGTATGTTTTATATGAGAATTTTGCCCACCTCATACTCCTGCCAACTGCAGATTTCTCTCAAGCTAAAAGCTCTAAAAAAATAGGAAACTCATGTACAAGTGCCAACTTCCCTCCAGAGTCTGTCTGATTTTGTTTACTCTCTGGTGTCATCATTGTTTCTTGCATTTCATCCAGAGTTTATAGTTGTTATTTGCAGAAGGGTCAACTTGATATGAGCTTCCTTGGCCATACTAGTGAAACAGCTTAAGTATACCTAAATCTAAAATCCATGTGCTGGGAGCTTGGGAAGATATAGAAAGACAATGTATAACTAGATATTTCTACCATCACAAATTTTAGCTTTTACTTTTCATTATTAAAACCACTCCTTCAATGAGTCAAACACACACACACAGAACCTCACAATTTAGGATAACTTAAGAAAGGATTGATGAAAGTCTGAGACATGGGTTTGTTTCAACAAAATGATACATATATTTGAAGTGATAAATCTGAGCCTCAAACTATACTGAAAAAGAACTGCCTAGTAAGAGAGGGGTGAGTGTCTCAGGGAGCATAATTTTCCTAAAGAAATGAGAAGCATTTGTTATCAGAATATCACAGAATTTCAATGTGGATAGGACTGTAGAAATGATCTAGTCCAAGCTACTCATATGTCTGTACATAAATTAATAATTCATTGATTCATTAAATAAACATTTACTGAATACCTATGGATTATGTGCCAGGCACAGCACCAGTTGTAAAATGCACAATGATGCTTGCGAGGTTTTTTCCTTTGTTATCTCAGACTTCATCCCTCAATTTTACTGACATTATTTTGACTTTGAATAATGTATTTGATAAAGAAAAGATAATTTTATCTCAGATGCTGTCCAAATGATTGAAAATCCTTTAACAATGGACTCAAATGTTTTAAGATATTGCTAGATTTCTTTTTGTCTCATTGAAAAACAACATAGGTCGGGTGCAGTGGCTCAACGCCCGTAATCCCAGCACTTCGGGAAGCCAAGGTGGGCAGATCATCTGAGGTCAGGAGTTTGAGACCAGCCTGACCAACATGGTGAAACCCCATCTCTACTAAAAATAAAAAAATTAGCTGGGCTTGGTGATGCATACCTGTAATCCCAGCTACTCAGGAGACTGAGGCAGGAGAATCACTTGAACTCAGGTAGTGGAGGTTGCAGTGAGCCAAGATCGTGCCACCGTACTCCAGCCTGGGTGACAGAGTGAGACTTCATCTCAAAAAAAAAAAAAAAAAAAGAAAGAAAAATACACACACACACACACACACACACACATATATATATATAAATGGAATATGACATCTTTTGGGCCAGGATTGGGGGTTATGATTCTTTGTTTGACATTTATTTAGTGCCATCCTAACATCTGTACCTTCTTTCTATAACCAGTTCCCAATAAAAAAACAAAACAAAACAAAACAAAACTTCAGACTTGCATGGGGTGGTTCATTTATTCATTCATGGAATATTTATAAATACAAATGGCATTCAAATCATGGTGTGTAGTTCTGATTCCAAACTTGCTGACTTTTAAGCTAATCAGGACCAATGTGGAAACAATCACAATCATACATATATTTAATTGCTGTTAACTGGTAGCCATAATTATTTTTAGCGAAACACATATAGTAAGTGTTAGTATACAAAGTTTAGGGAAATAATATCTCAGATAGTTTATTTCTTCAGTTTAGGAAGTACAGATATCTTCAATACCCCTGAGAAGTTGTTGCTTAATAAAAGTTTATAACATGAATAAATTATGATTTTGATATCAGGAGTCACATTAGAGTTAGGAATTGTGTTATTATTGTAGAGGAAAGAAGAAACCTAATGATAAAATATTTTCAGAGCATATATTTTCAGCATCAGTTTTTATTTTGATCACATTATTTTGTTATGATAAAGATCTGTACAATTCTGTTAAAAATTATTATTATTTCTTTAAAAAAATCCTGTTACATAATTTGAACTTGGTAGGCAATCAAATGCAGTATAATTTTACTTGCCAACAACGAAGCAAGCTTTCATATTAACAATCAGAACTGAAAAGAATCCTAAAATGTCTGTATCATTTGTCAGCCACGTAAATGTCTCTATCTTTGGTAGGATGTAGCAAGATTAAACCCTTTTATTCGAAAAGAATAACAATCACAAAGCACTTCTCAATATAGATATGGAGGAAATTGGAGCTCATTGTCAGTGGCTAGCAATGAATGGAGAGTTTTGATTTAGGAGAAAAGAGAACAGAAATGATATAAAAGTTAATTTGCAATTCTTCAATGTTAACAAAGCGGAAGAAGGAAAATTAGATGTTTCACTTTAGAGTTAAAGAAGATTTGAAACTTAATATTGCTTTCAGATTCAAAATTTACATTGAACATTTTAATTACCCTATGTGACACATTTAATGATTGTTCTTTCAAAAACAAAATAATATCCAGCATAGTTGGAAAGATTCCCTTTTATATTCTTGAATGGCTGTAATTGAGCTATGCTATCTTAGTTTCCTTTTTTAAAGCTCTTTGATGAAAGTTTTTTCTCACAAAGAGAAAATTTTTATTGTGATCACTTATATTTACAAAACTTGGTAATACAATTATGTGGTTAATATGCCATGGTTTTTATAGGGAAATATAAGATCTATTGTTCTCCCTTTACCAAACCAGAGAAACACATGATCTGTCTCATCAATCAGTAAACTCAAGGGGCCTTTTTTTCAGGCCACAGCCAAGAGATCAAAATTGTGTGACTGTGTGTTTGTTAGAAATCGCTGCAGTTCATTCACTCAGCAAGAGACCCGTCATCTTTAAAACAAGTCTATTCATCACTGACTACAAATTCAAGGCCTTCACAGCACCTGTTCTGAGTAACTATGTACTCACAGCTGAAACCTTTACTCATACATTTATTTTGGGGCTGAGCAGCTTTAGCCCTAGAGAACTGAAAAAAAAACATCCCACCTACTCTGCACACTCATTTCCTCTGGGTGACCTAATCCTGAGTTCTATAAACCCGGGCTGCATTTAAACAAAATGTTTTGCTTTTTATTCGCAGGAAGAGGCGCTTCAGCGGGCACGTGAGGAAGAAGAGAAAAGGAAGGAAATCACAAGCCATTTCCAGAGTACCCTCACGGACATCCAGGGCCAGATTGAGCAGCAGAGTGAGCGAAATATGAAGCTCTGTCAGGAGAACACAGAGCTTGCAGAAAAGCTGAAAAGCATCATTGATCAGTATGAGCTCAGAGAGGAGGTGAGAACCACATCAAACAACTTAGAACAGGACATAGATCCGGATCTGGGTGGTCAAGGTGGGAACTTGGTTAATAAGACAGTTACAGCCAGCCCTCTCAACAGATTCATATTTAGGATTGGATTTCCTTGACTAGCCAAAATGAAGACAGATGGTCTTACAAAATACCTGACTGAAAGTCATATGGGATTTCTTCAAAACTGGCATCATTGCAAAGTAAAGGCAATAAATAGAAAGTGATAGGCTGTGGGCACAGTTTTCCTTGAAAATAATATTTCTCAGCCTTTTAAAAATCTTCTCTGTATAGCCAGAAATAACTCACGCACTCCTTAAGAATTGCCATGTCATCTAAATTAAGAGTCTGTATTCTGGCCGGGCGTGGTGGCTCATGCCTAGTAATCCCAACACTTTGGGAGGCCGAGGCAGGCGGATCAAGAGGTCAGGAGTTGACCAGCCTGGCCAACATAGTGAAACCCTGTCTCTACTGAAAATACAAAAAAATTAGCTGGGCATGGTGGTGGGTGCCTGTAATCCCAGCTACTCAAGAGGCTGAGGCAGGAGAATCGCTTGAACCTGGGAGGCGGAGGTTGCAGTGAGCTGAGATCACGCCACTGCACTTCAGCCCAGGAGACAGTGTGAGATTCCATCTCAAAAAAAAAAAAAAAAAAGAGTCTGTACCCTACTAGGCCAATAATAGTATTAATAATGTCATCATTGTGATAATAATTATGTCATTTATTCAGTGCTTAGTTTGTATCAGGCAATGTGCTAAGTGCTGAACTTTACATACAATATGGCATTTAATTGTCTCAACAATCTTATGCACTAGTTAATAATATATTATAGATGGGAAGCAGAAGCTAAGAGATTAAACCACTTACCCACAGTCACAAGAGCCAAAAGCCTTTTACTTTGAATAGGTTATATTAGGGGGATGATCAATGTCTTTTGTTATCACCAAATTATATTTTAATATTTAATATGTTTTTAAGATTCCAAATACCCTCTCAGGATTTTGATACATCATATTCTGTTCCCTATCCCACCCAAATTTTAAATCTCTGCTTTAAAATGTAACATAACATAGTCAAAGCGGCTCCGTTGGCAACATGCTAAGATTTTATCAAGCACAAAACTGAGCCAACAGCATATGGTCGCAGTGGTTAGGTAAATCAAGAAACTCCTCACAGTAAGCCAAAATGCCATGCTACCATTTTATCTTGTCACGAGGATCAATCCTGCTCCAGAGTGGAGGTTCAGACTAAAGAAGAAAGGAAGGAGTGAAAGCAAAATATCCATACTCTTCAGAGAGATCTCAGATGGGAATGGGCTGCTATACTAGTTGTATATTCCTGGGACTGGTTCTAAGTAAAGCCCAAGGGTAGAATTCCATGTCCTGTTTCTGATGGGACCTCCTAGTGACCAGGAAGTTATCCATACTGAGGTAGAGTTGTAAGTTTCTCTTCACCAAACTAGTCCAGAGGTCAAAAGGTGTGGCGAGCTCTGCATATTTGCAAATCAATTTCTCTATGACCCTTGTCCTTGTCATCCCCACCAGAGCAACAGAGTAGAATTCAGGGGGGCTCAGGCCTCACTCCCAGATCTCAGACCACATGCTGGCACCCCAAGACTTTCTCACAACGCCAGAGGCAAGAATGCGGAGAATTCATCATGATAAATTGCACTAATGTTGTGATTAAAAGTGGTTTTATAGTCACAGAAAGAGCCAAAATACCAAATAATACAACTGCAGCCCCTGTATATTGTATACTGATAGATGATTGTCTGCGCTGTCTAACATAATAAATAGCATCATATCTAATAGTTACCAAATGTAGAAAAATATTGTATGGATCTTTTGGTGTTGACACTGCTGAACTCTGGTGCCTCTACCTTTTGTAGCTACCTTTGTGTGTGTGGTGCAAAGTTGGGGGTGGGCGTGGTTCACCAATTTACAGCTTTAGTATAAAGCTGTAAGTGATGCCAATGCATTTATCCCTCTCTTCTTTTACATCTTAAAACCTGGAGAATGTATATTAATGTGAATTATTTTATTTTGCATTTTTAAGCACCAATAATAAACCAAACTTTCTATGTATACTTTATTTTTCTTAGCATCTGGACAAAATATTTAAACACAGAGAACTGCAGCAGAAGCTGGTGGATGCAAAGCTTGAGCAGGCCCAAGAAATGATGAAGGAAGCAGAGGAGCGACACAAACGAGAAAAGGAATATGTACTTATCATTTTAGTCATTCTGCATATCTGCTCCAACTCAGTGTCAGAGACACTCTGAGCAAGTTGTTTTGTATTTATTTATTTATTTGAGACAGAGTCTCTGTCGTTCAGGCTAGAATGCAGTGGTGCGCTCTCCACTGCAACCTCTGCCTCCCAGGTTCCGGCAATTCTCCTGCCTTAGCCTCCCAAGTAGCTGGGATTACAGGCGCCCACTACCATGCCCGGCTACTTTTTCTGTATTTTTAGTAGAGACATGGTTTCACCCTGTTGGCCAGGCTGGTCTCGAACTCCTGACCTCAGGTGATCCACCCCCATCGGCTTCCCAAAGTGCTGGGATTACAGGCGTGAGCCACCGCGCCCGGCTGCAAGTTGTTTTTATAATGGTCAAAGAGCACTAGACTGATGGAGAAGGAGCCCCAACTTCTATGGAGCACTAAATTAGCCAGCCCAGTCTGAGGCACTGTATCTACACTACTTTCTACATAAAATCGTCATGCATCCATTCCACACATATTTTTCAAGTGCCTGTTATCTGCTAAGGACTGTGTTAGGTGCTGGGACATAGCCGTGAACAAGACAGAGAAGGGCCATCTCCCACTATGGAGATCAGAGTCTAACTGGAAAAAGAAAGGCAATAGACGAGCAAACAAGGAAGGGTCATTACAGACAATAATCACTGCTACTAAGGAAATAAAGAGAAACTGAGAAGGGGCCAAAGAAGGGGACGTACTTTAGATTGAGTGACCAGGAAGGCCTCCTGGAGGGAAGAATGCTTGATTGAGCTAAGCCCTGCCCGATGAGGAGCTGCCACTTGGAGCATCGTCTCCAGCATCTGCAGCAACAACAAACACCCTAATGCTGGAGCCAGTTTGGTGTGCTCCAGAAACAGGAAAAGGTCAGGGAAGCAAGAGCATGGGAGAAAAGTTCAAAATGAAGCTGGAGAGGTAAGCAGGGGCCAAACTGGGTAGCTTTGTAGGGCGTAAAAAGTCATTTGGATTTCATTCTAAATACAATGGGAAAGTACTGGGTACTTCTGCAAAGGAAGTGATGGCATGATCTACTCTGCATCTGCTAAGATTAATTTGGCTCCTGGATGGAAAATAGACTGCAGAGGGACAAAAGAGCAAGAAGACAATTAGGGGACTACTATAGCAATCAGATGAAATGTGACAATGACCTGGTTTAGGGATATGGCAGCAGAGAAGAGGGTTGGAGATGGATGAAAGTTGTTTTCAATGTGAAATCAACAGGCAGTGCTGCAGACCTGAAGCTGGTGACAAAGAGAAAAGGAGAGAGTCAAGGATGACTCCTAAGTTTTGACCTGAGGAAACTGAGTGGCAGTGTTTATTGATATCTCATTAACTCCAAGCACCCCCTAAAAAGCTGTAAGGCCATTCTACGGATGAGAGAATTGAGGCTCCAAGAAGATACGCAACTTGTAAAGGTCACACGCTGCTGACTGAGCAAGATGTGTTTTGATCTTCTGTGCGTCTGTTCCCAAAGCCCACACTCTCTGTGACGATGCATCACACTCAGATGTGTGTTTCAGAGGTATGAGTTGAGGCATGTATCTGTTGCTGGGGTGAGAGAGAGGTAAAACATAGTCCATGGACCAATTATTCAAATTTGGCCATTTCACATTTTGATCTTGAGCTTTTCATTTACCCAAAATCAGACCAGAATCAATTCAATTGGTTAGAATAGTAATTTTAAAATAACTTTTCAAACATGGCAACAAAAAGACAAATTTTGGGCAATATAATCTGGTGGACATTGGATAATTTCAAATCAGAAGTCCATGTTCTCTTAAGAAAAAGATTAATTTATGAAATCCATCTACAACCTAGCTCTGAAAGCAAGAAATAAAACATTCAATTATTATTCACAATCCAAGAGAATAGAAATTCCACCATTGGTGTAATTACCCTCTTGGGTAAAATATGCTTCCCACAGGATATCAGTACTTTGTTATATAACACATGAGACACGACCGAGAAAGAACTAGACAAAGATGCTCATGAGAGACATTGGAGAGCAGGTTTGAGACGATCCAGCCTTAGCAAGAAACTAGCACCCCGCCCTGGTTCAGCAAAACAGATTTGAGTCAAAGAGAGGGAGCTCCCCTCAGTTCTTCGAAGCTAGCCGCCTACCTGGGTTGGAAGTGATGAGGTATCAGGTCATCCAGGCAGAATAGGCAGCCACCAGCCTCCCTCGAGGTCAGGGGTCACCAGTCACAACAAGGCTGCATAGCCAGCTCACAATAAGCAGGCACAGTGCCAACACTCCCCTTAGATGGCCAGAGGGGACACTGTAGGGCTTCTATTCCACAGCTGCCCTAGTCCTCTCATAGGACCAGTCAGTTGCACTTCTATTAAGAATCAATCTTCACTGCATACTGGGAAGCATAGAGGAACAAATACAACCCATTTTACAAATGGAGAGGTTGGGCCGTAGGAAAAAGACAAACTTAGATGAGGAAAAAGATGCTTTCCAGTTTTTAAAAATAATGATTGTATTGTTGGTTTTTTTGGTTCCGATTACATAAGCAATGCATAGACCTCGTGGACATTTTTTTACAATAGGGATAAACTAAAAGTAGGAAATTTAAATCAGCCTATCTTCAAATATAAGAGAAACTTCTTAATTGATGGCCTCCAGACAGACTAGCCAAATTGATCTCTGATGTTCACTATTGTCTTTGTGAAACACACTAACTGATGCCCACAGCATGCTGACTCGCAGGTCTACCAAGCCACTCTCTGGAAGGGCTACAAATATTTGCCCCAGTTTAGTAAAGTGGAGCTTACCAAGAATCAGCTCTTTGCACAAACCTTTTCTTTCCAATTGCACTTGCTTTTGTGTAAATCAACAGGATGTTACATAAACTGATGAAATATAAGTATGAAAACAAAAAACTGTTTGTGCAAATTATGCTTAGTGCTTTGAAAGACTAAATGCAAACAAGTGGCAAAAAACTGTCAAACTAGATATGAGTAGCTATAAAAGACTGGGGGGAAGTGGAAAACTCTAGAGAATTATCCAGTCAAGCTGCTTCACAAGTATTTTTAGGTTGTAGCACTATTGCTAAACACACACACAAGCCTAACAACCTAGAAATCTTATATGGCACACTATGTATGTGATTTTTTAAATAATAATAAAAACAAAATAAAAAACCCTCTGAACTCTAATCAGAAGATCCATACCCAAAACAAAGACCACAGCCCCTCCTCAAAATTGAGAAATAGACATTCATCTTAAGTTAAAAATTACAAGCTTATATATGAGTGTGTCATTGTATGCCCAAATCACCTTTTCAGTTTAACCCATCAGCTCTCAGGGGCCAGGATTCAGACCAGTAAGTCAAACTTCTAACCCGTATTTCTCAAAATGTAATCCACAGACCACTGATATCCAGACCATTTTGGGTATTTTCTTTAAGCACAGATTTCAGTCACACCCTGTACTTCCTAAATCATATTATCTGAGAGGCATCTGCATTTTAATATGTTCCATAGGAGATTCTGATGCATGTTAGAAGCTCTGTGTCAGGAATCAGGGACAAAGACCAAGGACATACATATTTCTTACTGTATCACATGTGCTATGGTGGAGAACAGTGGTCTAGGAGAATGATTCCGGGTTTACTATCAAGAAACAGTTGTTGGCCAGGCACGGTGGCTCATACCTGTGATCCCAGCACTTTGGGAGGCCAAGGCAGGCAGATCACGAGGTCAGGAGTTGGAGACCAGCCTGGCCAACATGGCACAACCCCTTCTCTACTAAAACTATAAAAATTAGCTGGGCGTGGTGGCAGGTGTCTGTAATTCCAGCTACTGAGAAGGCTGAGGTGGGAGAATCACTTGAACCCAGGAGGTGGAGGGTGCAGGGAGCTGAGATCACACCACTGCATTCCAGCCTGGGCGACAAAAGAGAAACTCGGTCTCAAAAAAAAGAGAAAAAGAAAAAGAAAGAAAAGAAACAGTTGCTGACAAAAGTGCACCAAGTGAGGAAGTTCTGGAGAGGTTCAAGCAGAGGCTGAATGATTGTTGGCCAGGATTGCTAGAGAGGGTTCCAGAATGTGGTGGGAAGTTGAATTTTTTGTGATTCATACTTAAGCTGGAGGCTTTTTTTTTTTCATTAAAACCACTAGTTTATAGTTGAGAATCCAACTTTTTTAGGCCAATTATTTTCTTGGCTTTCTTTTTCTTTTTCTTCCTTTATTTTTTTAGAAGTGGAGTCTCACTCTGTTGCCCAGGCTAGAGTGCAGCAGCCTCATCATAACTCATTGCAACCTGAGATTCCTGGGCTCAAGTGATCCTCCTGCCTCAGCCTCTTGAGTTGCTGGGACTGCAGGCATGCATCATCACCCCTGACTAATTTTTTTTTTTTTTAGTGACAGGGTCTCCCTATGTAGCCCAGGCTGGTCTCAAACTCCTGGCCTCCAGCAATCCTCCCAGCTCAGCCTCCCAAAGTGCTGGGATAACAGGCATGAGCCACCGTGCTGGGCCTGGTTTTTTTTTAGCTTTCTTAGATTCTTTTCAGAGTCCCAAAAAATTACTTAAGGAGGTTAATGAGCAGGTTATTAAGTTTTATAGACAAATTACAGCCAAATAGTAATCTAAAAGGTCAATCTGACCATCTTTCCACACACTTTCTCTTCTCATAGTTGCTGAACCAGGCGGCAGAGTGGAAGCTTCAGGCGAAAGTGCTGAAGGAGCAGGAGACAGTCCTACAGGCTCAGGTGAGGCCAAGGGGACGAGGCATGGGGGTGCTGTCCTCGCGGTCCCCAGATAAAAAGGCTGGGGCCAAAGGTGGGCAGCAGAGGTCCTCCTATGTGGCAGGGGATGGGGGGGAGTTGGAAATGAAGAACAACTTCACATTTATTCGTATTTTTAAGTAAAAATAAAAGCACAATATTATATCTATGAAGAAGAAATGTTCTGCACCAGCAACATCCAGTCAAAGGTTTGTTGACAGACAATGGATGACAGTACAATGGTCAACAGTGTCAGCCAGTGTCCAGGTTCCCATCTAGCGCTTCTTATTTCTGCTGTGTTTTCCCTCTCATTGCCCTGTTAAGGTAAGAAGAAAATGTAAACTGCTTAGATGCACCATCTATGACTGGCGATTCTTAAAATGTCCTCATGTTTTGATATTATTTATCATAAAAAGAAAATTAGGCCCAGGCGCGGTGGCTCGCATGTAATCCCAGCACTTTGGGAGGCCGAGGTGGGCAGATCACCTGAGGTCAGGAGTTCAAGACCAGCCTGGCCAACATGGTGAAACCCTGTCTCTATTAAAAAGATACAAACCTTAGTCGGGTGTGGTAGCATGTGCCTGTAATCCCAGCTACCCAGTAGGCTGAGGCAGGAGTATCACTGGAACTCAGGAGCCAGAGGCTGCAGTGAGCCGAGATCACGCCACTGCACTCCAGCCTGGGTGACAGAGCAAGACTCCATCTCAATTAAAAAAAAAAAAAAAAAGAAAAAGAAAAAGAAAAGAAATGAGAAAAATAGTCACCACTCAAGTTTCTGTGCCATCACAGGTTGGCCTTGTCAGTGGTGAATGGATAGAAGTGGCAGGCAAGTCAGGAACCATTTTGATTTGGCTGCGTGGCAACTTTTATGTGCTTCTGTTAGACTCTGGGGGGTCCTATTTCAGATTCTAAAAAGAAAGGGGGACCATTCTGGACATTTATGCCCCAGGTGACTCTGGAAGAAAGCCAGCTACCCATCTTCCCCCTATCTTGGGGCTCTGCCCATCCTAAATAATGGTCCCTGTGGGTTCCAGGAGTACCGTCCTGCCACGGGCCACAGAAGGACTTCCGCTGCCCCGGGAAACACCCAAGTGCTAAAGGAACTGTGAGGTCACAGGGAGAAATTCACTGAAGGCAAGGAAATCCGAAGCCTTCCAAGCTGGGCATCACTAATTTAAGATTTGTAAATGTTTATGTGCTGACAGCTGAGTACTTGTTCATTGTAAACACACACACACACACACACACACACACACACACACAAATCGTGTTCATTGTAGAAAAAAGCAAATAATAAATTTTAAATCACAGATTATACCACTACATAGACAAAATACAGGGAACATTTTCATATCTGGCCTTCTTAAAGCATATATCTGCAATGTGTATATAGCAAAGCAATAATAAATTATTTTCTCCAGTATGAACTATTCTCTGATAATAAAGAAGAATTGTTTTAATACACTAGGTGCATAGAGGTTAGAACCATAATGTGTCTGAATCAAAGGGCCCGGAGTTACAAACTCAAGATCATCCTTAAGGCAGTCACGGAACTCATCGCATCATGGTGTAGGGTGGGTGGCTGACTGCTGACTGTCTAGCAGAAGGAAAGGGGGTGTGACCTCAAGGAATCAAGCCAAGGCCTCTAATTCTATCTGTGCCTCATTCACCACACAGAGCCTTGAGGGGAACAATAAATAATACTTGAAGCTGTGCACTGTTTACATCATCTGCTACATGCAATCTCTACTCCTCCATGCAAAATGAAGACAATCAACTTGAGCAGAGTAGATTATATTGTTAAACTGCAGGCGACAGAGTGATTCACTCAGCTGGCATCAGAATCAAGGCCTTTAATGACCTGTACAATACAAATACAAAGGTTTTGATCTAATTTCCCACCTATACCCCCTCAAACTTAAAAAACCATCAACCAGGGGTTCTAGATTTGCTGTTGTTCCTCGTTCATCCCCGAGTCCAGGCACCAGGTCCGAGTGCTAGCTCTTTGAGAAGCTGTGTGACCCTGTGCAACTCACCTAAACCTCTAAGGAACTGAATTTCCTTGTCTGCAAAATGAAAGTGCTATAATGAATCAATGACCCCAGTCTGGAGTCCTGCAACCCCTGAGAGGCCTATGACTTTTCAGCGTTTCTCGAACAT
Source organism: Macaca mulatta (assembly GCF_049350105.2). NCBI lineage: Eukaryota > Metazoa > Chordata > Mammalia > Primates > Cercopithecidae > Macaca > Macaca mulatta. The sequence continues at coordinate 44,362,951 of NC_133409.1, read as the reverse complement.
CAGCCAGCACATAAGGTAGCAGCTCCTATCTAAAATGTAGTTGTTTCCGATATTACTTCACCTCTTGCTCAGCAACTGTGGATGGAAATTATGCCTATGTTTAAGTTTTTTAAAAGGAACATCAGTTAGTGCATATATAATATATGTAGTTGGTTTTCAAGTCATGCATGCAAAGCATTTTGCTCAGTGTCTGGCCCAAAATAAGCATAATTAATTCAACCAATATTTACTGAGCCTCTACTAAGTGCTAGGCATGGTTCTAGGTTTGGCGATATAATCATCAATAAGAGAGAGAAAAATCTCTGCTTGACTATTAATTAGTGTATGAACTAGTAGTATTATTTCATAGGTAAGGATTCATATAAGGAAATATGAGACAACAGGAGACTGTTTTTTGAGACGGAGTCTCTCTCTGTGGCCCAGGCTGGAGTGCAGTGGTGTGATGTCAGCTCACTGCAAGCTCCGCCTCCTGGGTTCACGCCATTCTCCTACCGCAGCCTCCTGAGTAGCTGGGACTACAGGTGCCCGCCTCCACGTCCTGCTAATTTTTTGTGTTTTTAGTAGAGATGGGGTTTCACCGTGTTAGCCAGGATGATCTTGATCTCCTGACCTCGTGATCCACCCGCCTCGGCCTCCCAAAGTGCTGGGATTACAGGCGTGAGCCACCGCGCCCAGCCCAACAGGAGTCTTAAGTTGCAAAAAAGTTGAAGAAACACTGGAAAAGATGATCTCAAGATGCTATTCTGCTGTAGTTCATGACCATAGAGAACTTCCAGAGCTGAAGAAGTGTGGCCCTAAGCTAAGTTGACACCGCCTTCTTCTCCATTGCCCGCAGTGTTCCACAGTGCAGGCAGGCAGCCTCACTAATTGCAAGAACCCTCCTTTGTCTTTCTTTTTTGTCTCCAAGTTACCTTTGAAATTCCAGTAATTACTTAAGCCTCAAGAAGAAAATAGAGGTCCTGAATCCCTACATGTAATCATGTTTAAACAAACTCCTCATTAAAAAGTATCAACATTATATTTTTAAAACTTTTAAACTTTGAAAACAAACTCTATCACAGATTCTTCTGCGTAACACTCCAACACTTCCTTTGGTTTTACGCTGTCTTTAAAGGGGTGGGAGTAGCAGGAGGCCAAGGCGAAGGCCCCATTTCTAAGGTCTGGGCAAGAGAATTATCAAGGACAGATTGTGTTGTTTTCCTAGAGAAGTCACTTTTCAGTCACAAGACCTCTGCTGGCCAACTGAGGGCAGGCTTCTCACTTAGGGAAGCGATGTCTGGCTTTCAATTATACAAGCCAAGGCAACAGAATAAATGTCAGAGACGATCAATGGGATACAATTGTCACTACAAATAGACTGTTCATTGGATCAATAAGGATGAAGACAGTAGCAGATGTGGGAAGTCAGCAATATCTGATGTGGACACAAAATACTACCCGAGGGGAAAGATCAGTGGGTAAACTGTTAAAAGCATGTAATCGGAGTCTTTAAAGTCTGAACCTCTACAGGGTGAGAGGAGAGCACTGCTGCACCTGTTCTTGTCATGGGACTTACTCCCAAACCAAATCTCACAGGTTCACCAAGATGATCCCTGGACACAGCTGTTTCCCATACTCTATGAATGTCTGTAATTAACATTTAGTGCTCAGTAAAAAGACTGTGTGTGTCAGTTGGCCCATTTAAAAGTGAAATATTGAGGCAATTTTTGTTGTTGTTCTAATCATAGAAGAGTTTGTTTCTATTTGTGCCTCTGGCAGGGGAAATCTGTGCATGACCTCTGGATGTCCTTCCCTGGCTCTCCGAAATACCAAAGTGATACTGGGAACATGACACCTGAAACCAAACATGCATCATGTCAGCACGATAGTGAGAGGGAAGACGCTCCCAAACAAATATCCATTTAGTAAACAAGAAGTACAAATGTTTAGTAAGTAGGAGAGTGTTAGAGTTATCTGAGAAATCCATAGTTTTTGCCACCAGACAGAGAGGTCAAATAGGAAGAAAAGCAAAATATTAGACTGGTCACTGGAAGGAAGAAATGGGGAATTGTTGTTTAATGTGTATAAAGTTTCCATTTTGCAAGATGTTAAAGGTTCTGGAGATTGGTTACACCATATTGGAAACATACTTAGCAATTCTGAAGTATACACTTAAAAATGGTTAGGATGGTAACTTTTGTGTTATGTGTATTTTACTACAATTAATTTATTTAATAGAAAGAAAACAAAAACTAAAACCATAACTAGAAAAAGCACAGAAGAGCTGGTGATGAATCAAGACACTACTTCTCAGAACTCTGGGTGTGTCTGTCTTCTCCATGCTAATGAGCCAGCAACAAGAAAACATAAGAAACGGAAACAAAATCTGCCCAATTAATACACCACAAAGAACATTCTGCCTTTTTCTTTTATAAAGCCTTCACTTTGAGACACGATGGAAAAATTTAACAGGTACACATGGAAAAGTAAGACATGAAGACAGCCTTACCCAGGCAAGTGAAGACAATCGAACCTGAGAGTTTTTAATGTCTGTTAGCTCATGTTGAGGCTGAAGTCCTGGGAGTGGTTGTTCTTGCTGATTCCAACAAGGCTGCCTCTGTGAGATGGACCAGACATGTGCTCACTCCTGCCCCAACTACAGGGCTGCAAGAGGGATGGGGAGGACCAGCTCAGGAGACCACAGTGTCTGCCGTCTACGTAATTCTGCTAGAGTTACTGATAAGTTGGAAAAAGAATGGGGAGAAATTAAGGAAAAAAGTTAACAAAAGAGGCCGGACTGAGAATACAAATGGAAAGATGTTGTGACAGAAGGTGACCAGGATCTGCTGGGGGTACTTGTTCCCACCTTAGGCCAATGGATGATGTGCAGGGTAGGTAGCCAGTCCCCAAGAGCTAACCCTAGGGCACAGTGTCTCCAACTGAGAGGTCTGACCCATATGTGGTCCCCGAAATTAATTCTGGCCCACAGTGGATTCCAGCCAGTATTTTGAAAAAAAAAAAAAAAAATGAAAACACAATTGAACAGAATATGTCATAGTACATTGTACATGATTGGCTGGGTACAGTGGCTCATACTTGTAATCCAAACACTTTGGGAAGTTGGGGCAGGAGGATTGCTTGAGGCCAGGAGTTTGAGACCAGCCTAGGTTAAAAAAAAAAAAAAAAAAAAGCCACGCATGGTGGCTTATGCCTGTAGTTGTAGCTACTCTGGAGGCTGATGCAGGAGGGTCCCTTAAGCCCAGGAGGTTGAGGCTGCAGTGAGCTAGGATCACACAATTGCACTCCAGCCTGGGTGACAGAATCAGACTGTCTCTTAAAAGAAAGAAAGAAAAAAAAAACCACAGTAAATATTGTCTTATGCACCATGCATGTGTGAGAGAGAGAGAGAGAGAGTCTGTGTCTGTGTGTGTAAAACCCTAGAGCCCCTTCTTGGCCATGGATTCCTTGATGCCCCTTTACTCTGTCTCTTTAATCTGTGTGTCAAGGAATCATGAGAAACAAATTTTGGTTATGTCACATACTCACAGTACTAATGAGAGATTTCAAAATGATGATCAGCTGTCATTTGGCTTTTCTTTGGATAATCTATATTCTACAGAAATAATTTATGTTATCATTGCTGTCTACTGCAGTAAAATCTCTGCTACTCCAAATTATTGGGGAAAACTCATTCTAGATAAGCAATTTTCTGGGCTCTAGGGATTGTTTGACTCATACATACTCCCTCTCACACACACCCCCCAAGACTGGAAACTCTCCAATCTGCCAGCTTTCATTCAGGCTGCTTTCTGTGCTTTAAAAAAGACACTCACACTGATAACACTGGTCGATGCCTTCCTTCCAGCTGATAACCCAGCCTTCCTGGTCTGTCCAGTGCAGCCAGGGCCCTTGTTTGTTGATGGATGCTGCAAGTCTGCTTCTTCATACAAAAAAATGTGTTGTATGAAAATGTTATACCCATTTGAGGACTTGGGACTATTCTGGACACTCAAGAGTACCAAAGATTCATTTGAAAATTGAGTTTTGACCAATCTGAATCATCCATACTAAATCCTCTCTTATTCAAAACATGCTACCCTAATATTATTTTCAGAGACAAGATTTTATTATTTTATCACTGTCATTAACGATCAAGTATTTACACACTTTGCTTCCCTGTGTTGCCCCATCTCCACCCTGAATGCAAGCGCTAGAATTAAGGACTTGGCAATACAAATGCTGCTCGCCATGTCTCTATGGTGAGCCACACACTTGGCAAATGCTAACCCATACAATGCTTCTCTGCAAATTAGAAAAAGGCATCTATTTTTCAAGACTCATCACTTCTATCTGTGGAAAACTGATGCAATAAACTGATTTTGATAAAAAGGGACATTTAACTGCTATTGGCTGGAATGCCATATTCAGAAACATACAAAACTCTGATGTCTGAAACAGAAATGGCACCTGCCTAGAGTGGTATACAACCTGCATCATGGTAATGGCCCTTATCCGTGTCCAGCCCACATTTCCTTTATCATATCTTTTCATTTGTCTAATTTTTCCCTTCCTTCAGGACCAAGTTCCAGGTTCACCTTCTCCATAAACATGTGACTCACATGATCACCTGCCACACTCACCTTCTTCGATCACGCACTGTCCTTAACTGACTTGACTTTGCAGCCATTGTCCCATAGTCAAGTTGTCTTTGAGATGGTCTTCCCATTAGAAGTGCAGGTCCCTCATGCAGACGCACGTGTTAAATACTTTTGTACATACAGTCCATGCACATAGTACTCAACATATGTTAATAAAAGTTTTAATATAATGATACCATATTTTCTTTTTTCGTTTTTCTTTTTTTTTTTTTTTTTTTTTTTGAGATGGAGTTTCGCTCTTGTTGCCCAGGCTGGAGTGCAACGGCACGATCTCAGCTCACTGCAACCTCCACCTCCCAGGTTCAAGCGTTTCTCCTGCCTCAGCATCCCAAGTAGCTGGGATTACAGGTGCCCACCACCATACCCGGCTAATGTTTGTATTTTTAGTAGAGATGGGGTTTCACCGTGTTGGCCAGACTGGTCTCAAACCCTTGACCTCAGGTGATCCATCTGCCTTGGCCTCCCAAAGTGTTGGCATCACAGGCGTGAGCCACTGCGCCTGGGCTGTTTTCATTTTTATTTTAAAGAAGCATTTCAATCATGCTCACTGACCTAGGCTAATCTTGTAGTAAATAAAATAACTAAACGTATTACTAATCCTATATTGAGAATTCCTTTAAATAATGAACAATGACCTGTTGTTTTCTTCTGGAAGTATTCTGAAAGATCCACTCTTTCCTCTGTTTACAGCTCACTCTCTACTCAGGAAGGTTTGAAGAATTCCAGAGCACGCTAACAAAAAGCAATGAGGTGTTTGCCACTTTCAAACAGGAAATGGACAAAGTGAGTATTGCTTATCACCAACAAAATATTGACATTTTCTATTTTGACAGGCAAATTTCCTTTGGTTTCCTTTTTCTCTCACTAGGATATTTTGGTGCATTTCACAAAGTAATGAAATGTTTATAAGTAGGAATGAGGTTTGGGTTGTATTTTTTAATTGGTAAGTATCTAGTGTATTAATCTTAGCAGGAGTACAAAAATTCTAGGTTACATTTTCACTCTGAGAAAGAATAGTTCTTTTTCTAACCCATGGATAACTTAAAAAAAAAAAAAAACAGAGCTAGCAATTTAACATTTTGTTGTATATACTAAAGTCAAAATATAACCTTCTAAGAATTAAAAAAAAAAAAAAAAAAAAAATTTGGCCTGGCGCAGTGGCTCATGCCTATAATTCCAGCACTTTGGGAGCCCAAGGCGGGCGGATCACAAGGTCAGGAGTTTGAGACCAGCCTGGCCAAGATGGTGAACCCCGTCTCTACTAAAAACACAAAAATTAGCCGGGCATGGGGGCACGTGCCTGTAATCCCAGCTACTCAGGAGGGTGAGGCAGGAGAATCGCTTGAACCCAAGAGGCGGAGGTTGCAGTGAGCAAGATCATACCACTGCACTCCAGCCTAGGCAACAGAGCAAGACTCTGTCTCGAAACAAAACAAAACAAAAAAACCTTTATACAAATATACAAAAGAATGTTAGAATAGGAAATGCCATCTTACAAGAACCTTCTTAGAAGAAAACGTAACTTATATAATATGATATAACTGACAGAGCCTTGAATGAGAAGATGAAAGCCTGAATTCAGTTCTCCAGTGGTGTTAGACAATTCACTTAACTTCCTGAATCTAATTTACTTTTTTTTGAGATGGAATTTTGCTTTTGTTGCCCAGGCTAGAGTGCAATGGCGCGATCTCGGCTCACTGCAACCTCTGCCTCCCGGGTTCAAGCGATTCTCCTGCCTCAGCCTCCCAAGTAGCTGGGATTACAGGCATGCACCACCATGTCTGGTTAATTTTATAGTTTTAGTAAAGACGGGGTTTCACCATGTTGGTCAGGCTGGTCTCGAACACTTCACCTCATGTGATCCTCCCACCGCGGCCTCTCAAAGTGCTGGGATTACAGGCATGAGCCACCACTCCTGGCCTCTAATTTTTTTTTTTTTTTAATCTATGCAGATACCACTTTCCCCTGCCTAACTCACAAGATTGTGAACTTAAATTAATGTATTTTGGAAGGGATTTAAACTTTTTACAATTATTTTTCAAATATGAGGTGCCAGTATTATTATTTAATGTAATGTTTAAAGCTTGTTCAGTGTCTTCCCAATACAAAATCAGCATCAGAACTGTGTTTCTGAACAGGGATTGGCATTAATGGTTTTGAAGTGTAGAAAACATCCTCTTAAAATATATTTTTAAAATACTATGATATATTTTACAATTAAATGAGCAACCTGAAGAAGATTGACACTTGTTAAATGTTACAGTTCTCCCATTGCAGAATAGAACTATCTATTTTCTTAATTTTTTTTTTAATTCTAGCATTTTAAGACTGGTATAAATTAGAACAGGAAAAGATGTTTTTACTTCAAAATTATGTACTTTTAAGAGTGGAATAAATATTAAATCAGGAGTTCTTAATCTGGGGTTAGTAGTTGACCTGAGAACTCCCTAGAAATTAGCAAAGAAAGATGCACATATGCACATTTTTGTGAAGTGTGGTCCCACAGCTTTCACCACATTCTTAAAAAGATCGATGACCTTAAAGTTTACAAATAACTGGCTGGGCGCAGTGGCTCACGCCTGCAATCCCGGCATTTTGGGAGGCCAAGGCTGGTGGATCACTTGAGGTCAGGAGTTCGAGACCGCCTGGCCAACATGGTGAAACCCTGTTTCTACTGAAAATACAAAAAATTAGCCAGGTGTGGTGGCAGGCACCTGTAATCCCAGCTACTCAGGAGGTGGAGGCGAGAATCGCTTGAACTCGGGAGGCAGAGTTTGCAGTGAGCCGAGATCGCGCCACTGCACTCCAGCCTGGCGACAGAGTGAAAAACAAACAACAACAAAACAAAACAAAAAAACAAGAAAACAACAAAAAAAGAAGTTTACAAACTACTAAATTAAAATATGATCAAAATTAAAAACCTAGCTTCTCTACAGAGCCAGGGGCTGACAGTCTTGGGCCCAGCCTCTGGCCTCCATGGGTACCCAGTCTCAGGCAGCTTGGCACCATGCCACGAGTGCCCAGCTATGTTTCATCCAGGAAAGCTGCATCTGAATACATGCCTTGTTCTCCACTTCATCCAAGCAAAGAAGAGATCCTACAAACAAGAACGTGAGTAGCCTCAGGTTCAAAAAAGACGGGCTGCATTGTATTCACTTCTCACTTCCTCGCACCCAGCCCAGGGCCTGGTGACCACCAGACATTCCATATGCTTCATTAAATGAAATAAAAGAATGGCAGCCCCACTCTTCTGTTAACTCACCTAAATATGACTCTACCTCTCTGAACTTTGGTTTCCACAGTTATAAAATCGGGGCTGAAAATAGAACCTTCCTTGTGGGACTGTTTCAAGGATTTTTGTGAACTCTACCTCACTCTATAAATGTAAAGACCCAGAAAATACAGAGGCTGCTTTTGTGCAGCTACTTCTCAGATGTGCCCAGATATTATCAACATTTTAATGGCTAAAAAGGCCATGCCAGCTTTCCCACTGTGATAGTCTTCTGTTCAATACCGTAAACATCCTAAATTACAGGCTTGTTCATGGGACTCCATAAAGATATTCTTCTTTTAAATGAAAGAAAAAGCAGTGACAAAACCATGTGCCCCTAAGTCATTTCCCGTTTCCTGAATTAGCTCAGGTGCAAATAAGTTTGCTCACCACTGCCCTAGCTGGCTCAGAAATAAATCATGGCTCTGCTGCAGTCTTCATTCTTGACATTGAACATTTGTTTGCTTCAGCAGCTGGTAACAAAAGGACTTCTCCTGGTCTCACATATGGAGCTAATAGCTTCCTTGATATATTAACTCTTCAAGATTAACACTCACACACTCTAATTTCTGTAGACAACTAAGAAAATGAAGAAGCTGGAAAAGGACACAGCCACATGGAAAGCCCGATTTGAGAACTGTAACAAAGCTCTGTTGGACATGATTGAAGAGGTGAGGAAGTTTCTCCCTTAGCTTTAATCCCATCTGTCTAGTCAATATATTCATACTTATGATACAATTATAACCTGATAATAGTACAAATGGTTATGTTTGAAAAGGAGCTGAATTTTCGGTGGAGGGATGTGACATTTTAAATTATAATAAATATAAAAAGAGCAAAGTTCATTTAGAATCAGGTCCAGACTCACAAAGAGCTTTGTGACCCTAAGTCACATCCTTACCTGTTGATTCAATAGCTGTACCCAGGGCAGCTGTCCCCTTTGAGGGCTGTGAATTCCTTAAAGGCAGGATGAGTGTCTCACTTTACTTTGAATTTTCCCAGTGTCTGACACATAACAGGTGCTGAATAAATTAATCAGTTGATTTGAATATACTGCAAGAAGACACCAGCCCAAGCGTCCAGTGCATGTGCTATTTTCTAATATAAACAGATATGGAGATATCTCTTTTTAATTCCTCCAATAGAAATTTAAGTACTGATCTCATGCCAGGCTCCAAGTAGATTTTGAGAGTCCAAAGGCAGAGATACATGGCCCCTGACCTGAGAAGTAGGGTTTACAGGTGAAGGTCTCTCCATGTATAACAAGTGGGAAAAAAGGGTCTCAAAGGCAAAGAGAAGCTAAGAGGTGGGGTAAAGGAGTGAGATAATTAGGAACATTTTCATGCGCAAATACACAGACATTTCTCAAAGAAAAAATTGAACCATTTGAGCAGCCAGCATCATGAATTAGTATGTGGTGAATTTTTATGGTTATAATTACTGTTCTAACAATTCTTCCCAAATTGTAACCAATTCCAAAGAGATATACTTATTACTCATCAACATAAATCAAATGGCTGCTGGGGTTAGCACATAGCAGTTTATTCATAGAATAGATAAGGAAGGCATTGCTGAGACCCAAGTCCCAATCCATCTCATTTATCTTGCCACAAGTCTTGTTTCTACCTTCTAAGTCTCAGAAGCAGAAAATTCATCTACTCTAAGATTTGAGAGGCTATGGACCAAAGCAGAAGGAAGCCTGACTCTTTCTTTCCCAGTGAACAGGCTATGGTGATTAAAAATCTACCAGTCTAGTACACAATGCCAAAAAAAAAAAAGGAAGTGACGTCCATGACCAAGCATCTGTTCAGCCCCTACTCTGTGGCCAGGTCCCAGAGCCTAGTAGACAAATTCTGAGACAAATAGTTTTGCTTGTTTCCAGAGAGCATCCTGGACATTTTGCTTATCATGTCATTTCGTCTGTGCGTGTGTGTGCGTGTGTTTTCACATCACAGAAAGCACTGAGAGCTAAAGAATATGAGTGCTTCGTGATGAAAATTGGGAGGCTAGAGAACCTCTGCCGTGCTTTACAAGAAGAGAGAAACGAACTCTACAAAAAAATCAGAGACACAAAAGTATCTGAAAAGGATGACCAAAGTCAGCATACCTCTGATGAAGAGACAGAGTCAAACGTCTCTGTGGATCAAGAGATTGACGCAGAGGAGGTTAATAGTGTCCAAACCGCTGTGAAAAATCTGGCCACAGCCTTCATGATAATTCATCATTCACAGTCAACCCCGCATCCGTCCAAAGAAACCCAACCCAAAATCAGCAGTTCTCAGGAGAGCAGTGATGCCGCTCTCAAAGAGCCAGAGCAACCCCCTCTGATCCCTTCACGGGATTCAGAGAGTCCCCTGCCTCCCCTAACTCCTCAGGCTGAAGCCAAAGGAGGCAGTGAGGCTGAACCTCCTTCCAAGGCTAGTAATTCGCCTGCCGGGTTGGAAGCACAAACCCAATGCGAGGGTCTCCCTGTTGGAGCACAGGCTGATCAGCAGTCCTGGAAGCCAGAGGCGGAAGCTTCCAGTCAGGCCCCACAGGCTCCCACCGAGGCCTCCCTACAGGAGATGGAGGCAGATGTGCCCACTCCAGCATGCACAGCTGAAGAGCACGTTGCAGCCATGGTGCCTGCATGCGAGCCCAGTAGGCAGCCCCCACCAGCAGCAGCAGAGGAGCTGCCAGTAGGGGCCTCAGCTGGGCCTCAGCCGCCCAACCTGGCTGACACCAATCTGGAAGGTGTCGACTAAGCCTCGCCATGCCTTCAGAGGCTTCGTCCTGACTCAGCACCTTCAGCATAACAGATTGTCTTCCGAAAAAGGCATTAAGGGCTAGAGATGTCAAATGAAAGAGAAGTAGGATCAAGTCATTTTTTAATGTTATGCAGAACACATTCATTCAGGCTTTGCTATTTGTTGCCAGTTTGTAACTGATTTGAAGGTTTTCTATTTAACACTGGTTGACAGTATAATTTTCCCAAAGGGCAACAAAACATCAGACAGCAAATTTATATTACTTTTCTGTTAAGATAATACTTAATTAAATTTGTTAATCACCAGTAAGATTTGATGTTTAAAGACTTCTACTGCAATATATAAATATTGAAAATGTGATGTTCTGCTTATTTGGATATATAGTTTAATAAGTTCCATAGTAATTTATGGATGTCCAGGTTACATTTAAACTATACATATACATAATATATACATATGTATGTACATGTATATGTACACATATATATAGATGTGTGAATATGTGTGTTTATATACATATATACAGGTATATATTTTATATATGTATATATAAATGCATTATTACACATACATTTCTCTCACCCCTTAGAGCATTTTTCTCAGTGCAGAATATTTAGATGCTAATCAAAAAATGATCTCTTACTTGCACTTGGGACTATGGTAGACTAATGCTTTATAAATCTGAAGTGAGTTTGGACCATAAGTATTTAGGCTATCATTATGTTGGGCAAAAATAAGTAACCCAATGGTAGATAAATGAATTCAACCAGTTGATCAAATGACAGAAAAGCAGTTAGATTGCAATCTGTGCAGACAGTATGGACACAAAGATGGCCACTAGGGGCCCAAAACAGAAAAGAGAAACACAAGCTCACCTCTTGGCGGCTGCTTCTCCTATACTTTTCAGTCCATTGCTTTGCTGCCCCCTCACGTGCCAGGGCGTCCCAATCCAGGCTTCCTGTAAGGAAAGGGTTGGAAGTGGGAAAGGGAGCTAGGGATTGAGGGGTGAAGGGACCTCACACTAAGAAGGGGCTGTGCTTTGATCCCCTGCCTCTTGCACTACCAATGTCTCAAGACAGAATATTCATCTCTTGCTGTCAGACCCAGCCTATATTCTAAAAGCTTCTTCTGATCCTTCCTTCCCAATTTCTCCTTTGCAGTAGAAAATTACACCCAGCCCTCATCTCAATTAATGCTAAATAAACCTATTGTTTTTCCAAAACAGAAATCTACACTGGGTCTCAATATCAGTGATGAGGCTTACAAACCAACACGTTTTCTGCCATGAGGATTTCTCTTTAGACCAGAGGTACAAAACAAAAAACCAATGGATTTTAATCAAAATGATTTGAAATATAGGTGAGGATTCAGGAGAAGGCAAAAGCTAGAAACACTTGGGATTGTCAACATGAGTATTATATTAACATTGCCTTATAAGAACCTCTAATGGTACTGACAACATAAATTACCTAGGGTAAAGGATAGCTGCAACAATGAAACAGGAAAGAAGAAAGAGAGAGAGGAAAGGGAAGGAAGAAAGGAAGGAGGGAGAAGGGAAGAAAGAAACAATGTCTAATCCAACTCTATCTTAAAAGTTGAACTCAAGTAGAAAAATGGATAGAAACAAAATTCTCTAGTACTCATCCAGGAAACCATTCTTCAATGTTGCATGTGGCTGTTTGCCAAGGCACACAAAGTGCTTGTAGGCAGCAACCATATGCTACAAGAATTGTAAACTGCATACAGTTTGTTTGAAGTAGACAGTGAGGATAATAACAAAGTTGCTAGGCAGGAAAAAAAAATTAGGAAAAAAGCTTGTCGCTATTTGAGAATCTGTATATTTTTAAAGGCTTAAAATATTATAACCACAGGGTATCCAGCCAAATTCAACATTATTGCAAGTCTTAGAGATTTAAACATTCATTTGATTCAAAGCTAAATATTCACCATAATCCAGGAGGGTCTCCTTCCCCACTACAGAGGCAGAACGTCCAAGAATGGAGTAAGATTAGTCACAGTAAAGTCTCAGTCTGAATGTTTAGCAAGAGAAACAGGCAGGAGAGGAACCCAAAGGCAGTAAATCACATATTCTAAAACCCAAAGTTCATTATTTTCATCCAAAAGACTTTCACAGAAACACATTACTCACAGCCATGTGTATCTTGGACAGAGTTTCAGATGGAATGACTTCCCTGAAATTTGTAAAGCTTAATATAGGTTTTGGGGGAATTATTTTAACATTAAAAGAATGTTTTATTATAGTCCTTTGTGTTAGAATTTAGCCTTACTAATTGTAACAATAACTCATAAAGTTCTAAATGCAGAAGGAATATCTGTTCTTTATCAAGTGTATGTAACTATTTTTTAGTAATGCCATCTACTTTCTAGAAACACTAAAGTTATTGTTTTCTAAATTAAATAACTATAATTTATGTATCTATTAAAAAAGGTACTTCTCTTCCCAAATTCTCTAGTAGTCATTTTATTTTTTAACTTTCACCTATTTTATTTTAATTTTTGTTACTTCTATGCTTCAACAATACCTAATGAAAATTATGGTTTTATTCTGTAGTTAATTAAGTTTTTGGTCACTAAATAGAATTACGTGTAGCCAACACTTTGAAAACATTGGGGTGTGTGTGTGTGACAGAGAGAGAGAGAGAGAGAAAGGGAGGGAGAAATAACAATGAGTCTACAGTTAAAAATCACGGAGGCCAGGCATGGTGGCTCACGCCTATAATCCCAGCACTTTGGAAACTAAGGTGGGAGGATCACTTGAGCCCAAGAGTTCAAGACCAGCCTGGGCAACATAGTAAAACCCCCATCTCTACAAAAATTTTTTTTTAAAAATTAGCCAGACATAGTGGCACACTACTTGGGAAGCTGAGGCAGGAGGATAGCTCGAGCCTGGAAGGTAGGGGCTGCAGTGAGCCATGGTCATGCCACTGTACTCCAGCCTGGGTGAAAGAGTGAGACCCTGTCTCAGAAAAAGAAAAAAATGTCACTGAGGCCTGCAAGAGAGAAGCACTGGAAACGGAGTGCCCGGGGCTAATAAGAAAACAATACCCAGACTCCTCTGCCTGGCCCTGCAGTGCTGGTGGACAGTTCTCAACCGGCTGATATGCTTCTCAGTACCAACCTCCCATGAGACCACGTTTCCACAGGCTTTTCTGCAGTGTGTCCTCCTGGAGGAAGGGTGGAAGCATAGACGGTGTCCGTGCCCTTTTCCTCTCTCCAGCCCTCCTGACTGCTCCAGGAATTTCATCGAACAAGACTCAGAGACCCAGCTGCTCTGCCTTTTGATTCTTCTCACTGACCTGGGAGGGGCTTCTCAAACACCACATTCCCTAGCATGCTGGTGGATTGTGGAAGAAGAGGATTGTGAGCTAGAAAGGGAGAAAAGGTAAGACCTGCCCGTAAGGCTGATTTTGCTCCTTTGGGCCTGATATTGACTTACACTTTTTAAATACCCTCTTTTTGGGGATTATAAAAGTAACATGTGTTCATTGTAAAACTGATGCTGCTTTTCAGTAAGACCAACAAGAAACAGGAGAGGGAGATGGTTTCAGGACAATTTTCCCAGCCCGTTCTCCTCTAACCAGTAGTTAAATCCAGTATGTGGGAAAGTAAAATAATTTATTTATTTATTTTTTTGAGACGGAGTCTCGCTCTGTAGCCCAGGCTGGAGTGCAGTGGCGCGATCTCGGCTCACTGCAAGCTCCGTCTCCCGGGTTCAGGCCATTCTCCCGCCTCAGCCTCCCGAGTAGCTGGGACTACAGGCGCCCGCCACCACGCCTGGCTAGTTTTTTGGGTTTTTAGTAGAGACAGGGTTTCACCGTGTTAGCCAGGATGGTCTCTATCTCCTGACCTTGTGATCTGCCCGCCTCGGCCTCCTAAAGTGCTGGGATTACAGGCGTGAGTCACCGCGCCCGACCAAGTAAAATAATTTAAAATGTAAAGCATTTGCTAATGGAAGATGTGAAATGAAAATAAGGACTCTGGCCTCCGAAGTTCATTCTCATCATAAACTGGCGAGGAGGGTTTCACAGGCAAGTGGGGCATAAGGGTTCAATTTTCACAAGGTTTAAATAATTTCCATTTCTGTATTTTAGAACTTGAAAATTAAGGTTCTCCATGAGAGCACTCTGTTGGAACAGAAGCTTTCATGTGATGCTAATGATTTTTCTCAGCCCTATTAAGTTGTATCCTCAATACTGAAGTTAAGCCTCTTTGGTGGTATCTCTTGATAAAAGTTCTACAAATGCTAGCTTCTGTCACATGTGCATGTGAATGCAAACACACATACATATACGTAAATACAGAGGTATAAAATTTGACCTAAGTTTAATTCTGGTCCCATAGATGAGTATTTACACCAATATTTTCTTTTCTTTCTTTTTTTTTTTTTTTTTTTTTTTTTTTTTTTTTTTTTGAGACTGAGTCTCACTGTATTGCCCAGGCTAGAGTGCAGTGGTGCGATCTCGACTCACTGCAACATCCACCTCCCAGGTTTAAGCAATTCTCATGCTTCAGCCTCCTGAGTAGCTGGGATTACAGGCACCTGCCACCATGCCCAGCTAACTTTTGTATTTTTAGTAGAGACGGGGTTTCACCATGTTGGCCAGACTGGTCTCAAACTCCTGACCTCAAGTGATCTGTCCACCTCGGCCTCCCAAAGTGCTGGGATTGCAGGCGTGAGCCACCATGCCCGGGCTTTCACCAGTATTTTCAAAGGATACTTAGTATTATCTTTCCTGAAAGAACAAACTATAAAAAAGAATCGTTTCCTGTGTGAATAAGGATATTTGGTAGAAACATTTAACTAGCAAAATAAACCTAGAAATTCACTGATCTATGAAACAAAGATTATTCACAGAAGCTACTTCACCTTGCCAGGAGATAACAAAAAGGATAAATTATTTCAACAGCACAATCAAGCTCGGCTAAACCCAAATGCAAGTCCTTCTTCCTGCTGGATTTCAGAGCCCGAGATTTCTATTCATGCCAACATCTATTCCACTTTGACTTTTTTTTTTAAGTGATATAATGTTCAATTACCTCATATCATAACTAAAACATACCGACGTGTAAAACTCATTATTTCAGAACTGACAGTCAGTTGATGACATTTTATGTCAAATAACACAAAAACTGCTTGCTAGAAGCCAAGCAAGAAGACATTATGTTACAAGGGGGAAAAAAGGAAATACTTTCAATCTGATAGCTATTGTATCTATTACATATGTATATATGTGTTATAGGTAAAATATCTAGAATAGACACATCATTACATCATTTTTTTTTTAGACGGAGTCTCTCACTCTGTCTAAAGGTGCTGGAGTGCAGTAGCTTGATCTTGACTCACTGCAACCTCCGCCTCCCAGGTTCAAGCAATTCTCCTGCCTCAGCCTCCCGAGCAGCTGGAACTACAGGCATGCGCCACCACACCCAGCTAATTTTTTGTATCTTTAGTAGAGACAGAGTTTCACCATGTTAGCCGGGTGGTCTCGATCTCCTGACCTCCTGATCCAGCTGCCTCAGCCTCCAAAAGTCCTAGGATTACAGGTGTGAGCCACCGCACCTGGCCAATACATTACATATTTTCAAAAATATGTGAAAGAGTTCAAATCTATAAGCTATTATGTACAGTGTAAGACCTTAAGATATGACATATAAGATAAAACCGTAAGACTATTAAGAACAATGAAAGGAAGAGGGACATAAACTAGTGAGCCCTTTTGGGGAAGCAGAATAGCAATAAAGTCCAACTCATGATGACCTTAATACACTTTAACACCACAGCTCCAACCTGGGGAATTTTTACAAGCAGGGGGGTTTGTAGGGTTACTGCCTTGTTTTCTTATTTGTGTTTCTTTTAGAATAATAAAGGTGGTCAGGCACAGTGGCTCAGGACTGTAATCCCAGGACCTTGGGAGGCCAAGATGGGCGGATCAGGAGGATCACTTGAGCTCAGCAGTTGTAGATTAACCCGGGCAACAAGGCAAAATCCCACCTCTACAAAAATTACAAAATTAGCCAGGTGTGGTGGCAGGTACCTGTGATCCCAGCAACTTGAGAGGCTGAGGCAGGAGGATCACTTAAGCCTGTGTATTAGGTCTATTTTCACACTGCTATGAAGAAGTACTCAAGACTGAGTAATTTATAAAGGAAAGAGGCTCGACTCACCATTCTGCATGGCTTGGGAGGCCTCAGGAAACTTACAATCATGGCAGAAGGCAAAGGAGAAGCAGGTGCCTTCTTCACAGGGCAGCAGGATGCAGTGAGTGCAAGCAGGGGAAATGCAGATGCTTATAAAACCGTCAGATCTTGTGAGAACTCACTCACTATTGAAATGGGAAAAGTGCCCTTATCCCCATGGCAGGGCATGTGATGGGGGTGTGGCTTGCTTCTTTGGTGCCCTACTGCTCATACCCCTAGGGGAGCATGCAGAAGGGCAGGTCGTGGAGAGCGCTGACCCCACGGCAGCATCTAGGGTTGAGTGTTTACAGTTCTGGAAGCCCCAGTGGGCGTGTGTTACAGTGCACTCTTTCAGTTTAGCCATCTGCAGGTGGCTTGCATTAATCAGATCAATTAGACTCTGTCTTATCACAAGGACAGTGGGCTTTCTGTCTCTCGGGTTCTTACCTTAGTATACCAGAAAAATTGGATCACATGAGGGCTTAGAGAATAAGTGCAAAGTTTTACTGAGTGAAGGTAGCTCTCAGTAAGGTGAATGGAGAGGCGGGAAGGGGGAAGAAGTGGGAAGGTGGTCTTCCCCTGGAGTCAGGCTGCCCAGCTTCCAGACTCTTCTCTGACCATTCCCAGCCAAATTCCACATTGTTCCACCGTTGATGGCCTACCAGCATTTGCTGGTGCCTATTGGTGTGCTCTTCTGCTCTTCTCAACATCCAGCTGCCTGTGTGTTCTTCCACCCGATGTGTCCCTCTTGACATCCAGCCACTGTGCCTGCTAGGGTGTCAAAGTTTTTATAGGCACAGGATGGGGGGGCATGGCAGGCCCAGGTGGTCTTGGAAAATGCAACGTTTTGGTGTGAAAACCGGAGTGCCTGTCCTTACCTAGGTCCCTGGGCACAGGCCCAAGGGAATATACCCATTCCAAATGGGAAAAATTGGCCAAAACAAAGGGGCTACAGGCCCCACGCAAGTCTGAAATCCAACTAGGTAGTCATTAAACCTTAAAGTTCCCTAATGATCTCCTTTGACTCCCTGTCTCACATCCAGGTTATGCTGATGCTACAGGTGGGCTCCCATAGCCTTGGACAGCTCCACTCGTGGCTTTGCAGGGTGCAGTGCCCTTCCTGGCTGCTTTCACTGGCTAGCTCTGAGTGCCTGTGGTGTTTCCAGGCACATGGTCCAAGCTGTTGGTGGATCTACCATTCTGGAGTCTGGAGGACAGTGACCCTCTTCTCACAGTTCCACTAGGCAGTGTCTCAGTGGGGACTCTGTGTGGGGGCTCTGACCCCACATTTCTCTTCTGTACTGCCCTAGTGGAAGTTCTCCATGACAGCTCTGCCCCTGCAGCAAATTTCTGCCTGGAAATCCAGGCATTTCCATATATCCTTTGAAATCTTGGCAGAGGTTCCCAGACCTCAATTCTTGACTTCTGTGCACCCACAGACCCAATACCATGTGGAAGCCACCAAGACTTGGGGCTTGCACCCTCTGAAGCAATGGCCTGAGCTGTACCTTGACCACTTTTAGCCACTGCTGGAGCTGGAGCAGCTGGGATGCAGGGCACCAGGTCCTGAGGTTGCACAGAGCAGTGGGACCCTGGGCCTGGCCCACAAAATGATTTTTTTCTCCTAGGCATCCAGGCCTGTTATAAGAGGTGCTGCTGTGAAGGTCTCAGACATGCCCTGGAGACATTTTCCCTATTGTCTTGGTGATTAACATTCAGCTCCTCGTTACTTACGCAAATTTCTGCAGAGCAGGCTTGACTTTCTCCCCAGAAAATGGATTTTTATTTTCTTTCACATCGTCTGGCTGCAAATTTTCTAAACTTTTATGCTCTGCTTCCTCTTGAATGCTTTACCCCTTAGAAATTTCTTCCACTAGATACCCTAAATCCTCTCTCTCAAGTTCAAAGTTCCACAGGTCTCTAGGGCAGGGGCAGAATGCTGCCAGTCTCTTTGCTAAAGCATAGCAAGAGTGACATTTACTCTGTTTCCCAAAAAGTTCCTCATGACCATCTGGGGTCACCTCAGCCTGGACTTCATTGTCCATATCACTATCAGAATTTTGGTCAAAGCCATTCAACAAGTCTCTAGGAAGCTCCAAACTTTCCCACATCTTCCAAGCCTCCAAACTGTTCCAACCTCTTCCTGTTACCCAGTTCCAAAGTCACTTCCACATTTTTGTGTATCCTTATAGCAGCACCCCACTATCTTGGTACCAATTTACTATATTAGTTCATTCTCACACTGCTATAAAGAAATACCTGAGACTGGGTAATTTATAAAGGAAAGAGGCTTAATTGACTCATAGTTCTGCATGGCTGGGGAGGCCTCAGGAAACTTACAATCATGGCAGAAGGTGAAGAAGAAGCAGGTACCTTCTTCACAGGGTGGCAGGACAGAGTGAGTGAGTGCAACCAAAGAAAACACCAGACACTTATAAAACCATCAGATCTCGTGAGACTCACTAAGTCCAGGAGGTCGAGGCTGCAATAAGCCATGTTCCTGCCACTGTACTCTAGCCTGGGTGACAGTGAGATACTGTCTCAAAAAAAAAAAAATATATATATATATATATATATATATATATGTGTGTGTGTGTGTGTGTATGTATATAGTAAAGGCATTCTCTTCTCTTATAAAAATAATAAAATTACATAATAAACATTCAGGAAATAGAGAAAACTTACTCATAATTATATCACTCTAATGTAACCACTGTCAGCATCCAGTATATAAAATAGTATATGTTACATTATTTGAATGTGCTTTTAAGTTTAACATTATATTAGTTTGGCTTTTAGGGAGGGCACAGTAGTACAGGTGAGAATTATAGCTACTAGTAGGTATCAGATTTGAGTGTTTACACTGTGTAGTAAAATTTTATATATTTCACTTTATCATGAAAACATAGAGGCGTATTACATTATTTATAGAATAAACATGACTATGTAAATACAAATACCTAGCATTCATACATGTTGTTACAAAGCTTTGCCACACATTGTACTTAAACATTTCAACACACATATACAGGTTTCCACATAAACCTCCTGGGCATGGGGTAGAGCAAGATGTTTAAACTCAACACAGCTCAAAAAATACATAAGAGACCAACTCAGGAAAAATATAAATGTGGCAAATAACAAAACAAGAGAAAAAGTCAAACTGTTTATGAAGTGACAGGAAAGACATGATAATACCATAAATCATAGCATTGGCTAAAGGTCAAGGGTTCTAAAACAAATTCAAACATTTCAAAATTGGTGAGACAGTTAGTGGTTTTGTTGCTCTAGGGAAATGATGGTCACCAGCATTAGCTGTTTCATACCTGTTAAGAAGAGCAAGGATAAAAACTGTCATGAACCTGAGAGTGCTCTAATATAGCTACCAGGGAGATGTAACAAGCCATGGAGTATTCAGAAATCCCATATACTAAGAAAATGTCAAAGTCAGAGTTCAAATTTATAGAACTAGTACAACAGGACTACTTTAATCATATCTAAAGTCATGAGATTAAATATATATTAGATGAGAGTACTACAAGTATAATATGGTTTGGCTCTGTGTCCCCACCCAAATCTCATCTTGAATTGTAATCCCCATAACCCCCAGTGTTGAGGGAGGGACCCAGTTGAATGTGATTAAATCATGGGGGCAGTTTCTCCCATGCTGTTCTCATGATAGTGAGTGAGTTCTTATGAGATCTGATGGTTTTATAAGTGTTTGACAGCTCCTCCTTCATACATGCTGTCTCTGGCCTGCCGCCATGTAAGATGTGTCTGCTTCCCCTTCTGCCATGATTGTAAGTTTCCTGAGGCCACCCCATGTCCAATCCTAGCCATGTGGAACTGTGAATCCATTAAACCTCTTTCCTTTATAAATTACCTAGTCTTGGGCAGTTCTTTATAGCAGTGTGAGAATGGATGAATACACAGTGTGATACCATAGGCCAGATTTATTAGAATGTAGTAAATGCTCTATGCAAACCAGTATAATTCCTCACAGTCAGACTATTGTAATGCTCTGAGTAAAGAAATTCATGTTCAATTCATTTGTCTTCTTAACATTCTTATCAACAAGTTATTCCTGGAATAAAATTATCCAAGTTTAATCAAGGATAGTACTCATCCAGGAACCAGCCTATTGAATGTTTAGTCCCTGCTCTGCTGCCAACTAGCTGGGTGACTTTGGAGAAATTACTTAACATCTCTGGGCCTCCATCAGAGAAATGCAAATCAAAACCACAATGAGATACCATCTCACACCAGTTAGAATGGCGATCATTAAAAAGTCAGGAAACAACAGGTGCTGGAGAGGATGTGGAGAAATAGGAACACTTTTACACTGTTGGTGGGATTGTAAATTAGTTCAACCATTATGGAAAACAGTATGGTGATTCCTCAAGGATCTAGAACTAGAGGTACCATATGACCCAGCCATCCCATTACTGGGTATATACCCAAAGGATTATAAATCATGCTGCTATAAAGACACATGCACACATATGTTTATTGCGGCACTATTCACAATAGCAAAGACTTGGAATCAACCCAAATGTCCATCAGTGACAGACTGGATTAAGAAAATGTGGCACATATACACCATGGAATACTATGCAGCCATAAAAAAGGATGAGTTTGTGTCCTTTGTAGGGACATGGATGCAGCTGGAAACCATCATTCTTAGCAAACTATCACAAGAACACAAAACCAAACACCGCATGTTCTCACTCATAGGTGGGAACTGAACAATGAGATCACTTGGACTCGGGAAGGGGAACATCACACACCGGGGCCTATCGTGGGGAGGGGGGAGAGGGGAGGGATTGCATTGGGAGTTATACCTGATGTAAATGACAAGTTGATGGGTGCTGACGAGTTGATGGGTGCAGCACACCAACATGGCACAAGTATACATATGTAACAAACCTGCACGTTATGCACATGTACCCTAGAACTCAAAGTATAATAATAATAATAAAAATCTCTGGGCCTCAGTTCACTCACCTATAAAATGAGAACCTCAGACTAGAGATTCCTTACTAAATACATAAGGATTTTGGTGTCTCCAGTTAAAATCTCAAGAGACTATGAAGTTTCCCCACCTCCAGGGAGGGTTTTATTCTATGAGACCTGCACATAATTTGGGTTACTTCTGTTAAGTCAGGAAAGAAAAAGGAGCCAAGAAATTACTCATATAATTTCTTTTAAGTTTAACAATTAAATAGGGAAGGATGAAGGATTTATTCAACGTATACTGAGGGCCTTCTCTGCATGAGGTTCTGTGCTAGCCCCTGCAATGACAGTGGTTACAAGGCTAAGCAAAGGGTTTCGGGACCACCCAAACCTTGACCCTGTCTGCTCCGGATCAGAGCATCTTGTTGCGTGACTCAGGCCTGAGGTCTCCCTCCACTTCCAGTGCTAGGAACTCAGCACCATGGGAAGGGCCTGGAAGAGACTCTGGGCTGTCTCATTCACCCCCAAATGTTCAGCAACTGAAAAACAAGAAGGAAACCTCTGAAAGCATGTTTATTACAAACGATACCTAGATCTCCAAGTAGAGACTGTAGATTCTTGATAGAGAATGGGGGTTTTATGAAATGTGTGTGTGGTTATTTGTGTGTTCATGTAGTTATGTGTCAGTGTGTACTTGTGTGTGAGGGTATATATGAGTATTTGTGTGTAAAACGTGCCAGCATGTGTAGTTTTCTGGGAGTGCATTGTATGTATGTAGTTCTGTATGAATGCTTGTAGTTGCATGTGACTGTATTTATGCATAATAAAAGTAATGGAGCCTATCTAAGGGTGACGGTTATACACAAGTTTACAATGTTTATGTGTTGGGGCTGGGAACTGAAAAGCTGAAACACTGCAGATGTAATTTGAGTCGTGTGGCTAACTACTTTTTCATAGGATCACATCTTGCTGCAGACTTTTGTTTGCTCAACTAATCCTCTTTTGCTTACAATGTCACAAGGCTCACTTTTTTTGGCTTCCGAACAAACAGGCAGGTGTGTGAGGCTGCAAGTATAGTGTCAACTATTCATGAAATAATTGCATGCACTACCAGCCCAATGTGACAGTCAACATGGACTCACAATTCCATCCCCAGGCAAGGCAAGGAGTATGTCTTGAGAAATTCTCCATGCCATTCCTCACAGAGACCAGCTGCAGAGCATGGAGCACAAGAAGTGTTAGCAAACAGGCTAAATCGATTCTGGCCTGCCTAAGTGGGAGCGGAGCTCTTCAGATGGTAACTATCTTTAACTAGGGTGACGTCCTTAGAGGCAGAGTCCCATTCTCCTTTTTCTCTGCTATTATCCAGCTGAAATCAAGCCCCTGAAGAGTTTCCCTGAACCAAAAGCCAAAGAGAAATAGTGTCCAATACATTTATGTTTTAATCAGTGAGTCAGAAGGTAGCAAACCAGGGCTGATTGCAGATCCTACTGGCCCATCAGCCATGCCCATAACTCATTCTTTGTGCCAAAAGATTTTTTTGCTGTGATACAATTCATCTCCCTAAAATATTTAGCACTGACTAGCTATATAGTTGTAGGTGGACCATCTGGCTTCTCCCTTGCCCATTATTAGAAAATCGATATTGAAGTCCTTCAATTCAGTCTGGGAGTAATTTAAAGCAATACCCAGAGGAAGGAGAAGAAGAGCTTTTTATAACAAATTAACTGTCTGCCACACATGTTAATTAATAATCTTCAAAAGGTAAAGGGAGCAAAATAGGTAAACAAATAAAAGCCAAGGATAGAATGGGAGAATATAGTCACAGTAAATACAACGAAGCATTAATGTCCAGGAAAAAAAAGAAATAGTACGAAGTAATAAGAAAAGACAAACAACTCAGAAGAAAGTGGGCAAGGGCAATCGAAGATGGGGTGGGAGGTGCATTGTCTATCAGAGAATGTTTAATAGTAATAAGACCAACCACAAGCCAGTCTGCTTTTTATTGTCATCATGCACAGCAGTCCCAAATAATGTGAGTGGTAGTTTTCCTCCCCGCCAGAAGGGGCCACTCCCGCTGTGTGTCCCATCCCCATTTGTAAGCTCCTGGCACGGGATATGAATGGGCAGTTTGTAGAAGAAGAAATGCAAATAACTAAAACACATCAGGTAAAAAAAAAAAAAAAGGCCAGGCATGGTGACTCACACATGTAATCCCAGCACTCTGGGAGGCCAAGGCAGTGGATCACCTGAATTCAGGAGTTTGAGACCAGCCTGGCCAACCTGGCCAATATGGTGAAGGCTCGTCTCTACTAAAAATACAAAAATTAGCCAGACGTGGTGGCAGGCACGTGTAATTCCAGCTACTTGGGAGGCTGAGGCAGGAGGATCACTTGAACCTAGGAGGTGGAGGTTGCAGTAGGCCGAGACCACGCCATTGCTCTCCAACCTGGGCAACAAGAAAGAAACTCCATCTCAAAAATAAATAAATAAATAAATAAAATTTAAAAATGACACGCAATCACTTTTGATTATTAGCCTGACAAAACTTCAATACTGGTAATACCCAGTATTAGAAAGGATGAGGGCAGAAATGGTCAGTATGGTATTGGATCATCTGTCCTTTTCTTGTACATTTGTAGGAGTTCTTCCAAAGGGCAATTTGGAAGTATTGATCATCTTTCCCTAATGTGCAAAAATAAAAATTATTTAGCAAAGAGCAGACATATCACTTTTGCCTGCCCACGTCCCTTCCTTGGAAAAAATACTTTGTCCTGGATACATGCAGTCTAGATGGGACCATCAAGTACAGAGCCCTACCCACTCACCCAGTCCTGGCCTGAGGGGACAGGCCTAAAACAGTGTAACACTTGATATAGTATTTAGTTCGAAGACAGTGGCAGCTCCAGAATTGCCATAGAAGAAGGCTTATGGACTGCAGTTGGGTTGAAAGTGAGGCAGGAGACTATTTGGCTTGTCATGAAGTTGCACTTTCACACTGATTTTATTCATATGTTATCTGGGGGTTTGTGTGAACTGAAGCCACTCCGATCCAGTGTGCCCACGTGTACCAAGTGGGGTCCAGTCTAACCTGGCTATTGGGGTTTTTCTGCTGGAATTCTGCCTACCAAGAGGAATCACCTGCATATAGAATGAAGCCAAGAGGAGGTAAGTGGAGTTGCAAAAAGAGAAACTTAATCCTGGTGACCGTATTTCAACCCCTGGGACATGTTGGTCTTTTTAGATCAATCAGTTTCCTTTTTTTTTTTTTTCAGACAGCGTTTCATTTTTGTTGCCCAGGCTGGAGTGCAGTGGCATGATCTCAGCTCACTGCAACCTCCGCCTCCCAGGTTCAAGTGATTCTCCTGCCTCAGCCTCCCAGGTAGCTGGGATTACATGTGCCCGCCACCACGCCCAGCTAATTTTTTGTATTTTTAGTAGAGATGAGGTTTCATCATGGTGGCCAGGCTGGTCTCAAACTCCTGACCTCAGGTGATCTACCTGCCTCGGCCTCCCAAAGTGCTGACATTACAGGTGTGAGCCACTGCACCCAGCCTACTTTCCCTTTTTAAGAGGATGTTGTTGCATTGCTGGTCGGGTTGCTGTCATCTGCATCCAAAGAGCAATGAGTAGGAGAGATGAGAAGAAGTGTGAATGGCTACACCATGGTGGCACACCAAAAGAAAAGGGGTCCAAATTCTAATAATTAACTTCTATGGAAATATTCCAAAATCTCATTTCTCATTTTAATTTCTCAACATATCTTTAAAAACTCTTTATTGCAAAAATGATGACTTATTACAAAGTGAATTCTCTCATGTAACCCATCACCTGGGTCAAGAAATAGAGCATAGTCAAGCATCCTACAAGTTACCCCTCCCTTCTCCTTAGAGAAAAGCACATTTGTTTTGCCTATGTGTGTATGTGGGTGTGTGTGCATGTGTGCATTTGTGTGTGTAAAGGGGCTGTTTTTTGTTTTTGTTTTTACTTTGTGAAGGCATCCTTTTATGTCTGGCTTCTTTTGCTCAAAACTATATATGTGCAATTCATCCATGTTGTGGCTTGCAGGAGTAATTAACTGATTTTCATTGTCATATAGTGATCTATAGTATTAATATACCACAACTTATCTATTCCAACGTTGACTGACATTGGAATTGTTTCCAATTAGTGTCCACTATAAAAAATGTTGCTGTGACATTTCCTATGTGTATATGTAGGAGACAAATTGGTGGGTTATATGGCATGTATCTATTTCAGGTATGGGAGATACTGCCAATCAGTTTTCCAAAGAGATTGTAACAATTATTTCAACTACCAGTGTATGAGTGTTCCCATTGATCTATGTCCTCTCCACACATCATGTATCACTTGTTTTCATTTTAGCCATTTGGAGGTGTATAGTAATATCTCACTGTAGTTTTTTGTTTTGTTTTGTTTCGTTTCGTTTTTGAGACGGAGTCTCACTGTCGCCTAGACTGGAGTGCAGTGCCACGATTTTGGCTCACTTCAACCTCCTCCTTCCAGGTTCAAAGCAATTCTCCTGCCTCAACCTCCTGAGTAGCTGGGATTACAGGCACGCACCACCACACCTGGCTAATTTTTGTATTTTTAGTAGAGACGGGGTTTTGCCATGTTGGTCAGGCTGGTCTCGAACTCCTGACCTCATGATCCGCTCACCTCGGCCTCCCAAAGTGCTGGGATTACAGGTGTGAGCCACCGCGCCTGGCCTCTCACTGTAGTTTTTTTTTGTTTTGTTTCATTTTGTTTTGTTCTGAAACAGAGTCTTGCTCTGTCTCCCCAGCTGGAGTTCAGTGGTGCAATCTTGGCTCACGGCAACCTCCGCCTCCTGGGCTCCAGCAATGCTCGTGCCTCAGCCTCCTGAGTAGCTGGGCTATGGGTGTGCACCACCACGCCTGGCTAATTTTTGTATTTTTTTTAGAGATGGGGTTTTGCCATGTTGCTCAGGCTGGTCTTGAACTCCTGATCTCAAGTGATCAACCTGTCACAGCCTCCCAAAGTGCTGGGACTACAGGCATGAGCCACGCACCTGACCCTCATTGTAGTTTTAATTGACCTTTCTCTGATGACTAATGAGGTTGAGCATCTTTTTGTATAGTTATTGGTCAAGTGTATAGCCTCTTTCATGACATGCATATTCATGATCTTTCCCTCATTTCCTATTGGTTTATCTGTTTTTTCTTGTTCATTTGTAGTAATGCTTTATATTTCTGGAAAGTAGTACTTTATTAACACAATTACATATCAGTTCTCTTATTCTGTGGTTTACCTTTTTATTCTCTTAATGATATACTTTGATAAAAGGAATTTATCAATTTTAATAGTGCTCAATTTATCAATCTTTTACCTTTTTTGACAAATACATTTGTATTCTGTTTTTGTCATCTTTGTGCTATTTTAGTCATAAACTGAATGTTCATGTGTATATGTGTTTTTTTCTCTTTTTTTTTTTTTTTTTTTTTGAGACAGGGTCTCACTGTGGCCCAGGCTGGAGTGCAGTGGCGTGGAGCAATCTCAGCTTATTGCAACCTCTGCATCCTGGGTCAAGTGATCCTACCACCTCAGCCTCCTGAGTAGCTGTGACGACAGGAGCACATCACCAGCCTGGCTAATTTTGGTAATTTTAGTAGAGACAGGGTTTCTCCATGTTCTCCAGGTTGGTTTGGAACTGTTGTGCTAGAGCGATCCACATGCCTTGGCCTCCCAAAGTACTGGGATTATAGGTATGAGTCACTGCACCTGACCTCTGTGTGTCTTTTTTCTAAACTCTATTCTGTTCAGTTGATTTGTTTATCCGTGTACCAATACCATATAATTTTAATTACTGTAGCTTCATAATAAATCTTTATAGCTGGTAATGTAAGTCTTCCCGCTTTGTTGTTCTTCAAAGTATTTTTAACTTCTTAGCCCTTTTACTTCCATATATAATTTAGAATCAGCTTATCAATCTACACACACAAACACACCCACACTGGGGTTTTTATGGGGATTGAATTTAATGTATAAATCAATTTGAAGAGAATTGAGGTTTTTACAATACTGAGTTTTCCAATCCAGGAATGTGGTAAATATCTCAATTTATTTAGTTCTTCTTTGACTATTTTCAGTAACATTTTATATTTTCTTGGTGTCTTGGTTTATTTTTCATTAGGTTTAATTCTAGATGTTTGATGTTTTATGATACAATTGAAAATGATACAGTTATTAAAATTTCACTTCCTAATTCTTTGCTGCTGATATACAGAAATATAATTTTTTTATTATTGGCCTTGTAGCTAGCAACCTCATCAGATCCACTAGTTAATTACAATAGGCTATTTGTAGATGTTTTTGGATATTCTAAACACACAATCATATCATCTAGAAATAATGGCATTTTTTTCTCCCTTTCCACACATTGTCTCTTTTATTAATTTTTCTTGCCTTATTGTACTTACAAGGACCTCTTGTAGAATTTGAATATTTACGGTGATAGTGGACTTCTTAGCTTATTCCTGATCTCAAGGGAAAGCTTACATATTTTGCTATTAAATAGAATGTTTACTATATGGCATCTGTAGACATTTTCTATCAGATTAAGGACATTCACTTTCATTCTAATTTGCTTTGAGTATTTGTCATAAATAGGTGTGAATTTTGTCAAATGCATTTTCTGTTTCTGTTTAGATAACCATGATTTTTCTCTTCTGTTAATGAGGTGGGTTACAGTGATTGATTTTCAAATGTCAAGCTAACTTTGCATTTTTAGAACAATCAGGTTAGTAAAAAAGTAATATTCTTTTGTACATTACTGGATTTGGTTTGCTAGTATTTTGTTTAGGATTCTTGCATCTATGTTCATGAGAGAGATTCTTTGTAATTTTCATTTTTTTACAATGTTCTTGTCATTATAAGTTGGGAAGTATGCCTTACTTTTCTATTTTTGGGGAAAAGTTTGTATATGTTGAGCATTCTTTTTTTTTCTTAAATATTTAGAAGAATTCTTTGGTTAAGTTATCTAGACCTGGAGTTTTTGTGGAAAGGATTTAAATTGTGGATTTAATTTTCTTTAATATGTTTTCAATTTTCTGTGTCAGTTGTGGTATGCTATATTTTTCAAGGTATTAATCTATTGCATCTTAATTTTCATATTTATTGGCACAAATTGTTTATTATATTCTGTTAATTTTGGAAATCCTGTATTATCTGCAGTATTTTCCACTCCTGATAGTGATAATGTCTTCTCCTTATGTCTTATCAGAAAGCTATCAATTATATTACATTGTTTACAGACCAAATATTGGCCTTTGGTTTTCTCTATTTTATTTTCTCTATTGTACATTTGTTTTCTATTTAATTCATTGTGTTAATTTCTTAATACTTAATTTGTTGTTCTTTTTCTCATTTCTTGAGCTAGAGTCTTAGATCATTCATTTGCTTCCTTCCCCTATCCCAATAAATGCATTTAAGACTACCTAAGAATGGCCTTAACTGCATCCCACAAGTTTTGATCTATTATGTTTCTTATCACTCCATTCAAAATATTTTTAAATTTTCTCTATGATTTCATCCTTCACATATGTTTAAAAGTATACTGATTCATTTCTAAACATTAGAAATTTTCTACTTAACTTTTATCTTTTAATTAATAGTTTAATTGTGTTACAGTCATGGACTATACTGTATGATTTAAATCATTTGAAACATGTTGAAACTATATAGTTTCACATATAGTCAATTCTGGTAAATGTTCCACCTGCAATTGTTGAGTGCGGGCAGTGTTCTATATGTATCAGTTAGGTCATTTTATTAATCCTGTTGTTCAAATCTTCTTTACCCTTGTTGATTATTCATTTGTTTATTTTTGGTCCATTGACCAAACTATTGACCAGTTTTTGGTCCATTGACCAATATATTCAGTCCTGTCAGTTAAAGCTCTTACTATCAGTGTAGTTTTTGGTTTTTCTGTTATTGTTGTTGTTATGTTTTGAGATGGAGTCTTGCTTTGTCACCCAGGCTGGAGTGCAGTGGCGCAATCTCGGCTCACTGCAATCTCCACCTCCTGGGTTCTAAGCAATTCTCCTGCCTCAGCCTCTAGAGTAGCTGGGATTACGGGTGTGTGCCACCAGGCCTGGCTAATTTTGTATTTTTAGTAGAGACGGGGTATCACCATGTTAGCCAGGATGGTCTCATTCTCCTGACCTTGTGATCCGCCTGCCTCGGCCTCCCAAAGTGCTGAGATTACAGGCGTGAGCCACTGCGCCCAGCTCATTGTAGATTTTCATATGTCTCCATTTTGTTCTATTAGGTGTTGTCTTATTATTAGGTGTATAAAAATTTATACTTGTATATCTTTATGTTGGATTGACCACTTTGTTATGAATTATCTATTTTTATCTGTAGTATTGCTTATTGCCTTAAAGTCCACTTTGCTAGAAGTATAGGTACATGAGCTTTCTTGTGGTTAATATTTTCATGCTGTATCTTTCTCCACGCTTTTATTTTCAATTTTCCCAAATTCTTTTAACTTGCAATATGTACTTCTGTACAATATAGAGACTTGTTTTATGTTGTTTGTTTTATCTCATCTGACAATTTTTGTCTTCTAATTAGAGATTTTGATTCATATGTATAAAATTAAACTCATCACCTTGCTATTTATTTTATACTTGTGCCATCTGTTTTATGTTTATTTTTATTCCTTTCTTCTTAAATTCTTTTGGACTTTGGATTATCTATTTTTATTATTTTTATTATCATATTCCCCTCTCTGTTAGCTATTTTTAGTTATTCAATTTTTCCTTAAGCTTTTAGTGGACACCACAGACATTTCAACATTCATCTTTGACTTACTAAAGTCTAAAGAATAATATTATTTTGCCACTTCCTGGCCAAAGCAAGGCCTTAGAACATTTTAACTCCATCTAATCCTTTACTCCTATCTTCTGATTCATCATCCATCCTATGATCATTCTGTCTTCAATTATATCTAAGCCACTGTTATACCAATTCATTGAGTTCTTAATTTCAGCTATCATATTTTCCAGTTTTAGACATTGTATCTTATTTTTTTATAGTTTCCAGTTTTCTTGTACAATTCTCTATCTCATTGTTTAATTTATTGAATGTACAAATCACAATTATTTTCAGGTCCACATCCGATCATTGCAATATCTGGATATCTTAAGTGTTTTTTATCTTAGTTTTCAGCAATTTTGCCTAGAGATATACTAGATATTTTTTGTTTGAATGCAAGGCAGTTCCTGGGGGAAAAAAAAAGGAAGAAAGAAAAATTGAGATGATTTAAATCTCTGGATAGTGTTATCTTCCTGAAGAGAGTACTTATTTTTGCTCCCAGCAGGCAGTTAAGATGGAACCAATTATCCCACCCAATCATAAACTGAGGTGTTTGAAGTTGGGCTTCATACTTTTTGGGGAACTTTATTTTCTGTAGTGTAATCTTTTGAGGGTCCCAACTAAAAGCATGGAGTGTTTGCCAAGGCCCTAAACCATTCACTGTCTCTAAAATCCAATTTTTGTTTCTGGTGTCCCATGAAACTGAAGGATGCTTTGCTTAGCATCTGATCCTCAGTCACAGGTTGCATATTTGCAAGAACCTTCAAGGGGAAAGTCAGTCTGAATGTTACTTCATTTCTCTTTTTGCTTTTCTTGACCCTTCAAGTTTTTGTTGCCTAGGTAGCTCTCCAGTGCCTTCCAACAGACATTCTACATGTTTTGTCAGGTTCTCCTAGTTACTCTTGGATGCAGGGTTACCCTGCAACAACTGATTCTACCCTTACAAGAAGCAGAATTCCCATCCAGCTTGTCTCTTGAGCATCAATTTCATTATCTTGAGATTCTGAAGATGCATCATATTTCCTTTGAGCTCTAATATTTGGGCTCTATGATTTGGGCTCCTCTGAGTTTCTGTTTTATTTAAGAGCCAGCTATGGAGGATCAGATTTTTTATCTTAGCTAAGATTTTGACCTTTATCATTATCTGATATAATGGAAATATTAAAGGTCAACCATGGTTGAAACTGTGCAAGTAAGTTTTATCCTATGTGCCAAAGAATCTGTCTGAGGCCAAAACTGGTCTGGGAGGAAAGTGTGTCATAATAAGTTAATAACGCCAACCCTAGAAGGAGGCGAAGGGGCAGCATATATTTGTCAGACACAGATATGGTGACACACATGTGGATCCAGCTCTCTGAGCAGTTGCTTTGTATCCACTTAAATTTGAGAGACTCACGGCTACCTCACTCTTGCCTCCCTTTGGAGGCTGAGAAGTCCAATATCAAGATACCGGAAGTTTCAGTGTGTGTGAGGTCTGCTTCTTCATAGACAGCCATCTTCTCACGATGACCTCAAATGGCAGAAGGGGCAAAAGATCTCTCTGAGGTCTCTTCTATAAGGACACTAATCCCATTCATGAGGGTTCCACCCCCATGATCTTATTATTACCCAAAGGCCCCACTTCCTAATACCATCAGTTTCAGAGTAAGGATTTCAACATATGAATTTGAGGGGGACACAGTCAGTCCATAATATCAATTGAGATTCAGCTGTCAGGAAATGAAGGGTAATTATGGTAACCATATTTTCTAAACCACAAGTGAAAATCTGGTTGGACAAAGCCTAATACTCTTATATCAGTCAGAAAACAGAACATTAGAAATCAAGACTGACCAGGAAAAGACAGCTCATAGGTATAACAAATATAATTCTGCCACCAGTTCAAGATATTCTAGATTTTTGCTGACTTGGTTCCAAGATGGGGCTTTAGAGAGTTGGCCAGGTTGATGAGATTTTCCAGACCAGACTTATAAGAAGGAAAGGCCTGCCTGCCGTCTCAGCCTCCCAGCTGCTCTTGGACACATCTGTGGAGAACCAGATAACTGACTCCTAACCTGCTTATTTTAGCCCAGTGGCTTTGCTTCTTGACGTCTCCAGTCTCATGGTCACATTCCAAAGGCCCTCACTCTGAAACTGCCTGCAAGCAGGGACAAACAGCAGCAGCTGCCACCGCACTGATAATGGGTTTGTGTTGCCGCTTGCCCAGAAAGGCTGCTTTGAGCTGATGATTTGCATTCCTGCTTGCCCAAACATACAGCCTCCGTGCGGCCGCCAGCTTCTGCACAGAGAGAACAGCAGTGCCACCTACTGAACCGCTGGAGATGTAGCCAGCAACTCGGTCAGCTCAGGCCTGCTTGTCACTAAATCTGGCAGGACTGTGTACTCAGCAACCGGACTGAAAACCACCTTTGTACAGTGACTAAGTAGGCCTCCTCTTCTGCCAACTTGAGTGACTGTTTACCACTGTTAGGCTGAAAAAGTCTCAAGGAAGTTTATTTTTCTCTGAACAAATGAAACCAAATTGCAGTTGGGATCCAGGCTGTATCCCACTTCACTGAGAAATGGGCGAGTCAGTAATTGTGGAGTTGAACACCAAATAATGAGTACTAACCCGTGCTAGACACTGGGTGAGGCACTGGGATAGAAGTATGAATGAACTACACTAGACAAGCAATAGAAAGATAACGAACCTATACCAGTATTCCACAATTGGCAAAATACACTCAAAGAACTCAACCACGATTTACTCCACAGAGAGCCTATCTCCGAGGATGGAATTTGGGGGAACCAGCTTTCTATTGTCCCATGGGTTCCATTGCTGCTGTCGCCAAGCTGAGATCCAGAAGCCATGATGACTTCTTCAATGCTTTTTTTGGTTTTTATAAATCATCAATTAACAAATAATATTATATTTGGAATCTTTTTTTTCTTTTTTAAGATGGAGTTTGCTCTGCCACCCAGGTTAGAGGGCAGTGGTGCAACCTCAGCTTACTGCAACCTCCACCTCCCAGATTCAAGCGACTCTCCTCCCTCGGCCTCCCAAGTAGCTGGGATTACAGGCATGCTACACCATGCCTGGCTAATTTTTTGTATTTAGTAGAGACATTTAGTTTCACCATGTTGGTCAGGCTGGTCTCGAACTCCTGACCTCAGATGATCCACCCACCTTGGCCTCCCAAAGTGCTGGGATTACAGGCATGAGCCACCGTGCCTGGCCTATATTAGGAATCTTCTTCACAAAATTGCTGCTTTGCAGATGCCCTAAGTATCTGCTGGGCCTGCCTCTTGGAAAATCTTGCCAGGACAACTCTCAAAGTGCTAAATCTTTTCATGGTTTTCACAGATTCATCTATGTGTGTTAATAGCACATTTCTGGCAATTATTAATAAAATATATTTTATGTTTTCAGTGTCTAATGACATCAGAAAACCTTATTTAAATATGTGCGTACATACAAACGTACTCGTACTTGCTTATATAAGTTAGTAATTAAGCATCCTATTAAGTCAAGAACCCAACACATAGTGAATTGGTCACACATTTGCTGCTGAGCAGTAGAAGCTGAACACCCTGAAGGAGACCCTACTCTACTGAAAGGTGCTAATGCTTCAGCCACCGTGTACGGCTGCCATCTAAGCATATTCTAATGAGTTATATAGGTGTGACTCCTCTTCTCAAAGGAGAGACCAGGTAAATACAAATTATTGGAAATGGGCAAATCAGTGTCATGTTGGACACAATGTTCATAGCTTTAAGACTGATTGCAATATTCACAAACTAAGCTAAAATTTCTCTCTTTATTTTTTTCTTTTCTTTTTTTTTTTTTTTTTTTTTTGGTGAGACAGAGTCTTGCTCTGTCACCCAGGCTGGAGTGCAGTGGCACAATCTCAGCTCACTGCCACCTCCGCCTCCCAGGTTCAAGTGATTCTCCTGCTTCAGCCTCAGGGATTACAGGCACCTGCCACCATGCCAGACTAATTTTTTGCATTTTTTAGTAGAGACTGGGTTTCACTGTGTTAGCCAGGATGGTCTCGATCTCCTGACCTCGTGATCTGCCCGCCTCAGCCTCCCAAAGTGCCGGGATTACAGGCGTGAGCCACCATGCCCAGCCTAAGCTAAAATTTCTTAAGCAACTACTGTGAAAATTATATGTGAAGCAGGATGAAGCAGACGTTAATCCTGCTAAAGTGTCTGATATTTGACTATGATTTTACTTTTGAAGTGGGCAATAATTTAAATATTATGCAATAAATATTTACATTACCTCTTATTTTCACTCATAAATATTCCATTATTATGTTTCCTCCCCATCCCCTCTCCCTTCTTTTATCAAGCTTCTGTGCAAAGTGGCTTTGAAAACATGTTTCCACTCAATCTTTCAGCTGCTGACTTCATAGACTTTTCTTAATGACTTATTCTTTAATTCCCATGATGTAGTCAAAAGGGTGGTTTTCAAGTACTAAATGTATTAAGTGCTAGGCTGCTGTCAGCTGCTACAAGTCTATATTTAGCCATTAGGTGTGCTGCTAGGAGAACAGGCACATACCACCCTGGACATCTCTCAGAACCTTTCACAAAATTCTGAGACCACTCCAGGCCTCATTCTCGCCAAAATACCTGCACTGTTCTAAGGATAGGCATTGTAGCTTGTCTAGGTCCCTTTGTTTTAATTTTTATTTTATTTCAATAGGTTTTGGGGTACAGGTGGATTTTTGTTACATGGATAAGTTCTTTAGTGGTGATTTCTGAGATTTTGGTGCATCAGGTACACCTGGGCAGTGTACACTGTACCCAATATGTAGTCTTTTATCCCTTACCCCCTCCAACTCTTCCCTGTAAGTCGCCAAAGTCCACTATATCATTCTTATGCCTTTGCATCCTCATAGCTTAGCTCCCACTTATAAATTAGAACATATGATAATTGGTTTTTCATTCCTGGGTTACTTCACTGAGAATAATGGCCTCCAGCTTCATCCAAGTTGCTGCAAAGGCCATTATTTCATTCCATTTTATGGCTGAGTAATATTCCATGTTGTCTCTATACCACATTTTCTTTATCTACTCATTGGTTGATGGGCATTTAGGTTGGTTCCACATTTTTGCAATTGCGAATTGTGCTACTGTAAACATGTGTGCATGTGTCTTTTTAATATAATGACTTATTTTCCTTTGGGTGGATACCCAGTAGTGGGATTGCTAGATTGGATGGTAGTTCTACTTTTTGTTCTTTAAGGAATCTCCGTACTGTTTTTCATGGTGGTTGAACTAGTTTACATTCCCACCAGCAGCATAAAAGTGTTCCCTCTCACCACACCCACTCCAACATCTGTTTTTTTGTTTTGTTTTGTTTTGTTTTAATTTTTTATTTATGGCCATTCTTGCAGGAGTAAGGTGGTAGCTTGTTGTGGTTTTAATTTGCATTTTTCTCATAATTAGTGATGTTGAGCATTTTTTCATATGTTTGTTGACTGTATATCTTCTTTTGACAACTGTCTATTTATGTTCTTTGCCCACTTTTTGATGGGAATATTTTTTTCTTGTTGATTTGTTTGAGTTCCTTGTAGATTCTGGATATTAATCCTTTGTCAGATGCATAGTTTACAAATATTTTCTCCCATTCTGTGGGTTGTCTGTTTACAATACTGAATATTTCTTTTGCTGTGCAGAATCTGTTTTGTTTAATTAGGTCCCATTTATTTATTTTTGTTTTTCTTGCATTTGCTTTTGAGTTCTTAGTCATGAATTCTTTGTCCATGACAACGTCTAAAAGAGTTTTTCCAGTGTTATCTTCTAGAATTTTTATGGTTTCAGGTCTTACATTTAAGTCTTTGATCCATCCTGAGTAGATTTTTGTATAAGGTGAGAGATGAGGATCCAGTTTCTTTCTTCTACATGTGACTTGTCAGTTTTCCCATCACCTTTTATTGAATAGGGTATCCTTTCCCCAGTTTATCTTTTTGTAAGCTTTGTCAAAGATCAGTTGGCTGTTAGTATTTGGCTTTATTTCTGGGTTCTCTATTCTGTTCCATTGGTCTACGTACACGATTTGTTCTTTTAGCTTAGCCTTGCTTTGGCTAGGTGGGCTCTTTTTTGGTTCCATATGAATTTTAGGTGTGTTTCTTCTAGTTCTGTGAAGTAGGATAATAGTATTTTGATGGGAATTGCATTGAATCTGTAGATTACTTTTGGCAGTATGGTCATTTTCACAATATTGATTCTACCCATCCATGAACATGGGATGTGTTTCCATTTGTTTGTGCCATCTATGATTTCTTTCAGCAGTGTTTTGTAGTTTTCCTTGTAGAGATCTTTCACCTCCTTGATAAGGTATATTCTTAAGTTTTTGTTCATTTGTTTGTTTTTACAGCTATTGTAAAAGAGGTTGAGTTCTTGATTTGATTCTCAGCTTGGTCATTGTTGGTGTATAGCAGAGTTACTGATTTGTGTACATTAATTTTGTATCCTGAAATATTGCTGAATTCATTTACCAGTTCTAGGAGCTTTTTGAATGAGTCTTTAGGGTTTTCTAGATATATGATCATGTCATCAGCAAACAGCTACAGTTTGACTTCCTCTTTACCGATTTGGATGTCCTTTATTTCTTTCTCTTGTCTAACTGCTCTGGCTAGGACTTCCAGTACTATGTTGAATAGAAGTGGTGAAAGGTGGCATCCTTGTCTTGTTCCAGTTCTCAAGGGGAATGCTTTACACTTTTCCCCATTCAGTATAATGTTGGCTGTGGGTTGTCATATATGGCTTTTATTACCTTCAGCTATGTCCCTTCTATGGCAATTTTGCTGAAGGTTTTTATAATAAAGCGATGCTGGATTTTGTCAAATGTTTTTTCCGTGTCTATTGAGATGATCACATGATTTTTGTTTTTAATTATGTTTATGTGATATATCACATTTACTGACTTGTGTATGTTAAACCATCCCTGTATCCTGGGTATGAAACCCGTATGAAACCCACTTGATCATGGTGGATTATCTTTTTGAAAGGCTGTTGAATTTGGTTAGCTAGTATTTTGTTGAAGATTTTTGCATCTATGTTCATCACAGATATTGGTCTGTAGTTTTCTTTTTTTGTGTGATGTCCTTTCCTGGTTTTGGTATTAGGGTGATATTGGCTTTATAGAATGATTTAGGAAGGATTCCCTCTTTTTCTATCTTTTGGAATAGTTTCAGAATTGACACTAATTCTTTTTTAGATGTCTAGTAGAATTCAGCAGTGAATCCATCTGGTACTGTACTTTTTTGTTGGTAATTTTTTAAATTACTGATTCAATCTCATTGCTTGTTATTGGTCTGTTTAGAGTTTCCATTTTCTTTTCTGATTTATTCTAGAAGGGTTGTATATTTTCAGGAATTTATCCATCTCTAGATTTCCTAGTTTGTGTGTATAAAAGTGTTCATAGTAGTCTTGAATGATCTTTTGTATTTCTGTGGTATTCGTTGTAATATCTCCAATTTCTCTCTCTCTCTCTCTCTCTTTTTTTTTTTTTTTTGAGAGCGAGTCTCACTCTGTCACCCAGGCTGGAGTGCAGTGGTGCAATCTCGGCTCACTGCAACCTCTACCTCCCAGGCTCAAGCAATTCTTGTACCTCAGCCTCCCAACTAGCTGGGATTACAGGTGTGCACCACCATGCCCAGCTAATTTTTCTACTTTTAGTAGAAACAGGGTTTTGCCATGTTGGCCAGGCTGGTCTCGAATTGCTGGCCTCAAGCGATCTGCCCACCTCGGCCTCCCAAAGTGCTGGGATTACAAGCGTGAGCCACTGCGCCTGGCCCTGTTTCATTTCTAATTGAACTGGTTTGGATCTTCTCTCTTCTTTTCTTGGTTAGTCTCACTAATGGGCTATCAATTTTGCTGATCTTTTCAAAGAAACAAATTTTGTTTCATTTGTCATTTGTAGTTCTCTTTGTTTCCATTTTATTTCAGTCTGCTATGATCTTTGCTATTTATTTTCTTCTGCTGGGCTTGTATTTAGTTTGTTCTTGTTTCTGTAGTTCCTTGAGGTGTGACATTGGGTTGCCTATTTGTGCTCTTTCAGACTTTTTGATGTAGACGTTTAATGCTATGAACTTTCCTCCTAGCACTGCTTTTGCTGTATCCCAGAGGTTTTGATAAGTTGTGTAACTATTATTCATTTCAAAGAATTGTTTAATTTCCATCTTGATTTCATTATTAACCCAAAGATCATTCAAGGGCAGATTATTTAATTTCCATGTATTTGTATAGTTTTGAGGGTTCCTTTTGGAGTTAACTTTCAGTTTTATTCCATTGTGGTCTGAGAAGGTCCTTGATATGATTTTGATTTTCTTAAATGTATTAAGACTTGTTTTGTGGCCTATCGTATGGTCTGTCTTGGAGAAAATTCCATGTATTGATGAGAATAATGCATATTCTGCAGTTATTGGGTAGAATTTTCTATAAATATCTGTTAGGTCCATTTATTCTAGGGTATAGTTTAAATCTATTTTTTCTCTGATGACTTTCTGTCTTCATGATCTGCCTAGTGCTGTCAGTGGAGTGAAGTCCTGCACTATTATTGTGTTGCTATCTATCTCATTTCTTAGGTCTCGTAGTAATTATTTTATAAATTTGGGAGCTCCAGTGTTAGATGCATATATATTTAGGTGCATATGTAATATCTTCCTGTTGTACTAATCCTTCTGTCATTATATAATGTCCTTGTCTATTTTTACTGTTGTTGGTTTAAAGTCCGTTTTGTCTAAGAATAGCTACTCCTGCTTGCTTTTGGTTTCCATTTGTGTGGAATATCTTTTTCCACCCCTTTACCTTAAGTTTATGTGAGGTCTTATGTGTTAGGTAAGTCTCTTGAAGACAGCAGACACTTGGTTGGTAGGTTTTTAAAAAATCCATTCTGCCATTCTGTATCCTTTTTTTTTTTTTTTTTTTTTTGAGACAGAGTCTCACTCTGTCGCCCAGGCTGGGGTGCAGTGGTGCAATCTCGGCTCACTACAACTTCCACCTCCACCTCCTGGGTTCAAGCAGTTCTCCTGCCTCAGCCTCCCAAGTAGCTGGGACTACAGGCATGTGCCACCATGCCTGGCTAATTTTTTGGTTTTTTTTTTTTTTTTTGAGACGGAGTCTCACTCTGTCGCCCAGGCTGGAGTGCAGTGGCCGGATCTCAGCTCACTGCAAGCTCCGCCTCCCGGGTTTACGCCATTCTCCTGCCTCAGCCTCCCAAGTAACTGGGACTACAGGCGCCCGCCACCTCGCCCGGCTAGTTTTTTGTATTTTTTAGTAGAGACGGGGTTTCACCATGTTAGCCAGGATGGTGTCAATCTCCTGACTTCATGATCTGCCCGCCTCGGCCTCCCAAAGTGCTGGGATTACAAGCTTGAGCCACCGCGCCTGACCCATTCTGTGTCTTTTAAGTGGAGTATTTACATTCTTTTAAGTGGCCATTTACATTCAATGTTGGTATTGAGATGTGAGGTACTGTTCTATTCATCATGTTAGTTGTTGCCTAAATACCTTGTTTTTTATCATTGTGTTATTATTTTATAGGCCCTATGAGATTTATGCTTTAAGAATGCTCTGTTTTGCTATATTTTCAGGTTTTGTTTCAAGACTTAGAACTCCTTTTAGCATTTCTTTTTGTCCTGGTTTGGTAGTGGCAAATTCTCTAAGCATTTGTTTGTCTGAAAAATACTTTATCTGTCCTTCATTTATGAAGCTTAGTTTTGCTGGATACAAAATTCTTGGCTGACAATTATTTTGTTTCAGGAAGTTAAAGATAGGATCCCAATCCCTTCTGACTTGTAAGGTTTCTGCTGAGGAATCTGCTGTTAGTCTGATATGTTTTCCTTTATAGGTTACCTGATGCTTTTGTCTCATAGCTCTTTAGATTATTTCCTTCATCTTGACTTTAGATAACCTGATGACTGGGTTCCTTGGTGATGATCTTCTGGCGATGACTTTTCCAGGAGAGCTTCTTATAGTTGGATGTCTAGATTCCTAGTAAGGCCAGGGAAGTTTTTCTCAGTTATTCCCTCAAATAGGTTTTCCAAACTTATAGATTTCTTCCTCCAGGACACCAAATATTCTTAGGTTTGGAGATTTCACATAATCCCATATTTCTTGGAGACTTTGTTCTTTTTTTTTCTTTTCTTTTTTCTTTGTCTTTGTCTGATCAGGTTAATTCAAAAGCCTTTTCTTCAAGCTCTGAAATTCCTTCTTCTACTTGTTCTAGTCTATTGTAGAAACTTTCCACTGCATTTTGTATTTCACTAAGTGTGTCTTTCATTCCCAGAAGTTCTGATTGTTTTTTTCTCTATGATATCTATTTATCTGGAAAATTTTTCATCCATATCCTGGACTGGTTTTTAAATTTCTTTAAGTAGTCTATAATCCCAGCACTTTGGGAGGCTGAGGTGGGTGGATTACTTGAGGTCAGGAGTTTGAGACCAGCCTGGCCAACATGGTGTAACCCCGTCTCTACTAAAAATACAAAATTAGCCAGGTGTGGTGGTGCATGCCTGTAATCCCAGTTACTCGGGAGTCTGAGGCAAGAGAATCACTTGAAACCAGAGGGCTGCCAAGAGCTGCTGTAATGCCCTGAGTTGGTTAGCTTCTAGCCAGGAGGTGGTGCTTGCAAGAGAGCACCAGCTCTGGCAGTAACAGTGGGATTTGAACTTGCCCTAAGTTGGCCAAGGGAAGTATTCTGGTTTCTCAGGCAATGGGTTCCCAAGAGTTTATGTCCTTTTTGTTAAACTATCAGGGCAGGTAGAGAAATACCATCAGGTGACGGCAGGGTTAGGCAGGTCTGAGCTCAGACTCTCCTTGGCAGGGCTTGCCACAGCCACTGTGGGGATGGGCGGTGGTTCTCAGGCCACTGGGTTAATGTTCCATAGGGGAGTACAACTGACTCTGGTGTACAGTAGAGTTTACAAGGGGAGTGGAGAATAGCTGGGTGAATGATAGGCCTCACCCAGCTCCCATGCAGTTGGTGAGGCTGGTCTCAATCCTGCAGTGCCCTGCTAACAGCACTGGGTTTAGATCCAGGCAGCCTGCACACAGAACTCAGACCTGCCCCAGGCTCTAAGCTTCTGCACTGAGAAAGCAAGCAGGGCTTTTAGGCTTTTAGGCTTCGCCCCTCCCACCTACCCACAATGCCAGGTGCCTAACTCCTGTGCTTGTGTCTGCAGCACACTTCCCACCTGCCCCCCAGATTCTAATGAAAGGAGTTCATGCCCACTCAAAATCATATCACAAAATTCAGTTGGGAGCTTCTTTCACCCTGTGACCCCTCCCTGGGTTCACTGGCTGCCTTCCCCAAAAGCCCCTATGAGATATACTCAGGGATTGCTTCCCTGGGCTTGAGCTGGAGAATGGGAGTGTTGCAGAATGGGAGTGCCTCCATCCAGAAGAATATAACAATTAGGACATTAGGCTGGGAGCAGTGGCTCATGCCTGTAGTCCCAGTACTTTGGGAGGGCGAGGCAGGTGGATCACGAGGTCAGGAGTTCAACACCAGCCTGGCCAACATGGTGACACCCTATCTCTACTAAAAATGCAAAAATTAGCCAGGCACGGTAGCCCTAGCGGGCACCTGTAATCCCAGCTACTTGGGAAGATGAGGCAGGAAAACTGCTTGAACCCAGGAAGCGGAGGTTGCAGTGAGCTGAGATCATGCCACTGCACTTCAGCCTGGGCGACAGAACAAGACTCCATCTAGAAAAAAAAAAATAGGACATTAATGGAAACTTCATTTCAGCAAGCTGTCTAACATGTCAGAGAATAGGGAGATGCACTTCAAGTTTAGAGAAGCACAGTTTGCTCTAAACCAAGGCTTTAAATAGGAATTTTTTTAAAAAAATTCATGCATATACCAGAACACCAATGGTTTTTTTTTTTTTCCTCTTGCCCCAATTTCAACTCAAGTCCCAAGACTAAGTATAAGTGCTAAGGTACCTCACATTCTAGAGTGGAACTGGACTGTCTTTGCAGAAATTTTAGGAAGTGGCCTCAAATCACCATCACTGGTCTGTCAACCACCTTTAGCTTATATTTGAGAAAACATGAATGATGAAGAGGGGAAACATTGATGGGTGTGGATGACTTTTAAGAAAATTGTTAGACTGCTGAGCAATTTCTCTCTTCCTTTGACAGGGTGTTTAGTATGAGAAGACTTAAGAGATGGGTAGTGAAAAACTAAAAAGCATCCAGAGAGGTAGGGGGGAAAAAAGCCAGAAGAGTACATTGTCATGGAAACCAGGGAAGAAAGTGTTTCAAGAAAAAGGGAGTAGGCAGCTTTATCAAGTGCTGCTGAGAGGTTAAGCTAAGAAATGAAAAGCATTTATTGTATTTAGCAATTATGGAACACTGGCTTCCTTGATTAGAGCAATTTTCCCCAGCGTGGTAAGGGTGGAAGTGAGATTGCAGTAGGTGAAGCGCTAATGAGAGAAAATCCAGACAATTCTTTGAATTAGGCTATGAAAGGAGAGAGAAAGTCTAGTAACTGAAGGTACATGTAAATTCCAGAGAATAACTTTTAAGATTTAAAATTAAGAGTATATTTATCCAAATGAAAGAAAATACGTGTGGCGAAGAGATATCTGCACCCCCATGTTTATTGCATCATTATTCATAATAGACATATTGTCATAATAGACAGTACATGGAATCAACCTAAGTGTCCATTAACAGATGACTGGATAAAGAAAATGTGGTATTTATATACAAATAATGGAATACTATTCAGTCATAAAAAAGAATGAAATCCAGTCATTCACAGCAACATGAATGAGATTGGAAGATATTAAGTGAAATGAGCCAGGCACAGAAAGATAAATACTGTGTGTTCTCACTCATATGTGGGAGCTTAAAAAGTTCTGCTC
Source organism: Macaca mulatta (assembly GCF_049350105.2). Lineage (NCBI taxonomy): Eukaryota > Metazoa > Chordata > Mammalia > Primates > Cercopithecidae > Macaca > Macaca mulatta. The sequence goes on along the minus strand of NC_133409.1, from coordinate 44,319,420 downwards.
ATAGAAGTAGAGAATAGAATGATAGTTACTAGAAGGTGGGAAAGCAGGAAGGGAGGATAGAGAGAGGTGGTTTACAGATACAAAATTATAGCTGGATAGAAGGAATAAGTTCTAGTGTTCTATACCACTATAAGGTGGTTAGCTAACAATAATTTCTTGTATATTTTCAAACAACTAGAAGAGAAGGTTTTGAATGTTCTTAACACAAAGAAATGATAAATGTCAGAGGTGATGGATATGCTAATTACCCTGAATTGATGATTATACATTATATACATGTATCAAAATATCACACTGTACTTTATAAATATGTACAATTATATGTCAATTTTAAAATATTTACTAGAAAGAGTATAAAGCACTCAAGGAAAATTAACCTGCAATGTCGTATGTACTACAGAGAGACAATATCCTATAGCGTAGTGAAAGCTGCGGGTCTTGAAGAGCTCTACGTACATACATGGAACCTTTTAATACTTTTTAAAACAAAGATCAAAGTTTATTTGTTTAGGTCCCATTACACAACCAAAATAAAAATAAAATGTAAAAGAAACCAAATGAGTGAAGTTTGAAATTCCTAAAATGGCCAATTTGTACAATAGTGGAAAATTTGATCAAGGTTTCTGAGAAGTCCAGGACTTTTTCAGCTAAACCAGAGGTCACATGATTTGCATCACTGAAATGGTTCTGGGTAGCCCAATAGAAAAGAATGTATAACCACGTATACATGGATATGATCTATGCCAATTAGATTCCTGATAAAGTCAGTCTGGGACAGGTTTCTGAGCTGTACTATGTAACTAGATACAACTGAGAAACTTTCAAATGGAAATTTCATATGGCATCATTTCAATCAAAAGAAATAATAAAACTAAGAATATGTATCACTGTTAGAGGAGAAAGCAGTGTGTGGGGACTGCAGTAGGTGACTGACCATAGCATGCTAGGAAGGTAATGCTGTAACGAGTAGGAAGCAGTTGATTTTCCCCAGTGCTTTCAGCTTTGAGGCCAGTCTAAGGCCTTTCTCCAGCATGGTTATCACAAAGTGTTTGAGTCAGCCACTGTGAGCAGGGTAATGTTTTCTGTCTTCCACTTCCTTTTTCACGCAGCCAAATAAAAACACAGACAAACCAACCAACCAAGCACTGCCGAGCCAGTAAAGAGGGAACTGTGGAGGAATCAGGACTGAGATAATATCTGATACAGCAGCGGAAATAGGAAATAGGTAAAAGATACTAGCATTAGAGAAGTGTCAAAAGACAGAAATCTCAATAAATTTAGTTAAATGATTTAATTGGCATTTACTTGCAATTCATGAACTGGGCAGCATCTCACCTAGAAATAGGCACTATGCTGGGGGCATGTTGGAGCAGTCAGTTTTTGTAAGGTAGCTTGAGCAGGAACAAAAAAACAACGTAGTACGAAGAGTGGATTGGTTAACATCAGGTTATAAGGGTTAAAGCAGAGGGGATTTCCTTATCATGCTGGCTAACACTGGCCTACTCCGGGATTTGTCTATCATCTCTCCTGATTTTTTGGAAGGTCAGATTACCAATTTAGTTTCAGTTTGGTGATGTGGAGCTTCAGCATGAGTGACTCCATTTTGATTCCATGTGTTCTATTGGGGCCTAATGCAGGAGCTCAGTCCAGAACACTGGCCTCCATCAATTTCACTTCACAGGAAATTGGACAACTCTTTAAAGATAAGAAAGATGGAATAAAGTTCCAGATATTGTGAAGTTTGGTAATTTGGTAGCAAGAAGTTGAAGGATTTTTAAATTTATTTCAATGTAAAGTAAAAGGCAAGCTTATCTCCTGTGAATGAGGAGGAGGGGCTGGTGGGTTGGGTTTAAAGAGAATAGAGAAGAGATTTAAATATAAAAGCTGCCAGGAAGAATAGGGGAGGAAAAATGATTAAAAGAGCATGAGAGTGTAGATCTATTGAGACTAGATAGAGACCAGGAAGGTAAAATGACCCAGATGCATGGTGTGGGGTATCCTCCAGCAGCTGCCCAGGCCATGACTAGGCTCAGAGAAGGTAACCCAAAGTTGGTGTTTTGTCACTGCAGTCACAAGGGGTAACAAGAAAAATATTGACAAGATGGGAATTGAAACACTAGGTCATGAAATTTAGGCTGGACTGGGGTATCAGTCCCTCAATAAATCTTTGTTAACAGGGAAATGAAAGAAAATTGGAAACTGGAAACCTAATGGAGACATCCCACCAACCTAATCACTGAGCCCTACTGATTTTACACCCCAAATCTCTGTCCATTCTCTCCACCTCTCTCCACTTCCACCCTCACTACATGGTCACCAGCATCTCTTACCTCCTGACTCATCTCCCGACATCCACCATTGATCACAGCATCCCCAAATTACTTATTAAATACCTAAATCTTCATTGTTTTTCCCTGCTCAATATCCTTCCATGGTGTGCTAAGACAGGGTCCTTGCTAAACACGGAGGTCCTTTGACCACACTACATATGGCATGGTCTTTTATTTCTCTCACGCTACAGGCACTCTTATTGCCATGCTCCAGGTAGCAAATGTCCCTCTTAAAATATATAGCCCAGATCCTAGACACCAAGACAGGATTAAACATGCAGTGGTGTTTTGTTTTGTTTTTTTGTTTGTTTTTGAGACGGAGTCTCGCTCTGTCGCCCAGGCTGGAGTGCAGTGGCCGGATCTCAGCTCACTGCAAGCTCTGCCTCCCAGGTTTACGCCATTCTCCTGCCTCAGCCTCCCGAGTAGCTGGGACTACAGGCGCCTGCCACCTCGCCCGGCTAGTTTTTTTGTATTTTTTAGTAGAGACGGGGTTTCACCATGTTAGTCAGGATGGTCTCGATCTCCTGACCTCGTGATCCGCCCGCCTCGGCCTCCCAAAGTGCTGGGATTACAGGCTTGAGCCACCGCGCCCGGCCATGCAGTGGTGTTATTAGGGGAGATGCCTGTGAGAGAAAATAGAGAGAGAAACAGAAGACACTGGAAGAGCTGTCGGTACACAATGCAGATCTGACCCCAAGTGTAGAAGAGAGGGAAGGAAGGTGGGAGTGCCCTGGATTACCAGGGAGCCTGAGGAAAACCTGGTGAGGCTGCAGGGGAGTCCTCAGCTAAGGATGGCCTTCAAAGGAGTCCCATGTCTTTCAGGAATGGGCTTGCCTTGATCACCTGGCTGTGCTCAGCTACTGGCTGGAGCTACCTGTGAAAGCCTAGAGCAAACACACTGATAGATTTCAGAGCACTGTTGCTGGGCCCTGGTATGATTTTGCTTCCTGTCATTGGAGGTCTGTGAGGCCCATTCTTGGAGTCACAAGAAATCACTTCCTATTAAAGTCTTAAAATTGAGTCTTAAATTCTTAAAAAAGTATCATGAACCCTATAAATTTTAGTCTCTACCCACCACTCCAGCCTTACCCAACCCCACATTTTTACTGCTCTGGTCATACCAGGCTTCTCTCAATTCTAGAAATGCACCATGCTCAGTCTCCCCAATCAAGGCCTTTATTTATTCAGCATCTCTTACCAGCAAAACTCACTCTGATCCCATCTCCACCTATGCCTGGCTATATTTTTACTGAGCCTTTGCTCATATCTTTGTTTAGATGCCATCTCCCCAACTCCTCTGCCTATCTCCCCCAGCCTGGGTTCAATGCACTATTATGTGTAGCGGTGAGTTCTTCTCCTTTTTAGATGAGTCACTCGAGCAATGGTCTGTCTGGCATCTGACTTTCCTACCAGATGAGGTGGCTCCACAGCAGCCGAGCCTGTCTGCTCATTCACCACTGGACCCCAGGGCCAAACCCAGGGTGATGCTCAAGAAATGTTCAATAACACATTTGACTGACTGGTAAACGGACATCAGGTAGAAGGCAGCTGTTAGCAAGAAATTGGTAGAGTCGCAGGTTTAGAATGCTAGATAAGCTTGAAGCTTAGGAGAAAGAACTTAGTGAAAAACCTACAACAGGAAGATTAGAAAGGAAAATTTTAAAAAATAATTTAGTTTGCAAAAAAATTAAGCCAAAGATCTTACTAACAATGTGATCATTTTGCTGAACTGAGTGTGAATCTAGGATCTAAATATAGATATTTTTCTAGCAACATGGGCCCTGTAGGCTATAGCAGTCAGGATTAAATTTAGCTGCATACAGCAGGAAACCTAAATATGAACCTTTATCGGTTGGGGATCCCAGCATGAAAGAGATGGCACATTGACATTTTGTGCTGGATGATTTTTTTTTTTTTTTAAAAAAAGGAAGAAAGAAACAGATGGCATATTCGAAAGAGTTTAGCTGAAACAAAGTTTAAAGGAGCCAGTATTTATAGAGGTGTGGACAGGGTTAAGGAAACAAAAAGAAATGATGACACTTCCTGGGGTTAACAGCAGTGGGAGGCCATTACCACCCCTAGGCTGAGGGGATGGTGTGAATGGTGCCCATCAAGAGCTGCAGCCTGGGAGGAGTGGCTGCTGAGCAGGTGCTATGGCCATAGAGGAAAAGAGCCTCTGCTAGACCCAAGACAATGCAAGCAGGGAGTGGGGAAAATAATCCTTCCCTTCTCCTGCATTGATTTCCTGCCATGCGCCTCAATTGGCCAAACCCAATTGGAAGCCAGAGAGCAATGGAGCCTCCTAGGGCACAGATTATGGAAGAGAGAGTGGAGGAGGGATCTTGGGGAGAGGGCTGCAAAAGGAAAACAATCAACAGCTTATCTGTCTCATATCGTAGCAATCTGGAGGTAGGCACTCCTGGCCTGAGATGCTGGCTCCAGGGTCCTCAGGAGCCCAGACTTCCTTCCTTATAGTCACCTCCCATTCCAAGATGACTTCTGGAGCTCCTGACCTCTCACTCTTTTTCCAGGAAGCAAGAAGAAGAAAGGGGAGAAGGGATACCTTCCAGTTGAGTAGGGCCTCTGTAAAAAGTTCCCTGGCAGCCCTACCCAGGACTTCCATATGAATTTAGTATTTTGTCTGGGCATGTTGCTTCCCAGAACAAAATCTGGGTTTATTACTTAAAAAAAAAAAAAAGTACAATGGATATTGAGTAGGCCCTCCTAAAACAATGCTTGAGGAAACATTGCCAGAAATAGTTTTACGGAAAGATGGTGGGAGTTTTCTCAGGGATTTTGTTTGTTTGTTTGTTTATGCTGCCTCTTATACCAACTGATATGGTTTAAATGTTTGTCCCCTCCAAAACTCATGTTGAAATTTACTTGGCCAGTGTAACAGTATTCACAGGTGACATTAGGCCATAAGAGTTATGGCCTCATGGGTGGGATTAATGCCATGTAAAAGGAGAGTTCAGCCCACTTTTACATCTTGGTCCTTCTGCCTTCTGCCACGTGAGAATCCAGCCTTCCTCGCCTCCAGAGGATGCAGCATGCAGGGCACCATCTTGGAAAAAGAGAATGGCTTCACCAGACACCAAACTTGCTGGAGCCTTGACCTTAGACTTCTCAGCCTCCAGAAATATGAGTCAATAAATTTCTGTTCATTGTGAATTATCCAGTCTCAGGTATTCTGTGACAGCAGCACAAATGGACTAAGACACTGACTTAATAACCTAACATGTGTTTGGATCCCTCAGATTCCTGATTCCTCTGATAACTTTCCTAGCCTACAGAGACCTTTTTCTTTACATCTTCTTAGTCACATAATTGTCAAGGAGTATTTGTCAATCAATGATTGATTGATTTCTGTAACTGATTATAGTGTATCATACCTCCAACTAGTGAAAGATGAAAAGTCTTCATTCACTTACTCAAGAAATATTTATTGAGTGCTTACTAGGTGCCAGGTACTGCTCTAGATGCTGGGAATACAGCAGTGAACAAATAAACAAAAATCTCTGTCTACATGGAGCTTGCATTCTACTGAGGAAAACAGACAACAAATATGATACATAAATACAATATACAGGATATTAGTTGGTCATAAGTGCCTTGGACAAAAATAAAACCAGTAAGGGAAATAGGAGGTTAGGCAGCAGTTGTAATTTTCAACAGTCAGAAAAGACCTAATTGAGAAAAACACATCTCAGTAAAACTCTGTAAGAGTGCATGATCTAGAGATAACTGAAGGGAGAGTAGAACAGGAAAAGAGAATAGTAAGGGTAGTTTCCTAAAGGGATACAATAGGCAGAATAATAACCCCCACCCCCAAAGATGTCCATCCCCTAATCCCTAGAACCTGTGAATATGTTAGGTTATAGGCAAAGATTAATGAAAGTTGCAGACAGAATCAAGGTTGCTAGTCAACTGACCTTAAAATAAGGGAATTATTCTGGATTATTGGGTGGGCCCAATATACTCAGAAAGGTCCTCAAAAGTGAACATGGCTTGAATTCGTTTATTTGTTTTCAGAATTGGAATTAAGAAAATAACCAAAGATAGTATAGAACTCAGTGTTTTTGATGTCTTAGAAACTGCTATCTTGGCTGAAGTTTTAATTTACCTTTTAATTGAAAATAAGGGACATTGCAATAAGGTTTCCTATAAGTTCTGTATATTTATTAAGGTTTAAAAAGGTCTGGACCAGGTGCAGTGGCTCATACGTGTAATCCCAGCACTTTGGGAGGCCAAGGCAGGTGGATTGCCTGAGGTCAGGAGTTAGAGACCAGCCTGGCCAACATAGTGAAATCTCGTCTCTACTAAAAATACAAAAAATTAGCTGGGCGTGGTGGCGGGTGCCTGTAATCTCAGCTACTAGGGAGGCTGAGGCAGGAGAATCGCTTGAACCCGGGAGGCGGAGGTTGCAGTGAGCCAAGATCACGCCATTGCACTCCAGCCTGGGCAACAGGAGATGGAAAGCAAAACTCCATCTCAAAAAAAAAAAAACTGGAGATACAGTAGCTATGACTTCCTTTATTATTATAAAAATAGTATGATAAGGATTAACAACAATAGCAATAATCATTACTGCTACTACTATTTTCTTTCTTTCTTTTTTTCTTTTCTTTTTTTTTTTTTAAGACGGAGTCTTGCTCTGTTGCCTAGGCTGGAGTGCAGTGGCGCGATCTCAGCTCACTGCAAGCTCTGCCTCCCAGGTTCACGCCATTCTCCTGCCTCAGCCTCCTGAGTAGCTGTGACTACAGGCGCCCACCACCATGCCTGGCTAATTTTTTGTGTTTTTTAGTAGAGATGGGGTTTCACCGTGTTAGCTAGGGTGGTCTCGATCTCCTGACCTTGTGATCCACCCACCTCGGCCTCCCAAAGTGCTGGGATTATAGGTGTGAGCCACCGCCCAGCCTGCTACTACTATTTTCTAAACTCTCATGTTCCAAGCACTCTTAGTTGCTGGAAATTTTGTTTCAAATACGTTTTAATGTATCTCTAATCCATGGAAGACTTATTATATGGCTTAATTGGAGCATTTAAGATTACTGCAGCCTATATGGTAGATTCCTTTCCTTTTTTTCTTATCTCAGCCTTTCCTCCCCAAAGAAAATATTTGCTGCTGACAACTATTATGTCTTGCCTGAGCATTTTCAATGTTAGTTTTGAGGTCTGGTGTCATTCATAGTAGAGTGGTTAGGGACCATCAGCAATTTCCTAGAAGAGTATTCTTTCTGTTGGATTCTTTAGGAGGTCCCATCTGGTAGATTTTTAGAGAACATGATGGAAAAATGTCCTCTTTAGTTCATCTCAGCAGACATATTTGGGGAAAACAGGAAAACAAGCAGAAGAACAAAAGGAAAATTGACCAGTTCCTCAATATAACCATTATTGAAGGAAATAACTCGGGTTAGCATACAAAGTAATCATTGGGCTTTTAATATCCAATATTTTCTCAACCATGCAACTACAATTATGGCATCAGCTTGAAGTTTATCATTTATGATCACTTTGTTTACATTAGGTTGTCTTCAGTTTTGTGGTTTAACTTTTTAATGTGATAGAATTATTTTTCAATACAATTTTGTAAAGATGGACCTCATGTAAATCTGTCACGATTTTTCTGGTTCTTTTGAAATGTTTCACAATATTTGGATGAAGGTATCTCTTGAACTTTATTCAAATGTACTGCACATATTCTGGATAATTCCATGTTAGACACGCTAGCTGTGCACAGGCTTCTCAGACTTCACATCGATGTCACATATAGAAAATAAAAATATGTGGCACACTGGGGTAAATTTTGAGGAATTTTAGGGATATCTTACATGGGCCTAGGTGAAAATAATCATTGTGTTTTCTTTACATTATGTAACTATCATAAAACTACCAAGTGAAAGGAATGATAATAAATGTTGTTTCTATAAAACTTGCAAAATAAAATGTTTTAAATTTTTTACAAAGTAGACATGGGAGACAGAAAATGAGGTTAGAGTGATGCAATGTGAGAAGGACTCGATCCACCCTTGCTGGCACTCAAGATGGGGGAAGGGGCCATGAACCAAGAAACACAGATGACCTCCAGGCATTGGAAAGGGCAAGGAAACAAATTCTCCCTGAAGGCCCTTGAGAAAGGAATGAAGCCCAGCTAACACTGTGATTTTAGCACAGCAAGACCTGGCCTGTGTCAGCCTTCTGACTACAGAACTGTAAGATAATAAGTTTGTGTTGTTTTAAGCCACTGTGTTTGTGGTAATTTGTTACAGCAGTGAGAGAAAACAAATACAAGTGGCAACATGCCTGGTATGTTAGAAGAATAGCAGGGAGACCTCACTGAGACAGAGCAAGCAAGGGAAAGAGTAGTAACACTTCCCTAAGAGTTTACAGAAGTAATTGGGGGCTGGAACATGTAGATTCTTGTTGGCCATTTCAAGGATTTTGACTTTTACTCTGAAAGGAAAACATTATGCAGTTTTGCAGACAGGGCTGTTGTGATGGAAATACATTGAGAGGCCAAGGCAGAAGCAGTTGGATCAAATGAAAGTCTATTGCAATAAGATAAGCAAGGGACAATGACTCATATCAAGCAGTAGTGCTGAGTTGTGTGAGGTGGTTGAATTCTAAACATATTTTGGTGATTGAATTGTCAGGATTTTCTAAAAGTTTGGGTATGGAATACAAAAAAAGAAGAATTTAGGATGATTCCAAAAGTTCTGGTCTAAGCAATTGGAGTTGTCAGTAATTGAAATGGGGGAGAATGTAGAAGGAGCAAGTTTGGAGAGAAAGATCAAGAACTCAATGTTGGACATGCTAAGTCTGAAATGTCTAATAAATATTCTGTGAGACTGTATTGTTATTCAAAATCATTTACTCCCTTTCCAGTTGATGGAGTATACTCCTGTCTCATTGACTTTGGTCTTGGCCATGTGACATGCTTTGACCAATAGAATGTGAGAAGATGGGCTAGGCACAGTGGCTCACGCCTGTAATCCCAGCATTTTGGCAGGCTGAGGCGGGCGGGTGATGAGGACAAGAGATAAAGACCATCCTGGCCAACATGGTGAAACCCCGTCTCTACTAAAAATATAAAAATTAGCCGGGCGTGGTGGTGGGCACCTGTAATCCCAGCTACTCAGGAGGCTGAGGCAGGAGAATTGCTTGAACCCAGGAGGCGGAGGTTGCAGTGAGCCGAGATCACACCACTGTACTCCAGCCTGGTGACAGAGCAAAACTCCATCTTAAAAAAAAAAAAAAAAAAAGTGAGAAGGTGTGACATATGCCATGTTTAGAAGCATCAGAAACTTCCACCTGCCCTCTCGTTCCTGCTCTCTGGTGCAACAGAATAGCACAGACCAGATACAGATAGTGCCTTTGGCCTGGGGTCGCAGAATAAGAAGATCGGCAAAGAGATCCATTTATGAAACGGAGAACATGTAAACCCAATCCACAGCCTGGAGCTGAGACGCAGCTGAGCTGAAAACCCATGAGCAAGAAATAGATGTTTGTTTCAGCCACTGACATTTGGAGGTTGTTTTCAAACTAATAACAGTCTAGAGTTTAAAGGAGAACTCTAGGCTTAATATATCAATTTAGGAGTCTTCACTATACGGTTGTGATTTAAGCTGTGAGACAGACTGAGATCACCAAGACAATGACAAAAAAAAGGAGAGGGTCAAAGACCGAGCACTGGAGTATTCCATTGTTGAGACTGGGAGAGGAAGAAGGACCACTTAAGGAGGAATTGAGAAGGAGCTAGCCAGTAAGTTAGGAGGAGCAACACATGGAGTCCTAAAGGAGGAAGTTATTGTATTAAAAGCTTTTAAGAATTTAAGTATGATGAGGACTGAGAAATGACCACAGGTTTTAACACATGGAGGTCACCAGTCATCTTCACAGCAGGTTTTTGGTTTTGTTTTGTTTTGTTTTGTTTTTTTGACACGGAGTCTCTCTCTGTTGCCCAGGCTGGAGTGCAGTGGCACAATCTTGGCTCATTGCAACCTCCGCCTACCAGGTTCAAGTGATTCTCTTGCCTCAGCCTCCCAAGTAGCTGGGAATACTGACGCCCGCCACCACGCCCAGCTAATTTTTTGTATTTTTTTTCAGTAGAGATGGATTTTCACCGTGTTAGCCAGGATGGTCTTAATCTCCTGACCTCGTGATCCGCCTGCCTTGGCCTCCCAAAGTGCTGGGATTACAGGCGTGAGCCACTGTGCCCGACCCACAACAGTAGTTTTAATGGAGTGATCAAGTAAAAACAATCACTCTTTGTGATCATATTCACTCAATTCATGCATTCAATGACTATTTCTTGAGCATCTCCTATGTGACAAGCACTATTCTAGATACTTGGTATCTATCAGTGAAATAGACTCCCCCAAATCAAACAAATACTCATGTCCTTAACAGGCTTAGATTTCAGTGGGAAGAGACACACAATAAACAATAAGCATGCTAAATGTGACAGAAGGTTATACGTGTCATTGAAAAGGAGCCCAAAGGATTGCAATTTAAATAGTGTGGTCAGGGTAGGCTTCATAAGAAGGTGACATTTAATTAATAGCTTTAAAGAGCTGGCTTCTTGATCCAAGACTGTATTCAAGGATTTTATTTTCCTTGATGCGCTCAGTTTACAGTCTTCAGCTGGCATTAAGCCATCAAGTATGTCTGCAAGACTTGTGACTCCAGAGGGTTCCCAAATTGTTAACTTGTTGAATAAATAAATCAGAAGTAAAAAACCAAGATTCAGCCTCCACTTATTTCACTGTTATACTTAGAGTGATCCAATTAGTACTGTGATCTATGAGAACCACTCAACGAAGAAAAATCATCTTGGATTAAGTCCAATGAAGGTTCATAAGGGATTATCAACTCAAAAAAAAGCCATTAATATTAGGTTATTAAAAAATGAATTAACTGTATGCTTAACTGCTCACAGAAGAGGATAAATTGAGCAGGGATGTTAGGAACTCCAGCTTTGGGAAGTTACTTTCGCTTGACACAGACCTGAAATTAGCGTTGTGTTTCTTAGGAGGCCAGGTGCGCCCTTTTCCATTCTGTCTCGTGTCCCTGTGGTTGCTTATTTAAGGCCATTGATGTCTGAATGAACTCAACACAACTCCCGGAGTCTCCCAGGTACACCACCCCACACCCGGGGTAACCAAAAATGAATAAGTAACAGAAATATTCCATACATTGTTTCTAATTTTAATTCATTTATTGAAATCTGTGAAACAGTGTTAAGGGCTAATCGTTCGGATCCCACTCATTAAGGTTTTCACAGCAGAGAGGAAAGATTTTGGTGAAAAAAATCTAGCCCAGCACTGCCCAGTAGAACTTTCTCCAGTAATTGAAATGTTGTATAATGGCTGCTGTCCAATATGGTAGCCACTAGCCACATATGACTATGGAGAACTTGAAATATCATTAGTGCAATTGATAAACTGGATTTTTAATTTAAAAAAATTAAACTTCATTTGAATGGCAGTATGTGGCTAGGCGGCTGTACTGAATGACACAGCTCTAGAGGTCTTGATTCTAAGCAGTTCTTGTATCTGTCCCCCTTTCTATACAGTACAGGGATTGGGAAACAGGATTTTTAAGGTGCCTTCTTTTTCTGCCGTTTTCTAACTTTTTAATCTTAACTACTTAAATAATCCCACACAGGAGCACTGCTGTGGTCTGAATGTTTGTGCCTCCTCCTCCAAATTCATATGTTGAAACTCTAAGCCCCAAGGTGATGGCTTTAAGAGGTGGGACCTTCAACACCTGTGAAAAGAAGAGAAAAGCAAGCAAAAAACAACAGAAAGGGTGGGGCCTTTTGGGAGGCCATTAGATTATCGGGATTCTGATCTAATCAGAATGAGTTTGGTGCCCTTAGAAGTCCAAGTATGCTTTGTTCACACCTTTGCCATGTGAGGACACAGCTAGAAGACATCATCTATAAGAAACAGGCCCTTGGCCAGGTGTGGTGGCTCACTCCTGTAATCCCAGCACTTTGGGAGGGCAAGGTTAGCAGATCACAAGGTCAGGAGTTCCAGACCAGCCTAGCCAATATGGCAAAACCCCATCTCTACTAAAGATACCAAAAATTAGCCAGGTGTGGTGATAGGCACCTGTAATCCCAGCTACTTGGGAGGCTGAGGCAGGAGCATGGCTTGAACCCCGGGAGGCGGAGGTTGCAGTGAGCTGAGATTGCACCACTGCACTCCAGCCTGGGCAACAGAGCAAGATTCGTCTCAAAAAAAAAGAAAGAAAGAAAAAAGAAACAGGCCCTCACCAGATACGAAATCTGTTGGTACCTTGATCTTAGACTCCCCAACCTCTATAACTGTAAATAAAACATTTCTGTTGTTTATAAGTTACCCAGTCTAAGTTATTGTTATAGCAGCCTGAACAGACTAAGAATCACTTTTATTCTAAATGTGTAAGATATGAAGTCAGTTCTTATGATCCAGGTATTTTCTTTACTGTTAATATTTTGACATTTGGTTTTCTGAAAGGAATCCCCAGGGTAGTAGCCACCAAAAACACAAAACTAGGAAAGAAAAGTATCTGAATTCCCCACAGCTGCCAGCACATTTGTTTGACAGACAGCTAATGGGCACAGCCCTATAGTAGGCATTATGGATAGAAGTTGTCAAAGACATAGTCCCTGCCCTAGAGGAGAGCCTACTTGGAGTGATATTTACATGGAATCCCATCACGTGATTTCCACAGTACAACAGCTAGCAATATCTCTGTATGCCCCATCTGAGTGACTTCATGCTCGACAAGATCAACCTTGCTAAATGCTGACATAGATCCTATAAAACTCTGTTTTCATCTGGCTCTGACCTCTCTCTCCACAAACCCCCACAGCTGCAAAGACAATATTGTCTTTGAAGAGGTGAAAGCTTACTTCCTTGGCCCAAACTGGAAATCTGACCTGGAAGTTTGTATTTTCAAAAAGAGCACATCTCTACAAGTTGAGAACTCCATTTATTTCATACCTTTCTTATATCCTTTCTTTTGGGTTTAATAATAAATTCTGAAATCCTCAGACTCATAGGGTATCTTGTTAATTAAAATTATATGTAAACCAAGAAAACTAAGTGCCAAATTACTTGCTCTAACCTCAATATAGAGGCAGTTCTAATAATAAAAAACATCAATTTGACTATTTTAAATGTTCTTCTTAGATAAAATCATCACTTTTGAATTTTAATGCTTAGCAGTTTTGAATAAAGCTTTCTCATGTAGCTTAATTAGCTAGATGTTTTCTTAAAACTTTCAATTAATGCAAATTCAAACATGCAACATGAAAAACATAATCATAAACTTTCTGGCAACAGATTATGCCTGTCACCTCCTTTACAATGCTTTTACCCTAAAAGCTATAATAAAACATTAGTGCTTCTTACACTATACATCATATGATTGCTTACTGTTAAAACCCCAATTCTAAAGAACCACAGGTTATATCCCACCTACATAGAATACCAGGCTAAAGAAATCTGGACCGGGAGTGGTGACTCACGCCTGTAATCCCAGCACTTTGGGAGGCTGAGGTGGGTGGGTCACTTGAGGTCAGGAGTTCGAGGCCAGCCTGGTCAACATGGTGAAACCCTGTCGCTACTAAAAATACAAAAAATTAGCCAGGCATGGTGGCACACGCCTGTAATCCCAGCTACTCAGGAGGCCGAGACAGAAGAATCACTTGAACCCTAGAGGTGGAAGTTGCTGTGAGTCGAGATCGTGCCATTGCATTCTAGCCTGGCCAACAGAGCAAGACTTCGTCTCAAAAAAAAAAAAAAAAAAATGAAATCTGGAAAACAATTGAGATTCCAACACAATTTTTCAAAAAACTCTTGCTTCCCTGCATACATACAAAGTGCTACATATGCATTAATAAATCTAACAAAAATGTAAATAAGGGACGTTAGGAGTGAAATTTCTCTTTCAGAAATTTTTCAGTTTCAATAAAATTCTTAATATAAAAATGCAAACCTTATAAGTCAAATGCTTTGTCAGAATTTCAATTAGATTTTAAAAAAATAGTCTACATTTAAAATTTCATATTAGGGTAGATCACAGATGAATCTGCAATTCTCAGCAAGAACTATTTTAGGTGTCTATACCACCAGGAGTCTTGTCATCTCTCCTGGAACACCACCACCACTTCAAAATTAAAATTTGGGGCCCCGTGCGGTGGCTCACACCTGTAATCCCAGCACTTTGAGAAGCCAAGATGGGCAGATCACCTGAGGCCAGGAGTTAGAGACCAGCCTGGCCAACATGGTGAAACCTTTTCTCTACTAAAAATACAAAAACTAGCCGAGTGTGGTGGCACACACCTGTAATCCCAGCTACTCAGGAGCCTGAGGCAGGGAGAATTGCTTGAAACCAGGAGGCAGAGCTTGCAGTGAGCTGAGATTATGCCACTGCACTCTAGCCTGGGTGACAGAACTAGACTCCGTCTCAAAAAAAAAAAAAAAAAAAATTGGCTCACGTTTTTTAAAGAGGTTCATAGGTATCGAAAGTGATCAGATTTCTGAACAAATGATCATGGCACCTTTTAGCCTCTGGACATAACATGTGTTCATGTGCTCAATAAATGCTGAATTGAATAGCATTTAGCATGTCACATGAAAAGACTAAATTTGGTAGGACAGCTTTTTTTTTTGTTGTTGTTGTTGTTGAAATAGAGTCTTGCTCTGTTGCCCAGGCTGGAGTGCAGTGGCATGATCTTGGCTCACTGCAACCTCTACCTCCCAGGCTCAAGCGATTCTCCTACCTCAGCCTCCTGAGTAGCTGGGATTACAGGAGTGTGCCACCACGCCCAGCTAATTTTTGTATTTTTAGTAGAGACGGGATTTCGCCATGGTGGCCAGGCTGGTCTTGAACTCCTGACCTTAGGTGGTCCACCCACCTTGGCCTCCCAAAGTGCTGGGATTACAGGCGTGAGCCACCACACCCGGCCTGAGACAACTCTTTATCACCAAAGATCAAAGGTGTCTTAATCATTCCTCATGCCTATTTCTTAGTGAAAAGTTTATAAATTATTTTAGATGAATAATTCATTAGATTTCCCTATGAATATCAGAAATAAGGTATTTGCATTTTCATGCTGTAATAGAAAACATGATCCAAAGGCTAAGTGATTTGCTTGAGTGTGTGAATCACAATTCAAACCCAGACTTCCTGTCTGAGTCCAGCACTGTTGCCATGCATCGCACTGGCCCTGGTTGGCTGAATGAGTTCAGATGCCTGTCAGGGTTTAGCAACCCTGCAGCATTTCAGCAGGTGTGTCTTGCAACTGAGAGCCCTTGTCTCAGTCCATTCAGACTGCTACAATAGGATACTTTTGAATGGATAACTTAAACACAGTAGAAATTTGTTGATCACAGTTCTGGAACCTGGGAAGTCCACGCTCAAGGTGCTGGCAGATTCAAGGTCTGCTGAGGTGCATCTTCCTCATAGGTGCACCTTCTAACTGTGTCCTCACATGGTGGAAGGTGCAAACAAGCTCCTCTGGGTCTTTTTCAGAAGGGCATTAATTCCATTCATAAGGGTTTGGCCCTCATGATCTAATCACCTCCAAAAGGTCCCACCTCCTAACATGATCACCTTTTGGGTATTTCAACATAAGAATTTGGGGGAGACAGAAACATTGAGACTCTAACACTGCCCAAGACACATAAGACCAGGATAATGCTAGAAGGCATTGATAATGCTAGAAGGCATGATCCTGGCCAGCAGAGAATGACCATAATCTGCTTCCATCGCATTCCATGCATTATTGTTGGTGACATTCACTGCACTAACTCAGGAGTTTGGATGCCATAGTTTACAGGCATACTTCAGATGAAAAAAAAAAAAAACAAACCAGCATAACTGATGGGCAGCTTAAATGGATCATTTTTCCAACCAAAGAAGAAATAGGTTTTTGAGCACAGGTCTCAGTTTGAAGTTGACCCAAGTAGGGAAAAACAAATATGGCTTTCACAAAATTTCTATTCCTTATTAAGACAGATTTTATCTGCCTACCAGTTGCACAACCTTCTCAACCCTCTTCTCATCTCACTGCCTCACTGAGGCCTAGTTTTATCTCCCTTTTTGTCAACACACTTATCGATTTGAGAGACATAAAGCAAAGCAGCTCTCAGAACTGCTGTATCCATGACACAGGGTCTGCAATTCCTTCACTGCTATTGGAGAACTCTTCAGGAGCCTCTTAGTAAGAAGGCCCCTGGGAAGCTTTCTTAGGGGTTACCAACTGGTTGGTGATGGAAAAGGCCATCTAACATTGAGCCATTTTCCTCATCCGTAAAATAAAAGTGTTGAGTCAGACAATCTTGCCCTAACATAAGAATGCTTCCAGAAATAACATAAATGATCCTAATATAGAACATCTTTGGCACTTACTCCATGCCAGTGACTGCACTAAACACTTTATTTATATTATTTCATTTAACATCCCCAGGTAGGGACTCTCAATATTTACAGGTGAGGGAAGTAAGGATTTAAATGAGCTTGAGCAGTAGAATCTTCTCTCAATCAACCTTTCCTTAACCAATCCAGCAATTAACTGCCTCTAAATTGCTTTGTAAAGCCACATTGTGATGAATGACCTTGGCCAGACGAATGCTGGGAGCTGGGAGCCTCCTCGCTATCAGGCACCATCTCATATGGTTTCCCCTAGCAGAGTTGTGTACTTACCAAAAGTTACTCAGGTTTATTCCCAAACTTGCTTATGCCACAGTTATGTTTGCCATTGCAATGATGTAATTTAATAAAACAGTGCATAAACCAATGAAATATAATTATAAAAAGAAAATACTGTTTCAATAACTCAGTAGGATGCTTTGAGCAGATGAGGCAAATCATATACACAAAATACCGAATTAAACATGGGGAAATAAAACAGCAAAAGATTATAAAAATGGAAATCCTTCAAGTCTAGAGAGGTTCTACATTTATAGTATTTCTCATGTATCATTAAGTTCTACTTCCACTTTAAAGAACCAAATGGGAAGCATTCTTAGAGTGCATCATAAATGAAGGTTTTGCAGGAAAGTGTAGTCCTACAACTAGAGGGTCTAGTTAAAGAACCAAATCTGGCAAATGAAAGTGTATTACTGATTTACATATAAATAAAATGTTTATGATATACAAGTTATCCTGGGTAGGGAGGTGCAGGGGGGAGAAGAGGGTATTTTTTTCTAGCTGATGGAGGTATAATTGACAAAGAATAAACATATTTAAAATATACAATTTAATAAGTTTGACAGATGTCTACATCTGGGAAACCATCACTACAGTCAAGATAATGAAAACATCAGTCACCCCCAAATTCTCCCATGCCCTTTGCAATCGTTTTCTTTCCCTTCTCATTAATATTCCTCCACTCATCTCCAGGCAACCACCAATCTGTCACCAGATTCGTTTGCATTTGCTAGAGCTTTACATAAATGGAATCATATAGGGTGTAGTCTTTTTCTCTGGCTTCTTTCACTTCAATGTAATTATTTTGAGGTCCATCCATGGTGATGCATGTATGAAGAATCTGTTCCTTTTTATTGCTGGGTAGTACTCTACAATTGCATATTGTACTTTTGTTCATTCTTCTGTTGATGGCTATTTGGATTGTTTCTGTTTGGGGCTATTACGAATAAAGCTGCTATAAACATTCATGAATGATTCCTTGGGTAGACATATACTTTCATTTCTTGAATAAATGCACAGGAGTGGAATGGATGGAACATAGGATGGGCACATGTTTAACTTTTTAAGAAAACTGTGGAACTGTCCCACCAGCAGTGTAAGAGTCCCAGTTACTCATATCTTTGCCAGCACTTGATATTCTTTTTCGGTGATTAAAATGGGTGTGAAGTGGTACCTCATTGTGGTTTTAATTTGCATTTCCGTAATGACTAACAATATTGAGTACCTTATGTGTTCATCATTCCTTTTTCCGTTAACGTGTTTGTTCAAATGTTTTTGGGGGCAACTTTTTATGTATTCTGGATACAAGTCCTTTTCTTCCAGTCTGTGGCTTGTCTTTTTATTCTCCTAACAATATCTTTTGAGAAATTCTTAATTTTAATAACATCTAATCTACCCATTTTTGGATTTTACATTTATATCTGATCCATTTTGAGTTAGTTTTTAAAATATGGTGTAAATATGGATCCAGATTGTGTTATTTATATATCTTTGCATAAGCATATCAAATTGTTCCAACTCCATTTGTTACATTATCCTTTATTCAATTATCTTTGCACCTTTGCCGAAAATCAACTGACTATAGGGTCAACTTGTTGATCTTCTTGCTGATTGTAGGTAATTATTTTCTCAACTAACTTCTTTTTTGATTTGCTGACTAACAAATGTCTGGGTTTGTCAAGGAGCTTTTACTATATCCTAATGGTTAAGAAACTTGTTGCAACAGGAAGGACAAGAGAAAGGACAAAGCAGGAAACAGAGAGAGACAGGTAAGGATAAAATAAGATAGGCAAAACTATCACAACAGGTAGAAGAAAAAGGACTAGAAAAAAAGTGGAGGACATTTGTTTAAATGGCATTTTCCCATCACCAAAGACTACCCTTAACCCAATATGACTCTATCCTATGTTTTTGTGTGTCTTTTTGTTTGTTTGTTTCAGATGGAGTCTCGCTCTGTTGCCCAGGCTGGAGTACACTGGGGCGATCTCAGCTCACTGCAAGCTCCACCCCCCGGGTTCACGCCATTCTCCAGCCTCAGCCTCCCAAGTAGCTGGGGCTACAGGTGCCTGCCACCACGCCTGGCTAATTTTTCATATTTTTAGTAGAGACGGGGTTTCACCATGTTAGCCAGGATGGTCTCCATCTCCTGACCTCGTGATCCGCCCACCTCGGGCCTCCCAAAGTGCTGGGATTACAGGCTGAGTCACCATGCCTGGCTGCAACTCTATCCTATGTTTTGAAAACTTATGTCTTTAAAGTAAACTGCATTTATTAGGTAATTCATTTGCTTTCGTATATTATTCATCAAAGGCATATGCTACTGCCAGTGTTTCTGAGCAGCTTGATAAGCAAGATTGCTGTAACTCCTGCCAAAAGTAAACTGACCTTTTAGGTGTCCTGTGCAGCCTTGTGGTGGGTAACTTTGTGATCTCCATTAAGTTTTCTGAAATATTCACAGTAGCCCCAGGACTCCCACTATCCCACTCCCTTCCCAAATCATTCTCTTTTTAGAACCATGGGGTTCTGGAACCTCAGAGGAACACAAGCCTATATCCTTCACCCGGCTTTACTTCCCTCATCAATCACCTGCAGTGTCATCAGAGCTTCAGAAAAATATGCAGTTTGTTAATGTGATGAAAATAACAAAAAGACATAAAGCACTTATTCAACCAATGGTTTGGCAGTAACTCAGAATACTGCTAATTAGCAAGGGACAGCCCCTAAACCATAAAAAATTGTCATTCCTTAGGAGAAATATGTAACCAGCACTTTTTCCAAGACCTTATGGAATTGCAATAAACCCTAATCAAGTTAAGCAACCCTAAAAAGTCTGGGATACCAGAGTTTCTAACAAGATTGTGAGAAATTGAAAATTAAACACACCTAGAGGAACTGTTAGAAAAGTTAGTCAAAAAGGAAAAGCCTGCCCAAACTGGATAGATCAATGCTACCAAATCCGACAGCTTGACATGTTTGAATCCAAAAATAACTCAAAGCTAGATCCCCAAGTGAATAAAATGAATTCCTGGTGTAGACTGTGAAAACGTCACCTTAAGCAGTCATCTACCTTAACAAAAGAGAACAGATGTCAACAAATTAATGCATTAAAAGATGAGGTTAAAAGACACAACTATTGATTTCAAAATTTTTCCCTTTAGAAAGTACATCCCCCCTTTCTAAAACGGGATGCTTCCAATGTGCTCATCACCCCTATGCAGAGGGCCCAGCTAGGCCTCACAGAATTACTTCTATGTTGGCACCTGTGTTGCTGAAGCATGGGCTATAGCTTTTAAGTCTACTGCCTTGTCACAAGCCCAAATTATTTTTCAACTGAAAACAAGGTGCCCATCCAGATACATATATTGACTATATCTGTAACTTCCACACCCACAAGGCTCCTCTCACTTATTTCTGGGGACTCACTGCTCTGTACAATGTCCAGACACTTCTCCTTCCATGTTTGTGTATTACACCCAACCTCCTAAGAGACAAAAGTAGCAAACATAAGCAGCCATGTCTGCTCATTTCTGCTTGCTAACATAATTTCACAAAGCTGCTGACTCCACGACAATGTGCAGCTCTCCGAAAGGATACTTTGAGGACGATGCAGTTTAGCAGACGGTCCTCCATGTCTCTTGCCTGGTCACTATATTCTTCAAAAGATAAATGACCCTCGTCCTTGCCTTTTCTGACATACAATGTCTGACAGGCTTCGTGATTATACTTCTGTAATCTATAACCAGGTGTACTCTTACACCCAAACTTTGATGTGATTTTGCATGTACCGAACCTCCAGCATCTGTATATAAGCAGTGGGTTGAAGTACCTGTGCTGGAGCAGCCTGGCAGAACCTCTCTCAAAGGCTGCTCCTGGGCTACAGGCCTCAGCCTAGTCTTCAGTAAGACTTCTGAATAAAACTAACTTTAATTATTTAAAAGGTTGATATTTTTTCTTTAGTCAACATCAGGTTAGATAGATATCTTATTTACATATCTGGTAAAAGTGTACATGGCTGTAACTGACATTTTCTTTCCTTTATAGCAAGTCTAAGTGCCATTCATATAGGCCCCCCGATTTCTTACCCTTAGCATCAGAAAATGAAATCAGTAAACCCAAAATGAAAGCAACAACAAAAAAATTAACTTCAGGATCTAAAGTTCACATTTAAAACAGCTTCAAAAGTAACATGGACAACTGGCAACGATCTCTTCTGGCTACTAATGTCTAGATCTGACAATTAATATGCTAAAGGTGGCCAGTATGCAAATGGTAACAGAAAACAGAAGGGAAAACTGAAGCTCATGGATTCTCTACTTCTGAGCAAGAGTTAGCTACCTGAATATGTTACCGAATCTCACTTTGAGGACTAGGAGTGGGAATCCAGGTTGAATTCCTACTTAGTCATTAACTATGTGAACTTATTTAGATGTAACTTCTTTGGGCTTCAGTTCACCACTAAAATGAGTAAAATTGTCAATGAAATTTAACAAACATTTACCATGTGGGTAAAACAAAAAGCATAGCCCTTGCTCCAAATTCTGACACATCTAAATTCTATGACTGTTATGGCTATGACTTTCTCACTCTTAGAATAACTGGGTTTATTAGGAATTACAATTAGACAGTTCTATGCTTGATTTAGATATCTAAATTTTTAATCAAATGTAACAGAACCGCTTAAGATGGTGCTTATCACCAAGAAATGGTGCTATGGTAGCCAATTCCATTTGAACACTGATGAATGTAACCAGTGTTGTTTTACTGAACTTCATGAGACAAACTGCTTTATTTTTACTTTTGCTGTTTCTGAGGCTTAGCAATGCCAGGTAGAGCTAGTATAACTACCACAATGCTAAAAGTTTCCACTAAAGAAAAATATGCCTTAAAAATAATTACTATTTCAACTATTACATCTGTACAGCACTTTATTGTCCTCAAAGGTAGTTCACATTCAGCAGGTAAGGTTTACCTCACTGTAGACTTGAGAGAGCAGAAAAAAGAAGAAAAGCGCAACAATTTTTCCCCCTTTGAAAATTTAACCCTTTAACAGCCTACATAATTAGCAATCTAATTGCTGCTGGATTTGCCAAATTTAACTCAAAACAATATAAGCGAGATCTAAAGTAACAGAAACCACCAAGAAGAAATAAGAATTTTCTTCCATTAAACTTAATGCTTACCAACCACCATTTAACTTCATTTTTTTCTGCAACTATTTTCCTTCTGCAGTAAGAACTGTACTTTCCTTAAAATTTCAAAGGAATTTTGCTGACCATAAATTACATCAGTAGAAATCATATCCCAAGTCTTTTATAAGGCTTTGAATAAAATAAAATTTATGCCTCAGACATTTGCATTAGTAAGTAGCAACACAGGCTTTGAATCCACTGGCAGACTCAAGACTTTCTTAACCCAGTTTCCCCAACTTATCTTGTGTTCTAATGTTTGTGGATTTCAATCCGTTGGTCAAGAATGACATTTGAATTGAAGAGGACAAGGAGATTTAAGGATAAACTATTCTTGATCACAGTGTATGAAGTCAGCAAGACGTTCAATGACTGTTTTCTCTTTGCTTATAATGAAGAAGCATACGATCAAGTCTTTTCATTATGAAAATCGTTACAGGCCTAGGAAACAAAAACATCTGTAGAATAATCTATTGTCAAAAATAAAATCAGATCAAATTTTAAAATTGTATGTTTATTGTGCATACAAAAGAACAGTTGGCAAACTTGGAGACCTCAAACCAAAATGGTTAGAAGTCTGCACACAGCAGTTACAGCACCATTTATAAAACATAAGGGAGAAAGTATCTTCACCCTCTTTTATAACTGGCTATTACATGTTAATATTCTTTATAAGAAAAGCAGACCAGTGTCGATTTGTCTACACAGTAGGCACACCCTTATCCTTAGGGGATCCTTTCCAAGACCTTTCCTATACATTCATACCTATGATAAAGTTCATAAATTAAGCACAGTAAAAGATTAACAACAATGACCAGTAATAACACAGAATAAGTGTATGAGTACACCAGCATTACTCTTGCGCTTTGGGGTCATTTTTAGGTAAAATAAAGGTGACCTGAATACAAGCACTGCAATACCGGGACTCATCTAGCAGCCTCTGAAGTGACTAATAGGCATGGGACATCTACAGCATGGATCCACTGGACAAAGGGATGATTCGCCTGCTGGACAGGGTGGCACAGGACTTGAGATTTCATGATGCTACTCAGAATGGTGCACAATTTAAACCGTGTGAATTGTTTCTGGAATTTTCCATTTAGGTTGACCATGGGTTACTGAAACTGCAGAAAGAAAACGGCAGATAAGGGGGGACTCCTGTAGCTAGTAAGTTTGATTTCACCAAATCATGCCGACAAGGCCTTGCATTTTGTTTTGTTTGATTAGAACTAGCATTTCAGGGAAATCAGGATGACTTAAGTTTTGGTTATGTGGCTATGGGTGGTTGATCTTGGGGTATATCTAATCTTTAACACTATACCATCTATCCAATAGAATTCCCTAAAACCAGAACAACAATTTTGGACTATTCACATAGAATCAATTTTGTTATACAGAAAGCTTTTATTGCAAAGTGAGTTTACATGTGATACCTGACTTGTAAGCAACATAAAAAGTTGGTAGTTTTTATTAGCTGCAGGAGTGACTTTGAAATGGTTATCTGAATAGTGATCAAAACCTCAGAAAGCTTTCTCTTCATCTTATTCTGACCAGACAATCCCACTGCTCAAAAATCCCAATGAAAAATAAAGTGACAAACTAAAGACAGAGTACAATGTTAGTTTCTGGAATTTTATTATTTTTAATACATACATTTCACAAACAGAAACCCTCTAAAACCACACACAGTTCCACAACCAAATGTTTCAATTTTATCCACATTCTTTAACTATTTACACTGTCTTTCCTCAACAAAAGTGCAATCCAAGACATCTTGACAAGAAATCTTTACTGACAAGAATTTATTTTTGAGCTGGTTTTAACGGAGCCCATCCATTTTATTTTCTTTCAATTACCTGGAATATTTAGTGAACAGGACATAAAGATGAACTGGGTTAGGCAGCATCCTATTATAGGAAATAAAACACTAAACAAGAACACTTTCTCCTCACTTCCTTTCCAATCTCCAATGAAAGTCACTCAACAGCTGCTACCAGGATACAAAACAGAAAAGCAAACTGGAGTTCGTGACCTAGACACAGGAGAACAGACTGTGTATTAAGCATCAGTCTTGCAGGACTAAACAAAAGATTTTAGCAAATTAGTTTTGGTGCTCTAATAAGGTACATATAAGTCTTATCTGTTAGTTTCAGAGTTCAAATACCTAATAAGATTCTTTTTTGATGAGTTAATTTTCCCCCAACATATATGAAAATAACTTTTACTCAGAAAATGAACTTCTTGCACAAAACCTAGAAGTTAAAGGGCATTTGAGGAAAGCTCCTCTGTAACTAGAAGAGGAAAATTCACCCAACTCCCCAACTTCATGGCACCATATCTCTTTTAAAGTATAAACCCATTATATCAACTGCTTCAAATGTACCAAGAGAATGAAGAGGTGAGATGGCCTGAAGAGAAAACAATCAATCAGAAATTGTACTCTCACTAAACTAAAGCAGATCACTGTATTTGTTCAAGGTATAAAACCCTTAAAAATAAATAATTAAAAAATATTAAGAGTAGACGAAAAAACACTTTGAAATTATTAGTCACTCTTAAGACTGCTTCATTTTACTGAACACTATTCATCAGAAAAACAGAAATTGGATCTCTTGGGTAACTAATATTCTTTTAGTATCCTAACTACAACAAAAATAATAACCTTTTTTGATATATTCCAATTCCAATCAAAGTATTCAGGGCAAGCTTGGGGTATTACGGTCAGTAGATTTCCAAAATAAGATTTATCTTCATGGTGTTGAATACTCAATTATACTTTATTCCCAAATCAACCAAATTTTCCCTCTAGACAAGAATGAATCACCTTAAAGGCGAAAGATATTCTCAGATATGCTTCATGCTCTCATTATTTTCTCTTTAAGTAACTGAAGACATCCATAGAATCCTTAATTTAGCATTGAAATAATGTCCAAGAGTAAACTTTATCCAATTACAGTAAAACCTCATCCTATTTATTGTTCAGGGGGTAGAAAACCATCTAAAAAGGCAACATGGAACACAGCATACACTACACCGACAGTAGTTCTAAATTCAGGAGCTTGCTGAATGCAATGTATAGGTCAATTGTAAGCTTCAGAACAACAATATAAAGCAGGTTTCACTATAAAATTTTAGGTGGGTTAAAGATCAGCATCATCAATATTTTACTATTTAAATTCAGAAATAAAATCCAAATGGTATTACGAGGACAAGAGAAACTTAGCACTTTTTGCATCTGGGTACATGAGAGAATCAATAAGGAAATAGTTAATTCACCACTACAGCTTTGTGCATTAAAGACAAGTTTGCAGAAAGCTATGTCTTACAATCCTCCTCCTTTAGTTGCATCAAACACTGTCAGTTCAATGACTTTCTACTTCTTATAGGCATTTCATGCATTTCTTCCCACTGAAAAGTTTTTTCAGATGATCAAACACTAACCTAGATGCAGCAAACCAAATCATCCAAACTGAAAGATAAAAACTATTAGTCAATAACATTGGTTCTTTAATGCTGCATTGTTTCAAACGCAACATCAAATATTTCATATAGAACTGAAATTCGGCTGGGCACGGTGGCTCACACCTGTAATCCCAGCACTTTGGGAGGCCAAGGCAGGTGGACCACAAGGTCAGGAGATCTAGACCATCGTAGCTAACATGGTGAAACCCTGTCTCTACTAAAAATACAAAAAATTAGCCGAGGGTGGTGGCATGCGCCTGTAGTCCCAGCTACTTGGGAGGCTGAGGCAGGAGAACTGCTTGAACCCGGGAGGCAGAGGTTGCAGTGAGCCGAGATTGCACTACCACACTCCAGCCTGGGTGACAGACTGAGACTCCATCTCAAAAAAAGAAAAAAAGAACTGAAACTCACTTGCAGTATTGCCTAAATACTTCTGAAAAGAAAAAACACACAGGAAAAAAAAACAGGTATAAACCAAATGAATAATATAAAATGTCCACATCAACCCCAAATTTGGCTATTCATAAAATGATTTTCAGCATTTTTAGCATATATGCACATCATACATGAAATTATGAAATTAACTTTTGAGAAATCATATTCCAATTCTATAAGGGTATGGGATGTCAGTCTATTTAAAGCATTAAAATCTACTGAACCAAAGGCTGTATTTTGGAATGCCCAATGCTCTGACTAATCAAGTTCTATATATATGATCATCTTTTTTCATCAACAGTAAGGTATCATGGGCTTTTTAGAATGGTCTATTTTTCAAACGTACTGCTATGCATTACAATCATTGATTTTCCAAAACATACTTAAAAAAGAAATAGTAAAATTATTTTCTTCATCATCCTTTCATACTTTTTTTTCCCTTCCCTCTTAAGGTCAAATCTTCGATTTTGGAAACTCAGAATTAAATGGGTTAAACATGGCCATAAGTAATTTTGAGGACAATAAGTGTGGCAATTATTGGTTCTGAAGCTCACCAGTTAGATTCTGTGGCTGATTTACCTGTGAGAAGAATATGACACCAAATGACACTTCAACAGTGCAACCTGTAATAAATCATCACTGCCCAAATCATGTTATTCATGGGTTCTCCTTAAGAGCTATTTTACCAACTTCAAAGACACAATTCAAATGATTGAGTTCTGCCTTCTTGCATTATTTCCAAATTCATTTCACATATTCTGTTATAGGTCAGTTTACCTAAACATAATTTGCAACACTAGTATCTTTCATATGTCTTACAATTTGGATATTGTTTTCAGCATGAAAAATGAATTGGCAAATTACAATAGCGATAGAAACAGCACTTGTGCCACTTTCAGATCACCTGTCAGTGTGAGTAAACTGCCTGCCCACGTGTGCTGCAGAACACTAGGCTGAGATAGACTAATGCACTATTAGCTCTCCAGGCACAGACTTACATTCACTTGTCACATGTTTTTCCAAAGGCCCAAGGAAGATCTAAAGGAAGGTTTTTAGAAAGTTAACATTTTAGTAAGTGTTTCCTTCCAACTCCTATCAAGCTCTTAGTTTATAACCACAAATTCCTTTCCTAAATTCACCCCATCCTCCCCACCATCTTAAAGCTGCATCAAAGACTCTTGGTAAGAGTGAACCCCGACCCAAATGCACAGGATTACCCATCTGGGCTCTGGTCAAAACCACAGACTAACACTCGGGAATCAAGACAGGGCAAGGGCAGCCCCTATTTCAGTGGCACACATACAACAAAGTAACTCTCCTTTAAATTAGAAAAGAAATTAATGTCACAGAATGTTTCCCTATAAAAGATATGTAATAAAGTAATAATATCAATAAAATAGCTATTACTAAAGCAAAGCTTTCATCAATAAGCTTCAAGAACTTTGAAGGAGGAAAATGGCTTCACGAAGTGGTAGTCCAGGTTCCCACAGTGTGGACACTGCTGGACGTTGCTATATTCTGAGAAGTACTGCATTCCGATCCTCACGTCGATCACCGGCTTCCCACAGTGCTTACAGTTCAGGCGGGCCTGGGGGAAACAGACACCATCAGCCACAACACCCCTCCACTACCCAACACTTGTCAAAGCCACCCAAACCAAAATGCTGGGAAACTGATCAAGGGCTTCGTAAAGGATCCCCTTTATTACCAGAAACAGGGAAACAGGGTATGCCTGAAAGACTCCCAACTTCTCTCCTGATATGCAGCACTGCTAGTTGTTTCACCTACTTATGAGAAGAAAATTCTAAACTAGTACTGCCTAACTGAAGTTCCCTAACAATCAGAAACCCCTCCCCCTGGATTTTAAGACAGTGGCTGAAGCTGACTTCCCTCACCCAAACCTCCACGAAACTTCTTTAAAATTTCATTTTTCATTCTACTCTATATAAAACTTGCATTTTCTTTGATGTAAAAATAAAATTTCCCAAGATACTCAAGTAAAATTAGCAATCCAGGAAGTGTGGTGCTGGTCTGAGGCTTCTGGAGTTCCCAGCACCCTGCATCTTCACTCATGCCTAGCCTCTCCTTAACAGCACAGTCCTGGAACCTTTCAGCAATGGGTCCAGGACTTAAGTGAATAACCAGAAATTATAAATAAAACAGACTAAATTTAGACTCATTTAAAAAATGTACTTAAAAAGTATAATCTCAACTTGCTCTCAAAATACTCCTGGGAGGTAGGTAGTATTAGCTGACTTTTAGATAATGCAACTGAGGCACATGTGATAAAGCACCATGCCCAAGACCACGCTTAGAAAGCAGCAAGGCTGGAGTGAACCAAAGCAGCCTGCTGATCCCCAACCACTGCAGGAACTACTTTCCTGTAACCTGAGATAAACACTCTTTTAACTATGTAATCTCTCTGATTAAAAGTGTGATTCTGAGCAAACCTGTCTTCACCCTGTTATGCCTTTCTAAGAATCAATTATTGCTTATTTTTGGCTACATCTTATTGAAGACTTCTCTTGATTCATTAGTAGCGTCTAACACTTGTATCCTCACAGATTTTTTTTAAATTAATAGTAATCGAACATATTTTCCATTTCAGTAGGGTGCCAGAAAAGAAAGGTCTGGGCTTCAATTGTTTTAAGGAAGAAATACAGTGCATGATGAATACCAAGAGGCTGGGTGTGGCAGGATGCTGTTCTGTTTTTCTTCCTAAAGACATGGAAATAATCTCATTGCCTTTCAATGGTGCATCACAAAGACCACCAGAACAGGAGTCACACGGTGCGGTCATGGCTGTGACACAATGTATGTAGACCTGGGTAAAACATCCCAAGTTTGTAGGCCTCCATTGTATGAGGAAATAAGGAGGTTGGTCTAGATCCCAGGTCCTTTCCAGTGCTAGTCTTCTGAGTTAACAGGCTCAAACGTTCTTTCGCTTCCTTATTTCTTTAATTTAAAAGATAATCCTCCACGCTGTGTGTGCAGAGGGGAGCTACTTCCTCTGGTTTCCCTCATGAGCTGGCATTAAGGCATAATAACTATCGTAAAATGCTACAGTGAATAACTACTGATAACAGTAAAGATATTCTCTTTAGAAAAATCAAGCCATAATGCTAAAGACATAAAACTATACAGTAACTAATAAAGTATGTATCAGCTATTTGCACTACAAAACCAGGCTGGAACACTTTAGAGCAAAGAAAAATTTCTCTCCTGCCCATGACAGTATCAAGGAATTATGTAACAAGCTATTTTCTTTCCCAAGCACTTGGAAATAAAGCAAGATACTTCCAAGGATTTTGTCTCCTGTGATTCTATAAGGTTATTTGTGTTTTCATATGTGAATACCTCCCTCTTTTTCTGATGACAGCTAAATTTCAGATGTTCTCATAGCATGAGACAATGCCTCCTTTTAGGAGTGCTTTAAGGATTACAACCTCAAACACCTTACAAGACAGGCAATTCCTAGATAACTGTACTATCCCACAGAAAGAAAACAACAAGAAAATCCTATTTAAGAAAGTGACTTTCTTCCTTTTGAGTAACTTTTTTTCTATTATACATTTAGTATAAGCTAATCATACAGAATCTTAGAAAATATACTCAAGGAAAAAGAGAACTAAAGGCATCTTTCAGCCTCCCACCTCTGAGACCATCTGGTAACAGGTTAGCAATTCCCTTTTCATGCTCACTTACTTACAAATGCAAGCATATTATTATGCCATTTTATAACCCATTCTTTTGACCTAATATACTGGAAATGCTTCCCACATAATTATATGTTATACACTATCCCTTTTAATGACTGCACAGTATTCCACTAAATGACTACATTACAAGTAGTAACTCAGCCATCATTGCTAGACTGAATTTCTTCTTTATTGCCAGAAGCATCTTCCTTACATTCACTTGGGGACAGAAGCCTACTATCACCCACTGCTCCCTCAGTGTGTTCAATACCTACCTGACAACATGGAGAGGCAGCCAGAATGTCGTAGGTATACATAGTGCCCAGCTGGTGCCAGCTGCCATCCCACCGTGACTTACACTTGATGCAGATGATCTTGTGAACCCCTTCCAGGCAGTCCACGCACACCGCATACAGGTGCATGAGTCTCCCTGTGCACAGAAGACACAAGGCTCTGAGTGGCCATCATGGAAATCATGTTTCATCTCCAAGGGGATAAAAAATGTTTCATCTACCAATTATAAGCAAAGATTTTATCTTTTGGATACATATAAAAAGAAAAATCAATATTTAGTACACAAGCTGTCCTTTCAGGATAATGATGAACTACTAGTTATTGTCAATAAAACATGTATTTTAAGTTCAAGCGTATTAAAAACTTGGCTTCAATTTGCTTTTCCAAAAAGTGCTGCTGGACTTACATAATGGGTCCATCCAAATTCAAGAAACAAAAGCCACATATACTCAAAACCAGCCTGTACTGTATTTACGCAGGACTTCCTGCTCAAAACTTTATGTTTAGCATATAGACTTAACCAATAACATTGGTCTTGTCACAAGCTCTCACCCCCTGACAAGTCCATCATAAAAATCAAGTCTGTCTTGGGGACTGATAGCCCAAAATTACACCACAACCAAAATTACTATGTTAACTATCCTTGTTCTCAAAATGCTCAGCCATCACCACATCTAATTTAGGAACCAGAATTGTATCTTACTTGTAATTTTTTAAAAGAAGTTCAACATTTTATTCACTGAGCTCTTAAAAGTTACAACATGATCCCCCTCCATTAGTTGATAACATCTTAATGTTTATAAAGGAAAGATGTCATCCTAGTGTATATGGAAGCATCACAGTTTAAATAATTAGGGAAAAGTCAGAATGCCCAGAATCTGCCCAGGCAACATATAACAGCAACATTTCTGCTCTCTGTGTGGGACCCAGGGCGCTTCCCCATGTAAAAAACTACCATCAGGAGAACACATAATCCTAAGTGGCCTCATATTCAGAATGTGCTGCTCACTGCCATCAGTCAGACTGTGGGTCTTCAGCACTCAGTAGTAAGGACCAACCTGCTCCCTACCCGATGGAAAGGTATATATGTTCCATCTACAGTACTTAGGGGGAGCCCTTCGTTCGCATTTGCTTGCATGACCCCCTTCCTCCTTCAGTGCAAGAACCATGTCTTATTCATCCTTGTAGACTCAGTGACTATCACAATGTCTAGGATGTGGAAAGCACTTTGTAAGCGTATGTTGGGTAAATGGATGGGGCATGTTAACAGCCAAAGACAGCATAACCTTGGGGGCCTTTATGCCAAAAAGGGGAAGGATGACAAGAACTTCTTGAAATGCCGCCCACCTCTGCTCTATGGCATTGAAAATAAAAGGGTCTCACATGCCCCATCTACTCTAGCCTTGGGGCATGTTAGGAAGTCCATTCAAGGATCCAGGAGCCACTGGAAACAACTTCATTTGCACTCTTCATCCTGCTTACTCAGTGCAATTCCCAAACATTCACAGGTACAGAGGTCACAGCTAAGAAGGGTAAGGGCAGCCTTAGACACAGAAGTCAGGTGTTGCTAACAATGACCATAATGATGAAGACAGAGTAACTTTTACTAAGAGTTAACCGAGGGTATGGCACTATGCTACCAGCTCCATGTGAATCATTTCATTTAACCCTAACAGCACCATTACAAAATAGGCATTACTGTTGCTCCCACTTCTGAGAGTAGGAAGTGAGGCTTAGAAGCTGAGCAGCTTGCCCAAGTTCATGAGATAATTAAGTAGCAAGTCCAGACTGATTCATGTCTCTTGGATCCATAACCTACAGGTAAACTCACAGGAACACTTGGTCTGGACTCAGTCTAGATTTGTTTCAGTTCTACTAAACATTGTCCTGACCACAGAGAATTTTGAATTTCTAAACCCTTTGTGAATTTAAACCAAAAGCCGATTCTCTGGAGAACAATCACATGTGGTTCAAAGTGGTAAAGAAGCCCAATAAGAACTTCTTAATTAGATCAATCTTAATAAATTATTAAAGCTAAACAAAACCTATTTTCAGAGGAAAAGAGAGCAAACAAAGTCCAGAGACAGAGTCCAGGGAGGGCAGTGAGGGGTAAAGGGCAGGGCGAGGAAGTAGTAATCCAGAGAGGGCCACTGGACACAGCAAGTACTGCAGCATTGTGTCAGCCCTGCACGCTATGCAATCCTGTGGCCTGCAGTGTAGTGTGGCCCTTCTATTGGAGTTGAAAATGCTTTTTAAAACACGTGGTCGGGCTAGGCACAGTGGCTCATGCCTGTAATCCCAGCACTTTGGGAGGCTGAAATGGGATGATCATTTGAGGCCAGGAGTTCAAGACCAGCCTGGGCAATAATACAGTGAGACCCCATCTCTTAAAAAAGTTTAAGGCTGGGCACAGTGGCTCATGCCTGTAATCCCAGCTCTTTGGGAGGCCAAGGCGGGTGGGTCACCAGAGGTCAGGAGTTTAGATCAGCCTGGCCAACATGATGAAACCCTGTCTCTACTAAAAATACAAAAAAATTAGCTGGGCGTGGTGGCAGGCACCTGTAGTCTCAGCTACTCATGAGGCTGAGGCAGGAGAATCACTTGAACCCAGAGGCAGAGGTTGCAGTGAGCCGAGATCGCAGGATTGCACTCCAGCCTGGGCAACACAAGCGAAACTCCGTCACAAAACAAAACAACAACAACAACAACAACAAAGTTTAAAAAAATTAAATAAGCCAAGTGTGGTAGCTTGAGCCTGTAGTCCTAGCTACTGGAGAAGCTGGGCAGGAGCACTGCTTGAGCTGAGCAGTCCAAGGCTGCAGCAGCTATGATCACTCTGTTGCTTTCCAGCCAGGGTGACAGAGTGAGATAGAAAAGAAAAAAAAGAAAAGAAAAAAGAAAAGAAAAAGAGAGGAGGGCAGGGGAGGGGAGGGGAGGGGAGGGGAGGGCAGGGGAGGGGAGGGGAGGGCAGGGGAGGGGAGGGGAGGAGAGGAAAGGAAAGGAAAATGGAAGAATGCATGGTCAGTAATTGGTGATTAAAGACATGATTTACATTTTCTTACTACAAATAAGATGGCATGGATTTCTCAAAGATGTGGCAATAAAAATGACGACATGTGGTCAAGGACTCACTTGTGGCAATGATGACTTCTCTGGTAATAATTAAATACCCTGATCTTCAGGTTTTATATCAAACGTTCAACTTCTCAGTATCTTTGTGATGCACATCTAATGTGCGCATTATCTATTTATGTATGTCTATGTTTTGATGTGTATATACACACACACAAGTACTTCGGCCTAATTTTTACCTCTTTCTTCATCTGCTCCTTGCAAAGTACCCTCAAGATTTGGTCATGGATTTATCACATCCTCCTTCCTTTTCTTTCTCTTTTCTTCCTATCCAAGAGCTCTTCCACCCTTAGGATTTTAACCACCACTGTTACAAACTCCCCAGTGTTCAACTCAAATGCTTATTTTTAACTGTGTCTGCTAGACATCTCCACACAAAAGTCCTAACATCCCTTCAAACCCAAGACTCACGAACCTCATCTTCTGCCCCCAAAACCAGGCCCTTTCTCCACCTTTACCTACCCATCTCCTTTCTCTACTCTTCCACCATTTATCTGGTCTAGAAACAAAGTGAATTTTGTTTCTGAATTTACAAGCTATAATTTTTCTTTAAAATAACCTCTTGACAATATCCCCTCCCTTCCATTCTGTCCACACCTTAGCATTCTTTTATATCCTTGCATCTAGACTACAAAGTCTCAACTCTGTCTGTAGATCCCACCCCTTTCAAACCCCTTTCCTGTCCCTTTCCTCCACGTGACTGCCTGCTTTAAAAAAACGTTGAAAATCTGTCCATTCACATTCATAAAGAACATATAGCAAAGCTCTTTATTATGGCTTGAAAGTACTTCTGCAATCTATTCTCTCCCTATCTTACTCCTTTCCCGCTCTAGAACACCCTTGGCTCCAACCAGTTCTCTCCCTATCTCCTGATCACAACCTGCCCCTCTTCTTTTTAACCACCCTTCCTTTGCTTGCAGGCACTCCCTCCTCATCAACAAACACCTGACCTGGGTAGACCCTCTGCTTACCAAGATCCAGCCCACCTTTTGACATCAGCATTCATGCTGCCTCTTTTTATGAACCCAGCCAAAGTGGTCCCTTCCTCTGGAAATTAAAGGATACTTAATGTACATCATATCCAGGTGTGATACTAGAACTTGAAGCCTGGTAAGTTACATTTTATAAAAGCATCTTATCCTAAGATTATAAATTGATGACAAGCAAGAACTGATAGTACCCAGAATGTGTGAAATCCGTAAGTTTGATCAACAGATGAATGGATTACATGAAAATAATTTGTCCATTACAGATAGAAAAAGAACACTACTATTCTCATATATGCTGTACCCATATTCATCTTCATAAAAAATATTTCAAGTTTTATGATGGAGAAATAAAGGTGTTTCCATCCACTTCCCTCTAAAATTACCCCTAAACAGGATAAAAAAACAAAAACACAAACTCCATCATGAAACAATGAAGTTATTTCAACCCTGAATCAAACTATATGAAGTCAGAAAGTGCAGTGAGGGATAGTAAATGGTTAAGCTCTGAAACTGGACAAGCACTGGGGAGTTTGTAGGGAGATCGTAGGGGGCAATAAATTACAAACAACCATAAATTCTATGCAGCACTTTCCATCAAAAAACACAGTATTTCAGCATCATCTGAACCTGGGCTAGACTTAGGACTTATGCTGATGAACAAAATGTGACAGGAGTGATGTTACTCAGTTCCAAGCTTAAGCCTCTAGAGACAGACTCTGCAGCTTCCACTCATATCTCTTGAATGCTATCCTGAGAGCACCATGTGAAAAAGTCCAAGCTAGCCTATTGGAAGATGAAACTACATGGAACATAAAACAAGTCATTCTGGCTGAGACCCCCTAAGCCAACCTAACTGTCCTAATCAATCCACCCACAGAATTGTGAGAAGTCATTAAATTATCCTTTTAAACCACTAAGTTTTGGAATGTTCTGCTTTATAACAAATGCTAAAAGATATAAGGTAAAGTTAGTTACAATTCTCAAAATGAACGAGACTACTCTCTCTGCAATTTCAGCTCCCTTTCCTTGCTCAGAAAGGTAGCACAGGAAATTACATACATGAAACAAGAAGAGCATGCTATTAAAAGGAGCTCTTGGAAATCAAAAATGTAAGAACAGAAAATTTTAAACTCCGTAAAAACACCAGAATAAAAAGTCAAGGAAATTTTCCATAAAGCAGAAAAAAGAGATGAACAGGGCCATGTATATATTATATATCCTTTATTATATATAAAATAAAGGAGTTCTCCACTCCAACAAAAGATAATCTAAGGGGTCTAATGTCTGATTAATACAGAGTTTCACAGAATTTTTTAAAAGTGAAAATAGGGTAGAGGAAATTATCAAAGAAATAATACAACAACAAATTTCTCCAAATGGAAGATGGTAACTTTATAGAGCCAAAGGGCCAAGAGAGTGCAGAAAGCACAACAAACAGAGAAAACTGTGTAAAAGACCAGCATATGGTGAAATTAGGGATATATGAAGAAAATCTTAAAACCTTCACGGAGGGGTGGAGATGGAGGCAAAGACAGGAATAAGAGTAACATCAGACCTCTCAAAATAGCGACATTGTAAGATGGGAGACAGTAAAGAAATGTCTTCAAAATTCCGAGGGCAAAATATGTATAACTTAGAAGACTACACCCAGCTAAATAGCAATGAAGAGTGAAGATAAAATCAAGATACTCTCAAGATGTTCAAAGTCTCAAATCATCTATTCCCTTTCTCAAAAAGCTCCTGGGGGATGTTTCCTAAAAGCTGAGAGAACAAACCGAGAAAAAATAAAATACTGAGATCCAGGAAACAAGATTTTAAAAAATAGGACAGAAATGAAGGCATTCCTAGAAGGACAGCAATGTGGTACACCAGGTCCTGAGTGCACCAGGACAGGTAGAAGCAGGAGGGTAAGAGTCTCCATGAGGGGCATTTTCAGGGGCAAAATTTTTTTTTTCCAAAAAAATCTGACAGGTATGTGGAAATGTTTCTGAAAGATGGTTTGTAAAGCTGCTGGAGAGTGAGAACTAGCCAAGGTTATTAAAAAAAAAAACCTATGCAAATGAAAATAATCAATTAATCCTAATAAAAACAAAAGGAGTCCTAGAATATACGGTACTATATTATAAGAAAAAACCCCATACTTCTTGGCTCAATATTAAATATATATTCACGTTAGTAAACATTAAGGATTTAACCAAGAATTGTGGTATCTCATCCTGAGAGGGAGGAGGAGGGGGATGCATAGTCATCCACCTTCAAAGCCAGTCAATAAACAGATAATATGTAAAACTGGAGAATGAAGACAGCAGTATTTACAATCATGATGTTAAAAACTTGAAGCATAAGCTAAGATTTGAAAATGTTTGTCTGGGTACTGACACAGCAGGGTTGGCGGGAAGGAGACATGTAGGGATATATCATTTTTACAACAAGCTTTTTAGCACACATTTAAAGTATAAACATGTTATATGTGATGTGTCTCACCTTTATGGAAGTTCAGTAGTTGTATATGAACTGACAGATTTCTTATACTAACCAACCTCATCTTATTCAATTTATGGCTGAAACATACTAAGTCCTTACATGTCATCCATAGGAATAATAAGCTTCCCCATCGCCCCTCCCTCCATCCACCACCACCACCAGGCTAATGCCTGAGCTTTCAATAATCCTGTTTACCTTTTGCTGCTATCAAGACAGTCTCATCTTTCATAACTTCAAAATTAATTCAACTAATCTAAAAACACCTTGGCCCTTTTCTGACCACTGCTTTTCCTCGCTGTTATAAGGATCAAAGAGGATGCACGGCTAGTTGGACCCATTAAACAGGTTTACAGTAAGTGACAAATATGCAAAAACTCCACTAACTTCCTTCCCCATTATGCAAAACCACACGCCAGCAATCCTCTCTTCAAATTACAGAACACACACACAAAATTATCCACTAGGACAACTGTACTTGGTACTGCCACATCAGAGTAAAAAATCACCACGTCACTGGGCGAAGCTGAAATATTCAAATGTTACCTAGCACCTGACTAGAACAAAGAAACAACATTGGTGAAAACTAAGCCAAAATAGAGCAATCCGTCTTGTTTGCTGTTTGGTTTTTAACAAACAGAAAGCAGGCAAGGTGAATTAACACCTATACCTTGAAGGTGACAAGGAACATCATATTCGATCTCATCATGTCTGGACGGGCTTAGGAACAGAGTTCCATCCACCAGTGGGAATTGTTCGAACACCGGGAGTGCCCGGTGGCACAGGGCACAGTTTACTACGTTTCTGTGGCTGGCACTGAGCGCGGCCAGAATGAACTTCCGCAAGTCCTCCCCCTGGCCCACTTGGGCATCGTCTTCCATGCGCACGTGGAAAGTGTTCAGCTTATGCCTGGGGATGTGAGTGAGGAGCTCGGAGAGGTCCAGCCGCCGAAGGAACTGCACGGGGGTGTCGAAGTGTCCCCCCCTGTGAACTGACAACCCCGCAGGGCTGTAATCAAAGTGGGCATTTCTGAACACATGGCTCCCGGTCATGGCCTTCTTGTGAGGCTCCAGATGGATGGCGTTCTTTAAGAACTCCCCGAGGTATCTGGAGGAGCGGGGGCCGCTGAAGTGGGCGGGAGAGAGGATGGAGTAGCCCGTGGGTGGGGACTGGCCCGGGGAGCCGCCGGGGGAGCGGGCACCGTAAGCCGTGGCACCCACTGCCTTCTCCTGGGAGTTCTGCCGGTCCATGGAATGCCGGCGGGGGAGGTCGTGGCTCGGGCCTTTCTGGGGCTTATTTGGCGGCCTGCACTTTTTTGCCTCCTCCGCCGCCTCACCAGGGGGCCTCCCTGTGTTCTTCTCGGAGCCAGACTTCTTCTTTTTCTCGTCCTGCATCCGCTTCACCTGGTACCAGTCTGTGTCCTTCTTCAAGTGGCCCTGGCCACAGCGGCAGGAGCAGAAGCGGAAGGCCAGGTCGTAGCCCTTCTTTGTCCACATGTTCTGGCGGCACTGCTTCTCATTCCAGCTGCGCGCACGGCCGATGCAGTTGAACTGGACGAGGATGCTGCTCTCCCACTCGTAGAAGCACTGCAGGTGCATCCAGGTGCTGCAGGGGCAGTGCTCGTTGTTGCACACCACCTTCTGGTAGTCGTCCTTCTCCAGGTCCACTGGCCTCCCGAAGCTGCAGATCAAGGGAGTGGCACATGGGGCTTCTGGGGGAGGAATAGAGAGAGAACAGATTTCAGGTTTTTGGATTAGGGATACTCAACCTGTACTTGCAACAGTATGGTGTAAGGTTTTTCTAATACATGAATATAATGAAAGGCAGTTCCAGGGTTCCTTTAAAGATGAATCACTCCAGTGAACCAGGGAATAATATAAGTAGCTTCATCACTACTTAACCAACCAGTCCGGTGGAATCTCTAAAAAGGGCCTTCAAAGCCCTTCATCCCGACCTTTAGGCTGTCCTGAATACCAGAAAGATGCTGAAACATAGACGAACTCATGCCCATTTCTCATCTAAGGTGGTTTGACACCTAATGTCAGGGATAATGCATCAAACTAATTTGTTGGTCTAAACAAAATTACAAAGACGGGCTGTGAAGGGAAAAACCAGAATTCTTCCAAAGCTATCAGGACAGGAAGTGGGAATAACATAGTTATACTCTTTCTTAAGTACATGTCCCACACATGGTGCAAATAGCCAAGCCGGTTCCCAGAAAGGACAGAAAACATGGTGACAGAAAGTAGAATCCACTAACCCAATTCTTAAGAAATAAACATGATTCATGGATATGGGAACTCCACTGATTCCTTATAGATATTCAATGATAACTGAACATCTGAACTTAGAATTTATTTCTAAAATGTCAAAAAGACATGATAGAGTCGTGAAAAAAAAAAAAAAAACAAGTGGTTGCCACGGGGGGTGGGGGATGAGCAAGTGAAACAGAGGATTTTTAGGGCAGTGAATCTATTCCTATGATACTATAATGGCAGATACATGTCATTATACATTTGTCAAAATCCATAGGATGTACACCACCAAAAGGGAACCCTAATGTCAATTATGAAATTAAGTGACAAAGATGTGTCAATGTAGGTTCATCGATTCTAACACATGGGCTATTCTGTGTTCATAGTGGGGGAGGCTGGAGGAGGGCAGGACGTATATGGCAACACTCTATACTTCCAGTTTTTCTGTGAACTTAAATCTGCTCTAAAAAATAAAATCTGTTTTTTAAAATGACAAATAAAAGGACATGCATGTGTAAGTCCCAGTTCCATGGGATACTAGCTGTGTAAAAGTGAACTGGTTATTTCATCTGTTTAATCTTCAATTTCCTCAACCCTAAATGGGCATAATTATAGTAGCTACCTTATAGAGATTTTCTGAAGATTAAATAAGAAATGCTTATAGAGTTTAGCACAGTACCTGGCACATAAAGGATTACTAATGTAGTTGCTGCTGTTCTTGTCGTTAACTGACTGTGACACAGCTTGCGATATTTTTATTTATAAAAGAAGCTGTGTAATGGGTGGCCAGAGGTGGAAAGGGGCTAAGGCAGAGATGGCAAAACTGACCAAATGTGGGGCCAAACAGGGAGACTGAGAGTCTCATAGTGCAGGACCAAGGAAGCATACCTGTTGCCACAGGCCCAAAAGAGTGGCTGCCGGTTGTATGAGCGGGGGCTGGTGCGGCTTACAGGCCGGGATGAGAAGGGTGCTTCAGGGAGTCACACAACTAACAGACTTCCCCACTTGTGTCTTGGCATTTCTACAATTTTCAATACAATTCATCACTCCCTTACACTCTTGCTTGCATTTCCGTAGTGTTTTATACCATGCAGTTCTTTTGCCTCCTGATCCCCAAAGTAAGTACTCTCCAGGACCAGTGCTCAGCATTTCTCTCCTAATCCTCTAGGCAGAAGCTAAAAACTACATCACCACTTCTTAATGAGGGCACTATTATTAAGTGCCCTCTTCCTGTAATCTGGACAATTCTCTTCCTGTAATGCGCTGCAAGAAGCATCTGCAAGAAGCATCTGCACAGCACACTGCAAGAAGCATCACTGGGCCTGAGCACTCAGTATCTGTAGCCCACCTACCCCACCTTCCCCATCATGATACCCCCAACGTTCGTAACACTTTCGAAGGGCCCCTTTGGGGGGCAATACTACTCTCCCAATTGGGAACCACTGGGCTTGGTCATGAAGCAGTTTAGATTATGTGTATAGATGACAGAAGCTAAAGTCAGACTCCCAGCCTCAGAGTTCTGCTGTAGAAAGCTTCCCCGGTGGCAGAGTGGGGTACAGGACTGGAAGTAGGGAGGCCAGAGGGAGGGTGCTGCAGGTTGAGAAATGATGAGTGCCTGTGCTTCAGGAGCAGCATGAGAAGACACAGAGAGAGAGAGAGAATGCTGATGGACAGCAATGTGGGAGCGGGGCAGGGAGGATGAAGAAGTCTTAGGGCTGCCCTACTTAAGACCCACCGACTTGGAAGTGCCTGTGCACCACGGAGGTGAAGAAGACATGAATTTGACTGGAGTTCAAGACATCTAGAGCTGTGAATACAGATGTGGAGTCACTCAGCCACAGATGAAGGTCAAATCCCTAGGACTAATGAGATGCCCAAGAAAAATGTGAGGAGTGGGCAGAGACCAGAGGCCGGGAAAAGAATCCTGGGATGCAAGGACTGGAACCAAGGCTGGAGGAGAAGATTCCCCTGCAGAGATTGGTAAGAAATGAACTAAGAATTTACTGAAAAACAAGTCAGGAGAGAATTACGTCCAGGCAGTTAGGGGACAGCGCAGTGGCTTACACCTGTAATCCCAGCACTTTGGGAAGCCGAGGCGGGTGGATCACCTGAGGTCAGAAGCTCGATACCAGCCTGGCCAACATGGTGAAACCCCATCTCTACTAAAAATACAAAAATTAGCTGGGTGTAGTGGCGCACACCTGTAATCCCAGCTACTCAGGAGGCTGCGGTGGGAGAATCGCTTGAATCGGGAGACGAAGGTTGTAGTGAGTAGAGACTGCGCTACTGCACTCCAGCCTGAGTGGCACAGTGAGACTCCCTTTCAAAAAAATAAAGAATGAAGAACTGCAAAATGTCCCAGAGCACCAAGTAACATCAGTGCTTCTCCACCTCTGCACTACAGACATTTGGGCTGGATCATTCTCTGTTGTGGGAGCCATCCTGTAAGATGCCTAGCAGCAAACTCACGGTCCATCTCACAAAAGCCAGCCCCACTTAGTGTCTCCAGGCACTGCCAGGTATCCCCTAGGGGGCAAAATCACCCCTGGTTGAGAACTCACAGGATGCAATAAGCCTGAAAAGTCCCAACCAAAATGAGCAGTGAGCCAGGGCACTGTCTCCTCAGGGATGATAGAGGGCAGGCAGAGGTGGACAGTGAGGTGAAAAGGCAGAAACAGGGAGACTCCAGGAAACTCTTTCCACATGGTAACTGTAGGGCAGGGAAAGAGCATGGGCAGGGACAGAAGACAGCAGAGGCTGAGCCTTAACCATGTTCATGAGCTCAGGGAATGCAGGCCAAAACCTCAGGACAGCTTAAAGACATACGAGAGGGAACAAACCATGTGACTCCTCTACTCAACAACCTTCCCAACCTTATCCCTGCACACTGAAACACAGACACAACATTCCACCAAATCAATCAGCAGAGGGTGGTGGCAATGTGGACCCATAAAGCCTGTACAAATATTAGTTCTGTCATATGTTACAATTATCCCCTTCAGGTGTGGGATTCCAGGGCCTTGGCAAAATGGCCCTAAACCAATTTGTCTACCTCTATGTATTAATATTTGATCACCGTGGCTTCCCCTTAATCTTCATTTGTCCAAATCCCATTCAGCCACTGACAGCAATTCACAGTTCAGACTCCGCAACCAGACTGCCTGAGTTGGAATCCAGGCAGGACCATTTATGAGCTGCATGCTCTTGGACAAGTTACTTCTCTTTGTGTCAGTTTCCTCTGTATAAAATATAGAAAACAACAGAATGTACCTTTAATGGTTCAGAAGAATGAAATGAAAAAAACTATACACATGAAGTACTGAGAAAGCACCTGGCATCTAGTAAACTTCCTCTCCACTCCTACTGCTTCAAGACCCACCTCTCTACACACCAATTTTACCAGGATTGCCCCCTATCCTGAGTCCAACCCTTCCCCTCCCCTCCCCGATGGTCTGGCCCCAATCTTACTTGAGTCCCTCATCATGGGGACTCTCTTCATAATCCTCACCAGCTGATGACTCA
Source organism: Macaca mulatta (assembly GCF_049350105.2). NCBI lineage: Eukaryota > Metazoa > Chordata > Mammalia > Primates > Cercopithecidae > Macaca > Macaca mulatta. The sequence goes on along the minus strand of NC_133409.1, from coordinate 44,276,930 downwards.
GGAAAGGAAGCCTTTTACTCATCTTAGTGTTCCTGGCACCACTGGGCCCAGGCTTTGTACAACTCCAGTGTTGAATGAAGTCGCATTAAAGACACTGGCTCACCAAACCCGCACATGACAAGAGGAGCAGAAGGGAAAAAGAGAGCTGTAATCCTAGACAGACAGACCTGGATGTACTCAAGCACACCAAAAAGAAGTAGAAGAGTGGTTGAAACTGAGTAAATTTACCAGTCACCTGGGCTGTGACTTTTACAGGCCTTTAAAATGTTAATTGGTCAATTATTAAGTGTAGTTTTTTTAATCTTGATCCTTCAAATGAAGAGCCTTGAAGTGAATGTCACTGAAATGTAACCACAATAACCAAATATTACTAACCCAAGACCAATAAAATCAAATTAGGTCAAAGGAAGATCTAACTAACATTTGCATTCACAATATTCCAAATGTAAATGCTGAGACTGACTTGATATTTCTTTGAAAAGTATTTTCACATTAAAGAAAGGTGTATTAAGAGAGGAAAAATTCTGTATCTTTTCAAAAAGCAGCAAATATATCATTTAACCAATACTGAGCACTTCCTACATGCCAGGTCTTGAGCTAAGAGCCCTAATAGTCTAACAGAAGTGCACACATGGAACACAGATGAGGTACCACAGCTGTGCCCGTCCCTGTCCCTTTAACAGTATTTGTCATGTTCACAGCCATGCTCCACTATTTCCTAACCAGCAAGCCTCTTCCTTGTATAAAGAGCCCCCACTCCAACTTGCCAGCCCTGCTTGTTTACAGTCAGCCACTTTGATGTGGCCTTGCGGGTAGGCTTCAAAAACAAATACAAGGCCAAGAGCATGTTAAATATGCCCAGTAATATGCACAACAGACACCTCACCCTATTACACACCAGCAGGGTGAGGCTCCCGGGGAGACAGGCAAAATGGCGTAACAGGGTGGGCCCTCGGGAATAGTCAGAGGACATCTGACAATGCTTTTGCCGAGGTGTGTTGGCCTCTAAACTCGGACAGTATTTCCTTCAAGGCTCGGTTCAAACACACTTTCCTCCCTCATTAGCACCGCCCCCCCCAACACACACAACACACAAAACACACACACACACACACACACACACACACACACACACACACTGTCCAAACTGGAAAAGCAGCAGGAAATAATAGAAGAGAGGTGTTTGGTGCCAGGTCTGCTCCTGATTAGTTGTTTGACATTGAGCAGTTTTGTTTCCTCATCTGTAAAGTGGGGATAAAATGCTTGCCCTATTCAGTTCATGTACATGGAAACACTATAAAGTTCCATAACAATGTTTACTTATATGCTACTTCTACCATAATTTTACACTGGTGTATTTCACTCCCCAGATAAATGCAAACTGCTCCAATGTTTTCTACTTTTTCTAATGTTTTAAACATGCCATACAGTAGGTATTTAGAAAATAAGTAAGTATGGCCAGGCACAGTGGCTCATGCCTATAATTCCAGCACTTGGGAGGCTGAGGCCAGAGAATCTCTTGAGGCCAGGAGTTACAGAACAGCCTGGACAACATAGTGAGACCCCATTTCCACAAAAATTTTTAAAAATTAGTTGGGCTCAGTGGCATGTGCCTATAGTCCCAGCTACTCAGGAGGCTGAGGCAGAAGGATCAAGCGAGTCCAGGAAATTGAGGCTGCAGTGAGCCTGGGCAAGAGCGTGAAACCTTGTCTCCAAAGAAACAAAGAGAATAGCAGTCCCACAAAGGCATAAATGGAATATAGATTGATCTGATACAACTAAATCTTCAACAGGAGAGATGGGAGAAGGGTATCATACACTCGTGCTACCAACTTCCCTTGGGGCATTAACCTAAACTGTGATAACCTAACAAGCAAAACAGAAAAATGCTCCTTTACACGGAGCTGGCATTGTTTTTAAAAAGTATATGAACCTTCTAAGGCCTGTATTTTAGGTTCATCATCAAGTGTTCAGTACCCAGCTTCTGTTTCTCCTGCTCAAGTTAAAATCAACAGGGTTCATGTGATTCTGGGCAAAAATCTCAAGAGTTCAAGTCTGGACAACAGAGTAGCTAGGCTGAAGTCACCTGGGCCAAGCCAATCTTGTCTCTCCAGCTTTCTTACCCGGCATCCTGCCCTCAGCACTTCAGAACTCTGTGCTCCCCACCTATTGAAAGAGGAGGATCACACTGATTGCCCAATGAGCCCAAATCCCCTGACAACCTCATTCACTGAGGAGCCCCATAAACAGGACATTGCTATTTTCAGCTTTTTAACTGTGAGTTAAATATTTGTATCCTCCTTAAAATAGTTGCCTCATAAGCAGGTGGGGAGTTGGGTGGAACGAAGGTAAGGAGGGTCTTCTTAAGTCACACGAGGCTTTCCAGGCAAAATCTAAAGTAGGGACGACTTAGTCAAATTCATCCATGTAAACCCACTACTGTGTAAATAGGTGTTTAATAAATCTTCTGACGAAGGAAAGAATGACCCAACCAGACTCAGTCCTCTGGTTGTGACCATAGTGCTAGAGAGAGGGTGAACCCATGGGGAGAACCAACCCAGCTGCTGGGGAGGCAGCTACAGAGCTCCAGCCAGGTCTCCCAGACTCAGTCCAGGCCTTCTCTGTCAGGACAGAGCTTGGCCCTCACCCTCACTTCCTCAAACTAACATCACCCAGGTACTTTTTTAAAAAAAAAAAAAAAACGAGAAAAAAAAGGACATGTATGTGTAAGTCCCGGTTCCTTGGGATACTAGCTGTGTAAAAGTGAACTGGTTATTACAAATGTAAGGTTTCAAAACTGTTTTATTAGATCGCTGATTATTCCTCTTATGTGGGAACAAATCCCCTTGTTTGCAGAGAGCATGGTCCTCTTAGGGTATGAATTTCTGACCAGTGTCCTCCATCTCCAGCTTCCACGACTCCCGACTATGCGACATGACACAGAGCCAGCCTGCCTGGATGTGACTCAGCTCTGCAACTTATTAAAGACCTTTGGCAAATCACCGAACTTCCCTGTGCCTCTGTTTCCTCACCTGTAAAATCCTGTAAAATGGCAGAAATAATTTTTTTTTTTCAATTTTTTTTTCTGAGATGGATTTTCGCTCTTGTTGCCCAGGCTGGAGTGCAATGGTGCTATCTCGGCTCACCGTAACCTCCGCCTCCCAGGTTCAAGCAATTCTCCTGCCTCAGCCTCCTAAGTAGCTGGGATTACAGGTATGTGCCACCATGCCTGGCTAATTTTCTATGTTTAGTAGAGACAGGGCTTCTCCATGTTGGTCAGGTTGGTCTTGAACTCCCGACCTGCCCACCTTGGCCTCCCAAAGTGCTGGGATTATAGTAGGCGTGGGCCACCATGCCTGGTCCAGAAATAATAATATTAATACCCTAATAACTAACCCTAAAGGGTTGCCATGAGGAATAAAAAAGTTATTAAAGTAGTTAGAACAGTGCTTGGCACGTACGCACAATTTTTTTTTTTTTTTTTTTTTTTGAGACAGGGTCTTGCTCTGTTGCTCACACTGAGTGCAGTGGCATGGTCATGGCTTACTGCAGCTTCAACCTGCCAGGCTTAAGCCATCCTCCCACCTCAGCATGGGACTACAGGTGCTGGGACTACAGATGCACACCACCACTCCCAGCTGATTTTTTTTTTTTTTTTTTTTTGAGATGGAGTCTCGCTCTGTCGCCCAGGCTGCAGTGCAATGACGTGATCTCCGCTCACTGCAAGCTCCACCTCCCGAGTTCACACCATTCTCTTGCCTCAGCCTCCCAAGTAGCTGGGACTACAGGCACCCGCCACCATGCCCAGCTAATTCTTTGTATTTTTTAGTATAGACGGGATTTCACTGTGTTTGCCAAGATGGTCTCGATCTCCTGACCTCGTGATCCGCCTGCCTCAGCCTCCCAAAATGCTGGGATTACAGGCGTGAGCCACCGTGCCCAGCCCCAGCCGAGTTTTTATAAAAAAAATTTTGTAGAGATGGGGGTCTCACTCTGTTACCCAGGCTGGTCTTGAACTCCTGGGCTTAAGTGATCTTCCTGCCTTAGCCTCCCAAAGTGCTGGGATCACAGGTGTGAGCCACTGCACCTGGCCAAGCACTGTTTAACTATAAGCAATTGTTAATAAACACCATATCACTTTATATTACTTGTCATAAAAATCAAGGGATTTTGAACAAGTTCAGAGCAAAGTCACAACCAGGAAGTGGCCATCCATCCTCCTTTCTCCACGTTAAGTGCAAGGCTGGCTAAGTCCACCAGGAGTTGAGCACTTCAGTATATTCACCCCTTCTCATTTGCCCCCTTTTGCTACATGCAGGCACACACCTTCCTCCACCTGTGCCTCGCCTCAATCCTGTCCCAATCCCAAATCCCTTCCACATCTTCCCAAGCCCAGGGAGGTGCCAGCCTCTCTTAGCTGGGAAAGTACCATCCCGCTCTCTGCAGCCCTCTATATTACTCTTGGGCCAAATGTTGCCACTTGCATGCTCTCCCAACTTACACTTTTGTCGATCATGACTTTCTATGTGTGCTTTAGGCTTATGAGGGGCAAGAAGTAGAGTGCTTCTTCACAACAAAGCAGTACAGCATGCATAAAGTAATTCACTCAATATTTACTAACTAGTTTCAAAGAAATAGAAGGAAAAGGAGACCTTCAAAATTATCTTCTTCTAACCCCGTGAAGATGTTCTTCCCAGTGTCAGACAAATAAGTACTCTGTTATATTGTCAAGAGGCGTGTGAACCAGAGCAACTCTACCTTAAAAACGAGCTGGGTAAAATGAGGCTGAAACCTACTGGGCTGCATTCCCAGATGGTTAAGGCATTCTAAATCACATGATAAGACAGGAGGTCGGCACAAAATACATATCATAAAGACCTTGCTGACAGAAACAGATTGCAGTAAAGGAGCCGGTCAAAACCCACCAAACCCAAAATGGCGACGAGAGTGACCTCTGGTCATTCTCATTGCTATACTCTCACTAGCACCATGACAGTTTACAAATGCCATGACAACACAAGGAAGTTACCCTATATGGTCTAAAAAGGGGAGGCATGAATAATCCACTGCTTGTTCAGTATATCATCAAGAAATAACCATAAAGTGGGCAACCAGCAGCCCTTGGGACTGCTCTGTCTATGGAGTAGCTATTCTTTTATTCCTTTACTTTCTTAACAAACTTGCTTTCACTTTGCACTGCGGACTCACCCTGAATTCTTTCTTGTGTGAGATCCAAGAACCCTATCTTGGGGTCTGGATCAGGACCCCTGTCCTGTAACAATATGTTAAACCTAAGCCATCTTTCCTTAGCATGGGTAACAGCGATTTCATGAAGCATGACTGCATTTTATTCATGGGACATGGTTCTGAAGAACTTACATAATTCAGAACAGATTATTCCATAGTCTAGAGTATGGGGAACGCACACTCAGAACACAGACACGTGCAGTTATTGTGCTGTATTTCTGCTTTACTCATACTTTTTAATTCTATCAGCATTGACTCTCATACTTCTGAGTTTATTTCATAAATTAACAGCGTGTCATGTCCTGGTATCTTTTATCACATCTAATTTCTGTTCCAAAGTTACTGATTTCCAGGATGTTTTTCAGCACTAGTATTAGCACACTTAGGTGATATTTTGAAAGCTACAGGCTGGATGCAATGGCTCACGCCTATAATTCCAACATTTTAAGAGGCCAAGGCAGGAAGGTCACTTCAGCCCAGGAGTTCAAAACCAGCCTGGGCAACATGGTGGGATCTCATTTCTATCAAAAAAAGAAAATACAAAAATTAGCCTGGTGTGGTGGCGCATGCCTGTAGTCCCAGCTACTCAGGAGGCTGAGGTGGAAGCACTGCTTGAGCCTGGGAGGCAGAAGGTGCAGTGAGCCAAGATCATGCTACTACACACCAGCCTGTACGACAGAGCCAGACCCTGTCAAAGAAAAAAAAGAAAAAGCTATAATAAAGATTATAAATTATAATGGTGAATGTAAAAAGTAATAATAATAATAATACAAATGTCACCAAAATCCTTACAGAAGTTCTAGCAATGAGAAGAGTTCACATAATACTGCTACAAGTTACTATTTCTGTTTATAAGAAAATAAAAACATATAAACTATAAACATTTATAAAATATAAACATATAAAATATAAAAAATATAAATGATGCCACTGTGTAAGAAAGCATTTTTATAATTCAGTTGACCTGACAGCTTTCAAAATATGAAATGGCTTCACACATAATTTGGGAAAACATGCTTACTGAAATTTTGCACACAATGTGAAGCTTTTATTAATATTATTTGTATGTGATTAGTTGAAATTTGCATAATTCAATTTGTATATAATGGGATCACACTGTACTGGAAAACAAATTAGCAGGCTGCCTTTTCTCTTGTTTGGAGATTTAGATCTTGAGGGTACTAAATCATTGAAAACTACGCAGCATCCTAGCACGAACGTGCACTGCATAATGTGCTCTGAAGGAAATGTAGATTCAGGAGCTCTTGGAACCAAATCACACTATCATAAAATGGGAAGAAGACTCCAGACTAAGCATATGTGTTAAATGTATGTATGTATATGTACATGTGCATATACAGTCATGTGCCATATAATGACGTTTGATTCAACAATGAACTCCATACACAACAGTGGTCACATAACAGCGTAACTAAACTGACAAATTCCTATTGCCTAGTGACGTCCTAGTATACCTATCTCATTTTTCCCTACATTTAGGGTAGCCTAAGTGTACAGTGTTTATCAAAGTCTACAGTAATGTAATGTCCTAGGCCTTCAGATTCACTTACTGACTCACCCAGAGTAACTTCCAGTCCTGCAAGCTCCTTTCATGTGTAAGTGCCCTACATGTGTGTACCACTGTTTATCTTTTGTACTGTATTTTACTGGGCATTTTCTATGTTTCTGTATGTTTAGATGCATAAATACCATTGTGTTCCAACTGTCTACAGTATTCAACAAACCTGATGTACAGGTTTGTAGCATAGGAGCAACAGGGTATACCATCTGGCCTAGGTATGTAGTAGGCTATACTTTGTACAAGTACACTCTACGATGTATGCCTTTGGATGAAATCACCAAATGACACACTTCTTAGAATGTATCCCTGTCATTAAGCAATGCATGACTGTGTATGTACAACTGTGGAGAAACTGTCCAACCAGTTGTTAAACAATCCTTTTTTTAAAGACTTCTTGTCAGTCTTTAGTGCCGTATTCCAATATTATCCTTGCTTAGGAAAATAATCTTGATTTTTTTATTATCCATATTAATGTCCTCCTTTGTCAGCACAAATATTCAAAATGTGGCAATACTCAATAATCTTGATTTTGATTATCCATATTAATGTCCTCCTTTGTCAGCACAAATATTCAAAATGTGGCAATACTCAAACCTCTTTATTCATAGTTTATCTATGTGATTTTCATTTACTACGTAAATTACAACGTAGTGTCCCAAATGTTGGACCTGCTTCTTCTCCCTTGATGAGCTCCAAAATGGTGCTTGGAGGCCAAAGGCCATGGCTGATTTGGCCCCTTCCCCTTACCTCTGAAATCCCAATGACTTCTGCTGAAAAGACTAATGACTTTATCCCTTCCCTAGTCTGCCCAACAGGTAAAGCATATGACTGCATGATTAAATGGCAACATGGGTCATCTGTAGACCAGTTACTGGTTAGAAAATACAACTCACAACTCCCTGCTGTTCAAAATCTTCTAAAAGCTCAACTGATAATAGGTGATATGATGTCTACATATCCCCTAGATCAGAGTTCCAATGGGTCAGTTTGGCCTGCATTGTGTCTTATTAAACCAGTCCAGAGTTTTTGTTATGGAATGTGAATCAGAATGCTGTTTTGGTACAGCACACATTCTCCAGGTAGCTAGGACTCCCTCTCTACCCTATTCAGATGCAGTCTGTCCTCCATATCTGTGGGTTCCACATCCATGGATCTGACCAACTGTCAATGGAAAAAAAAAAAACGGATGGTTGTGTCTGTACTGAATATACACAGGTTTATTTTTCTTGTCATTATTCCCTAAATTTACAGTATAACAACTATTTACATAGCATTTACATTGCTTTGATACCACAGAGCTAGGGAAAGCGGGTGGGACTAACACAAGTTAAAACGCCACAGCTTACTGTTTTTATTATGATTCAGTCCTTTCTCTTGAAAGAACGCTCTTAGAATTACTGTAAGCCTTTGGTTAATTTCCAGAGTTCTGAAAAAGTTAATTTTGGTAATTCTTGCCAGTGTTCTTATTGCTCTCATGGAGAAGCAAATTTCTGGAGGCCCTTACTCTGCCATCTCAGAAGTCCATCTTAATAAAAATTTAAGTTTATATATATATATATTTTGTTATAGGAAAATATGATAGGATGATCAACAAAATGCTTTTAAGCAGGACAACACCCTGTCTTAGGATCAAATTCTGAGTACAAACTGAATGGAAATAAAGAAAAGAATGTAAAATTTCTATTATGTTTTTAGGCCGGGCACAGTGGCTCATGCCTGTAATCCCAGCACTTTGGGAGGCTGAGGCAGGAGGATCCACCTGAGGTCAGGAATGTCCAGCCTGACCAACATGGCGAAACCCCGTCTCTACTAAAATTACAAAAATTAGCTGGGCATGGTGGTACATGCCTGTAATCCCAGCTACTCGTGAGGCTGAGGCAGAAGAATCACTTGAACCTGGGAGGCGGAGACTGCAGTGAGCCAAGATCGTGCCACTGCACTCCAACCTGGGCAACAACAGAGCAAAACTCCATCTCAAAAAAAAAAAAAAAAAAATATATATATATATACACCCATATATATATATATAATTTTTTAAATGGATGATAATGGTTACCAAGTTACTATGATAATTAGGATTCTGTTTGCATAAAAGTAAATGACAATGTTTACAATGAACTGGAAACTTTTCATTGATCCTCAGCATCTATTTAAGCCTTTAAAAAACTGGGTGTGACAACTTAAAAATGTACAAGAACCCTGGTTTTTTTCTAATTCTCTTAGGAGATACACAGCAAAAAAAAAGTTTGATTGATTAATACCTTCAGATCGGCATTCTGAAACCTTGACTATGATCATGTCATACACACATTCAGAAACCTCAGAAACTCGGACTAATGCTCCAAGTGCTTGGGTCATGTTCAAGGAGCTCCTGTAATTAGGCCCCAGCCTTGCTTTTCCATGTGATCACCAGCTATGGTAAAGTCTCTGCTTCAGCCTTGGCCCATCCCTGTGGCTGTAACATGGAAATTAGATGAGAAGAGATGGGAGTGCACAAAAAAGTTAACTGCAGCCCACTGATGCTCCACACTGTACCTCAAATTCACAGGGTGTTTAAGAATCATTTCCTATATACTACTAGGTACTCACAAAAATTAAAAATAAAAAAATTTTTAAAGAATCATTTCCTGATTAACTGGCAAGTATTATTTAAATGAAAACTCAAAAGGTTTTAATATAAATTTCCTCAAATATTTTTAAGATCTTTTTTTCTACTAAAAATAAAGACACTAAGCACTGCACATAAAGGAAGGCTAGTACTTACAAAAATATTTTGTCAACTTGTTTTAATTAGTATAGGAGCTACAATGAAATCACTTAAGCTTATCTGTCTTAACCTTTGATGTAATTTAACTTCCCCTTATGTTATTTCAGTGTGTGAACCTGCTCCAAAGTGGGTAGCAAATTGAACACAAGGCAATTACATTCAGTTAAACATGTTTTTCTTTGCTTAGAGTAGGATTTAAACACAAAGCTTTTACTCAGGCAAACCACTCTGTCAAAATAAACATGGAAGCTACACATACACACACATACACACACATAAAACCAACTCTTCAATACAGTTAACAACTTGGGTTTTTAACATTCTCTTAATATATTTAGTCCGTTCTCCTAGACCCACCATTTTCTTACTTTGAAATTAAAACCCACAAGTCTACCCAGCCTCAAATTCAAACTAAATTAAAAACTACAGGCTTCTATTTTACCTGTTATTTCCATTCTGGCTCTGACACTCTGATCTCAGTAAGAAATCACATCAATAATGATTATAAAGTAGAAGATTCATATTTTCCTTTCTAATAGAAGCCACGTCTAGACCCAAAAGAATATGGACCCAGAATATGCCTGGTTTAGGCTGAACATTAGGATGAAGATAATAGTATCATAGTTTATCCTAAACGTTTCTTAAAAGTATCAAAGTTTCACAGAATAGATATAGGACAATCGCTTTGGTCCAGATTCCACAAACTTTTTCTGAGCACAGGAAGGCTCACTTTCGGTGATGTGCCCAAGGCCATTCCGCTAGTAAGTGGCCGTCTCTCTTGTATTTCCACCCATACTGCACACAGGACAATCGAGAGCACAGAGCCAGCTTATATGGAGAGGCAGTGACCCCCCAGCTTTGTGTAACCAGATAGTAGTATGTAGTTCTACAATTAAGAATAGGATCTTATTCAAAATGTTCAATCCTCATATTAATCCTTAGAGTACTTAAAAAGTAGGTAAAAATAGTAATGGCAAAAATCACAAATTACTTTTGCACCAACCTAAGTAGGCCACGTTAAAAAAGTACTTAAACTCAATTACAGTATAAAGATTTCCTGACCCCAATCTTTGCACTCCTTAAAAATAACGACAGGCCGGGCGCGGTGGCCCACGCCTGTAATCCCAGCACTTTGGGAGGCCGAGATGGGCGGATCACGAGGTCGAGGTCAGGAGATCGAGACCATCCTGGCTAATACGGTGAAACCCCGTCTCTACTAAAAAAAATACAAAAAACTAGCTGGGCGAGGTGGCGGGCGCCTGTATTCCCAGCTACTCGGGAGGCTGAGGCAGGAGAATGGCATGAACCCGGGAGGTGGAGCTTGCAGTGAGCTGAGATCCAGCCACTGCACTCCAGCCTAGGCGACAGAGCGAGACTCCGTCTCAAAAAAATAAAAAATAAAAAATAAAAAATAAAATAACGACAATCTGCTCTAGTTAATAGAATTGCTAAACTCAAAAGAGGAGGATTTTCCTTCGAAAGAATGTAAAAAAACATCATTCTCTCAGTATGGAGAATATCAAATTAAGTAGCAGAAAAAGCACTGCCGGGAGAAACAGAAGTTCAGCCTGCCTTGCCTGCATTCTGTTTGGATCAATGGATTGAGTTAACACACCAACTCCCAAGATGATTTTAAGACTACTGTATTTAAATCAATAAAATCTCAGCACAATGTAGCTAAATTCATTTCCTTACCCTACGCATACACTAAAATAAAAGAAATCCTTACACTTCTTTGTTTTCCACAGGCCTTTCTGCCCTGCTGAACTTCCTGAAATACACTCCTTCTGCTCCCTGCATCCCTTCAAAATAACCTGGTAAAATGCTTTATAGTGATCACTCTGGCAGTCATTTTGCTAGGTTCTGGGGAGAAAAGACAAAGCTTTTGCCTGGGGCCACACTGCACAGCCTATTTCTGAAAAGCTGCATCAGCAACCAACAGGCAAGTTATAGAATCTGTTGCAACAAGGAAAAACTTGTCAAAGAAGAGGGCATGTCTAAGTCTTATCCATACCTCAGTAAAAATGAAAACTAGACTCAACAATCAGTCATGACTATGTCTTAGCCTAGCAGTTCACATATACTAACTTGAAGCAACTTGCTATAATATGATTTGATTTCAAGGGAGTATTTCATAAAATTTTCTAAGGAAAACTAAGTAAACTTAGAGTTACAGACTCCCATTGATAGTTTAAGCTAGTGATATTTTAACTAAATGTTCATTCCTTTTCCAATTACTAACTTTTGTGGAACACAGATACAATTTTATGGTATGACCATTCTCAAAGACCCAAAACTACTCATTTCAAAACCAGAGGGGAAAAATAATATAACATTTGTGAAAAGAGTTACCAAAAAAAAATCTAAAACTTACTTTCCACCATTAGAGAATTTGTTATATAACTATGATTATATTCAATATGTATTCCAAATGAATTCTAATTCATATGTCCAAAATTAATCAAGAAAAAAATATTTAAAATTATTTAAAATTATTCAAAGTCATATTTTTTATCATCTATTTCTTTTTTTCTTAGCCCCACTCCTACCCCCAAAGTCATCTTTAGATCACATATATCACAGAACATTAAAATATAAGTTGAGGAAAACTGATTAATTCCAAAGTCAAAAATTTCAAATCTGAATACCTCTCATGAATGAAGCTAACAAATTGTTTTTTGTCAGCCTAACCCCAAGAAGTATAATGATTCCATATAAAATATTGATACATACACATGACCAGTATTTCATACCCACAGAAACTGGATAAAATCCACAATATAGTTTGGTAAATTCACAATTCTATAACCTAATTTAAAATGCAAAACCTAAAAGGGAAGTAAGGAAACCACGAAAGTCTGGTGAACATTTCAAAATGCTTTTACAACAACATGCAAACTTCCACTCCATATGGTCCTAGAGGCAAGTAAAGAGGAGAAAGCGGAAAAGCGAATCAAAATATAAACTATGTGAGGCATAATTACAAATCCAGATGCACACTGTAAATCATGCAGCACAACAGGCCAAAAACAAGGCTCTGCTGATCAAATGGTTAAAATCTAAGTGGACTCTGCTGTTATAACAAAATCCAGGAGAGCTCGGGAACAGAATTGATCCACAGATCACAACAAAAGAATTCCAAAGTCAGCTATGCTCACACTAGTGAAAGAACCCTCCTCAAAACTTCAGTTACCTCAGTTTCTCCCCACTGTGGGATCAGAAAGGCCATTTGCAGTAGCTCCAGAAGGTCTCGTTCAAAAAACTGGACTTGCCCTGAGACCAGCAGGAGAATGAATACTACAGATTCTCTGGGCAAAATTTGCACAGCAAGAGCTCCCAGATCCAAACTTGCAGAGAAACGAAAGGCTCCCCCAGGCAGCAGAATACAGATTTGGAAGACCAGCATTCACTGCAAACTCCCTGGGGGAAAGCCAAGGTCAGCACTGGTTCTTCCAACAAATCAGTGTGTGCATTCATCTCTGGTTGGGAAGCAGCCACCCAACACCACATTACAAACAGAGAACCAAAAACTCACCTAGAAAAAACTAAAATCCCCAAATCATGGCACAATTTGCTTTTCCAAAAAGCTCTATGGTTTGAAAAATAAGCTCATCACAAACAGTATCATGTTATGCTCACTTTTGCAGATAAAACTTGGACTTGGCAAGGTTCAGCAGTCTTGCAAAATGGCAGAGCCAGATCTTCACCTATAACCTGTGTCTCCCAAATCTCACACTCTTTAGAACAGGAATGAGTTTGGAAACCTCTTCCAAATCACAGACATCTGAGAAGGCACAAAGGCTGCCTGCATCAGCATGATGCATGGTGTGTGAATAAACTCTTGGTTCAGTTGAGTGCTATGTTCTCATTTTATTAATATACACATGTAATTTCAGTTCAAGTGCCAGAAGGAGAAAAACAAGAACTTTCTTATGATTCAGCATTTAAGTCTGTTATTATGAGCAACTTATGGGCAATTTAGCCTTAAGAGGCCTCAGTTTGCAGCCTGGTTCTTGAGAAGAGGCAATTACAAGTAAATAATGAGTCTTTATCTACAAGTGTCAAAGTCCTACATAGCTGGAAAAAAACTACAAGGGATTTTAGAAATGTGCAAGAAGAGACGGGTATTGAGCACTGGAGCTCACCTGTTGACATGACAGCAGTGAGTGGCCAGAGACTCGGACAGGAGGTAAGGGAGGGCAGCAGAAGTTGCAACCAATTTTTTTTTTTTTTTTTTTTTTTGAGACAGAGTCTCGCTCTAATGCCCAAGCTGGAGTTCAGAGGCATGATCTCAGCTCACTGCAACCTCCACCTCCTGGGTTCAAGCGATTCTCCTGTCTCAGCCTCATGAGTAGCTGGGGATTACAGGCATGCACCACCATGCCCAGCTAATTTTTGCATTTTTAGTAGAGACATGGGGTTTCCCCATGTTGGCCAAGTTGGTCTCGAACTCTTGACCTCAAGCGATCTGCCTGCCTCAGCCTCCCAAAGTGCTGAGATTACAGGCGTGAGCCACCACACCTGGCGGGTTGCAACCAATTCTGAGAAACAGAGCCTTCCAAATTAAAAAGTAAACACAATCTCATAAATGTAATAGCATTACTGTGCACTGGTATACAAATGAACTCAAAGTTGCTAACTTTATGCCATGCCCAAACTGCTTTGCCTACAAGTAATTTCACAACTTTCCTCACGCTCCCTTACCTTTACCTTTATTTCTATATGGATGTTAACATAATCATACAAAACTGTAAAATTTCTAACCAGCAAAGACAACCATAAACAAGTCTGAAAAACAAACAATAAACTAGGGAAAGCTATGTCAAAAAGTACCCTGAATATACAAACACTTTGTGAAAATCAGTAAGAACACAAATACCCTATTAGTAAAATGGACAAAAATCACAAGCAAGAAAAAAAATACAAATGATCAATATAAATATAAAAAGATATTCACTGACAATCCAACAAATGCAAATATTAACACAATGAGATGTGATTTTTCATCCATCTGATTGGCAAAGATGAAAATGATTATCGAAATTTACATTACAGAGTGTGAAGAAACTATCGCCACTGATGGTGTAAACTGGCAAACCTCGTCTGTAGGAGCAGTTTGGCAATATGTATCAAACCAGTGATCCTACTGCTAGGACTTTACCCTAAAGATAATCACATGCTAGTTATGAACTCTGGTCCATTAAGTACAGGAAGTGCCAGTTCAAATGTTCACAATCTCCCGAGCCAAGACCAGGAAGTCCTTCTGTGATGGAAGGATCAGATCAACATACGTGTACAATGTGTGAATAAAGTGCTCCCTTGGTCAAGTATTTTGTTTTACAAATGTAATTTCAGTTCAAGTACCAGAATGACAAGCATAAGGCTTTTTTCTTTTTTGAGACAGTATCTCGCTCTATCACCCAGGCCAGACACAGCTCACTGCAACCCCTTCCTCCTAGGCTCAAGCAATCTTCCCACCTCAGCCTCCCGAGTAGCTGGGACTACAGGCACGCACCACCACATCTGGCTAATTTTTGTATTTTTGCAGAGGCGGGGTTTTGTCATGTTGCCCAAGCTGGTTTCAAACTCCTGGACTCAAGTGTTTCGCCCACCTCAGCCTCCTAAAGTGCTGGGATTATAGGCATGAGCCACTATGCCCAACCCACAAGACCTTTTAAAAGTAATGTAAATGTCCCTATTCAGTATAAAAACCATACTGGTGTTTTCATACTGAATTTCAGTCCTGTCCTCTAAAAACCTGCATATAGTTTTTCATTATTTCTGTACATATGTGTGTGAGTCAAGACGGACCCAACATCAAGATTCCAACTATACAGCATGGGGGTCAGGCACACTTCCCTACAGCCAAGCCTATTCTCAGAGCAAGAAGGGAAGGCCATCTCAGAAGCTTACTGTCCTCATACTCAAATGTAGACTGCGGACTACAGGGATCACACCTAACTCCTATTAAACACTAAAAAAGGGGAGCTGTGGCATCTTCACTGTTCCTGTCACTAGGAATGGCTGCTTCTCCTTTCTGTGAGTTCTACAGCCCCAACACACCAATCACCCAGGAATCTTCTCTAATTTGCTTCTGCACTACAGCATATCACCTTCACTACTAAAACTATATGTCTAACATAGTGGAACTGTATCATTACTGAGGTAAAGAAAGTCACTGACACATAGGCACTGCCCAGTAAGAACGGATCCAAGGAGCTGGAAACCATTTAGAAGAATTCTTTGAGCTTCCCTGTGTTTTTAGGTATGTACAATTCTGCCTCCACCGCTGCAGGCACTTCTTATTTTTAATGCCAGGCCCTCTTCATGGCTTCTGGCAGCACTGTTCTGGGCTCTCCGTGTCTGTTCATTGACACCTATCACCAGCCATCTCGGGCTCCCGCTCTCAGATTACAGACTGTACCTGCTGCCAATCAAAAATAGTCAGAACTTGATTCTGTACATTTCTGTTTTGACTTCTGCCCACTGAGCTGTGTTAAGCATAACAACTAGTGTGTTACCTTAGTAAGTTGTGTTATACTAAATATTATACTGAAATAAGCATCACAATCAGGAGTGCTCATTTATAAAATGAAAACAAAACTTGTGATTCAGTTTCAACATTAGTGTCAAAAGACTCTCCTGAGATGACTTTATAACTTGAAGGAATATGATCTAAAGTATAATCAAACCTATGCTCACCCCTAGGGAAAAACATACATTTTCAATGTGGCAAGTAGCTGCTTAACTTACCTGAGCAATTTGATACCTTACTAACTTTTGTCTGAATTCATCCTCTTGATCAGCGTTAGGAAGGAACAGACCTTAAGGCATTCTATTTTTAATGAATTTCCAATAAAATGAAATAAAGAGAAATGTGAATTATGACACCTGGACCATCTTTTCCTATCTGACTATCTGTAATTGTTCTTGGTGGGAAGGGGGGTAATATGATTTGAGTGGCAATATATTTTGAAGCGGTCCAGAATATGCCACTGTGGCATAAAAATTAAAGAGCTGAAAGTGATTAAGCTCCTGAAATCTCTTACTGGCCTAAAAGCAGAGGCTCTCAAAAGAATTCGATTAACATAAATCCCCTCCCCAGGAGCAACCAAGGAAGAGTGACTCATCACCAGAGATGAGAAGTCTTCACCCCACACCAAGTTGATATTACCACAAAACGATCGTATCTTCCATGTATTCTCCAAAAGGCCCACTTATCTTTCCAAAAAGTCCTCTGTTTTCCCATAAGTTCTCTTTTCTCCCCTCCCCCTTCCCCTATTAAAATAACATACAAGCCCCTGCTTCTAACCGCTCCTTTGAGTCACATTTTTCTATGATTAAATGTCTTTTATCTTGCAATCTGTCTCTTGCCAGTTTAACTTGCAGACCCTCAATCACTAAGCCTAAGAGAGTAGAGAAAGTTTCTTCTCCTTGACAATTTAAATCTATGGAATACACTATGAGTATATATGAGAACAATGCTAACTTTCTCATTAAATGCCATCTAAGCAATTATGTGACTACATTCAACACTTGGTCTTCCTCTTTCCTCACTTTTTTTTAAGCTTCCTCTTAATATCTTTCTTGTTTCTCACTCTTAGACTTTTCAAGTATTACCCTTATCTGTATAATTTAGCCAAAATAATTTGTCTGAAAAATCGTAACGTTTTAAAGTATTACAAATGCTACTGACTTTTTGCTAGTTTATAAAAAGCTCTCAAGTACAATTAAGCTAAAACATCCTGTTGATTAAATAAAGCAAGTTGCTATTTCACTAACCACTGAAAACTGGAAGCTTTCTGAAATATACAAAATTAAAACACACACAGTCACACTGTACAAAATAGCATCTCCCCTCACTAGAGTTTATTGTTTTAAAAACTGGTAAGATGTTGACAAAAATAAAATGACAAACCAAGATAATTAGTACAACTTGGCACAGAGATATACACTTTCTACCTAGGTATGAAAAATAAGCCATAGAGACAAGCCCCTGCTTCTAGAGAAAATCTTATCTGCTCAGATGGTCCCAATCCCTCCCCCTGGCATCTAGTTCTCTGATGTTAACCTCAATTAGTAACCTCACATGGCTCAGAAAGCATGGGGCTGCTGCTGCCCACAATTAAGACAGGCTTTCCATACAGGAGTCTTGGATCCTGCAACACTGTCATCCTGATGGGCAGAAAAGCAGCAAGGGCCATGTGCAATCTGCTTCATTGATCAGCAGACCCACAATTGAGGGTCCATGGCAGGCACCACCTCCAATCCTTTATTAGCTGTATTAAAAGATACTCATTCTGTTAAAATATATAATTTTACAAACTTGTCAACAACCTATGATTACCCCCTTTTCAAATTCAGCTGACCATGTCCTTGCTTATAAACCTAGGGGGGCGGTTCTCCACTGGCTACAAAACATCCAGATTTGACTGTCTGACCCAGCCCCCTTTCCAGCCTCCAGTCCTACCACAGTGCCTGACACGAGCCACATCAAACTCTTGGAGCAACCAGAACTCAAGGCCCTTTCTCACCTCCCTCTGTTTGGAACATCCTCTCTCTATCTTTAGAATTCACTGTCTCTCTTCCTGTAAGACTCAGCTCAAATGTCCCCTCCTCCAGGAAACATCATTTTCCCCACTGGGTACCCACAGTACCTTATCATGGCTCTTGTTTCCATGTCTCTCTGCCAGCTTCACAGTGAGCCCTTGAGGGTGTGGATTCTGATGCCCCCAAGTATAATTTAACATTGTACTTCTCAGTCATAGGAGACAGTAGGTGCATAATAAATATGTAGTAAATGGATGAGCGCATAAACAATGAATGAGGACCTAATGAATCCAGTAGTTGCCTAGAGAGAGGGAAGGGTCTTGTGTTTAATTCTCAGTAACACTAAGCCCTGGCTGATCCCCCAAAGTACAACCTGTGCTCCTCACCTCCTTCAGCTACACAACTCCACATACTCACGTGACTTCTCCATCTTCAAATCCAGTACTTAGATTTAACCCAATATTCTGCCATTCATATGTTCCTGCTCTTTCACAGTTGCCCCTGTTTAATACATATAATAACTTACTTGCATTTCTTTCTTTTTTTTTTTTTTTTTTTTTTTTGAGACGGAGTCTCGCTCTGTCGCCAGACTAGAGTGCAGTGGCGCAATCTCGGCTCACTGCAATCTCCACCTCCCGGGTTCAAGCGATTCTCCTGCCTCAGCCTCCTGAGTAGCTGGGATTACAGGCACGTGCCACCACATCTAGCTAATTTTTGTATTTTTAGTAGAGATGGGGTTTCACCATGTTGGCCAAGATGGTCTCCATCTCCTGACCTCGTGATCTGCCTGCCTCAGCCTCCTGAAGTGCTGGGATTACAGGCGTGAGCCACCATGCCCGGCAGCATTTATTTCTAGATAAGGAAGATGTACCCATTTTTACATGTTGCTTTTTGCTTGCTTATTTTTAGCTAAATTATCTGATTTTTTTCCCAGTAAACTATAAGGAAGAGAAGATGGAGGAAGAGTAGATAATCATTTTGAATCAAAGCAGTGCTTGAATAAAAACGTGCATGGTACTATAGTCTTTTTCCACATTAATGTCTTAGTGTCTGTTCTTAACAGCACAATGGCTTAACAAGTTTTTTAGTTGGATAAGGTTGAACAAACCACAAAATTTATAAAGTTGTTGTTGACAAGGCTCATATCTGCCAGGCCCTGTGCCAAAGTCTTTCACATATATTGTTTTCCTTCAAAAAAAACACCCCAAAGGATTGCATTTAGAAAACAGAGGCTGAGAAAAGTTAGATAGCTTGCCCCAAAGCCATTGTGCTAGTAAGTTATGGCACCTAGCTTTACATCCAGGCCTGAAGTACCCAGTCTTTTTTCACTAAAACTTTAAAAACTCCAGACCTTACTTTATAAGATTAGAATCATGATGCAGACAGAATTTCAAAGGTCTATGCTTTCATCTTCACTAACTCTATCATCAGTTACTAAAATATCATCTACACATTATTACTATTTTTTTGAGACGAAGTCTCACTGTCGCCAGGCTGGAGTGCAATGGCTCGGTATCGGCTCACTGCAACCTCCACCTCATGGGTTCAAGCAATTCTCCTGCCTCAGCCTCCCGAGTAGCTGAGATTGCAGGAGCCCGCAACCATGCCCGGCTAATTTTTGTATTTTTAGTAGAGAGACAGAGTTTCACCATGTTGGTCAGACTGGTCTCGAACTCCTGACCTTGTGATCCGCCCGCCTCGGCCTCCAAAAGTGCTGGGATTACAGTCGTGAGCCACCATTGCCCAGCCACCATTAATACTTTTTAAAATCTCTGTATGCTACCAAATCACTAAAGACTACAGAAGTCTCCAACAGAAATACATTCAGCCTTGGAAAGTCCCCCTATGTATGATAGCATCTGCTCCAAATTCCGGATGCAAATGCGGCCCTCCAGTTGCTAAGACATTTTGGAGAATTTGCTGAGCAATTCTCCAGCATCCCTTTAAAACAACCACGGAATGATGAGACCATGGGAAAAGTACCCTGATCACAGCAATGTCGAACTGGTACAACCTTTCAACAGGGCAATGTGTCAGCATGTATTAAAAGTCATGAAAATATGCATATCCTTTGACATAGCAAGTCCATAGGAAGAATTTTTCCTCAGTACATGCTATGGTTTGAATGTTTGTGTCCCTCCAAGATTCATGCTGAAACTTAATCCCCAGTGCAACAGTATTATGAGGTGGAGCCTTTAGAAGGTGTTTAGGCCACGGCCGGGCGTGGCGGCTCATGCCTGTAATCTCAGCACTTCAGGAGGCCAAGGCAAGCGGATCATGAGGTCAAGACATCGAGACCATCCTGACCAACATGGTGAAACCCTGTCTCTACTAAAAATACTAAAATTAGCTAGGCATGGTGGCACATGCCTGTAGTCCCGGCTACTAGGGAGGCTGAGGCAGAAGAATCGCTTGAACCTGGGAGGTGGAGGGTGCAGTGAGTGGAGATCACGCCACTGCACTCCAGCCTGGCGACATAGGGAGGCTTCGTCTCAAAAAAAAAAAAAAAAAAAAAAAGAAGGTGTTTAGGCCATGAGGGCTCTCATAAATGGGATTAGAACCCTCATAAGAGTGCTTGAAGGAACAAGTTCATCCCTTTCACCTTTTCTGCCATGTAAGGATGCTGTGATTCTCACCAGCTACAGAATCTGCTGGCTGTGACCTTGGAATTCCCAGCTTCTAGAACTGTGAGAAATAAAATTCTATTGTTATAAATTATCCAGACTGAGGTATTTTGTTGTGGCAGCAGAAACAAACTAAAACATGAAGTAATTAAGTGGACAAATGCCCAGAAATATATGAATAAGAACCTAAAGGTAAACAATAGTGGAATGATCAAATTTCCAAGGTGCAGACATATGACGATGCACCGGTATATTTACTGCTCTGCTAAAATGTCCACAAACGATTCTATGTGTAAAAATCAGATTATAATATATATGACTTTCTTTTTACAGAAACTGTATACGTACTTTTAAAAGTTTTGTGAGAAAAAAAAATTTAAGGCTGCAAGAACATATATCAAAATACTAATAATGTTGATCTCTTAAGTGGTGGAATTATGTGTTTAACCAGAAAGGCAAGGAAAGCTTTTTTCTACAATGCTTATTTTATTACTGGTAAAATAATAAAATTACACAATATTTTCAAATAAATAAAGCCCTTAAAAATGCCAAAGAGTTGGTGATCAAAATGAGTCAGGACAGATTTTTTTTTTTTTTCCCTGTAAAGAATCTCTTCTGATACCTTCAAGTTCTTTAAATTATTCATAGCTAAAAGCCTGAAGTAAACTCATAGGAGGATTAAGCTGCAAGAGATTTTCCCATTTTATCTCCTGTTTTCAATTCTCCATAGAATGAAATTTTTGGACTTACAGGAAAATTGACATTGAAGGTTTAGTTTCTAGAACTTAAGGACAGATCACAGGTCCTGTAACAAGTAAAGAATGAGAGAAAGACGAGACTGTGCATAGAGTGCCATGAACGGCGCACAGAAGAGCTCTTCACTTTAATACACAAAGTGTACAGGAAGAATCTTTGATGCATGAGGCAATATTTTCTGCCAATCTCCATTATAAAGGTGAATTTCAAAAGACAACATCCAAAGGCAAATACTTCTGAAGACCCAAAAAACTGACTTCTAGATAAGGCAAGAAAATGTTTTCTAAGATTATAATGGTAGTCTATATACCTTAAATCCTCAACAGATACTCCTTGATTTGAAAACAAACAGCAAGCAAACATTTTTCATTTTCCTTCTGATGGATATAGGTAATTTAAATGTAGTAGGAATTAAAGTAAACATCTAAAAAGAAACTACTTAAAATATACTACAAACCTGGGTTATAAAAAGTGTCTTTAGTGACCTAAATATGCAGCAAAATACAAATCCTGTGCATAGTGAGCAGGTGGTACTCCAAAAAAATCTACTTGTAAACAGATATATGGAATTCAGAACGCATTTTCCCATGGAAACATTGTTATAAAGGTGGTTAATTCCCAGTCTCCTCCACAAAGTCTATTTAGTTGTTAGTGAGAAATATTTATCCCACACCTGTATTATGTGAATGGTACTGGTGGTCTAAATGAAGACATCCATAATGCTAGGGGAATAAGAATGGCTCTCCTTTCACTCAGAGCTGAAGCTTCTCAGTTGAGTCCTTCTCCACAAAGGGTTTCCAGGTAAAGAGATGCCACCCTCAAGGTCATACTCTCTTCCTGTAGGGAGCCCAAGTTGAAATGATCAGTCAACTGGGAGTCAGGGGAGTGTGTGCAAGAAGGCCCTGCCCCTATTATTTAAGGTGAGATAATTCTGAAAGGCCATCCCACCTCCAGAGCTCCCCAAGAGAGGGTCAACTGGGGTCTCTGTTACAGATGCAACACAGTTCAACTCCTGCTTCTGCCCAATTCTGCTTCCTTCCCTCCTCCACTAGGAACGATGCCAAGAGCACTCCCAGTAAACCTCCAGCACGTGTATCTCTGCTCAGACTATTTCCAGGATCTAAGATAAACAGCTAACACTTCATAAGCTGGTACTGTAAGTCAGACATTGTTCTAATCTATCTAGTGTATGTAATCTATTTATTTTAAATATATTATATAGATATTTTACTACATCTGTATGGGTAGGTACTACAATCCCATTTTACAAAGCAGAAACCAAGGCTCAGAGAAGTTAAATGACTTGCCCAAGGTCATTTGACAGCCAATTTGAAGAGCCAGAATTTGAATTTAGGTCCACCAAATGGAAAGCCAATCTCTATGCAAACGAACTCCATCTGCTAGAAACAGTTCCATGAATTAAGGCAGACTCTGCTGCCCACGGGTTCTGGTGTCAGTCAGGAATAAGTGGAGTGATGGACCATGGTCATCCAGTAACAGGAATTTATAAAAGTACTTAAGAGCCAGGCCCATTGAAAACTAGATATACCATGATCAAGGTTTCAAATACTTTTAGTCCTGAAGCAAAATTGCAGAGGCCTAATGGAACCAGAATGAAACTACATATCTACCTTTTGATAACTAGATTCTAAATATAACCATTGGTAATCTTGTGTACCTACAATGAAAATGCAAACAGTATGTGTGCAGACAGATTACTACGTAGGAAGAGGATGGGGTGGTCTTTTACTCCAATCCCTGAAAAATAGACCTCATAAACTAGTATCTTAAAATTAGTATCCAATAAATTTATTATTAGAGGTATGATATCCTAAGAATATTAAACTTACTCAAGATGCACAACTGCAGCCAGTTCAACTTCTCCAACCACAACTATACCACAGCTTCCCCAAGCTCTCCCTAGCTAGTAATCTTCCTTTATAGAATAAGTATTTATGCCCACTTGACAAACTGAACAAAATAAAAGCTAATATTGCCCTGCCCTGGCGGCCACACTGCCCAAGAGCTACAAGACACAAAACCACTCTATAAACTCCAAACAACTACAAATAAACACTATTAATTTTAAGTGAAGTCATTAAGTTTGCATGTTTGTAGATGCAGATAGCTGACTTGAACAGTGAAAACAAACTATTTACAATTTTCAGCAAATATCAAGTACCTCCTTTCTTGTAATAATTACTTGATTTGTAATATTCGTAATTACAAAACCTAATGTCACGGTTAAGTAAAAAATTGAAATACACTTAAAACTAGTACCAATAACAATTTTAACATTAAAAATCCAAATATTGGTCCTTAGTTGATTTTAAGAATTGACACATCTCTTGCCCCTTCGTTTAAAAATTCACCAATAACACCTCTCCCAAACCTAAAGTATAGCTGTAAATAGCAAAGAAAAAAAGAAAGAAAGAAAGCAAAGCAAAAAAAAAAAAAAAGGCATTTGTAATTTCCGTATTCATTGATTTTGCACACAGGAGTCCTCAGCATACAAGTTCAGTTATCATCAACTGCAGAATTGAGGGGGGGTTCTTCAAATTAAGGTGAATCATTCACGTAGACTTCACACCAAGTCAGAACCAAGAACTGGGCATCATAAAATCTGGTTCACTCCTCTAATACAAGTTACATTCTCTGCCCCTGACTATGGGAATGTTGGCCCATTCCTTTTTCTCTCTGACTTTCACTTAAGCTCCTAATCAGAAACACAGCTCTTCACATACACTGTGCTGCTAAATATACTTGAGTTTGCCACTTCAGAGAATAATAGGGGCCCCTTAACCAGTTTGATATGTACAAACTAGGAGGTACAAGTAGCCTAAGAAAAAAATTTCCTCTCACCACCTTAAAGTGGACTAATCTTTTGGAGTAAGAAAAATAAAAGGAAACTGAGAACTTGAGGCTTCCACATAGGGCAAAAAAAAAAGGAGGCGGTGGGGGAGGGGGTGGCAGAGCAAACCAAAACCACCAGCAGAACAGGAATGCAAGCTCCCTGAGGACCAGGATGTCTCCTCTTAATTACCGCTGGATCCCTTAGTATTGAACACGGTACTTGGAACACTGCAGGTAGTTAATCCTTTTTGAATGAATAAACGAAAGCTGTCATCATTGTTCATGCACTCTTTGTGAGAAACCTTAAGCTCATTATATATGTAACCTTTAAAATAACAAGAACTGGGAGCATAATAGGGAAGGGACACTCCGAGCCTCTCAATAACGCTAGGAGGGAGCCAGGGTAATTTTTTTTTTCAAGTTTACACATGAGGAAATTGAGGCTCAGGAAGACTGACCTTTCCAAGATGACGAAGCTCTAAATGGCTGAGCTAGGAGTCTGTCCTACCCAGAGTCTGAGCACCTTTCTCTCTGCCACATCAATACCAAAATGAAGGTTAAAGCCAGGAGAAAAACGAAAGAACATGAAGAACACAGGCTACCCAAAACTAGTATTGAGACATTCACAAACGGGGTAAGTTTGTTTCTGAAAATAAATAAATAAATCTTCCTATTTCAATATTGCAGAGACACAGCCAACGGGGCCTACAGTTCTGTTTCTAACAGGCGACATTCAGCCGCCTATGTTCAGAGCGCTATAGGTTGCTTGTAAATGTAGGTGCCCTGTTTAAAAAGTTCCTGATCTGGCCGGGCGTGGCGACTCACGCCTGTAATCCCAGCACTTTGGGAGGCCGAGATGGGCGGATCACGAGGTCAGGAATTCGAGACCAGCCTGGCCAACATGGTGAAACCCTGTCTCTACTAAAAATAACACAAATTAGCCCGGCGTGGTGGTGGGGGCCTGTAATCCCAGCTACTCGGGAGGCTGAAGCAGGAGAATCGCTTCAAACCGGAAGGCGGAGGTTGCAGTGAGCCGAGATCGCGCCACTACACTCCAGCCTGGGCGAAATTGCTAAACTCCGTCTAAAAAAAAAAAAAAGTGCCTGATCTACATAAAGAATGGTTTAAAAACCTGAAAACCTGAAGCTGTAAATTAAAAGCCAGATATAACAATTCAAGTCTCCCTTCATTAAAATACCTAGGTTGTCTTCCTGGAAAAAGTGCCTGACTAGAGGAATTCAAAGAACTGTCCAAATGAGTAAAAGTGTTTGCCCAGCACCTTCTAACGAAAACCACGGCTCTGTAATGAGAACAGAAATCCTGTCACATCTTGGCCAGTTCCTAAGTGTCCCCTCAAAAAGAGCATTCAGGCGCTACCTAAGATTATAAAGCTTCCTTCTGACAATGTTAAGCAGAATGACATAGAGAATGATTTTTTTTTTTTAACTACGGGCTGAGAACGGAAGTCAAGTTCAGATTCTCTTCCTTCCTCAAGCAAGCCAAAAAATTAAGAGCAAACACAGAGGCCCTAAATGTCTCGAGGCCTCTTCACCTGTGGCGATCGACGCAGCAAGCCTGGGTGTGCTGAGAATTGAGGCTCTCCCTTACTCCGGGGGTTATGGGTGGCCTGGGAGCACCGAGAAGAATGAACCGGTGCCTAAGTTTTCAGTCGGATCATTCTTCTCAACTTGGGCGGCTCTTTCCTCCCTTCCTTCCTCCCTGCGGCCCGGCACACACGGCGGGGCAGTGCCAGCGCGGGCAGCAGGCTGGGCCCGAGGGCAGCGCTGCCGCAGCCTGGAGTCCCTCAGAGTGTGGGGCGCGGGCTGCCCCCCGCGCGGACACCCGGCACGGGCCGCAGATCCGTCCCCGCCGCCAGGCGTGGGGACCGCGAAGGGGCAGCCGCGGCGGGGCGGAGGGGCGGGGTGAGCACTTCCTGACTCTCGCATTGTCCACGCACCGCCCGCGCCACCCAGGGCCCCGCCACCGCGCCGTCCCCGTCGGGGAGGAAGTTGGCGCTCTCCCCGCCAGCCCCGTCTTACCGTTTTTGGCATCGCCCGCGGCTGCAGCCCCCGCGGCGGCCGCGGCGTTCGCGGCGCCAGTCCCCGCGCCTCCTGCGCCCGCCGCGCCTCCGGTGCCCGGCGCACCCGCCGCCGCCGCCCCGCAGCCGGCAGCCGCCGCCAGGGCCCCCCCGGCCGCCGCTCCTGCCGCGCCCGCCGCTGCCAGGGCCCCGGCTCCATTTTCCTGCTCGTCGCCGCTGCTGTTGGCGCGCTTGTTTTTGCGGCCGCCTTTGCTGTTTTTGGGGTTGGGCATCTCGCTCGCGAGCGTCCAGGTAGGTGCCCGGCGTCAGCGAAGGCGGATCCCAGCTGCACGGCCGCTCCCGGCCCTGCGCGAAGCCGGCTCCGGGAAAGAACGGAGGGCGCGAGCCGGCGATTCCCTCGGCACCCGTCTAGCCGCACGGCCCGTGCCGCGCCATCCCGGCCGCCGCGCCCTCTCCGGCTTCCTGGAGCCGGCACGCGGCTACCCGAGGCTCGCAGCCGCGCGGGCGCCGCGGGCCCGGGGCGCGAGCGAGACTCTCCCGAGCCGGAGGGAAAAGGCGGGTCTCCGGCTTGTTTTGATTCGGCTGCGCTGACACGCTCTGGGCCCGCCCCCTCCCGTGACGACACTGGGGATTCGGCCTGGCCGCGCCCACCAGGTGACCTCACGGCTGACGGGACCGCCCGCGTGACGTCACGCCGCGCGCGGGGCCGGGCCACCTCCAGTGACGTCATCCAGGCCTCCCCACCCCGGCCTCCTGGACTCCTGGGTGTTCGTGAGCCGCCCTGTTTGACTTGCTCCACCCGCCAGCGCGGTGGCATGTGGAGTTCTTTGGTGGCCTCCTGACTTTAATGTAATTGAGGCTTAGAACAATATGGTCTGGAAAAATAAGCTGTGACTAGAGCAAGAATGGAAAACAAAGGATTTTGGATTAATAACTCATTCAAAGGCTATGCCCGTCAGTAACAGTAATGAAAGAAATAGGGGACCGGGCGCGGTGACTCATGCCTGTAATCCCAGCACTTTGGAAGGCCGAGGCGGATGGATCACGAGTTCAAGAGATCGAGACCATCCTGGTCAACATGGTGAAACCCCGTCTCTACTAAAAATACAAAAAAAATTAGCTGGGCGTGGTGGCGTGCGCCTGTAGTCCCAGCTACTCGGGAGGCTGAAGCAGGAGAATCACTTGAACCTGGAAGCCAAGATCGCGCCACTGCACTCCAGCTTGGGCAACACAGCAAGACTCTGTCTCAAAAAAAGAAAAGAAAAAAAGAAACAGGGTAGGGTTCCCAGACAATGGGGATGAACACCAGGGTCTTGAATGGGAGCCTTCACAGTCTGGTGGTGAAAACAATTCATTGAAACAAGACCCATCATCCAGGGATGTAACTAGATGTTGCCTGGACTTTGAAGCAGTCCCTGCTTGGGGGGAACCCATCCCTATGCGTAGGGCTCAGTTGTCCTGAAAGATGGGTAGCCAGGTTATGAGCAGTAGGAGATTAGGTGATACCTGTGAAGACAGGCAACATGAGGGCAGGGGACCCCTGGGAAGAGCTCCCCTTGATCTCTTTCTGCAATTCTGTTCTGCCTTTTCAGCCAACTCCTTCCCTTCCTTCAGGTCTCAGCTCAAATACATCACTTCCACAGAGACCTTCCCAGGAGAGCTGTCAGAAGTTCCACCCTGTTATTTTCCTCCTCCATCTCTAATTATGTTGGCAATGTACGTGTTTACTTATTTCTTGCATATCTCCCTCTCACTCAAATGAAACCTCCATGGATAGATTTTATCTGCCTTGGGCACATCAGAGAACAGCTAGCATACATTTCTTGAATGTATAAATTAGGTTCTTTCCTCACGAACTGTGGAGGAAAGACTAGTTTAGCTGACAGCTTTACAGTGTTCCCCTTTTATAGTGTAATTTTTAATTTAGCTCTTCGGTAAAAGCTCTGTCACGGTGTTGTTGTTACCATTAGAGGGTCCTGACTGCAAGTGGTCCAGGTTCTTGGCATTTTGAACAAACAATTGGACCAAACGCCCAGCAAAGCAAGGAAAGAAGGAAGCAAGGAAAGAAGAAAGCAGGGATTTATTGAGAGTGAAAGTACACTCCACAGTGTGGAAGCGGCCCCAGTAGTGGCTCAAGGTTCCGGATACAGAATCTTCTCAGGTCCAAATACCCCCTGGAGATTTCCTACTGGCCACTTCATCCTCACACCATGTAAATGAAGTGGTGGCCCACAATTGGTCTGGTTGCTTGCGGCAACCAATCAGAGGCTGAAGTGGAGTTATAAAGGTCACACTTCTGTGCAAACACACTTTTTGCACACTTCTGTTCAAAAAGCAACCAGAGGCTAAGGTGAAGTTACAAAGTTGCACTTCTATGCAAACAAAGACTCCACCCGCAATCAGTCTGATGGGTTGCCGACAGCCAAGTTCCCATCTGCCACGCAGAAAAGCTGAGGGTTTGCAAAGAGAGCAGCTTCTGGTTCTTTTGTTACTTAGGTGTGGAAAGTTAGGGTTTTCCTTTCAATTTAGTTTAGGAAGTCGGGGTGAAACGCCCTTAGGTTCCCTGCCTCCAGACTCTATTCTCTGCCTCATTGTGAACTATAGAGATACAGACAGGAAAGTACAGGAAACAATACCCTCCCCCACATTCAGGTAATGGAGAGAGGATTCTGATTGGGAGCTCTAGGCAACCACAGCAGAGTGCATAACAGAGCCTGGAGCAGCAAGGAGGAGCAAGCACTGGATACTCAGGGGAAATTGCTGGTTGGACTGTTTAGCAGAAAAAAGAAGATGAAACTTTTAATTCCCTAATGTGTATTAGAGGATAGTGACCCGTTAGATATTTTGTGCTTATATTTTCATGTCTATTTCTCCCCTACCTTGAAATCCCCTAAGTGCTAAGAGAGCAGGGATTGTGCCTAGCTTTCTAACTCTACAGAGTCTAGCATAAACCTTGACACACAGTAAGTATTCAATAAAAATTTGCTGCATGGAAGATACCTAAAGCACTCTTCTTCTGGCTATATTTTTCCAAACCTTAAAATCTCAGGTAAATCATCAATTCTCTAGGAAATCTCTGACAACCCAAAACTAGACTTGTCCCCATATACTCCCTGCACATCCCTCACCACAGCAGCTTACACACTGGGATGTTGCTTTGGTGGCCACCTGGACACCAAAAATGAGAGATGAAGGAGCAACTGAAGTCAAGAAATTCTGAAAATCAGAGGAAATGATGATGGTGGTTAAAGGGAGACTTCCGGGGGAAGACAATGGAGCTGTGGAGGAAGATAGTGAATTAGTGTTGCCCATTCAGACTTAGCTTAGTATCATTATTGATACCACTAGAGGTCTCAAAATATGTTGGTGATGTTAGCTTTGGCGTTTCTTTTTTTCTGTTTTTTTGTTTTGTTTTTTTAAGTCATGAAGGTGAAGACATTTTAGGTTAGAGTACAAGAAAATTGAGATAATTATTTTCTTGAATAAGCACATTGCTGTCATGCCATATTGGATCAGAGTTAGTATGCATGTACCCTGCAGACAGACATTCACACCAGCTGCCTCCCACCTCTACATAACTGAGAATTAAGAATTGGAAACTTTCCACAAAAATATCCTAATTGGCTCAAAGCACCCAGACATGCAGCCAGTTGCTGTTCTAGTTAATTGTGTAAGCTACCTCCT
Source organism: Macaca mulatta (assembly GCF_049350105.2). Taxonomy (NCBI): domain Eukaryota; kingdom Metazoa; phylum Chordata; class Mammalia; order Primates; family Cercopithecidae; genus Macaca; species Macaca mulatta. The sequence goes on along the minus strand of NC_133409.1, from coordinate 44,246,829 downwards.
TCTATTCAAACTGAAACAAAATGAAAAGGAGGAAGGAGAAGCTTGCCACTTCTTCCATGCTCAACCTTGCTAATCTGTTTTTAGCCTTAGTCAAATTTGATGCAGAGGCAATAGTTATGATTTTATTGCTACAAAGACAATATACTAAAATCAAGATGTTAGGAACAAAATTTAGGTGAAGTTAAAGGACTCCATTTCCTATGTTCTATGCTGCTGTCCTAGCCCTTTTCCCACCATTTCTCAAGGTGAGAGAGAGAGAGGCAGCGTACCAAAAGACAAAAGGTGGCAGATGGTACAATGGAACATTCCCCTTAGAAACTTCCAGAAGTATAAAGAACTCCAAGGAACTGAGGAAGCCACTCTGTTCTGTACATCTACACTTGCCTTCTCATTCTTCAATTTCCCTGATCAACTCATGCTCTGAAATAAACTTAAAAAAAAATTATACCTCTATCCCAGGTTTCCTTCCCCGAAACCTCACCCACCCTATCGCTCACTTCACTGCAAAAACAAAATAAAGCACAGCAACAAATCAAGGGCATCAAAAGCAAACAATTTACACCCTTGAGAAAGGGGTGGGCTAATTTTCAGGCTGAACTGGAATAAGCAGTCATTGTTTCAGTGCCCTAGTTTTGTTCATTTGACATTTTGTGCCTGTCTTCTGAGCTCTTGGGGTCAGCTAAGTTTGGATTAGGTTTAAAGTACAAAATATATGTGTTAAGGATAATTGAAGACATAGAATATGGGTAAGAAGCCAAATATCCAAATATACCTTGATCCAAAAGATCATATAGGAGCTCAGAAGGAATTCTGCAGATAACACAGTAATGCACACAAGAATATGTCCACAATGGAAACATAAGTTAAAAGGTACTAAAGCCTGATCTGCTAAAAAGGTCACTTCAAATAAATATACCTGGAGCAATATATTGTCTTTATGCATCAGTTTTTTCTTCTGGAAATAGCCTCTCCTATGGCCACAGGTTTTCTTTGAGGAATAATGACAACTGTGATTATAAAAACTTTGAAAAAATGGAATATTAAAGCAAATAAGAATATTGATTAATAAATTCCATAGATCTACTGTCCCTTTAGGCTGTTCCCGATTACCAATATTAATATTTTTCTCAAATATTTGCCCTTAAAATCCCTTTTCCATCCTTTAGTTGTGACTTTTAGATCATTTTCATAATCTATAAAAGCAGTCATAAAAAACGGTCGGAATTTTGTTGAATGATCCCTGAACTTGCTGCTTACTCCAACCTCTGTGCCTTCCTTGCTCATACTATAGTCCCAGTTCAACATCAATACTATCTTAGGCCCCAGTAATCCCAAAAGGACATTTCCTTCAAGAGATTTATTTATTTATTTACTTTTTTTTTTTTTTTTTTTGAGATGGAGTCTCGCTCTATTGCTGAGGCTGAAGTGCAGTGGTGTGATCTCTGCTCTCTGCAAACTCCGCCTCCCAGGTTCAAGTGATTCTCCTGCCACAGCCTGCTGAATAGCTGGGATTACAGGTGCGACACCACGCCCAGCTAATTTTTGTATTTTTAGTAGAGACGGGGTTTCACCATATTGGCCAGGCTGGTCTTGAACTCCTGACCTCACGATCTGCCCGCCTCAGCCTTCCAAAGTGCTGAGATTACAGGCGTGAGCCACCTAAGAGGCCGCGCCTGGCCTAAGAGATTTATTTTTGTGTTTATTAATTTTGTTTACTGTCTGTCCTTCCACACTAGAACGTAAGTTTCAAGAGGGTGAGGATTTCTCTGTTAATCTCCTATACATAAAACAGGGCCTGGCAAATAGTAAGTGTTTAATACATATTCATTCAATAAAAGAGAATGGAGAGGAGCACCTGAAAGAATAATTTGAGCCAGACCTAATGAAGAAAAAAAAGAATTCTTCTAAAACCACATTTTTATGTTCAGCTAGCATAATATTTAAACCAAAAAGGAATGGCTCAGTTTGGTCTCGATTTGTATAACAAGAACCCATATAATAGCAATACCTTCATCAGCAATTGCAGTGGCCAAGGAATTATCCATTTCTACACTTTGTATTTCTGATATCTCCTCTGGAGTGTCACTGAAATCTCAAAGATTTTTGTCACCTAGTTTTTATCAACATCCCCTATGTTTCTTCCCAATTAAAATCAGCACTTTTCTATTCTGCCATTCTAAAGCTTGACTTAACCACAGTGCTTCTGTAGGCTGTCTGCAAGATTTGACTTAGATAATACAACACTGGCCCTCTCTAAATGCCTCTTTTAATACGGTGCTAGTTATCTATTGCTGCCTAAGAAATGACCCCACAATTTAACAGCTTAAAACAACAAACATTTATTATCTCACAGTTTCTGTGAATCAGTAATCTAGGGATGGCTTAGCTGAGTCCTCACAAGGCTATAGTCAGCCAACTGGGGAAGGATCCATTTCCGAACTCACTCTTAGGGTTGTCAGCAGGATTCGGTATTCCTCGTGGGTTGCTGGCCCCAGACCTCCCCTCAGTTCTTTACCACAGGAGCCTCAGCCTGGGGCAGCTCACAACAGGGCAGCTGGCTTCATCCAAGGGAGCAAGACAGGGAGCATGAGAGAGTAAATAAGACAGATGCCAATCTTTTTTGTAATCTAATCTCAGAAGTAACATCCATCATTTTGCTGTACTCTGTTTCTTGGAAGCAAGTCACCAGATTTAGCCCAAGCTTGGGTGGAGGAGATTACACAAGGGCATGAACACGAAGGGATGGGGATCATTAAAATCCACCTTAGGGCCAGGTGCAGTAGCTCACGCCTGTAATCCCAGCACTTTGGGAAGCTGAGGCGGGTGGATCATGAGGTCAGGAGTTTGAGACCAGCCTGGCCAAGATGGTGAAACCCTATCTCTACTAAAAATACAAAAATTAGCTGGGTGTGGTGGCACGCACCTGTAATCCCAGCTAATTGGGAGGCCAAGGCAGGAGAATCTCTTGAACCTGGGAGGCAGAGGTTGCAGTGAGCCAAGACTGCACCACTGAGCTCCAGCCTGGGCGACAGAGCAAGACTCTGTTTCAACAACAACAACAACAACAACAACAAAACCATCTTAGAAGCTACTTACCACAAATATATTAATATACTGCTTGCACTCTTAAGTTCTCATTTTCAAGGACTTCAAGTGTAGTTTATGAGATAAAAAGCATGGAAAAAGGTAAGACCTTATTCCAGTTCTTCCTTTCCACACTGCTGTTTCAACTAATGAATCTTTGATGATCTTGGATGATAAAATTTCATTAATTTACAATAACTTTTGCAAAAGATCTTTGGCTTAAGTGTTTCAGGCCCCTGCAGTTAAAGAACTGTTGACTTTTAGAACAAACACAATCAGTGTAGTTAGTTCATTGTTGGATCTGAGGATCTACTTCAAGAACACCTATTTTTTTCTAAGTCCTAAGGCTACTGCTCTGCTTGTTTCTGGAGTTTATTTTGATTGATCTTGGCTAGAATTTTCTCTCAAGATTCTGCTTCCTCCTTTATTTCTACTTGGAATGATTTCTACCAAGAATATTCTAAGGAACACTAGTTATATAAGATGTGCCTCTATTTCTGTGGTAAAATAAGTCTAGGAAACACTGTATATTGTATGAGTCACAATATATATTAGCATAGTAAAGATCCTAAAAGTCCAGCAGTAAAGAAACCTGTTTACTCTCAACTTAGAATTTCCCAAATGTATATAACCTATAAATCTTTTTACATGTAATGCCCATTAACATTCTGTGGAAGTAGAGTCCTGCTGTATATTTTTACGGGAAATAATGCCTTGGAACAACAACAACAAAAATCTACTTCTAACTGGGCACAGTGGCTCACACCTGTAATCTCAGCACTTTGGGAGGCTGAGACAGGCGGATCACTTAAGGTCAGGAGTTTGAGACCAGCCTGGCCAACATGGTGAAACCCCCACCCATCTCTACCAAAAATATAACAATCAACTGGGTGTGGTGGTGCATGCCTGTAATCCCAGCTACTCGGGAGACTGAGGCAAGAGAATTGCTTGAACCTGAGAGGCAGAGGTTGTGGTGAGCCCAGATGGTGCCACTGCACGCCAGCCTGGGCAACAGAGTGAGACTCCATCTCAAAAAGAAAAAAGAAAGAAAAGAAAAGAAAAAGAAAAGAAAATCTACTTCTGGCACTAGCCATCAGGTGAGTATTGATACAATGGTGAAAAGACAGATATTGGATCCCTCTTGTAAACAACCAGTTCTTTAGAAGACTTCTTGGGAAATATCTTCAAAACTATAAAACTGAAACTGTCAGAAGATATAATACATTAACTACTAATTCTAAATTACGTAAGCAGTTGAATATTCATGGTATTGCTTCCATTTTAAGAAATTTCAAATATGCTATAATTGTTACATGGAACAAAAATTTACCATCATATGAACAATCAGTTTCACTGTTAGTCCAGTAATAAGGACTGCTATGTATGGTTCTGGAGTTAATTTCAGTCAATCTTGAAGAGAATTATGTCTTAAGATTTCCTTTCCTCCTGCAGAATATTTGCTCTAAGTCCTTAAATGCAAACATGGTACTGCATGGATTAAAGATGAACACAAATGTGCTACTCTTGTCTTCAAAAGGTGGAGTCTATTTGCCTTCTACTTAAATCTAACCTGGCCTTGTGACTTGCTTTGACCGATTAGAAATGCATCAAAAGTGCAATTGCTCTAGTCTGGACCCTAAATTTGCTTTTGCTCTCCCAAAAGCCAGCCACCATGCTGCAAAGAAACTTGAGACAGACTATGGAATGATGAGAGGCCACATGGAGAAGGTGACAAAGACTTTGTCCTTGACCAAACTTGAGTCAGGTCCCTCTGATTCGTCTTTTTGACGAGGCCCCAACCTTGCCTTGTCCTTAGCCTGCTTAGTTCTCTTTTAGCAAGAATCTTGCTGGGTCAATTTCATAAAAATCCCCAACTTTCCATATGAAATCAGCCTGGACTGCCTTCGGCAAGAATCCTCTCAAGTCAGTTTGGCCACAATCCCCCTAACCTTGATGTTTCGTCTTAGTAATTGTCCATCCACTGACTCCCATGCCTGCTTCTTGGCTACAAATCCCTGCTTTTTCTTGTTGTATTTGGAGTTTAGTCCAATCTCTCTCTCTTAATACAAAACTCCACGGTAGTAGTCCCCTTGAAAAGTTTGCCTTACCATCTCTAACAAATGTCATGAATAACATTTTTCTTTAATAAAAGATCATGGACATGTGGAAGATGAGAAGGGATATTCTTGTTCCAGCCCCAGCCAAGGTCTTAGCTCTGTGCTTCTCAACCCCTGGCAATTTTGCCTTTAGGGACATTTAGCAGTGTCCAGGGATATTTTTGGTTGTCGCTTCTAGCATCCAGTAGGTTGAGGCCAGAGATGCTGCTAAACAGCCTACAATGCACAGGACACAACAACAAACAATCATCCAGCCCCAAACCTAGTGCCAAGCTTGAGAAATCCTATCTTAGCTGAATATAGCCGTATGAGTCACCACAGCTTTACCACATGGAACAGATTGCCCGGATGAGCCTAGTCAACCCACAGAATTGTGAGAAATAATAAATAGTTGCTGTTTTAAGCAACTCTTGGGGTAGTTTTAGTGCTGTGCTGTTGCTAAACTGGCTGGGAAGGGAGGTGGGAGGGAACCCTGATTTGTAGCATTTCTAGTTGCCCATGGTATAAATACTCCTACTGTGGCCAATTTTAGGTTATCAGCACAAGCCACTGAACTCAAGGTTGGGAAGAGACGTGCACAACCAGCTCTTATGAGCCAATGGGAAATGATTAAATTGTGATATTGTAGTAGGCAATGGAGGCAACATCCCATGTACAAGATCTTCTTATGCCTGAAATTCTAGGTATGGCCACTTCCTATATGCTGTTGATCACCTAGTCATAGTTCTCTACTTGTATATTGTGTTAACATTTTTATTAGAAAATTCTGTTTGAAATGCTGAGACACTGATTCTGCAGCCTTCCTGGCTTGGGCCATTTTTTTGCACCATTAAATTTGCCAAGTTGGGTTTACTCAAGAGTCTCCCACAGAGGATCACAGCATGGACTCTACTCTGAACCAATCCTACCACACTCTCCAGTTTGTCATACTGTGGCCCATGGTCTGGTTTGGGTTAAAACATTGTCCTCGGTAATCTGTGGGGTTTCTTTGTAAAATGAAACACCTGATCAATACCTAAAGGAGCTGCTCGAAAGTGGAAGCAAGGGTGATAAGAGTACCACTGTGCCTTGTTTGGACCCACACTACAGTGTGCTTTCGTTTGAAAAAAAAAAAAAAAAAAAAAAAACTTTCCCTTCAAGATAGAGGAAATTCCTTCTATCTAGCATATAAGCAGAAAACATTTGTTATTTCCTAGGGCAGGCAATTCTCAGGTTTCAGGATAGATGCCAGCTTTAGATCCAATGAAGAGTTATTATAATTTTGTGGTTAGGGGCCTGTGTATGGAGCCAGACTTCCCGAGTTGCAGTTTTGGCTTGCTGGCTGTGTGATTGTGGGCAAGATATTTGTGAAATGGGGATAATGGTATCTATTTCAGAGTTAAGACTGATAATGTATGTGTAGTGCCTAGCGCATAGTAAGCTCTCAATAAATAGTGGTTGTTATTACCAGGAGCATTTAAATGTTATATTCTTTGTTGTTATTTGCCTTTCTTCTTTTTTAACTGTAAGTGCTATGCTTTTTAACTGTAAACAAGATTTTTTTTTTCTAAAAGCAGTACTAGTTCTAGGTCAAGGATAAACTCTTTTCAGCATACAACTGTAGTCTCATCCCAGAACAAACCACACCCCACTTCCTGTTGCATGCAGATACAGATACCTTAAAGGGACAGTTTGTACCAGGGACCCATGCAGGATGCTAAGATTGCAACAGAGCGCACTCTAGTGTACAAAGCTGGGAGCCAGTGGGGGAGGAGATGATGAGAAGCAATGCCTTGCCCAAGTTTGAAGTTGATTTGTCCAGCTCTAAGAAGTTATTGTAAATTACTAGATAAGAATTATGTGATGAAAATATCGTTTTGGAAGAATACTCTGATAGTAACATTCAGGATTGATTTGATAGAAAAAGCGGTGACAAGGAAGCCAGCTGAAAATCTGTTGTATCATTGTTGGGATGAGACGATGAGAATTTGGGGTTAGGGAGTTAAAAGAAGAACAGAGGAAAAGGATGACTATAGGAGACATTTTGAAGGGGGAAAAAAATCATGGGACTTAAAGACAAAAATTTGATCTTAAAGAAAAGCCATCCCACCAACATCTTATTCTGTTTAGATCTATACCATAAGTTTCAGTACCCACAAATAAATTGCTAGCATTTTCTATTCTAGTAAAGCCTGCAAGTGGAAAAAATAACCCAATATTTGCTATGTTGGTTTATTTTCTTTTAAAGGACAAAATTAATCTACTATGAATCATGACTTGAAAGTTCTAGGTGAACATAGCACTTATTCCAAAATTGACCACGTAGTCGGAAGTAAAGAATTCCTCAGCAAATGTAAAAGAACAGAAATTATAACAAATTGTCTCTCAGACCACAGCGCAATCAAACCAGAACTCAGGATTAAGAAACTCACTCAAAACCACTCAACTACATACAAACTGAACAACCTGCTCCTGAATGACTACTGGGTACATAACGAAATGAAGGCAGAAATAAAGATGTTCTTTGAAACCAATGAGAACAAAGACACAATGTACCAGAATCTCTGAGAAACATTTAAAGCAGTGTGTAGAGGGAAATCTATAGCACGAAATGCCCACAAGAGAAAGCAGGAAAGATCTCAAATGGACACCCTAACATCACAATTAAAAGAACTAGAGAAGCAAGAGCAAACAAATTCAAAAGCTAGCAGAAGGCAAGAAATAACTAAGATTAGAGCAGAACTGAAGGAGATAGAGACACAAAAAAAACCCTTCAAAAAATCAATGAAACCAGGAGCTGGTTTTTTGAAAAGATCAACAAAAGTGATAGACCGCTAGCAAGATTAATAAAGAAGAAAAGAGAAGAATCAAATAGGTGCACTAAAAAATGATAAAGGGAATATCACCACCAATCCCACAGAGATACAAACTACCATCAGAGAATACTATAAACACCTCTATGCAAATAAACTAGAAAATCTAGAAGAAATGGATAAATTCCTGGACACATACACCCTCCCAAGACTAAACCAGGAAGAAGTTGAATCCCTGAATAGACCAATAACAGGCTCTGAAATTGAGGCAATCATTAATAGCCTACCAACCATAAAAAGCCCAGGACCAGATGGATTAACAGCCGAATTCTACCAGAGGTACAAAGAAGAACTGGTACCATTTCTTCTGAAACTATTCCAATCAACAGAAAAAGAGGGAATCCTCCCTAACTCATTTTATGAGGCCAGCATCATCCTGATACCAAAGCCTGGCAGAGACACAACAACAGAAAAAAAGAATTTTAGACCAATATCCCTGATGAACATCGATGTGAAAATCCTCAATAAAATATTGGCAAACCGAATCCAGCAGCACATCAAAAAGCTTATCCACTGTGATCAAGTGGGCTTCATCCCTGGGATGCAAGGCTGGTTCAACATACGCAAGTCAATACACGTAATCCATCATATAAACAGAACCAAACACATGATTTTCTCAATAAATGCAGAAAAGGCCTTCAACAAAATTCAACAGTCCTTCATGCTAAAAACTCTCAATAAATTAGGTATTGATGAGATGTATCTCAAAATAATAACAGCTATTTATGGCAAACCCACAGCCAATATCACACTGAATGGGCAAAAACTGGAAGCTTTCCCTTTGAAAACTGGCACAAGACAGGGATGCCCTCTCTTACCACTCCTATTCCACCTAGCGTTGGAAGTTCTGGCCAGGACAATCAGGCAAGAGAAAGAAATAAAGCATATTCAATTAGGAAAAGAGGAAGTCAGATTGTCCCTGTTTGCAGATGACATGATTGTATATTTAGAAAACCCCATCGTCTCAGCCCAAAATCTCCTTAAGCTGATAAGCAACTTCAGCAAAGTCTCAGGATACAAAATCAATGTGCAAAGATCACAAGCATTTCTAGACACCAATAACAGACAAACAGAGAGCCAAATCATGAGTGAACTCCCATTCACAATCACTTCAAAGAAAATAAAATACCTACGAATCCAACTTACAAGGGATGTGAAGGACCTCTTCAAGGAGAATTACAAACCACTGCTCAACAAAATAAAAGAGGACACAATCAAATGGAAGAATATTCCATGCTCATGGATAGAAAGAATCAATATTGTGAAAATGGCCATACTGCCCAAGGTAATTAATAGATTCAATGGGATCCCCATCAAGCTACCAATGACTTTCTCCACAGAACTGGAAAAAAAAAAACTACTTTAAAGTTCATATGGAACCAAAAAAGAGCCCACATTGCCAAGACAATCCTAAGCCAAAAGAACAAAGCTAGAGGCATCACGCTACCTGACTTCAAACTGTACTACAAGGCGGCAGTAGCCAAAACAGCATGGTACTGGTACCAAAACAGATACATAGAGCAATGGAACAGAACAGAGCCCTCAGAAATAATACCACACATCTACAACCATCTGATCTTTGACAAACCTGACAAAAACAAGAAATGGGGAAATGATTCCCTATTTAATAAATGGTGCTGGGAAAACTGGCTAGCCATATGTAGAAAGCTGAAACTGGATCCCTTCCTTACCCCTTATACAAAAATTAATTCAAGATGGATTAAAACCTTAAAGGTCAGACCTAAAACCATAAAAACCCTAGAAGAAAACCTAGGCAATACCATTCAGGACATAGGCATGGGCAAGGACTTCATGCCTAAAACACCAAAAGCAACGGCAACAAAAGCCAAAATTGACAAATGGGATCTAATTAAACTAAAGATCTTCTGCACAGCAAAAGAAACTACCATCAGAGTGAACAGGCAACCTACAGAATGGGAGAAAAATTTTGCAATCTACCCATTTGACAAAGGGCTAATATCCAGAATCTACAAAGAACTTAAACAAATTTACAAGAAAAAATCAAACAACTCCATCGAAAAGTGGGCAAAGGATATGAACAGACACTTCTCAAAAGAAGACATTTATGCAGCCAACAGACATGAAAAAATGCTCATCATCACTGGCCATCAGAGAAATGCAAATCAAAACCACAATGAGATACCATCTCACACCAGTTAGAATGCCAATCATTTAAAAGTCAGGAAACAACAGGTACTGGAGAGGATGTGGAGAAATAGGAACACTTTTACACTGTTGGTGGGACTGAAAACTAGTTCAACCATTGTGGAAAACAGTGTGGCAATTCCTCAAGGATCTAGAACTAGAAATAGCATTTGACCCAGTGATCCCATTACTGGGTATATACCCAAAGGATTATAAATCATGCTACTATAAAGACACATACACACATATGGTTATTGCAGCACTATTCACAATAGCAAAGACTTGGAATCAACCCAAATGTCCATCAATGATAGACTGGATTAAGAAAATGTGGCACATATACATCACGGAATACTATGCAGCCTTAAAAAAGGATGAGTTCATGTCCTTTGTAGGGACGTGGATGAAGCTGGAAATCATCATTCTGAGCAAACTATTGCAAGGACAGAAAACCAAACACCACATCTTCTCACTCATAGGTGGGAAGTGAACAATGAGAACACTTGGACACAGAGTGGGAACATCACATACCGGGGCCTGTCATAGGGTGGGGGGAGGGAGGAGGGATAGCATTAGGAGATATACCTAATGTAAATGATGAGTTAATGGGTGCAGCACACCAACATGGCACATAGATACATATGTAACAAACCTGCATGTTGTGCACATGTACCCTAGAACTTAAAGCATAATTTAAAAAAAAATGACAAAAAAAAAGTTCTAGATGAAAGAGGGCATTCTGTCATTAAAAAACATTGCCCAGTGAGCTAGATGTATTTTGTATGACTCTGGTTTAACAATCTTGAGTTCAATGGTTTCCTGAGATGTTTTTGGTTTCAATCTGAGGAAAAAGGAGTACCAGACATTTCCTGCCAAGTGTTCTAAATGACTCTGTTTCTCAAACTAGTATTCAGAGAGACTGGGTTCAACATGTATTTATCCAGTATCAACTATGTGCAAAGCTCTGTGATAGATGGATAACAGGCATCTTTCATTTTTCTTGGTTTATAAACCACAACATTGTCATGATGACACCATCAACAGGTTAAAAAAACAAGGAACTTTTCATTGAGGTCATCTATTTATCCTTGACTTAGATAAGGAATATCTTCTGCCTTCTTGTTTGTAGGTGACAGTTGGATTCTCAATCTTTTCCTTTTGTCTTACCATGAAAGAGAAAATGGGCATTGCTCAAATTACCAGATGATTCCTTTTTATTTTTCAATGGCAACTTCATTTAGTTTACTTTAAAAAATATTTACTGAACATACAGTGAAGTCTGTGCCACATCCAAGTGCAAAATGATAGAGAGACAACCCCAGGACATTCTCAAAGAGCTCATAGCCTGGTAAGAGAAAGATACAGATATGTCTTTATTCTCATGCCTTTCTTCAAAAGGATTTACAGAGGGGAACAAAGAGGGGTACTATGTAAGAAAATAAAGTCCATTAGAAACAAGTGAGAAAGGCAAAGGGAAGGCAATGATGGGATCATACACTAGAGGCAGGGTAATACACAAAATAAATGCAATGAAGACCTGCATGTATTTGCTAAGGATGCACCAGGAATTTGGATCTAAGCTTTTTGGTAATCTCTGTGAAGGCAGAGACAATCCACAGGTTCTGTTACCAAAACACCGGGATTTCAGTCTAGGTCTTGCTGCTTGCCACACAGAAACCCAATTACTGAGACAATAAGTATTGCCAGGCTTTGAAGAAGGCTTTAATTAGGTGCTATGGCTAAGAAGATGGGAGATCAGTCTCAAATCCATCTCTCTGACTGACTAAAATTAGGGGTTTATGCAGCAGGAATGAATTTTAAACATGTGTGGGAAAACAGGAATTAGAGAGGAATAAGAAAAAGAAGGTGGTTCACAGGAAGCAGGTGGTCAGTTAGGCCAATGATGATGGGTGAAAGGTCCTGTGTCTCATTGTCCAGACATGGTGATCTGGTAAGTTTCAGTTCCTTGATACTATCTGGCAGTCCTCATGGTTGGTTTCCTGAGAAAGGAACTCAGATAAGACAAATGTTAACTTTCTCACGTTTTAAGGGAGGTTAATTTTTATGTTTATTCAAAGAAACCATAAACACCAGTTCCATGGGACAACTGAGGTTGTTTCAGTTCCACCAGATAAAACCAGACCACATGCTCAGGGAAAGCATACCTATTCCTGACATAGGGCCAAACAAACAAACAAAACCCTCAAGGATCATCCAAAGCCAAATACTCTCTTTTCTTTTCTTTTTTTTTTTTTTTTTGAGACAGAGTCTCACTCTTGTTGCCCAGGCTGGAGTGCAGTGACACAATCTGGGCTCACTGAAACCTCTGCCTCCCGGGTTCAAGAGATTCTCTTGTATCAACCTCCTGAGTAGCTGGGATTACAGGCATGCCACCATGCCCAGCTAATTTTTGTATTTTTAGTAGAGACGGGGTTTCACCAAGTTGGCCAGGATGGTCTCGATCTCTTGCCTTTGTGATCTGCCCACCTCGGCCTCCCAAAGTGCTGGGATTATAGGCATGAGCCACCACATCTGGCCCAAATACAAATACTGTGTGATACACTGAAGAACATTTTCAACACTGTCCTTATGGTAAATGTTGTGGGGCTATTTTTTTTCTTTTCACCTCTTTCTTTGGTATAAATGTAAGGGATACAAATGCAATTGTATTATATGAATATATTAAATAATGGTAAAGGCTGGGTTTTTATTGTTTATTGTTCCATCACCTGAATTGTTTATTATTCCATCACCGAAATAACGTATATTTTACCTATGAATTAATTTCTCATCACCTATGCCTTTCCCACCTTCCCACCCTTTTGAGTTTCCAATGTCTATCATTCCACACTCGGCCCATGTGGACACATTACTTAGTTCTCGCTTATAAGTGAAAATATACGGTATTTGGTTTTCTGTTTCTGAGTTATTTCATTTAAGATAATGTCCTCCAGTTTCAGGCGTGTGGCTGCAAAAGACATGTTTCATTCTTTGTTAGGGCTGAGTAGATTATATGTATATATATAATCTTTTCTTTATCTATTCATCCATTGATGGACTTTGGGTTGATTCCATATCTTTGCTATTGTAAACAGTGTTGTGATAAACAAATGAGTGTGGGTATCTTTATGATATAACGATTTCCTTTTCATTGGGTAGATACCCAGTGGGATTGCTAGATCTAATGGTAATTCTTTTAGTTCCTTGAGAAATCTTCATACTGTCTTCTATAGAGATTGTACTAATTTACATTCCCACCAACAGTGTATAAGTATTCCTTTTTCTCCACATCCTTGCCAACATGTTTTTTGTTTGTTTGTTTGTTTGTTTTTACTTTTTTTTTAAAGACAGAGTCTTACTTTATCTTCCAGGCTAGAGTGCAGTAGTAGAGTCTGAGCTCACTGCCACCTCCGCCTCCTGGGTTCAAGCAATTCTCGTGCTTCAGCCTCCTGAGTAGCTAGGATTACAGGCATGTGCCAACACACCCAACTAATTTTTTGTATTTTTGGTAGAGATGGGGTTTCACCATGTTGGCCAGGCTGGTCTTTAACTCCTGGTCCTAAGTGATCCACCTGCCTTGGCCTCCCAAAATGCTGGGATTACAGGCATGAGCCACCACACCCTGCCTTTGATAGGTGACAACATGCTAGTAGCCCTCGCTCTGGGCACCTCCTTGGCCTCCGTGTCCACTCTGGCAGCGCTTCAGGAGCCCTTCAGCCTACCAAGGCACTGTGGACGCCCCTCTCTGGGCTGGCCCAGGCCGGAGCCGCCTCCCTCTGCTTGCCGGGAGGCGTGGAGGGAGAGGCGCGGGTGGGACCCGGGGCTGCGCGAGGCGCTGGCAGGCCAGCATGAGTTCCAGAGGGTGCGGGCTCAGGCTCAGCGGGCCGCACACTGAGCGACAGGCCGGCGCCCGTGCCCAGCGCAGTGAGGGGCTTAGCACCCGGGCCAGCAGCTGCGGAGGTTGCCCCGGGTCCCCCAGCACTGCCAGCCCGTATGCACCGTGCTCAAATTCTCGCAGAGCCTCAGCCGCCCCGCAGGGCAGGGCTCCAGACCTACAGCCCGCCATGTCCGAGGGCCCCCTCCATGGTGGGCTCCCGGGCAACCCCAGCTTCTCCGGGTGCCGCCCCCTGCTCCCTGGTGCCCGGTCCCATCAACCACCCAGGGGCTAAGGAGTGCCGGTGCATGGGGCAGGACTGGCGGGCAACTCTGCCCGCAGCCCCAGTGCAGGATCAACTAGGTGCAGCCAGCTAGTCTCCTGAGTCTAGTGGAGACTTGGAGAACTTTTATGTCTAGCTAACGGATCGTAAACACACCAATCGGCACTCTGTGTCTAGCTCAGGGATTATAAATGCACCAATCAGCTCTCTGTAAAATGGACCAATCAGCAGGATGTGGGTGGGGCAGATAAGAGAATAAAGGCAGGCTGCCAGAGCCAGCCAGCGCAACCCACTTGGGTCCCTTTCTACCGTGTGGGAGCATTGTTCTTTTGCTGTTTGCAATAAATCTTGCTGTCACTCATTTTTTGGGTCCAGGCTGCCTTTATAAGCTGTAACACTCACCGCAGAGGTCTGCAGCTTCGCTCCCAAAGCCCAGGAGACCACGAACCCACTGGGAAAAACCAACAACTCCAGACGGTCGCCTTTAAGAGCTGTGACACTCACCTCCAAGGTCTGCAACTTCACTCCTGTCAGTGAGAGGACGAACCCACCAGAAGGAAGAAGCTCCAGACACATCTGAACGTCTGAAGGAGCAAACTCCGGATACACCATCTCTAAGAGCTGTGACACTCACCGTGAGGGTCCGCAGCTTCATTCTTGAAGTCAGTGAGACCAAGAACCCACCAATTCCGGACACCTTGACATTTTAATAATAGCTATTCTGACTAATGTACGATAGATTCTCATTGTGGTTTTAATTTGCATTTCTGTGATGATTAGTGATGGTGAGCATTTTTTCATATGTTTGTTGGCCATTTGTATGTGTTTTTTTGAAAAATGTCTATTCATGTCCTTTGCCCACTTTTTAATGAGGTTTTGTTTTGCTGCTGTTGAGTTGTTTGAGTTCCTTGTATATTCTGGTTATTTGCCCTGTGCTGGATACACTGTTTGCAAATATTTTCTCCCATTCTGGAGGCTGTTTGCTGTGTTGATTATTTCTTTTGCTGTGCAGAAGGTTTTGTTTAATTAAGCCCCTGCTTTGTTTTTGTTGCTTGTGCTTTTGTCTTACTCATGAATTCTTTGCCTAGACCAATATCCATAAGAGTTTTCCTTAAGTTTTCTTCTAGTATTTTTATAGTTTCAGCTCTTACATTTTATTATATCTCAGTATGGGCTGATGGCTTCAAACCAAACCCCAGTTCAGTAAAAGCAAGTCTACAGAGTTTACTTAAGCAGACAATTTAATTATGATGTGGTAAGTACAATGACAAAAATATGCTGAGGGTGCTATGAGATAACAGAGGGGACACAACTCTGGTTTTATTTTTCAGGGTTGGAGCAGAACGCTCATTGAGAAGAGATTCTGGAAACTTCTGTTCAATTTCTAAAGGAAATATACACGTTTTGTTGCAAACACCTAACTTGCTGCAAAAATTTATTATGGATGGAATATTGTGTTTAAAAGGTTATCCCATTACAACAAACAAGCTTCACATGAAAAAAAAGCAGGTTTTAATTGAAGGATTTTCACTTTATTTTTACTTTGCATATCTTGTCTTTTCCTTAATACTAAGTATAAGAAATTATAAATTAAGAAAGTAGAGTGTACCTGAGAGGTGGGTGTCTAAAGAATCAATAAGGTTTTAGAGTTATATCAAGTGAAAGCAGATTTCCTCAGAAATTCAAGACCACAAAACAACAGGTGTTCTTTGGAGAATGGTTCTAGTTCCATGTTGAATTACACTTTTTAAAAATGATTTGGTCGAGAGTTATCTCTCTACCTAATAACAGAAAGAGAAGAGTAAAACAGAAAAGGGAATTTTAAACATAAAATAACCTGCACCTCTGGTGTCAAAGAACAAGTCTTAGGTTTCCAACCCATTCGATAAAAAGGGGTAACAAGATTTGCCTTGAAGCAAAAGAAAAATAGAGGGAAGGTAATATACTTCTGTGGTTGGTTTTATGAAGGTAGTGTTTTTCTTCAGGATTCAGCCAGGTATGAAAGGAAAGTAGCACGTTCCAACCTTTTCATAGTGTGACTAGCTTCCTCATCAACAGATACAGAGGAGCCTCTGTGCTCAGTCCAGGTATGTGGCAGAAGGGACCTCCACAGCAATGTGATTGGCACTAACACCAGATAACCAAGGATAATGTTAGGTTCCCACAGATAAAAATGCATAAAATGAGAATGAGTGACACAGTTGAGAAATCTGAGACCTCCCTTGCTGACCACCTGAGGACCTTTGGAAACATTTGCATGGGCTTTTCAGTCTCAGAGTACTTGTAATTATTTGCTGAGATGACAAAACTGTTATTTAATGTCTTTACCCAGCAGTGCTTTAGATGCCAAGGTTGACAACAGTTGGGGGTGTCCCAGAAATAAAAACTGGGTGTTTAAAATTCATCTGTCACTCTGTAAAGGGGGTGGATCATTTAGCAAAAGGATCTTTTGTTTGCTGAGAACACATGCAGTCATCCTCAGGACCGCAGACACTTGAAAACAATATTAAGAGATGGGTGAGGAGGAGATGGGGTGAGATACATTTCCATACATATGAGAATGGAAAGGTAGGTGGGGAGAAAACCAGGAAAAGAAAGAAGCTGGAGATCGTATGAGTGGGAGGGAGGATGAAAGAGAATAAGAGTCCCATCAACTGCAGGTGGGGACAGAGAGATCTGGGGGAGGAAATGGATTTGGAGGAGGAGACCTGTCTCAGTAGTGAAACATCTTGCCCTGTAACTACTTTCTACCCACCCCAGTTTCCACCTACTCACACTTACATATATAAAATCGCAAGTCAAATACCAGCTTCTCAACACTGGCTTATGAAGTAGATTTTCTTTTGGGAATCAATAGTCGTGTTCAATCCTACACTACGTGTGAGGAGAGACACATTCCTCCTTTATGTTTTCTTAACTCTGGAAAACCAGTAAAAATAATTGAAAAATGGCTGGCCTCTTTGGCTTCACCTCACTCTTGCCAACTTTAGCCATCTAATCTCCAGGCCCTGTGGATTCTGCGTCCACAGTCCCTCACAAGTAGACTGCCCTCTATTCTGTTTCCACTGCCAGTTCCCTGATGTGACCTTCCCTGGCTTCTGGCAGAATGCTGTCTCTACCTCTCATTACCCATCACACTATTCTCTACTTCACTTACCCTGTTGTGCCCATTCCAGCTTATATTTGAATAATTTATGAAGATGCCATATCCCTTAGTGCAACAACTGCTGTATAAGAGCTGCCTTTTTTTCACCTTTACCGATTTGAGATGACCTTATACAAAGATTTTAAGTGTTTTAGGAAACCTTTGTGAAAGCAAAGGAGAAAAAAGGGACAAAGGGATGGAAAAGGGAACGAGAAGGACACAGAGAGGAACAGAATGAAATGGAAGGGAAGGGAGTGGAAGAAATTCGGTAGTGTCTTTTTATGTGAGGTACATAATAGACCTTCAGAACAAGTCTAATTTTATTCCTTTTCAAAATAAGCTTTTTTATACCCTTTATTTTTCCAAAAACAGATCCTCATTTTCTTTTGAATGAGTGTCTCAGTTGTACCTTCTAAGAACTTAAGTCAGATAACATTTACACATATCCAAATACCAATGTTCAGTGCCATATTTTTCTTTTCCTCAAATACCTCTTCTATTTTGTTTTCCTTTAGAATCAATGTTCTTTATTCTTAAGATAATAGAAAAGTGCACTAAATAGTTTGGAGACTGTTCAAAATAATCATATTTTACTCTTTACTTCATTTATCCTTCTTTAATATCTGAGGTAATTTCATGAAGACTAGTATGTCATAGATCTAAAATGATTGTTTCCTCATTTCTGTGGCTCAGAAAAATCTGACAAGAACCTCTGCAGCTGCACTTGTTATAGCCTCAGACTGTGATTCCCCAGCCAGGTGCAAAAACAATGGCTGCCAATTACTATTCCTGTGCCAGCTGTTATCCCTACATGTGCAACACCCGTGTGCTGAGGGGAGAACACCATTTTATCTGCAACCTCCCTTTTTTTGGTAAGGAATAAATTTTGCTGTCAATTTTTAAATGGCTCCTAATGAGTTAAAAGAAATAAATTATGTTTTATGCAATATATTTTTCATTCAAGGGACTAATGACAGAACCTCTTAGAACTATCCTTATGTTTGAGGAATATACACAGCACAGGACTTCCAGCCACAAAGGTTATTGGTGGAAATGATATATATGATTTCACTCAGGTCTATAATAGAAATTAATCTTCCATGAAAGTATCTTGTAATCAGGTATAATTGACATAATGAATAGATAAAACATGAAACAGAAGAACACATTGGCAGGTAAGAGGTAAGGGCGGGGGGGGGGCAGGGAAACATATGTAAATGGAATCCAAAACCATAAACTAGGTAATATTTCAGTTTTTGAAAGTTACTAACAGTCATCTAAGGGACCCCCAATAAAATGTGATGGGTTCCAGCTTAAAAATAAGCCATACTCTTTATTCTTGATGAGCTGAATTATCTAAAATCAGAAATGTGACACCAAACAAAGTATTCAGTGTCAGATTTATTTTATTCCAAGTCATATAATTTTATATTGGGAAGAGACCTTGGAATCCAACCTTTCATCAAGCTCTGGAATTCCTTCCACAATATCCCAAGTAGATGGACATTTAGTCTTAGCTTGACTCTGGACTTAACCTGATCATTTAGACATAGCTTGAGCTCCTCCTGTAACAGTGAGCTAAGCACTCTGTAAGGCAGTCTACTGTATTATTGGACGTTTTTGGTTCCCAGAAAGTTCCTTTTTATGTTGAGATGAGTCTTGTATTTCTATAATTTCTGTCCATTGACAATGGCTTTGCTACTGGGAAGATGCTGTATTATAATTTATGGGGCAGCCCTTAGGTTGCTTAGGTTAGATAGGGTGATGCTTTAAGATATCCTGGGTCCAAAGAGAGGGAATTAAGAGAGGTGAAATAAGTACATCCTTTTAAATCCAACAATTCTTTTGGGGTCTAAGTAAATAGCATAGGTCATTATTATAACTTATATTTAAGGTATATTCAGAGGCAAGCATATATAGTTAAGATTTAAAGACCTGTAACACTTAATACAATGCAATACTTTCTCATCGTTTAATTTTTTATGTTTATCTAATTTCTGTAATTTCCCCAGTCTAAGGTCAAGTGGG
This sequence comes from Macaca mulatta, assembly GCF_049350105.2. Taxonomy (NCBI): domain Eukaryota; kingdom Metazoa; phylum Chordata; class Mammalia; order Primates; family Cercopithecidae; genus Macaca; species Macaca mulatta. Next base: position 44,227,280 of record NC_133409.1, on the reverse strand, counting down.
TTAAAAGTTTTGGGAGTAGGAGACGTAGGAGACTTTGGGGAAGAATTTTTCCCCAAAATAAATTATTGGATAGAATTTACTTTCCAGTTCAAAAAACTTGATGTTGAAATTGTCACTTATAATCAGAGGTCTTGGTAGACATCTGCATTGCTCCAGCCTGGGTAGAGCTTCGGATTCTGCAAGCAACACTCAAACTCTACCACTTCCCCTGCTTCTGAGGTTAAAAGCAAGTGCCTGTCCTCATTATGATAGTTAAGATCTTATCTTTTCTTGTTTTTCTACCTCTGATAGGCTGTTCTGGTATTTTTCCTGGGGGCAAAACAGAAAAGTGGTTGATTTCTTCGTGGCTCAAACTGAAAGATCATCAGGAACATGCAGAACATACACACACACACAGACACACACACACACACACACACACACACATACACACACACAAGCATTAAGCTCCCTGGGGCCTTGAAGCCCTCACTGTCACTGCATTTCTTTTCTTTTTTTTTTTTTGAAATGGAGTTTCACTCTTGTTGCCCAGGCTGGAGTGCAGTGGCACAATCTCGGCTCACCGCAACCTCTGCCTCCCAGGTTCAAGCAATTCTCCTGCCTCAGCCTCCCAAGTAGCTGGGATTATAGGCATGCACCACACACCTGGCTAATTTTATATTTTTACTTGAAACGGGGTTTCACCATGTTGGTCAGGCTTGTCTCAAACTCCTGACCTCAGGTGATCCACCCACCTTGGCCTCCCAAAGTGCTGAGATTACAGGCATGAGCCACGGCGCCCACCTCTCACTGCATTTCTAACTCTCCTTCTTCATTAGTGATGAATAAATCACCATGTCTTGTATCTGCTTTGGGGTTTTTCTTCTTCCTCTAAAGAAATTTTTGAAAGGGTTATATTGCAAACATTATAGATTCGTACTTTTATAGGTGACTAATATGCTAACTTCCTTCTGGACAACAGTGGAGCTTATATTTCTTTCAGATGCTTCAAAGAATACAGAAATGTAAGCTCTAGGAAGCATGCCAGAAACACTTTTGAATCCAAATGGCCGGGTGGAGCCGGGTTATACTGAGAAATTTTGAGATATTTAAAAATCATTAGAGCTGACAGAATAATAAACACCTATTCAAATGCAAAATAGTTGTTTTTCTCTTTACCTTTTAAAGTCAGTGAAAGAAGGTTCTCACCATTTTACAACTGTTAAAAAATTTAACTATATGTCACCCACTTTCTTAAATATTTACCCAATTTAATCCTTAAAACAAGCCTCGAGGCATTACTCTCTGCATTTTTGAAAATAAGGAAACTGGCTTAAAGAGGAAGAGTTGAGACATGCCTGACAATCCCAGGAGTTGAAGTTGAGGGAGTCTCATGACTTCAGAGGCCAGGCATGTTCACTCTGCCATGACTATCCAGTGATCTGTGGGCTCACTTTGGTCTGCTATTACAAATAAAAGAGACCCTTGAATTTGCTTTCTAAATAATTATCTTCATGCCAGGCACAGTGGCTCACGCCTGTAATTCCATCACTTTGGGAGGCTGAGGTGGGAGATTGCTTGAGCCCAGGAGTTCAGGACCAGCCTGGGTAACATAGTGAGACTTTGTCTCTACAAAAAATACAAAACTGACCCAGTGTGGTGGCACACACCTGTAGTCCCAGCTACCCAAGAGGCTGAGGTGGGAGGATCACTTGAGCCTGGTAGGTTGAGGCTGCAGTGAACTGTGATCTTACCACTGCACTCCAGCCTGAACTACAGAGCAAGACCCTGTCTAAAATAATAATCATCATGATAATAACAATAATCTTCCAAACATCTTAAGCCTAGTAAATCTTGATGTTTTGGTTCTTAATCCGTGGGCTGGGTAAGACATGTCCTTTGCTGGAGATTTCCACAGGTAAATTGAAAGAAATGACATCTAAGACATGTTTCAACTCTTATGATGGTTAGTTTCATGTCAATTTTACTGGGCTAAGGGTGCCTGGATAGATGGTAAAACACTATTTCTGGTGTGTCTATGAGGGTACCTCCTGAAGAGATTAGCACTTGAATCTGTACACCAAGCGAGGAAGATCATTCTCAGCAATGTGGGCAGGTATCATCTAATCCATGGAGGGCTCAAATAGAACAAAAAGGTAGAGGAAAAGTGAATTTGTTCTTTCTGCTTGAGCTAGGACTTCTATTTCTCTGTTGCCCTTGGACATCCGCATTCCTGGTTCTTGGTCTTCCAGGTTCAGACCAGGACTTATACCATCTACCTGATTCTCAGGCTTTGAGACTCTGACTGAATCACAGCACCAGCTTGCCTGGTTCTCTAGCCTGTAGACAGCAGACATGGGGTGTAAGCCAACTCCCATAACAAATCTTTATATATATGTGTGTGTGTGTGTGTGTGTGTGTGTATCACCTATTGTTCTGTTTCTTTGGAGAACCCAAATACGACTTTAAAACGTGATTTTGTGAGATTACACGTAACAAAAAACAAAAGAAAAATAAAGAAACATATACTTAAGTACAGACATATTAAGGTAAGTGAGAGTCCTGCTTTGTTTAAGACAAGTCTCACCTGTGAACAAATCTTTAAGTGACCTAAAAACTTTAAAAAACAAATTGTGGGAGGCTTGCCTTTAGAGATTATGGTTTCCAATTTTAGTTTTTTATTTTGTTTCGTTTTTTGTTTTTGTTTTACAGCTACCAGGGATACCAAATTAAAAATTCTTGTTTGGCTTCTTAAAAGTAACCTTTTTAAAGCTCCCCGGGGAATTTTACTGTGCAGCCAAAATTGAGAGCCACTGATTTGGGGTGTATAGGGAGGGCCTGTGGTGGGAGGTGTTGGGGAACGAGATCTGGACAGAGGATGGCCCCCTTGAGAGTCTACATTTCTGCTCTTGATAAAGAGATTGTGGGAATAAATACCACAACAGGCATTATCTGCACTGTCTGCAAAGGCTAATTAAAGGAGATGAAGCTTGAGCAGAGTTTTGAAAGAGAACAGAGTATAATTTTATTATAAGAAAAAAGGAGGCAAGATTAGGTCAGAAACTTAGATGTGTAAGAGTGGATTATGTTCAGAGTTGGAACAAAACTTTAATCTGAGAACAGTTAAAGAATACCAAGAAACCCATGATCCAAACTTTGTTTCCATTAGGCACTCGGTAACTAGTAATTAAATTTCACTGTAGTTGAATTGAAATAATCTTAGTGGAAAACCATCAAGTGGCTCAGATTAAATTTTTGTGTTTACCACTGTATCCATTTAATCCTGGATCTGCTCTCTCAGATTTAGAAATTCTAAAACCCAGGAATTACTCGGTTCATTCTCTCTTCCCATTGCATGTCATCTTTGCAGCAGCACAATGACTGGAAATAGATACTATTAGCAACTTCTACTTCCTATCTTGAGCAGATCAAATATCTCTCTAACCCCATTCAATGAAAGATAATGAGATCTTTAAAATGTCCCAATATCCACAAACATAGTGCATCATTGCTCTTAAGGGTCCTTATAATGATGGTCCCAGGACTACAGGAGAGAAAGATCACATTTTAACAAAACATTTCCACTGAATTTTATAATCTAATAGTACCTTAAGAATTATGTCTAGCTCCTTGAAAAAAATTATAAAACATTTTCCATCCTGTTTTAAATATTACTTTTTTGTTCAATAGAGAGGTAAGTCAAATATGGATAGTTTATGAAATACATAAAGGACCTATTCACTACCTAATGAATTTAGAGTGAAATTTTAATACTTACCTGAAAATCAAACATGACCTTCCTGTCATGTTTGTCCCGTGTATTAATCCGTTCTCGCACTGCCTGAGACTGGGTAATTTATAAAGGAAAGAGGTTTAATTGACTCACAGTTCAGCATGACTGGGGAGGCCTCAGGAAACTTACAATCATGGTGTAAGGGGAAGCAAACACGTCGGTCTCGACATGGTGGCACAAGAGGGAGGTGCTAAGCAAAGTGGGTAAAACCTTTTATAAAAGCATCAGACCTCCTGAGAACTCACTCACTATCACAAGAACTGCATGGATGTAACTGCCCCCATTATTCAATTACCTCCTACCGGGTCCCTCTTCCGACACGTAGAGATTATGGGAACTGCAATTCGAGATTGGATTTGGGTGGGGACACAGCCAAACCATATCATCCTGCCTTCCCTTGGGGACTGTGCAATCAACACTTAAAGATCAGCAAACTGTAGCCCCAGCATCCAATCAACGCAACAAGCTTTTACCAGTAGTCCCTATTCACAAGTAGCAAGGCATGGCAGAACAAAAGATCCTAATTGTCTTTGGGTGGAAATGTCATAAGGTATGCTGGACTCATTAATATGATTTATGAAAATAGTGTAATATCTGACCTTGAAAAACACAGAAACAGTTTGTCTTTAGTGCCATCTCTCAATTATAAATTCATTCATTCACAAAATCATTCATTCAACAAACACTTCCTGAGGCTGCACTATGCGCCAGACACGTGTTTGTCCTGTGTATTAATCCGTTCTCACGCTGCTATAAAGAACTGCCTGAGACTGGGTAATTTATAAAGGAAAGAGGTTTAATTGACTCACAGTTCAGCAAGGCTAGGGAGGCCTCAGGAAACTTACGATCATGGCAGAAGGGGAAGCAAACACATCCTCTTCACATGGTGGCACAATATTTTTTTTTCATAGAGACAGGGTCTCGCTATGTTGCCCAGGCTAGTCTTGAACTCCTGGGCTCATGAGGCGGTTATCTCCGTGCTGTTCTTGTGATAGTGAGTGAGTTCTCAGGAGATTAAAAGCAACACAGGCTATTCTCTGCTTTCACAGGGTTTGATGAAGAAAACTAGCAATTAACAGTTAAATAAAAATTATAATTAAAAATTGAAACATAAATGGTTTGAAGGTAATTAACAGTGGGTTATGTGAGACATGTGTAAGAAAGAACCAACCCTCCACATGGAAAGAAGAAGGCTTTAGATGAGGCTGAAGAGTAAGGTAGTCACAGCCAGGTTTTACAGACCTCTTTTCTATTCAGCTTGGATCCTATCTGCTGCCCAGCGCCAGGAGCTGAGACTAGCCAAGGACACCTTCTGCAGAGCCCAGACTGAGCTGGAGCCTTCCTGTCTCCTTGGTGAAAACTCTCCCGCAGCAGACTCAGCCTTGCATTATGTACGCATGCATGCTCCCGTCAGGGGTGTCGCTGGAGCAGGGGCGGGGTGGTGGGTTTGTTTCTCCATATGTCTCTGTATGTCGGTGGGGGTGCATATTGCTAGCATAATTCACAGGTTTTAATTTATTTTATTTATTTTTAATTTTTTTTTTTTTGAGACAGAGTCTTACTCTGTCTCCTAGGCTAGAATGCAGTGTTACAATCATGGCTCACTGCAGCCTCAACCTGCCAGGTTCAAGTAATTCTCCTGCCTCAGCCTCCCATGTGACTGGGACCACAGGTGTGTGCCACCACACCCAGCTAATTAAAAAAAAATTTTTTTTCATAGAGACAGGATCTCACTATGTTGCCCAGGCTGGTCTTGAACTCCTGGACTCAAGTGCTCCTCCCACCTGGACTTCCTAGAGTGCTGACTGAGATTACAGAGGTGAGCCACTGCACCCAGCCTCAGCGTTTTTAAAAATAAAGTTAATTATTTTTTTCTCCTATAGCTACAAACTTAATTTTTTTTAAGAAAACTAAATGGGTGATTATTCTTCACATTGCTTGCCAGAAAGCCCAAATACTTGACATACATACTTACATACTGACAGTGTGAAAGCCACTTCAGGGAGGCCTGTGGACCCTCTGACCCACCAACTTCTTGAGGGAAGTAGGGGTAGGGCATAGGAATTCTACAACAAGAGCTTTGAAGTCTGTGATTCATGTCAGCAAGTTAGGGAACATCTCAGGACCTATGTGACAAGACATCAGCTGTGGCTGCACTATTTAGCTTTGAAGTCCTTAACTTTTTAAAACCAATTCCCCTTTTGATACACATAAGAAACTCATACACTGTGTTATCAGCAGAATTGTTTCCCACCAAAAATATGTTGAAGCTCTAGCCCCCCATATTTGTGAATGTGACCTCATTTGGAAATAGAATCTTTCAGATGATCAAGCTAATGAGGTCATTCGAATGGGCCCTAATTCAATATGACTGCATCCTTATGAAAAGGGGAAATCGGACACACAGGGAGAATGCCATGGAAAGTTGAAGGCAAGGTGATGCATCGACAAGTCAAGGAAAGCCACAGCTGCCAACAAACCACAAGAAGCTCAGCAAGAGGCATGGAACAGATTCTCCCCCAGGCAGAACCAATGCTGCTAATACCTTGATCTTGGACTTCTGGCCTCCAGAACTATAAGACAATGCACTTCCATTGTTTTAAGCCATCCAAAGTAGTATTCCGTTCGTGCTAGTTTGTCATGGCAGCCAGAGGAAACTAATACATACCCCAACTATCTTATTTGAAATTTCAAAACAAAGGAAAAGAAACTTCTTATGTTTCTACATTTTTTTTTTTTTAGATGAAGTCCTGCTCGTCACCCAGGCTGCTGTGCAGTGGCATGATCTTGGCTCACTGCAACCTCTGCCTCTTGGGTTCAAGCGATTCTCCTGCCTCAGCCTCCTGAGTAGCTGGGATTACAGGTACGTGCCACCACGCCCAGCTAATTTTTGTATTTTTAGTAGAGATGGGGTTTCACTATGTTGGCCAGGCTGGTCTCGAACTCCTGACCTCAGGTGATCCACCACCTCGGCCTCCCAAAGTGCTAGGATTACAGGTGTGAGCCACCACACCTGGCCTGCTTCTATATTTAAAAATAGAAAGCTAAAGAATGGAAAAACATGACTAAGTTTGTTAAAATATTGAATATGCTTTTAAGAAATATATACTGCAGCCCACCCTTTTCTAGAGATGCTGACATTGCCTGTGAAAGGATATCCCTCCTTCACACTGTGCAGTTGAGAGTCACTGCTCTAGCTTCTCTGGTTTATACTGCAGTAGGGAGGGAAGGCTTGGGCACCAGCCAAACCTTCTTTCAGCCTCAGAGAAAACCTCCACCAAGGTACGATACAGGGGAGAGGTAGTGAAGTCCTATGCAATGCCCTACCAAAGACTCCACCTGATTATGCCTATCAAACAACACAACAGCAGGCTGGACAATTATGTCCATCCTTAGGCACAGGCGTCTAGAAAACCACCCAACTTAACAGAGAAGTGGAAACCAGGAAGGCCTCACCTTTATACTATCCTGACCCCAGTTCTAGCATGTCATGGAATAGGGGAATGTTGTCTTGCTTTGGAACTAAGGTTATGGGTACTGTATTAGTTTCATAGGGCCACCGTAACGAAGTACCACAAACTAGGTAGCTAAACCAACAAAAATGTATTGTCTCACAATTCTGGAGGCTAGAATTTCAAAATCAACGTGTTGGAAAAGTTAGTTCCTTCTGAGGTCTCTGAGGGAAAATTGGCTCCATGCCTTTCACCTAGTTCCTGGCAGCTGAGATACCCCTTGGCTTGAAGATACGTCACTCCAATCCCCCCTCTTCATATGGTGTTCTCCCTGTGTGACTGTAACTGTAAGTAAATTTCCCCTCACCATTCCACCTTTTTTTGTTTGGTTGGTTTCTTTTTTTTTTTTTTTTTTTTTTTTTGAGACAGAATCTCACTTTGTTGCCCAGGTTGGAGTGCTGTGGCACCATCATGGCTCATTGCAGCCTCAACCTCCTGGGTTCAGGTGATCCTCCCACCTCAGCTTCTGGGGTAACTGGGACTACAGGTACATGCCACCATGCTGGGTTAGATTAATTTTTGATAGAAATGGGATTTTGTCATTTTACCCAGCCTGGTCTTGAACACCTGGGCTCAAGGAATCTGCCTGCCTCTATCTCCCAAAGTGCTGGGATTACACGCATGAGCCACCACACTTGGCCAAATTTCCCTTTTTAATAAGGATACCAATCGTATTGTATCAGGGCCCATCCTAATGACTTCATCTTAACTTGATCACCTGCAAAGACCCTATTTTCAAATAAGGTCACATTCACAGATACTACAGGTTAGAACTTCAACATTTTGCTGTGAGGCAGGGGTTCAGAATTCAACCTGTAACATGTACCAACTTGACTGTCCATACTGACACAGACTAAAGAACATTAGTAAGGTTTTTGGATCAGAACCTGATCCTGAAGGCCAGTCTCAGTGGCTCACACCTATAATCCCAGCACTTTTGGAGGCAGAGGTGAGTGGATCACCTGAGGTGAGGAGTTCGAGACCAGCCTGGCCAACATGGTGAAACCCCCTCTCTACTTTTAAAAAATATATTAAAAAAAAAAAAAACAAAACAAAACAAAAGAAATTAGCCAGGTATGGTGGTGCACGTCTGTAACGCCAGCTATTTGGGAGGCTGAAGCAGGAAAATCAGTTAAACCCGGGAGGCAGAGATTGCAGAGCCAAGACTGCACCACTGCACTTCATCCTGGGCGACAGAGTGAGACCCTGTCTCAAAAAAGGAACCTGATCCTGGATGCCCAGCTACTCAACCATTCAAAAGTTGCCAGGAGGACTGAGGCTATACACGTACTCCCCCTGCTGTAAAAGTCGATGATGTAGTGAAACCACTCTCATCTAGCTGCATTTGTACCTACATCCCTAGCTAAAATTAGCCAATAATTTTCCTTCCTTTTTTGGCCCTTGAAATCAAGGTTACCTTATTGGCATACCATGAACCAAGGAGAGTGGGGAGACACTGCCCCTACTTAAGGCACTGTCTTAACTATTCTCTGGAATTATATATATAAGATGAGGATTATCTGTTCCGTTGCTAGAAGATAAAGTAGAACTTGCTTAGAAAACCACCTTGGCCTTAGGGTGTTTACTTTTGTTTGTAGGCAAACTTTTATATATATATATATATATATATATATATATATACACACACACACACACACACACACACACATATATATATAACATTTATACATATTTATGGGGTACAAGTGAAATTTTGTTACATGCATTGAATGTGTAATGATCAAGTCAGGTTATTTGGGGGAGTTCATCACCAAAGTGTTTATCATTTCATGTCCACTCTTCTAGCTATTTAGAAAAATATAATATATTGGCTGGGCACAGTGGCTTACGCCTGTAATCCCAGCACTTTGGGAGGCTGAGGTGGACAGATCACAAGGTCAAGAGATTGAAACCATTCTGGCCAACATGGTGAAACCCCCACCCTACTAAAAATACAAAAAATTAGCTGGGCGTGGTGGCATGTGCCTATAGTCCCAGCTACTCAGGAGGCTGATGCAGGAGAATCACTTGAACCCTGCAGGGGGAGGTTGCAGTGAGCCGAAATCGCACGGCTGCACTCCAGCCTGGCAACAGAGCAAGACTCTTTCTCAAAAAACTAAAAAGAAAAATAGAATGTATTATTGTCAATTATAGACACCTTACTTTGCTATCAAACATTAGAACTTATTCCTTCTATCTAACTGCATGTTTGTAACCATTTTCCAGCCCCTCTTTATCCACCCTTCCCCTCCACAACCCACCATTTACCCTTCCTAGTTTCTGGTGTCTATCTCCTTAGACAGAGCCTCTGTACCTCCATGTGATCAATATCTCTAGCTCCAAACTTTTTCTTTTTGTTTGTTTCAGACGGAGTTTTGCTCTTATTGCCCAGGCTGGAGTGCAGTGGCACAATCTTGGTTCACTGCAACCTCTACCTTCTGGTTTCAAGCGATTCTCCTGCCTCAGTCTCCCAAATCACTGGGATTATAGGCGCCCACCACTATGCCCAGCTAGTTTTTTTGTATTTTTAGTAGAGACAGGGTTTCAGCATGTTGGTCAGGCTGGTCTCGAACTGCTGACCTCGTGATCCACTCGCCTCAACCTCCCAAAGTGCTGGGATTATAGGCATGAGCCATCGCACCAAGCCCCTCCAGCTCCAAACTTCTAAAACCGCTGTTTCAATTTCTTCAATGGTCTAAGATGGATTTGGAGGTTGTGTTTCTTTTTTGAGCTAATTTTTTTACATTATGTTTTTCTAGAAAATGGACATTTCACCTATGTTCTCATAATTATGCATACACTTCTTCTTGATATTCTGTTATAATTTTAAAATACCTACTATTTGTTGGTTATATCCTCTTTTGCATTTAACTTTTTGGTGTGACTCCACTTGTCTTTCTCACCAAGAGTTTTTCTAATCTGTTAACCTTTTCAAAGAACCAGTATCTAATTTTTGTTAATCCTCTCTATTATACATTTTTTAACTTCTTAGTTCCAGTCTTCATTTTTATTATTTTTATTATTTGGCTTCTTCCACTTTTTTTTTCTGGTTTACTATATTGTTCCTTTCTAACTTTTTAAGGTTGATACTTGGGACGTTCATTTTGAAACGTTTGTATTTTTTTAATGTGTGCATTCAAGGCTATTTTCTTTCCCAAGTAATTGCACACTCTAGTTTAATTAGTGCCATTATTGTTCTTTAATAAATATATCATTTGGGCTGGGCACGGTGGCTCACCTTTGGGAGGCCAAGGTGGGTGGATCACCTGTGGTCAGGACAAGCCTGGCCAACATGGCGGAACCCTGTCTCTACTAAAAATACAAAAATTAGCCAGGTGTGGTGGTGGGCACCTGTAATCCCAGCTACTGGGGAGTCTGAGGCAGGAGAATTGCTTGAACCCAGGAGGTGAAGGTTGCAGTGAGCCAAGATTGTGCCACTGCACTCCAGCCTGGATGACAAGAGTGAAACTCCAACTCAAAAAAAAAAAAATATATATATATATATATATATCATTTCATTATGATATATATAATCATTTCATTATGATATATATAATCATTTCATTATGATATATATATCATTTCATTATGATATAATATTACACATGTACATTATTTTATTTTTAATTGAATGGAGATTTGATGACCTTTTTGTTAATTTCTAATTTTATTACACTGGTATCAGATAATGTAATCTGCATGGCATTTATTCTTTGTTTTTTGTTGAAATCTGTTTTGTGGTTAGTAGTCATCCAATTTTTGTACAAGTGCTATGAGAATTTGAAAAGCACGTATATTTTCTTTTTGTTTTTTTTTCCAGATGGAGTCACGCTCTGTCTCCCAGGCTGGAGTGCAGTGATGCCATCTAGGCTCACTGCTACCTCCGCCTCCCAGGTTCCAGCAATTCTCCTGCCTCAGCCTCCCGCGTAGCTGGGATTACAGGCATGTGCCACCACCTCCAGCTAATTTTTGTATTTTTAGTAGAGACGGGGGCTTCACCATGTTGGCCAGGCTGGTCTCGAACTCCTGAACCCAGGTGATCCACCCACCTCAGCCTCCCAAAGTGGTAGGATTACAGGCGTGAGCCACTGCGCCTAGCCGAAAAGCATGTATATTTTCTAAATGTGTGCAGAATTCTATTTATATCAACTCAATCAAGTTTTTAAATTGTGTAGTATCAACCTTCTATAACTTTACTTATTTCTTTTAGACTGCTTCTTTACTTCTGAGGGGATTATATGAATTTATCCATTTCTTCTTGTAATTCTGTCAGATTTTGGATATTTATTTTAAGGCTCTACTGTACGAGATATAGATTCAGAGTTGGTACAACTTCCTAATGAATTGTTCATTTTATTATTATGTAATGATCCTCATTGTAACTAATAACACTTTTTTTCTTTAGAGTCTATTTTGTGTGGAATTACTATAGTATACCAGTTTTCTTTCGATTGAGATTTTTCTGGTATGAATTACTGATTTATTTATTTACAATGTCCCCATGCTATCCTGTGTTAGGTGTTATAAACATGTAACAGCATTTTTTTTTTTTTTGAGATGCTCTGTCACCCAGGCTGTAGTGCAGTGGCGTGACCTCGGCTCACTGCAATCTCCGCCTGCTGGGTTCAAATGATTCTCATGCCTCAACCTCCTGAGTAGCTGGGATCACAGGTGCCCACCAACACTCCCGGTTAATTTTTGTATTTTTCGTAGAGACAGAATTTCACCATGTTGTCCAGGTTGGTCTCAAACTCCTGACCTCAAGTGATCCAGCCGCCTCAGCCTACCAAAGTGCTGGGATTACAGGTGTGAACCACTGATCCTGGCCCATTTAACTGAGATTTTAAAAATTCAGTCTGATAATCTCTGGTTTTTAAATACTCTATTAATTCATTTAAATTTAACATATTTTAATAGTATATATTTAAATTTAATTTTAGCATCTCATTTTGTTCTTTTAATATGCTTTTTTCATTTCTTCTTCTTCCTCCTTTTTCTCTTTCTTCTTTCCCGACTTCTTTTTGGTGAATTTGGTTTTCTACATTTCCTTTTATTTTTCAAATGGTTTTGGAAGTCTTACTTTATAGTATTCCAATTAGTTTCATTTTGGTCTTAGATTTTTCACAAGCTACGATAGGTTCTGGCCAAGCTTGTCTTACCTAATCACTCTTCAGCTTTGCAACCCAGGACATAACTAGTTGCATACAACCACAGCCTAGAAGTTATTTATTTATAACTTATGTACCCAGAGACAGAGGTTCAATGATACAGCTACTTAAAGGCAGCTTTTGCAAACATAAAAGGTAATTAGGTTGGAGTTTTAGAAACTGGTATACAAGAGGCATGGTAAACATTGCCTTACTCTAAACAGATGGAAAACTACTGTTCACTCAGGCATGTCTGTGAAGCTTTGGGGGGACTTGAAAACCATGCTCACTGCACATCTGCCTGCCTGATGTTCTCTGTTATGCTTAGAGCTTATCACAGTAAAATGCAACAATACACAATTTATTAGTCAAAGTGCTCATTTTCATTAAGATCTAGAATCAGCCCTCGGTGGAACTACTTTGCCAAGACACTTAACAAAATCTAAATTCATTAGTACCTTGAATCTGATACTTGGCAATAGGAGAACCTGAACTACCTATATTCACAAACACCCTCTCATCTCTCAAGTAACTCATTTTACATGTAACTATTTGTTGTTAACTCCCCCAAATAATCATCACTATTTGTTTTTTACTTATTTTTTAATATTTTATTTCATTGTTCACGTTATATTTCAAATTCCTGGGGGTATGAATCTTTGCTGTATTTGCTGTCACCCATGGTTAACGATATTTTTTTAACTTTCTGTGTATGCCAATAAACTTGTTTTATTCTGTGGGAATCGTAGTAGCAGCCTGGGTGGTAGGATAGTGTCTCCAAGGAAGTTTTGTATTTTTCTCTGCTCTAATTTGAAATCAATTTTTATTTAATTGCTAGATAGGAGGTTTATGTACCACACACACAGGAAGCAAAGAAATACAGGTATTACTAGACGTAAGACTTTAATGCGTGATAAAGCTTTACACGTTAGAAATTGAAGAAAATAATTATTTTTTAAAGTAGTGCTGGTAACACAAAGAAGTTATGTATGAAAATTAAAACAAAACTAGGGGGTCAGGGGAATCCCAGGATGGAAGGCAGAATGTGACAAAACAATCTAACTCTATTACAAATGCACAAAACAGCCTTACAAATGTTTCAGGTGCTGACCTCAAACTTTGGAAATGAGCAAAGTCTGCGAAACTAAAGTCAAAAGAAGCTACATAGGCACTGTACTTCTAGCTAAGAAAGTTGTTTCCCACAGAATTTAACAATTCTGCTACTATTCTACATGTATACTCTATTTGAACAATGAAGTAAACACATGGCAGATGGTAGGAGCCTGGTTTCTCACTGTTGAAGTTGGAGGTTACAGATAAGCAAGGGGAGAGTCTGGAGCGATCTTAGTGGTAAAGGAATAAAGTTGGAGGCATCAATATGAGTTCATATTTAGCTTAATATAGATACAGATGGTTACATATAGAAATATGTGTATGTGTGTGTGTGTGTATATATATATGTTAGTATACACACATAGATTTCCTTGCACTGTCTGCTAAGAGGACCTAAAACCAACAACACTGGAGTAACAAGCACACTTAGCATCCGTGTTCCAATAAAAGTAACCAGAGTATCTTGGTGAAATGGCTGATTCTAAGATTGAAACAGAAAATATACAAGATGGGCCTGGAACATCTCATAGTGCCAGAAAGTAAGGAAACACTAACTCATGCAAACCCCCTGCCCCCAGACACACACAAACAGTGAGGGTAGTCAAAAGGACCCAGGAGACAAAGGAAAGAGCTTCCAATGGCTAAGGCTGGAACAATTTGTGCAACAGCAACAGCTAAAAGAAATAACATTGGATTATAACTCAAAATATAAAATAAATATTTATGAGTCCACACTCATGTATGATTTTTTTTGCCCCTTCACTGGACATGCGGCAGGAGCACCACGTCTACTTGGCCCACTGTGCTCAACCCCATGTGGGAGGGAGCTTGTGAGTGGGCAAGTGCAGGATCCAGATGGCTGCTCTGGGTGGGGCCTACAGTCAGACCAGGTGTGTTGCCTCAAGGGGAATGTGGTGGCACTGAGGTGAGAGTGCCTATGACCCTGAAGGCCCAGAGAGGGTATCACAGTACTGTTTTAGTTCCACCATCTACAGTCTGATGGACGGCAGTATTTTAGCAGCTCAGCTGGCCCCTTGCCTCATTGTATGGGGTGGCTGCCCTCTGCCAGTGAGGGCAAAGGGCCAGTGTGACAACCTTTTTTAGAATACCTGCACTGAGTGGGTCCCAAGCTCTTGTCCAGCATCCAAGAAGAATGAGGTCACTTGGATGGCTGAAGGATGGTGAAGACAGATAATTTTATTGAGTGATGAAAACGCTCTCAGTGGACAGGGGAGCTGGAGAGGGGCCAGGAAGGGCAGGTCATCTTCATCAAAGTCAGGCCATCTCCTCCTCTACTGACTGAGTCTGGGGTCTTTATAGGCACAGGATGGGGAGTGCATGCTGATTGACTTGTGAGTATGCAAAAAAGGTCAAAGTGAAGACACCACTCAAAAGTGGGCATAACAGTATAGAAAACAAATTATAAAAGGGTAGGCATATGTAAAATAGGTGATGGGGATCAATAGAGGAAAGCACCCCAAACAGGAGGACAAGTTCTCAATCCAGTCTGGGGATTTAACTTGTAATTTGACTTTCAGGCTTTAAACTCTCTTCTGCTTGGAGGTGGGATTTCACTGAGAACTCGCTGCTGTCTGCCTAGGCATTTGGCTGCCTCCTGTCACTATCAATACTACATAAATAAATGATTAAATAAATACATTAGGGGAGAAAAGACAAATAATTCTAGGCAGAACAATTCCGAATAATTTATGTAGAAGCTGCACCACTGTGGGAGCATAACTCCCCAGTCTTTAAGTGTCCTTCCCAGAGAGTACAGGACAGAAAGGGAAACAAAAGCAACTTTGTAGTAGAGAAACCTTACAAACACTACGTCAGCCAGGTGATCAAAGTGATAATCAACAGGGATAAGTCATGCTGATAACATGTGTCCTTGACATAATGTGATGAAATAGAACTTGACCTCTATGGTTTTCCTCCCTGAAACCCAAAACCCCAGTTTAATTATGAGGAAAGCCTCAGACAAATCCCAGTAGAAAGACATTATACTAAATACCTGACCACTTCTCAAACCTGTCAAGATCATCAAAAACAAACAAATTCTGAGAAATGATCATAGCCAAATGGAGCTAAGGAGATGATGACTAAATGTAACTCGGTCTCCTGGATGGGATCCTGGGACAGAAAAAGGACATTAAGTAAAATGTGAGTAAAGTATGGACTTTTATTAATATGTCAGGATTGGTTTATTAGTTGTGATGAATACTAATGTAAGATGCTAGAAGTAGGAGAAACTGGGTATGGAGTTCATGGGAACTCTGCGTAGTCTTTCCAATTTTTCTGTTCTAGATTTGTTCTAAAAATTTAGGCTTTTTTCTAAAAAAAGATAATGTTGAAATAAACTTCATTTTGTGAAAAAACCCTAATGGAAAATCTCAAAATCTAGAAAATAATAAGAATTTTTTTCCAACCTGTAATATTATTATTCTGAAATACAGACTGTTAATTTTTTTAGATACGTGGTGCTGGAAAATTAAATAACAATTTTTAAAAATCATAGCAACTCCCACATCGTTCCATTTAGCAAACAAAAATTTAAAATTCAGTGTAACACAACAGAAAATCAAAAGAAAAATGTGATAAAAATATTTGCAATGATTATGACAAAGAGAAAACATTAATTTCTAAGAAGTGTATAACTTTTTTTGACAATAAAAACACCAAAATCCAAGAAGACAGCTAGTTAGAAGCATTAAAAAAATTTACAAAGAAAGAAACACAATAGCTAATATATATTTAGCAAAACATTTTACCTTGGTTCCTGGAATAATTGAAAATTGGTGAAACTGGGTAATGAGCACATGCGATTCTTTATACAATTCTCCCTACTTTTGTATATGCTTGAAATTTTTCCATATTAGAAAGACAAACGTTTCACCTTACTAAAGATGATTACACATTTTAAGCATAGATGTTGTCTATAAAATTAAATGTTTTATTTGTTTGTTTAATAAAACCCAACTTTTTATATGTTACATTGAAATACTCTCACTGATATTCAGATTGTGGAAATGTAACTTTGTAAAGCTTTCATGGAAAGCAAGTTTGTTTTACACAGACAGACAGACACATGCACACGCACACACACAAACTTGGAAAGTTCTTGAATACTTTAAGATGGCAGACTGAGTGCACGTTTGTCATCCTTCTACCACATCGTCCACTGAATTCTAAAAACAGGTAAATGAAAAAGAAAATATGGATGAGTACCATTGGCTGACCACAAATTTTTAAAACTTCTTGGAAAAGAGAGAGCAGATACAACCAAACTGACAAACTAGATTGAGAAGTGTCAGATCTGTATCGGGGTCTATGCTTTCCCTAACCAATCCTTTTTCCCCTTCATTTTATGTTTCCCAAGGTTTATACCGTAGTAAACCTCCTACAGTTAAAATAGTTTTGCAGCATCCACTTCCCAGAGAACACGATGACACAGCTGTACATATGATCACAAAATTTCTGATCTCAAATTATTTCTTTTAATTCCAAAAACACACTGGAAAAGAGAAGAATAAGAATCATAGTGGCATCAGACTTCTCAGCTGCTAGACAGGGTGTTGAAAATAATAGGCCTATTTCTGCAAAATTTAAGGATAACAGATTTTGTGTCTATACCATAGTTCTATACTCAAACTGTATGGCTTAAAGGGAAAAATGATACACATCCATGGAATCAAAAAGCTATCCTGCCACATGAACTTTTGGGGAAGAAATTCTTACATATTTTCTCCAGAAAAATTGAAAATAAATAATCATAAAAGACATATTAATTAAATACTTTTGGCTTGTTTGCAAATAACAGGACTCTATATGAACTAGCTAGGCAAAAGGTGAGTTTTTATAAGGAAACAAAGTTATGTGGCCCAACACAGTGGCTCATGCCTGTAATCCCAGCACTTTGGGAGGCTGAGGTGGGCAGATCACTTGAGGTCAGGAATTCGAGACCAGCCTGGCCAACATGGTGAAACTCTGTCTCTACGAAAAATACAAAAATTAGTTGGGCATGGTGGTGCATGCCTGTAATCCCAGCTACTCAGGAGGCTGAAGCAGGCGAATCGCTTGAACCCGGGAGGCAGAGGTTGCAGTGAGCCAAGATCACACCACTGCATTCCAGCCTGGGCATCTCAAAAAAAAAAAAGAAAGCTATTTTACAAAATCTGTCTTACATTGGATTCCCTAGAAACCAAAGCCTGAAGCAAAAGCTCATGTGCTACTATTTTATTAGAGCATGCAAGCCTAGGAAGGAGAGAGGAGACAAAGCCAAGAAGTGAGGGAGGGAGAGCAACAATATGAGTGTGTTACCAAGCATGTCATCCTTTGGTATCTAAAGAGATAGACTACCACATCTGACGGTAGTCTCTATTTTCCAGGGAGCTTTATAAATGACTGACTGTCAGGACAGTCTGTCCAACAGCTCCCGACTCCACTGGACAGTGTCCTGACTCCACCGGACAGTGGATGGCCCCACAAGGAGTTGACTTCTTTGTACTTTTAAGTTACACCATCATAAACGGCCACAACACAGATCCTGAAATTTCTCAGTGCTTTAGAATCAAAAGGGAAGCCCCAGAAGGAGGTGACCGGTGGAAGGTGAAAGGCAAGCGGTGTTGGCAGCAGGGCCCTGTCTGATTGTGCATATGAGAAGTCAGAGCCCACCTAGAGCTACTTACTTGTTGGTCGCAACAACAGTTAGCCAAAGATTCTTGAGACAGGGAGAGGTGAAAGAATCTGAAGTGCATTTTTAAAATTTATTTATTTTTGTTTTGGCTTTAGTTGTTTTTTTGTTTTTTTGTTTTTTTTTTTTTGAGACAGAGTCTCACTCTGTTGCTCAGGCTGGAGTGCAATGGCAAAATCTCAGCTCTCTGCAACCTCCACCTCCCAGATTCAAGAGATTCTCCTGCCTCAGCCTCCCGAGTAGGTAAGATTACAGGCGCCCTCCACTATGCCCAGCTAATTTTTTGTATTTAGTAAAAATGGGGTTTCACCATGTTGGCCAGGCCGTTCTCAAACTCCTGACCTCAGGTGATCCACCTGACTCGGCCTCCCAAAGTGCTGGGATTACAGGCGTGAGTCACTGCACCTGGCCTGAAGTGCACTTTAGAGGTATCTGAATCAGAGTCCAGAATGGAGTCAGGCCTCCGCAATAGAGTAAATCCAGTGGCTGAGACCCAGGAAGAGCACAGCCACCCTTGTTTTTCGTTTGTCTTTTTGCTCCTTTCTCAATGTCAGGTCTTCTCAATCAAGGTCAACTTGATTCTCTATGGCTACAAATGAAATTCCTCAGACATGAAAAGTGATTTAAAATAAGAGAGTAGCTTTGTACAAACCAAAGATGATGAGGAGAACGCTTAATCTCTGAATCTAAGTTTCAAAAAAAAAAAAAAGAAAGAAAGAAATAACTGGAAGGAACACATCTTATGACTAGATGAAAGCCCAACTATTATGAAGATGTAAATATTTTCAAATTAATTTATGGATTTAGTGTGATCCCAATCACTGTTGCAATGGAATTTGGAAGACGATCTAAAAATATTTTATTTTTAGCCAGAGAAATGAGTGAGATTAACTTTTAAAATGAAACTCAAGGGTAATATGAATAAATTAGACATTCCAGCTGTTAAAGTCAGTCCTCACTTAAGGACTTGGATAGGTTCTTGGAAGCTGTGACTTTAAGTGAAATAACGTATAACAAAACCAATTTTGGCTGAGCAGGGTGGCTCAGGCCTGTAATCCCAGCACTTTGGGAGGCCAAAGTGGGTGGATCACTTGAGGCCAGGAGTTCAAGACCAGCCTGGCCAACATGGTGAAACCCTGTTTCTACTAAAAATATAAAAATAAGCTGGATATGGTGGAGCATGCCTGTAATCCTAGCTACTCGGGAGGCTGAGGCAGGAGAATCACTTAAACCTGGGAGGCAGAGGCAGAGGTTGCAGTGAGCCGAGATCATGCTATTAAACTCCAGTCTGGGCGACAGAGTGAGACTGTCTCAAAAAAAAAATTCTCATTAACTTTATTACTAATGACTTTGAAAGAAATGATATTATTCAAGGATCTGTTCTACATTGTTGGGCTTAAAATTAGTTTCCAAGAACCTATTCATGACATTGAGGACCTATTATATATCCCCTTATATTTAGGTTGGCATAAGAATAAACAGTTCATGAGAGACTAATGTACAAAATAGACAAGAATAGCCAGATAGCCCAGAATGTCTCTGGACTATTAAAATTAAAATTACATTAACATTAAAATTCAAGTTATTAAGCCAATACTGAATCTGATAATACTTCAACTTGGGACTGTCATAGTTTTAGCTTGTGTATTTACTGCTCTCAATCTCTGCCATTTAGGAATTTCCTCTTCTTCCTTATGAACTCAAGATGGCTTTAAAGTTTTTATTTTTATGACCACAGTGCCATAAAAAGACAGAGGCACTGGCTACCATTCCCAATTGCCTCTACTCAATGATGTTGACTTGTCAGACCAAGATAACTTCCAGGTGCATAAATGATAACTGGTACAAGTCAAAGTAGAGATATATGAGTTAGATGCAGTTGGTACCACTAGAGCCTACTGACCTTTCTCAATTGGGGAATTGGGGTTTCATGAGAAAATTAAGAGAAAATGATTTTGATTATGCCTCAATTCCACCCCTACCCCACCGAGATGATACATTGCTAGTGCCATTACAGACACATAAGAAAGAAGTTAATTTGGCCGGGCACGGTGGCTCACACCTGTAATCCCAGCACTTTGGGAGGTCAAGGCAGGTGGATCACCTGAGATCAGGAGTTCAAGACCAGCCTGGCCAACATGGTGAAACTCCGTCTCTACTAAAAATACAATACTTAGCCAGGCGTGGTGGCAGGTGTCTGTAATCGCAGCTACTTGGGAGGCTGAGGCAGGAGAATTGCTTGAACCCAGGAGGCAGAGTTTACGGTGAGCTGAGATGGTGCCACTGCACTCCAGCCTGGGCAACACAGCGAGACTGTCTCAAAAACAAAAAAAAAAAAAAAAGAGAGAGAGAGAGAGAAAGAAGTTAATTCATTGTGTACATTGAATGCTTCCAAGCTTAACCCTCTCATGAAATCTTACCTGAGAATAGATAACATAGACTACACTTGCACAGAGCAAAATGGGAAACTTTTAGCGAGCAATTTAATATTTCAATCTGTTACTGGACCCCACCACTTACCCAAAGTTATCATTTAGCTTGGAGATTTCCTCAGTATTGTCCCTTCCTTGGTTGCCAGAAAGATGTTACCAGAAAGGGGTCCCGATCCGGAACCCAACAGAGGCTTCTTGGATCTCACACAAGAAAGAATTCAGGGTGAATCCATACAGTAAAGAAAAAGCAAGTTTATTAAGAAAGTAAAGGAATAAAATAATGGCTACTCCATAGACAGAGCAACCCTGATGGCTGATGGCTGCTCATTTTTATAGCTATTTTTTGATGATATGCTAAACAAAGAGTGGACTATTCATGCCTCCCCTTTTTAGAACATATAGGGTAACTTCCTGATATTGCCATGGCATTTGTAAACTGTCATGGCACTAGTGGGAGAGTAGCAATGAGGATGACCAGAGGTCACGCTTGTCGTCATCTTGGTTTTGGTGGATTTTGGTTGGCTTTTTTACAGCAAGCTGTTTTATCAGCAAGGTCTTTGTGACCTGTGTCTTTTGCCAACCTTCTATCTCATACTGTAACCTAGAATGCCCAGGAGGTCTCAGCCTTATTTTACCCAGCCCCTATTCAAGATGGAGTTGCTTTGGTTCAGACGCCTCTGACAAATCCACTAAGTACTAGACAGGCAAAATTATAAGACAAATAACCTATTTTAGCATCTGTGTTATGGCCTCAGGAAATCTTGTGGCCTAAAAAGTTTAATCTCCATCAGGTTTTTATTAGTTTGCTCGGGTTGCTGTGACAAAGTACCACAAAGAGGGTGTCTAAAACAAATGTATTGTGTCACAGTTCTGGAGACTAGAAAGTCTGAAATCAAAGTTTTGGCAGGGCTGGTTCCTTCTGAGGGCTGTGAAGAGAAGAGCTATTCCAGGCTTCTCTCCCTGCCTTGTAGACAGCCATCTTCATGTTCCCACGGCATTCTCCCTTCATGGCTGGCTGTGCCCAAATTTCACCTTTGTATGAGGAGTTGGATTAGAGCCCACCTCAATGACCTCATTTTAACTTGACTACCTCTTTAAAGACCCTATTTCCAAATAAGATCACATTCCATGGGAGTGGGAGTGGGACTTCAAGAGATGAATCTGTTGCGTGACATTCTGCTATTTAACCCAAAACATAGGTTGCATAGGCAACTGTCAGTTTTGAACTGAAATCCTCTTTTCAGTAATCTTTTTCAGAAATCACCACTACTTCCAGGAGTAGACATACAATCCAGACTTGAACAATCAGAGAAGCCTATTGCCCTGGCATTATGATTGGTTTAGGGATGGCCACATGACTCAAATCAAGCCAATCAAAACCCTCACTGGGACTTTCACTGTTACTATGAGGAAAGATTGCAGGGTCAAGGACCACCATGTAAGCCTAACTGCAGGTGGCCATCTTGGATGGCACATGGACAGATGCTGCCTGAAAATAAAGTCAAATAAAGCATGGCATACTGCCCAAATCACTCCCTCTGGACTGGGACACTGATGTTTCCAGCTGCTTGGAATATTGGTAGCCGATGGCTCTCAGCTGAGTTGTTCTCCGTGAATTGCCCGCACCAAGAAAAGCCACCGTGCCCAAGGACTGATGGATGTGGGGCTGAGAGCTTATAAAGGCCCAGTCCCCTTTGCTCAAGACCAAACAACCCTAGATAGGGTTATTCAGTACCAGAGTTCATCACAGAATCGGCTGTCTCCCATGCCCAGTCTTGCTTTATTTACTCCCCTGAGCCATGTTTCTATTGAGAGCACTCCCCAGCAAACTGCCTGCATTCAACAAATCTTCATCTCAAACCTATGACACCAGCACAGAGGAAAGTGGCATTGTGGGATCCTGATTACTTGTATCAGGCTATGGATTCAACCCTTGCACCTGTTGGCTATATGAGCCAATAAATTTCCTTATTTATTTTTTGTTTTACTTATTATATTTTATTTATTTATTTTGAGGTGGGATCTTGTTCTGTCACCCAGGCTAGAGTGCAGTGACACTATCTCAGCTCACTGCAACCTCTGCCTCCAGGCTTAAGCCATTCTCCCACCTCAGCCTCCTGAGTAACTAGGACTATGGGCATGTACCACCATGCCCAGCTAATTTTTGTAATTTTTGTAGAGATGGGGTTTCTCCATGTTGCCCAGGTTAGTCTTGAACTCCTGAGTTCAAGAGATCTACCTACCATCCCCTTTCAAAGTGCTGGGATTACAAGCATGAGCCACTGCCACCAGCTAGGCTACATTTTAATGACAGAAAAATAAAATAAGCAAGTAAGAAATTAACAAGTAGGTGTCTGGTTCCAAGATAGCTGAATAGGAACAGCTCCAGCCTGCAGCTCGCAGCATGATCGACACAGAAGACAGGTAATTTCTGCATTTCCAACTGAGGTACCTAGTTCATCTCATTGAGACTGGTTGGATAGTGGGTGCAGCCCATAGAGGGTAAGCTGAAGCATGGCAGGGCATCACCTCACCCAGGAAATGCAAGGGGTCACTGGATTTCCCTTTCCTAGCCAAGGGAAGCCATGACAAACTGTACCTGGAAAATCGGGACACTCCTACCCAAATACTGTGCTTTTCCCACAGTCTCAGCAACCGGCAGACCAGGAAACTTTCTCCTATGCCTGGTTCGGTGGGTCCCACGCCCATGGAACCTTGCTCACTGCTAGTGCAGCAGTCTGAGATCAACCTGCAAGGCTACAGCATGGCTGAGGTAGGGGCATCCACCATTGCTGAGGCTTGAGTAGGCAAACAAAGCAGCTGGGAAGCTTGAACTGGGCAGAGCCCACTGCAGCTCAGAAAGGTCTGCTACTTCTACAGACCCCACCTCTGAGGCAGGGCATAGCTGAACAAAAGGCGGCAGAAACTTCTGCAGACTTAAACATCCCTGTCTGACAGCTCTGAAGAGAACAGTGGTTCTCCCAGCATGGCATTTGAGCTCTGAGAACGGACAGACTGCCTCCTTAAGTGAGTCCCTGACCCCTGTGTAGCCTAACTGGGAGACACCTCCCAGGAGAGGCCAAGAGACACCTCATACAGGCAGGTGGCCCTCTGGGACAAAGCTTCCAGAGGAAGGATCAGATAGCAATATTTGCTGTTCTGCAGCCTCTGCTGATGATACCCAGGCAAACAGGGTCTCGAGTGGACCTCCGGCAATCTCCAACAGACCTGCAGCTGAGGGACCTGACTATTAGAAGGAAAACTAACAAACAGAAAGGAATACCATTAACACCCACAAAAAGGACATCTACACCAAAACTCCATCTGTAGGTCACCAACACTGAAGGCCAAAGGTAGATAAAACCACAAAGATGGGGAGAAACCAGAGCAGAAAGGCTGAAAATTCTAAAAACCAGAATGCTTCCTCTCCTCCAAAGGATTGCAGCTCCTCACCAGTAAAGGAACAAAGCTGGATGGAGAATGACTTTGACAAGTTGACATAAGTAGGCTTCAGAAGGTCAGTAATAACAAACTTCTCCAAGCTAAAGGAGCATGTTCAAACCCATCACAAGGAAGCTAAAGACCTTGAAAAAAGATTAGACGAATGGCTAACTAGAATAAACGATGTAGAGAAGACTTTAAATGACCTGATGAGCTGAAAAACATGGCACAAGAACTTCATGATGCATGCACAAGCTTCACTAGTGATTCGATCAAGTGAAAGAAAGGTTATCAGTGATTGAAGATCAAATGAATGAAATAAAGTGAGAAGAAAACTTTAGAGAAAAAAGCATAAAAAGAAACAAACAAAGCCTCCAAGAAATATGTGACTATGTGAAAAGACCAAATCTAAGTTTGATTGGTGTACCTGAAAGTGACGGGGAGAATGGAACCAAGCTGGAAAACACTCTTCAGGATATTATCCAGGAGAACTTCCCCAACCTAGCAAGGCAGGCCAACATTCAAATTCAGGAAATACAGAGAACGCCACAAAGATACTCCTCAAGAAGAGCAACCCCAACATACATAATTGTCAGATTCACCAAGGTTGAAATGAAGGAAAAAATGTTAAGGGCAGCCAGTGAGAAAGGTTGGGCTACCCACAAAGGGAAGCCCATCAGACTAACAGAAGATTTCTCTGCAGAAGCCCTACAAGCCACCAATATTCAACATTCTTAAAGAAAAGAATTTTCAACCCAGAATTTCATACCAAGCCAAACTAAGCTTCATAAGTAAAGGAGATATAAAATCCTTTATAAATTAGCAAATGCTGAGAGATTTTGTTACCACCAGGCCTGCCCTACAAGAGCTCCTGAAGGAATCACTAAACATGGAAAGGAACAATTGGTTCCAGCCACTGCAGAAGCATGCCAAATTGTAAAGACCATTGTTGCTGTGAAGAAACTGCATCAATTAATGGGCAAAATAACCAGCAAACATCATAATGACAGGATCAAATTCACACATAATAATATTAACCTTAAATGTAAATAGGCTAAATGCCTCAATTAAAAGACACAGACTGGCAAATTGGAAAAAGAGTCAAGACCCATCAGTGTGCTGTATTCAGGAGACCCATCTCACATGCAAAGACACACATAGGCACCAAATAAAGGGATGGAGGAAGATCTACCAAGCAAATGGAAAACAAAAAAAAAAGCAGGGGTTGCAATCCTAGTCTCTGATAAAACAGACTTTAAATCAACAAAGATCAAAAGAGACAAAGAAGGCCATTACATAATGGTAAAGGGATCAATTCAACAAGAAGAGCTAACTATGCTAAATATATATGCACACAATACAGGAGCACCCAGATCCATAAAGCAAGTCCTTAGAGACCTATAAAGAGACTTAGACTCCCACACAAGAATAATGGAAGACTTTAACATCTCTCTGTCAATATTAGACAGATCAACAAGACAGAAGGTTAACAAGGATATCCAGGACTTAAACTCAGCTCTGCACCAAGCAGACCTAATAGACATCTACAGAACTCTCCACCCCAAATCGACAGAATATGCATTCTTCTCAGCACCACATTGCACTTATTCTAAAATTGACCACATAATTGGATGTAAAGCACTCCTCAGCAAATGTAAAAGAATGGAAATCACAACAAACTCCCTCTCAGACCACAGTGTAATCAAATTAGAACTCAGGATTAAGAAACTCACTCAGAACAGCGCAACTACATGGCAACTGAACAACCTGCTCCTGAATGACTACTGGGTAAATAATGAAATGAAGGCAGAGATAAAGATGTTCTTTGAAACCAATGAGAACAAAGACACAACGTACCAGAATCTCTGGTACACATTTAAAGCAGTGTGTAGAGGGAAATTTATAGCACTAAATGCCCACAAAAGAAAATAGGAAAGATCTAAAATCAACGCACTAACATCACAATTAAAAGAACTAGAGAAGCAAGAGCCAACAAATTCAAAAGCTAGCAGAATGCAAGAAATAACTAAGATCAGAGCAGAACTGAAGGAGATAGAGACACAAAAACACTTCAAAAAAATCAATGAATCCAGGAGCTGGTTTTTTGAAAAGATCAACAAAAGTGATGGACCACTAGTAAGATTAATAAAGAAGAAAAGAGAGAAGAATCAAATAGATGCAATAAAAAATGATAAAGGGGATAGCACCACTGATTCCACAGAAATACAAACTACCATCAGAGAATACTATAAACACCACTATGCAAATAAACTAGAAAATGTAGAAGAAATGGATAAATTCCGGGACACATACGTCCTCCCAAGATTAAACCAGGAAGAAGTTGAATCTCTGAATAGACCAATAACAGGCTCTGAAATT
This sequence comes from Macaca mulatta, assembly GCF_049350105.2. Classification (NCBI taxonomy): domain Eukaryota; kingdom Metazoa; phylum Chordata; class Mammalia; order Primates; family Cercopithecidae; genus Macaca; species Macaca mulatta. The sequence continues at coordinate 44,200,791 of NC_133409.1, read as the reverse complement.
GAGGCAATAATTAATAACCTACCAACCAAAAAAAGTCCAGGACCAGATGGATTCACAGCCGAATTCTACCAGAGGTACAAAAAGGAGCTGCTACCATTCTTTCTGAAACTATTCCAATCAATAGAAAAAGAGGGAATCCTCCCTAACTCATTTTATGAGGCCAGCATCATCCTGATATCAAAGCCTGCCAGAGACACAACAAAAAAAGAATTTTAGACCAATATTCCTGACAAACATCGATGCGAAAATCCTCAATAAAATACTGGCAAACTGAATCCAGCAGCACATCAAAAAGCTTATCTACCAAGATCAAGTGGGCTTCATCCCTGGGATGCAAGGCTGGTTCAACATATGCAAATCAATACATGTAATCCATCATATAAACAGAACCAAAGACAAAAACCTCACGATTATCTCAATAAATGCAGAAAAGGCCTTCCACAAAATTCAACAGCCTTCATGCTAAAAACTCTCAATAAACTAGATATTGCTGGAACATATTTCAAAATAACAAGAGCTGCTTATGACAAACCCACAGATAGTATCATACTGAATGGGCAAAAACTGGAAGCATTCCCTTTGAAAACCGGCACAAGACAGGGGTGCTCTCTCTCATCACTCCTATTCAACCTAGTGTTGGATGTTCTGGCCAGGGCAATCAGGCAAGAGAAAGAAATAAAGGGTATTCAATTAGGAAAAAAGAAAGTCAAATTGTCCCTGTTTGCAGATGACATGATTGCATATTTAGAAAATCCCATTATCTCAGCCCAAAATCTCCTTAAGCTGATAAGCAACTTCAGCAAAGTCTCAGGATACAAAATCAATGTGCCAAAATCACAAGCATTCTTATACACCAATAACAGACAAACAGAGAGCAAAGTCTCAGGATACAAAATCAATGTGCAAAAATCACAAGCATTCTTATACACCAAAAACAGACAAACATAGAGGTGAATCATGAGTGAACTCCCATTCATAATTGCTACAAAGACAATAAAATACCTAGGAATCCAACTTACAAGGGATGTGAAGGACCTCTTCAAGGAGAACTACAAACCACTGCTCAATGAAATAAAAGAGAACACAATTAAATGGAAGAACATTCCATGCTCATGGATAGGGAGAATCAATGTCATGAAAATGGCCATACTGCCCAAGGTAATTTATAGATTGAATGCCATCCCCATCAAGCTACCAATGACTTTCTTCACAGAATTGGAAAAAACTACTTTAAAGTTCATATGGAACCAAGAAAGAGCCCACATAGCCAAGACAATCCTAAGCAAAAAGAACAAAGCTGAAGGCATCACACTACCTGACTTCAAACTATACTACAAGGCTACAGTAACCAAAACAGCATGGTACTGGTACTAAAATAGATATATAGGCCAATGGGACAGAACAGAGACCTCAGAAATAACACCACACATCTACAACCATCTGATCTTTGACAAACCTGACAAAAACAAGAAGTGGGGAAAGAATTCCCTATTTAATAAATGGTGCTGGGTAAACTGGCTCATCATATGTAGAAAGCTGAAACTGGATCCCTTCCTTACACCTTATACAAAAATTAATTCAAGATGGATTAAAGACTTAAATGTTAAACCTAAAACCATAAAAACCCTAGAAGAAACCCTAGGCAATATCATTCAGGACATAGGCATGGGCAAAGGCTTCATGCCTAAAACACCAAAAGCAATGGCAACAAAAGCCAAAATAGACAAATAGGATCTAATTAAACTAAAGAGCTTCTGCACAGCAAAGGAAACTACCATCAGAGTGAACAGGCAACCTCCAGAATGGGAGAAAAGTTTTGCAATCTACCCATCTGACAAAGAGCTAATATCCAGAATCTACAAAGAACTTAAACAAATTTACAAGAAAAAAAGCAAACAACCCCATCGAAAAGTGGGCAAAGGATATGAACAGACACTTCTCAAAAGAAGACATTTATGCAGCCAACAGACATATGAAAAAATGCTCATCATCACTGGTCATCAGAGAAACGCAAATCAAAACCACAATGAGATACCATCTCACACCAGTTAGAATGGCGATCATTAAAAAGTCAGGAAACAACAGATGCTGGAGAGGATATGGAGAAATAGGAACACTTTTACACTGTAGGTGGGAGTGTAAATTAGTTCAACCATTGTGGAAGACAGTGTGGCAATTCCTCAAGGATCTAGAACTAGAAATACCATTTGACCCAGTGATCCCATTACTGGGTATATACCCAAAGGATTATAAATCATGCTACTATAAAGACACATACACACGTATGTTTATTGTAGCACTATTCACAATAGCAAAGACTTGGAAACAACCCAAATGTCCATCAATGATGGACTGGATTAAGAAAATGTGGCACATATACACCATGGAATACTATGCAACCATAAAAAAGGATGAGTTCATGTTCTTTGCAGGGACATGGATGCAGCTGGAAACCATCATTCTCAGAAAGCTATCATAAGGATGGAAAACCAAACACTGTATGTTCTCAATCATAGGTGGGAATTGAACAATGAGAACACTTGGACACAGGCAGGGAACATCACACACCAGGGCCTGTCGGGGACTGGGGGGCTGGGGGAGGGATAGCATTAGGAGAAATGCCTAATGTAAATGATGAGTTGATGGGTGCAGCAAACCAACATGGCACATGTATACCTATGTAACAAATCTTCACGTTGTGCATATGTACCCTAGAACTTAAAGTATAATAATAATAAAAAAGGTAGACAGAAAAAAAAATTTAAAGTACAATTTTCAGTAAATGCTACCCATCCAAAGCTAGCCTTGGGGGAGTGGGCTGTCACAGAGCCTGGCTCTACAAAGTTGGTTGGCATTATTACATTTGAGCAGAAGGGGCCATTCCCAGGTTCTGTACTTATATCACAAAGCCTCTTTGGAAGGCTAGTATGACTAATTTAAAATCATCCACAGAGTCTGGGAGGGGCCTTGCAATCACCATGCTGCCCTCTGGTGCTACCTTTGACCAACACCTAGCTAGGCAACTCCAGAGATGACTATCTTAACATCCCTGGAACTTTGTCTCCGTGGACTGCACCTCAGTCCTGCCCTTCTCAGATCATCCCAAAAGCCTTATGTGGATTATTTCACTTAGCACTCAAAAACCCCTGTAAGTGGACACTGCTATCTTCTTTGATAGGTAAGAAATCTGAGCAACAGAGAGAATAAGTAACTCCTCCCAGGTCAGAAAATGATGGAGTGGTTCTGAACCCAGGCAGTCTGATTCCAGAGACCTTTGCAGTCCCTTTGGAAGCCTGCACAACTTAGCGATACTTGGCCCGTGGTCTCACCTGTCAGGGTGCCCATCAGACTTATACCTGAGTCTGGTTCTGGGAATGTCAAAATCAAGAGAAAAGAGACTAACATGTACTGCCCACCTACCTCATTCCAAATGATTTTTTTAGTAAGTTCATTTAAGCTTAAATTTTTTTTTTTTTTTTTTTTTTTTTTTTTTTTTGAGACAGAGTCTCACTCTGTTGGCCAGGCTGCAGGGCAGTAGTGCCATCTCGGCTCACTGAAACCTCCATCTCCTGAACTCAAGCAGTTCTCCTGCCTCAGCCTCCCGAGTAGCTGGGATTACAGGCATATGCCACCACGCCCAGCTAACTTGTATTTATTTATGTATGTATTTATTTATTTATTTTTGAGATAGAGTCTTGTTCTGTCTCCAGGCTGGAGTGCAGTGGCGCCATCTCGGCTCACTGCAACCTCCAACTCCTGGGTTCAAACAATTCTCCTGCCTCAGCTTCCCAAGTAGCTGTGACTATAGGCACGCTCCACCAAGCCCAGCTAATTTTTTTTTTTTTTTGTATTTTTAGTAGAGACGGAGTTTCGCCATGTTGGCCAGGATAGTCTCGATCTCTTGACCTCATATCCGCCCACCTCGGCCTCTCAAAATGAAGGATTACAGGGATAAGCCACGGCACCTAGCCTAATTTTTGTATTTTTAGTAGAGATGGGGTTTCTCCATGTTGGCCAGGCTGGTCTCAAACTCCTAACCTCAGGTAATTTGCCCGCCTTGGCCTCCCAAAGTGCTGGGATGACAAGCATGAGCCACCGCACCCGGCCGAATCTTAAAATTTTTCAAACCTGCAAGGTTGACATCATTGTTCCCAATTTTCACAGGAGGAAATAATGCCAGTAGAGTTTAATTAATGAGCCCACAGTCCTCCACTTAGTGCTAGAAATAGGTCTCAGACCTGAATCTGGCTGACTCCAAAACACGCTCTCTTATTAAAACTGCAATTTAATCATGCTATTTTTTCAAGCAAATGGTCCTCTTGGTCTATTGAGATTCAGTTATTTATTTTCATTCAGTTTCCTCTTTAATAACAACTGAATAGAATTCTTTATGTTGGAGATTGAGAGTAGAAAGAGATTAATTGGGAAGAATCCAGGCTATGCTACGGATTTGCCCTGCTCTTAGCCTGGACAAATATTCGTGTCCTGCTATTTATAAGGAATAAGATGCAGGAGTGGTTTCCATGCAGTCAGTACATGCTTTCTCATTAAAGGACTGGTGAATGTTTCCCGCCCCAGGTGAGCAGGGCCAGAGCTTTGTCTTTGTCACAGTCCCCAGCCTCACGCTTTCCCCATTTCTAGGCCTGACCTTGCCAAATTACTCTTTTGAAGTAGTTCTGACTTTGCAAGATTCTCCCTGCAATTTCCTTAGGCTTTTTGCCTTCCATCAGGTGACCGTAGTAACTGCAGGGCTTGCATTTCACATCACTGTTGGCATTTGTGTTCATTTATCTACAATATTAAACCTGTCACTGAGTGCAGGATCCTTCACTGTCAGGTCCTGAAGATTTTTGGACTCCTGATTTGTTCTGTAATTTTTTGTTCCTTGCTCTGCCTTCTCAAACCAGTGATTTCTTTGTGCCCACCAACACCTGAAGATGATCTTCCAAGGAAACATACCTTGGCTCCAGTACCACAAGGTCAGTAACCCCTTTCTGGCTCTCTGCACCCTCTAGTCCATCCTTACTACCAGGCTCAGTAGACATCTGGTCTCTTCCTGGGTATCTATTGTTCACTCCACTTCTCAGCTCTCAGGTTCCTATTATCTTCCTGAATCTTGGATCTGTGCTCGCATCATGCTTGGAAGAGCCATTTCTACCATCCCTGTGGTTTTTGGTGGAGAGAATTAAGTTCCTTAGGAAAAGATGGCTCTTTCTTCTATAGTTGATTCCTGGATCCCCTTTGAAAAGATCTCTTCCACAGCTTCAGGGTAAGGGACAAAAAGATCTGCATTTAATATGCAGGTTTTCGCTCAACTACATGGAAACTGAACAACCTGCTCCTGAATGACTACTGGGTACATAACGAAATGAAGGCAGAAATAAAGATGTTCTTTGAAACCAATAAGAACAAAGATACAACATACCAGAATCTCTGGGACACATTTAAAGCAGTGTGTAGAGGGAAATTTATAGCACTAAATGCCCACAAGAGAAAGCAGGAAAGATCTAAAATGGACACTCTAACATCGCAATTAAAAGAACTAGAGAAGCAAGAGCAAACACATTCCAAAGCTAGCAGAAGGCAAGAAATAACCAAGATCAGAGCAGAACTGAAGGAGATAGAGACACAAAAAACCCTCCAAAAAATCAATGAATCCAGGAGTTGGTTTTTTGAAAAGATCAACAAAATTGACAGACCACTAGCCAGACTAATAAAGAAGAAAAGAGAGAAGAATCAAATTGACGCAATTAAAAATGATAAAGGGGATATCACCACCGACCCCACAGAAATACAAACTACCATCAGAGAATACTATAAACACCTCTACACAAATAAACTGGAAAATCTGGAAGAAATGGATAATTTCCTGGACACTTACACTCTTCCAAGACTAAACCAGGAAGAAGTTGAATCCCTGAATAGACCAATAGCAGGCTCTGAAATTGAGGCAACAATTAATAGCCTACCAACCAAAAAAAGTCCAGGACCAGATGGATTCACAGCTGAATTCTACCAGAGGTACAAGGAGGAGCTGGTACCATTCCTTCTGAAACTATTCCAATCAATAGAAAAAGAGGGAATCCTCCCTAACTCATTTTATGAGGCCAGCATCATCCTGATACCAAAGCCTGGCAGAGACACAACAAAAAAAGAGAATTTTAGACCAATATCCCTGATGAACATCGATGCAAAAATCCTCAATAAAATACTGGCAAACCGGATTCAGCAACACATCAAAAAGCTTATCCACCATGATCAAGTGGGCTTCATCCCTGGGATGCAAGGCTGGTTCAACATTTGCAAATCAATAAACATAATCCAGCATATAAACAGAACCAAAGACAAGAACCACATGATTATCTCAATTGATGCAGAAAAGGCTTTTGACAAAATTCAACAGCCCTTCATGCTAAAAACGCTCAATAAATTCGGTATTGATGGAACGTACCTCAAAATAATAAGAGCTATTTATGACAAACCCACAGCCAATATCATACTGAATGGGCAAAAACTGGAAAAATTCCCTTTGAAAACTGGCACAAGACAGGGATGCCCTCTCTCACCACTCCTATTCAACATAGTGTTGGAAGTTCTGGCTAGGGCAATCAGGCAAGAGAAAGAAATCAAGGGTATTCAGTTAGGAAAAGAAGAAGTCAAATTGTCCCTGTTTGCAGATGACATGATTGTATATTTAGAAAACCCCATTGTCTCAGCCCAAAATCTCCTTAAGCTGATAAGCAACTTCAGCAAAGTCTCAGGATACAAAATTGATGTGCAAAAATCACAAGCATTCTTATACACCAGTAACAGACAAACAGAGAGCCAAATCAGGAATGAACTTCCATTCACAATTGCTTCAAAGAGAATCAAATACCTAGGAATTCAACTTACAAAGGATGTAAAGGACCTCTTCAAGGAGAACTACAAACCACTGCTCAGTGAAATAAAAGAGGACACAAACAAATGGAAGAACACACCATGCTCATGGATAGGAAGAATCAATATCGTGAAAATGGCCATACTGCCCAAGGTTATTTATAGATTCAATGCCATCCCCATCAAGCTACCAATGAGTTTCTTCACAGAATTGGAAAAAACTGCTTTAAAGTTCATATGGAACCAAAAAAGAGCCCGCATCTCCAAGACAATCCTAAGTCAAAAGAACAAAGCTGGAGGCATCACGCTACCTGACTTCAAACTATACTACAAGGCTACAGTAACCAAAACAGCATGGTACTGGTACCAAAACAGAGATATAGACCAATGGAACAGAACAGAGTCCTCAGAAATAATACCACACATCTACAGCCATCTGATCTTTGACAAACCTGAGAGAAACAAGAAATGGGGAAAGGATTCCCTATTTAATAAATGGTGCTGGGAAAATTGGCTAGCCATAAGTAGAAAGCTGAAACTGGATCCTTTCCTTACTCCTTATACGAAAATTAATTCAAGATGGATTAGAGACTTAAATGTTAGACCTAATACCATAAAAATCCTAGAGGAAAACCTAGGTAGTACCATTCAGGACATAGGCATGGGCAAAGACTTCATGTCTAAAACACCAAAAGCAACGGCAGCAAAAGCCAAAATTGACAAATGGGATCTCATTAAACTAAAGAGCTTCTGCACAGCAAAAGAAACTACCATCAGAGTGAACAGGCAACCTACAGAATGGGAGAAAATTTTTGCAATCTACTCATCTGACAAAGGGCTAATATCCAGAACCTATAAAGAACTCAAACAAATTTACAAGAAAAAAACAAATAACCCCATCAAAAAGTGGGCAAAGGATATGAACAGACACTTCTCAAAAGAAGACATTCATACAGCCAACAGACACATGAAAAAATGCTCATCATCACTGGCCATCAGAGAAATGCAAATCAAAACCACAATGAGATACCATCTCACACCAGTTAGAATGGCAATCATTAAAAAGTCAGGAAACAATAGGTGCTGGAGAGGATGTGGAGAAATAGGAACACTTTTACACTGTTGGTGGGATTGTAAACTAGTTCAACCATTATGGAAAACAGTATGGCGATTCCTCAAGGATCTAGAACTAGATGTACCATATGACCCAGCCATCCCATTACTGGGTATATACCCAAAGGATTATAAATTATGCTGCTATAAAGACACATGCACACGTATGTTTATTGCAGCACTATTCACAATAGCAAAGACTTGGAATCAACCCAAATGTCCATCAGTGACAGATTGGATTAAGAAAATGTGGCACATATACACCGTGGAATACTATGCAGCCATAAAAAAGGATGAGTTTGAGTCCTTTGTAGGGACTTGGATGCAGCTGGAATCCATCATTCTTAGCAAACTATCACAAGAACAGAAAACCAAACACCGCATGTTCTCACTCATAGGTGGGAACTGAACAATGAGATCACTCGGGCTCAGGAAGGGGAACATCACACACCGGGGCCTATCATGGGGAGGGGGGAGGGGGGAGGGATTGCATTGGGAGTTATACTTGATGTAAATGACGAGTTGATGGGTGCAGCACAGCAACATGGCACAAGTATACATATGTAACAAACCTGCATGTTATGCACATGTACCCTACAACTTAAAGTATAATAATAATAAATAAATTTAAAAAAAAAATGCAGGTTTGCACCCAGACTTGCAACTGCTTTTCCTGCAGAAACCATTATAGTACCTAAAAATTATTTTACTATTTCATGTTCTGCTCCCTTGCATATAGGTTACACATTTCTATCACTGTGTTATAAATTATGTAATGTACTTTTTAATATAGTTAATGTAAGTACAATATACTAAAAGAGCTGATGCTGCTCTTTAAGCATCAAAGCTACAAAATATAAACTTGAACTTTGGTGCTGATAGTAAATACCATTTTTCTGTTATTTTGTCAGGAGATAGTTACGAGTGTTCTGATAATAACATATGCTTACTACTCATGCCATTTCCTCCAAAATGAACTCTTTAACAATTTAAACACAAGTCTAGTACAATAACATTTCACAACATGGCTAAAAATAAAAGGAATCACATTTGATGAGCATTTACTGTATGCCATGCTCTGAGCTAAGCACTTTGCAGACATTATCTCATGGAGTTCCTCAACAACAAGAGGCTGGTCCTATAATAATAATTGTCAGTGAGCCAGCTGAAGCTCAGAGGAGTTAAATAACTTTCAAGTCTCAGAACGAGGCTACAATGGAGCTTAACTCCAAAGTCCAAACCTTAACTATTGAGTAATATTACCTCCCAAAACTAGAGAAAGATAAAAGGTATGTTTGTGCATCTGTGTGTGTGCATGTGTGTTAAAGAGAGAGAGTGAGAGAATCAGATACTCAGAGCATAACAAACTGCAGGTTCTCACCAAATAGTTTACTGGGAAGAAATCCTCATTCTGGATTCAAAATAGTTACATATTATAAGCCAAAAAATATGACGGTATTTTTATTATACATAACCTATCATTTATACAGTTTTATGGTGTTGCAGAAAATTTCTGAAGGCATAGTACTAACCATCAGATTTGTTTTCATTGTTTAAATGTGACTCATGAGAAACAAACAGCAAATGAGTCTGATAATTCCTTAAGTCCAAACCGTGGTTAATGGTAAGGTGGACAGGAAGTTGAATTAAGTTTTTCCACCTTTCAGCCTACAAAATTACCATTGGTATACTGCCACTTTACAGTGACAAATAGGCAACCACTTTACCCAGATTTCATTGTAAAGGGTTGTGATGTTAATAATAGCATTCACAGTGAGTCATTGTGGCAACGGCAGCAGCCGCCACAGTTGTGATACTATATTTATTACGGGGAGATGGTGTTATTAAGGCTACAAAACCAGAACATGTCATTTGTCATCTTGCCATTAATCTGGAAAAAAGCAAATGACTCCAGTTCAGCCCCAGAGTAGGTACAAGAAGTTCTCATTTGTCCCTAGATTGACGAGAAACTGCCAGGGTCTCTTTAATCCCTTCCCCATTTTGCCATTTCAGTCAATGCTGGCCCTTGAGAGTTGTGTTGGCACAGTCTGTATTGCCTGCCCTTGCTGGAGGCCGTGGGGGCATCAACTACTGCATGCTGATATTCACAAAGGGGCTCTGGGATTTTCCAAAAGAAAAAAACACCACAAAACACTTTTCCCCCAAGTTATAGGACACAAGACCTTCTAACTGGACACCAAGATCTCCTAAATCAACGTCACTGAAACTCACAGTGAACTTACTTATCAAAATAGACACTCCTTTATAAACCTTGTGATGGAGACCGTGAGTTGGCTACCTCAACATGCAAGCCCTCTTCCTTCTGATTAGAAAGATTGCACATCTAAAAAATCATCTTTCCAAAACTCCCTTACAGCTTGGGTTCTGGATGTGCATTGTACTCTGCCCAGTACATGAATCTTGTGAGAAGTAGGAGGCAGAAATGAAATGGAGGCCATATTGCTGCCAATGTTTTGGTCACTTTTTTCTGCAGCAATGTCCCAGTTCCTGTTCTCAGCTTCCTAGGCGTGGAGGGCAGTTGAGCAGCAATGATCATGCCTTGACTCCAGCTTCCTGACCACGGGAGCACAGCTGCAAAGCTGCACTCTTGAACTCACAGCTCTAGTAGCAGTCTCGGGAAGAGTACCACCCCAGGGTGTCAGATCCATACTGTTCTTGGCCCTTTAAAGCAACCCAAGCCTTTAATCTTGCACTAACAGGATTGTCTGCCACAGGAAGGGCACATTCTCCAGCACCCCCTTCAGAGGCAATCCACAAGGCTAGTGGACCAAGAGAGCAAAGACATGATCTGTGGAGGACAGTGGACAGGAAGGCTCCTTCCAGGAAGCAGATCTAGGGCCCTAATGAAGGACCTTATCGGGAGAACCCGCTCCGGATGTTTAACGTGAGTTCTTTTCTGTTTCCTAAGTGTCTCCGCTGGATTGAGAAATAAATGGAAAGAGCACAAGAAATTTAAAGCTGGGTGTCTGGGGGAAACATCACATGTCAGCAGGATCCATGACGTTCCCGGAGCCGTAAAACCAGCAAGTTTTTATTAGCGATTTTCAAAAGGGGAGGGAGTGCACGAATAGGGTGTGGGTCACAGAGATCACATGCTTCACAAGGTAATACAATATCACAAAGCAAATGGAGGCAGGGCAAGATCACAGGACCACCGGACGAGGTGAAATTAAAATTGCTAATGAAGTTTCGGGCATTCATTGTCGTTGATAACATCTTATCAGGAAACAGGGTTTGAGAGCAGATAACCTGTCTGACCACTATTTATTAGGCGGGAATTTCCTCGTCCTAATAAGCCTGGGATCGCTACAGGAGACCGGGGCTTATTTCATCCCTTCGGCTTCGACCATAAAAGACGGCACACGCTTTCAAAGGGGCCGTTTATAGGCCTACCTTCAGGGCACATTCTCTTTCTCAGGGATGTTCCTTGCTGAGAAAAAAAATTCAGCGATATTTCTCCTATTTGCTTATGAAAGAGGAGAAATATAGCTCTGTTCCGTCCGGCTCACCAGCGGCCAGTTCAAAGTTACGTCTCTTGTTCCCTGAACATTGCTGTTATCCTGTTCTTTTTTTTTTTTTTTTAAGATGCCCAGATTTCATATTGTTCAAACACTCATGTTCTACAAACAATTTGTGCAGTTGTTGCAATCACAGGGTCCTGAGGCGACATTCATCGTCCTCAGCTTATGAAGAAGATGACAAGATTAAGAGATTAAAGTAAAGACAGGCATAGGAAAACACAAGGGTATTTACTGGGGAAGTGATAAGTGTCCATGAAATCTTCACAATTTATGTTCAGAGATTACACTAAAGACAGGTGTAAGAAATTATAAAAGTATTAATTTGGGGAACTAATAAGTGTCCATGAAATCTTCACAATTTATGTTCTTCTGCCACGGCTTCAGCCGGTCCCTCCATTCGGGGTCCCTGACTCACGTTTTCCCTATTCCCACCTAGCGGGAATTCAAAATTCCCATAACTGCCATGTGCTGCTTCCCATTCTTTGCTTTTCTAAATGAAATACGTATGGAAGTTACCCTGTTTCTACTTCTCCACTGTATTTTGGGGATGGAGTAGAGGACAGAACACTTTTCTATTCATTTATGGGCCAGCGAACCAAATGATCCACTTCCAGCCCTGCTGAAAAGGATGGCACACCACCCAGAGATCTTGGACTCTGAGTTGGTTTTAGTCACTGGAAGGGTGTTTGGATTGTCTCCTTCATGGAAGGAGTGAATGTGTTCAATATGTGAGAAGAGTATGCATATTTGGAAAGCAAGAGGGAGGGACTGTGGTAGAGACCAAAATCCATTAAGGGACAATGACTGCCACAGTATCAGATCTATCTCTCGGCCTCCCTTACAGTTTAGTATTGTCATGTTAGTAAATTCTGGCTGATGGACTGTGAATAGAAGTGACTTCTGTCCCTTTGTAGTGCCCAGCAAAAGGAAGGCGTGTGTGCTCCCCGCCCTTTCCCCTTTCCTGCTGCCTGGGAGATAAGCTTTGGGAAAGAGAAGACACTTACTGAGAATGGCAGAGCTCCCCACTGGTACTGACCTGATTAATTCTGGACTGTTAGGTGACAGATTTATACTGCTGTCTTATTCAAGCCATTGTATATTTGGATTGCTTCACTATAAAAGCTTATTGTACTTTAATATGTGTATCTTACTATACTAATGCAGAAACAAATAGAAAAGTTGATAACTAGCTGAACCTAGGGCAAAATCTGACAAACTAGAAATAGAAATTAGAAACACATATAATATTACCAGTTCTTACCTTTACAACTCTTGGGGGACTTTGTATTTGTGTGGTGTCTGTTGTAATCTCTTTTTTTTTTTTTTTTTTGGAGACCGAGTCTCGCTTTGTTGCCCAGGCTGGAGTGCAATGGTATGATCTCAGCTCACTGCAACCTCCACTTCATGAGTTCCAGCAATTCTCCTCCCTCAGCCTCCCAAGTAGCTGGGATTACAGGCACACAACACCATGCCGGGCTAATTTTTGTGTTTTTAGTAGAGGCAGGGTTTCACCATGTTGGCCAGGCTATTCTCAAACTCCTGACCTCAGGTGATCCACCCGCCTTGGCCTCCCAAAATCCTGGGATTACAGGCATGAGCCACCACTCCTGGCCAGTCTATTGCGATCTCCGAGGCATCTTCATTTCCATCTCCTCCTCTCTCTTTTTGGAAGCTGGTATCCTCATGATCTTTCCATTGTCCCTTTCTCTGAACCCATCAGTATAAATGGAGAATAGAAGACAACTCCTAGATATTGGGCACTTTCTCCATGTGTGACACTTTGCTAAGCACTTTATATGATGCGAGGTATACGGTACTATTATCACTATTTCTCAGATGAGAAAAGCACAGCTCAGAGATACTTATTAATTTCACCTAAAGTCATTTGTCTAAGTGACTAGTGGCACCCAGCTAAAAGTCAGTTTTTCTGACTTTAAAACTTAGAGATATACAGTTATACACAGCTCTAGTAACGCAATTTCAGGTGTCACTGAGTTGAATAGAAAAGTGGGTTCCTGTCTGTGTTATGTGTGGAGTCCCCTGTATCATGACACAAATAGTCACATCTTTTGGGAAAGCACATTAACATTTCAGCTCTTTGGGGGACTTTTATTTAATGTAGTAATAATGTCAAAATAAGGCAAGTGACACTGATGCCTTTTTTGCATTAATTATTAAACCCTTTAGGTATTTTTCAATATATAACATACTCTCTTTCCTTTAGGAGCATCTAGTGTTTTCCATCCTGCAGATTTATTGAAAAGAACATAGCATCCTAATGAAATTGATTTTTTTCAGGGCCGGGCGCGGTGGCTCAAGCCTGTAATCCCAGCACTTTGGGAGGCCGAGACGGGCGGACCACGAGTTCAGGAGATCGAGACCATCCTGGCTAACACGGTGAAACCCCGTCTCTACTAAAATACAAAAAAAAATTAGCCGGGCCAGGTGGCGGGCGCCTGTACTCCCAGCTACTCGGGAGGCTGAGGCAGGAGAATGGCGTGAACCCGGGAGGCGGGGCTTGCAGTGAGCTGAGATCCGGCCATTGCACTCCAGCCTGGGCAACAGAGCTAGACTCCGTCTCAAAAAAAAAAAAAAAAAAAAAAAAAAAGAAATTGATTTTTTCATAGCCCAATCTTTAAAAAATTGAACAAAATATAATGGACTATACCCAGAAATAAAATATCAGAATGTATTGTGAACAATATAGGTAAGCATTATTTTGGGAAAACATTGTAATGTACACACACACAAAATAGATAGAAAAAAAAAAAAAAAAATATATATATATATATATGTATAGTGTCCTAGGGCTGCCATAACAAAATACTACAAACTGGATGATGCTGGCAGGGACATGTTCTCCCTGAAGCCTCTAGGGGAGAACCCTTGCTTGCCTCTTCGTGGCCTCCGGTGGTGGCTGGCAATCCTTGGTCTTCTTTGTCTTGCAGCTGTATAACTGCAATCTCTGTCCTTGTCTCCACATGGCCTTCTTCCCTGTGTTTGTCTGTCTCTGTGTCTCTTCTCCTCTTCTTATAAGGACAACAGTCATATTAGATTCAGGGCCCACTCAACTTTCAGTATGGCCTCATCTTAACTAATTATATCTGCAATAACCCTATTTCCAAATAAGGCCACATTCTGAGATTCCAGGTGAACATGCATTTTGGGGGTACGCTATTCAACCAAGTAAAACCAAAAGAAAAACATATATATATAAAATATGCTTTTTAAATATGATATGTATGTGTATCTACTGAACCAATAAAAAAATGTAATTCTTCCTGTGGGTCCTGATCACAAGTATGAAATCCTTTGACTCTTGTTGAGAGGGACATGGCATCTGCTTATCACAGTTTCAGCAAACTATGACCACACATACTGAACACGTAAGTCCTAAGAGGATGGCAAGTAGACAAGTGAACTGAACCATGTGTAGGCTCAACTTAACACCCACTTTCACATTTATTTGAAAATAGATGTGTGGTTGTCTGGATCAGTGAGTGGAACTCATGATAAAATTTTGGAAAGAGATGATACCTAAATTACTCTAATGATAGTCTTTATGATGTCAGTGAACATGATCAATTGTAATTATTTTGCAGCCACTCCAGTGATTTCAAGCCAAATTTGAACTGGTAACCTAGAAAAGGAGTTTCTTGAGTATACTGATGATACTTCAGGATTTCAAACTTCAAGGTAGTCATAACATAAACATAGGAAGTTTCAATGTATATTATTATGAAACGCACAGGACCAAGGACCAGAAACTGGTAAATTTCAAGGATACAATGAGCAGTGCCTGTGTTTATTTTTAAAAATCTCTTTCACCGCATAATATCATGTTTTCCCAAACTAAAACATTTCTGATATATTGCTGATACAGTTAGAAGTTCATTGGGAAGAGCTGAAGCAAATATAGCAAAATGATGACATCCAATTTTGGTGAGTAGAACATGGATACTTCCCATAATATTCTCCATATTTTTCTGTATGCTAAAAAGATTTTCATCTTTCTTTTCCAAAGAAATGAGTTGTGCCAAACAGTATCATTTCGCTTATTCAGACCTCAAAGCCTCAGCTCAGTGGCTGCTGGGTTCCATTTTCAAAGCCCCTGAATCCTCCTCACCTCTTCTCTGGCCTTTGATGTCACAGTCTTCAATTTCACCAGAAGACTTAAGCCTGAAGTCCCCATTGTGGAGTGGCATCCAGGGAGGCCTTGGGTTCTCTTCAGCGATCTGGCTAGTCCTCATGGTCTCAGAATGCCTTCAGTATCAGCTCTTACGAAGCCCCAAAATGGCTTGCCACAATAACATCCCCTCCTAGGGAAAGCATGGAGCCTGGACACTGACCCCAGCTCTGGAAGAGGAACTAGGCACACAAGGGTTGTGTGTGTTGAGCATGGCAAACTGACGTGGGGACTCGTGTCCAGGGGCATCTAAAGGTCCAGCTTCAGCAGGGCCCCATGGCTCACGCCTATAATCCCAGCAATTTGTGTGGCTAAGGCAAGATCACTTAAGGCCAGTCTCTACAAAAAAAAAAAAAAAAAAAATTTTTTTGAGACGGAGTCTCGCTCTGTTGCCACGGTGGTGTGCAGTGGTGCGATCTTGGCTCACTGCAACCTCTGTCTCCCGGGTTTGAGCAATTCTTCTGCCTGGGACTATAGGCATGCACCGCCATGCCCAGCTAATTTTTGTATTTTTAGTAGAGATAGGTTTCACCATGTTGGCCAGGATGGTCTCAATCTCTTGACCTCATGATCCACCCGCCTCGGCCTCTCAAAGTGCTGGGATTACAGGCGGGCCAAAAAACAGATTTTTTTTTAATTAGCCTAGTGCACACTTACAGTCGCAGCCCAGGGTGGTGATAGCAGGGGAGCTGGAGCGGGAGGATCAGTTGAGCCCAGGAGTTCAGGGTTTCAGCACTATGATCACGCCACTGCACTTCAGCCTGGATGACAGAACTAGACCCTGTCTTAAAAAAAATAAAAAAATAAAAAATGAAGGGCCAGCTTCCATGAATGACAATGGGATATGGTAGTGGTATTCAAACTACATTTTGCTCTGCTGCCTTAAAAGAGTTTGTAAAATTGGCTGGGGGCGGTGGCTTCCTCCTGTAATCCTAGCACTTTAGGAGGCCGAGGAGGGCGCATTGCCTGAGCTCAGGAATTTGAGACCAGCCTGGGCAACATGGTGAAACCCCATCTCCACTAAAATATAAAAGAAGTGAGCTGGATGTGGTGGCGCGCGCCTATAGTCCCAGCCACTAGGGAGACCGAGGCAGGAGAGCTGCTTGAACTGGGGAGGCGGAGGTTGCATTGAGGCGAGATCGCGCCACTGCACTCCAGCCTGGGCAACAGAGCAAGACTCTGTCACACACAAAAAACAAAAACAAAAAAATAAACAAACAAAAAAAGATTTTGTAAAATTATGTATTGTTTCACACATTTTATTCATGATTCCTTTTTTTTTTTTTTTTTTGAGACAGAGTCTTGCTCTCTTGCTCAGACTAGAGATCTCAGCTCACTGCAACCTCCACCTCCTGGGTTCAAGCAATTCTCCTGACTCAGCCTCCCAAGTAGCTGTGATTACAGGCAGAGTAGCTGTGATTACAGGCGCACACCACCACACCTGGCTAATTTTTGTATTTTTAGTAGAGACGGGGTTTCACCATGTTGGCCAGGCTGGTCTCAAACAAACTCCTGACCTTGTGATCCACCCACCTTGGCCTCCCAACATGCTGCGATTACAGGCATGAGGGCCCAGCCTCCAGAAGTACTTATTATTAGAACTTTTAAGACTTGCAATGGATGTAATTTCCAGCTTGCATTGCTCTTTTAAAAGTAGTAAAAGAATATAAATACCCTAGCACAGGTGTCCCCAGTCCTCAGGCCACAGACCAGGACAAGGACTCGTGTGTGGCCACTTAGGAACAGGGCCACACAACAGGTGAGTGGTGGACAAGCGAGCAAAGCTTCATCTGTATTTGCAGCCACTCCCCATCACTCGCATGACCACCTGAGCTCCACCTCTGTCAGATCAGCAGTGGCATTAGATTCTTATAGGAGTGCTACCCCTGTTGTGAACTGTGCATACGAGGGATGTAGGTTGCATGTTCCTTATGAGAATCTAATGCCTGATGATCTGTCACTGTCTCCCATCACCCCAGATGGAACTGTCTAGTTGCAAGAAAACAAGCTCGGGGCTCCCACTGATTCTACATTATGGTGAGTTGTATAATTATTTCATTATATATTACAATGTAGTAATAATAGAAATAAAATGCACAATAAACGTAATGAACTTAAATCATCCAGAAACTATCCCTCCCCCCATTCACGGAAAAATTGTTTCCACCAAACCATTCCCTGGTGTCAAAAAGGTTGAGAACTGCTGCCCTAGAAGTTTGATACCTGTAAGTATGTGGCTTTAAAAGATCTGAACAAGAAGTTGCTTTTAGCAGTCAAAAATTTCACTTTGTCCCCTGCTAACTCCATTCTACCTCCTCCACATAAATTTATCCAAATGTAGTATCATTCTATGCTTAAAAATCTTTTATAGATCACAACATTATATGATCTGCACAATTGTGTATATACATTGAACATTTTTTACTTTATGTGCCCATAATGCTGTAATTAACATTTTCTGCCATTACAATTGCTAATACACAGTTGATCAAAGCAGATCAACATGCTGACACTTTTGATAATTATTAAACATAAAAGAAAATTTTTGTTGGGAGTGCATCTGTTTATGAGATGAATGTGCTTTGTTTTTAAAATTAGTTCATATATCTATCCAGAATAGAATTTGTCAATAATATGAAAATGATTTGACATCATTTTTGTTTTCATTTTATAAATGTAGAGGCTAAGAAATCTTGCTTATGTGAATAAATGGGGATAGAAAAGGTTTTGCTGAAACAAAAATCAGTCAATCCTTTCAACTCGTTCTAAATTTTATGTCAAAAATCACCTAGTGATCTATCATAACATTATTTTTCATGTTCTAGCAAATGACAGCTTGATTAAGCTTGTCTTCAATTTTGTTGGAAGTAAAGAGTTGGAAACCACCTGGCTTGCAAAAGAGGTTTTTATCCAGGTATCAGGGTTTTCTCCAAGAAAGGCTTGCCAAGACTTATCAAATGGTTATTAAATATGTATGTTATTTTTGGCTCAAAGGTATTTTCTAAAGTAAGATGTACTCAAAGGGGTTGGGAAAATAAAAACTCTTTCTTTTAATGTGCCTTAGCCAATTCACAATTTTTAATAAAATTATTTTCATCTTCTCACATGTTTTCAATATATTTTATGTCAAAACTTTGATGAGCTAAGACAACAGATTTAGCTCACTGAATCTGTGGAAAATGTTTGCCATCCAACCTGACTGGCAAAGGCAACATCAGGTTTACATTCTTCAGAAGGACTTCAGTTTCCAATTCAAGTAAATATGTTGATACGACTTTTAAGGAACATTACAAAAACCATTAAATTTAAATTTAATAATTTAAATGTATTAAACTATGAAGAACATTTTATAAAGTAGATTGCTGAAAGTCTTAAAATCATTATGTAGAGGTAATAGGATTTTTTCATTTTTATAATAAATTATAAAACAAGAAAATAATGTGATTTCTTACAACAAATCTATAGTTAAGTAATGTAATATAAAATTCTGGCTTGGTAGAGGTCTCTAAAGTGGGAGAAGGAGTTCTGTGAATGTGGGTGACAATGAAGACCCTTCCTAAATATGGCAGCTGGTTCTCAGGCAGATCAGTTTCAAGTAAGAGTATGTATGGGATTTGAGAACCTAGAAATTGATTCCCTTAGAACTATGTGTGCTCACATGACCCTTGGAAAGTCTTCAGGTATTCCCAGGAATATTCTAGTTTGAAGGCCACTGCTATTAAAAACCAAATAACCAACCTGCTTTGATACCTTAAAAAAAAAAATCAAATAATCAGTAACGATTATTATTGAGAAGGGCCAACTGTCATTTATAGGTCAAGAATCGCCCCCATATTATCATTAGTCATGCTTGTTCAACTGAATATCTCAGCTGGATAACTCATAGTAACCTCAAACACAACACATCCATAACTAAATTTGTTGTCTTTCCACCGAGGCCTGCTACTCGTCCTATATTTCCTGTCTCAGAGCATGAAACTAGCATCTCACAATGATCTGTGGGAAACGCTGTTGTTGGCCACTCTATAGCCATTCTTCACTAACAGAATCACTTTTAGTTCAGAGAAGCAATCTGCTCAGCTTAAAAACTTTCTTGGAAATATATGCAATTTTTTATTTTAAAAAATAATAAGGTAAACAAAGACACATATAAAAAATAAAATAATTCAACAACCAAAAAATAAAGAACCTCCCTTGCAACTAGGGGTAGCTATACAAACTGCTTGGGCTACTGCATATCATAATGACATGGGTGGGACATCCAGGAAGGCTATTTTTTTTTTTTTCTTTTTGAGATGGAGTCTCACTCTGTTGCCCAGGCTGAAGTGTAGTGGTGTGATCTCAGCTCACTGAAACCTCCGCCTTCCGGGTTCAAGCAACTCTTCTGCCTCAGCCTCCCAAGTAGCTGGGATCACAGGCATGCACCACCATCCCCAGCTAATTTTTGTATTTTTAGTAGAGATGAGGCTTCACCATGTTGGCCAGGCTGGTCTGGAACTCCTGACCTCAGATGACCCACCCACTTCAGCCTCCCAAAATGCTGGGATTACAGGCATGAGTCACCGTGCCTGGCCCAGGAAGGCTCTTTTTAAAAGGGCTGTCTCTGCCTTTTGCACTTCAACCCTTCCCTTCATCAAGCCTGGACCAGTGTGATGCTGAAAGTAGCACATGCTTCTACATTAACAAGATGACAAGCATGAGGATGAAAAGCCATTCTAAAGAAGGTTGAGCAGAAAGTTAGGAGAGGCATCACAAATCTGCAGAATAGCAGTAGATTGTGTTGCCAACTTTTCTAGTCAAGCACAATCCTGACATCATAACCAACCCAGAAACCTGGACCATTCTCCATGGCTCCTTCTCTCTCACTCCCCACATCCACCTAGTAGCCAAACCTTGATTCTTTTATATCCCTAACATCCCTCCTGTCATTCCCACTCTCTCTAACCCTGTAGCTAGCCGCCTTAGTTTGACACCTTGCTTTTAGGTTTTCCCATTTCTCTGATGGCAAGGTTTTCTTATTAGAGTCTCAGCTTGCGCCAAAGCTTTAAATAGATTTTGTTGGCTGTGTCATGAAGCACCAACTTCTTCAAGAGAAACACCAGATCTTAGCATATGCTCTGACTCTTCTTTGCCTTGCTAGACTGACTTTTGACCATATTTCTCCCACCCTTCATTCCAGACAAACTGAGCTACACTAAGTTGTCCTTTGTCTTTGGACCCTTACTCTTTCTCCTCTGTCCCCTGAAATAACCTTAATCCCTCACTTCATCATGGCAGACATTTGCTCTTCTCTTTTTTTAGAGACAGGGTCTCACTCTATTGCCCAGGCTGTAGTGAAGTGGCATGATCAGAGCTCACTGCAGCCTTGACCTCCGAGGCTCAAGTGATCCTCCCACCTCAGCCTCCCAAGTAGCTGGGATTGCAGGCACATGCAACCATGCTTCAATAATTTTTTTAAAAAAATTTCTGTAGAGACACGGTCTCCCTGTTTTGCCCAGGCTGGTCTCAAACTCCTGTGCTCAAACGGTCTTCCCACCTTGGCCTCCCAAAGTGTTGGGATTACAGGTGTGTGCCACTCAAGTTATATAACTCTTGAAGTCTTTCCCAGATCCCCTCCTTCCTTGTTGAAAAACATAAAGATAACTATGGGATTAGTAAAATGATTTAATTATTGCATTCTTTCTGAGACATGGGAATTTAAAATGCCACAATCTACTATATGGGTGTATAAAAATTATTGTTAACTATATCTGTATCTCTGTATATTCTATATATGTGCCTGGTGTTTTTAGATGTCAAGGAAGTTTGGTTATTTGGTTCTTAATAGTAGTGATCTTCAAACTTGAGTACTCCTGGGGATACCCGAAGACTTTCAAGGGATCATATGAGCAAAGATAGTTTTAAGGGAATCAATTTCTAGGTTCTCAAATCCCATACATACTCTTATTTGAAATTCATCTGCCTGAGAACCGGCCGCCATGTTTAGGAAGGTTCTTCATCGTCATCCACCTTCCCAAAAGTCATTCTCCTACTTTAAGGAGAAAAATGGACCTCTACCCAGCCAGAATTTTATATTACATTACTTAATTATTAATACATATCACTTAACATATATGAAATTTTATGAATTTATGAATAGATCACTTAATGTATACCAATTTAAATTCAAGCTATGCCCTTTGAATTCATCCCAATATAGCTGAAATAATTGGTTATGGATTTCATACTTTTGTTGTGTTAAAAATAAAATCAGATCAAATTTTTAAATTGTTCCTAGGGAAAATATCTATTCAACTATCCCCTATATCAACAATAGTTTATTGTCAGAACATTTTCTGTCACTGGCACAATTTCACTGGAAACCATGTGTAGTGTGCACATTCACTTTGGATGTTTGGGGTTTTTTTTGGAATTTCTTGTATAAGGCAACTTGCACAAATAATATTGTCCTGTTTACTTCAAATATTTTCCACCTTAAGCCATGACTTTGTTTGCTTTGTTGAATAATAAAAGTAACAGATTAAAAAAAAAAAGAAACTAACTGTAGAAATTTATCGTGCACAAAGGAACGGTTGGAGAACAAAGAGACCTTGAATAAAATATGGTAAAACGTCCTGTTCACAGCACTTACAGAACAGTTTATAGAGCATTAAAGGAGCAAGAATTCTGACTTTTTTCATGATTGACCGTTAGACATTAACATTCTTTTTAAGGCAAGCAGAGCTGTTTAAGCTTATTTGTCTACAGCTAATTGGTTTAATTTCACTGAATCATGTTGACAAAGATGTTAAGCTTGTATTTTGTGTTTCATTTATAAGTAGAGCTAGCATTTGGGAAAATCAGGATGACTTAAGTGTTGGCTACCTGAGTATGCATAGATGACCTAGAGATATATCTAAACTGTGGCTTCCATTTGTATCCTTTTTAATAGTCAAAATTATCATTTTCATAGAAGCTAATGGTAAGACAGAATCAACCAAGTAATTTCTAAAAATTGCCTCTTAGACTAACATCATTATTTTGCATGTCTTATTAGCATTGCTGTTGATGTTGAGTAGTGAATGATGCCTGAGTGGTTACCTGCTGATTAATTTGCTTTATGTAGGATCTGATCACAGCTCCACCAATATATCAGCATTGAATAAACATTTGGGGATGATAATTGTATACTAACAATGTCAATCATTCATTTGGCCATCACAATACAGACACCATCATGCTTTATGTGTTGATTATGTACTCAGAGTTGAGAAGGGATAATGATACCCAGATTTTTGTTTGATTGTGTTAAAATAAACACTGAGTTTGAAACATCTGGCCAGTCTTTGTTTTTCTATAATATCCATTGATTAGTAACTATTTTTAAAGGCCTTTTCTATAATGTCCAAAAACCCTGGTATAATGTACTACTACTACTAATAATAATAATAAAAAGGCCGGGCGCAATGGCTCATACCTGTAATCCTAGCACTTTGGGAGGCCGAGGTGGGTGGATCACCTAAGGTCAGGAGTTTGAGACCAGCCTGACCAATATAGTGAAACCCATTTCTACTAAAATTACAAAAATTAGCCAGGCATGGCGGTGCATGCCTGTAGTCCCAGCTACTCAGGAGGCTGAGACAGAAGAATTGCTTGAACCCGGGAGGTGGAGGTTGCAGTGAGCCAAGATGCGCTCCACTACACTCCAGCCTGGGAGACAGAGTAAGCCTCCATTTCAAAAATAAAAAAATGGGGTCAGGCGCAGTGCCTAACGCCAGTAATTTCAGCACTTTCGGAGGCCAAGGCAGGCAGATTGCTTGATCCCAGGAGTTGGAGACCAGCCTGGACAACATGGTGAGGCCCCTGTCTCTAGAAAAAATACGAAAATTAGCCAGACGTGGTGGTGCACACCTGTGCTCCCAGCTACTCGGGAGGTGGAGGTGGGAGGATTGCTTGAGTCTGGGAGGAGGAGTTTGCAGTGAGGTGAGACTGCATCAGTACACTCCTCAGGTGACAGAGCGAGACCCTGTCTCAAGAAAAAGAAGAGGAAGAGGAAGAAGAAGAAAAGAAGAAGGAGAAGGAGAAGAAGAAGAGACTTGAGAACCTATTCCTTAGCTTGTTGGGCATTTATTTTTAATTATCATATAATTCACTTAATAGAAACACACTTGCAAAAGCAGACAGGGCACAATGCTCCAGGAATGGGGTGTCAAACATATAAAGAGAATAAGGGCATCTGCCTTTGCTCCTCCGCACACGTGGTATAAAACGGAGTCCAGTCAAGTTGCTTCAGAAAGAGCTTTTTCTTCCAATCCAATACAGAACTTTCTTCTTCTCCTTCTTCCTTCCCACGAGGGCCACCGCTCAGTGTCCCCTTTGCCACTTCTTACTCTCCCCACTAAGCACAGTCTCCAGCTTTTATTCCCATCAAGTACCTGTCTGGGAACAAGATCAGCAAGACTGTTTGAAAGAGAGAGAAAATGGGAGAAAGGAGTTGAATAAAATGGACCAGAAAATTAGAGGGACCAAGAAGACAGAAATGGAGAGAGTCCTTCTCTTCGTTCACCTTCTTTATGAAGACTCTTAAAGAGAGAGAAGGGGCTGCAAAAATGAGAGGAAACTGCTCCTGGCTCCTCCCTCACCCCATCTTTCAGGGCTGCATCCCAGGGCCACTACTCTAAACACCGTCCCAGAGCCCTAGCCCCAGCCTCTTGCCACCTAAGTGTAAGTATAAACTCTCACCAGGACGTGGAGGCAGGGAAGACCTGCTCTCACTGCCTTGCTGCTGAAAAACTTGCAGCCAGGATGACAGGAAGGAGACAGCAATAGAGATAAAGAGAGGGAAAGGTAGGGGTGAGGAGAAGAAAAGGGAAGGGAAAAGAAAAAGGAAAAGGAAGAAAGGAGGGAAGGAGGAAAGGAAAATGGAGAGAAGGAGGGAGGAAGGAAGATAGGTAGGCACATGGGCAAGGAAAGGAAAGAAGGACAGGGATCCCAGGAGGTTTAAGGAATGAGGCCTTCTGCTGGGCACGGTGGCTCACGCCTATAATCCCAGCACTTTGGGAGGCTGAGGCAGGCGGATCACGAGGTCAGGAGTTCGAGACCAGTCTCACCAACATGGTGAAACCCTGTCTCTACTAAAAATACAAAAATTAGCCAGGCCTGGTGGTGCACCCCTGTAATCCCAGCTACTCGGGAGGCTGAGACAGGAGAATCGCTTGAACCTGGGAGGGAAGATTTCAGGAGCCGAGATTAAGCCATGGCACTCCAACCTGGGCAACACAGTGAGACTCCGTCTCAAAAAAAAAAAAAAAGGAATGAGGACTTCTTCCTTCGGGGGGAAGAGGATTTAAAGAATAAGGCCTTCTTCCTCATTCCATGGGGAAGGGGATTTAAGGAATAAGGCCTTCTTCCTCCAGACCTTGTGGAAAGGGATTTGGCAACTCATGGGCTGGTCATGTGTCCCTTAGGGCAGTAGCTACAACACTATGTAGACTGTTTCATCTTGGCTGGCAGGAGGAGGGAAATAAAGGCCTTAAAGCCCAATGGCAGACACTGGATCTGTGACGGCAGCCCCAGCAAGGTGATAGCTACAGGCTGTCTATGACAGAGGTCACAATGCAAATGCCTACAGGGCCAGACGGGTAACATGACTGTAAAGCCAGCCAAAGGGTGGCTCTGGTGACCCGGGGAGCCCAAGCTACAGCTGTCGTTACTTTTCCTCCTGCCAGATCTCCTGTTTTATTTTTTTAAGAGAATACAGGAATCCATGTTTTTGAGAAATCTCCTGATTTTTTACATGTCAACAACTAATTCTTATGTTTTTAAACATATACATCAAAAGGAAATACTTCTATGGGCCATATGTAATCAATAGGTGCAATGTCAACTAAATATTTTTTTCTGTTCACATAACTTTGTGGCAAAAGACTTGATCACCCATTTTTGACATTTTCAGTAGGTCTAGGAAAGGAAAATAGGCAATCAGGAAATTAATTGTGAAAACAATTACTTAAGGAAATTGTTAAAATTACATAAATAGGGATACCATCTAGGTCTTTCTGTGCACCTGGGAACATAATAGCTCCCATTTATAATGTTATTTTGGAGGAAAAAAAAAACATTTTTCAACTTCCAATGACAACAACAAAAAGAAACAAACTTTTGGAATTCAACCCCTTCATTGACTGAAGGATACTTTTATATACAGTAGTTTGATATGAGAGGGTTTGCTATGCGATATGATCTAAAGACATTTTGGAGAATTCCTAAAGACTTAGCTTGCTATCTGATGTTCTTGATATAACATAAATATCTAGTCTCCGCTATAACTAAGCTATTTCAGCCAAGATTAGTATCATTGCCCATGGTCCAGGCAACACTAAACCGTAAGATCATATATCACTTGGAACAGGATATAAATATCTTCCAGAAGATAGATGTGCTCTGCCTAAATATATAGTGAGGGCCGTTTAAGCTGAGTACAAAGCTATTTTAACTCTAAGCAGGATTTATAGATGCTGTGATGGTTAATTTTATGTGTCAACATGGCTAGGCTATGGTACCCAAATAGATGTTGCTATGAAGGTATTTTTTCGATGTGATTAATTTTTATAATCATTTGGATTAAGTAAAGAGGATTATGCTCCGTAATGTGTATGGGCCTCATCCAATCAGTTGAGGGCCTTAAGGGCAAAAAATGAGATTTCCCAGAGAAGAAGGAATTCTGCCTCAAGATTGTTAGAATTCCTGCCAGAATTTGCAGCCTGCATGCCTGTCCTAGAAATTTCAGACTCACCACCCCGACAATCACATGAGCCAATTCATTAAAATCTCTTTCTCTCTTCCTCTCTCTCCATATATGTATGCTCTCTCTCTCTCTCTCTCCATATATATATATATATATATCATATCTTATGTATATATATAAAACGTATCTTAGCTATAAAGGAGACTAGATATTTATGTTATATCAAGAACATCAGATAGCTGGCTACGTTTTCAAGAATTCTCCAAAATCTTGTTAGATCATATCGCATATCATATGTGTGTGTATATATATGTATGTGTATATGTATGTGTGCATATACTTGTGTCTATATATGTCTACATATGTGTTTATATGCATGTGTGTGTCTACACAAATATATACACACATATTGACACACGTACATATAAACACACACGCAGATACATATACACACACAAAAAACTTATTGGCTGTTTCTTTGAAGCATCTTTACTGGCAAAATGCCCATCAGTGAGGTCTGGAAACTACCCTTCCTCCAGTTCATCTCTCCCACCTATTCGTCAGTTCTACTCTAAAGCATTATTTTTCTAATGTAAGGCTTTTATTTCAGACAAAATGTGAACACGATGAAGTTAATACTTTATAATGTGGCTGTTTTCATGTTGCACTCTAAGTTGTAATTCTACCATTGTCTGTATCTCTTACTGTATGGTGAAATAAGAGCAAAGGACCTAATCTTTATTCAGCAGATACTTTTTATTTTTTTCTTTGAGACGGAGTCTCACTCTGTTGCCCAGGCTGGAGTGCAGTGGCGCAATCTTGGCTCACTGCAACCTCCTTCTGGGTTCAGCCGATTCTTCTGCCTCAGCCTCCCAAGTAGCTGAGACTACAGGCGCATGCCACCACGCCTGGCTAATTTTTGTGTTTTTAGTAGAGATGGAGTTTCACCATATTGGCCAGGCTGGTCTCGAACTCCTGACTTCGTGATCCACCCACCTTGGCCTCCCAAAGTGCTGGAATTACAGGCATGAGCCACTGCGCCTGGCCCAGCAGATATTTTTTATACTTTAGTCAACCAAACTTCTGAAGTAGACATCATTTTTATTATTATCTCCATTTTTACAGAGAAGAAACCCACTTCTAGTGCACATATCTATTTACAGTTTGATGAATTTTCAGTCTGAGCACATGTGTAGCAAGTAGCTAGGTCAAGGAACAGAAAGAGACAAGTACCCCAAAAGTGTCCTCAAGTACTAGTGCATGTGCGCATATAAAATGTATATGAATGTATATATATGCATGTACACATACAGATATCCACAAAAAAACCTGCATTTTAACAAGATCCTCAGGTGGTATAACTGCTACCCAAATCAAGATAGAAAATCTTTCCAGGCCGAGCACAATGGCTTACACCTGTCATCCCAAAACTTTGGGAGGCTGAGGTGGGAGGATTGTTTCAGCTCAGGACTTCGGGACCAGCCTTGGCAACAGAGTGAGACTCCATCTCCACAAAAAAATTTTTAAAATAGCCCATCATGGTGGTATGCACCTGTAGACCCAGTTACTTGGAAGGCTGAGGTGGGAGGAATGCTTGAGCCAGGGAGATTGAAACTACGGTGAGCCCTGATTGCACCACTGCACTCAATCCTGAGTGATGGAGTAAGGCTCTGTCTCAAAATAATAATAATTATTATTATTACATTACTTATTATTATATATTCTATTAATTTAATATTTTATTATATTAATGTTATTAATATAATTATTATATTAATATTATTTTGATTATTATTATTATTTCCAGCACCCCAAAAAGGCTCCCCTTGAATCTCTCCTAGTCACTACCTCCTCTCAAAGGTAATCATGATCCTCGCTTTCAGTAGCAAAGATTAGTTTTGCTTGTTTTTATACTATTTATAAATGGAATCATACAGTGCGTGTACCCTTTTTGGCTCCAGCTTCTTTCCCTCAGTCTCATTGTAGGATTCATTTATGTTGTTAACATAAAATTGCAGTTCATTAAGCTCAGACTCAGAGATTGCAAACCGTCACTTAAATCATGTAAGTAAGTTATTCGACCAAGATCGCACAGCTATAGTAAGCAACAGAGCCAAGATTCCAACCCAAGAGTGTCTTAAGACAAAGTCCATGACTTTCTTCTGCTCTACCAATGTTTCCCAAAATAGCATATGGGAAATAATTTTAGGAGGTGCATGGGTGAAAATGAATAGTTATGCTTTTCTTTTTTTTTTTTTTTTTTTTTTTTTTTTTTTTGAGATGGAGTCTTACTTTGTCACCCAGGCTAGAGTACAGTGGAGCGATCTCAGCTCACTGCAACCTCCACCTCCCATGTTCAAGCGATTCTCCTGCCTCAGCCTCCTGAGTACCTGGGATTACAGGTGCCTGCTACCATACCCAGCTAATTGTATTTTTAGTAGAGATGGGGTTTTACCATGTTGGCCAGGCTGGTCTCAAACTCCTGTTCTCAAGTGATCCACCCACCTCATCCTCCCACAGTGCTGGGATTACAGGTGTGAGCCACTGGGCCCAGCCTTACAATTCCATTTTTATGAAGTTCAAGAAGAGGCAAAACTAATGTGCGTAACAGATGGCGGAACAATGATCGCGTGAGAGAGTGATATTCACTGGGAAGGGGCATGAGGTAGCATTCTGGGGCTAAGAAATGTTTCCTCTCTTGATAGGGGTGGTAGTTGTCTCCCTCTGTGCGAGGGGTATAAAAACTCATGGGGCTATGTGCATAAGACTTGTGCACTTTATCACACATTCTGGAAAAACCAATACAACTCAAAACAAATAAATACATTTCACTTCTCTTTTACATTTGTTTTAATTTATTTTTTAACTTTTATTTTAGGTTCGGGGTACATGTGCAGGTTTGTTATATAGGTAAACTATGGGGGTGACACGGGTGTTTGGTGT
Organism: Macaca mulatta; assembly: GCF_049350105.2. Lineage (NCBI taxonomy): Eukaryota > Metazoa > Chordata > Mammalia > Primates > Cercopithecidae > Macaca > Macaca mulatta. The sequence goes on along the minus strand of NC_133409.1, from coordinate 44,171,402 downwards.
ACAGATTGTTTTGTCACCCAGGTACTAAGTATAGCAACAGTTTCTTCCCTTCCTTCCTTCCTTCCTTCCTTCTTCCTTCTTTCCTTCCTTTCTCCCTCCCTCCCTCCTTCTGTCCCTCCCTCCCCCATCTCTATTTCTCTCTCTTTCCCCTCCCTCCTTCCCTCCTTTCTTTCTTTCCTTCCTTCCTTCTTTCCTTCTTTTCTTTTTCTCCTTCTTTTCTCTCTTTCTCTCCTTCCTTCCTTCCTTCCTTTCCTTCCTTCCTTCCTTCCTTCCTTCCTTCCTTCCTTCCTTCCTTCCTTCCTTCCTTCTCAGAGTCTCCCTCTTGTCGCCCAGGCTGGAGTGCAATGGTGCGATCTCAGTTCACTGCCACCTCGGCCTCCCAGCCTCAAGCGATTCTCCTGCTTCAGCCTCCCAGGTAGCTGGGATTACAGATCTGGGATTAGCCACTACACCGGGCTAATTTTTGTATTTTTAGTAGAGATGAGGTTTCATCACGTTGGCCAGGCTTTTCTCAATCTCCTGACCTCAGGTGATCCACCTGCCTCGGCCTCCCAAAGCGCTGGGATTACAGGCGTGAACCACCGAGCCTGCCCCAGATAGTTATTTTTTCCTGATCCTCTCCCTCATCCTACACTTCACCTTCAAGTAGGCCCCAGTATCTGTTGTTCCCCTCTTTGTGGCCATGTGTTCTCAATATTTAACTCCCTCTTATAGGTGAGAACATGCGGTATTTGGTTTTCTGTTCCTGAGTTAGTTTGCTAAGGATGATGGCTTCCAGCTCCATCCATGTTCCTGCAAAGGACATAATCTTGTTCTTTTTAATGGCTGCATAGTATCTCATCGTGTATATGTACCACATTTTCTTTATCCAGTCTACCAGTGATGGGCATTTTAGGTTGATTCCACGACTCTGCTATTGTGAATAGTGCTTCCATGAACGTTCATGTGCATGAGTCTCTCTAGTAGAATGATTTATATTCCTTTGGATATATACCTAGGATATGTAATAGGACTGCTGGGTCAAATGATAGTTCTGTTTTTAGTTCTTTGAGGAATCACCACACTGCTTTCCACAATGGTTGAACTGATGTACACTCCCACCAGCAGTGTGCGTTTCCCTTTCTCCGCAACCACGCCAGCGTCTGGTTTTTTTTAACTTTTTAGTAATAGCCATTCTGACTGGTGTGAGATGGTTATCTCATTGTGATTTTGATTTACTTTCTTTAACGATTAGTAATATTGAGCATTTTTTCATAAGCTTGTTGGCTGCATGCATGTCTTCTTTTGAAAAGCATCTGTTCATGTCCTTTGCCCACTTATTAATGAGGTTGTTTTTTGCTTGTAAATTTGTTTAAGTTCCTTATTGATTCTGAATATTAGACCATTGTCAGATGCATACTTTGCAAATATTTTCTCCCATTCTGTAGGTTGTTTATTTACTCTGTTGACTGTTTCTTTTGCTGTGGAGAAGCTCTTTCATTTAATTAGATCCCATTTGTCAATTTTTGCTTTAGTTGCTATTGCTTTTGGTGTCTTTGTCATGAAATCTTTGCCAATTCCTATGTACAGAATGGTATTTCCTAGGTTTTCTTCCGGGCTTTTTAGAGTTTTACTTTTTACAGTTAAGTCTTTAATGCATCTTGATTTGATTTCCATACTTAAAAAGTGAATCTACTTAATCAAAAACCCTAAATGAAGAATACTTCCAGTGTTCTATAAGTATTGTGAAAACTAAGAAGATGAGAGTCACTTTGTTAGAGGTATTTGGGGCACATTGCCCTAGACCACAGAAGCCTCCAGCAACAGCAATGCCTGAGAAGGGAAAAGGGGATGTAAACTTGTTTCTCAGAGCATATTCTGGGGGCCAGCAGTGTTGGCATCACCTGGGAGCTTTTTAGACCGGCAGTATTTTGTGGCTCACTTCACACATACTGAAACAGAACTTGCACTTTAACAAGATCCTCAGATGATTCATCTGCCCTGAATGGAAAACAAAAGCACTGATAGAGAAAGTAGGAAGACTAATTGTTTCACTAGCACCAATTTCATCATCCTAACTGGATTGTAACCTTCTTGAGGACAGCACTGAATAGGATCGGAGCACTCAGACTCCCACTTAGGCTTCTTCCTAGCAGAATAACTTTGGGGTTTACTAGATTCCCTTAGTCTCAGAATATAAAGTGGGAATAATAATAATAGTATCATTATTAATACGTACTTCATTGGGTGTTGTAAAGATTAAATAAAATAGTGTTTTTGCATTGAAAGTATATCTTTTAAAAGGGCTGTAGGCTTCCATGGCTAGATGGTCTGTTAGAGTCAGAAATCTGAACACTGTCCGTTTATTCACACAGCATGCTTTGAGAGGTTTTAAGAATTCCAGCTCCTCAACAGATGCTTGCAATACCTTTTCGTGGGTAAGATTCCTAAGAGAGAAGAAATTAGGTCCCCTCATTTTCATCCTCTGGAACAGTGCTTCTAAAACTTTCACATTCAGAACAATCAGCTGGATAGCCTCTTGTGAAAGATTCTTGAGTTTCATCTGCAGTGTCATGCTGATCCTGGCAGTCAGTGGATCAGAGTTGGAGTAGCATTTATCCACTGTATTAGTATACTTCGTACTTGATGTTTGTTCAACACATTACTTTTCTTAATTTTTTTTTTGTTTTTGAAGACAAGGGCTTGCCCTGGAGTGCAGTGGCATGATCTTGGCTCACTGCAGCCTCAAGCTCCTGGGTTCAACTCGGTCCTCCCACCCCATCCTCTTAAACAGCTGGGACTTCAGGCACGTGCCACTACACCCTGCTAATTTTTTTTTTAATTTTTTTTGTAGCCAAAAGGCCTCACTCTGTTTCCCAGGCTGCTGCCAAAACTCCTGGGCTCAAGTGGTTCCCCTGCCTTGGTCTCCCAAGGTGCTGGGATTACAGGCATGAGCCACCACGCCTGTGCATTATTTCTTTATAGTGACAATTAAACATAATAGGCAATATATAATTGGTAGAACATAGTTTATGAAACAGTGCATTAATTGTGGGCAGTGAAGAATCATTGCAGTTGTGAAATTTGTATTTTAAGTAGATCATTGTAGTATGGCAAAATGGTTAGGAAAGAGAAAGCTATTTTGATTAACTGTTCACGATATGAGATACTGACTGTGATATACACGTACGTTCAGTGTTTCTTTAGATATACTTGACTTATTCATTGAACACTTATCCACTAATCTCAAAAGTATTCCTCGGGATAGTCTCCACTCCTACCATTTTTCCTCTTATTCATGAGATGGAAAAATTATGACCATGGTACAGAGTTGTATCTAGGAAATGAAGAACTAGAACATTGAATTGAATGGGTTTGACAGGGTTCATAATTTCTTTTCATTTTCTATCAATGTCTTCTTTTAAATTATCTTAATAATAAAACCTTTTTCTAAAAAATAATAATAATAATAACGTTTGTGGCTCACGCCTATTATCCCAGCACTTCAGAAGGCCGAGGCGGGCAGATCACGAGGTCAAGTTGAGACCATCCTGGTCAATATGGTGAAACCCCATTTCTACTAAAAATACAAAAATTAACTGGGCATGGTGGTGCACACCAGTAGTCCCATCTACTCGGGAGGCTGAGGCAGGAGAATCGCTTGAACCTGGGAGGCAGAGGCTGCAGTGAGCCAAGATCATGCCACTGCACTCCAGCCTGGAGACAGAGTGAGATTCTGTCTCAAAAAAAAAAAAAAAAAAAAAAAAGTTTGTAAAGTAGTTAGTACATTCCTAAGTACGTAGTAAAATATTAATAAATGTTAGCTATATATTATCACCTCCATTCATGATGAATGAGGTGAAGGACATTTGTTCATTTGTTCAACAATTTTTATTTAGCACTTATTATGTGCCCGGTATTGTTTTAGTCACTGAAGACACAACTCTGAATGAAACACACCAAAAGAATCCCTGCATTGTTGGGGCTCCTGTTCTGGTGTGAAGGATGGTGTTGTGCAGCAGATGAGACCCTCCAGAGAGAAATATTGGAGACTCAGGAAAACCTCCTAATTGAGCCTTGAGATATCTGGCATCACTGTGTACTGATTCTTCCTCCCAGATGGGCTGTGACCACCGTTAGTAAAAGAAGTGTGCCAAGATCTTTTCACACCTTCCCTAGAGACAGGTTGCAATGAAAGAAAATGTAGCACCTGCAAATCTCTGGCTTAAAAATTCTTTTTAAAGAAATCTTTCTTGTCCTTTTGATGTTTGTCTCTCTATAAATATATTGGGAAGAAATGTCTCCATTTTGTATCTCAAATAAAGAAAAACAATCATAGAACATCACATGGGCCCATGATTTCTGCCCCAAGGAGGGGATAACAAGGTCATAATCCTCCCCGCACCGCTGAAACAGTTGCCCAGGTGGGCAGAACAGCCTTGTGTTCACCCCCTGTCTAAATGAACCACACCTGCTCTGGGATGCAGGCCTATCACAGCTATCCACGTCTGGAAGAGGGCTGAAAGCAACGCAGGTAATACTTGAATACTTAGCACTTGATTTGATGGGGAACAAAAGGAGAAAGAACTCTTTCGCACTTCTCTATGTCTTGGTGTTCTTCAATTTTTGTCCTATTGTATTTGAAAGAAACCTGTAGTCTAGCCCAAAATGAAGAGTCGTCTTGGATTCTGGCGGATCCTAAAAGGGAGGCTAGTAAGTTGCTTTGGAGGGCCTTTTTCTAGTCTCTCCTCCCTGCCCCTCACCCCCATCTCCCATTACATGGGCCGCTGCATAAAACAAACCACTAAGAACACCTAAACCTGTCCAGAAAATCATTCCTGGGCTCAGACCTTCATTCCCAGCATTCTTGTCCCTCTCTTCATATGTTGTCATGTTTAGATTTGGGTTGGGTTGAGCCCTGTAGAAATGCTCACAGCAGGGAGTAATTAGTATAAATAGTCTAGGGCCATCTATGTTTTTGCTCAGTTAACAATCTAGGAATCTGGACTCAAATTCTGGATTCAAGTAACCTTCAGTGTCAGACTACCAGGATTATGGGAATTGATATCCTAATTCACTCAATTTGGAATTTCCCACCTCCCCAGATACCATGTTCTTAGAAACCCAAGCTACAGGGTTGTTTGCTTCCTTAGCCCCAGACTTACCAGATCCGTGCTTTCTCGTTTTTCTTCCTGCCTCACACTGGTCTATCTGCATGCTTTGTAGTCAAGTCTTCCTGAATCATGACACCTACACTTCCAAGTATTTGATAATAAAAGTGAAGTTAAGACTTTTATAGTAACCTAATAATTTTCAATGGAATTTTGGCTCTTTAAGACATTTCCCTAAATATCACCAACATACAAGTAGACTCCCAGCCATTTATTTATTTATTTATTTATTTATTTATTTATTTATTTATTATTTTGTCGAGACAAGGTCTCACTATGTTGTATACACTGGTCTCGAACTCCTGGTCTCAAGAAAGCCTCCCACCTCAGCCTCCCAAAGTGCTGGGATTACAGGCATCAGCGACCACACCCAGCCTAAACATTGTATCTCAAACTATTTGGACTATAGTTCATCCAAGTAAGGAAAATGACCCCATGCTCCACCAAGTCTGATTTTCAATAAGAGAAAGAACTGAGTGATAAAAATAAACCATCACTCTATAAGCAAACACAGCGGGTTTTCTCTATACATCTACTCTAGCAATAGATGTAGATGTAGATAGAATGATGTGGATGTAGATAGAATAGATAGGTGTAGATAGAATAGATGTAGATAGAGGCCGGGCCCGGTGGCTCAAGCCTGTAATCCCAGCACTTTGGGAGGCTGAGACGGGCGGATCACGAGATCAGGAGATCGAGACCATCCTGGCTAACACGGTGAAACCCCGTCTCTACTAAAAAAATACAAAAAACTAGCTGGGCGAGGTGGCGGGCGCCTGTAGTCCCAGCTACTCAGGAGGCTGAGACAGGAGAATGGCGTGAACCCGGGAGGCGGAGCTTGCAGTGAGCCGAGATCTGGCCACTGCGCTCCAGCCTGGGCGGCAGAGCGAGACTCCGTCTCAAAAAAAAAAAAAAAAAAAAGAATAGATGTAGATAGAATTATCTACATCTCAAGTTCTAGTTTTGGGAAAAATTAAGCCCCAAATAGCACTGACACAAATATGTGTCACTACTTGCAAATGTCTAACCAAACAACCAACAAATTTATAGTAACAAAGCTAAATTCAGTTAGTCATTAAATAGCCAGAATGGTAGCAACCGAAAATCATGACCAATTCAAGAAAATGTTGATGATACTGTTAACAAAGTACCCTTTCAAAAAAGTGTAAGAATTCCAACCATCATCATGAGCATATGCCATACAACCCTCACAACATATACACTTGTGGTACTGGGAGTCAACCAGCCTTGTCAGTAGACTACTGAATTCGATTTTTCATCAACTCTAATAGTACATTACTTTTAGTTTATAAATTGTTACGTTTAGCAACCCTTGGCTTTCTTAGTAGGTTACTAGTAAGCATCTCTTAGCCCTCAGTAAAATGAAAGTCGCTTGTCCCTAAGCACCAAAAAAATACCTGGCATGTTTCAATCAGCTTTGAGCTCCTCAAGACACTACAATAGACCCCATTTTGAAAACCATGGTACTAACTTAGAATATGCAAACTAATGGCTCCTTGAGGCTACTTGCTGCCCCATTCCTCCTTTATTGATATTTCTGCTCCAAACCTACTACATAAACTCCCCTTTCTTAATTCACTGTCTAGTTTTCTCTTTGTTATCTAGTATCTCCCAACTCAGAGTCTGAGGCCTCTCTAATATTCCACCTTTATCCAAATCTTCCATTTTTTACTCTTATTCTTTAATTACCTGGTGAATGTTCTACTCAACAACAGTCTCATCAGCCAGACCTGTCCGTGGTGGAACCCCTGTCAGCTGCAGCTCTCTGGCAGAACAGCTACTACCCTTTCTCCCCCTGCAGCGAACTCCTGTGTGTGTATGGCTCTTGTTCCCTGATTCGCACATACCTAAGACTAGATTGCTCTTTATTCGTCCCCAAACTTTTCACTTTTGGCAAAGGTTTATTTTTTTTTTTCTAATTATAAAACATTGCTCTAAAAATTCAGCAATGAGATGAAAGGTTTGTTATTTCATAAAATATAGGAGACATGTGTTACCTTTCTGCAACAAAGTAGTCATTTATCGTCCAAACATGGTACGATAAAAGCTGCCAAAACACTGATAATTTTTTAAAAACTATAGAACACCCCCAATCAAAGAAAAATAATTGCCAACTCATCTTCTCTCTTGCTATTTCAAGCTGTAAGTAACCATGGCACATGAGCTTCCGATGCGCAAAACAGCAACCACAGCAAACAAACTCTTCTGCCTCATTCATTCATCCATCCATCCATTCATTCATCCATTCATTCAGCAACTATCTATTAAGCAGCCAGTATGTCTAGTGCTATTGTAGTCATTGGAGGGTCATCAGTAAACAGTCTTTGTAGGATAGACAACAGTACAGTGAGTTATGAGAGATAGAGATTTGGCCTGCCAACAAAAATCCACCAAAGGAGAAGCTAACAATTGTAAATGTGTCTCTGAATTTAGTCCCATAACTTTCAGTGACCTTTGTTTCCTCCCCTTGAAGGCTGATGTAGTTACACCTTGGCCAGTGACTACCTCCTCCATTTATTATAAGTCGCCCTCAAGGCCCAGGTTACCTTCAGAACTTCATGAAACAAATCATGGTAACAATTGTAACTCCAGCAACAATTTTCCTACCAAAAGAAATAATAATAACAACAACTAACTTTTATTGAGCAATTACTATATTTCAGAAGTTTAATCCCCACAATAATCCTAAGAGTTAGGAGTAATTATTTTCTCTACATTACAGATAAGAAGAGACCAAGACTTAGAGGTTATTAGGTTTATCCACAATTCCAAGCAAAAGATCCATTTCCTTGATCTGTTCAATGCTTCTTGGCTGGTATGGAGAGTCCTAAACTCTGTAGTTGACTCCAGCTCCAAAAATATTTCATCGTTATCAGGGCCCTTTATACTAATACTCTTTGCTTCTCTCTGCGGCCAGCTGTCAATAAGCTCCTTTTCTGCTGATTACAACATCAACAGACAATAAATATTGAATATATGTGTAGACTGTTTACTATTCTAATCAAATAGTGCATTCCTCAAAGTTAATTTGGCACCTATTTAAGGAGACACATAATTGGTATTGAATTGCATGGCAATTAGATAAAGCTATTCCAATAAATTCTGTGATCGGCCCCCAAATAATTGTCTTGTGTTTTTATTCCCATTTTTAAAAAATGTTCCAAGATCTGTCATTTTCTGCTACAATGTGCAGTTTCTTCACCTTTTCCTCTTACATATCATCTTCTGTTTCTTCAGAATACACTCAAGTGAAATAAAACATAACGAGCCTAGGTTATATTTCCCAATGGCCTAAATCCCATATTTCCCAGTGACGAGATCTTCCTGGGTTTCTCCTGGCACACTGTACCTTCTTTCTTGATTCCCATCTCTGCCAGGATGCCCTGGAGGCTGAAGGATTGAGAGACAGCAGAAGTCAGGCAGAGCTTGCTTGGAGAGGGCTACAGATGTTTAGTATGCTGGAGAGTCACATGACAGTGATCTCCACCACCGAGGATGACAAAATAGAGCGAAAAATGAACTCTGGATTGCCTGCGTTTGTGATCTGGGAGTCTAAGAGCAAAAAAATTAGAGAAAACATTTTGGACTGCAAAAAGGAGAAAGGTTTTCCAGATAAGTATGGCAAATCAATCAGCATTTTAATATTGTTTCTCCTGAACCATTTTTAAATGCAGCAAATACATGAAAAAAAGTCACAAATTCACAAGGACAAAGAAAATATGACAGGTGACAATAGCTTATGGGCAACATTAATAATCTTTTGAAGTTAGGAGAACAGACAGAAGAGTAGGAATAGACTTAAGAAAGCTGCCACCTAAGCACCTATGGATAGGGATACCAGTAGGAATTGAGTCAATCTACCCTCACAGAGGCCCGATGAGGCTCAGAACCCTTGTATATCTGGTATTTTCAGGGAACTCTTAAGGTAGGAAAAAGGTGTGTGATTGCAATTAGGGGGTTGGTTGCTCATTTATCCACTGGTAGCCCTGCCCCCGGTCCCATCACCTTTCCCTTGAATTCAAGTAACTCCTCCTCCTCCTGCCTACACATGGAGATCAAGGTCTCCAAAAAAATGGAGAGGAAGTATTTCCATACCAGATCATCCCAGGTATAGTAGACAGCAAGGGTGGGGAGCAAAGCTGAAAAGAGAGGAGTGAAAAACTTTTGCTGATTGAACGGTAGGGCTCCAGTTTCTTCCCCTGATTCCAGAATGCCTGTACCCACGAGATACACCCACGCAGAAATTAGCAGAGCTCTTCAGAAACAACCCCAAAACCCTACGATTTTCATGTTTGGAATTTTCACAATGAAAAGCTTGCTTACCAACTGATTACCGTATAACAAAGCTCACTAGTATCTGTTGGCAAAATCTGGCCACCAATACAGAGCCTCTGATCAGTTTCCTAATGACTCACTGTTAAATATGAAGAGATAGCCAAAGATCTCTAGATATTTGAGGAAATACTTCAGCATAAACACACAAAAATAGAGATACGAACAAATAAATTGACAAAAAAAGGACTTCATTTGAACAGACAGAAGGCAGTAGAAAACATCAGTGAAGTCATGGTTAATATTCTCAAGGAGATGAAACTAAGTGTCATATTCATGAAACGGGAACAGAATGCTATCCTTTAATAAAAGTGATGGAAATTAAAATCCAAAAATGGAATTAACTCTTAATTTTTAACGAGAAAGCAAAGTAAATCTCTTAGAAAAAAAGAACCAAAAAAAACCCAGAAAAGATAAGAGGGAAAACTTAGAATATTAAAGTACCAATTTAGAAGTGCCAACATCCAACTATTAAGAATTCCAGGAGAAGAAAAAAGAAGAAGAAAATGGAGAGAAATAAATTTTCAAGGAAATAACACAAGAAAACATCCCTAAACTAAAGAACATACGTTTCTGTATAAATAAAAGATTGAAAATGATGCATGACCAGGTATAATATGGCAGAACATTAGAACCTAGGGATTAAAAGATTCCAAAAATTCCCATAATTTTTAAAAGTCACATAAAAATGGTAAGGGATGAGAATGCTACCTGACTTCTCAACATCAGCACTGGAAGGTAGTTGACAATGGATTAATCTATGATTGCTACTTTTTCCTCCTACAGCTTTCCTTTCTCTCTCAAATCTCTTTCCCTCTCTCCCTCTTTTTCCAAGGAGTCATGCTAATAGAAGTTGTTGGCAGCTATTTTTTGACCAGGAAGAAAGCCAGACTTAGGAAGAAAGTCAGACTTAGAAAGAAATAAAACATATTACAGATGGCAGAATGGAGAAAGAAGGAAATCAGGATTTAGGGGTAACACTGAATTGCTTGATGAAATCATCCCCGAGGTCCTCCCTCTCTCTCTTATATTACATGTGTCAAATAGTTACTCTATAGCGATTTATGGCCCAGCCTCAGAAATCATTAGGATCATTCCACTGTATTCTATTTGTTGAATCAGTCATAAGTCTGCCCAGATTCAAGGGGAGGAAATGTAGAACAACCATGGGTTCTGAGAACCGAAATGAGTAGTAGATCCTGAGGCTCAAATGCAGGCGTTCATGATCTAGGCAATGTGCTTATTGTACCACAAAAGCATTCGTAACCCGCGGACAAAACACCCTAAGGAACCAGAGTTATTTCAAGGAATCCAGGAAACCATATGTGTACCAAGCATTGCTAATTTAAAAAAAAAAAAAAAATCACAAGATCTATAAATTTGGAAAAGGAGACTTTATTTCTTATAAAGGGTTACAACCTGCAAGGTGGTCATGTGGCAAGCTGGGAGGGCTAACACGAAAGCCAGGCACTTTGAAGGAGAAGGCATTGGGGTAGAAGATATTTGATGAATGGGTTAGCTAAACATACATATTCAACAGGAGCTATGGACATTCATGAAAGTGGTCATGATGCAGGCTAGGGAACAAACATGCATGTTACACATGACCCAGGTTCACCTGCGAGTGGAGACGAAACATTTAAATGTATTACAATTAGGCCTAATTGGGTCTTTTCAGGACACAATTTTGCTCTTTTCAAGACACAAAGACACAACTGTGCAGCCTCTGTAAACTGGCCAGAATCAGTCCATGGTCAGTGGTCTTATCAGGAGAAAGTTACTGAAATTGGTCTCTTGTCCAATCAAAGATGTAGTTATGGCTTGTGGGAAAATGGTTGGGGGTCAGTTAGTCAGCATCTGGTGGAGCTGCAAATTGTTAAAATATTGCATCTCTCAAGGCCAGTGCTCGTTTAGCTGCCAGAGAAGAAAAGCCTCCTGGATGCCAGAATATAGTTATTCTTTAAGTGCAAGAGTGCACGACTTAACCTTTGCCTAGCAGGGCCTCTTGTTCATAATTTGGTATCTTATTGCCACAAAGAGTGTTCTGTCAGACTTATGATCTCTACTATAACATAATGCTGGTAAGTTGTTGTGTCTAAACTCTTTAGGAGTTTAGGGTATGTCTGACCTCCTGTCCTGATAGGCTGGGAACTCACTTTTTAAGGTTTTTCTGAGGTCTTCCCAAGAGGGAGTTCATTAGGTCAGTGGGGGGTTTAGGATTTTATTTTTGGTTTATACATTTTCTGTAGATTGAATAAATAATGTACCTTTTATACATAAATAGTAAATGTATTATTATCTTTAAAGTGTAAGTATTAACTTTATGATTAATAACTCATGTAAAACCTTCACTAGGCCGGGCACGGTGGCTCATGCCTGTAATCCCTGCACTTTGGGAGGCCGAGGCAAGTGAATCACCTGAGGTCAGGAGTTCAAGACCAGCCTGGCCAACATGATGAAACCCCATCTCTACTAAAAATACAAAAAAGTAGCTGGGCATGGTGGTATGCACCTGTAATCCCAGCTACTTGGGGGGCTGAGGCAGGAGAATCACTTGAACCCAGGAGGTTCTAGGTTGAGTGAGCCGAGATCATGCCACTGCACTCCAGCCTGGGCAACAAGAACAAAACTCCATCTAAAAACAAACCAACAAACAAAAACAAAACAACAAACAAAAACCACATTTGATAAAGATAAAACAGCTTTTTGTATGTGTACTATGTATTATATAATGTGTTTTATTCATCATAAATACTGCAAGTACAACAAACAGGTGGGGGTGACATTTTTTATGTTTAAAAAGGGTGATCATATCTTCCAAATTGAAAGTCACTGTCTTCGTATTGTCTAATAAATCCCAGAGAACCTCTGAGAAGAGGCTTGTTAGAATGCATTCACAACGTCTGCCGGATCCACAGGCACTGCGGAGGCAGCTCAGCTCCCTGATCCTGTTGCGGGAACTCGAGACAGCCATTTGCCCAGCTCTTCCATCCCCTAACCACAGCCACAACTGATTGGACCAGGGGTAGGCAGCCAACCCAGCCAATCCTGGGCTGGTCAACGACCTATGAGGTGGCTTGGAGCATAACGTTATCAACTAGGGACAAACTGAGCTACTCAGGATTTTTCTATTTGAATTCAGACCTTGTACAGCATGAGACTGCTAGCAGCAAGAACGGACACCAATAAATCAAAATAATGAGGGAACAAATCAAAGATTAAGTAAAAGCTATGAATTAGAGAAAAGATAGAGGTTGAGGAAGCTAATTAGAAGCATAAAGAGAAGTAAACAGAAAGCACTGTGTTTTAGTCCATTTTTACACTGCTGATAAAGACATACCTGAGACTGGGTAATTTATTAAAAAAAAAAAAAAAGAGGTTTAATGGACTCACAGTTCCATGTGGCTGGGGAGGCCTCACAATCATGGCAGAAAGTGAAAGGCACGTCTTACATGGCAGCAGGCAAAAAAGAGAATAAGAACCAAGGAAAAGGAGTTTTCCCTTATAAAGCCATCAGATCTCGTGAATCTTATTCACTATCAAAAGAATAGTATGGGGGAAAACCGCCCCATGATTCAATTATCTCCCACCGGGTCCCTCCCACAACACGTGGGAATCATGGGAGCTACAATTCAAGACGAGATTTGGGTTAACACAGCCAAATCGTATCAAACTGAATCTGTGAAAACAACAGAGTGGTGTTAACCAGGAGTCCCCAGTGCAGTAAAGGCTAGTTCTTCACCAGAGCTGCCCATCAGAAGCAGCCTGTGAGACGCTTCCTCATGGAAATGCTTGGGCCTCATCCAGATCTACTGAATCAGAATCTCCAGAGTATTTATTTATTTATTATTATTATTATTATTATTATTATTATTATTTTGAGATGGAGTCTGGCTCTGTTGCCCAGGCTGGAGTGCAGTGGTGAAATCTCGGCTCACTACAACCTCCACCTCCCAGGTTGAAGTAATTCTGCTGCCTCAGCCTCCTGAGTAGCTGGGATTACAGGCATGTGCCACCATACCTGGCTAATTTTTGTATTTTCAGTAGAGATGGGGTTTCAGCATGTTGGCCAGACTGGTCTGGAACTCCTGACCTCAGGTAATCCTCCCACCTAGACCTCCCAAAGTGCTAGGATTACAGGCGTAAATCACCACACTCAGCCCCCAGAGTATTTAGATGTTGAAAGAGCTACAAAAGCCATTCTGACACGTTCTGGTTTAACAGCCCTCAGTCTGTAGAGGTCCTATCATGGTAAATGGCCCTCTTTTGGCTTTCAGTGGAGTCCCATATCTTCCTAGTTGCCCCGTATACATCCTGACGGTTAACCCCTTTTACCCGGCTAAGTGAATCTCCATTCCTTCTAGCCCAAAGTGTCTAACTGAAACATTCAACTAAAGGAGGACTACAAAAAAATTATTTTTTTAAGGAACCGTTTGTTGAGGCTGCTAGAGACAAAAACAACAGGAGAGGAATTTTCGGATAGATCCATCTTCCAGAAAAGTGTGGTTGTTTCAGATTTCTCATCAAAAAAGGCTCCTGAGGAGCTGGTTTTCTTTGAAGAGTTATTTATAACTTTTTTAAAGAAACTGGAAAGCCAGAGATTATTTGTCTATAAATAAATTAAAGGTACATGCATTTCTCTTGACTTTTTCTAGATTTATGAGGCTATACTGAGTCCAATACCTCATGACACAGGGAAATCAGCTTGTTCCTTTGCCATAACATGTTTGTATTTTGTCTGTCAGTTCATTGAACTGTTCCTCCTTATTGTCTGGAATTGTAGGAATTGTGCTCAGACACTAGGGAAATCTGGGATGTCAGTGTTTCCTTACGACAAATTCCTCAGATCCACATTTCTGTAACTTTTTTTTTTTTTTTTCTGGTTCATAAATGTTATAACTGCTGTTGATGGTAGAATCCTGGATTCTGAAATAATTTCTTTTCAAAAGTTAATTTTACATTTTAGCTTCAGGTAGCTTCAGTGACTCAGCCATTGTATTGAAAATGAGATAACAATGTCAGTAATCTTTAAATTATGTTAAATAGGCATTTGTTGAAACCTCAGTTCATCCGGTTTGGGAATTATCTAATCCATTCCACCTTTTCAACCCTGCTCAATCATTTGCCCTCCTCCTCTTTTCTAATTTCGGCTATTGTAATGGTATATGGACAATTATCGGCTGACGGGAGGAAAAGACAGTTGCATCAGCATATTAAGTTACCTGGTCTGTAACTTATTTAATTATTTATTTATTTTTATATTTATTTATTTTTTTGAGATGGAGTCTCACTCTGTCGCCAAGCTGGAGTGCAGTGGCGCGATCTCGGCTCTTGACAACCTCTGCCTCCCTGGTTCAAGTGATTCTCCTGCCTCAGCCTCCTGAGTAGCTGGGACTATAGGCATGCGCCACCACGCCCAGCTAATTTTTGTGTTTTTAGTAGAAACGGGGTTTCACCACTTTGGCTAGGATGGTCTTGATCTCTTGACCTAATGACCCGCCCGCCTTGGCCTCCCAAAGTGCTGGGATTACAGGCGTGAGCCACCACACCTGGCCATTAATTATTTATTTATTTAGAGGCAGAATTTCACTCTGACACTCAGGCTGGCGTGCAGTGGCACAGTCATGGCTCACAACAGCCTTGAATTCCTAGGTATCTATGAAAGCCTCCCAAGTAGTGGAGACTGTAGTGGGTCACGCCACCACACCCCAGCTAATTTTTTTAGTTTTTTGTAGAGATGGGTGTCTTGTTTTGTTGCCCAGGCTGGTCTGGAACTCCAGCACTCAAGTGATCCTCCTGCCTTGGCCTCCCAAAGTGCTGGGATAAGTGTGAACCACTGTACTCAGCCAGTAACTTATTTTTAAATTGTGACTCCGGGACACTAGGGCATGCTTGGACTTCCTATGATAGGAGCTTAAGAAAATTCAAGTATGCAAACGTGGTAACTTTAATCAGTTTTCAGTGAACAGTCATTCACTATGAAGATGATAAGCTATAATTATAGATTGTGTTATGTAATCTCAATACACAAAATAGCAATGTTACAGAAGTTAAAAATTAAAGTTTCTTTATAATTAGTGGTACTTATCAAATTATTTTATGTAAGTTTTTTTACAGTTCTTTGTAATTCACCATTATTAAGACATACACTTAGAATTGTTTCTTCTGTCCTAAAGGTTCAAAATCAATGTCCCAACCTTCCTTTCTAGCCTCAACTGTTGTTACGCCTCTTTCCTTCCATACCTCAAATTACTTGCCTTTCTCTGATTTTGTATGCAGTAGCGACTCTACCCCTAAAGTCCTACCCTATTATTCTATTGCTTTAAAGCCCCAGGAAACTTCACTTTATCCATGAAAGCCCCCAGGTCTCCCCAGGAACGATTCTTCATCTTTGCACCCATATCCCTATATCATTTACCCAAAGCTTCTTTTATACTATTTATTAATAATGCATAGTACTACTTGGGGTTTTTGGAGGACTAGAATTGAATTTTGTTTATTTTTACTTTGCTTTAGTCTTTCCTAATGCCTAGAACAGTGAGTTGAACAAAGTAGATGTTCCATATTTTCATTGTGTGAATAAAGGAATGTTGGTGTATAACTGTTGATCATCTCTAATTCCCAGCCAACTGTAGCCAATGGCACTTATTACTGAGATAATTAACTGGAATGCAACTTATGGCCAAGAAGGAGTATTTTCACTGTATTCACAGCTCAAAATTCACAGGAGTATATTCATAACTCAAAAAAATCAAATCTATGATTTTAAATTTTAACACCATGATCCAAATAAAAGAACTATCTATATGTGAAGTTGATACAAAGGACTAACCATCTTGAATCTAAAGGAAAAAACATAAAACTGTATTGTCGATATCAATGGTAGATAGAAACGATACTCTGTCAGTTTTCTTTAAATAACTGAACAATCACATGAATATACCTTCTCTGGAAGATATTCATTAAACGTTAAATCATCAAGGGCTTGAAACTAAACTTCATTTGATGCTCACCAAGAAGACATTAAACAAATCATGACAGACTGAGTAACAATTTCAACTTCTATAGATTTTTTAAGAGTCTTTTTGATTACATAAGGTCAGCCACCTCATAAAATTCTTAGACTTCTTTGGGCTTCCTACATTGCTTCCGCCTAAGGGTTGCTTCAGTTTCTCAGCCTAGACTTTTGCAAAGCCTGTAGATTGTTTGTCTTTTGTATTTTCTAAGTGCCTGATAAATAAAATTTCAATTTAACGTTACTAAGACAGGCAGAAGTAGAATTATCTATACAAATCAAAATTAAAGTGAAAATCAACCATGAACCACAATTCCCAAGTCTCTGTCTACACTCCTAAGCCTTTACTTAGCCTGGGTTCTAGAAGAAAATCCTCACCTACGTACTACACATTTCTACTTTAACTACCTCAAGTTCGCCATGCTCAGCTCAAACTCCCTGAAACTAGCCCTCCTTCTCCATCCAATTTTCCCACCTCTGTTAATTAGTTCATTATTCTCTCAGTCACTGAGGGCATATATGATGGTAGCTTTTGACCATGGCTTCTCATTTACCTTTTCATTTTCTGCCACATAATGGTAAGGATTCATTCTTCCAAAGGTCTCTTATTTCTACAGCGAACCTACATCATTCCCATGTAGCCAGCATCATTGCTTTTGGAAAACTACCCCTTTCTTATTTGAAATGAGGTTGTCAAGCACAGTAACTCACCCCATCCCCACTGAGAAACCAGCATGTGACCTGTGGCCTGTCAGTTCACGGTGTTTCATCCCCCTGGTAAATGTCATTGGTCGAAGGGGTAGGTTTATACTGCAGTGAGACCAATCAGAATTCCCTTCTTGGAATTCATAATTAGATATTATAATAAATGCTCTCTCTACTAGAATTACTAATCTAGGAATAAGTGAATTTGCAACTACCAGAAGCATCTTCCCAGCTATACGCAGGGAGTCTATTTAGAGTAGAAAGAGCTCAAACCAGAGAAGGCATGAGAGCCAATGTGGAAAAACAGAGAGTTTTGACTTTGTTGAGTCACTGGAGCCAGCCATGCTCAAAGTCTGCGCCATCCCTGGAATTGCCAGTTAGATGAGTCCAATTTCAAAATTCAGACTCTACAACTTTCTACCTAGGTGAACTTGGACAAGTGACGACTTTTCTGTGCCTCACTTACCTCATCTATAAAATGGAAGGTACTACTAGTACCTACCTCACAGGGTTGTATGAGAATTAGCATTGTAAATGCTCAATAAAAGTTAGCAATAACCATCAAGTGCCAGTGAATTCTAATATTGTTTGATCTACTTTGAGGTGGGGTCCTGTCACAGCAGAAAGAGCACAGATGAGAGGGCTTTGATTTTAAAAACATGCTGAGAGTTCATTCTTCCCCTGCCTTTGCGTTATCATCATCCCCATGATGATCCTGAGCAACATTTCAGCTGGCTTGTCTGACCACTTCTTCACTCTCTACAATCCACCTGAATCACTAGTGTCAGGGCCATCTGCACTAAATATCACTGTCATCATGGAATGTCCTTGCTCCAGTTTCTGTTCAGATTCCTCTTCTTGGTTTCCCGGGTCCCACTTTCATGGTCCAATGAACCACCTCTCTCCCCAGAATTCTGGTCGGCCTGATATCTTGCCTTTCACGAGATCATGCCTTGCTGATTTGTGTCCTTCTGCCTTTCCTTCAGTCATCACCCTCATCATCCCGTCTTTTTTTCCCTCGAGATAATCAGCTGCAATCATTCCTCAATGCAAGCTCTGCCCCCTCCAGGATCTCTCCCCTGGCCACTGTGGCTTTCACTGCTTTTACTCTTCTTGGTATTCCAAGTCATTTTAAATTCTGTAACATGCAATCAGAGATTATCCCATATTGTTTCAGATGGGTGTCACCCAACTAGAATTTGAAGTTTATGTGAAGTTTTTAGGTCAGATTTTTTGGTATGTCCCCTAACTCAGCAATAAGCACACAATCAGCCTCAAAATAAGTATTTTGTATAGGGTCCAACCATAACACTAACCATTCTTATTTCTTTTTTCTTTTCCTTTTTTTTTTTTTTTTTTTTTTGTGAGACTGAGTCTCGCTCTGTCACCCAGGTTGGAGTGCCGTGGGGCAATCTCGGCTCAGTGCAACCTCCACCTCCTGGGTTCAGGTGACCCTCATACCTCAGCCTCCAGAGTAGTGGGTATTACAGACATGTGCCATCACACCCAGCTAATTTTTGTATTTTTAGTAGAGACGGGGCTTCACCATGTTGGCCAAGCTGTCTCAAACTCCCGACCTCAGGTGATCTGCCCACCTCAGCCTCCCAAAGTGCTGGGATTACAGGTGTGAGCACCTGTGCCCAGCCATTCCTATTACTGAAATTTGGTAGTTCTGAGCATTTGTTTCAGATTAACATAACTTTTACTGCAGTTATCTAATATTGATACAAAAACTCAATTCTGAGAAGCACACAAATACTTAAATGACAAAATAAGGCAATTTTGAGACAGCTACATGTCTTTATTACATAAACATTATAATATTTCTCATAGGAGTTGGTCTTCAATTTGCTTGTTGCTTTCGCAGAATGTCAAATATCTATAGAAAATGTCTAATTATTTATGAAACAAACATTCCCCTGTCCCCGCCTCCCAAAAAACCTCATTGCCTACAATTCCCAACCAGATTCCTGAGAAAAATAATAGGATTTGTTTATTTTATAGCATCATACATAAATTTTCTTTCAAGATATAAAAAAGGACAGACTTCTAAAACATTAATCTCCTTTTGTTTACAAAGTTCTATAAAAATACATTAAGTATGTTCAAATGTTTGTTCTTTCACTTTATATTCCAGTTTACCAGAAACAAAAAATGGTGGTACATAAAAGATATGTGAACCACATTAATCTTGCAGTAATACAATGTCAACATCATCATGAACACCTTGCAGAAGCAGCTCTCCTGAATACGTTACAATCTTCCTTCGTTTTGCAGCTTTAAGAGTTCCTACCAATGCTTCAAAGAGGTTGGCACATTTATCGTCTCGGAAGAGGACCCCAAATTTCACGCTTAACTTTCCATCAGCATCTAATTTGAGAAAATACATTGTTAGCAAATGTAAAGTCTGTGTCTTACCGTCAAGTATGGCAGATTTACAAAATCTTTAATACATTTCTAACTATGGGCTATCCAAGATTACAATTTAACATTTAACAGTCATAAATTCAACATATTCTCTTCCCAGATCCAAAAAGTAATGGAATAAATACATGTTATACGCCTCTTAGCCTTAGGATTATCCAAAGACTGAGAACCAAGAAACATTCACAAAAGTTGAATGTGCTACAGTGCTAATATTGCAGATAAATTTTCCGCTTTTTATTTGTTAATTGTTATGTGAGTTTTTGAATCAATAAAGACTACAAATAAAATAGAAAACCAGGATCAAGAGCAGTGTTTCTCTAAGTGTGTTCTGAACACTCGGAATCCCCAGGGTGGGAGTGGGGGCTCCTTAAAAATGCATTATCATCAGCCATTTATCAGGACCACTGAATCTGAATTCCTGGTAGTAGACTCAGAAATCTGTATTTCATATGAGCCCTAGATTATCTTATTTGGAGGCCAGTTTTGAACATAGACATCGAAAGTTAAGATAGACCAAAAGTGGATCTGCTGTTAAAAATCAATAACCTGAAAACCTGGAGACGAGAGTAATCTGGGAGACGCCTCCCTATCCTTGGGTGATTCCTTTGATCACCTGACTGAATCCCTGACCTCTTCCTAGCCCTCTACTGCAGGTTCTTCCCTTCCAAAGCTACCCCCACGGTCAAGAGGATGGCCCTCACAGTGAGGAGAGGACCATTTCTCGACCCAAGGTTCTTGAGTGCCCACGCTCCCTGGCGAGAACTGCTGACTGGCTGCTTGGCAAACTCCTACCGTAAGCACAGCACTGTGTTACACGCTAGAGACAGATATAAGGAAGGAGAGAATTGCTTTCGAACTTTCAAAGCAATGACTCTGAGTCCCATGAAGAAATAAGAAATATACACATAACAAGTTAAAGCAACAATACAAAGCAGTACGTGATTGGATGCCAAATGAGAAGCCAAGAAAATACATCCCGGCTGAGCGCAGTGGCTCATGCCTGTAATCCCAGCACTTTAGGAAGCCAAGGTAGGAGAATACCTGGAGCACAGAAGTTTGACACCAACCTGAGCAACATACTGAGACCATCTCTCTCCTAAAAAAATAAACTAAAAATAGCTGGGTGTGGTGGAGTGCACCTGTGATCCCAGCTACTCAGGAGGCTGAAGCAGACGGCTGTTTGAGCCCAGGAGTTCGAGGCTGCAGTGAGCCATGACCGTGCTAGTGCACTCCAGCCTGGGCAACAGAGTGAGACTCTGTCTCAATAAAAAAAGAAGAAAAAAAGAAAATATATTTTACAGTTTAGAGGAGGGCAAGATGTCTTTGGGCAAGAATGGTAAGGAAGACTTCAGGGAGGAGGCAGTACCTCTTCCGGACTTGAAAGGAGACAATCACCTGGAGCTTTTTTTTCTTCAGCTTCATTGTGATGATATGCTCTGAGCTTTTCAAAAACCTAACAGTCCTCAGTGGAAATCTCTGCCACCTACTAGTCGTTTGGCCTTGGGCAACTTGTTTAAAGCTCCCTAAGCCTTGGCTTCCTCCTGTGTAAAATGGGGGCCTGAACATCTTTTCTCGGTGCTGCCAGGAGACACAGTTCGAAAGCACTCGGCACACTGCCTGGCACACACTGAGCAGACCATCAGCGACCAGGGGCTCTGCTGTGACTGACACAAATAGGGATAGTGTGCCAAGCCACAGGCAAGGCTAAAAACGAGTAAGGTGGCTGGGGGAACAGTGACCAGCGTTGAGTAGTTTACTCACCTGAAGTAGATCACCTAAGATGAGAAGGAGGATGAAAGATGTTCTAAAGGGAAAACAGGGAATCTGACCATGGTTGGCCTGGAAAGCAAAGATGCACCTCTTTGATTTTTCAACTTCTACCTGCATGACACTCTGTGTGCAACAGGAACCTGTCACTGACTACAGATAGAAATGGAGCTGCTGGTAACCTCAGGCAAGTCCTCCAAGCTCTCTGAACTTCAGGTATCCATCAAATGAGGGTAAAAATACCTCTCACAGGGCTGTTGCAAGGATTAACAGACATAATAAAGAAAAAGTCTTTTCTAGAGTGCCCAGCATACAGTAAATTCTCAACTTTGGTTAAAATTTTTAAAGGCACCAAAGACAGAAACCTTGGTGTAATCTTGGAGTTCTCATGCCCCCCTCATCCCTCAATCTGACAAATGTTTGGGTGATTCCACCTTCTTTGTGTCTTCTGTGACTACTGCCTCTCCTCTCCAATGACAGTTAATTCCTTGGTTCAGATCCTAAGTGTTTCTCACTTGCGTCACTGCAAGCTGCTGAGAACTCCATACCAGCCTCCTTTTCTGCATTTTTGCTCCTCAATACATCCTCCACATGGGTGCAGAAGAAACAATGTGGAAGAAATTTTATGAGATGCAAAGCTCATTGTTACTCTTCTACTTTAATCCCTCTTTCTTTCTTTTTTCTTTTTTTGAGACAGGGTGTTGATCTGTTGCCCAGGCTGGAGGGCAGTTCTGTGATCATAGCTCACTGCAACCTCGAACTCCTGGACTCAAGAGATCCTCTTGAGCCTTCCAAGCCTCCCACGTAGCTGGGACTGTAGGCATGCGCCACCACACCTAATTTATTTTTATTTTTAATAGAGACGAGGTCTCGAACTCCTGGGCTCAAGCATTCCTCCTGCCTTGGCCTCCCAAAGTGCTGGGATTACAGGTGTGAGCCACCTCATCAAGCCTACTTTAATATTTCAATGGCTCCCTATGACCTTCTAAATAAAGAGAAGTCCATGGCCTCGCAGAAGAGGCACTTCATCCTCTGGCCTTGCATCTATCGCTTGCCTGGCCTTCTGCCATATCACTGCATGTACCTTCTGATTCAGTCACAATGACCTGCTTGCTGTGCCTAAGACGATATGACAGATCCTGCCTTTGTAACAGTGCCCATGTTCAGTCATCTGCCCAGAAACCCAGAAACTTTTTCCTAGCTAAATTATTTTTCTTCAGGAATGAATTCAAATGCTACCTTTTCTAGAAGTCCTTCATGATCCCTTCAGTTGAGTGAATAGCTCTTCTTATAAAACTGAGTATATATCTATCAAAGTGTTCACCATCATTTATAGTATTAATAGCTAACATGTATTGACTACTTGCTATGATCCGGAACTGTTCGATGCATTTTACAGTCATTAAAATTCACTTAATCTGTATTTTATGGAAGATAAGACACAATTGATTGCAAGAAGCATCATTATTTTATATTACAATTAAACTGCCAATTTAACCATAGCATGCCATGTACTATAAGATGCATTTTTATTTGAGAGATTTTTTTTTTTTCTTTTGAGTTTCCTTCTTGTTGCCCAGACTGGAGTGCAATGGTGTGGTCTTGGCTCACTGCAACCTCTGCCTCCCAGGTTCAAGGGATTCTCCTGACTCAGCCTCCCAAGTAGCTGGGATTACAAGCACCCGCCACCACGCCCAGCTGATTTTCATATTTTTAGTAGAGACAGGGTTTCACCATGTTAGCCAAGCTGGTCTCGAGCTCCTGACCTCAGGCAATCTGCCTGCCTTGGCCTCCCAAAGCGCTGGGATTATAGGCGTGAGCCACCGCACCCGGCCTATTTTAGAGATTCTTTTAATGTGAAGAAATGTGTCCTTGAAGTAGAGTATTACTGTTTTACAAACAAGGAAAACAAGGCACAGAAAAGTTTAGTAAAGTAGCCAAGGTCACAGAGCAAGTATGTAGAGGAGCTGGGATTCATTTCCACAGAGTCCAACTTACAGCGCATATTAATTACTTCCCTCTAGGTACTTCTAGTTTGCCTGTCTTTCAGCTACCTAAAGAGAACCTCAAAGATGGAGATGGAATTTTGTTTATTTTTACATCGCCAGCACTTGAGCACAAAGGGGACACTAAAAAAAATATTTGTTGAATGGAAGAATTTAAATATCCAAGTGCTCTCTCCCCATTTAATCTTTTTCACTATATGAAAAATGAGACTTTAAAGAATTTGACTTTGAGTGAAAAGATAAAACTAAATTCATCAGTTTTCATCTTGAGCTCATAATATGTAGACTAAAGCAAAATCATTCCAGATACAACTTAAATAATTAACCATAACACATTCAAAGATTACACATATCTACATATGCTTTCAAACTCAATAAGTCATCTTTTGCCAGGGATGAGAAAGTCAAGGTATCCTGATGAAGCTGCAAAATTAAAAGTATTTCCATGCTTACAGAAGTTATGATAATTATCTTAAGTCTTCTAACGTGAAAGCTGCTAATTTTGAAGTGGAATTTCAGTTTGCCTTACCAGAATAATGACTAGTACTGTAAAGGTTAGAATTTAAAAACTAATTGAATATGGGCCGGGCGCGGTGGCTCAAGCCTGTAATTCCAGCACTTTGGGAGGCCGAGATGGGCGGATCACGAGGTCAGGAGACTGAGACCATCCTGGCTAACATGGTGAAACCCCGTCTCTACTAAAAAAAAATACAAAAAACTAGCCAGGCGAGGTGGCGGGCGCCTATAGTCCCAGCTACTCGGGGGACTGAGGCAGGAGAATGGTGTGAACCCGGGAGGCGGAGCTTGCAGTGAGCTGAGATCCGGCCACTGCACTCCAGACTCCGTCTCGAAAAAAAAAAAAGAAAGAAAGAAAAAACTAATTGAATATGACCAATAAACACTAGGCTGACATGGATACAGAAAAGAAAATCCTACAAATCTTTAGAAATATGCCTTTAACACCTATAACTATCCAAACAACAGTAATGCATGGCTGGGCCCAGTGGCTCACGTCTACAATCCCAGCACTTTGAAAGGCTGAGGCGGGTGGATCACACGAGGCCAGGAGTTCGAGACCAGTCTGGCCGACATGGCGAAATACTGTCTCTAGTAAAAATACAAAAATTAGCCAGGAGTGGTGGCAGATGCCTGTAATCCCAGCTACTCAGGAGGCTGAGGCAGGAGAATTGTTTGAACCCAGGAGGCAGAGGTTGCAGTGAGCCAAGATCACACCATTGCACTCCAGTCTGGGTGACAAAGCAAGACTCTGTCTCAGAAAAAAAAAAAAGAAAAGAGGACGGGCGCGGTGGCTCAAGCCTGTAATCCCAGCACTTTGGGAGGCTGAGGCGGGCGGATCACAAGGTCAGGAGATCGAGACCACAGTGAAACCCCGTCTCTACTAAAAATACAAAAAAAAAAAAAAATTAGCTGGGCGCGGTGGTGGGCGCCTGTAGTCCTAGCTACTCAGGAGGCTGAGGCAGGAGAATGGCGTGAACCCAGGAGGCGGAGCTTGCAGTGAGCCAAGATCGCGCCACTGCACTCCAGCCTGGGCAACAGCGTGAGACTCCGTCTCAAAAAAAAAAAAAAAAAAAAAAAGAAAAAAACAATAATAATGCTGCCAAGAGTAAGATGACCTCACTGAGCTCAGGAAAAAAACAGGAGTGTGGGAGGAAGAACAGGAGGGGCATCACTGTGGAAAATAAGACTCATCAGGCCTCCATCAAGTGGGTGTGGTGAAATGGGTGGGAGAAAAATTGAGTTAGGGAAGATTGTTGATTTCTTTGATTAGGAAACTAAATACATCATGGCCAGACCAAGTGGCTCATGCCTGTAATCCCAATACCTTGGGAGGCTGAGGCAGACGGACCACTTGAGGGCAGAAGTTTGAGACCAGCCCGGCCAACATGGCAAAACCCCATATCTACTGAAAATACAAAACTTAACCAGGCGTGGTGATGGACACCTGTAATACCAGCTACCAGGGAGGCTGAGGCACAAGAATCGCCTGAACCTAGGAGACAAGAGGTTGCAGTGAGCCAAGATGGTGCCACTGCACTCCAGCCCAGGCGACAGAGCGAGACTCCGTCTCAAAAAAGAAACTAAATAAATTACATTTTCCAATGTCTTCTCAGTGTTCTCTTCAAACAATACATTCATTCCCATTCCAAAACCAACTCATGGATTTCCCCCTAAACTGACCTGCCCTATACTTCAAAGTCCTACCTGAGATGCAAGACTTCACTGAGTGCCCCCAACTACTACAACTTCCAATAATCTATTTTGAAGGGACCATATTGCATGTCAGCACTTCATAGTTCAGCATACCATTTTTTTTTCTGACAATTGCCTCATGAGTTTTTTATTGTTTTTCTTTTTGTTTTGAGATAGGGTCTCACTCTGTCCCATAGGATGGAGTGCAATGGCTTCAACACAGCTTACTGCAGCCTCAACGTCCTGAGCTCATGCAATCCTCCTGCCTCAGCCTCCAGTACAGCTGAGACCACAGTTGTATGCCACCATGCCTGGCTAATTTAAATTTTTCAATTTTTTTGTAGAGATGGGATCCTACTTTGTTGCCCAGGCTGGTCTTGAATTCCTGGGCTTACATGATCCTCCCACGTTGGCCTCCTGATGTGCTAGGATTACAGGCCTGAGCCATGGCAGCTGGACTATGAGATTTTATTTGTTTTCATCAACTAAGTAGTAAAATCCCTGAGGAAAAGGAACACACTTTATACCACTTGTACTACACAGTTATTAGCACATATAGATACTCAATAAGTATTAACTGATCATATGATTCAACTCACTTAGTTGTTGACTACCTTAGGACATAAGAGTCCACACCAACTTTAATATGCCTCATTTATCTTTTCTTGGTACATTTCAGTAATGATGACTTGGGTTTGATATAGAAATAGAGTGACTAAGACAAAAAAAGAGGGAGTAATAGGAAGAATAAAGGCCCCAGAAGATATGCATGTCCAATCCCTAGAATCTGTATGTTACCTCACATGGCAAAAGGGACTTTTCAGATGCAATTCAATTAAGGACCCCACGACAAGGAGGAATCCTGGATTACCTGGGTGAGCCCAGTGTAATCCAAAAAGTCCTTAAAACAGAAGAGGGAGGCAGGCCGTGCATGGTGGCTCACACCTGTAATCCCAGCACTTTGGGAGGCCGAGGCAGGTGGATCACTTAAGGCCAGGAGTTCAAGACCAGCCTGGCCAACATGGTGAAACCCCATCTCTTTTATGTTTGCTTGTTTGTTTGTTTGTTTGTTTTGTGAGATGGAGTCTTGCCCCACTGCCCAGACTGGAGTGCAGTGGCGCAATCTTGGCACAACCTCCGCCTCCCGGGTTCAAGAGATTCTCCTGCCTCAACCTCCCTAGTAGCTGGGATTATAGGCACATGCCACCACGCCCGGCTAATTTTTTTTTTTTTTTTTTAATCTTTAGTAGAGACAGGGTTTCACCATGTTGGCCAGGCTGGCCTCGAACTCTTGACCTCGTGATCCAACTGCCTCGGCTTCCCAAAGTGCTGGGATAACAAGCGTGAGCCACTGCGGCCGGCCAGTGAAACCCCATCTCTAATAAAAATACAAGAAACTAGGCCGGGTGTGGTGGCTCACACCTGTAATCAAGCATTCTGGGAGGCCGAGGTGGATGGATCACCTGAGGTCAGGAGTTCAAGACCAGCCTGGCCAACATGGTGAAACCCCATCTCTACTAAAACTACAAAAATTAGCTGAGCATGATGGCAGGTGCCTATAATTCCAGCTACTCGGGAGGCTGAGGCAGGAGAATCACTTGAACCCGGGAGGCCGGAGGTTACAGTGAACCGAGATTGCACCACTGCACTCCAGCCTAAGCAACAGAGTAAGATTCTGTCTCAAACAAATAAACAAACTTAAAAAAAAAAGTGGAGGAGGTCGATGTAATGCAATGCGTGGACTCAATCAGCTCTTGCTCGCTTTAGGACAGAGAAAGGGGACCATGAGCCAAGGCCACCTCTAGAAGCTGGAAAAGGCAAGGAAACTGATTCCCTCCTGGAACCTATAGAAAGGAGTCCCCTGCCAACACCTTAATCTTACTCTAGCAAGACCCTTGTCAAACTCCTGACCTACAGAAGTTTACATCACTAAATTTGTGGCAATCTGTTATAGCAGGAACAGAAAACCATTGCAGGGGGCATTTGATATTAATGGCTTAATGGAATTTTCCAAGTCTGTCCTGTTATTTCAAAGGATTTGTGATTCATGAACAGACAGTGCTTTAAGAAGAATCAAACTATAATGACACAAACCTTGAGAGCTTCTGAGGGACTTTCTAGGACGGGTTTTCACTTACATGATGTAATTTTAAAACTTTCAGTCCTATTATCCTAGTTGTTGCTGAATACGTCTATTATTCTCATTATTTTCAAAATGCTCCCCAAATTCTTGCATGTCTCATCTGAGATGTACCAAATACCTAAAGCCACAAGTATAATAGTAATTTTCATTACGACTTAGGAAGAAGACGCGAATACTACCCATTTTGCATGTCACTATCTTCAAGGAAGCTGCCTAGTTATTGCTGAAGAAAAAGATAATTTTTCTTAAACACTACCTAAAGGGTGATTTATTTTAGTTATCTTACTTAATACCTGATTATACAAAACTCAAGATTTGAGATTTGGAGAAAATAAAGACAATTTAGTATAATTTAGTATAATTTCAATGTAAGTCCCTAGTCATTTACAAGTTTGTAAAATGATGACATTTTAGATAAGATGATTTAAAAAAAGAAGTTTGTAAAATGATAGCAGAACAAAGCAGAAAACATGAATTTTAATAGTATGATAAGTAAAAATTTGAACATGATTCAATTACCAAATTTTAATGTAGTCAGATGAAAGAAGCTTGGTAATTTGCTTTCTATTGAAAAAATAATGAAATAGCTCAACCATTCTCTGCATCAGAATCACAATACCCCAAAAGCCCTGTGTCTCCAGATGTCACTTTCTGGCTAAGGGCAGTTACCACCTGGGGCTGTGGGCAGAGCTGCCATACCTCTGTCCTGAACCCCTGGGTGACCCCTTCTAGGCTTCTCCAGCATGCCAGTCTCGCCTGTTCAACGTAAAGCCACGAAAAATACTCTATCTCTGTTATATACTTACTTTTTGAACCCAAACGATGAATTTCCTCCACTAAGAGGTTAACCTCATGATCCACATTCATTGCTGCCTGGGAGGGAAAAAGGAAGTCTAAATTATCACCATTACATTCCATTAAGCACATCCAAATCCAAGGGCCCTTTGTCTTTTTCATGTCGCATTTGTCACTATTAATTTACCATGTCCCTTTTCCTAAAAATATTTGTGTGATGCATGTGGCACTGAAGTGTCCCCATTTTCCCTCTACCTTTGTAACCGCCCCCTTAGCTGCCTGCACTCCTATTCTCCACATCCGTGGGGGAGAATACAGTCATTCTCCTTGCACCCATGATTCACTCTGAGTAGGTCTTCTTCAGGGTACCCTGCTAGGCACCGAAAATACAAAAGGTGTGTAGCACAGGATCTGCCCTCAGGGATCTCACATTCTAAAGGCAAATGAGGGCCTGCAATGAAGAGCAATGTGACAAATACTCTTTGAGTGGTGGGTCCAAGGCATCTGGAAGCACAAAGGAGTAAACGGCAGGAGGCTTTCTGGAGGTCACTGGGGAGGAGTGGTCCAGCCGGACAGGTAGGGTAGGGCACTCTATACAGGAGGAAATGCATACGTAAAGCAAGGCAACAAAGGAGAAAACGCATAGCACACTTGAGGCAGTCCTAAGCTAGGGGCTGGACACCCCACAATAAACTGACACACACTCCCTGCCCTTCAGCAGCCAGTCTAGTGGGGGAGGCAGATCAATACAACAGCAATTTTAATACCATCCTGTCAATCCAGTGACATACAGGGACATCATGGCTTTCTCTGGGCAATGCCCAGTAAATCCGATTGCAGTAGATAGCTTGTGGTGAAGATCATTCATCTGCAGATAAGGAGTTCAGAATAAAACAGAAGCTGAGCCTTTCCTTGGCTCACTAAGTCCTCCAACAGCTGGGTTCTGCACACTGTTCTAGCCTCTTCCACCCCCTTGAACTCTAGGCTGTAGCCACACGGGACTTTTTAATCTCTCAAATGCCCCTTGCTCTCTCACCTCCAGCCTTCACACATACTATGGCTTCAATTCAGACTATAGCTATTCCTCTTTCCAGGGGCTAATTCACACACATCCTGCTCCAGCTTAAATAAAAGCCTTCCCTGAAACCCTGGAGAAGCAGTACTCCCTCACTGTGTTCCCATAGCACCGTGCCCCTCATTTCACCCAATTGGAATTACATTTCTGGACTTTCACTAGCACAGGGTAAGCTCCCCTCTGCAGGGATCTGACTATAATGCTCACTGCTGTATCATGTCTGGCACTAAGAGTAGAGGGTAAAGAAATATTGACCTCATGAACTGAAAAGAACACGCAAAGGCATGAGAGGGATTGGAAGTACACCTGCAGGATGTCAGGAAGTATGAGCAACTGGGTAGAAGATGCATCAGTTCAGTCTGTTTTCAAATCATAATTTTTTCAAATCAAATAAGGGACCAAAACAGTGGAGTTGTGTGTATGGTTTCCTTCGGGGTGATAATTTGCAAGAAACAACTTTATCCACATGGAGTGTAACTAATTCTTGCTAGCTGTTAAAAACAAGAGTGACACCTATGACTATATACTACCTGCTTACATGATGTTGATTGGGACACTAGATTTTCTATCTGCTAATTATTAAAAGTGCCACTACCATCTGCTCTGTTGCTTGTGTGAATATTATAATTTAAGAAGCTTAGATTGTAATAAAACGTGAAATATTCAATTAAATGCATCTTCATAAAACTTAATATGAAAACTTATAGTGTTCAAATATTGGGGACTTTGTGTTGGTGAAGTCATATCTATAACATTATATGCAATTCAAGACATAGTTTAAGAGCGATACTAAAAAGCTAAAATATACACAGAGTACACAGCCACTAAGCCTGAACACCATGCCATGAGAATAAAAGTAAGAAAAAACTATTAGTAGCAGTGTGGTGGGCAACTGTTGTTTTGTCTACCCAGCACCCATTTCCCATTCTGGCACCAGCAGTCTAAGTTTTGTTTGGATAAAGCCTTTCCCTCCTTATGCTAAACCCATGTATCCTGGGTAGAGCCTTACCCTGGGCTCCAGAAGCAGGTCAGAGCCAGAATAATTGGTTTGAGGCATGAGGTAGCTGAGCCCATCCAGAACAATTAGGTTCAGCCCTGTGATTTTGCTAGAACTATTAGTAAAACGACACTCTCCTTCCACTTGGTTCTAAGATATTAGTTTATAGTCCCTGATGTCAATGGCCACCATGTGAGAACCGCTGGCCAGGAATAAAGCTAACACAAAGAAATGTCCAGTCATACAACAATGACTGAGCCTATATAAGACCCTGGACTTTCCAACTACGTGAACCAGTATCTTTCCTCTTTTTGCTTGTGTTGGTTTGACTGAGTTTCTATTACTTGCACTCTAAAGAATCTTGACCCATAAAGTTAGCTTAGAGAAGAACTGCTGCTTTAAAAACAAAACAAAAAAAACTAAAGCTCTTTTTTTATGTACTTTATGAATAGACTTTGTGTTCCTCTACTGGGTAGGATGGATAAGTGTAATAGAAAGGCAGATTTGAGAGCCATATAAAAAAGTTCTCTAGCAATTAAAATTGCCCAACAATGAATAAAGTTTGCACCCTGTTCCTAGAAACATTAATGCAGACATAGTAAGGATCTGTGAGGGATGATGAGGAAATTAGCCTGTACTGGACAGAGGGAGAATAAAAATGTCCAAAGAAATTAAGGAACTCCCCAATTCTCTGATTCTCGACCCCCTAGAAAGATGTTATCTCTTTAACACCCTTCTTCACTCCTTCCTCCCAACACCAGCAACACACTTCAGACTTAGCTCTCATTGAATAATGAGAATCAAAGGGGAAATCCATCTATTATATATAGCATGCATACCTGCATTATATTAAGCAAATGTACGTTCATCCAGTTTTAAGCATGGAAGGTAACCAGCGTTTCTTTATACTTAATTACACATCAGGCTCCTTATCTGCGTTAATTCATGTAGTTCTAAGAACCTTACAAGGCATTTATTTATCCCCATTTGAAGGATAAC
This sequence comes from Macaca mulatta, assembly GCF_049350105.2. NCBI lineage: Eukaryota > Metazoa > Chordata > Mammalia > Primates > Cercopithecidae > Macaca > Macaca mulatta. The sequence goes on along the minus strand of NC_133409.1, from coordinate 44,139,759 downwards.
GAAACAGGGGTTAATGCCCCACAACTAAATGCTGTTTCTACCACACGGTGGTGGCTCTTCTTTCCCCCTTCCTCTTCCTCTTTTGCCATTATGCAAATACACTAAATATAAGAGTGAGTGGGATTTACACGAAATGTGACATGCTGAGCTCTTACCAAGGCAGAATACTTACAAAGCAAGAAAGGCTCCCTGCCCAGACCACTATAAATAGGAAAATAACAGGTTTAGAAACAATTGCTAGCATACTTAACTTGACATGTTTTATTTATTTATTATTTAGGAAGGAGAGGGACAAAGGGGGGAAAAATACCTATTGTGACACAATCCTTGAAAGACCCATGGCCTTTTATAATAAGGACAGAATCCCAGGACTGCAGTGAGCAAGATGCAGAACAATGAAGGGGGTGGAGGGATGAAGAGAGGTTGATGGATATAAATACACAGAAGAAATAAGACCCGATGTTGCATTGATCAGTGGGGTGACCATAGTTCACATTAATGGATTGTACACTTCCAAATGGCTAAAAGCAAATAAGTTGAATGTTCCTAGCATAAAGAGATAAACATTTAAGGTGATGGATATCCCAATTACCCTGATTTGGTTATATGAACGTAACACATTCTCACGAGTACCGTGAAACTATCTCTAAGGGAAAAAAAAAAAAAAGAACAATAAGGAGAGGTGAGAAGCAGAGCAAGTCTAAGGGGAAGAGCTTAATGGTGAGCGGCTGGACCAGAAGACAGGAAAATGCTCCAGGGAAGGCGAGGCAGATGCCGGCCAGGCACTCTAATTGTCGTCGCAGAATCGATTTAGGCTTTGTGCGTGGGAAACACAAAGGAAGCGTAAAGTCGGTGGACTGGGCAGAACCCGAAACCCACCATCAATACACACTTTAGAATATATTTCAAGACCCTCAGGGCATTGTTATTTTTCAAAAGTTTGGAGGCAATGCATGGAGATTTTCTAATATCCAAGGAAATATAACCTACTGGAATAGGTATGTCTGGAACCAGGAACCAACTTTACACACTCGGGCTGGGCACGTTTTCTCAGCCCTCCTTCGTAATCGCGGACAAGCAGCTGGTGCGGGTCAAAGGATGACTGGGCTCCTTCCTCCCTCCGGTCTGGGGCGCGCTCACTCCATATTTGGCCATCCTGCTCCCAGTTTGGGGTTCTGCCTGGTAGAGGTCCCTTAACCCCGTGCCCTGCAGCCCATCATCACACGGTCAGCGCCGGCACCGGTGCAGGGCTGGGGAGCGCCGGCCTGGGCCCCCAGTTGCGGGGCGGCACCGCTGGCGCCAGGGAAGGGCCGCGTCCCGGAAGCCTTTGTCTCCGCAGCTCCCGGCGCGGCGCCCCGGGTCCGTCTCCCCAGTGGCCCCGGCATCCCGAAGCGCCGAAAGAGCGAGCGCCCAAACCGGGAGAGGAAAACGGACCCTGCCCCGGGCTCCAAGAGCCCCTGGTGTCCCCTCACGACTCTGCACCCCCTGACCTGGAGCGCACAGAGCCGCACCCACCTCCGGCGCTGCAGAGTCCACTGCCCTGAGGCCACCACGTTCCTTGGGGCAGTCTCTCCCCTTGCCCCCAGCCCTTCCCCACCCAGCTCTGCAGAACTGGCTCATGAACCACCACCAAGTGCAAAGCCGACACGTCGCACCGCGGTAAAAATCGTTCCATTTCTGCCGGCTTCCCAGTCCGCCCCCGGCCGGCGAAACGTCACGTGAGCCGAGTGCGGAAGTCGGCCCTAGAGGTGGGGGCGTGAGCGGCGCGCGCCCCCCGGGACCTCAGCCCTCGAGGTCTCAGCCCAGCCGGTCGCAGCCTCCGCGCGCCCTGGGCCCCTTCCTGGCCCCCTCCCGACCCCCTCCCGACCCGACTCTCACCGCAGCCCGCAGTGCCCGGCGGCGCACCCCGGACACCCGGTCCATCCCTGCTACCTAAGCCACATCTGCCCGGGCGCTCACGTACCTCTCTGCCCGGTTTTCCTTCCCGCGGGAGAACTGGCGCCGCGTGGGTCCGGACCCGGTTACCTTCTTCAGTGCACTGGGGAGGGTGAGGCCAAGAAAGGAAGTGGCTGAGGCAAAGAGAAAGACGGCTGTGGAGGAGGAGGAGCAGGGTAGGGGGAAAAGTAAGTGTTTCTGCGCTCAAGAAAGGGGCCGCCCACACTCCCAGGGACAAGCCTATGAGGAGGAAACTCAGGGGAGGAGACGTCCAAGAAAGGAGCTGACTCCAGACAGGTGGAGCGCCCTGGGCTCCTAGGAAAACGGGTCCGGAGCCTCGATTACCCCACTTTTCCACCGTGCTACTCAGAGCCAAGGATCCCAGGATCTGCAGCTGATCCTGGGCGTCGATTTCCTGCAGAATTTCTCTCCCAACGTAAGAAACAAAGCGCCCCCGAATTGCTGAAGGCAGCTAGAAAGAATGTGGCATTCATGGGTTCCGGACGCCGGGGGCGACTCGTGACTTGAAAATGGCTTAATTCGCAAAACAAAATGCAATCTTGAAAGCCAATTTGTTAGACTGCAAAGAAATTTGACTTGGACATAGGTAGTTGTTGACCCTGGATCAGTATCGGTTTCTTCCCTTGTTCATTCATTATTTCCTACATTTAACTTCATAATTCAATTTATTCAGACTCCCTTTGTTTTAGTCACTGTTATTTTAATATATGCGTGTGTGAGAGAGAGATGCTTACCCTACCCAGAGTCCCTTTGGAAAGGAAACAGTTACCCAAACTATTTCTAGAGCAGGGTTTGCACAAATAACTACAAAAAACGTTCCTTACTCCTCCCCACGCCCAGCCCAGCTAGTTGAAATCAAGAGGGATCACGTGACCCAGGAGCGCACAATCCATGAGGTATTCATCATCCTGTGAGGTGGCCTGGAACAAACAGTTCTCATCAAACACGGACTCTGATAATTAGTAAGCAGATCAGACTCTCCCTTGGAAATGGAAAGTGGAGAATGCAGAGACGGAGCTATCTGATGTAATAGAAAGGTTGGAACTAAGAGAGGGTAAGGCAGAAGGGGCCAAAATGGGCTTCGGGATGCAAAACATTTGAGTAAGCAGAAACCAGGAGAATGTAGCAGCAGGTTGGGTGGAGGCACAAGTGGTAGAAACCAGTCAAAGACAAGCTGAGACCAAGTGATGGAAGAAGAGCAACGAAGACCTGCTTCCCAGGGGCATGTGAGTGTCCAGTTCCCTGGGGCTGCACTGGATCCATCCACTTCCCATGCTTCATTCTAGTCTTTACAGTGAACACCTGTCTCTTGGGTGTGACTGAATGAGTCTCTGTTCTGTAATCTTCAACAAAGGTCTGAGTCTTCTAAGTGTCTCATGGCAGATAAAGTTTAAGGTGACTCCTAGATCTTTTAAGACCTATTTTTTCTTTTACTTGTTTTATATTGTTACCAAAAGGATTGAGGCCTATTTTTTTCTCACCAAAAGAAAGCCAAGAAGTTATAGTTTATATCTTTCACAGTTGACATAAGGCAAAAAATTATAATTCAAGAAAAATATATTTAGCAATTATCCAAACAGGACCTTGCTACTTTGGCCTGTGACAGGGATCACAATTCATCAGTCAGATAATATCCAATGAAAGGAATAATGAGTCTGGAGTGTACCACTTATGTTATGATTAAGCAATTAGGATTGTGCTAATTGCCAACCAAAGAAAAAGAAATAGATTACTTTCCCTAAAGAAGTAAACATCCTTGTTAGTATAAAAATAAACTCACCCAAAAAAATACTTGGTTTACACATATGCTAAACTAAGTATAACACAAACTTTACGTTAATCTATAAGGAATTACAATGTAAGAAAGTTGTTTTGTCGGCTGGGCGCGGTGGCTCATGCCTGTAATCCCAACACTTTGGGAGGCCAAGGTGGGCGGATCACCTGAGGTCAGGAGTTCGAGACCAGCCTGCCCAACATGGTGAAACCCCATCTCTACTAAAAATACAAAAATTAGCTGAGTATGGTGGCATGTGCTTGTAATCCCAACTACTCTGGAGGCTGAGGGAGGAGAATCACTAGAACCCGGGAGGCGAAGGTTGCAGTGACCCAAAATCGTGCGACTGCACTCCAGCTTGGGCAACAGAGTGAGACTGCATCTCAAAAAAAAAAAAGAAAAGAAAAGAAAAGAAAAAAAAAAAACGAAAAAAGAAAGCCATTTTGATAAAAGAAATAGTTAAACATTTTAGCTAATATTTTTCATATCCAATCCTACTCCTTCACTTTCCAAATGGACTTTTGTTATCTTTCCTTATTCCCTCAGGAATATCATCATGTACAATGTAAACAATGTGGAAGTTTAACCTACAAAGAAAATAAAATTTATCAAATTAAGAGTATTTAATATATTTTAAATAAAAGTGCCAGCCACAAAGTGCCAGCCACAAAAGTGCCAGCCACAAAGTGCCAATACTAAATGGTCCAAAGTAGTCCATGACCTGTTCTTTGTCAAACAGAACTGAAAGTAATGTACATTTGAAATATTAAGACAATCCTTATCCATGTATTTAATTGCATAGTATGGACCAGCACTGTCCAAAGGAAATAAAATTGTGAAAAACACATGCAATTTAAAATTTCTAGTAGCCACATTTTTTAAAAAAAAAGATGAGATTTATTTTAATATATTTTATTTCACCCAGTATATCCAAAATATTATCATTTCAACCTGTAATGGATACTTTGAAATTATTAATAAGATATTGTACATTCTTTATTTCATACTAAATATTGTAAGTCTATTTTGTATTTTACATTTACCCAACATTTCAGGTGTTCAATAGCCTTCTATGGCTAGTGGCTACTGTATTAGACAGTGTAGCTATAGACAATTCCAGAATAAAGCATTGTATTATATGCTAATACTTTACTTAAAAACTTATTACATGTTCCTGGAATGAGAAAAATAACACTATGATATTTAAAAGCTCATGGAAAATCGAAGTCATTATTTTAAAAATGCAGTTGTCTCTACTGTAATGAATAGAAAAAAATTTCTATTTCTTCCTCTATCTTAAAGGATCTCTAGGATGGCAATTCCATCCTGGGCACACACCCAACAGAAAAGGGAGATATATTCACCAAGAGACATGTACAAAATATTCACAGGAGCACTGACTATGCATAATATTTCTTTTTTCTTCTTTTTTTTTTTTTTTTTTTTGAGATGAAGTTTCACTCTTGTCACCCAGGCTGGAGTGCAGTGGCGCAATCTTGACTCACTGCAACCTCGGCCTCCCAGGTTCAAGCGATTCTCCTGCCTCAGCCTCCTGAGTAGCTGGGATTACAGATATGCACCACCACATCCAGCTAATCTTTGTATTTTTAATAGAGACGGGTTTTGCCATGTTGGTAGGCTGGTCTCGAACTCCTGACCTCAGGTGATCTGCCCACCTCAGCCTCCCAAAGTGCTGGGATTACAAGCATGAGCCACAGTGCCAGGCTGTATTTCTAAAATACAAAATATTTCTAAAATACAGTCACTCAATCCCCTAATAACATCAGAATAAATTGATAAATGCAGTACATTCATATAATGGGCTATTATCCACCAGCGAGAACAACCAACCAACAGCTGCGTGCAACATGATGATTCTCACAAATACAGTGTTGTGTGAAATGAGCCTGATTATTCCTTTACACAAAGTTTTAAAAGCGGGTTAAACTAACCAGCAGTGTTGGGAGTTAGGATAGTGGTTATTCCTGTTGGATAGTGAAGGGTAATGACTGAGAGGGGGCATGATAGTGGCCTTATGGGGGGCTGATAATGTTCTGCTTCTTGACCTGTGTACTAGTTACACTAGTGTTTTATTTTTAAGAATTCATTAAGCCAAATACTTTAGATAAATATATATGTATATGTATGTGTGTATATATATGTATGTGTGTATATATATGTATGTGTGTATATATATGTATATTTTTTCCTGTTTTAAAAAATAAAACATTTTTTTTAAAAAAGTGTAGTTGTCAGGCTATGCTTAAGAAACATAAAAAATAAAAATGAAGAGTGGAGTATCACAATCAAGCAAGGCATATTCCAGGAATGTGGGGATTATTCAACAACATCGAGAAAAGTAATAATCCCATATGGCCTTATCTCCAACTTTTATCTTACTCCTTAAAATGAGGTTTCTCATTTGGACTTGTCATTCTAGTTCAGAATGTCATCACCTTGTGCTCTCATTTATGAGGATAGCAATAATAATGATGGTTACATGTATTGGGCACTAGTTCTTGATCCAATTGTAGTATGGCTTGAGTGCCTTGGATGATATGGAGAAGTAAAAGTAAGCTCTGTGACCTTAAGAAATAATGTAAAAAAAATTATACACCATAAGCAAGTGGGATTTCTACCAGGAATGCACAGTTGCTTCAACTTACAAAAATTAATGTTAAATAATTAATTATATTAATATATATAAATTAAATAGAAAAATCCACATAATCATTTTATTAGATGCAGAAAGAACATTTGACAAAATTCATTATCCTTTCATGATTAACTGGAAATACAAAGGAACTAGAAATGGAAAGGAATTTCCTCAACCTAATGAAGGGCTGCTACAGAAAAACACAGTAACATCATACTTAATGGTAAAAGACTGAAAGCTTTTCCCCTAAGATGAAGAACAAGACACGGATGTCTGCAAAACAATCCACTAAAAAGCTAACAGAACAAATAAACTAATTCAAAAAGATTACAGGATATAATATCAATATACATAAATCAGATGTATTTCTATATACTAGCAATGAAAAATCTGAAATGAAATTTTTTAAAAAATTCTATTCCAATAACATCAAAAAGAATTTTTGCACAGGCAGCAAAAGCAAAAATAGACAAAAGAAATGACATCAGACTAAAAAGCTTATGCACAGCAAAGGAAACAACCTACAGAGTGAAGAGACAACCAGTAGAATGGGATAAAATATTTGCAGACCATACATCTGATCAGGGGTTAATATCCAAAATATGTAAGGAATTCAAACAACTCAATAGCGAGAAAACAACCTGATTTTAAAGTGGTCAAAGGCACTGGGCGCACCTTTAATCGTGTGTCTGTAATCCCAGCACTTTGGGAGGCCGAGGCGAGCTGATAGCTTGAGTCCAGGAATTCAAGAGCAGCCTGGGCAACACTGTGCAATCCAGCCTGGGTAACAAAGGGAGAACCTGTCTCAAAGTCTCAAAAAAAAAAAAAAAAAAAAAAAAAAAAAAAAAAAAAAAGGCAAAGAACCTGAGTAGACATTTCTCAAAAGAAGCCATACAAATGACCAACAGGCATATGAAAAAAATGCTCAACATCACTCATCATCAGGGAAAAGCAAATTAAAATCACAATGAGATATCACCTCACACCCGTTAGAATGGTAATTTCCAGAAAGGCAAAAGATAACAAAGTGTTCCCAGGATGTAGAGAAAAGGGAACCCTCATTCCCTTTTGGTGTTGGTGGGAATGTAAATTGGTACAGGCATTATGAAACAGTGTGGAGGTTCCTGAAAAAATTAAAAATACAGCTATCATGTGATCCAGCAATGTCACTTCTGGGTATATGTCCAAAGGAAATCAGTATCTTGAAGAAATATCAAGCCAGGCACAATGGCTCACGCCTGTAATCCTAGCACTTTGGAAGGCCAAAGTGGGTGGATCATGAGGTCAGGAGTTCAAGACCAGCCTGGCCAAAATAGTGAAACCCCGTCTCTACTAAAAATACAAAATTAGCTGGGCGTGGTGGCATGTGTCTGTAGTAGTCCCAGCTACTCTCGGAAGGCTGAGGCAGGGGAATAGCTTGAACCCGCGAGGTGAAGGTTGCAGTGAGCCAAGATCACGCCACTGCACTCCAGCTTGGGCAACCGAGTGAGACTTCTCAAAAAAAAAAAAGAAAAGAAAAAAAGAAATATCTACAGTCCCATATTCATTACAGCACTATTCACAATAGCTAAGATATGGAATCAATACAAGCGTTAATCAAGAGATGAATGGATAAAGAAAATATAGTATACACATTGTACAGTTTGGTTCTGTGTCTCCACCCAAATCTCATCGCAAATTGTAATCTCCATAATCCCCACATGTCAAAGGAGAGACCTGATGGGAAGTGATTGAATCATGGGGGCAATTTCCCCCATGCTGTCCTCAGGATAGTGAATGAATTCTCATGAGATCTGGTGGTTTTTTAGGAGTTCCTCCTTCACTTTCACTCACCTGCTGCCATGTAAGATGTGCCTGCTCCCCCTTCCACTATGATTGTAAGTTTCCTGAGGCCTTTCCAGCCATTTGGAACTATGAGTCAATTAAACCTCTTTTCTTCATAAATTTCCCAATCTTGGGTATGTCTTTATAGCAGTGTGAAAACGGACTAATACAACACACACACATCCCCAGTGAAATACTATTCAGGCTTAAAAAAGAAGATCTTGTCATTTGCAACAGCATGGATGAATCTGGAGGACATTATGTTAAGTGAAGTAAGGCCAGCAAAGACAAATACTGCGTGATCTCATTATATTCAGAATCTAAAAAAGTTAAACCCTTGGGAGGCTGAGGTGGGTGGATCACCTGAGGGCAGGAGTTCAAGTCCAACCTGGCCAACATTAGTAGAGAAACCCCATCTCTACTAAAAATACAAAATCAGCCAGGTGTGGTGGCACGCACCTATAATCCCAGCTACTTGGGAGGCTGAGGCAGGAGAATCAGCTTGAACCCGGGAGGCAGAGGTTGCAGTGAGCCGAGATCGTGCCACTGCACTCCAGCCTGGGTGACAGAGCAAGACTCCGTTTCAAAAAAAAAAAAAAAAGTTGAACTCATGGAAGCAAAGAGTAGAATAGTGGTTACCAGCGGCTGGGAGCAGGGCAAGGGATGGAAAGATGTCAGTTAAAGGATACAAAGTTTTAGTTAGACAGAATGAATAAATTCTGAAGATTAACAATGTATTGTATATTTGAAAATTGCTAAAAGATTAGAACTTTTTTTTTTTTTTGAGACAGAGTTAGGCTCTTGTTGCCCAGGCTGGAGTGCAATGGCACAATCTTGGCTCACTGCAACTTCTGCCTCCTAGGTTCAAGTGATTCTCCTGCCTCAGCCTCCCGAGTAGCTGGGATTATAGGCATGCGCCACCACGCCTGGCTAATTTTTCTATTTTTAGTAGAGACGGGGTTTCTCCATGTTGGTCAGGCTGGTCTTGAACTCCCGACCTCAGGTGATCCACCCACCTCAGGCTCCCAAAGTGCTGGGATTACAGGTGTGAGCCACCACACCTGGCCTAAAAGATTAGATCTTAAAGTTTCTTACAACAAAGAAATGATAAGTATGTAAGGTGATGATATGTTAATGAGCTTGATATAATCATTTGACAATGTATACACAATCAAAACATCACATTGTTCACCTAAATATAATTTTTGTCAATTATACCTTAATAACAATTTTAATACTCAGAAAAAAGAATAAAATGTTTAGTAATAAGTTTAATTAAAGGAATGCAGAATTTGTACACTGAAGATTAGAAAATATTGTTGAAAGAAAACTTTGTTTAGAAAATCTAATTAAATAGAATGACATCCCATGTTCATAGATTGAAACACTTAATATTGTGGTGATGACAACACTCCCTTAAATGATCTACGGGTTTGATGGTATCCCTATCAAAATTCTAACTTTCTTTTCGCAGAAATTGACAAGCTGATCCTAAAATTTATATAGAGATGAAAGGGACCCAAAAAAAAACAAAGTTGAAGGACTCACACTCCCTGATTTCAGTTTGCTGCAAAGCTATAATCAATGATACTGGCATAAGGATAAACACGTAGATCATAGGATAGAATTGAGAGTCCAGTAATAAACCCATTCATTGATGGTGAACTGATTTTTTGTAAGGGTGCCAAGACCATTAAATGGGGAAAGATGGTATTTTCCTTTTTTTTTTTTTTTTTTTTTTTTTTTGAGACAGAGTCTCACTCTGTCACCCAGGCTGGAATGCAGTGGTGTGATCTTCGCTCACTGCAACCTCTGCCTCCCAGATTCAAGCAATTCTCCTACCTCAGCCTCCCGAGTAACTGGGACTACAGGCATGTGCCACCACACCCAGCTAATTTTTTTGTATTTTAGCAGAGACGGGGTTTCACCATATTGGCCAGGCTGGTCTCGAACTCCTGACCTTGTGATCTACCCACCTCGACCTCCCAAAGTGCTAGAATTACAGGCATGAGCCACCACGCCTGGCCAAGATGGTATTTTCAACAAATGGTGCTGGGTCACTGGATATTCACATGGAAAAGAATAAATTGGACTCCTATCTCATACCATTATATTAAAACTCAAAATGGATTAAAACCTAAATGTAAGAGCAAAAATGATAAAACTGTTAAGAGACACAGGTGTAAGCTTCATGACTGTGGTTCAGGCAATATTTTCTCAGATATGACACCAAAAGCACAAGCAACCAAAGAAAAAACAGATAAATTAGATTTCATCAAAATTAAAACATCTGTGCCTCAAAGGACAATAAAGTGAAAAGACAACTCACAGAACGAAAGAAAATATTTTCAAATCATATAACTAATAAAGATCACATATCCAGAATGTGTGAAGAACTCTTAAAACTCAACAATTTTTTAAAAATCCAATTGTAAAATAGGCAAAGAATTTAAATAGACATTTCTCCAAAGGAGATATACAAATGGCCAATAAGCACATGAAAAGATGCTTGACCTCATTAGTGATCAGAGAAAGACAAATCAAAACCACAATAAGATACTACTTCACACCCACTAGAATGGGTATAATCAAAAAAATGAACAATAATGAGTCTTGATAAGGATGGGAAAAAGTTAAACCTTCATACATTACTGGCGAGCATTAAAATGGTACAGCTTCTGTGGAAAACAGTTTGGCAGTTCCTCAACAAGTTAAATATATATTTTACATTCTTTTTTAAGTGTTATTATATATATTATATATAGGATATATAACATGTATATATATTGGAGACAGGATCTCACTCTGTGGCCCAGGCTGGAGTGCAGTGCTATGATCATAGCTCACTGCAGCCTCCAACGCTTGGACTCAAGCGATCCTCCTGCCTAGCGCCACCCTCCCACCCCCAGGTAACTAGGACTGCAGGCACACTCCACCACACTCAGCTAATTGTTTACAGTTTTTTGTAGAAACAGGGTCTCATTTTCTTGTCCACGCTGGTCTCGAACCCCTGGCCTCAAGCAACCCTCTCACCTTGGCTTCCCAAAGCCCTGAGATTACACACATGAGCCACTGTGCCCAGCCTAGATTTTACGTTCTTTGATCCAGCATTTCCATTTTTGGTTGTATACCCAAGAGTACCAAAAGCATATGGACTGCACGTAGTGGCTCATGCCTGTAATCCCAGCACTTTGGGAGGCCATGGCCGGTGGATGACTTGAGCCCGGGCATCTGAGACAAGCCTGGGCAACATGGTGAAACCCTGTTTCTACAAAAAATACAAAAATTAGCCAGGCGTGGTGGCACGCATCTCTAGTCTCAGCTACTCGGGAGGCTGAGGTGGGAGGATCACCTGAGCCTGGGGAGGCTGAGGCTACACTAAGCCGTGATCATACTGCCGTGCTCCAACCAAGGCAACAGAGTGAGAACCTGTCTCTAAATAAATAAATAAATAGAATGAAAGCATATGCACACACAAAAACTTGTACATAAATGTTCATAACAGCATTATTCATAATGGTCAAAAGGTAGAAACAACTCAGCTTGTGAAGAAATAAAACGTGGTACATCTACGCAATAGTCTATTATCTAGCCATAAAAAGGAATAAATGCTAATACATGCTATCACACAAATAAATCCTGAAAACATCATTCTAAATGAAAAAAGCCAGAACAAAAAGGCCACATATTGTGTGTATTTATCTGCTATCATATAAATAAAATTGTATTTATATGATAAATAAAATAAACTTGTATTTATATGATAGCAGATAAATTCAGATCAAGCAAATCCACAGAAAAAGCAGGTGGATTTGTGGTTTCCAGAGGCTAACAGGAGGTAAGCAGTTACTGGGTGCAGAGTTGGTGTGTGTGTTTGCTGGGGTGGGAGCAGGGGCGGGGGGAATTTAAAATGTTCTGGAATTAGTGGTGAAGGTTGCACAATCTTGTGAATACACTAAAAACTGCTGAATTGCATGGTTTAAAATGGTGAATTTCATGATTCATGAATTATGTCTCAATTTGATCTTTTTTTAAAAAAAGAAACAATGGGAAGACAAGACTGGCTGAATTTTCTTTTTTGAGATGGATTCTCGCTCTGTCACCCAGGCTGGAGTGCAATGGCGCTATCTCGGCTCAATGCAAGCTCTGCCTCCCAGGTTCATGCCATTCTCCTGCCTCAGCCTCCCAAGTAGCTGGGACTAGAGGCACCTGCCACCTGGTTGAATTTTTGTATTTTTAGTAGAGTAGGGTTTTCACCATGTTAGCCATGATGGTCTTGATCTCCTGACCTCGTGATCCACCCACCTTGGCCTCCCAAAGTGCTGGGATTACAGGCGTGAGCCACACTGTCCAGCCTGAAAAAAATCTTGGAAAAAAGGATCGATTAGACTGTTCTAGGAAGGTGTTGCCTGTCCCCACTGCTGCTTTATTCATTCATTCATCTATTTACTCATTCATCAAATATTTATTGAAAACCATTATGTGGCAAGTCTCATGTGTCTCCCTCCCAAAGCTTGGTTTGGTCAAAAACGACCTTCTTGTATAAAAGAGGGTCATTCTTTGTCAAATGAAGACAAGGACTCTTCTAAACTGGCTTATTATACAATACATATCACCATTATTTCTAGAGTTTTCATGGACTTTTCCTTATTTTTCTTTTATCCTTCTTCCATATCTTGCTTTATTATTTTTCTCTCTTCTGTAACTCCCAAATTGGAAACAATGTCTTCAACAAAGCTCTTTAATCGTAAGACATGGAAACATACTAAACTAGCTCCAGTATTGAGTTATTGAAAGGTTACAACAGAGGTTCTCATGGACATCCAAGAATAAGAAACAAAAACGTGCCAGTGACCTTGGCCTTAGAATGGAAACGTTAGGACCAAAGCATTATTGTCTCCCATGAGACAACTCTCCCTCCCTCCCTCCCTCCCTTCTGTCCCCCATAACTGATGTTGCAAATGGCCTTGGTCTCCTATGGCACAGTCTCTACTGACAAGTCTACTGGTAGTGGTTCAGCTCACCATTACCAAATGAATACAGTCTTTTAGTATCTTAATTCCAGATTTTTTTTTTTTTTTTTGAGACCGGGTCTCACTGTCACCCAGGCTGGAGTGCAATGGCATAGTTCACGGCAGCCTCGAACCCCTGGGCTCAAGCAGTCCTCCTACCTCAGCCTCCTGAGTAGCTAAGTCTACAGGCGCACCATAATGCCCAGCTAATTTTTTATTTTTTGTAGAAATGAGTACTTACTATGTTTCCCAGGCTGGTCTTGAACTCCTGGGCTCAAGCGATGCTGTCACCATGGCCTCCCAAAATGCTGAGATTACAGCATGAGCCTCTATGCTTGGCCTCCAGATTCTTTAAACAGAGAACCTAACTGAGCTAGTTTGGATGGATTATTAGTCACACTCCCCCATGCCCTGTCAAATCTGCTATGCCCACTACTAGGGCTGCTCCTTCCAAAAGAGATGCATGAGATCGTTTCTCTGTGAAGGACCTGTAGGAGAGGAGTCACCCCTACATATGTCTGACACAGATAACAGCAACTCTTATTATTCAATAAGTAGTTACTAGACCCACATGGATATTTTCTTTTTCATTCTTTTTTTAAAACATTTTTTAGGGACAGAGTCTTGTTATGTTGCCCAGGTTGGTCTCAAACTCTAGCCTTAAGCGAGCCTCCCAACTTAGCCTCCTGAGTAGCTGGGACTACACATGAGATACATGGCACCTGGCTCTAATTTTCATTTACACTTAAATTAGTTAAAATGAAATACGATTAAAAATTCAGATCCTCAGTCATAGTAGCCACATTTCAAGTGCTCAATTGCCACAGGGGATTAATGACAACTGTATTGGATAGCACAGAAATTTTCTACTGTTTCAGAAAGTTCTACTGGAAAGAGTTGTTACAGATGGTAACAACAACAACAACGACAACAACAACAAAAAAACAAGAACATTGTTAAGAACTCTAAGATGATAACCACTATTTATTTTTCCAATTCATCCCCCACTTTCAACCCACCAACCAACGAATTTACAAATAACCTTTTTTTCTAGGCCTCCTAATCTTGTGATAAGAAATCTAAACTATTATCCCAAAATAATCAACCAAAAAGTCAAAATCTAGGACAGTCCTAGTCAGTTTGGGACAACTAGTCAGCCCACCCATGGTTCACCCTTCTTTTTTGTAAATTTCTTTCATTCAGTATACAGTCCTTCTACTTCCTTTTTTCTGAGTCTTTGTTGTAGCTCCAGTAAGAGAGAGGCTACATTATCCTTTATTGAGCCTAGGCCAAATGGTCAGTGCTGCCAACTGAGAATAAAATTTCCAGATCATTAAATTCAGTCATGAGGGCTTAAGTACTAGGTGCAAAGAGCAGCCAGACAGGCAACTGTGGTGATCACAGTGGAGTCAGGGGTCAAGGAGGGCACCAAGAAGCACAATTTCTAACCAAATATCTAAGGTGCTGTCTCGGAAGTCTACAAAGCCTAGAGTGGAAGGGGTTAATGCCACAAAGCATTGCAGTGGCAATTAATCTGACTACACATTAAGATCACCTGCCAAGCTTAAAAAGAAGTACCTAGGCCTTACTCAAACCAATTAATTCAGAATCTCTGGGACGCTCATGTTTTAAGGTTCCCAAGAAATTCTAATGTGCAGTTGAGATTGAGAACTACTTGGTCTAGACAACCTTGTGAAGCCAGCAGCCAGTGAAAGCTCACAGCAGCAGCTGCTCCAAGGAATTCAAAAAAGCTTCTGCTGCTTTTCAGCCACAGGGGCTCACTGATGTCTGTCTAATGTATCCCATAGAATGTAAAGTGTCTCTGCTGCTCTCTTCCTGGGCTCCATCATTCATGGTGTCCCTAGGAGGGGCACTCTCTCAGTATGAACGGAGGACAGACTTACACCTCGGCAACACAGAGGCCCAGCCACGTTGCAAAATGTAAGGGGTGCTCAGGAGTGTCTCTTTCCCCATAAAATATCTCCACACCATGATTTTCACCTGGAATTCCAGTATTTATACACACGGATGGCCGTCTGTATATGTATAGACACACACGCAAACATGTAAAATAAGCATAGAGTTTGCAAAATCAAGTGTCTGTAGAGACAGGCACATAACAGTGGTTGAAATAAGCCTGGCTGACTTCCTCTTTGGAAGAGGGAGCTCCTATTCAGCTGCATGTGGGAGTGTGTACCCAGTGCTGCTAGACTGTATCGTTTTTCAAGAAAAGATAGAAATCTGGATTTTCTGAAAAACCAAAACTTTCCCGTTAGAAACAAATACGGCAACTCATTAAAATGTTTTAAAAACACTGTCCAGGCCCAGTGAAATCTTACTGCAGGCTGGAAAAAGTCCCTTCAAAAATAGAAATGTCTTTGGGAGTAGCAACAGAATATTTCCTTTCTCTTGTCTCTCTGTTGGGAAATTTTTCTTTTTCTACAAAGCAAATATTTCCTTCAGTTTATTCACGAATTCGTCTCTCAATCCTGCTGAGGGCTCTAGATTCCGTTTTCTCTTTTTCTCAACAATATTTTTCAGAAAGTACTTGAAGTTTGCTGCTTCTATCCCTCACCACCTACCATTTATTTCACTACTTGTAATCTGGCTTCTACCTTCACCTTCTTTCTTCCTTCTTTTTTTTTTTTTTTTTTTTTTTTTTGAGACGGAGTCTCACTCTTGTTACCCAGGCTGGAGTGCAATGGCGTGATCCCGGTTCACTGCAACCTCCACCTCCCTCACCATTTCAAGCGATTATCCTGCCTCAGCTTCCGGAGTAGCTGGGACTACAGGCACGTGCCACCACACCCAGCTAATTTTTTTATTTTTATTTTTAGTAGAGATGAGGTTTCCCATGTTGGCCAGACTGATTTCGAACTCCTGACCTCAGGTGATCCGCCCACCTCAGCCTCCCAAAGTGCTGGGATTACAGGTGTGAGCCACCGCACCTGGCCTACCTTCACCTTCTTACTAAAGCTGTTCTCTCTAGCCTAAGGTCACTAATGACTCCCAGCTGGCAAACACAACAGCCTGTTCCCATTTCCCAATATTCTGCAGTTCTCAATAGCACCAGACATTGTCACCAGTCCCATCAGTCACAGTCATCCCCCAACAAGGAGGCTAAGTGGTTCAGGCATACTGCTGGCTTGGAATCTGGGCTGCTGGAGATCAGCTTCCTTGTGTCAGAATCTCTAGAGAGCTTTTAGAAATGAAGAATTGTTAGACTTAGAAATACAGAAGTCTGCATTACATGAAGTTTAGGATGCTCCGTTCTGGTCCCCCCTTCAGTCTAATGTCGGGTTAATTTTCTGGAAGTACAGCTTCAGAGTTTGCAAATGGTCTATTAAATCAAATATAAGCTTTTCACCACTTTTTAAAACCTTCCACAACTTGACCACTCTTACCTTCCAGAGTCCTGACCCTCCAGTGCCATCTGTGATAAACCATAGACCTATCAAACTGCACTACATCCTATTCCTGCATCTGGTCCAGACTATAGTGAGGGCACGGGTTGGAGATCAGTTCTGTTCTGTAAATGTTTATTTAGTATGTTCTTGCCTTCCTGTCTTTGCTCTGATTGTTCCCTCTGCCTGTTGAGTCCTCCCCTCCCACCCTACCTTCGCCTACTGAAATCAAAGACCAAACTTCGGTGCCAGCTCTGCCACTGAAACTCCGTGTGCATGTACACAGCAGAGGCGGCCCAGTCACGCGGGCTGGCTGTAGTTCTGTTTGCGTGTGTTCTTGGAAAAATTGCAAACCTCTATGCGCCTCAGTTTTCTATTCTAAAAATTAATGATAATGAAATCCGCTTGCAGAGTTGTTGTAATGGAGAAGTAAAATTGTGCATGTGTGTGGGTTTTGTTTGTTTGTTTCTTCTGACACAAAGTCTCACTCTGTTGCCCAAGCTGCAGTGCAGTGGTGAGATCTCGGCTCACTGCAACCTCCACCTCCCAGGTTCAAGCAATTCTCCTGCCTCAGCCTCCCAAGTAGCTGGAACTACAGGTGCGTGCCACCATGTCCAGCTAATTTTTGTATTTTTAGTAGAGATGGGGTTTCGCTATGTTGACCAGGCTGGTCTTGAACTCCTGACCTCGTGATCCTCCTGCCTCGGCCTCCCAAAGTGCTGGGATTACAGGCGTGAGCCACTGGGCCCGGCCAAAATTGTGTTTCTTATTTAAAGCATCCTTCCTCATTGCAAAAGGATTTGAGGAGAAATGAACTAATATAGAAAGCATACCCAGCCCTGCCCCTCTTCCTCCTGTCCATTCTGCTTGGTGTCATAACCCCCTCTTGGGAGTCTTACAGCACTTTGAACTTCTTTTGGGACAGTTATCTCATGTCACTTTTTTTTTCTTCTTTTGAGATGGAGTCTCTCTCTCTTACCCAAGCTGGAGTGCAGTTCACAATCTTGGATCACTGCAACCTCCGCCTCCTGGGTTCAAGTGATTCTCCTGCCTCAGCTGCCCATCTCATACCACTTTTATGTAATGCAAATATCACCCTCACCTTGACCGTACTCAAGTTCATGATTCCACATCCTCTAGGAAGTTCAATATTCTTCCTTTTTTTTTTTTTTGGAAATTCTTGGGATGTATGTTCTTATGCTTTCTGCTGGTTCTGAGTTCTCTAATTCCAGTTACTTCTCACATTTCATGGATGTTCAACCATTTCCCCCAAAAAACAGGCATGGAAGAGCTCCATTTCTTAATTTATTCCCCATATCAACCTCTCCCCTGCCCACCCAAGAAAAAAACTAGCATTTGGGGCCGGGCGCAGTGGTTCAACCCTGTAATCCCAGCACTTTGGGAGGCTGAGGTGGGCGGGTCACCTGAGGTCAGGAGTTCGAACCTGGTGAAAGCCCATCTCTACTAAAAATACTAAAATTAGCCAGGCGTGGTGGCGTGCTCCTGTAATCCCAGCTGCTGATGTGGGAGAATCTCTTGAACCCAGGAGGCGGAGGTTGCTGTGAGCTGAGATCGCAGCACTGCACTGTAGCCTGGAGCCTGTCAGGAAGGAAGGAAGGAAGGGAGGAAGGAAGGAAGGAAGGAAGGAAGGAAGGAAGGAAGGAAGGAAGGAAGGAAGGAAGGAAGGAAGGGAGGGAGGGAGGGAGGGAGGGAGGGAGGGAGGGAGGGAGGCAGGGAGGGAGGCAGGGAGGGAGGCAGGGAGGGAGGGAGGGAGGGGAAAGAAGGAAAGAAAGAATGAAAAAGAAAGAAGGAAAGGAAGGAAGGAAGGAAGGAAGGTGGGAGGGAGGGAGGGAGGGAAAGGGGGAAGGGAAGGAAGGGAGGGAGGGGAAGGGGGAAGGGAAGGAAGGGAGGGAGGGAGGGAAAGGAGGGAGGGAGGGGAAGGAGGAAGGGAATGAAGGGAAGGAAGGGAAGGAAAGAAAGGAAAGGAAAAAGAAAAGAAGAAAGAGATGTCCTATTTCAAAATCCCTTCAGGTGCCCCACTCCACCTGAGGACTTGCCCAGGGCCCCCGCTCCTCCCAGCTCCAGCCTCCTACCTGCTGCCAAGCCCTGTCCTCACCTCTCCCTGTCTGTTTCCAAGTTCCTACTCCTCAGGCACCAGAACTTCCAGTTCTCTCCTTTGTTACGCAGAGCAGTTTAGTTTTCTAGTCCAAAATCCAAAGCCTCATTAATGTGCTCTGCTGGGAACACAAAAACAAACAAAAACAAAACACCTTCGCTTCTGTCCCTTGGGCAGCTTGGAAGACCTAGCAGAGGCTTTACAAGTTGTCTTTTTTCCCTTTATTTCATTTTTCTTTCTTCTTTTTTCTCGTGCATCTCCAGCACTAAATCTCTATCAGTGAAAGTAAGCTTTATAGCAACTTATTTTCTCAGTGATATGAATTATGGCAACGCTCTTAGAAGACAAAGGTGCTAAATGTGTTGTTTTAAATAACATATTTATTTAAGCTTATATTGGAACTTATACCATCGTCGTTTCCCCTTAGCAGACTACAGTTACTGAGGGTGGACAGTGTCTTATTCATTTTGTGTCTTTGCAATGCTTGGCCCCATGCCTGGCAGGGAGTGGGTGCTCAATAACTGTTTAGTTGAATGGACTTGAGGGTGGACTATCTAACCTCTTGACCCTCCTCAGGGCTATTTGAAATGAAAGATTAGATGTATGAATCAATTATCTTAGCCATTATAGACCAAATATCCTTTTAAATTTTCACCAAAATTTAAACAAATTTCTAGGGAAGAGGTAATGTTTTAAAATTTACTATGTATTAAATACATACAATTATTTGCATTTATATTCCATTTCCACTGTCTTTTTAGTGAAATCAATGTCTAGTATCTCTGCCCTTGCTGTCTGTGGGTCATATTCAATTGAAAGAAGCCAATAAAATTTGTAAAAACTAGTTGCATACATTTTTAATGGGCTTAGGTGGCAAGTAATCACCCCAATAAAACTTTCATTGATATTCTAATTTCCAATACGATGTGAATTTCAAATATCATTAATTGCATGTAAAATCCTTCATAACAGCTGCCTTTTAGCTATCAGTTATTAGTAAGTGGTCATAATACACATTTATTAACTCTTCCTGAGAGAAATTACAGAGACAACAGAATTATGGGTTGATATTTTGAGAACATAAATTTAAAAGATCTACATGAGTAAATTTCTTAAGTCTTTTGGCAGTCTTTTCTATATATTTAATTGAGGGATGAAACAGCAAAAACATGTGGGGGAGGAACATAGACCACATTCTTTTCTTCTTGGTCTTAGCAGTGTTGATTAAAGCTGTTTAGGGTGTTCTAAACATAAGCCCCTGGAATTCTTTGATAGAGATTTTTTTTTCTAGAATGAATTCCAATCTCTTCACTGATTTCTTAAACACTCACAACATGGTTTTCATTGCCACAAACTTCCTTAAAATAGCTAATTGCCTTCCTTGGTCTTATGAAGTCCAGTTGATTTTGACAGGTTATCACTCAAATATTTAGATTTCAATTTAAAAATTGAAACATCTAGATGTTTCTAGATGGGTTTCTTTTCTAAGTATTTAGGTGGCTTTGGGGTGCTCCTCCACGTATGACACATATCAAGAAGACCAATTAATGTTAACCAAGTGTATAGAAGATTTTATTTATTTATTTGCTTGTTTGTTTATTTATTTTTTGAGACAAGGTCTCGCTCTGTTGCCCAGGCTGGAGTGCAGTGGTGCGATTTCAGCTCACTGCAACCTCCACCTCCTAGGCTCAAGTGATCCTCCCACTTCAGCCTCCTGAGTAGCTGGGACTACAGGGGCATGCCACCACACCCAGCTAATTTTTGTTTTGTCTTGTTTTGTTTTGGTAGAGACAGGGTTTTGCCATGTTGACCAGGCTGATCTCAAACTCCCGGGCTCAAGTGATTCACCTACCTTGGCCTCCCAAAGTACTGGGATTCCAGGTGTGAGCCACTGTGCCCAGCCAAAAGATTGTCTTTGAAACATCAATATTAGTATACAGTAAGAACTTCAACTGTATGAAAAATTATGTTATCCACCTAGGGTCATCTATGATCTACAAACAGTATTGCTGTACATGCAAAATCAGATTGTTTTCACAAAAGTGGTTTTAATATTTATGGAATTAAAAACAGAATAACTTGGATTTCCTAGTAGTTAATCTAATTCCCAACATATTAATAAAATTTAAAGCTTATGAGAGAAAAGAAAGACGATTAGTAAGTTATAGTAATGCAAAAATTTAATACTAGTATTTTGGCAGTTCAGTTATATTTGTTAATGGTAATTATAACCATTAAACAAACATTTATTAAATAGATATTTATTCAGTACCTGCTATGAACTTAATAAGTCACTTTTTCTCCCTAGTAAGGGGTTTTTGGTCTGATATCTAGGACCATTCACTCTCTGGTATCTATTAGATAATGCTTGACCTAAAATTCTCTAAGTCCCTTATTAAACTCTCTCTCCTCAATACTTTACAATGATCTTTAGAAGCTTTTGTCAGGCTGTTAAACTATTGTTCTGTCCCCCTCAAGAGTAGAGAACCTCTGATATCCAAGTTGATTTGCAAACAAATTAAGGCTAAAGATGCCTTGAATATACATGGGATGAGGCAGTCATTTGTGTGGAAAGATTTGAGGTAAGAAAGACCTTCTACTGAGAATAGCAATTGCTGGCTGCAGTGGCTGATGCCTGCAATCCCAGCCCTCTGGGAAGCCAAGGCAGGAGGATCGCTCGAGCCCGGGAGTTTGAGATCAGCCTGGACATCATAACAACATTTCATCTCTACAAAAAATTAAGAAAAAGGCCGGGCGTGGTGGCTCACACCTGTAATCCCAGCACTTTGGGAGGCCGAGGCAGGCAGATCACGAGGTCAGGAAATCGAGACTATCCCGGCTAACACGATGAAACCGCCTCTCTACTAAAAATACAAAAAATTAGCCGGGCATGGTGGTGTGTGCCTGTAGTCCCAGCTACTCAGGAGGCTGAGGCGGGAGAATCACTTGAATCTGGGAGGCAGAGGTTGCAGTGAGCCAAGATTGGGCCACTGCACTCCAGCCTGGGCGACAGAATGAGACTCCATCTCAAGGAAAAAAAAAAGAAAAGAAAAAAAATTAGCCTGGAGTGTTGGAGTGCACCTGAAGTCCTAGCTACTTAGGAAACTGAGATTTGGAAGAGCCCTTGAGCCCAGGAGGTCAAGGTTTCAGTGAGCCTTAATTGTACCACTGCACTCTAGTCTGGACAACAGAGCCAGACTTCATCTCGAAAAAAATAAATAAATAAAAAGAACACTGGCTGCCATGCACCTACGTGCATTTCCATAGGCATAGAGTTGGAATTCTGACCATTCCAAGGAGGTCATTTTGTTATCAATGAGGTTATCAGCATTACCTTGGGATAATTATTGTTTTTGGTTACTGTTATTCTACTTTTTAATGATCAAAATGTCTATGTAAGTATGCTTATAATGAATTATAAATGACTTTAAGTACATCATTATTAATTGACTGTATATCATTGTATATTTGCATCAGTTTTATTTGTGGCCCATAATTTTCCAATAAGCCACTGCCAAATGACATATATTGAAAAACACCTCAAATTTGCTGTATGGTGCCATTTAATTCATTATATGCTCCCAATGGGTCTATACTATTGAATTAACTTTCATCATACTTACATCCTTACTCACTTATACTTAAATGAAGTATAATAACTTACTGTGCTATTTTGCCATTTATATATATTGTTTTAAGATATATAAAATGTGTAGAGGCCCTTATTCCTGTAAGTAAGCTAAATGTTTCAAGCTAGAAGTTTACTGCGGCTTTTTTATTCTCTTTAGGTTTTTATTATCAAAAAGTTTTTTGTTGTTTTTATTTTTTCCCAACAAGAAAAAGTAGGTCCAGAGAAGCTGGTGCCTTCATCCAACACTTGTGAAATGTTAAAGCACACACTTTGGTGCCCAACAGGCCATTAATAAAATTCCAGCTCTACCACTTAATGTGTGTCCTTGGGCTCAACTTCTCATGTCTCTCATATGTAAAATGGGAAATAATAACACCTTCCGTATAGAGTACTCATGAGGCCTAAGTGTACTTAGACCTTCAAAGCAATTATTCAGTGAATGGTAGCCATTATTATTGTGTACTTCGTGATTAAATGATGAACCTAATCTCACATCTGTAACCCCAGCACTTTGGGAGGCCAAGGTGGGTCGATTGCTTAAGACTAAGAGTTTGAGATCAACCTGGGCAACATAGCAAGCGAGACCCCTGTCCCCACAAAAAAAATGTAAAATTGGCCAGGTGTAGTGGCATGTGACTGAAGTCCCATCTACTTGGGAGGCTGAGGTAGGAGGATTGCTTGAGCCTGGGAGGTTGAGGCTGCAGTGAGTCATGATCGTACCACTACACTCCAGCCTAGATAAGAGGACAAGACCCTCTCTCAAAAATAAAAATTAAAAAGATGAACCTTGGCTGCCCAGGCCTTGGAAGACACCTGGTCTAGGGTGAGTCCAGGCAGAGTGTTATGGAATTGGTGGGTGGGATTTTTGTGTTGCAGCCTAGGTCCAACACAAGAAAGTTGGTGCCATGCTCCTTGTACTGACTTGCGTGTTCTAGGGATCCAGGAAACTGAAGGAACTTACCCTGCTGTCACAGCAGGAACTTCTGATCTTGCACAGACATGGTAACCCAATTTTCTATGTAGCTATAGAGGGGTTAATATGGAGCATGTAGGAACCCCCTCGGCCTTCTTCTCATCAACTGGATGAGACATTCCAGGACTTGCGAAGAAGCCCTTTCAAATAATATCAGGTGTTCAAAGGGATAAGTAAGAGTGTGTCTCAAGCCCACGAGTTTGAGCTCTCATTGTTGTGTGCCAGAGCAGCTTACTCACAGCCTGGTTTTCTATCTGTACATCAGAATACAGGAAGCTGTCCCTCAGAAATTGCTAGAAAGCTAGTATGGTTTAGGAAACTAATGAGCATAGTAACTCAAAGGGGCTTAACAGGTGGACCCTACAGGTGGCTTAACTGGAAGCAGGGTAGTGGTACAGATAACCTTGACTTTGTCCCAAAGCTCACAGATAGAGCCTGAATCTCTCCCTTGCCTTTGGGGAGAGGAGGGGAGAACTTAGCCTGATTAGGACATTGGCCAAGGAGCACAAGGTAAGCTGGGGCTTCACTGGGCAGGAAACACAGAAGTTATAATAGGAGCAGAAAAAGTCAAAATTATGCAGGATGGCTGATATGGTATGGGTATGTCCCCATCTAAATCTCAACTTCAATTGTATCTCCTAGAATTCCCAGGTATTGTGGGAGGAACCCAGTGGGAGGTAATTGAATCCTGGGGGCCAGTCTTTCCTGTGGTATTCTCACGATAGTGAATAAGTCTTACAAGATCTGATGGGTTTATCAGGGGTTTCTGCTTTTGCCTCCTCCTCATTTTTCTCTTGCCGCCACCATGTAAGAAATGCCTTTCACCTCCCACCTTGATTCTGAGGCCTCCCCAGCTGTGTGGAACTGTAAGTTCAATTAAACCTCTTTTTGTTCCCAGTTTCATATATGTCTTTATCAGCAGCATGAAAACAGGCTAATACAATGGCCAAGATCCAAAGGGCCAGAAGTGTAAAGAGCACCAAATCTAGGGGTTTAGTGTCAAGGTCAAGTTCAGAAAAAAGGCAGCTAATATAAGAAAAGGAAGACTATAAGCAAGGCAGAATGAAATGTGGTAGAGGGGTGCAAAAAGGGAGAGAAAGGAATGGAGTTTCTGAAACATTTTCTAGAATATAATTTAATGACTTGTTACAGGAACTGAAGAGGTGTTGGTGGCAAATGCTGCATGTGGGTGAGCACAGATTAAAGGGTCTGGGATAAAGCAGGCAGGTAAGAGGGAGGTCAGTTATTATCTCAGCCAAGGCTGGTTTTAAACTTCTGTGGTTCAGCTTTTAACCCAGTATGGGGAACTTCCCACCTCTTTCCCTTTCCCACCAAAAGCAAAGTCCTTGTGTGGATGTTCTGGTCATGGCAATTTTGGTGAGGAGTCCACCATGGTAATCATATGGGGAGTAAGCCTGAAGGAACTTCACTCTGCTGAGCAGACCATGGGTGGAGTCCAGTCTGCATTGGTGTGGACAGGAAGTATGACTGGTTTGGTCTCTGTGTATAGACAAAGGGGTTCTCTAGTAAGTCTGTGTCTCTGAGATTTAGCCTCTTATTCACGGGCCCTTAAACAGTTCCCCTCTTTTTATGTTTTTTTGTTTGTTTTCTTTCTTTCTCTCTCTCTCTCTCTCTCTCTCTCTCTCTCTCTTTCTTTTTGAGACAGGGTCTCACTCTATCACACAGGCTGGAGTGCAGTGGCACAGTCTCAGCTTACTGCAGCCTTGACCTCCCTGGGCTCAAGCAATCCTCCCATTTCAGCCTCCCAAGTAGGTGGGACTATAGGCGTGCACCACCATACTCTGCAAATTTTGTTTATTTTTGAAGAGATAAGGTCTCACTATATTTCCCAGGCTAGTCTCCAGCTCCTGGACTTAATCAATCACCCACTTTGGCCTGCCAAAGTACTGAGATTACTAGGGTAAGAGACGATGCCCGCCTTGGTGGTCCTGTCTGAGATCTGCCCACCCTGCTCCTCTTGAGCAATGATGCAAAGCCTTCTTAGGCCTCTTCTCCAGGATTAACTCCAGATTCCCAAAGGGTCCTCTGGTAAGCCCCTCCCATGGGAAACCCTTCTGATGGGACAAGCCCTCCTCCCCTACTTCTTTTTCCTCTCTGAGGCATTGCTTGTCTTCCTTCACATTCCTTTTTTTTCCTGTGACACTTTCAACAGATCTTGAGAATTTAGAAATTAGTTTACTAATTAAAACTGAAAACTTCACATTCCTTGAGGGAAGGGAGAGCTTAACTCCACATCCTCCCTGGCAGTGAGGTGGAACATTCGCATTCCACCTTTCCACTGCAGACAAGCAAGGGAAGACAGGTTTCCATAGGGAGCAGTCAGAAAGTTCATAAGCTACCACAAAATGTTCACATGAAAGGGATCAAAGGCCTTTAGAGGAGAACCAGACATCCTCAAACCAGGAACAAAACCAAGTTTGGACTTAGAGCTAGAAGCAGGGGTGGGGAGCTACACAGATAGGAAGTGCAACACAGAGAGGAGAAAAGTTAAACAGCATATATTTGTCTTCTCCACTGTATTATAAATTCCTCAATGGCAGGGATCATATCTGACTTTCTGTTCTCAGCATCTAGTAGTTATTAACACATAGTATTGTGAGCCTTGGTATTAGGCAAAAACAATCAGACAAACAAACAAAACATAATAAATGCTCAATAAGTATTTGTGAAATGAATTAAATTGACCAAACTGTTTTGATGGTAGGAATTTATACATATGTTCAAATCCCCAGGCTGCCTTAAAATTCCTATTATCTCAGATAACTTTTGGGGATTCAAGAGTTCATTGATATACTTTTTTTTTTTTTTTTTTTTTTGGAGACAGAGTTTCACTCTGTCACCCAGCCTGGAGTGCAGTGGTGCGATCTCATCTTACTGCAACCTCTGCCTTCTGGGTTCAGGCGATTCTGATGCCTCAGCCTCCCGAGTAGCTGGGATTACAGGCGCTAGCCACAATGCCTGGCTAATTTTTGTATTTTTAGTAGAGACAGGGTTTCACCATATTGGCCAGTCTGGTCTTGAACTCCTGACCTCAAGTGATCCACCTGCCTCGGCCTCCCAAAGTGCTGGGATTACAGCCATGAGCCACCTAACATACATTCATTTAATGTTTCAATGCATCTTGAAACATTAATTGAGATTCCCCAATCTTTTGGGGATTCAAAATATATTGAAACATTAAATGAACGTTTATCAGTGAAGGTCCTGAGAACTAGGAGAAAGACAAAGCAAAATAGGCAGAAAAGTACCTTGGTGTAGAAAAATAAAGTAAGTGGTGACTCTTTTATTCCAAAGGTTGTTGCCTTTTAATACAACTCTACTTGATCTAACTAGAGCACAGCTAGAAATATAGAATAAATAATGTTTATCTCCAAAAAGCATTTTTTATCAAAATGATGCAGGCAATGGGCCAGGAACTACAAAAAGGAAAATGTCACATAGGTTCTGGGGTCTGACTGGTGTGGAGAATCAATCACTTTGCTAAGGCTCAGTCTGGTCAGCATAAGGATTTGTGTTGTGGGAATATTGTTTTGTTTTTCTCTTTATTTCATCCTTCTGTCCATTTTTCTCACGCTCTTCTATTTCCCTTAGCTTCCGAGGCCACCTCTAGTTCTATTCTCCACTTCCCCATCTTCAATGACCTAATATGAAATGTCATCACGTTAATCTCGTTAACTCTCACATGTCCTGTTCAATCTGTCGAAGTATAGATAGTCATCCTGCAGTTCCTTCTGGAAGGAGGGGTCAAAAGATGAAACTGACCTACTTCTGGCCACTCCAGGCCCGTGCAGGACAACTTTGCTGTTTATTCTAAATGCACTCTTTCTATTAGACCATGCACCATGCCGTATCGTAATTACTTGTTTACTTATAGTGAATGTCACCATCGTTTGCTTCTTTGCTATTTAAAGGCAAGAAATGTTTTCTTTAAATCTTCAAATTTAGCACAGTGTCTGACATACAGTAAGTATTTAATAAATAAGTAAAAGGGATGGAGGGAAGAGAGAAGGAGGGAGCAAAGGAAAAAAGGAAGGAACAAAGGAGGAGGAAAACAGTTAATTAGTTGGGAAATTCTATCCAAAAAAGAGAGTAAAATTCAATACTAGATGATTTGTGGAAACCAATTATTAATAGTCACTCTTACAACAAAATCACTGTAACTGCTTCTCAACCTGGCCACTTGAAGTGACCTGGCTAATTAGGGAGCATATGTTGAGTTAGGTCAGAGAGACTAACATCATAAGATCATGATATGTTGCAGCCTGCAGAGTAAGGTAGGAAATTTAAGCAATTATTTATTTTTGTTTTTTTAAGGGTCCTTGATTCTACAAATACAACCATCAACAACAAACACTAAGCTGAACTAACCAAATAACAAACTTCATTTTGTTTTCAGGCAACTTAAGGGAAGTTTTGTTTTTGACTTTGTAGCTGCATTTCTCTAGTTCTCTTATTTCTCTTTGTACAAATAATGATTATCTTAATGACTGCCTTCCTCACAAATAATCCTTTGAAAATGATCCACTTTAGGCTGGGCTCGGTGGCTCACACCTGTAATCCCAGTACTTTGGGAGGCTGAGGCGGGTGGATCACCTGAGATCAGGAGTTTGAGACCAGCCTTGTCAACATGGCAAAACCCTGTCTCTACTAAAAATACAATAAGCTGGATGTGGCGGCACTCGCCTGTAGTCCCAGCTACCCAGGAGGCTGAGGCAGGAGATTCACTTGAGCCCAGGAGGCGGAGGTTGCAGCGAGCAGAGATCGCAACATTGCACTCCAGCCTGGGTGACAGAGTGAGACTCTATCTCAAACGAAAAGAAAAGAAAAGAAAAGAAAAGAAAAGAAAAGAAAAGAAAAGAATAGAAAAGAAAAGAAAAGAAAAGAAAAGAAAAGAAAAGAAAAGAGAGAGGGAGGGAGGGAGGGAGGGAGGAAGGAAGGAAGGAAGGAAGGAAGGAAGGAAGGAAGGAAGGAAGGAAGGAAGGAAATGATTCACTTTAAATAAATTAGTTTATTGAATTAGAAGAGGAGATTTTCCCAAAAAAAAAACTACTTTGGTAAAATAAATAACTTTCTGTCTTTAAATCAAAGTATTGTTCGAGGAAACATGGGTATTGTGAATCCTGGGGCCACTGAGACTAAGTATTCTTATTGACTTCTTATCGGATTGACACCTTGAATGTCTTTATTATAATGTCCCCTTCTCTCTCCCAGCCAAGAAATCATGCAAGCTGATCTCAACCCCTAACCTCCATTGACCCCCATGACATCTGGGAGAAAAGCAAGGAAAAGAGGAAGTACTGGAGGCTGAGCTGTAAGTGAAAGATACTGTATTACTTAAATGATAACAATTTAACAGAAGGATCCTGAGATACAGTTAGTGACAAAATTAAGTTCAACCCGGTTGCTGCTACTGAGGAACACTATATTCCCTAGAGAAGAAGATTTTTAAAGCTACATATAGGGTTTAAAATGTTTGGTCCCACCACACTTATGTACCTGCATCAAAATAATTATTAAAAAAAGACAAGTAGATTTTAGGCACTAAATGCTTATAGGCTGTAACACTTGTTGATAGTACCCAAATTATTAGACATGGTCAGGCTTTCTTTGTGCAGTGGATTTACAGAACAGTAACAACTTGAAGACTAGAAGGAAATGGATACTATAGATGATAATGACATGTTGTAAATAATTGTTTATACCTTAATAAAGGATCTCCTCCTGGTTGTTTAAATTATCTGCACAATAAGCAAGAACAAACATAAATAATCCAGATTTTAATTGATTATGTTTGTCTTTGATAATAGTTGCCAGTTGTTAAATACCACTTAGATAACAATTTTGACATATGTTATCTCTTATGGTTACTCTGACCAAATAAGGCATCCCTTTTTACAGAAGAAGAAAATGAAGCTAAGAGAGATTAAACTTGCCCTGGATTATTCAGCTAATAATTTCCAGAATCAGGCTTCAAACCCAGGTGTATTTTACCTCAAACTAGGACCATTCTGTTTCTCTTTCAACTTGTTGCCTTCTTATTGTTACAGCCAATCAAAATTTATATTCGTTTTTACTTTCCACAGTGTTAGTTAAGATTGTCAGCAGAGACAACCACCAAGAGTTCTTGGAAATTGAAATATGGACAACAAAGCATGCCATAGTTTAAACTGGAAATAGGCACAGTGGCTCACACCTGTAATCCCAGCACTTTGGGAGGCCGAGGTAGGTGGATCGCCTGAGGTCAGTAGTTCGAGACCAGCCTGACCAACATGGAGAAACCCTGTCTCTACTAAAAATACAAAATTAGCCTGGTGTGGTGGCACATGCCTGTAATCCCAGCTACTCGGGAGGCTGAGGCAGGAGAATTGCTTGAACCTGGGAGGCAGAGGTTGCGTGCAGTAAGCTGAGATCACACCATTGCATTTCAGCCTGGGTAACAAGAGCAAAACTCTGTCTCAAAAAAAAAAAAAAAAAAAAAAAGGGAATTAGACTTTACAAAGCAAATAACCTATAGCTCTAAGCACCACAAAGGGTTATGAAACATATAACAATGTAAAATATTTTCACGGCAGGACCATGGGAAGTTAAAGAAAATAGTGAAGGTTATAGAAGTAGCACAAAGGTCAGGTTACTTGTTGTTGTTGTTGTTAATAGTTTGAAAAGATCAAGTGTTTGGAGATGATCCTATCCAAGTGCAAAGTTTTTGCTTTTGAAACACTACTAATGGTAAGCAACATGCATTTAGCTTTTCCTACAACTACATCTGCATGTTTCAGTCCCACTATTATAAAGACAAAGAAGAAACCACTTTGACTTTTTTCAGGTTAAAAATTCAAAGTCCTGAAAGCACATGCAATTGAGAATATTTACAAAGGAAACTTGGAGGAAAATTGCCTTGCATACGGTAGATAAGTCATAACTTTGTTGGTTTGATTTCTATTGGAAATCAAAGGAAAATGCTTTTTCAATTTTTGGTTAATCTCTCCTGATAATTTTATTTAGACAAAAAGTTGATTTATTTTTCCTCTACCAACAGTTTCATAAAGGTTTCCATGCCTTTGCTCCTGTTGAATCTAATGCTAATACGAGATCTTAAATTTATCTGGCATTCTCTATTTCATGATTAAACCACTGATTTGCAACTGCAACATCCAAAAAATAATAAGTTTATGATTCTCTCCTAGTTAGGTAATGGAAATATATCCCATGAGTAATATTGCCTCATGTGGTTTCTAGAGAATACAGTTGTTTTTCTTAAGTTAATCTTATTGTATCATTTATATTAATGACTTCAGAAGAGGAAAATATATAAGATTCATAGTTGAGGACACAAAACTTGCTACAAAAGATATAACAAAGAAATAAATATACAATGTCAAATAAATGGATGCATTTTATATGTAAATATATGTATATAACATGTAATACATATATAGTAATTATACAATGCATTTATTTGATATATTTGATTATATGACATATAGTCATACATACACATATATAGGATGTAATGTGTATCTATTTATATGTATAACACATCCATTTATTTGACATTGTACATGCTTTTGTGTGTATTTTAAACAAATGATGTTAAGAAGGATATTCACTGAAATGTTAATAGAGGTTGCCTGTGGATGGTGGGATTACAGGTAATTTTTATTTTTTATTTTCTAAGTTATTTTGAGTTTTTACAATAAACCTGTTTATTTTTACAAAAATGATAGATTTCTCAAAAATAAAAGACAGAAATTATAATTACAGGTAATAAATTACACTCCATCCTAAATTCTACATCAAACAAGAAGCATACATTAAACACCTGGATACCATGTTGTTCTGAGACAGAGTCTTGCTCTGTCACCCAGGCTGGAGTGCAGTGGTGCAATCTCAGCTCACTGCCTCCTGGGTTCAAGCGATTCCCATGCCTCAGCTTCAAGTAGTTGGGATTACAGGCATGTGCCACCACGCCTGGATAATTTTTGTATTTTTAATAGAGACTGGGTCTCACCGTGTTGTCCAGGCTGGTATCAAACTCCTGACCTCAAGTGATCCACTCACCTTGACATCCCAAAGTGTTGGGATTACAGGTGTGAGCCACCGCACCTGGCCCCAACTCCAAGTCTGTCTTTATGAGAACACGACGCAGATAATTCAACAGCAACTATTCTTAGCAATTTACCATCATGGTGTCTGCCCAAAGCATCATTCTTGATTTTTATACAAACAAAAATCATCTTTCTGTTTGCATACTTAACGTGTTTATGTAACATTTAATCCAATTATAATAATTACAATAATAAGTATAAGAGGATGGTAAGCACCAGCCAGCTCAACTAATGGGAGCAGAAGTGTGTAGGTGGCTGGCTTAGATCGGGTTTCCCAGGAAACCTGATGGAGATTTGGAGATAAGAGGTTCACTGGTAATTGTCAGGAACAACACTCATAAGGAAGGGAAGAAAGTCCAAAATTGGGCAGAGGGAAAACTGTAATGTGGTAGCAATGGAGGCCCACACCAATCCCTGGAAGATCTCTGAAGCTGAAATGACTCTTCAAAGTTGTCCCAAAACAAAATTGTCCCTTGTCCTAGGAGACAAGGACCTTTAGTCTCCTAAATCCACTGACCAGTCATTGGATGTGGGCTGCCCCTGTGGCAGGGGTATAACTTGAGTAAGACAACTTCCTTCTCCCGAGGGCAATTCCTGGAGAGGGATTCAGCTGTGGGGCTTTGACATCTCAATACTTTCAGTGGCTAAAAATATGAGTGCCTCAGTCCTGGCGCGTGTGGTAATCTGGATTTCATACCACAGTCAGCAGCCACCACAGCCCGTGCTTGCACCACACATGCTTTCTATATTTACTCCATATGGGAATAACTCTCCTAGCATTCTGATTGGTCTCATTTCCTGGAAACTGTTACAAGAGGAAGGTTAGTGGAATGAACTACATTTGCCACCCCTGCAGCTCATGGCAAGGCCACCTCTGATCCTCACTGTCTCCTTTCTGCTTCTCATTCTACATCCCCCTCACCCTTAGCCAACACCTCTGCTGCCCTAGGTGGCTGTTCTTGCAGGGTGACCCAGACTCTCATCTCCCTGGTGGTCTGAGTCCCTTGTCACCACACCCTTCTCAGACTATGGCAGTTACACTTATCCATTTACCAACAACACTGAACAGGGCAGTGTTAAAGAAAAAGTTATTCAATGACATTTGTTAAAGCATGGTAAAGCAGACTTATCCAGAACCATTGAGAGAAGCATAGGAACCACTGCAATCAGATTTTTCAGTAAGGCAAAGAGATTGGGCTCAACTCCAAATGCAGCTTGGGCAAGTGGGAATTTATAGCCAAGGAGTAGGGTGGGGCTCAGTGGATGGAAATTACTTAGAGGAAACATCAAGGGTAAGCGGGATTCTCTGGCTAAATCGACTGAACAGGATTCTTGCTAAAGTCAGAGCAGGATGATCAGACATCACCTGGGGAGAAAGTGGAAGATGAGGAACAGGATCAGCTTTCCAGGTTGATCAGATTGATCAGATTGATCAGAATCAGCTTTCCAGGTTGGTCAGATCGAGGTTGATCAGATATTGAGGGTTGGGGGTTCTTGCTAAACTGACTTAGCAGGTTCTTTGCTGAAACTGGATTTTACAAGGAAGTGCACAGATGGGCCTAGGAGAAGTTTTAGGAGCCTGACTAAAGTTTGGCCAAGCCAAAAATTTTTATCAGGGGCAACAAGAGATACCAATCCCAATAGATCTCTTAGGTTTTTAACTTACTCTTTTCTGCCTCAATTGTGTAAAGTAAGTGTTATTTCCTTCTGATGAGTAAATTCAATTACCTTCAGGTGTGTTAATTATTTTGTTCCCTATTAAGGAGCCCTTAGTAACGGGACTGCATTTGTGGCTGAAAGTTTAATGGGACTAGTAATAAGCCTCATAGTGGAAGCACTCTTCTTTGACAACTAGGACCTCCAGAGGCCCAAAGCCCAGGACTGAGGGGACAGGAAGGGGTCTCCAAGTGGGTCACTCCTAACAAAGGCAAATGGGGCCAATCTAACGTTCACCACTTGGTTCCCTGTCTCATAGAGAGCCCACTGATCGGGGACACTGTAGCATATACAGTCATTAATTTAGGGTCCTCTCTTGGCAGAGTATCATCTCCAAGCTGACACACAGCTACACCTTCAAAAGACCATTCTATCACTCTCCTGGCCAGCACCTTCCATGGGGGTATGTGAGAGGTCCCATGGTCATATGTCCACTGATGTACATGTAAGCCACCTACAGCAGCAGAGGTGTTGGCTGAGGGCGAGGGGATCTAGAATGAGGAGTAGAAAGGAGACAATGAGGATCAGTTGTGGCCTTGCCATGATCTTCCAAACTGTCTCCTTCCAAGAACCTGACCAACCAGCCAAACTCTTTGTTACTGTCCCTGGGTTTAAAGTATATTCTCATCTTGGGCCACCTCTCATTGATGTGAATGGGGTCTCTTGTTCTAAAGCAATATTACACAGACTCCAGGTTGATGATATAAACATTCTGCTAAAACACCCTCCGATAGTGGTGCCGGCTGAGGCCCTGTGGGCAGAAAAGCAAACATATGCCCAGAATATATTTGATTATAGTAAAGATAAATCAACTAGTCACCAAGTATCCGATTGGTTTCCTTGAGGAATGATCCTGTGTTCAGAACTGAACTTGGGTCTCGTTGCTGGCGGGTTGGACATACGGCCTTGGTAAGTGGGAATCTACGGTGTGGGGCCCATGCATAGCTTCCATTGCTGCTGCAAAAGCCATTCAGTTCCTGAAGCCAGTGTGCCAACATGGGGGTGGCTGATTGCAGGGGCTGCCTGACAGCAACTGGACAGGTCATTTTGTCTACTTGGTTGTCTTGTGCCTTCTCTCTACTTGGTTGCCTTGGGTGTGAATATGTAGTACAAAGATATTCCCATTTCATGTCCTTTCCATAGGCTCAACCACATGCTTTCCCCCCAGACATCCTCCACTCTGATCTTCCAAACTGTCTCCTTCCAAGCCCCTGACCAACCAGCCAAACCCTTTGTTACTGTCCCTGGGTTTAATGTATATTCTTATCTTGGGCCACTTCTCATACACAAAGTGAATGACTAAGTGCCTTAACTGAAACCCTCCCCAGTAAATTTCCCCTCACTAATGTTCTTTAGGCCCCCCACACAAGTTGGGCTAACCCAATTTTTAACTCTTCTGTTCTGTAGAAGACACTCCTAAGAGAATAAAGAGGCAAGCCACAGACTTTAGAAAATACTTGCAAATCACGTCTAACCAAAAGGAACTTGTATAAACAATGTATAAAGGATATTCAAAACTCAAAAATAAGAAAACAAAGAACTCAATACAGGCCAGGCACAGTGGCTCATGCCTGTAATCCCAGCACTTTGGGAGGCTGAGGCCAGTGGATCACTTGAGGTCAGGAGTTCAAGACCAGCCAGGCCAATATGGTGAAACCCGTCTCTACTAAAAATAAAAAAATTTAGCCAGATTTGATAGTACAGGCCTGTAATCCCAGCTACTTGGGAGGTTGAGGTAAGAGAATCGCTTGAACCCAGGAGGCGGAGGTTGCAGTGAGCTGAGATTGTACCACTGCACTCTGGCCTGGGCAACAGAGTGAAACTCTGTCTCAAAACAAACAAACAAAAACAAAACCAAGAAAACCCACAATATAAAATGGGAAAAATTTTGAATAGACAGTTCACCAAAGAAGATATTCAGATGGCAAGTAAGTACATGAAATGGTGATCGTTTGTCTTAGAGAAATGCAAATTTAAATCACAGTGAGATGCCACTACACACCTATTGGAATGACATTAGAATGGTTTATGAGGTTGTGTTCAACAAAACTAAAATGCGGATGCATTTCTGATGGGAATGCAAAATGGTACAGCCATTCTGAAAAAATGACATTTAAAAAATAAAGTTAAACACATGTTAAGCATTCACCAAACAATCCCACTCCTAGATATTTTATTAATAATCACCCCAAATTGGGAGTAACCCCAATGTCCTTCAATTAGTGAATGGATAAGCAAACTGTAATCATCCATACAACAGAAGGCTATTCAGTGCTTAAACCACTGATGCAAGCAAGAACATGGGACAATCTCAAATGCATTAATCCATGTGAAAAAACATCCAGACTTAAGAGGGTACATACTACATGATTCCATGTATATGACATTTTTGGCAGAAGAATAGGAACAGCAAACAAATCAGTGGTTGCGGGGGCGCTGAGGGTGGAGACTGGAGCTTAGTACAAAAGGGCAGCACAAAGGAATTTTTTTGGATTGTGGAATCTATATCTTGAGTTTGGTGGTGGCTGCATGACTGTTTGCATTTGTAAAATTTTACTGTATGTAATTTATTTATTTTAAAAATGATATTAGAGATTTTCAGTTAAAAAACAGCTGATGCATTTGCTGGCAGTAACCAACTAGTAGTTTTATCTGAAAACCAGCATTTTAAAATCTATAGCTATATAATATAGACCACCTGTATTAAAATAGCTTTCTCATGATGTCACTTTTAAAACTGATATTACTAAAAATGTATAGGAAAGATTAGACTTGAACTCAAAGGGCCAATGTGTTACATCGTATTTCTTTACCTTTGTAATTGGAAATACGAATTTGAGTGACAGATCTAGAGAATAATATAATACATTGTAAAACTGTTAGCCCTCTACCACTCAGTCCACCCAGTATCCATCTGGGAACTGAGGAGGCAGGCTCCTCCTCTTGCAGGCTTCCCTGTCTTTTTGAGTTCCTGCTTCCATGGGGAGTATGTATTTGGAGGGGCTCTCACACAAGCGCACTGCTTCTCATAGACTGATGACATCTAGGACTCTGGCTCCATCCGGGGAATTGTGTCTGCAGGTTGAGGCAGTAGTTGCTGGCAGTAAGGTCCATTCAGCTGCCTCCTAGTAAGCCCATAAGGAAAGGGGTCTGACTTTATTATTTTTCTTTAGAATGTGTGGTACTTGTGACTTTTGGTCTTCCCCTTGGCCTTGGTTGTCAATGAGAAAACTACTCCATGTCCTGTTACATTAGGAAAGCCTCATAGAGCAATAGAATCATTGGAAGATTCCCTCTCAAAATCTAATAACGCATATGTTGTGGCCAATTCAGTTATTTGGCCAGGGGTAGGGGGAAGGAGTGCATGAAGGAATCAAGGGTGCCAGCAGAGTACCCTGGACATAATGACAACAAGGTCCCTGAACTATATGATCACTGAGAACAAGACCATGGAGTTTGTTTTACAATGGCACAAGATGCTTAAAGTATATTTTTGAATACATTAATTATGTGCTGGTATTAAGGAGAACCTGAAAGTTATAAGGAGCATATTAGTCCGTTCTCATGCTGCTAATAAAGACATGCCCAGGACTGGGTAATTTGTAAAGGAAAGAGGTTTAATTGACTCACAGTTTAGCATGGCCAAGGAGACCTCAGGAAACTTACAATCATGGCAGAAGGGGAAGCAAACATATTGTTCTTCACATGGTGACAAGGAGAAGTGCCAAGCAAAAGGGGAAAAACCTCTTATAAAATCATTAGAGCTCATGAGCACTCACTCACTATCACAAGAACAGCATGGAGGTAACTGCCCCCATGATTCAACTGCCTCCCACTGGGCCCTCCAGCAACATGTGGGGATTATGGAAACTACAATTCTAGATGGGATTTGGGTGGGGACACAGCCAAATCATATCATTCTGCTGCTGATCCCTTCCAAATCTCAAGTCTTCACATTTAAAAACACAATCTATGCCTTTCCAACAGTCTCCCAGTCTTAACTCATTCCAACATTAAACCAAAAGTCCATAGTCCAAAGTGTCACCTGAGACAAGGGAAGTCCCTTCTGCCTATGAGCCTGTAAAATCAAAAGCAAGTTAGTTACTTCCTAGATACAATGAGGGTACAGTTATTAGGTAAACACGCCAGTTCCAAATGGGAGAAATTGGCCAAAATGAAGGGGCTACAAGCCCCATGCAAGTCCGAAATTCAGCAGAACAGTCAAATCTTAAAGCTCCAAAATGATCTCCTTTGACTCCAGGTCTCACATCCAGGTCACACTGATGCAACAGGTGCATTCTCATGGTCTTGGGCAGCTCCACCCCTGTGGCTTTGCAGGGTACAACTCCTCTCCTGGCTGCTTTCACGTGTTGGCATTGAGTGTCTGTGACTTTTCCAGGCACATGGTGCAAGCTGTCAGTGGATCTACCATTCTGGGGTCTGGAGGATGGTGCCCCTGTTCTCACAGCTCCAGTAGGCAGTGCCCCAGTGGGGTCTCTGTGTGGGGGCTCCCACCCCACATTTCCCTTCTGCACTGCTCTAGCAGAGGTTCTCCATCAGGGCATCACCCCTGCAGCAAAATTTTGTCTGGGCATCTAGGCATTTCCATACATCCTCTGAAATCTAGGGGGAGGTTTCCAAACCTCAGTTCTTGACTACTGTGTACCCACAGGCTCAACACTATGTGGAAGATGCAAAGGCTTAGTTCTTATGCCCTCTGAAGCCACGGCCTGAGCTGTACCTTGGCCCCTTTTAGCCACAGCTGGAGTGGCTGGGATGCAAGGCACCAACTCCTTACGCTGCACACAGCAGGGCGGCCGTTGGCTCAGCCCATGTAACCATTTTTCCCTCCTAGGTTTCTGGGCCTGTGATGGGAGGGGCTGCCACA
The DNA here is from genome assembly GCF_049350105.2 of Macaca mulatta. Lineage (NCBI taxonomy): Eukaryota > Metazoa > Chordata > Mammalia > Primates > Cercopithecidae > Macaca > Macaca mulatta. Next base: position 44,101,683 of record NC_133409.1, on the reverse strand, counting down.
AAGGTCTCTGACATACCCTGGAAACACTTTCCCTATTGTCTTGGTGATTAACATTAAGATCCTTGTAATATACGCAAATTTATGCAGTGGTCTTGAATTTCTCCCCAGAAAATGGGGTTTTCTTTTCCATTGCTGCAAATTTTCCAAACTTTTGTGCTCTGCTTCCTCTTGAACACTTTGCCACTTATAAATTTCTTCTGCCAGTTGCCCTAAATCATCTCTCTCAAGTTCAAAGTTCCACAGATCTCCAGGGCAGGGGCAAAATGCCACCAGTCTCTTTGCATAGGAAGAGTGACCTTTACTCCAGTTCCCAAAAATTTATACATCTCCATCTGATACCACCTCAGCCTGGAATTTATTGTCCAGATTATTATCAGCATTTTGGTCAAAGCCATTCAACAAGTCTCTAGGAAGTTCGAAACTTTCCCACATCTTCCTGTCTTCTGAGCCCTCCAAATTTCTAGGAGGTTCTAAACTTTCCCACATTTTTCTGTTTTCTTCTGAACCCTCCAAACTTTTCCAACCTCTGCCTGTTACCCACTTCCAAAGTCACTTCCACATTTTCAGGTATCTTCACAGCAGCACCCCACTCTTTGCAGTACCAATTTATCGTATTAGTCTGTTCTCATGCTGCTAATAAAGACATACCCAAGACTGGGTAGTTTATAAAGGAAAGAGGTTTAATTGACTCAGTTCAGCATGACTGGGGAGGCCTCAGAAAACTTACAATCATGGTAGAAAGGGAAGCAAACACATCCTTCTTCACATGGTGGCAGCAAGAAGTGCTGAGCAGAAGGGGAAAAGCCCCTTATAAAACCATCAGATCTCCTGAGAACTCATTCACTAACATGAGGACAGCATGGGGGCAACCGCCCCCATGATTCTGTTACCTCCCAATGGGTTCCTCCAATGACACATGGGAATTATGGAAACTACAATTCAAGATGAGATTTGGGTGGGGACCCAGCCAAATACAAAGGATCAAGTTTTTTGTTTTTTTTTCGAGACGGAGTCTTGCCTTGTCACCCAGGCTGGAGCACAGCGGTGTGATCTTAGCTCGCTGCAACCTCTGCCTCCCGGGTTCAAGCAATTCTCCTGACTTAGCCTCCCTAATAGGTGGGATTACAGGTGCACACCACCATGCCCAGTTAAATTTTTTTGTAATTTTAGTAGAGACAAGTTTTCGCCATGTTGGCCAGGCTGGCCTCGAACTTTTGACCTCAGGTGACCCACGGCCTCAGCCTCCCAAAATGTTGAGACTATAGGTGTGAACCATTGTGCCCAGGGTAGGGTGCATGCTTATTTCAGGACTGGAACGTGAGAGTGAAAGGACAGCCTGTTATGGACTGAGAAAGAAGGTTCAGAGTTCTAGAACTTGGAAGTGAAGTGATCCTATAATTACTTTGGGTTGCTAAAGAGGAGTGGTGCTGCGAGGTCAGGAAATTGAGACCATCCTGGCTAACACGGTAAAACCCTGTCTCTACTAAAAATACAAAAAATTAGCCGGGCGTGGTGACGGGCGCCTGTAGTCCCAGCTACTCGGGAGGCTGAGGCAGAAGAATGGCATGAACTGGGGAGGCGGAGCTTGCAGTGAGCCGAGATCGCGCCACTGCACTCCAGCCTGGGTGACAGAGCGAGACTCCGTCTCAAAAAAAAAGAAAAAAAAAAAAGAGAAGTGGTGCTGGAGGTTGCTAAGGTTAAGGGTGCAAAACTAGGAGGAGATTAGAAGACAACAGGTCCTTCGATAGCAACATTGTTTCATTATAACGTTGACGAGAAAAAATAAATCCACTCCCTGTTGGGACCACTGCCTGGTAGGGACCAGTGCCTGTGTGAAGTCTGCATGCTCTCCCTATGTCTGCGTGGGTTTTCTCTGAATCCTCAGGTGTCCTTCCACATCCCAAAGATGTGCACATTAGGTAAGTCAGGGTGTCTAAATGGTCCCAGTCTGAGTGAGCATGGATATATGTATGTGTGTGTGTGTGTGTGTGTGTGTGTGTGTGCGCGCACGCACCCGGTGATGCAATCACATCCTAGACAGGAGCTGGCGCCTACCTGTCCCATGAGCCACTGGGATAGGCTCCTGCTACCCACAACCCCGAACTGGAATACATAGGTAGGAAAATGAATGAATATAAGTGACTGAAAAATAAAAATGTGTAAAGCATATGATGATCATACATATGCAAAACAGTAAACAAAGTGGTGCTAGAGAGCTCAGCAAGCCACCATGTTTGTGATGATTTTGAACTTCACTTTGCAGACATTTATTCCTTGATTTAACCCACCACAAGGACAACCGTCGTAACTCACTAGTACAGCAAAAATAGGGTAAGGAGTTATTTTTTTTTATTAATCATTTTGGTTGCATGTGTAGCTTACATTTACTTAATTAAATGTTTAATATTAGAAGTGTTTTGGTCTCGATTTAGAAATTTGGTGATTTTCTGACCAGAAATATGCCATAGGAACTTAACTCTTGTTTGTAGCAAATTATCAATTAGCCTGTGATAAAATTGGTTTCATGATACCATAACCAAGTGCAGGCTTGGCTGCATGCCCCTTGCCAACCCAATAACAAGGATGAAGTGCAGTGAAAGGAAAGTGGCTTTCTTTTTCTTTTTTTTTTTTTTTGAGACGGAGTCTCACGCTGTTGCCCAGGCTGGAGTGCAGTGGCGCGATCTCGGCTCACTGCAAGCTCCGCCTCCTCGGTTCACGCCATTCTCCTGCCTCAGCCTCCTGAGTAGCTAGGACTACAGGCGCCTGCCACCGCGCCCGGCTAATTTTTTGTATTTTTAGTAGAGACGGGGTTTCACTGTGGTCTCGATCTCCTGACCTTGTGATCCGCCCGCCTCGGCCTCCCAAAGTGCTGGGATTACAGGCTTGAGCCACCGCGCCCGGCGGCTTTTTCAAAGCTAGCAGTGGGGAAACAGCCAGCTTACACACCTCTGGAAACTGCTTCAAAAGCCTGGGTTGAAGGCAGAGGTTTCAAAAAGGGAAGCTCGATATGGGAGACATGCAGGAGTTGTGCCAGGAGCAGGGGTTGTGGTGTCTTGCTTCAATGCCTATCTTGAGTTATGGTCCATCTAAAATGCAGGCTGGCGTCATCTCGCCTGTGGCCAGGCTGCAGAGTATCTACCTTGAGGCAATCTTTAAGTGGGGGACAATTCTGCAGCTGGGCCTTTGTGCCTAGCTCATTTTAAATTAGCCCCTGGAATTTTTAAGAAGCATACAGTTACATAAATGTGCATTGGGTAAGGGAGTACCTTGTGGGAAATGGAGGGGAGTGGAGTTTCAAAGTATGTTTCAAGGCTATATTTTAAGACTAAAGAGAAAAGGTTTCTACGGTTTGTTTCAAGGTTACATCTTGAGACTGATAAGAAAGGAGAAAAGAAAAAATGTTTTGTTTTGAAGCTAAACTACTCGGTTACAATACTTTGTTTTGCTTAAAATTAGTTTCCAAGGACCTATCCACAGTAACATTAATTGAGGACTTACTGTATTGAATGGCTTATCACATCAATGTCGAAACTGATGCTTTCATTCATTCAACAAATTATTATTGATACGCATTATGTGTCACATACTGGGTTTTGGCAATGAAGAAATATTTCTCTCCCCTCCCCTCCCCTCCCCTCCCCTCCCCTCCCTTCTCTTCCCTTCCCTTCCCTTCCCTCCCTCCTCTCTTCCCTTCCCTTCCTTTCTTCCTTTCCTTTCCTTTCCGTTCCCTCTCCCCTCCCCTCCCCTCCCCTCCCCTCCCCTTCCCTTTTTTCTTCTTCTTCTTTTTGATACAGAATCTCATTCTGTCACCCAGGTTGGAGTGCAGTGGCACAATCACTGCTCACTGCAGCCTCTATCTCCTGGGCTCCAGTGATCCTCCCACCTCAGCCTCCCAAGTAGTTGGGACCACAGGTGCACACCATCATGCCTGGTTATTTTTGCATTTTTGGTGGAGATGGTGTTTCACCGTGTTACCCAGCCTGGTCTTGAACTCCTCAGCTCAAGCAACCCACCCACCTCAGCTTCCCGAAGTGCTGGGATTACAGGCATGAGCCACCACACCTGGCCAAGAAATATTTTCTTAATAATAAAGAAATTAGATAGGCAATACAAGGTAATGATTTTCGAGTTGAGACAGCCTGGAGTTTGAATCCCAGTTCCAGGTATTTAATAGCAACATGACTTACACAATACTTAACCCATTTTGCCTCAGCTTCCTAATCTGTCAAAAAAAAAACCCTTGTAGTACCTACTTAATAGGGTTGTTGTGATTAATGCGATAATTAGTGTAAAGCTTTAGAACAATGCCTGAAACTTAATAGCTAATTATTCAATAATTAGCTATTAAAAATGTAACAGATATATATGTAACGTCAGATAGTGACAAGTGTTATAAATAAAAAGAATTCAGGTTGGGTGCAGTGTGGCTCATGCCTCTAATCCCAGCACTTTGGGAAGCTGAGGAGGGTGAGCCCAAGAGTTTGAGACCAGTCTGGGCAACATGGCAAAACTCCGTCTCTACAAAAACCACACACACAAAATTTAGCTGGGCATGGTGGCCTGGGCCTGTGATCCCAGCCACCTGGGAGGCTGAGGTGGGAGAATCACCTGAGCTCAGGAGGTCGAGGCTACAATGAGCCAAGATTATGCCCCTGCACTCCAGCCTGGGTGACAGTGGGAGACCCTGTCTCAAAAGGAAAAAAAAAAAAAAGAATTCAGATAAGCAGATAGTGCATGGTGGGACTATTTTAGAGCAGCTGCTGCAGGAAGGCCGCTCTGAGGAGGTGACATGTAAGCAGGGACCGGAAACCATGTGAGAGAATATGCCATGCCATGGTTTGTGGAAGGACTATTTTAGATGGCAGGAACAAAGGCCCTGGGGCAGACAAGGGCTGCAAGGCCTAGGAAAGGTGGCCAAGAAAAAGATGCAAAGACAATTGTGAGCCAATCTCTACCCCTTTGTGCTCTTCCTGTTTACACCTTTGGAAGGCAGCTGTCTGGGGGGTTCTGATCACTTCCTGCAGGTGCCCTGAAAGGCCACATGAGGGGCTGCTGTAGCAAACTGAAAGTCTTAGAGATGGGAAATAAGCTTAATGGATAGTATATACTTACTTTTATCAAATACTACTAGTCAAGTCAGAAGATATTGACAGGTCTACAATCTCTTACCTTTCTTAAAAAATAGAAAGATAATAGAATGCCTGTAACTGTGTACATATTAACATTCCAGAAAGGCCTGGAGTGAAATGAATAAAAATGGACACTAAGTGGCATCCATAAAGGCTAGAAATAGCTTCATGCAAGCTTAGTTTAGATTTTGCAGGGCAGGTTTTACTTCCAAAGGGTTACAAAAAAGTCTTTGGGTTTTCAGTGCTCTTTGAATTTTGCAATTACAGATAAATGACTGGGAACCTGTAATAGTTTCCTCCTATGTGTCATTTATAGGATCCGCACTCTGGGAAACAACTTGTAGAAGACAAAATAAAAACCAAAACTCTGTGTAATTCTGCCTTAGCTACCGTCTTTGAAGTATTTTATATTTGCCAAGTATAAATTCTTAAGATATTCTACTTGAAATAGCTGAAGAATCCCCTCTCTGGGACAGGTGCAGATTAAAAGAGCGCCACTCCATGATTTTCATAAAGGAGAAAATAAGGAAGGCAGCCCCTGTGGGCAGACCTGGGCCTACATGAGTTGATAGAGTTGACGGTATAAATGTAGAGTATTAAGTTCCCAGTGACCGGAATGACCTTGTGAACAAAGAGGACAACTTTGCCAGTTTTCCCCCTCTATTCAGCATATTTCGTTTCTCAGGTAAACATGGCTTAAAGCACGAAGGAGACGAAGCCTCAATGTTGGTGTCTACGTGGAGGCTTCCCGGATAGCCTGTATGTTCATAGCCCTTCAGAACAGATGGAACTACTGCATTTATCTTCATTTGTACCAAAAAGGTACAGATAGAATGATAATAACCTGAACAAAGCTCCCCTTTCAATCCAATTATTTAGACGCTTAGGACCAGAAGCTGCGAAACATAAAAACTGCAACCCGTATCTTAGTTATCTCGGCCTTAATGAGCTGCTGGCTGTTTTCCGCTGCACCCCCCTTTCCGGGGGTCTTGCTGAGGTCTCCGCGCAGAGGGCGGCTCGGTCATCCCGCCGCCGGGCGCCGGCCACCAGGGGGCGCTGCGGCCTCCTCCCTCTCCCGGGAGCGGCCAAGCCAGCCCGGTGGGTGTTTCTCTCTCCCTCTCGCGCTCTCTCCTCCCGGCCTCACATCCGGGTCTGGAGCGCGGCTGCCGCTGTCACTGTTGGTGCGGGCGCGTCGGGGCCGGGCCGGGCGCTGTAAATGGCGGCGGAGGGAGGCGGAGCGGCGGCCACGCTCAGCCCAGATCCTCCGAAACTTTAGGTTCGAAGCCCCACAACTTTCCGGGAAGCGCCGCCGCTCCGGAGGCGTGGACGGAAGGGGAAGCCAAGGCGGGAAGTCTGGGGGAATCGGCGGAGAGCCGGGGAGACTCGAACCCGCGGCGGGGGCGGAGTCCACCAGTGCCTCGCGTCTCCGCGGCCCCCGCCTCTTTTTCTGCACCCTCCCGGCGGCCGCGGCCAGGGCCGGAGCCGCAGCCGCAGGCGCGCGCTGCGCGGATCCCGGGACTGCGCCGGGCCTCGCAGGCGGTGGCGCGCCGAGCGCAGCCGGGCTCCCTCCTCGCGACCTCTGGGCCCTGTTGCTTGGGCGCACCTGGCGCCTGTGAGGCCGGGGCCGGCGACTTCGGGAAGCTAGCAGGAGGCCGGGCCACGCGCAGCCCCTGCCGGCCCAGGGTCCTGGGGCCGGGCCCCGAGTAGTGCATGCGGGGCGGGGCGGCCGTGAGCCGGAGGCGAAGATGGAAGGCTTAACGCTGAGCGATGCGGAGCAGAAATACTATTCAGATCTCTTCTCCTACTGCGACATTGAGAGCACCAAGAAGGTGGTGGTCAACGGGCGGGTGCTGGAGCTGTTCCGGGCCGCGCAGCTGCCCAACGACGTGGTCCTACAGGTAACGTCGCGTCCTGGGGTCGGCGGGCGCCTCAGGCCTGCAGTCGCCAGCCTCCGGGAGTGGGAGTGGGCACCGATTCCTTGGGGACCGGCGGGGGTCTGGGTCGGGGTCCCCGCAACGGGTAGGGGCCGCAGGTGCCCGGGAGGCCTGGACTCGCGCGGCGGCCGAGGGGGAGGGGATGGCTCTTAGAAGACGGAACTCCTGTGGTGGGGGTCTGAAGAGCCTCAGCCGGTATCCCCCACTACCCTGAGAATCTGTGCTCTGCACTACAAGAGCTACCTCACGTGAAGGATCTTAGGTTGTTAAATGTGTGTGAATCCTGGAACCTGGCATACAGAGCTTTTCGGATCCTGCGGAGTAGTGAAGTTATCAGTATGGGCAAAATGGTTTTTTTAATTCTTGAATTAACCGAGAAGACGCGATAAAGTGAGTTTTACAGGTTTAGGCATCGAAGAAACTGTTTTGTTAAAGGAAGCAAAATTCTTAGGGCAATTTTTAAAAATGTGAACTAGTGAGTAGTTTTACAAGTAGGCATACAAGAAGTTGTAATTATCTGTAGAACGTGTGTATGAAACTGAACAGTTTTTTTCAACAGGCGTTCGAAAGCATTTGTGGAACTTGCGGATTTGGGTTGGGAGATGAGTATTGAACAGCTGGTAGACAGAAGTGCGTATTTTCCCTAATCTGAAGCCCTGGAGGAGCAAGCCCTATAGGTTTCAAGCCTTCTTTATCATGTATGCTTTTAAAACAGAAGACTTCCTAGAAATTCTTATCTAATGTATGTGGTGAGCATTAGTGCTACTCTGTTTAATGATTCATAGCTGCTAGTAGGAGTCTGTCTAAACAGCATATTAGGAACAGGTTTTAAGCATTCATCTTTTATATTGATCCAAGCTAGTTATCCACATCATCCACATCTCCAAAACTTAAAGCCACATGTGTAGGCGTATGTAGTGGACTGCAGAGCATTGGACCAGGGTTTTGAGGGCTGGGTCCTTGACCCTACTCTGCTGTTAACCAGCAATATGACTTTGGGTCAGGCACTTTCCCTTTTCAAGCATAAGTATGCTCATCCACAGAATGAAGGCAAGTTTCTTCTAACAAAAATTCTGTGAAGTATAAAAATGTCCACACACAGGTCTCTGTTTTAGAAGTTAGGTCCACATTAACTATGACTAAGTTGAACGAGTTAGATCTTTTTACATGTTCTTGGGTTTTATATTGCTTTTTTAAAACCTTGGGAGGAAAAATGTGGGGTGTCTTACGTGCCAGTGAAGGGCAACGAGGAGTCCAATTTCATCCTGTTGAAAAGGGACAAATAGTAAATATTTTGGGCTTTGCTGGCCATATATGCTCTCTGTTGCATATTCTTTGTTTTTGTGTTTACAAAACACAAATATGTAAAACCATTCTTAGCTCAGGGACATACAAAACTGATTCTGTGGTCTGCTAACAGAGGGTGCTGGTAGTGTGGTCTACGGTACTCTCCTCTTAAAACTTTCGAGTAGGACTTAAAGATCTGGTCAGAACATGCTCATTAATGATCCTCTTTTTGCTCCTTTTGAAGAAATAACAGAATATACCTTCAAGTTAGGATCTAAATAAAATTAAGGAAAAGCCTTCTGTGTTCTATTTTGGTTTGTCTTTGAGGTGAGAAGGAATTGAAATAAAACTTTCAATCTTTTTAATGATACGCAAAGACTTTAGAACTTGAAATGTAATTTTTAGGACAGACACATCAGCACTAATGAATCTTTACTTGAAACACGTTTAATCCAATGCAAGTTATTTTTATGTTTTGCTCAATTTTATTAACATTCAAAAAATAAATTTCATTGTCTTTTGGCATAAAGAGAGAGCTTAAGTATTCAGGGTTCAGTTACAAGTTGGAACTCCCTGAAGCAGAACTCTACAGTAATGTATACTAAATAGCAATCCAGATATCTTGAAGGCAGTTTACTTAAAAATTGGTCTAAGACATAGACATATGAGACAAAAGGAGAATATGTGCTTACTTCCCTTAAGGGAGTTTGGGATTGTCTGAAAACAGTCCTCCATTGCTTTCTAAGTGGGAAACATTTGGGGAAGCTGGTATCTAGTGCCGAGTTGTCTGCTTAACACTGGGCTAGGCATTGCAGGCATCAGAAGAGGAGTAAGAAGCTCTTAAGGATCTTGTCAATTACAGGAGTACTCATGTATAACATAAGGTAGAACGTATGCCATAGGAGAGGTGCCAAGTGTTATGTAAATACAAAGGAGGTATGACCAAGAAAGGCTTTTTGACTTAATTCAGATGGACTTTAAATTAGGGTGGAGTGAGGGGAGTGGAATTATGAGGGCTTCCAGGCAGAGAAAAAAATGTGATCAAAAGTGGAAAGTGTAGGAGCCTTTTCAAGGACTAGTGCTTTCAGGATAACGGAACATAAAATTAGAAAGAGGCCATATTAGGAAAGACTCTGAAGAAGGGCAGCAGATACGATATTTCAGCAGGCAATGGAGAACCACTGAAAAGTTTCTGACTTCGAGTGGCAGAGAGGCTAGGGAATGAGACTCTTTTAGTGATCTGGATTGGGTGCTAGGTCATGGACTTCCAACCAGGGTGACAGCAGTAGAATAGAAAGAAAGAGACTGGATGTGTTATTGAAGGACTGCTGGGTAGCCACTATATGAGGTGCTTTGTGGAATAATGTTTAATTGAAGCCAGATTATCAAGGTTGGATGGAGAGCTTTGAACTAATTGTGAAGGTAACAGGGAGTGGTAGATTTAAAGAAATGACTCATAAAGCAGTGCTTTAGGAGTCGTTTGTCAGGGCCATAGGAATTAGAGGAATAAAACTGTAGACTTAACTTGGGGGCTGATTTTGTATGGCAGATACGAAGTAAGAAACTGGGCCAGTGGTACTCAAACTTGGGAATGAGGGTGACAATGGGGAAGGGGCATTTGGCAGTGTCTAGAGACATTTTTGATTGTCATAACTGGAGGGGAGAGAGCAGTTCTACTGGCATCTAGTGGGTAGAGGCCAGAAATGCTGCTAAACATCCTGCAGTGCACAGGACAGCCTCCACAAGAATTATGTACCCAAAATGTCAGTAGTGCTGAGACTGAGAAACCCTAACCTGGAATATAGTGGTGGGAGTGGGACAAACATGAGATATGGGCCAGGCACAGTGGCTCACGCCTGTAATCCCAGCACTTTCGGAGGCTGAGGCAGGTGGATCACCTGAGGTTAGGAGTTCGAGACCAACCTGGCCAACATGGTGAAACCCTTTCTCTACTAAAAACACAACATTAGCCGCGTGTGGTGGCGCATGCCTGTAATCCCAGCTACTCTGGAGGCCAAGGCAGGAGAATCACTTAGAACCTGGGAGAAGGAGGAGGTTGCAGTAAGCCGAGATTGAGCCACTGCACTCCAGCCTAGGTGACAGAGCAAGATGCTGTCTCAAAAAAAGAGAGAGAGAGAGAGGTGGTAGAGATAATGAAGGTAAACTCGAGAGGCCTGGGTTATTTGGCAGTGTTTTGGTGAGAGTACAGTGGGGCAAGGATCGTTCTTCGTCACACCACTCACAGTTAGAAAAGGGGCAGGAAGAGGGCTTACTTTTTAAAAGAGACAATGATGAGTTTGGTTTCAGACATTTTTAGATGGCAATTCAGATCTCTTGGGGACAGTTGGAAGTGGGTGGAGATTTGTCCTGCTGGTTCTTACAGCAGTTCAGGTTCAGGTGTTTGGGGTCTTTTCCTCTATTTTGCTCACCTAGGTGTTTAGGGATGGGAGACAGTGTCACATAGACTGGGTATGCACATACATATCAGGACCTTGATTGGTACAGTAGTTTACAGTGTTTGTTAGTAAAAGTTAGGAGGGGACTGAGTCATCTGGGGACCTGAGTGTAGAGAACAAAGAACACCGAGCCCAGAACCAAACGAGGAAGGAGCTGGCATTTATTGAGTGCCTATTACGTTCTTTGACCAGGCAAATCATTTTCATGGAAGAACTCATTTGATCCTTGCAACATCTTGTGAAGTGGGTGTTATTCTTGTTTATTTTATTTTTTATTTTTTGTTTTTATTTTTATTTTTTGAGACAGTCTCGCTCTGTCGCCCAGGCTGGAGTGCAGTGGTGCGATCTTGGCTCACTGCAACCTCCACCTCCCAGGTTCAAGTGATTGTCCTGCCTCAGCCTCCTGGGTAGCTGGGACTACAGGCATGCGCCACCACCACGCTCGGCTAATTTTTGTATTTTTAGTAGAGACGGGGTTTCACCATATTGGCCAGGCTGGTCTTGAACTCCTGACCTTGTGATCCGCCCACCTCAGCCTCCCAGAGTGCTGGGATTACAGGTTTATTCTTGTTTACTAAGAACTTGATAGCAGGGAATTTAAATAATTTATTTGTGAATAGTTCGTATCTCTCCCTTACTATTATTCACCAGCTCTTACCTTCTCTGGTCATGTGGTTTGGGGGCAGGGTAAGGAATGAAATTCAGTTGGTCTGATTTTGACTTGCCCACAGTTCTTATGAACAGTAGGGATTTTGGAATATTTGATTTTGAGTTACGTATCAACTTCCTCCTTTGCATAGTAAGTAGTTTAATGTATGATGATGTCTTGAAACACAGCCACTTCAAAGAAAGAGGGAGATTCTTGTAGTTGGTATCTGGGGCACACACAGATACAATTTTTCTTTATTACAACTGTCAGATGTTTTAAGGTGTGCTCATTATACTTGCTTTGGAATAGCAGAGGAAAATCTATTCTGAGTTTAAGAGTTTGTTTTTGAAGACAGAATGTCAATAGATAAACTGAAGGAGTGGATGCTTTGTAAAATTATGCTCCATGCCACATAATAACAAGATGAGGGGGAGAAAAATCTGGCTCATAGGATTTAATCATGAGGAATTTTGCTGTCTGCTGAGCAAGACAATATTCATTGTTGTGGCTTAAAAGTCAGCTTTTTCCGAGTAGTTTATTTTTTAAAGATTAGGAAAGATGTACTATTTACCACACTAATCAGAATGTTTTCTTTGCTTTCACCAAAAGCTTCTGTTTGGGAAATGTCTTAAAACTTCATACAGACTTTGAATGCATAATAGGTTGATAAAAGGTTCTAGTACTAACTGTTCTTTCATTGAGGTTTGTGAGCAATGTACCCTGTTAATGAAGCTGAAAATCTTTAGATCATTTGTGTTGATCAATATCTTGGTAGAATATTTGAATAACACACATAAATGTAATGGGGAAAAGCAATAACAGTGAAACAAACCATTTTGTTTTTCTCTTGAAACTTGTTTAAATCAATTACAAAATCTGGCATTAGTGATAAGTTTAAAAATAGAAAGCAGAGCTCATTTATGTGTTGAAAGATATAAACTTAATAAGTCTCGGGTTTGTTATTCTGGAGTAGTGGTTTTTAGTTCTGAATTACTAAAAAATTGTAATAAACTACAGAAATAATCTTGCCTTAATCACTTACCTATACACAGTTGAAAAAGATACTGTTTGTGAAAGAAGTCACAGTTAATGTCTTTCTGTAGTGTCCTATTTATTTACTTTTAAAATTTCTGTCTTCTTGAGTTTCTTATGTTAGTTTTAGTCATTTTGTTTGTTTGTTTGTTTGTTTTTAATCAATAGCCCAGAGTTAGAGTTTTAGTATATTGGGAATTCATGCCAAACATTTGATGGAACGACACAAGAGCATGAGAAGGTGGTATGAAGAGCACTAACTGTGGCAGGCAAGTTCCAGTCCTGGCATCAGCTAACTTTGTGACCCTGAACAAATCACAGAATGTCTCGTTTAGCTATGGAATTGGGTTTTCATGATTTCTGACTCAAATGAGACTATCTTTGTGTAGGAGCAGCTAATCTATTGCAGACACACCCCTTTAAGAGTAGCACAAAGTCTTGTGGTTAATTGCTCCACTATCTTGACACTGGAACTGGATTATTTGACATTCTTTGAGGACTATAAAGAGGATATATAGAAGAGGAAACTGATGAAAGGGTCTTAAATCCGTGGGTGCTTAGTTCTTCAAGGCCATGAGAATTTGAAATGGGTGATAAGACTTGTCATTTCTGATGTTTTCTCTTATATATGTTTTATTTTCTGTAGCCTTTCCTATTGTAGATGCATCTGCACTCATCTTTTCCCTCTGTGTAATGGAAGTTAAACCATATACCACATTTCATTGAGATTTGATGAATTCTAAGACTTGGGCTTTTAAAAATTAAGAATACTACATCTCTTCTCCATTTTGTTTCAAGAATTAGCCGTGTGTTGAATTTGGGGTCTATCATTAAATAATGAAGCCAGAATTTATTAGTCTGTCTCTTTTGGGTTGTTGATTCCTTTGAGATTCTGGTATACACACTGGACATCTGCTTAGAAAACATAGTTCCACAGAATTTTGCACTTAATTTGTGATTTCCAGCCTTCCCCTAATTGAGTCAAGCTTATCTTATGGCCTTCTACATTAATTCAGTTTTAAGGAAGAGCACGCTGACCTGAGAAATGCTAAACATTTCTCTGTCTTAAATCAGTTTTAAATATTTGAACTAAGACTTCCTTGTGGCTGTTCTTTGTATACATGCAGTGGTGAAGGATAAAGACATGTTCTCTGACTTGTGCCAATGTCAAAAAGAAAAAAAAATGGCCAGGCATGGTGGCCCTCACCTGTAGTCTCAGCTACTCGAGAGGCAGAGGCAGGAGGATCACTTGAGCCTGGGAAGTCGAGGCTGCAGTGAGACATAGTAGACATAGTAGTGTCACTACACTCCAGCCTGGGTGACAGAGCAAGTCTCCATTCCACCCCCCACTGCGCCCCCCCCAAATAAAAGAAAAGAAAAAAAGAACGGTATACAATAATAGAGATTCATTGGATGAGGAGGTAGTGGGGACCTACTTAGGTGTAAGGGAAGGCCCCTTAGAGGACGCCTGGATGAGGGGTCAAGGGAGGGAGAATAAGGTGTTTCATATAGAGAGAACTGGGAAGGGCCTGAGGCTGTCAAGAGGGCAGTGTGTGAAACTATGGACAAGAGGGGAGAATGGCAGGGACTGCATAAGGCAGGCCCTTGTACTCAGTGAAAAGGAATTTGGATTTTAGTGGAAATATACGAAAAGTTTTTATTTGGGGGTGTAGCATCACCTGAATTTTTATATATATATATATATATAAAAATATGTATATATATAATATGTGTATATATATAATATGTATATATATATATATAAAATATGTATATATATTTTTTGTTTGTTTTGTTTTGAGACAGAATCTTGCTCAATCACCCAGGCTGGAGTGCAGTGGCCGGATCTCAGCTCACTGCGAGCTCTGCCTCCCGGCTTTACGCCATTCTCCTGCCTCAGCCTCCCGAGTAGCTGGGACTACAGGCAGCCGCCACCTCGCCTGGCTAGTTTTTTGTATTTTTTTAGTAGAGACAGGGTTTCATCGTGTTAGCCAGGATGGTCTCGATCTCCCGACCTCGTGATCCCCCCGTCTCGGCCTCCCAAAGCTGAATTATATTTTAAAAGATCATGCTGACTGATGTATGAGCAAAAAGAATACTGGGGGCAAGTGGAAGCGGACAAGCTAGTGGATATGCAACAGTCCAGGCAGCAGACAGCAATGGCTTAAATTAGCGAGGTGGCAGTAGGATAGAGAACAGTGGACATATCCGAGAATTTTTTAGGTGGTAGAAATAGGAAGGCATAGTAATGCGTTGGATATGGAACATAAGGGAGGAGAAAGAACTTGAGGATGTTGCTGGAAGTTGCCACTATTGTATGGTTGGAAGAGGAATGGATTTTGGCGGGAGTTGTTTCGGTGGGAGGGGTAGGGGTGAATTCAGGAGTTCCCCTTTTGTCTAGTTCTCAGAAGCTTGTAGATTGTCAAGTAGGCCTGTTAGAGAGATCTATAAATCTTGAGGAATTCAGAGATACTTGGCTTAGATATGTCATTTGAAGATTGTCACTATGTTAGTGACATTTAAGGTAATGAAAATGAATGAAATAATTGAAGAAAAGATAAAGAAGAAAGAAAGATTGACTAGAATTGGAATCCTGAGGAATGCTGAACGTTTCTAAGTTGAGTAAACCGGAAGGCCTCTTGGAAGGAGGCTAGAAAGCACACAACCAGAGTGGTACAAATTGGGAGTGTGTAATGTACAGTATTATCATGTCATGGATGCCAAATAATGCAGGTATTTCGAGGGGGGTGGGTAGTCAGCTGTATTGAGTTTCACTGAGAGGCTGAGAAGATGTGGGCAGGAATGTGGCCATTGGATTTGGCAACCTGGAAGTTATTAGTAACTTCAGTGAGCCAGTTTCATGGACTAGTGTAGATGGATGCCAGATTTGAGTGATTTGAGGGATAAATGATGGCTGAGGAACTAGAGATAGGGTGTATAGATAGCTTTGAAAGAAGTTTGCCTGTGAAAGGGAATAGATACAGGGTAGAAGCTAGAGGTGTATGAGGATATAAAGGAAATCTTTTTGTTTGTTTCTTTTTGAGTGTGAGAAATTCTGCAGAATGATTTTAGTTGTTAGGATTGCTAAGATAAGGGAGATGAGAAGTCCTTGAGAAAGCAGGAATGGTCAGGATCCTGACTGCACAGAGTCCTTTGATAAGAAGGGGATACTTCCTCAGTGTTTTTTTTTGTTTGTTTTGTTTTGAGATGGATTCTCACTCTGTCTCCCAGGCTGGAGTGCAATGGTGTGGTCTTGGCTCACTGCAACCTCCGCCTCCCGGGTTCAAGCGATTCTCCTGCCTCAGCCTTCAGAGTAGCTGGGATTACAGGCACCCACCACCATGCCTGCCTGATTTTTGTCTTTTTAGTAGAGAAGGGGTTTCACCATGTTGGCCAGGCTGGTCTCGAACTCTCGACGTCGTGATCCGCCCACCTTGGCCTCCCAAAGTGCTGGGATTTCAGGCATGAGCCACCACGCCCGGCCACTTCCTCAGTTTTAACAGTGGTGAAGAAAGAACAACATGGTTACAGAGGCAAGTAGGAATATGGATTTAGTGGGTGGAATATAGATTTAGTGGGAAGATGTTCTGGCCTAATGGCTTTTATTTGTTTTCTACAAACTGAGGCAGGATTAACAGTATAGTAGTGACATAAAATCTTAATATGAAAGTAAGGGGAAAAAAAAAACTTACATTAGTTTCAAAGAGGCCTAACATACTTAGGAATAAACTTAAGGAAAGAGTCACCAAGATTTTTGTATTAAAAACTACAAAACGGGGCTGGGCACAGTGACTCACGCCTGTAATCCTAGCACTTTGTGAGGTTGAGGTGGGCAGATCACTTGAGCACAGGAGTTTGAGACCAGTCTGGGCAACACAGGGAGACCCCTGCCTCTAAAAAAAAGATAAAATAAATTAGCTGGGTGTGGTGGTGTGCACCTGTGGTCCCAGCTACTTGGGAGGCTGAGGCAGGAGGATGGTTTAAGCCTGGGAGGCAGAGGTCAGAGAGACCCAAGATTGTGCCAATGGACTCCAACCTGGGCAACAGAGCCAGACCCTGTCTCAAAAAAAAAAAAAAAAGAAAAAGAAAAAAAAAAGAAAAGGAAAAGAAACAAGAAATAATTGGGCTTTATTAAATATTTTTAAAACTTTTACACTTCAGAGGATACTTAAGAAAGTATAAAAAGATAAGCCGTAGATTGGGGAGAAATATTTGCATATTATAAACATGGTAAAGGTCTTTAATCTAGAATATATTTGAAAAATCTTACAACTCACTTATAAAGGAAAAAAAAAACTGGGAGAAAGCCCATTCTTAGGCTTAAGCCCATTAAATAGGTATTTCACCAAAGACAACGATAAGAATGGCCAATAAGCGTATGAAAAGATGCTAACATCATTAGTCATTAGGGAAATGCAAATTAAATCACAGTGATATACTATCACACACTGACCAGAGTGGCTATAATTAAAAAGACTGACAATACCTAGTATTTATATTGTTAAGAAACTGGAACCCCTAGGCACTTCTCTTGGGACTGTAAATGGCACAACCACTTTGGGAAACAGTTTGGCTTTTTCTTAAGAAGTTAAGCCTAAATTTGCCATAGGAACTAGCAGTTCCGCTGTTAGGAATCTGCCCAAGAGAAATGAAAATACATGTAGAAATAATGGCATGTACATGTCTGTTAGCATTATTCACTGTAGTCAAAAACTAGAAAACAATTCAAATATCCATCAAATGGTGTTTGAATACATAAAATGCGGAAAACTATTCTGCAATAAAAAAGAAACAAATTAGTGATATATGTTATAACAAACATGAATGTCAAAAACATGGCTCTGGGCAACATAGCAAGACCCTGTCGCAAAAAAAGTAATAAATAAAATTAGCTGAGTGTGATGGCACCTGCATATCATTGGCTATTCTTGGAAGGCTGAGGAAAGAGGATAGCTTAAGCCCAGGTGTTTGAGGCTGCAGTGAGCTGTGTTAACGCCACTACACTCCAGCCTGGGTGACATAGCGAGACCTCATCTTTAATAACAACATGCTAACTGTCAAACCAAATACAAAAGAGTACATATTGTGTGGTTACATTTATATGGACTGTCTACAAAAAGCAAATCTATAGAGATATAGCAGATTAGTGGTTGCCTGAGGCCAGAGCAAGAGAAATGGTCTGGAGGAAAATACTTGGGTGACAGAAAAATTCTAAAATTAGATTGTAGTGATAGTGCTGTATACACTCTATAATTTTCTTAAAACTCAATTAATTGTACATGTACGATGGTTGAATTTTATGGTTTATAAATTATACCTCAAAGCTATGAATTAAAATTACAAAATAGTCATCTAGGAGAATGTAAAAGTTGAGTGTGGTGGAGAATGAAGGACTGTGTACTGCTTACATAGTTTAATTACAAAACTTCAGCATAATGTAATCTGGCATTCGATAAAGGATTTAAATTTTGAAAGATGATATACTGATAGATTTTTACATGTAGCGGAGATTGCCATATCTCATCTTCCAAGATTCGTTAGAACTCAGTATATTTACATTACATTACATTAGCATCAAGCTAACATTTATGCACTGTTCTGTGTGACAGGGACTGCTCTGCCTGCTTTTGTATGTGTTGTTTTACAAGTACATTATTTATTGACCTTAGAAGGGGCTAAAAATCATATGATTTAGAATGAAGACCAGTTTCCATCTATTGACCTTTAGTGGTATGATGAATTTTTGTACACTTAACTCAGATATCTTAATATTATGGGAAATTACAGAAATATAATACTTCAAAGAATAATGCGAATTTGAAGTAGTCATGACTGACAAGTACTAATTTTAATGAAATAGTGGTTTCAATCTACAGGACTATTTTGGGTTGGTTTGTCCACTGGCATAATCACTATCATGAATCTTTTTGGGGGCTATTCTAATGTTACTTAAAGGGACTGATTTGGTGTTTTGTATTTTGAAATAGCTGTTTTCAATCTGAGTTTGCATAAGTAGCTAGATCTTGGGCCTAATACAATTATAAGTGTGTTCCTTTGGAGAAAAAAATAGTTGCATAAAGTGATTATTGCTTCTTTTTGCCCATGAGTTATGCAAAATGTTGTACGTGGAAATAGAAGTATCTATAAAACAAGAATTCATTGTTTGGAAACTAAGAGTATACTAGTTTTTCTTGGTGTCTCATTTGTGACTAGAAGGATCAGAGGTTTGACTTCAAAGTGTTTAATGAAACTGTATGTTAATAGCTGATTTAGAAGAACGCATATCTTTTCTGAAGCACTTCATTATATTCCGTAGAAAAGTAATTACAACACCCTCGTAATTTTCTGTGTCAGCAAGTATTAAGTGTAGTCAATAATAGCATAGACTTTGGAAAAGACAGTTCTAGATTTTGAATCTCCAGTTGGTGCTTATTAACTTCTCATCCTTTGTAAGTGCTTAACCTCTCTTGAGATTTCATTTCCTCATCTGTAAACTGAAGCCAATACCATTTCTGGAGGTTTTTTTTATTTGTTTGTTTTGTTTTGTTTTGTTTTGAGACGGAGTCTGGCTCTGTCTCCCAGGCTGGAGGGTAGTGGCACAGTCTCTACTTACTGAACCCTCCGCTTCCCGGGTTCAAGCTATTCTCCTGCCTCAGCCTCCTGAGTAGCTGGGATTACAGGCCTGCGCCACCACGCCCAGCTAATTTTTGTATTTTTTAGTAGAGATGGGGTTTCGTCTTGTTGACCAGGCTGGTCTCGAACTCCTAACCTCAGGTGATCCTCCGCCTTGACCATTTCTGAAGTTTTAATACTACCAAACTGATAGTGCCTGGTTCTTAGAAGGTAATCAAGTAAGTTTCACTCACTTAAGCTCTGCTGTATATGAGAAAACACGGAATTTGTAGAATCTTGGCTTTAATACTAGAGAAAATTGTCTGTTCTTCAAATCTAGCTTTATACCTTTCATTGATTTTGTTGGGTGAACTTCATAATGCTTTCCCAACCTTTCGATTCTGTCAGTAAGCCTTTTGTTTTGCCCTTTCACTGGATAATTAATTTGAAGGTTTGCTCTCTTGAAGTGAAGTTTACCACTAGAGGACTCAAAGAATGATTCTGAGGTTTGGAGCCTACAGAAGGGTGATGCCATTAACATGGAAATAAAGAAGCAGAGGGCAAGGTAAGGGGTTTGGGGAGAAGATAATGTGGTGAATTTTGGATGTGCTGAGTGTGATGCCATGTTCCTTCCTTCTGGGCAGCAGAGTTAGGTGGACATTTGAAAGCTTGAGAGTAGCAGCAGCTGGGTGGCGTTAGAAGCGTGTGCAGACTTGGTGGTGGTTCCTGAATGAGGCCATTCACTAAAAATGAGGAATGCAAGCCTAATTTTTTTTTTTTTTTTTTGAGACAGGGTCTCACTCTGTCACCCAGGCTGGAGTGCAGTGGCATGGCATGATCATGGCTCACTACAGCCTCAACCTCCCAGGCTCAAGGGATCTTCCCACCTCAGCTTCCCAAGTAGCTAGGACTACAGGCACATGCTATCATGCCCAGCTAATTTTTGTATTTTTTGGCTTTTAAACTCCTGGACTCAAGCAAGGATTACAGGCATGAACCATCATGTCCCGCCTTAAAGTCTTTATATTTGAAATGTCCTTTCAGAGTTAATTAACTCTGATATTGTCCCAGAGATTTAGGTTTCTGTTTTCACTTAAGACCTCAGGAATTTTCTGAAACTTTCTTGAAACTGTTAGGAAGGCCATGTGGGTATGGAAGTATATCTCTTCATCTGAAATTAGGTCAGCCTCCAGAGACTTAAATCTTGGATATTAAACCCAAAGGCACCTTACATTTTAAACCCGTAACACATTTAGACATTTAATACAAGAGGTTTTAGCTATTTGTATAAGCAACCACTAAACACCTGGACACATAGTAATTGTATTTAGCTGAGGAGTGAGCCTCGGAGCTGAAGAATCTAGCCTACCTCTTCACGTCAGCATCTTATTGCAGCTTTGTGATTCTCATTTAACACAGGATCTCATTTAATCCTTGTAATAAGCGTGCCATTTCATTAATTTTTATTAATAGGAAAATGTATGCTCTTATGATATTCAAGAATCAATAGATTCTTGAAGGTTTGTAGACAAATTTCTTGAGGTTTAGTTATCCTGTGGCATTGCTGTACCATTTGTTCAGAGGATGGTTCTATTGAATTCCTATTCTCCATATATTCAGAATTTTTTTTTTCAATTTCATGTCCTATAATTACGCTTTTCATTAATTAAACAAACACCATTAAACACCTGCTGTGCTCCAGGATCTGTACCTAGGGCATTCAGTATGCAGAGGTGAGTGAAAGAGACACGGTTCCTGTCCTCCTGGAAAACCGAATCTTCTGATCTCCAAGGAGTCACTGTGCCTGTCTGCTTCATGACTGTATTCCTAGCACATTGTCAGTAGTGAATATTTGTTGAATGAGTGAACATGATTTATCTTTTTTCCCAAAAAATACGTTTGCTTATCTCTAACCTTAATGTACATTGCCAGCAAATTCAAACGATACTAATAATTAATGCTGATGTAGTGCCTACTATATCAGCCTTGTTTGTGGCCCTTTATGATAATTCATTTTCGTTTCAGTGATGTGAAGTGGACACAGTTTATTATCCCTATTTTTAAAATGACACAGGATAAGTAACTTCTCTACGATTATACAGCTAGTAAGTAGTAGAGCTGGGATTTAAGTAGTCCTGCTTTAACCTACTACGTTTTATGTGTGTTTCATGGAAGCTTAAGAGTGAAAGTCAGATTACTTTCTGACAAGCTTGTGTATTACTCCTTCAAAAATGTTTTCTTATTCAGACTCTGACTGATTCCCAGTAGAATTTTTTACAGTCTCTATATTATTGCTGAGATTTTATTAAACTTACTGTATTTTTTCCTGGGATCCAGAGCAGATTCTTCCTATGATGAATTATTTTCTACATTGAGATATTTACAGACTAACTCATTTTATAGTCCTTTGGTTTCCTTCATAATTTTTATCACAGGCTTACTTACCTAAATCTGAACCATCACATTATATCTCTGGAATGTTGTATCATCTTTCATGGAATTAGAAAGGTCTTTGAAATAATTTTTGAACTTTCACTTAAAATACCATGCGTTTTTTGTTTTTTAGTTTGACCTCCTACTTGAACTTTTTCCTGATCATCCCAACCAGATAACCCCTCCTTCTGTAGTCTCCCAGCTCTGTTCTGTATGTTTGCACTTGTATACAATTTGTACTTTAGGTTATTCTTTCTGTGTATCTTTTTCCCGTGATCGGTGGCAAACAATTTGAGGGTAAGTTTTAGCCTTGTTTCCCTTATTATCACTTTGTTCCTGTTAGGTACTCACTCAAAGCCTATTAGACTGCTTAGCTGGTGCTTTAGAATTTCATTCCTCATCAGTACATTGATGGGTCCCAGCCTAGCCTCTTCATTTTATCTTACCACTTAAAAACTTCCAAATTATAATTAATGAGTTTTTTTCAACAGTATGGAACTCTGAGAACAGACTGCATAGTGCTTTCAATTAGACTGTGAATATTCTCGTTAATACTTTTAAAATTGGTCAGGTGATGCTAGTCAAACACACTGAGCGTGCATGCTAATAACTTTAAGGAGTTGTTACATCAAGGCTGTTCTCTTAATTTTTTTTTTTTTTTAAGTGGTATCATGGCTTACTTTAGTAGTAAACTCACATGCATTTCTCTGCCCTGCAGAGGCATAATTTTCAGTTGTTGAACTTGACAGTGAGCAAGCACTGGTAGACAAGCATGTAATCTAAATAAGAAAACAGGTCAGTGGAGTTTCTCATTTAATTTAGTTAACTCTTTTAGAGAGAAAGTATAGCATTCCCATAAAATGAAGGGTGATACAGAGAGCATTTCAAATCTGAGTAGTCATGCGTAATCAGCCTTAAAAGCTTCTGCCAACCCACTGCTACATCTCACAGGCTTGTTTCTGATTATTCTCCTAATAGGGACTTTGTGTTCCCTCCTAGCAAATCTGTTTTTCTGTATCTCACACAGCTTTTACTTGTTCTTTATCTATTCTTTTTTATCATGTAACTTCCTTCATCTACAAGACTCTGTCCTCACTTCTGTGCTTATTCCTCCCCCCCTTTTCAAAACATGGCTTAATTGACTTTTATAGGTTTTGGAAATTAATTTGAACAACCTCACTCTCACTGAGACCAATTTCCCTGCTGCCTATCCTTTTATATATGTTTTGCACTGTATTGATTTTTGTTCATTTATGCTGTTTCTTGGTGTGTTTATGCCGTTGCTTGGCTGCTTCTCCAGTATCTCTATATCCCAGCAATATTGTGAGCAAGTTGCGGCTAAAACTCAGATTTCTTTTCTTTCATGATGTGCAGAACAGCAGAAACACATAATAGATGTTTAGAAAACATAGGCAACTTTTTGGGGCAAGCCATTTGCTTAGCCCTGCTTTGCTGTGCATTCATAGACGTGATTGGGATGATGACTTAAGGCAATTCTGGGCTCCTCACCCAGGGAAGTGAAAAGTGGGGGTGGTGAAGCTTGAAGCCTTGGATGTTCCACTGCCTAGCACTATGGGTACTCTCTCCCCACCCCAATCAACATTCTGAGCATGAGAAGAGAAGGAGGCAGTAAGAACAGGAACAATAGCACAGAATTCTCTGAGCTCTGACTTCGCTGCTTTGCTGACAAGACATTGCTGCTTTCCCCTCCCTCCCTTTCAGAATCTTTTTCCCTTACCTACCCCCACTTTTTTTTATATATAGCAGAGTAATTCTAAGAAATTTTTTTAAAACTGTGAATTTATTGGCAACTAAAACAATAAATTATGGTAGAATCTGGATACCTTGGCACTATAGCATATACTTTTTTTTTCATAAAGTATAATGAGGCACAACTTCTACAGAGTTCCAGTGTGCCTGGCTGCAAGTGGCGGCCCACAAGTCAATTTAGAGATGAGGGTGCTGGGTTGAGTGATGGTACACTCACAGGATTTCATACATTCCCTAGCACAGGCCACTGAGACATGTGCCACGTCAGAATTACGGATTGTACTACTTGTCATTAGGAATAATAGAAACTACAGATCTTAAACCTTTGAAAGCTAATGACCCACTGTATTCTCTGCCTTCATTCAGAACACTGAAGAATTAATGGCTGGTGGAAGGGAGCTTATGGTTAGATTTTCTGTTTACCACCCACTGTTGTGAACCCTGAGAGACAGAAATCTTTTACTTCCCTAAGTACATTTCCCTCTAAGATTTGATTCTGGAGTGAATCCAAACTTAGTGTTTCTTGCTAGCACCTAACAAATGGCAAAAAGGGAATTGTCATAGTTATTAATTGTATTGTTTCATGGTTATTTTCTACATAATGTTCCTTTTTGCTTCTGGTGTTTTTCATTTGACCCTGCACACCAATCTAGCTGCCTTCCTATTTTTCTTCTTCCTTTTACTGCCAAATAACAAATGACCTGATTTCTTCTCTACTGCCTGTACCCTGGCCTATTCTTAAGCACTAGTAATCTAACTTTTATTTTTATTTGCTGATTCATCTTTTGAGACAGAGTCTTGCTCTGTCACCCAAGTTGGAGTGCAATAGCACGATCTTGGCTCACTACACCTCTGGTTACCTGGGCTTAAGCGATCCTCCCACCTAGCCTCCCGAGTAGCTGGGACTACAGGTGTGCACTACCATGCCCGGCCTTTTTTTTTGGTGTTTTTATTAGAGATGGGGTTTTGCCATGTTGGCCACACTGGTCTCGAACTCCTCAGCTTAAAAGCAATCTGCCTGCCTTGGCCTCCCAAAGTGCTGGGATTTTAGGCATGAGCCACTGTGCTTGGTGTAATTTAACTTTTATATTCCGCCTCCTTTTTGTTTTTTGTTTTTTTAAAGTATTCTTAAAGTTCGTTGTTATCGTAATCACCAAATTCAGTGACCTTTTCTTAGGTCTTATTCTGTTGAACCACTTTCCTTGCAATTGGCAGTGAATCACTTCATGTTGGATATTGTCTCTTCTTGTTCATCATGGAGCTGAAATATTCTGTCTTTAACATCCTGATTGTCTTCCTACTGTCTTCTTTGGAGTCAGCTTTGACTCATCTTTTCCATTTATCCAACTTTCAAAGTCCTTCAGATTCTCTTTGAAAGGACTTAGCCAATCATTGTTTTCTGTTCTTAGCATTACTCTAATCCAAGCTCTGAACGCCTCATTGATAAACTACTATAGTGGCCACCTAAATGTTAAGCTTTTCCGTAATTGCTAAAGAATAGATTAGTGAATTATAAATTATATGATACTCTTAAGAAATGTTCGGTGAAAATTAGCGTGGCATTTAGAGCCTCCATCATCTAACTTCATTGTACCACCTAGCCACCACTACAGTCCCTGAATTGACTTATTGTCACCCTGAATTGGATTGCCTCTCTTGTTTTGACTGACCAAAAATCTA
This sequence comes from Macaca mulatta, assembly GCF_049350105.2. Taxonomy (NCBI): domain Eukaryota; kingdom Metazoa; phylum Chordata; class Mammalia; order Primates; family Cercopithecidae; genus Macaca; species Macaca mulatta. The sequence goes on along the minus strand of NC_133409.1, from coordinate 44,076,701 downwards.
CCAATTCTTTAAGGGCTAGAGATTGGGTACTTATTTAAAAAAAAAAATCCCAACTCACAGTAACCACTCTTTTTATTTAATTCTTACAGGGGTCGAGTACTAATTATATAGCACCTATAATGGGCCAGGCATCAAGCTATTTGACATATATTTAACTTTACATTTAGAGATAGGTATTATTTCAGTTTTTCAACTGAGCAACCTTGAGCTATAGAGTGGCTACATGTGCAACATGCACTGGGATTCAAATTCAGTTTCGTGTGATGGCAAAGCTTGTGCTCAGGTTGCCAACCATTTTGATGCTTAAAATTACAACCTTGCTGGGTATGGTGGCTCACGGCTGTAATACCAGCACTTTGGGAGGCTGAGGCAGATGATTACTTGAGCCCAGGAGTTTGAGACCAGCCTCAGCAACATAGTGAGACCCCATTTCTACCAAAAAAAAAAAAAAAAAAAAGGCCAGCTGCAGTGGTGCATGCCTGTTAGCTACTAAGGGGGCTAAGGCGAGAGGGGTTTGAACCAGGGAGGTTGAGGATGCAGTGAGCCGAGATCACGCCACTGCACTCCAGCCTGAAAGACAGACCTTGGAGACACAGTGAGAACTATCTCAAAAAAAAAAAAAACAAAAAAACAGCCTTATATCATAGGTTGTGTGTTGTTTGCAACTAGGGCAGAAAGTTTTTGAGAAAAAGGGTTCTGTGTAAAAATTTTGTTTTCCTCCCAGGGCCAAGTATATATTTTCAACATTGTATGTGAGTACTTAAGAGGAGAAGATTTTCATGAGATGTTTCTATAATGCTACTAGGTATAATAACCAGTCTGCTACTCAGTGTTAGCACATTCTCTACAATATTGAGAAAACATGAAAGACTGCAGATATGGGTGTGTACTTGAATCAAGGAGAGGCAGTAGAGCAGCCTTATATTTTGTTCCCCAAAGCGTGAGATGTGTACCCAATTCTTGCACATAGTGAAGAAGCTGTTCTCTTTTTTATTGTTTTTCACATCTGATTATTCACGGAGAAAGTTTCAGATTGGAGCTAGTAAAATTTTTTTTTTAACACCGTTCCCATATTATTTGCTCTCTTTTAAAAAAGGACAGGTAGGCCTTGATGTGGTTGCAAGCACATTTAGCAGACAGTGGTATTTGGCTGAAATTACAGTTTTGTTTTCATTGAATATATTATTTTTTTTAATCTCTGTTTCAAGTGAAGTAGAATTTTCCATTTATACATGATACAAAGTTTCTTTTAAAATAAGTTTAACTTTTAAAAAAGTGTCTCATTTGAAGAAAAAATACTAAGTACATAATAGTGCAAGTGGTCCATGAACATGGCAGAATTTGTGAAGGTGGTATGCAAGTGTCTAAAATTTGGGAGATACTGGCATAGTGAAAAAAGCCAGGCTTTGGAGGTCTATGAAGCTGGGTTCATATCTTGGCTCTACTAATTTCTAGTCAATATCCTTGGCCAAGAACTTTCTCTTTGCCTATTACTTTGATTTGTAAAATGAAAATAACAATGCGTAATTTTTAGGGTCATTTTTGAGGATTGTATTAAAGAAGTACTGATACACCACTCAATAAATGATAGCTTTTTCATCATTGTCACTTTTATTTTGTTTATTGTTTATTTTCATTTAGTCAGCTTAAAATCCTTGATGGAATTTTTAAGTTGAAGTTGAGTTCTTAGGAGTTACCACCATCAAGCAAGTACAGATGGTCCCTGACTTACAATGATTTGATTTAGGATTTTTCACATTTACAGTGGTGTTAAAGTGATACACATTCAGTACACTCCTCAACTTCTGATGGAATCATGTCCCAGTAAACCCATCATAAGTTGAAAATATTGTAAGTCGAAAACATACTTTTGACTTGGGATATTTTCAGCTTAGGTTGGGTTTATCAGAATGTGACCCCATCATAAGTTAAGGAGCATCTGTACTTAACTGCTCTGAGCCTTAGTTTCTCTGGGCATTAGTTAGTTTTTTTCTTCCTGTGTTTGGGGAATAAAGGTAACCCTTGCCTCTTAGGATTGTTTTAAGGACTAAATGAATTCATTCGTAAAGTACCTGGAACAATGCCTGGTACTTGGAATAGTGCTTTATATAGCTGTTAGCTACTATTGTTGCTATTCTCCTAGGAAGAAGCTTGTTGGAGATCCTGAGGCTCTTTTTCTTTGTTCTTTTTTTTTTTTTTTTTAAAGATATATTTTATTTTAAAAGATTTATTGTAATAAGGTATTTTCTGTATATCCATTATTAAAACATAGTCTTACACACTAAGTGCCTTCTATCTGTCAACTCCTTCTGATAGGTAGAAGGAGTTCTATGAAGTTTTCTTTCTTTTTTTTTATTTTTATGTTGTTGTTATTATTATCATTATTATACTTTAAGTTCTAGGGTACATGTGCATACGTCACTAAACACACTCCATCCCCAACACATGATAAGAACAAAGAACTTTCTTTCTTTGTTCTTATCATGTGTTGGGGATGGAGTGTGTTTAGTGATGTTTGTATATGTTCATTAAGTACCTACTGAGTATAAAACGTTGCTGTACTGGGATTATGATAAATAGTCAAGGGAGAACAAGTCTTCAGCAAAACTACCCTGAACTACCTTTACCCTAAAATTATTGCTGCATATAGCTATAGAAACTCAAAAGGAAGACACTAATAAATCCCAGCAGATCAAGAGGCCTAAGGTTGAGTCAACCTCAAGTTTTGTGTGTGATACTGTACTTTTTAATTGAGTAAAATGTGAATATAACTTCTTGTATATTTGATCTCATAATCATATTTAAATACACACCTGTGTTATTTTTCAAAGGAGTCACATATCTAATCTATGTCTGGCACTTTGGCAGAAATAGATTTTTAAAGATTAGATGTTGTCTTGTCCATTTTATGTTGCTATTTTAAACAGAATACCATAGACTGGGTAATTGGTAATGAAAAAAAAGTTTATTTCTTACAGTTCTGGGGGCTGGGAAGTCCAGGGTCGAGGAGCTCATATCTGGCTAGGGCCTTCTTGTTGTATTATCCCGTGATGGAAAGCAGAAGGGCAAGAGAGCACAGTTGCATGCCCAAGAGCGGGCCCAATTCCCTTTTATAATGAGTCAACTTCTGTGATAATTGCATTAGTCTATTCACGAAGGCAGGGCCCTTGTGACCTAATCACCTCTTAAAGGTCCTGCCTGTCAACACTGTTGTTGTATGGGAGATTAGATTTCCAAAGCATGAACTTCAAACCATAGCAGATGTTTTCAGCAGGTAGTTTGTATTGTTGTTATATGAAATGTCAGGAAATTAGCATTCAGAGAAATGATATTTGTATTAGAAGGGATCTTAGAGATAGAATTCAACGTTTTCATTTTTTTAGGCAGAAGCTTGAGAAATATGACACCTATCAAAACTTGGTTCCTGCGGCCTTCCAACCAAAAACTTAACAACTCTTGTTTGATGATGTAACATACTAAAACTCTGTTATAATGCAGCTTACTAGATGAATGTACTACTGGGTATATATGATCCCTTATAAAATAGTGAAGTGATAAAGAACATGGGTATCAATCTAAGTTCTGTTACTTGCTGTGTGTCCTTGAGCAAGTAACATGGTCAGTTCTCTCAACTGTGAAACAGTACCTACCTCATAGGGTTTTTAGTATGATTAGGTTAGTTAACATGATACGAGCTTGGGACAGTACCTGACACATTGTGTGTGCACAGTTAATGCTTGTCATTATTATAATCATCTTTTTTGTCATTCTCACCCTGTGATAACCCATAGTGCTGGTGTAGTACATTATCCTAACAGTGGAATGGGTTTCTCTTTATCATATTATAAGTAAAGACATTTCCCTGTCCCATTTGCTCCTGCTTGACCACTGGTAACAAATGTATACCGGAAATTATATCATTGGTGCTTAACTCTGTGTAACCACGATTCTACTCACTTGAGATACTTGAGAGCTCCACTGTATTCTGTGCACTTAGGAAAAAATTGTGGGCTCCTGCTTCTCCCACTAGAGGAGCAATAGTGGCAACATAGTACAGTTGGTAAGAGCACACTCTGGAATCTTCAACTTCATCACTTACTGTGACCAGGGGTGAATTACTGAGCCTCTCTGTACTTCAGTTTTCTCACCTGTAAAATAGGATAGAAATCTCTGTCCTTCTGGGCTAAGATGATTAAATGAGCTATAAAGTGCTTAAAATGATGCCTGGGCCACTGTGTTTAAATGTTTTATTGTAAACTTTTATTATTTTTTAAAATTTCTGATTAAATAGGAGTCATTGTGGTTCTGGAATAATCAGGTTTCCATGTAAGAAAAGAGAGGTTTGATTATTAGTAACTGGTTCTTGAAAAATACTACTCCTTAATCAAAACATCAATATTTTATATGGCATGTTGTAAGGGAAGAGGTTGCAGGTGTTGTCTTTCCATGTCACCTTACACACTTTATTGGTTGAATGGGATTATTTATCTTCAATGAGTTTTAGAAGCAATTGTAAGTCTGAGTTTGCTTAAGACAGCCCTGGTTTATGCCTCTTGTTTAGGCATAATTATAAACAGTGCCTCTTTCACTCTACACATGTCTCAGTTTGGATGTAAATTTTATGATCACTCTAAGTATTAGATAGTGATCAAATTAATTTTATTGGACTATCTCCATACCCTGTCGTATTTTCTAAAGTCAACTAGTACTATTTCAAGCTTCAGTTTTAGATGGTTGTAGTATTTTTCAAACTACTTTTGCATATTGTGGTTTTTCTCCTTTTTTACCTTTGATCTTATTTGTGTTTTTTTAAAAGTCTTTTTGTTGTTGTCATTGTTAATGTAGATAATACAAATGATTATTTTAATTGGGAATTTGAGACCTGGATCAAACCGTCAAACTTTAGAAGTAGTCATATTGGAGTTCTTATATTTGAGGCTATCAGAAGTGTTTTATTTGTTTAGATAACAATGACAGTGAGATTGATTAAGCAGTACAATATTTATTGGCCTGTATGTACTACTTTTATCAGAGTAGACTGACAGTGGGAGTTTATGTTTCCTAAAGGAAGAATTTATAGCTAAAGAACCAGGAATCACATATTGCTAAGGAAAATCTCTTTAACTACATATACTATGCAGAAATTAAAGTCAAGAACTATAAACTTCTTAAGTTGCCTCAGTCCTCTTACGTTGGTTGTTTGACTCAACCCATTCTTTATGATTCCCTTCCATAGCAGGTTGAGTGAAATCTACCGTGCAAATATTAAGAAGCTTCTAGGTCCTATAGCAGTAATCTATATTGTGATGGTGAGTTCTCTTGATGAATTTCTATGAAAATACTAGTAGAGGAGAAAGAATATGTATATATATTTGAACTTTCTGTGCTGAAAAGTTACAGAAGACATTTCTAGGGTTTTTTTTTTTTTAATTGAGAAATATACCTTTCTTATATTTATATACTAATACTTGTATAGAAAGGAAATTCTTATCTCGTACTTACGTACTTTTTCTTTGTCTATTTTAAAAATTTTTCCTTAACTGACAAATAAAAATTATATATTTATTATATACAACATACTTTGAAATACGTATACATTGTTGAATGGCTAAATTGAGTTAATTAACATACTTGCTTTGCATGTGCATGTGGTTCTAATATTTGTGTTTAAGTACCTAATATGCAGTAAGGGCTCAAGAAAAGTCTAATGTTACTATTTAGCTGTAGTAATTCCTCTATGATGAATTTTGTACATTTCTTATTTTTTGTGTTTATAAAATAATGGACATCATTACGTCAACATCATAACATATAGACAGTTCATTTTACCTGAGGACATAGTGTTGGGGAAAAGACCTGGAGAATTTTCCCTCACTGAGGTAGGAAAGTGGTTGAAATGTAAATTGGAAGTTACAGATAAGTAAAATGGAGTTTGGGTGAAAGGTAGAAAAAAAAAAAAACAAGAGAATGTCTATTTATGTAAGTGTTAAGATAAAATCATGGCAAGAGAAAGGAAAGAAGCAATGTGGTCTTGGTGTGCAGGCTTGAAATCAAAGAGCATTTGAGTTGTGTAAGCAAAGCAATGAACAGTTAAAAGTTTTAGATGAGAAAGGTAGTGAAAGTGAGATGAGCTATTTGCTTTAATATAACCGGTAAGTATCTAGTATCTCAAAAGGGTTGAAATGATTGCATTTCACTTTACAAAGGAGTTTAGGAGGGAATTGGCAGGGGTTGGTCACTAAGGGATAGCAAGAGTCACTTAGGAATACATACATGGCTTATGAATACAGTGATGGATATGAATTACCCTCTTCTTTGTTGGATTGTGCTAAGTATTGAAATGAACTTGTTTTTGTAAGGAAATAAAATATTAGAGATTAGTATGTACCCAAAGCTAAACGTATTCTGTTTTGATAGCAGAAAGGAAACAGCCATTTTGGAATGACTGGGCTCTGAAGATGATGTAAAGGTGTGCATGGATTGTGTGTAATCAAAACCACTTGGACAAAGCAAACATTGTTTATTATTAGAAAATGTTTAATTTTTAAAGAAATGGTGAACATGATCTTTCCAAGTAAGAAGGGGTTGATTCAAAAGAAGACTAACAATGAATTCGGTAAATCAGGAGGGTGTGGGCATGACAGGGAGCAATTCCCTTCAATAGGTATTAAGTGCCTACCAAGTACAAAGAACATTGCCAGACGTTGCAGTGGATTTCAGTGTACCCAAGCCATAGTCCTGCCCTCAAGGAGCTTAGTGGAGGGGAATGTGGGTATGGAATGTGTGGTGTGGTTAACATAATAAATGGATAATACTGGTAACTCAAATGGCGTTGGGGTACCAGCACAGAGAAAGAAAAGATAATTTGGTTGTGGAGTGGGATGGATAGAAAATGTTACAGGAAGGAGGTAGGTCTTCAGATGGGTCATGAAAGAAGGAAGGGTGTAATTTTATTTATTTATTTATTTATTTATTTATTTATTTATTTATTTTGAGATAGTCTTTCTCTGTCATCCAGGTTGGAGTACAGTGGCTCACAGCAACCTCCCCCTCCCAGGTTCAAGCAATTCTCCTGCCTCAGCCTCCCAAATATCTGGCATTACAGGTGCCCGCCACCATGCCCGGCTAATTTTTGTATTGAGATGGGGTTTCACCGTGTTGGCCAGGCCAGTCTGGAACTCCTGACCACGTGATCGGCCCACCTCAGCCTCCCAAAGTGCTGGGATTACAGGTGCGAGCCACTGCGCCCGGCTGGAAGGGTGTAATTTTAATAGGCAAACATAGATTACAACATGATCTTGTGAGAGAGAGAAAAGCAAAAGGATAGAGGTAGGAAAGCCCAGTCTAGGTTGGCCAAAGTAAGTTTTGGGGGGGAAGTTTGGGGTTATATATTATGGAGAATCTTGAATGCTGGACTTAGAAGTTTGTTCTTTAAAATATAATAAAACTATAGGGAACTGTACTTTAGGACTGCTAATCTGTGTAGGAGTCGAGGAGGACCGCAGAAGAATTTATCGTAAATAACATTTCATTCATCGAACCAACAAATATATATTGACACTGTGCTTTAGGAGTTGCTCTAGGTGCTGGGAATATAAGAGGCCTTCCTTATTCTCTGGACTATCATTCTTTTGGGAGAAACACAATAAATAACAGTAGAGTGCTCAAGGAAGGCCTCTGAAAGCATGACATTTAAGGTGAAGCCTGAATGACAGAAGAGGTCTGAGGGGAAAACATACTGAAGATACAGCAAGTGCATATTTAAGGGCTTTACTGACATACTGGTGAAGGATGAAATAATGTATTTTTTAGTAATTAATTTCCCTTGGTGACTACTCAGTTGTCTTAATACCTTGAGTCATTTTGCCAGATAACAAGATCTTTTATAAAGCTATTTTATATATATATACACACACACACATATATATACACACACACACTATATAATAATTCCTCGATGGCCTTAGAATAATTTTTTTTCTGGGCACCCAGTGTCTTAGGCAGCTGGAACTCTCTAGGACCATTATATATTTGGGAAGGCAGGTTAATATATAATAATGCCTGTATGTAAGATCTTTCATGAAACTTGGTCTTACCCTTCTTTCCCACCCTGCCCTTAACCTACTTGCTAAAGAACACAAAGGGACATTATTGCAGTCTTGCCATTTATTTTATTGCCATTTTTCCAGTATTACGAATACCTTTGGGACAGAACATGCAAATAGGTGGTCCAAGTGTTATGTTTGGTCTGCATACTTTTAAAAGATGATTTTGAGTCCACACTAGCATTTGAAAGTGGGAATATATTATAGAAAATTCTGTGTATCCAACTCTACAAAAATCTCTTCATGGCGTCTTTAGGCAAGTATTCTTCAATAGCAGCAGTCAGCTAGAGTTGAACAGCAGCTGCTTCCTTTACACCTGCACTCCATAGTTCCCTACTTTCCTCACCTTGCCAGTTTCACTAATTCATATTAATTGCTTGCTCCCATAAGACATGGTTTTCAGTGGCTACTTTAAGGGAGGTGTAGTACACAGTGGTGGGATCAAAACCAAGAATTCCTTTTATCACTGTCCTCTGTTTTCACTCTGTGATAGCATTTCTCAAAGTATGGTCTCCAGACCCTGGTCTGTGAGGTCCAAGTTATTTTCATAACAATAGTATTATTAATTACCTTTTTTACTGCGCTGACACTTGCATTGATGGTATAAAAGTCATGGCAGATAAAACTTTTGGTTTCTTGGCACAAATCAAGGCGTAGCACCAGACTGTGCTAATATTGTATGCTGGACTGCCAAGCAGTTTTACTTAAGAAAGCGCTTTGAGCCGGGTGTGGTGGCTCACGCCCAGCACTTTGGGAGGCGGAGGCGGGTGGATCATGAGAGGTCAGGAGATCGAGACCATCCTGGCTAACACGATGAAACCCTTTCTCTACTAAAAAGTACAAAAAATTAGCCGGGCGTGGTGGCGTGTGCCTGTAATCCCAGCTACTTGGGAAGCTGAGGTGGGAGAATGGCGTGAACCTGGGAGGCAGAGCTTGCAGTGAGCTGAGATCGCACCACTGCACTCCAGCCTGGGTGACAAAAAAATAATGCCATTTGAGTAGCAATAAAAATTACTAATTTTATTAAAATTTGACCCTAAGCATACATCTTTTTAATATTTTATGTGATAAAATGCTAAATGTGAATAAAACACTTCAGTTCCATAATGCCTGTCTTGAGAAGTACTTACATTATTGTGTGTGTCGAGAGCTAAAGTAACTACTTTTTTCATGAACATCATTTTTCTTGAAAGAATAGCTGACTTAAGTATTGGGCAGACAGGTTCTTGAAAATGAAGGAAGTGAGCCTGCCATTTAAGGAAAACAGGTGATGTTCTTTGTTGCTAATGATAAAATTCAAGCTTTCCATTGAAAATTATAATTTTAAAGAACTTTTATCTGCTACCATGTACAGATACTTCCCAACACTTAATGACTTTTCTGGTGAGATCAGTGGTGATATTAACAAAAATATGTCACATTTAGAAAAGTTTGTTGATATGGTTTCGGATTTATATTGAAATTAACCTTTAAGTACCACTTGTTGAATTTTGATGTAGTATCAAAAAATAATAATCAAAATTACCTAAAAAGCTATCTAAATACTCCTTTTCCAGCATGTATCTGTGCGAAGTGTGCATTTTCTCTACACTTTAAACGAAGCAGTGTATCACAATAAATTGAATAAAAAGGCAGATAAGAGAACCTTTTCCTAAGCTAGACATTAAGGAAATTTTCACATTTGTAAAATAATACACTCTTCTCACATGGTTTTTTTTTTTTTTTTCCAGTTTTGGAGAATAGTTATTTGTATAAAACTGTGTTATATGTAAGAGGATTATTGTTTTACGTGAATTTATTGATACTTTTTGACTTCCCGTTTTAAATTCTCATATGGTAATATCAATAAATATAACCCATAAAAACAAGAACTTAGGGAATGGAGTCCTCAATAGTTTTTTAAAGTATGTGTAAGGGATCCTAAGACCAAAATTACTAAGAATCACTGCTCTAGAGTCTACAACATTGAATCCCAAAGTGTTTTATATAAAGCATCTGATACATGGACCATTGATTCTAAAGCATTTTTGTAGGTATTAAACCAAAAGGGGGTTCGTTTCTAGATGGTAGGATTTTTTAAAATTACGTCTTGTGGGCTAAAAATGCATTCTGAAATCTCCAAAGAGGCTGTTATATACCTCAGCTTACTCGACTACAACTTTAACTGGACTGATGTTGTTTGGAATACATTTTGAAACTACTGCTCCATAAGCAAGCACCGTTGAAGTTTTGTCTATTTATGTCTTGGAGGCATATGGGAACAGGGAGTCTTCATACTGCCCTGGCATTGAATCCTAACTCTGCCACTTACTAGCCTCAGTTTTCTTTACTATGAACTGGGGAAAATGCTAGCCAACATTATCGGATTGTTCGGAGCATTAAGTAGAGTAACAAGTAAACACTCCTAATAATAGGTATTTGCTATAATTGTTCCCTCCTTTATTGTAGATGTGAATCTTCATTACAAGGATTCCCATGTTACTTAAGCTAGTGAGTCAGAATTGTGTGACCTAGTCTAACAAGTTAGTAGAACAATAGAAGTTATATAGTGATTGACTAGCCAGTGTTGTACATTTATAAGTCGATCAGACTAGGCTTTTAAGCCACCAAAAAACATAGCATGCTCACTGACCCAGTTCCATTTGAACTGAATAATTTTTATGTAAATGAAAGCAGTAGAATAAACTTCTCATTTTTAAGCTGTTAATGACTGAAAAGGGAAGATCCTAATTTTGATTCCATTTTGTTATATTAAACTCATTCATAAAATTTCATTTTGGAAAGGATGTTGGCAGCTTATCTCAGTGTGGTGTATAGTTCCAGTACATTTGTCATCGTGTCTTTTGAGTTTTTTTGTTTTGTGATTCAGGTCATGGATTCAGGCGCTTAAACGTAATTGGACATCTACTTGACTTTGGTCTTTTCTCTTTTTTTTTTTTGTCTTTGGTCTTTTCTCACCTGGAATAAGAAGTCACTTCTGTGTACCTTTATTGTTCTTAGCATTCCCTGCAGTCTCATTCTGAGCACAGGAACAGAGAGCCTCACTATGCATTTAACCAGTCTTGCTGTCACTATGTGCAAGACACTGAAAAATCAAAACATGCTTCAGGACTTCTTGAGGGTACTTGTCCTGAGGAAGCTGACATTATCCTGGCAAAAAGACTAGGTACAGCATGTCATGGTGGAAGAAGAAAGGCATACATTTTTATTATAACTCTGCCCTTTATTGGGCCCTCTGGCCTTAGGCAAGTTGCTTTTCTCTTTTTTCCTCAGTAAAATGATAGTACCAATTCCACTCCATTATTTTTAAGAATTAGATGGGAACACCTTGAGTGTTCAGCACTGTGTCTAGCAGTGTGTGTGCTCGATGAATGTTCACCTCCCCCCCATTTTTGTATTTCTGGAAATAAAAATAGATTGCTCATGTAGTTTGCTCCTTGGAGATTTCTTTGGGTCCTTATTAAAGAACTATTCTTGTTTTATAGTTTTAAAAACTCTTTTTTTTTTTTTTTTTTTGAGACGGAGTCTTGCTCTGTCGCCCAGGCTGGAGTGCAGTGGCGCAATCTCTGTTCACTGCAAGCTCCGCCTCCCGGGTTTACGCCATTCTCCTGCCTCAGCCTGACAAGTAGCTGGGGTTACAGGCGCCCGCCACCACGCCCGGCTAAATTTTTTGTATTTTTAGTAGAGACGGGGTTTCACGGTGTTAGCCAGGATGGTCTCGATCTCCTGATCTCGTGATCCGCCCATCTCGGCCTCCGGAAGTGCTGGGATTACAGGCGGGCTCATTTCTGTTTTTAAGTCTGTGGCATGCAAGGCAAAAGGACAACACCTAGAGACTGCTGATAGAGCAAAAAACGATAGTTTGGCAATAACAAAAAAGTCACAGATTATTACAAAGAACAATACAAAAACTCTGTTAATAGTGTTATTTTATTATGTGAAAAAAAAAATTCCACTTTTTTTTTTTTTTTTTTTTTTTTGAGACAGAGTCTTGCTCTGTCCGCCAGGCTGGAGTGCAGTGGAGCGATCTTGGCTCATGCCATTCTCCTGCCTCATCCTCCTGAGTAGCTGGGGCTACAGGCGCCCACCACCTCGTCTGGCTAATTTTTTTTGTATTTTTAGTAGAGACGGGGTTTCACCGTGTTAGCCAGGGTGGTCTCGATCCCCTGACCTTGTGATCCGCCTGCCTGGGCCTCCCAAAGTGCTGGAATTACAGGCATGAACCACCGCGCCCGGCCACATTCCACTTTTTTTTTAAGGCCTGGAGTACATAATTGCAGTATCCTACAATGTACTATGTTTTCAAAATTTGCATTGTCAAAAATCTATATGCTTTTGTTCTCACTCATAAGTGGGAGTTGAACCGTGATAACACCTGGACACAGAGAGGGGAACAACACACACCACAGCCTGTTGGAGGGTGGGGGGCGAGGGGAGGGAACTTAGAGGACAGGTCAATAGATGCAGCAAACCACCATGGCACACGTATACCTATGTGACAAACCTGCACGTTCTGCCATGTATCCTGAAACTTAAAGTAAAACTGGTTTCCATAAAAATAATTGCTGCTCATGGTTTTAAAAAGTCAGATAGTTCACAAGAACTTACAATAAAAGCAACCATTTCCTCTACATTCCCCTTTCCTGTACTACTTAGTGTTGTTTCCTGCAAAACCACTTCAAACTTTATTAAACTCTTTCTTCAGTGATTACTTCCATATCTCTTAAAACCCCACTTTATCTAGATTCATCAGTTATAGACATTATCCAAATATAGGAAGTAAATGAAGATTTCATTCAAGTTACTTCTCTGTATTCCCTCAAATTTCATGTCAGGTCCTCTGTTACCTTTGAAACTTTTCTTTCTTCTTGTCCTGTTGATGCGTATTTTAAGTTGAGAATGTGAGCCAATGCCTTTTCCTTTCACCTTTCTTATACTTCTGCTCGGTTTCTTAGCAGTACTTTCACATATGTAATATTAACATTTATATTGTTCTGTAACCATAATTAATTGTTTAATATGTTTTGACTTTAGGTTGAATATAAAAGTTGAAAATGAACCAAAAATATTCATGCGATGACTATATAAATATTTTCATGGCAGAGCTGGGTATTCAATAGTGTACTATGCTTACAGCTTTTCTGCTGGGTTTCTTAACTGTCTTTCCTTTTTTCTCACACTGTTTGCCTTCATAGCCGTTGAGTTCTTCTTCCTCTTTATTTTTCCTTAAGCTTCCTCCTGGAGACTTCTGTCATTGTCCTTTGATCTGCAGTGGTGGCTCTGTAGGCTGGTTGCGTAGCTGACATCCTGCAACTTTTTTTCTTTGCTTTCTTGGCATGTATCTACTTTTCCTGGAAGCTGTGTCTTCACACTTTACTGAATAACATTCTTCAATATTTTTCCAAGAATGGGTTCATAGGAGATAAACATTTAAAGATTTCTGACTGGTTGAAAGTGTCCATTCTTTCCATAATCTTGATGATAGTTTGGATAGAATTCTAGGTTGAAAATTTTTTTTTCTTAGAACTCTCTGGATATTACTTTATTGTTTTCTGATATTCAGTGTTACTGCTAAGTCTGATTCCAGTTTACTCGATATTTCTTACATGATTAACACTTCTCTGCCATCTCTAATGTTCTCCCCCATCTCTAAATGTTTTAGGATCTTTGTTTTCTCCTTGCTGTTCTGAAGTTCACAATAATGTGTTTAGGAATTTTTTGGTTCATTTTGAACACTCAGTGGATCTTCACAGTCTGAAAACTTGTGTCCTTTAGCTTTGGGCAAAATCTCTTTAATTATTTACTCTTCTATTTTCTCTGTATTCTTTGTAAGACCTTTTTTAAATAAAAATTTGGTCCTTCTAGATGAATTCTTTATTTGTTTTTTTGTATTTTTCTAATTTACCTTTAATCTTCCTACTTCTGGAGACATTTTTCTCTATTTTATCTTCCAGTGTTTCTATTGAACTTTGTATATTTCAAGATACCTTGCTCTCTGATTGTTCTTTTAACATAGTATCTTGTTCTTGTTTTACGAGTGGAGTATTTTCTAAAATCTATCAGAGAATACCCACTAGAGTATTTTTAAGGTTCTTTCCCTCTGTGTGGTTTTTTTTTCTGTTCGTAAATTTGACAGCCCTCTTCAACTTTATAGGCTTTCCCAGATGCTTTTTGAGCTTTGGTAAGCTGTTCATATTTACGGATGAGACAATAGAAAAACCGACTGAGTTCTGTGTACTTGGGTGTCGCTTATCTTTTTTTGAAGGGCTGGGGAATAGCTTCTTAAAAGGCTGTCTTACTTTAGGTGGGGTGGGTCAGGTGCTGATCCTTAATTGGGATTAGTAAGTTCTGGAAAGACTTAACAGGGGCAACAACAAAGTCTATACCAGCTGTCCTAGTTTTTCTCTAACATTTCATTCTTTTAGATATACCACCATCCGGTGCTTGTTTGTCTGTTTGCTTTTGTTTAGAGGGTAGGGTATGGTTGCTAGTATCTGTGAGCAGCAGTAGAAATGGGGATCTTTATTCTCTGTCCTAGTCCCATCCCTAGTCATACCTAGGATTTCTGGGTGAGTCTCTGAATTTTGTTGGGCAAATTGGTTCTTCTCCATGGGTATTCTTGGCACTCATTTCTTCCACCTTACTTCATTAGTCACTATTCTGTTTTCTAATTGCAAAAAATTATTGAAATTTTCTGTCAGCTAACTTCCCCTTTATTATTGTGGGTTTATTCCCTTACTGTCGTTTTTAATGAGAGTCCTGAAGGGAGAGCAGGTAAAATCCTGGGCTCAGAAGTTGCAAATGCTTAGGAAGACATGAGAGCATCTATTTTAGAAGGCTTTCCATCAGAAATTATAACACTCATATTAGTGCGTAAAGGCATTAACTCTTGGCTCTCAAGAAAATGTGGTTTTCAAAAATGACTTAGTCTTTGAAGTCTCTAACTATATAAAGTCCACTATGATCAGGGTATTAAATGGAAAGTAATAATGATATTTCTGGGCCAGATACTTGTTGAAATGCTTTATTGAATACAGTCTCATTGAATGCTCACAGCAACTGCATGAGGTAGTGTATTATTTTCCTCAGTTAATATATGAGGGAACTGAGGCATAGTAAAGTTGGGTTCTTGCTGAAGTACTGTATGAACAACATAAAACATGATTTCCTAGCCGTGTTGATCTGTACAGGAGTCAAGTGAACTACAGTCTAGTTTATCTTTTTTCCTAGAAGTTAGTGGCTTTTTGGTAAATATTATGGAATGAAACATTGAGAAAAGAAGTACTGACTTCTCTAGGCTGATACTCCTTGGTAAAGCCAGTAAAGTTAAGGAAAACATTAACTTTCCTCTCTTGTCTCAGACCACAGAGCCAGGATTTTGTGCTGGTCAGTTAGATGTAATACTCACTTACAGTTTTTAGTACTTGACTGTTGCTTACACACACACAACTTTGTTTTGTTTTTGTTTTTTTGGGGGGGGGACGGAGTCTTGCTCTGTTGCCCATGCTGGAGTGCAGTGGCGTGATCTCATCTCACTGCAAGCCCCGCCTCCCAGCTTCATGCCATTCTCCTGCCTTGGCCTCCTCCCGAGTATCTGGGACTACAGGCACCCACCACCACGCCCGGCTAATTTTTTTTTGTATTTTGAGTAGAGACGGGGTTTCACTGTGTTAGCCAGGATGGTCTCGATCTCCTGACCTCATGATCCAACCGTCTCAGCCTCCCAAAGTGCTGGGATTACAGACGTGAGTCACCGCGCCTGGCCTTTTTTTTTTTTTTTTTTTTAATTTCAAGAGATGGGGTTTCATTCTGTTGCCCAAGCTGGAGTATAGTAGCATGGTTCCTAGGTCACTGTAGTCTGGAGCTCCTGGGCTCAAGTGATCTTCCCACCTCAGCTTCCCTAGTAGCTAGCACTACAGGTGTGCCATCACACCCAGCTTTTACATATATATATATTTATTTCTTGTAGAAACAAGGTGTCACCATGTTGCCCAGGCTGATCTTGAAATGCTGGCCTCAAGCAATCCTCCTGCCTCAGTAAAATATTGGGATTACCGGCATGAGCCATTGTACCTGGTGGACTGTGGTGGAAAGCATATTCCATTTCTAGACATTTGTTCTATAGTTGTACAAGTGCACAAAGACATGCACAGAATTGTTTACGATATTATTTGTAATAGAACACTGGGAAAACCTAAATATCCATCAATAGGAGATTGGTTAATTTGTGATAGGCACATCCATCCACACGATGAAATGCTTTATAAAAAAATGAGATGTATGCAGATAGAGAAAGATCTTTGAGTAATACATGAAAAAAATCATGTACAGTGACCCTACTTGTGTAAGATGTGTGCTTGTGTGTTTGTATACATGTAGAAAAAAATTAGAATATATGAAAGGAAGTGTTCCTTTAAGTTTACCAATGTGGTAGGTTTATTACAAGTTGCTTTCAGATTTATATTGCATAGCTAATAGGATACCTCAGGATTAAAAAGTTACCTGTCTTATGTAATCACCTTTTATTTTCATTTTATTTAAAATAATTAATAATTGTATATATTCCTGGGATACATAGCGATGTTTCAAATATATAATGCGAGCTTGTCCAGCTTGCAGCCCACAAGCTGCATGTGGCCCAGGATAGCTTTGAATGCAGCCCAACACAAATTAGTAAACTTTCTTAAAACATCATGAGATTTTTTGTGTGTGTGATTCTTTTTTTTTTTAAGCTCATCAGCTGTTGTTAGTTTTAGTGTATTTTATATGTGGCTCAAAACAGTTCTTCTTCCAGTGTGGCCCAGGGAAACCAAAAGATTGGATACCCCTAATATAACGTATAGTGATGAAATCAGGGTAATTAGCATATCCATCATCTCAAACATTTATCATTTCTTTGTGTTAGGAACATTCAATATCCTTCTCCTAGCTATGTGAAACTATGTATTATTGTTAACTGTGGCCATCCTAGAGTGGTAGAACTTATTCCTCCTATCTAGTTGTAATTTTGTATCCCTTAACAAATCTCTCCTTATTCCTCCGTTTGTCTACCCTTCCTAGCATGTGGTATACTCTGTTCGCCGTTTTGCTTCTGTGAGATCAGGTTTTTTTTTTTTTTTATAGCTTCCACGTATGAGTTTAACTTTCTGTTCCCTGGCTTTTATTTCACCTAACATAATGTCCTCCAGTTCCATCCATGTTGCCATGAATGACAGGATTTCATTCTTTTTTATGGCTGAATAGTATTCCATGGCATATTATAGCACATTTTCTTTATCCACTTATCTGTTGTTGGACATCTGAATTAATTTCATATCTTGGCTATTGTGAATAGTACCACAGTAAACATGGGGGTACAATGGCTCTCTGATACGATGATTTCTTTCCTTTGGATAAATTCTCAGTAGTAGGATTGCTGGTAGTTCCATTTGTAGCTTTTTGAGGGACTTCATACTGTTCTCCATAGTGGTTATAACTAGTTTGCATTCCCACCAGAAGTAGATGAGTTCCCTTTTTTCTGCATCCTCACCAGCATTTGTTTTTGTTTGTTTGTTTGTTTGTTTTTATAATAGCCAGCCTACCTGGGGTGAGATGATACCTCATTGTGGTTTGATTTGCATTTCCCTGATGATTAGTAGTGATGAGCAGGTTTTCACATATTTGTTGACCATGCATATGACTTGCTTTGAGAAATGTCTTTTGGGATCATTTGCCCATTTTTAAATCAGTTTTTTATTTATTTTTTGCTGTTGAGATATTTCAGCTCCTTGTATATTTTAGATATTAATCTCCTGTTGAATGGTTAGTGTCCAGATATTTTCTTCCATTCTGTAAGTTGTCTTTTACTCTGTTGATTGCTTTCTTTGCTGTGCAGAAGTTTTTAGTTTGATACAATCCCATTTGTTTATTTTTGCTTTTGTTGCCTATGCTTTTGAGGTCTTATTTATAAAATATTTGCCCATACTGATGTACTGAAGCATTTCCTATATGTTTTCTTCTAGTAGTTTTATTATTTGGGGTGCTGTATTTAGGTATTAGATGCATTTTGAATTGATTTTTATATAGGGTAAGAGGTAGGCATCTAATTGCATTCATAAAATATGTAATTTGGCCCGGTGTGGTGGTTCACACCTGTAATCCCAGCACTATGGGAAGCCGAGGTGGGCAAATCACCTGAGGTCGGGAGTTTGAGACGAGCCTGACCAACATGGAGAAACCCCATCTCTACTATAAATACAAAATTAGCCAGGCATGGTGGAGCGTGCCTGTAATCCCAGCTACTCGGGAGTCTGAAGCAGGAGAATCACTTCAACGCAGGAGGTGGAGGTTGCATTGAGCCGAGATTGCGCCATTGCATTCCAGCCTGGGTGACAAGAGCGAAACTCCGTCTCAAAAAAAAAAAAAAAACCTCTCTCTCTCTCTCTCTCTCTCTCTCTCTCTCTCTCTCTCTCTCTCTCCCTATTTCATATGGATATCCAGTTTTCCCAGCACTGTTTGTTGAAGAGACTGTCCTTTCCCCAGTGAATGTTCTTGGCACCTTTGTCAAAAATCAGTTGGCTGTAGGCTGAGTGTGGTGGCTTATGCCTGTAATTCTAGCACTTTGGGAAACTGAGGCAGGAGGATCACATGAGGTCAGGAGATCAAGACCAGCCGGGCCGACATGGTGAAACTACGTCTCTACTAAAAATACAAAAATTAGCCAGGGGTGTTGGTGGACACCTGTAATCCCAGCTACTCAGGAGGCTGAGGCAGGAGAATTGCTTGTACCCAAGAGGTGGAGGTTGCAGTCAGCCAAGATCGCACCGTTGCACTCCAGCTCTAGGTGACAGAGCAAGACTCCGTCTCGGGTGGGGGGCGGGGAAAGAAAAAAACTACTGATTTTTGTATATTGGTTTTGTTATCTTGCAACTTTACTGACTTTATCAGATCTGAGGGTTTTTTGGTAGAGTCTTTAGATTTTTCCATTTATATAAGATCATGTCATCTGCAAACAGGGACAGTTTGACTTCTTCCTTTGGATGCCCTTTCTTTCTCTTGCCTAATTGCCCTGGCTAGGAGGAATTGTTACGTCTGATGGGGAATATAGGAACTTTAAATTCTATATCCTTAACTACTATTTTATTTTACCATGAGCATGTATATTTTATAACATTAAAAAAAAAGCATGATAGTTTCCAGTATTATAGCAACAATCACCAACTGGCCTTTGGTGATTTAGATTTCCTTGGTGAGTTAGAAATCTAATGGGAACAGTTTGGGAATCTGTATCCTAACAGGTATTTCTTTTTTTTTTTGAGACGGAGTCTCGCTCTGTCACCCAGGCTGGAGTACAGTGGCACGATCTTGGCTCACTGCAACCTCCACCTCCTGGGTTTAAGTGATTCTCCTGCCTCAGCCTCCCGAGTAGTTGGGATTACAGGCGTGCACCACCACACCTGGCTAATTTTTGTATTTTTAGTAGAAGCGGGGTTTCACCACGTTGGTCAGGCTGGTCTCGATCTCCTGACCTCGTGATCCGCCCGCCTCAGCCTTCCAAAGTACTGGGATTACAGGCGTGAGCCACCGCTCCCGATCCTAACAGGTATTTCAAGTGGTCCCCATGGTCAGATAACTGTGCTAGAGAAAGAGTGAACTGCATACAAATATGCATAATTAAGATTAAGAGGAAATTACCATAAAAGGAAATTAAAAGAATGGGATTGCTTTGAATGATGCTCAACTAAGAAATTGTAAAATTTGGAGATGATAAATGATTCTCTAGGAAATTATCAAATCTTAGAGATAGTAAACCTAGCTTATTTCAGATAGAATGGAAGAAACTGAAAAACATATGAGAGCTATTGCCTCACCTGTATCACTGGTGAATTATTTCAAATCTTCATGAAACACCTAATTCCTAATCTATTTAAAGTATTTCAGAGCAGAGAGAAAAAAGTAGTTTGCAAGTTCTGCTGAAAAAGCCAGTATAACACCAACTCCAAAGCATGGCAAAGATTATGTATGCTTTGAAACTTAATTATTCTAAGATTGTGGTTAAAATATTTTATAAGTATTATTTGGGAAAGTAATACACCACGTCTAAATGAAATTCATTCCACGAATCAAAGGATGGTTCTATGTTAGGAAATCTGTTAATATACTTACTTACATCTTAATATACTTAGTAATATCAGTGGGCCAAAGAGAAAATTATGATCTTTTAGTTTTCTGCACAAAATCCACATATGATAAAATTAACATCTTTAAGTGGTTTTTGAAAATATAAAACCCAAAACAAGATTCTTAGAAGAACAGAACTAGAACTAGCTTTTTGTTTGTTTTGTTTTGAGATGGAGTTTCCCCCTTGTTGTCCAGGCTGGAGTGTAATGGCACAATCTTGGCTCACTGCAACCTCTGCCCCCCGGGTTCAAGTGATTCCCCTGCCTCAGCCTCCTGAGTAGCTGGGATTAGAGGTGTGTGAGGCATGTGCCACCACACCCAGTGGTAATTTTGTATTTTTAGTAGAGACAAGGTTTCTCCATGTTGGTCAGGCTGAACTCGAACTCCTGACCTCGTGATCCGCCCGCCTCGGCTCCCAAAGTGCTGTGATTACAGGCGTGAGCCACCGCTCCCGGCCTTAAGAGTTTCTTTAACCAAAGGTGTTGGCAGAGTGTTAGCCGGTATCATGCTTAATGATAAAACACTAGAAGTGATCTTGTTAAAGTTTGGAACAAGACCATAAATCAATTGCTATCCCAAATAAAATCTCAGTTTATTCTGACAAATGATTCTAAGGATTATTTAGAAGAATAAATATATGAGGATAATTCAGAAATTTCTAAACAGCAAAAAAATCGAGGGTGGACTAATCCTATCAGATGTTTAAATATTATAAAGCTAAAGTAATTAAAACACTGGGTTACAGCTCCAGGACTAGCATACAAAACTGTAACATAAGGAGCCCAGAAATAAACACATGTAAATATAGGAGTTGCTTTTCAAGTTAATGGAGAAAAGAGTTTTTTAATAAATGGTTAACTTTTTCTTTTTTTTGCGGGGGAGACAGAGTCTTGTTCTGTTGCCCAGGCTTAAGTGAAGTAGCACCATCATAGCTTACTGCAGCCTCAAACTTGTAGGCAAAAGTGATCCTCCCACCTCAGCCTCCTGAGTAGTTGGGACTACAGGCATGTGCCACCACATCCAGTTAATTTTTAACTCAATTTTTTTTTCATATAGATGAGATCTCACCATGTTGCCAGGGCTGGTCTTGAACTCCTCCTGGCCTCAAGCAGTCCTCCTACCTTGGCCTCCCAGAGTGTTGCAATTACAGGCATGACCCACTGCTCCTGGCCTCAATGGTTAACTATTGAGGAGGATCAAAAGGATATCTGGTTTGCTTCTCATTCCAAAATAAATTCCAGTTTTGTCAGATTTGGATATTTTCAATATTAATCATAAACATTCTAGAAGAAAACATGTATAAAGACCTTTTTTCTAAGTCTAGCAAACTCAAAAGTCCTAAAAGGGGGAAATTATAAGCTTGTATAAAAATTGAAAATTCTGTATCACCAAAACAGCTTTTTTGGAAAAAACAGATAAACTAGAAAACAACGTGTACAGTATGATCTGGCTTCTGCCTAAGTCATCAGCTCCATCTGCTGCATTCCCTCCTCCCCATCAATCCTACACACACTTAAACTACACACACTTACAGCTACACTCCGGTCTTTCCTTCCTGAGGGTGCTCAGTAAATAGTCATTGAATAAATGAATTAATTCTGTGAGAGTTTGCAGGTCAATATGTATGATATAATAAAACCTTTTTTTAATGAGACGGAGTTTCAGTCTGTCACCCAGTCTGGAGGGCAGTGGCTTGATCTCGGCTCACTGCATCCTCCACCTCCTGGGTTCAAATAATCCTCCCACCTCAGCCTCCCGAGTAGTTAGAATTACCAGTGTACACCACCACACCTGGCTAACTTTTGTATTTTTAGTAGAGATGGATTTCACCGTGTTGGCCAGACTGGTCTTGAACTCTTTTTTTTTTTTCTGAGATAGAGTCTAGCTCTGTCGCCCAGGCTGGAGTGCAGTGGCATGATCTCAGCTCACTGCAAGCTCCACCTCCCGGGTTCACGCCATTCTCCTTCCTCAGCCTCCCGAGTAGCTGGGACTATAGGTGCCCACCACCACACCCGGCTAATTTTTTGTATTTTTAGTAGAGATGGGGTTTCACCGTGTTAGCCAGGATGGTCTCGATCTCCTGGCCTCGTGATCCACCTGCCTCGGCCTCCCAGAGTGCTGGGATTACAGGCATGAGCCACCATGCCTGGCCCAAGTGATTGGCCTGGGCCGCCTTGGCCTCCCAGAGTGCTGTGATTACAGGCATGAACCACTGTCCCCGGCCATAATAAAACTTCTTAAAATGAATAAAGAAGATTAACAATCCATTAAAAATTGCCAGAGAACAAGTTGGGCAAGTCAGGAAATTTTTTTGCATTTCTATGCAAATGACTAACAAATATAGAACTTTTAATAAATACCAATTAAAACAGCATTGAGATTCTGTCTCCCTTCTTGAACACTGCCTCCTCATTTCTAACCATTTCCTTGGTGTCTTCCCAAAATGTCAACAAACCATACTGTGAACTCCTTTTAGGTCTTCCCTCTGTCTAGCAGATACCTGGCATACATTAGATGCATTGTTATATAAACAAAAGTATCTGAGATATGTAATGATCCTCTGCGAGGCGTCAAGTGGGCAGAAAAGAGTAGAGGATTGAGGCCGAGTGGCCTTCCTTTTTTAACTCTCCTTTTCCTCATAGTTCCCTTAATGGTGTAGCCTGCCTCTTTATTCTCTTAGCCCTTTTAAATTTCTTCAGAAGGACATGCTCCTTAGTGGCAGGAACAGGAACTTCTTTGAGTGCTGGTCAGCCAGCAAAAATGACTCTTTTTGTGTATGTAAACAAATGGTTATTATTGTTGTGATACAATTGCTTAATCATTAATAGGTGCTTTTTTTTGAAGTCCTGTGAATACTTTTCTTCGGACTTAATACCACAGCGTCTCAGATACTTTATCTTCCTTTGAGCGTTTTGGAAAAACAGACTAAAACTGCTCTTTCTATACAAAAATTTGTATTATTTGAAAAGATACAACAGGGATACTTAGTGTTTAAGATAAGATTATAATATCTGCATAGTAGAAACCTCCAGCTTTTAGAGTTACAATTTTGTAATCTGAAATCCTGTTTTTCGAATGTAATATTTACTTGCGCTAGCAAGTCTGGAAATACTTGTTGAAAGACTGGAATGATTAATGTAGATCCTTGAACACTTTCATGCTTTAAATAAAAGGACAGACAAATTTTGTTCATTTTAAAGAACAGTAGTGTAGCCATATTAAATACATTTGGAAAATAAGAGGGAAAAATCCAACTCTTAATCTCACCTAAAAAATTGTGATAGACTTTTTTTTAATAGTTTCCAAATTTGTGTTTTTATGGTTAAAATTATGTATATTGCCTTTCTTCCCCACTTGATGAATCCTTAGCATTTTTCCATGTTGTTACGTCATTTAAAGACTATCACTTTAAATGGCTGCATAATTGTCTCTTAGTCACATGGTTGTATTGTATGTGCAGTGCTTATGAAGAAGAGCGGGTGGTACGTTGTTTCTTTAAACATGTGACTCGTAACAAAAAATTTTTTCTAAGAGAATTGCTAATTGTATGGATTTTGATAAGTAGGCGAACGGTGACCTTACTGCAAAGCGGTGACTTTTTGTTTGTAAACATATGAACCTGAAACTTGAGGAAGTTGGTTGTCAGTTGTGTTAAACCATCTATTAGATAGATATTTTGAGACGTTACAAACAAGTTGGGTAGCTGCTTATTTTTGAAGGGAGAATTTTGTCGTGAATCTTAATGTTAACATTATGTTATCTTATAGATCATGGAGCTTTGTGGTGCAACAAGACTTGGTTATTTTGGAAGAAGTCAGTTCTACATTGCTTTGAAACTTGTAGCTGTTGCCCAGTCTGGTTTCCCTTTAAGAGTGGAAAGTATAAATACAGGTAAATATAGAGTACACTAGTAACTGAAAGAAAATAGGCTTCTATTACAAATGAAGTCAAGTCAATAGAACCCTTGTGTCTTTCTGATCTTATAGTGGCATTTGTGACCTTGAGTGAAGTGTCGTGACTTTATTCCCACTACCTTGCATTTCTCACTTGAAAATACTAGAAAAATATGTCTGTCTATTATTACAGCATAGTATATGTACTTCATCTGTATTTGACTGTATGTACTGTTCAAATGGCAAATTTTTAAGAATTTACTAAAAGTTGTTTAGAAATATTTTAAACGAATAGTTTTATTAAGGTAAATGATAAATTATAGTGACCATCTTCATATATAGCATCCCTGTTTTCTTCATTTCTAATAAAACAACATTATACTTTGTATTTTTGTTTGTTTGTTTGGGAAGGCTATGGAGGCTCCAGTTGAAATTAAGAAGTAACAGTTAACCTAAACTTTTTGATTGATAGAGACAATATTAAAATATTGGCAGACTAAAATCTAGTTTCAGACATCTGACCGCATTACAATTTTGTATTAGTCCGTTTTTACACTGCTATAAAGAAATCCCTGAGACTGGGTAATGTATAAACAAGAGAGGTTTAATTGACTCACTTCCGCATGACTTGGGAGGCCACAGGAAACCTACAATCGTGGCAGAAGGTGAATGGAAAGCAAGGCATGTCTTACATGGCCACAGGAGAGAGAGAGAGAACGCAAGGGGGAATTGCCACAGACATTTAAACCATCCGATCTCATGAGAACTCACTCACTATCACAAGAACAGCAATGGGGGAATTGCCCCCATGATCTGATCACCTCCCATGTGGGAATTACAATTCGAGATGAGATTTGGGTGGGAACACAGAGTCAAACCATATCAAAGTGTTACATCATCAGATAATTTGTTTTTCAAGTATTTAGAGACTTGTTGATGTGAAAGAAGATAGAAAGTCTACAAAGATAGGCACTTAAATGCAGAGGGTTCTTTCGTTTTTATAGAGTAAAGGGGAAAGAGAAAAATTAAGATTTTTAAAATAATCTGTACAGAAAAATTGCTGTAAAATTCTGTAAATATCAGAATTTGTAGAAATAGTTTTAAGTACCAGTTTAGTTTATTGGTCAGCGGAGGTTTTCATTGTAGACCTCTAGTTTCCCACACATCTTTCTTCTAGTGTTGGGAGTTTACATTCTTTTCAGGTAATTTTGAATTCTTTTACATGTATATTGAATAAGCTTAATAGTTTCCCTCCTTCATGGTGGAGGTTCTAAAGAGAGACAGAGGTAATCATATAATGGAGGTAAGTACACTTTCCTCTGAAATGATTCTGTAGCTGTATTTTTTCTGGTCTAAAAGTATCACTTATGATTTACCTGCAAACAGTTTTTCAGTCCTTCCTCTTTCTCCTCTATTTAAAATTGAATGTAGAACAGAATACTGTGTACCATGTTTTTGGTAGGTGAACAGTAAGGTATTTTTAGGAATTTCTGCCATGAAAATTTCTAAATTTAGTCTCAGACTTAGTGACATATTCTGTGTTTTACTTAGAGGTCTAAAAGCTTACTTTAAAGACCCGGTGTGAGTAGAAGCAGCCTAGGCTTTGGGGTCTGACTGACCTAGGTTTAGATCCTGTCAGTTACTACGAGCATGACCTTGCCATCATGAAACTTCAGTTTTCTTTTCTGTAAATAGGGACTTTGCAGGCGTACTGTGGTTACGAGGTGAAATAAATATTCAATGACAAGTGTAGGGCTAAACATACATAGACATTTGATATAGCCATTGTTATCACTCACTAGAAGGACAATTTGGTTTTATTACTTCTTTCTAGGTAAGAGTCTCCCTAAATAATGTAAGGGAGATTATGGTCCATATTTTGTGGTGATAGACATTTTGTGCCTTTTGTTTCTGTATCCATTTTTACAAAAATTCTGATATCTAATTCATGTCTTTAGTTTTTAATGTATATGTCCTTTTTTATTTTAAAGTAATGATTATTTTGTGGTTAACAGTAAAGGACCTTCCTCTGCCAAGATTTGTTGCTTCAAAAAATGAACAGGAATCTCGCCATGCAGCCTCATATTCTTCAGATTCTGAAAATCAAGGGTCATATTCTGGTGTAATTCCCCCACCACCTGGCAGGGGGCAAGTGAAAAAGGGATCCGTAAGCCATGATACGGTTCAGCCTCGTACATCTGCAGATGTACAGGTAATCACATGCATGTAAATATTAGCAGTTGATGCCCTGTGCAAATGCTTCACTAAAACATTTATTGGTAGCTTAATAATTAACATGTCTCCTTAAAATTACAATTTTAAAATACTGTTCTTTTCTAGGAACCTGCCTCCCCAGTTGTTTCACCACAGCAATCCCCACCAACTTCTCCACACACATGGAGGAAGCACAGCCGTCACCCCAGTGGTGGGAATAGTGAGAGGCCTCTTGCGGGACCTGGGCCATTTTGGTCTCCCTTTGGTGAAGCACAATCAGGTATTTAGAGATTTATTGATTAGAGTGTCATTGTGTTGCCCAGGCTGGTCTTGCAATCCTGGGTTCAAATGATCCTCCTGCCTCAGCCTCCTGAGTAGGTGGGGATTATAGGCTTGTGCCACAGAACCTGGCTTAGAGATTTTTTAAAAATAACAATTATTTAGGGTTGTAAATTGAAGGAAACTTGATAATATTCCTTCAGGAGTTGCCTTCAAGACAGTTTTTAATTGTAAGTTAAGTTAAATAAAAGCAAAAGCCAACTATGGAGATTTATAAGTGGATACATTGCTTTGAAAAGTGGTAATTGCATTTATGTGTATCTATGATGCTTAGACACATTTATGGATACCAGATTCTCTAAAGGTAAAATGAATAATTATTTCCCAGAATATTATGTATAAATTACATAAATTTTATTGACAAGGAGAGCACAAAATAATTGAAGATATTTAAATGAGGTATAATTTCTAATTGAACAGAAAAGATTCCATTTTGGAAATTGTTAGATTTCTTCAGAGTAAGAGTTTGAAAGAAAACTTCCTGATAACTTAAGTTTTTTCCTCAAACATGAGTCAGCATGTTTACCCATTCTCCTTATAGGTTCTTCTGCTGGTGATGCAGTGTGGTCAGGGCATTCCCCACCTCCACCTCAAGAAAACTGGGTCAGTTTTGCAGATACTCCACCAACCAGTACTCTTTTAACCATGCATCCTGCTTCTGTCCAGGTGTGACATTTTATTGGTATTGCATTTTTATTTGCTTCATTCAGAGTATTGCTCCAGTCATCATTTTTATATTTTGCTGTTGCAGATTTTATAAATGCAAATCCATTCATTTATTTAAAAGCAAAATTCTGCTCTGTGCATTTCAAATCTGTTATCATTGGAATGTTTCAGCTGATTTTATTTCAGTTTCTGATTTCCTAGTGAAGTTTTGAAAGGTTTCTGCATCTGGAAATATATTTGCTTGGCTTTTTTAGCACATTTTCATAACTTTCTGTTGCTTGCATAATTGCTGTCATTCTACTCATTTCTATAATCATTGTGCAAAAACATATCCAATAATCTGACTGTAACAGATATGTGGTTTTACATTTTAAATATCCACAAAAAGCAAATTTTATTTTCAAAGATAAATAACCTAGCAATCTTGGTCCATATAATCATGTAGGTAGATACTGTACTGAGGAAAAAATGTTTCATTACAGGACCAGACAACAGTACGAACTGTAGCATCAGCTACATCTGCCATTGAAATTCGTAGGCAATCCAGTAGTTATGATGATCCCTGGAAAATAACAGATGAACAAAGACAGTATTATGTAAATCAGTTTAAAACCATTCAGCCTGATCTAAACGGATTTATTCCAGGTGAGTTGTTGAAAACAGAAGTTCTTCTAGATGGGACAGGACAGTCTCAATTTCATAATCTCAAAGATACTGTTTTATTGGTCATAGATTTTAATTATAAAATAATTACCAGATTATTTGTCTAAAAAGAATTTATAATCACTGGGAGCCAAAAACATGACATATTCACATATTAAAAATATCTTTTCCCAGTTAAAAAAGTCTAAGACTCTTACATTCTGTTGGTGGATCCGTAAGTTCAGAATAACATTAAACAACACTGTTTTAATATTTCAGGATCTGCAGCTAAAGAGTTTTTTACAAAATCAAAACTTCCTATTCTTGAACTTTCTCATATTTGGTAAGTGTGGTATATCATTAGTTGGGTGACTGGGTTGTTTCCAAGGAGTTTCTAGCAGATAGATTTTAGAGCCTTAAAAAATAAACAACTAACCCTTCAAGAATGCTGTCAAAGAACTCAGTATTTCCTTACAATAGCCAGCTTCTCTCTCATTCTGCAGAAAAGAAATAAGTGATACTGATACAGTAGTTCTTTGTAAAGAGCTAAAATTCTTTAAGCTGTATCAGCTGTCTTTTTGTTGCATGAGATAAAAGTTAGTTTGCACATACATGGTTATATTTATCCCATTGGTGTTTTATCAAGTTTAGTTAAGTCCTATACCATGCCATAACTTTAGGAATGGTGTTAGCTTCCATTTAACCAGAGACTTAAGAATAGCTGTGTTGGAATATGGTTGGAATTGGCCATTAGAACACAAAGTGTAATCACAAATTACTTTATAAAAACAGGCGGGGGCCGAGCACGGTGGCGCATGCCTGTTATCTTAGCACTTTGGGAGGCCGAGGCAGGCGAACTGCCTGAACTCAGGAGTTTGAGACCATCCTGGGCAACACGGCGAAACCCTGTCTCTACAAAAAAATTAGCCGGGCATGGTAGCACATGCCTGTAATCCCGACTACTGGGGAGGCTGAGGCACGAGAATCGCTTGAACCCGGGAGGTGGAGGTTGCAGTGAGCCAAGATTGCGCCACTTCACTCCAGCCAAGGTGACAGAACGAGACTCCGTCTCAACAAAAAACAAAACAAAACAAAACAAAAAAAACAAACAGAAAACACAGGCTGGGAGTTGTGGTTCACGCCTGTAATTCCAGCACTTTGGGAAGCCGAGGCAGGCAGATTGCTTGAGCCCAGAAGTTCAAGACCAACCTGAGCAACATGATGAAACCCCGTCTCTACAAAAAATTAAAAAATTAGCAAGGTGTGGTGGTGCAAGCCTGTAGTCCTGGATACTTGGGAGGCTTACATGGGAGGATTGCTTGAGTCCAGGAGGCAGAGTTTTCAGTGAGCTGAGATCATACCACAGCACTGTAGCCTGGGCAACAGAGTGAGACTCTGTCTCAAAAATAAGTAAAAAACGATTATCAAATAAACATAAATGTTAATTCCAGTGTGTATCAATGTATTTCTCTGTATTCTAAATCATTTTTAATAGGTTTTTGGTAGCATAGAGTGTTTAGTACAAGGTAGGTAGATAACACCTAAACCTGAAAACTCAAAAACTAGTAATATATGCATGCTATTTATAGTTTAAGGCAATCAAGACAAAAGTGGTTGTCTGTATATCTAGGAAAGGGCATAGACAGCAAGGTGGAGTGGCTGTATTTCTGTTTTAAGCCTTGCAGTTCTACTCAGTCATTTAAAGTATGTACATGTTGGCCGGGCGCAGTGGCTCACGCTTGTAATCCCAGCACTTTAGGAGCCTGAGGCAGGTGGATCACATGAGGTCAGGAGTTTGAGACCAGCCTGGCCAAAATTAGCCGGGCATGGTGGCGTGTGCCCATAATCCCAGCTACTCAGGAAGCTGAGGCGGGAGGTGGAGGTTGCAGTGAGCTAAAGCTCATGCCACTGCACTCCAGCCTGGGCGACAGAGCAAGACTCCATCTCAAAAAAATATAAACAAAAAATAAAGTACATACATGGTGAATTTTGATAACATAAAAAGCAAACTTTTAAAAAATGTCACTAATTTATTACATGTGCCTTCTAAAAATGCATGTGAGTTACAGGTCATTCTTTTTGATGACCTTAATTATTGGGGCCACTTTTTAGAGAATTTCAAACACACAGGAAAGCTTAATAGTACCATAAACCCTCACATACTACCACCTAGATTCTGCAGGTAACATTTTGCTACATTTGCTGTATTACACATCTTTCCGTGTATGGGATTTTTATAATTACTGAGTTTTTGCACTTTCTCATGGAAAATATTTCTCTTGCTTCTTTTTGAGAAATGAAAGGATCCAAAGCGGAATGTGATTATATACACAATAAACTTATCTTCTAGGGAACTCTCAGACTTTGATAAAGATGGTGCATTGACACTGGATGAGTTTTGTGCTGCTTTTCATCTGGTGGTTGCTAGGAAGAATGGCTATGATTTACCAGAAAAACTTCCTGAAAGCTTAATGCCCAAACTGATTGATTTGGAAGATTCAGCAGGTAAGACTGGGAGCTAAAGAGAGCTGTTTGCATGCCTTGATAAACATAGTGCTTGATTCTGAAAGAAAAATCAAGATAGAGGTTAACCAGAGCTTAATAGCCAAGGTATTTCATCAAGTGTACATAGATTTGGCATCAGAATAGGATGTATGAGCCAAACTTGAATTTGTCTTATTCAGTCTACTTTTAAAAATAAAGATAAGTAATATATACCACTATGTTACCTTTATATTTGTGGCTTGCCAAGATTTGAAGAGCATTTCAGTGTCTTGTTATTTTGCTATCCTTTAATTGTGATAAATATTGTCTCAAGTGGGTAAAGTAACCCATCTTCATTATAAACATTTTTCTCTTTAATACTTCTTAATTTGTTGAAGGGAAATTACCTGGTTCATCATTAGACCTTTACAGTTGTGAGCATTTTTCTTTAAAATGCCAAGCTCTCTTCTGCAGACTCAAAGAAATCTGGAGTTTTTGTGTTTGATTTTAGAGAATGCTGTGTTGTTAACAAGAATGCGAAATGCTCGTATTTATTGGGACCTTTCTTTCTTTCTTCCTTCTCTTTTTTTTTTTGAGATGGAGTCTCGTTCTGTCACCAGGCTGGAGTGCAGTGGCATGATCTCGGCTCACTGCAGTTTCCACCTCCCGGGTTCAAGCGATTCTCCTGCCTCAGCCTCCTGAGTAGCTGGGACTACAGGCACACGCCACCATGCCCAGCAAATTTTTGTATTTTTAGTAGAGACGGGGTTTCACCACGTTGGCCAGGATGGTCTGTATCTCTTGACCTCATGATCTGCCTGCCTCGGCCTCCCAAAGTGCTGGGATTACAGGCGTGAGCCACCATGCCCGGCCTGGACCTTTCTTTAAAAAGAAAAAGAATATCAAGGGCTAAAAATTAGTACATTTTTCTTAAATTCTGAGTGAATAAAAGGAAATCTAATGTTTAATTCTTAATGAGTCTAATTAAAATACATTATTGTCTTCAGTGTTTCTATCTAAATTCTCATTTGGATGTGATGATGGAAAGAATTTGATACTTTTAAAAGGGAAGTTCAAATAGAATTTGGCTCTCAAAAGGGCATTTTTCTATCAGGCAGCATCTTTTTAACCTAAAAATATACATGTCTGACTTAGTTGTCTAAATTACACAGAAGGAATCAGATGCATGAAATTACTGTCACAAAGAGAACAGTCTCCTTGGAGTCAATAATCTGAATGTGCTTCTAGTTTTGCTAATTTCGCCTGTGACCTTGGGCAAGTTCTAATCATTTACTGTATTTTTCCCTTCTGTTTCTCCACCTGAAATGTGGATTTGATGCCATTCACATTTCAGGACCTGAATTGTACACTGACCTTTTATCAACCAATAGGTTGATTCTAAAAATATGGCATTGATTTTAATTTCTTAAGCACATTTTTCTATGATAATCCTAGCATTTGGGGATTATTTCAGGTAGTTGTGAAGCATCAGCCTCTAACTTGAGCTGAAAGCTTAGTATCTTTATTAGGTAATTTTGATTCAAAGTACTTTGATTTACCTACTTAAGAAATAAAAACAACTTCTTTGTTAAACACCTATGATAGCAACCAAAAGAGAGAAGAAAATGTGGTAACTTCATACTTTCAGTATCATTGATTTAGAAATTGGACTTGTACCTAGAGCTTTTATATGACTTCAGGCCTTTGAAAACCGACAGCACAATAATACAAGAAACTAATTTAAATGAAGTTTAATGTCTTGTAGGTGATTTTGTAGAGGCTTGTCTGATTCTGTTGTCTGCTATATTTGTCAGTGAATCTGGCTTTTGCATGCATTTATTGGGTTTCTTTTTCCTTTATTTAATTTAAATAAAAATCAAGTTCTTTGTAAATTTGATCTATAAGGTTGATGGTTCAGGAAGTTTTTTTCTGGGCGTTTATCTTTTTGTCTAATTTTACACCTATTAGATCTGTTTAAAAGACAGACTGATTTTATTGCCTGTGTATATCTATGCACTGTTGCCCTAAATATAATTTTGAAACTATCACAGACCCAGATAGTTTTTTTTCCCCTCACAACATATGGTTTTCTCACCAAATTTATTGTAAACATTTGGATCACACGGTATTACATTCAAATCTGCTTTTCATATTTACAAATGATAAATTTTGGAATTCTGTTGATTCTGGGGTGATGTAATACAAATTATCATTTTTTTCCCACCTATCATAAACCTGAGATTCACATGACAAAAGGTCCTTTGAGTATAGAAATTGTTTTGTGACTCTGTGGGTCAGTCAGTATCCGTAAAAATCATTATAAAAAAAAATTAGCCAGATGTGGTGGTGTGTGTGCACCTGTAGTCCCAGCTACTTGGGAAGCTGAGGCAGGAGAATTGCTTGAACCCTGGAGGTAGAGGTTGCAGTGAGCCAAGATCGCACCATTGCATTCCAGCCTGGGTGACAGAGTGAGACTGTCTAAAAAAAAAAAAAAAATTATAAAAATAGCTGTGTTTTGGCTGGGCGCGGTGGCTCACGCCTGTAATCCCAGCACTTTGGGAGGCCAAGGCAGGCGGATCATGAGGTCAGGAGATCGAGCCCATCCTGGCTAATACAGTGAAACCCCGTCTACTAAAAATACAAAAAAAAATTAGCCGGGCATGGTGGTGGGTGCCTGTGGTTCCAGCTACTCGGGAGACTGAGGCAGGATCATGGCGTGAACCCGGGAGGTGGAGCTTGCAGTGAGCTGAGATTGCGCCACTGCACTCCAGCCTGGGGGACAGAACGAGACTCCATCCCCAAAAAAAAACAAAAAGAAAAAATAGCTGTGTTTTTAAAAGGTCACGGTTAAGAGGGTCATACTCAGATAGTTTCTTTTGGCTGACATTAGAATTTATTGTAAATATTCCTCTGTGGAGCCTCTCTGACTATAGGCAGAGGTAGTTTATCTCATTTCTGATCTCTTATAGCATTTTCTACATGCTAATTACTGAAACATACCACACTAAATCCTGTTTTTTTTTCCGCCTTCCTATCACTATACTCTGAATTCCTTGAAATAAGGGAAATGTATCCTATTTATTGTAGTATGCTTAAAACATACCACTTTGCCAGGCACTGCACTAATATTGGATGAATTCTACATGTGTGCCATTTTCAAAGGAAGGTATTTTTCTTGACATTTTTCTACCTTTGAAAATATAGCGATTTGTTATCCTAGGTTTATGATGTTGGGACATACTAAAACATTAGTTCCACAAATATTCTGTACTTAAAGTTTAACTGTTAGAGGCAAATAGATGGTGAGCAGTGGTCACTTGAGTTACAGCTCCTTGGAGTAACATGCTAGGCTTTCTATAGGCATGCAGACTGGGTGGGGTAAATGTGCATTTTTTCCAAAATTACTTGAACAGGTATGCAGGGTTAAATCATAGATAAAATAGAACTACTAAGGATTATAGGTAGAAGTACTTCTGTCGACCTGAGTTAGAATATTTAATAACATCAGCACTGAATTTGGCAACTAAAATAAATAGAAAGGGAAACTTGATTTTTGTTGCCTTACAAAGGAAAGCATACAAAATTCATCTGCAGAAAGAGCTTTCTGAAACTGAATTAAAGAATATTTAGCTTTTTAGGAGTGTTTGTCTTCTTTAAAAAAAAAAAAAGATTAAGGTGGCCTGCCACAAACACATTGAGGTACTATACATTTTAATGTCTAAAGAATCGTCTCCTTTGCAAAGCACAGTTGCAATTTTAATGTACTTCTGTGATTGTTTGATACATATCTTTCTCTCAAACTAGACTAGAGCCTTCTAGGAAGGTAGGAACTGGATCAGTTTTGTTCATTATATCTCAGTGCCTAGCAAGGTGCAAATTGAGTACAGGAATAGACAGACATTCACATTGTTGAAATGATTAAATGACTGAGCCAATGAGTTTTAACTGTTTTCTACCTCTACACCACACTGCTCACATGTGCAACTCGCCAATCTCTGAGATGCTGAAAGAAGGAAAGGGATGTGTGCTTCCCTGTATCCATCTCCTTCCGCATGATCCCTACTTTACACAGTAGATTTGGGCAGATGTTTCATTGTTGTTTATAGAGTGCGTTGCATGGATCTACAAACTCTAAGAAGTACTTCCAACATGAATTTTTTTTTTAAGCCAGAGAAAAGAAGGCACATGAGACTTTCCATGAATAGTTTACTAGAAATCCACATAAATTCAGATTTGAGACTACGTTTGTGTAAGTAAATCACTGTTAAGAGTTTCTCATATTCATCCAGAAATTTTTAACATATATATAAAAACCTACACACAGGTATTGGTGTTTATGCAGATGCAATCATACTACACATCCTTGATTTTTTTTTTTTTCTTACAATGTTGGACATCTTTGTACTTTACAATTGATGTGGTTTGGCTGTGTCCCCACCCAAATCTCATCTTGAATTCTCAGGTTTGTGGAAGGGACCCAGTGGGAGGTAATTGAATCATGGGGGCAGGTCTTTCCCATGCTGTTCTTGTGATAGTAAATAGTCTCACGAGATCTGATGGTATTATAAGGGGAGTTTCCCTACACAAGCTCTCTCTTTGCCTCCTGCCGTCCATATAAGATGTGACTTGCTCCTCCTTGCCTTCCACCATGATTGTGAAGTCTTCCCCAGCCATGTGGAACTGTTAAGTCCATTAAACCTCTTCCTTTTGTAAATTGCCCAGTCTTCGTATGTCTTTATCAGCAGTGTGAAAATGTTCCGATACAATAATATATGGAGCCATCACATTTATGATTCAAAGTATTCCATAATATGATGTGCTTTAACCAGTTTCTTATTGATGGATTTTGGGGTTGTTTTCTGGCTTTATCTTTAAAACACTGCTGCAGTGAACATGCTTATATGTATATCTTTGTTTTATACAAATAACCTGGAATCTTTGTTTTTGAAAATTCATTATTCAGGTACCCTTAGTTGCAGAAGAAAAAATAATGAAAATATGCACTAATGCTTATCATTAGCTTTCTAATTAAGAAATTACTTCTCAAACCACCCCTGCCCCCCAGACATACTCTGTCACTGTCTGTCTCCCCGCCTACCCTGCTGTGTCTCTCTGTCGTGTGTCATTTCTTTCCAGATATTTGGGTATTGTAGCTGATAAATCAGTACAGTTGAATTACAGATATTAGTAAAGATACACCATTTAATGAACTCGGTCGAAGTAAATAGAACTCAAATCCTGACAAAGACATTGACAAGCAAGGGCAGATGATACTTGAAGGGCAAAAACTCTATGAGGGCAATAACAATAGTAGGGGCTTTAAAAGATTATGGTTTGGGCCAGGCACAGTGGCTCCAGAAGCATTTTGCTAGACCAAGGTGGGAGGATCACTTGAGGCCAGGAATTCAAGGTTACAGTAAGCTGTGCAACACTGCACTTTAGCCTGGGTGACAAAGCGAGACCCTGTCTCTAAAAAAAAAAAAAGGATTATGATTTCAAATTCAGCAGATTAGTAAGTATCCTTGGGAGTAATTAATGATACTTACAATTATTTTTTTGTAGAAGTGACCTTTTTCCTTTGCAGTTGTGCTATGAAAGTCAAAAGTGAACGAAAGATGAACATATCTCTCTTCCTCTGTTAGAAGGAGAACTCCATGGGAATGGGACCCTTGTCTTACTCAGTACTGGGTCTCGAGAGCCTGAAACCCCATAGGCCTTCAGTAAATGTTCACTGACTCAATTAGTGCTTTTTAATTTTGCCACCAAATTATACCCCCCAAAAAAGTAACATTATGTTTCTCCCCGC
The DNA here is from genome assembly GCF_049350105.2 of Macaca mulatta. Lineage (NCBI taxonomy): Eukaryota > Metazoa > Chordata > Mammalia > Primates > Cercopithecidae > Macaca > Macaca mulatta. The sequence goes on along the minus strand of NC_133409.1, from coordinate 44,040,393 downwards.
CCACACCCTCCCCACCGAGATGGAGTCTTGCTCTGTCGCCCAGGCTGGAGTGCTGTGGCGCAATCTTGGCTCACTGCAACTTCCCCCTCCCGGGTTCAAGCAATTCTCCTGCCTCAGCCTCCCGAGTAGCTGAGATTACAGGCATGCTAATTTTTGTATTTTTAGTAGAGACGGAGTTTCACCATGTTGGCCAGGCTGGTCTTGAACTTCTGACCTCGTGAAGCGCCCACCTTGGCCCCCCAATCCCAAAGTGTGGGGATTACAGGCATGAGCCACCACTTTATCTTTCATTCTTTGTTCTTTATACTCTATTTCCACTATTTTCTCTGTAAGTTTTTAAGATAAAGCTCCAATTAACTGTTTTCCTCTTTATGAAATTTTAGTATTTATTTTGAATGGATTAACTTTAAATGGATTTTTTCCCATGTTTAGCTTTCTTTGGATAATGGGAACCTCCTATATATTGTAGGTAATATTCTTTGAACTATAATAGTTGAGTCAGATGTTGATCAGTACTGTCAAATGTTGATCAATGCTGTAAAAAGTCAGCAAGTTCAGTTTAATAAGAATTTTGGGTGAATATTTTGTTTCTTTTCAAACCTTGTTAGACACGTTTTTACTTTGGTTTTTTTAAACCTTTGGTTTTAATTGAAAACAATTAGTCTTCTACATAGACCCTCTTTTAAGGTAGTTTTATTGAATAAGTTTCATAAACCCTCTTAAGGTCTGCTTACTAAGTTTCCATTTTGTGAAGTGTTAGGGAAAAGTGGAGTTCATTTTGGAAATAGAACTTACTAGTTTTTTGATGCATATAATATCATTCAATGAAAAACAAAGCATATCTTAAATTTCATCTTTCTACATATGCATTGCTTATGCCTGTCTTTTAAATATGAATGAAAAAGTTACCATTTGTAGTTTTCCTTGAAGACTTAAAAGTCATGAACACTTGATTTTTTTCATTTTACATAGTTTTTTCTTACACTGTCTTTTAAATATGAATAAAAGTTACCATTTGTAGTTTTCCTTGAAGACTTAAAAGTCATGAACACTTGATTGTTTTTCATTTTACATATTTTTTTCTTACAAGAATAATAGTCTTCAAATAAGTTATTTCTGCCTTGATGAAATTATTAAATGAGGTTGGAACATTGAACATTCGTTACTGAATAAATTCCTAGATTAGTTTGCTGCTTGAAGGCAAAGTAAGTTTTAAACTGTAAGACTTTAAGGGAGTATATATATTTCTGTAAGACTAATAACAGCCAGCACTTTTGAGACAATTTTTTAGTATATCAAGTATAATACTAAGAATATAAGAGAAGTTTAGGATGTGTAGGTTACAAAGCTAGAATAAAACCAAAGCTCTGAGAAAGAGGTTGTTTAGCAGGTAGACTGTACTGAATTGAATCTGGGAATTTTCCAGATTCTTTGAAAGGATAGAGAGGTGAAACTTCTTCCAGTGTTTGCAAACTTAGAATAAATGTAGAATAAGCCGTAGGTCAGTGTGATCATACTGGGTTGTCTCTTTCAGACACACTTTTATACGTGGAAATACTTTTTGCATAACAGCCCATTTGGGGTTAACTTTAACGAATAATTTAGGCTCATGCTCTTCTTTTTCAGCCCTGATGCTCTGATGATGTCAGGGGCAGAGCAGAACCCACAGGAGGGAGGCAGGGTTGACACAGTGTTCCAGCAGGAGGCTAGGTTGGAACACTGCATCAGGTAAGAGTAAAACTACACCCCTGCCTCCGGAAAAATACAGTCTTAAAGACTAACATTTGTGGGTGGGCAGGAAGCTCTTTGTTGGAGTACTTATATGGAGCAAAGTTGAAGGAGGTACAGTTTATTTCTAGACCGAATGGTTGTCCGTAGACTGACTCTTGGTTTCTAGAACATAAGAGAGAAGCAATGCGTAATTTTGCTAATTTATCCCAGAAACAATTTTTGGATTTTCTAGGACAACAATTTTTCAAACTTCTAAATCTTTTTTTGTTTGGTTGGTTTTTGTTGTTGTTGTCGTCGTTGTTTATTTCAATGTGGAACAAACTTTTAAATCTTTAGACCCCTTTAGACGTTCTTAAAATTTGTGGACCCCAAGAGTCTTTGTTTACATGGGTTAGATCTATCAAATACTTACATTATTAGAAATTAAAACTGATTAATTTTTGTTTTTACTTTATGTAAAAAAGCAATAATCCATTACCTATTGGCATAAATATTTTTAGGAAAATAACCGTATTCTCCAAAATTAAAAAATTATAAAAAGGGTGGCATTATTTTACATTTTTGCGAATTTCTTTTACATCTGTCTTAATAGAAGACAACGAAATTGTCATATTTGCTTCTGCATTGTCTGTTGGATATGTTGTTTTGTTTGAGGTATACCAGGGGTCTAAAAACTAAGCCCTGTGAGATAGATCCAGCCTACTGCCCATTTTTTACTAGCCCACAAGCCAAGAAAATTTTTTCTTTTTAATTGTTGAAAAGAAATCAAAAGAATATTTTATTACACATTAAAAATTGTATGAAATTCAAATTTCAGTGTCCATAAAAATTGTATTAGAACACAGCAGTGCTCATCGTTCATTTATGAATTGTCTAGGACTGCCTTTGCACCATAATGGTGGAGTTGAATTGTTGCAACAGATACCTTATAGCCACAAAACCTAAAATAGTTACTATCTGGCCTTATGGAGAAAACAGTTTCCAAGTTAAATCTAGCCTTACACAATAAAAGGAAGCACTATTTCGTGGCTTTTTCAGATAACATAATTATTCTTTGGTACCACATCAAAGCACAAATGATAATTTCTTAAAGGTTACTTGCAGTGTGGAAGCTGAAGCCACTTTAATGCATTTTTTGTACTTTTACTTGATTTTATACCATAATGCATTGGATATTTGTAAAATATCAGATCATTGAGTTACACACATCTTTCAGATGTTAACATCTTTCATTATAAAATATTTAAAAAGTGTATTTGCTGATTTCACAACCTATCAAAGAAGCCTGTAAGTGCTGGAAGCTCTTGAGATTATGGACATGGACATATATTTTCCAAAATTTGAGTTTTCCCTTGAAACCCTCAGCATTGTCATTAGTAACCATTGGAAACAAATACTGAAAACATTGCTTTCCTTGAAATGACAAGCTCACTTCGTTCATTTTTGAGAAAATGCCTGCTCGATAACCAAGTCTGAATTATTATAGATTATCAGCTCTTCTTTCAAGAAAAATGGTGTGCCATGAAAAAAGTGGCTTGTTCAGCTTACAACTGAATCATACAAGTACTTTTCTGTGAGACAACCATTGTACCTATTCATATGCAGCAGAAGTGTTGTGTGTATATATTTCCCATTTTGACACATAGAGGAAGATGTGTTTTTAGGGCTGAGATTTAATAAAATTAATTTGTACTGCTTCATGAACATTCATAAGTGAGATCAGCATACATATTTATTTTCATTTATTTAAATTTAATGCTTATGTATGGGGGGGGTAAGGAATACAATAACTGTAAGTGAAGAGTACAATGACTATATTTTGTTGCCACTGCCTTGATTCAGTGCAAATGTCAACATAAATGTCAATTATTATTACAAGAATAATTTTCACCTTTCAAATCTCTAAAAGAGTCTTTGGGAGGGACTCTTAGAAAGGAGTCTGTGGTCCACAGTTTGAGGACTACAACTCTAGGAAAATAACTCTATTGAAATGACTGTAAAGTATAATTGTTTGGGTGACTAGCATTTCACTTCACAGCCTCAAGCAACTAGACCCACTGCAGCTTTGTACCAGTGAACCAGAAATATTTCCAGAATCTGTTCCAAATCATAACTGCCCTGAGGTGGGGATGTGGTACAGCCTGGCCCTAAATTTGTCAGTAGAAGAAATCATGAGAACTGTGGTCTTGAAAGCCCAACCAGGACTTCCAGATTGCCCTAAGATTGATATTTAAAACTAAAGTAATAGAGTCTTGCTTTAAATAAATTCTTTCAAAAATTAGTCATCGTGTAGTTAATACTGTTTTAATTCTATTTATTTTCTTCAATACTCACCTGCTTTGGGGAATCCCCTAAAGATACTTCTTTATTATTCTCCTAGTAGACTTTCACTTTCAGTAAATTGTCAAATTTATAGCTACTGTTCCCCTTTCCCTTTGTTATCACTGGGGATAAAGGTTCATAATGGTTTTTTCCCCACTGAAAACTATCCAGTGAGGAATTTGCTACTACTGTTTATCCTAAATAATTTTTTCATAAGTTCTTCTCTAAGAACTTTGAGTTGAGGTCTTCATAGAATAATATCTGAAGTCTTCCTACCTCTATACTACCCAGACACTTCTATTGAGAAGATATAGGACTCAAGAAAGAAAGAATTTCTGATCTTAGAAAACAAAAATTAATCAGAGTACAATTCTGAACTACAGATTAGAACTTGCAATGTGGTATAATTATAAAGGTATAACATCTGGGTAAGTAAAAAGGAAATATTTTGAGGGAGGCATGTAACAATAGCAGAAAGGACATTTGGAGAACTTTTTCAGCTATCAGTACTTAATTGTGGTCCTAGGAAAATGACAGTAAAGGAGAATGAAGTTAAATAAAAAAGATTACACAAGGCAACTGATTCAGTAAACACCTGAGTGCCCGTATGTATTAGGTCCTATGTTAGGCACTAAAACTTAAAGGATTTACTAATGAATAGATTGAAAAGTTAAAAGCTATACATTGCTAGGTTGTATTATATGGCTGTCTATTTAGAAATGTGAAGTATAGTGCTAACGTTTAATGGCAGCTGTCTTTCTGATGGAGAAACTCAGGTGCTGTTTTATTCAACTTGCCTATGGTCAGACACAATGATATGGAAATGATATTTTTGATATGAGTTCTAAACCGATTAGGTACTCCCTGTTGACTGGGGTTATATTCAAAGCCAGCTTGGAAGAATTGGAATGAGAGTTTAGTGACCTTTGAAATTCCTTCTGTTTTTAAACATAATTTAGAGTTATTTTAAATTAAGGTTAACTATGCTTAAAAGTAGAATATGAGATATTCTTTATCAAAATACTTTAAAAACCGTTTTGAAATAGTGTAATGGATTTGTAACTACCTCAGTTAAGTCTGTAAGTGCCAGTGAGCTTAGATAAAAGTTAAGTTTCATACGGGGCTTATTGACTTTGCTTTTTTCCCGTGGATGGGGACTCTCTTCTTTTGCTGTGTACCTTGCAAGTATATGCTGTTAAAATTTTGTTAACAAGGGAGATTTGTAGAGGATATGTGAGTGAGTTAGTATAAGTCAGCAGTTCCCAAAGTATATTCCAAGGGAATACTGAAGGATTTTATTTGATGAAAAGGATGTGTGTCTGGAAAAAAAATTGATTTAAACAAAGCTTATTTACTTTGAGACATCACAAGTCTTAATATACAAATGTGCATAAGAATGCTCCAACAAAGAATTACTGTTTCCCCAAACTTATTTGAGCAGAAAACCTAATTTTTCAAAGCCACCTTACTGATTAGTATTCCATGGAAGAGAATACACTTTGGGAAACTGGTATAAATCTATTTCTATTACCAGAAAATGATTTTAAAGCATGTGACCTATTGCAATATTACTATGTATAACCTTCTTCTTTTTATTCCTAACTAGATTTTATTTTCATGAAAAACTGTGGTTTTGGGTAGACCATAAGTAGCAGGAATAAGTAATGTCTGTTAAAATGCTCACTCTGAGAACATGAGGAAAGGAGATTTACATTATATATTACTACTTGTGAAAATCATCTGTTAGCTTTTTTTTAAATAAGTAAATATGCCTAAAATAAACTACAGTGTAGTCTTTATAGAGAATTTCTCTATTTTTAAATTGCAGATGTTGGGGATCAGCCAGGTGAGGTAGGTTATTCAGGCTCTCCTGCCGAAGCTCCTCCAAGCAAGTCACCATCGATGCCGTCACTAAACCAGACATGGCCTGAGCTGAATCAGAGCAGTGAGGTTAGCAAAGCTTTCCTTTTCTTTCATTAAAAGTTAACTCTTTTAAGGTAAGATGTTCCAAAGAGGGTAATTTCAATCTGTCTCTTCCAGCATGCATGCATAATTGAGAGAATATATCAGATATACTATGATAAATGTTTGTAATTATGTGACTTTTTCGAGGTTTTCAAAGTATATATTCTGTCATTTGATTTCCACCACTTATCCCCATTAATACCTTGTGAGTTTAGAGAGGCAGATTTAGAAAGTTTAACTGTCAAAAGGTAAATGACTTGGCCAAGATCTCATACCCAGTGAGGGACAAGAGCTAGGATTTAAACATAAGTCCTTTGATACCTAGTCAACTGCCACATCCACCGTGTCACACTGCCTTCTCAGTCCTGTAAACAAGATATGTAATAATACATTTGGGATCTTAGCATTGGAAATGATAAGAGAAGTGACTGATTCAGTTTCCATGTGAAGAAAGTATGTTTTACAACCCCAGAACTCTGTATAATTAGTTTTATTCAATATAGAATGTTTAGCCATATTGAATGCGTTAAAGATGTGTTATATATGACCAAGCACAGTATGCAAAATGGAATTTGGGACCAATGCACTGTTTCCCAATTTCTTTGAAACTGCATTATCTAAAACATCAAAAGGGCCACTGATAAGAATAAGGGAAGAGGACCTGAGGCCCTACCTCCCCTAAAACACCTGCTTAGGCCCCTATTAGAGCAGTTTTCTTTGTGAACAAGTTACGTTTTTTTTCTTATTTTTTTTTTTCTTTTTGTAGCATGTAGGAAATGCTAAAAATATAAATATATAAGAGATTGTTCACTTTCAGGAAGAAGTTCTAAGCTTCTGTCCTTTCCATGCCCTTTACAGCCAGAAAAATGCTGGATTGAAGGGCATGCTAGATAATAATAATTTTGGACAGTTGGAAAACAGAAGTAACTGTGGTTTTATACTACTTCCTGCTCTATGACATAATCACAGCCAAGATACTTGTGTCTGAGACATTATAACATCACACCATCCATCCTACCATTGGATGCAAAACCATTAATACAAGTGCTTTTCTAGATGAAGGGAATAAACCTTGAAAGAATTTGCTAATAGAGAGGGTTTATGGAAAGTAAGGTAATTGTTGTTAAGACACTACTGTTTTTGCTGTGTCTATTCATTTTGTGTCATTTTTAAAAAACCAATATATTAAAAGAATATTTTTATTCCATTGATATCAGTTTGTAAATAAAAACAATTCTTTCTAAAGCATCTCAAATCTAAAGCCCATGTTCATTCTAAATAAAATCATATGTGATCATTAGAGACTAAAGATAGAAGTCCCTTCTAAATTCAGATAGTAGAAGTTGCATTTTTTCCTACTGAAATATTCCCATGAAGTTTTATTTATAGTATTTGGTAATGAGGTCATAATTTTTTTCTATATGTGAAAAATCAAAATGTTAATAAAACATTGATTTTGAGACATTTAATGATATTTCTAAAAATATCTAGTTAGGATATGGAATTTAGATTACATTTTAATTGTCTTCCACAAAGCACTAGTAATCTTTCTTTTTTTTTTTTTTTTTTTTTTGAGACAGAGTCTCGCTCTGTCACCCAGGCTGGAGTGCAGTGGCCGGATCTCAGCTCACTACAAGCTCTGCCTCCCAGGTTTACGCCATTCTCCTGCCTCAGCCTCCAAAATAGCTGGGACTACAGGCGCCCGCCACCTCGCCCGGCTAGTTTTTTGTATTTTTAGTAGAGACGGGGTTTCACCGTGTTAGCCAGGCTGGTCTCGATCTCCTGACCTCGTGATCCGCCCGTCTCGGCCTCCCAAAGTGCTGGGATTACAGGCTTGAGCCACCGTGCCCGGCGTAATCTTTCAACATAGATTTATTTAGCATCTGTGGTTATGGATGAGACAGTATAGGAGATGACACTAATAATCTGTAACCTTTATGGAGCACTTTTGATGTGTCAGTTCTGTTTTAAAAACAGTACAAAACAAACTCTTTATGTATATTAACTCCTTTAGTTCTCTGAACAATCTTATGAGGTAGATATTATGTTACAGATGGAGAAACTGAAGCACAGAGAAGTTATGTAACTTGCCCAAGTTTGCACAGCGTAACTGGGATTCCAGTAGCCTGGTTCCACAGCTGTGAGCCCTTAAAAATTAAGTATGAAGATGATAAGAGTGTCCCTTTGTCCTCTAGGTAGCTTACATGCAGTCTTGTGAAACTAAGTTAAACTTCATGCCACCCAAATGAGATACACAAGTAAATACCTTCTTTTTGGCAAAAATCTTCTGTAAACTTTTCTCCACAGTTAGATAATTAGGATTTTAAAACTTCCTTCTCTGTCCCTGTAACAATAATTATTGAGGAAAAAACTAATTATATTAACAGATATTGATAAGTAACTTTCCTGAAATGATGCCGCATGATAAAAGCAATTATTGTGGGATTTTTAATTCATGAAATACTTTGAATGGATCAGTATTTCTCAGAATATCTTAATTTTCATATGAAAACTAATCTGTAGGAAAAGTGGAATTATTGTATTAGCCATTTTTGTAGGTAATTTTCACCAGTGTGCTCATTTGCTGATACTTAATTTTTACATATCTTCTCAACTTAAATGTCACTATTGTAAATAGTAAGTTGAACTTTGAAGCATAAAAATGTATACTTTCCCAAAGAGGATTTTGGTTTATGGGGTAGTTTTGTCTTTTGTGTAAATATTTGTGTGTATACATTGTGTGTGTGTAGATGTTTTTCCTCTTTAGAGGATAACTGATAATTCTTAAGAATCAGATTTAAATGATAATTTTAATACAATTTTGATGTAAAAATTCTATACCATTTTATTACTAAGATCTCCAAAACAAATGGAATTTACTATAATTAATATTGACTTATCACTCCACCTGTTTTAAGAGGTATGATATTTTTTTGTGTACCTCTTTTAGAAGAGTAGCATTTCATATCAAAGTACATCTTCTGTATATAACTCATGCTCAGATGCTTGATTTGCTCTCATTGTGGCCGCATTCTGATTTTTCTAGCATGGGGTAGGGAGTGGGGAAGCGGGGGTGCCTGATTGGCAGTTCTGTCTTGTGATCTGGCATGGCCCTGTTTGTAGTGCTGATTGCAGGGGTTGACTTGCTACAGATTGACATAAGCTCTACATATATTAATTCCAGAATTCTTTGCATTTTATCTCAATTATATTTTATTAAATATCTATACATTTGTGTAAAATATGTGCACGTACATAATAGAATCATCTTTCAGGGGTCGCACTGGCAAGTCGCACTGACTTGCTTTGTTTTGAACAAAACTTTGATTCTTTAGGATCACAAAATCAGTACATTAACATTTGAATGTTCAAAGAGGGATTTGATGTTATTCTTTCTTTAGTCAAGACATGCCTCTTTAGTATTTTTACTTGGTGGACATTTATATCACTTAGACTTTGTTCCTGTATTGTGTTTTATTTTAATTCTGTAAGGCTTTAAATCTCTTCCATAGAGATTGCAATAAATCATTACTATACTTTTGATTGTGAAGCTCCTTACCTTACAAGATGACCCAGAATAAATATAAAATGTTGATGGAAAAATAGAAATTACTGAATTTTGTTAAACCTATGAAACACAACTTGCAGTGCAACCTCTGAATTACTTTGCTAAATCTTCTCCAGTGATCTTTTACTCCATCTTTCTCATCATGCTGACTTGTCTCTCCTCTGTCTATTCAGCAGTGGGAGACATTTAGTGAACGCTCTTCAAGCTCACAAACTCTGACCCAATTTGATTCTAACATTGCACCAGCTGATCCTGTAAGTCAATCACTTAGCTTGCTTGTTTGAGATTAATTTTATTAACCCAAATTTCCATTCATTATCGTTTTTAGCTGATATGCATGATTCAGTGGAGTGCTTAGAAGGAAGTGGTGGCAGGCTTTTCAGTTTTTGTGTGCTTAATGGTGGGAAAGACATTTTTTGCCATTCCTTTTTTCTAGTTATTTTGTTGAGAGAAAACTACGTTTTTAAAATCTGGTACATGTGTCTAGAGAAGCATTTTTTGTGACAATCTATTTGGTTACCCTTATCATTTGCTAATTAAGTGTATATTTTATATACATACTGTTTATTTCAGTGTAGTGACACTTTCTGTAAATACTATTTGTATGCTTACACATCATGTAATATGTACTACATATGTAACTATTTATGCAATGTCATCTTTTATTTTGACATGCCAAATGACTTGGCTTTTATTTAATTAGTATGTTGAGTCCTGTTAGAGAGAATCAAGTTCAGCAATACAAGATGTTGGTCAAATACTCCCCTTATGCAAAGGAGCCTCTGTCTTGTCTTCTTGTGGCTTACTGTGTTGCTTTGAAAATGCTACAAAGTTCACATCCTGATTTAAAAAATAAGTTCTATCCCCACAGAGTTAATTTAATATATGCTTCACCTATCCCTTGGGTTTTTTGAAAACCTTAGCTGTTAATTGTTCTTCTCCCTGTTCACTTCTCTGCTTTTTCTTTTTCTCTCTTTATATATATATATATATATATATATATATACACACACACACACACACACACATATATATATATATTTAAAGACAAGGACGTGCTAATAAGCACTTTCCAAAAAGAAAAGAGGGAGTAAGCAGGAAGTGAAGAAGTGTGTAAAGGCAAGATTTTAAAAATGAGCTGAGTAGAAAGATATGGGGAAAATGACATAAGACATTCTTTTTAGATGATCTGATCAAAGACAGCCAGCATTTATTAATTAAATGTAAAAATGGTCTTGTCATCTAAAGAGATTTTGAAGAAGTGGCATTTAAAGATAAAGTATACCTTTAGCAGTTAATGGGTCTTTGATGTGGTTTGTTTTTTGTTTTTTTGAGATGGAGTCTCGCTCTGTCGCCCAGGCTGGAGTGCAGTGGTGCGATCTCAGCTCACTGCAACCTCTGCCTCCTGGGTTCAACTGATTCTCCTACCTTGGCCTCCCGAGTAACTGGGACTACAGGTGTCCACCACCACACCCGGCTAATTTTGTGTGTGTGTGTATGTGTGTGTGTATATATATATTTTAGTAAAGGCGGGGTTTCACCATGTTGGCCAGGGTGATCTTGAACTCCTGACCTCCAATGATCCACCCACCTCGGCCTCCTAAAGTGCTGGGATTACAGGCTTGAGCCACCACGCCTGGCCTGATGTGTTTTATCATTTTAAAGAATTTATATGAAATCTAGAGGCTGCTGTTGTATTTATTGAATTCAAACATAATGTATTTTTTTAAATGTTTATTTTATAGTCTATTAAGTATTCAAGGACCAGCTGATATGTAGATTATCTCTGCCTTTTGCTTCTCATTTCTTGCTACATTTAAGGCATTTATTTTTTGTTTTAGTCTCTGAAAAATGAAGGAGAAATACAAGGCAATGCTTGAAAACTTTGCTGCTTATTGGCAGCTATAATTAAGATCTCTTAGGAATTGACAAGTTCTGTAAATTAAAAGTTTTACCTTTATGTTTTCTTTTTAAGTTTAAAGTTTTACCTTTAAGCTTTAAGTTTTGCTTCTCCATATTATTCCTGTCTCATTATTGTACAGTTAAGCTAATATGAAAGTACTTAATGGAAGTACTCTATATGGGAAGGAAGGTTTGATATAGCAATAAAGAAACTATTATATTCTCTAACCCTTAAAAAACAGTGACAGTAATCACACATAGTATTGTGATTCTTTGTCAGGCCAGGCAAGAACATTATGTATAAAAATCTAGAACTCAGAAACAAAATAAATTGACCTATGACTGACAGGAAATGTAGAGAAATAGTTGGTTGAATAGCAGTGATGTTCTTCACACTTCTTGGAAATAATACTCAAATTTGCAACTCTAGTGTCTAAAATTATGTGACTCAGTACTTTCCTTTGTTATCTCTAGTGTGTCAGGAGGCTCTCAGAAAATAGAGTGATTAATTTGCATTTTAAACTTGAATTTAGACCTCTGAATTTGATTTTAAAAAATTGTCATTCTTAAATACTTATATTTATAATCTAATACCTAGAAATATCTTATTTATTTTATGGTGGCAAACTTAAATCTGATCTTTGTTTCCCAACCAGTATTCTTACTTTAAATTTTCTATTAAAGGAGTAGCCTGCCTTCTGTTGTGTCCTACAGTGTCTAAGTTTGTTAACCTTCATTTAATACTTACCTGAAGTATTACCCATCCACAGACCCACTACAGTCTGTAGCCACAATCCCACATGATCCTTTGCAAGGCTTTTATAAATAAGGATTATAAGTAAGTAAATAAGGCACATTCAGATTAGAAGGAAATCACCTAGGGGGAAAAAAACCTTACACTTCTAATGTGAATTTAACATTTCTTACAGTATTGGAAATATTTAACGGACTATTAAAAAGAAACTAAATTATAATAATTTGCCATTTGCTCAGTAAAAGTCTGTACAAAGTTCCAAACTGGTCTGTAGCATTTAGAGACAACCACTACACAGTGCAGTGACCCCATTTGCAAACCAGATGGTTAGTTATTAAGCTTTCATAGTTCTGGTGAAATTGAGATTCTGATGGTCTTGGTTCCAGAAACTTGATCTCTTTTCTTGAACTGCTTGTCAGTTAATAGCCTTTGGTAGAATCTGCTTCTGCTAGGATATACATGAATGAAAACACTAGGAAAATTGTAGGTGGATGAGAAGTGTAATGCATTAATTAGTCTTTGCTGTGATTGATTGCACTGCAAATATATGAAAATGCTAGTTAACATTCCCAGCTGTTCCAAGCTTTATAAATCTGATTTTATATACACATACACATACATTGAATATAGATTTAGATGAATGTTATGAATTAAAGCATCTAAGAAGTTTTTCTTTTTTTAAATTCCTAATTTGCTTTCTGTTTGGAATAAGAACTTATTTTCTCATGAACTATCATTTTTTTCTCCTTTAATCATGCCTTATAAAGGTATATTCTGATTTTCATAACAGTTATTTCTGGTATTAAATGTAAATTAAGAAAATAGTAGAGTTGCTCCTAAAGCCATGTTTTTATAACCAAAATATAACTTAATATCTTAAAGGTGTTTTTATAAATACTTTCCTGAGAATGACTCATTATGTGACAAATCTAAACTTTCATCCATCTATAATGTTAATATTATTTGTAACTATAATATTTTAGTTGTAGGGCAAGTGTTAGGTTGATTGGTTAAGTACATGAACCCTGTCGAGATTCTCCCTGGTGTAGGGGCAAGAAATTACTTTGAATGAATTTGGTAGTGTAATAGATGTGTAAAGAATTTGTTACCAGTTGTTGGAATTCAGAGATGAGCATAAGCCAAGGAGATATGTCAGATAAGAGAGGGTGTGCTAGAGCTTTGCCTTCTCTAGCAGGGGCTTGGTGTTAGCACAGTACTGTCTCACTAAAACAGTTTCCAACTTAAACTGAAAGGCCATTATCCTCCACACTAAATTATAAACTTAATTCATTACTAGATATTAAAAATTTAGGATCTCAAATTCAGTCTTCAGCAGCCGCACATACAGAGTGTGAACTGACCCCTCATAGGAGGAGCTGAGCCCCCTTGGTGATATTTCTCAGCTGGTCTATTGCTGTTAAGCTGGGTGCTTGATCTGGTTCTGGTTTCTGCCCTGGGAGTCTCAGTCCCCAAGATGAGCCCTACCTGTGTCCCAGGTACGCCTCTCTTTTCCTTCTTTTTCTGAGAGGCTACCATTGTCTTCATTCTCTCACCCTTTCTTTTGTGCTTTCATTCTAATCAGAAGTCTTTACTATCAATTCCTTTAGTCCTCTAACTGGACTAGACTCTAGTCTAGTTTAGAAATAATCAGCTGTATTACAGTAATGAAAAAGGTTTAAGAAAAGTATTACCTTGTTAGAATGGGAGTCTTGTTTCTCTTTAAAAAAAAGGATTCCTTTGTGGCAGTTTTGTGTTAAATTTTGAGACAATCAAATTTAAACACTTTGAATTAATCTGTAGGAAGTATGTATTGTGCCTACTATTGCAATGTCATAGGCATTTTAGTAACTTTGTTTCATAGGTTTAAAAAAGTATCAAATTTTTTTGAGCAGTTTACTGAAAATGAGTTTTCAGTCTGTTATCTAGTTCTTGGATTCTCATGAAATAGTTTATTTCAACCTCAAGACTCACATTTGCATAATTTTGTCAGATCATTCCTCACTTTTTAATATTGTCTTGAACTGTGTTTTTATAAGAGCATGTTTTAAATGTAAATCTTACACACACACACACACACACACACTTTTCGAGATGGGGTCTAGCTCTCACCTAGGGTGGAGTGAGATGGCATGATCACAGCTCACTGCAGGTTCCACTTCCCAGGCTCAAGGATTCTCCCACCTGGCTGGGCACAGTGGCTCAAGCCTGTGATCCCAGCACTTTTGTAGGCCGAGGCAGGCAGATCACGAGGTCAGGAGTTCGAGACCAGCCTGGCCAGCATGGTGAAACCCCGATTCTACAAAAAAAACAAAAAACAAAAATTAGCTGGGCGTGGTGGCAGGTGCCTATAATCCCAGCTACTTGGGAGGCTGAGGCAGGAGAATCGCTTGGACCTGGGAGGCGGAAACTTGCAGTGAGCCAAGATTGCGCCACTGCACTCCAGCTTGGGTGACAGAGCAAGACTCCATCTCAAAAAAAAAAAAAAAAAAAAAAGGAACCTCCTACCCTAAGCATCCTGAGTAGCTGGGAGTATAAGTCGTGGGCCATGCCCAGATAATTTTTATATTTTTTGAAGAGACAGTGTTTCACTATGTTGCTTAGGCTGTTCTCTGGGCTCAGGTGATTCTCTTGCCTTGGCCTCCCAAAGTGCTGGCATTACAGGTGTGAGCCTCTGTGCCCAGCCTTCACGTAAATCTTTAATCACTCCACTTAAAAAGTTTTTTTTTTTTAATTAGCAGATATTAGGCATATATAGTGAGCTTGATTTTTAAATAGAATTCTAGAGCTTTTAACTTAAAAAGCTTATTTTCATGCCTGCCTTAGTGTAAATGGGAAAGCCTGTCCACTGGTTTTTACAGTTTTATTAGTTTTGGTTGTTGCATGGCATTAGCTTGACATTTTAATACAAATTCTGTATTTCCTCCCATTTGTCTCTAGGATACTGCTATTGTTCATCCAGTTCCCATTCGTATGACTCCAAGCAAAATCCATATGCAGGAAATGGAACTTAAAAGAACTGGCAGTGGTAAGGAAGCCGTTGCTGGTTTGTATTTTAGTTTTGCATCAAACTAAAATACATAAGTAATTATTCTGTCAAGGTTCAATTTTCTTTCATCGTTGCTTATTTTTTAAGCTAGTACTTTCTATAATTATGTATATGTTCGTGCATATTTATTTATGTTGCAGTTTTTAAAAGGAATTTATTTTAAATTGTAGAGTTTTAAAATAAGGACATACGAAAATGTGACATTTCTAATACCCTGTGGGTTTTTATGGTCACCCTTGTAAATTTACATTTAAAATATGTTAAAACTTTAACTGAAGAGATATATGTTAAAATAAATTTTGGCTTGGAAATTATATATTTTACTTGAACTCTTGGAATGCCTCATTTTGGACTAAATGTTTCAGGGTTTCTCAAAGGTAGATTTTTTTTTTTGTATAAATCAGCATTATAAATTAACTTACTTTACAGCTTATATATGTAGTGTTTTGTTTAAGTTTTCTACAGGAATAAAATTGTGAACATGCAAATAAACTTTTTGATTATAAACTATCTTCTATTATGACAGAAAATAAAATTCTAAATAAATAGTTTTACATTTGTTTTTATTAAAAATATTATTTTGTCTTACATTTTATGTTTTTACCTGCCACTTGTTTGGATATTTAAATGAAGTCTTACACTCTGGGCTTTATGAGTTTATCAGTTCAAATACCTATATCTTGTATTTTTACCTATTAATTCATAGATCATACAAATCCCACTAGCCCATTACTTGTGAAACCATCTGACCTTTCAGAAGAAAATAAGATAAATTCATCAGTGAAATTTGCTTCTGGTAATACTGTAGGTAAGTGAAGTATTACATCTTCCATTTGAAGTTTACTAAGTCTGGATTTAGAGTCTGACTATTTCAGATGTGTACCCATTTAACACTGTCTTCACTAGATAACACTTTGCCCTGTCTGTGAATAAATGGTTGCCCATTGACTCCTGCTTCAATGCAGGCCTCCTGTTTGCCATCCCTCTCTGTGTAGCCAGGTTTGGTCTTATGGCTCTTTCCCAGTAGTTCCTTCCTTTTCTATCACACAAGAAATTGCATATATATGTTTATTCAGCCAGTGTTAATTGGATACAGTATACTAGGATCTGTTCTAGGCACTGGGGATTGAACAGTAAAAAAAGTCTTTGCTGCTATAGAGTTTACATTCTGTAAGGGAGATAAAGAGGGAATAAAAAGTAACTCTTATATTAGAAAGTAACTAATACTGTGGATAAAAATAAAGCTGGGAGAGGGTGGAGAGGTGCCATTTTAAATAGGATGGTCAAGGAAGACCTTACCAAAAAAATGTCATTTGAGTGAAAACTTGAAGGAGATGAATTAAGCTGTACAAACCCAGAAGGAAAATTAAGGCCCAACAGACAGCAAATGTAGAGCCCTAAGGCAGGACCTGCTTCTACTAGAATAGCAAGCAAATACCTGGAATAGAATTAGTTAGCAAATTTGACAGGGAAAGGTAGCAGTGGTAGGACAGTAACAGGAGGCAGTGTCAGATTTTCTTTGACTTAGTGAGATGAAAAGCCAATCGAAGGTTTGAATGGAGGAGTGATGTGATCTGAGCCTCCTTTTTAACTGGGTCACTCTGGCTGTCCTAATGGTAATAGGCCAGAAGAAGGTGAGACAAAACAGAACACAATTTGGGAGACAGGGATAATCAGGCAAGAGAAGATGGTGACAGCTTGGTGTCTAGGGTGCAAGCAGTGGAAGTGATAAGAAGTGGCTGGACTCTGGCTGTTGTGTACATTGTGGAGGAAAAGACCTCAAGAGTTGCTTTTACCTGTGTGGTATAGGATGTAAGAGAGAAAGGAGTCAAGGGTGGTTCCAGGGTTTTTGGCCTGGACAACAGGGAAATGAAGAAAACTGATAGCAGTAGGTTTGTAGGGAAAGAATCAAGTTCAGTTTCATATGTGTTAAACTTGAGGTGCCTGTTAAAATATCCAGATGGAAATATGTTCATTTTAATGTCATTCTTGTACCAACTAGATGATTCTGTGATTTACAAGAAAAAGGAAGGAGATATATTTTGAAATACAACTAAAATAACCAGTGCCTTCAGCTTATGACTCTTGAACGTATATAGTAATATTCCTTCAGATTGTCTCTAGAGTTCCTATCTTAAAATTTCTTTTGTCTGTCACAACTCTTAGTCTATTTCTGGGATTCTCTTCTGTAAGCACATTTTATTCCCATGTCAAATTAACAATTTTAAAATTACTTTATTTAAAAGTTTCTAATTTGTTCTTTAAAAGTGACCTTTTTGTCCATTACAGAAGTAACATATTTATTGTAGAAATGTAATAGATAAAAATGAAATAATTATTCATATTCTCACTAGTCCACCAATGTCCATGATTAACAGATTCATTGTCAACTTTAGTTCTCATTCTGCACATATGTAAGTTATGTTTGTATCTAATGTGAAATTATAATACAGTCATCCCTCAATATGTTTAGGGAATTGGTTCTAGGACCCCCATGGGTACTAAAATCTGTGAATTTTCAGCTCTCTGATATGTGGAATGGTGTAGTATTTGCATGTAACCTATGCACATCCTCCTGTGTACTTTAAATCATCTCTAGATTACTTATAATACTTAATACAATGTAAATAGTTGTTTTATTGGGCCAGGCACAGTGGCTCACACCTGTAATCCCAGCGCTTTGGGAAATCAAGGTAGGAGGATTGCTTAAACCCAGGAGTTAGAGACCAGACTGGACAATATAGCGAGACCTTATTTCTACCAAAAAAAAAAAAAATATATATATATATATATATGCGCGCACACACGCATGCAAACTATATTAAAAAAGTGGTCATGCTGTATGGTTTTTTATTTGTGTTATTTTTATTGTTGTATTGTTACTTTATTTTCTAATATTTTCTGTTTGCGGTTGGTTGAATCCTCACCTGTGGAACCTACAGATACAGAA
This sequence comes from Macaca mulatta, assembly GCF_049350105.2. Classification (NCBI taxonomy): domain Eukaryota; kingdom Metazoa; phylum Chordata; class Mammalia; order Primates; family Cercopithecidae; genus Macaca; species Macaca mulatta. The sequence continues at coordinate 44,022,155 of NC_133409.1, read as the reverse complement.
CCACAGATTTGGAGGGCCACATTGTATATGTACTGTTTTGTGACTTATTTTGAATATTTCTGCATCATTAAGTATTCATTATTTTTTCTAGACTATAACTTGCTTTGTCTACTGTGTAAATATGCCATGATTTATTTGATTTGTAGTTAATTTTTTACAGTTAATAACACCAGGATGAACTGTTAGCCTATTAGCCAATCTTTGACTATCTCTGGCTTGAAACAGCATATCACTTATATTTGTTTGGAGTAGATAGAGCAAAAAGTAAAGAAATGATTATTATTAAATAGGACATATCCCATTTATCAGCAGATGGTTACAGTAGTTCAGACTCTTTTACTTCTGACCCAGAACAGATCGGGAGCAATGTAACTCGTCAAAGGTCAGTATTTCTGTCAATGAAAAGCATGTTAAACTATCTTGCTGCATTTTAATGTTTAAAACTATTTAGAACCAAGCACACATGATTTTGTTATCTGAAAGCTGATAGGTTACTTTTTGATTTATGTAAAAGACAAGTAATTTTGATCCTTTCCACTTGAATAGAAAAACAAAAAGAACCCTGGCTTTCTAAATGGTATTTTGTGGAAGCTTTAAAAAGAGGTGATAACTTCTTGGCGATAGAAGTTTTGTAAGTCCTTTTTGTACCTAACCAGTGAGAGTCTGTTAAGTAATATATGTATAGCCTTATGGCAAGTACCAAAAGAATTCTGTGTTTTAAAACACCATCCAAAAGCACAGTCCAGTGGTGGGCCACCTCCCCACCCTGAAATTCTGCATTACATATAACCTTTCAGGCACAAACAAGAAAGGTGTGGGATAGGGTGGAGGATGGCTAGAGATTTGTCTGCAAGGGCTTTACCATCCACTAAAAATTGTGCAGGACAGAAGCATCTTTCTCTCCTCACTTTTTGCACGTGGTAAGTATCATTTTGCTGCATGCCTGGTGTAGCGAGGATGCAGAATCTCCAAACAGCTTAGAGTCAGAAGGCTGCTTGTCTTCCTTTCTGATTCTTCATGTAGTTCTTCCTGTGTTTCTTAGCATTCTCAGTCATCTTGGATTTTACTCTGCTGTTTATTCTCATATGTGAAGATCAGATTACCAGAGTCCTTGGAGACTCTTTTCAGAATATGAAAGACTTTGGTAGCAAAGAAGTGAATCTCTAGGGTGAGTTGAGTTTGAGCATAGTCACCTCTAAAATGAGATGGTCTGTGTGGACACATGAAAGGGTACTTCAGCTCACCAAATCCAGACCTTAATAGGTTGAAAGCTAACCATATCTGAAAGTAGACTTTCCTTTTTACAATTTTTTTTTCAGACTATTATTACCTTTAATTGAATGGGAAAGCATTACACTAAGTATGCGCAGTCTATTATGAAGTCATGTTGACAACTAAATTTCTTTTCAAAATTTTTGAGGCTGGGCACATCTGTAATCCTAGCGCTTTGGGAGGCTGAGGTGGGCAGATCACCGGAAGTCAGGAGTTCGAGACCAGCCTGGCCAACATGGTGAAACCCCATCTCTACTAAATACAAAAATTAGCCGGGCGTGGTAGCACGCACCTGTAATTCCAGCTACTCGGGAGCTGAAGCAGGAGAATCGCTTGAACCCAGGAAGTGGAGATTGCAGTGAGCCAAGATGGTGTCACTGTACTCCAGCCTGCGCAACAGAGTGAGACTATCTCAAAAAAAAAAAAAAAATTGAAATTTTGCTTAATAACTTTATTTAAAAAAATTGTTAGCCACATAAAATAATCAGTTGTTTAGGATACATCGAAAACAGTGCTATCTTAATTTATTGTAACACTTACATACTTGAGTGTTGAGAAAATGTCATGCTAATAAGATCCTTTGCTGCTTAGTCAAGTTTCAATGTTTAAAAAGAAAAAAGCTCTGATATCAGTAGTATGACCAATTATGATGGGGTGAATTTTGCAGATCTCATTCAGGAACATCGCCTGATAACACTGCACCACCACCTCCCCCTCCAAGGCCACAGCCCTCTCATTCCAGATCATCGTCTTTAGATATGAATCGGACCTTTACAGTCACCACAGGTAGGGGCTAGAGAACCATGATATACATTATCATTTAATTTTAAAGTTAATCCAACACACATACACATTTTATTTTTGTTTCTATTAACATGTCTTTTAAAAATATTTATCTGGCCGGGTGTGGTTGTTCACACCTGTAATCCCAGCACTCTGAGAGGCAGGCAGATCACTTGAGGTCACAAGTTCGAGACCAGCCTGACCAACATGGTGAAACCCCATCTCTACTAAAAACACAAAAATTAGCCAGAGGTGGTGGTGCATGTCTGTGGTCCCAGCTACTTGGGAGGCTGAGGTGGGAGAATCCCTTGAACCCGAGAAGCAGAGGTTTCAGTGAGCCAAGATTATTTCACTGCACTGCAGCCTGAGTGACAGAGTGAGACCCTGTCTCAAAAAAAAAAAATTATCTGAAGGAAAATTCGGGTTAAAAAGATAGCAGATGAGAGGCAATTTTTTTTTCTTAACAACTACTTAAAGTGTGTTTGAGTGCAAATGATGAAGATGGGAACCTGAGAGATGTCATAGGAAATTTTAAAAGAACAATGTTGTGATATCAAGTTAGGGGGGACTGATAGATCTCAATTTGGCTGATGAAGATGAAAAGTCATAATTTACCCAGGTTTTCAATTTTTGAAGAACTGGCATTATTGTTGTTACCTTGGTTAACATAGAAAAGTTAGGGCAGAGGATGATGAAGTGATGTTTTAGTCACTATGAGTTTAGAATGGTGAGGAAAAGTGAAGTGTTAAGTGAAAGGGAAAATTTGGAAGTTTTCATGTGATACTTAAACAGCAGTCAGAGATATGAGAAGAAAATCAAGGTTGTTTACTATTATGGAAATAGGAGTATGCCAGGAGGGCTTCATGTAATAGAGTTAAGAAGCAAAGCGACATCTGATGAAAGGCTGTCAGATTTGGTCTTTAGGTTACATACAGACTGTGTAACAAGTTAGTACCTGCCTTCTAATGCTTAACAAACATTCTTAGAAATCTTTATCATGTAGTCACATTCATTCAGCCTATTTCTTCTATTAACAAAGTGATTATACAGTTACTAAAAAGAAGACTTTTGTATTCATGCAGGACAACAACAGGCTGGAGTTGTTGCCCATCCTCCTGCAGTGCCTCCAAGACCACAGCCCTCACAGGTAATTCTCCAAGGTATTTATTACTAAACATCCCATGATCACTTTTCTTGCTAGGTATTTAATTCTGTTCTCAAATTATTTGGAAGGTCAGGAATGATCTGATGGTCATCCTTAATGAGCATTTAATTCAGTGAGGCTAAATCTCATTTTGAAAGATACACATTTCTAGAATGATCTGGTTGTTTTTTGAAAGAGCCTTAAAAGTGAAACAAATGATAATGTCTTGACAGAGAAGAGTTTAGTTGAAACAACAATGGATTGGGAGATAGGAGAGATCCATTACTGTCCTGGGTGTAGCAGTGACTCACAAAATCACTTGACTGGGCTGGGTGCAGTGGTTCACACTTGTAATTGCAGCACTTTGGGAGGCTAAGGCGGTAGGATTTCTCAAGCCCAGGAGTTCCAGACCAGCCTGGGCAACATAGTGAGACCCCCATCTCTAAAAACAAAAAAAAATTAGCTGGGTGTGGTGGTGTGCACCTGTAGTCCCAACTACTTGGGAGGCTGAGGTGGGAGGATCTCTTGAGCCTGAGAGGTCAGGGTTGCAGTGAGCTGTGATTGCACCACTGCACTCCACCCTGGTGACAGAGTGAGACCCTGTCTCAAAACAAAACAAGATACCCCAAAATAACCTCACTGCATCTCTCTGGATGTGTTTACTACATGAGTTAAGGAAGTATAATGACCTCTGCATCCCTTCCACATCGAAATTAGAGTGCTGTAGTAGACATTTATAAAATGCTTTGGGACAGCCTTAGTGGCTGAAGTTAAGGATCACATTATACATAAAATGTTGGAATGAGACTTAGCAGGGACTTAAAAGATAAATTGGAATTTATTGGAGAGAAGGTATTCCAAACCGAAGGTATGACATCCACAAAGCCATGGAAGTGTGTGTTAAGCCTGGCACATTCCTCAGGGGAAAACAAGTTCGTTCAGCACAGCAGGAGTAGATGTGCGGAGTGATGGGAAATGACGCTAGAGAGATAGGGAGGAGGCAGAGCATCTCCCATATCATAGTAAGAAGGACAGAGTTTTTCTTAGAGGAGATGAAGAATTTTTAAAGGGAAGAGACTTCAGATGTCTTTCTTTAGTATCCTTTACTTCCTTTGTCATAAAACATCTCACACTCTATTTTAATTTCTTATTTACTTATTCTCTTCTGCTCCAGAGAGAAGCAACTTTATTAGGGTATAAGCGGGCCTCATTTGTTTTGTTCACAAGTAGATACTCAGTAAACATATTTTTAGACTGAAGATGGAGCAGCATTGGTCTGGCAAAGGAGTGGAAGATGGATTGAAGGGAAGTGTTCCTGACATGTTGGGAGAATAGTTAGAGCAGTGGTTTTCACGCTTTAAAAAGAGCAACCTTTTTAAGAAACATAGTGAAACATTCAAAAAAAATAACTTATTTAAGGAACAAACTATTGTGTATTAGCCCAGTTAAGACAAAAATACATGCAAATGGAGAATGGGGGTAGGGCCAGCCCTACCCTCTCCTTCAGTGTACTTTCTTTGCAATATAGTTTTTGAAAAAAATATCTTTTTATTGGAAGTTTATTATCTTAATTTTTTTTTAGTGTCTTAGCTTTTCACTTATGGTTTAATCATTTATTTAGAGCTAAATGTTACTGTAATACACCTCTCTGAACTTACAGATAATAAAACAGGGCATCTTTATATACTAAATTTTCAAAGAAGAAGAAGATGACTCTGTGACACTGATAGGCTGATAAAATGTGTGTTCCTCTGTTTTGAACCATTGCACAGGCTCCTGGTCCCGCTGTGCATCGCCCAGTGGATGCCGATGGCCTCATAACTCACACTAGTACCTCACCTCAGCAGATACCAGAGCAACCAAATTTTGCAGATTTCAGCCAATTTGAAGTATTTGCTGCATCAAATGTAAATGAAGAACAAGATGATGAAGCCGAGAAACATCCAGAAGTCCTGCCGGTCAGTTTTCAAGGGCTTGGCTAATTTTCTGCAGGCAGTCACTTCCCGTACCATGTTGGGTCAACAGAGCAGATATTAGAGGTGACATCAGTGAGTAAAATATTCCCTAGGTCAGTGCTTCTCAACTTTTTTATTGGCCTCCCATATCTGCTGGTTGCAGTGTAATGCTTACTGAGTATCAGAGTCTGGTGGGGGTGGGGGATTGATACCACATGAAAAGACACCACCACCTGGCTGTGGCTAAAACACTGCTTTGGGGGTTTCCATCTTAATGCTAAGCATCTGACTGCGTGATTTGGTGAAGATTTCCATGTGATAAAAGGCCATGGTTACCATAGCTCCACTCATTACACCTTTTCCACAAGGGGACCTTCACTAGATGTAACTTTTAGATCTAACTACAACTTTAACTATAACCAAATTTCAGCCAGACTTCTAATTAAAGCATTTACAATTTGTATGAGACTAAGTTGCCTTAGCTAAGCAAAGACTATAGGATATCAAAATTTAATATTCAGTGTTCTAGGACATTCTGTTGTAGTTCCAATGGCAAGAACTTCTCTAGGAATCTCTGACCTAAATTGCTGACCATAAATGTGGAGTTGGAAAGACCAGAGGAATTCTGCAGTCTCTTTCATATAGATCATGGCCATGGAAAATTTCCTACTCGCTCCCTTTTCAAACCTATAACTTTCTGCTGTGCCCATTAGGGGACTGGGCTGCATCTAGGAGGGTCAGAGTGGGCATGTAGAGGTGTGCACAGGGTACCGTACTCACTCCCCTGGGTGGATGCCTCCCTCTCCCAACCACAAGGACTTCCCAGACTAAGCACTTAGAGGTTCAGTGCCGTGGCTGCATCCTCACCCCGTCTTCCTCTCCCTCACACATCTATTACCTGCATCCTCGCCCCATCCTCGTCTCCCTCACACATCTATTACCTGCATTCTAACCCTGTCCTCCTCTCCCTCACACATCTATTACTGCATCCTCGCCCCGTCCTCCTCTCCCTCACACATCTATTACCTGCATTCTAACCCTGTCCTCCTCTCCCTCACACATCTATTACTGCATCCTCGCCCCATCCTCCTCTCCCTCACACATCTATTACCTGCATTCTAACCCTGTCCTCCTCTCCCTCACACATCTATTGCATAGCTGCATCCTCTCCCTCACACATCTATTACACAGCTGCATCCTCGCCCCGTCCTCCTCTCCCTCACACATCTGTTACCTGCATCCTCACCCCGTCCTCCTCTCCCTCACACATCTATTGCATAGCTGCATCCTCGCCCCGTCCTCCTCTCCCTCACACATCTATTACATAGCTGCATCCTCGCCCCGTCCTCCTCTCCCTCACACATCTATTACATAGCTGCATCCTCAACCCGTCCTCCTCTCCCTCACACCTCTATTACATAGCTGCATCCTCACCCTATTACATAACTGCGTCCTCGCCCCGTCCTCCTCTCCCTCACACATCTATTACCTGCATCCTCACCCTATTACATAGCTGCGTCCTTGCCCCGTCCTCCTCTCCCTCATACATCTATTACCTGCATCCTCACCCCATCCTCCTCTCCGTCACACATCTATTACATAGCTGCATCCTCGCCCCGTCCTCCTCTCCCTCACACATCTATTACCTGCATCCTCACCCCGTCGTCCTCTCCCTCACACATCTATTATCTGCTCTCCCCTCTGCCTTTCAGTAGCAGAGAAATCTCATTTAATGAAGTTCCTTCAAGTTTCTTAACATCATCTCAGTTTTCTTGTCTGAATATTTAACATTTTACTCTGATTTGTTACGTATGCTATATTTATGCATAATTACATGTTACGTATAATTAATAGTGATAAACATACTCATTTTTAGGCTGAAAAAGCTTCTGATCCTGCAAATTCTCTTCGAGTTGCCAAAGCAGATAGTAAAACTGAAGAAAAGACAGCTGCTAGTGCTCCCACCAATGTGGTATGCAAAATGTCTTTTATAATAATAATTTTGTACATCATAAGTTATGTGAAATAATTTTTAGAAATAAGGTCAACCAGAAATCATCTAACCCGTTTCTCTACCTTTAACTGTAGTATAGTCAGTCTGTCACAGAACAAAGTCTGCCTATTTAATGGAGATGATATTCTGTAATCTATGTTAAATATGTGTCACAGGTTCTCAGAATTTAAGTGGTTATTACATTCTTCCCACTATATAAGGTAGAACTTCTTTATAGGTGAAATTCAGTTTCTTTTATTGTAGTCTTGAATATAATAAAGAAAAATTATCAACTCTCTAAAGTTATTGTTATTCCTTTTGCTCTTAACTTGTTCTTTAACTGTTTTAGGAATAATTTTTCCCCAACATTTTATTATGAAAACGTTTAAGCATACAGAAAAATTGAAACAGTTTTTCATTGTACATCAGTAAATTCACTACCTTATAACATTATTATTTTACTATACTTGCTTTACTACATATCTCTCCATGCCTTCTGTTCATCTGTCAGTCCTTATCTGTTTTATATATGTGTTAGTCCGTCTGCATTGCTATAAAGGAATATGTGAGACTGGGTAATTTGTACAAAAAAAAAAAGAGGTTATGTTGGACATAGTGGCTTACACCTGTAATCCCAGCACTTTGAGAGTCCAAGGCAGATGGATCACTTGAGCTTAGGAATTCGAGACCAGCCTGGGCAACGCAGCGAAACCCTGTCTCTACAAAAAGCACAAAAATTAGCCAGGTGTGGTGGTGCACGCCTGTAGTCCCAGCTACTCGGGAGGCTGAAGTTGGGGGATTGCTTGAGCCTGGGAGGTGGAGATTGTAGTGAACTGAGATAGTGCCCTGCACTCCACCCTGGGTGACAGAATGAGACCCTGTCTCAAAAAAAGAAAAGAGGTTTATTTTGCCTCATGGTTCTGCAGGCTGTACAGGAAGCATGGTACCAGAATCTGCTTCTTCTAAAGCCTCAGGAAACTTAGATTCATGGCAGAAGGCAAAGTGGGAGCAGATGTGTCACATGGCGAGTGAGGGAGCAAGGAGAGATGCCAGGCCCTTTTAAACAGCCAGCTCTCATGTAAACTCAGAGTTAGAACTCATTCATTACCGTGAGAAGGGCACCAAGCCATTCACGAGGGATCTACTCCATGACCCAAACACCTCCCACTAGGCCCACCTCCAACATTAGAGGTCACATTTCAACATGAGATTTGGAGGGGACAAATACCTCAACTATATCAGTGTACCTCAGATTGCAAATATCAGCACACTTTCCCTTTGAGGGAATAATTTTGGTAACTTTTTTTTTCTGTTATCATCTAGACATTCCCAATAGTTATAAAAACAGCATGTGTTTCTGAAGTGCTTCAATTCTACTTTCTGGATGCTGTGTGTGTATTAGTCTGTTTTCATACTGCTGTAAAGATACCACCTGAGAGTGGGTGATTTATAAACAAAAGAGATTTAATTGACTCACAGCTCTGCGTGGCTGGGGAGGCCTCAGGAAATTTACAGTCATGGCGGAAGGCAAAGGGGAAGCAGGTGGCAGGATGGAAAAAGAGCGAGGAAGTGCCTCACTTTAAAATAATTAGCTCTTGTGAGAACACCCTCACTCTCACAAGAACAGTATGGGGGACCACCCCCATGACCCAGTCATCTCCTACCAGGCCCCTCCCTTGACACACGGGGATTACAATTTGAGGTGAGATTTGGGGGCACAGAGCCAAACCATATCACTATGTTTTATTACATTAGTAGTCCTGTGAGTTTTTAAGTAATGAACTTTATTTTTGTCAACTCACAGCAACAAATTAAAAATATCACTTAAGAGATAGCAGTTGACTATTGTTTTTATTTATTTACAGGTAAATCAAGTTACGGTAAATGCCAAAACGCTGTTTTTTATTCTGCCGAGGGCAGATTCATAATCGCCAACAAAATGTCAACTCATTTTCAAAAGTTTTAATTACTGTGCATATTAATAGTGATGTTTTTGGTATTTTAAAGAGTTGCTTAGCTTTCCATTACTTTATAATGTTATTTTATTCATTAAGATACATGTTAGTATTTTTGAGTAAGAAATCCTATAGTCATAATGCTTAGATATTTCTGGAGACTGCCTTTGTTTATTGTTGAACAGGTATATATTGATTCTGTATCATATTTATGTTAAAACTGTGAATATTAACAGTTTTGCATCAATATGTTATTCTAAAAATATTTATATTGCAGGTACATTCATGATTGTGGTGTCAACTAGAAACATCTTTTCCCTCTATAATTTAAGTTAGCTCTTACCACAAATACATAGATTTAAAGTAGGACAAGTAACTTTCAATTTTCCAAGAGCAAATGGCTTAAAGAAAGCAAATGGTGTTGCAGAGTGCTAACTATGAATGTCTTCAGAAATGCTTATTATTAATGGAATTCTTGTCTTAAAGAGCAAAGGCACAACACCTCTTGCTCCACCACCTAAACCTGTTCGAAGAAGATTAAAATCAGAAGATGAATTAAGGCCAGAAGTCGATGAACATACACAAAAGACGGGTGTCTTAGCTGCTGTTCTTGCATCACAACCTTCTATTCCCAGGTAATCAAAGCTATTCCTAGGCACATTTAATTACTAGGAAGAAAAAGCACAACAATTAAAAACAATCAAACTGGGCCGGGCATGGTGGCTCACACCTGTAATAGCAGTTTGGGAGGCCGAGCTGGGCAGATCATTTGTGGTCAGGAGTTGGACCAGCCTGACTAACATGGTGAAACCCTGTCTCTGCTAAAAATACAAAAAAAAATTAGCCAGGTGTGGTGGTGCACACCTGTAGTCCCACCCAGCTACTCGGGAGGCTGAGGCAGGAGAATTGCTTGAACCCAGGAGGCGGAGGTTGTAGTGAGCCAAGATGGCACCAGTGCACTCCAGCCTGGGCAACAGAGCACGACTCCATCACAAAAATAATAACAACAACAATAATCAGACTGAAATAAATTATGGTCAGACTAGTTCTTTAATTGAGCAGAGCCATGTCATGTATGAGTAGGTATTCTTCCCATGTTTCCCCTTTATTATTAAGTTGTATTCCAATTCCATTTTAACACCCTGTTTCAATAGCAGTACGTTCTTTAAACTTGATAGTTTATAGTAAAACTGGTATTTTAATTATGGTGTTCTAGACCAAGAATCAGCAGATTAACTCTTAATGGGCCAAATTCAGCTCAGCCTATGGCCTGTTTTTATATAGCCTATGAACGCAGAATGACTTGTTCTTTTTTGTAGAAGAGAGAAGAAAGAACAGAAGAGAAAAGAAAACAAAAAACTAGAATATGAGACAGAAACTATATGGCCCACAGAGCCTGAAATATGTACTGTCTGGTCTTTTACAGAAAAGGTTTGCCAGTACCTACTTTAGACTCTTTTACTTAAACTCAGGTGATTCTACAGAAGAAATTTTTTAATAATTTCTTTTTTTTTTTTTTTTTTTTTTACCTCTCCTATAGTGCTGAAGCTTTTGGTTTATCACTGCAACTGAGCAAGTGATGTTGAGCTATGCTAGTAAGGAAAAAGATGCTCCTTTAGCTTCTCATGTTTAGAAATAGATCAGGGAGGAATAGAGAGGATTTAAGATAAATGAATGTTACAGGTTTTTTTGCCTTCTTTGTCTTCTCAGATCTGTTGGGAAAGATAAGAAAGCTATTCAGGCATCGATTAGACGCAATAAGGAAACCAACACAGTTTTGGCCAGATTGAATAGCGAATTGCAGCAACAATTAAAGGTAATATAGTTTCTGAATCTTTATAATATTCCTTATCTTAGTAAAGAAACCTAAAGAGAAGGAATGTGATCTCAGACACCTCCAAGATCACATACATAGCTCTCTTCTCTAATTTTCTAGATGCTTTGACTGTGGTTAGTTTACCCCCCACCCGCCACCACACACACACACCCTTTTTTTTTTTTTTTAAAGAGACAAGATCTCGCTCTGTCACCCTGGCAACCTGGGCTCAAGCTATCCTCCCACCTCAGCCTCCTGAGTAGCTGGGATTACTGGCTTGAGCCACTGCACCCAGGTCCTAGTTTGTCCTTTTATCAAAGACAACTCAAATTCCATTAAAGGGACTTAAACAGGCCTAAAAGAGGAAGAGAAAGGTGGCAGCAATTTCAGTCGTCTTGCATGTGGAAAGAGAAAAGGCAAGCCTTAAATAGAAATGGTGCTTATGCACAGTGTGTACTACTGTCATCTAATACCCGAGAGGAATGTGTTTGTTTTCTAGTAACTATGATTTCTTTGCTTCCCTAGAAATAAAAATTACTCCTACTTACTCCTTCCTTACTGGGTCAAAAAAAAAATTACTCCCAGAATCACTTATGGTTCCCCAACATTATTAGGTACTCATGTCTTACAAACCAGTGGTTCTCAAACCTTAATGCATATATAGGTAATCTTGGATCATGTTAAAATGAAGATTCTGGTTTTTGTAGAGCTAAGGTGGGACCTGGGAATTCCAGGCAGTGGAGATGCTGGAGCACTATCTATCCCACTTGGAATAGAACAAAGATGAGATGAGAGTCCGTGGAAATGACAAATGAATGCAGTTGGTTCATTCTTGTAATATTCTGTTCATGCTCCTCATTTAGCATTTATTACACTGTCCTGGAATTACTGTCTATGACACATTTGTCTCTCTGTCCTATTACAGTGAACTCATTGAGGGTAAGTCATAATCATTTCTGTTTAGGAAGATCATGTAATATATCATCCAAATCAAGACACTTTTGAGAGGAAAAAAAGAGGGTTGCATTATCATTATTTAGGCCAAGACACTGGATATAAACTGGGATTGTCCTAGATAAATTTATGACCATCTTGTCCCTCTCCTCAAAACCTAGTATGCTAGGCATTTGTTAAGGTCTGTTGAATGAATGATATAAACTTATGACCACTTTGTCTCTATCCCCAAAACCTAGATCATATGTTAGGCATTTGATAAACATCTATTGAATGAATGATATTCTTGTATAACTCTATGATCAAAGGAGAAGACATTTGTAGTTATATGATTATTAATTTAGTCCATTGTACAGGAAAAATGAACTTAAAGACAAGCTTAGTAGTATGTCCATGAAGATGAAAATTTTGTTAATGCATGTTTTTCTGAACCAGGGAAGACCATTGAAACAAGTATATTGAAGCTATTTTGAAAAATACTTTCTTCCTTACTTCTGAGAACAGAAAATAAGAAGTAAGGTACAAAATAGAAAGAGGTAGTTCTGGTTAAAACATGATACTGTCAATTTGAAAGAGAAAAAAAGAAAGTAAATAAGTTAGAATTTGGTGGCTAACTGAAAAGACTCCCTAAAATCAACATTGATTAAAAATTCTGAATGCAAAGTTATTATTTGGGAAACTAAAGCTCAAAATGAGATCTAGGAGTTGATATAGCCAGATGTCATCACTAGGGAAAAGAAGCTATATTAACAAATTCATCTACGGTTAATTCAGGGGCAGGCTTATTGCAAATTTCAGGTGTTAATACCTATTTGTTGCAAACACTGACTTTTCTAATAACTAGACATTCTGTTACCCTGATTTGTGTAATAAGAAAATGTGTGAAATTACTAGGATCTTTAGTATTAACATATAAAGAAACTACGTTTCTAAAGTGAAGTATACTTTTAAAATATGAATAAGCTCTCCCTTAGTCGTCTTGACAAATTTAAATTGTTTTCTGGAAGCAGAGCTATTGTTAGATATTCCTTCATTTTTCTATACTTTGAAACATAACTTGGGCTTTGCATCTTTTTCAGGATGTTCTTGAGGAGAGAATTTCCCTGGAAGTTCAACTGGAACAACTTCGACCATTCTCTCACCTATAAGCCAATTGCCGTTAACTGTGAACATACTTGTTTTTAAGTGGTTTTGGGTTCAAAGCCAATTTGGAGACCCAAACATTCAGCTCACTGCTTAACTCAACATTAAATTTTATGATTCTGTTTTGCCCTATATGTTCACCATTGTATTTAAGTATCTTTTATTTTTTAATTTCAACAATAAAAAGGTCAGGATGACGTTTTCTGGAGGGTGTGTTGTGTTTATTGGCACACTCACCTTTTCTGTTCCATAGCAGCTGGGATATGCAATGTTTCTATGGCTAGTATCACACACCAATTTAATTTATAGAATGGGCTCCTCGTTTACATCTCAGTCACAGACTCAAATAAATTGTCAGTTTGTCCTTTTATGTTTGTTTAATATTTTACATAAAGCGTCTATTCCATAAAAATCTTCAGAAAGAGTTTCTCATTTAATTTTTGATTTTAAAGAATTATATTGGATAAGGCGGTTTTCACCATAAGCTAATTTACTCTCTGCAGCTGTCTGCATTCTTCACAAATCATGTGTTACGTTCAAGCCTCTTTTACATGTCAACTTGTGACAAATATAAACGTCAGATTTTATATTTCCCTTGTAGAAATGTGATCAACTTCATTAGCGACTTATAACTATTTTATGTGAGATTGAATAATTCAGCATTCATGTAAACTTATGAAATAGGTATGAGTAATGGCCTTTGTTAATTTTTTTAAGTATTGTTTTAAAACTTCTGAGGATATCAGTTATTCACAAAATAAAGGGAAATTCCTTAAGATTTCTAGTTTACCTTTAGCCATCTTGCCACTCATTCTTTTGCTATACAAACAAGTTTTTCCTATTAATGAGTTTCTGGAGTGTGCCTTATTCAGGACAATATGCTGTTTTAGATTTTGTTTAATATTATATGATATATACATTTTGATCCATTGCTAACAGCAGATATTCCCTTTAAGAGTTATTCTGTCTATAGGATCATAGTTGTTAAACTGCATGGATATATCTTGGCAGAATCAGAAGTGTGGTTTTACACCAATAAAACAGCATAATATTTTAACTTTTGCTCATCTTTTTAACAACAATTTAAAGTTTTAAGAAATAGAAGGTTTTGTATATTCATTTCTGAAAGAAAAATTGTTTAAATACTATAGATTCACCATCCTAAACTGTACCGATAGATTTTGTTACTATAAACAAGAATATGAAGAACAAGGAAAACTGACAACCTCAAGCTTCCAAGATTAATATAATTTTTACCTAGTGATATCTAGGTAAAAATATACATCAGCTAAAGTTTCCAAGTGGCCATCAGTATGGCTTTAGTTGTTAAATAATCAGATTAAAGCATTAAAGGCCCAGGAAACTACTCAACACCTATTTTTCAGTGTCTTTGTTTTAAAAGAAACAGTTTTACTTAGCTGCATTTCATTACAAGCAACTTTTGCTGTTTCCATTTATTTTTGTTCTTTAAAATTTGCTTTTTAACAATAGCCTTCTAATTTAAACAATGTCAAAAATATTTTTAAAGCTCCTTAGAGTTTAGCCTTGCAATAAATAACACTTAAAAATTATAGAAAACTTTTTTAGCACTTGGAAGCAGTATATCTTTAATGCTGTCTAGAGGAGTACATCCGTATATCTATGACAAGTTTTTGAGTAAATTGTCCTTTGTATTTCTTGTCTTTTTTTTTTTTTTTTTTTGAGACAGAGGTTTGCTCTTGTCACCCAGGCTGGAGTGCAGTGGAGCCATCTCAGCTCACTGCAACCTCCACCTCCTGGGTACAAGTGATTCTTCTCCTGCCTCAGCCTCACAAGTAGCTGGGACTATAGGTGTGTGCCACCATGCCTGGCTAATTTTGTATTTTTAGTAGAGACGGGGTTTCTCCATGTTGGTGAGGCTGGTCTCAAACTCCTGACCCCAGGTGATATGCCGCCTCAGCCTCCCAAAGTGCTGGGATTACAGACGTGAGGCACCACGCACAGCCCTCTTATCCATATTTTAAATCAATAATTGTTTCATGAAAATGTTAAAAATGGTAAATCACCAACAAATTAAAATATTTTTCTAGACTGATCACTTAAGAAAACTTTCATTCTGCTTTTTGCATTAGATCATAAAACAAAGCTTTATACAATGTGCTTGCTCTGTCTTACGTTTCATCACATCACATTACTCCAAATAATATTATCCATGAAATATAGCTACTAAAAGAAGTAATTGAAAATTTTGAACTCAAAATGTACTTACACATTCTACATAAGTGAGCACAAATGATAAAGTTTAAAAGTTGGAAAGATCCTATGGGTCATCTTAGTTTATCTCATCATCCATGACAGTTACTCTGTTTCTTACTGGATATTTTGGAACAGAAAATACATGTTGTCTGTCTTTGCTGGGGAGAATTGGCACCCTTGAAGTTTTCAAGTTTGGTCTCACTTCTCCATGCTGCTTTTGATTGCATTTCTAAGTACTGACAGCCATAGGAACTTCTCATCCTCTACTTCTGTAGCACAAATCCATTTATGTTTTGGACCTTGAAGAATAAATGCATTCTTGACATCTGTAAAAGCATTTGAGATATACTAATTAATCCTTGCAGGTAGCAATCAAAATGAGAAAAAATGTTAATACTCAAAAGTCATCATCTTTGAGAATTTTAAAACCTAAAAAGAAATACATATCCAGTGTAGAATATAACTTCCTAAAATTACTAAATAATTCAAATGCAGTGTAAAATAATGTCTATATTACAGTTATTGTAATTACAATTATTTTAAAGATTAAAGGATAGATGATGTAATGTTTTTTAATTCCTTGTCTCAATGACTGCAGAAGGAACTGGAATCAGTAACAGTCTTTACTGATAGTTATTATAAATAAAGATGCTAAGAGCTAGACCTGGACAACCTCAGTATGAGAACCAGTGACAGAATCAAGCCAGCTACTTAGCTGAATGCCCACTATTAGGTCACTTAACAATGTTTTGACGTAGGTCACAGCTGATTGTCATGGGAAGGGAACTGAAGGAGACATGTTTCATACGCTAACCATACCCAGTGTTGATAGGTAACTAAGCCTTTTTAACCTGAGTTTGTATTCTAGGTGGAAATACTCATTTTTTCTCAGGCTCAGATTTAGAATGGGGCTGAAGCCATTGGGAAATAGGCCTTTTGTTTAGTTTGGTACTTCTGTAAGTAGTAGGGTCTTGGGTTCCAACTTTAACCTTAAGTTCTGTCTTGACATGCAGTGAAAAACATTGGAATGAGAGATGTTACATTCAGACTGTCTGGCCTAACAGATATAGGAATAAGATAAAGATCCTTTTAAGCTTGGGAAGTAAAATATAGGATAATAACTAATAAAAATAGGTACAGTGGGTTTAAGTAGGACTTCGTTTTTGTGACAAAATGATACTTCTATTGGAATTATTGTGAGTGAAGTGTTTAGTTTACCAAGCATCCTTTGCATATCTGTGGATTCCTTTATGTAACAACTCCCAGCTTAGATGCAAACTTAAGGAAGAAAAGGTTATGTCAAATATGTAATAATCACTTAGTCCTAGTAGAATGGGAAAGTAATAGATAAAAATTTAAAATATGCTTTTAAGACTGTAGCATCTTCAGACAGTGTAGAATAATGGTTGAGAACTCCAGCTCTCATGTCACTGCTTCAAAGAACTCATGGTAATATGGGGCATTGCCTCCCTTTGTGATTTTTGAAAGCTGTTTTCCTAACATCTAAGGTTCATGTCTGAATGCCAGAAGTCCTGTCTTTAACTATTTCAGAGGCAGATGAAAGTTTACATTGTTTAATGAAATTCTAATATTGGGGGAATTATTTGCAACCTGGTAAATTATAATTCCAGTCCTTTTTCTACTATTCTATTAAAGAGCTTTACATTATATAGCTTTTTGAAGGTATCTGTCTCTTGGAAGGAAAAAAAATACATACACTTGGAATCTGGAATATTTTCTATGAGTAACCGATGAAGGGCCACTGATGCAATGAACTGGTAGGTTGTTTTTGAAGTCCTCTCAAATGGAGTATGAGATGTGCCCCGACTAGAAACGAGCAGTGCATCATTGAAGAGGAAAAGGCTGAGATCATGGATGTGTTCATAGAGCCTGTGTTAAAATGGAGAAGGTGCAGTTTTAATACATAACATACGTGCTTTATTACATAGTTAACCATCTTGAAATTGTTAAGTCACTAGTCAAGGTTTTTACCCCACTACTGACATTTTGAATGGCTGGTTGAAGTTCTCAGTATAATATTCTTCCCGATGTGATTCGCCCCTCTTGTGTCTCTGAGGTCAGGTCAGTACTGTGGGCCCTCAGGGTTCCTGGTGGAGTGCTTTGAGTTTGTCCATGGGATAAGTATTTGGTAATCCATGTGGGAAAAGAAACACTGACTTTCCCTTCTTTATGAAATGAATTATATCTGTGTTGGTAAATTTTTGTCAGTGTTGGTATTTTGATGTATTTGGGCAATCTGAAGAAAATAAGTCTTTGTTTTGTTTCACCTTTAAGGATAACAAGGCCTGGCGCAGCGGCTCACACCTGTAATCCTAGCACTTTGAGAGGCCGAGGCAGGCTGATTACTAGGTCAGGAGTTCCAATACCAGCCTGGCCAACATAGTGAAACCACATCTCTACTAAAAATACAAAAATTAGCCAAGCATGGTGGTGCGCACCTGTAGTCCTAGCTACTTGGGAGGCTGAGACGAGAATCACTTGAACCCGGGAGTCGGAGATTGGAGTGAGCTAAGATTGCACCACTGCACTCCAGCCTGGGCGACAGAGCAAGACTCCGTCTCTAAAAAAAAAAAAAAAAAAAAAAAGGATAACAAGTTGGGGTAGAGAGAAACACAAGAACTAATTTGGCATGAGGTGTATTAATAGGAGAAAAAAGCATTTAACCACTATGTAGAAGTAAATACAAAAATTTTTACTTTTGATTGGAAAGTAGTAGATAACCTAATATAGTTCATCAGTTTGAAAGGTAAAAATTAAATAGTTCTTTGTTTTTGCTGAGGTTGCTACCATGGTCAACTGTAGGCATATTTATCAAGGAGTAAAATTTGTTGTCCTCAACCTCCCATCTGTTACCCTCTACTTTTCTGTCATTGGAGCGAGATTGCTGTGTTGGCAGGCCTCACTCTGCTCTAGTGTGGATTATCTGTCCTGTGGGGGTGAGTGGTGATAGCCTGGGAGGAGCTTGGGGAAACCCACCCCACCTTCCAATTCCCCCCGACCAGGGGTGGCTAAGTGAAGCAAACTAAATGTTTTAATAGAGGATAATTGTTTTCCTGTCAGAAGCATCAAGGAACCCTCAGGAAGTTACTCTAATGAAGACTCCATATATTTATGCTTGTTCGGGTCTCTTTATTTTTCATCTTCACCATTTTTGTTTGATTTTTACATTGTCAGTTTAGAACATAAAGTATTACAAAATGCTTAAGTGACATCAATCCCTGCTATTGGCTTTTATTTAGCGTACCTCTTTCCCCCTCCACTTTTCCACATAGCACGACCTCACCTGTCTTCACTCAGATCACCCAAGTTATCAACCTAGTACATTTCCACTCTTTTGTACTTGCCCAGGTAAACACACACACACACACACACACACACACACACACACGTATCTATGTACAGGAAAGGTTATCTTACAAAAATGCTAAGATTTTCCCTACTCTTTTCTTGCTTTTCTCACTCAGCAATGGAAATCACTTCAAGTTAATGGATAGGACTTTTATTCCTTCCTTTTAATGGCTAACCAGTACTTCATGGTGTGGGTACAACATCATTTATTCAACTCTTCCCCTATTGATGGGTGTTCTCCTTTGATGGACATTTGCTTTGTTAAGAGGCTTGGGTCCCCTCCTTTTTTTCCCTCCCTCTCTCTCTTCATTTGTTTTTTTCTCCATTGCCACTGTGAATGTTGCAATGAGCAGATTTCTTACATAGAAACAAAGTCCTAATATTTGTTCTGTCAGATACAATTCCTGAGAGTAGGATGGATTGGTCAAAGGCTACACGGAGTCCCCCCTTATTTATGGTTTCTCTTTCCACAGATAAACCTTTACATAACTTTTATTACTTTATGTCATCATAATTGTTCTATTTTATTAAGTAATCTCTTATGGTACCTAATCTTTAAACTTTATCATATGTATGAATGTATAGCAAAAAATGTGATATTATAGGGCTCAGTACTGTGAGGTTTCAGCCATCTACTGGGGGTCTTAAAAGGTATTTTCATAGATAAGGGGGGACTGCTGTGTATATTTTTATCAAATACCTCCAGGTTGTTCTTCATAAAAGCTGCTATAATTCATATTTAAAACTATATGGTAATAGCTTTAATTTGCTTCTGATTTACTTGGTGATTTTGTTAAAATGCAAATTTTGATTGAATAGAGCTAGGGTGGCCTGAGAATTCTGCATTTCTGGCACGCTCCCTGGTGATGCTGAGTCCACAGATCTGCGGGACACACTTTGAGTAGTAAGGCACTTCAGTCATTTGTTAGTTACAGCTATGCCTAAGAACTGGGCAAAGGACTTCATCAGGTAGTTTAAAAATGTCCAAGAGTTCCATGTTTCAGGTTCAGCTACTTGGACAGTGTTAGGAAGTAGGAGTTGTTTTAGGTGTGTGGATCAATGGAAACGGTGGTCACCCAGCCACTAGAGCTAGCTCTTTCTTTCAAACATTTTCTTCTGTCTTTGGTTATGATTTAGGCTGGGAAGAGTGGGGTGCTTCACATTTACTGATATCTTGCAAAAAATATTTCTAGATCAAGTCAATAGGTTATTCTGAGAATAAAGGAATGAATAGAACTAAGGATGAGGGAGAGTGGAAGCAAGAAAGGCAGGGGGTGCATTTTAAGTCTGTGTGATGGGCAGTATGTGGTGAGTAGCCATTTTGAATAGGCGAAAGAATTCTACCATAGTCTTACTTTTTGCGGGAGAGGGGGAGCAATATTTTTTTTTACCATATCCGTAAGAACAATTATGTCTCCTATCATAGAAGTTTAGAAAACTGTTCAAATCTGTAATAAAACTGCTGTATCCAAATATCAGGAAAGATGCCAACAGAGTGCTTTGAAGAAGTAGCATTCAAAGAGGTACTTGCTTTGGTAAATTGATGTTCAGTTTTTTCCTTTGGAAGGGATCACACTGATATTAGAGGTGAATGAAAGAGAATTCCAGTTTTGTGGCCCACTTGGACCAGGTGGATGGTTGGCCCAGGGAGGGGATGGAGCAGCCATACTAACTTGAGCTTAGAATTGAGCCTTTTGTATTCCGAGGACATGAGTGAGGGAAAGAAACACACAAAGAGGTTATTATTTCAATCTGATTCTGAGAGGGCTATTTTATATATGATTTTTATCTAGAAAAACTTTTCAAAAGCCATTTACTAAATTAAGCCCCTCAAGATCTCCAACAATGTTTATCCACAGACCAAACACCAAAAACTCTAAAAATTTAACAGTTCCTCTAAATATGCAAAAGCAAATACAGTCATCCCTTGATATCCATGGGGAATGTGTTCCAGGACCTCCTGCAAATACCAAAATCTGAGGATGTTTGGTATTTTCATATAATCTCTCTAAATCATTTATCTAATACAATGTAAACACTATGTGAATACTTATACCGTATGAGGTTTTTATTTGTTTGTTTTAATTGTATTTATTTTTTAATGTTTTCCATCCTCAGTTGAACCCATGGGTGTGGAGCCTACAGATAATCCCAGCCACTTGGGAAGCTGAGGCAAGAGAATCGCTTAACCCAGGAGACAGAGGTTGCAGTTAGCCGAGATCACGCCATTGCACTCCAGCCTGGGCAACAAGAGTGAAACTCTCTCAAAAAGAGAGTTTCGGTACATGGACAACAGCAGGTCATCAGCTCCACTGTGAGCTGACCTGAGTCTAAACTGTTTATCACCCAGCCTGGTGGATCACAGTGGCGTTGGGGGTCCCCAGAATGAGTCAATTCTGGACCAAAGTCTAGTACCCTTGAGAAGCCTGAGTATGTTTTCTCTAACGCAGAGTTACCTGCTAAATGACTGTAGATCCCTTTGGGGGAAGCTAAGAGGAAAGTTTACAGTATGTCTTTTTGGCAGTATAATAGGATATTTCCCCAAGGAAAATCGGCCTGGGAAGTGGATGGCTCTATTTGATGAACAAGGCCAGGCCTCTGTTCACCAGTCCTGCACCACTTTTGTACCTTTGGTAAGACTCCGTTGGAAGAAAAGAAGCATGCTTAAAAATCAGCAAGCTTTGGCCACGTGCAGTGGCTCCTGCCTGTAATCCCAGCACTTTGGGAGGCCAAGTTGGGAGGATCATCTGAGCCCAGGAATTCAAGACCAGCCTGGCCAGTGTGGCAAGACCCCATCTCATTAAGGGAAAAAAAAAAATCAGCAAGTTTAAAATCACAGACATGAAAATCGGTGTTTATGATAAAAACAATAATACAGAAGTTCCAAGGTACAAAATATATTCTAAAAGTTTAACATACCCAAAATAATGGTCCATGTCCCCAGAGGAACAAATTGCCCTCTGAATTTCCCAGCTCTTAAAATGACTGTATGACTTCATTTCTATTTTAAATTTCATTTAGAATGCAAACACTCGTTCTTTCTGTGTCATAGTTATTGTCTGTTATTTGTGGCCAGGTGCAGTGGCTCACACATGGCCAAGATGGGTGGATCACTTGAGGCCGGGATTTCAAGATGAGCCTGGCCAATATGGTGAAACCCCATCTCTACTAAAAATACACAAAAAAATTAGCTGGGCGTGATGGCATGCCCCTGTACTTCAAGCTATTTTGGGAGGCTGAGGCACGAGAATCGCTTGAACCCGGGAGGCAGAGGTTGTAGTGAGTTGAGATCACACCACTGCACTCCAGCCTGGGCAACAGAAGGAGACTCTGTCTCAGAAAAAGAAAAATATGTATTTGTTCAGTAATTGTTACTATGTTAGATTATTATAAGGAAGACTTGGTTCACCTTTCTGCCTCCTGGTCTAATCACTGGAAACAGCATTGCCTGTGCACCGAGAGACCTGGTTCTGAATTCCAAGACCAGCACTTAACTCTGTGACTTCAGGCAACTTAAGCCAGATTGCCCACCCATAACATGGTTCCTGTCCTACCTGCCTCATCAGGTAATTGTAATTAAATCTATCAAATGAGAGAAGTTAACATATGGTAAAGAGTAAAGCCTTATATGAGTTGGTACTGTATGTATAAATACAAGCAGAGTATATTTCCTCTAAGTAAAAATTCCTGGTAGAAATGGGGATGGCATTCCTTGAGTTTTATGTGATTTTCTAAAATGACAGAAAACAAGGTTGCAGGCTGAGTATTGTGTGATATCTTTTGGAATATGAGCCTGTTTGCATTTACCTAATTTCAAAACTTTTTTTTCCCCCCGTAGAGACGGGGTCTCACTATGTTGCCTAGGCTGGTCTAGAACTCCTGACCTCAAGTGATCCTCCCACCTCAGCCTTCCAAAGTGCTGGGATTACAGGAATGAGCCACCACACTATTCAAATAAATATTTGAAATTACATTTAAATTTATTAGCAAATAATATAAATGTCATCACTGAGACAGTGTCATTGACCTAAAAGGAAGAAGCTGAGGC
The DNA here is from genome assembly GCF_049350105.2 of Macaca mulatta. Taxonomy (NCBI): domain Eukaryota; kingdom Metazoa; phylum Chordata; class Mammalia; order Primates; family Cercopithecidae; genus Macaca; species Macaca mulatta. Next base: position 43,999,488 of record NC_133409.1, on the reverse strand, counting down.
AAAATCAATATAAGTAGAGTTTATTTGGGCTAAGCTTGGAGACTGCAACCCTGGAGCATAGATTCAGTTACCAGGAATATACACCCCAATTAGTAGCATTTACAAGTGGATTTTTAAAGAAAAAGAAGAGGCAGTTCCAGAGTTGTTTATCAAGATTTTACACTAAAATAGCACAAACTATTGATTGACTATAATTGTTCTTTGTCTATGATTTCCAGTAATGTGAAGATAATGGGTGAGGCAGCCTAGGAACAATTGCCCCCAGGCAAGCATGGATGGGGAGGTGTGACTGAAGTCCCATACTCATGTCTCTCTGGGCCTGGTAAATTTTTCATACCTCATACCTCATAGCTTAGAGCAGTGCCTATTTAAATATAAATATACCTCACAATTAGAGCATAAAATGATCTTGGATTATCCTAAATCTTCAAAGTATTCTCATTTGTTGTCCAAGTACTGAAGACCGAAATCTATTTTGTAATAACTAGACCTCCAGCTTCCAGTCCACATGTAAAGAGCTTGGAAGTTGCAGGCCAGGTGTGGTAGTTCACGCCTGTAATCCCAGCATTTTGGGAGGCTGAGGCGGGCGGATCACAAAGTCAAGAGATTAAGACCATCTTGGCCAACATGGTGAAACCCCATCTCTACTAAAAATACAAAAATTAGCTGGGTGTGGTGGCACGCGCCTGTAGTCCCAGCTACGTGGGAAGCTGAGACAGGAGAATTGCTTGAACCTGGGAGGCAGAGGTTGCAGTGAGCTGAGACTGTGCCACTGCACTCTAGCCTGGCAACAGAGCTAGACTTCATCTCAAAAAATAATAATAATAATTAAAAAAAAAAAAAAAGAGCTTGGAAGTTGCCAATTCTGTCCTCACAACAACAACAACAAGTAGCTGAAGAACTCAGAATCAACAGCTTTTCTCCGATCCATTATAGAATTGAAGTTATCACCCCAAAAGCTGGAATGATAGGCTGCTACAGAGAATCAAAGCTTATCAGAAACAGAAGTTGCCTGTATGGAGTAAGGATGCTTGAAGGGTATTGGATTAACTACTAGAGTGTAGACTAGCTTTAGCATTTAATAACTCTGGGCTTGCACACTGGTGTGAGTTTTGCCTGTAGGAGCCTTCCAGATTCTTGCAATGAAGAGCTAATAAAAAATGTCCTTTTCCCGGCTGGGCGCAGTGGTTCATGCCTGTAATCCCAGTACTTTGGGAGGCTGAGGCAGGTGGATCATTACAGGTCAGGAGTTCAAGACCAGCCTGGCCAACATGGTAAAAACCCCGTCTCTACTAAAAATACAAAAATGAGCCGAGCAGTAGTGGCATGCACCCGTAATCCCAGTTACTCAGGAGACTGAGGCGGGAGAATCCCTTGAGGCTGAGAGGCGGAGGTTGTGGTGAACTGGAGCTCAGGCCACTGCATTCCAGTCTGGGTGAAAGAGTGAGACCCTGTCTCAAAAAAAACCCAAATATATATATTTCTATGAATACATATAATATACAATATTCTTGCATGGTGGGGAGGAGAAAAGTACCATTTTGAAATATGCCCAGAGTACTTTGTTCTTTTTTTTATTTTATTTATTTTTTATTTATTTTTTATTTTTTATTATACTTTAAGTTCTAGGGTACATGTGGATAACGTGCAGGTTTGTTACATATGTATACCTGTGCCATGTTGGCGTGCTGCACCCATCAACTCGTCAGCACCCATCAACTCATCATTTACATCAGGTATAACTCCCAATGCAATCCCTCCCCCCTCCCCCCCCCACCGTGATAGGCCCCGGTGTGTGATGTTCCCCTTCCCGAGTCCAAGTGATCTCATTGTTCAGTTCCCACCTATGAGTGAGAACATGCGGTGTTTGGTTTTCTGTTCTTGCGATAGTTTGCTGAGAATGATGGTTTCCAGCTGCATCCATGTCCCTACAAAGGACACAAACTCATCCTTTTTTATGGCTGCATAGTATTCCATGGTGTATATGTGCCACATTTTCTTAATCCAGTCTGTCACTGACGGACATTTGGGTTGATTCCAAGTCTTTGCTATTGTGAATAGTGCCGCAATGAACATAATGAGCATGTGTCTTTATAGCAGCATGATTTATAATCCTTTGGGTATATACCCAGTAATGGGATGGCTGGGTCATATGGTATTTCTAGTTCTAGATCCTTGAGGAGTCGCCATACTATTTTGCATAATGGTTGAACTAGTTTACAGTCCCACCAATAGTGTAAAAGTGTTCCTGTTTCTCCACATCCTCTCCAGCACCTGTTGTTTCCTGACTTTTTAATGATTGCCATTCTAACTGGTGTGAGATGGTATCTCATTGTGGTTTTGATTTGCATTTCTCTGATGGCCAGTGATGATGAGCATGTTTTCATGTGTCTGTTGGCTGTATGAATATCTTCTTTTGAGAACTGTCTGTTCATATCCTTTGCCCACTTTTCGATGGGGTGGTTTGTTTTTTTCTTGTAAATTTGTTTGAGTTCTTTGTAGGTTCTGGATATTAACCCTTTGTCAGATGAGTAGATTGCAAAAATTTTCTCCCATTCTGTAGGTTGCCTGTTCACTCTGATGGTAGTTTCTTTTGCTCTGCAGAAGCTCTTCAGTTTAATGAGATCCCATTTGTCAATTTTGGCTTTTGTTGCCATTGCTTTTGGTGTTTTAGACATGAAGTCCTTGCCCATGCCTATGTCCTGAATGGTATTACCTAGGTTTTCTTCTAGGGTTTTTATGGTATTAGGTCTAACATTTAAGTCTCTAATCCATCTTGAATTAATTTTCGTATAAGGAGTAAGGAAAGGATCCAGTTTCAGCTTTCCACTTATGGCTAGCCAATTTTCCCAGCACCATTTATTTAATAGGGAATCCTTTCCCCATTTCTTGTTTTTCTGAGGTTTGTCAAAGATCAGATGGCTGTAGATGTGTGGTATTATTTCTGAGGACTCTGTTCTGTTCCATTGGTCTATATCTCTGTTTTGGTACCAGTACCATGCTGTTTTGGTTACTGTAGCCTTGTAGTATAGTTTGAAGTCAGGTAGGGTGATGCCTCCAGCTTTGTTCTTTTGACTTAGGATTGTCTTGGCAATGCGGGCTCTTTTTTGGTTCCACATGAACTTTAAAGCAGTTTTTTCCAATTCTGTGAAGAAAGTCATTGGTAGCTTGATGGGGATGGCATTGAATCTATAAATTACCTTGGGCAGTATGCCCGTTTTCACGATATTGATTCTTCCTATCCATGAGCATGGTATGTTCTTCCATTTGTTTGTGTCCTCTTTGATTTCACTGAGCAATGGTTTGTAGTTCTCCTTGAAGAAGTCCTTTACATCCCTAGTAAGTTGGATTCCTAGGTATTTCATTCTCTTTGAAGCAATTGTGAATGGAAGTTCATTCATGATTTGGCTCTCTGTTTGTCTGTTACTGGTGTATAAGAATGCTTGTGATTTTTGCACATTAATTTTGTATCCTGAGACTTTGCTGAAGTTTCTTATCAGTTTAAGGAGATTTTGGGCTGAGACAATGGGGTTTTCTAAATATACAATCATGTCATCTGCAAACAGTGACAATTTGACTTCCTCTTTTCCTAACTGAATACCCTTTATTTCTTTCTCTTGCCTGATTGCCCTAGCCAGAACTTCCAACACTATGTTGAACAGGAGTGGTGAGAGAGGGCATCCCTGTCTTGTGCCAGTTTTCAAAGGGAATTTTTCCAGTTTTTGCCCATTCAGTATGATATTGGCTGTGGGTTTGTCATAAATAGCTCTTATTATTTTGAGATATATTCCATCAATACGGAATTTATTGAGCGTTTTTAGCATGAAGGGCTGTTGAATTTTGTCAAAGGCCTTTTCTGCATCTATTGAGATAATCATGTGGTTTTTGTCTTTGGTTCTGTTTATATGCTGGATTATGTTTATTGACTTGCGTATGTTGAACCAGCCTTGCATCCCAGGGATGAAGCCCACTTGATCATGGTGGATAAGCTTTTTGATGTGCTGCTGGATCCGGTTTGCCAGTATTTTATTGAGGATTTTTGCATTGATGTTCATCAGGGATATTGGTCTAAAATTCTCTTTTTTTGTTGTGTCTCTGCCAGGCTTTGGTATCAGGATGATGTTGGCCTCATAAAATGAGTTAGGGAGGATTCCCTCTTTTTCTGTTGATTGGAATAGTTTCAGAAGGAATGGTACCAGTTCTTCTTTGTACCTCTGGTAGAATTCGGCTGTTAATCCATCTGGTCCTGGGCTTTTTATGGTTGGTAGGCTATTAATTATTGCCTCAATATCAGAGCCTGCTATTGGTCTATTCAGGAATTCAGCTTCTTCCTGGTTTAGTCTTGGGAGAGTGTAAGTGTCCAGGAAATTATCCATTTCTTCTAGATTTTCTAGTTTATTTGCGTAGAGGTGTTTATAGTATTCTATGATGGTAGTTTGTATTTCTGTGTGGTCGGTGGTGATATCCTCTTTATCATTTTTTATTGCGTCTATTTGATTCTTCTCTCTTTTCTTCTTTATTAGTCTTGCTAGCAGTCTATCAATTTTGTTGATCTTTTCAAAAAACCAACTCCTGGATTCATTGATTTTTTGGAGGGTTTTTTGTGTCTCTATCTCCTTCAGTTCTGCTCTGATCTTAGTTATTTCTTGCCTTCTGCTAGCTTTTGAATGTGTTTGTTCTTGCTTCTCTAGTTCTTTTAATTGTGATGTTAGAGTGTCAATTTTAGATCTTTCCAGCTTTCTCTTGTGTGCATTTAGTGCTATAAATTTCCCTCTACACACTGCTTTAAATGTGTCCCAGAGATTCTGGTATGTTGCATCTTTGTTCTCATTGGTTTCAAAGAACATCTTTATTTCTGCCTTCATTTCGTTATGTACCCAGTAGTCATTCAGGAGCAGGTTATTCAGTTTCCATGTAGTTGAGCGGTTTTGATTGAGTTTCTTAGTCCTGAGTTCTAGTTTGATTGCACTGTGGTCTGAGAGACAGTTTGTTATAATTTCTGTTCTTGTACATTTGCTGAGGAGTGCTTTACTTCCAATTATGTGGTCAATTTTGGAATAAGTTTGATGTGGTGCTGAGTAGAATGTATATTCTGTTGATTTGGGGTGGAGAGTTCTATAGATGTGTATTAGGTCTGCTTGCTGCAGAGATGAGTTCAATTCCTGGATATCCTTGTTAACTTTCTGTCTCGTTGATCTGTCTAATGTTGACAGTGGGGTGTTGAAGTCTCCCATTATTTATTTTTTTTTTTTTTGAGACGGAGTCTCGCTCTGTCGCCCAGGCTGGAGCGCAGTGGCCAGATCTCAGCTCACTGCAAGCTCCACCTCCCGGGTTCACGCCATTCTCCTGCCTCAGCCTCCCTAGTAGCTGGGACTACAGGCGCCGCCCCCTCGCCCGGCTAGTTTTTTGTATTTTTAAAGTAGAGACGGTGTTTCACCGTGTTAGCCAGGCTGGTCTCGATCTCCTGACCTCGTGATCCGCCCACCTCGGCCTCCCAAAGTGCTGGGATTACAGGCGTGAGCCACCGCGCCCGGCCGAAGTCTCCCATTATTATTGTATGGGAGTCTAAGTCTCTTTGTAAGTCTTTAAGGACTTGCTTTATGAATCTGGGTGCTCCTGTATTGGGTGCATATATATTTAGGATAGTTAGCTCTTCCTGTTGAATTGATCCCTTTACCATTATGTAATGGCCTTCTTTGTCTCTTTTGATCTTTGATGGTTTAAAGTCTGTTTTATCAGAGACTAGTATTGCAACCCCTGCTTTTTTTTGTTCTCCATTTGCTTGGTAGACCTTCCTCCATCCCTTTGAGTCTGTGTATGTCTCTGCATGTGAGATGGGTCTCCTGAATACAGCAAACTGATGGGTCTTGACTCTTTATCCAGTTTGCCAGTCTGTGTCTTTTAATTGGAGCATTTAGTCCATTTACATTTAAGGTTAATATTGTTATGTGTGAACTTGATCCTGCCATTATGATATTAACTGGTTATTTTGCTCGTTAGTTGATTCAGTTTCTTCCTAGCCTTGATGGTCTTTACATTTTGGCATGTTTTTGCAATGGCTGGTACCGGTTGTTCCTTTCCATGTTTAGTGCTTCCTTCAGGGTCTCTTGTAAGGCAGGCCTCGTGGTGACAAAATCTCTAAGCATTTGCTTTTCTGTAAAGGATTTTATTTCTCCTTCACTTATGAAACTTAGTTTGGCTGGATATGAAATTCTGGGTTTAAAATTCTTTTCTTTAAGAATGTTGAATATTGGCCCCCACTCTCTTCTGGCTTGTAGAGTTTCTGCCGAGAGATCTGCTGTTAGTCTGATGGGCTTCCCTTTGTGGGTAACCCGACCTTTCTCTCTGGCTGCCCTTAAGATTTTTCCCTTCATTTCAACTTTGGTGAATCTGGCAAATATGTGTCTTGGAGTTGCTCTTCTCAAGGAGTATCTTTGTGGCATTCTCTGTATTTCCTGGATTTGAATGTTGGCCTGCCCTACTAGGTTGGGGAAGTTCTCCTGGATGATATCCTGAAGAGTGTTTTCCAACTTGGTTCCATTTTCCCCCTCACTTTCAGGCACCCCAATCAGATGTAGATTTGGTCTTTTTACATAATCCCATACTTCTTGCAGGCTTTGTTCATTTCTTTTTCTTCTTTTTTCTTTAGGTTTCTCTTCTCGCTTCATTTCATTCATTTGATCCTCAATCGCTGATACTCCTTCTTCCAGTTGATCGAGTCAGTTACTGAAGCTTGTGCATTTGTCACGTATTTCTGGTGTCATGGTTTTCATCTCTGTCCATTCGTTTATGGCCTTCTCTGCATTAATTATTCTAGTTATCAATTCTTCCACTTTTTTTTCAAGATTTTTAGTTTCTTTGCGCTGGGTACGTAGTTCCTCCTTTAGCTCTGAGAAGTTTGATGGACTGAAGCCTTCTTCTCTCATCTTGTCAAAGTCATTCTCCATCTAGCTTTGATCCATTGCTGGCGATGAGCTGCGTTCCTTTGCAGGGGATGATGCGCTCTAATTTTTTGAATTTCCAGCTTTTCTGCCCTGCTTTTTCCCCATCTTTGTGGTTTTATCTGCCTCTAGTCTTTGATGATGGTGACGTACTGATGGGGTTTTGGTGTGGGTGTCCTTCCTGTTTATTAGTTTTCCTTCTAACAGTCAGGACCCTCAGCTGTAGGTCTGTTGGAGATTGCTTGAGGTCCACTCCAGACCCTGTTTGCCTGGGTATCAGCAGCAGAGGCTGCAGAAGATAGAATATTGCTGAACAGCGAGTGTACCTGTCTGATTCTTGCTATGGAAGCTTCCTCTCAGGGGTGTACTCCACCATGTGAGGTGTGGGGTGTCGGTCTGCCCCTAGTGGGGGATGTCTCCCAGTTAGGCTACTCAGAGGTCAGGGACCCACTTGAGCAGGTAGTCTGTCCGTTCTCAGATCTCAACCTCCGTGTTGGGAGATCCACTGCTCACTTCAAAGCTGTCAGACAGAATCGTTTGCATCTGCAGAGGTTTCAGCTGCTTTTTGTTGTTGTTGTTGTTTAGCTGTGCCCTGTCCCCAGAGATGGAGTCTACAGAGACAGGCAGGACTCCTTGAGCTGCTGTGAGCTCCACCCAGTTCGAGCTTCCCAGCCACTTTGTTTATCTACTTAAGCCTCAGCAATGGCGGGCGCCCCTCCCCCAGCCTCGCTGCTGCCTTGTCGCAAGATCGCAGACTGCTGTGCTAGCAATGAGGGAGGCTCCGTGGGTGTGGGACCCTCCCGGCCTGGTGTGGAATATAGTCTCCTGGTGTGCCCGTTTGCTAAGATCCTTGGTAGAGCGCAGTATTGGGGTGGGAGTTACCCGATTTTCCAGGTGTTGTGTGTCTCAGTTCCCCTGGCTAGGAAAAGGGATTCCCTTCCCCCTTGTGCTTCCCAGGTGAGGCGATGCCTCGCCCTGCTTCAGCTCTCTCTGGTCGGGCTGCAGCAGCTGACCAGCACTGAATGTCAGGCACTCCCTAGTGAGATAAACCCAGTACCTTAGTTGAAAATGCAGAAATCACCTGTCTTCTGTGTCGCTCGCACTGGGAGTTGGAGACTGGAGCTGTTCCTATTCGGCCATCTTGCTCAGGATCGAAACATCTTTCTTAAATGTCAGTATTTTGTTCTTAACAAAGGCCTGACCTCAAGGGAAACTTCTACTAGAACCTAACCAACTGAGATTTTACCAGAGGCTAATCAACCTGGGAGAAGGGAAATACCCAATTCCAGCCACTTCTAACCTTACTGTCTCATGTTAGAGGTGAAAAAAAAACGAAAAACAAAAACTGAGAAGCACTTGTGAAGGTCACAATCCAGAAGTAAAAGACTCACTAAAAGACTGAAAATTGATCACAGAACTGTAGAATATTTTTCCTCCTCTGACATCTTAACTACCACAGCAGTAGGACTCTGGTATGATAATAGGATTACAGCTAAAATAACTGCAAGGCTCAGACCCTATTTAAGAAGGGATCTCTGGCCGGGCGCGGTGGCTCACGCCTGTAATCCCAGCACTTTGGGAGGCTGGGCGGATCACGAGGTCAGGAGATCGAGACCATCCTGGCTAACACAGTGAAACCCCGTCTCTACTAAAAATACAAAAACTTAGCCAGGCGAGGTGGCAGGCGCCTGTAGTCCCAGCTACTCGGGAGGCTGAGGCAGGAGAATGGCGTGAACCCGGGAGGCGGAGCTTGCAGTGAGCTGAGATCCGGCCACTGCACTCCAGCCTGGGTGACAGAGCGAGACTCCATCTCAAAAAAAAAAAAAAAAAAACGGCCGGGCACGGTGGCTCAAGCCTGTAATCCCAGCACTTTGGGAGGCCGAGACAGGCGGATCACGAGGTCAGGAGTTCGAGACCATCCTGGCTAACACGGTGAAACCCCGTCTCTACTAAAAAATACGAAAAACTAGCTGGGCGAGGTGGCGGGCGCCTGTAGTCCCGGCTACTCGGGAGGCTGAGGCAGGAGAATGGCGTAAAAACCCGGGAGGCGGAGCTTGCAGTGAGCTGAGATCTGGCCACTGCACTCCAGCCTGGGCGACACAGCGAGACTCCGTCTCAAAAAAAAAAAAAAAAAAAGAAGGGATCTCTAGGGAAACCCAAAGATGATAGGGAGAAAAAAACAAGGACATGGGAGAAAACTGTAGCCTCTGACGCCAAGCTACAACAAACAGCAAATATGACCTAACTCCCAGCCAGATAAACATAAAACTTCACACTGAAGGCCTGTTTAGTTCCTTTTACCTGACACATCATATCTGGTATTCAGCAAAAAATTATAAGGGGTTCTGGCTGGGCACGGTGGCTCAATCCTTTAATCCTAGCACTTTGGGAGGCCAAGGTGGGCAGATTATCTAAGGTCAGGAGTTCAAGACCAGCCTAGCCAATGTGGTGAAACCCCGTCTCTACTAAAAATACAAAAATTAGCTGGGCGTGGTGGCACGTGCCTGTAATCCCAGCTACCCAGGAGCCTGAGGCAGGAGAATCGCTGGAACCCAGGAGGAAGAGGCTGCAGTGAGCCTAGATTGCACTACTACACTCCAGCCTAGGTGACAGAGTGACACTCTGTTTCAAAAAAAAAAAAAAAAAAAAATATATATATATATATATATATATACACACACACATGATACTAAGAGGCAAAATACACAGACTGAAGAGACAGGGCAAGCATCAAAACCAGGCTCAGATACAGTAGAGATTCTGGAATTATCAGAGCAGAAAGTTAAATATGATTAATATGTGAAGGACTTTAATGGAAAAAAGTAGACAACATGCAAGAACAGACGGGTAATGTAAGAAGAGAGACCAAAACTCTAAGAAAGAAAAGGTAATACCGGAAATAAATATAACAAAAATGAATGCCTTTGGTGTGGTCATTAATACACTGGACACAGCTGAGGAAAGAATCAGTGAGCTTGAAGATATGTCAATAGAAGCTTGCCAAGCTGAAAAGCAGAGAGAAAAAAGACCAAGGACAAAGTAGGGGTAGCAGGTAGGGACCACCAGGGGAAAGAACAGAATATCCAAGTCATAGGGACAGTTACAAAAGGCAAATCATATGCATAATAGGAATACCAGATGAAGAAAGAGAGATGGAAGAAATATCTGGAGTAATAATGACTGGAGATTTTACAAAATAATTGACAGCAAACCATAGGTCCAGGAAGCTCAGAGAACATAAAACAGGATAAATAACCCCCCCCAAAAAAAAAAAAAAAAAAACTACATCTAGGCATAATACATTCAGATGTAGAAAATAAAAGAGAAAATCTTTGTCATTTCAGAGAATACAAAAACAAAAACCCACCTTACTGTCAACAAAGAGTCAAACTCTGTAAAATAAAGAGATTTATTCTGAGCCAAATATGAGTGACCAGGGCCTGGGTCACAGTCTCAAGAAGTCCTGAGAAAATGTACCCAAGGCGGTTGGGTTAAAGCTTGATTGTATACATTTTAGGGGGACAGAAGTTACAGGCAAACATCAATCAATGCATGTAAGTTTTACATTTGTTTGATCCAGAAAGATGGGACAACTTGAATTAAGGGCTTCCAGGTCATGGAGGGATTCAAAAGATTTTTTGATTGGCAATTGGTTGAAAGAGTTATTATCTGAAGATCTGGAATCAGTAGAAAGGAGCGTCTGGCTTTAGATAAGAGATTGTGGAGACCAGTGTTCTTATTATGTAGATGAAGCCTCCAGGTAGCAGGCTTCAGGGAGAATAGATGGTAAATGTCTCTTATCAGACCTTAAAAGATACCATACTCTTAGCGGAATCTCTCCTGGATCAGGAAAAGACCTGGAAAGAGGAGATTTTCCCAAAAGAGATTACTTTGCAGGGCCATTTCAAAATATGTCAAAGAAATATATTTTGAGGTAAAATACTCTGATTTATTTCAGGGTCTGCTATCTGCCATGTAATACAATACTGGAGATGAGTTGGAATTTGGTATCTTATTTCTACAAGGAGTTCATTTTATCAGTCTTAAGATCTCTGTTTCAATGTTAAATTTGGGTCAGTTGTGCCTGAATACTTAAGGGAGGAGAGTATAATGAGGCATATAATATCCCCACTTCCTATCGTGGCCTGAACTAGTTTTTCAGGTTTACTTTGGAATCCCCTTGGCTGACAGGAGGAGTCCATTCAGTCGGCTGGGAGGCTTAGAATTGTATTGTTGGCTTATATTACCTATAGAGGAACAAGGATAAAAATTACACTGAACTTCTCTTCAGAAACCATGTAAGTAAGAAGAGTGTGGAATGAAATAAGCAAAGTGTTAAAAGAAAAAAGCCACCAACCTAAAAATCTGTATCCAGCAAAATTTCCTTCAAACAATAAATTTTTTACACACACACAAACTGAGAGAATTCATTGACCTTAGTAGAACATTAAGAAATGTTAAAAGAAGTTCTGCAGAGAGAAGAAAAATGATGTAGAAAATCAAACTTATGTAAAGAAAGGAAGAGTGTTTGAGAAGGAATACATGAATGTAGAATAATCTAATAATCAAAAACTGGAATCATCACAGAATGTCTTCTACCAAAGCAGTGTGTTTAGAATTGCTGGTTTGGTAGGTAGTTTCTTTCCATCATTGTAGCTCTTTTCTATTGCTACAAGCCAAAAAACAAAACAAAACAAACAACAAACAGATCAAAGAAAACAAAAATGTCATGACAATGAGAAAAGTGACATATTGTGTGATTTGATTTTCATTTACGATCTAGTCTAGGTAAGGATGGAGGTGAGGGGACTGATTTCTTCCACCTACCCTGCTACCCTGTGCCGTTGAGGAACATTTGTTGAAATATTCATTGAAATAACAAATCAATTTTCATTATGCTTATTGGAGTTGAACAAATTAAAGGAGTTAATTCCTGTCCCTTTGGTTGCTGTTTGCTGAGTCACTCTTTTTCATTAATACTGAAAATCAAACTTACATACAGAAAGAAAGAATGAGAATAGAATTTTATTTTATTCTATTAATTATTTTGTTATTTATTTTATTTCTATTATTTTATTCATAGTTTGATGAACAGTTTTCTAAAGCAGAGATCACCACACTATGGCCCACACCTGTTTTTGTAAATGAAGTTTAATTGGAACATAGTCATGTTTGTTCATTTATATCTTGTACGGTTTATCAATAGTGTATCACTTGTTATGTGTTGCATCATTGGTAGAGCTGATTTTGTTTTACAATAGCAAAGTTGGGTAGTTGCTGCATATATCATTTGGCCAGCAAAATCTTTACTACGTGAAATATTTACTATGTGAACGTTTACAGAAAACTTTGCCCACCCTTGTTCTAAAGGAGTAAAGGGGATACTAATTTATAAAAAGTAGCATCCTTCCATCTTTTTTTCTTAGGTTACTCTGAGCATCGTGCAAACTAAATAGCGTAAGGTCTTGTTAAAAACTGACCTCAATAACTATCTGGGGATAATAAATTGGTCCTCTCTTTCTTACATTTGAGCAGATCATTGGTGTGAAAATCCTGCAACACTTGGAGCTTAGCTAAGTAGAAAAGTGGCCGGGTGCAGTGGCTCATGCCTGTAATCCCAGCACTTTGGGAGGCCGAGGCAGGTGGACCACTGGAGATCAGGAGTTTGAGACCAACCTGGCCAACATGGTGAAACCCTGTCTCTACTAAAAATACAAAAATTAGCTGCGCATGGCAGCGGGTGCCTGTAATCTCAGGGAGGCTGACGCAGGAGAATAGCTTGGAGGCGGAGGTTGCAGTGAGTGGAGATTGCACCACTGCACTCCAGCCTGGGCAGCAGTGAGTGAGACTCCATCTCAAAAAAAAAAAAAAAAAAAAAAAAGAAAGGAAAGTGACCAACCTTTAGAATGCCTGCTTATGTGGAGTTTGTGGTCCTGGCAGGGACAATTTTCTTCTCCCATTCTACCCAGTAGCTGGCTGGAATGCGAACATGGTGATAAAATAGCCTACACTATCTCAGAGGGAGTTGTCTGTAACTTTTCAGTCTAATGCGCAGATTCATTTCAAACCTACTGTGTCAGACATTGTACTGAATGCTGGAGCTACAGGATGAGTAAGACAGTCACCTGCTTGGAAGGTGTCCACAGCCTTAGGATAGTTAACTATTGTTTACCTTAGAGAGAAACTTATTTCTTCATCACAGCAATGAAGTTGGGCTACATCTTGTACCCTAATTAGATATCTGTTTACTTCTGATAGAGTCTATAAATCAAAAACAAAATAGAAGCACATATAAATTTTTTTAAATAAAAAAACTTACTACTGCAAACCATTTTATATCCCAGAATATGCAAATGTTAAGTAAAACACAGTTCAAACATGAAAAAGTGAATGTTTTCACTGTTTATGAAACAGATTTTCTTAGACCACAGTATTGACAAAGAAAACTATATTTAAGGGAAAAAAAAAGTAATTTTTGTCAAAGTTTTAAAACTACTGAAATTATAGTTTTATTTGTAAGTGCTTTCCTAATATCAAAAACAAAGTTGGGGGTTGGGGGATAAGAAGGGAACTATTCAGAAAGAGAAGTGGGCTGGGCGCAGTGGCTCACGCCTGTAATCCCAGCACTTTGGAAGGCCGAGGCGGGTGGATCACCTGAGGTCAGATGTTGGAAACCAGCCTGGCCAACATGGTGAAATCCCGTCTCTACTAAAAATACAAAATATTAGCCAGGCGTGGTGGTGGGCTCCTGTAGTCCCAGCTACTCGGGAGGTTGAGGAAGGAGAATGGTGTGAACCTGGGAGGTGGAGCTTGCAGTGAGCTGAGATTGCACCACTGCACTCCAGCCTGGGCGACAGTGCGAGACTCCGTCTCGGAAAAAAAGAAAGTAAGTAGAACACATGGCCCCTTTCCTCAAAGGGCATCGTGATCACAGTAATACCAATAAAGGAACAAAGACTATCGAAAAGTTATGGGATAGGGGCAAGCTCACTTGTGCCCCTTCTTATAGAACAACCTTGCAGATAAGAAAGATGTGAAATGGGAGGGCGTGGCAGTGCCTGGCACGTAGCAGGCATTCCACAAATAGTAGCTGCCTTGGGGTCTGTAGGTCTCCTTTTGCCAATGATTGGGGGTTGTATTCATGAGCATGAGATATAGCAAGTTCCTAAGAATACATACAGGGCATCCCCAGATGATTCTCTGTATATCTGACAGATGATCCTTCATATTGATGTTTTGCTTCATCTAGGGGAAAAAAAGTACTTTTAGGCAAACTAAAATTGTGACATTTTTATTCATAAAAGAAATAGATTAAAATATTTTATGGCACTTGATACAGGGCTTGGTATTTCCATATGTTATAATAGAAAGTTTCCAATTTCTGGGCTGGGTGCAGTGGCTCACATCTGTAATACCAGCACTTTGGGAGGCTGAGATGGGCAGATGGCTTGAGCTCAGGAGTTCAAGACCAGCCTGGACAACATGGTGAAACCCCATCTCTACCAAAAAAAAGAAAAAAAGCCAAGCATGGTGGCGCCTGCCTGTGGTCCCAGCTACTCAAGAGGCTGAGGTGGGAGGATTGCTTGAACCAGGGAGGCAGAGGTTGCAGTGAGCCGAGATCACACCACTACACTCAAGCCTTGGTGACAGAGCCAGACTCTGTCTCCAAAAAAAAAAAAAAAAAACCAATTCTCTGTACCCAATGTTTTAAAACAAAGGCAAGTGACAAAATTGGATGCAAAAAAGTATCTTCATGGAAAAATATGTTAGCAGTTTACATTCAGCCCAGATGCCTATTTACAGTATGCACAATACAATAATATTTTCAGAATGATAGTACTGTCTCCAAGGTGCTTAATTACTTCTTCAGATAGTAATTATGACCATCGTACTCACTGAGGCAGGAAAGCTAATTAATGCATTGAAAGTACTTTCAGAGGCCGGGCCTGGTGGCTCACGCCTGTAATCCCAGCACTTTGAGAGGCCAAGGCGGGTGGATCACAAGGTCAGGAGACTGAAACCATCCTGGCTAACACGGTGAAACCCCATCTCTACTAAAAATACAAAAAATTAGCCAGGCGTGGTGGCAGGCGCCGGTAGTCCCAGCTACTGCGGAGGCTGAGGCAGGAGAATGGTCTGAACCCACGAGGCAGAGCTTGCAGTGAGCTGAGATCGCGCCACTGCCCTCCAGCCTGGGCGACAGAGGGAGACTCCGTCTCAAACAAACAAACAAAAAAGTACTTTCAGAAACAAAGGATTTTACTTATTTTTTATTTTTTTGCCTTTTAGTTGTGTAAAAAATCAGTCCAAATACTTCATTCTTCAAACTTTCATAAAAATTTTATTGTATTTGTACAAATATCTGAAAACATTGTCTCATGTTGCTTGGCTTAGAATAGATGCCCTTAGTGTTGGAAATCACTGAACACACTGTTGATTTAGCATTAAAAGGATGAAAGACTTTAAAGCAAAGAACCCCACAAGAAGATAAGGTGTCTCAGACTCTTTGAGTGGGAGTATCACAAAGGCATTGTAACATGTTTAAAGGATGCAGATTCTTATCAGCAACCAACCTGATCTATATAACTTTTATATTTTTTGATTTGGTCAATTGCAGTGGTCAAGTCCCCACGGTCAACATGCTCTGCAGGGGTATGAAGCCTGACAGCGTAGAGAAGATTAAGATATTCTTCAAATCTTCGGGATGGGTACAACAGCAGCTCCGGCAGGCTGTATGAGGCATAGAGAAAGGAACTCTGGTTTCTGAAGGCCCAGGAATGCCCTCTCTGGGGGGGTCCCTGCGGTGCTCTCCCTCAGAACATACCTCAGCATTTTGGTAACAATGGTCTTATCATGCCTCTTCAGGAAAGTTCGGAATGCTGGTATCATTTCTCTGCACTAAAAGGTGAGGATTATTTTGTCAAAACTTTATGAGATAGTTATAAAGTCCACTGTTCCACTGAGCAAGCGTGATCTATGGAATGCCTGAAGCAAAAGGGCAACATCGATGTCTAACCAATTAGACTATTAGCAGTGCCATTGGTGTCTTCCTAGTATGTTAAGAATGTGTGTCAGCCGGGCACTGTGGCTGTAAAGCCTGTAATCCCAGCACTTTGGGAGGCCGAGGCAGGCGGATCACGAGGTCAGGAGATCGAAACCAACCTGGCTAACATGGTGAAACCCTGTCTCTACTAACAATACAAGAAATTAGTCGGGCGTGGTGGCAGGCGCCTGTAGTCCCCGCAACTCGGGAGGCTGAGGCAGGAGAATGGCGTGAACCTGAGAGGCAGAGCTTGCAGTGAGCCGAGATCGCGCCACTGCACTCCAGACTGGGTGACAGAGCAAGACTCCGTCTCAAAAAAAAAAAAAAATGTGTTTTAATTATACATAGACCTGACCCTATTCATTGAACTTAATAAGTATAGACAAATAAGAATGTACTTTGCAACCAGGTGGGCCTGGATTTGAATGAGAATAACTCAAATATATAACCTTATCAAATTACTTAACTTTTCTGAGCCTCAGTTTTCTCATCTGTAACATAGATACCATCTCTAATGCTTGTGGTGTGGGAAAAAAACAATCCTATCCATAAAGTGGCTGTCACACAGTAAATGTTATTTCAGTGTAGTAAGATCTTGACTATTAATGGTATTCACCTTTAATGCTTCTATTAATTATGTTTTCCATAGTAATATTTATTATACAGGTGTTCCACTGTACTTCATATCTGTTTTTTTGTTTTTTGGGGTTTTTTTTTTGGGACAGAGTCTCGCTCTGTCACCCAGGCTGGAGTAGAGTGGCATAATCTCAGCTCACTGCAACCTCTGCCTCCCGGGTTCAAGCGATTCTCCTGCCTCAGCCTCCCGAGTAGCTGGGATTACAGGCACCCGCCACCATGCCCAGCTAATTTTTGTATTTCTAGTAGAGACGGGGTTTCGCCATGTTGGCCAGGCTGGTCTCGAACTCCTGACCTCAGGTGATCCGCCTGCCTAGGCCTCTCAAAGTGCTGGGATTACAGGTGTGAGCCACCCACCTACCTTATCTGTTTTAAAATGTATTCATTTATCACTATTAAAGCACCTGTGAGGTTACCTCCTTTTCCATGCCTAAAAGATGTTGGCAGTGCTAACTTCTAGAAATCAAATATTCATGATTTCATTCTCCGACTTTCGGCTAAGACCAAGTGAAATATTTATGGATTTCAATCAGATTAATAGCTAACAAACATTGGCTGGCATGGTGGCTCACACCTGTAATCCCAGCACTTTGGGAGGCAGAGTTGGGCGGATTGCTTGAGCCCAGGAGTTTAAGACCAGCCTGGGCAACATGGTGAAACCCGGTCTCTACAAAAAAATACAAAAAAAATTAGCCAGGTGTGGTGGCACATGCCTGTAGTTCTAGATACTTGGGAGGCTGAGGTGGGAGGATCACCTGAGCCTGGGGACGTCGAGGCTGCAGTGAGCTGTGATCATGGCACTGCACTCCAGCCTAGGTGACAGAGGGAAACCCTGTCTCAAACCCCACAACTAAATAGCTAACATTTAAGCTAAATACTTACTTGTATGCACACACTGTGCTAGTGAAATAGGCATCATTATCTATAGCTAAAGAAATTTAGGCACCAGTGTGTTCCTGATACCATGTGATGCTTTGCTCCAATTCTTGTCGCCAAAGTCAGTCCTATGAAACTACCTTATTTATGTAACTGTTGAATCATCAAGTTATCCAGCAGTGACTAGACTCCCTGGGTAGGGGGAAGGAATACTACAAAGGAAGCTGTCAAGAGCAGGAGCCCTCCAGAGGCCTCCCAGCTCACAGGACTTTCCTGCAGGCCTCAGTGAAGATGAGTGGTGACAGTGGACTCTGGCAGAAGTGTGCTGCCATGTGACAAGGTAGCCTTTTCTAGGCTTTCGATACCAAATGAGGAGGGAAGAGAGAGGGATTTTATTCCCAGCAGAAGGGATCCCCACAAGAGCAGCAGGTGGTATAGAAGGGAATTGGATATTCCTGCTCAGAGTAAATAATGGCAGAAATTGCAAAAGGAAAAACTGTTAATAATTTACTCTCTAAGAAATGTAAGATCAAGGCATTCCTTACTTCCTAGTGACATTTCAGAAATTGACTGTTCTTCCAAAAAAGCTGTGGATGATTAATTTTCTACATGAGAGAGTGAACTTGTCAAGGACACACAGGATTGTAGTAGCAGAGTGGATTCCAAGCTCAATTGTGGAGCATTTTCCTGTAAGCTGAGGGTATCTGGGGCAGGTGAAACCCTGGTAGTTTGTATGAGGATGAGTTCAGTTCAAGAACAGTTCCTGGCAATGCTAGGTGTCAAATATTGTGCTAGCCCCTAAGTCAGGGTTCCTGTCCTCAGAGGTCACAGTATGGGAAGAGAGCTGGGAGCTAAGAGCAGAGAAGCCTTTCTTATTAACGCTGGTCTTTCGGGTTCCACACATAACTTCCTTTCTAGCTCAGGTCTCATAGAATGATGGGATTGAAATTCATTTACCTTCTCAATAGTTTTCAGAATGACAGGGTAATTGTTGAAGAAATTGGTATATGTGTTCAACTGGCTTCCAAACTTCGTGACTATTTCTCCCACACAGTGAGCTGGGCCCCATTCCTGTAGTCTGTCTCTCAGGTTATCTAGAAACTGCCTGTGGTATGAGAAGAGCATACGCATGAAATATTCACTTGAGATAACTTACAAACCCAAATATCCATTGTCATCAGCACGGGCATTTTCAGCCTAGTCCTTTACAGTAGGGTTTTGGTCAAGTCATTTCTTCTTAACACAGAGAAGTGCAGATTTGACAGGAAAGGGAACAGGGATAGGTTGGCTGGGGTAGAATCCCACCTCTTCACCTCAGTTCCTTGACTCAGAACCACACACTGGCCACGATACAGCTGCCGCCTGATGTCCCAGTCTCTTGCCTCCAGATAGGCAGGTGGGTGAAAGTTGTTACAGTTTTTAGAGGGGAGTGCTCCACTGTCTTCAACAGGGAGTGCCATAGTCCCTGCTTGGCCCGTTTCCCCAGGGCTCTAAGAAAATCCCTCAGTCATCTATCAGAGGCCTTCAACACTGGAAGAGGCCTAGTTCAACCTCTTCACTGTAGGAACTGGGGCCCATTGAGAGGAAGGAACTTGTTCCAAGTTACCTAGAGAGTCACCATCGGGGAAGCACATACTCAGGTTGCCTCCCTTTACCACAGGCAGAAATGATCACTTTTCTCTCTCATGTTAGGCACTTGAAAATATGTTGTTATTAAATTGACCCCCAGCTTGGGCTTTCTAAGCTAAGGGTCCTGGTGGCTTAATCCCATTAAATCCTTCTGGTTTTTTCCCGTTGCTTAACTGAACATTGCTGATTAAGAATGAGTATATGGCTCTCCTCCTTCCTGCTGTCTTTTGCATGGACTGTCTATTGGTTACAGCAAGGATTCCCAACCCCCAGGCCGTGGATGGGTTCTGGTTCATGGCCTGTTAGGAACCCGGCCGCACAGCAGGAGGTGAGTGGCGGTTGAGTGAGTGAAGCTTCATTGATATTTACAACCGCTCCCTACTGCTTGCATTACTGCCTGAGCTCCAGATCAGCAGCAGCATTAGATTCTCATGGGAGTGCAAACACTGTGGTGAACTGCACATTCAAGGGATGTAGGTTGCATGCTCCTTATGAGAATCTAATGCCTGATGATCTGTCACTGTCTCCCGTCACCCCAAGACGGGACCATCTAGTTGCAGGAAAACAAGCTCAGGGCTCCTACTGCTTTACATTATGGTGAGTTGTATAGTTATTTTATTATATATTACAATGTAATAATAATAGAAATAAAGTGTATAATAAATGTAATGTGCTTGAATCATCCCGAAACCATTCCCCCCACCCCTGGTCTGTGTAAATATTGTCTTCCATGAAACTGGTTCCTGGTGCCAAAAAGGTTGGGGACCACGGGGTTACAAAAAGCCTAGGTCCTGAACGCCACTCCTTGCGCCATGGCTAGGAACCAGGGAAGGGGTGTCCTTGGGAATTACTACTGGTTGCAGCCCGGTAGGTTATGTGATGATGATCTCTCTGCTATAATCAGGGTCCCTAAGAGGGGCAGAGCATCATTGCACCTCCATGCAGCTTTAGAAACATTAAAGTATGGGCTCTTCTCAGTGCACAATGAATACTTAAAAAAATACATATTCTGGATTTACCTGTTAAGACTTAAAATCTGTAGAATATCAGAGAAAAGGATCTGGATATTGGCAGCACTCAGAATTGCTCTGTTTGATGACAGTGCTGCTTTCAGTGGTGCGAAATAAACATCTCTCACAATTTCCAGCATCTGCACGTATTTTCTCTCACTCTGTAAGAGTTCCCTGACAACTCTAGTTCGCTTTTCTGCTGAATCCTTCTGGAGTATTCTCTCCTGTAGAGAAGTGTTAAGAACTCAAGTCAGTGATGGAGAAGTAGAAGTGCTGAGCAGTCAGGCAGCTACATGGAGAACTCCCCCCCACCACCCCTTGCTGGTTTGTGCTGTTCAGGTTGAAGGGGACTTCACAGGGGGCTGTGGAGGACCCCGCTGTCCATCACTTGTCCCCAGTATCACCAGAGAGCCCCTCATATCAGGCCAGCCTGATGGCCAAGTAGAGAGGGGAATTTTAATCTTGGATCTAAAGGAAGGCAGTTTGAAAATTTACTTTTATCCATCTGTCCATCCAAATCAATATTAGGTATCTTATGCTGGTGCTGGCCATGGAATGATGAGAACAAGACAGAGTCCTGTCTTCATGGAGGTTACAGTCTAGTGAGGAAGCCTTTGGCTTGTCTACCCTTGTTTGTTTTCCTATTTCTTTTTTCAAGTACTGTTTTATTGATTATCCTGCAAATAGAAAAACTGAAATGAGCTAGCCCTCTGCTAGTTTGGATGTGTCCCTTCCAAAATTCAGGTGTAGCCAATGTGACAGTATTAAGAAGTGGAGCCGTGAAAAGATGACTGGGTCATGAGGACTCCTCCTTCATGTATGGGATCAGGTGCCCTTAGAAAGGGGCTTGGCAGAGGGAATTGGTCCTCTCTTGCCTTCCACCATGTGAGTACTCCAAGAGAAGGCCCTTGACAGATGCCAGCACCTTGATCTTAGATTTCCCAGCCTCATAAAGAATTTCTGTTCTTTGTAAATTACCCAGTCTCATGTATTCTATTGCAGCAGCATGAACAGGTGAAGACAGCTTTTTATTATTAGCTAGTTTGCTTCTCCAACTGACATATGAAAAATCTGAAGCATATGCTCTTCTTTCAGTATTAAGGATCTAACTTCAGTATTAAGGATAGACTTGGAGCTATGAGCCCATCTCTCCTGGCTAGCCAGGTTGCCAGATGTGCTATGTTATATTTCCAACTCTTGTTTTATTTATTTATTATTTTACTTTTTTTCTTTTGAGATGGAGTCTCATTCTTTAGTCCAGGCTGGAGTGCAGTGGTGCGATCTTGCTCACTGCAACCTTCGCCTCCCGGGTTCAAGTGATTCTCCTGCCTCAGCCTCCCAAGTAGCTGGGACTACAGGTGCATGCCACCATGCCCAGATAATTTTTGTATTTTTAGTAGAGACAGAGTTTCACCATGCTGGCCAGAATGTTCTCGATCTCTTGACCTTGTGATCCACCCACCTCAGCCTCCTAAAGCACTGGGATTACAGGTGTGAGTCACCATGCCCAGCCTCTTGTTTTATTTTTTAATGCAGAGGTGAAAATCATACACTAGCCTAAAGAAATTCCATAGCCTGATGTTGTGTGTGCTATGTTTATATGGAGAGAGAAATTACTTTTTATTGCTGGTACTAGATATTTTTTTTCTTTTATCTGCATGTTTCAAAAGCTATAAAATGAGCATCTTTATAACAGAAAATCTATAATATCTAAATTTCAAAAACATAATGTCCTTCAATTTGAGCCTAGGATTATTATTTTCCCTCCAGCCCTAAATATACCCCACACTGCCCCCAATAAAATATGACAGTACTGCTTCTGCCACTCCTGGTGCTGCTTGTGTTCTCATTCAGTGCAGACCTGAGGTAACTCCAGCACTCACCATGGTAAACAGAAAGCTCAAGTCAGAACTGCTCACATTCATTTTAAGGTGGTGAGCAGGATGGTTCCTTGGTACAATTTAAGATTAACAGGCATACACCACTTAGTAATAACCACTAAGCAAACTAAGTAAACTTAGCTTACTTAGTACACTTAGTAAACTAATGACAAGCAAGGCTTGTCAATGAGGTGGATCAGATTCCAATTTGTCAGATGGCCAATCAGTGAAACAGAAACACCTGCAAAATTGGAAATGGAGGTTAAATATGCAATTGATGTGTTTCAGCAGCAGAAGGAGGAGTCCAGTAAAAAGAGAACCCGCTACTTTACGCCAGAGGCTATTCTTACAGACCAAGGGTGCATTCTCAACTGCAATGTGGTTCCACTACATCCTAACTATTACAGTATAGTTTTCTCTGTTCTTTCATTTCCTTCACCATTCCTTTATTGTACATAAGGTTAACTGATGAATGTGCACAAGGATTTTTTAAAAAATTAGTGGCTAATGATACGTGTTGATCAACACAAATGGAGATGAGAAGGTGAAAAATGCTTCTGTGAAAAGACCTCCTTGGCCAGGTACAGTGGCTCACGCCTGTAATGCCAGCACTTTGAGAGGGCGAGGCAGCTGGATCACCTGAGGTCAGGATTTCGAGACCAGCTTGACCAACATGACAAAACCCTGTCTCTACTAAAAATACAAAAATTAGCCAGGCCTGTTAGCACATGTCTGTAATCCCAGCCACTCAGGAGGCTGAGGCAGGAGAATCACTGGAACCTGGGAGGCCAAGGTTGCAGTGAGCCGAGATCGTGCCACCGCACTCCAGCCTGGGCGACAGAGCAAGACTCCATCTCAAAAAAAAAAAAAAAAAAAAACACCTCTTTTCTCCCTTCATGGGATGCACATTCAGCAGTTATCTTTATATTCCAATCTGTTATTTTGCTCTCATTGTTTTAACAACAGCAATATATACATATATATATATATATATATATATATGTTTTCATTGTCAAACCTTTTGTTGTTATCTTGAGACCACTGTCAGGTATTATTACCAATAGTCATATATATATGTGTATATATATGTGTGTGTGTGTGTGTATATACATATATATATATAAATCCTTGCATACCTTGTTCAATTGGAGAATTCTAATGTTTTTCATTTATCATTGTAACATGAAGGGCAAATTTTATAACATTTCTGTACCTACCTCTTATATGTAGGACAATCTGTCTTTAACTGAGGATCAATTAGTTGATAAAAATGATTCCCAGATAGTTTTTCCTTCAAGTCAAGCACCCTGTTGTTTAAATAAGTGTCTTGTTTAAAATGAAAAAATGTGTAATGCTATGTGATCTTCACCAAGATGCGTTAACCATAATTTCACTAACTGGAATTATAATGTAAAAATAAGAGAAAACTGAGAGAACTCACTGTAGTTGAAATACTATAAACACACTTTTCTTTTTTTCAGTTTTTTATTTTGAGACAGGGTCTCCCTCTGTCACCCACGCTGAAGTGCAGTGGTGCAATCATGGCTCACTGCAGCCTCGACCTCCCAGGCTCAAGCGAGCCTCCTGCCTCAGCCACCAGAGTAGCCACCACAACAGGCTAATTTTTTTTTTTTTTTTTGTAGAGACAGGGTTTTGCCATGTTGCCCAGGCTGGTCTCAAACTCCTCTGCTTAAGCGATATACCCACCTTGGCCTCCCAAAGTGCTGGGATTGCAAGCATGAGCTGCCAAACTCTTCTTATTTTCCAAACACATGGTCTGTATAGACTACCTATTTAGACATATCTAATGAGGTAAAACATACATCTGCATCCCACTTGTCAGTGGGCTTACAGCCCATATTATTTTTTAATATTATATGTGTATTTCTATATGTATATATTTTTAAATATTGGAGTTATCCAACATTTATAATCATTTTGAACTAAGGTTTTCATTGTCAAACCTTTGGTTGTTATCTTGAAACCACTGTCAGGTATTATTACCAATGGTCAGATGAGACACCCTCATATCCCCTGCTCTATGCAACACGTTCCTCCTGGGAGTTCCTAGGGATGGGTTTGGGGCGAGTGGGCACCCATGTCCTGGGGCTCCACGGCCTGCGCTGTCTGCAGCAGACGGATACAGCGAGGGTGTCTGGGGCTGGGAGAGAGCCCCAGGTCTGAGCTCAGGGCTGCAGGACTTAAGATTTTTCTTGCCCAATTGTCTGGCCTTAGGGAAGTCATTTGACTTTTTCTCCCCCATGTAACTTTTCTTAACTCTAGTCCTTTGTCTATAAAATGTGGCTAGGAATGTGTCTTTTATAGGATTTTGAGAATGAAAGGTGATAATAAGTGTGTTGAAGAAAACAAAACAACGTGCCATGCCCTGGGCTACACAGGATGGGACTGGCCTCTGCCGAGGCTGCAGCTTCCTCCACACTTTACCTTTGACATAGAAAGACGGAGCCCTAGACATTGCGTTCATTAGACTCAACTTTTGAAGTCAGACTATAAGTTGGTAGATTAATTAGAAACTGTGAGGCTTTGTCCCCTTGCCATTTCTTTAAAAGACATCCTAGTATCACAGAGGAAAGTCAGGGAGTAACATACAGATTGGTTTTGCTCCAAGATGGTTACACTGGGCCGGACGCGGTGGCTCAAGCCTGTAATCCCAGCACTTTGGGAGGCCGAGACGGGCGGATCACGAGGTCAGGAGATCAAGACCATCCTGGCTAACACGGTGAAACCCCGTCTCTACTAAAAAATACAAAAAACTAGCCGGGCGAGGTTGCAGGTGCCTGTAGTCCCAGCTACTCCGGAGGCTGAGGCAGGAGAATGGTGTAAACTCGGGCGGCGGAGCTTGCAGTGAGCTGAGATCCGGCCACTGCACTCCAGCTTGGGCGACAGAGCGAGACTCCGTCTCAAAAAAAAAAAAAAAGATGGTTACACTGCTGTCCTTCTGGCTCAACTTCTTTTCAGTCCAGGGCTTATTTGAAAAATAAGTCTGCCAGCTGAATTACCTCTAATTATACTTGAGGTTTTTCTTTTAATCCCCCAAAGGGAAATTTTCAAGGAAAACAAAGAACTAACCAGAATAAAGGCTGAAATTTCACTGTCAGGAGCAAAACCAGTGGTAAATTTACATTATGTAATAATTAGCTTACCAGATTAATCAGTGCTTCAAAATTTAAATCATTTTTGCTGAGCCTGGACTTTGTGTCCCAAGAATCGTCTTCTACAACACTTCTTTCCTGAAGATTGAATGGAAACTTGGTTATTGGAGGCAGGTCTTGGCATCTCTGAAAACTCAGTACTGTGCCTGCAGGAGGCCCTCAGAAGCCTCTGCCTTCAGCCCCAACCACAGTGTTCCCTACACACAATGAGTTAAGTGCTTGCAAATGGGATGCCACTCTTAAATTTTATGGTTTTTTTTTTTTTTTTGAGACGGAGTCTTGCTGTGTCTCCCAGGCTAGAGTGCAGTGGCCTGATCTCGGCTCACTGCAAGCTCCGTCTCCTGGGTTCACGCCATTCTCCCGCCTCAGCCTCCCAAGTAGCTGGGACTACAGGCGCCCGCCACCACGCCCTGCTAGTTTTTTGTATTTTTAGTAGAGACGGGGTTTCACCATGTTAGCCAGGATAGTCTCGATCTCCTGACCTCGTGATCCACCCGCCTCGGCCTCCCAAAGTGCTGGGATTACAGGCTTGAGCCACCGCGCCCGGCCAAATTTTATGGTTTTTAAAAATAGCCTTTGCTTCCTTTGAACTACATAATACTTGAAAACTAAATCCAGCAAAGCTCCCTCTTCCCTGGGAGCCAGGAGAGTCATGCTGGCCTGGGGCTCCTCCCAGGCTTAGAGACTCACACGCATTCCTGGATAACAGGCTTCTTTTTTTTTTCTTTTTCTTGAGCCGGAGTCTCACTGTGTCACCCAGGCTGGAGTGCAATGGCACAATCTCGGCTCACTGCAACCTCCGCCTCCCAGGTTCAAGCAATTCTCCTGCCTCAGCCTTCTGAGGAGCGGGCTTACAGGGCCCGCTACCACGCCCCACTAATTTTTGTATTTTTAGTAGAGATGGGGTTTCACCATGTTGGCCAGGCTGGTCTGGAACTCCTGACCTCAGGTGATCCGCCCGCTTCGGCCTCCCAAAGTGCTGGGATTACAGGCGTGAGCCACCAAGCCTGGCTAGGTAAGAGGCTTCTGCCTCAGCTCTGCTCTGTTCCTTCTCAGTTGAGGGCAAATAGGTTATTTTATTTTTAAGATCCAGAAGGAAAAGCTCACAAAACTCACTCCTTTTTTTTCCACCAAGTGAAAATGTGTCAAAAATAGTTTGCATACCCTTTCTAGACCTGCATATTTAAATAAGGCTTATTCTTTCTTCACTACCTTGTTAACTATTCTTACTGTGGCCTCCCTAAAACTTAGCACATTTTTTTAAAAAGCCCTCCACCCCCACCCCTGCTGCCTGCAGCACCGCAGGGTCCACCCTAGCAACAGAGCAATGGTCCTGTGTTTATGTTGAGGGACGATCGTGGTCAGCGGCCATTATTGCTGCCTTCCTCATCAACGACAAAACTACCAATAGCAACCCTTGGATGTCCAGGGATGATGCTGGAAGAATAACTTCAATTTGTAACCAAGACTCCTTTTACCTTACTCTACTGAGGCAAAAACAAATTTTTATTTTGGAGATGCCACATTGCTCTGGCAGCCTGAGCCTCTGCAGAAGAACCCAGGTGTGCAAAGCTGCAGCCAGCTAGCTCTAGTCCTAGATGGCAGGAGGTCCCGCCTGAGCCTAAGTGCTTCCTGTCTGCTCCAGGGAGTCTTCTTATGATTTCTTTTGTCCTCTGCTCTGTGGCTGTCTCATACCAGCCCCGCATGTATCCATACTTATGGTTTGGGCGGAGGGAGGAGATCTACTTTGTTTTGTTTTGAGACAGGGTCTCACTTTTTCACCCATGCTGGAGTGCAGTGGTGCAATATTGGCTCACTGCAGCCTCCACCTCCCAAGCTCAATTGATCCTCCCACCTCAGCCTCCCAAGTGGCTAGGACTACAGGCACACGCCACCATGCCTGGCTAATTTTGTTCATTTTTTTTTTAGAGACAAGGTCTCACTATGTTGCCCAGGCTGGTCTCAGATTCAAGTGCTCCTCCTGCTTTGGGATCTCAAAGTGATGGGATTACAGGCGTGAGCCACTGTGCCCAGCCAGTATCTTGCACTCCAGCGTGGGTGATGGTGTGAGGCTGTCTCAAAAAACAAAAACAGGCCGGGCGCGGTGGCTCAAGCCTGTAATCCCAGTACTTTGGGAGGCCGAGGCGGGTGGATCACGAAGTCAGGAGATCGAGACCATCCTGGCTAACATGGTGAAACCCCGTCTCTACTAAAAATACAAAAAACTAGCCAGGCGTGGTGGCGGGCGCCTGTAGTCCCAGCTACTCGGAGGCTGAGGCAGGAGAATGGCGTAAACCCGGGAGGCGGAGCTTGCAGTGAGCTGAGATCGCGCCACTGCACTCCAGCCTGGGTGACACAGTGAGACTCCATCTCAAAAAAAAAAAAAAAAAAAAAAAAAAACTCTCAAGTTGGACCAAGATTAAGATAATGCAAACAGCACACAATTGTATTGTGGATCTCACAGATAAGGGAGCCATCTGTCTCTGGGAGATCACCTGACTACACAGGCTCACATGAAAGTTTATGCATTAAAATTCAGGTGTCATCATGGAACCCCCAGACCACCTTGGCTATTTTAGAAGCTGCTCACTTACAATTGGGCTTTGTTTCACATTCCAGCTCAGCAGCAACTTACTTTTTTAAATATAATTTTTTCTTTGTGGATAGGACATTTATTTGGCATAGCAATTTTGTTCGAACCTAAAATTGGCAAGGTCACTCATTTTATATTATATGTTTAACTGCCAGAATTTTTACAGCTTAATTTTAGATTCCGATGCTATCTTTTACTTAGTTTTTATGGATGAATTCAGACGAAGTAACATGGCAGAAACTTTGCACGTTTATAAGACAACGATCATTTTGGGTTAGTGGGTCTTTGCCTTGGCTCTCCAGGACATATAAGGAAGACCATTAAAAAAAAGCTCGGAGAACATGTTAGGAATTTTTCTCTAGGATGGAGCATAGGCAGACACTATTTTCCAGAGACATTCTAGTCATTGCTGATGCTTCTGCCAGCAAACACTCTGCTGCCTGGATTAGGGGCCAGAAATAGTTGTGAAAATGACAGGTAGAGTTCAGGAACAATTATAATTCTGGCGGCCAGCCATCACCATGGTTGCATGGTATCAGTGTAAACATTATAGGCAGACAAAAACCAGGAGCAAATAATCACTGGGCAGCAGGATGGTAGGTAGGTAGGTAGGTAGGTAGGTGGATGGATAGATAGATACATGGATGGACACACACACACAGTCCTGGATTTGACAGATAATCCCTATTACACAAGCCTCTCTGGGAGGGTTTTTTTTTTTTTTTTTTAATGAGATGGAGTCTTGCTCTTGTCACCCAGGCTGGAATGCAGTGCTGCAATCTTGGCTCACTGCAACCTCTGCCTCCCAGGTTCAAGGGATTCTCCCGCCTCAGCCTCCTGAGTAGCTGGGATTACAGGCACCTGCCACCATGCCCAGCTAATTTTTGTGTTTTTCGTAGGGACAAGATTTCACCATGTTGGCCAGACTGGTCTCGAACTCCTGACCTCAGGTGATCTACCCTTGGCCTCCCAAAGTGCCGGGATTATAGGCGTGAGCCACTGCACCCCTGGAAGGGTCTTTAAAACAATTATCTCAGAGAAGCTTTCACTTTCCCCTCCTTTGTCTCCTGAGGCTTCTGAGTGAATATCCAGGTTTAAAAATAAACCCTAATGTAAGGAAAATCAGCTTTTCTATTTTTATCCTAATTCAACACTGACATTTAGCTGTGGTTCTTCCTCCTAGAGGTCTCTGCATTTCTTTTGTGGGCTTTGTGCCCAAGCTCTTTAGTGTTAAATAGTAGAGAATCAAATGAGAATCGAATACGTATTTTTTCTAATTCAATTTTTTAAAAAATCAAAGAAATTTCCAGGCATTAAGGAGTTTTGCATTTTTCCAGTTTTATTACAGGCAGACAGTGTAGCATAGAGGGCCTGATTTCCAGCAATAAGGAACTTTCAGCCCAGATTTCATGCATTATTTTATGAACATGATTAGCTGTTTGGGTCAACAGCCAGTTGAAAAGACGTCATTCAGCTTGAATTTTATTTGGCAGAGGAACTTGAGGAGAAAGAGTCTCAGAGGAACTGCTCCGAGTCATCGTTCCCTTAGGTGTCAATGATCCCAGAAACGGTTCTCACGAAGAGTTAGGTCTTTCAAATGTGAGAGTGGCACTTCAGAGGAGGAAGCACCTTAGTTTTGTCCTTATTGCTTTCTTGCTACAAAGAGGGGCTTTTACTGGGATCTGTATGCCTGGGGTTTGAGGCGATAGCTTCACCCTTAGGAATAAAAGTGGGTGAAAGAATCCAATAAAGTTTCCAGGGAGTCAGGAATCAGCAGATGTTGAAAGGACTTCGGAAGAATTTGGAACCTGTGTAATGGGGTTATATATGTTGATCTTTCCCTTTAGTGAACCAAGGGAAAATGAATGGTATTAGAGGCCTGGGTGCTGTTTTTCAGGTTTTCATAGGCTAAAGGATGGATGGAGACTATGTTCACCCTTTTGGGAAGAATTATCTCCACGAATTTCAAAGAGATGGTGGCTGGCATAATGAGACAAAAGCGGCAGCCTCTGACAAGCAGAAAGGGGAGTCTGGACTAAATGCCCATCTGGCATTCCCACCCCTGGATTCCCATCCCAGCCCGCACAGGCGCTAATCATGCTGCACCGCCTATTTATGTATTGGCCTCATCCTCCACAAAGGCAGGAACTGTCTTATTTTGCTGCCCAGTCCCAGGATTTAGCAGAAGGTCTAGCATGTGGTTAGCGCCTGCAAATATTTAGAGAATGAAACTAAAAAGATGAGGAATTGCCCTCTGCTTGAGAAGTTTCCTGAAAAGGTCGATTTAGGGGCAAGGCCGCCAGCAAGCAGAGCTCCAGCCTGTAGAGGGCTTAGATATCCCTGGAAGGCATTTAGACTCCTCTTGGGATGGCTGGGCGTGGTGGCTCAGGCCTGTAATCCCAGCACATTGGGAGGCTGAACCAGGAGGATGGCTTGAGCCCAGGAGTTCAAGGCTATGGTGAGCTATAATTGTGCCACTGTACCCCAGCATGGGTGACAGAGCGAGGCCCCATCTCAAATAAATAAATAAATAAATAAATAAATAAATAAATAAATAAATAAAATAAAGACTCCTTTCTCAGGGAGATGCTTATATCAGGTGATTGGGCAGAATAAGCCACTTGGGCACTTTGTGGGGGAAGGGGAGGACTAAAGTAAGGGTTGTGCTATGGTAACAGCAGAAAGGTAGGTCTTTTTTTTTTTTTTTTTTTGATAGGGTCTGGCTCTATTGCCCAGGCTGGAGTGCAATGGCACAATCTTGGCTCACTGCAACCTCTACCTCCCTGGTTCAGCAATTCTCCTGCCTCAGCCTCCCAAGTAGCTGGAACCACAAGTGTGCCTCACCACGCCTGGCTAATTTTAATATTTTTAGTAGAGACGGGGTCTTACCATGTTGGCCAGGCTGGTCTCAAACTCCTGGCCTCAAGTGATCCACTCACCTTGGCCTCTCAAAGGGCTGGGATTACAGGCTGAGCCACTGCACCCAGCCAAGCATGGGTCTTAATGACGGCAGGTATGTGCTGCTGAGTTCATTTGGGGCGGCAGGCAGAGGGGATGCTGCCACCAGCAGTCCTCCGTGTGTGCTCCTGCCCGGCCCTGCACTGTCCTTTAAAGAAGCATTAACAAATACTTCCAGAATATCAGGTTAATAAGGCAACAAATGATTTGCCTGCTAGGGGTGCTCATAAGTCTCTTACTCCTAACAGCCCCCCATGGTGAGTTTGTGTTAGGGACTGCCATCCCACGCCTTCAAACATCAAAGGTGACTTCTCTATGGACATAAAATGGTTCTAAAACAGTATTTTCCCCTACATAGAAATCAGCTATGTGAATGAAAACATAATTCTCAGCATTTCTTGAATCCTGGTTATTTCATGTAACCAAGAATGCTTGGATTCTGAATATAGCACTTGCAAAATTATTCTTTTTTGCCTGATGAACTAGCTTTATTAATTATTTATTTATTTATGACAGAGTGTCACTCTGTTGCCCAGGCTGGAGTGAAGTGGTGTGACCTCTGCTCACTGAACCTCCCCAGGTTCAAGTGAACCTTGGCTCACTGAACCTCCCCGGGTTCAAGTGATTCTTCTGCCTCAGTCTCCTGAGTAGTTAGGATTACAGGCGTGCCACCATGCCCAGCTAATTTTTGTATTTTTAGTAGAGATGCGGTTTCACCACGTTGGCCAGGCTGGTCTTGAACTCCCGACCTCAAATGATCTGCCCGCCCGGGCCTCCCAAAGTGCTGGGATTGCAAGCGTGAGCCACCGCGCCCAGTCAGAACTCACTTTAAACCCATTTTTTTTCTTCAATGAATTTGAATCTCAGCTAAGAAAAAACAGAACTATTCTTAGTTTCACCCCCCTCAAAAAAAATTCCCCTGAAGTTCTCTCAAGGCTCAACTGTATAAATGGCAAAGCAAAATGCAAATTTCTAACTTTCCCCCACAACCAAATAGTGCTGCTCAAGTTAACATAGTGCAGGTCATGCTTTTAAGTGGCTGAAGTATTACTCATATTATGAAACTACAAAACACCCTTTTCAATAATACTTCATGAAAATAAAATTCTTTGGAGAAATGACAAGTTAAAGCTTCCCAATAGAGCTTATATAATGGTTTATGAATTTCTTTATCACGTGGGTCTAACTACAGAAAAGCAACGGCATAAAAATGCAGCAGCAACTTTACCTTCATGAATAAACTGAATGTTGTCTTTGGGTCACATTTTGTTGGAATAACATTTCCTTCAAAATCTTTGCTCTCTTTACCATGTTTCTTCAGCAGAAAATATGACAAAAATTCCAGAGGTTTGTCCTAAAGAATGCCCCACCCCCCCACCCCCCCCCGCCAAGAAAAATTCCCATTTAAAACATTCATCTGAAATACAGTTGTTAACAGTGCAGCAGAAGAGAGAACACACTTTTTAGCAGGGATTTCAGCTTTCTACCTAATTAATTTACATGTCCAGAAAACAGAGCGACTAGTACTCCATTCGAGTCAGTACATGAGACTTTCTAGTTAATCTCATATTCCAGTTACCATACGTACTCTTGGTTCTCAACAATTTGTCACAATCCAGTTAAGACACCAAAGTTTTATGGGAGGGTCTCTCAAGATCTTTGGAACCAAAGTGGCCCACACCATCCCCTCGGCCAAATGAGGAAAGGGAACAGCAGGGATCTTGTCGTCTTTCACGGGGAAGAAGGAGGCCTGGGAAAGAGGCTGCAGTAGCAGAATTGCTAGGAAAAACATGCTGGGCCTCTCAAATTTGGTTCCCTCTCAGGCTATAGGTTTGAGCACCATCCAAATTATATCATACATGGTTATTTTTAAAAAATTAGGTGGAAATAAGTACACTGAACTGACACCAAGCACGCTGAGTAATCCTTCGGTGTTTTGGGAGACAGTGCGGGGGCATCTCTGTTAATATCCCTGCTCATTTTATCAGCAAGACTCGCCAAAGGCCTTTCGTCATTGGGCTGCCTGAGCCTCACTGCGTAGCTGAGACTTTGCAGAAGACAAACTACAGCTAATGCAGCTTCGCAGCCCCCACCCAGTGCAGAACAGCTACGCCCAGAGATGCCTGGTGCAGACCCAGAAGCCACACCGAAACAGGAGCAGATACTCGATAATAAGGAGAGAGAGAACGTGTGCAGAGACAGTGTTAAACTCACCCACAAAGTAGAATTATGATGGGGGAAAAGAAAGATTTGAGACTCTCCTTGAGAATTCCTTGGAAACTGGAGAATTTAGGTTATTGAATATGTTAACATCAGCCCTATCTCCATCCTATTCGTATTCCTGACTTCCCTCAGATGGAGAGCTGCACGTTGCATTTTCTTTCTTTCTTTCTTTCTTTCTTTTTTTGAGACAGAGTCTCTGTCACGCAGGCTGGAGTGCAGTAGTGGCACGACCCCAGCTCACTGCAACCTCCACCTCCGGGTTCAAGCGATTCTCCTGCCTCAGCCCTCTGAGTAACTGGGATTACAGGTGCCCACCACCATGCCCAGCTAATTTTTGTATTTTTAGTAGAGATGAGGTTTCACCATGTTGGCCAGGCTGGTCTCCAACTCCTGACCTCAAATGATCTGCCTGCCTCAGCCTCCCAAAGTGCTGGGATTAAAGGTGTGAGCCTGGCCACACTGCATTTTCCTATAGCCATGCTGTCCTCTTTGGGGCTGTGAGAGCTGTCTGGAGGCTGACCTCTCACCATTTTCTGAAATGTGGACTGGCTTCTTCTCACTGTTTTCTGAAGTGTAGACTGACCTTAATGAGAGAGAATCTTGGATCTGTGTCTGATGAAATTGTTTCTTTGGGCTTCTCCTACACCCGTCCCCAACCGAATTACTGATTTGCTTCTTTCTGTTCTGTTGTGTTCTCTTTCCCTTCCTCTCTCATCTAGCACCCCTTCCCTTTATCTTTTCACATCTGGGTCACACTTCCTCAAGTTTCTCCTCAAACTGGGAATTGGTTTCACTGTTGAGTAAAGTTTATGTGAAATATAAAGCCACTAGCATGTTTTACATATATATATATAAAAAGTCACTTCTGACTGAAATTAAGCACAAGACAGAAAACAGGGCACAATGTAATAAACTTTAAATAACCTAGAAGATTTTCCTACTTGTCTGTCTTGTGTACTTAACACATCTTGTGCCCAGAATCCTTAGTGGCTGTTCTCATAAACTGATGTCATTTCTCTGAGGAATTGTGCGCTGAAAGGGATAAACTGGTCAAAAAAATTAGTAATAACTGCAAACAGAATGTATTTAAATGTTGGTTTTCATAGTTTACTTTCTTCAGAGAAAACACTTACAGAATCTTCTTTTGACAACTCCATCAATCTATCTGCCAGAGCTTGTGCAGTCTCTTGGTTGTTCAGAATGTTGGTCATACCCATCGTGTCAAACATAAACTGCCCTGTAAATATAAGGCCACATGCCCTGTAATTGATTTATGCAAGAAATGTGATTTAAAAACAACAACTCAGTCCTCACAGTTGCTTTTTTTTTTTTTTTTTTTTTTTTTTTTTTTTTTGTGAGACAGGATCTTACCCTGTTGCCCAGGCTAGGGTGCTGTGGCAAAATCTTAACTGCAGCCTTGATTCCCTGAGCTCAAGTGATCCTTCCGCCTCAGCCTCTCAAGTAGCTGGGACTATAGGCAGGCACCACCATGCCTGCTTACTTTTTAAACTATTATTTATTTATTTATTTTGAGATGGAATCTCGCTCTCGTCACCTAGGCTGGAGTGCAGTGGCACAATCTGGGCTCACTGCAACCTCCGCCTCCTGGGTTCAAGCAATTCTACTTTCTCAGTCTCCTGAGAAGCTGACAT
Organism: Macaca mulatta; assembly: GCF_049350105.2. Lineage (NCBI taxonomy): Eukaryota > Metazoa > Chordata > Mammalia > Primates > Cercopithecidae > Macaca > Macaca mulatta. The sequence goes on along the minus strand of NC_133409.1, from coordinate 43,964,874 downwards.
TACAGGCACCTGCCACCACGCCCATCTTTTTTTTTTTTTTTCTTTTTTTTTTTGTAGTTTTGGTAGAGACCAGGTTTCACCATGTTGGCCAGGCTAGTCTCGAACTCCTGACCTCAAGTGATCCTCTTGCCTCGGCCTCCCAAAGTGCTGGGATTACAGGCGTGAGCCACTGCGGCCAGCCAATTTTTTAACTTATTGTAGAGATGGAGTCTTGCTATGTTTCCCAGGCTGGTCTCAAACTCCTAGCCTCAAGCAATCTACCCACCTCAGCCTCCCAAAGCATTGGGACTACAGACATGAGGCATCGTACTAGACCCACAGTTGTTTTTTAGTGGATAAAAATGCAAAGAATAGCAGTAAAACTTCTATTACCCAATGAGGATTTCTACTATGATAAAATATAAAATGAACCAAAGTAATCTAAATGTCTAGCATATAAAAAGTGCCCACTCTGGCAAAGCTGATATTGAATGAAATGTATAAATTGGACAATAAGGAGAGAGCATGTAAAAAGGAGCTCAATAAGTTTAAATGTTAGACTCTCGATCCTACCAGAAGTTCCTCTATCTTCTCCTTTATCTTCATGCTCAAATATACATTTTTCTTTTTTTTTTTTTTTTTTTGAGATAGGGTCTCACTCTGTTGCCCAGGCTGGAGCGCAGTGATGCAATCTCAGCTCACTGCAACCTCTACCTCCCCTGCTCAAGCAATTCTCGTGCTTCAGCCTCCTGAGTAGCTGGGATTACAGGCACACGTCACCACACCCAGCTAATTTTTCTATTTTTCTGTGGAGACAGTGTTTTGCCATGTTGCCCAGGCTGGTCTCAAATTCCTGAGCTCGAGCAATCCACCTGCCTCAGCTTCCCAAACTGTTGGGATTACAGGCTGAGCCACTGCACCAGGCTTCAAATATTTAAATATTTTAAAGTCCAAAGTAAATAACATGCAAACATACATACACAGACATCTTTTAATTTTTAAAATATTTTTAACACGATGCAGTTATTTAAAAAATTGTTGGGCCAGGTGCAGTGGCTCAAGCCTGTAATCCCAGCACTTTGGGAGGCCGAGGCGGGCGGATCAAGACCGCCCTTGTTCAGGAGATCAAGACCATCGTGGCTAACAGAGTGAAACCCCATCTGTACTAAAAAACTACAAAAAGAAATTAGCTGGGCGTGGTGGCAGGCGCTTGTAGTCCCAGCTACTTGGGAGGCTAAGGCAGGAGAATGGCGTGAACCCAGGAGGTGGAGCTTGCAGTGAGCCGAGATCGTGACACTGCACTCAAGCCTGGGTGACAGAGTGAGACTCCGTCTCAAAAAAAAAAAAAAAATTATTTTTCCATTTTCTTCTCATTGCCTACGTATATTATTTCATAAATACTCTTATCTTTAGCCAGGTGTGGCAGCTACTGGGGAGGCTGAGGCGGGCAGATCACTTGAGGTCAGGAGTTTGAGACCAACCTGGCCAACATGGCGAAACCCCGTCTCTACTAAAAATATAAAAAATAGGCTGGGCACGGTGGCTCATGCCTATAATCCCAGCACTTTGGGAGGCCGAGATGGGCGGATCACTTGCGGTCGGGGGTTTGAGACCAGCCTGGTCAACATGGTGAAACCCTGTCTCTACTAAAAATACAAAAATTAGCTGGGCGTGGTGGTGCACACCTGTAATCCCAGTTACTCAGGAGGCTGAGGGAAGAGAATCCCTTGAACCCGGGAGGCGGAGTTTGCAGTGAGCCGAGATCACACCATTGCACTGCAGCATGGGGGACAAAAGTGAAACTCTGTCTAAAAAAAAGAAAGAAAGAAAGAACTAGGAGAAATACTTTCTCCGTGTTTACAACTTCATAACCATTTTTAAATAATGGTTGAACACCTCCTAAATGTGATAGAGTAGGTAGTACAAATAAGCAGGAAGGCAAATCCCTGTTTTGGAGGCATTTCTGTAAAGAGACATAGGACACATATTGACAGATATCTGCATGCACGCTTGTGTGTTACAGCTCTTGTGTAGATGGTAACTATGTAAACAGACCTTAAATATGGAGCTGGGCAGAGGAAAAGAAGAAAGGCATAGATAGAGGGTGATTTGATTCATACGGTGTTTTAGTCAGGCGGAAAGTAGTAGGGGAAAAATTGAATAGATATGAATAGTTGCAGATGAGAAAAAGAAAAACTCTTTACCTAGATGGTGAAATATACTTAATTTTACAGAATGGACTAATTTAGGAAAAGATGCAAAGTGGAGGAAGTAAATTGTTTTCAAAGGGCTCTGCTGTGATCATTCATTCCATCATGGGGCTGGAATGTGAATGGAAAAATTCATTCAACCATGTCCAATAGACTCAGCAAAGTCCCATGGAGCCCATCACTAAATTATATTTTTTAGATAGAAAATAAATAGAATTTAAATTGTAGAACAATTTATATAATAGTTGCTGGGGTATAAGAGGTGCTTAACTTTCAGAGCAAACTCTAGTGGGAAAAGTGCACAGCTCTCTGGCTTAGCAAACAGCAAATTGTGTCCAGGTAAATAAGTGACAAAGAATTAATAAGGTGGTAAAATGTTAAAATAAGAACCAGCTTCAACATTTTTGAACCTGAATATATTTGTTCTTAGCGGGTATTCATTACATTTGAAAGGAAGTGTGGGCAACCTAGGAGATAAAGTTTTACTGAAGTTAAAATTTTACTTGTGCCACAACTAGTATTCACTCGGGATATGAAAGCAACTTCATAATTAACCTGCAACAGAAGTAGCAAGACTGCTTACCTATCATCCTGCCACTGATGCTCTTCTGCAGTTCCTTGAAGAGAGGATACAGCTGCTTCCTTACTGTTTTCAAGGTTTCTTCTAGGAAGTCTGCGAAGCTGGACCATGTCTGTAGCTTTGCTTCGCAGAAGTAGATGGAAGAGGGGGCCTTTCCCCATTGGGATCCCAGCCAATCACTAAGAACTGACAAGATTTTCTTCTGTTATTATTGCAGGCTTGAGCTCAGATGAAAGAATTCTACGTCTTGTTTAAAGTACAACAAAAACTTAGTTGCATTTGTATTGAGTTTATTATCGTTTCTCATTAGAAGACTAAGACAAACACCCATCCTCTGTTTTCAAAGCTAAAATTAGAAACTCAAAAAGGATTCAATGAATCATTTCAAATGCATCTCTACTCTTTGATAGCTGAGGCTGACATATTCCATTCAAAGTTAAAAAACGAAACAAAACAGCTGCTGGATTGTGCATTGGGAAGCTGAGAAGTCATCTAAGGAAGAATGCATTGCTGTATCTTTCCAGCCTACAAGTGAAAACACAAGAAATCCCACACTACACGGCTTCCCCATCAGGCCACTGAAAGTCAACCCTGTCATAGCCAAATCCTTATCTTTCTTAAATTATGTCAAACTGCTACCTCGCTCTACAAATCTGTCTACAGGACTATAGCAGATGCTTAAAGAAAGTTTCTCTTCTTAAAAAACAATTACTGGATGATGCACTGGTATGTTAAATTTGATTTTCTGTCCTGAGTGGATACATAGCCTTACTTGCTTTGTTTCCTCTACTGTTACTGATAAACATGTGGAAAGCTTCACAACATGTTTTTGTTTTTGTTTTTGTTTGAGACAGAGTCTTCCTTTGTTACCCAGGCTGGAGTATAGTGGCGCGACCTCGGCTCACTGCAACCTCCGCCTCCCAGGTTCAAGCAATTCTTGTGCCTCAGTCTCCCAAGTAGCTGGGATTATAGATGCATGCCACTACTGCCTGGCTAATTTTTGTATTTTTAGTAGAGACGAGGTTTCACCATGTTGGCCAGGCTGGTCTCAAACTCCTGAGCTCGTGATGCTCCTGCCTCGGCCTCCCAAAGTGCTCGGATTACAGGTGTGAGCCACCGCACCCAGCCACAACATACTTTTTTTTTTTTTTTAAATAAGGAGAATGAGAACAAGAGAGGGAAAAGGAGGATGAATAGGAGGAAGGGAAGGCAGAGGAGGAGAAAAAGAAGCAAACCTGTTCCCAGCCAGATGTGATGGGTCACTCCTGTAATCCCAGCACTTTGGGAGGCCGAGGTGGGTGGATCACAAGGTCAAGAGATCGAGACCATCCAGGCCAACATGGTGAAACCTCATCTTCACTAAAAATACAAAAATTAGCCGGGCATGGTGGCGGGCGCCTGTAGTCCCAGCTACTCAGGAGGCTCAGGCAGGAGAACCGCCTGAACCCAGGAGGCAGAGGTTGCAGTGAGCCAAGATCAAGACCGCACCACTGCACTCCAGCCTGGCGACACAGCAAGACTCTGTCTCAAAAAAAAAAAAAAAGAAGAAGAAGAAAGAAAGAAGGAAGGAAGGAAAGAAAGAAAGAAAAAAAGAAAGAAAGAAAACCTGTTCCCTATTACCAGCAACAGTGTTCACAGCCTGCTGTGCTCTGCTAGGCCAGTTCTCTCTCCACAGAGCCAAATATGCTATCATTTGGTGACGTTGCTATATTAACTAAAATTAGCAAGTGACCTCTGCTTCAAAACTATATTAGGTCAATGCACTTTTGTTTTATCTATAAAGAATATTTTCCCTTACCAGTTTCACAATTGTGCCAGTTTTCCCAAGTTCTAAAAGGCCCTTGGCATTTAGGAGTAGAGAAGCAATGCTTTATATAGTTTGCATCACTCTCAGCCCTACTTGATAGGAATCAAGGGTGTTTTAAAGCGGAAAATGACTGGCGTCAGTGTAACAAAGCAATTTGACTCTCTTGTTGGTCAGCCCATGTTACATTTTAATCTAAATTTGCAGCTTTAGCACCTAAATGAAAGTTTGCTTTCAGGTGTATTTTCTCTGATTGTTTTTCCTCTCAGATAATGCTACTGTAATGGAAACTAAGCCAGCCTCTTTGCCATCTCTTCGTAGCTATAATTTATTTTTCCAAATAAAACCATATTGACTATATTTTACCAAGAAAAGTTATTCTTTGTACTTATTATTTTTCTAGATCAGCAACTTTGCTTAATTGTTAAAGATATGTTTTCAACAGAGTTTTTGTAAATGATGGTTTGGGGCAAATATGTACAATAAATAATTCTCTTCTAAGCAAATGACTGAATGATGTGAGATTACCTAGTTTGGGAAGTAATAGCGTTCCTTCAGGGGAGGAATGAAAGAGAGTAATGGATATCAGCCATACCAGTACTATTAACTGGATTTTGTCTTTTGATGATCCTGGAGTTGGCTTGTGTTATTGGACATGGCACTCAGCTCCCATAACACTTACTGTGCTGGTAAGAGCCAGTTGCAATCCCAGTGGGGGCCGTAAAGAATGTGCCAGTTAGTTGAGACAGCTGGGAAAGAACTTCAGTTCCTGCTTCTGCATAGTCAAAAATACTTTTGTTAGTTTACTCATATGTTTTGCCATGGAAGATGATATAACTTGGATATTTGTTCCCTCCAAATCTCATGTTGAAATCTAATCCCCAGAGTTGGAGGTGGGGCCTGGCAGGAGGTATCTGGATCATGGGGGCAGATCCCTCATGAATGGCTAGTGCCATCCCCTTAGTGATGAGTGAGCTCTCACTCTGAGGTCACACAAGATCTGGTTGTTTAAAAGTGTGTGGCACCTCCTCCCTCTCTCTTGTTCCCGCTCTTGCCATGTGACACGCCAGCTGCCCCTTCACCCTCTGCCACGATTATAAGCTCCCCAAGGCCCTCACCAGACGCCAAGCAGATGCCAGTGGCATGCTTCCTATACAGCTTGGAGAACCACGAAGTAATTAAACCTCTTTTCTTTATAAATTACCCACCCTCAGGTATTTCTTTATAGCAATGCAAGAACAGACTAATCCAGAGCAGTTAAATATTATGTACGGGCACTAAAGAGATGGCCGAGAAAGGCCGCTAGCAGTTCTTGTCTTCCATTCAAACCACTCCATTGAACAGTCCATGAACACTTTATAGTTCACCCCTAAATACTGAAGCCGAAACAATCTGAGGACTAAACTCCAGGATGGGGAAAGAGGGCATGGAGTTTGATCTGGGGCTTATTTTCAGATTTGGAATACCCAGCCCAAAGAAAGAGAAAAATCTATGTATTTTTTCTAAAATAGTCTGACTCAAAGGATAAGTCTCATTATAAGAGGACAGATTTTAAAAAGTTAAATACAGGATGGAATATGATGATTAAAATTTAGCCCCTTCCCTGGGCAAAGACTTCATGACTAAAACACCAAAAGCAATTGCAACAAAAGCCAGAATTGACAAATGGGATCTAATTAAACTGAAGCGCCTCTGCAGAGCAAAAGAAACTATCACCACAGTGAACAGGCAACCTACAGAATGGGAGAAAATTTTTGCAATCTATCCATCTGACAAAGGGCTAATATCCAGAATCTACAAGGAACTTAAACAAATTTACTAGAAAAAAAGAAAAAAAAACAAAAAAAACCCAACCCCATCAAAAAGTGGCCGAAGGATGTGAACAGACACTTCTCAAAAGAAGACATTTATAAGGCCATCAAACACATGAAAAAAAGCTCATCATCACTGGTCATTAGAGAAATGCAAATCAAAGCCACAATGAGGTACCATCTCATGCCAGTTAGAATGGTGATTATTAGAAAGTCAGGAAACAACAGGTGCTGGTAAGGCTGTGGAGAAATAGGAATGCTTTTACACTGTTGGGGCAGTGTAAATTAGTTCTACCATTGTGGAAGACGGTGTGGTGATTGCTCAAGGATCTAGAACCATAAATACCATTTGACCCAGCAATCCCATAACTGGGTATATACCCAAAGGATTATAAATCATTCTACTATAAGGACACATGCACACGTATGTTTATTGCAGCACTGTTCACAATAGCAAAGACTTGGAACCAACCCAAATGTCCCTCAATGGTAGACTGGATAAAGAAAATGTGGCACATATACACCATGGAATACTAGGCAGCCATAAAAAAGAATGAGTTCATGTCCTCTGCAGGGACATGGATGAAACTGGAAGCCATCATCCTCAGCAAACTAACACAGGAACGGAAAACCAAACACCGCATGTTCTCACTCATAAGTGGGAGTTGAACAATGAGAACACATGGACACAGGGAGGGGAACATCATACACCTGGGCCTAGGACGGTTGGGGGGAAAGGGGAGGGAGAGCATTAGGACAAATAGCTAATGCATGCAGGGCTTAAAACCTAGATGACGGGTTGATAGGTGCAGCAAATCACCATGGCACAGGTATACCCATGTAACAAAGGTACACACACTGTACTTATATCCCAGAACTCAAAGTAAAAAATAAATAAATAATTAATTAATTAAAAATTGCCCCTTCAGTGGCACAACATATAGATTGAATTATTTAATTCAGCATACAGGTTGAATTACTTGGAATGAAATGGGTAATTTATTTTAACTATTTGTGGTCCAAGAATAAATACTCCAAAATGCTTCAATTGCTTCATGAAACAAGATGACAGCAGCTGAAAGTTTGGGATGTCTGTCACCTACTGATGTCTACAGCACTTTCATTGACAAATTCATCGATGAAATCAAATAGAGAGTCCAATGTACATACATAGTCAATAGATTTCAACAAAGGTGCAAATTAAATTCATTGGAAAAAGGATAGTAGTTATAAAGAATGGTGATGAAACAACTAGCCATATGTAAAAAAAAAAATTAACTTCTATCCATATCTCATATATCACATTAAAAAAATAGTCAAGTGGATCACAGACCTAAAAGTCAAACTTAAAGCTATAAATCATTTAGAAAAAACATAGGAGAAAATCTTAGTGGCCTTTGGTTAGGCAAATCGTGTTTAGATATGATGCCAAAGCATGATCTATATAAGAATATTTGATATATTTGATTTCATCGAAATTAAGAACTGTACTTCAGGCTGGGCGCAGTGGCTCATGCCTGTAATCCCAGCACTTTGGGAGGCCGAGGTGGGCGGATCACCTGAGGTCAGGAGTTCAAGACTAGCCTGGCCAACATGGTGAAACCCTGTCTCTACTAAAAATATAAAAAAAGTAGCTGGGCATGGTGGCGGGCATCTGTAATCTTGTAATCCCAGCTACTCAGGAGGCTGAGGTAGGAGAATCGCTTGAACCTGGGAGGCGGAGGTTGCAGTGAGTCGAGATTGTGCCATTGCACTCCAGCCTGGGTAACAAGAGCAAAACTCTGTCTCAAAAAAAAAAAAAAAAAAGAAGAACTCTGCTTGAAAAGAAACTGTTCAAAGAAGGAAAATATAAGTCACAGACTGGAGAAAATATTTGCAAGTTACTTATCCAGCATGTGCAAAGAGTTCTTAAAACTGAATAAGAAACAAACAACCTAGTCTTTAAGATGGTCAAAAGAATGGCAAATAAGCATATGAAAAGATCTTGAGCATCATTAGTCATTAGAAAAATGCAAATTAAAACCACAGTGAGATACCACCACATACCCACCCGAATGGCTAAAATTAAAAAGACTGGCCATACCAAGTGTTAGAATGATGGGCAGCTAGAGTTCTCAGATACCGCTTGTGGAAATGTAAAATGCTAAAGTCACTTTGGAAATCAGTTTAGCTGGTGTTTTTATAAAGTTAAACATACACCTACCTATAACCTTGCCACTCTACTCCCAGGTATTCATCCAAGAGAAATGAAAGCATATGTTCATAGCAGCTTTATTTGTAAAAGCAGAAACCAGGAAGAACTCAAATTTATCTATCAACAAATTAATGGATAAACAAATTGTAGTATACATGTACAATGTAATAATTCCCAGTAGTAAAAAGGAGACATTGATACATGCATCGAATGGATAAATCTAAAATAATGATTGAGTGAAGAAAGTCAGACAGATAATACATACTATATGATGCCATTTATAGAAGATTCTAGATCAGTGCTCACTTTGGCAGCACGTATACTAAAATGGGAACAATACAGAGAAGATTAGTATGGCCTCTGCACATGGATGACCTGCAAATTTTTGAAATGTTCCATATTAAAAAAGAAAAAAGGAAAAGGAAAATTCTAGGCCAGGTGGGATGGCGCACGTCTGTGATCCCAGCAGGCTGAGGAAGGAGAATTGCTTGAGCCTAGGAGCTCAAGACCAGCCTGGGAAGCGTAGGGAGACCCTGTCTCTACTAAAAATAAAAAAATTAGCCAAGTGTGGTGGTGTGCGCCTGTAGTCCCAGCTACTCAGGAGGCTGAGGTGGGAGGATCGCTTGGCCCCAGGAAGTTGAGGCTGCACTGAGCCTTGATTTCACCACTGCACTCCAGCCTGGGCAACAAAGCAGACCCTGTCTCAAAAAAAAAAAAAAAAAAAAAGGAAAATTCCAGAAGATGAAAACTAATATACGTGAAAGAAAGACCAGTGGTTGCCTCAGGTTGGGGGTCGGGAAAAGCAAGAGAGAGAAATTATGGAATGGCATGAGGAAAGTTTTGCGGGTAATGAATATGTTCATTTTCTTGATTTTTCTTATGGTTTCATGGGATAAGTATACACATGTCAAAATTTAGTCAATTGCACACTTTAGTTATGTACTGTTTATTGTATATTAATTATATTTAAAAATGTTTTTAATGCCAAAAAGAATGAGTCTCAGATTCTCAGATTTTTGGCTTATGCAGTAACTGTTGAATGATATTTTTACGGAGGAATCTGGGGAAGGGGTAGGTTTGGTGCTGGGGAGGCAATCAAGGGTCTGATTTAACTTTGAGGTGTCTATTAAATGTGAAAATTAAACATCCAGTATGCAGATTCCAAGTGGGAATTAGATATGAGTCTGCAGCTCAGAGATTTCAGAGCTGGAGACATAAATTTCGGGGTTCTCAGCATATAAATTATATTTAGAGTCACAGTGATATAGTTTGGCTGTGTCCCCACCCAAAATCTCATCTTGAATTGTAATAATCCTCACGTGTCAAGGGTGGGACCAGGTGGAGATAATTGAATTAAGGGGGCAATCTCCCCATCCTCTTCTCGTGAGAGCGAGTGAGTTCTCATGAGATCTGATGGTTTTATAAGGGGCTTCCTCCTTTCCTTAGCTCTTCCTCCTTTGCTTCCTCCCTCCTGCTGCCATGTGAAGAAGGACGTGTTTGCTTCGCCAGCCATGCAGAACTGTGAGTCAATTAAACCTCTTTCCTTTATAAATTACCCAGTCTCCAGCAGTTATTCATAGCAGCGTGAGAACGGACCAAGCGTGAGAAAGGAATAATACACATAGGAGTAGTGAGACTGCCTAGGGAGGAGAGTGCGTATGTGGAAAAGGAGAGAGGCTAGGATCAAGCCGTAGAGAATATTTAAGGATCCTGCAAGAAAGAAGAACCTGCAAAGGAGACAAGAGGGCACTGAGGTAGGAGGAAACAGGGAGCGGGTGGTATTAGGGACAACAAGAGAAGGAGTATTTCAAGAAGGGGCATTCCTCTGCATCAGATGCTTCCAAGAAGTCAAAGTGAGATGGGAATGGAGCAGGGACCACTGGATTTGAGCACATGGAAGTCACTTACAGTCCTCCAAAAGCAGTGCCAGTACAGACAGAGACCCATTGGAGGAGCTTGAGGAGAGTGTGGGAGGTGAGGAAGGAAGGCCTTGAAGCAGCAGCGTCAACATAACCTGGAAACTTGATAGAAAGGAAAATTCTCCAGCCCCACCCCAGACTTAACTGAGTCTGAAACTCTGCGTGGGACCCAGCAATGTGTAGTTTAACCAGCCCTCCAGGTGATATGGATGCACGCTCAAGTCTGAGAACCTCTGGTCTTGTCAATTGAAAAAGTGGCGAGGGAAAGCTTGTTGTCCTTTTATTTTTTTAAAAGACAGGAGATACTACAGGTGTTTCTGTTTGATAGAAACAATCCAATAAAGAGAGACATGAGGGCATAGGAGAGGATTGGATGTAGGAAGTCTGGAGAAGATGAAAGGCAATGGGCTAGATTCCAAGTGCAGTATCTGAGCTTGTTTGAGATGGGTGCTGCTTCCATCAAGGCAGAAAGGGAGACAGAATAAAAAGTAAAAGGTGGAGCTAGTGGTGGATTCGATGGTGGGAGGAAAATTAGGGAGTTCCCATATGATTCTGTTTTCTCAGGGAACTAAAAGGTGAGGTCAAAGCTGAGAGACAGGGTTATTGAAAGATTGTCTAAAGAGAAGAGATAAAATTGTCATCTCAAAGAGTGTGAAAATGAATTTACCAAGGAAATTGCTCATCAGTGTTGCAATCCCATTTGACAGTTATGTCACCAAAGTAAAGTTAGACCAATCAGAACAGTTGTATCACTTACTCCAACAGTCTTTAAAGCTGCTTTACTACCCACAGGTATAGCGTGTGCAGAGAGTTGTGTTTTAACTAACATTGGGATTTAGCCAAATGAATTGGGATTTACCCAAAAAAGACAAGGAAGTTCAGATTCTTAGCAAGGGAGTGATGATAAAGTTGGGCCATTAAATCCAAGTTTAACAGGAAAGGAAGCAAAAATGAAGACGTGGTGATAGTGAAAAAGTTGGAGCGTGTAGGCTGGAGGTCTTAGATAAAGAATTGCTGGGCCAGGTGTGGTGGCTTATGCCTGTAATCCCAGCACTTTGGGAGGCTGAGGTGGGCGGATCATGAGGTTAGAAGTTCTAGACCAGCCTGGCCAATATGGTGAAACCCTGTCTCTACTGAAATTACAAAAATTAGCTGGTGTGGTGGCGCATGCCTGTAGTCCCAGCTACTTGGGAGGCTGAGAAGAATCGCTTGAGCCCGGGAGGTGGAGGTTGCAGTGAGCCAAGATCACGCCACTGCACTCCAGCCTGGGCAACAGAGTGATACTCCATCCGGGGAAAAAAAAAAAAAAAAGACGAAAAGAATTGCTGTGGTGGGGGTATTTGAGTACATGATTTGAAAATGGTTCTCAAAGATAAATACTTGAAATCAAGATTTTAGGGGTGATACAGCTACTGGGCTGACAAGCCTAAGAGGGATGCCTGAAGTGGTGGAAAAGAGATATTTGGACTGAGAAGTCAATGATCTTTGATGCATCCAGGTGAATATTACATTTGATGAGAATTTTGGGGCCCAGAATGGGGATGAGAAGCCTAGTTTTTGAGTGTCATTAAGTTTCACTTGAGATAATTTTACGTCACTGAATCCACTTTCCCCCCTTTATTCTTATTCTGCCTTTCAATACTTTCCCAAGTCCTTTCTTCTTCACTTAAAATATTTGTTTTGTTCTTATTATAAAAGTAATATTAGTTCATTACAGGAAATTGAGACAAAATAAATTAAAGGGAGAAAAAAAGAAAGGAAAACTCACTTATATCCAACTAGTGTCAAGACCTTGGTATACATCCTTCCAAATCTTTTTCTATAAATACATACACCAACTCACGCATGTTGTAAACAATGAGATCACGCCATCGAACTCTTTGTAACCTAGTCTTTTAAAACTAAGTTCAAAAGTAGAAAAGTAGGAAAATTACAAAACGCATCTAGAAATAGGTGCTGTTAATATTTTGGTATATTTCCTTTTAGATTTTTCTATGCGTATTTTCTTTTTTTTTTTTTTTTTCCTGAGGCAGAGTCTCACTCTGTCGCCCAGGTTGGAGTGTAGTGGTGTGATCTTGGCTCACAGCAACCTCTGCCTCCCGGCAGATTCTCCGGCCTCAGCCTCCTGAGTAGCTGGGATTACAGGTACCCACCACCACACCCAGCTAATTTTTTCTATTTTTAGTAGAGATGGGGTTTCGCCATATTGGCCAGGCTAGTCCCGAACCCTGACCTCAGTTGCTCTGCCCACCTTGGCCTCCCAAAGTACTGGGATTACAGGCATGAGCCACCACACCCGACCAGCGTATTTTCTACATAATTGAGATTTAAGAAATATATATATATGTAACTGGAATAACTTTGTAAAATTATTTACACGTTTTAAAAAATTCTTTCCCATTCTTTTTTTTCCTGTCCCCTGATTGAAGCCTGCCAGGGGCTTGCTTTGCATATGTCCAACAGTCCTGTGAAATTTGAGGAGTAGAAAGAATTTTAAAACTCACAGTTCCCCAAGGAATGGCTAACAACAACAACAACAACAAAACAGCATGAGATAATTTAATTTCACATTCCCTCTCCCCTGCTCTGCTTGGTAAAACATTGTCCATGAATACAGAGCTTTTACTGAACAGATCTCAAAGAGTGAATTTCACTTAATGCTTCTGAAGTTTCTCTTCAAGCATAGAAATCAACTTTGAATCAGAGTTGCTGATTCTAGACAGGCAGCCACTTAAAATGATATCAGCAACCTTAGTCATTAGCCATACTCATCTTTATAAAGCACTTCGCTGTTTTTAATATTATCTAAGAATATATACTATATTTATTATTTAAATATTTATGTCATCTTGATATTCACAAGTCCTTAAGACACACTAAGATACTGTTGTTCTAATTTCATATGAGGAAATGGAGGTCCACAAGTTTGCCTAATGCCACAAAGCTAAACGATGGTGTGGATGGAACTCAAGTTCAGGTTCTTGGTCACCAAAGTTCATGCCTACTCCAGGTTCAGAAGGCAGCAGGGGGCGTTTCCTCGGATTGAATGATTATGGCTCCTATGATGGTCAGGCACCTTCCCTTATATCCTGGATGCTGGTTTTATTGTGTTTTCCAGAATAAATATAAATAATGCTGCTGGGTCTTGCCATTTAGGGACTGTATTTCTGCAGAGACAGGTTACTCTCATCACTATCCCTCACTGCTACTTTCCTGAAATACCTGGATATGTGAAGTATAAAGAAAAAAGAAATTGAAGCATGAAATGTGACTGAATCATTTGACCCAGGGGCATTTCAGTAATTCACAACATATCCCCATGAAGTGGCAAGGCCACTGTCTCTGTACGCGGTGTTCCGAGCTAACCTGATGCTCCAAGGGGCACGAAGAAGTCCACGTGACCCCCTTCTTCTTCAGTGGCCACATAGCTTCCTAATTTCTCCCAGAAATCTCTCACTTCAGGCCTCAGTAAATTTTTAACACCAATTTTATAGCCTGAGGAAAAAAAAATCAAAATGTCATATTAGTTGGTAACATAATCCTGAACAGAAATTATTAGCAGTTTGTGAAAATGTAAGCACAAAACCAAAATGCCATCTGCCTGTAAGACCAAGATACCTGAGGCACCTCTGCTTCCTCCTGCACCGTGTCGGGGCCATCACCATGGCCCTGTTCTCCTTCACATCCTGGGTGAATTGGACAGTATGCACTCCGGTTGAGGACACTGCATTTCTGCCTCTACTGTGCCGCAGGGTAAGATATCAGGCACATGCAGGGTTTAGGGTGGATGGCCAGCAAGTCATGGGACTTTGCAACCAAGTTCCAAAGTAGAACTGTTTCCCAGGATTGTCAATCAGAAAATAAATAGTGCAGAGCAGAAGTGAGGCTCCCAGAGATGGTAACCATCAACGGAAACTCTCCTTTTCTCTCACTTCCCGACAATTCTGTGTGATGATTCCGCTAAGCTGCATGGGTCTGGACCCATTTCTAAAGGAGTCCTGGAAACTCCACATTCCCAGGCTCTGGGGATGAAATGAAAACAGGCAAAGAATTCTGGTGTTTCACTCCCTCCCACTGGGAGGGAGAAAGGACTTCTTCATGTGACAGGGTAGCCGACTTTGTTTTGATGTTGTTTTGAAAGCAAAAGCTTTTGGGAAAACACCACAATTATACAGAAGGAAACTAGTTGTTTGAGGTATTTTGTCATTGTTACTGTTGCTTAAAAAAAAACAAAATAAGGGCCAGGAGCGGTGGCTCATGCCTGTAATCCCAACACTTTGGGAGGCCGAGGCAGGTGGATCACAAGGTCAGGAGTTCGAGATCAGCCTGGCCAATATGGTGAAACCCCATCTCTACTAAAAATACAAAAATTAGCTGGGCATGGTGACGCATGCCTGTAATCCCAGCTACTCAGGAGGCTGAGGCAGAAGAATCGCTTGAACCCTGGAGGCGGAGGTTGCAGTGAGCCGAGATTGCGACACTGTACTCCATCCTGGGCGACAGAGTGAGACTCCATCTCAAAACAAAACAAAAAGGCCGGGCGCGGTGGCTCAAGCCTGTAATCCCAGCACTTTGGGAGGCCGAGACGGGCGGATCACAAGGTCAGGAGATCGAGACCATCCTGGTTAACACGGTGAAAACCCGTCTCTACTAAAAAATACAAAAAAAAAAACTGGCCGGGCGAGGTGGCGGGCGCCTGTAGTCCCAGCTACTCGGGAGGCTGAGGCAGGAGAATGGCGTAAACCCGGGAGGCAGAGCTTGCAGTGAGCTGAGATCTGGCCACTGCACTCCAGCTTGGGCGACAGAGCTAGACTCCGTCTCAAAAAAAAAAAAAAGCAAAAAAACACCCAGAATAAGGAAAAGGCAGAGTTTGAAAACTTTTCTTACCTGGAGAACAAAAAGGCTGAGATCAAGAAACTCTAATAGGACATTCTACACGAGATAAACTTACTCCCATCATATAAACTTGCCAATATCTCTGCACCATTTAGAGAAGAGTTACTATGTCATTATACATTTAAACCCCAAACAAATAGTATCTGTGCTTTACTTTGGGAGGACATAGAAAAACGATGTGGAACACAACTTGCCCTAGGCACAGGTAAGCTAAACAGGGAAAACCAGAAGTAAGGTAAAGTGAAACAAAAGACAATTGGTTTCTGCCAATGATAAATTTCACTGAAACTTTCCAAGTACATGAAGTCCCAACCACAGAGATGACAATTTGACAGGTGACTCAGGGACTCACTTTGCCATTTTGCTGGTTTACTCCAGCCATATCTGGGACCATCTTATTCCTTCTCTCCCCTCATCCCACAATGATGGAAGAGTTCAATTGCGTAAGTTTTAAAACAATTTTACTTTAAGTGTAAGCAAGGAAGAATGTAAGTTATAAGAATAGAAACTAGATATTTACTTCTAAAACATTCATCATCTCTTTCTCCTGAACAAAAGTAACCATTGAGGTTTGTTTTGAGGGGCAGGGGGTTGGGGGTTTTTGGTTTGTTTTTGCTTTTGTTTTTGTTTTTTTTAAGACCAGGTCTTGTTTTGTAGCCCAGACTGGAGTGCAGTGGTTCAATGGCTCACTTCAACCTCCGCCCTGCTGGGCTCCAGGGATCCTCCCACCTCAGCCTCCCAAGGCGTAGCTGGGACTACAGAGGTGTGTGCCACCACACCCAGTTAATTTCTTTGTATTTTTTTGTAGAGATGGGGTTTCGCCATGTTGCCCAGGCTAGTGTGGGCTCCTGGGCTCAAAAGAGCCACCTACCTCGGCCTCCCAAAGTGTCAGGATTACAAGTGTGAGCCACCATGCTCCACCCCATTGAGATTTTTGATAGCTGCCCTGTAACAAGTTGACGATATCAGCCATTCCTTTCCTTTGTAGTATAAGCCAACTAGGAATATAATAAATGTTAGTGTATACCAATTTATAGATCTTAGTATTTGCTATTAAAATTGCTGCACTTTCATCAAATTTAAAACTTTTGTGCATCAAAGTGTACAATCAACAGAGTGAAAATGAAATCTATGTAATGGGAGAAAATATTTGCAAATCATATATTTGACAAGGGATTAATATTTGGAATATATGAACTCTAACTCAACAGTGAAAAAAATCAAATAACCTACTTTTTAAAAATATGCAAAGGACATGAATAGACATTTCTCTAAAGAAGATAAACAAATGGCCAACAAGCCTATGAAAAGATGCTTGACATCACTAATCAGAGAAATGCAAATCAAAACCACAATGAGATATTACATCCATTAGGATGGCTACTATTAAAAAAAAAAAAAAAGGCTAGGCATGGTGTCTCACACCTGTAATCCCAGCATGTTGGGGACTGAGGTGGAAGGATTGCTTGAGGCTAGGTGTTCCAGACCAGCCTGGACAATATAGTGGGACCCCATCTCTAAAAAATAAAAATAGAAATTAGCTGGATATGATGGTGTGCATCAGCTACTCAGGACGCTGAGGAAAAAGGATCACTTGAGCCTAGGAGTTCGAGGCTACAGTGAGCTATGATCACGCCACTGCATTTCACCTTGGGCAACAGAGCAAGGCTCTGTCTCCAAAAACAACCAATAAAACAAAACAAAAAATAAATAAAAAGCACAGATACACACAGAAAATAAGTGTTGGCAAGGATGTGGGATGTGTAGAGACTATAACCCTTGTGCACTGTTGGTGGGATTAGGAAATGATGCAACCGCTATGGAAAACAGCATCGAGATTTCTTTTTCTTTCTTTCTTTCTTTTTTTTTTTTTTTGAGATGGAGTTTCATTCTTATTGCCCAGGCTGGAGTTCAGTGGCGCGATCTTGGCTCACTGCAACCTCCACCTCCCGGGTTCAAGCAATTCTCCTGCCTCAGCCTCCCGAGTAGCTGGGATTTCAGGCATGCACTACCACATCTGGCTAATTTTGTATTTTTAGTAGAGACGGGGTTTCTCTATGTTGGTCAGGCTGGTCTCAATCTCCCAACCTTAGGTGATCCACCCACCTCAGCCTCCCAAAGTGTTGGGATTATAGGTGTGAGCCACTGCAGCAGGCTGGAGATTTCTTTAAAAAGTAAAAATAGAACCATCATATAATCTGTCAATCTCACTTCTGGTACATATCCAGAATTGAAAGCAGGATCTCCAAGAGATGGTTGCATACCCATATTCAACAATAGCAGCACTATTCACGGTAGAAGTGGAAGCAACCCAGTGTCCATCAGTGGATGAACAGGTAAACAAAATGTGCTGTATATATGCCCTTAAAAGGAACACATACAACACGGATGACCTTTCAGGACGTTATACTAAGTGACATAAGCCAGTCACGGCCAGGCAAAGTGGCTCATGCCTGTAATCCCAGCACTTTGGGAGGCTGAGGCAGGTGGATCACTGGAGGTTAGGAGTTCAAGACCAGCCTGGCCACCATGCTGGAACCCCATCTCTACTAAAAATGTAAAAATTAGCCAGGCATGGTGGTGGACACCTGTAATCACAGCTACTTGGGAGGCTGAGGCAGGAGAATCACTTGAATCCCGGAGGCAGAGAGAGGTTGCAGTGAGCTGAGATTGTGCCGCTGCACTCCAGCCTGGGCGACAAGAGCGAGACTCTGTCTCAAAAAAAAAAAAAGCAATTCACAAGAAGACAAGACAGATACTGTGTGGTTCCCCTATAAGAGGTATCTAAAATAGTCAAATTCACAGAAACAAGGTGGAATGGTGGTTGCCGGGCCTGTGGAAAGGAGAAGAGAGAAGTTTGTTTTCAGTGGGCACAGCGTTTCAGTTTTGCAAGATGGAAAATTTTTGGAGATCTGTTTCACAACAGTGTGAACCAACAATACTGAACTGCACACTTCAAAATGGTTAAGACAGTAACCTGTTTCTTGAATCAAAATTTGAAAAAACGGTCATCAAAAAAATTGCTTCAAGTCAGGGTGTGGTGGCTCACCCCTGTAATCCCAGCACTTCAAGAGGCTAAGGCAGGAGAATCACTTGAGCCCAGGAGTTTGGGACCAGCATGGGCAACATGGAGAAAGCCCATCTCTACAAAAAATACAAAAATTAGCTGGGCGTGGCGGCACACACCTGTGGTCCCAGCTGCTTAGTAGGCTGAGGTGGGTAGATCACTTGAGCCTGGGAAGTCCAGGCTGCAGGGAGCAGTGATCACACCACTGCACTCCAGCTTGGGTGACAGAAAGAGACCCTGAATCAAGGAAAAAAAAAAAAAAAAAGCTTCACTTTTTTCATAAAGCCAAAAAATCAATACATCTTAGCAACTTGGAACTGAAATAGTCCTCCGAAAGTCATACTGTGGACAAACCGCACAGCACGAAGTTGCATGGTTGTTCATCGTCAATCCCCAGGCCTACCTTGGAGTAAATTGATTTCTCTGCTATCTCCATCGCTAAATATTCCCATGCTCTGTGCCTTCCTCCCGTCCAGAGCTTTTTCTATCAGATACAGCAGGCTCTCCAGGGTTACGCTGTGTTCATATACCACAGAAACGACACCAGCCTTCACGCTCTCCACTACCATCTGGAGAATGAAACCAAAGTTGCAGGAGCCGAGACCCACTATTTTAGAATATTTATTAATGAAAGAAATAGAATGGATACAAAATATGCCGTGATTTCTAAAGAATTTTCAGAGATTATGGAAGAAGATAAGCTTCCTCCTTCATTGGTTTCTATTAAAATTAGTTTATTTCTAATTATAAGAGGAGAAAATTAAGTATACATGTAACTCCACTCAGAGATAAATACTATTAACAATTTAGATTATTTTCTTCCAGCCTTTTTATCTTTGTGCACAACATGCACAAAGACATATAAATAACTTTTAAAAAGTAATAGTGGCCAAGCACAGTGGCTCACACTTGTAACCCCAGCACTCTGGGAGACTGAGGCTGCTGGATAACTTGAGCTCAGGAGTTCGAGACCAGCCTGGGCAACATGGTGAAACCCCTGTCTCTACAAAAAATAAAAAATTAGGCAGGTGTGGTGGCATGTGCCTGTAGTCCCAGCAATCCTCCTGCCTTGGCCTCAAAGTGTTGGGATTATAGGTGTGAGCCACCATGCCCGGCCAGCATGATGCATTGTTAAACACTGTGGAAACTATCTATGGCCCACATGGAGATCAAGGCTCTGATCTTGCTTTCATGTGGATCCACTGAGCTCACTGGTTATCAGTGATTAGAGCTGACTCCTAGATGCCCAGAAGAAGTGAGTTCGTATCTTAAAAGGAGCCATTTTGTTACAAATAGAAACTTTTCTAAGTATATGTGCCTATGTGTGCATATTCACACACATACACATATATACATACAAATATACTCACATATATAGATACAAAGATTGTCTTTGTGCTTCCTTTATTTTTATATTATTCAGATTAAAATTAAAATATATAACTTCATTATAGAGAAATCAAACAGGATTTCTGACATTGTTCTTTTGTGAGATGGTGGTTACATAATACTATTTGGGAATTTCAGAAGTTTCAAAGTAATTCTTAATCAGCATGCTCCTTTTTTGGATTAAGTGCAACAAATTAAATTCAACAGAAATTTATTGGACATGCACACTGATATGGTTTGGCTCTGTGTCCCCACCCAAATCTCATCTTGAATTGTAATCCCCATAATCCCCGTGTGTCGAGGGAGGGACCTGGTGGGAGGTGACTGGATCATGGCGTCGGTTTCCTGCATGCTGTTCTCGTGACACTGAGTTTTCATGAGATCTGATGGTTTCATAAGTGGCATTTCCCCTGCTCATTGCTCTCTCTCCTGCTGGCATGTGAAGAAGGTCCTTGCTTTCCCTTAGCCTTCTGCCATGACTGTAAGTTTCCTGAGGCCTCCTCGCCATGTCAAACTGTGAGTCAGTTAAACCTCTTTCCTTTATGAATTACCCAGTCTTGGGTATTTCTTCATAGCAGTGAGAATGGACTAATACACACACACACACACTCTCACAAATGTTCAGACACAGAGATCTACACGTAGCATCAATGGGTGAAGCTAAAAGAGTGCTGGAATTTTAGGATTTAGAATTCAGAATTTAGGTTCTAGTGTTTGAAACTTTGACACTTGAGTAAGTTGTCACCTCTCAGTTAAAAGGCCTCAGTTAAAAGTTTGGGCCTTTAATGCTTTTTCAAAATAATTTTGATGTATGATTACCTTTATCGCTTCTGTTTTTTTTTGTTTGTTTGTTTTGAGACAGACTTACTCTGTCACCCGGGCTGGAGTGCAGTATCCTGATCACTACAACCTCCACCTCCTGAGTTCAAGCGATTCTCATGCCTCACCCTCCTGAGTAGCTGGGACTACAGGTGCACACCACCACACCCGGCTATTTTTTTTGTACTTTTAGTAGAGATGGGGTTTTGCCATGTTGGCCAGGCTGGTCTTGAACTCCTGACCTCAGGTGATCCACCTACCTTGACCTCCCAAAGTGCTGGGATTACAGGTGTAAGCCACTGCACCTGGCCTTTTATTTTTTTTTATAGAAACAGAGTCTCACTTTGTTGCCCAGGCTGGAGTGCAGTGTTGTGATCACAGTTCGCTGCAGCCTCAACCTCCTGGGTTCCAGTGATCCTCCCACCTCAGCCTTCTGAGTAGCTGGGACTACAGGTATGTGCCACCACACCTGGCTTGATTTTCCTTTTAGAAGTTGAATCATTTTTCATAAACATGGTGGCCAAAAGATTGTCACACACCCTCTAGTCTAGATGAAAAAAAAAAAAAAAACTATCAGGACAGGACTGGCCTCATAACATACTCTACCTCATACGCAGGAATCCGGGATGATATTAATATGAAGTGTGGCCGGAGAGCATACGAAGAGCTGTCATCATTTTTATGAACTCCATGCCAATATTTCTTTGATAATAAAGGGTAGGAATGGCTTCCAGAAATATTGCTTCTATGGAGAAAAAGGAAATATGAGAAGTTTTCATGTTCTCTTACCTTGAGTTTTGGTAAGTAAGCAGCATATGTCTCTGGGCATCAGCTCTATTCTACAAGGCACGTGGCCTCCGTGCCTTAGCCTCTCCCTGTGTTTTGTGGGGACAGTAGCAAATGGAGCTCCTGGGTGGGGTGAGGCCAAATCTGTTCTCTGAGCCTCTCCTCCGCCACATGTGGGATGCTGGAACAGTCTCTCAGAACTTACTTAGCTCGTAAATGAATGTAATGACGTATTTGGGAGTTCAAAAAGATATTTAAAAAGAAGTAGCTGAGAGATTGTGAATTTCCTTCTAGGCCTCAGTTGTTCCTGAATAATATCTTCATTCTCTCCACAGCCACCCTCACCTCCAGCAATACCAGCAGCAGGGGCTTCCCTGTGCTTCTTAAAATTCCATATATATATATATATTTTTGTTTGTTTGTTTGTTTGTTTTATTTTTTTTTTTTTAAGTGACAGGGTCTTGCTCTGTCACCCAGGCAGGAGTGCAGTTGTGTCCTCACAGTTCACTGCAGCCTCAACTTCCCAGGCTCAAGCAATCCTCCCACCTCAGCCTCCTGAGTAAGTGGGACCACAGGTGTATGCCATCACAACCAGCAGATGGGGTCTCGCTACGTTGCCTAGGCTGGTCTCCAACTCCTGAATTCAAGTGATCCTCGCACCTTGGCCTCCCAAAGTGCTGGGATTATAGGCGTGAGCCACCATGCCTGGCCTCTTAAAATTCTTTATGTGCCTTGAACAAGTGAATGCACACATTCACAAATGTTCAGACACACAGAGATCCATATGTAGCGTCAGTGGGTGAAGTTGAAAAAGTGTTGGAATCTTAGAGTTTTAGGTTCTAGTGTTTGACACTTTGACATGTGGGTAAATCACGTCACCTTCCTAGGCCTCAGTTTCCTCATTTGAAACAGGTGAGTGAGATTATATGATCTCAAGAATCCAAAGTTGGCTGGGCATGGTGGCTCACACTTGTAATCCCAGCACTTTTGGAGGCTGAGACCGGTGGATCACCTGAGGTCAGGAGTTCGAGACCAGCCTGGCCAACATGGTGAAACCCCGTCTGTACTAAAAATACAAAAATTAGCCGGGCATGGTAGTGCACGCCTGTAGTCCCAGCTACTCAGGAGCCTGAGGCAGAAGAATCGCTTGAACCCAGGAGGCAGAGGTTGCAATAAGCTGAGATCGTGCCACTGCACTCTAGCCTAGGTGACAGAATGAGACTTCATCTCAAAAAAAAAAAAAAAAGTTTAAAAAGAAATTCTAAGCAGATGCACAATGGTAATGGTTATGAATGTCAGATAGAATTTAATTTCTGGTAATTTCAGTCTATAGTATGATTTGGTAACTGAATGCAGCTGATGTTTCTCTATTTTGGGTAATAAAAGAATTATATTTGTACATAAAAATATAAGTGGAAGTTATATTTGGATACTCTTACTTCATAGAAAACACTTGTGGAAAAAATGTTATTTTTGCTCAATAACTTTATACAGAAAATATACTACATCCACAATATAGCTTCAATGCAGAGTTGAGAATATGTCAAGCTGGGCTCAGTGGCACATGCCTGTAATCGCAGCTATTTGGGAGGAGAGTGGGAGGAACGCTTGAGCCCACAAGTTTGACACCAGCCTGGGCAATGTGGCAAGACCTCATCTCAAAAAAAAAAAAAAAAAAAAAAGAATATTTAAAATGTAAGTTTTGGATGTTATATGTTTACCTCTTCAGAAGGCATGTTTGACCACTGTTCTAGAAAATTAATTATCTTTACTGATATTTCAGAGGATATGAGCCACAGAATTACACAAGATTTCTGCATGATAGCTAAATTTATTCTAGAATGAATGTTTGGTATTGGGATGGTGTTGAGCCGTCAGTAGATGGAATTTTGCTTACCGCTTGGGCAAGATTTCTAAAGATGTCAAAACAAGCTGTTTCTCCAAAGCTTCATGTGAACCCACTCGCTCCCTTACAGTCTGGGAGAGGCGTGGTTGGCGTCTGGGCTTTAGCACGCTAGAGCAGCAAGTTCCACTAACCCAAGGGGGTCTAACTTTGAATAACTCCTCTGAAAAACAAAAAGCAGCAGGCGGGGCTGATTACTTCATACTTCTCCCAGCCAAGTCCACACAGATAAAGGCATCAAAAATAAAGCTGTACCAGGGCAAGATTCCAAATGACAATAATTACAGCCATTTTCATGTACTCTGTTTGGATTTCTCATCCTCTCGGCACTGTGGCTGTGAGCTACCAGTCATTTCAGGTCAAGAAACACAGCTCAGAGAACAAGCAACCCTTTTCTTGAGGAGACCAGTTAATCAATTGATATGTGTCACATTCATTTGTGCCCTTCTTCTTGCCTTCAAGCAATTTCTTATTTGTCACAATCTCACCGGAGGGTGAGTTAGTGGGAAGAAAGCATGGGAGAACTCAAATCAGTTTTGCTGTTTTCTTTTACACACTGCGTAAAGCATAAGGCCTAGCTGAGGCTGGACACCGTGGCTCACGCCTGGAATCCCAGCACCTTGGGAGGCCAGGGTGGGTGGGTCACTTGAGCCCAGGAATTCGGGACCAGGCTGGCCAACATGGATAAACCCCGTCTCTACAAAAATAGAAAAAATTAGCAGGGCATGGTTGTGTGCACCTGTGGTCCCAGCTACTTGGGAGGCTGAGGTGGGAGGATCACTTGAGCCTCAGAAGTTGAGGCTGTAGTGAGCCAGAGATCGCACCACTGCACAGCCTGGGTGACAGAGTGAGACCCTGTCTCAAAAATATATAAATAAATTAAATAAATAGGGCGCGTAACTGAAAGAGGCTTTAAAAAGAGAGGAAAAAGATGTCCTCTTTCTCCTTTTTTAAATGGCATTTTCCCTGCTTCCATTCTCACTTTCATTTCTCCTCCTTTTTTCATCACTCCCAGTTCCTCTGTTTTGAACCTATTTATTTGCTTCTTATCCGTGTTCAAACATCTTTCTGCTTTTTGTTTTTGGTCTTATAAGCCTGAAAGGAGCCAGAACAGCAATGGAGACACTGATATTTAACCTTACATATTTTGTCTGAAATCTTTGTTTTTCTCATCAATTAACTTGAAATATACAATAAAGAAAAAAGCTCTTCTGGAAAATAAAGACAGAGTACTGCGAAAGACAGGGCCGTCCTCTGTGGGAATTTGTATGTGATCCATTTGTTTCTACAATATTTACATAAGATATAAAGGTTTAAAATGCTACTTACTGTTACGTAGTGCAATTTCCTCCCAAATTCTTTTCCTCAAGCACTTTTCTCTTTGTCTCTCCAGTAGTTCCTCATCTTCTGTTTTGGGTTCATTCAGCGTCCCATAAATAGCAGCAGCCTCCCTAGGTGTCAGCCAGTCTAAGTGGGACACACAGGCAACGTAATGGCGCTTCCAAGCACCATACTCATTATCTGTTGGAGTATAGGGCAGAAACCACCCGAACTTAACGCATTTGGGCATCCATAAGCAATCCTTCAGAAACAAGAGGAAGATGAGTCACAAATTGTTTTCAGACAGTTTTCTAGCAATAATATTTTCAGGTACACAGATACTTTTTCATTACACTGACATTTCTGGTACAAAAATCTGAGAATTTATATGCAAATACATTTGTTCTACAATGTTTACATAAAATATAAGGTTAAAAAAAATTTGTTTTGTTTTGTTTTGTTTTGTTTTGAGACAGAGTCTGACTCTGTCGCCCAGGCTGGAGTGCAGTGGCCGGATCTCAGCTCACTGTAAGCTCCGCCTCCCGGGTTCACGCCATTCTCCTGCCTCAGCCTCCCGAGTAGCTGGGACTACAGGCGCCCGCCATCTCGCCCGGCTAGTTTTTTGTACTTTTTTAGTAGAGACGGGGTTTCACCGTGTTAGCCAGGATGGTCTCGATCTCCTGACCTCGTGATCCGCCCGTCTCGGCCTCCCAAAGTGCTGGGATTACAGGCGTGAGCCACCGCGCCCAGCTAAAAATATTTTATTTTATATATTTTGAGACGGAGTCTCGCTGTGTCACCCAGACTGGAGTGTAGTGGCGTGATCTCAGCTCACTGCATGCTCCGCCTCCCGGGTTCATGCCATTCTCCTGCCTCAGCCTCCCGAGTAGCTGGGACTACAGGCACCCGCCACCACACTTGACTAATTTTTTTGTATTTTTAGTAGAGACAAGGTTTCACTGTGTTAGCCAGTATGGTCTTGATCTCCTGACCTTGTGATCCGCCCGCCTCGGCCTCCCAAAGTGCTGGGATTACAGGTGTGAGCCACTGCGCGTGGCCTTTTCTTTTTCTTTTTCTTTTTTTTAAGACAGAGTCCTGCTCTGTCACCCAGGCTGGAGTGCAGTGGTGCGATCTCAGCTCACTACAACCTCTGCCTCCTGGGTTCAAGCAATTCTCTTGCCTCAGCCTCCTGAGTAGCTGGGATTACAGGTGCATGCCACCATACTCAGCTAGTTTTTTTGTATTTTTGCTAGAGACGGGGTTTCACCCTGTTGGCCAGGCTAGTCTGGAACTCCTGACTTCAGGTGATCCACCCGCTTCAGCCTCCCAAAGTGCTGGGATTACAGGTGTGAGCCACTGCACCTGGCCAGATATAAGGTTTTTAAATGCTACTATTGACTTACTATCTGAACTTGACTTGGAAATAAGAAGCATATCTTGTTCCACAGGAAAAATAGTATTTGATGAATATATACATTATATGTGAATGTATGTATTAGACCTCTTTGTGATACTTATCTAGTGTTCCAATAGCATTTGGTTACATTAACCCTAGATTCTGAAAATTCAGCTTCTAGCAATAATGGAATAGTTTCTTTCAGATTAACCCTCTCATTGAGAATAATTTTGACTGAAGCATATGATATTGCCAATATGCAGCCATTTTGACATAAGAAAAAGAAAATTTCATGTGGTTTGATCTAATGAAATATCTAGACCAAATATTATACAATTATTTGAAGGCTATATTATAGAGCTATCAATGCAATAAGGACTTGTTCAACCGAGACCCCAGAAAGAAGGGAAACCCAGAGAGGTAAGCCTGATATTTGGCATCACTTTTTACTTCAAGGCATTTGTCAGTTCCAAAGTAAAGCTTGTTAGGCTGAGAATCCGAACAGAAAGTTATGACTAAAAGACTTAGATGTAGAAAAGAATCTTAAGCATTCTCACAGGGAAGAGAGGACACAAATGGAAATTTAGGGCCCACTGAGAGGAAGAGCCTTGGTAATCACACCAGCTTTCAGTTAAGATTCTTTTCAGGAAGGACGATACTGAATTAGACAAACTCACAAAGACTGAAGCCAGCTTTGAAATATCTCATTCCTTGACTGGATTTGTATGATTTGTTCCTAGCACTAGATATGCCAGAAGCAAAAGTAAATTCTCTCTGGAGGAAGATAACATCACCCAGAGACTCAAAGGATCACATCAATTTTGTATACTCAGTATGCGGTACTCAATCAAAATTAACTAGAACATACAATAGACAAGAATTCGGTCTTCTTTTTGGTTTTTAGTAACTATAGAGAGATCCTCAGGCAATCCAAATACTGTAATCATCAGACATGAACTTTGGGGAAATAAATACTCTATAATTAATATATCTAAAATAAATGACTAGGTGGAAAATTTTGGCAAAAGAAGTCAGTATTCTAGAACTGAAAATATATAATAACTGAAATTTAGAACTCAATGGACGGGTTTAAGATCAGATTAGAATCTAGCTAAAGAAATAATTAGTAAACTGAAAGATGGGTCTGAAGAAAATCCAGACTGAAATACTGAAGGTCACAGAAATGGAAAATGTATAAAAGAATATGAAAGTTATGAGACATGGTGAATCTTTCCAACCTATAAGTATTGGAATACTAGGAGAAAAAGGGAGAGAATGGGGCGGAATCAATATGAAGAAATAACCTCTGAGCATGTTTCAAAACTGATGAAAGACATTAAGTCTCAGACTCAAAAATCACAGCCAAACACAAAAACAAGGTACATAAACACTCACACCTAGGTATATCACAATAACGTTACTGAAAATGAACGAAAAAGTCTGAAAAGCAGCTAGAGATGATATAAATGTTACCTTTAAAGGATCAACAATAAAACTTGACTTCTCAAGAAAAAAAAAAAAAAATGAAATATTTCAGAGTTCTATAAAAAAATTAGCTGCCAACCTAGAATTCAGATTTCTTACTGAAATATCTTCTAAGTATGAAGATGAAATAGATATTTTCAGACACACAAAAACTAAGAGAATTTATCAGCAGCACGCCTGTACTAGAGGTAATATTAAATAGAACGTAAAAGGAAAATGATCCCAAATGGAAACTAGGAGATGCGGAACAGAAAAAAATGAGCTACAGAAAAAAATATGGTCATATATGAATAAATATTGACTACATAAAACAATAGTAATAAAGATTTGTGAGATAAGTGTTTATGTGTTATATATGTTTATTTTACACACTTAACCCTTGAACAACGGGTTTGAACTGCATGGGTGCA
Source organism: Macaca mulatta (assembly GCF_049350105.2). Classification (NCBI taxonomy): domain Eukaryota; kingdom Metazoa; phylum Chordata; class Mammalia; order Primates; family Cercopithecidae; genus Macaca; species Macaca mulatta. The sequence goes on along the minus strand of NC_133409.1, from coordinate 43,936,906 downwards.
TTTATACACGCTTTCTTCCACCTCTGCCGCCCCCAAGACAGCAAAACCAACCCTTCCTCTTCCTCCTCCTTTTCCTCCTCTTCCTCAGCTTCCTCAGCCTACTCAACATGAGGATGAAGATCTTTATGATGATCCATTTCCACTTAACAAATAGTAAATATATTTTCTCATGAATGTTTAAATAACAATCTCTTTTCTCTTGCTTGCCATATTGAAGAATACAGTATATAATACACATACAAAACGTGTGTTAATTGACTGTTAGCGTTATCAGTAAGTCTTCTGGTCAACAGTAGGCTCTTAGTTATTAGTATATATAAAATAAAAATCTTTAACAAAAAAGCATGGAAACTGAGAGGAGGGTAAATGAAGTTAAAGGGTTCTAAGCTCCTTGCATTGTCTTAGAAATGGTAAGATAATACAAGGTTATATGTTATAATCTCTATGGTAACCATGAAATAACTGTTAAAGAATCTAACAATTGAAAAAACAAATTTTTTTTTTTTTTGAGACAGAGTCTTGCTCTGTCGCCCAAGCTGGAGTGCAGTGGCCCGATCGCTGCTCACTGCAAGCTCTGCCTCTGGGTTCACGCTATTCTCCTGCCTCAGCCTCCCAAGTAGCTGGGACTACAGGCGCCCGCCACCACACCTGGCTAATTTTTTTTTTGTTTTGTATTTTTAGTAGAGACGGGGTTTCACCGTGTTAGCCAGGATGGTCTTGATCTCCTGACCTCGTGATCTGCCCGCCTCGGCCTCCCAAAGTGCTGGGATTACAGGCGTGAGCCACCGTGCCCGCCCTGAAAAAAAAATTTTAATTAACGCAAAGGAAGACAGGGAGAGGGAAAAAACTAAATGCGACAAACAAAAAATAGTAAAATGATAGATTAAACACAAATATGTAAGTGTTGACAGAAATATAAACAGACTAAGCCAGGCACAGTGGCTCACGCCTGTAATCCCAGCACTTTGGGAGGCCGAGGTGGGTGGATCTCTTGAGCCTAGGAGTTCCAGACCAGCCTGGCCAACATGGCGAAACCTCATCTCTACTAAAACTACAAAAATTTGCTGGGCGTGGTGGTGCATGTCTATAGTCCCAGGTACTCCAGAGGCTGAGATGGGAGGACCACTTGAGCCTGGGAGGCAGAAGTTGCAGTGAGCCAGATGGCACCACTGCATTCCAGCCTGGGTGATAAAATGAGATCCTGTCTCTGAAAAAAAAGTATGTATATTGTTACATTTTATTAAATATTTTACAAGAAAAGGGACAGCCCAGAGGCAGAATTAATGGCAAAAGATGTTAATTTTAAACAGCTGCTGCTTTTAACTGCTTTCAACTGCTGTTAAGATCTTAATGTATGTTCTTTAACAGATGTTAGACAATAAGGGATCAGTTGAGGCTGTGGTTGTGTAGCAGTTTCTAGAGCTGAGTTATTGGAGATAATATACAAAATCTAAAGCATATATCATTTTTCATGAAGAAAAGTGAACTTCTTGGCAGGGCGCGGTGGCTCATGCTTGTAATCCCAGTACTTTGGGAGGCCGAGGCAAGCGGAACCCAAGGTCAGGAGTTTGAGACCAGCCTGACCAACATGGTGAAACCCCGTCCCTACCAAAAATACAAAAATTAGCCAGCTGTGGTGGCAGGCGCCTGTAATCCCACTTACTCAGAAGGCTGAGGCAGGAGAATCGCTAGAACCCAGGAGGTGGAGGTTGTAGTGAGCCGAGATCGCGCCACTGCACTCCAGCCTGGGTGACAAAGCGAGACTCTGTCTCAAAAGAAAGTGAACTTCTTTAACCAAGATAAAATGTTTTCTAAATAATTATATGGAGTATTTAAAGATTTTTTAAGTAACAGGAATTATTGGACTAGTCTATATGCCTTATTTATTTATAGAAATACATTATTTCACTTATCCCTATTTTTTCTCTCAAGGGTAAGGGATGGATCAGGTACCCTCAGCTATTGTCTTCAGGGAAGGGAGCTACCCTAGTAGCCTCATTTAAGATTACAGCTGTACTTGTGCCCTATTACTAGGAAGTGACAAATAGTAAACCTGTTCAGTTAAAAACTTCCAGGGCCAGCTGACTTGGGCAGCTGCACACAAATCTTTCGGACTCAGAAAGGAAAAGATATATAGAGAAATGAAGCGTGGTAACACTGTAGAGAAATCCACTTTGGCCACTTGCATCCTTTCTGAAAACCAGTCTTGGACAAACCTAAAAAGAAAGAGAAATTTAGTTTAGAACATTAATGTCTAAAATTGACTAAAAAGCATAAATATTGGTCATTGATCTTCCTCCAGTGTTCTACCTATAAAAAAATCCTAACAAAACATAAATCTAGATTTAAAAAACATTCAGGCCGGGTGTGATGGCTCAAGCCTGTAATCCCAGCACTTTGGGAGGCCAAGGTGAGCGGATCACTTGAGGTTAGGGGTTCAAGACCAGCATGGCCAACACAGCACAACTCTGTCTCTACTAAAAATATGAACAATTAGCTGAGTATGGTGGTACGTGCCTGTAATACCAGCTACTCGGGAGGCTGAGGCAGGAGAATCACTTGAACCCAGGAGGCTGAGTTTGCAGTGAGCTGAGATCATGCTACTGCACTCCAGCCTGGGCAACAGAGTGAGACTCTGTCTCAAAAAAAAAAAAAAAAAAAGTATTCGCTTTGAATTATCCATTCTAAAAAGGAAGACAAATAACAAGAATATCTAAAATTTACAGGAAGAAAACAGTCTTCGAGTAAACCTAGTTTGGTGTGATTTTCAACAGAAAAAGACTATAAAACCTTTTCACTATCAATTTAAAACTGAACCCAAGATTTTTAATGGAGTTGAAATTCAAAGCAAAGATATATTCACTGAGATTTTCTTGTGTGTGGACTTTTTTGCTTTTTTAGACCAGTGCTTCTAGAAGAAATTTCTTTTTCCCTTTGAGTGGCTGCCTCTATTATAAGACCAAATTCTCTTCCCCACTGGAGCTGACACATTATATTATGTGATGTATTTAATCCTTCTTTTGACACAAAGCTGGCCATATTCTGAAATGCCAATCATTTGTCCCGAATGGGTAGCAGGTATAGAAAAGAATAATGTGCTATTACGGGTCAGTAAGAGGGTTTGCTCAGCCTGGCGTGGCTACGGGAAGAGTGCGGAGAGACTCGGTGGGGCAATAGCCATGTGCAGAAGGGCAGAAGGAGACGATGGCTTCTGAATGGCTGGAAGATCGGTTGTTTACAGGGGGTTGGGAAAGATTTGAAGATTATGGGAGCTAGGTTTCTCACTTTTGGAAAAAGGATCTACAAATACGTAAAGGAGGAAAGCTAGACTAATCTATATGGAGTTGGAGAGAAATTGGAGATATCACTGTAAAATCTCATGTTTTAAAATATGTATATAAATGAATGATACACAAATAGAGACAGATGGCTGTATATGTACACGTGTGTACATATATTTCATCTTAGAGCACCTAAAAGCAATGACATCCCAAAAGCAATGAACACACCATAAACTCAGATATTGGTTTCTCAATTCCATTTCCTAATAAAATAAACCAGAATTTACTGGAGAAATGGCTGATACCAGGGTAGGGACAAGGAAAGTATAAGATAGGTCTGGAATATCTTGACACCAGAAAATAAGGAAGTACTTAACCCAAAGAATACAGAAGCCAATTTATTAATAAAGTCACTCCCACCGGCAAAATATGGAATAATTTGAGTTTCAAAGCAAATAATTAATGTAATATAGCCTATTGAATAAAATAGGCATTCCTGAGTCCATACTGATATAAATATACCCATGAATGAATGAATAAATAGGGGAGAAGGAAAACTACCTCATAACAGAACACCAATTAATACATGCAGAGGGAATTAAGAAATTAGGAAATCACCTCTTGGAGGCCATCATATTAATTGCTTCAAATAGGAATCATTAATGAGTGACTCATGCCTATAATCCCAGCACTTTGGGAGACCGAGGCGGGTGGATCACCTGAGGTCAGGAGTTTGAGACCAGCCTGGCCAATGTGGTGAAACCCTGTCTCTACTAAAAATATGAAAGTTAGCCAGGCATGGTGGTGTATGCTTGTAAGCCCAGCTACTCAGAAGGCTGAGGCAGGAGATTTGCTCGAACACGGGAGGCAGAGGTTGCAGAGATCGCGCCACTGCACTCCAGCCTGGGTGACAAGAGCAAAACTCCATCTCAAAAAAAAAAAAAAAAAAAGAATGATTAATGAATGCCAAAACTAGTGGGTGAAGCTTGATAAGAAACAGGATATTTACATAGATTAAAATAGTTTTTGATTACTTTAAAATTAATCAAATACTTTAAAATTATTTATTAAATATAAATTAAGTACAAAATACTTAATAATTAACTATCTTAACCAAGGGATATAATCACCAGCTGTGGGACAAATTGACATGCTATGCCCCCCGATGCAATCCACAGAGAACACAGCATCATTTCCACGCTGTTCCTGCCAAGAAGGTATAAACTGAACGTCATCTTGAGGAACCATCACCCAACCAGAAATCGAGGGTTATTTGACAAAGCAGCAGGCCTGTACTCTTCAAAAGTATCAAGTCATAAGAGACAAGGAAAACCTGAGCATTTGCTCCACATTGAAGGCGGATCTAGAGACATGGAAACTAAATACAGTAGATAACCCTGGGCTGGATTCTGGACCAAAAGGAAAAGTGTGATTATAATGGACATTGCTGCAGCAATCAGGAGTATGGGAATGGAGTCTGCGGGGTGGATGTAGTGTTGTATCAGTGCTGATTTCCTGGTAATGCTGGATGTACTTTGATTTTTCAGCAGTGTATACACCTTGTGTTTTAGGAAACACATTGACAACCTTAAGGTAATGTGCATCATGTTTGTAATTTACTCTCAAGTGATTCTAAGTAATAAGGCAAAAATGGTAAAATGTTAGCTATTAAACTGTTAACTTTTTTTTTTTTTTTGAGACAGGGCCTGGTTCTGTCACCCAGGCTGGAGGGCATTGGCACGATCTCAGCTCACTGCAACCTGTGCTTCCCAGCCTCAAGCAGTCCTCCCACCTCAGCCTCCCAAATTGCTGGGGCTCCAGGCATGCACCACACACCTGGCTAATTTTTTTGTATTTTTAGTGGAGATGTGGTTTGATTATGTTGCCCAGGCTGGTCTCGAACTCTTCAGCTCAAGTGATCCGCCTGCCTTGGCCTCCCAAAGTGCTGGGATTATAGGCGTGAGCCACAGTGCCCAGCTCTAACTATTAAAATGTTAACTAAATGAGGAAGTCCAGGTAAAAGGGATAAAGACATTATCTGTACTATTCTTGCAACTTTTCTGTGAGTTAAAAATTATTGCAAAATGAAAAGTTTTTTTTAAGTGGCCAAAATATTTTTTTTTAAAGTTTGCTTCAGTTCCAAGTTTTAATGATTGCTGATTTATTTTCTGTGTTCCTCCTCCCCTGGCCTTAAGTCACTGCTGTTTTTTTAATCCCTGTCCAGGTAGCCTTGTCACATCCTGAGATGAAACAGAGTGGCATAAAATGAACCTGTTTGCATGCCGTTGTAAGGAGAGTGTGTGTGTGTGTGTGTGTGTGTGTGTGTGTGTGTGTGTGTAAACAGGGGCAAAGAATGGAGTCGGGCCTGTACTGGTAGCATGTAGTATCCACAGACAGAAGTGTCACTTGAGGATCTTGTCAGTATCAACAATAAAGCACAGGTAATAACTGTAATTTCCTTAGAGATTAACATTCAAGCTGAACAAGACTGTGGCAATGCCAAGAACAGCTAATCTCTAATGAATTACTGTCCTCATTGCCTGAGACTTTAGGATCATTTTGCTAGCCTTTGAGATAAGTTTTATTCTCATTTACTTGGAATTATAAAATAGATTAATAAAATATGAGGCAAAACAGAAATGTTTCTGGCCTCCTTTCCAAAGAAGGGTCTCAGTATCTTTAGATTTTCATGTCTACTACCTTCCCACCTCACAGCATCTATTGTTCCATCCCAGCAAAGCAAATGAGAATTGAATATGAATTACTTCCAAAAGTAAACCTTGGTTATACATATTTCATATTTGTTCCTATTCTATGCTGCTACAAGGACACATTTGAGTATAATGAATCTTAAGAAGAAAGAAAAATGCTTCTGTCACATTAAAAAAAATACATGATCAGCAGAACTAAGGTAGGGTAGTTTGTAGTAATGACATTGCGGGGCTCATCATATTTTAGTTAATGTTGCAAAGTAAGAAATCCGTGAAGAGAAATAACAACATGTAAGAAGAAAGTGAAAAAATGTGTTTTGCTCATTTATTGTGACAAGGATGGTTTCATTTAAATAATTCATGATAATGCTTTGCAGTGTGCCACTGAATGTACAACGTGTACTTTGCAAAAATAACAAAGCTTAGTAATGCGGGACTTGAATTTAATTCTCTGCTCTTAAATTTCTGATAAGTAGAAAGAAGCTGCCAAAATTGTGATGAAAATGACTAGGAGAACAGCTTGGAGAGAGGCCTGTGGAGGGGAGAGTGGATTTGGCAGAGGTCCCTGTTTTCTGGTTGCCTAGGCAGCACCTCTAAGCCTTGTCTGGTGGCTTCTTTACAAACAGTTTTATGGCTTGGTCAGGGTCTGGGATGCTGTTCATACCCCAGTTTCAGTCCCTGGTGCATGGTTTTTTTTTTTGTTTTTTTTTTTAATTATTTATTTATTTATTTTTGAGATGGCATCTTGCCATCTCACCCAGGCTGGAGTACTGTGGCATGATCTCTGCTCACTGCAACCTCCACCTCCTGGGTTCAAGCGATTCTCCTGTCCCAGCCTCCTGAGCAGCTAGAATTATAGGTCCGTGCCACCAAGCCTGGCTAATTTTTGTATTTTTAGTAGAGACGGGGTTTCACCATGTTGGCCAGGCTGGTCTCGAACTCCCGACCTCAGGTGGTCCTCTGGTGCATATTTTAATGGGGCCAAAAGGAGATGACACAAGGGCAAGGGGAACCATAGGCATTTGTGCAACTCCTGAGTTGCATGAAAAGGAAGACAAGTTGACAAGTGACAAATATCAACGGCCATACAAATATGCTTTTGGATCCAGCAATTCATCTTCTAGGGTTTTTTCCTAAAACAGTGATTAAAGATATGTCTAAGGATTTAGCTAAAGGATGTTCCTCTAAGTGTTGTTTATAGTAGCAAAAGCTGGGGAAAACAAGCTAAATGTCTGAGATAAGTTATGGCATATCTATAAAATCTAATCTTCCTAGAAATCAGTAGACTGAGCTGAAAGAGGAATCTATGTGATATGCTTTGGCTTTATGTCCCCACTCAAATCTCATCTCGAATTTTAATCTCCACAATCCCCATATGTCAAGGGAGGGACCTGGTGGTGGGTGAGTAGATCATGGAGGTGGTTTCCCCCATGCTGTTCTTGTGATAGTGAGTTCTCATGAGATCCGATGTTTTACTGGTGTTTGACAGTTCCTCCTCCTCTCTCTCGTTCTCTCTCCCTCTCTCAATCTCTCTCTCTCTCTCTCTCTCTCTGTCTCTCTGTCTCTGTCTCTGTCTCTGTCACCTGCCACCACGTAAGATGTGCCTGCTTCCCCTTCCACCATGATGTAAGTTTCCTGAGGCCTCCCCACCCATGCAGAACTCTGAGTCAATTAATTCTTTTATCTTTATAAATTACCCAGTCTCAGGCAGTTCTTTATAGCAGTGTGAAATGGACTATTATACTATGAACTAATTTCAAACAGCTAAAAGCTTGGGATTATAAAGCATAATCTCTTCAAATGGAAAAGTAATGAAAAAAGAAATCAGCAAGTTACAAAATTAAAAAAAAAAAAAAAACACAAGGACACCAAGTGGGAGCGGAAATTGAGAAATTCACAGAAGAATTGGGCCCAGTCTTGATGAGTAGTGCTAGGCTTTCCTACTGACAGGAGTCCACACCTTGTAGGGAAGAAGCAAGGAAGCACACTGTCTCCTGGGCTGCTACAGGAAAGGGAGACCTGGGGGAAATCAGAACAGGCCTGTACCTTGCATGGGCTTAAGTCCATATTAAATCTCCTGGCACATTAGAGACCCTGAGCTACCATAGAAACATAAATGCTGGTGAGAAAATAAGAAACCCAAGGGGTTCCCAGAGAGGAAGATACACATGTGAACCACCCCATGTGCCTCCACAACCCAGGGCAGTTATCCTCCCCGTGGAAAATAACCTCAGACTAAAACACTATGAGGGAAGGCCAGCAAATGAAACAAACAAGGGATCTGTCACCTCAAGAACTAAAGGTAATGAAATTATCCAAGAGATTTTAACATAAACATGCTGAAAATATTCAAAGAGAAGTCAAGGTAATAGTAGGAGTGAATGTTTGAAATGTTCATTTGGAAAAGAAACAACAGACATTTGAAGTAAAAAATACATAGTTTTTGAAATTAAGAGAAAACTGAATAAGTTGGATAATAAACTTGAAACCAAAGGAGGGAAAACTAGAGAATCTTAAGCAAAATCTGGACCATTGAATACTATAAAGTCATTAAAAATGATAAAAAAAATTGAAGACATTTCACTTAGTTTCATGCACTATTATCCATATGAGAGTTTCATGCAGCATACAAAGTTCCTGAAATGTCTGGCAAATTTTGTATCTATGCACCTATGTGTGTTTTCTGGGGGGAAGATTTATAGTTTTTGGGTGCAGTTTGAATACCTCTTCTCAAAGGAATACATGATCTAAAATTGTTTCATTAAATTGGTATGTGCATGTTTACTGTGGTTGTACAGTTCACTGATTCGCTTATTAAATCAACATTATTTTGAATCCCTTCTTATATTCTGGGGTTTTAATGAGACAAAAAACAAACAAACAAAATGACACAATTCCTGCCTTTATGGAGCCTACAGTGTGGTTAGGAAGACAGCACCAATTTTTTAAAAAATCTAATACAGTGAAATTACAACTGTAGTTAATCTTCTGAAGAAAAAGTGCATGTGTGGAAAGGCTTCCCTGCAGGAGCTAAGTCGGTTAAAGGCAACTTGGAGAAGAGGGCAGTGGAGGTAGAAGAGCCTCCTAGGTAGAGGGCAATGTCAAGGGCAAAGACAGCATGGCATCCCTGAAGAGCTGGAAGAAGGTGAGTTGGGCTGAAGCACCAGGAACTATGGAGGAAGAGGGAAGAGGGGAAGCTGAAGCGGGGGTCAGAGCCATATCCCTGCAGGGCCTTAGATGCCATGTTAATGTTTACAATTTTTTAAACTAAAACTGTTAAACAGGGGCATGATGACATGGTCTCAGTGCCATTTGAGAAGCCAACACTGACTGCACAGGGAGGGGTGGGAGAGTCCAGAATGATGGGGAGACCAATTAGAAGACCACGGCCATAGCCATAGCCCAGGCCAGATATAATGGTGGGTTGGCCTAAGGTGGTATTGATAGAGATGTAGAAAATTGAACACATGAGAGATATTGGGGGTAAATTGATAAGTGATGATTAGATGACTCTTGGGTTTCTAACTTTTAGAACTGGATGGCTGGTGGTACCATTATTAAAATAGAGAATATAGTCACATTTTGCCTATGACGATTGTACACACTTGGACGTGTTGTTTTGGGGTGTTTTCAAGACATTCCAAATTAAATATCAAGTAAGCAGTTGGATATATAATTAGGAACTCAAAGGCAGTGTCTGGGCCAAAGATAAAAATTGCCTGATCACTGTTATAGAAATATTCAATAAAAGCCTGGGTATGGATTAAGTGCTCTACACAGACAGCACAGAGTAAAAAGAGAAGCAGAGTTCCCACAGGCTGGAGGAATGCCCGCATTTAACAACACATAGAGGATTTGTCATTAAACAACATGGAAAGGACAGGACCGAGAGGTAGGAGGAAGCCGGGTGAATCTTCTATCATGGCATCCACAGGAAGATTGTCATTTCGAGGAGTGAGTACTTGATTGTACTGAAAACTGCAGAGAGGACAAGCAAGATAACTGAAAAAAATCCAAGAGTCCTCTGGATTCAGCCATATGGACTTAAAAGGGCAGAAACCAGTTTAGGATGGGGTGAGTAGTGAGTTGAAACTGGGGATCTGGGGACAGTCCCTGCAGATGACTCTAGAGCAGATGTATGGCCCGTGGACTGTATCCATTTGTTTTTGACATCCCTTTTTGCAAAATGTTACTGGAACACAACCATACCCATTTACTTACATACTGCCTATGGTGGGCTTCGTACTGCATTGGTAAAGCTAAGTAGTTGGAGCAGGGATCACAGGGCCCACGAGGCCTAAGATGGTTGCGATCTGGCCCTTTAGAAAAAGCTTGTCCACCCCTGTCATAGAGTGATTTGGAAGGAAGGAACAGAACACAGTGGTAGAAGCTAGACTTTTCTGAATACACCTTGTTTTCTAGATGTGACTTCTGTAACCACATGTCTTTTAATATTAAATTATCAAACAAAATTGGATTTGATAAAAGCAATCCCTAAAATTCAAAAGCAAAATGAAACCAACCTAATTGTGTATCGAGTTAGTTGAATAACCATACAGATTGGGATTATTCCATTTTAAAACACAGAAATTTGACTCTATGTCCCTAAATGTGGCATACCTTAAGGACAATAAGAACTGCAAAAATTATTTTTAACTGATTTCAGTAATGACATAGGGAGTGGTAGTGATGGTTTTGTTGTTTTGGGAATGTTGTGCATGTATTATGGAACAAACAAAATGAGTAATTACGTTAATGTCATTGGGAACCAAGATTTCCTATGTGAAAGAAAGGAGATATGGATGCAATACAGAAAGGTTCAATACAAATCCTGTTGACTTGAATTTGAATTGAGAGTATGGATCTGAACTCTTGATGCATTGTAACTTTTTTTTAAAGTTATTTTCTAGTTCTGTGTACTAAAAATTCCTAGAAACTTGAACAACCTTATAAGATACTTACAAGAGTGCCCTATTAGGGCAATACCTAATACCAAATATTATTCCCCACCAAAAGGAAACAGGGCTCCTTGGAGAAATGGTGATCCCAAGTCTGAGGCAGAAAAAGGACAAGACGAGCCCAGAAGATTTTATCACACCAGAAAGAAAAGAAACTACTAGAAACAAACAGGTGTGGTGGCTCATGCCCTGTAATCCTAGCACTTTGGTAGGCCAAGGTGGGAGGATAATTTGAGGGCAAGAGTTCAAGACCAGCCTGGGCAACATAGTGAGACTCCCATCTCTACAAAAAAAAATTTTTTTAAACTTAGCCAGCACCCTAGCCTGAGTGACAGAGTGAGACCCTGTCTCAAAACAAAAAAAGAAGAAGAGAAATTAACATGTCAAAAGAACTCAAGCATTATCTTGAGGAGGCTCCCCTGGCCAGGAACAACACAATTTCAATACCAATAAGAAAATAACGAAATGGATTAAAACATAAGATACTTAAGTTCATGAGTTTATAATACTACGAAGAACTCAGTGATCAATTTTGGAGGAAGACATAAAACCAAGCTATTGGTTAGAAAATTGGTAAATAAAATCAACATGTGTCTTTCCTGTATGAACTCTACCTCAGGGGAAAGCACCTCATTAAAGAGGGAAAGTTTCTCTTTATAGAAGTATGCTAACTAGTAAACAGAAAAGGAATGACGAGGTAGTATGTCGACATTTTGCAACCCCTAATGAAACAGTGGACCCATGCCAAGATTGTCAATGGCATCTAACAGCACACAGAAAAACCACTGGAACTCGCCAGCTTCTGAAGGAAGAACAAAACACCACCTTTAAAGTATTCTTATCAAAAAATCAAATGTGACTTTCATCAGGCCTCAAACTACCAGTTTTCAGGAAAAGGGGAGGCAGAAGGTTACAATCAGCAAAATATAGACTGTGGGAAATTCTACAGGACAAGGAAGAAAAGAAAAAGAGGGGAGAAAACCTATACATTAAAAGAGATCTAGAAGTCATATTAATCAGTTGCAATTTGTGAACCTTACTGGGTCCTGAGTTAAAGCAATTATTTTTAAAGTAAGTTATGAGATCATTGAGGAAAATTGATTACTGACTAGACATTTGATTATACTAAGAAATTATTGGCCGGGCGCGGTGGCTCAAGCCTGTAATCCCAGCACTTTGGGAGGCCGAGACGGGCGGATCACGAGGTCAGGAGATCGAGACCATCCTGGCTAACACGGTGAAACCCCGTCTCTACTAAAAAAATACAAAAAACTAGCCGGGCGAGGTGGCGGGCGCCTGCAGTCCCAGCTACTCGGGAGGCTGAGGCAGGAGAATGGCGTAAACCCGGGAGGCGGAGCTTGCAGTGAGCCGAGATCCGGCCACTGCACTCCAGCCTGGGCGGCAGAGCGAGACTCCGTCTCAAAAAAAAAAAAAAAAAAAAAGAAATTATTTTTTTCAGGCCGATAATGCAATTGTGATTAGATTTTAAAAAATAGTCCTTTATAAAAAAGTTATGTACTGGAATATTAAAGTATGAAATGACATGATGTCTACAGTTTGCTTTAAAATAAACCAGGGGGCTGGGCGTGGTGGCTTATGCCTGTAATCCTAGCACTTTTGGGAGGCCGATGAGGGTGGATCACTGAAGTCAGGAGTTTGAAACCAGTCTGGCCAACATGGTGAAACCCCATCTCTACTAAAAATACAAAAATTAGCTGGGTCTGGTGGCACACACCTGTAATCCCAACTACTTAGGAGGCTCAGAGGCAGGAGGACCTCTTGAATCTGGGTGGCGGAGGTTGCGGTGAGCTGAGATTGTGCTGCTGCACTTCAGCCTGGGGGACAGAGCGAGACTCCGTCTAAAAAACAACAAAACAAATAATAATAACCCAGGGTATATAGGGTGGTTACAACTTCGAGAAAATAGATGAAATAATATGAACCATGAGCTGATAATTATTAAAAATGGGTCCTGACTATACCAGGGTCCCTTATATTGTTTGTATATGTGTTAGGCCCTTCTTGTGTTGCTATAAAGAAATACCCCAGACTGGGTATTTTTTTTTTTTTTCTGTTTGGTTTGAGACAGTCTCACCCTGTTGCCCAGGCTAGAGTACAATGGTGTGATCTCAGCTCACTACAACCTCCGCCTCCCAGATTCAAGGATTCTCCTGCCTCAGCCTTCACAGTAGCTGGGATTTCAGGCATGCGCCACCACACCTGGCTGATTTTTTGTTTCTTTAGTAGAGACGGGGTTTAACCATGGTGGCCAGGCTGGTCTTGAACTCCTGACCTTGTGATCCGCCCACCTCAGCCTCCCAAAGTGCTGGGATTACAGGTGTGAGCCACTGCACCTGGCTGGGACTGGGTAGTTTATAAAGAGGAGAGCTTTAATTGGCTCATGGTTCTGCAGGCTTTACAGGAAGCATGGTGCTGGCATCTGCTTGGTTTCTTAGGAGGCCTCAGGAAGCTTCCAATCATGGTGGAAGGTGAAGGGAAAGCAGGCACGTCACATGAAGAAAGCAGGAGCAAGAGAGTGAGACAGTGGGGGAGTTGGGGGAGGGTGCCATACACTTTTAAATGACCAGATCTCTCAGACGCTCACTATCATGAAGACAGCACCAAACCATGAGGGATCTGCCCTCATGACCCAAACACCTCCCTCCAGATCTCACCTTCAGTATTGGGGATTACAATTCATTATGAGATTTGGGTGGGAACTAATACCCAAACTCGATCAGTATAGTTTGGTTTTCTTTTTTTTGAGATGGAGTGTCTGTTGCCTGAGCTGGAGTGCAATGATGTGATCTTAGCTCACTGCAACCTCTGCCTCCCAGGTTCAAGAGGTTCTCCTGCCTCAGCCTCCCAAATTACAGACAACTGCCACCACACCCAGCTGTGTTTTATATTTTTAGTAGAGTCAGGGTTTCACCATGTTGGCCAGGCTGGTCTTCAACTCTTGACCTCAAGTGATCCTCCTGCCTCGGCCTCCCAAAGCGCTGGGATTTCAGGTATGAGCCATCGTGCCTGGCCTATATCATTATAGTTTTAATTAAACTTCAATTTTCCCAAAATAAAAAATAATTTCTAGCAAACAATCTACCTTGCTGTTGGTTTTCTCTAGTAATTCTTAGTGGCTGGTATGTATGTAGGGGAGAAATTTAAAGGTTCAGGTCTTCAGACTAGGATTTTGGAAGATGAATGTGATAAAAATCTTGAGTAAGGGAGCTGAGAGAATTGGAATGTGAATTACTAACATGGCAGGCCATGGCCCCTAAATGGGGTGATCAGGCAAGTTAAGTACCAAGGAAAGGGCTGATTGACAGAGAGCAGAGGAGCCCGTGGACTGGAAGGTCAGTGAGTAGAACAGCGATCAAGATGGGGATAGCTGAACAGGCAAACTGGGAGAAGAGGGAATGCTTCCATCAGTGACTTTGGATTAACTGTAATGCATTTATTGTGGGAGTCGTTGATTAAGGCTGGGGGAGAAAAATTCATTTTGGGTGATAAGACCAACTGGGTGTCCAGAGTGTGAAGTGGGTTTTCCTCATGAATGCCAGTGTCACACATACTAATGACTGGGTTTGGGATATAAACGAAATGAAGAACCATGTGCTGAAGTCTTCAGAGGACGGGAGAGCAAAACTGGATATGGCTAAAGCAATAAGGAGAGTGATTGAAGTTTCTTTGGAAAAAAAATTCTGGATAATTGGTCTAATCGGATCCATATATAGTCATACGAATGCACAGGAGTGTAAAAAGAAGGCTGTATATGGTGGTGGATCATTGGATTATTGGTGATGGCTATTTCCCTCTTTTTACTTATCTACATTTTCTTTTCTTTTCTTTTTTTCTTTTTTCTTTTTTTTTTTTTTTTTTTTTTTTTTTGTTTAGATGGAGTCCTGCTCTGTCGCCCAGGCTGGAGTGCAGTGGCATGATCTCAGCTCACTGTGACCTCTGCCTTATGGGTTCAAGCGATTCTCCTGCCTCAGCCTCCCTAGCAGCTAGGATGACAAGTGTCCCCCACCACACCTGGCTAATATTTTTGTATTTTTAGTAGAAACAGGGTTTCACCATGTTGGCCAGGCTGGTCTCGAACTCCTGACCTCAAGTGATCCACCTGCCTCAGCCTCCCAAAGTGTTGGGGTTACAGGCGTGAGCCACTGTGCCCGGCACTATCTGTATTTTCTAATGCTTCTACAAAAGCCTGGTATTGGTGTTGAGCAGGCAAAGAAGAACCAAGGCTCTCACACATCCTGTCCCCTCTAGATAGAACAGTCACTCTCTAAGTCTTTGCTTGTCTGACTCCTACTCGTCCTTCAGACTCCAGTGTAAATATCCCGTCCTCAGGGCAGCTTTCCCTGACCCTCTGGCCTAGGTGAGGTCCCATTACTTTTCCTTTGTCACTTCTCACAGTCATAGCTACTTCTTTGTTATGTCAGGCTGGCCAGGCTGGTCTTGGATCATGGGAAATGTCGCATAATGCATGCACACAGACATATTGTTGTTATGTAATTGCAGTTTGACTTCCTATGTGTTCATAATAATTTAGGGCCAACGAGGTGATGTGGTTCTGGGGGGTGGAGCCAGAAATACTGAAACCAGTAGAGTGGGTTAGAGTCCTGTGGCTGGTGAAAACTATTTTGGCAACAACGCAGGCAACCAGATCAGGTGATGATAGTGGAGTTTTAGAGTGACATGTCTGGGGTACAGCCAGGATCTCCCCATCTCCTCAACAATCATTCCTGCTGCCCAAACACGTCCCTTTAGGAGGCTGACTGACACTCATTGAGCACTCCTGCTTAATGCCATCTCACAACCTTTGCTGAAACTTGTGTTCTTTACACTTGATGTGCATTACCGTGTAATCTAAGCGCTGTTTTATGTTTTTATTCTTGCTGACCCAGTCCTTTTTCAGACTCCACCATTTATTTATTTATTTTTAAGACAGGGACTCTGTTGCGCAGGCTGGAGTGTAATGGTATATTCTCAGTTCACTGCAACCTCCACCTCCCAGGCTCAAGCAATTCCCCTGCATCAGCCTTCTAAGTAGCTGGGACTACAGGCACACACCATAGCACCCAGCTAATTTTTGTATTTTTTAGTAGAGACAGGTTTTTACCATGTTGCCCAGGCTGGTCTCGAACTCCTAAGCTCAAGTGATCCACTGGCCTCCGTCCCTAAGTGCTAAGATAACAGATGTGAGCCATTGCACCCGGCCTCCCTCACCATGTAATGTCTGTCTCCACTACTGTCTTGTTCACTGCTCTGTCCCTGGCAACTGGCAGAGTGCTTGCAGCATGGCTGGGGCTAAATAAATGTGTATAAATTAAAATAAGAATTGAAAAAAGAATAAACGTTGAAAAATAGAAAAAGAAAATCACTGCTTATAATAGTTTCCTGTTGCTGCTCTAACAAATTTGTAAACAAAGCTACCACAAATGTAGTGGCTTAAAGCAACAGACTGATCTTAGGGTTCTGGAGGTCAGACGTCTCAAGTCACTTTCTCTGGGCTACAGTCAGTCCCAGTGCCTTTTTCTGCTCCTGGCAGCTGCCTGCCTTCCTTGTCTCATGGCCTTTTCCTCCATCTTCAAAACCAGCAGTGGAGCCTTTTCGGCTTCCCCATCAAAGGGCTAGAAGCTTTGATGTCTGGCTGCTTCCAGGGTTCACCCTTTTTCTATCTTAGTTTTATTCTACTGAATATAAACTGCAGTGGGCAGGCCCTTTTCCACTCTGCTCACTGTTGAGTCCCATGCACTCAGAACTGTGCTTGCTCCGTGGTAGCTACTCAGTCAATATTTGTTCAATGCTAAATGAAGAAACTAGCTTTTGTCATGCTTCATTTACTTACCCTTCTGTTGGTGAAATAACCCCAATTTCTATTCGGCAGTGCACATAATTCTAAAGAAGCTGACACCACAGCTCTGAAAAGCATATGATCAACGTATAGGCCAATCCCCTGGCCACAGCAAGTGGCCAGAAATGGGCATGGGCCTAAACGAGTCTGATCAGAGTAAAGCCCAAACAATGGTTTTTTTCTTCTGGACACATCTGAGGGAATGGAAGGAGAAAGCCGTGGCTACAGAGGCAGAACAGGCACAGGAAGAAACAAGCCATTGGCTTCACTATGGAAGCACTGCAAGAAGCTTCAGCTGCAGGAAGACCCATATCTGGAGTTTTCAATGATGTGAGAATAAAATATGTCCTTCATTATTGATGTCAAGTTTTGGGCTGCCTACAGTGAAACACATTCTAAAGCCAGTAAGTAGCATCACAAGTGCAAAATGAAAAAGGCACCCACAGAACTGGAACAAATCATTTTGTTTCATTGCACTGAGACTAGAAGGGTCGAGACAGTTCATGTGATCTGTGTTCCTGACTCCAAGGAGGAGTAGAATCAAGAGATGGAAGAAGCCTTGGGGCTTTCAGGTCACCCACCCCTGTGTCTGACCCTTGGCTACACCAGATCACCTGAGGAACTTTGTAAAAACAGCTTCCTCCACCCCATTCCATTGTGTTGAGCCAGAATCTCTAGGGGTGAGGCTCATTATCTGTTTTACAAACTCCAAGTGATTCTGAGGGACCATCCCTTCTCAACAGCTATGAACTTCCCATTGGTAGAAGGAAGCATCATAGCAGATCCTAATGCTAATGTCGACGTCAAATTCAAAGCACTGAACGTATGTATCGTGGTCTTAGAAGTATGTATAACTCATTTCTGAATCACTTTATTGAAGTCCCAAATTAATTAAATACTTAAACTATGCATGAGAGTCTGAAGGCCTTTCTCCTGTGTGTAAAAGGAATCTATTTCACTGCTAAAAGGTTTTTGTTTTTCCCTTCATGGTTCTCAGATAAAATTTAGAGAGTTGAGATGACCAGAGAAGTGACTACTAGATAAATGGACTGTTATGGACCATTCTCAACCTATTTTTCTTCCTTTCACTATAAACAATGGCAGCTTCAGATTTAGCAAATTCAAGGAATCAATGATGTCATCAAGGATTTCTTATATTTTCACTTTGCCATCTTCAACCGTTTTCTTTGGTCCTTAGGCTTGTCCCAAAAATAGTTCTCAAATAACTAACTGCGGTGAGCATTGGTCTTCACACAACAGTGACCACAGCTAGCAGGATGGAAGAGAAGATGTTCATCCTCAAATCTTGTTTAAGTTTCTTTCAGCAAGAAGACCGTCCACCCTTACGTCTCCTTGGGCAGAATTAATATCTGCACACCCTTTCCTAAAGCAGACACCAACCAGGGGAGGCAGTGATCATGATAAATTTAGTCCAACCCTGACCCACCCTTGGCAGGGTGGGGTTACTTACCAGCCACCCCTGAAGCATAGAATGCCTGGGGGGAAAAATCAGAGTTTCTGTCAGGAAGAAGGAGAGGAATGTGGAATGACTTGGCTGGGCCAGTAGTCAACAGTGTCTAACCCTGTAAACAGGAATTGAAGAAAGACAAGGGGAAAGATTTCTCCAGCCACCTTGAATTAAATAATGAAAACTTGAATGATGCAAAGTATTAGTAATGTCCTATATTCTAATGCTTGGATTTTTTTTTTTTTTCATGAAGTCTTGCTCTGTAGCCCAGGCTGGAGTGCAATGGTGCCATCTCAGTTCACTGTAACCTCCACCTCCCAGATTCAAGCAATTCTCCTGCCTCAGCCTCCCGAGTAGCTGGGATTAGAGGTGCCCGCCACCACACCCAGCTAATTTTTTTTTAATTAAAACTTGGAATATTTTGAAAAACTCCTTCCTCCTAGAGAGCTACCAAATGAAAATTTTTTTCTGATTAGCTTTTTGTCATTTTTGGAATTAGGAGTGCTTTAGATATCTGAATTCATTCAACAAGCATTTATTGAGTGGCTGCTATGTGCCTGGTATGGCTCTAAGTGCTAGAGAGGAAAAGAGTCACCAAAGTCTTTGCTGTCATGGAGCCCTCATTCTAGTGGGGTAGGCAGACAGCAAAGAAACAAGTCCTGCATGTCACATAGTGTCAGGTGGTGTCAAGCGGTAGACAGAGAAGCTCAACATGAGAAAGGGAGAGAGAGCAGCTCCACACACTCACAAAATGGGAGTGAGAACTTCAAGCCAGTGGATGTTGTCTAATATAGGCCAATAACCTTCCCTCCATCCATCCAATCAAAGAGCTTCGCTTTTTGCTTTTTCCTTTTAAAACTCAATGATTTTCTTTTTCTTTTCTTTTTTTTTTTTTAAGCATCATTCACCTCTAAAAACCATCCCAATTGCAAATGCTAATATTTCATGCGGTTGTCCTTAACCAGCCCACGTGTGTAGAAGGGCAGGAACATATGCAGAATACTCGGCGAAGGGGAAGGAAGTCAAGATGACTTGAATTTCCAGACTTGCCTTGGATATTTAGAAAACAGTCGTTTTAGATACAAGTGTACACTTACACTTTGAGTACTCCCCTCTCCTCTCTGACAAAGATTCTCTGCTTGACCAAACTTTAGTCAAGCTTCTGAAACTTCCCTTTGACCCACCTGTGCACTTCCTTATAAAATTCTGTTTTAGTAAAGAGCCCTGTTAAGTCAGTTTAGGAAGAACCCCCACCCTGGATATCTTATCAGGTTCCTCATCCTCCACCCTCCCCCAGGTGTTCTCTGAGCATCCCGGCCTGTCTTCAGCAAGAGTCCTGTTGGGTCAGTGTATTCAGATCCCCACTTACCCCTGATGTTTCCTTGAGTAATTTTCCATCCACTGGCCCCAGCCTGCTCCTTGGCTATCCGTTCCCACTTGTCCATGCTGCATCTGAAATTGAGCCCAATCTCTCTCCCCTGACCCCATGCGGCAGTCCCTATAGCTATCTACTATCTCCATGGTTCTCAATAACGTCTGCTTTACTGTCTTCATCAAGTTTCATTCCACTTTTTTTTCTTTAATATCTTCACCATCTCCACACAGAAATATTCTCCTTTTAAATGGACATTCAGTAACTGAGAGTGATGTGGCTGTTCTATATTTAAAATTAACCTAGGAGTATGTTGTCTCTGAAAAACTGCGCACCAGATTGCCTCACAGATCACGGCTGAGACAGACGTCCTCAAGTGAGCCCTCGCAGGCTGCATAGGAAGAATGGAAGTGGGAGTCGGGGCTGTTCTCTCTTAATACACCTTGGTAGATACATTTTTCTGCCCTCCAACCCCATTTCGAGTCTGCTCTGATGGAGAAAAGTGACGAGAGCGAATCCTTCATGGGCTGTTTGTTATCTCACACACACACACACAAACACGCACATACACACCTGGATCAATGCATTCCCCCTCTAGGGAATGCAGTTGCATGGATGCTGCCCCACCCACCGAGGAAAGCTGCAAGTTTGAGCAGCTCCGGCTCTGGAACCAAAGGCTTTTGTTTAAGGAATTACCAGGCACTAAGCAGAGGCAATTCAAAACCGGTTAAACCAGTGTGGCAAGGAGACTGATTCAGACTCCTCATAGGTTTCTCCAAGTGTAACAGACACAAGCAACCCAGTTTCCTTTAAGGAGTCACAGGAAAGGTCAACCTAGTCAAGTGGTAGGGGAAAGACATCACTGGAAACCATTAGTCATGTGGATGACACGGGGCCATACCGTACTGAGGAAAAGCCACAATTGAGATATAAAGTTGCTGGGCATGAAAGACAAGCAGAGAAGGCTTCCCAGGAGAAGGGACATTTTAGTTGTGGCAAGGAGAATTTGCCAGAAGGATGGTTTAAGAAGCTGAACCTTTAAATAAATGTCTTAAATATAATAAAATTCCACTTAGGAAATCATCTTAAAACTTAACAATAGGGAATATTTATTAGGACAGGAAAGAAAACTCTAAGATATTTGAATATATCTCATAGAGATTAAGAATTTTTTTAAAGACAGTTGTGATAACAGTTCCCACCAATATTGCAATACCCTGTTTATAACTGAATTAAAACAAAAATTATTTGGAAATTATAAAACAAAACATCTAAAACAATGGTCTCTCTACCTTGAAAGAAAGGTATTGCACAAATATAGCCTAGCTTACATATAAAGATTTCAAGCATTCAAATTATGCTAATGTATTTCATTTATTAACAAGCTTATTTACAGTTATTGGGTAGGCAAGACTACAGGAATAAATGATTCAAAAGAAATGCTTAATAATTAAAAAGTGATTGTACTACCATTGGACCTAGCAATTCCATTCCTATATGTATAGCTAAGAGAAATAAAAACATCCCTATGCAAAAACTTGGACACAGATGTTCATAGCAGCATTATTTATAATAATTATTGTAAATAAAGATGGGAAACAGTCCATATGTCCATCAACTGATGAGTGGATAAATAAAATATGGCATATCCATACAATGGGATAATATTTGGCAATAAAAAGGAAAGAAGTACTGATACGTACTACAAAATGAATGAACCTTGAGAACACTATAATATGTGAAAGAAGCCAGTCACAAAAGACCACATACTGTCTAATTCCATTTATACGAAAAGTCCAGAATAGGCAAATTTATAGAGACAGAAAGTAGATTCTTGTTTGCCCAGATCTAGAGGGATGGAGATGAGAAGTTACTGTTAATGGGTAGGGGGGTTCTTTGTGGGGCGATGAAATGGTCTAAACATGTGGTTATGATCATGGAATTTCATGGAACTGTGAAATACAGTCTGCTCTCTGAAGAAATGCTACTGCTATCCAAAAAAAACCAAAAAAACAAACAAACAAAAAAAAAAACGCTTTCACTGAACAGGTTAGTTTTATATTTTTGTCTCAGAAAAAAGAATTCAGTTACCAGACAAAGGATGCAATTTCCAGTGACAAAATGCCAGGCCTAAATTAAGCTGCTTCAAAATATACCACAAGATCTCTAATGACCTCCAGTGGTCACGACTAAAATTGCCTGGTTTATGATACCTGAGCCTAGAACACGACGCACAAAGTGGTTATAAATGTGACATCTGGTCTGTTATTTTCTTATCTTGAAAGCTGCAAAGTTGGAGTAAAAGGAAACATAGCCAATGACTATCATAAAATGTCTCTTCCCCCTGATATTTCAACATTGACCGAAGGGCCCGTTTATCCGTGCCCTGTCTTTGCAGCCTCTTTCAACAGAGCCAGAAAGATGCCTGTCTCCTTCCAGTGACTCCACTGAGAGAGTCCATTAACAATCTGCTTTGCACCCACAGATGCAGGAGTAGCCGACACGTGAGGAGGAGAGAAAAAATGACTGATCAAAAGAGACTGGCAGGAAAACATGTAAGAAAGAACAAGAGGCAAGTGCTCCACCTAAAATACGCCAATTTGGTCATGCACAACTCTCAGATACTTTTGCGGGCTATCTAAGACATCCGAAGGTTACCCTCTCCTGCAGCCTCACCACCAAGTTCTAGTGAAAGTACCTAACATCAAATGATGCCATACTTAGAGTTTTTCTAAACAAACATTAGTAAATAAGCCCAAACAACTTCACACAGTCTCCTCTGTAGGCCTGATGAAGTCCCAGCTCTCTCTCCTCTGGGTAAAAGGTTCATTCGAAAGGACAATGTTTCAGAAACAGTATTCTATTATTTTTACCCTCATTGTTGGCCTCGGGCTACCAGAAATCCTCCAGACTAACATAAGGCCATTTATTTGGCATTGAAGGCTGGAAAAGCATCCTGCCACACACCTGCTACCAGCCTGGCTGGATTCTTCAGCCACATCCAGGCAAGCTGGAGGGCTCTCTAGAATATTTCGGTCAGTCCACACATATCTTGAATACCTTTAACTTCACAAAAGAGAATCCATTTCTAACATTCGTCTGGCTAGTTAACAAGCCACAGGTTGTTTTGAGAATAATGCCTGATGTTTGCTATGCTAATTAGTAAAGTATCTGATAACTCAGGTATTTTGACCTTCCAAACTAGAGCTGGCTAATGACTCCTAGGGTATTCATTCCTGACCAGAACATGAGCTGACCCTGGGCATAACTTCAACTCACAGATGTCACACTGTCTGTGCTGAGTGTTTTAAAGTAAATTACAGACATAACATGAGGGAAGGGGAAGAAAAAGAAAGAGAACCCTCTTGGCAATTCTTGACTAGGGCTGTATAAGTCTTGCCCAGATTCCTAAATGTTTCAACCACTGTCACTTGTCGTATATTTTTTAGATCCATCCATTCATTTAATGATTTTGCCTACCTATGTCCCAGACATCCACTTGCAATATATTGTCTGTCTGATGGTTCCAAGGAAAATTTAATATGCTAAGAGAATGTTAAAAATTCACTGACTGAAGCCATTGTGTTTTTGCCAACATGAAACAGTCCCACCATAGTATGAAAGCGTTAAATCCCCCCACGGCTCCACTTTAGCCTCAAGGAGAAAAGGAGAAAGCAGGCACTGGAAGAGTCTGTTTATAAACCTTAAAATATCAATTGCCTGGTTTTTTTTTCCCCTAGGAACAAAACATCTCTTAAAGGTTATATAAACATTTATATATGGTTTTCTTTAAGAATCAATGTTAATTACATCATTAGGCTACACTTACCTTAACTGTGGTTTAGTGCATCTTAAAAAAATCGCGAATAAGAATTCTTGACGTTGCTTGTTAGTCCAGAGGTCAAACCAATGACTTATAAGAGCCACTCTTTCCTGAAAGAGCTATAAGGGGGAGGGGAGGAAGTGGCATTTTGCTGTACAGTTCAATGTTTTTAATTGCTAAGCAATCTTTAGACAATCTACCAGCAACCTCACTGCTAATATTTGCAGAGTGCATTACAGTTCACACAGCGCTTTCACATATAGAGAGAAAGGTCTCTCCTTTCAGGTTAAACTTTTTACCCAGGGATACTGACAGGCCCAGACTTGTTGGGTGGGCTGATGGGAAGGACTGGCAGGGATGTAATTATAGAGGGGCCCAAGAAGGGCCTCTGGAAAACAAAGAGGTAATGATTCCTAGATCTTGTTTCTACCTAGGCTAATGTGGCCTAGGGAAACAGAGTCCATACATTTCATCTTGAACACATATACGGGCTACACTCATTTAATTGTGAGAACAGGACCATTTGAGGTAGGTATAACTTCACTAACTACAACCCTGGATCTTCATAGCACCCACCAAGATGAAAGTAAGTATCACTTAATAGCCAACAGAGACATGTCTCTAGGGAAGATATACATTAAGGACCAGAATCCCCCAAACCTGGGTTTCGGTCCAGCTTTGCTCAGATAGAGATAACACACTCATTGTTCTTATCATAGGTCAGGCTTTAGCCCCAGCCTGGTCTAGTCTCCTTTCCCGGTGAATGAGGCTGAACTCACAAGAGCACCCGTGAGAGCTCTGAGCACTCAGTTCGCCTTCTCTATTGCCAGAGCCACCATAAGCCATTAAATCACGACTTCCTGAATTACCTTAAAATAGGAGAGGCATCCCCAGGCCACGTGGAACCATCCAATTGGCACAGGAGGGGAGAGAGGATTACAGAAATACACAGGAACACATGCATGAACACTCCCAGCCTCCACCACCAAAAGCACCTTCTCATATCCTCCCCTGTCTCCAGCAACTGTGTGTCCTGGAGGTCTCTATTTTGTCCCTGGAGGTACTGAGTGGAAAGGGAGGCCATCTGGAGCCTCCCTTGAGGTAGGAGATGGGGACTGGCGTGAGAAGAGACTGTCTTTGGGACAAAGCTAAGTTTATTTTTGTTTAAACTGAATCAAAAGCTAAACTCTTTAGAGAGTTTTTCTTTAAAAATATGACAACATGAGACCCAATATATCACCATAAAATTAACCCTATGAATTAAACTTGTTCTACTTTAAAGTATGTAACTTACCTGTCTATTTAATGACTTGTTGCTAAAAGGTGTCCAGGCACTAAATCTTGTGTGGAAGCTCTCCATTTCCGGAGTTCTCCAGGAAGAATCCTCAGCTGACATCTCAGCAAATTTTCTTCCACTTCTGGAAACTACAGGTTTATTTCAATAGGTGTGCAATTAAGATCACCTAGAAATATCCAATATGTTAGTGTCCTTATAGGAACTATATAATTATCGAAATTCACATATAACATATAGACAGAATTATAACAATTCATGTGTATACATGTGTATATATACAATTCATCTGTGTATACGATAAGCCATACAAATATACACAAAAATCCCATGAACTTCAAATCATTGCAATTATTCTATTCTTACCTACTTTCACCCAAATCTGAATTTAAACAAAAGTTGTTTTTTACTTTGCTGGGAAAATGGGAAGCACTGGAAAGGTTTCAGGAAATGATACTTAGAAACTGACATGATTCATCAGCCAAGGAGGTTGACTTTTTCTTTACCTGGAAAATAAGAATTTGTTATTTTGTTAATTTTTTTTTTTTTTTTTTTTTTAGATAGAGTCTCGCTCTGTTGTCCAGGCTGGAGTGCAGTGGAGCGATCTTGGCTCACTACAACCTCCGCCTCCCGGGTTCAATCCATTCTCCTGGCTCGGCCTCCGGAGTAGCTGGGATTACAGGTGCGCACCACCATGCCTGGCTAATTTTTGTATTTTTAATAGAGACAAGGTTTCACCATGTTGGCCAGGCTGGTCTCGAACTCACGGACCTCAAATGATCTGCCCGCCTTGGCCCCTCAAAGTGCTGGGATTACAGGCGTGAGCCACTGCATCTATCCAAAAGTAAGAATTTGAAGTACTAGAAGATGATATTCCACCTGCCCATTTTTCAGGACAGAGGTCAAAGAGAATATAAAGAAAAACAAAATAGGCTATTGTATTATTTATTGCTGCATAGCAAATTACTCCCAAAATTTTCAGCTTAAAACAACAAACACTTATTTCAAAGCTTCTGTGGTTCAAGAATCCAGGCACAGTTTAGCAGGGTACTGTCTAACAGGGATCCCACAACAACCTGCCATAGACTGGGTGACTTGCACAACAGAAATTTATTTTCTCATAGTTCTAGGGGCTATAATTCCAAGATTAAGATGCCAGTAGAGTTGGTTTGAGGAGGCTTCTCTTCTTGGCTTGTAGGCAGCTGTCTTCTCACCGTGTCCACACGTGGCCTTTCTTCCATGTACATGCAGAAACAGAGATCTCCGTCGTCGTCGTCGTCGTCGTCGTCGTCGTCGTCTTCTTCTTCTTCTTCTTCTTCTTCCTCTTCCTCTTCCTCTTCCTCTTCTTCTTTCTTCCTTCTTCCTTCTTCCTCCTTCTTCCTCCTTCTTCCTCCTTCTTCTCCTCCTCCTCCTCCTCCTCTTCCCCCTCCCCCTCCCCCTCCCCCTCCTCCTCCTTCCTCCTTCTTCTGCTTCTCCTTTCTGCTTCTCCTTTTCCTTCTTTTGAGACAGTGTCTTGCTTCTGTTGCTCAGACTGGAGTGCAGTGGTGCAATCATAGCTCACTGAGCTGGGCGCGGTGGTTCACGCCTGTAATCCCAGCTCTTTGGGAGGCTGAGGTGGGTGGATCACTCGAGGCCAGGAGTATGAGACCAGCCTGGCCAACATGATGAAACCCCGTCTCCACTAAAAATACAAAAATTAGCCAGGCATAGTGGCACACACCTGTAATCCCAGCTAATCCCAGCTACTTGGGAGGTTGAGGCAGGAGAATCACTTGAACCTGGAGGCAGCGGTTGCTGTGAGCCATGATCGCACCGCTGCACTCCAGCCCTGGGTGACAGTGAGACTCCATCTCAAAAATAAAAAATAAAAAATAAAAATCATAGCTTTCTGTAACTTTAAACTTTTGGGCTCAAGGGTTCTTCCCACCTCAGCTTCCCTAAACACTGGGATTACAGATGCGAGCTGCACCTGGTCTCTTCTTATAAGGACATCAGTCCTGTCAGATTAAAGCCCCATGACCTTGTTTAACCTTTATTCCTTATAGGCACTATCTGCAAATACAATAATGATTGGGGTGAAGACTTCAACATATGAATTTGTGGGGAAAGGGGATACATTTCAGTTCATAACCAGTACCTCTGTGTGAAGGGCTCTTATAAGGCTACAGTCGAGGTGTTTGCAGGGACTGCAGTATCACTGAAGGCCCTGAAGCTCATTCATGTGGTTGTTGGTAGGATTCCATTCCTCATGCTCTGTTGGACTGACGACTGCAGTGCTCACCAGCTGTTGGCTGGAGGCCTCCCTTGCCTTCCTTGCTACATGGTTCTCTCCATAGGGCATCTCCCATGGTAGCAGGCTTCCATCACAGTGAGCAAATGAGAAAGCAAGAGAGGGCACACCAGAGGGAAGCCACAGTCTCTTTGTAACCTAACCTCAGAAGGGATATCCCATCACTTTCACTATATACTATTGGTTAAAAGCAAGTCACCAGGTCCAGGCCACACTCAAGGGGAGAGGATTAGATGACAGCATGAATAGTAATACAGCCTATCATAGTTTACCCTTTGGGTCAGTTCCTTTCCTTTCCCATATGCAGAACACACATTTTTAAGGAAAACAACCCCAAAGTTCCATCTCATCAATATTTTTAGCACAGAGCTCATGAGCTAAGAATGATTCACAAGGGTCTCTCTATAGATACAGGTATAGCACCCTTTGATCTAAATACCTTTGAACTAAAAAGGTAAGTTATCTGGTCCTTGCCTCTGTAAATAATATATATCATGGTAGAACAAGGAAAGGATAACTGCAATAGATAGTCCCATTCTTAAAGAAGGATAACATATGAAAGGATTCATAGCAATCCTGAAATGCAGCTACAGAAGACTGGGGCCCAGTGATCATTTTGTCTCCAACAATCACATTCTCTTTTAGACCATGCCAGTGATTCCCTTGACAATGTCAACTTCTCAAAATTATCCCAAATTATGTATTTGATTCTAAGCAGTGCTATGTGCCACAATTATTTAGAGACATGTTTTTTTCTCTCTCACTGTAGATATTTTGAGCCTATCAGGCTTCCTTAGAAAAAGCCAAACCCTACGTCTTCCTTCCTTGAGATGTTTTTCCAACTCAAAGTATTGGCTGGGTACCACCTTGTTCCATTCAGAGATCCTAACAATGGTGTGACAACCATACTTTTGACTGGTCCTTACCAATAGGCATAGTTTTCAGCATCATTTATTGCTCAAAGGTCTTCTCAGTTTTTTCTTTACTAGTTGAAGATGTGAATCAGTTATTCCTTCCAACTGTGCAAATCCCTGAGTTCTGAGACTCTCTCTGAATTCTTTTATATTCCTGCTTGCAAACCAGCCAAATATTTTCTGAGCTCCTCTATCTCTTCTAGTACTTTGGCAAATGTGGCCTATAGTAATAAACTCATTCTAATAGCATTCATTTTCTACCTCTTTGCATACAGTACAAACTTATTAAGTATATAATATGCCCTTTAATCTATTCCAGGCTATAGTTTTACAACTTTTTCCCACTGCATCACATGGATTGCCATCTTTTCAGGTCTTCCACAACAATTTCATGCTGTCAGACTAGAATGCCACATAATATAGAATGTGTTGCTGTTGTTACGGCAACATCCTACTCCTGGAACCAATTTTTGTATCTACCAAACATTCAAGGAAGAAATTACAGTTACACAAAATCTTCCGGAGAACAGAAAAAGTGGGAATGATTCCCAAGTTCTTTTATGAAGTTGGTATAACCTTTATATAATCTTAACACCAAAACCCAAGGACTTTACAAGAAAGAAGTATTACAAGCATATTACCATAAATATAGATGCATAAATCCTACCAAAAATTAGAACACCAAACTCAGTAGTATATAAAAAAGATCATATATCACCAGCACGTTGGATTTATGTAAATTTTGTTTGACATTACAAAATCAATGTACTTCTCATTATGAACAAAAGAAAAAAAGAGAGAAGATTATATGATAATCTCAGTATATAAAAAAAGTTTTCTTTTTGTTTGTTTGGAAAGGGTCTTGCTCTGTTGCCCAGGCTGGAGTGCAGTAGCTTGATCTTAGCTCATTGTGGCCTTAACCTCCCAGACTCATGCAAGCCTCCCACCTCAGCCTCAGCTGGGACCACAGGCACGTACCACCATGCCTTGGCCTCCCAAAGTGCTGGGATTACAGGTATGAGCCCCCCAGCTGGCCCAAAAAGTGTTTCTGATAAACCTCAATACCCGTTCATGACAAAAAGATCTCAGCAAACCAGGACTAGAAGGGAATTTCCTAATCTGAATAAGGGCAAATACAATAACCTATAGCAGACATGACACTAATGGTAAAATGATAAAACTTTCTCTCTGTTCACTGCCACTGTCTTTATTTAACATTATTCTGGAGGGTCTTTCCAATGTGATAAACCAATAAAATAAAAAAAATAAAATGTTTAATCATTTAAAAGGAAAAAATAGGCCAGGCGCGGTGGCTCACGCCTGTAATCCCAGCACTTTGGGAGGCCAAGGCAGTGGATCACTTGAGGCCAGGAGTTTGAGACCAGCCTGGCCAACATAGCAAAACACCATCTCTACTAAAAATACAAAAAGTAGCTGGGCGTGGTGGTGCATGCCTGTAGTCCAGCTACTCGGGAGGCTGAGGCAGGAGAATTGCTTTAACCTGGGAGGCAGAGGTTGCAGTGAATTGAGATTGCACCACTGCACTCCAGCCTGTGTGATGAGGTGAGACACTGTCTCAAAAAAAAAAAAAAGAAAGGAAAAAATTAAATTGTCGTTATGTATTACAAACATAATTATTCATAATTATATGTAGAAAATATTAAAGAATCTACAGATAAATTCACAAGCTTGGCAAGGTTGCTGCACACTAGGCTTACATACAGAAATCAATTGTTTTTCTGTATGCTAACAACATTTAATAAGCAACAACATATCATTTATAACAGCATTTAAAAATCCAATATAGGCAGAGGCAGGAGGATTGCTTGAGTCTGAGTGTTTGAGACTAGCCTGTGCAACATAGCAAGACCATGTGTCTACACAATTTTTTAAAGAAAATTAGCCAGGAATGGTGGTGCATGCCTGTAGTCCCACCTACTCTGGAGGCTAAGATGGGAGGATCGCTTGAGTCCTGGGAGGTTGAAGTTTTACTGAGCTGTTATCTTATCCCTGCACTCCAGCCTGGGCAACTGAATGAGACCCTGTCTCCAAAACAAAAACAAAAACAAAATCCAATATAAATCAAGGTGGGACAAGTATTCCACATAGAATACTAAAAATTTTATCCAGACAAAATTTTTCAAGACCTAAAGAAGAGTATACATCAGTGAAGATATTGATTCTTCTAAATTAATCTATTACTCAATACAGTCTCATGAAAACCCAGCAAGTATGGGGGGTGTGTGTGTGACAAACTGATTATAAAATGTGTATGAAAATGCAAAGGGTCAAGACTAGCAAAGACAACTTTAAAAAGAACAAAGTGGTTGGACTTACTCTACTTGATATCAGGACTTATTATAAAGCTAGTGTAAATAACAGCATGAGATATTGGCGCAAGAATAAACAAATAAACCAATGGAACAGAGCAATTATTCCAGAAACAGACCCACATACATATGGACACTTGACCTATGACAAGGATGGCACTGCAGAGCAGTGGGATAGGATGGCTCCAGTCAGTAACACACGTGGTAGAACAACTGCCCAGCTGGACCCAGCTCACCCTCAGAACTATGAGAAATAATAAATGATTATTGTTTGAAACCACTAAATTTTGGGATGGTTTGATATCCAGCAATAACAAAAAAAATTGGTACCTGGCAGTAGAGTATTGCTATAATATAACTTAAAACATATGATACTGGCGTTGGGACTGGGAAGCAAGTGAAAATTAAAAGGGTGTGAAGGAGATGGTGTAGTGGAGTGTAGAGAAAGGCTAGTCAGAAGATGACTGGCATTATGTAGCAGTGGAAAGTTTAGTAACACTGTTACCTGCACTAATGTGGAGGATAGAAAATGTGTCAATGAATTTATAGACCTGGCTAAAGAAATTCTGAGCAGGATGTGGAAAGTGCTGATTGGCTCCTTTAGCTGTCCAAGGTGAGAGATATGAATTAACCTAAAAAATCTGTTTAGTCTTGGGGCAAATTTTAATGATAAAGAACATCTAGGCCGGGTCCAGTGGCTCATGCCTATAATCCTAGCACTTTGGGAGGCTCAGACAGGCAAATTGCTTGAGCTCAGGAGTTTGAGACAAGCTTGGGCAACATGGCAAAACCCTGTCTCTAAAAAAAAATAAATACAACCATTAGTAGGGTAAAAGAAAGCAAAAATTACCCCTGGGACAGCAAGACCAACCCTTCTTCTCTCTCTTTCTCCTCAGCCTACTCAACATGAAGATGATGGGGATGAAGACCTTTGTGATGATCCACTTCCACTTAATGAACAGTGAATATATTCTCTCTTCCTTATGACTTTCTTAATAACATTTTCTTTTCTCTAGTTTACTTCATTGAGAGAATACAGTATATAATATGCATAACATACATTATACGTTAATCGGCTGCGTTATCAGTAAGGCTTCCAGTCAACAGTAGGCTATTACTAGTTAAGTTTTGGGGGAGTCAAAAGTTACGCATGGCCAGGTGCAGTGGCTCACGACTGTAATCCCAGCACTTTGGGAGGCTGAGGTGGGCAGATCACCTGAGGTTAGGAGTTTGAGACCAGCCTGGCCAACATGGCAAAACCCCATCTCTACTAAAAATATAAAAATTAGCTGGGCGTGGTGGTGGGCACCTGTAATCCTAGCTACTCGAGAGGCCAAGACAGGAGAATCGCTTGAACCCAGGAGGTGGAGGTGGCAGTGAATTGAGATTTCACCACTGCACTCTAGCCTGGGGGACAGAGCGTGGCTCCATCTCAAAAAAAAAAAAAAAAAAAAAAGCGTGAATTTTCAGCTGCACAGGGGATATGTGCCTCTAACTCCCACATTGGTCAAGAGTCAACTATAAAAGAGTTTTAAAGAATCTTAAAGTCTTTGTCCCATAGCACCCCAATCCATAGCCCAAAGCAGAAAAGGACCTATCTCAAAGAGACTTGTGGATATAGCTTTTGTCTAATAGAATAAATTACAATTACATATATACAAAGCCCACAGAATTGTCAAGAGGCTTGCTCTCATGAAAGCATGGCCAGCTTGAAATAAGAAGGATCAGGAAATTTTGAAATAAAAAGTCTAAGCCACCATTTTAAGCCACCATTTTAAGCTGGGTGTCTAGGGAAACACATAACGTGTCTTTTGAGCTCACAGATCTCCAGATTGAGAGGAGTGATGAACAAGGAGCCTCATTTGCAACTGGACCTGATGGAGATCACAAGAGACTGGGCTTCAAGCTTCATACCATAATTGGAAGACACTATGGTGGTGTCTTGGTGTGAAATAAATATATTTTGTGTGCTGCAAGTAAGAATTGTGGCCAGAAGGAGGAACATGGTATATTGTCTGTGCCCATGGCCAGGAACAATTGCTCCCATCCCTGTACCCACATACCAGTTCTCTATCAAAAGGTGGAGTCTATTCTTCTCCCTCTCCTTGAATCAATCTGCACTAGCACTGGCTTCTTTTAACCAATGGATATTGTGGAAGTGATGATGTGTGACTTCTGGGCATGGACCTTAAGAAGACTTGCAGCTTCTATTTTTGCATTCTTGGAATCCAGCTGCCATGTAAATAAGCCTGGGCTGGGATACTGGATGACAGAAGACAAAATTAGGAACAGTGGATGATGTCAGAGAAGAAGATTTTGGCTCAATCTAAGTGGGAAGAAAATCACTCCACAGCTCTAGCTGTCTCCAGAGATTATGTCCATTACTGGAGTTGGTAAAACTCAAGGTGGACAACCACTTGTCAGTGATTTTCTAGCTGGGATTCAAGCATCACAAACTTCTAAGTTTCTAAGCAACCCTCTGTTGCTATAAATTCCAAGAAGAGAGAGTACAACGTGGCTTGGTGTAGCTGAAGAAACTTTATTGAAGAGTCAAAATAATTCTAGAATAAGACATTTGCAGTGCCTCTGCTCTTATTACATTTCATGAAAAGAAGCACATTTTTTTCAATGAATATATTAGGCAGGCATCATATTAGGAACAATTTTAGAAATGTTACAGACGAGCAGCATGGCAGAGAGAGCACTAGATTTGGATCTCTGCTCTGATTCCCCAAAATTAAGGCTTTACAAGTGATTTACTATTTGGGCCTCAGTTTCCTCATGTGTAAAGCAAGACAGTGATGTGTCTTGGTAAACTATATTATAATGTGTTGTTCAGATAAAAACCTCTTGGCAATGTGGGAAATTAAATACCTCCTTCTGAATCAACACTAAATGAAAACAAATTCTTAGTTTCATAAGATGCCCAGCTGTTGTTACATGAAATCCTTCCAAGAGCCAACATATGGGATTTTTATTTAGCAAGTTCTCAAAATTGTTATTACACTCTGTGTTAAGGGATTAGAGTTATATAATGAGCTGAACATTACAGAAAGAATAGTCGCTGTCTCTGCTGGTGGGCTTAAATATGTGAGCATAGTATAGTATATTGTGTGTGTGTGTGTACATGCATATATGTACAACTTTGGACAGGATTATTTTCCTTTTCTCTTTCCTTTAGTTTTTTTACAGTTGGGATTTCACTGTATTGTTTAGACTGGAGTGCTTTGGCACAATCATGGCTTACTGCAGCCTCAAATTTCTGCCTCAAGGGATTCTCTGGCCTCAGCCTCCCGGGTAGCTGGGGCTACAGGCATGACAACTGCTCCTGGCTCAGGATTATTATCATTATTATTTATTTATTTATTTTGAGACAGAGTCTCTCTGTGTTGCCCAGGCTGGAGTACAGTGGTACAATCTCGCCTCACTGTAAGGTCCGCCTTCTGGGTTCAAGCGATTTTCCTGCCTCAGCTTCCTGAGTAGCTGGGATTACAGATGCACACCACCATGCCTGGCTAATTTTTGTATTTTCAGTAGAGATGGGGTTTCACCATGTTGGCCAGGCTGGTCTCCAGCTCCTGGCCTCAAGTGATCCACCCACCTCGGCCTCCCAAAGTGCTGGGATTACAGGTGTGAGCCACCGTGCACTGCCTGCCTCAGATTATTTTGATTATGTGAAGATACTAATTTTGTTGACTAGCTAGTCAACCCAGGGAGAAATGGCAGGCTGACAATTACTACTTCTTTAATGGAATAATTTCTTTTCTTATTCTAGCATTTTACATTGCTCCAAATAGTAGTGCCATAAGATATTAATAACTATTTCCCCAGAAAACAGGATCTGTGATTAAATGATTGAGATATTAAACTTATTTCTTTTTTGTAGGATGTTTTGGATGTTTTAATATGCTTAATGTTCACACTGAATCTCCAAGAGGGGAAAATAATATCCAGCATTTTCCTTTGTTCATTGTTATATGGAGACTATCATAGTGTGTATTGATTATCTAATGGGGTTATCATACTGTTTATTTAATGCTGCGTAACAAATTGTCCCAAAACTCGGTGGCTTAAAATAACAAACACTTATTATCTCACGGTTTCCATGAGTGATGAGTGTAGACATAGTTTAGCTGGGTCCCCCAGCTTAGGGTCTCTCACCATCCAATTGTCAGCTGAGGATGCCACAGCTGGACTGGGGAAGAATTAACTTCCAAGCTCACATAAGTGGTTGTTGGTGGGATACAGTTCCTCCTAAACTGTTGGAATGAGAGACTCAGTTATTCGCTGGTTGTTGGCCAGAGGCTCCCCTCCCATGTGGGCCTCTTTATAGTTTAGCTCACAAAATGGCAGCTCACTTCCACCCAAGTGAGCGAGCAAGAGAGTAAGAGCGGGCAGGCAAGATGGAAGCCAGAGCCCTTGCGTGGCGTAACCTCAGAAGTGACAAGTAACACACCATCACTTTTTGATTCATCAGAACAGGGGTTTAGCAACCACAGTCAGCAGTCCACATCTGGCCCACCACCAGATTTTATAAAGTGTAACTGGGATACAGACAATCTCATTTATTTATGTATTGTCTGTGGTTGCTTTTCTTTAGTAAATTTCACTTATGAGTCTCTTGTTTTCTTATTGTTTCCATATTTATTCAGTATTTTTCTTCATCTACTTACTGGATAACTTTTTTTTTCTTTTTTAAGACGGAGTCTCGCTCTGTCACCCAGGCTGGAGTGCAGTGGCATATCTTGGCTCACTGCAACCTCCACCTCCCTGGTTCAAGCAATTCCCCTGCCTCAGCCTCCCGAGTAGCTAGGATTACAGGTGCCTGCCACCGTGCCTGGCTAATGTTTTTTGTATTTTTAGTAGAGACAGGGTTTCACCATGTTGGCCAGACTGGTCTCAAACTCCTGACCTCAGGCAGTCTGCCCACTTCAGCTTCCCAAAGTGCTGGGATTACAGATGTGAGCCACCACACCTGGCCTCTGTGGCTGCCTTTTTGGCTACAATGAAATTAAGTAATCGGGAGAAAGACCATATGCCTCAGAAAGCAAAAAATATTTATTACCTGGGCCTTTACTGAAAACGTTTGTCAACTCCTGCATTATAGGCATCTAGCCCACATCTAAGGGAAGGGGATTCACATAAGGCATAAAGACCAGGAAGCTGAGGTCATTGGGAGCCATTTTAGAAGCTTCCTCCCCATAGTGTCTGCCATAGAATAGGTATTTGGCAAGTATTTGCTGAAAGAATAAATGGATAATTGTTCTATAATTGCAGTTCAAACCATAACTGCTATGGTTTGAATGTGTCACCTCCAAATATCAGGTTTTGAACCTTAATGGCCAATGTAATGACATTAAAAGGGTGGGCCTTTACGAGCTAGGTCATGAGGGCTCCTTCCCTTGTGAGCTGGAATTCAGATCCTTATAAGGCTTCACACAGCGTTCACCTCACTTGCCCTTCCACCTTCTGCCATGTGAGGGCAGACATTCCTCCCCTGCGGAGAATGCAACAACAAGGCATCCTCTTGGAAGCAGAGAGCAGCCCTCACCAGCCAACCAGACCTGACAGCACCTTGACCTTGGATTTAGCAGCCTCCAGAACTGTGAGAAATACATTCCTATTGCTTATAAATTACCCAGTCTCAGGTTTTATTATAGCAGCAGAAACAGAGACATGCATCTGCTAATTTTCCAAATTCAGGGGATAAAAAAGCAAGTTATTAGTAAGAAAAAAACAAATTCCTTCACTATTAGGATTTGACAACTGTGTCACAACTGTGACAATTTATCAAGTCTGTGATCTTACTAGCAATTTCCATCATTATGTTTAACAAGTCATATGGTAAAATAAGCTCAGAATTGAATTAAATATAGATTTGACAGATTATTCTTCCATGACATCAGCAAATTAGAAAAAATGGAAGCATTTTAAGGGACTCATTTGAGGTGAGAATTCATTCTGGGGCAAGAATACTTATTGTGCATTCTGTTTACAATACAGCAGTCACCAGTATCTTCTATATACAAGGGAGGTTCAAAACCTTAGTGTATAAAACCAAACTCTCAACCATTTTTTCATCCTTTTTGTGTGTCTTTTCTACAGAAGTGAAAATACTGTGCCATGAAGTTCTTTCTTGATTTTTTTTTTTTTTTTTTTTTGAGACAAGAGTCTCGCTCTGTCACCCAGGTTGGAGTGCAGTGGCGTGATCTCGGCTCACTGCAAGTTCCGCCTCCCGGGTTCACACCATTCTCCTGCCTCAGCCTCCCAAGTAGATGGGATTACAGGGACCCACCACCACGCCTGGCTAATTTTTTGTATTTTTAGTAGAGACGGGGTTTCACTGTGTTAGCCAGGATGGTCTCGATCTCCTGACCTCATGATCTGCTGGCCTCGGCCTCCAAGGGATCACAAGCGTGAGCCACTGCACCCAGCCTCCTTGATCATTTAAGAATGATCTTTTTCTTCTACAAAGTGGCATGTCTCTACTGGAAAAGTGAATGTTGTGGCTGCCATCTCACAGCCCAGCTTTTGACTTCGAATTGAAACTCCAGTGTGGGTGATGCAAAACTGGAGGCCCCTTTGTTACGTCACTCTGTAAAGCAAGGGCCTAAATGATTCTAAAGTCTGTTGCAAGAAGGGAATACAACAGAAGACCCCAATCTGTGTCTTTCCTCATTTGTAACTGGATCCAACAAACGTGCTAAGTAACAAGATCAAAATGAGGAGGGGGATGTGTAGTAAATATTGTATTTAACATCTTAATTTTTGTTTGAGTGTCTACACTGACTGGCACAGCACTAGAAAATCTCTTCCCCCGTACACTGGCTCATTGAATCCTCAGATTCACACTGGGAGTTAGATTATAGAAGAGAAGAACATGGTAGAGAAAATCATCCAGTCGGCATGCAGTGGCTCACACTTGTAATCCAGGCATTTTGGGAGGCCAAAGTGGGTGGATTGTTTGAGCTCAGGAGTTCCAGATCAGCCTGGCCAATATGGCAAAGCCCCATCTCTACAAAAATTAACCAGGTGTGGTGGAATTCGCCTGTAGTCCTAGCTAGTTGGGAGGCTGGAGTGGGAGGACTGCTTGAGCCCAGGAGGCAGAGGTTACAGTGAACCAAGGTCCAAGATTGTGCCACTGCACTCCAGCCTGGGCAATACAGTGAGACCCTGACTCAGAAAAAATAAAAGAAAATCAGAAAATCATCCAAGGTTACACAGGTGGTAATTGGCTATCAAGTTTCAAAATTATACTAGATTTTTGTTCTGAAGTGTAAGTTTAACTTGAATATAAAATGGTATTAAAAGAAAAACTTCAGCTGAATTAAATTTAAAGGTGTTTTTTTTTTTTTTTTTTTTTTTTTTGAGACGGAGTCTCATGCTCTTGCCCAGGCTGGAGTGCAGTGGCGCGATCTCGGCTCACTGCAAGCTCCACCTCCTGGGTTCCTGCCATTCTCCTGCCTCAGCCTCCTGAGTAGCTGGGACTACAGGCGCCCGCCACTGCGCCCGGCTAATTTTTTGTATTTTTAGTAGAGACGGGGTTTCACTGTGGTCTCGATCTCCTGACCTTGTGATCCGCCCGCCTCGGCCTCCCAAAGTGCTGGGATTACAGGCTTGAGCCACCGTGCCCGGCCCAAAGGTGTTTAATTGAGCAATGAACGATTCGCAAACCAGGCAGCTCCCAGAATCACAGCAGATTCAGAGAGACTCCAGCGGTGCCTTGCGGTCAGAACAAATTTATAGACAAAAAAGTGAAGTGATATACAGAAATCAGAAATGAGGTACAGGAACAGCCGGATTGGTTATAGCTCAGCAGTTGCCTTATTTGAACACAGTTTGAACACTCAGCCGTGTATGAGTGGTTGAAGTATGGCTCCTGGGATTGGCCAAGACTCAGCGATTGTTACAAGCACGTACTCCTAAGTTAGGTTTTCATTCCTGTCTACCTATTAAATTAGGTGGCAATTCATCCACAAGGATTCAAATATAAAAGTACAGAGTCCATCTCAGGCCATATTTAGTTTGCTTTAACAACTGCTACGGATGTATTTGGAAATACATTTCTATGTCGTGGCTGACTATCCTTTACAACAGGTATATTGATGAGGAACTCAGAAATTGACATTGGCACTTCTATGCTTAGTCAAAAGAAGGATGGGGCTTTTTGTGTGACAACCTGTGATATGGTAGAATAATAAAAAATATATATATTGGTCTTCGTCCCTGGTTCCTGACATAGAGCTCCTAAAACTCTTGTCGATATGGATGCTAGGATAATCTTTTGTTCTAATATTTGGTTTTTGACCCCAGTTCCTGACACAGAGCTCCAAAATCCCTTGGAATTTCCTGGGTGATAGGAACATCTTTTGTTCAGATGAAGTGAATCTTGGTGAACCCCTAGATAGCTTTAGGATGAGGGCTGGTTACCAGGGAAACCAACCATGTGATTATGCAGCTGGAACTTTCAGCTCCATCCTGTGATCTCTGGGGAGGGGAAAAGGGCTCAAGTTGAGTGATGACCAAATGGCCAATGATATCATCAATTGTGCCTATGAATGAATCCTCCATTAAAATCAAGATTCAGGGATGTTTGAGATAGCTGAACATATGGAGGGGCTGAGAAGGCATGGAAGTTCCACACCCTTGCCCACATACCTTTCTCTGGGCATCTCTTCCATCTGGCTATTCATCTGTGTCCTTTGTAATATCCTCTATAGTAAATGGGCAAACATAAGTAAGTA
Source organism: Macaca mulatta (assembly GCF_049350105.2). Taxonomy (NCBI): domain Eukaryota; kingdom Metazoa; phylum Chordata; class Mammalia; order Primates; family Cercopithecidae; genus Macaca; species Macaca mulatta. Next base: position 43,897,864 of record NC_133409.1, on the reverse strand, counting down.
AAGTGTTTCCTTGAATTCCGTGAGTCACTCTAGCAAAGTAATCAAACCGGAGGAGGGGCTTGTGGGAACCCAGATTTGTAACTGGTTGGTTAATCATAAACAACATATAGTCACAACCTGGGACTTGTGATTGGCATTTGAAGTGGGGGACAGTCTTTTGGGACTGAGCCCTTAACCTGTGGGATGTGACACTAACTCCAGGTAAACAGTGACAGAGCTGGGTTAAATTATAGGACATAGAGTTGGTGGCCACTGGAGAATTAGTTGTCGGTGGGAAGAAATTCCCACACATTTTGGTGACACGAGGTGAAGGGCAGTATGGAGTGTGTGAGAGTAAAGAGAAAAGAGAGATTTTGTTGTTTTTTTTTTCCCCTCTCAGAAAAATCAAAGCCCAATTAAAAGATGAAACGGCTGAACAATTGCCAGCCCATATAGAGAGCTAAATCCTCACTGGGATCACACATGATGTCAATTAACTGTGTTTCCACAGGTGATCCGTTACACAGGTGGAGAAATGCAAGTTAGTCTGGTCCTTCTCCACTACAGTAGACAGAGTGGCTTAGAAATTAAAACATTGCTCCTTGGCAGAGGTATGTACCTACATTCGCGTACTTCTGCAATTCACACATACAAATTGTGCAATGATTCCTTTATTTGATTATCAAAAATTTACTTCCTTAAATATGCCTCCAAAAAGGTTATCTGGTTCTAAAGATTGCACAAAAAAAACGGGAGTAGAAGAAAAGTGTGATTGGTGAAAAAGCAGAAATGAAAGACAATTCCAGTTGAGTTAAATGTTCCACATTTAGGGCATGTAAAGATACATGCCAGTATATAATTTTTATTAAGTACACACTAAGCAATGAATAATGAAAATAATGGCGTGTTTTGAGGAAACTTGGGCTATTGATAGTACAGGTGGTGACAGAAAATACCATACTTGTGCTGGTATTTTGAAATGGTAGATGTGCTCACTGATTTATAAGTTTAAAGCTATAAAATTAAAGCACGCTGTAACAAACAAGATGCAACTGTTGCTATAAAACTTCCAAGTCCTTAACCCTTCTTCCTCCCACTGAAATAATTGTTTTTAGAGCATGATTTTTGAGGTTTCTGTGGAGCACAAATGTCAGTTCCTGCAGAACAGACTGTAGCGGGCTTGCATACAATTGCATGGGTTGCAGTGAACTTTAATACTGATGATGTCAGGATATTCTGTTCTGATACATATGCAAAGTTTATTAATAAGCACAGCATCGGTATTTTTAAATCGGTAAATATTTTAAAGTACCACTGTTTTATTTGTCCTGTTCGTCAAATCTTAGCATATTAACTCTGAGAGCTATCCTTATAACCACGACCTGTATTCACAGTAGATTTTTTGTATTTCTCCTTCATTCCCCCAACCCAGCCCCCACCCTACTGCCTACATTTTTGGACCCCATAGGAGGAAAGGGGGCAAGAACTGTCAGAAGGAAGAAGGCCTATGAAAATCAGCGTTTTCCAAAGTGCTCAAGAACTTTACTTCGATCCCAAATCAGTTCTCTGGAGGAGGTAAGAGTTTATTTGCGATGGACCCATGCAAACCCTACCCTACGCGCGGATTCTGTTCCTCCCCAGAGCCTCCTGAGAGTCTTGGTTAATTCCAAAGCTGCTAAGGGACTCCAGGGTCCCGGAGGGAGGGCCCTGCGCCCCTCAGCGCTGCTTAGGGTCTTCCTGGGCGGCTGCACTGGGAAACTAAGCCGGCCCAGGCGATGTGCCCCGGGCGGCCCCAAGAAAAAGAGGAGCGGCTCAGAAGCCACGGGCTTTACCTCTGGGAAGTGGCCATGAGGCCCGGCATGGTGGCGGCTGTGTCCTCTTGAAACCGTGCAGTGAAAATCGAGTGCGCCCTCTCCGGCCCGCAGCTCTGGAGAGGGGTGGGGCAGGGACAGGGTCATCTCCATAGGGACCCAACAACACTGAGCCGCCACCCCGCCCCAGCGGCCGACCTGGACCTCCCCAGCTGCAGTGTGCAGAGCCGCCCGCCCTTCTCTCCGCAGTCGCAGCGCAAGGCCAGCTAGGTTCGGGTCCCGGCTCCTTTCCCCGTCCCCAGGGAGCTTGCCGTGGGAAAAAGCTTTCGTGGGGTCCCGTGGGTCGCGGCACGTCTCGGAAACCCTACGAGGTGTCCAGCAGAGGTGCTAGACCCAAGGCCGTGGGACCCCAAGAAGAGACTCGGACACTGAAGCCAATGTTTGCTTGATTTCAAACAAAGCCAGCGATGTTAATTAAGGCTGTGTGATGAGGAAAGTGGAGTTTCTTATTTTTTGTTATGTTCATCTTCAGCAGATTCTCAGAAAATGTTAATATTTACTGCAGAATTACCAAGTTCAGCATTATACAGGAGGTACAAAAACAAAATCGCAAAAACAAAACCAAAAAACCCTTCCTCATTAGTTTCTGGTCAAAATGTCTTTTAAGTATTTATTGTGAAGCCTGTTTTTTTTTTCTTTTGTATGTAATAGTTATGGCCATGAAAAGATGCTCACAATACATTACGTATAAAAAGCAGCTTAGAAAACCACCAGAATGGTACGATCTATTTTTTTTTTGCAACATGTTTAAGAAATCTGGGAGTATGTACACAAATAGGTTAAATGGTTTGCTCTGGTAGTTTTAAAAATCATCTGTAATTCGATTTTTTCTACAATGAATAAGCAACATCTATGTAATAAAAAAAATTTCATTCTAGTTAAGTTTCTTATGAGAGATGGGATCTTGCTATGCTGCCTAGGCTGGAGTGCACTATAGCCTAGGCAGCATAGCAACATCATTGTGCACTATATTTTTATTTTTATTTCAAATACATTTTTCTTTTTCATCTGTATGCCAGTAAAATCATCATCATGCACTATAGCCTAGAACTCCTAGGCTCAAGCAATCCTCCTGCCTCAGCCGCCAGAATAGCTGAAAGTACTGGTGCCTGTCCCCAAACCAGGCCCTAAATTTTATTCTAATACAGGCACCGCATTTTTTCCTGTTGCCTTGGATATGTGTTTAAGGAGTGTGAAAGGATACAAATTAGATAAGCTAATATTTCACTACCTGGGACCCATCTGGGGCCCTGTGACACAAAGGGCAAATGAACCAAGTGAATAAACAAGGTCAATCCACTGCTCTGTCACAACCCACAGGAACCAGCTTTTTGCTTTACTCTATCTCAGGACCAATCCAAGAAAAATTTCACATGACAAAGTATCCTTTCGCCCTGTCAGACCGTAGAGTACTACTTTTTCCCCTTAAATCCCTATTCTCACAACCCAAATGAAGTTTCCTCTGTGACGCTGTAATTTTTAAAAGGGGTATTAAAAAGACCAATTAAATAAACTGATCAAAATACTCTGAATTCAGAAAGCCAAAAATTATTAAAATCAAAATTTGAAAAATATTAAGTCTGTCTCCTCCCCTCCCCCAATTAGGTGCTTATTTCTGTGGCCTGGAAACAAGGAGACAGAAGCATGAGCATCTTCTGCAACACAAAGGTAACCGAGCTATAAATAAGCAAAATGTGTTCTATCCATACCATGGAGTATGATTCAGCCAAAAAAAGAAATGAACTACATGCAATCACATGGATGAAGCTTAAATCCTTGAAAACATCATGCTAAGTAAATGAAACCAGTCACAAGAGGCCACGTATTGTATGATTCCATTTATATAAAATGTTTAGAATAGAAAATCCAGAGAGCTGGAAAGGAGGTTAGTGGCTGCCAAACGCTGAGGGGCTTGGGGGACAAGGAGTGACTGTTAATGGGATTCTTTTTAGGGTGATGAAAATGTTCTAGAATTAGATAGATCACAGTGATAGGTATATAACTCTATGAATCTACTAACAATCACTGAATTGTACACTTTAAAGGGGTATATTTTATGACATGAATTATTGTTTCAATAAAGCTGTTTTTAAAAGGTGATGAAATGAATGTTTACTGAGCATTGCTGGTGTCAGCTATTGTGATAGACATCTCTCGCTCTCTTTTTTTTTGAGACAGAGTGTTGCTCTGTTGCCCAGGCTAGAGTGCAGTAGCGCAATTTCGACTCACTGCAACCTCTGCCTCCTGGGTTCAAGCAAGTCTTGTGTCTCAGGCTCCCTGGTAGCTGGGATTACAGGAGCCTACCACCACGTCCAGCTAATTTGTGTGTAGGTGTTTTTAGTAGAGGTGGGGTTTCACCATGTTGGCCAGGCTGGGTCTTGAACCCCTGACCTCAAGTGATCCACCTGCCACAGCCTCCCAAAGTGTTGGTATTACAGGCGTGAGCCACCGTGCCCGGCCTGTGCTAAGCATCCTATACACCTTTTTCACTTACTCCCCATATAACCACTACCAACTTGGTTACTGACCTCATTTTCTAGATTACAAAAAAAAAAAAAAACCCAACCTGAGTAAACGTGCATGAACACAAAGCTAAGCGGGGGCATAACGGGGATTCAAATTAAGGTCTAAGTAACTTTAAAGCTCACATTCTTTCATCACACCAGTATTTAAATGTACACAAGGTACAGAATTTGCAAGGAAGTTCTAGAACCTCAAATTTTATAAACAGTTTACTTGTAAGGACTGAACCCTTGTATCGCCCAGATTGAAGACTACATGGGTTTCTTCAAAACAGACAACAGAGATTAATTTAAAACAACTACTTTATTAAAAAATAGCAAATCTCACAAATACTTATTTAATTTCTTATCACTGGCCATTGGAAAACACACCAACGTGTATACGGATTGTCTAACGTAAACTGAAGCTGGGCTGCCACAAGACGCCTGTGCATCATCAGCTTGCGATCAACACTGGAATAAGTTTGGTGAGCTTGGGAAAGAGAAATCCCTCAACCCCGTCAAGAACATTAGCACAATGCATTTCAAGTATAATCCCATAAGGCAACAATATGAAGCATAGCAGCACAATCTCTGCATCACATTTCCTGATTAAGCCTTCAACAAGGCCTAGGCCTCCAGTTATGGCGAATTACGGCGAGTCACATTTACTAAAAGCAGAATGTGAAAACGATCATTGCACTTGCACTTTAATTACTTTAATTCCTTGTTGTGGAAGATGATTCTGCTACTGGATTTGGCTGGAAAAGTAAAGACTGCTGCTTCTCTTCAAACCACAGAGAGCAAACTACATTCATTTTAGCTAGCAGAAGTATTTGGAACATCTTGTGCATCTGCCAAATGGAGTTTTTGTCTGAATTCATCAGTTAAGAAGATTTTCATTCTATAAGGGGTACTTCTTTTACATTTCTGAAAATTACATTCAGGAGCAAAGAGAAAGAGGTGTTTAAAAAAGAGATATGCTCAAAGGAAAAGCTCTTGTGTTGCTACTGAGACACTCAGATGGGGTAAGACAACTTTTAAACGTAGTAAATTATAGACAGAATTTGAAGACTTTTTTTTTTTTTTTTAATTTTAGAGATAAGGACTCACTTTGTTGCTCTGGCCGGAATGCAGTAGTACGATCATACTTCACTGCAGCCTCAAACTCCTGGGCTCAAGCAACCTTCCCACCTCAGCCTCCCAAAGGCACATGCCAACACACCTGGCTAATTATTCTTTGTTAGAGATGGGGGAGGAGTCTTGCTATGTTGCCCAGGCTGGTCTTGAACTCCTGGCCTGAAGCAACCTTCCTGCCTCGACCTCCCAAAGTGCTGGGATTACAGGTGTGAGCCACACCTGGCCCAGAATTATTTTTAATGTGTCAATAATCATTTTCATAGTAAGGAGCTGATTAGAGACAAATATGACAAGACACTAGATTAAAAAAACCTTTTGAGAAGACACCACTTTATCATCTTTGGGAAAACAATTTTGTTTAAAAGTCCAAAAATAAAATCATTACAGCTCTAAAATCTTTTCTATAATTCTCTTAATTGTTCCTCAAGAAGACTGGAAATAGGACAGGAATCTTGCATGGATTACTCATCCTTTCTTACGATCACTGTCTTTCATTTTTCTCACTGACCTGTATTTATCCACCTGTTACTTATTTTTCAAGACCCAATTCAATGATATGAATACTCTGAAGGCAACTAAATGCTTGCAGTACATGTATGGCAGAGGTTGCAAAAATGTACAGACATAAGCATTGCCATCAAAGACATTCTCGTCCAGTTGGAAGGCTGAGATTTAACACATGTAAAAATCAACAGATAATAATATAGGGCAGAATGCTAGGTTAAGGTACAAATGAAATCCTTTATGGAAGTGGTCAGCTTGAATGTAATGTGATAAGGAGAACAAGAAGGTGAGAGCAAATTTAGGTAGGAGGTACAACCTGAGCAAAGGCATTATGATGAGAATGAACATGATGTGTTTCTTGGGCATCCAGAAAACCAGCCTGAGGGGAATGAAAAAGAACGAAAAATACAACAGCATGTACAGGTTGTGACCAAATTATTAAGAACCTTTAAAATAGTTGACATGGTTTAAATAAATTAGTAAAAAATAGAAATGGCAGGAAGAAAGTGATGTTTCAAGAATATTAATTTTGTAGCAATGCCTAAAGTTTAGAGCAACACTGTCCAATAGAAATACTGGAATCACACTTGGAATCCCAGCACTTTGGGAGGCTGAGGTGGGAAGACTACTTGAGCCCAGGAGTTTGAAACCAATCTGGGCAACATAGCAAGAACCCATCTCTTAAAAAAGAAACAAACAAACAAACAAAACCAAAAAAACAGCTGGGCATAACATACACCTGTAGTCCCAGCTACTCAGGAGGCTGAGGTGGGAGATCAACTGAGCCCAGGGAGTCGAGGCTGCAGTGAGCCATATCATGTCACTGCACTCCAGCCTGGTGACAGAGCAAGGCCCTGTCTCAAAAATATATATATATAATATTTTAAGAACTATTTCAACATGTAATCATTATAAAAATTGAGATATTTTATGTTCTTTTAAGGCTATTAAGTCTTTGAAATGGCTTAGTGGCTACTATATTGAACAGTGCAACTCTAGACCTGGAACAGAAAATTGAAAAAGTATGGACTCAGACGATGAGGTCCTGGATTATCATGTAGAGAGTGAAGGAAGAATAAAAGCAGAACTGATGATACTGATGATGCCTGACAACTGTAATAAAGAGATGGCAAACAGACTTCATATCCAGATCCAGGCTCAGTGGCAGAGAATGCCATGTCTGATTAGCAATGTCTGCCATGGTCCTCGAAGGCATTTTAAAATATTCTTGGAGACTGAATTAACAGAGGCAGTCATGACAGAGAGGGAAATTATGAGGGGAAAGTTTAAGTACTGAGAGAACACCTATTACAGGTGAGGAAACTATGGTTGCCAGATTTTGTTCAAGGTCACATGGCTGCCTACCAAGCATTCCAAAGCCTACACTGTTGTATTATATAGGGTATTATGCTGCCACGTTTGTGGTGGCTAAATTCCACCACAGGTTGAGTCACAGAAAGTGGTAAAACAAAACAAAACAAAAAATTCTAAATGTTTAACAAAAACTCACAAAAAAGGGCTGGGCGTGGTGGCTCACGCCTGTAATCCCAACACTTTGGGAGGCCGAGGCGGGCAGATCACCTGAGTCGGGAGTTCAAGACCAGCCTGGCCAACATGGTGAAACCCCATCTGTACTAAAAATACAAAAATTAGCTGGGCATGGTGGCAGGCACCTGTAATCCCAGCTACTCAAAAGGTTGAGGCAGGAGAATTGCTTGAACCTGGGAGGTGGAGGTTGCAGTGAGCAGAGATTATGCTACTGTTTCAGCCTGGGCAACTGGGCAAGACCCGTCTCAAAACAGACAAATGAAAAAACCACACAAAAGGATAGGAAATACTTAAGTGTCATGGCAGAGAAAGAATATAAAGCATTGAAGGAATATAGTAAAAAGAACTTCTTGCAGGAAAAGCTCCTTGATTAACTCAAATCTTACCCCCTTCTTTAACTCTTTCTTGACAATAATCTTCCATTAATCTCTCCCCACAGTTTATGTAGCACCTTATTTTCTTCATCTGCAAAATGGAGGGCATAACACTACCTACTTCCAAGTAGGGCCAAATAAGATAATGCACATACCCTTTATACAGTACTGGGAAAATAGTAAGTATTCATGAAGATTAGCTATTCATTGCCATTACAGGACTTCTATATACTTCCCGATTTCTTTTGCCCAGGCTGGAGTGCAGTGGCACAATCCCTACTCACTGCAACCTCCGCCTCCCAGGTTCAAGCAATTCTTCTGCTTCAGCCTCCCAAGTAGCTGGGATTACAGGCGCCCTCCACCACACCTGGCTAATTTTTGTATTTTTAGCAGAGACAGGGGTTCAAGATGTTGGCCAGGCTGGTCTTGAACTCCTGACCTCAAGTGATCCACCCACCTCAGCTTCCCACAGTGCTGGGATTACAGGCATGAGCCACTGTGCCTGGCCCCAATTTCTTAATTGTTGTTACTGCACAATTCAGCAGTTAATAATGGTTACAGACATGAGCCACCATGCCTGGCCCCAATTTCTTAATTGTTGTTACTGCACAATTCAGCAGTTAATAACAGTATGAATATAATCTTATAGCAATAATAGTAATTTTTATACATATATTTTGGAAATTTTCACATATGCATCATCACATGTAGCAATTACCCTGTATTACAGAGAACACTCTGAGATGCTAAACAATTTGCCCAAGGTTACATGATCAAAATGTAGAACCAAACTTCAAAAATTAAATCTCTACAACCAGTATCCTTTCTATGTCAATAACTGGTTCAAAGGGAATGTCTTACCTCTCAAATTATTTTATAGGCAGGATCATTTCTCATTGTTCTTTTGTACCTTACCATTGTGCCTGTTATGTTCAAAAGTACATTTTGAAAAGTTCTTAAAATAATTGCTCTCAATTTAGATGTCAAAACCTGAATATTCTACATGTGTCTTGGTGATCTCCTTTAAGTTAATCCTATAAAACACTAAGTACATTTAATTATGAAATGTCATTTCACAAGCTATGTAAGCATCCCTTGAAGCCTGCATTTTAATAATGTCTAGTTTTCAATTTAATGCACCTAAAATATCCTATGTGATGATATTAAATTAAGTATAGTATATATGTCTGAACATCTCACTGCTGGTTAGCCTCAGAATCTAAGCTTCAAAATAATTTACATAGCAACTAACCTAATCCTTAGTTCTCATGATAAAAAACAACAATTTGTCTTAAAAATTCAACAACAGTACAAAGCAAAGTAGAACAAACCAGAAGCAAAATTTCAGTGTAAAAAACAACAAGAAAATTCCATTTGGAACCCAAAGCGGGTAGGGAATGGTGCCTCAGGACTGTAATCCCAGCACTTTGGGAGGTTCAAGTGGGAAGATCGCTTGAGCCTGGGAGGTTGAGACTGTGGTGAGCCGTGATCATGGCACTGCACTCCAGCCTGGGCCACTGAGTGAGACCCTGTCTCTGAAAAAGAAACAAAAAAGAGAAAGAAAAGAAAAGAAGACCAAAGAGGAAGAGTGATGGCCCTAGGGAATAATACTATGTGTCTTTTCACCATATCTAAATAACACATCTTTCAAAAACTTGATTGAGACTATTCATCAGAAATTGTAAGTTGTAAACTTTTCACTGTTGATAGTAGGCAAAGGATACATGGAAGAATTCAATTCTTCTAACTGCAAAACAAATAAAAAAAATTATTTTTAATTTTTATAAGATCAATATAAATAATTGTTAACTATTTGTTTTTAAATAAATTATTTTTCATTTAAGCTTTCTTGTGCTGGTCACGGTGACTCATGCTTATAATCCTGGCACTTTGGGAGGCCAAGACGGGAGAATTGCTTGAGCCCAGGAGCTCCAGACTAGCCTGGGCAACACGGTAAGACCTCATCTCTACAAACAATAAAAAAATTAGATAAGTGTGGTGATGCACACCTGAGGTCCAGCTACTTAGGAGGCTGAGGTGGGAGGATTGTTTGGGCCCAGGAGTTTAAGGCTGCAGCGAGCTCTGTTAGTGCCACTGCACTCCAGCCTGGGTGACAGAATGAGATACTGTGTCGGAAAAAAAAAAAAAAAAAAGTTTTCTGTAAATGAAAAGGCAAAGTACTAAAGAAAAAAACTTTCAAAAAATTTTCAGGCTAAAAAATTCCTTTTTGCAAAAAGAATTATAAAGTAGCATTAACATGTTTATGAAACAAGAATATGAGGAGAGAGGCCAGGCATGCTCTTGCCTGTAATCCCAGCACGATGGAAGGCTGAGGGGAGAGGACTGCTTGAGCCCAGGAATTTAAGACCAGCCTGAGCAACATAACAAGACCCTGTCTCTACAGAAAAATAAAAAGAATATGAGCACAGAATGAAACCAGATTATAAAAACTGGAGTTTTATAAGTATTCCTAAAACCAGGCATCATAATCATCATCTCTAATAACAGTTTTTAAAAGAAAAAAATTGCGATTTTAATGATCAAAATATTTAAAACCATCATAGATTACAAAAAGATTTCATGTCACTCAATTTTCTATATGAGGTAGAATTCATCACCCCTTGTCTTAGTCTGTTTGGGTTGCTATAACAAACACCATAAACTGGTGGCTTATAAACAATAGAAATTTACCTCTCATAGTTCTACAGGTAGGAAAGTTCAAAATTAAGAAGTCAGCAGATCTGCTGTCTCGGGAGGGCATGAACCACTTCCTGGCTCATGCAATAGGAGGGCTTTCTCCCCGTGTCCTCACTTGGTAGAAGAGGCAGCAGGTTTCTCTTGGGCCTCTTTTATAAGGACATTAATCACATTCTTGCCCGAATCACCTACCAAAGGCCCCAACTCCTCCTACCATCACTTTCTAAGTTAAGATTTCGACATATGCTTTCTGGGGAGGACATAAACATTCAGACCACAGCATTTTTATCTTACAGAAGGAAAAATCTGAATTATAAAAACATTAACTAAATGGCTCAATGTTGTTCAGTTATAACCCAAATGCAAACACTGAACTAAACGAAGGCTTTCTGGTTTCAAATTCAGTGTTCTTTTCACTATACCACTGTTATTCTGCTAAATGTATAGCAAATTATACTTATTATCTGTTAAGAGGAAAAAAATGTAAAACATGAACTGGTAAGGCTGGGCACCGTGGCTCACACTTGTAATCCCAGCACTTGGGGAGGCCAGAGTGAGCAGATCACTTGAGTCCAGGAGTTCAAGACCAGCCTGTACAACATGGTGAAACCCCACCTCTCCTAAAAACACAAAAATTAGCAGGCGTGGTGGTGCGTGCCTATAGTCCCAGCTACTTGGGGGTGCTGAGGCAGGAGGATGCCTCAAGTTCAGGAAGTTGAGGCTGCAGTGAGCTGAGATGGCATCACTGCACTCCAGCCTGGGTGACAAAGTGAGACACTTTCTCAAAAAACAAACAAACCATGAACTGCAAATGGAAATACTTGCAAGACTGAATATGACAGACATGAAATAAAAAGATTATAGACTCGAAATAGTGAAAGTATTGGCATACAAGTTCCCTCACATTTACTTATTCAAAAGAGAGAAAAACAGTAGAAATTAACCCTTTTTGTCAACGGTTAATAGGGAATCTAAAACTAACGTGTTAAATTCAATTTTTATTTATTTTTGTTCCAAAAAGGATTTAAAGAAGCAAATTTAATTAACATTTCTCAGTGTAATAATCATACCTCGTGTTATGTGCTAAACTGTGTACCCTCCAAAATTCATGTTTCAGTCCTCACCCCCAGTATCTCAGAATGTGAGTAGATTTGAAGACAGGGGTTTTAAAGAGGTAATTAAGTCACAATGAGGTTATTAGGGTAGGCACTCATCCAATGTGACTGGCAGGAAGAGCAAAGTTGGGCACTTGGCATAGAGGAAGAAGCCATGTGAACATGACGGCTACTACAAACTGAGAGGCCTCAGAAAAAACGCAACCCTGCCACCCTGGGCTCCAACTTTAGCCTCCGGAATTGTGAGAAAATAAATGTCTGTTGTTAAAGCCACCCAGTCTGTGGTACTTTGTTTTGGCAGCCCTAGCAAAGTAATACATATGGCAATGTACTAAATTAGCAGAAATACCAAATGTAGCTCTGTATTTAAAAACAAGTAACCACCACCTGAGTAAATAACACAAAATGTATTAATCACATCAGGAAAGGTCTTTTTGACTACTATCTTCTGTATCTTAAGATTTTATTATTTCTGTACAGAAGCAAATATTTTGCTTTCAGATTTGCCAGCATCTGTATTCTGAGAATACATGCTTAGATGTAAATATGATAACTTCCTTGGAATATATTTCTTGAAAAAAGAAAGAGGAAAGTTTTTACAACATGGATGAAACTTGAACATTAAGTAAAATAATCCACTTAGGCCACATACTGTATAATTCCAGTGATATGAAATGTCCACAATAGGCAAATCCATAAAGGCAGAAAGTAGAGTAGGGGTTGCTAGGGGATGAGAAGAAGAGAGAATTGACAGGTACAGGGTTTCTTTTTGGGATGGTGAACATGTCCCGCAATTCAACAGCGATCTGCACAACACTGTGAATATGCTAAAAACCGCGTGATTGTATAAATTAAAATAGTTCAAAAGGTAAATTTTTTTGCAATAAAATTTTATTTTAAAGAACAAAGAAAAAGAATTACACTTACATCTGAGAGAAGCCTATCCAGATTGGAGTCACTGGCTGTTTTTCTCTTATCCTCAGGAAGTTCCTCTAACTCCCCATAGAGCTCCAAATTCAAGCGAGCTAATTTCTCCTGCATTCCCCGAACATGTTCCATCTGTTCAATGGAACATTCATTTCCTTGGGAACATTCCAGAACATTAATAATGATTAGGACAGTTCAAACGAACAGCATTGAGTAAAAACACTTAAACTCTAGGTGCTCTAAAAGAAACAGGTTTTCTTTCTTCTGTAAATTAGATAATTATTAATATTTTCTGTGTTTAATAACAAATCAAATTTCTGACCAGGAAAACAATGACCAACCTAAGAAATGACCTTGGGTACTAAAGAAAATCATATAGGAAATATTTCAGGCCAGGCGTGAAATATTACAGGCTCACGCCTGTAATCCCAGTACTTTGGGAGGCTGAAGCAGGTGGATCATGAGGTCAGGAGATCGACACCATCCTGGCCAACATGGTGAAACCTAGTCTCTACTAAAAACACAAAAGTTAGCTGGGCATGGTGGCGCATGCCTGTAGTCCCAGCTATTCGGGAGGCTGAGACAGGAGAATCGCTTGAACCCAGGAGGCAGAGGTTGCAGTGAGCTGAGATCGCGCCCCTGCACTCCACCCTGGCAATAGAGCGAGACTCGGTCTCAAAGAAGAAAGAAAGAAAGAAAGAAAAGCATATAGGAAACATTTCTTTTTAAAAAGCAAAATCAGGCTGGGTATGGTGGCTCATGCCTATAATCCCCACACTTTGGGAGGTTGAGGCAGTAGGACTGCTTGAGCCCAGGAGTTCAAGACCAGCCTGGCAACATGGCAAGACCCTACCCCTACAAAAATATTTTTAGAAAAACACATTAGGTAGGCATGGTGGTGCATGCCTCTGGTCCCAGCTACTCAGGAGACTGAGGCAGGAGGACTGCTTGAGCCCAGCAGGTGAAGGTTGCAGTGAGCTATGTTCAAGCCACTGTACTCAAGCCTAGGTAACAGAGTAAGACCCTGTCTCAAAAAAAAAAAAAAAAAAAAAAGAGAAAGCAAATCATCCCTTAAGTAGAGAAAATATGTTTTCTTCAACAGTAACATAATATGTAGAAGCAAAACAGAACCATCTAATCATGTCATTTGACAACTACCATTTTAACTGAGTGACCCAACATTTTATAATAATTTGAGTGAAATTAAGAGTTCTAGGCCCAAGTGGCTCATGCCTGTAATCCTAGCACTTTGGGAGGCCAAGGCTAACGGATCCCTTGAACCCAGGAGTTCGACATCACCCTGGGCAACATGGTGAAACCTCGTCTCTACTAAAAATACAAAAAATCAGCCAATTAGCCAGGCGTGGTGGCATGTGCCTGTAATCCCAGCTACTTGGGAGGCCGAGGTGGGAGGATCACATAAGCCTGGGGAGGTTGAGGCTGCAGTGAACCATGATCACACCACTACACTCCAGCCTGAGTAACAGAGCGACACCCTGTCTCAAAAAAAAAGGAAAAAAAAAATAGAGTTCTGGCTGGGCACGGTGGCTCACACCTGTAATTTTAATACACTTTGAGAGGCCAAGGTGTGAGAACTGCTTGAGTCCAGCAGTTGAAGACGAGTCTATGAAACATGGCAAAACCTCATCTCTATAAAAAATACAAAAATTAGCTGGGTGTGGTGCTGTATGCCTGTAGCACCAGCTACTTGGGAGGCTGAGGTGGGAGGATGGCTTGAGCCCAAGGAGGCTGAGGCTGCAGTGAGCTGTGATCGTACCACTGCACTCCAGCCTGGGTGACAGAGAGAGACTCTATCTCAAAAAAAAAAAAAAAAAGTTCAATAACGACTTCAAATGTGAATCATTTTGCCAACCAATTATGTATTCTTCAAGAAATATTAATAAAAATATTTATGAAGCATGCAAAATGTTATGAAGCATGAGCAACACTATGTAATATTTTTAATTGTATATACAGTTGTCAAGACAACTTAATTGCTAAAGGATAGGTCTTACATTATGTATTGACCAAGAGTCCTCTGAAGTGACATTATCTGCCCAGAGCAACTAATTTATACACATAACATATTATCTTTTCATTCAGTTTAAGTACAGACTCTGCAATCCCTTGACAGTATAATTTTTTCAAAAAAAATCTTTCTATTTTTCCTAAAGGTACTATACAGGTAAAATATACCTCAGCTAAAGTTGAAGTACAAATCCTGAATAAATATGAATTAATGTAAATTATACTAGTTTCCTCTAGCCAGCTTTATAACATCTTCATAAATGGACTATACTATATTATGTTAAGGACAACTAATGTTGAAGCTAGTTATGGCTCTCTCAAAATCGTCCTTTCTTCACAGTAAAATATGTCATATTTCCTCTATTTTAGTCACGATTTTCAACATTAGTAACCTGGAAGGTCAAGTGGAAGAAACAGAAATATCTCAAGACATGTGTTTGTGTGTATGTATGTTTGTGTATATGTATGTAAATGTACAGTAAAAATATAAAGAGGTAGAAATCATACGGGAAAAGATCAGAGTCGGAGGACGGATCAGGGTGACCCACCATGAGAACAATAGAAGCTTCAGAGGCTAAAAAGAGATGGAAGAAAAATAATAAACAATAGAAAATATGTTACGTGAGATGAAAGATGAGTCAGCAGATATGAAGGGCTCACTGATTCCCAGGCAGATTGATGAGAAAAGACACAGTCCTAAGCATATCCTGGAAAATGCCTAACCTTTAAAGATAAAAGAAAAACATCTTTTAATCATCGAGACAGAAAAATATAAATTACCTGCTAAGAAAGAATCTGACTGGCAATGGAATTCTCATCTGCAACACTTATTATGAAGAGTAATCAGTAGGATAACAGACAAAGACAAGAAAGGACTTCAATCCAAAAACACAGAGGCAACATAGAGTAGGGGAGGAAAGGTACTGGGAAAAAGCAAAGACATGGAAGTGGTCCAGAGATTACATCTCAAGGGTAGGAGGGAAGAATGGAAGAGAGGGGAAGTGAAAATACTCTGAAGATACCGCCTTACTGGGATGGGCTGAAGCAAGGAGGTAGGGGTACAATAAAGTATTTTGGTGAAATAAATAATGTGCTTTTAATGTCTTCTTTTCAAATATTAGCATAACCAAGACTGGAAACCCAGAAACTATGAAAAAAAAGATACAGACATGTTGAGAATGCAAAAAGTAAAAATTTTCACAAAGTTAAATATACCATAAACAAAGTGCACAGACACAACAAATTTGGTAAACAAAAATAAATACATAATAGAGGTCAGAGGGTTAGTATCTAAAACATAAAGGGCTCTTTACAAGTGACAACAAAAGGATAAATAACCAAGTAGAAAACTGACGGAAGGTCCTGAAAAGGATCTATCAAACAATCTACCAAACACACATGGATCTTCAAACTCAATTGCAATAAAAGACATCTAACTTAACACCAAGAGACAGGCAAAAATTAAAAGACGAATAATACCTACTGCTTGGTGGGAATTCAAGAAAAAGCATTCTTTCATAAATTGTTTATGGAACCTAGAAGTGCAGTATTGTTTTTCTTTGCAAAGCAATCTGCATACTTCTATTAAAGTTAAAATTACATATATACTTTGACCCAGCAATCCCACTCATGAGAATCAATCCCAGAAGAATAGAAGCACCAGCCTAAAGATCTATGTAAAAAGATGTTCACTACGCCATTGTGTTTGGTGGCTCAAAATAAGAAACAAAGTAATGCCTCTCAATAGGGACACGGTTGAATAAACTAGAGTATATTCACAACTTGGAATATTATGTTGTCATTAAAAAAGAATGAACTAGAGCCATCCTAGGTGCATTAGAGAGATTTCCATCAGATATTCTTTAGTGCAGGAAAGCAAGATACAGAATATCTTACATAAGATACCATTTGTATTAAATAATGAAAATAAAAATATGAAAAGATATATACCTGGATTGTTAACAAATGGTTGGGATGAGGGGAAGTGGAAGTAGCAGAAGGGATAAGGGAGGGAATAGGGAAGTCAAGTAATAAAAACATGGGGAAGGGAAAGAATACTTTAAAAAATCAATACGTATGTGGACATTTATGCATTTGTATAAGATTATGCATCTTCTAAAAAACTGGGGGGAAGTTAAAAAAAGTTTTTAAAGATTATGCATATTATTGAAATTGCCTTTTAAAATATTGAGAAATAGGCCAGGTGTGGTGGTTCATGCCTGTAATCCCAGCACCTTGGGAGGCTGAGGCGGGCAGATCAGGAGGTCAGGAGATGGAGATCATCCTGGCTAACATGGTGAAACCCCATCTCTAGTAAAAATACAAAAAATTAGCCAGCCGTGGTGGCACACGGCTGAAGTCTCAGCTACTTGGGAGGCTGAGGCAGTAGAATAACTTGAACCTGAGAGGCGGAGGTTGCAGTGAGCTGAGATCGCGCCATGGCACTCTAACTTGGGCGATAGAGCCAGACTCTGTCTCAAAAAAAAAAAATTGGGAAATAATCTTATCATTAGAAAAAGCTTACAAATAAGTTCCAAACTGCACATGAAAAATCTATCTTTTGGGAACTCTGTGACTATCAAAAAATACCTATTCAGAATTTTTTTTTTTTTTTTTTTTTGAGACAGAGTCTCGCTCTGCCGCCCAGGCTGGAGTGCAGTGGCCGGATCTCAGCTCACTGCAAGCTCCGCCTCCCGGGTTCACGCCATTCTCCTGCCTCAGCCTCCCCAGTAGCTGGGACTACAGGAGCCCGCCACCTCGCCCGGCTAGTTTTTTGTATTTTTTAGTAGAGACGGGGTTTCACCGTGTCAGCCAGGATGGTCTCGATCTCCTGACCTCGTGATCCGCCCGCCTCGGCCTCCCAAAGTGCTGGGATTACAGGCTTGAGCCACCGCGCCCGGCCCTATTCAGAATTTTTAATGGAACAATCAGTTAACTATTCTTATATCCTCATGAAAAAAAACAAGAAAACTGGATTCTTTTAATTCCTAACTTTAAATCAGGAATCCTGGGAAAGAAACAAGTTTAAGCTTAGGAGGGTAAGGGAAAATGATCTTGATACTTTCAAAATGAAGACACTAAGTCTAAAATATTTTAACTGACCAAGACTGTCCCTCTTATTTGTTAAACCTGCAAGATACTTATTCCATAATAGCAATCCTACTTTAACATTTCAACTAACCCTCCCTCTTTAAAAAAAAAAGAAAACTTTTTCCTAGAAGTTTTAGAAGGCAAATTATATTCTAAGACAAAATCTAGTATGATTGCCTTTATGCCTGTGGGTTGTTTTTTTCTTAAAAGAAACTGGCACTTTGAAAAGGAGAGTAAAATACACAAAGAAAATAGGATGCAAACATCTTAGAGAAAAAAATAGTAGAGAAACATCTACTGCTTACCAAATGCTTGAAGTTTTCCAGAGTGGAAATCATTCAAAAGACTGAGCAGCCCTCTCTCCATCTCCTGAACATCTGAGACATCAGTGAGGAAGGAGTGCTGAATCGGAGTTGACTGAGCGCCTTTTCCCTCTCCGCCCTGAGGTTTGGTCTTTTCTTTCATCACTCTGTGAAGACGATGCAATTAACTTTAATTCTATCTTTTTAGGCTATTCTAGATTAAGCTTCTGCTGAATTTTTTAGTGAAGTAAATGGAATTTCCCTTAAAAGCCAGAAATCAAATAGTCAATACTAAATAAAACCAGAAACTCCAAGCCAGAAACCAAAAGAAAAAACAGGTTGTGAAAAACCCCAAACAAATGTATAAAATATAACTACAAAGGCATATAAAAAGTTTGATTAAAGCATTTATATAATATGCTAATTATTTGGACTGCAGAAAAGAAAACTTGTCTCTATTATCCTATGTTTTACATTTCATTTCTCAGTAAAACATATTACACCTTTCCCTTCTAAACTTTATTTGTTCCTTGAACTCTCAGTAGTTCTACAAGTGGTTATGGGGTCCCTACTCTGTAGCCGACGTTATCCACAAACACCCAGTCTAAGGAGAAGGGAAGATATTTACATTCATAATCACCATGTAATGGAATACTAAAAACTTGTTATCATCCTTGACTCCTCCAACTTCCCAAGGCTCCTACATGCAGTCGTGAAGTCCTATCAATTATACCCACAAAATATCTAATCTCTCCAGTTCTCTCTCTCCCCTGCCGCCATCCCATCTCTTAACCAAAGCGCTTCCCAACCAGTCTCCCTATCTGTGTGTGTGATCCCTGATCTCCCTTCTCTCCCCACTGGGCAGCCAAGTCCATTTCTAAAAAGTAAAATCAGATCATATAATTTGCTTAATTAAAAATGCTTCAGTAGGCCAGGCACGGTGGCTCATGCCTGTAATCCCAACAGTTTGGGCAGCCCAGGCAGGAGGATGACCTGAGGTCAGGAGTTCAAGACCAACCTGGCCAACATGGCGAAACCCTGTCTCTACTAAAAATATAAAAATTAGCCTGGTGTGATGGCGCACACCTGTAGTCCCAGCTACTCAGGAGGGTGAGGCAGGAGAATCCCTTGAACCCAGGATGTGGAGGTTGCAGTGAGCTGAGATTGTACCCCTGCACTTCAGCCTAGGTGACAGAGCGAGACTCCGCGTCCAAAAAAAACAAAACAAAACTTTAGTAGCTTTGCATTGCCTGCTGAATATAATCTAATATCCCTAAGAAACCCTATCCTCCCTTGTCTATGCTCTAGACACTGAATCTCTTTAGTTTCCTAGAAATCCATTCTCTTATCTTCTTACGTGCTAATCCTCTGCCTACATTAGCATCCTTCCACTTACTGCCATCTTTGGCACACTACCTCCCACACATCTTCAAGTCTCAGTTTAAATGCTATTTCCTCAGGAGGGCCTTTTTGGAACCCCTAGACTAAATCAGTCCTTATTATACATGTCTGGCATATACCAGGCTCTCAAATGCTTGAGTGATGATGTTATGCACACTGTGATACAGGAAGAGAGAGAAGCAGTTCGTTCAGCCTGGGGCCAACCAGAGAAGGCTTCCTAAAAGTGATAAGTGAGCAAAGACTTAAAGAACAAGTAGCGGCTAAATAGGCAAAATGGGAGAAAGAGTAATTTATCTTTATAACCCAATGCACACAACAAATCCCGATATGGAAGTATATTCAGTACTCAATTTTTACATAATGTTGAATGAAGACACCTTCAACACAGCTGTCCTCACCACAATAACGATAAGATAAATAGGGTATACCAGGGAAGGTAGGGGAGGGGGGAAAAAAGAAACAGACTATCATATGAAAGAAGTTTAGAATAGATACATTGTGGACAGTAGGTCAATAACAGTTCTTCCCAAAGCAAGAGCTGCGTTTTATATATTATATACATTATGTAATAGCTTTGTTACTCAAAGTGCTGCCCATGGCCCACAGAATCAATTTCACTTGTGACCTTCTTAGAAATGCTCATCTGAAGCCCCCCAGCCCACACTGATGCAGAATCTGTATTCTAAAAAAATCCCTAAAAGATCCATATTCACATTTTAAATCTGAGATAAACTATTACAGAGCACAAGGTTTCAGCATGACAAACGTATTTTTTTCTCTCAAATTTAGAAGTTTTCTCCAAGTAAAGTTTCACATCATCAATTAATAACCCTCTCAGAAAACAAACACAAAAGATAAAACAAAAACCTGTTTATTCCTGCTTCAATGTTATTTCACACTCTCACTTTATGTTAACATAATTCAACAATAAAGAAAGCACACAGTGAAATAATACTATGTGCAAAGGCGCACTGTAAGTACTGTCAGGCACACAATGACGATCCAGATAGTCCCGGCTCTCAGAAGCCGACATCTACAAGAGCGTATGGAAATAAAACTACCAGTAAATATGACAATGATACAAACAAACTGCTTTTAAAAATATAGCAAAAGGACTGATTACTTTTAAAATCTCTTGGTTTTCTTTTTCCACCAACTGTAAAGTTATTCAAAATCTGACCCTAATTAAACTCCTCCACGACAAAAACCCCATTCTGATAATTTATTTGAAGGAAATCCTCAAAACTCAAAACTCCTGTTTATCATTTGGTACTCATTGGAATACTTCTTTCAAATGTTCTCTTGTCTTTGGCTATGTCCCTTTTGTTTCCATAAAGAGAGATCTTCATCAAGGCAGTAATCTCATCTCTTATTACGTGTAAACCCAGTGGCTACAGAATGCAACAGGCATTTCCTTAGCTAACTTGCCAGGGTGAGACTGGATGTGAGTGTAAATTTATTTAATAATTAGAAAGAAGATTGACATTACACAACACTTTTTTTCTCTAAAGCTATAATCTTCCCTTCCAAATATCTAATACTGTAAAATACTCACATACATGTAATAGTAACATATAACATAGTTAAACTTGTCACTTGTTTCCTTTAAATATCCTGAATGCAAATGATGTTC
This sequence comes from Macaca mulatta, assembly GCF_049350105.2. Lineage (NCBI taxonomy): Eukaryota > Metazoa > Chordata > Mammalia > Primates > Cercopithecidae > Macaca > Macaca mulatta. Next base: position 43,876,754 of record NC_133409.1, on the reverse strand, counting down.
ACCAAATATTAATAATGACTTTCTAGGTGGTAGAATTTTCGCATTTTGAATTTCTTCTTTGAATTCTTCCTGTGTTTGAATTTTTATAAAAAACACAAATTATTTATACAAAAACAATGACATCATTATTTTTTAGAAATAAAAACTGCAAGCTGGGTGTGGTGGCACACACCTGCAGTCACAGCCCCTCAAGACTAAAAAAGTGTTTTAAGAAGAAGTTGCATCAGGACTTACTTCAATGGCATTTTACTGTGAACATGTAAAATAAAAGAATTCACCTTTTTAACTTTGGTCGCTGTGAAGTTGACTGTGATGCAGGATTTGAAAACCCTGTGCTTTTACTCACTGGAATGGCATTTTTTTTGGCATTGACAACCTGAGTACAGTGGGCACTAAAAGACTTAGGACTCCTCCTCTTCACTTTCCGCTCTTCCATTGTTTTAAGTTCCTTATTGCACCACGGCCAGCTTCTTAAGACCTAAATAAGGAAATAATACCATTATATATGTATGCTATAATATGCAAACATGAAAGAAATTCAAAGACCCATTTCACAGGTCAAAGGAGGATCAAGAATTCCAGAGGGCATAAGAGAAAGTTAGAAAATGGGTCTCTTAAGTTTAATCTACTCTACTATGTACCCATAAGCCCCTAGCAAAATTGTCTGGTAGACAGTTTTGTTGTTGTTGTTTTGTTTTTTTACCATTTTCTTTATTCCCTCATCCTACAAATATTTACTGATTCTCTTCCACAAGCCAGACACTATTGTGGGCACTGGGGAGACGGCACTGAACAAAACAAGATGTTTGCCCTCAAGAAGCCTACATTTTACAAGGGGAACAATATATAAACAATAAACAAATGATCCACATAATATTCCCAGCCTGATTCAAGCTTCAGGTGGCCTTTAGGTCTCTCTTCCAAAATGTATGCTCAAGAAGAACCAACTAGATTCAAACAGATGTATAATTGTCAGGGGGATTTTAATCAGCATTTAAAAAATCAAATAGAAGCCTTACTTCAAACTACTAAACAGAAATCAGTTTCTAGCTAGGGCTAATAATGATTCTAGCATGGTGATCAAGGCAAGTTCTAGAAAATCAAACTTGTTTGTTGCCTATTTTGAATATACTTTCTCTAACCATTTCCAAACAAACATGAATTTTATGATATATATTTGGTTTTACCCGTATCAAAAAAAGTTAACAATGTGAAGTTAAAGAGGGCCCTTCCATGGGGAATATGTGTAAGGCCTCCTAGTTATCCCTACACAATCCCCTTACTTTATGTATTAATCCGCTCTATTTTCTAACATCTATCTATTTAAAAATACCCTTCCGGCCGGGCGCGGTGGCTCCTGCCTGTAATCCCAACACTTTGGGAGGCCAAGGCGGGTGAATGACAAGGTCAAGAGATCGAGACCATCCTGGCTAACACGGTGAAACCCCGTCTCCACTAAAAACACAAAAAAATTAGCCCGGCGTGGTGGCTGAGGCCTGTAGTCCCAGCCACTCAGGAGGCTAAGGCAGGAGAATGGCGTGAACCCGGCGGGCGGAGCTTGCAGTGAGCCGAGATCACGCCACTGCGACAGAGCGAGACTCCGTCTCAAAACAAAACAATAAAAAAACAAGAAAACCTTTCCATATTTTATTTGCGCATAGTGTTAAATTTTTCTTAACGTCATTATTTCATGTAACGTAAGATAAAGAATTTATATGGCTATCTACCTCATCAGGTTGTAAATTGCCTTCTAGAAACATTAGGCCGTTTTTTGCATGTTGTGTTTAAGCATGCCATGACCATTCGAAAAGATTCGAACCCATTGCTGTCGCTTAAAATAATTATTTGAGAAATTCAATGAAATTTTTTTTTCTTTTGCCTGGACTTAGTGCCACTGGCACTGGAATTTAAACCACTCAGCTTAAATTGGCTGACGCTAGACAATCACAACTGGAGCTACAATACTTCCAAAGAAGAGGCTTTCTGGGAAAGGCTCCAGTGCCCAGTCTCTAATCCCAGATACCATTGGGTATCAATCCACTTAAACCTTGGCTAACAATTTTTCTTTTAAGAATAATTTTGGTAACAATAGTAATTCTGGTGTTGTTTCAACATGCAACACAAATGAAAGTCTGAAAGATGACTGAATAGAGACGATGGGATATTAGTTCTCTGAAGAGGCAAGAATCTGTAAAAATTTATGATACGCATAAACACGCTGGCCTGAAATTTCACGATGCTAATACGCATTTGGTGGTACAAGAGAAAAAAAAATCTAGGAAGTAAAGCAATGCAAATAAACCAATGGTGGTCTAAACCACAATATTCTGGGAGCCAGCACTCGCGATTTCCTCGTTTTTGGAAAGTCACATCTGTCACAAGAGCACTGAAACCCTTCTTGTATATCAAACAGCAACGAATGTTTTAGAGAACGCATAAGTAAACTGCTCATAGTTATTCACACAGTGGTTTTAATTGCCAAGTCTTGCCTCCAAGCAGTATCCCTGGAGGTCCCTCTTGACATCACCTCACTCCCCTTCCCCAATCTGCCGAAGCGATGACCCTTCACCGCCCAGTACCCAGCAGTGACCAGAGTGGTGGGAAAGGCCTAAAGGGGCAGGTTGCGGAGGTTCCTCTGCTTCCACTACATACCTGAAGAAGGGTATTGGGGCCCCCTTCCGCAACCCGCAAAGACCCGACAGCCTCAGAAGCCACCGCCGCAGCCACAAACACAGCCCCGGTCACATCCCGGGACCCGCGCCTCGGCAGCTGCCTTTGTTTACGGAAGTGACGTGAGGCACGGCCTCCATGCCCCAAGCGGAAGCCCCGCCTTTTCCTGCTCCCCCAGTGTCACTCTTGTCTCCGCCCTCGGCATTTCATTGTTTCGCGTGTCCTGCCTTTAGCTGTAACTCCAGCGGGCGTGGAAAGGAAGACCCACGGTTGGGCGTGTCGCTTTAGGCTCTGTGACCCAGGAGCAAGACGCAATAAGCAGGTGCAGTGGAAGTAGAAACGGGCAATGCAGTACCTTTCCCGGAAGCTACTCAGCGCTTTGGTGAGTGTCAGATCCCTAAGAACTACAATTCCCAGAATGCTGTTCGAGCACGCCCGAAGGCGGAACCAGAGTGTCGCAGTGCAACTGTTCCTTGGTTGTTTCGGATTGGTTGCCCGGACTTCTCGCGGCTAAACTAACTTTGGCTGGAAGGCGGTGTGAAGAGGGTGATTCTGTTCAGCGACCATGATGCTGAGCCCGTAAACGAGAGTCTGTTACCACTATTAATAGCTATTCTGTTCGGGCCCTACACATAACGTTATATCTAAACCTCTCTACAGTTTTATGGGTACGAGTTATAATCTCCGTTTTACAAATGGGGAATTTGAGGCTCAGAAAGGCTAATTGTTGCAGGTGTCTCTCTGTCGCCAACGACAGTTCTACTTCCACTATACTTAAAGCTTCTGGAGAACGACTTGCAGGCTGAGAGAAAGAGATCTATCTTAAATGAGGGAAGAAATGCACGTTTCATTGCCTGGTCTGGGTAGCCTTTCCGGTGTGGGAGTGGGAGGTGGGAAGGTTTTAGATTCACAGGTCCTTAGATTGAAGGGACTCTGGAGGAACACCACATACCACCGCCGCATTAGCTAATGGGGAAACCATATCTAGAGATTGTATCCATGCCAGAAAAGGCGGAGCAAAGACAACCCCAGTCTCCTGGCTTCTAGGATAGGATGTTCTTCCACCACCCGCCATTTAAAAAAAAAAAAAAATTCTGAAATGTTTTTAAAAGAAAAGCACAGAGTAAACACTTAACGCACCCACTATCCAGAACGAACAGATTTATGAATGAAAGAAACAGAGCATTACAGATAAAGCAGATGTCCCCTATTCTCAGTTCCACTCTACTGCCACCCTCAGGGAGGCAACCAGGATCATGAATTTGATATGTATCTTGCCAATCTAGGTTTCTATACTTAAACTATTACTATGTATTATAAACAATATGTAGAATGGTTTGGGGTATTTTAAGTTTTATATGAATGCTATTATATTTTGTGTATTGATCTGCAACTTGATTATTTCACCAAATTATATGTTTTTGAGAGCTGTCCACATTGATAAATATAGCTAGACTTTATGAAATAGATTTGCCACAAATTATTTGGGAATTCCAATAGTGATGGATGTTTAGGTTGATTCCCATTTTTCACCGTTACAAACACTACTGTACAGTCTTCTCAATATCTTTTCCCAGTTTCTCCTTTTAATTAATCTCAAATTGTCTTATTTGTATGAACAGAGCTTGCAACTGGTGATTCACATGCTACTTTTTTTTTCTTTTTCTTTTTTTTTGAGACGGAGTCTCGCTCTGTCGCCCAAGCTGGAGTGCAGTGGCACGATCCTGGCTCACTGCAAGCTCTGCCTCCTGGGTTCACGCCATTCTCCTGCCTCAGCCTCCCGAGTAGCTGGAACTACAGGCGCCCGCCACCACGCCCGGCTCATTTTTTGTATTTTTAGTAGAGACGGGGTTTCACCATGGTCTCGATCTCCTGACCTTGTGATCCGCCCGCCTCGGCCTCCCAAAGTGCTGGGATTACAGGCGTGAGCCACCGCGCCCGGCACTACTTTTTTTTTCAAATTGGTTGCTAATGGCTAAAATTGAAAGAATTTAAAAAAAAAAAAAAAAAAAAAAAAGGATCTGTGGCATCCCATGAATTAATGGGAAGATCTGACTACATTAGATCTGTGTTGTAGCCTGGCAACAATGGTTCAAGCTGAAAAGCATCTGCCTCCTTTACATCAGTTCAAGTAATATCTAGTTTTTCTTTATCTTTAGTACCCATCTGAGCCCTGTAGCATTTGTGTTTACAACCTGCAACATTATGTAGGGACACAGGAAAGCACCCTTCTAAATGTACATATTTCAGGTATTCAGAAATAGGTATTCAGGTTTTGAATACCTATTTGAAGTCCCTATTTTAGCCACACCCTGTGATAGGAGGTCAGGATGCATCTATCAACAAAAGGTGTAAGAGCTTTATAGTCAGAGATGTTATATTCCTGATATGAGAGACTGACAAATTAGTATGCAAATAAAATAGTTTCATTTAGTCAGATAACAGTCCGAAATAACAGCTTAAGTTCAAAAGTAGTGTGTACTGCAGTAGAAGTATCAGGGAAGGCCTTCCCAAAAATGCAACTTTGAGGTAGAGATATGAATGAAGTGCATGAGCCAGCCGTGGAGTGATCTGAGGGAAAGGAGTCCTTGAGTGCCAGGCACGGTGGCTTTTGCCTGTAATCCAGCACTTTGGGAGGCTGAGGCAGACAAATAGCTTGAACCCAGGAGTTGGAGACCAGCCTGGGCAACATAGCAAAACCCCATCTTTACAAGAAATACAAAAATTAGCTGGGCATGGTGATACAGGCCTGTAGTCCCAGCTACTTGGGAGGCTGAGGTGGGAGGATCACCTGAACCCAGGAGGTCAAGGCTGCAGTGAGCTATGATCATGTCACTGTGCTCCAGCCTGGGTTACAAAATGAGACCCTGTCTCAAAAAAAAAAAAGAAGAAGAAGAGCATCCTTGAATAAAACATACGGCTAAAATGCAGGCCATTAGGCAAAATGAACTTTAACATGTTTGAGAAAGCAGAGGGTTAGTGTGGTGACATGTACTGAGCTAGGGACCGAGTGACGCAAGATAGAGTTGTTGTAGAGGTACAATTTCAAGTGTGATTTCTTTTATCTAGAGTTCCTCCCTGAAAGAAATGATCTTTCAGGTTTTCTATATTTTCCTTTAATTCCATTAAACTGTAAACATCCCTTCTTTGGATTAACTGTTAAATGTATACCTTGAATAAATTACTCCAATCAGATACTTTCTTCCTGAGGATTATGTTTAGAGGATAGGAGCTTTGATTAACAAGACCTTTCCCCTGCCTCCCAGTACTCATACATTGTATAGTATAGGTAGGTAAGGAGGAGTACTGCTGGCGAATTTCCTAGTACTAGCAGTGGAGAGCCATTGAGAGAAAAATCTGCTGGGGCCCCAGAAATCTCTATTTTAAAAAAATATTTGTGTTATGGAAAATTTGAAACATATATACTGAGGAAGACAGAAAAATATAATGAATCCCTCATCCAGCCATTAACCCCTGGTCAGTGATATCAATCATACTTGTTATCAGTGATGTTGACTCTGACCCTTTGTGGAATGAAATTTTTGTTACTTTTTTTTAGGGTGCTATGAAGATAAGAAAAGAAACAGGGATTTCAAAAGAAAATTATAACTGAATTTATACTTACTAATTTTTGGTATCATCTCAGGTGATTCACATGGACACACATAAACACACCCACAAGTGCAGCTAGAAGTAAATCACCCAGAAACTATCATTGTCCTTGTACATTGTATATACAATGCAATCATTTCATACTTTGGCTAGAAAACTGTGATTTCTGTCTTGCAAAGCTGTATGTAGTAGATAATGTGATAACCTGTAATATTGATCTGATAAATATGTATTCAGATGAAACCTGTAAAAAAAAATGCACCTCTTCTGACATTTTTCAGTCTCTAGTATTATGTTGAAGTAAATCTCAGATATAATTTAATCCCTAATATTTTAATATAGATTGCTAAAAATTAAAACTTTTAAAGACTTCACCACAATGCCTTTATGATTCCTAAGCAGCAGCAAATGATTAATGTGATTAAATATTCAGTAAGTATTCAAATTTCCATTCGAATCAGAAGTGTGATAACTTTTTTCACATTTTACTTGAGTCAAGAACCTCTCTTTCTGTAAGGTCCTCAGGTGATGAAAGGGTTTGGAAGCCTCTCTGGTACAGCCTCATTTGTTGAGCTACAAACATGCATTGTCCTTTCCCTTCAGAAAGTTAGGGTGCTGTGAAAGCAGGAGTCCCCAACCTCCAGCTGTAGACTGGGACTAGTCCGTGGCCTGTTAGGAACTGGGCCACACAGCAGGAGGTGAGTGGCCAGTGAGTGAGCATTACCATAACCTGAGCTCCCACCTACTGTCAGATCAGCGGTGGCATGAGATTCTCACAGGAGCCGGAGCCCTAAAGTGAACTGCGCATGTAGGTGGGCGGCGCTCCTTATGAGAATCTAACTAAAGCCTGATGATCTCAGGTGAAACAGTTTCAGTTTCATCCCCAGACCACCCCCACCCAATCCATGAAAAAATTGTCTTCCACAAAGCCCATCCCTGGTGCCAAAATGGTTGGGGACCGCTGCTCTAAAGGGGAAGGCAGGTATCGCAAAGCAAATGGATACTCTACCTCAGTGCCTAAAGCACAATCATTCCTGTGTTGTCCTTTGTGGTTCTTAAAGGGAACAGATGTGTTTTTTGTTTGTTTCTTGTTTTTGTTTGTTTTTACCCGGAAGCCATTCCATCATTTTCTAAGTGTGTCTCCACCTCCATTTCCCCTGATGCCAGAATGTCTTGGCCAAGATAGTCACTGCTTAATGCCTCTTTGCATGTCTGGCTCAGGAAACAGCTAAGAAAAAAAAGATAAGAAGTCATAAAGCAGAAACGAGCTTGGCATGTTCACGGAACTGAAAGAATGCCAGCGTAGTGTCTGGAGTGCAGGGGGACAAGGAGAGGTAGTATGAAATGAAGTCCCCAAGGTTGCCAGAAGGTCAGGTCAGGAAGGGTTTTTTAAACCAATATAAGAAATCTCTGGTTTTTTCCCTAAGCACAGCAATAGGCATTGGAGAGTTTTAAGGCATGACATGGTCTAAGTTACATTTTTAAAAGATTATTCTATAGAAGAATGGAAACAGGAAGGCCAGTTAAGAGAAATAGCCCACAGTGTGGTATTATATAGGCTTGCTTTACAACTCAAACCTGAAAAGATAAGTTATTTCAAAAGCCATGCTGTACTATGACTACTATTATAAAACTTGGTAAGGTTCCTTCTTTGAGGCACCCTCTAAAAAAGGTGCCAAGAGATTGGATCTGAACTGTCCAGCACTGACGGCCTTCAGAGAGCTATGCTATTGTAGATGAGCGAGCCTTTTGGGAACTGTTAATAGTGAAAGGAAGAACCACTTAGTGAAGAGCTGTGAGCCACCATTTCTGGAGGAGCGTGGTATGGTGTCATGGAAAGTGCACCAGACCAGGAGTTGTGGGAAACCCAGTTTCTGGTCTACTCTAGGCTGTACACTTTTTTTGTTTTGTTTTGTTGTTTTGTTTTGTTTTGTTTTGTTTTGTTGTGAGACAGAGTCTCACCCTATTGCCAGGCTGGAGTGGAGTGGCAGGATCTTGGCTCACTACAACCTCCACCTCCCGGGTTCAAGTGATTCTCGTGCCTCAGCCTCCTGAGTAGGTGGGATTACAGGCAGGCGCCACCAAACCCAGCTAACTTTTGTATTTTTAGTAGAGATGGGGTTTTACCATGTTGGCCAGGAAGGTCTTGATCTCCTGACCTTGTGATCCACCTGCCTCGGCCTCCCAAAGTGCTGGGATTTCAGGCATGAACCACCATGCCCAGCCTCTAGGTTGTACATCTTAAGCATTAGTGAGAGGCCCAAACATGAACACAGAGGCTTTTTTTTTTTTTTTTTTTTTGAGATGGAATTTCATTCTTGTTGCCCAGGCTGGAGTGCAATGGCTCGATCTTGACTCACTGCAACCTCTGCCTCCTGGATTCAAGTGATTCTCCTGCCTCAGCCGCCTGAGTAGCTGGGATTATAGGCATGTGCCACCATGCCTGGCTAATTTTGTATTTTTAGTAGAGATGGAGTTTCACCATGTTGGCCAGGCTGGTCTTGAACTCCTGACCTCAGCTGTTCTGCCCACCTTAGCCTCCCAAAGTGTTGGGATTACAGGTGTGAGCCATTGCGCCCGGCCGAGGCTCTTACCATTTTAAGTATTTTGTTGTTGTTGTTGTTGTTAATGGCTTTGGAAAAACAAGGGGCAAAAACAGACCTTAAAAGTTATATGGGCCAGGTGCAGTGGCTCATGCCTGTAATTGCAGCACTTTGGGAGGCCGAGGCAGGCGGATCACGAGGTCAAGAGATTGAGACCATCCTGGCCAACATGGTGAAACCTTGTCTCTACTAAAAATACAAAAATTAGCTGGGCGTGGTGGCACGTGCCTGTAGTCCTGGCTACTCAGGAGGCTGAGGCAGGAGATCGCTTTGGGAGGCGGAGGTTGCAGTGAGCCAAGATTGCACCACTGCACTCCAGCCTGGTGACAGAGCGAGACTCCGTCCCAAAAAAAAAAAAAAAAAAAAAAAAAAGTTACATGGACAGACATTTACAAGATTCCTACATATATATATGGTTTTTTATAAACTTGCTTTCATCATTAGGCTATAACTTCCTTGAGGGCAAATATGTTTATTTTATTTTTGTATCCTAAGCACATTGCAAAGAACGTGACATAAAGTGGTGCTCAATAAATGAGGTAGGAATGAATGAAACTTCCTAATTTTATTTCTAAAAGTAAAATGATTCCAGCAACCCCTCTTTAAACCAAAGTAGGCCCAGTCATAATGCTAATCAGATGGCATCACTACTGCCCAGGCAAGTGCTCTTTTTTTCTTAGCAGAGCAGTTCTAGCTATACCAGCCTTTCTGCCAAGTGGTTTGAAGAAGGAACCCATCCTAAAGCTTAGGGGAATCATTGACTGATTGGTTCTTTAAAAAAAAACCTTAATATTTGGGATGGTTTCAGGTTATGATTCTATAAAATTTACTTTTAATCCAGTTTCAAGTTCAGACTTCCTTTTTAAGGCCAAGAGTAAACAGGATTAGGGGACGGTTATCAGCAAGATAGGTTCTTGGTTCTTGTCATAGGAACACTCCAGCTTTAGAAGGTTTGTGTTACAGACTTAACCAGAAAGCAAAGGATATGGGTCAGCAAACTGGCTGTAGTGCGTTACAACCCTTCCTTCAGTTTTATCTCTTTTTCTTGAATTTTAGTCCAAATTCAGCAGTATTATCATGGAGAACCACAAGACTGCTAAGAAATATGTGTAGAGATAGCTTACAATATAGCAGAGGAAGAGGAAGGAAGGAAGGCGAGAAAGAAGAAGGAGAAGAAAGAGAGGGAAGGAGGAAGAGAAGCAAAGGAAAGGTTTCCATAACACTTCGTTTATATCTCTATTTTAAAGTGTTTATTTAAAACCCAAACTGCTACCACTCTGAATTTTAAGAAATTGGCGTAAGTCCTGTCAGTGGGGAAATATTAAATATGGTGCTAAGAGAAGGGATGAGACTCTAGGTAGAAGACCCATTGTGTTGTCTGATAGTCGGATGTGCATAGGTGGGCAGGAGGCTGAGTTTAAGGATATGAGATTGACAACGTTGAATTATTCTGTATAATAAAGTTGGAAGAATTGTTCAGTGGGGTGAGTTTGGGGGTTGGGATTATTGCTAAGAGATAGCCAAAAAGAAAGAGGTCGGGGGCAGAGGAAGAAAGGCCTGTCAAAGTGGTAGGAAGGAAGAAGACTTTAAAAAGAGAAAGAAAGTCTATTATTCAATCTTCAATTGTTAATGTTGCTGTAAATGGACACGCCAACACACACACATACACACACACATGCACACGCATCCCGCATGCTCTCAGACATCAAAATAAATCCTCTATAAGTTCACAGCTTGTCATGAATGAATCATTATGATAATCAAAGAAAAGGGGTTGTGTGCCACATCTTTGGGAGATTTCGTGAAGATTGAAGATGAAATGTGTGTAACAATAAGGAAGTCCAAAAACTGAACTGTGTCAGATGAAGCAGGAGCTTAGACTAAGTCCAAGTTGAATGGGAAAATGACAAATCACTCAAAGGAAGGAAGTAGGTCATATACATCTTTATATTCTCAAAGCTTAGCATAGTGTCTGGCATGTAACAGAAACTTAGCAAATGTTCATTAAATGAATGAATAAATGAGGAAAAAGTAGATTCATATGATAGCAAGTAGCAGAATGGCATTATTAAATCAAGTGTCAACCTAACTCACATTTCTTATTCCAGAATTGGAAATCAGGTTCATCTTAGTCATACCTGCCTCTGATCTCCAGGTGGCAGTATTTTATCATATTAAATTGTTTTGAGACAACAGATTCCGTTTACTTTTTGAGAAAGGAGAACATAACTGTATTTAAAATAAAAATTCAGTTCTGTAGCTCATTTCTATAATTGTACAGAACTAAGTAAGAGATAGAATATGATTATGTGAGATTATAGATTTATCCCATGAGATTATAGATTTATCCCCCAATTTCAATATAAATGAGAATTATTGGTGGTTCCTGAATTCAACCAGTTTCCTAAACCTTGAAGGTAAATACATTTTGGTGTGCTTTGTTTACAAAATGTATGTATTTCTTCAAAGTATGAAAAGCTCTGTGTGTGTAAGAGAGAAAGGAGAGAGAGAGACACAGACAGAAAGAGACAGAGAGCAGTAATATGTTTAGAAGTAATTCACTTCCAGGCCAACCATGGTGGCTCATTCCTGTAATCCTAGCATTTTGCGAGGCTGAGATGGAAGGATTGCTTGAGCCCAGGAGTTCAAGACCAACCTGGGCAACACAGTGAGACCCTGAATCTATTTTTTTTTTCTTAAAGAAGTAATTTACTTCTACTAACAGGATAACCAGATTAAGTAGAATGGCCAGTCAAATATAAATTTCAGATAAACAAGGAATACTTTATTCATATAAGTATGTCTCGTGCAATATTTAGTGCATACACTAAAAAAGTATTCCTTATTTTTCTGAAATTCAGATTTAACTGGGAGATTTGTAATTTTCTTAGCTAAATCTGGCAACCTTACCAACAAATATTCTGTTGTTACTGTTAATTCCAAAATAACAGAACATCAAGGGAGACCCCACTTCTACCAAAAATAAAAAATTTAGCCTGGCACAGTGGTGTGCTCCTGTAGTTACAGCTATTTGGGAGGCTGAAGCAGGAGGATTGCTTGAGCCCAGGGGTTCAAAGTGTTAGTGCACCACGATGGTGCCATCGCACTCTAGCCGAGGCTATAGAATGAGACTCTGTCTCTAAATAAATAAAACAAAACAGAACTTCAAGTCTGCAAGGCAAAAAATTGTGTTTCCTTATTTGGAGAGAGAAAAAGGAAGTAACAGGCAGGGATGGCTTTCTTGTGAGTCTAACTTGATTGCTCTTTGTACTCTACCCATTGGGAGTCAAGCCCCTCAGCTGAGTAACTTATCTTCGGGAAACTGAGCTCTCTAGCAAGTGCAGATGCTAAAGCCTAATTATTTTATATAAATGCTGTGTTTTACAGCACCTGTGAGACTGGTTGCAAAAGCCAGACCCTGTGAACAATCGAAAATATCCCAGGCCCTTTCACCCTCTGATTTATATTTTCCAGGAGTACCTGATCCGTAGCAGCTATGAAAACAGAAATAGATGAATTGCTTAGGAAATAAATTCTCTTTCAAAAAAGTAAAGGATTTTCTGGTAAATAAAATGAGATATAGATTTATACACATTTGGATATTTAATATAAACATTCTATCTTCCAGGTAAACTGTGCTTCAAAATTTCATTTGTAAATAAACTCCTGAACTCAAATAAATTTTCCATAGAAACAGTATTATGAGCGGCAGTCAGGTCTTTTGGTTACCCAGTAAAGGTGTATAATTAGTTGATTATATGACTGAAACACTGCATTTGCAGGTAAAAATTTGGGTTTTTTTTTTTTTAAAGGTTGTAATAGTATTTTTTAAGAGTAAAAATTTAAAAAGCTTTTTTTTTTCTTTTCTTTGAGACAGTGTCTCACTCTGTCTCCCAGGCTAGAGTGCAGTGGTGTCATCTGGGCTCACTGCAACCTCCGCCTCCTGGATTCAAGCAACTCTCACGCCACAGCCTCCCAAGTAGCTGGGACTACAGGCGCACGCCAACATGTCTGGCTAATTTTTGTATTTTTAGTAGAGACAGGGTTTCGCCATGCTGGCCAGGCTGGTCTTGAACTCCTGACCTCAAGTGATCCACTTGCCTCAGCCTCCCAAAGTGCTGGGATTGCAGGTGTGAGCCACCACATCCATCCATTGAAAAGCTTTTTAAATATTGAATGTTCATGTTTGCAAAAATATCAATAACCTATGTTTATTTTGCTCTTGCCTTATTCCTGACAATTCTAAGTGATTATATTAATTAACCCTTTTAATTCATATAACCCTAGGAGGCAGATTCCATTATGATCCCTCTTTACAGATAAGGAAATTGGGGCAAAGATTAAATAGCTGCTCCAAATTATACAGCTACTGAGTAGCGGAACTGGGATTTGGATCAACCACAGGCACATTAACCACTGTACACCACAGTTTCATTAGCTTAGGATAAAGAAGGACCTGAACCATCTGAGAAGATTGTTAAGGGGACATCTGATCACCATCTGATCACCATGGTACATGGTATTGTTCTCTGAGCCTAGAATGGTTCAAGGTAAATGGCTGGTCTTTCCCTTAATTTAGGTATATGATGAATAGTACTTTTGTGCTTGTCAACTGTAATGGAGTTGTTTTGGAGTTTATAAATGGAACAAAGGCTGTCAGAAAAAGAAAGATTTACTTGAGTAACTGGATAATGGTTAATAAAAGGTGGAAGAGGATTAACGAGTACATGCTTGTGGGGTGTGAGAAACAGATTGCTGGGGTGGAAATAACTGAGCTGAGACCTGAAAAGAAAAAAGGGGGAAGAATTTGACTTTACATAATTATTTACATGAAAAGGGAGGGGAAAATGAGAGGGATATTGCCCTGTATTATGGTTTGTTCTAACTTGTTTAGATGTATGATAACCCACTGTAGTTCATGTACCACAGCCATGGCAATAGTGGATTTACTAGGGGCCCCTACTCCAAATGATAGTCTTATGTCCTTAAGAAAGCGTCCAGTTGTGACCTCAAAGTAGTTGTCTTTGGGCACCCCCTCCACCCTCTTTCCTATCCCAGAGCATTAGATATGAGGTCATGAGAGTGAAGGGGAAAGAGTCCTGGACTTATTGTTGGGGAAACAGAGTTCCAACCCTGCTACCTAAGTAGTTCTCCTTTTGTGAGTTAAAGTCTTTGAGCCCCTCATTCCTAAGCTGTGAAAACAGGCATGATTTTACCCACTTCATGGTTTTGTTATAAGCATTAGGGGAGGTGCTGTATGTGAGAGCATTGAATAGAAAGCATGACTGGGGGGTCAGGAGGGGCAAGGGTGACCCTTCCTGTGATCCATACTCATCTGTGGCCATGATAGGGGCCTCTCTCACTTAACCACCAGTAACTGTTGACCAAGGGAAGGATCTAGGTGTTTATTTACCATCTACTATGTATGCTGTAGAATGTTAGTGTTAGCCAGGAGCTCGGGTTCAGAGATGGACTGCCTGGGTTCAAATCCTAGTTCTAGCTGTGTAATTTTGGGCACATAAGTTGAAGTCTCAGAACCCCCTTTCTTTCCTGTGAAGCTGGAGTCCTCATGAGACCTTCCTCAGAGGTTAGCTGTGAGGTAGGAGACAGTCTGTAGGAGTTCACAGTCTATTGGGAGAGACAGGTTTGTAAACAAGCGATCACAATGCACCACGTGGTAAAGTGCAGTCATGGAGATAGGAATAAAATGCTTTGGTAGCATGGGGAGGGGGTCGGGTGGACGAGGAGACAAACCTGGCATAAAGGTTCAATGAGAGACATGAGATGTGTGTGTGTGTGTGTGTTCATATGTATATATAGACACATACACCTGTTTGGTGAAACAAAATCGTTCCTGTCTTCAGGCCTAAGGATGAAGCTAAGCTGGCTGGCCAGGTCCTTTATGCCTGGGCTCTGTGATCTCCACACCCGCTTACTCTGCCCCCACTTGCTATTCTCTGTCCTTGGAGGCACTTCCATGACTCTATTTTTGCACATTCTGTTCCCCGATGTAGAATGCTCTTCCATATCTAAACACCTCCAGAGCTCAACAGAGACAGCAAAAATATCAAGAGTATAAGAATAGCCAAATAAACAATACAAATAATTTCAGCAGTTTAAAGTTAATAAATACCCGTGATTTACATGCACAGTCTCATCTATGCCTTTTTAGCTTTTCTTCTTTTTTTTTTTTTTTTTTGAGATGGAGTCTCCCTTTGTTGTCCAGGCTGGAGTGCAGTGGCACGATCTTAGCTCACTGCAACCTCCACATTCTGGGTTCAAGCGATTCTCCTGCCTCAGCCTCCTGAGTAGCTGGGATTGCAGGTGCCCACCACCGTGCCCGGCTACCATCTAAGCCTTTTTAAAACCTTAGAAGACAAGTACTGTATTTAATCCTATTTTAAAGTGAGGATTATTGAAGGTAAAATCTACTAAGTAGCCTTTTGTAAGTCACACAACCGGCCAGTAGTACAGCTAGGATTTTTGCCTAGCTCTGGCTAATCCTAGAGCTCGCCTCTTGACTTCTATTGTCTCTCAAAATTAATTCCTTGGGCTGGGCATGGTGGCGCATGCCTGTAATCCCAGCACTTTGGGAGGCCGAGGCTGGCAGAACACATGAGGTCAGGAGTTTGAGACCAGCCTGGGCAACATGGCAAAACCCTGTCTCTACTGAAAATACAAAAATTAGCCAGGCATGGTGGTACATGCCCGTAGTCCCTGCTACTCAGGAGGCTGAGGCAGGAGAATCACTTGAGCTTGGGAGGTGGAGGTTGCAGTGAGCTGAGATCAAACCACTGCACTCCAGCCTGGGTGACAGGGCAAGACTCTGTCTCAAAAAAAAAAAAAAAGACTGGGCACAGTGACTTACACCTGTAATTCCAGCACTTTGAGAGGCCAAGGTGGGTGCTTCACCTGAGGGCAGGAGTTCGAGACCAGGCTGACCAACATGGAAAAACCTCGTCTCTACTAAAAATACAGAATTAGGCGGGCATGGTGGTGCATGCGTGTAATCCCAGCTACTTAGGACGCTGAAGCAGGAGAATCGCTTGAACCTGGGAGGTGGAGGTTACGTTGAGCTGAGATTGTGCCATTGTACTCCAGCCTGGGCAACAAGAGCAAAATTCCATCTAAAAAAAAAAAAAAAAAAAAAAAAAAAAATTAACTCCTTAGTAAGTAATTCTGCAACTTAAATATTAAAAACAAAAATTGTCCTTATATGTAATCTATTAGTTTTATTGCCTCTCTTATTACAATACCCATCATAATATTTTTACTTTTATTTTTCTAAATTGCAAAAGTAAAGTTTATTATGGAGAGTTAGAAAATATAAATAACCAATATAACAAGAGTAAGGAAATTGTTATCCAAAATTTCACATTCTAAATGGGAAAACCCCAATTTTAATCAATAGGGTACATACTGTATGATTTCATTTATATGACATCCTAGAAAAGGCCAAAACTGTAGGGGAAGAAACAGTGGTTGCCAGGATCTGGGCTACCAAAAGCATCAGGGCTAATGGGAATGTCCTATATGTTGATTGTGGTGGTAGTTACATGAGTGTATATTTTATTAAAATTAATAGAACTGTACACTAAAAATAGTACATTTTATTATATATAAATTATAACTCAATAAACCTGACCAAAAAGCATTAACACCTTGCCATATATCTTTCTACTTCCACACTTTTTCCTATGCATATATAGTACATATATATCCTTTTATTTTTTAGAGATGGAGTCTCTCTCTGTCACCCAGACTGGAGTGCAGTGGTGTGATCTTGGCTCACTGCAACCTCCGCCTCCAGGGTTCAAGCGATTGTCACACCTCAGCCTCCCTAGCAGCTGGGATTACAGGCATTCACCACCACGCCTGGCTGATTTTTGTATTTTTAGTAGAGATGGGATTTCACCATGTTAGCCAGACTGTTCTCGCCCACCTCAGCCTCCCAAAGCGCTGGGGATTACAGGCGTGAGCCACTGCACTTGGCCAGTAAATATATATCTTCTAAAAATAGTTTACACTATATTGTTTTTCATTAAATATACTTTAGTTTTGAAAACATTTCTAGACTTATAGGAAAATTGCAAAGACAGTACAGGGGTCCCATATTCATTCCACCACATTATTAACATGTTACATTAGTATGATACATTTGTTACAATTAATGAACCAATATTGATGCATTGTTAACTGAAATCTGTAAATTATTGTGATTTCCTTAGTGTTTACCTCATGTTATTTTTCTGTTTTAGAATCCCATCCAGGATACCACATTACTTTTTGTTGTCATATCTTCTTAGAGACCTCTTGGTTGTGACAGTTTCTAGACTTTCCTATGTTGATGACTGATATGATTTGGCTCTGTGTCCCCCTCCAAATCTCATCTCGAATTGAAATCCCCACGTGTCAAGGGAGGGAAGTGATTGGATTATGGGGTTGATTTCCCCCATGCTGTTTTCATGATAATGAGTGAATTCTCAGGAGATCTGATGGTTTTATAAATGGTAGTTTTTCCTGGACTGTCACACTCACTGCCTCCCGCCGCCTTGTGAAGAAGGTGCCTGCTTCCACTTCGGCCACAATTGTAAGTTTCCTGAGGCCTCCCCAGCCATGTGGAATTGGGAATCCATTAAACATGTTTCCTTTATAAAGTACCCAGTCTGAGGTATTTCTTTATAGCAGTGTGAAAACAGACTAATTACAGAGAACTTGGAAACTTTTAAGAGAGCTGGTCGGGGATATTGTAGGATGCCCCTTCACTGGAATTTACTTTTGTGATGTTTTTCCCATAGTTAGACTAGGGCGATAGGTTTTAGGGAGGAAGACCACAGAGGTAAAGTACCATTTTCATCACATCTATTTTACGTTTTGTAACCTTTTTTCACTCAAATATGTGTCAAAAGCATATTTTTTACTTGATACATATAAATCTATAGCCTTCTTGATGGTGATAATTGTATTCTGTTATATGGATGTAGCGTATAATCACCTATTACTGGACACTTAGGGATTCACTGTGGCGTTTTCACTATTACAACAAATGCTACAATAGATACATTTGTGCAAACATCTTTGCAAATTTGTCCAATAAATATTATTATGTTAAGACACAGGTTCTCACTTTATTGCCCTGGCTGGAACGCAGTAGTGTGATCAAAACCCACTGTGGCCTTGAGCTGCTGGGCTCAACTAATCCTCCTTCCTCAGTCACCCAGGTAGCTGGGCCTACAGGTGCACCCCACCATGCCTGGCTGCTTTTTAAAATATGTTTTAAGAGATGGGGTCTTGCTATATTGCCCATGATGGTCACAATTATCTGATTTTTTTTGTTTTATTTTGTTTTGTTTTGTGACAGAGTCTCGCTCTAATGCCCAGTGGAGTGCAGTGGTGTGATCTCAGCTCACTGCAAGCTCCGCCTCCCGGGTTCATGCCATTCTCCCATCTCAGCCTCCCGAGTAGCTGGGACTACAGGTGCCTGCCACCACGCCCGGCTAATTTTTTGTATTTTTTAGTAGAGACGGGGTTTCATGGTGTTAGCCAGGATCGTCTCCATCTCCTGACCTTGTGATCCGCCCGCCTCAGCCTCCCAAAGTGCTGGGATTACAGGCGTGAGCCACTGTGCTTGGCCTGATTGTTTTATTAGATAATCCTGAGTGATGTAGAGTGTCTGAAGCAAACTGCATTCATTTTTGTTTGTTTGTTTTTTAAGGGCTTTTGGTACATAGTACTAAATTGTCCTCCAGAAAAATTGTTACCTATTCAGTGCTCTGTTTCCTCAAATTCTAGCTAATACTGGATATTGTTTTTCATTTCAACCTTTGCCAATTTTAGTAGAAAAATGTATTGTGTTGTATTGTATTTAATTGTTTCCCTATTGGTATCTTCTTCCAGATAGTGGACTCCTAAAGGAAAAAGACTATATTCTATTCATTTTCAGATACCCAGAATCGAAGTTACTGTCTGAAAGAAATAGGCACTCAGCAGAAGGAAGAGAGAGAGCAAGGGAGAGAGGGAAGGCCTGAATCCAAGAGCAACTGTGTGATCTGACAAGATAATTCATGCTACGGAGAGGAAGGGTTTTCACCATTACTGGGTGCTATTGTATCCTTCTGGGCCAATGCGCCATATGTATTATGCAATCTTTTTTTTTTTTTTTTTTTTGAGACGGAGTCTCGCTCTGTCGCCCAGGCTGGAGTGCAGTGGCGCGATCTCGGCTCACTGCAAGCTCCGCCTCCCGGGTTCACGCCATTCTCCTGCCTCAGCCTCCCGAGTAGCTGGGACTACAGGCACCCACAACCGCGCCCGGCTAATTTTTTGTATTTTTAGTAGAGACGGGGTTTCACCGTGGTCTCGATCTCCTGACCTTGTGATCCGCCCGCCTCGGCCTCCCAAAGTGCTGGGATTACAGGCGTGAGCCATCGCGCCCGGCGTATTATGCAATCTGAAGGCGTGGCACTACTAGTGTGAGCTTCAGACCAGGTAGGAGAGAAATCTACACTAGACCAAAAGAAGGTAAACAGGATGTTAGCGTTTTCCTCAAATAACAAGAACAATTACTACAGATTTGTTTGACCAATTCTGAAAGGGAGGATCACCTTACAGTCCCTTTAAGCTGTAATGCCATTCATGTATTCTCTATTACGGCTTTTTGGAACAATTAGGTACATTTATGATTTTCAGATCTTTTCCTGTTTTCCTTCTTTCTGTCAGTACCATCTTATATATGTCACCTTGCTTATTTTCAGTCATGGCTGCAAAAAATTTTATTTTTTTCTCCCTGCATACTTCCCCAATATTTTATTTATATATTTTCTTATAAAACTTTGACTTTCTCTTCTTCTACATGCTTTGAAGCTTTTCCTAAATCTTGATGTCAGTTACAAATTTACTATGCCAACGAAGTGGTAAATGTTACTTTTTCAATTTATCACCGGAAGAATGATACATCAAAACAGTATAGAAAAGGAAGATGTGTTTTTGGCCAGACCCAGTGGCTCACATTTGTAATCCCAGCACTTTGGGAGGCTGAGGCAGGCAGGTCATCTGAGGTCTGGAGTTTGAGACCAGCCTGGCCAACATGGTGAAACCCCATCTCTACTAAAAATACAAAAAATTAGCCAGGTATGGTAGTGGGTACCTGTATTTCCAGCTACTTGGGAGGCTGAGGCAGGAGAATCACATGAACCCAGGGAGCAGAGGTTGCAGTGGGCCGAGATCAGGTCATTGTACTCCAGCCTAGGCAACAAGAGTGCAACTCCGTCTCAAAAAAAAAAAAAAAAAAAAGAAAGAAAGAAAAGAAAAAAGAAAAGGAATATGTGTTTTTATATTAAATATTTTAGTTTTATTTTCCAGTTTTGCAAGGTTGATTCATTTAGTAGGGTCTGAAAAAAGAAATATGTTCTTGGAATGCTGATGGTAATTCAGTAATTGTTAAATTTTTCAATTTTCAATGGGAGATTTTCTCAAGAGGACTCTGTTTAGAGTACACTTCTTATCTAAGAATTCCCATATGTGCTTTACAGAGATTCCATGTCCCTGCCAGTTATCATTTACTCTCTCCCTGGAATGTGGGAGTGCCCTTACTATTCTTCCAGTCTGACCTAACAGAGACTAGGCCCCAACTTGTAAGACAGAATTTGTTTCCTGCGAAATAAAACAACATTTTATCATAAATTAGCAAAATGATTTAAAAAAAAAGAGTGAGAGCGTATTATACGCTAGCACATGACAAAGAGAAATTCGAAGAGCCAGACATGTTTCTGGAGTAAGAAGTTCTGCAGTGTTAAAATTAACTTACGATCTTTTTATGGTCTATATTGAATCTCTCTATTTATTTATTTATTTATTTATTTATTTATTATTTTTATTTTTGAGACAGAGTCTTGCTCTGTCGCCCAGGCTAGAGTGCAGTGGTGCAATCTCAGCTCACTGCAACCTCCGCCTCCCGGGTTCAAGCGATTCTCCTGTCTCAGCCTCCCGAGTAGCTGGGATTACAGGTGCCCCGCCACTGCGCCCAGCTAATTTTTGTATTTTTTAGTAGAGATGGGTTTCACCATCTTAGCCAGGCTGGTGTCCAACTCCTGACCTCGTGATCCACATGCCTTGGCCTCCCAAAGTGCTGGGATTATAGGCATGAGCCACCGTGCCTGGCCTATTTATTTATTTTTTGAGACGGGATCACACTCTGTCTCTCAGGCTGTAGTGCAATTGTGAGATCACCGTCGACTTATATTTATCTTATAGAAATTAAAAATAAATTTGTTTCTTTGTTTTGCAGCTAGAAGAATTGAATTCTTCCATGTATCCTTTGCCAATTGGCAGTAGTGAAAAGTTTACAATTTATAATTTCTGGTGAATAGTCTCAACCAAGTTTTAGAAAGATGTTTTATTAGATATGGTGAAAAAAGACACGTAATATTATTCACTAGGGCCATCACTCTTATCTTTGGTTTGTTTTCTTTTTTTTTTATTTTAAGAGACAGGTCTTGCTCAGTGGTCCAGGCTGGAGTGCAGTGGCATGATCATGGCTCAGTGCAGCTGCAACCTCCTAGGCTCAAGTGATCCTGTCACTTTAGCCTCCTGAGTAGCTGGGACCATAGGTGCTGCTACCACGCCAGGCTAATTTTTTAATTCTTTGTAGAGACAGGGTCTCGCTATGTTGCCCAGGCTGGTCTCGAACTCTTGGCCTCAAGCAGTGCTCCTGCTTTGGCCTCCCAAAGTGCTGGAATTACTGCGTCCACGCTATAATGAATCTCTTAATAGCTAAATCTATTAGCAGAGGGAAGTAATTGATGCTACGTTATTACATAAAAGAGAGCATTTATAGGATGGTGATAAAATTAAAACGAGCATTTCTTAGTGAAACAAACCATTGTTCCTGGTTGTTCATCAGGTAATTTATCATAAAATTATTTTTCCTTTATACACATGTGGAGTTATAGACATTTATGTTGAATGCTTAAAAATTGTCTTTAGTTTTTTCTCATATTGCCTTAGTTTGTAGTAATTTAGAGTAATTAGAGTAATATGAGTAATTAGAGTAATTTCTCATATTGTCTTAGTTTGATTACTTAGAAATTATTCAGTACTTTCATTAAAACATTATTAATAGTATGATATTTGAAAAGGTAATATTCTCTATTGAAGTTAAATTAGTTTATGTTCTCATAGCACATATATTGTTGATCTGAATAAGTATGTTACTTGGCTAACAATGCCTAGACAACCTTACTATTAGCTCTAGCAATCTAGGATGTAGAATTGTGTTGAGATAAGTAGAAGTCAAAAGAAATAAAAGGCGGGAATCAATGAAGAAATTAAACATCATTTAAATTATCAACGTGTCCACCTGAGACTGTAATTGAGAAGGAAAAAAGAGGATCAGAATTGAGTTTCAAGAAGCAGCCTCTTGCTTTTCCTATCTTTAAAGGATCAAACTTGATAAGAAATCTAGAGTGTTTCCTTGACAATCTGAGGGAAGGAACTGTGAGCTCATGGCCTACTCTGTCATGCTAGAGTTTAGGCATTTAATAATCCATTGATAATCATCAGGCATTTAGGTAAACGAAAATGAACATATCTGCCTGGATCCCATTACTTCATTTCAGATCTTAAATCTTTTGTAATAACCAGAACATTACAACAACATTATAAGCCTTTCATATATGAAGTAATGTATTTCAGTAAAGGGATTTCCTAGGCTCTTGGTGGAGTAGTATGCAGAATGACTTCAGCCTCCTTCAATATTTGGATAAAACAAAACCTTCAAATGGAATAAGTTCCGCTGTTGTATAAATCAGTCAAGATTTTTTAAACAACTATATAAGCTCAACATGGTGGAGGCAAAATCCCCCACATATAACATTAAGAGAACAATAAGAAGTATTCTCTGCTCCTATAATCTGCTTCTATCATGTCTGTGCTCTGCTCAAAAACCTCCTGTCCTGAGCCAGAGTGTGGTGCCATATGCCTGGACTCCCACCTACCTGGGAGGATGAGGTGGGAGAATTGCCTGAGCCAGGAGTTCGAGGCCAGCCTGGGTAATATAGTGAGACCTTGTCTCTAAAAATAAACTTTAAGCAAACAGAAAACACCCTAAAAACTGTCCTGTCCATCCCTCTTTTTTAGAGAAGCATGTCCCCAAATCTGTGCTTGGAAGACATGTATTCTATAAGATAGTAACAGATCTTGCTGAAAAATATGTAGTTTTTCCAAAATATGTTTTTAAATCTATATATGTAAGAAAAATTCTAAGCGCCTTTAAGAAGCAATTAACATGGGATAATTTGTCTTTAAGAAATGGAACTAACTTCTGTGCATCAAAAAACCACTTTTAAAAAGTTATAAGAGACAATTGGCTGGGCGTGGTGGCTCATGCCTATAATCCCAGCACTTTGGGAGGCCGAGCCAGGTGATCCACCACTTTGGGAGGCCAAGCTCAGGCCGAGCCAGGTGGATCACCTGAGGTCAGGAGTTTGAGACCAGCCTGGCCAACATGGTGAAACCCCATCTCTACGAAAAATACAGAATTAGCTGAGTGTAGTGGCGCACGCCTATAATCACAGCTACTTGGGAGGCTGAGGCAGGAGAATTGCTTGAGCCCGGGAGGCGGAGGTTGCCGTGAGCTGAGATCAGATGCCGCTGCACTCCAGCCTGGGCGACAGAGTGAGACTCCATCTCAAAAAAAAAAAAAAAAAAAATTATAAGAGACAGTAATAAACACTGTAGAAGATACGTGCTGCACATAAAACTGATAAAATATTGATATCCAGAATATATTAAAAATAATGGCAAAAAAATATGAGCAGGCAATTCACAGGGAAGAAAGTCAAAATGACCAATAAACACACAAAAGATGTTCAAACTCACTAGTAACTAGGTCAATGCAAATTAAAACTAAAATAAAATGCCATGTCTTATATTGGCAAAAAATTAAGTCTGATACTGTTAAGTAATGTCAAGGTGAAACAGGAGTCACATACCTTGCAGGTGGGAATACAAATAAGTACCACTTTGGAGAGTGGCTTGGTGATAACTAGTAAATTAAAGATGTGCCTAATCCATGATACGGTAGTTCCGCTTCTAGATAAACTCACGTGTGCACAAGGAAATATATTAAAAAATGTCCATCATGTCATTGTTTGTTAACAGCCAAAATGGGAAGCAATATACATGTCTAAATGTACCTAAACAGGAGAATGGGTATACTGTGAAATAGTCATTTGTTGATTCAATGAATATTTATTGAGCACCTGCAGTATGCTAGTGCTCTCTGAGTATTAGAAATGTATCAGTAAACAAAATATCTGCCCTCGCAGAGTTTATGTGTTATTGATAGGGAAGAGGGAGTGACGGGTGGGTAGACAATTTAAGGCCAGCCACAGTGGCTCACGCCTGTAATCCTAGCACTTTGGGAGGCCAAGGCAGGTAGATTGCTTGAGCTCGGGAGTTGGAGACCAGCCTGGGCAATATGGCAAGAGCCCATCTCTACCAAAAACATGCAAAAACTTACCAGGTGTGGTGGTATTCAGCTGTAATTCCAGCTATCTGGGAGGCTGAAGTGGGAGAATCATTGGAACCTGGGAGGTTAAGGCCTCAGTGAGTTGAGATCATGCCACTGCACTCCAGCCTGGGTGACAGAGCCAGACCCTGTCTCAAAAAAAGAAAAATATGACTTATAAGATGGTGACATGGTATGGAGAAAGAAAAAACAGAGAAGGAGGAAGAGAGAGCAGTTCTCGGTGGTAATAGAAGATCCCACTATGAAGGTGACATCTGAGCAGGACCTGGAGTGGTGAGGGATCAGCCATGCAGATAACGGGAAGAGCATTGGGGACCTAGGAAGCTGCACATACGAAGACTTTGAGACGGTAGGATTCCTGGGATGGTTGAGAAAAAGCAAGGGGGCAGGTGCCTAGAGTCAGGTAGGCCTTAGCCCATTTTGAAGACTGCTGCTGTAATCCATGGGGCAAACATTTATTGAGTGCTCACAATATGCCAGGCATCATTCTAAGCTTTTTTTTAATACATATTTTTTCTTTTCCTTTATTTACTTTTTTTCACTGCAGACTTTGCCTCCCGGATTCAAGCAATTCTCCTGCTTCAGCCTCCCGAGTAGCTGGGACTACAGGCATGAGCCACCATGCCCAGCCAATTTTTTTCTTAGTAGAGATGGAGTTTCACCAGGTTGGCCAGGCTGGTCTTGAACTTGTGACCTCAGGTTATCTGCTCACCTTAGCCTCCCAAAGTGCTGGGATTACAGCCATGAGCCACTGCACCTGGCCCATATTTTTTCATTTGATGCTTATAGTCTTCTTAGGGAGGCACTAGTATTTAGCCTCATATCATAGATGAGGAAACTGAGTCACAGAGAGAGTAACTCCTTCTAGATCAGTATACTGTGGTGTGCTGATTCAAATGCAACTGACTCCATAGGCAAATCTGTTAGTTACTGGTGAGCTGCCTCTTGCATTTGTTCTCTCTGGAGTGTTCCCCCTATGCCGTTTGTCTTTCCTACTACTCCAGACTATGCCTGGGGTCACCTACTGGCCCTGTCCCCTGTTGTCACCTAGGGTCTGGGTACCCTTCAGTCTTAGTCTATCTTATGTTGCTACCACACACTACCACAGTCTTGGTAATTTATGATGAACAGAAATGTATCTGGCTCATAGTTCTGGAGATTGGGAAGTCTGACAGCCTCGTGTCAGCACCTGGTGAAGGCCTTTGTGCTGTCTCCCCCCGTGGTGGGAGGTAGAAGAGCAAGAGTACGCAACAGAGCAAGAGCAGAGGGGGCTGAACTACCTTTTTATTAGGACCCCACTCTGGTGATAACAGCACGAATCCATTCATCCCCTAATCACTTAACACCATCACAATGGCGATGAAATGTCAACTTGAGTTTTGCAGGAGACATTCAAACCATAGCACCTTCTTGGAATCTTGGAATAGATGAGGTGGGACAGTCCTTCTTTCCCCTGGCCTCTTTATTATCTTTTCCATCTCTTCAACACTAGCCCAGCAGGCTGTACAGGCCTATGCAAATTTCCTTGATGAAGAGCTGGAGCAATTTCACAGAGGAATTTCACCAAGTCAGACTTTCTTTTGAGTGTCAAAAGAGAAGGCCAATTAACTTAGGCTGTTGGCCAGGCGCAGTGGCTCACACCTGTAATCCCAGCACTTTGGGAGGCTGAAGTGTGCGGATCATGAGGTCAGGAGATCAAGACCATCCTGGCCAACATGGTGAAACTCCATCACTTCTAAAAACACAAAAATTAGCCAGGTGTGATGGCAGGCACCAGTAATCCCAGCTACTCAGGAGGCTGAGGCAGGAGAATTGCTTGAATTCCTCCGGGAGGTGGAGGCTGCAATGAGCCGAGATCACGCCACTGCACTCCAGCCTGGGTGACAGAGCAAGACACCGTCTCAAAAAAAAAAAAAAAAAAAAAAAAAAAAAAAAGACTTAGGCCATTACAGAAAGAAGGTCCCTACTGAATACTTTCACTGTTCTTAATAGGAGAATGGGCCGGGCGCGGTGGCTCAAGCCTGTAATCCCAGCACTTTGGGAGGCCGAGACGGGCGGATCACGAGGTCAGGAGATCGAGACCATCCTGGCTAACACGGTGAAACCCCGTCTCTACTAAAAATACAAGAAAATTAGCTGGGCGAGGTGGCGGGCGCCTGTAGTCCCAGCTACTCGGGAGGCTGAGGCAGGAGAATGGCGTGAACCCGGGAAGGCGGAGCTTGCAGTGAGCCGAGATCGCGCCACTGCACTCCAGCCTGGGGCACAGAGCAAGACTCCGTCTCAAAAAAAAAAAAAAAAAAAATAGGAGAATGTAAAGATGGCTTAAGCACCTCCTTCTGTGGAATCTATTATCTGCTCATGAGCTTCAAACTTGATGAGACTATTTTAACTCACTAGTTCTTTTTTCCTAATTTGGTGGCAGTAGTAGTGTTTTCCTCTTCCTTCTGCCACACGTTTATGATGTTATTCTATTTCTATTAGAAATTAAACTTCTGTAGCCACACTCATTCCCCATGAATTTGTGGCTGAAAGAAGCCAATTTTCAAAGAAAATCCTTCTTGGGTTTCTTACATTGTGCCTGAATCCAAATGCAGAGCTCTGAACACTTTAAAGTGAAGCTGAACAATGGCACCAGTAGTTTATAAAGAGCTGGGAAGAAGGTGACAAAAACAAGGCCCAGAGTGGTGTTTATGGTGTGTGCTCCCATTTGGGTATAAAGATACTCTCTCTGCAAGGACACCTGAGACACAGAGAGCAGCCATGTCTCAGGGGAGGTGAACTAAGATATTATAGCTCAAGGGTAGGCGGAAGGGAAACTTGCTGTTTACTCTTTCCTTTTTGTATAATTAGACATTTAGGGTTTTTTGTTTGTTTGTTTGATTGATTTACCATTATACACAATACATTTTTCAAAAAAAAAGTAATACAAAAATTAACATTCTGGAGGTGAGCTATTGAAAATATTACAGTAATTTTTGGAACAGCCTATTTCAAAAGTACTTAAATATTGCAAAATATGCTTTTTGCTTTTTCCCTTTGCTACAATGAACCTTGTGAAATGCAATTTTTATACTATACAGCAGTGACAGCGAAATGAAGGAGCAGACCTAAGGCAGTGCCTGGTACGAGAACCTGGCCTGCAGCA
This sequence comes from Macaca mulatta, assembly GCF_049350105.2. NCBI lineage: Eukaryota > Metazoa > Chordata > Mammalia > Primates > Cercopithecidae > Macaca > Macaca mulatta. The sequence continues at coordinate 43,849,198 of NC_133409.1, read as the reverse complement.
TTACTCTGAACATCAAGTGGTCACATTATGGGGAAAGCGATCCCCTTCTCATGTAAAAATATTTTTGCATGTTGTTTTGTATAACAAAAGTGTGAAATGGGTGAGATTTAGCATTATAATTAATTTGTTCTTACTAAAGTAAGTGTTTTGATTTTTCTGTGGGTTAGTTGTGTTAAAATTGGGTAAAAAACAATTTATCTGAGGGGACATTTTTGGCTGCTTGCTTTAATCCAGGCAGGCACCGTATCTACTGATCTGGTGGTGTTTCACCTAGATGTTATATTCAAAAGCTTTTAATTTCATTTTTCTTGTCTTTTCTTTCTTTCTTTCTTTTTTTTTTTTGAGATGGAATCTTACTCTGTTACCCAGGCTGGAGTGCAGTGGCGCAGTCTTCAACCTCTGCCTCCCAGATTCAAGTGATTCTCCTGCTTCAACCTCCTGAATAGCTGGGACTACAAGCACGCACCACCATGCACAGCTAATTTTTGTATTTCTAATAGAGACGAGGTTTCACTGTGTTAGCCAGTATGATCTCGATCTCCTGACCTCGTGATCTGCCTGCCTCAGCCTCTCAAAGTGTTGGGATTACAGGCGTGAGCCACCGCTGCTGGCCAAAGCTTTTAATTTCTAATGGTCCTCCAATCAATACATTATAAAGTTTCAAACCATTCTGGGGTCAGTTAGTTTTGAAAAAGGATAGGGATCAAACTCCCCAGTGCTGCTTATTCTGGCTCCCATTCACACTTCTTCCTTCTTTTGTGAACCTATTCTTTAGCCAAAATATTCTCTTTGTCCCCAGTCCCACTTCACGCCTTACATTTGCCAGGCCTTGTTCTTTTTTTTTTTTTTTTTTTTTTTTTTGAGACGGAGTCTTGCTCTGTCGCCCAGGCTGGAGTGCAGTGGCGCAATCTTGGCTCACTGCAAGCTCCCTCTGCCTCCCGGGTTCACGCCATTCTCCTGCCTCAGCCTCCCGAGTAGCTGGGACTACAGGCACCCGCCCCTGCGCCCGGCTAATTTTTTCTATTTTTAGTAGAGACGGGGTTTCACCATGGTCTCGATCTCCTGACCTTGTGATCCGCCCATCTCGGCCTCCCAAAGTGCTGGGATTACAGGCGTGAGCCACCACGCCCGGCCCAGGCCTTGTTCTTACACCTTCTCTCACCCAAATACCCTCTCTCCTCCTGTATTCAAATTTTAAAACTGAATCTATCCTTTAAGGGCCAGAGTGAATCTGCCTTTTTTTTTCAGCCTTCCCTGACCATCCTCAGCTACAGTGACATTAAACTCCATGGAACCTCCATGTACTGTTCCTTTATCTTACTTTATCTTTATAATTTACTAGGTGAAGTATGCAGAGTAATGGCTGATTTATAGTTTATTTGGGCTGTCATACAAAAACAATATAGACTGAGTGGATCGTAAACAACAGAAATTTCTTTCTTGTGGTTCTGGAAGCTGGGAAGTCCAAAATCAAGACACTGGCAGATTCAGCCAGTGTTGAGTGTGCACCTTTTGTTTCACAGGCATCTTCTTGCTGTGTCCTCATATGGCAGAAGGGACAAAGGAGCTCTCTGGCTCCCTTTTTATCCCATTCGTGAGAACTTTGCCCTCATGACCTAATCACCTCCCAAAGGCCCTGCCTCCTAATACCATCACATTGGGGGATTAGGTTTTGATAAATATATGGATTTTGGGAGACAACAACATTCAATCTATAGCAGTCCCCAAAGATGTCCACATCGTGTTTCCCAGAACCTGTGCGTATGTTAGCTTACATGGTAAAGAGAAATTAAGGTTGCAGATCAAGCCAGAGTTGCTAATCAGCTGATCTTAAGGTAGGGAGATTATCCTGAATTATCCAGGCTCCCTAATGTAGTCACAAGAGTTCTTAAAACTGGAAGAGGGAGGCAGAAGACAGAATCAGAAAGATGAAGCATGTGGAGGACTCAGCACAACATTGCTGGCTTTGAAGGGGGCCACAAGCCAAGGAATGTGGGTGGCCTGTAGAAGCTGCAAAAGGCAAGGAAAGGCATGGTGGCTCACGCCTGTAATGCCAGCACTGTGGGAGGCTGAGGTGGGCAGGATCACCTGAGGTCAGGAGTTCAAGACCAGTCTGGCCAACGTAGTGAAACCCCATCTTTACTAAAAATACAAAAATTCACTGGGCATCGTGGCATGTGCCTGTAATCTCAGCTACTTGGGAGGCTGAGGCAGGAGGATCGCTTGAACCTGGGAGGCAGGGGTTGCAGTGAGCCAAGATCATGCCATTGCACTCCAGCCTGGGTGCCAAAAGTGAAACTCCGTCTTAAAAAAAAAAAAAAAAAAGGGCAAGGAAACAGATACCATCCAAGCCTCCAGAACATATGCAGCCCTGCTGCTTCCTTGATTTTAACCCAATGAGTTTCACTTCAGACTTCTAACCTCCCAAACTGTAAGATAATAAGTGTATTTTGTTTAAGCCACTAAATTTGTGGTTATTTGTTAGCAGCAATGGAAAACTAATATACTAGAATCACCTAGTTATTGTAGGTATTTTGACATCATCCTCTTAAGTGATTTTAAATTCTGAGAAGATAGATACCAAGCCTTACATATCTTTATAGGCCAATATTGTAACAGTATACTGAGCATAACAAATGTTGCAATCTGATTCTAAGAATCAGAAAGGAGAGGTGAGAGTTAACCCCCTAAGAGATTGTATACTGATTTTTAAATGTTGTATCTGCACACACAAGCTACCCAGGAGGGCAGTCATTCTCAGCTTTAATGGTTCTAATAGTAGCCATAGGTATTTGTACTTGTATTACACAAGACTGCGGAACCAAAGCTGAAGGAGAAGGAATGTGGCACGTGTGCAGCTTCGTTCTGTCATTTATTCAATCCACATTGATGTGCAGGGCTTCAGATTTTTCTCTTTAAGGATGTGGTTCCATTGCTGCACTGATGTTTGCAAGGCCCATATCTAATATTTACTGCATGCTTGTAACCAAGTATTGTTCAGAGTGCTTGACATATATTACATCCCAAAAGGTAGGGTTATATCATCCCCATTCTGAGGAACCTGAGGGACAGAGAGACTAAATTGCCCAGTGACATTGAGCTTGTGAGTAGTGGAGCAGTGATTCAACCCCAGGCAGCCTGTCTTCAGAATCCCAGCTTTGAATTTTAACTTGTGCTCTCCTAGCAGTTTATCATAAATTCTTTTATGCCTCAGGCCTGGTAGTGTTTAGTAAAAGGTCAACAAATGTTCAGTATAGGCAGCTCTTCTTCCCACCTCTTTCTAGTCAGATTTGTTTCCTGATCAGAATTTAGAAAATTTACCCAACTTACATCTCTATGCTTTGTTGCATAATTTGCTCTTTTCAAAAACTACTCCTTTGTGAACATTTGGATTAGAAATTAAATTGGACATTTGGGTTCCCAAAGACTATGTTTTATTCTATTTGTTAACATTAGATTCTCATTTATATATCTGGTTTGTGAAATTGTGGGTGACTTTTGTGTTCTTTGACCTTTATTATCCAGATTTTTTAAATGAATGTGAAACTTTTATGATTAAAAATGCTAGGAAAGGGCTGGAAACCGTGGCTCACTGGCTCACACCTGTAATCCCAGTACTTTGGGAGGCCAAGGTGGGTGGATCGCTTGAGCCCAGGAATTTGAGACCAGCCTGAGCAACATAAGGAAACCCTTTCTCTACAAAAATACAAACATTATCCGGGTGTGGCGGTATGCACCTGTAGTCCCAGCTACTCAGGAAGCTGAAGTGGTAGGATTGCTTGAGCTCGGGAGGTGGAGGCTGCAGTTAGCTGTGATCGCGTCACTGGACTCCAGCCTCGGCAACAAAGTGAGACCCTGTCTCAAAAAAAAAGGAAAAGAAAAGAAAAGAAAAATGCTATTAAAGTGTTAAATCACAAAATGAGTCACACTTTGTAAATTTTGTTTTCTACTTTGCTGTATTTTAAACACATTCCCATCTTATTAATACTTCAGTGACACTATCCTGTTTTATATGAATATGTCACAATTTCCTTTGCCAATATCTAATCACTTTTGCCCCACATTTAAATTGTGAGAAACAACTTCACCATAACATCCTTGTAACTAAATATCTATGTACTTTTAAAATTTCCTTAAGATCTATTTCTAGACCTGAAAATGCTGTGCCAAAGATATGTAGGTTTTTAGAGCAGATTTTTATGGCATTTTTAATATATGCTAAATTCTCCTCCAGAAAGTGTGTACCACATTTTTTCCCCGCTAGCAGTGTTTGAGAGGTTAGATTTTCCTCTCCCTTGATAATACCTGATATTTTATTTTTACTTGTGCATCTAAACATTTTCTTGTCGTGTATTCATGTCTTATTAATTACCTGCTTTGAGTTTTTTACTTTAAAATATTTATTTTTCTTATTAATTGATAAAATCTTATAAATTAAAGATATTAGTTCCCACCCCCAACTCTTCCCCCCTGCCCGGCTTTTTTTTTTTGAGGCAGGTTTCTCTCTGTCACCCAGGCTGGAGTGCAGTGGTGTGATCTCGGCTCACTGCAACCTCCATCTCCTGGGCCTCCATCTCCGTTTCAGCCTCCCAAGTGGCCAGGACTAAAGGTGGGTGCCACCACACCTGGCTAATTTTTGTATTTTAGTAGAGACAAGGTTTCACTGTGACACTCAGGCTTGTCTCAAACTCGTGAACTCAAGCCATCCGCCTGCCTTGACTTCCCAAAGTGCTGAGATTATAGGTCTGAGCCACTGTGCCTGGCCTGTTTGTTTTGTTTTTGTTTTTTCAATATTTTCCATAGTTTCAAATTTGCCTTTGTGGTCAGGTGTGGTGGCTCATGCCTGTAATCCAAGCAGTTTGGGAGGCTGAGGCAGGAGGATTACTTGAGCCCAGGAGGTTGAGATCAGTCTGGGCAACATAGTGCATCCTCATTTCTGCTAAAAATGAAAAAAAAAAAATAGCTGGATGTGGTGATGTGCACCTGTGATCCCAGCTACTTGGGAGGGAGGCTGAGGCAGGAAGATTGCTTAACCCCCGGAAGGTTGAGGCTACAGTGAGCTGTGATCTCACCACTGCACTCTAGCCTGGGCAATGGAGTGAGACCCTGTCTCAAAAAAAAAAATGCCTTTGCATTCTGGTCATGGTAGAGTTTTTTGGTTTATTTGTTTGGTCTTGGATCAGAGAGAGAGACTACACATACTTCTTGGTTTATGACACACTATTATCACTGTTTCATTTAAGGCACTACTGATTTGTTATAATTTTTTTTTTTTTTTTTTTGTATTTTCCAATATCCTCTTCCAGTTCTATTGTCCTATACCTACTCCCAGTCTTGGGTTCCTGCTCTAGAATGTGATACCATTAATAACATATCCTTGAACATGTATATATTTTTTAAATATATACATATAAAATATATGTTGATAGTGTTTTATATGTGCAACCTTTACATACTCATGAATTACACTGTGCTATAGATCTTGCTGTATTCTTTTTGTCTTTACTCGATAGTATCATTTTAAGATGAATTCATGTTTTAGATGTACATGTATAGTATTTCATAATGTGGAATAAACTTCAGCATTTAACTTATTCATTCTAATGATGAACACATAGTTTACCACCAACTCCCATCAGTGATAGACAACATTGGCCTAAACATCCCTGCATATGCCTAGGCACCTGTGTGTGAGTTTCTTTGGGACAGGGTCCTCAACCATGTTTGTGCTATGACTCCTTTAGCAGTCTGCAAAAACCAGATGGATCTTGATGGCTAATAGTGATATATTAAACTTAACCACTTAGTGAACATTCTTTATAATTGATATCAAAAAGAACATGGTTTTTGTTTCTGTTTTTTGTTTTCTTGAAATGCACTTTCACTCTTGTTGCCCAGGCTGGAGTGCCGTGGTGTGATCTCGGCTCACTGCAACCTCTGCCTCCCGAGTTCAAGTGATTCTCCTGCCTCAGCCTCCTGAGTAGCTAGAATTACAGGCCATGCGCCACCACGCCTGGCTAAGTTTGAATTTTCTTTTTAGTAGAGACGGGGTTTCACCATGTTGGTCAGGCTGGTCTTGAACTCCTGACCTCAGGTGATCCACCTGCCTTGGCCTCCCAAAGTGCTGGGATTACAGGCATGAGCCACCGCACCCGGCCTGAAAAGAATGTGTTTCAAAGATCAAGTTATATATTGTGTGCCAGAGCTTGTACTGATCTTTTCTGTTAAATGTCACCATTTAGTAAAACTCTTTCTCAAAATAACATTCTTAAAGGCATAAGATAAAATATATAGAATTACAAACGAAACAACTTATATTAATATACAGTAAATGTTTACTTTATTAATGAATTAAATAACAAGATATCACTATGACAATGTCAAAGTAGTGATAGCCATAAGTAATAATGTAAAGTGAAAATATTTATGATTTCTATTCATCACAATGTCAGTATTACTGTGGTTTATTGTCTACCTATATAATTAAAGAAAATGCTAAATTTCATTAGCACACATAGCTCTGCCTCTGGAAGGATTTTTTCCTTTCTGCTCTCCTTTTGCACTATTCTTGGGTAGAGTTGTGTGTTCCAGCAGTCCATTCGTGGCTCACAAAAACATCTTGACTGAACCCATCTGATAACCAAGCCTAGGTCATATCTTCCCCCATCAGTTGGTCATAGGTGAGGCATTGTTGCAATAGAAATAGGAGACATGGGCCTGGCCGCGGTGGCTTACGCCTGTAATCCCAGCACTTTGAGAGGCTGGGACGGGTTGATCATCTGAGGTCAGGAGTTTGAGACCAGCCTGGCCAACATGGTGAAACCCCATCTCTACGAAAAATACAAAAATTAGCTGGGCGTGGTGGTGGGCTCCTCAGCCTACTCAGGAGGCTGAGGCAGAAGAATTACCTGAACCCAGGAGGCAGAGGTTGCAGTGAGCCGAGATCGTGCCATTGCATGCTCTGGCCTGGGCAACAGAGTGAAACTCCATCTCAAAAAAAAAAAAAAAAAGAAAAAGAAAAAGAAATAAGAGACACTGGAGCTTGGGCCACCTTCTTATGTAATCTGCTTGTGGCCCATGGACATGCTGGACTTTATTTTGTATGCACCATTTACATTTTATAAGGAATTGCTACTTCACTTATTTGAATATATAGTTTAATGGCTCTTATATCCATGATGGGTAGCTCTGGTTACACAGTCATTTGGTGTCCCATGTCAGAAGCTCGGTCTCCGTTAGGGCCTAGTATCACACCTGAAGTTGCTTTCCAAATGACAAGCATCACCTTCTCTGCCCCCAGAAGGCATCACATTCTGCCAGAATCCTAGGATCTGGGTTGTAACTCTTCTGTTAAAGTTTGCCAGCAATCTACAATATGCTTTAATTATTAAATATCAAGGATACCTCTAACATCATTGATTCATAGTTAGCATATGACCCAAGTGGCCTAAAACTGCTAGTGTGTCTTCTTTTCCTCTTGGACCCACTCAAAGCTAGCGGCCTTCTGAATCACTTAATAAATGGGTTGGAGCAATATTCCCAAATTCAGAATATGCTGAAATCTAAAGAGGCCCACCAAGCTCTGTGCCTCTTTCTTAGTGGTAGATGTGTAAGGTGCAACAAGTTTTCTTGTTCCTTAGGACTATCCATGACTTCTCGGAATATTAGACCTCCAAAACCTTTGTAGTATTTATCTGCCATTTATCTGGGTTCTATTTGGGCATCCAGAGTACTTGTCACTTTTTTTTTTTTTTTTTTTTGAGACAGAGTCTTGCTCTGTCGCCCAGGCTGCAGTGCTGTAACACAATCATGGCTCACTGCAGCCTCAATCTCCCAGGTTCAAGTGACCTCTCACCTCAGCCTCCCAAGTAGCTGAGATTACAGGTGCACACAACCATGCCCAGCTAACTTGTCCCTTTTTATTCACCAAGTCTGTGTAGTATGACATCATAATGGAACAGCTTGATTTCCTAGAAAATATTGAGATCATCAAGAATTTTGTGGACTGTATTATGAAGAAAGCAGAAGAGTTTATTAGCCCTGGGTCAAGACAGTAAAATGTACTTCTGACTTTCTCATGTAAAAGTAAAGTTTTTTGACTTTTATAGTGATATATTGAAAAGAACATGTTTGTAAGATCAAGAGCTATACACCATGTGCCAGAGCTTGTGTTGATTTTTTCTATTCAAGATACTGCATTCAGCCCCTCAACTGCAGTTGAAGCTACCAGGTGGTTACATTTAATATATCACCATTGCTTCAGGTGGAAGCAGGAACTGCAAGGGCTAGGGGAGCTCCTCTGAAGACTGGTCTATCCCTCTCCCTGCTCTGAGCTCCTGCCTCCAGACCATTTTCCATCATTCACTCATTCATTCATTCATTCATTCATCCATCTATCTGTCCCTGCCACCAGTTCCACATGGCTGGCCCAGCATCAGAGGAGGGGTGGGAGTGACAGAGCAGGGTACAGACACTGCCATCAGGGTATGGTCAGGACCTGGTGGAATGAGGAACTGGGGAGGGGCACTTACCTGGGAGGAGAAAGGGAAGGCTCCTTGGAGGAGATGATCTTAGAGCTGAACCTTGCAAAGCTGTGCTCTGATCCACGAAGCCTCCCATGCATGGGTGAAATTTGGGAAAGGAAAATGTGGGACTGTGAAGGCCTTCAAATGCCAGTAAGGAGGGTGTCAGACAGATCTGTGTATCTGGAATATTACTTAGGGGCTGGTGAGAGGGCTGGACCAGAGGGGAAGACTGAGGGTGGGGAGACCTCGAAGGAGGATGGGCATGGTCCAGGCTGTAGAGAATGGGGCTCAAGTCTAGGCAACTGGGAGGAGCAGATACACAGGGAAGGTACAAGGGCAGGTGTGGGACATGTTCACTCTGAGGGGGCAGGACCCTGGGGGCAGGGACCTAGAAGCATCTTATGGGCTAAAGACAAAGATGGCCCTGGAAGCATCAGCGTGTGGTGGGGGATGGAGGCACTGAAATTGGGAGAGAGGATGACGTCTCCCCAGAACACAGTGGAGAACAAGGCCTGAGACTGAGCCCCAGGGCTCCTAACATCTCAGAGACACAAGTACTCTGGAGGTGAACCAGGTAAGGGTGGTGTCCTAGTGGTGGAAAAGGGAGAAGCATCAAGGAGCAGTGATGGAGTTCTTGGCATCAAAAGCTGCTGAGATGTGTGAAAGGACTGAGCCATGCAGGTCCCAAAGTCATGAGGGAGGAAAGCTGAGAGTCGGGGCTGGGGACAGAGGGCTTGGCTGCCTTGAGTGAGGTTAAGCAGGGATGGTGAGGGAAGATGGGGACCCTGGTTGGGGGACTGGGGGTGGCTAAAATGAAAATGAAAAAAAAGTATCCCTATTAACCATCATGATCTGGTATTTGCAGGAGTCATACAGGTAAATTAAACAGGGTTGTGATGGGAACCAACACCTCTGTGTCCTTTAAATATCTGAGTTGTGCTTATTCCCAAAGTTCCTCTTGGGATGTGTTTCTGATTTGCTATCTTGGCCCTTTGGTGGCAGGAGGCATTTTTCAGGGTCATTTTCTAGCTATTCTTACCGTAATAACTTTTACACAATAGGTCAGGGGCTGTAAAAGTTTGGCCACCTGGTAAGTCTATCTATTCAAATTTCACATCTGAGAACTGGGATATAACCACAGAATAGGTTATTTCCTATTCTTTAGGATTCTGTTTTGTAGAATTTTTGGACTCACAGTGATATGGCTTGGCTGTGTCCCCACCCAGATCTCATCTTGAATTCCCACGTGTTGTGGGAGGGACCCGGTGGAAGGTAATTGAATCATGGGGACAGGTCTTTCCCATGCTGTTCTCGTGATAGTGAGTAAGTCTCATGAGATCCGATGGTATTATAAGGGGGAGTTTCCCTGCCCAATCTCTCTCTCTGCCTGCCGCCATCTACGTGGAATGTGACTTGCTCCTTCTTGCCTTCCGCCATGATTGTGAGGCCTCCCCAGCCATGTCATTAAACCTTTTTCTTTTGTAAATTGCCCAGTATTGGGTACATCTTCAGCAGCAGCGTGAAAATGGACTAATACAGTAACGAGGACTAGGGCCAGAACTGCATTTATTACCTGGTCTGCATAAGTCCTTTCTCTACCCAGTGGTCTATGATGGCATTTTGTGTTTGCTTGTTTTGGTGGCAGTTCAGACCCTGTTATGTAACAGTCCTCAAAATGCCTGGAAAATGCCTTTCCCCAGTGTATAGTTTTTTTAGTAAATGGCTGCAAGAACTTCTGGGGAATGATTGGGGGAATGTTTATGGTACATACTTGAGCAAGTTTTAGATGGTCCTTCCTCAAGGAGACATATACTCCCCTTTAATCACGGGATCTCACCTATGAACTGGCTAAAAACTGGATGAGAGACCACAATATTTTTCCACTTTGCAGCCAATGTCAGTCTTCTCTTCAATTTTTTTGTGTTTTATTTTATAAGGTAAATAAGTAACATCCTGATTGATTGGATATCCATCTGTCTTGCTCCTAGGAACAGCATGATCTAGTAACCATCATCACAGATGTCTGTAGGCCAAGCCACTCTGATCGCCATTCCAGCCTTGCTATCTTTTATAGCAATGATGTCCATATTGCCTCTGTTAGGTGCCACTCCCTGGCCTCTGCCATTCCAGAATCTTATTATGTCCATTGATACCAGAAGGCCAGTTTCAAGGCTGCATCTCTTCAACATATAGAAGAAATGTGTCATTGAGTTTCTGAAAGATCCCAGTGCAAACTTCCTTGGTGCATTTCTTATTGCTTTAGTGAAGCAAATGTCTTTCAGGGATTCCTGGGAAATACAGTCAGATAGTGGATTTTCTGATCATATTTAATGAGTGTAATACATATATTTTAACATTTTCACTGCCGTGTGCCTTTTTACCCCTTCCTCAATATTTGCCAAAGTAGTTCTGGCATCTCCACCTCATTTACAGTAGGACATCAAAATGGCCAAGCGTCAAGAGCAGCATATTAGAATGACTCCGGTGGGATGCGGTGGCTCACACCTATAATTCCAGCCCTTTGGGAAGCCAAGGCAGGAGGATTGATTGAGTCCAGGAGTTCAAGACCAGCTTGGGCAACATGGCAAGATCCCGTCTCCACAAGAAAATAAGAAAATAATTAGCGGGGTGTGGTGGTGCACGCCTGTGGTCCCAGCTACTTGGGAGGCTGAGGCAGGAGGGTCCCATGAGCCCAGGAGATGGAGGTTGAAGTGAGCCGTGATCATGCCTCTGCACTCCAGCATGGGTAACACAGTGAGACCCTGTCTCAAAAAAATAAAAATAAAAAATAAAAAAAAGTATGACTCCATATTTTTTTTTCCCAGGAGGCTAAACCCCAAGTCACAGGTGAGTGCTCCAGTGTCAACAAGCTTTTCACTTTTTTTTTGAGATGGAGTCTCACTCTGTCACTCAGGCTGGAGTGCAGTAGCACAATCTCAGCTCACTACAACCTCTGCCTCCCAGGTTCAAGTGATTCTCATGCCTTAGCGTCCCGAGGAGCTGACATTGCAGGTGCCCACCACCACACCCAGCTCATTTATTTTTATTTTCAGTAGAGACGGAATTTCACCATTGTTGTCCAGGCAAGTCTCAAACTCCTCACCGCAAGTGATCCTCCTGCCTCAGCCTCCGAAAGTGCTGGGATTACAGGTGTGAGCCACCACACCTGGCCACTACACAGATTTATATTTTATCCCCTCATCACTCTCCTGGTTCAATACCCTTGAGATTCACTCTCACACATGTTCATCCATTCTTGCTAGTACTTCTTATTTTGACCCTGTAATTGTTTTGATTGTGTAAGCCCTTTCCTTCTAGAGTAGGAAATGCGTTTTCCCTCTAGACCCTTACTATTCCTAAGGCAATGAAGGATGTGGTGGCAGGTCTTGGACAGAAAAAAAGCATTGTCTTCCAAGCTACCTGACTCAGGTGAGGTTTCTGCAAAGCTTCCAGGGATTGTGGAATTTTCCTCTCTAGCAAGAAGGAGAGGACAGCTTCTTCTGGCAGAAGACTCGGGGGAATTTGTGGGTTCCAGATACTGAGGTTTATCTACCCAAATGTCACTATACCAGCAAATCACTTTTCCTGTCAAGTCCTCAGCTTTGGCATAGAATTTTTTTTCTTTCTTTCTTTTTTTTTTTTTTTTTTTAGACGGAGTCTCGCTCTTTCACCCAGGCTGGAGTGCAGTGGCATGATCTTGGCTCACTGGAACCTCTGCCTCCCGAGTTCAAGCGATTCTCCTGCCTCAGCCTCCCGGGTAGCTGGGGCTACAGGTATGTGCCACCGCACTTGGCTAAATTTTTGTATTTTTACTAGACACAGGGTTTCACCATGTTAGCCAGGATGGTCTCAATTTCCTGACTTCATGATCCGCCTGCCTCGGCCTCCCAAAGTACTGGGATTACAGGCATGAGCCACTGTGCCCAGCCCGGCATAGATTTTTTGAGGCTATGCATTCAGTCTCCTTTGCAGTTTTGCTGCTCTTACTGTTGAATCCTGGGCCTGATTTTTCAGCATATATTTCCCTATAGCTACAGGTAATGAGGATCATTTTTTCATTTCCTTCCCTTTTTTTGTTTAGTTTTTCCCCCAAAGTATAACTCACATGCAGCAAAGTACACACATCTAAATGTAGTTGCTTGATGTATATATTTATGACATACTTACACACCCTTATAACTACTGCTCAATCAAGATGCAGACCATTTCCAGCATTTCAGAAGGCTTCTTCATGCCTTCCCACAATCATCATTTCCCCCACAACGGTATCACTATTTTACTTCTTTCACCAGAAATTCATTTTCCCTATTTTTTAACCTTACCTAAATGGAGTCATGGCTTGTGATCTCTTGTTCTTCATTATGTCTGGGAGATATGTGCAAGTTGTGCAAAGCAGTAGTTCCTTTTTTTTTTTTCTGAAGCAGTCTCACTTTGTCACTCAGGCTGGAGCGCAGTGGTGCGATCTCAGCCCACTGCAACCTTCGCCTCCTGGATTCAAATGATTCCTCTGCATCAGCCTCCTGAGTAGCTAGAATGACAGGCACGTGCCACCATACCCAGCTAATTTTTGTATTTTTAGTAGAGATGGTTTCGCCATGTTGACCAGGCTAGTCTCTAACTCCTGATCTCAAGTGATCCACTTGCCTCAGCCTCCCAAAGAGCTGGGATTACAGGCATGAGCCACTATGCCTGGCCCAAAGCAGCAGTACTTGTTAATTGCTGTTTAGCATTACACAGCATATTACAATTTATTTATTTATTCTCCCATTGATGGGCATTTGGGTTATTTTCAGTTTGTGCTATTATGATAAAACGACTATGAAAATTCTTCTTTTTTTTTTGAGACAGGGTCTCACTCTGTCGACCAGGCTAGAGTGTAAGTGGCATGATCTCGACTCATTGCAACCTCTGCCTCCCACGTTCAAGCAATTCTCTCATTTCAGCCTCCTGAGTAGCCTGGACTACAGGTGCTCACCACCACACTCAGTTACTTTCTGTACTTTTTAGTAGAGACAGGGTTTCACCATGTTGCCCAGGTTGGTGAAAATTCTTATATACCACTTCTAGTGTATGTAAACACTCATTTGTTTTGGGAGTAGAATTTTTCAAGAGTAGAATTTGCTGAGTCATGTGCATATAATTTTAGATAAAAACTACCAGTTTTCCAAAGTGGTTGTACTGACTTAAACTCCTCCACCACAACATAAAATGTTCCAGGTGCTCCACATCATCGAGTACTTACTTCATGTTAACAGTCCTTTTAAGTCATTCTCATGAGAGTGTAATAGCATCAAATTATTGTTTATGCACTTCCTTGATGAATAATGACTTCATTGCCTTTTCATATGCATTTTGCCCTTCGTTTATCCTCCTTGTGAAAAGAGTTTTGGGTACAGTTTTTAAAAATTGGGCTATATGGGTTTTTTTCTTAGTGATTTGTAAGAATTTTTTTATACTCTAGATCTAAGTATTGTGTTGAACTATGTTCCAAGTTTTTGTCTTGCCTTTTAACTCTCCCAATTGTGTCTTTTGATGAACAGAAGTTCTTAATTTTAATGAAGTTCAATTTATCAGCCTTCTCTTATAGCTAGTGCCCTTTGTTCCATTTAAACCCAAGGTTATAAATAGGTTCTGTGTTTTCTCCTAGAAGCTTAATTGTTTTACCATCCTCATTTATGTCTGTGATCCACCTAGAATTAATTTGGGGGTGTAGTGTGAAGTAGAGGTCAAAGTTTTTTTTTTTCACATGGCTATCTAGCACGAATTATCAAAAAGACTATCTTTTATTTGGGAGTGTCTTTTATTATTGTTGTTGTTATTATTATTATTTGACAGAGTCTCACTCTGTCACCCAGGTTGGAGTACAGTGGCATGATCTTGGCTCACTGCAATCTCTGCCTCCCAGGTTCAAGTGATTCTCCTGCCTCAACCTCCTGAGTAGCTGTGATTACAGTCAAGCATCACTGTGCTCAGCTAATTTTTGTATTTTCAGTAGAGATAGGGTTTTGCCATGTTGGCCAGGATGGTCTTGAACTCCTTATCGCAGGTGACCTGTCTGTCTTGGCCTCCCAAAGTGCTGTGTGAACCACTGCAACAGGCCTGGGAGTATTGACTGCCATGGAGGACTCTATTTTATAGTGGGCATTGAGTTGGTAGCTACATGACATGAGTATGTTGATTTTTTTTTTTTTTTTTTTTGAGACAGAGTCTCGCTCTGTCCCCAGGCTGGAGTGGAGAAGTAGCACCATCTCCGCTTACTCTAACCTCTGCCTCCTGGATTCAAGGGATTCTCCTGCCTCAGCCTCCCGAGTAGCTGGGACTACAGGCGTGCACCAGCTAATTTTTGTATTTTTTTTTTGAGACGGAGTCTCGCTCTGTCGCCCAGGCTGGAGTGCAGTGGCTGGATCTCAGCTCACTGCAAGCTCCGCCTCCTGGATTTACGCCATTCTCCTGCCTCAGCCTCCCGAGTAGCCGGGACTACAGGCCCCACCACCTCGCCCGGCTAGTTTTTTGTATTTTTTAGTAGAGATGGAGTTTCACCGTATTAGCCAGGATGGTCTCGATCTCCTGACTTCGTGATCCGCCCATCTCGGCCTCCCAAAGTGCTGGGATTACAGGCTTGAGCCACCGCGCCCGGCCAATTTTTGTATTTTTAATAGAGATGGGGTTTCACCATGTTGACCAGGATGGTCTCAATCTCCTGACCTCATGATCCACCTGCCTTGGCCTCCCAAAGTGCTGGAATTACAGGCGTGAGCCACCGCGCCCGGCTGAGTATGTTGATTTCTTTTATCAAGAGTTTAAAAGCAGCTAACCAAAGCCAAGCCATTCTATAATTCCTTTTAAAAATAATTTTTATGGTGACTATTGCTACCTCTTCCAGTGCTAGAATACCACATATTCTTTGCCTTCTGCCTCCACCACATTCCAATCAAATGTAGACAGAGGCAATCAGGGAAGCCATTTTGTGAAGCTACCAGAGAGTATAGGCCTCTCACGTGCTACCAGTGACGGGGTTCTTTTTGCTGCCTGGCTGGTGGGTAATCCCGGTTTAGAATCCTGTCTCGAGGGCATTCTTTCCATGGCCACTTCTGTAGCCACACTTGCTTCTTCTGGGTTTCCCCCAAAGCAGAGCCTGGGCCTAGAGTTGCATGCAGATGCTTGATTTGGTATGCGATTCCAGGGAGCAGGAGTGAAGGGCCAAGGAAAGTGAAGTAGGGAAGGAGAAAAAGGCAATGCTAGATTGCATTATTGGGTTGGCCCTGTTGCAGGAGATTGGTGTTTGTTTCTGCTGACACCTGCCGACCTCTATCTGAGGGACAAAAGAGGAAGCATTCTCCCCACTGGTGGCGAGCACTTCTGGGTGCCTCAGTCAGTCCTAGTGGGCTCCTGCGTTGTCCTACACCAAGACACCACTGAAGACCATGGGCAGGAAGCAAGAGAGTGTGACCCATTCTCTCTCTCTCTCTCTCTTTTTTTTTTTTAGATTCAGTTGTGCTCTGTCACAGTCTGGAGTACAATGGCACAATCTCGGTTCACTGCAATCTTTGCCTCCTGGGTTCAGGTGATTCTCGTGCCTAGGCCTCCTGAGTAACTGAGACTACAGGCACCCATCAATAAGCCTGGCTAATTTTTGTATTTTTAGTAGAGACAAGGTTTTGCCATGTTGACCAGGCTGGTCTCGAACTCCTGATCTCAAGTGATCCACCTGCCTCAGCCTCCCAAAGTGCTGGGATTACAGGCGTGAGCCACCACACCCGGCCTGCCCACTCTTGAGGTGAGATAACGAGAGAGAAAAAGAGTAAAAGCCTATGTGGAGTACTTGCATCACAACCAGACGTGAGAAAGGAGAGGCACGCAAAAGCTTTCCAATGCATGTATTGATACATGCAGCTCCTTGCACCCAAGGACAACAATGCAGCCAGGTACCAAAAAGTATCTGAAGTCAAGTACCTGAAATGCCATAAGGTGCTTTCTCCATATCTGCATTTCTCTGTGCATCTGCTTCATTTTCATCCCTCGACAATACAGCTTTCTTTGCTTCAAAAGTACAAGATGGGTGGAAAACGACCATTTCATCTCTTTTGTGTTTACCTGTTTCCTGCTGAATAGGGCGGCCAGACTGAACCAGAGCTCTTTGTTCCAAGTCCAAATATCCTGTAAAGGAAATCTGATTGCTTCAGGTTGGGTCTGGTATCAAGGGCTAGTGGAGTAGAATCATGTTGTTCTAACACAGTTGCTAAGAATACAGTTCTATGGATTGGGTGTAGGGCAGGGTTTTTGTCTCCTGAGCTAACTCCCTTTTGGAGGGGATCGCCTTTTAAGGTATCCACTACATTAATCAAGCTCATCAAAACCTTGTTATTTCTATCTTTGGTGTAATGCTGAGAAAGTCTTACTCTACCTCATGATTGTATAAACATTCATTTTACATTGTCTTCATATATATGTTTATTTTATTTATTTATTTATTTATTTATTTATTTATTTATTTATTTTTTGAGACAGCATCTTGCTCTGTCACCTAGGCTGGAGTGCAGTGGGATGATCATGGCTCACTGCAGCCTCAAACTCCTAGGCTCAAGCGATCCTCCTGCTTCAGCCTCCTGAGTGGGTAGGATTTCAGGCGCCCACCACCACACCAGGCTATTTTTTAAAATTGTTTTTTGTATAGACAGGGTCTTGCTATGTTGCCCAGGCTGGTCTCAAGTCATCCTCCTGCATCAGCCTCCCAAAGTGTTGGGATTACAGGCATGAGCCCCTGTGCTCAGCCTTCTAATATTTTTATGATTTTAAAAATTTAAATATTTAATCCACCTGGAATCTATTTAGGTACAAATTATGCAATAAGGACCCAACTTTTGAAAATATGATTAGTTACCTCACCACCAATTATTTAATAATTCATTCTCTTCCCACTGATTTAAAATCCCAAATATTTCATATACCAAATTCATATATATACTCTCACACACACACACACACACACACACACACATGCATGCACATGGCAGTGTGTGTGTAGTACTGCTTCTGATCTTTTCCATTGCTTGGTTCATTACTATTTTAAATATATATGTAATACTTCATAAATAGTTTGAAAACAAGTACTCCCACTGATTTTAAATTTCTTTAGAGGGCCAGACACTGAGGCTCACACCTGTAATCCCAGAACTTTGGGAAATTGAGGCAGGAGGATCCCTTGAGCTCAGGAGTTCAAGACCAGCCTGGGCAATATGGCAAAACCTTGTCTCTACAAAAGATACAAAACTTAGTTGGGCGTGGTGGCATGCCTGTAGTCCTAGCTACTTGCTTGAGCCTGGGAAGTCAAGGCTGCAGTGAGCCATGATCATGCCACTGTACTCCAGCCTGGGTGACAGAGCAAGACCCTGTCTCAAAAAAATAAAAAAAATTCCTTTAGAGGAACAACTGATTACACACACACACACACACACACACACACATACATATAACTAGCAGTTTCTTATGTGTACTAGATAATGATAATAATTACAGTTTAAGAATATATATGCATGATTAAATATAAGATATATGTATTACTTTATAGCATTCATAAATTGCATATCATCAGGAAAAGATTATATCAGTATATTGATACATGTTTCTGTGTGATAGTTTCCATGGTAACCAGTTATCTTTTATTATTGTTTTAAGTAATTCCCTTCCTGAGTGAGGATTACACATATCTCTGCCCATAATAACTCACAATGCCTTTGATATGGTCTGGTTGTGTCCCCACCCAAATCTCATCTTGAATTATACTCTCATAATTCCCATGTGTTGTGGGAGGGACCCAGTGGGAGATAATTTAAATCATGGGGGCAGTTTCCCTCATACTGTTCTCGTGGTAGTGAATAAGTCTCATGAGATCTAATGGTTTTATCAGGGGTTTCTACTTCTGCATCTTCCTCATTTTCTCTGAGGCCTCCCCGCCATGACTCTGAGGCCTCCCCAGCCGTGTATAACTATAAGTCCAATTAAACCTCTTTTTCTTCCCAGTCTCAGGCATGTCTTTATCAGCAGCAGGAAAAAGGACTAATACAGTAAACTGGTACCAGTAGAGTGGGGCGTTGCTGAAAAGATACCTGAAAATGTGGAAACAACTTTGGAACTGAGTAACAGTCAGTGGTTGAAACAGTTTGGAGGCTCAGAAGAAGACAGGAAAATGTGGGAAAGTTTGGAACTTCCTAGAGACTTGTTGAATGGCTTTGACCAAAAACCTGAAGCAATATGGACAATAAGGTCCAGGCTGAGGTGGTCTCAGATGGAGATGAGGAATTTGTTGGGAACTGGAGTAAAGGTGACTCTTGTTATGTTTTAGCAAAGAGACTGGTGGCATTTTGCCCCTGCCCTAGAGATTTGAGGAACTTTGAACTTGAGAGAGATGATTTAGGGTATCTGGAGGAAGAAATTTCTTTTTTTTTTTTTTTTTTTCTGAGATGGAGTCTTGCTCTGTCACCCAGGCTGGAGTGCAGTGGGGTGATCTTGGCTCACTGCAACTTCTGCCTCCTGGGTTTAAGCAATTCTCCCACCTCAGCCTCCAGAGTAGCTGGAGGCGTGCACCACCACACCCAGCTACTTTTTGTACTTTTAGTAGAGATGGGGTTTCACCATGTTGGCCAGGCTGGTCTCGAGCTCCTGACATCAGGTGATCCTCCTGCCTCGGCCTCCCAAAGTGCTGGAATTACAGGCATGAGCCACCGCACTGGTGGAGGAAGAAATCTCTAAGCAGCAAAGCATTCAAGAGGTGACTTGAGTGCTGTTAAAGGCATTCAATTTTATAAGGGAAGCAGAGCATAAACATTTGGAAAATTTGCAGCCTGACAATGTGATAGAAAAGAAAAACCCATTTTCTGAGGAGAAATTCAAGCTGGCTGCTGAAATTTGCACAAGTAAGGAGGAGCCGAATGTTAAACCCCAAGACAATGGAGAAAATGTCTCCGGGGCACATTGGAGGTCTTCACAGCACCCCTTCCCATCACAGGCCTAGAGGCCTAGGAGAAAATGGTTTCGTTGGCCAGGCCCAGGGTCCCTGTGCTGTGTGCAGCCTAGGGACTTGGTGCCCTGTGTCCCAGCTGCTCCAACCGTGGCTGAAAGGGGCCCACATAGAGTTCAGGCCGTGGCTTCAGAGGGTGCAAGCCCCAAGCCTTGGCAGCTTCCACGTGGTGTTGAGCCTGTGAGTCAAGAATTAGGGTTTGGGAGTCTCCACGTAGATTTCAGAAAATGTATGGAAACACCTGGATGCCCAGGCAGAAGTTTGCTGCAGGGGTGATGCCCTCATGGAGAACCTCCGCTAGGGCAGTGCAGAAGGGAAATGTGGGGTCAGAGTCCCTACTGGGGCACCAACTAGTGGAGCCTTGAGAAGAGGGCCACCGTCCTCCAGACCCCAGAATAGTGGATCAACCAACAGCTTGCACTGTGCACCTGGAAAAGCCACAGACACTCAACACCAGCCTGTGAAAGCAGCTGGAGGGAGGGAGGCTGTACCCTGCAAAGTCACAGGGGTGTAGCTGCCCAAGACCATGGGAACCCACCTCTTGCATCACCATGACTTGGATGTGAGACCTGGAGTCAAAGGAGATCATTCTGGAACTTTAAAATTTGACTGCCCTGCTAGATTTCGGACTTGCAAGGGCCCTGTAACCCCTTTGTTTTGGCCAATTTCTCCCATTTGGAATGGCTGTATTTACCCAATACCTGTACACCCATTGTATCTAGAAAGTAAGAGCTTGCTTTTGATTTTACAGGCTCATAGGTGAAAGGGACTTGCCTTGTCTCAGATGAGACTTTGGACTGTGGACTTTTAAGTTAATGCTGAAATGAGTTAAGACTTTGAGGGACTGTTGGAGAGGTATGATTGGCTTTGAAATGTGTGAACATGAGATTTGGAGGGGCCAAGGGTGGAATGATATGGTTTGGCTGTGTCCCCACCCAAATCTCATCTTGGATTGTACTCCCATGATTCCCACGTGTTGTGGGAGGGACCCACTGGGAGATAATTTGAATCATGGGTGTGGGGGGTCTTTAACAGCAGCATGAAAATGGACTAATATAGCCTTCTGTGGAAAAAGCACACATTCCTGCTCCATTGATGTTGGTCTTAGACATGTGGCTTGTTTTGGCCAATGGCAGGTGAGCGGATGTGACTTATATTATGTTGAAATAAAAGTGTTGATCATTCTTGTGTGTTTTTACTAACTCTCTCCTCTTTTTCCTGTGCCCTGAGAATGGCACATCTCGGCTATTGAAGAAGACACATGGAGCGGGAGAAGAACTACCATCAACCCCATGGCTAATGAGCAACATGAATGAGATATAATCCTTCATTGTTTTAAACCATGGTGATTTGGGGGTTGTTACTGCAGCCTTCCTAGTAAATGCTGACGAGGACACCTGGCATGCTCACTGTTGACAGTCAAATTTTGACTGCAGTTATCATTTGGGTCAATCTGACTGACCTAGCTATCTTTTATAATGATCCAACGCAATTCTTTAACTCAATACTTTTTATAAATATGGCAAAAAAAGATTAATTATAATAACTGAGACCTCAATGGGCATACGGCACACAAATGTTACTCAACAGTTATCTTAAATATAGTGAAGCTGGCTGGGCGCGGTGGCTCACACCTGTAATCCCAGCACTTTGGGAGGCCAAGGTGGGCGGATCACCTGAGGTCTGGAGTTCGAGATCAGCCTGACCAACACGGAGAAACCCCATTTCTACTAAAAATACAAAATTAGCCAGGCATGGTGTTGCATCCCAGCTACTCAGGAGGCTGAGGCAGGAGAATTGTTTGAACCCAGGAGATGGAGGTTGCGATGATCTGAGATCATGCTATTGCACTCTAACCTGGGCAACAAGAGCGAAACTCCATCTGAAACACACACACACACACACACACACACACACACAGAGTCAAGCTGTTAAGCTTTCTGTAAGTAAAGGAGACATCCTTCAGCAAGATCTAGCAACGGTGACTATTATAAATATATAGTTGGCAAAAAGAGACGTAGAATCTCAAAGAAACTGAAGACCAACAGATATCTTCAGAATCTGGATTGATTCCACGGCAGTTAAGGGACAGTGCATTATCCTTGTCATTTGAGTGCTGTGGTATTATTAACATGGCTCTGATACTCTTGATCTCTGCTCCTCTTAGTGTCCTTTTGCTTCTCTTTCTGCTACCAGCTGACTTCCTTATGGTTTATTCCATACCATTTCCCTTCCTCAAAGCTTCTGCTATAACTACCATTTATGATTTTTCATACCTTTATCTTGCTCATAAGTTTGGTTTGCTCCAGGCTACTCCTGCCCCTTCCCTTCTTCTAGGTTATCTTTTAAACTTCAACTCCCACTATTAGTTGCCCCATTTCAAATTCCTGAGAGTATGATTTTGTTGAATCCGGCTCTAGTGGGTTAAATAATCTCTACCTCCAATATTCATGTTCACTTGGAACCTCAGAATGTGACCTTATTTGAAATAATGTGGGGATTTTTTGTTTTGTTTTGTTTGTTTGTTTTGAGACAGTCTCACTCTGTCACCTAGGCTGGAATGCAGTGGCATGATCATGGCTCACTGCAGCCTCGACCTCCTGAGCTCAGGCAATCCTCCCACCTCAGCCTCCCAAGTAGCTGGGACTATAGGCACATGCCATGACACCTGGCTTATTTTCGTATTTTTTTATAGAGATGGAATCTCACTATGTTGCCCAGGCTGGTCTTGAACTCCTGGGCTCAAGCAATCCTCCTGCTTCGGCCTCCCAGTGTGCTAGGATTATAGGTGTGAGCCACTGCACCCAGCCTAAAACCCAATCTTTATTGCATCTCTTTCTGCTAACCAACTGGCTTCCTTACAATAAATAATTTAATTTATTAAAATAAATATTTATTGATTGACATACATTATTTTCTTCTTTAGTAATGATTATTACTGATTAGCAGATAGTAATTTGAGCCTGAAAATTAGTGGGTTGTATCAGAACAGGCAGTAGGATAAGTTTGGCCCATGGGGTATAGTTTGCCAACTCCTGCTATAGAAGAAAGTTGCTGTTGCTTGTTCACCAAAAATCAATCTTATTTTCCTAATAGGACCCTAATTTCCTTCTGGGAACCTTTCCCCTAGCCCTACCTGTCATTGAAAATGATCAGTGTGCACACTTCCAGTAATGCCACAGAAGCATGAGGCCCTGGCTACAGTGACTGGTTCCATCTGAGTGAATATTACAGTTGCATGGGATCTACTTTTTCTGTTTTGAGACAGGGTCTTTCTGTGTCGCCCAGGCTGGAGTGCAGTGACGAGATCATGGCTCATGTAGCCTCGACCTCCAAGCCTCAAGCAATCTTCCCACCTCAGCCTCCTGAGTAGCTGGGACCACAGACACATGCCACCATACCTGGCTAATTTTTAAAATTTTGGGTAGAGACAAGGTCTCTCTAGGTTGCCCAGGCTGGTCTCAAATTCCTGGGCTCAAGTGATCCAACTGCCTCGCCCTCGCAAAGTGCTGAGATGACAGGCTGAGCCACCACACACTCTGCCTTGTTTTTCTTTTTCCACAGGAACCTGTGGTGATAAGGAAGATGTGAGCCTGGAGATACAGAAGCTACCACTGAAGCTGACACAGCAAAAGGCAGTGCCAAGGAACTAAAAGAAAACAAATTTTGATTACATTTTTGGAGTTCATGGGTCAAGCAGTTCATGACACTGAAGCTTTTCTGCTACATGAATAAATAACTTTTTCTTTGCTGTTAAAGTGGGTTTGTGCTGGCTTCTCTATCACTCACAACAACTGGATACTAACTGAGGCAATACTTCCTACCTCTTACACACATTATACCCATAAAACAGAAACAACATCTAAAATTAGATTTCAACACAACTACCAAAGCAGAAAAGTTCAAACCAACAAGTTATGGATACTGTGTTACTGAAACTACATTTCTCCTTCCAATGTGAGTATGGTGTTGGTGAACATGTTGCGTGTTGATTCTGCTAGTCTTTGTGTCCTGCACATAGGGTGTGGACTGTGTAATGAATCGTTTCTTCATTATTTTTCTCAGCTTGTATGGTTGCATCACCTCCATTCACAGAGCTCACTGTGACAGCATTTAACCTTGTCTTGGTACAAGTGTGTAATTTACATAATAGTCACCTCTGTACTTTCCTCAGTAACTTAAACAAAGGAGGCCATCACTCACCGTGCTTGCCTTTCAAATTAGATTTGATATCAAATTAAAGTCTCATTTTATTAAATTTCTGAAGCCAAAGTCTTTGACCTATGAAAGTATGTTTCAATTATGAATGGAAAAGAGAAGCTTTGTGTTATTAACAGGAAAAGAATTCAAGTGTGACGGTTGTGTCAATGCCATTGGGACATGCCAGTGCTCAATAACTCAACAGACAAGCCTACTAGACCTGCTTTACTCATTCGTGGCCCTGTTTCTTCACTTTCTACTGACTCCCACCTGTGTTTCATAATTCTCTACATTGATGTGGTTTATTACTTCTAATCGGGACCTTAAGCTAATTGTGAAACTTGTTAGAGTCTCTTGGTGTAAAATTGTCTTCATACAATTCGAATGTTATAATCTGGACCTACCAATGTGAACAAGTGAACAAATGTGCTGTTTATTTTAACCAGCAGTGCTGTTTTAGTTAGCTATTTATCTCCCAAATCTCAAAAACACTCAGTAGCTTACAATATGAAGCTGTTTTTTTTTTTTTTTTTTTCACTTATAGGTCTGTGGGTCAGATGGGGTAGCTCTGCTTCAGGTTGTAGGTCATCTCGGCTTGGCAGACTTTAAGTTAAACATAAGACTGTGTGTCTCATTTTGGGGCCCACACTGAAGGGAGAGCAGCTAGCTGGTGCATGCTGTCTTCATGGCAATCACAGGGGTGCGAGAGGCGGAGCTGAAGGACACAAGCACATTTAAGTCTTTTGTGTGTGTCATGTTCAGTGACATTCCATGTCCAGAGCCAGCTACATGGGTGGATCATGAATAGAGGGGAGAAATGCACCCCACCCACTTCAGTGAGCTTTAGGTTTACATGGCTGAGGGATGGAGGGAAGAATTTTGGACAATAATCTCATCTAGTACATATGGCTTCAATTTGTATAAACCCTGTCTCTACTCCTCCAACCCTCTGATCTCAATTGCTATTGCTAATATGCCCTGTGGGAGTGAGAGGGCTTTCTATAAGAAAGAGAATGACTTCCAGATAGCTTATTGGCCATCAATCTAGGAGCTGTTACAGCTGAGAAACATTTTGACCCAACCCTCTGGCTTCTTTGTTGATTTATTTTTCTGATACAATTCATGTTTTTAAATATTAAGCTTTAATGAAGTTAATGTGTTTTAATGCAGTAAAAAATAAAGCATATATGATTCTATCATTTGTAAATATACAATATAACTAGTAAGAAATAAGGGGTCTCATTCACACCCAGATTTATAGGACCCAGCACTATGTGCTGGGTATATAATAGAAGCTCAGTATTTGTTGATTGAAGTGCTTTTTCTTATTTACTATTGATTATTATTGATTAACATATAATAATTTGGGCCTGAAATAGACATTTCCCTTTTTAATATAATTATATATATGTGCATATCATATCATTAATATCCTCTGACTTTATTAGTGTCTGTTAACCATGTTGGAAAAAGTAAAGGTGTTTATAATGCATGCACAGAAAAATGATACGTTTGTGTTCGCTGTTTTTAGGACCAAGAAAAGATTATTGGTTGCTGTTTTCTCAGTTTTGGTGCTTTTAAAAATAAATTTTACTGTGCATATTTGAGTTTTACAACATCAACATCATGTTATGAGATACATATAGATAGTAACATGATTACTATATTCTCAGTTTTGTTTTAAAAGAATACTTGTTTCTATATCCTTTTGATGTGGTAACAGACCTCAGGAGAATATCTAAATGGATAGTTAGAAATATGTGTCAATATAAGCAAAATCAAATTTTCAAGATTGTAAGTATCAGCCAATGAAAATGCCAGTTAAAATTACTTTTAAATAGTATTTAAAATTAAAATTATGTATGATGCAGATATAAAAGATACAAATTTTTTATATAAATTACAAAATTGTTTTCTTCATGAAAGGAAAAAACTAATTCCTAGAGCTGATTTTATGAAAACTGAACGCATCATAAAACAAAAATAACTTAATTGAAAGATAGTTTGCTTTGTGTCACAGGTCATCTGTTTAGAAGAGCAATACTAAAGTAACTAAATGCCTTTTTGGGCTTCCTTCAATGATCCTGAAGTTTCAGGCTATTTCCTTTGCTTTCTTCTAGGAAACATTTATTATGGCTGAAATATGCATTAATGTTTCAAGTTATAATCATCTTGCCAGATATACTTATGGCATAAAGACAGGAAGGAAACTAATACTCATGAAGTGTCTATTATATATCTTTGGTAAGGTGTTAAAAGCAATGCCGTGTTGAGAAGAGAAATATTCCCATTTCAGAAGAGAGAAAACTAGGCTTAGAAAGTTGAAATGACAGAGTTTTTTACTCCAAAATCATGTTCTTTGGCATGAGCCAAAACCTGAGAAAACTGTCTATGGAACAGTGTAGTAAACTGGTGTGAACTCCCCTTGCAAGTTCAATAATTGCAGTGTAGTAACATCAAGTTTTATTTAGAGATAAACAAATGACTTTATGCATATGTTTTGCAACAGACAAATCACAATAGTCCAAAGTCCTACAGTGGATATTCCCCAATGCCACAGAAGAGGCCCCGAGGAACAGTTCAAATGTGCACCTACCCGCTAAATGCTCCCCAGGCATGGGCGGTCCTTCCTGGCTGGAATTTCTCTTGTGGTTATTCCTGCAGTGTCTGCAGCACTGACCTTATTCCTGTCCTCAAAATCCACTTCCTCTTCTAGTGAATCTTGTTTTTCTCATGCTTCCAGACCCACTTTCCTAGTCTAGTGACACCTCTAGACATTTTTCTGTGACATTTCTTGATTTGTAAGAATGCTTCCAAACTCCTACACCAAAATACTTTTCCCTTATTTTGTCAATGACAAACATTTAGCAAGTATTTGTTGCCTTCACAGTCTACTTCTAATCCGTGCATCCTGTCCTTAAAGAGTTTATAATCAACCTAAGGAGAAAAGCTATTCCCATAAAAATAATGAGAGCTAAAGATAATAAGTTGTGTTACAAAACTTCATAGGAGGGGCCAGGTGCGATGGCTCATGTCTGTAATCCCAGCACTTTGGGAGGCGGAGGCAGGTGGATAACCTGAGGTCAGAGCAGCCTGGCCAACATAGTGAAACCCCGTCTTTACTAAAAACACAAAAATTAGCCAGGCATGGTAGCAGGTGCCAGTAATCCCAGCTACTCGGAAGGCTGAGACGGGAGAATCACTTGAACCTGGGAGGTGGAGGTTGCAATAAGTCAAGATCGTGCCACTGCACTCTAGCCTGGGCAACAAAGCGAGACTCTGTCTCAAAAAGAGACTTCATAGGAGGGAAGGATGAACATGTACTGAGAAAGCTAAAAGTAGATGGAGCCTTGAAAGCATATGTTGACCACAGCACCCTCCCTACCACCCTGTCCCCATAATCTAACATCTTGCGCTGGTCAGCATTGAAGGACACATCAAAGATGTCAGGAACACAGAAACACAATGAGGCCATCATTCTGGAGGAACAAAGGCATCAACACACTCTTTCTCTTGTGTTGAGTCATCTTCCCTCTCATAAAGTTCCCTGCAGAGCTTTAAGAGGGTTTGTTTTCTCTTTGGACTGTGACTTTACTCTCTAAGCCCTGAGCTTATGAGAAAAGATGCCCTGACTTTGCTCTGAGCCTAAAGGGAAGACATACTTGTGGTTTCTACCTTGTCTAGCCCAGTTCACAGAGTAGATGAATATCTGGCAGAAACTTTGGTCCTAGGAATAATACATGTGCATTTCCCTGGAAAGGGCTCTGCGTCATATCTCTTTAGAGACTTTTATGCTATGCCAAGACAGTATAGCAATGGTAAATGACTAAGGGCTTGGGGTTTGAAGTCAACAGACCTGTTACGTGTCTCCGAGATGGTTGCAGTCAGTATAGCCGTGAGAGCTGAGAAAGCCCCAGAGGCCTTCAACAGAGCTAACAGCAGAATTTGGAAAAATACCAGATTATTGTTCTACTGCCCTAGAATAAGTTAGCAGACCTTGGTGCTCAGGATACCTGGGGTCTGAGACTTTCTTTGTTGCTATGTGGTTCACACATGTTCATGTGAACAATCACCTGGTGAGGTAGTAGCTTTATTTTTACAAACTAGATGAGTTAATTTGCCCACATTTATGAAACTATGACAGACTGATTGATTAAATACTTTTGGGGATGTGAATGTAAGTTCATGGTTGCACTAGTTTTTATTTAATGCAATTAAAGAATTAACAACTTGAAAGTCAAATGAATAGTTCATTTTCTCCACTGTTCTAATTTACTAATCCAAGTAAACTTTAAAGTGTATGGAGATGTTGCTGAATAAATGTGTTGCCCCTCCCAAGTCATATATTTGCATTTATAACTGGCACTATGATGTGTCTTAATCCAGTTATTACTTTTTAAAAGAAAATCAGTATAAACTTGCTGCAGTGAAATCTTACTCCAAAGTCCCTTAAATATAACTGCATGGTGGCTCTAACTCAAATGTGGTGGTGGTGGTGGTGGGGTATTATTTGGGAGGGGGTGATCTTATGAGGTCTTTTTTCCCTCCGTATCTGTGGGTTTTTTTCCCCTGAGTTAGCCCCTGGGTGACCCCACCCTGTGCCCTAAATTATACAATTATACACATGATGACCAACTACTGACTTAATCCCAGGGGCATGAGAACTTTGATCTGGCAGGTGTACAGAGGCCTTAAAGTACCCATGGATGGATATTGGGCCCTTTCAAGGCAGGTAAACCTTGCCTGTAGTTCAACAGTCTCTTCTATTTTGAGGAAATCAGTCTAATAAAGATAGTAGCAACTTTTCTCCAGTTTATAATACCATTAAGTAATTTTAATTACAAAAATTAGAAATAATCTAGAACTGTCTCCAAAATATACGTCGTAAATTCAGGAGGAAATTCAGGAGTTGTAAATTCAGGAGTGGGGCAGGGAGTGGTAGAGCTTGGAAAATCCCCATATTTGGTTCCAAGAGATGCACATATTTATTTACTTCATCTACCCTACTCCCAGTATGAAAAACATTGTGTAATTGTAAGGCCAAGCGCGGTGGCTCACACCTGTAATCCCAGCACTTTGGGAGGCCGAGGTGGGTGGATCACCTGAGGTCAGGATATCGAGACCAACCTGGCCAACATGGTGAAACCCCATCTCTACTAAAAATACCAATATTAGCTGGGCATGGTGGTGCACACTTGTAATCCCAGCTACTCGGGAGGCTGAGGCAGGAGAATCACTTGAACCCTGGTGGCAGAGGTTGCAGTGAGCCAAGATCGTGCCATTGCACTCCAGCCTGGGCAACAGAGTCAAACTCTGTCTCAAAAAAAACAAAACAAACAAACAAAAAGAAAAACATTATGTAATTGTTATGCTGTGGTATTTCAACTTAGTAGTGAAGAATGTTTTTACCTTCTTTAGGAAAAGAAAACTGAAAAGATATTATGTATCCACATTACAATTTCATTGATATTCTCTTGAAATTATATACAATCAGCCTTCTGTACTCGTGAGTTCTGCACCCGTGGATTCAATCAACTGCAGATAAAAATACTTTAAAAATTACGTCTGTACTGAACATGTAACAGACTTTTTTCCTTGTCATTATTCCCTAAACAGTTCAGTATAACGACTATTTACATAGAATTTCCATTATATTAGGTATTATAAGTAATTGTATTATAAGATGATTTAAAGTACACTGGGAGGATGTATGTAGGTTATATGCAAATAATACTATGTCATTTTATATCAGAGTCTTGAGCATCCCTGAATTTAGATACCAGTGGGGGATCCTAGGACAAATCTTCCACAGGTACTGAAGGATGACTGTATTCATTCTACGTGTCAATAAAAAATTTCAAAACTGTTAGCTTTGTTTTTTCATTAGAGTTGATTCTGGTAATAAGCACAGGAAAGAAAAATTCACATTGCACACCATATAAATCAAGTTTCTCAGGCATTCCTAGTGCAATCTGATGAAAACATCTTTCCTTAAGGTGCTTTCCTTAAGGTTCCTTAAGGTGGAAAAATAAATTGCTACTTTTTTTAGTGACAGATCATTGCCTTGTCACCCAAGCTGGGAGTGCAGTGGTGCGATCATAGCTCACTGCAGCCTTGACTTCTTGGGCTCAAGTGATCCCACTGCCTTAGCCTCCTGAGTAGCTAGACTCATGCCACCACACTGACTAATTTTTTTTTTTTTAGAGACAAGTTGCCATTTTGTTGCCCAAGCTTAATCTCCTGTCTTCAAGGGATCCTCCAACCTCAGCCTTCCAAAGTGCTGGGATTTACAGGCATGAGCCACTGTGCCCAGCCTACTTTTATCAGTTATAAGTGTGTTTGCCTGCAAGCAACTGAAGACCCAAGAAAGGTAGGTTTATTTATTTATATTTTATTTTATTTTACTTTCTGAGATGGAGTCTTGCTCTTGTTGCCCAGGCTGGCGACCTTGGCTCACTGCAACCTTGGCTGACTGCAACCTCCGCCTCCCAGGTTCAAGTGATTCTTCTGCCTCAGCCCCCCGAGTAGCTGGGATTACAGGTGCTGCCACTACACCCAGCTACTTTTTGTAACTTTAGTAGAGATGGGGTTTCATCATGTTGGCCAGGCTGGTCTCAAACTCCTAACCTCAAGTGATCCACCTGCCTCGGCCTCCCAAAGTGCTGGAATTACAGGCGTGAGCTACCGCGTCTGGCCAGAAAGGTAGGTTTAAATAAATAAGGAGTTTATTTGCCTCAAGTGACAAAGATATCTAGAGATAAGTTTCCAGGGCTGAGATGGTGTCTCAACCATGTCTTCATGTGGCTCTCATTTGTGTGAAAAATAGCTTCACTTCAGGCATGTCAGCGTCCCAAGTGGGAAGAAAGAGGAAGAAGAAGGTGCAAAGTGTGATGGAAGTTGCCAGTGCAACCTTTATTTGATTTTTTGTTTTGTTTTGTTTTTGAGACAGGGTCTTGCTCTGTCACTCAGGCTGGAGTGCAGTGGTGTGATCACGGCTCACTGCCGCCTTGACCTCCCAGGCTCTCACAATCCTCTCACCTCAGCCTTTCAAGTAGCTGAGACCATAGGCTCACACTACCATGCCCAGATAAGTTTGAAATTTTTTTGTAGAGATGGGTTCCCCCTGTGTTGCCTAGGCTGGTCTTAAACTCCTGTGTTCATGTGATCCTCCTGCCTTGGCCTCTCAAAGTGCTGAGATTACAATTGTGAGCCACGGGGCCCAGCATGTCCAGGCTTTAAAATAGCATTTCTAAGAAGCCTGTAGCAGAGACTTCTGTTTATACTTCATTGGGCAGAACTGGGCCACATGGCTATTCTACCTCCATCGCATGGAGTCTAGGAAAGCAAGTGTCTCACTTTGCAACCTGTGTATATGTAGAGGAGGCTGGTTAGAAAGGCAGTGAAGTGGGTGGTCAGAAAACCAGCTCTTAATATGCCATCACTAATGCGGGATTCTTCTCTTACTGATTTCTTGTCATGTGGAATTACTTTAAACAAACAAAAAATTTTCAGTTCAGAAGTTCTAGTTTAGGAATGCAGTGTCCTTACCACTTATTTCCTCTTTTAAATGATAGATTTGGGCTGTCTTGTCTTGAAATAGCTACTTATTGTAGCTTGTGTTTTGAGAGCAGCCTATCTAAGATCAAATGACAAAATGAAGGGAAACATCTTGTGACCTTTTTGGTTTTAGTCATTTGGGATCTATTTCTTGCCAGGACAGACAGTTCAGTATTTTGAAATATTCTGGTGTTTATTTGTTCAAGACCAAGACAGAACCATCATGAATAATGAATATACAAAAAAAGAACCAAGGCATGAAATATACATTTTTGAAACTCACTTGGATCTGCTGAACTAAGTCAGTTCCAATTAGAGAACTATATTATCTTTTTCTTTGGAAGCAATTTTATTAACTTACATGGGTAAAATTTCCTTAATTGTGGTTCTTAAACTCTACTAAAGACATCTGAACATTGTTGATTGATCATAAAAATATAGAATTTGAGTAGCAGATCATACTGTAATTTTAGTCATCAGATTGTTGCAACTCAGACCTTTAAAAATATTTATCTTTAAAATTAGAATAAAATGCTCTTATTAGAGAAACTTTGTAAATGATGAGAGACTATCCTTTTATAGATGCCCTATTATGAATACTTAACAGTTTGATGTATTTTTGGTTATGAAAAGAAAATAATCAGAGTTACTATTTTTTGAATATATATTCTATGCCAATAATTTAACATTTAACTTAATCCTCTCAAAAAGTCTAGGAGCTAGGTAAGGTTTTGTCCCCATATTTACAGATGAAGATAGTTACAATTAAGTAATTTGTTCAAAGTCACATGGCAAGTAGCACAGCTGGATGTGAACTTAGAAAGTCTTCAAAACTTCAACATTTTGAGGACCTGACCAGTTTAAAGAACCTAGGAAGCTAAAGTAGACAGACATAAGGGTTTACCAATACTGTTCTTATATCACTTGATTGAAGATTCTGATTTTCAGAAAACACTGATAACCCATCTATCCATTAGTAGCCTTTATCTGAGAGTTACGTTGGTCCTTGTTCTTCCTAAGGGCTGAAATTTCATGTATCCCTAGATTCTGTGAACTCCTCTGTAGCATTCAACAAATTTTTTTGCCTTAATTTCCGGAGTGTTTCTGATGTGTCCTATCACAGAACACTGATACAACAGATTTTGTGACTTGAAATCTAAACATCCTTTCTGTGGGAAAATTCATTGAGTTTCCAACAAGGAACCTATAGATGAGCTTCTGAAAAACCATCCATTAGTCAGATATTCTGTTCATAAATATAAAACATTGTCTGTTCCTTGTATCCTATCCTAATCGACCTTCTAAAAAAAGTCTCTCTCTTTTTTTTTTTTTTTTTTTTTTTTTGAGACGGAGTCTCGCTCTGCCGCCCAGGCTGGAGTGCAGTGGCCGGATCTCAGCTCACTGCAAGCTCCGCCTCCCGGGTTCACGCCATTCTCCTGCCTCAGCCTCCCGAGTAGTTGGGACTACAGGCGCCCGCCACCGCGCCCGGCTAGTTTTTTGTATTTTTTGGTAGAGACGGGGTTTCACCGTGTTAGCCAGGATGGTCTCGATCTCCTGACCTCGTGATCCGCCCATCTCGGCCTCCCAAAGTGCTGGGATTACAGGGTTGAGCCACCGCGCCCGGCCTCTTTTTTTTTTTTTTAAGTCTCTTTTTTAGTGCTACTTGATCACTTTATTATTGGAAGTTATGAGCATAAGTCCCTAATATACTGACTGTAAAACTGTGTACATGTAGCCATTTCCATTCAGCAGAGACTTTATCTATCTTACATAATAGCTAGTACACCATTTACACTCAGTAAAATTATTCATACTCTTTCATTTGTTTTAGTTAAACAAGTTCTAGTGAATTTATTTATGTGCAAAAAAATGGAAAAAAACAGATGTAGTGAAAGGCTCCTTTTAACTGCTCCCAATCCCCATCCCCACAGAGGTAAACCCAATTAACAGTTGGAGGTGGAAACTTCTAGTTCTTTTGTTTACATTTACCTACACGTGCATGTTCCCATACAGAAATATAGAGGGTTTTTGGTGTATTTTATTTTAAACACTAAATATGCTAATGATTTGATTTGCTTATTTTACATAGCAATGTCTTGTAGTTCTTTCCATGTCAGCACAAACAGATCCATCTTATTCTTTTTAACTATTGCCAGGCATTGCATGATATGAATCTTTATGTATGTATGTATTTGTGAGACAGAATCTTGCTCTGTCATCCAGGCTGGAGTGCAAGTGGCACAATCGTGGCTCACTGCAGCCTTTAAATCCTGGGCTCAAGCTCCACCTCAGCCTCTTGAGTCGCTGGGACTACTGTTGTGTGTAGCATTTTTTTTTTTTTTTTTTTTTTTTTTTGGAGAGATAGGGGTATTCTTATGCTGTCCAGGCTGGTCTTGAACTCCTGGCCTCAAACACTCCTCTCACACTGGCCTCCCGAAGTGCTGGGATTACAGGCATTAGCCACCTAGCCCAACTATGATATGAATCTACAATGGATTACATAACTAGTCCTCTTTTGATGGACAACTCAGTTGTTTATAATTGTGTTATTATTACAATGACGCTGTGGCAAATATCTTTACACATTTCTCTTAGTGTACAGGTTTATCTAGGGTAAATATCTACAATTAATTTTTTTTGGATTGAAATATGTATGCTTTAAAACTTTTAGGGAGGAGGAAGGGAGTGGGCTGAGGGCTGAGGGACTCTCTGTTGGGTGCTGTGCTCACTGCCTGGGTAATGGGATCATCCATACCCCAAACCTTAGCGTCATGCAGTGTTTCCATGTGACAGACCTGCACATGTACTCCCAAATCTAAAAAAAAAGTTGAAATTATTTTTTTTAATGTAATACATACTCAGTAAAAAATGAACCTGGCTGGGCACCGTGGCTCACACCTGTAATCCCAGCACTCTGGGAGGCCAAGGCAGGTGGATCACTTGAGGTCAGGAGTTTGAGACCAGTCTGGTCAACATGGCAAAACCCTGTCTCTACTAAAAAATGAAAATTAGGCGGGCGTGGTGACACGTGCCTATAATCCAAGCTACTCAGGAGACTGAGGCAGGAGAATCACTTGAACCTGGGAGGCAGAGATAGCAGTGAGCTAAGATCATGCCACTGCACTCCAACCTGGGCGACAGAGACTCTGTCTCAAAAACAAAAAAACTAAACTTGTAGCCAAGTGTATGATCAAGTTAGCCACCAGTTCCTTGTGATCACACTAAATCTTTTGTTTCTCAACAGTTACTCTTATAGAAAAATCATTTTTACATTCCATCTTTTGGATCCTCTCTCTCATACTTCCATTCCTCTAAATGAGGATGTATTTTTGGTGACAAGTAATAGAAACCTTACGTGAACCAGACAGAAAGGGTAATTTATGGGCTCATGTAACCAAACTGTGGGGAAGCCCCAGTGTAGCCACATCTCAGGGCAACCAGCATTTAGGGTCAGAATGCTGCCAGGACTCATTTTGCTTCTCAATTTGCTTCACTCTTTTACTGCAGGCAACTTCTTTTTTTAAGAGTTCTTTGTATTCTAATACAAGTCCTTTGTTAGATATGTGCTTTACAAGAATTTTCTCCCAATCTATGGTCTGTCTTCTATTTCTCTTAACAGCATCCATCAAAGAGCAGTTTTTAATTGTGATCCAGTCCAATATATTAGTTTTTAAAAAATGGATCATAATTTTGGTGTTATATCTAAGAAATCATTGCCTAACACATGGCCACAAAGATTTTCTCTAGAAGTCTTTTAGCTTTAGGTTTTACATTTAGGTCAATGATCAATTTGGGACTAATTTTTGTATATGGTGCATGGCATGGATAAAAGGTTATTATTATTGCATATGGATGTTTTATTATTCCAGCACCATTTTTTGAAAAGATGATCCCTTCTCCACTGAATTGCCTTTGCACCTTTGTTGAAAATCAGTTTTCCATTTATGTGTGGGCGTATTTCTCCACTTTCTTTTCTGTTTCATTGATTTATTTGTCTACCTTTACTTCTATCTCACACTGTCTTGAACACTATGTCTTTATAGGAAGCATTGAAATCAGGTAGAGTTAGTTCTCCAACTTTGTTTTGCCTTTTCAAAGTTGTTTTGGCCATTCAGGTCTTGATATGGTTTGGGTCTGTGTCCCTGCCCAAATCTCATGTTGAATTGTAATCCCCAGTGTTGGAGGAGGGGCCAGGTGGGAGGTGATTGGATCATGGGGGTGGACTTCCTCCTTGCTGTTCTCTTGATAGTGAGTTCTCACGAGATCTGCTTGTTTAAAAGTATGTAGTATTTCCCGCTTCCCTCTTTCTTCACATGCTCTGTCATGTGAAGATGTGCCTGCTTTCCCTTCACCTTCCACCATGATTGTAAGTCTCCTGAGGCCTCCCCAGCCATGCTTCCTGTACAGCCTGCAGAACTAAGAGTCGATTAAACTGATTTTCTTCATAAATTATCCAGTCTCAGGTAGTTCCTTATAGCAATAAGAGAATGAACTTATACAGAAAATTGGTACTGCGAAGTGGGGCATTGCTGTAAAGATACCTGAAAATGTGGAAGTGTCATTGGAACTGGGTAATGGGCAGGGGTTGAAACAGTTTGGAGAGCTCGAAGAAGACAGGAAGATGAGGGGAAGTTTGGAACTTCCTAGAGACTTGTTAAATTGTTGTGACCAAATGCTGATAGTGATATAGACAATGAAGTCTGGGCTGAGGTGGTCTCAGACAGAGATGTAGAACTTATTGGGAGCTAGAGTAAAGGTTGCTCTTGCTATGCTTTAGCAAAGAGACTTGCAGCTCTAGGGATCTTTGTAACTTTGAACTTGAGAGAGATGACTTAGAGTATCTGGCAGAAGAAATTTCTAAGCAGCAAAGCATTCAAGATGTGGCCTGGTTTCTTCTAACAGTATATACTCATATGTATGAGCAAAGAGATTTTCTGAAACTGAAACTTAGATTTAAAAGAAAAATTGAAAGAACTTCAAAGAAAAAACTTTTTCAAAATTTAATGAAGCATCTGTGCACCAAATAAAATCCTGTCACAGACTGCCAGAGTTTCAAACTTTGGAAAACTTTGGCATGATGTTTCCCAGCTCTTGAGTCGAAGTTCTTGAGGCCAGCAGGCTAAGTTTAAATCCAGGATCTTTCTCTCATGTACTAGCTGTTTGCTGCTATACTTCCCCTCTGAATCTTTTCCTTACCTGAAAAATAGCAGTACTAATAAAATCTCCTGTTTGTAGATATGAAATGAGATAAGGCATAAAAAGCCCTTGGCATAAGCCCCAGTAAATGGTGGGTGCCTTGAAAATGTCAGTCATTTTTAAGGCAGGAAATCAGTGTCATAACTCAAAAAATATGGTCCCTTTCTGGTATTGTTAGCTTTCTACTCTCCATTCTTACCCTCAAGTCTGAGACACTTGGCCTTGACATAATCTCTTCACTCTCAAGGTGCAAAAGCACTTCACCAAATCTTTTACTTCAACAATAGAATCAGGACCATGACTCATGTACAAGTGACTGTGCAAGTTGATCCGGGTGGGATTGTGAGCCAGATCACCCAGAGTCAGTCTTGGCTTGCTGTAATCATCATGGTATCATTACCAACAGATATTTAGGGGTGAGCACCCATTATGGGTACAACTCCATGACAGCTTCTGGGAGCACTATTCTAGATGGTCATAGTGAGCTTTTGGCTGGAGGTCTGCAACACACTCTAAGAGGCCAAGTGGAAGCTGTGGACCAGGCAGACTAGAGCCACTTTGCAGTGAAGAGGCACAAACTACAAGGAATAAAATTATAGCTTGCTAGAATTGTAGTCTACATTTCCCTTTGGCTGCCTGTTTGTTTCTCAATATAATTTGAGGTGTTGACTCTAGACCACAAAAACCTAGGTGGTTTTGGGTACCAAGCTGTCTTATGAATTACCTTTGTCTTTTTCTAACTTCCTGGCAGCTAAGATTAGCAAGCATGGTTGGGATTATAATTGTTGCATTTAAACTACAGAAAGAATGTTCTTTGATGAAAGATTCTCATATTTCATAAATGTTCTAATTTGATAAAACTTTAATGTCCTTACCAACAGGTCATAATGGACATGTAACATTTTATGTTCTTACTACATTGGTTATTTTTAAAGTATACTTTGGTCTGAAGGAGGAGATGCTCAGGATATTATTTCAAATCTTTAGAGGCACAAATTTTTACAAATCGGATCATGTCTATGACCAGATCAGTTGTATATTTGAATTATAGCCAAGTTCCCCTAGTTTACAAGGTAATGTGAATTATGGCTAAATTATTAATACAAGTTAAAAGATAATTATCAAAATTACAATGGGGCTTATTTGAATATTTAAAAATCCTGACTGGGTCATGGTGGCTCATGCCTGTAATCCCAGTACTTTGGGAGGTTGAGGCGGGCAGATCACCTGAGGTCAGGAGTTTGAGACCAGCCTGACCAACATGGTGAAACA
This sequence comes from Macaca mulatta, assembly GCF_049350105.2. NCBI lineage: Eukaryota > Metazoa > Chordata > Mammalia > Primates > Cercopithecidae > Macaca > Macaca mulatta. Next base: position 43,811,431 of record NC_133409.1, on the reverse strand, counting down.
CCGTCTCTACTAAAAATACAAAAATAAGCTGGGCATGGTGGCAGATGCCTGTAGTCATCGTTACTCAGGAGGATGAGGCAGGAGAATTGCTTGAACCTGGGAGGCGGAGGTTGCAGTGAGCTGAGATTGCGCCATTGGACTCCAGCCTGGGCAACAGAGTGAGACTCCATCTCAAAAAAAATAATAATAACAAACAAAAATCCTGGCTGGGCACAGTGGCTCACACCTATAATCCCAGCACTTTGGGAGGCTGAGGCAGGCAGATCCTTTGAGCTCAAGAGTTTGAAACCAGCCTGGGCAACATGGCAAAACCCTGTCTCTATTAAAAATACAAAAAAGTAGCCAAACATGGTGGTGCACACCTGTCGTCCCAGCTACTTGGGAGGCTGAAGTAGGAGAACTGCTTGAGCCTGGGAGGTTGAGTCTGCAGTGAGCTGAGATTGGGTCACAGGACTCTAGTCTGGGCAAATGAATGAGACCATGTCTCAAAAAATAATAATAAAAACCTTTTCTCTAGATTATAGTTTTATATACTTTAATAATAGCTTTATATGAATGAACCAAATAGATGCATATTTTTCTTCAGTTGTAAGCAATTAAAACGGTATTTTGTAGATGAGAGCTGGTTTGCTGTAGTTACAGTCTTACTTTGGAGAAAATACACTGCTGAATTGCTTTTCATTGAGATGAGGCATAAATCTAGGTTTTAGGTATCCTGAAATGTATGCAATTTTGGAGTCCCTCTTCAAGAAAAAAGAATACCAGGCTGAGTGTAGTGGCTCATGCTTGTAATCCTAGCACTTTGGGAGGCCGAGGCAGGCTGATTACTTGAGCTCAGGAGTTAGAGACCAGCCTAGGCAACATGGCGAAACTCTCTCTCTACAAAAAACACAAAAGTTAGCCAGATGTGGTGGCACATGCCTGTAGTCCCAGCTACTTGGTAGGCTGATGTGAGAGGATCACTTGAGCCCAGGAAGTGGAGGCTGCAGTGAACTGTGTTTGAGCCACTGCACTCCAGCCTGAGTGACATGGCAAGACCTTGTCACACACATGCCAAAAAAACACCCAAAAAACCCACAAAAAACAAAACAAAACAAAAGAAAAAAGCAGTCAGGCATGGTGGTTCATGCCTGTAATCCTAGCAAACTGAGGTGGGAGGATTGCTTGAGACCAAGAGTTTAAGACCTACCTGGCCAAAATAGTGAGACCCTATCTCTAAAAAAAAAGAGAAAAGTAGGGTAAATTTTGAAGATGGCTGAATAGGAACATCTCCAGTCTGTAGCTCTGAGAGTGACTAATGCAGAAGACAGGTGATTTCTACATTTCTAACTGAGGTAGCTGGTGCATCTCATTGGGACTGGTTGGACAGTGGGTGCAGCCCACAGAGGGTGAGCTGAAGCAGGGCAGGGCCTTACCTCACCCAGGAAGCACAAGGGGTTGGGGGATTTCCCTTTCCTAGCCAAGGGAAGCTGTGACAGACTACCTGGAAAAGTGGGGCACTCATGCCCAAATACTGTGCTTTTTTCCCCTAAGGTCTTAGCAACCAGCAGACAAGGTGATTCTCTCCCGTGCCTGGCTTGGCGGGTCCCACACCCACAGAGCCTTGCTCACTGCTAGTGCAGCAGTCTGAGATCGATCTGCGAGGCGGCTGCAATTGCTGAAGCTTGAGTAGGTAAACAAAGTGGGCAGGAAGCTTGAACTGGGTGCCCACCGCAGCTCAACAAGGCCTACTGCCTCTAGACTCCACCTCTGTGGGCAGGGCATAGCTGAACAAAATGCAGCAGACAACTTTTGCAGACTTAAATGTCTCTGGCTGACAGCTCTGAAGACAGCAGTGGTTCTCCTTGCATGGCATTTGAGCTCTGAGAATGGACAGACTGCCTCCTCAAGTGGGTCCCCAACCTCCGTGTAGCCTAACTTGGAGACACATCCTAGTAGGGGCCAACAGACATCTCATATAGGTGGCTGCCCCTCTGGGACGAAGCTTCCAGAAGAAGGATCAAGCAGCAATATTTGCTGTTCTGTAATATTTGCTATTCTGCAGCCTTCAGTGGTGATACTCAGGGAAACAGGATCTGGAGTGGAACTCCAGCAAACTCCAACAGACCTGCAGCTGAGGGACCTGACTGTTAGAAGGAAAAGTAACAAACAGAAAGGAATAGCATCAATATCAACAAAAAGGTCTTCTACACTAAAATCCCATCTGTAGGTCACCAACATCAAAGACCAAAGGTATATAAAACCACAAAGCTGGGGAGAAACCGGAGCAGAAGAGCTGAAAATTCTAAAAATCAGAGTGCCTCTTCTCCTCCAAAGGATCACAGCTCCTCACTAGCAATGGAACAAAGCTGGACAGAGAATGACTTTGACGAGCTGACAGAACTAGGCTTCAGAAGGTCAGTAATAACAAACTTCTCCGAGCTAAAGGAGGATGTTTGAACCATCACAAGAAAGCTAAAAACCTAGAAAAAAGATTAGACGAATGGCTAGCTAGAATAAACAGTGTAGAGAAGACCTTAAATGACCTGATGGAGCTGAAAACCACAGCACGAGAACTTCATGATACATGCACAAGCTTCAGTAGCTGATTTGATCAGTGGAAGAAAGGGTATCAGTGACTGAAGATCAAATTAATGAAATAAAGTGAGAAGATAAGGTTAGAGAAAAAAAAGTAAAAAGAAATGAACAAAGCCTCCAAGAAATATGGGACTATGTGAAAACACCAAATCTATGTTTGATTGGTGTACCTGAAAGTGATGGGGAGAATGGAACCAAGTTGGAAAACACTCTTCAGGATATTATCCAGGAGAACTTCCCCAACCTAGCAGGGCAGGCCAACATTCAAATTCAGGAAATACAGAGAACACCACAAAGATAATCCTCGAGAAGAGCAACCCCAAGACACATAATTATCAGATTCACCAAGGTTGAAATGAAGGAAAAAGTGTTAAGGGCAGCCAGAGAGAAAGGTCGAGTTACCCACAAAGGGAAGCCTATCAGACTAACAGCAGATATCTTGGCAGAAACCCTACAAGCCAGAAGAGAGTGTGGGCCAATATTCAACATTCTTAAAGAAAAGCATTTTCAACCCAGAATTTCATATCCAGCCAAACTAAGCTTCATAAGTGAAAGAGAAATAAAATCCTGTACAGACAAGCAAATGCTGAGAAATTTTGTCATCACCAGGCCTGCCTTACAAGAGCTCCTGAAGGAAGCACTAAACATGGAAAGAAACAATTGGTACCAGCCACTGCAAAAACATACCAAATTGTAAAAACCGTTGATGCTATAAAGAAACTGCGTCTATTAATAGGCAAAATAACCAGCGAACATCATAATGACAGGATCAGATTCACACATAACAATATTAACTTTAAATGTAAATAGGCTAAATGCCCCAATTAAAAGATACAGACTGGCAAATTGGATAAAGAGTCAAGACCCATCAGTGTGTTGTATTCAGGAGACCAATCTCATGTGCAAAAACACACATAGGCTCAAAATAAAGGGTTGGAGGAAGATCTACCAAGCAAATGGAAAGCAAAACAAACAAACAAACAAACAAAAACCAACCAAACAAAAAAAACAAAAAACAAACCAGGGGTTGCAATCCTAGTCTCTGATAAAACAGACTTTAAACCAACAAAGATCAAAAGAGACAAAGCCATTACATAATGGTAAAGGGATCAATGCAACAAGAAGAGTTAACTATATGCACCCAATACAGGAGCACCCAAATTCATAAAGCAAGTCCTTAGAAACCTACAAAGAAACTTAGACTTCCACACAAGAATAATGGGAGACTTTAACACCCCACTGTCAATATTAGACAGATCAACGAGACATAGGGTTAACAAGGATATCCAGGACCTGAACCCAGCTCTGCAACAAGCAGACCTAATAGACATCTACAGAACTCTCCACTCCAAATCAACAGAATATACATTCTTCTCAGAACCACATCGCACTTATTCTAAAATTGACCACATAATTGGAAGTAAAGCACTCCTTAGCAAATGTAAAAGAACAGAAATCACAAAAAACTGTCTCTCAGACCACAGTGCAATCAAATTAGAACTCAGGATTAAGAAAACTCACTCAAAACCACACAACTGCATGGAAACTGAACAACCTGCTCCTGAGACTACTGGGTAAATAACAAAAATGAAGGCAGAAATAAAGATGTTCTTTGAAACCAATGAGAACAAAGACACAACACACCAGAATCTCTGGGACACATTTAAAGCAGTGTGTAGAGGGAAATTTATAGCACTAAATGCCCACAAGAGAAAACAGGAAAGATCTAAAATTGAAACCCTAACATCACAATTAAAAGAACTAGAGAAGCAAGAGCAAACAAGTTCAAAAGCTAGCAGAAGGCAAGAAATAACTAAGATCAGAGAAGAACTGAAAGAGATAGAGACACAAAACACCCTTCAAAAAATCAATGAATCCAGGAACTGGTTTTTTGAAACGATCAACAAAATTGATAGACTGCTAGCAAGAATAATAAAGAAGAAAAGAGAGAATCAAACAGATGCAATAAAAAACGATAAAGGGGATATCACCACCGATTCCACAGAAATACAAACTACCGTCAGAGAATACTATAAACACCTCTACACAAATAAACTAGAGAATCTAGAAGAAATGGATAAATTCTTGGACACATACACCCTCCCAAGACTAAACCAGGAAGAAGTTGAATCCCTGAATAGACCAGTAACAGGCTCTGAAATTGAGGCAATAATTAATAGCCTACCAAGCAAAAAAAGTCCAGGATCAGACAAATTCACAGCCAAATTCTACCAGAGGTACAAAGAGGAGCTGGTACCATTCTTTCTGAATCTATTCCAATCAATAGAAAAAGAGGGAATCCTCCCTAACTCATTTTATGAGGCCAACATCATCCTGATACCAAAACCTGGCAGAGGCACACACAAAAAAGAGAATTTTAGACCAATATCCCTGATGAACATCGATATGAAAATCCTCTATAAAATACTGGCATATCAAATCCAACAGCACATCAAAAAGCTTATTCTCCACCATCAAGTTGGCTTCACCCCTGGGATGCAAGGCTGGTTCAACATATGCAAATCAATACACATAATCCATCACATAAAGAGAACCAATGACAAAAACCACATGATTATCTCAATAGATACAGTAAAGGCCTTCGACAAAATTCAACAGCCTTTCAGGCTAAAAACTCTCAATAAACTAGGTATTGATGGAAATATCTCAAAATAATATGAGCTATTTATGACAAACCCACAGCCAGTATCATACTGAATGGGCAAAAACTGGAAGCATTCCCTTTGAAAACTGGCACAAGGATGCCCTCTCTCACCACTCCTATTCAACATAGTGTTGGACGTTCTGTGCAGGGCAATCAGGCAAGAGAAAGAAAGAAAGGGTATTCAATTAGGAAAAGAGGAAGTCAAATTGTCCCTATTTGCAGATGACGTGATTGTATATTTAGAAAACCCCATCGTCTCAGCCCAAAATCTTCTTAAGCTGATAAGCAACTTCAGCAAAGTCTCAGGATATAAAATCAATGTGTAAAAATCACAAGCGATCCTATACACCATTGATAGACAAACAGAGAGCCAAATCATGAGTGAACACCCATTCACAATTGCTACAAAGAGAATACAATACCTAGGAATCCAACTTACATGGGATGTGAAGGATCTCTTCAAGAACTACAAACCACTGCTCAACAAAATAAAAGAGGACACAAACAAATGGAAGAATTTGCTCATGGATAGGAAGAATCCATATTGTGAAAATGGCCATACTGCCCAAGGTAATTTATAGATTCAATGCCATCCCCATCAAGCTACCAATGACTTTCTTCACAGAACTGGAAAAAAACTACTTTAAAGTTCATATGGAATGAAAAAAGAGCCCACATTGCCAAGACAATCCTAGGCAAAAAGAACAAAGCTGGAGGCATCACACTACCTGACTTCAAACTATACTACAAGGCTATAGTATCCAAAACGGCATGGTACTGGTACCAAAACAGATATAGAGACCAATGGAACAGAACTGAGGCCTCAGGAATAACACTACACATCTACAACCATCTGATCTTTGACAAACCTGACAAAAACAAGAAATGGAGAAAGGATTCCCTATTTAATAAATGGTGCTGGGAAAACTGGCTAGCCATATGTAGAAAGCTGAAACTGGATCCCTTCCTTACACCTTATACAAAAATTAATTCAAGATGGATTAAAGACTTTAATGTAAGACCTAAAACCATAAAAACCCTAGAAGAAAACCTAGGCAATACCATTCAGGACATAGGCGTGGGGAAGGACTTTATGACTAAAACACCAAAAGCAATGGCAACAAAAGCCAAAATAGACAAATGGGATCTAATTAAACTAAAGAGCTTGTACACGGCAAAAGAAACTGCCATCAGAGTGAACAGGCAACCTACAGAATGGGAGAAAATTTCTGCAACCCACCCATCTGACAAAGGGCTAATATCCAGAACCTACAAAGAACTTAAACACATTTGCAAGAAAAAAACAACCCCATCAAAAAGTGAGCAAAGGATATGAACAGATACTTCTCAAAAGAAGACATCTATGCAGTCAACAGACACATGAAAAAATGCTCCTCATAACTGGTCATCAGAGAAATGCAAATCAAAACCACAATGAGATACCATCTCATACCAGTTAGAATGAAAATCATGAAAAAGTCAGGAAACAACAGATGCTGGAGAGGATGTGGAGAAATAGGAATGCTTTTACACTGCTGGTGGGAGTGTAAATTAGTTCAACCATTGTGGAAGACAGTGTGGTGATTCCTCAAGGATCTAGAACTAGAATTACCATTTGACCCAGTGATCCCGTTACTGAGTATATACCCAAAGGATTGTAAATCATGCTACCATAAAGACACATGCATACGTATGTTTATTGCAGCACTATTCACAATAGCAAAGACTTGGAACCAACCCAAATGTCCATCAATGATAGACTGGATTAAGAAAATGTGGCACATATATACCATGGAATACTATGCAGTCATAAAAAAGGATGAGTTCATGTCCTTTGCAGGGACATGGATGAAGCTGGAAATCATCATTCTGAGGAAACTATCGCAAGGACAGAAAACGAAACATCACATGTTCTCACTCATAGGTGAGAATTGAACAATGAGAACACTTGGACACAGGGTGGGGAACATCACACACGGGGGCCTGTCATAGGGTGGGGGGTGGGGGAGGGATAGCATTAGGAGATATACCTAATGTAAATGATGAATTGATGGGTGCAGCAATACATATGTATACATATGTAACCTGCATGTTATGCACATGTACCTTAGAACTTAGAGTATATTAAAAAAAAAAAGTGACCCTTACATTGATAGGGCCTCCTTGCAGGGCCTAAGAAAAAAAAACAATGAAGGGCTCTGAGGCTTCACCTTCATCATCTTCACAGTAAACCCAGTTCTGGCTAAGATATATTACTGAGGACATTTCTGAGAATGCTCCAGTTTCTCTAATTAATGAAAAAGCTCTTCAGTTTTGATACTTGGAGATGGGTAATATTACAAATAATCAATTGCCTGCACAAGATAATGGATTATTCTGTTACTGACAGTGTTCCCTTTTCAAGTTTTATTTGTTGAAGTATGATCATTCAAAAATTCCAGCATTTTGTGTTATTCAAAAAAAAAAAAAAAAAGAGCCCAAATTACTATTAGCCACTTTCACGGGGTGTGAGAAATGGAAACGAAGGATTATACTTATCCAAAAGCATTGTTTTTCTCAGTATAAAATTTTCTCCTGGAGACTTAATAAGTAAGAAAATTGTATCTTGCTTGTGTTTGCATACTTTCTCCAAGAAAATTACATACAAATATTAGATTTAATTGGTGGTTGAAAATGAGGAAAGAAAATAGTAAAGCAAGGAGTCTAAACTTGTTAGAATAACTTCTCCAAAACTGAGAAAAAGCCATTTTTCATGCCTTGCTTAGATCTCCATGGTCGGTAAGAAGTGGACAATTTAGATAATTACTGTAGGTAGGAAATACAAACAGTCTCTATAGATAATTCTAGAAGAAACTTTTTTTTTCAGAACGTCACAAATCAATAATTCCCTTAATTTTCTGCTTTTACTACAGAGCACTGGTCTTTAATTTTTTTCTTGTCTCAGGTACACAATTTTAACAGTCTAATATTTGGCCACGTTTTCCTCACTTCTTTCTGAGGATAAAGAATGAAATAATTAAATGGCCAAAAGAGGAATGGAGGAGAGGTACAGAATGAGGACTCTCAAGAGAAATTGGAAAATAAAGATAATATGAATTTGCGGAATAATAAATTTGTCTGGTGTGATGGTTAATACTGAGTGTCAACTTGATTGGATTAAAGGATGCAAAGTATTGTTCCTGGGTGGGTCTGTGAGGGTGTTGTCAAAGGAGATTAACATTTGAATCAGTAGACTGGGACAGGCTGACCCACCCTCAATCTGGGTGAGCACCATCTAATCAGCTGCCACCATAAAAGCAGGAATGGAAAGAACAGACAGCCTGAGTCTTCTGGCTTTCATTTTTCTCCCATGCTGGATGCTTCCTGCCCTCGAACATCAGACTCCAAGTTCTTCAGCTTTTGGACTCTTGGACTTACACCACTGGTTTGCCAGGGGCTTTCAGGCCTTTAGCCACTGACTCAAGACTGCACTGTTGGCTTCCCTACTTTTGAGGTTTTGGGACTCAGAGTGGCTTCCCTGCTCCTCAGCTTGCACATGGCCTATTGTGGGACTTCTCTTTGTGATCGTGTGAGTCAATACTCCTTAATAAACTCCCTTTCATGTATACATCTATCCTATTAGTCCCGTCCTTCTAGAGAACTAATACATCTGCCTCCCCTATCATCTTCTCAAAGTATCTTTGGAGTATGGACTCTGGAAGAGAGAGGCTTACTGTTTGGATAAGATGGTCAGGCATCAATCAGGGACTTGCCTGATCTGTACAGTCTGGGCAGTAGGGTGGTCACTGCATTCGTCAAGTGGGCTTAATTAGTTCAGCTGCCTCCTGTTGATAATGCATAAACAATGTTTGCAACCTTAGAACATTAAAAACAATATGGGGGTTAATTGGGAATAATGGTACCCATATTAAATAATTGATTCACCAATAAACTAAATGTAATGCACACTTCACCTTCTTCACCAAGGATCTGAGGCACTCACCAGACACACTTGTAAAAAAGTAAACAAAAATTTTAAAGAGTGTGGTGATGGAAAATAGAATAGTAGGTTAGTAATCATGATGGTCGGGGTATTGGGTACTGGGCAAATTGAACACAAACATCCCATCAGGAGGGCCTGCCCAGACACTAAAATACAATGAATTTGACTCAGAAACCAAATTTGTCACCAAAACCAGTGATAAGAGAACTAGGGTTAGTTTAAAACTTTGATTAATCATGAGAGAGAAAAAAAATTGTTTCTTCCAGGAAGCAATGCTATTCCTATTATTGCTTTTAAAAGGAATTTCTCAAGTAAATATTCATAGCAAACAAAATAATAGATTTATAAACTGTTTCTTGTATTGTCAGTTGACAAAGGCCAGCTGAGTTTTCAAAAGGCTACTGGGTGAAAGCAGCTCTTCAGGGAGTCATCCATAACTAGATACAGTTTCCTAAACAGCTCACCCAAGCATACATACGAAAATGACAAACTAAAAAGAACACCTACTATAATTCTGGTACTTCTGATTCCTTCTCAATATGGTGTTGGTAAAATTGGCTAAGAGAAATGCTTCTGCCTTAGTTCTGATTCAGGTTTTCTTTTCTTTTTGTCCATGTTCTTTATAAATATTATGTATTATACTTGAATAACTATAGAAAATTTGTTTCTAATTGCTCTCGTTGAGATTTTAAAGGATATTTATTTGCTGCATTTTATTTATTTTTTTTAAGACAGGGTCTCACTCTGTCATCCAGGCTGGAGTGCAGTGGCACTACCTTGGCTCACTGCAGCCTTGACCTCCTCCTGGGCTCAGGTGATCCTCCCACCTCAGCCTCTTGGGTAGCTGGGACCACAGGCGTGTGCCACCACACCCAGCTGATGTTTTGTATTTTTTGCAGAAATGGGGTTTCACCATGTTGCTCAGGTTGGTCTTGAACTCCTGAGCTCAGGGGATCCTTCCACTTTGGCTTTGGCCTCTCAAAGTGTTGGAATTACAGGCATGAGCCACCGTGTCCAGTCTGCATTTCATTTCCTATGGCTATTTTCTCTCTTTGGATCATAGAACCTTAGTTTCTTTTTGAGATGGTAACTTGTAGAAGAATGGCAACATGATTTCAATAAGGTTAATAGACTCCCAATACTTTTATAGATGAGATGGAGGAATATAATTTGGGTGGCTGATTTGTAACCAATTGAATAACTCTATCCCAAGGATGTAGGCTGTCCTTCTGCATGGAGGACTCTGGCATGCTGTGAGGATCAGTTCATGTATAAGAAATGCAGAAGGAAGGGTAGTGGAGTAGATAGAGCTCAATTTTGGACATATATGTTGGAGGTTCATGTTGAAATGTACTTTATTAGTTGAATATATTGACTTGGGGACAGAGAGAAAGAGACAGAGAGAGAAGGGGTAAGAGGGAAGGGGGAAAGAAAGGGGAAGAGGAAGGTATCTCGTGATATAACAATTATGTAACAAGTGATATCTAAGCACTTTACATGTTATAACTCATGAGACCCTGGCAACCATGTCAGGGTTATCTCATTACAATCTCCATTTCACAGATGAACTGAAATATGAGTGGTAAACTACTTTTCCCAAGCCCACACAGCTGGTAGGTGGTAAGAACTGAGATATGAACCTTGCTTGAAGTTAGAGATTTTTGGCCATTAAGTCATAGGCATGTCTGAGTTGCTCAGGTTGTCTGGATGAACTGAGGTTCATCAATGTGTTGACTTTAGAGGTACAGAAAAAATAAAGGCCACATTTTTGGAGAATGTGTTCATAGCCTTCAGTCCCAAAAGCTTAGAAAGTGTGATATAGAGTGGGTAATAAGAAGAACATGGCAGACACCTGGGAACAAAGTTTCAAGAAAGTGGGAATGAAGCTGACATCCAAGGACCAAAGCAAGCAGGAAGGTGCCAGAGACAGCAGCAGAACCATTTCAAAGCAAGGATGGGTGAGAAAGCAGATGGCAGTGGATGGTTGTGCACCTGAAAACTTTCAATGCAGGGTAATCTAGAAGCTTGACCATGAAGCAGAGGGAGAAAGGGTTGTGGCTAGCTACTCAGGAAACCAAAATGAAGAGAAGGGTTTTAATCTTTCAATGAGAAAGGCTTGAGTGTATTTTAAATATTGAGTGGCAAACGGAGAAAGAAAAGGTGAAGATGCAAAAACAGAGGGTAATACTTGGTGAAAGGTTGTGGAGGGTGCAGGAACAGATGGACTCCTAAGCCCAGGTGCCAAGAACATCTTGGATAGAATTGCATTCTGCTTTAGGATGGAGGAAGGAAGTAATGATGAATGTATGAGCACAGCTAAATGTATAGGTAGGATGCCCATGCTTCTGACAGCTAAAAGAAAAAAAAAAGCAAAACAGAAATTAATGTATAGGTAGAGGAGAAAACTTTATGCTTTTCATCATGAGGAAATGGAGGCCCAGACAAGCTAACGAATTGGTGTAGGGTCAGTCTCACAGCCCTTTCCTTTATAAATCACCCAGTCTTGGGTATTTCTTCATAGCAGCATGAGAATGGACTAATACAATAGCACAGTAGGGTGCTGGTTATTTCCTGTTAGGTTGGTGCAAAAGTGATTGCGGTTTTAGACCGTGAATTTTAAATAATTTATTACTAGGTTCAAACACATCTTTATTAATCAAAATAGAAACCATTACAATCAACACATTTTTTGCCAACAAGAAATAAGTTTGTTTATTCCTATAGCATAACAATCTGTGCTTTGGGGCCAGGCGCGGTGGCTCACGCCTGCAATCCCAGCACTTTGGGAGGCTGAAGCGGGTGGATCACAAGGTCAAGAGATCAAGACCATCCTGTCCAACATGGTGAAACCTCATCTCTACTAAAAATACAAAAAATTAGCTGGGTGTGGTGGCACGTGTCTGTAGTCCTAGCTACTTGGGAGGCTGACGCAGGAGAATCGCTTGAACCCAGAAGGTGGAGGTTGCAGTGGGCCAAGGTTGCACCACTGCACTCCAGCCTGACGACAGAGTGAGACTCCGTCACAGAACAAACAAACAAAACAACCTGTGCTTCGGGATTCTATGAACTCTTGGAAAGCATTTTCTGTATCCTGCTCCTTGCGGAAGCATTTTCACCACAAAAAGTTGTCAAGATGCTTGAAGTGGTAGTCGGCTGGCGAAGGGTCAGGTGAATATGGTGAATGAGGCAAAACTTTGTAGCCCAGTTCGTTTGACTTTTGAAGCGTTGGTTGTGTGATGTGCAGTTGAGCGTTGTTGTGGAGAAGAACTGGGCCGCTTCTGTTGACCAATGCCGACTGCAGGTGCTGCAGGTTTTTGTGCATCTCATCGATCTGCTGAACATGCTTCTCAGCTGTAATGGTTTCGCCAGGATTCAGAAAGCTGTAGTGGATCAGACCAGCAGCAGACCACCAAACAGTGACCATGACCTTTTTTGGTACAAGTTTGGCTTTGCAAAGTGCTTTGGAGCTGTTTCTCAGTCCAACCACTGAGCTGGTTGCCACCATTTTCTGTAAAATCCACTTTTCATTGCACGTCACAATCTGATGAAGAAATGGTTCATTGTGCATACAATAGGAGAAGATCACACTTCAAAATGATGATTTTTAAAAATTTTTGCTCAGGTCATGAGGCACCCACTTACCGAGCTTTTTCACCTTTCCAATTTGCTTCAAATGCCAAATGCCTGTAGAATGGCCGACGTTGAATTCTTTGCAAGTTGTAAGAGGTTCAGCTTGGATGATTGTTCTCAATTGGTCACTGTCAACTTCTGATGGCTGGCCACTATGCTCCTTATCTTCAAGGCTCTCATCTGCTTTGCAAAATGTTTTGAACCATGACTGCACTGAATGATTGTTAGCAGTTCCTGGGCCAAATGCATTATTGATGTTGCGAGTTGTCTCTGTTGCTTTCTCAAATAAGAAAATTGCTCGAATTTGCTTTTTGTCTAATTATCATTTCCATAGTCTAAAATAAATATAAAATAAACAGCAAGTAATAAGTCATTAGCAAAAAAAAAAAAACCACACAAAGTGTGAAATGTGCATTAAAATGATGTATAACATAACCACATTTAAGAATGTATTCCAATATCAAATGGCAAATTTAAATAATGCAAAAACTGCAATTACGTTTGCACCAAACTAATACATGCTGTCTTCCTCCTCTTCCTCCATACTTTCATGTCTGAAAAGGCTGATTGATGCAGCATTCCTCAGGTTCCCTTGCCAGCTGGCTTTTGATTGGAAGTCCTTGTTAACAAAGAAGGAATGAGCCTTCTACTAGAGAACATAGCTGTGTTAAGATGCTCTCATGTGGCTATAAATACCTGAGACTAGATAATTTATAAAGAGTTTTAACTGGCTCTTGGTTCTGCAAGTTGTGTAATAAGCCTGATATTGGGCTCAGCTCCTGGGGAGGCCTCAGGAAGCTTACAATCGTGGTGGAAGGTGAAGGGAGCAGCAGGCACATCACAAGGCCAGAGCAGGAGCAAGAGTTAGGGCACAAGGTGCCACACATGTTTAAATAACCAGATCTTGTGAGAATTCACTCACTGTTGCCAGGATAGTACCACAGGAATGATACTAAACTATTCATGAGATATCTGCCCTCATGATCCAATCACTTCCCACCAAGTCCAACCTCCAACATTAGGGATTACGTGTCAACAAGGGATTTGGGCAGGGACACACATCCAAACTACATCAATAGTCATAGTTCTATTAAATTGGAAGCTAAGACTCTTAGTTACTTGGGGCTTCTTTTGCCACTGTATGTACGGCAGATTACTAAGGGGAAATTTTGTCTCTGCCCTCTTCTCCCCACTATTATCTATCTTCTGCTGTGTTTTACCCCAGAAGGCTGATCCCCGTGGGTTACATTACCCAATGGCTTCCACCAATAGAAGATCCAGGCAGGAGACAGAGAAGTGGGAGAGGCAGAGATCTGTCTTCCCTATTCACTGCTTGCCCAAAGTGGAAGCCCTTACAAGGCTTGGGTGACACTTTCTTCACCTTGGCCCTTTCTCCAGGTAGGTTCTGTGCAAAGCAGTCCCTGATACTGTGCCCTTAGGAGGTTAGCTTGGGAGTGTTCATGGGATGACCACTTGGGGTGGGCGAGTGAGAGGATCAGGATTGGGCAGAGTGGGCTAGGATGGCCCTGCAGTTAGTTGTCCCAATTTGGGGCACGTGAACTGGATCTTCATACCTCTGCATAGACCAGTCATTGCATGAGGCTGCCCCAGGGAAAGGGGATATACTTTCGGGTGAGGAAGTTCCCGTTAGGCAAGAACAGGTCCCAGAGAGGAATCTGGTTGAGACCTATTGGCCCCCGCACTTCCAACTGCTAGTAGATGAGTGCTCCATCCCTGGGGTGGGGAATCGAGGTGATGCTCCCTTCCAACCCTTTGAACCAAGGAGTTGTAAAGGTTTCCTGCTCTTGCTAGTTCCTGAGTGCCTCAGCACCTCTGGTTTTTGTTTCTTCATTAAGTTCTCTTAATTGAATCTTCTGAGTTGATCTGTTTCTTTTCAGGGCCCTAATATAGATAATAAAAAAGTATATAAATATATAAATAGAAACACTTAAATGTTCAAAAAGTTTAGTGGTCTAGAATAGAAAGACTTGATCTGGCCTGGGAGGGGAGGGCAAGTTTGGTCAAGGAAGTGACATTTGAACCAAAATCTGAAAAGCTAACTTAACAAAGGAGAGAGAGAAGGGAGAATGGAGGAGGCATTGAATCCATATGGCCCAGATCACAAGGCGGGCGGGGGCAGTACAGGACGAGGGAGACAGGGAATCAGCTTGAGAGAAAGGTAGGGACAACACTCTCTGGGTTTTGTGGACCTCATTTTTGTTAATTCAAAAAGTAATGGAAAAGCTTTACGGATTTTTGAGCTGGGGGAGGGGGACACAGTCAGATAAGCATTTTAAGACAATCTCTCTAGCTAATCAAAGACCAGTGTTATTTTTAATTTGGTGAGAAATTACCACTTGCCTATGTCTGTTAGAAGCAGAAAAGTCTCTTTTTTGTTTACTAGTCTCCAGACTGGCTGGACTGAGGTTTCTACCACTGGGCTAATCTTGCATATAAATGGCTAATCCTGCATATAAACCACAGTATTTCATGGACAGAAGACTGTTACATGCTATACCCCACAGTGCCTGTTGCATCTTTTTCGCATCATGGCAATTTTTTTTTCCCTAGCAGGTAAGATAATACAAAAAAATGTATTAATCATTAGACTTTCAATTCACGAACAATTGTACAATATATCAAAAAGTTGGGAAAGAATATAGTTTATACATTCCACTTGTTTTTAGAGTCTTTAAAAAGCACGCAAATGTCCACGATTTTTGGTCTTGGAATTGATTTAATAGAATTTCCCTTTAGATATTAATGAAAAACAGAATGGAGAATGTTCCTCATAATCACACACACACACACACACAAACACACAGCTTAGGCCCCCAGGGCTCCTTTCTGTTTTCTCAGATCCTGATGACTATTGAGCAGAGATGAACAGTCATGGGACAGGGCCCAACTGCTTAACTTAGGAAGTGACATTAAATTCTTCTTGGAAGAAGTTGGCACAATGTTTTTGTTCTGTTTTAGATGTTACTTAATGGGATGTTAGAAGGGAAGTTGTGACTGATGCATCAAGAAATGACAGCTACCAAAATCACTTACGAAATTTCAAAGTAAATAGCTGAGGACTGCTTAGATGCTCAATCACACAGGCTACAAAAGACTCAAGTGACTGCAAATGGAGGAGGGCTTTTGAGAATTTATTTGGACAGGGCTGTGCTGAGAGTCCCACCCTCACCCCACAATGGGTGGGGGCACTGGCATCGAACACCAAGCTGAGTGAGAAGGGCTTCTCCAGGCCTCCCAGGGAGCTTGCTGGCTGCTCCTGGCCAACAGCAGACTGGGCCTGACTCCCATCGGAGGAAGGCCAGCATCCTAGGGCAGCCAGTGGAGGGTTGGCAGAGGGCCGTGCCTGGGAGGTCACTGTGCTATCTTCCAACCACACTGTGTGAGTCTCAGATACCATATGTGGAATCCTCAGCAGGAAGGTCAGCTTGAGGTCATTTTAAAAGGGATTCTTCTGAAAAAGTCTCACTGAAGGGTTGACAGGACCCTGATGCTGAGAGTCTGTGTGGAGGGGACAGAAGGAAAACCAAGGTTGGGGTAGAATAAGCAGCTAGAGAAAATTCATTGCCAGTGTCAGGAAGCATGGCCAAACATTCCCAGTGAGGGCTCACAACAGTGTTCACGGAAGAGTCACTTTCAAATACCCACCAAGCCCAGCGTGGGTGATGCCTTTCCACCAGAGGTCCAGTTCACTACATGCCTTCCTGCGGCCTCCACCCCTCTTTCCCCTTACCATGGCTAGCAACTGGGCCATGGGAGGGTGACATGGGGGAGGAACAAAGCTCCTTGTCCGCACTTCTGCCCACAGGAGGCCCCTGGTGGGGAAGGGGACAACATTTTAATTACTGAATTAAGAGCAGGGTTTTTCTCTTAAAGTAACAGGATTTTCTATTACCTGAGAGAATAAACAAGTTACGGGACTGCTTGAGTTTCATTCTGTGGAAGAGGAAGAACTATCCTCATGGAATAGATTATTAAAGGGATAGCAGAAGACTAAAAATTCAGTTGCTTTTATGGACACACCCATAAGTCCTGTTAATTCCATGTGTTGGTTATATATAGAATTTCCATTCTGCTTGTGGAGTAGTGAAATCATTTTATCAAAAAAAATTCTATTGATATTGCCCCAGGATGACAAATTTACAAAAACATGCTTGCCCTCTTTTTATTAGTTTATGTGGCTAAATCATAATTCTTTTCAAACCAATGGGAAAGTCTTAAGGAAACAGAAGATGGAATAAACTAAAGGACAATGCTGGGCTGGGTGCTATGGCTCGTGCCTGTAATCCCAGCACTTTGGGAAGCTGAGGCCGGTGGATCACCTGAGGTCAGGAGTTCAAGATGAGCCTGGCCAACATGGTGAAACTCCATATCTATTAAAAATACAAAATTAGCTGGGTGTGGTGGCAGGCACCTGTAATCTCAGCTACATGGGAGGCTGAGGCAGGAGAATCGCTTGAACTCAGGAGGCGGAGGTTGAAGTGAGCCGAGATCGCCCCATTGTACTCCAGCCTGGGTGACAGAGCGAGACTATGTCCCAAAACAAAAAACAAAAAACCCACAATAGACTGTTAAAGCAATTAGGAAGTAAATGTTACACCTAAGGGACTTGTATCTAGAATATTCAAGGAACTATTATATCTTGATAAGAAATGGACAAAAATTTGATTTAATAATGGCCAAGAATCTGAACAGACATTTCTACAATGTTATCTTTTTTCAAAGAAGATAAAAGGTAGCTGATAAAATCATGAAAAGATGCTCATTATCACTAGCTATCAGGAAAATGCAAATCAAATCCACAATGAGATATTATACCCACTAAAATGGCTGTAATAAAAAAGACATTAAAATTAGTGTTACTGAGGATGTGAAGAAACTGGAACCCTCATACATTGCTGGTTGGGAGGTAAAATGGTGCAGTCACTTTGGAAAACAGATTGGCACCATGACTCATCAATTCCACTCCTCGGTATGTATCCAAGAGAAATGAAAACACACATCCACACAAAAACTTGTACACACATGTTCACAGTAGCATTAATCATAATAGCCAAAAAGTAGACACCCAAATGTCCATTAACTGATGAATGGATAAACAAAATGTGGCATATCCAAACAATGGGATATTATGCAGCCTTAAAAAAAGAATCAAAACTGATCCATGCTACTCCACGGATAAACTCTGAAAACATTACACTAAGTGAAAGAAGTCAGTCACAAACAATCACACATTGTATGATTTCATTGATATGAAACCTCTAGAATGGGCAAATCCATAGACACATGAGTGGTTGCAATCGGCTAGTGATGGTTTGGGAGGGAGGGAACTGAGGACTAAAGAGAATTGTTTTTTTGAGACCAGTGTGATTAAAATGTTGTAAAAGTGATCATGGTGATGTTTGCACAACATTGTAAATATACTAAAAAGCACTACATACACTTTAAATAGGCAAATTATATTGTATATAATTTTTTTTTTTCCAGAGTCTGGCTCTGTCGCCCAGGCTGGAGTGCAATGGCACAATCTCAGCTCACTGCAACCTCCGCCTCCCAGGTTCAAGTGATTCTCCTGCCTCAGCCTCCAGAGTAGCTGGGATTACAGGCCCCCACCACTACGCCTGGCTAATTTTTGTATTTTTAGTGGAGACTAGGTTTCACCATGTTTGAGACTAGGCCAGGCTGGTCTCAAACTCCTGACGTCAGGCGATCCGTCCTCCTCAGCCTCCCAACGTGCTGGGATTACAGGCATGAACCACCGTGCCCGGCCATATTATATATAATTTAAAAATGTTATGCATGGTCCACTATATGGGAGTCTCATGACGACAGGGACAGAGCCTGCTTTGCACATTACCTTACCTCTAGCCAGTGTCCAACACACAGGCACTCAACTAGTATTTCTTGAGGAAGCAGCACGCTTTTATACGGTTCCTGATGTTTATCCAGTGTTTCATAAATTGCAAAGCATGTTTTTTTTCACAGACAGCAGCAGTTCCTTTGAGCCTCATAACAACCCCGAAGGTGGTCCGAGTAGGTGATATGAAACTGTTACTGGCCCACATTGTAAAAAATGAGGCGCTGTACAACAGGATAAAGACCAAAACAACACCACCACAACCCGTATCTGTCTACTAAGTTTTATCTGGAGGAGCTCTTTCCCAGGCCCATTTGTCTCCCACTGCTCCTGTGCCCCAGTGAGGGAACGCGCTTCTCATTACAATCAGCGCTGCTCTGGGAGACTGACTCCCAAAATGCCATGAAACAGAGGAGCAAGCAGGGTCAACTGGAAAGCAGAAACCAAAGAACCCAGATTCCTTTTCTGAGCAAACACAGCGATGGGCTAGTGAGATTTTAGCTTGGGGATACTGGACCCAGTCTTCTCAAATACTTCCTACCAGAAGGTTTGTGTTAGCGGGTGTCCCATGACCACGATCTCAATAGCATGTAGCTTACCTATCTTCCAGGCTCCGAATTCAGGGTTCTAGGTTCTAGTTCTCCACCCCTAACTCACATGCTTGGTGAAGAAACCCAGATTAGTCACATTTCAGATTGGACCTTTCCAGCTGTAGTAGCAGGCAGTCACAGGGGGAGTTACCTTGCTGGAAAAAACTCACTGGACGCCCCCTGAAAAGAGGTCTAGAGAAGTTGTTCCGATTCGGACGCTGATTCCTAGTCGGTTACAGAACCCCTGGCCACAGGACATTTAAAGACGTTCTCTTTGAGGTCCACCCGGGCGGCCCAGAAGCGTTGGCCACCTTCCAGAAGGGAAGTGGGAGAGACCGGGGGACCCCGAGGGGCCCGGGGCGTTCCCCGCCGGGCGGAGCGCTCCAGACTGCGAAGCGCTGTGGGCAGGGGCGCAGGTGAGCAGCGCGAGCAGAGTTGGCCGCGGCCGTCCTGGCGCCTCCGCCTCCGCGGCGCCCGCACTGCGCTCCACCCCGGCCCGGGGGGCGGGCGAGGGCTCTGCCCCACCGCCCGGGGGCTGCCAAGGGGAGTTGGGGCGGCGACGTGGGCGTCTGGGGACTGTGCGCCCGCGCCCGCCCCGGCAGGGTGCGCTGAGGCGCCGGGGCCGCCACTGGCTGCGGGCGCTGGGCGCGGCGGCCGCGGGAGCCGCAGGTGGTTCCCGGGCCGGCCCTTTTCTCCTCCCCCTTTCCTTTCTTTCGCCTCCCCTCCCTCTCGCCCGGTGTCGGCGGCACTTCCCTCGCTTCCTCCTCCCTCTCCAATCCGGAGGGAGGGAAGGAGCAGCCAGCGCTTTCCTGCCCGCCTGCAAACTTCAGCGGGACTCGCGGCTCCCCTCGCCGCCGCGGCCGCCGCCGCCCGGCGCTGCCCCTGGAACTTCCTCTAGCCGCGCGGCCCGGGAAGCCCTGCGGGTGGAGGAACGCCGCCGGGCGCCAGGCAGCCGCGGCTCGGACCCAAACCCTGTCCCGCGCCGCCCGGGTGCCCGCCCGCCCGCGCGCCCGTCCGTCCGTCCGTCCGTCCGTCCGTCCTTCCTGCTCGCCCGGCCTCTCCCTTGCGGGCAGGGGCCGCCAGGCTTCCCTCAGCGCCCCGCCGCTGCCTGGGACTTCCTTTGTGTTGGATGCAGGCTCGCGCCCCGCGCCGACGGGGGGCGGACTGAAGGATCCCGCGCCGCCGGCCCGCCCCCGCCATGCCCTTCCACCAGAGGACCCTGGAGCCCGCGCGGCTGCGCCGGCCCGTGGCGGCGGGGGCCGGGGCTGCGGGCGCGCCTCTCTTCCGCTCGCTGGAGCAGGTCAGCTCGCATACCCTGGGCTGCCTGCTGGCGCAGCTGGCCGACCTGTCGCGCTGCGCCGGGGACATCTTCGGCGAGCTCGAGGGCCAGGCGGCCGCGCTGGGCCACCGCACCGCCGCGCTGCACCGCCGCCTCGACGCCCTGCACGCCGCCGCTGTGCGCCTGGACCACCGCCGAGTGAAAATCCGTGAGTGGCCGGCGGGCCGGGGGAGGGGAACCGGTCGGGAGGCACCCGGAGAGCTGCTCCCGCCCGCCCCCTGGCGGCCCGGGGTCGGCGCGGGGGCAGCGGAGCCCCGCGATGTCGGGGTCTCGAGTGGGGACCGCCGGACCCCAGCGGGAGGCTGGGCAGGTGGCAGGGGCGCAGAGCGCTCTGTGACTCGGACTCCTGGAGGGTCTTGGCTGCCTCGAGGGAGTGGGCGCGGAGGGTGGGAATTGGGCTGGCCCAGTCCCCCTGTCCGCTACTTCTGTCTGTGTCTGTCTCTGTCTGTCTGTGTGGGAGGCTGAGACGAGACCGGCGCTGTAGACAGAGGAGGAGCCAAGGCCGTGGGAAAAGGGTCACAGGCAGGTAGCCTGTTGGAAAAGCTAGGGGAGAATATACATTTGGGCTTATAGTAGTTACAGTTTTGGAGACTTCAGGACGATCCGTTTGTAAAACCCTGGGGATGTCGGCGAGCGTTGGGGCTGCTTGCCCCCTCTCTTCCCGCCTCCTACCTGTGTTCTTACCTACTAGCAGAACTATGCAGACTTTAAGGGTTTTCCCATTTGGCGCTGAATTTTCTTTCTTCTCCCAGACCCATCGGCTGTTTGTGATTCAGAAGACCTTGACCTTGAGTTCAGGCTCTGAATCCCATTCATCTTTGTCTGGCTTCCTCCAACTCTGAAAGTCAAGTCTGTGTCCTGACATAGTGATCTCTCCGATCATCCATTTCATTTCAGCAGCTTAACTGGCTCCGGTGAATGAAGCAACTGGAATTTCCTGCTGGACCAAAGCAGAGAAACTTTCAGTGTGATGTCTCTGTGGTTTCTCCCTTTTAAGTACGTGAACTTGGTCATAATCCTAAGTGTAAAGAGTAAATTGGAGATGGTTGATGGGTTGCTGGGTGGGAGGGGAGGTGTTGGTGTAACACACGCCTAGATTTCAGCAGTTCTGGATGAAATAGCTTTTTCTCCTAGAATCACTTCATATGCAATCTCGAATAGCTCGTTTTCCAGCTAGCTAGAAAAACTTAGCTATATTTTAACTACCTTACAGCCTAAGAGTTCAAAATTTTCAATTACTTAATTTCAGTGAGATTGCTTGCTATAATACATCTTTCTCCAAGTTGTATAATTATCATGTGGCAGTTTTACATTTTTGTGTTCATCTCTTTGATTGTGCTGTCAACACATTCATATGAATTGTGGACAGTTCCCAACCTGGGAGAGCCTCCCCCTCCAAGAAAAAAAAAAATTCTATGGGGAAGAATCAAAATGATCTCATAAAGTTGTTGACATAATCAGAATATATCTACATAATGTGAGTAATGACTTCATGCATATGGTAGGATATACTGTCCTAGTAGGATGTCATGGTCTACACGGCAATCAGGAGTTGCTTCTAGCGTTTTCTGTGTAGGGTGTAGGCGCGTGGGAGAACCAGAATTTCACCCTTGACAAGGAATGTGATGAGCGAGATCTGATTGATAGGTGAATTGATCTATTGTGGGAATTAAAAAACAAGAGGAAACTCCCTGAAGGTCAAGAACTCCTTCCTTTACTAGTTTGGTTTTATACTTAAATGTATCACTTTTCTCTATTCTTTAGTACATATGCCCCAATAGGCTATTGTCCATAGCCAGAAATCCCCCAAATTCTCCATATTAACTAAGGTTGTTCTAATTACAGTGACTGAAATAACTCTTTTCAAAACTTTTCACAAGTTTGTTTGAATCTTAAATGGTTGTGATTTCATATCTGTGGTCCAGATTGGAGTGCAGTGGTGCCATCTCAGCTCTGGGCACCCTCCGCCTCCTGGATTCAAGTGATTCTCCTGCCTCAGCCTCTAGAGTACCTGGGATTACAGGCACCTGCCACCACGCCCGGGTAATTTTTGTATTTTTG
The DNA here is from genome assembly GCF_049350105.2 of Macaca mulatta. Lineage (NCBI taxonomy): Eukaryota > Metazoa > Chordata > Mammalia > Primates > Cercopithecidae > Macaca > Macaca mulatta. The sequence continues at coordinate 43,788,712 of NC_133409.1, read as the reverse complement.
GTAGAGATGGGGTTTCACCATGTTTGTCAGGCCGGTCTTTAACTCTCAACCTCAGGTGATCCACCTGCCTCGACTTCCCAAAGTGCTGGGATTACAGTCGTGAGCTACCATGCCCGGCCCCATTTTTTGTTTGTTTGTTTGTTTGTTTTAAGTAATCATGCAAGAAGGCTTTTTATTGAATATAATTATGCCTGAGTATAAATGTACACGTAGAGAAGAAAGCTGACTATAAAGGCATTAATTTTTGTGGTTTCTTTCACCTTCACACACTTTGCTTTTTTATATGCTAAAAAGCAGTGAAATGCATTACCATCTGTTAGAATTCTTTTAAAACAATGCCTCAAACCTTGTTCCTGTGTAAAAACTACAGTTTGAAGTCGTTTGGTACCATTTTAGGCAGGTCTCCAGAATAACATACTCCATTAGTATGGATGGCTAGACTTTTAGACTTGGAATTGACCATAAAGGCCATCCATTTCGTGAACTCTTACCCAGAGAGGAAATCCAGTCCAAGAGCATTGCAGTTAATTCACCCCAGGTTAGGCTGTGGGTTAATGACACATCCGGGCCTGAAGCCCAAACCTTCTCATTGTCTCGCCTGTAGTCCCACTGCCTGTGTTCCTTCCCTTTAGAAGAGTGTGGGGCCAGGCACAGTGGCTCATGCCTGTAATCCCAGCACTTTGGGAGACCGAGGTAGGTGGATCACTTGAGGCTAGGAGTTCAAGATCAGCCTGGCCAACATGGCGAAACCCCGTCTCTACTAAAAATACAAAAATTAGTGAGACTATCTCAAAAAAAAAGTGTGGAAATGGGGAGCAAAGTTTAGATACATTCCTTAAACAGTCCTAAGGATAACTGTGACCGTTAATTCCACCCTTCTTGTCAGATAAACCTTTTAATGAGTCTCCCTAGGAGCAATTAACAGAATCCAGCAGTTTACCAGAAGCCTTTAGCAGTTGGGGACAGCGTATTTCAGTGACCAATAATAGCTCTCTACCATAAGAAAGGATGTGAGAATGTCAGTGGAACAATTTAAAAAGAGGTATAGACACTCTTTGTGATACAGAGACAGTATTTTAGTCCTGTGGGCTGGCCCTGCTGGCCTCAATGGTCCTCAGAAGTATTTCATCAAGTTTGCCATTCCTCAAAATCTCATGGGTAGAAAGTTATCCAAAATAATTTTTTGTCATGCCTTGGGGAGAATGTTCATTGAAGACTCCTACTTTCTTTCCCAGACACCCCCAGGTTGAGGGAATGTTCCTATGGCATTGGTTCACCTCGATCATATTTACCAAGCGGACTTCTGCACTGGTCTGCCAGACAGCAGGGACCTTTGAGGTCCAGGATGGCCAAGTCTTTGTTTTTGTAGAGCTTAGAACAATGCCTGGATGTAATAACTCAATAGATGTTTGAATTGAATGAATACTTAGTGACTTAGTGCTTACTGTCAGGAAGAATAACTGTAAAAACCTGAGGAAGGAGGACAGATCTTTTGAGGCAGGTGGATCTGTTGAGGCCAGGAGCTCAAGACTAGCCTGGCCAATATGTCGAAACCCCGTCCCTACGAAAAATACAATACTGCTACCAGTGTAAGTGATCCAGACAATTACTTTACAAAAATAAAAATGTAAACTATTTCTGCCTTTAACCTTTAATGCTTAACCACCAATCTCTGCTCCTGTCTGTAAAAGTTGGACTTCATTAATTTTGCTGACACAGTAAGTTCTCATGGAAAATAGTGACGATAGCCAGCAATGTGAGTAGTTACTTCTTGGCTCTGTAAACATCAAAATAGACTTTGCTAAGCAGAAATCAATAGACACTCGATCTAATAGTCCTGTTTTTTAATTTTAATTTTAATTTTAATTTTTTTGAGACGGAGCCTTACTCTGTCGCCTGGGATGGAGTGCAGTGGTGTGATCTCAGCTTGCTGCAACCTCTGCCTCCCGGGTTCAAGCAATTCCCTGCCTCAGCCTCCCGAGTAGCTGGGATTACAGATGCCCACCACCACGCCCTGCTAATTTTTGTATGTTTAGTAGAGACGGGGTTTCACCATCTTGACCAGGCTGGTCTTGAACTCCTGACCTCATGATCCACCCGCCTCGGACTCCCAAAGTGCTGAGATTACAGGTGTGAGCCACTGCGCCTGGCCCCTGTTTTTATTTTTAAGGTCTGTGTGATGGGGTTTGCTTTCTCTCTAAAAATATTTTGTTGAAATAAAATTTACACACCATACAATTCACCCACTTAAAGCATACTATTTGGCTGGGTGGGGTGGCTCACACCTGTAATTCCAGTACTTTGGGAGGCCAAGGTGGGCTGATCACTTGAGGCCAGGAGTTCGAGACCAGCCTGGCCACTATGGCGAAACACTGTCTCTACTAAGAATACAAAAATTAGCTGGGCACAGGGGCACATGCCTGTAATCTCAGCTACTTGGGAGGCTGAGGCATGAGAATCACTTGAACCCAGGAGGTGGATATTGCAGTGAGCCGAGGTGGCACCACTGCACCCCAGCCTGGGAGACAGAGCAAGACTCTGTGTCAAAAAAAAAAAAGTGTACAATTTAGGGGTTTTCAGTATATTTACAGAGTTGTGCAACCATGACCACAATTTTAGAACATTTTTGTCACCCGAAAAGAAACCCCATACTCATGAGTAGTCATTCCCCATTTCCTGTCAACCCTCCCATTCCTAGGCAACTGCTGATTGCTTTCTGCCTGTATCGATTTGACTTTTGACTTTTCTGGACATTTCATACAGATGGAATCATGTGCCTGGCTTTTTTTACTTAGCACAGTGAACTTTTTGAAGTTCATAATTTCTTTCTTTTTATAATTAAGACTTTTATGATTGAAAAAGTATCATTCATATTTATTACTTAATTAAAAACCTTGTGAGATAGGAGGGAAGGCCAGGTTATATTATACATATTTATTACTTTTTAATTGATACATAATAATCGTACATATTTATCACTGTACATTTGCAAATACACTGTACATTTGCATAAACAGGCCTGAGAATTTGGCAGACACAGTAGGCTCATACTTCTGAGGAGTAATTTTAGGTGTTAAGATGCATTCTCATACCTCACAACAGACTGTCCCCTCACCTAACCAGAGGGTTGGCTGGTCCTGATGTCAGCATATCTTTGCTTCTTCCTCAGAATACAAGGCACTTGTCAGAGTTCTAAAGTCAGAGACTTCACTGCACTTTTTTTTTTTTTTTTTTTTTAATTAGAAAAGAGACGAGGTTTCCATACATTGCGCAGGCTGGTCTGGAACTCCTGGGCTCAAGCAATCCTCCCTCCTTGGCCTCCCAAAAGAACTGGGATCGCTGGTGTGAGCCACCGTGCCTGACTGACTGCACTTCTAAGAAAAGGTTGTGTGGCTGTTTTTGTGCCTGTCCACTCATAAAGGTTTGGCATAAGATTTGCTTTCACTGACACATACCACATGCTAGAGAGGATGTTGGTGGCTGTGTGGCCCCACCCCCCTCTAATCCCAGTTCCTCAGTTTATTAAAAGAAACTGACAGTAGCTCAGTGGTCGGATTGCACCATCAGGTTAAGGAGGCCAGGTGATTCCTCTACTTGACTAACTTTAAGAACTGCTTGGAACTTTTGTTAAAATTAGAGTTTCCCAGACCCTTCCAAAGTCCTGTTGAACCAGAGTCTCCAGTGTGTTTAACAATGCCATGCTGTCCTTTGGCCAGGCAAATTGAGGAGCACTGCAATAGTCTAGAAAGCTCATTGGATTAGGAATTGGGAGACCTGAGCTTGGCTTCACCTCTGCCATTTTCTAACACAGATTTTGAGCAATTTATTCAACATCTCAAAGCCTTAGTTTTCTTATCTGTAAACAGGACCTTGACAAAAATAATTTCTACTAGCCTTTCCAATTTTGGCATTTTGTGATTCTACTGAGGGATTTAAAAAGCTTTTATTTATTTTGACAAAATAAATAGGAAAATTAAAGTTGCATATATTTATGGTAAACAACTTTTTTTTTTTGTTTAAAGACAGGATCTGGCTGTTGCCCAGGCTGGAGTGCCCAGGCTGGAGTTCAGTGGCTCAAGTGATCCTCCTACCTCAGCCTCCCTAGTAGCCTGGACTACAGGCACATGCCACCACGCCAGGCTAATTTTTAGATTTTTAATAGAGACAGGGTTTTACTGTGTTGCCCAAGCTAGTTTCAAACTCCTGGGCTCAAGCATCTGCCCATTTTGGCCTCCCAAAATGCTGGGATTCCAAGTGTGAGCCACTGTGCCCCACCAACATGATATTTAGATATATGGATATATATTGTGGCATGGGTTAATCAAGCTAATTAACATATATACATTACCTCACATACTCTTTTTTTTTGTGGTAAGAACACTTACAAGTATGCAATACATTGTTATTAGCTATGGTCACCATGTTGATTATAGATCTCTTGAACTTATTCCTCTTAACAGAAATTTTGTATTTTTTGACCAATATCTCTTCAATACCTTCTTCCTACAGCCCATGGTAACCATCATTGTACTCTCTGCTTCTGTGAGTTTCATTTTGACTATTTGATAATACTATTTGAAGTGGATACTATTATTATTTCTGTGTGACAGATGATATAACTAAGGCACAAATAATTTGCTTGCCCACGTTGATAGCTGGTAAGCAATGGAGCTGGGCTTTGAACCCAGACAGAGTTCAAGTTCAGATGAATTTGTAAGTACAACTTTGATAAATAATCCCTTTGATTCTTTTGATGAGGGATTAAAAAAAAACAAAAAACTTTGTGTCTGAAATAAACTCTTCATGACCATATGGACTCTTTTTACATTTAAAAATTATTTATTTATTTTAAGAAATTGGAGTCTCACTGTGTTGCCTAGGCTTATCTCAAACTCTGGCCTCAAGCAATCCTCCCGCCTTGTCCTCTCAAAATACTGGGATTGTAGGGGTGAGCCAGCACACCCAGCCTGTATGGGCTCTTTTAGCTAATATTTTATTCACATAGAATGCGTGGATTGTCACGTGTTGAGGGATTAGTCACTTGCCAAGAAGATCAGGCAGGTACTTGTTTCTAGTTTGTGTGTATTCTGCCTACAATACATTCATAGCTTCCTCCTCAGCTTTATAAAGTGCAACGTCATTATGGAAAGAGAATTATGTTTAAATGCATTTGTCAAATATTCAGATTTCTAGAGGAGTTATTTTTTGAATTATGAGAGTATATCCTTTAAATCAAAACATCAGTCTCCTCATTGACTTTTGGGTATTGGGAAAATAATAACCTGGCTTAAAAAGCTACCTACATTTAGGTTGAAATTATTTATCTAGCAGTAATCTAGTTTCCTGCTATATTAAAGCAAAACCTAATATTAACATTTCAGCTGTATATATTTTAAAATCTAGACTAGCAAAGGAAAAAATTTAACAAAAGAGAAACATTTGAGTTTCTTAATATTTTGGGGAGACAATTCAGAAACAAAAATAATGCAGTATTTGCCTCTGGCAGTCATTTTATTATCTTTAAAAAACCAAGTTTTTCCAGCAGTGAAGGTGTAAAAAGAAAAAAAAAATATCAAGTTTTAAGTATAAAATAAAATGGCTTGCACCTAACTAGGCCCCGAGTAACTTACTTAATTTTGTTTCTCCTCAAATTGGTTTCTATCCTGGAATGAATGACTTATGCAGGAACTGAAGTTCAGATACAGCAGGAGGGTGCTGACCGCCATCTTGTCCCACATGCCGGTTTCATTTGTGGTCTGCACTTCTCACAGTGCGCACTTCAGCTGCACTTTGGGCAAAGGTAGAAGAGCTGGAGCTTTGTGTTTGACTGAGGAACTCTCTGAGAAAAGGAGCTTTCAGCCGCCCCCCCCACCCCCATTTTTTTTTTTTTTTTTCCTGATACGGAGTCTCACTCTGTCGCCCAGGCTGGAGTGCAGTGGCGCGATCTCGGCTCACTGCAACCTCCGCCTTCCGGGTTCAAGTGATTCTCCTGCCTCAGCCTTCTGAGTAGCTGGGATTACAGGTGTGCGCCACCACGCCCAGCTAATTTTGTATTATTAGTAGAGGTGGGGTTTCGCCATGTTGGCCAGGCTGGTCTCGAACTCTTGACCTTGTGATCCGCCCGCCTTGGCCTCCCAAAGTGCTGGGATTACAGGCGTGAGTCACCGTGCCCACAGGCCTCCCCTTTTTTTTGGACAAATGATGTGTCTATGAAAGACTTTGGCATTCAAACAAAATATGTCATTCCTGTTACCAATATCAAGGCAGTAGCATAATTCCGTTTTCTGATGTCAGACAGTCTTTGCAAGAATTTTTTTTTTTTTTTTTTTTTTTTTTTGAGAGGGAACCTGGCTCTGTCTCCTGTGCTGAAGTGCAGTGGTACGATCTCGGCTCACTGCAACCTCTGCCTCCTGAGTTCAAGTAATTCTGCCTCAGCCTCCCGAGTAGCTGGGTCTACAGGTGGGCACCACCATGCCCAGCTGATTTTTAGTATTTTTAGTAGAGATGGGGTTTCACAATGTTGGCCAGGCTGGTCTGAAACTGCTGGCCTCAAGTGATCTGCTCGCCTTGGCCTCCCAAAGTGCTAGGATTACAGGCATGAGCCACTGTGTCTGGCCCTTTGCAGGGATTTTTTATTGCCTGATGATGCTGTCAACGAATGCTGGACATTTGCCATACACCAAACACCTTAATATGTACAATGGCTCTATGAAGTGGATATTATTATTATCTCTGTGTGACAGGGATACAGTGAAGGCACAAATAACTTGTTTGCCCGCATTCACAGCTGGTAAGCAGTGGAGCTGGGCTTTGAAGCAGGCCAGGGCTCTCTCCAGGATTAGTCTGCCCAAACAGCGTGTGGCACTGTCTCTCTGTTACCTGATCTAACTTCAAATTATGACCTTCCCATACTCAGATGAGGCCAGGAAGATACAGTGAAAACCTGTCAAATATCTGAGAAAAAAACAAGAAGGCTTTTGGGCTTTTCCCTTTCCCTTCTCTTTGTTTAGAAACCTCTCAAACTACTAGCAGATGGCCAAGAAATTTGAGACACGCATCAAAAGTACTTACTTAGCACGGTGCCTGGCACATAGCTAACATTTATTTAACATTTGCTGCTGTTGTTTTGGTGACATTGAAGGCTGAGTTAGCATGTGTGTGTGTCTGTGTCCCTGTATCACCACAGATGGCCCAGTCTGCCGGAGGCTGTGCCACTGAAGCCTGGAAGATGAAAGCTGACCACAGCTACATGAGAGCTGGTGTCAGAGATAAACACAAAAATACCTCTGGTTGGAAAACCAGAGAGTTCTGCACAGGCATGTGAAAGTATGTGCGGTTCCCGACAGCAGTGTGTGGAGAGCTGTTGCTTTCTGTCTGCCTCACTGGGGCTGGGGAAGCCAGGCCTATTCCCGGGGACTTTTTATGGACATGGACACGGGCTTGCTTTCACAGAGCCCCCTCGCCCCCATTTCCTCCTGCCGTGGGAACTGGAGGGCCGCCCAACTCCCACCTCGCTTCCCAGCTATGGGAGAGCTGTCGCTTGTGCCTCACTTGGCCTGGGGTTGGCTATCTGAGCCCTCAATGTCACTTTTTCACCCGGAACTTGACGGGCTCAGCCTGCACCTTGGCTTTCCTCGGGTGTCTTGGAACGCGCAGCAGCTGTTCATCTCCGGGTTACCCACACTTTCTGAATCATTGGAGTCACTGGGGGCTTGGTGAAAAACATTCCCAGGCCGCTCCGCTCCTGGAGATTCTGAGTCAGCACAGCTGGGTGAGGCCAGGAACAGGCCTCCCTAGCAAGGACCCCCAGGTGATTACAATGAGGCGAATTTGGGAAACACCCATCTAGGCCGTGTGTGAGGCATCTTGTTTATTCAGGGCGGCAGGACATTCATCCATTTATCCATTCCTGAACTGTATTTGAGTTATTCTGTTAGTGCTAAGTGGTGAGGATTACACAGGGTCCTTCCTTGAGGTACTTGACAGTTTCATGTGGATGATTAGATATATAATTAAATAATAAGGAATAGAATGACCATTTACAACATTGTTTCTAGAAGAAAATCTGTTCTGAATTCCAAATTGCCAGTTTAATTTGCATTTTGAGAATACATCAAACTTAGAAAACCTGCATGTAAGTTTCTGGGTGGTGCCACTCCTACACATATAAAATAATGATTTTAAATGTTTACAGCATATTTTATCTAAAAATTAAACTCAGAGAAACAAATATAAACCCTTCTGGAATAATTTTATTTTTCCTTTGGTATGGTAGAAATTTTCTTCTGTTTTATTTTCACTTACTCTTCTGATCGGTTTCATGAGACATTTCCACCCATGTAGAAAAGCAGTGTTACCAGCCTGGCCAACATGGTGAAACCCCATCTCTACTAAAAATACAAAAATTAACTGGGCTTGGTAGTGGGCACCTGTAATCTCACGAGGTTGAGGCAGGACTATTGCTTGAACCTGGGAGGTGGAGGTTGCAGTGAGCCAAGATCACGCCACTGCACTGTAGCCCGGGCGACAAGATCGAAACTCTGTCTCAAAAAAAAAAAAAGAAAAGCTATCCTTTGGAAGGATAGACAATGGTTTTAGATTATTCCTGCAGGGAAATCCTTTATTATACTTTACTTCCCCTGCACTCCCCGTTATGATGAAAAATTGATAAAGGTGTTATCAGTAATATGCAGAGGGCTATGTAGTAACTAGTTAATTTAACTTACAATAACACATGGTAAAATATGAGGGCTTTCCTCATGACAACATTACACATCTGATAAAATGTTCTGAGGACTCAGAGACCATGATGTGTAAAAAAAAGGAAATAGAATTAATAGAATTATGCATAATCCAATTATATCTGATTATGTTGGCATCTGAGAACTGCTATTGAGGTGCATGGTGGTTTCTCAGCTGATGGTCTTGCTGCTGGTACCACCATCCAGGCAAGGGCTCTAGCCTGCTTCTCCCAGGATATTCCGGGTGTGCTCATTAGCTAGTTGGGGGGCCCTCAGAGAGCTCCAGGCAGCCTGACTCCATAGCCTGTGCTCCTTACCTTTATATTACATGAGGACCAAGGTCAGTGGAAAAACCATGATGCAGCCCAAGTAACCTCAGCATAAATTTTCATGTAATTTATTGAATAGGCAATAATTTACATTGTTAAAAAATACGCATACATAAAGGCCATGCAGTGAAAAGTCTCACTCCTTCTGTCCAGCATCAGTTGCCCACTCCAGATAACCATGTTTACTAGTTTGTTCACATGCTTCCAGAGTTTCTATATACAAATATGAAAATATTAATTTATGTTATTTTCCCCTCTATTTTTTATACACACAATTTCTGGGTTATCCTGTTGCTCTTCTTCATTCATATATATAATCCAAAGTAGTATTTTACTTATTGTTCTGTATGTCTTTTAGCTGGTTTATTTTTTGTGAGATCTCAGTTACATTTTGTTGTTAGGGAAGTCTTTTGATTTGGGAAAAAAGATTAATTAGCATTGGAATAAATTGTTAAACCCTTAATTTTTTTATTGCTTGATTTTTAGGAATAGTTTATGAGCTTCCCAAGAGATGATTAAGCCTTTCCTAAATTAAGAAAGGTAAAGCGGACTGGGCGTGATGGCTCATGCCTGCCATCCCAACAATTTGGGAGGCTGAGGCGGGCAGATCACTGTGATTCAAGAGTTCAGGACCAGCCTGGGCAACATGGTGGAAAGCTCATCTCTACATTAAATACAAAAATTAGCCGGGCGTGGTGGCTCGCGCCTGTGGTCCCAGCTCACTCGGAGGCTGAGGCTGGAGGGTCACTTGAACCTGGGAAGCAGAGGTTGCAGTGAGCCAAGATCGCACCACTGCACTCCAGCCTGGATGAGAGTGAGACCCTGTTTAAACAAACAAACAAACAAACAAACAAAATGGAAAAGAAAAAGGAGGAGAGGCTTCTGTTAAATGTCTGTAACAACGTAGTTGGGTTTATTTAAAAGTAGGCATTTTCTGCCTTTTAATCTAGATATCCACATGCTAAATGTGAATTACTTTCTGAATTTGGAGTATGTTCATATCTAGAACTGTGTTTGAATTTTAGTGTGGAATGTTTTACTCTGAGATGGTGACTTCATTTGCTAAGTAAATGCAATTGGTCATGAGGCCTGTTTGGTGTATTTAATTTCACTGGGTTGGTTTTAACTACCTGACTGCAGTGTACTAGGTGGTGCTGCCACAGTGCAGAGTGACACTGACAGACATTTGAATAGAGCAGCTATGGTCAGTGGAGTTGTTTTTCTCTAGTTGTTAACCTGTTTAAGACCAAAGATTTGTGCTGAATTACTACAGAAATGACTAAAAAGAGCATTATTCATGAGTATAGACTCAGACACATAATCGTTGAATTATATAACCCACCATGTAAGTTTTGTGTAAATAAAAATACATCAACAAGTTTTCAGTCTTACAAAGTATGCCGTAAAATGTTTCTGATAATAAAATTAAGATATATTCATCCTAAATTCCAAAGTTGTACAGTGCAGAAAGTATAATGAAGAAAAAAATAATAACCCAGAGAGTATGGCTTCATTTCCTCTCTTTTTTTTTGGCCAATATATTTATATGTTTGGATCTATCTATATTTAGGTATAGTAATCAATAGCATTTTAAACAGAAGTGGGTGCATCTTTCTCTGTTCATAAGAACAGAGAAATTTGTGTCCTGAAGTTTGAAAGTGTAGCTGATATCGTGAGCTATTCCCCCATGTTGTAAATATCTAGAGGCTGTTTTAAATAGGAGAGGCCTTGGGGTGCATCTCTCTGACAATGTCTTTATTTTGTTTTGGATCCCAAGTAAAGCCCTTTTGATGTCCCCAGGGGTCTGTGTGTTCACACAAGAGTTATCAAGTGGACAGAAGTTTGTTATTCTTCTGGGCTTCCTAGGGCCTCTTCTTCAAGGATTTAGTTATATGTGAACCTTTAAATTGTACCCATGATGTATTTAGGAGTAGATATGTTTTTCTATCAATTAGTGTAGTATTAATATATTGCTAACACTTAGAAGTGACCACTATTATCTTCTAAACAAAAAACATATTTTATGTCTAAGATTGTTTACCTACGAGGACAGTTCTCTGTATCATTACAGCTAACAGATTGAGTCAAAAAAGATAGTTGTCTCCTTACTTCCTTATGATTCTTTAGTTGAGCAGCATGCCTATTGGACTAATAAATTATTGTGTTGCTTTTTTTTCTTTGAAGTTATGTTTCTCTTTTCTTCTTAAAAAGCATGTGGAGATTTCCCTTTCCCCTTCACCAGAATGGCAGTCTGACATCTGTCTCAACTTTTCTCACCTTGGTGGGTGCCTGCTTTTGGCAACATATGGGGTCTGTTTAGATTTAGCTCGACACGATTTTAAAACAAAGGTCTGTTGCATCTCTTGGTGCAAATTTGGGTCTTTTCTTGTGGAAAGATGAGGATTAAGCTTAGATCTGCTTCTCTTATTCTAAATGTTTTAATTGAAAAACATAGCTTATAGAAGAATTGGGGGACTCTGGGCTAATTTTCACTCGTGATAGAGGTAGCAGGCGATGAAGGTGTGAAATGGGGTGGGAAAAATGTCTTTAAGTGCCTTTAGTACTTTCTACATAATCTAAACACATTGTTTTGCACATTTGCAAGTTCTGATTAATAATATTATTAATAATTTATAGTAACACTTATAGGATAACATTTGTAGGATACTTACAGGATACTTACTATGTGCCCAGTTTATTTAATCCTCACAAAACTGTATAAGAGGAACATTACCAACCCTCCATTTTACTGATGAGGAAACAGTGGCACAGATAGGCAAAGTAATTTGCCTCAGGTCACACGGCTGGTCAGTGATAGAGATGAAATGATGAAGTATGGTATAGATGAGTTCATACTGCCTCTGTAATGTGTTTAAATACTTCATCTGCATAATTTTATGTTTTAATTTTTGTGAACTTTTAAATTCATTTTAATTTTGAAAAATTTCTGAGTTTGGCTAGGGGTTAATAGGTATTTTCTGTCTTATTCTGGTTATTTTAAATCATTGTGCTGCTAGTCCAGTGGCATGACTCATGGAGGTGAATTAATGGCCCATGTGACACTGCTGTTATGAATCTATAGATAATTCAGAAAGTTTCTCTGCTTCTTTGAGCTGCACTGATGAAAGGTCACCTAGTCTGTAAATACAAAGTCTTTTTGTTAGTGTTGCCTATCATTCTGGCCTCTTTTGCCAGACATTCATGATCAGTGTCAGAAGATAGGCGATATAGGAACAAATGAAATTTCTGGCTTATTTTTATTTATGTTATGTTAGGGGGAAAAAAATGTTCTTCTTTTTTCCCCTTTCTCTAAAGTTGCAATATTTAAATAGTATGACACCGTAAAATGCCACCTCAAGCCTGCATTTCAAGGAAATTCCTGAATTTTCCTTGCTAATGAGTGGAGGATGAGAGCAGGGATGAGAACTAGCTAGCTGTTACTCTGCTCTGCAATACTCTGCTCTCTCTTTACTGATAGAAAGTACCTTTAATTCTGTTGTGCTTGCTGGTGGCACCAGCCAAGAGAATTGTGACCCATACCCCTTAACTTACATCAGTGGTTCTCAAAATGTGGCCTCAGGACCAGCATCATAAGCATCTCCTGGGAACTTGCTAGAAATGCAAAATCTTGGCCCCACCCAGACCTACTAAATCAGAATCACGGTGGATGGGCCCTGCAGATGTGGTGTGAAGAGTCCTCCAGGTGATTCTCACGCACACAGCAGTTTGAGAATACCGTTTGCAGTATCCACTGGCTCAGGGCCAGAGGAGTGCATCTGTGTAGACACCTTAGCATGTGGGCTCTGCTTGGGGCAGTGATTGGAGCTGCCAACACTAAATTTCCAGAGGGTTCTTTTGCCTCTGGTCAGGACAGTACTTTAAAGGCTTATGAACTAACACTTCATTATCATGCAACAGTGAGTCTTGCTTTGAGAACAAGTACCTTTAGAGGTACACTTGGTAGTAGGCCTTCACTATTTAAAGATTAGTAACATGGCCACTGGCTTGTTCATGGGCCTTCGGGCTTGGGGCAGCCTCTCTTGATTTCCCTTTTCCTAGAACTTTAAACAGCATCCAGAGAGCTGGGAGGTGACTCAACACAATCACAGGGTAGGGACATACTTTTTAAACAAAATTGGAGGAGAGAGGATTATGCTCTCTAAATACTGATTACATAAAACCCTCATTTTGATATCTTAGAGAGAATGCCTCCTAAAAAATGTAACTAGGAAAACTTGAGGCAGACATAGGAAATTTTGCTTGTGGATGGGACATAAAAACATTTGAATAAACATGAGAAAATTTACAAGCACAAAACTTACTGAGTAGTTGGTGTTCTTTCACTTTTAGTGGAATCCTGTTTTGCTTTACCCAGTTCAACTTTATAATTTATTACTTAATTCTGTAATCTATCTATCAATTAGCTGTTAGTACAGTATACTCCACTGTAATTTGAAGAGGTCAAACATAATTGAAACAGTTTGATAAAAGGCAGCAGATGGCCAGGCGCAGTGGCTCACGCCTGTAATCCCAGCACTTTGGGGGGCCGAGGCGGGTGGATGACCTGAAGTCAGGAGTTTGAGACCAGCCTGGCCAACATGGTGAAACCTCGTCTCTACTAAAAATACAAAAATTAGCCTGGTGTAGTGGCGTGTTGTGTAGTCCCAGCTACTCAGGAGGCTGAGGCAGGAGAATCACTTGAACCTGGGAGGTGGAGGTTGTAGTGAGCTGAGATTGTGCCGCTGCACTCCAGCTTGGGTGACAGAGCCAGACTCTGTTTCCAAAAACAAACAACCAAACAGAAAAAAAAGTGGAAGCAGTAGAGCATGGCATGTAAGAGATAAAATTTACTAGTGGTGTGACCTTGAATATATTACCCTCTCTGCTTAACTTTTTTCCTCTGTAAAATGGGCATTGTATTAATACTTGAGATGATAATTGTGTGGATAAAATGAGATATAGAACAGTGCTTGTTCTATAATAAACAATAAATATTAGCCAATATTTTGGATTGGACCTTACTATTTTTTTAGACTAGTTTTTCTTTTTTTTTCTGAGTGTATTTTAAAACCTAAGTGTCAATGTTAGAATAAAGAACTGGATCTTAATAATACAAAGTTTCCTAGTGAGTGTCCTTATGTTCTGGTTGAGTTTTCTCGATAGTTGATGGTTAGATTTGTTAATTGGGTTATTTTGAGGTTTTTGGATCTTTTTTTGATATCATGATATTCCATTCTGAAAGTATAGAATATTGGATTAAATTTATTCGGCATGTTCTCTAAAATGGTGTTTTGATTACATCTCTGATGTGAATTTATTTTGATGTCATTTTCCTCTTTTCAAATCGAGATCCAGTAAAATCAAGTTAGTTAGGGTTTTGCTTAGTTGGGTTCCAATTAGTTTAATTATATGCAGGTAATCTCTAATTTAGATGCCTGTTGAGATACAGAAGTTAATTTTTACGTTATTTTGAACTTGTAATATATTTCCTCTTAAAAACCATGTTTCCAAAGCATGATCAGGCATGGGGCAACCCCCAAAAGCCTGTTCAACCTCAAATGTGGATATGTAGACCTACAGTGCAGTGAGATGTAATCATGTAAGAATTTTAGGCTGGGTGCGGTGGCTCACACCTGTAATCCCAGCACTTCAGGAAGCCAAAGCAGGTGAATCACCTGAGGTCAGGAGTTCAAGACCAGCCTGACGAACATGGCGAAACCCCATCTCTACTAAAAATACAAAAATCAGCTGGTGTGGTGATATGTGCCTGTAATCCCAGCTACTTGGGAGGCTAAGGCAGGAGAATCACTTGAACCCAGGAGACGGAGGTTCCAGTGAGCTGAGATTTCACCACTGCATTCCACTCTGGGCAACAGAGTGAGACTCTGTCTCAAAAAAAAAAAAAAAAAAAAAAAAAAAATTAAGAATTTTCTGTGGGAAAATGGATTATAGATGACAATCAGGATACCAAGATGACATTTTTCTTACTCCTCCCACCCTCTTCCCTAAGCTGTGTGACCCTGACCTCGTCTAACATGAGTGATTTGAGTCAGGCCTCCACTTGCCTTTTGGAGGGTGAAGAGGGTTCCTGTGGTATCATGGTGGCAAGGTATGTGGCTGTGAAGCTTTGGAAACAGGAGATGGCTTGAGGGTAGTTTCTAGGGTGCTTGGGCTTATGGGACTGAGAACTTGAGGCCCTAGAGTCTTGGCGGTGGGGATTCATTGTAGACGTGAGCCACAGGCCAGAAGAGAGAAGGGGAGCCACAGCCTGCAGATCCACTGTCGGGCAATTGGCAACTGTATACAGTACATTTCTATCTGAGTGTTTGTAAATAGGGGGCTGCTTGTAGTGCCTCTTTTAATTTTTTCCTGGGGGATTTTTTTTTTTTTTTTTTTTTTAAGAGACTGGTGGCCTAGGTTGGAGGACAATGACGGGATCATAGTTCTCAATAGCTCACTTAACCTTGAACTTCTGGGCTCAAGCCATCCTCTCACCTAAGCCTCTGGAGTAGCTGGGACTACTACAGATGCGTGCCACCTTGTCGAGCTGCTGGGGAACTTGAAATGGATGAGGGCCAGAAGTTTTATCAGTCTTTAACCAGCAATCCCATTACTGGGTATACAGCCAAAGGAATATAAATCATTCTGTTATAAAGCTACATGCACGCATATGTTCACTGCAGCACTGTTCACAATAGCAAAGACATGGATTCAACCCAGATGCCCATCAGTGATAGACTGGATAAAGAAAATGTGGCATGTATACACCATGGAATACTATACAGCCATAAAAAGGAACAAGATCATGTCCTTTGCAGGGACATGGATGAAGCTGGAAGCCATCATCCTCAGCAAACCAGTGCAGGAGTAGAGAACCAAATGCTGCATGTTCTCACTTATAAGTGGAAGCTGAACAATGGGAATACATGGACACAGGGAGGGGAACAACACTTACTGAGGCCTGTGAGGGGAGGGCGGGGTAGGGGAGAGCCTTAGGAAAAACAGCGAATGCATGCTGGGCTTAAGACCTAGGTAATGGGTTGTTAGGTGCAGCATACCACCATGGCACATGCTTACCTACGTAACAAACCTGCACATCCTGCACATGTACCCTGGGACTTAAAAGAAAAAACACAGTAAAATAATAAACCAAATTACATCCTTTAAAATTTTAAAAAAAATTATATCAACAGATGCAGAAAGAGCATTCAATACAATTCAACATCTTTTTCTTATAAAAACTCTTAGTAAATTAAAAGGAGAATTTTTACCTAATAAAGGATATATTTTAAAAGTTGAAAAAAAATTTTGTTGTGTTTTTTACTTAGCTCTATTGCTGGAAATGATTACCTTCATGTATATGTAGTTTTATCCTTACTTTGAATACCATACCTTAGTCTATAGCTTTGTATCTATAATCCCGTTTACTGATAAAATACAAGAAAACATTCAACTTTATGAGGGAATGCATTTACCTTTAATTTCTGTTTAAAGATTGTGGTGTGTATGTGTGTGTGTGTTTTTTTTTTTGAGACAGAGTCTCGCTCAGTCGCCCAGGCTTGAGTGCAGTGACTGCTTGATCTCCACTCACTGCAAGCTCCGCCTCCTGGGTTCACGCCATTCTCCTGCCTCAGCCTCCTGAGTAGCTGGGACTACAGGTGCCTGCCACCACGCCCGGCTGATTTTTAAAAATTTTTTTTTAGTAGAGACAGGGTTTCACCGTGTTAGCCAGGATGGCGGCAATCTCCTGACCTCGTGATCTGCCCGCCTCGGCCTCCCAAAGTGCTGGGATTATAGGTGTGAGGCACCGTGCCCGGCCATGTGTATGTGTGTTTTAACAAACAGCACGCTAACCATTAAAAGCCCTTACCACTCGCACTCTTCAGTCTTTGTAAAAGGATCTGAATGGTTTATAGAATCCTGCAAGCTTTTGGTAAAGTACATGTTTTTAAGTCATGTTAATTGTGTAAAGAAAAGACAGACTTGAGCTTGTTAAAAATTATTCCTGTCAAGTGCCATGTAGCTTCACATGTCAAACATGACTTGAAAATGTTTTCCTCAAGTGGCCATGTCTTAACAATTTATGTTCCAGAAGGAGTTTCTTGGAAAGAATTAAATAATGAGAAGTCACATTTTTCTTTCAAGTTCGATTTCCAAAGTGAAAATGAACTTCTGTTTTTTAACTTAAACTTGAAAAAAATTCAATGAGAGCCTTTAGAATTGTGCAATGATTGTGTTGTATGGAATTGGGCTTCCCTATCTCTGTTACCAGAAATGAAACTTGACTTTTTTTTTTTTTTTTTTGTAGCTGTAAAAATGAAGAAATAGAAGAAATAAAAAAGACTGAGTCTGGGATACTGTTCTAGTCACTTAAATCTTAGCTACGTAAATGTGTGTTTATATTAATGGGGCGGGACAAAATAAGAAGAGTCTTTTTTTTTTTTTTCCTGGTTAAATACCACCCCCTCCCCCCCGCCCACCAAATATCGCTTTGCAAATTCCTCAGACTCTCATTGAAAATATATGAATAGCTAAAAATGAATATTTAGCATGATTAGAAAATATCATACAGTTTTTACAGTGAAATTCCAATTAAGTTACTGGATTCCAAGTTACAGGAATTCCAGTTGATTATTCGTTTTTTCTTGATATTTGAGCTAATGGAGAAGAGATATAATAGAAATAATCTAGAAACATTATCTATCTATCTATCTATCTATCTATCTATCTATCTATCTATCTCTCTATCTATCTATCTATGAGATAGTCTTGCTCTGTCTCCCAGGCTGGAGTGCAGTGGCTCGATCTCGGCTCACTGCAACCTCCCCCTCTTTGGTTCAAGTGATTCTTCTGCCTCAGCCTCCTGAGTAGCTGGGATTACAGGCATGTGCCACCACACCCGGCTAATTTTTGTGTTTTTTTAGTAGAGATGGGGTTTCACCATGTTGGCCAGGCTGGTCTCAAACTCGTGAACTCAAGCAGTCTTCCTGCCTGGGCCTCCCAAAGTGCTGGGATTACAGGTATTATATTGTGCCCAACCCTCTGATACCTTCTAAGAAGCATTAAGTTGATGCATATTTTGTGCATGTCTCTTCTCTCATTTAATGGATAGTTTTACTGGCTAAGAGGTTCTAGATTAAAAATCCCTTACCCTTTCTATTTTGAAGACATTGTTACTTTAACTTCTTTAACCTTTTAGTTTCCAGTGTTGGTATTGAGAAGCTTGAGATGTTCTGATTCCTGATCATTTGTGTGTAACTTTCTTTTCCTTGATAAACGCTTATGTGATCAGTTTTTTAATCCCAGTGTTTGGAAATTTCACAGTAATGTCCCTTGAGATGTGTGTGTTTTAATTAATACTTGTTGGGTACTTGATGAGTTCTTTGAATCTAGAAGCTCATTTCCTTTAGTGCTGAAAATTTTTTAAATTTAATTCTTAATTTCTAATTATTTTTCTTTCTTTGTATTTTCAAATGTTAGATCTGCTGGATTGATCCTTAAACTTTCTTTTCTTTATGCTTTTCCGTCTCATTGTCTTTTAGTTTTACTTTCTGGGCCATTTCTTTTCTTTCTTTTTTTTTAAATTTGGTTTTTGTCTATATAGCAAAGGCATTGATATTTATTTTTATTTATTTATTTTTTTGAGCCTTGCTCTGTCACCCAGGCTGGAGTGTGGTGGTGCAATCTCGGCTCGCTGCAACCTCCACCTCCTGGGTTCAAGCAGTTCTCCTCTGCCTCAGCCTCCCAAGTAGCTGGGATTACAGGTGCAAGTCATCATGCCCGGCTAATTTTTGTATTTTTAGTAGGGGTTTCACCATGTTGACCAGGCTGGTCTTGAACTCCTGACCTCAAGTGATCTGCCTACCTCAGCCTCCCAAAGTGCTGGGATTACAGGCATGAGCCACCACGCCCAGCCTGTTTTTATTTTTATTTTTTTAGAGACAGAATCTTGCTTTGTCACTCAGGCTGGAGTGTAGTGGCGTGTTCATAGCACACTGCAGCCTCAAACTCCTGGCCTCAAGTGATGCTCCTGCCTCAGCCTCCCTAGAGTATCTGGGACTCCAGACATGCACCACCATGCCTGGCTAATTTTTAAAACATTTTTTGTAGAGGTAGGAGTCTCACTATGTTGCTCATCTTGAACTCCTGGCCTCAGCAATCCTCGCTCCTCAGCCTCCCAGGGTGCTGGGATTACAGGCATTGAACCACTGTGCTTGGCCTATCTTGTCCATTTCTTACTCTTTCTTTTCCAGTCCTTCTACTGAGCTTTTCATTTCTGCTATCAGGTTTTTCATTTGCAGGAGCTTGTTTTGTTGTTGTTGTTCTAGGTATTCTTTTATATAACATCCTGCTTTTAGTTTATTGATATACTGTCTCTTATCTCTGAGACTATTGAGTTTTTAAAGTTTTTTTTTTTTTTTTTTTTGAGACGGAGTCTCGCTCTGTCGCCCAGGCTGGAGTGCAGTGGCGCGATCTCGGCTCACTGCAAGCTCCGCCTCCCGGGTTCACGCCATTCTCCTGCCTCAGCCTCCCGAGTAGCTGGGACTACAGGCGCCCACAACCGCGCCCGGCTAATTTTTTGTATTTTTAGTAGAGACGGGGTTTCACCGTGGTCTCGATCTCCTGACCTTGTGATCCGCCCGCCTCGGCCTCCCAAAGTGCTGGGATTACAGGCGTGAGCCACCGCGCCCGGCCTTTTTTTTTTTTTTTTTTTTTTTTAAACCTTCTATGGTGTTTGCTGCAAGTTGTTTTTTTCTGTTTGGATCTCTTTTCCATTTGAATGATTTAAAGGTGTGTCTAGTAGTCCCTGGCTGTCTCTATTCATGTAAGAGGGTGGGGGACTCAAAGGCTGCTTGGAAGGTCTGAGTGTTTGAAGGGGGCTTGTTGGCTGGGTGGGAGTGTTGTGGGGAAGAGGACCTGTCAATAACTATTGATTGATTGATTGATTTTATTTTTATTTTATTTTTTGAGATGGAGTCTCGCTCTGTCACCCAGGCTGGAGTGCAGTGGCACATGCTACCATTTCAGCGCACTGCAACCTCCGCCTCCTGGGTTCAAGCAATTCTCCTGCCTCAGCCTCCCAAGTAGCTGGGATTACAGGCACATGCTACCATGCCCGGCTAAATTTTGTATTTTTAGTAGAGACAGGGTTTGACCATATCAGCCAGGCTGGTCTCGAACTCCTGACCTCAGGTGATCCACCCACCTTGGCCTCCCGAAGCGCTGGGATTACAGGTGTGAGCCACCGCGCCTGGCCTGTCAGTAACTTTATTTAGGTCATCGTAGGCTGCTCAGTTTTTCCAAAGAAGACCCCTCTACTCTCTTAGCTGGCTGGTAAGGCCCAGCTGTCAGCTTTCCAGGAGCTGTGTAGAAAGAAGCCTGGGTCTCAGCATTCAGAATACATCTTTTTACTTAATTCCTCTATGTTTGGTAGGTTCTCAACTGTGCTTTGTATTCTCAGAGCAGAAACCTGTTTTAGGCTGGGCGCGGTGGCTCAAACCTGTAATCCCAGCACTTTGGGAGGCCGAGACCGGTGGATCACGAGGTCAGGTGATCGAGACCATCCTGGCTAACACGGTGAAACCCTGTCTCTACTAAAAAATACAAAAAAACTAGCCGGGAGAGGTGGCGGGGGCGCCTGTAGCCCCAGCTACTCGGGAGGCTGAGGCAGGAGAATGGCGTAAACCCGGGAGGCGGAGCTTGCAGTGAGCTGAGATCGCGCAATTGCACTCCAGCCTGGGCCACAGAGCGAGACTCCGTCTCAAAAAAAAAAAAAAAAAAAAAAAAGCAGGAAACCTGTTTTAACCCTTTCTGAGAATTAATATCCAGTTTCCTGCCAGGATGGGAAGGGTGGCCACTGGTGGCTAGGAATGTGGTCAGGAGATGTAGGGTTCAAACTGCTTAACAATTTTCAACCAATTCTTATTTTAGCTGTTCCTTCTTCCCCAAGAAAATCAATTCACCTCTACTTCCAGAAGTCCTTGTTACCGCCAATACCTGCACTTGTGGGAAGTTGGCAGTATAAATGGCATAGGTTCTTAGCTTTCCTCCCGAGTTGGTTTAGGATTGTCTTCATCAAGTCACCAGTCTGTTATGGCTCAACCTTTTGTTCTCCACTTTCCAAAAATTTTCTTGTCACCTCTTCCCCCATTCTCTCCATCTTCTTAAAACAATCTCTTTGCTGCGGTTTCAGTGGGGCTTTGAGAGGGGTCTAGATTTGACATCTGTGTTCATTTCGCCCCCTTTGCTAGAACTCCAGGACACTTTTATGTGTGTGTTTTCCTGTCTTCTCAAGCAGAATACCTTTCCCCCTGCTTTCCTCGCCTACCCTGTTCTGTGAAGGATGCCACCATGCTGTTAGCCATCAGACCAGAACTTAAGGGTCAGCTTAAGTGTGGAATGTTTTACTCTGAGATGGTGACTTCATTTGCTAAGTAAATGCAATTGGTCATGAGACCAATTTCCCTTGCTTCCTCCATC
This sequence comes from Macaca mulatta, assembly GCF_049350105.2. NCBI lineage: Eukaryota > Metazoa > Chordata > Mammalia > Primates > Cercopithecidae > Macaca > Macaca mulatta. Next base: position 43,767,162 of record NC_133409.1, on the reverse strand, counting down.
GTGATCCAACCAGTGAAAAATTCTTCCTGTTTTTAGGGCTGGGTGCGGCGGCTCACACCTGTAATACCAGCACTTTGGGAGGCTGAGGTGGGCGGATAACAAGGTCAGGAGATTGAGACCATTCTGACCAACATGGTGAAACCCTGTCTCTACTAAAAATACAAAAATTAGCTGGGTGTGGTGACACATGCCTGTAGTGACAGCTACGCAGGAGACTGAGGCAGGAGAATGGCTTGAACCCGGGAGGCGGAGGTTGCAGTGAGCTGAGATTGTGCCACTGCACTCCAGCCTGGCTACAGAGCAAGACACTGTCTCAAAAAAAAAAAAAAAATCTTGTTTTTAAATTTTTTTTCTTTCCTTTTAAAAAAGTTTATTTCATTTCTAATTGACAGATAATAATTGCTTATGTTTATGGGGTGCAACGTGATGTTTTGATACATGTATATATGGTGAAATGATGAAATCAGGCTAGTTAGCAAAACAATTTCTTTTCTTTTCTTTTCTTTTCTTTTTTTGAGATGGAGTTTTGCTCTTGTTGGCCAGGTTGGAGTGCAGTGGCACGATCTCGGCTCACTGCAACCTCCGCCTCCCAGGTTCAAGCGATTCTCCTGCCTTAGCCTCCCTAGTAGCTGGGATTACAGGCATGAGCCACCATGCTTGGCTAATTTTGTATTTTTAGTAGAGACACGGGGTATTTTGTATTTTCAGTAGAGACCTCAGGTGATCAACCCACCTCGGCCTCCCAAAGTGCTGGGATTACAGACGTGTGCCACTGTGCCCAGCCACAATTTATTTTCTAACAAGATCTCTCACTCTGTCTCCAGGTCCCCGTGTTCCTGGAGGGGCTGCCCGTGCTGGTTTAACCTGTGGGGTGTATGTCCACTAAAATGAATTCCTTCTGAGTGGTCCTAAGTGTACCACACAGTCAAAAACAAAAATGTTAGAATATTTTTTTCTGATTTCAAAGAAAGTGAGATATTAACTGTTAAAATTGTAGAACTGTATAAAATTATAGAGCTATGAAGAAAGTAATGAACTTTTTTCATAGCCCTAACCCTCAGATGTAATCGCTGTTAGTGGTTGGTACATAACAGAAGCATTTGAAAATCAAGAATATTTTCTAATTATCAGCACTTCATTTGATATTTCCCTGTTTACATTAATGTTAGTGAGAAAATGGAAAGGACATGAAAGAAGAGAAGATAACGAGCAAAATATACATTCCTTGAGCGGCAATTAAAGAGTCTGAAATTCTTTTTGTTAGCTGTTTTGCATTTTGATTTACTTGGAATTTGGTGAGTGAATGAAATTCTAGAACTGAAAACATTGTGGTTGAACAAACATTAACATTCTTTCCTTCTTTTCTTTCCCTCTTTAGAATAATGTCTCAAGTATATGCATTTCTAGTCAGTCTTTTCTAGAGAAATTATGTTATGCTGAGTGATGGTTATGCTATCCTCCCTAATTTTTTATATACAGCTCAACAGCAAGCAGTTTCACTGACATGATTTTTGCATTGTCTCAGATTATGGTATAATATATAAAAATCCAAGATTTTGGTGTAGACCAGAAAGCAGTTCTTAGTGTTGAAATTTTCTGTGACTTCAGGTTATCTTTTAAGAATTTTAAAAATTTACTTTGGTTTTTCTTGTTATGCTTGTTCTATTAATTAAAGTTAGAAATGGGACTCCTCTTGCCTCTTTCTACATTTAGAGCTGCAGCTGGGGTTGCAAATGTAGTTCTTTGCCTTTGCTAAGGAATTGCCATATTTTAGACATATTGACAGCAGGTGGTATTGAGGGCCCCAAATTATCTGGTGGAACACAGCTCTGGAACACTAATGGTTGCAAGTGGAAAGATGTAATCAGACATTGCAAAAAAACTGACAAAAATTCTATACATGTCAGTGAAAGCATTCTTTTCATAATAGTCACTTGAGAGAGTATGTTTAATTCAGTATAGTTGGTGTTGCTAAAAACATTGTTGGATTTTAAAAAAATCGAATCTGCAATCCGTGAATACATTTATATTTTTAGTTTGTACTCTTATTAGTGGTATGATTAAATTCCCATGGAAAAGATTTCAGCATTACAGAATTTACACCCTGCACGCCTCCCTTCAGAGCGAGTCATCGTCAACATTTGACTGTCCATCCCCACATTCTGTGTTATTGTTCCCCTCCTGTGTATTGTATCAATATACATATATACATTCCTTTCTTTAAAAAAACGACTGGGATCACATTATATATAAATTGTGACTTGAGTGTTTTTTCTTTTAACAATATATCTCACAGTTTTCCATGTCTGTTCATACAGATTTGTCACGTCTTTTTTTTTTTTGAGATGGAGTCTTGCTCTGTCTCCAGGCTGGAGTGCAGTGATGCAATCTCGGCTCACTGCAAGCTCCACCTCCCAAGTTCACTTCTGCCTCAGGCTCCCGAGTAGCTGAGACTACAGACACCCGCCACGACGCCCGGCTAATTTTTTGTATTTTTAGTAAAGATGGGGTTTCACCATGTTAGCCAGGATGGTCTCGATCTTTGACCTCATGATCTGCCCGCCTCGGCCTCGCAAAGTGCTGGGATTACAGGCGTGAGCCACCGCACCTGGCTTTTGTTTTTTTTTTTTTGTTTTTGAGATGGAGTTTCGCTCTTATTGTCTAGGCTGGAGTACAATGGCACGATCTCGGTTCACTGCAACCTCCACCTCCGGGGTTCAAGTGATTTTCCTGCCTCAGCCTCCCAAGTAGCTGGGATTACAGGCATGCACCACCACACCTGGCTAATTTTATGTTTTTAGTAGAGACAGGGTTTCTCCATGTTGGTCAGGCTGGTCTCAAACTCTCAACCTCAGGTGATAGGCCCGCCTGGGCCTCCCAAAGTGGTGGGATTACAGGTGTGAGCCACTGCGCCTGTCCAGTTCTTTCTTTACTGTGTGTGTTCTTATGGATTGAGCACCTCAAGAGCTAGCATTGTCTTATGGATAATTTTATTCTCGGTAGACACAGTGTATGACTGAATAGTGGGGTTAACTACAGAGAGAGCCTGGGGCTTAAACTGGGGAGAAACTTAACCATTAGGGAGTAAAGCTTGTAGTTAAATCAGTGGGAAAATAAAGGGTATTTTTGTTGTTTTTTTTTAATTTTAATTAGAGGGGTGATAGGATGATAGCTCTAATTAGAAAGATTAAGTGGTAGTAATATCTAGGATGCAATAGAAAACTGAGACAGAAGTTAAATCATGATATGGTGAAAGTGGTCTGGCTTATATTTGTGTAGTAATAATGGAAAAAAAGGGAATTAGTATTAATAATTTGGAATAGAATTTACCACAGTTGACAAGCTGTTGTGTTCAACATTCATTCATTCATTCATCCATCCATCCAGTCAACTTGCCGAGCAGCACTGTGAGTCAGGCAGTGTGATGGGCATTGCTGGTAAAGTGCAAAGGACAGGCTGAATCAAAGGTGCTGAGCAGGCCTGGAGAGTAGGTGGCCTCTGTGAAGATGAGGCTGACCATAGAAGTTGTAAAGTCGGGAAGAAGGAACTGGTTTTGCCCGACAATTTTGTTAGCTTTTAGACTCACAGATGTTAAGCTTCCAGGGGATATTCAGCAGGATGTTGGCAGTATGAATATTTTGAAACAGATTTTGAGTTTAGTCTGTGTGGTTGAAGATGATTGAGCCACAGAAGTGAAAAATGGCAAAGAATTGGAATCAGAGTTATTGGAAAGTTAAGTTGATCTGTGTTATGACATAGCATATAAGCCAAGTGTTACTAGAAATAGAAATAAAAACTGAGAAATTAATGCTGAATTTGGGTGAAAGAAGGGAAGATGGAAAATAGACAAAATAACTCCTAATTTTATTGCATCTGTTTCTTACTTCACTTTTCTGACTTGGCTTAGGTGATGGTTAATATGATGTGTCTGCTTGCTAGGCTATAGTGCCCAGATGTTTGGTCAAACATCAGATTAGATGTTGCTGTGAAGCAAGTTTTTTTTTCGGTTGTGATTAACATTTAAATCAGTAGACTTTGAGTAAAGCTGGGTGGGCCTCATCCAATCAATTGACTGTCTTAAGATAAAAAGCTAACTTTCCCCACACCCTGACCCCAGGGAGAAATTCTGTCTCCAGACTGCCTTCTGACTGGAGTGACAACATCAACTCTTTCCTGGGGCTCCAGCCTGCTGGCCTGCTTTGCAGATTTCAGATTAGCCAGCTCCTACAATTGCATGAGCCAATTTTAAAAATAAATCTTTCTTTTTCCAGGCTGATCAGTAGATAAAGGTAGAGCTATAGATTGATCTATATGTTTGCCTATATCTATCTGTTAATTTGTGTCATATTGGTTCTGTTTCCCCGGAAGACCTTGACTAATACAGATTTTCACATAGCTAGAGTCAAAGTTGTGTTTTCTATTTATTGAGCTTGTTCTTTAGCATTTAGCTCCATCCCTGGTTCTTTGAATCCTTTGACAGACAATTCCTCTCTCCAGGCAGTTATCTGATTTTCCTTTTGCTCAGTAAGTGCTCTGTGTGTACCTTTCTTATGCCATTGTATTATTGTAATTCTTGGCATATGTGCTTTTTCCCTAAAGCTAATCTGTGAACTTCTTGCAGACTAGGAGCTGCTCCTACTAGCTTGTGTGGCTTGGGTACCCAGCCTACTTGGCATGTAAGAATTTGTCACAGTGTGTCTATTGAGTGAAAGATTAGCTCTGATCTGACTCTTAAGTATGATTCTAGGAAAGAAATTAAAAGGAGAAACATTAAAATATAAAGTAAATGTGACTAAAAAGCCAGGAGAGGTTGGCAAGCACACGGTGAATATCTTCTGGATCTTCCCCGGGAATGTAGGTGTGAAATGTATTGTGGTGATCTCTGGAACACCACAGTGACCATTATCTAATCCGCATTTGTTTTTCAAATTGTCAATCTTTATCCAGACTTGACTTTGCCCAGTGATGGCTAGATAAAGTCAGACTTTAAAATATTTCAGAGACATTTTCAGGAAAACACAGAAGTATCAAGAAGGACAAATAAATGCTTGTAACCTCATTGCTGATGGTTACTTATGAAAATTTTTTGTGTAGATTTTCCTAGAATTCTTTTTTTCTTTGAGACGGAGTCTTGCTCTGTCACCCAGGCTGGAGTGCAGTGGTGCAATCTCGGCTCACTGCAACCTCCGCCTCCCAGATTCAAGCAATTCTCCTGCCTTGGCCTCCTGAGTAGCTGGAACTGCAGGCACGCACCACCACGCCTGGCTAATTTTTGTATTTTTTAGTAGAGATGGGGTTTCACCATGTTGACCAGGCTGGTCTCGAACTTCTGATCTCAGGTGATCCACCCGCCTCAGCCTTCCACAGTGCTGAGATTGCAGGCGTGAGTCACCATGCCTGGCCTAGAATTTTTTTTTTTTTTAAACGGAGTTTTGCTCTTGTTGCCCAGGCTGGAGTGCAGTGGCGTGATCTCGGTTCACCACAACCTCTGCCTCCCAGGTTGGAGCGATTCTCCTGCCTCAGCCTCCCACATAGCTGGGATTACAGGCATGTGCCACCAGGCCTGGTTGTATTTTTAGTAGAGATGGTGTTTCTCCATGTTGATCAGGCTGGTCTTGAACTCCCGATCTCAGGTGATCTGCCTGCCTCGGCCTCCCAAAGTGCTGGGATTACAGGTGTGAGCCACCATACCTGGCCTAGAATTTTTAACATACACAGACATATACAGTGATAGCATACCATATATGCTGTTTTGTTACTTGCTTTTTTCAAGTAAATGTCGTAACATCTTTTGCTGTTATTAACTATACATTATTTTTAATACCTGCATCGTGTTCCACTGCAGGGAAATACATATTATTTGACAAATATCTGATTATTAGACATTTAATATTTCTTTTTTTTTTTTTTTTGCTATGAGTTTGGTGAACATATTTGCACATGTAACTTTGTGTACTTGGCTATTATTTCCTGAAAATAGATTGTTAAAAGTAGAGTTCCTGGGTCACAGGTAACCATTTTTTTTTTAAAGAGGATTTTTGCTATTTGTTACGTAAGTGGCCTCCAGAAATGTTTTACCAATATACATCAATTCCAGTAGTGTATGAGAGTTGAAGTGTGTTCTTATAACAGGTATAGGTACATGACTGATTTTTTTTTCTTCTGAGACAGGTTTTTTCCCCTAAGTCTTGAATATTCTGTGTCAGATCTTGTTCAACCTGTCAAGCCTATTCGTGAATTTACCGGGATAAATTAATAGTCATCATATATCCGTGCTTGTTTGAACAAAATACTCAAGCATCCAAAATATGAGTAGCCAGTCTTGCAGCATTTGTGAATGACTCACTTGTTTGTTTGAAATGGAAAACATAGGAGGAGGCAAGTTAAATGGCTATGAATCTTCTTTAAAGGAGCCATAATACGGTATGCAAGACCAAAGGACTAGCCCCAGTCCCAGCCTTTGGGGGATATAGTATCGTACATTCAATCCTGTTATATTTATTGCCATACAATTGCAAACTAAACCAAATAATACAACTATCAAAAATAATGGCTTCCCAAGGACCAGGATCCTAACCTTTTAGTTTGTACCTTAATGTGCCTCTGAGAAGAAATGTTAAAAGAGTAATATTATATAGGTTCATTGGATTTTTCTCATGGATTATGGTTAAACTATACTTGTAATATTATTTAATAATAATTCAGGAATCTTTTAGATCAGAAAGGAATCTGTGAAAGCTATGGTGCTTATTCTTTTTTGTTTGTTTGTTTGTTTATAAAGCTAACTAGGGCAAAGGATTATTCTAAGATTTTTTTTTTTCTGAAAAAAAGCTTATTCTAGAATTTGTTTCTAACTGAAGTTATTATTGCTATAATTATTTTTTAGAGATGGGTCTCCATTTGTTGTCCAGGCTGTAGTGCAGTGGTGCAATCATATCACTGCAGCCTCAAACTTCTGGGTTCAAGTGATCCTTCTACCTCAGCCTCTCAAGTAGCTGAGGCTACAGGTGTGTGCCACCACTTCTGGCTAATTATTTTCTAATTTTTTGTAGAGGCAGAGTCTTGCTTTGTTACCCAAGCTGGTCTCGAATTATTGGACTCAATCAAGCAGTCTTGCCACCTTACCCTCTCAAAGTGCTGGGATAACAGGCATGAGCCACCTGCCTGTCCCAAGCTGAAATTACTGAAGAATCTTTTTCCTACTTAGATTTACTTCATTCTCTATTTAATGAAGACATGCTTTAACATAATTAGTTGTGGTGTTTCTTTCTTCCTTTATTTTTTTATTTGAGACAAGGTCTCACTCTGTTGCTTAGTCTGGAGGGCAGTGGCACAATCATGGCTCACTGTAGCCTCGACTTCCTGGGCTCAAGTGATCCTCTCACCTCAGCCTCCTGAGTACGTGGGACTATGTGTGTGGGCCACCATGCCCAGCTTATCTTTTTTTTTTTTTTTTTGAGATGGAAGCTTGCACTGTCGCATGGGCTAGAGTGGAATGGCATGATCTCGGCTCACTGCAACCTCCACCTCCTGGGTTCAAGTGATTCTCTTGCCTCAGCCTCCCGAGTAGCTGGAATCACAGGCACCCACCACCTTACTTGGCTAATTTTTTAAAAGTTGAACTTCTACAGAGAGTACAATGGTGTTACCAGGGACTGGAGTGGGAGGTGGGAGAAATAGGAGATGTTAGTCAAAGGGTATACAGTTTCAATTCTGCAGGAGGAATACATTCTGGGGGATCTAACATACAGCCTGGTAACTATACATGATAATGTGTGAAGTTTGTTAAGAGAATATATCTGAAGTATTTCCACCACACACATACACAAAAAAAGTAACTATGGGAGGTGTTGGATATGTTAATTAGCTTGATTGTGGTAATCATCTCAGAATGTATATCAAATCATGTATGAATCTTCTTTAAAGAAGCCATAATATGGTATGTAAGACCAAAGGACTAGCCCCAGTCCCAGCTGGGACTACAGGTGTGCACCACCACGCCCAGCTAATTTTTGTATTTTTAGTAGAGATGGGATTTCACCATGTTGACCAGGCTGGTCTCGAACTCCTGACCTCATGGTCCACCAGCGTCGGCCTCCCAAAGTGCTGGGATTACAGGCGTGAGCCACTGTGCCCGGCCAATTTTTGTATTTTTTTTGTAGAGACAGGGTTTCACCATGTTGCCTAGACTGGTCTCAAACCCCTGGGCTCAAGTAATCCACCTGCCTGGGCCTCCCAAAATGCTGGGATTATAAGTGTGAGCCACCACGCCCAGCCTGGTGGTGGTATTTCTTTTTTCTTTTTTTTGAAACGGAGTCTTGCTCCATTGTCCTGGCTGGAGTGCAGTGGCGCGATCTTGGCTCACTGCAAGCTCCGCCTCCCAGGTTCACACCATTCTTCTGCCTCAGCCATGGTGGTGGTATTTCTTCTTTCTCTTTACTGCTGTTAAATTAAGGAGGTATAGGGGATGGAATAAATACTGCTTTCTGTGTCTTTGGTCGAGGTCTATATTTTTCTCTCCCAGATTTCAAGGGAGGAGTACTTTTACTATATGAATGGTTCTGTGTAATCAAGTCTGAGTTTGATTCCTTAAGTATTCAAGTGGAAGTACTGAGACACATGTCAACCTTAGATTCGAGTTATAGATCACTGACGCCTTAGATGTTCCAATGCAGCTCAATTAAGTAGAGGAAGTATACAAAATGAATAAAGGATTTAAAAGCACAGAGCTGATACTGGGTATGCTACTGCAGAAAAGGAACTATGTAGGTGTATTTCCTCCTGCTAGCTAGAGTTAAAACTGCTAGGCTAAGCCACTGGAGCTCATGGGTCTTCAGAGATGCAGTGTTTTGAATCAGCCACGGAGTAAGAGGAATGTGAGGTGTTTTGAAGAAAGGACATCATGCAGGTGTTTTAGAAAAGATGTTGTAGGAATGGCTCACGCCTGTAATCCCAGTATGTTGCGAGGCCAAGGCAGATAGATCATTTGAGGTCAGGAGTTTGAGACCAGCCTGGCCAACATGGTGAAACCCCATCTCTACCAAAAAATACAAAAATTAGTCAGTCATGGTGGTGCATGCCTGTAATCCCAATTACTCAGGAGACTGAAGTGAGATTTGCTTGAACCCGGGAGGCAGAGGTTGCAGTGAGCTGAGATTGCTTTACTGTACTCCAGCCTGGATGACAGAACGAGACTCCATCTAAAAAAAAAAAAAAAAAAAAAAAAGATGTGGTAGGAAAAATAACTCTTAATTAGCTCATTATGTTAGTTGCTAGACTTAGATTATATTCAATTAGTGTAATAAGCAAAACGTCAGGAAGTATTTTTACCACTGGGTATTTTTATAATTCCTGTGCTCTTCCATCCCCAAAGAGTCAATTATTAGGTGTTAGAGCATCATTCTTTTAACCCCAGATGCGTAACTTGGCAGGAGGTGCCCAGTGTTTTCTTGGCTGTTCTTTGGTTGTGGAGAAATATTAATTCTCCTTCACAGCTGACACTCAGAAATATCTTAAAATTTAAAATATGTTCAGTAGTAGCCAAGAGGAGTGTGAGGGTGATTTTTACAAACATTAAGAATTACAGTCTAGGCTGGGTGCCATGGCTCACACCTGTAATCCCAGCGCTTTGGGGAGGCTGAGGCGGGCGGATCACCTGAGGTCAGGAGCTCGAGACCAGCCTGGCCAACATGGTGAAACCCCGTCTTTACTAAAAATACAAAAATTAGCCGGATATGGTGGTAGGTGCCTGTAATTCCAGCGACTCAGGAGGCTGAGGCAAGGAGAATCACTTGAACCCGGGACATGGAGATTGTAGTGAGCCAAGATTGTGCCACTACACTCCAGCCTGGGTGACAGAGCAAGACTCTGTCTCAAAAAAAGAAAAAAAAAAAAAAGAATTATAGTCCACATCTCAGGCATGTTATGCATAGTAACTTCCTTAATCCCTTGCCCTTTGTCAGTGTATGTCAGTGTTTGGTTGGTGTCCAGCCCTGACTTGGTGTGAGTACAGGTCACTTTACCAGGCTGTAGACATAATAGGTATGGGGGAAACAGGGGTACAACTATAAATGTAAAAGAAACAAAACGTAAGAAAAGTCCTTCTTCTTCCTACTAGCTCCAAGAAATTCCTTTGGTCATCAGGGTGGATTTTGTTAAGTTATTTACAAATCCTTTAATCTCAATTTAAAATTAGAAGGATTTGGATGGTCTCATTTATGGACCCAGCAATCCCACTACTGGTTATATATCCAAAGGAAATGAAGAAAATCACCACATCAAAGAGATACCTGCACTCCCATGTTCATTACAGCATTATTTGCAATACCAAGGTATGGGAGCAACCTGTGTCTTTCAGTGGATGCATGAATAAAGAAAATGTGGTGTTTATTTACAATGGAATATTATCCAGCCTTAAAAATAAGGAAAGCCAACTATTTGCTATAGTATGGATGAGGCTGGAGAGGATGTTATGCAAAGTGAAGTCAGCTAGACATAGAGTCGAATACTGCATGATATCACTTATAAGTGGAATTTTAAAAAAGTTGAACTTCTACAGAGAGTACAATGGTGTTACCAGGGGCTGGAGTGGGAGGTGGGAGAAATGGGAGATGTTGGTCAAAGGGTATACAGTTTCAGTTCTGCAGGAGGAATACATTCTGGGGGATCTAACATACAGCCTGGTAACTATACATGATAATGTATGAAATTTGTTAAGAGAATCATCTCAGAATGTATATCAAATCGTGTCGTACACCTTAAATATATACAATTTTTATTTGTCAGTTATACCTCAGTAAAGCTGAGGGCAGGGGAGGAGGTGGAGAGTTAGAGAGACTCCTATAGCCTCATTTATGGACCATAATGGAACTCAATGGCAGCTAGAGACTTCACTTTTAGGAGATGGCTGTAGATAGCAAAAGGTTTCTGCCAAGATAGTTTTACAATTTCCTCATCATTAGTTTTATTATTTTATTCTTCCGTAAACTAAGAACATATGTTCAGGAGTTTTTTTTTCTTTTAATATTTTAAAATATTAAATCTTATATTTATATCTTAAAACTTTTTTTGGCAGTTGTTTTCTCATTGAAATTATTTATAGACTCTTTTTTCTTACCTATATTTAGTTCATTTTTCAAATAGTTCAGGGATATTGTAGAAGCACCCAACTTCCCACAAATTGAAGTGTTTCATGTAGACAAGGTGAATCAGTTGCTTCCCTCTCTTTGCTGTGTTAACAAGTGTAATAAAAGGTAAATCTATGAGAAATGAAATAGAAATGTTTTCATGTTTGATCATTCTATTTAAAAGAAAAAGCATTGGCTTTAGGGCTGACAGCCTGCCAGGAACTGTGGATCTTCTAAAAAGGAGGGGCCAGGTCCTGAATGACATTGAGCAGCTGCACTAATCCTGGATGGATGGACTGACTGCAGACTGGACGTTCTGTTCCACGAAGAAAAAAATGTCTGTTTACCCCAATGCAGGGTTTTTTTTTGTTGTTGTTGCAGGCGAAAGCATTCCTAATGATAGGTTATCTATGGGGAAAAATTAGCACCACACTTTCATTGATCTTGTTACTGAGACTTAAGAGCATCTAGAATATTATGGGGAAATGGAAGCTGTGATCTAGATAATAAATCCACATAGGAATGAGAAGGGAGAAATGAAAGTTGCTAATGTGTAATGAGGTGATAGACACAGGCACAATGAGGATTCGCGTTTGCAGTTGACCCCTAAATAAAATTGACATTCCATCTCCAGCCTTTGATATACTTAGGCTTCCCTTTTTTGGCAGCTTCTTTTGAAGCTGAATGCTTTTTTGGATCACATCAATAGTACATCCTAATTAGCCAGCTAGGAAAACATTATTAAGAAACTTGAGGCAGGTTCTCAACACCACAAATTATCCTACGAGGACAACCACAAAGAAAACTTATGTTTCCTTACACACCGTGTTTTAATTACTCATTTCCATTTTTATCAGCTGCAGTAATCCAGTCTCATTTATAGAAGATTTAAACCTGACATATTATTGCTGTAATCTGTCCTCACTATCCTCCACCCCATCAAATACACATGCACATTTCAACTCATAGCTGCTGATCTTCTGCAGTTTGAAGTGGATTTCCATGCTGACTGTATTCATGCATAATTGGGCAATCACACAAATGCATTGCTCTGAGAAGGTTGCATGATTTACAGCCTAAACAACATCTTAGGAAGGTTCCCATACTGAGGCACTGAAAAATCCACACAGATTTTGTTCTGTTGAAAAACCAGATTTTATAAAACTGGAGTTAATGCATTTGTAATTCACATTTTATTGAGCTGTTCTATAACTTTGTAAAAGAAACTCATAAGTTTTCAGAAAAGTTTTATAAGCAAATTATCAGAAGCCTTGGGTGAAACACAGTGCCCAAGATACTTCTTTGTAAAGATACCAGAAGAAGCCATTCCTTTCATCAAGGACCAATGCTTAAGCATTTTAGATCCAGAGTTTGTGTCTTTGTCACATGGGTTTCTCCTCAGAGTCACGAGTTGCCTGCTGCATCTCCTGCATCTCCAGGACTCATGGAAGGCAGAAAGAAGAGGAAAGAGGGAGGGCTTTCTCTGAATGAGGTTTTTTGGGGGAGGTAAGCTCTTTCTGGTGACTTCTGCTTTCATCACATTGAAACTATATATGTCAACTTCCAGCTGCCTGGGGGTGTCTTGTGTTTTTATCAGGGCACACAGCTGCCCTAGAAAGTAATTGGTGTTGTATTAATAAGAGAGGGCAGTGGGTACTGGATTGGCACAACAGTATATAACACGGTATGCTGTTATTATTTTGTTGATTTTATTTGGATACAATCCTTGAAATAATTGCTCCCATTAAAGTGGTAGTACTTCATGTGGCTTTGCTTAAATTTTTTTTAGTTTCAAAGTTAGGAAAATAAACTTAGTACTCATTGTATTAGCAAGTAAAGGACAATTGTAATTTTGTTTTCAACTGTTGCTGTTGAATGTGATCCATTTTTCTCTGACTCATCTTAGTGTTGTAAACTAATTAAAAGTCATGACAAGTTAGGTGTCTGTTTCCCGGATTTTTAAAACATCATTCCACAGCCTCTTACGAAGCAGCTACTTTTCTAGGGAGAATGGACAGCAAGAGATCAGTGGATGAGAATGATAATAAATATCCTCTGACCTCAAAGAACTTCTAATCTCCTGGGCCAAGCAGGAGAGTAATTGGTAACTACAATGAAAGGAAGCATGAAATACAAGCTAGATGTGGAGGTTAGAGGAAACATTTCTACAAGTCCTGCGGGAAGAGGGTGACAGTGAGGACATAAAACAGAGGTAGTGTTACTGTTTAATTTCCATGTTTTTTAATTGTATTTTTATGAACCTCACTATATTACAGAAAGATCTTGTCACTTTAGTGAGGAAGGAAAAGGGACTTTATGAGTCAAGGATGTCATTAGAACATGTTAATTCCTCTTAGTCTCTTTCCCTCCTTGTTTTAGAGCTCTGCCAACTCCCAGTGCTTAAAATAGCCACTTACGGTGGGTGAATATGTTATGGATTTTAGTTTCCCCAAATAAAATATTGTAACCTATTCAAATTATCCACCAGTATGGAAATAAATTCTTAAAAATCAAAGCTCATAGAGCAGACACTGTCAATCTCTTTTCACACATCCTCCGACTCATATCATTCATGTGCACACCCCTCAGAGCGTGGGTGATTTCTTTTCACATAATTAGACTCATACTATATGTATTGTTCTGCAACTGGCTTTTCGCCACCTCGTAACAGCTTAAAACATTTTTTTTCTCCTCAGTATACATGGAATAGTGGTTTTTTGTTTTGTTTTATTTTTCAGTCAAGGCTGGTGCCACCCTTACCTGGGTATTTAAAAAATGAAAAATTATGGAGAAATAGTTGGCCCAGAATATTAATAACATCTCATTGAGAAACAATGTGTACTGAAAAGAAACTGAATTGGTCACATTAAAAAAAAGAGAGAATGATATGGAAATACCTGCTGTTCTTAATATTTCTTTTAAAAAATTAAAATAATTTAAAAAATGTGATTGTACCATAAGTATTTTCTTATCAATGGCCAGTGTCTTTACACATCTCTTGGATTGCATGTACAAGAGCATAGCTAGAAGAATTGCTGGGTCAAAGGATATGCATGTTTAAAATTTAATGATGCTCTCAAATCACTCTCCAAAAAGGCTGTACAAAATTGCAGCCCTAATAACAGCGTACACATTTTCCCACATCCTTTTCAACACTTGATAGTATCAGTTAATTTTTTTTTGCAAGCATATTAAGAAAAAATAAAGTCTTGTTTTAATTTCCATTTTCCTGTCCAAAAAAAGTCTGCGTCAGAGTACTTTCAGTTTAATGATAAATGACTAATTTGCTCTTAGATATGCAGTTAGTGCTCGTCTGCTCTGGATTCTCTGCTGCATATTTCATTCATGTTTCAAAAACAGACTCATTTACAAATCAGTCACCTCTTTGGAGTGTCTTTGTAGTCCCATCTGCACAGGGTGTCACACTAATCCTGATTGGCAGGAGTGAATTTTATGAAGAACTTTGAATTGGTATTTGCATAGAGGGAGTTATAGTTTTCCAAACTGTGGTTGCTACTGCATTGCTGGGTTGGTGAAATCAAATTAGGGACAATGAGCAATGTAAACAAAGAAATAGAATATAAAATATCAGAGCATATCATACAGTAAGGGTAAGACATGTTTCGTGAAACATTTCATATGTGTTTGTGTTTTGAATATGGGTTTCTAGGTACATATATATGCACATATAATATGCATACTGCGTTGTGATGTGAAATACCTCTGAGCTGAGGAATGCTGGTATGGAGAATCTAAGCTTTAAACGTTTATTCAAAACAGTTTATTTCTGCCCTGCCTGAGACAACAGTTTCATACTTGATTGTGGCATTTCAGAAAATAAGTTGCCAATCATAACAATACTTTGTGAAGGGTTAAAGACTAAGGCTTTTTTTTTTTTTTTTTGAGATGGAGTCTTACTCTGTTGCCAGGCTGGAGTGTGGTGGCGCGATCTCAGCATCTCAGCTCACTGCAACCTCTGCCTCCTGGGTTCAAGTGATTCTCCTGTCTCAGCCACCCACGTAGTTGGGACTACAGGCACGCACCACCATGCCCGGCTAATTTTTGTATTTTTAGTAGAGACGGGGTTTCACCGTGTTGGCCAGGATGGTCTTGATCTCTTGACCTCGTGATCCGCCCTTCCCGGCCTCCCAAAGTGCTAGGATTACAGGTGTGAGCCACCGTGCCTGGCCAAGACTAAGGCTTTTTAAGGGGAACTTAAATGCTTAGAGATACATGTCACCTAGTTGGACTTGGAAATATAATAGGTGTGGAAGGTCAAATTGTCTTGAGTGCAGAATGAAGAAATGAAGTGTTACAACCCACTAAACTTAATTTCACTGAGCAATTTAATTTTTCCTTGCTCCAGTGTAGTTACTGAACTTGATTCTGTTGTAACCGTTTAGCTCTGCAGGCAAGAGAATGCAGAGGAAATCCTTGACTTTCAACAGCCTCTCCCTGTGAGTGGGCACAAGTGCAACTGATTATCCAAAAGTAGTTGCTTAAACTAATTTAGACTATTTAGCTAACCTCAATCCCAATGCTGATCTTATGTTGCTTAGAAAATTACCTGTTGGTGATTATAATAAATGGAGGTAATTAAAATTTTAAAAAGTGATGGAACATTCTGCATGTGGGTGTATTTAAGTATCTGGCAGGTGTTCATATTTCTACAGTGTGAAACTTACGGGTAAACAGTGGCCTTTCTGTTAGAAATTCTATTCCCGCTTTTGTGCCTCTCCCCTCTTAGAGGTAGTTATTTTCAGTTGCTTGGAGAATAACAGTGATGATCTAACTAATTTGTTTTGCATTGTATGTTTCCTAAGTGCTTATATACTTTTTTGCTTGTTTTACTTAAACTAATTCTAACTTTTCTTACTTGAATTATTCTTATTCAGTAATTGCATCTTCATAAAAAATGATATGAATGGAAACATGATTTTCTAGATTTTAAAGTAATGTTAGAAAAATTTGGCTTTTAAAGTTCTGTGATATAGCCATATTTAATTTTTTTAAAATTTTTATTTGTTTTTTATTTTTTTGTTTTTTTGAGATGGGGTTTCACTCTTGTTGCCCAGGCTGGAGTGTAATGGCGCGATCTTGGCTCACCGCAACCTCTGCCTCCCGGGTTCAAGCGATTTTCCTGCCTCAGCCTCCTGAGTAGCTGGGATTACAGGCATGAGCCACCACACCCGGCTAGTTTTGTATTTTTAGTAGAGATGGGTTTCTCCATGTTGGTCAGGCTGGTCTCAAACTCCTGACTTCAGGTGATCTGCCCGCCTCAGCCTCCCAAAGTGCTGGGATTACAGGCATGAGCCACTGTGCCTGACCAGCCATACCTTAATTTAAATTTTATAAGGTATTACTGATAGATTTTAGCAAAGGTAAACACAAAGTAATCAATATTATTTCATCTAGCAAAGAAGATGAAGTGAAAGTTCTGTAAGGACATCAACCAGAACATAAAATTATTGAATACTAATGTTCTGATACAGTTTCATGGTCTATATTGTTAATAAGAAATAGAAGCAGTGTTGACATTGAGTATAGTTACTGTGTTACTTTAAATTTAGGTAAAATTATTTAACCCCAAAATAGAGTGAAATAATTTTATACATATTCAGTCTAATCATATCTTTGCGATGGTATTTTCTGTTGATCTCGTTTGTGTTTGGTCAGTGGTAGCAAGGTATCTGATACTTATTGTGATTTCCAATGGGCACCTCCTGTCAACATAACTTTGCTCATGTAAGTGCCTTAAGCTCTTTGCTGGTGGTGAATATGATGACTGACATTTCTGTCATGTAGCTTCTGGAATGTTGTTAGACAGGAGATCCTTCAGATGAGTATATGGGTAGCATATATGCTCTGGATCCATGTTATTAGACAGAGATCCTTCACATGAGTGTGTGGGTAGCATATATGCTCTGGATCCATGTTATTGGACAGGAGATCCTTCACGTGAGTGTATGGATAGTATATATGCTCTGGATCCATGTTATTAGACAGGAGATCCTTCACATGAATATATGGGTAGCATATATGCTCTGGATCCATGTTATTACCCTCATCCCCTTCCCCATGGAAAACGTTCCTTTCCGTTCCCCTTTCATCTAAAGAAGCTGCTGCTACATCTGGAAAGCAGAGACAAGGTTAGGGTTGGGTGATTTCTGAGCGAGCGTTGAAGTTTCGTTGTTTCTACAACTGTTCTATTTTGTTAACGTGAGTCATAACTTAAAATGATGTAAATGCTAATTAAACCAATTGGCTTGATGAAAGAAGCTTGCATATTGCAAAAAGAAAGTCTTATTAGTGGTTGTTTAGAAATACAAAGGAAAACTGTTGTACCACAGTTTGTGCTCCAAAATTTATTTTGTGAGTTTCTTTGAATAGAATTCTTTGTGTTCCTTAACCTTTTTGCTTTTCCTAAGATTTGCCCTCTCCAAATTTAAATAATAAATGGCAACACTTGTCAACATTTAGGGTAAACTGAAGAAATACCAATAGAGGTCAGTTGTAATACATATGAGTTTTTTCTTTGAAAAATATTATATATTAATTAAGTTGGTTGGCACGTGCAGCTATTAAAGCTTAACAGATGAGTTTTATGACATGTTATCAAAATTCGAGGTAATTTAGAACAACTTTGTTAAGAACTTGCTTTAATTAAGGAAGACCCAAACACAAAGCCTTATGTGCTGGGGAGGAAAGTCGTCTATCTGCCAAGCTTCTTCACCTATGCCAAGTACGATGTGCAAGTGGATGGTAAGATAGGGCTGTTCTGAGGCCTGAGGCCCCGGCTGATGTCCAACGCCCTCTTTCCTGTGACCTGGGTAGTATGAAGAAGGTTTTCCCTCCAGATGAGATATAGCAGGTTTCCAACAAGGATGATATGAAGACTTCCCTGAAGAAAATGGTGAAGGAGACCTCCTATGGGATGATGATGCAGTGCATGTCCCGCATGTTGGCCCACCTGCTGTGTGTCATCTCAATGCGCTGGATGGTCCAGTTTGTGGGATGGGAAGCCAAGTACAGTGGTGTGCTAAGCTCCATTGGGAAACTTTTCAAAGAGGAAGGGCTGCTGGGATTTGTTGGATTAATCCCTCACCTCCTGGGTGATGTGGTTTTCTTGTGGGGCTGTAACTTACTGGCCCACTTCATCAGTGCCTACCTGGTGGATGACAGCTTCCACCAGGCCCTGGCCGTCCGGAGCCACACTAAGGGCTTGATGGGGATTGCAGTGAGCATGCTGACCTACCCCTTCCTGCTAGTTGACAACTTCCTGGCTTTGAACAACTGCGGCCTGCAGGCTGGGCTCCCTTGTTACTCCCTGGTGTTCAAATCCTGGATTCACTGCTGGAAATACCTCAGTATGCAGGGCCAGCTCTTCCGAGGCTCCAGCCTGCTTTTCCGCAGGGTGTCATCAGGATCATGCTTCGTCCTGGAGTAACCTGAATCATCTAAAAAACATGGTCTCAACCTGGCCACCGTGAGGGAGGCCTGACCATCTCGGGATACCTGCAAGATGACTCCAACCCAACAACAATCAGATGTGGTCCAGCCCAGCCAGGTTTCAATTTCCATATTTGCCATGTGTCTATCCAGATGTGGAGTTGGGTGGAGGTGAGGCTGCACCCAGTGGATTGGGTCACCTGCCAGACCTGGGAAAGGTGGGGGGAGGTGGGGAGTTGGCAGAATCCCCATACCTCATGGATTTGCCGAGTCTGTCTTGTGCAAAGGGCCGGAGAATGGCTTGTGGGGACCCAGGTTGGACAGGGAAAGGCTAATGGGGTCAGACCCCACCCCATCTACCCCTCCAGTCAGCCCAGCGCCCATCCTGCAGCTCAGCTGGGAGCATCATTCTCCTCCTTTGTAAATAGGGTGTGATCCCCTGGCACACGGCCACCATCATGTCTAGGCCTATGCTGGTAGGCAAATGCTAGGCTCTGCCTGCGTTTTTCTCAACACTATTCTTCTGACAATGAGGGCAGTACCTTCCTCTGAATGGGAAATCATGTGAGTACTTAGAATGTGCCCTCCTCATCTAATGCTCATCTTTTTAATGGCAATGCCTCGCATATAGGATCTGGTTACCTGTGCAGTTGTGAGTACCCAGAGGTTGGGCAGATCAGCGTCTCTAGTCCTACCCAGTTCATGGTAAGATTTGACCCCGTCTCCTGCAAATAAATGTATTGGTGGTGGAGAAAAGAAAAAAAGAAATAGAATTCGCTGTTCTTCTTTTTTTTTTTTTTGGATGGCTTTATAGAAGGAAATAAAGATATATATTACATAGAGGTCCAATTTAAGGAAGATCCATAGAGTATCAAGTTTCAGAGTGGCTTCATTGACTTGAAGTTAAGCTATTGAATACAAAGGGTGTATGGAATGAGAGTATTCTCTGCCTTTCCCAGTGAGAGACTGACTAGATGAAGTGTATAGAGTCGACACCCTCCCAGGCTAGTGGACTGTGAGAGGTTCTGGATGAAAGGTTAAAAGATTGCTTGCTCTTGTCTTTCCACTGATTCTGCTGGTTAGCCTGACACTAACGGTGGATGAAGTGTAGTGTATACACTTTCCTGTGATAAACCTGGTGTATCATCTCCCTTGTTCAGCTTCTTGAAGATTATGTGTTGCATAATAATAACTAAGCCTCTATATACAACTCCTTCTTAATTTTACCAATAAACAAGTTCCATTAAAAAGGTATATGAAGGTCTACATTTTTTTTTTATTATTATTATACTTTAAGTTCTAGGGTACATGTGCATAACCTGCAGGTTTGTTACATATGTATACTTGTGTCATGTTGCTGTGCTGCACCCATCAACTTGTCAGCACTGCTGTTCAGATATGCTATTTTATAGTTGACTATGTTCATCCCTCACCGCCAATCTACTACTCGTCTATTGCCTTGCTTTCAAATATTTTCCCAGAAATTAAAAAAAAAAAAAAAAACTTGCCTCTTCTATCATCTTAACCCTCAGGAACACAGTATAAGTTCTGAAGATGGAATATAAATTGCCCTTATGATCTGTTACAGTGAGGGCTCCAAGAAAACTACTGCTTTCAGTATTTACACCATTGGGTAGGCCCTTCCTTCTGTGTGTGGCATAAGTCTTAGACTTTAACTGATAAAATCAGCAGAATCGATACTGTGCAAGTTCCAGGCCTAAGTTTTGAGAAGTTCCAGCAATTATATCTAAGAAGTCCAGTTATTTTAGTGGGCGGTCACATGAATGGAGAGAGGCCCTAGAACTACATGCTGGGAGAGAGGGAGGCTTTTCGGTCAGCTAAATGCAGCCTTATATGATGGCTGGGGAGGTGAGCCGAAGAACTGTTCAGCTGAGCCTTGCCTAGATTGCAGAATATTGAGCAAAAGTATCAATTGTTTTTTTTAAGCCATTAAGTTTTAGAGTGGTTTGTCATGCAGCAGTAGATAAGTGAAAACACTCCTACGTGGATGTGTATTGATAGATGCATTTTAATAACTGCTTAGCAACTGTGTGTGTGTACGGTCTGGAAAGGTAAAATACACATTTTGCTAATCAGCTATAAAAATAGGTTCATCAATATATTATGTGCTATTTACTAATATAGTTACACCAAGAGGGAAGGAAACAATGAAATTGAAGAGATTTGAATGTCACACAATGCTATTATAATTAAATGCAAGCTTCCATACCATAACTCATTAAAAGTAGCGGTGACTTTGAAAAATTTGGCAACAGTTTAAACTGCAGAGTTGAAACAGAAATCTGTGTAAGAAAATTAGACACCGGTGCGGTGGCTCACGCTTGTAATTCCAGCATTTTGGGAGGCCAAGGCAGGTGGATCACTTGATGAGGTCAGGAGTTTGAGACCAGCCTTGCCAATGTGGTGAAACCCCATCTGTAGTGAAAATACTAAAATTAGTTGGGCATGGCGTGTACCTGTAATCCCAGCTACTCGGAAGGCGGAGGCAGGAGAATCACTTGAACCCCGAGGTGGAGGTTGCAGTGAGGTGAGATTATGTCACTCCAGCCTGGGCCACAGAGCGAGTCTCCGTCTCAAAAAAAAAAAAAAAAAAAAAAAAAAAAGTGAGAAATATTTTTTGATGGGATCAATTTTTAAGTTCTTTTTCCACACAAAATTGTTTTCAATTGACATTTCAAGCAAAATGCCTCTGTAGGTTGACTGATTACAAATGTTTTCACTCAAGCATACCGGCTTCTAAATCTGTCTGTAAGCTGCTTTCTTAAAAAAGTGAATAAGCTTAGGAAATAATTATTCCTCAAAGTACACAAAACTCCCGAGCAAGCTTTTGTTCTGTAGACAGATCTGATTCATCAAGAAACATCAAGATAATTGTCACGATTTAAAATTTTGAAAAGAACCCAGGAGTCTTTGGCTTAAGTATAAAACTTTGTTGCTTTCTTGGCATGATGCCTCTAGTTGAGTATTTTGTGCTGTACGTTGCTCCATTTTTTGTTTTGTTTTGTATTTTCGCCCCCAGGACAGGAAACTACAGAACAAAATATATTCATTTTGGTAACCAATGCTGGTCCTTTGGTGATTCACTGTTTTTGAGAGATTCGTACAGAAAGGAGAAACTGAGAGTTGGATGCTGTATCCTAGTGGATGCAAATGACGACCAAAGTTTTACTGTCCATCACAGATGTTTGTTAAACTGGGAATCACAATTTTGACACATGAAGAACAACATTCACATTAAAGTACTCTCCTCTCATAATTCATTTATTTTGGGCAGTAGTGTGTGCCATTTTAATTAAAATTCTTAATGGGCTCAAACAGTTCTTATTTGAAGACACCAGTGTTTCCTCCCTCTTGGGACTGTGTGATTGTGTAAAAGTAGAGAAATGTTTTCTTACTGGATTGTAAGCTGCAGGAGAGCAGAGTCATGTTTCATTTGCTCATTATTGTAAACTCAGAATGGAGGACAGACCCTAGCATTTGTTAAGTACACACTCAAGTTTTTTTTGAATTAATGAATTTAGCTTTTTAATCAGTTTACCCCTCACCCCTTACCCTCAGGAGTTGCTGATTTAGGTAGAACTTAAACAATTCCAGATTGGCAGATTATATTGAGGGACTTGTATTTTCCTATTCTTCCTTGTGGATAGTCACTGACTTATTCTATCATATTTCCATGAAGTATTGATAAGAATTTTTTTTTTTTCCCTCGAGACAGGGTCTTGCTCTGCCTCCCAGGCTAGAGTGCAGTGGTGCAATCTGTAGCAACCTCTGCCTCCCAGGCTCATATAATCCTCCCACCTCAGCCTCCAAAGTGGCTGGTTGATAAGAATTTTTAATTCAAGTACCTGTATATACTATTTTCAATATATTATTTCTAATCCTTATAACAGGTTCTTTGGAGTTAGGGGTTAAAAATATTGGTGTATTTAACTTTCTTATAATTCCGTATTGAAAACCTATAACAAGGGATTTATGTGGTATGTAACAAGGGATTTGTGTGGTATGTTGAGAATGTTAAGATGTTTCTGGAATTACTGAGTTGGAAGATGCTTGCGTAAGAAAGATGCATTGGAAAAGCTGCTGTATTCCTGTAATTATATGACGAGAGGAAATTTGTAAGTTCTTGAAAACTTGTATTAAGATTCTATGGTAACTGCTTGTATTTAAGTTTTTCTCCCACCTGAAAGACTATAAGGAAATGTTGGCTCTAGGTTTATCTTTTTGCTGATTATCTTATACACTCATTCATTTAAAACACTTTTAACAAATGTATATATTGAGCACTTATTTTCTGCCAGACACCTTTTAAATTCTTCAGGTACTTCAGTGAACAAAAAGACCAAAATTCCTGCTATGGTGATGTTTGTAGGGGCAGATAGAAAAACTACAGGCCAGGCGGGGTGGCTGACACCTGTAATCCCAGCACTTTGGGAGGCTGAGGTGAGTAGATCACAAGGTCAGGAGGTCAAGACCATCGTGGCCAACATGGTGAAACCCCGTCTCTACTAAAAGTACAAAAATTAGCCAGGCGTGACGGTGCGCACCTGTAGTCCCAGCTACTCGAAAGGCTGAGGCAGGAGAATTGCTTGAACCCGGGAGGCGAAGGCTGCAATGAGCCAAGATCATGCTACTGCACTCCATCCTGGGCAACAGAGCAAGATTCTATTTCAAAAAAAAAGAAAAATAAAAACACTGCAGTAACAAAAAGTCAATATTATAGTAGGCTATAAGGTGATTAGTGCTATAGAACAAATAAAACAGGCTAACGGACATCTAGGAGAGAGAGTGGGTTATAATTTTCAGGAGGCCCGCTAATCCTCATTAAGGTGACTTTTGAGCAAAGATGGGAGAGGAGCCGGAGAACCTTCGTGGTTGAGGGAAGGGCCAGAGTGCTGAGTGCCTGGGGCCCAGCTGCATCAGAGGAATGCATTGACGTTTCAGTGTGGTCCACATTGCTGTCAGATCATGCTGGTGTCCGTGGACCTTATTGAAAATGATTATTGCATGTAACTCTATTATCCTGTCATCAAATCACACAATAACACTAAACAGAGACATCATTAGAACAGAACCACATAGTAAGATGTGACCTGGAAACATTTATTTTGCCCTTTATGGTTTTAAAGGTTTACACACATCATGCTGTGCCTCAGTGACAGATGACTCTTGTTCCAGAATTCCTGGTCAGGCCCCAGAGGCCTTTTAGATGTTTAGGTTTCAAAATTATTGACTCTGTTTTCAAGGATAGAGACCATATAAATCAGCTATAGGATAAAGGAGTTGAAGCATGTAAAATTCTTAAATCTGTGCCTATACATAGTAAATATTCTACCAATATTAATTGACTCTAGAAGAAACATTTTAAGTTAGTAGATACATTTAAAGTAGGTACCCATGTAGAAAACACGTAAACTAAGTTGACTTTTATTAAGAAATAATAATTTATCTTTTGTCTCCTTCATTTTGTTTCTTATCACCCTATTTCCTTATCTCATAGTCCCTGCTCCTTTTAAGTAAAAACCAGATTTTCAGATAATAACAGTATTAATAACAGAGCAATGCCTGTTATTAATGCCTGCCTCTTTTTTGAAAAGGTGGTTTTATTTGTGTGTTTTATGTTTTTAAACTTTTCAATACAGATGACTTTTTCAACTGACTATTTGATACTTCAGAAGAAATTGCTTTTTTTTTTTGTTTGAGACAGAGTCTCGCTTTGTTGCCCAGGCTGGAGTGCAGTGGCACAATCTCAGCTCACTGCAACCTCTGCCCGTCTGCCTCAGCCTCCTGAGTAGTTGGGATTACAGGCACGCACCCTCACACCCAGCTAATTTTTGTATTTTTAGTAGACATGGGGTTTCACCATGTTGGTCAGGCTGGTCTCGAACTCCTGACCTCGTGATCGACCCTCCTCAGTCTCCCAAAGTGCTGGGATTACAGGCATGAGCCACCACGCCTGGCCATAAATTGCTTCTCATTGAATATTATAATTTGAAAATAAGTGTTTTTGAGAATTGTTTTGCAGTCTTGTTCAATGATTTCCTTTTTTAAATGACTAATTATATAAATTTGAGAAATAAGTTTTGTTTATAGTAAAAAGATACAAAATTCTCAAATAGCCAAAATACTTTTCTCAATCCCAAGATAGAGTTTGTTTTGAAGGCGCTTGAGCTGCTTAGCTTTTTTTTTTTTTTTTTAACATGGAGTCTTGCTGTTGCCTGGGCTAGAGTGCAGTGGCACAATCTTGGCTCACAGCAGCCTGCGCCTCCTGGGTTCAAGCAATTCTCCTGGCTCAGCCTTCCAAGTAGCTAGGACTACAGGTGCGCACTGCCACGCCCAGCTAATTTTTGTATTTTTAGTAGAGATGGGTTTCATCATGTTGGCCAGGCTGGTCTCGAACTCTTGACCTCAAATGATCTACCTGCATCGGCCTCCCAAAGTGCTGGGATTACAGGCACGAGCCACCGAGCTGCTTAACTTTTAGTGAAAGTGTAAATCCTCCAATTCTGTTAAAATGGTACCTAATTATATCATAATTTTGATGACTGAGATATATTTATTAAAAGCATACTGTTTGTCAGAGGTTCTAAGTGGTAATTCAGGTATGTTTCCATCTTATGCAACACATTCAGTATGGGTTTGAATATTGGCTCTACTAGTTTTAAAGATGTACCCTTCTTCAGGTTGATCATTTAATTGTTAGACTGAGTTTAATGGTGGATACACATCATTATGTATTTGTCCAGACACATAAAATGTCAACACCAAGAGTGAACCCTAATGTGAACTATGGACTCTGGGTGATAATGACGGGTCAATGTAGGTTCATCAGTTGTAAGAAATGCACCACCCCATGGGGAATGTGGATAACAGAGGAGGCTGTGCAGGTGTGGAAGTAGGGAGGTTGGGATCTGTATCTCCCTCTCAATTTTGCTATGAACCTAAAACTGCTCTAAAAAAATAAAGTCTTAGGAAAGGAACTAACAATATTTATACCTACAAAATTGTGAGGAGGAAAGATGATGTTGGCAGAAGGCCTAGCACAGTGTTTGACACATAGTAAGCCCTCATCAAATAGTAGCTGCTGCTAAAAAATATCATCTCATTATCGTATTGGCTTGATCTGTGTTCTTTAAAACATCTTTAAGATGTCTTCTACCTGATGTTTTAAGCTCATGGTAGCGATAGGTAAGCTTAAAACAGCAGCCTTTTGAAAATAACCACTTGTGTTTGATGAGGACGTTTGTGAAGCAGATCCAATATTTAAAGGAATCTTAGAGTGAAATACTTTGGGAATGGTTACCCTTTAATTATGGTGTCTTTCTTTGAACTCTCAAGCTTCCTTTGTATGATTTTCTCCCCCCAGAGACCCACCGCCCTTATCTCCGTGTGCCTACCTCACTGTCTGAGCCTTCTTTTGGCTCTCCCTGCTAATTACCACCTCCCTCTGCTGCTCACCTTCTTCACTGCTGTTCTAGTTTTTACATTGTTGCCAGACCTAATTCTCTAAAACATCCCTCCACTCTTTTATTTTCTTAAAATTTACGTTGGCAAAACAGAAACAAAAACAAAAAAAAACCAAGTCTGAACTCCTTTGCCTAAATTTCATGGTTCACTACAATCTGGAATAATCGTATTTTTTCTTTATTCAGTTTGACTTTCCATGATTTCTAAACCATTTAGTGGAGATACACACCAACCAATATTGTACATTTCACATGTGTTCCTTGAAGCTTTTTTGCCTGTGCCATGCTTTCCTCTTACATGGTTCTTCATCTTCTCTGCCTTAAGTTACCATTTTAGAAGGGTGTATCAAGTTCTGTGTTCTCTTCAAAGGCTTTTCCTGACTCATCCAGGTTTCAGTGTTTTTTTTCCTGTGTGTATAAAATTGTAAATTAATTAGAGAATGTATACAGCATGAAGTGCTCATTTTAGTCTTACATTTGAGGAGAAATATAAGTAAAAAATTTTAATTTTTAATGTTTGTGGGTAGAGAAATACAAATTCTTATAGAATTAGGTATTCTATAACAGAGTCTGGCCAAGTATTGACAACTCAAAAATTTAAGTGATTTGATTCTCTAAACTTTCATTTTTAAAAATTGATTTTTTTGTATGAATTTGGGAATATAATATGGGTTATAACAGAAAGTTCAATGAGATGTCAACTGAATTTTAAAAAAGATTTCATTTGTAATAAATGTAAACATGATACCTTAAAGTTTTTCTTTTTATAGTCTGAAATGATATGTTAGAGAACATGGAAATTTGTTACTTCAGAAAACTTTTTATGTGGGAGAAGCATTAGAATATTTATAGAAATCAAAGTATAGGAGACAGTGAGGAGGTTGGGACTGAGAGTGAGGGAATATCTTTTCAGACAGGAGTAGAAAGGGGGTTCATATCTTCACAGGCCAAAGGAATTCAGCGAAGAGTAAGGAACACTTGATCATTTAAGGGAGGAAGAAAGGTTGGGTGCAGTATTCCTGGGAAGGTAGTGATGGGTTTGGATAGAGCATACTGAAAGCAGGGGAGTTCCCCTGACTGCCATGATTTTCTTTTTTTTCTTTCTTTTTTTTTCTGAGATGGAGTCTCACTCTGTTGCCCAGGCTGAGTGCAGTGGCATGATCTCGGCTCACTGCAACCTCCGCCTTCCGGGTTCGAGCGATTCTCTTGCATCAACCTCCTGAATATCGTTTCTTTATTCAGTTTGACTTTTCATGATTTCTAAACCATTTAGTGGAGACACACACCAACCAATACTATACATTTCACACGCGTTCCTTGAAGCTTTTTTGCCTGTGCCATTCTTTCCTTTTAGATGGTTCTTCATCTTCTCTGCCTTAGGTCAACATTTTATAAGGGTGTATTTATGTTCTGCGTTCTCTTCAAAGTCTTTTCCTGACTCATCCAGTTTTCGGTGTTTTCCTCTGTGTATAAAATTGTAAATTAATTAGAGGATATATACAGCACTAAGTGCTCATTTTAGTAATTCCACTGAGCTGGGATCCCATTGAACTGGGATTACAGGCACGCGCCACCATGCCCAGCTAATTTTTGTATTTTTAATAGAGATGGGGTTTCACCATGTTGGTCAGGCTGGGTCTTGAACTGCTGACCTTGCAATCCGCCTGCCTCAACTGAGAGGGGCAAGAATCTTCAACAGCTGAGATTGCCTTTGGGGTGGGAGGACTTTTTTGTTTTCCATTAGCTTTTAAATTCTGCTTTTGACCAAGTCTCCAATATCTTGGAAACATTATTTTTCAGTTAGAAAACCATTGCCCATTGATGTCAGCAAAACTGACAGTTTGTGTGTGTTTAGAAATTTCAATCTGGTAATGGATCAGCCCATATGCTTCAATGGATTCAAGATTAAAGGTGGCCTCAGTTTTATCAGCCAGTAGGTACAGTTGACCCTTGAACAACTGGGAGTGGGGATTTAGGGGAACCAACCTTGTGCATTCGAAAATCTATGTATAACTTTGACTTTCTGAAAACTTAGCTACTAGTGACCTTCTGTTGACCAGAAGCCTTACCAATGACAGTCAATTGACACAGATTTGCATGTTACATATATACTGTATTCTTGCAGTAAGGAAAGCTAGGTAAAGGAAAACGTTATTAGGAAAATCATAAAGAAGAGAAAATATATTTACTATTCATTAGTGGAAGTGGATCATCATAAAGCTTTTCATATTTATCATATTCTGAGGAGGAGGAGGGATTAGTCTTGCTGTCTCAGGGGTGGCCCACGAGGCCAAAGAAAATCTGCATATAAGTGGACCCATGTACTTCAAACTTGTGTTGTTCAGGGGTCATTTGTATTTTTTAAATGTCTACTACATGCTAGGGATTTTGATAGATGCTATGAAAATGCTGAGGAATACTAAGAAATTACAGAATAAGTTTGTTTGCCCTAGCCTAAAAGTCAGAATAGTTAGGTTCCTTTCACTTTCTAGCTATACCACTTTGTAGTGTAAGGGAAGTTTTGCTTTGGGATTTCCATAACTGTATACTAGAGGGTGCAGACTCGATGGGCACCAAGATGCTGTAAGATGGAGAAAAACTAATCCATACTTGTTATAGACAATTCGATCTATAGATTATTCAGAAGGGGAATGTTCTACAGAAATATGCAACACTTAACAATTTGCATGTAATACAAGAAGTTCAAAGATGGGGTTGTTTGCAGCTCTGCATGAGATTATAATCTGTGCAATACAATGATGAGAATTTTGAAATACTGATGGAACTTTATCAGGTATTTATGATGAAATACAGCATTGTGGAGAAAAAGCTGCATTTTGTTAAAAAAACAAACAAAACCAAAAACTAAAATTTGAAAAATGGTTTTTAAGAATGAGGTTCTACATCAACTTTTTTTTTTTTTTTTTTGAGACGGAGTCTCGCTCTGTTGCCTGGCTGGAGGCCTGATCTTGGCTCACTGTAACCTCCGCCTCCCAGGTTCAAGTGATTCTTCAGCTTCAGCCTCCCAAGTAGCTGGGACTACAGGCGTGCGCCACCATGCCCAGCTAATATTTTTGTGGTTTTTTTTTTTTTACTAGTGGCGAGATCACGCCACTGCATTCCTCTCTGTTGCCCAGGCTGGAATGCAGTGGCGTGATCTCGGCTCACTGCCAGCTCCGCCTCCCGGGTTTACACCATTCTCCTGCTTCAGCCTCCCAAGTAGCTGAGGCTACAGGCACCCGCCACCACACCCAGCTATTTTGTGTGTGTGTGTGTGTGTGTTTTTAATAGAGACGAGGTTTCACCATGTTAGCCAGGATGATCTCAATCTTCTGACCTCATGATCCGCCTGCCTCGGCCCCCCAAAGTGCTGGGATTACAGGCATGAGCCGATGTGCCTGGCCAATTTTTGTATTTTTTTTAATAGCAACAGGGTTTCATTATGTTGGCAAGGATGGTCCCGATCTTGTGACCTTGTGATGTGCCCACCTCGGCCTCCCAAAGTGCTGGGATTACAGTCGTGAGCCACTGTGCCTAGCCATACATCAACTTTAAAAAAAAAAAAACAATGAGTAAAAGTTGTTACAGGGGAATTATTTATTTTGTTTCAAATGAAATATACTTTATACCAAATTCTCAAGTTTTTAGATAATGTGTTTTATCTTTAAGACATTTTCAGGGAATATCCATAATTGCTCCCAGGAGTAGGTAGAGAAAAGAAGTAATTTGACAGTGCTTCCAGATGGCTCTTAAAAAAATAATAAATTCCTTCAAGTTCTTGATTCCTAACACTATGGATTTTATTATATCTCCAAACAAATCAAGTAATTCTGATGTAAGTATGAAGCTGCTGTAACCCAGATTTACCTTTATTAAAACAGATGGTACAAAAAAAGAAGAAAAGTATTTTACCATCCCCTTTGGGCACAAAGCTCAAACTTATTTATCCCCATCCAAAGGCAGTTTCTTTCTGTTTTGGCCTGACTTCTGGGAGCCCAGAACTCTTAAAAGATGTTTTCTTGAAAATAGTGAGCTCTTTTCTTGTCTGTCCTAGTATTCTTGGCTGAGTTTCCCATATTCTGGCTGCTCCTACTCATTAATATGCAGCTTGATCCATAGTGGCTGGGAAGACAGCAGAGGGCTGGAAGTTAGTGCAATGAAAGCTCCTATGCGGGCTCTCTGAGGAAAGATGCAAATGTACCCAGGAATAGTGTACCCAAGTTTCATTTTCTCAGGTCAGTTGAATAATTGAAGCTTTCAACAGATTTAAATAGAAAGTTTCTTTTTTTCTTTTTCTTTTGATGTAGATTCAATTAGGACTTAACTTTCCTACCTCTTTGACAGTAAGTATACTTTCTTGTTGACAATAAAATGATTAATCAAGTTAAGTATTGCATGTATCTTTTTAATGTTTAATTTTTGTGGGTACATAGTAAGTGTATATGTTTATGAGGTACATGAGATATTTTGATACAGGCATGCTATGCATAATAATCACATCATAGAAAATGAGGTATCCATCCATTCCTCAAGCATTTATTCTTTGTGTTACAAACAATCCATTTATACTCTTTTAGTTTAAAATGTACAATTATTGACTATAGTCACTCTGTTGTGCTATCAAATACTATGTCTTATTCTATTTTTTTATACCTATTAATCATCACCCACCCACCCTACTGCCCTTCCCAGCTTCTGGTAACCATCCTTCTACTCTCTTTGTGAGTTCAATTGTTTTAATTTTTAGATCCCATAAATAAGTGAGAACATGTTATGTTTGTCTTTCTGTGTGTGGCTTATTTCACTTAACATAATGACCTCTAGTTCCATCTATGTTGTTGTAAATGACAGGATCTAATTCTTTTTAATGGCTGAATAGTACTCCACTGTGTATAAGTACTACATTTTAAAAATCCATTCATCTGTGGTTGCTTCCAAATCTTGGCTACTGTGAACAATACTGCAACAAATATGGCAGCTATCTCCTTGACATACAGATTTTCCTTTATTTTGGGTACATACCTAGTAGTAGGATTGCTGGATAATATGGTAGCTCTATTTTTAGATTTTTGAGGAACCTCCAAACTGCTCTTCATAGTGGTTGTACTAATTTACCTTCCTACTAACTGTACGAGGGTCCCCTTTTCTCCCCATCCTCTGCAGCATTTGTTATTGCCTGTCTTTTGGAAATAAGCCATTTTAACTGGGGTGAGATAATATCTCATTGCAGTATTGATTGGCGTTTCTCTGATGATCAGTAATGTTGAGCACCTTTTCATGTGCCCGTTAGCCATTTGCATGTCTTGTTTTGAGAAATGTCTATTTAAATCTTTTGCCCATTTTTTAATCGGATTAGATTTTTTGCTGATAGAGTTGGGTTCCTTACATATTCTGGTTATTAATCACTTGTCAGATTGATAGTTTGCAAATATTTTCTCACGTTTTGTGGGTTGTCACTTCACTTTGTTGATTGTATCCTTTGCTGTGCAGAAGCTTTTTAGCTTGATGTGATCCGATGTATTCAGTTTTGCTTTGGTTGCCTGTGCTGGTGGGGTATTGCTCGAGAAATTTTTGCTCACACCAATGTTCTGGAAAGTTTTCCCAATGTTTTTTTGTAGTAGTTTCATAGTTTGAGGTCTAAGATTTAAGTCTTTACTCTTTGAATTGATTTTTGTATATGTTGAGAGATGTGGGATCTAGTTTCATTATTCTGCCTATGGATATCCAGTTTTCCCAGTGCCATTTATTGAAGAGACTGTCCTTTCCCTAACATATTTTTGGCACTTTTGTAAAAAATGAATTAACAGTAGATGTGTGGATTTGTTTCTGGTTTCTCTATTCTGTTCCATTGGTCTATGTGTCTATTCTTATGCCACTACTGTGCTGTTTTGATTACTCTGTAGTATCATTTGAAGTCAGGAAATGCGTTTCCTCTAGTTTTGTTCTTTTTGCTTAGGATAGATTTTGCTATTCTCGGTCTTTCACGGTTCCATACAAATTTTAGGATTGTTTCTTCTATCTTTGTGAAGAATGTCATTCGTATTTTGATAGGGATTGCATTGAATCTGTAGATTGCTTTGGCTAGTATGAACATTTTAACAATGTTGATTTTTTTCCATGAACATGGAATATTTTCCCATTTTTTTGGTGTCCTCTTCAATTTCTTTCATCAGTATTTTATTGTTTTCATTACAGAGATCTTCCACTTCTTTGATTAACTCTTACGTATTTGATTTTCAGTGTGGCTATTGTGAATGGGATTACTTTTAAAATTTCGTTTTCAGATTGTTCACTGTTGGCATATAGAAATGCTATTGATTTTTGAATGTTGATTTTGTGTCCTGCAACTTTACTGAATTTGTATACCAGTCCTAATAGTTTTTTGGTGGTCTTTAGTTTTTTCCGAATATAAGATTATATCATCTGCAAACAAGGATAGTTTGACTTCTTCCTTTCCAATTTGGATGCCCTTTATTTCTTTCTCTTGTCTGATTGTCTAGCTAGGACTTCCAGCACTATGTTGAACAACAGTGGTGAAAGTGGGTATCCTTGTCATGTTCCCGATCTTAGAGGAAAGCCTTTCACTTTTTCCCTGTTCATTATATTAGCTATGGGTTTGTTGTATGTGGCATTTATTATGTTGAGGTATGTTCCTTTTATACCCAGTTTTTTGAAGGTGTTTATCATGAAGGGATGTTGAATTTTGTCAAATACTTTTTCAGCATCCATTGAAATGACCATATATTTTTTTTCCTTCATTCTGTTGATCTATTTCTTTTTCTTTTTCTTTTTTTTTTTGGAGACAGAGTCTCACTATGTCACCCAGGCTGGAGTACAGTGGCACAATCTCAATCTCAGCTCACTGCAACCTTCGCCTTCTGGGTTCAAGTGATTCTCCTGCCTCAGCCTCCTGAATAGCTGGAATTACAGGTCTGCACCACCACACCTGGCTAATTTGTGTTTTTTGTTTAGTAGAGATGGCATTTCACTATTTGACCAGGCTGGTCTCAAGCTCCTGACCTCAAGTGATCTACTTGCCTCGGCCTCCCAAAGTGCTGGGATTACTGGCATGAGCTACTGTGCCTGGCCTCTAATGTATTGTTGAGATCAGTTTGCTAGTATTTTATTTAGCATTTTTGCATCAATATTCTTCAGAGATATTGTCCTGTAGTTTTTTTTTTTTTTTTTTTTTAATGTGTGTGTGTTTTTGGTATCAGCCTAATACTCACCTCGTAGAATGAGTTGTAACTATCCCCTCGTTCTCTAGTTTTCAGAACAGTTTGAGTAGGGTTGGTATTAATATTAGTTCTTCTTTAAATGTTTGGTAGAATTCAGCGTTAAACCATTAGGTCTTGGGCTTTTCTTTACTGGGAAACTTCTTTGATCTCATTACTTGCTGTTGGTCTGTTCAGGTTTTGGATTTCTTCATGGTTCAATCTTGGTATTGTGTATTTCTTGGAATTTGTCCATTTCTTCTAGATTTTCCAATTTATTGGCATATAATTGCTTACAGTAGCCACCTAATGATCCTTTGAATTTCCGCAGTACCAGTTGTAATGTCTCATTTTTCATATCTGATTTTATTTATTTAGATCTTTTCTTTTTCTCAGTCTGGCTAAAGGTTTGTAAATTTTTTCACTTTTCCAAAAAACCAACTTTTTGTTTCACTGATCTTTTGTATTCTTGATTTCAATTTTATTTCTGCTCTGGTCTTTTATTATTTCTTTTCTTCTAGGAATTTTGGATATGGTTTGCTCTTGCTTTTCTAATTAAGATGTATTGTTAGGTTGTTTATTTGAAGTTTTGTTTTTGTGGTTTTTTTTTTGATGTAGGTACTTGAGGCAGCTACAAACTTTCCTCTTAGTACTGCTTTTGTTGTATCCCATAGGTTTTGGTGTGTTGTATTTCCATTATCATTTAAGAAATTTTTCAGTTTCATTCTTAATTTCTTCATTGACCCACTGGCTATTCAAAAGCATGTTGTTTAATTTGCATGTGTTTATAGTTTCCAAAATTCCTCTTCTTGTTGATCTCTAGTTTTATTTTATTGTGGTCAGAGAAGATGTTTGATATTACTTTTTTTTTTTTTTTTTTTTTTTGAATGTTTTAGGACTTGTTCTGTGACCTAACATATGGTCTATCCTTGAGTATGATCCATGCAGTAAGGAAAAGAATGTGTATTCTGTGGCCATTGGATGAAATGTTCTGTAAATATCTTTCCAGCTATTATTGTATTGGGATCTCTTTTTAGCACAAATAATATTTACATATCGGGGTGCTCCAGTGCTGTGTGCATATATGTTTTAAATTTTTTTTTTTTCTTGAGACGGAGGAGTCTCGCTCTGTTGCCCAGGCTGGAGTACAGTGGTGCAATCTCGGCTCACTGCAAGCTCCGCCTCCCAGGTTCATGCCATTCTCCTGTCTCAGCCTCTGAAGTAACTGGGACTACAGGCACATGCCACCACACCCGGCTAATTTTTTTTGTATTTTTTTAGTAGAGACGGGGTTTCACTGTGTTAGCCAGGATGGTCTCGATCTCCTGACCTCGTGATCTGCCCGCCTCAGCCTCCCAAAGTGCTGGGATTACAGGCGTGAGCCACCGCACCCGGCTAACATTGTTATATCCTCTTGCTGAATTGATACCTTTATCATTATATGGTGACCTTCTTTGTCTTTTATAGCTTTGTCTTGAAATCTGTTTTGTCTGATATGAGTACAGCTACTCTTGTTCTTTTTGTTTGTTTTCATTGGCATGGAATATCTTTTCCTATCCCTTTATTTTGGGTCTAGGGGAATTGTGTTTCTTGGAGGCAACAGATTATTGAGTCTTGTTTTTTATCCATTCAACTGCTCTCTGTCTTTTGATTGGAGAGTTTAGTCCATTTACATTCAATGTTATTGATAAATAAGGACTTACTCTTGCCATTTTGTTGTTTTCTGATTGGTTTGTGGTCTTCTTCTTTCTTTCCTTCCTGTCTTCCTTTCATTGAAGGTGATTTTCTCTGGTGATATGATTAGTTTCTTGCTTTTTATTTTTTGTGTATCTGTTATGTTTTTTGGTTTGAGTTTACCATAAAGCATGCAAATATTATAACCCATTATTTTGAGCAGGTAACTTAACACTTTGCATAAACAAGCAAAAATAAAACAATAAAAACTCCATGTCTTAACTTTATTCCCCTGCTTTTTAACTTTTTGTTGTTTCTATTTATATCTTATTGTACTTTGTGTCTTGAATAGTTGTTGTAGTTATTTTTTCTTTGACTCATTGTTTAGTTTTGCTACTTAGAATAAGAGTAGTTTACACACCACAATTACAGTGTTAGAATATTCTGTATTTTTCTGTGTGCTTACTACTACCAGTGAGTTTTGTACCTTTAGGTGAATTCTTATTGCTCATTAACTTCCTTTTCCTTCTGATTGAAGTCCTCCCTTTAGCATTTCTTGTAGAATAGTTCTGGTGTTGATGAAATCCCTCAGCTTTTGTCTGGGGAAGTCTTTATTTCTCCTTTATGTTTGAAGAATATTTCACCAGGTATACTATTCTAGGGTAAAAGTTTTTTTCCTTCAGCACTTTAAATATGTCATGCCACTCTCTCCTGGTCTGCAAGGTTTCCACTGAAGAGTCCGCTGTGAGATGTATCGGAGCTCCGTTGTATGCTGTTTCTTTTTCCTTGCTGCTTTTAGGATCTTTTCTTTATCCTTGACCTTTGGGAGTTTATTAACTGCCTCGAGGTGGTCTTTTTGGGTTAAATCCACTTGATGTTCTATAACCTTCTTGTACTTGGCTATTGATATCTTCATCTAGGTTTGGGAAATTCTCTGTTACTATCCCTTTGAATAAATTTTCTGCCCCTCTTTCTCTACCTCTTCTTTAAGGCCAATAAGTCTTACATTTCTATCTTTGAGGCTATTTTTTGTAAATCCTGTAGGCATGCTTCATTGTTTTTTATCTTTTGTCTCCTCTGTGTATTTTTGAATAGCCTGTCTTCAAACTAATTCCTTTTTCTGCTTGATCAGTTCTGCTATTAAAAGACTCTGATGCATTCTTCAGTAGGCTAATTGCATTTTTTCATCTTGAGAATTTCTGCTTGATTATTTTTAATTATTTCAATCTCTTTGTTAAATTTGATAGAATTCTGATTCCTTTTCTGTGTTATTTTGAATTTGAGTTGCCTTAAAAAAGCTATTTTGAATTTTATATCTGAAAGGTCACATATCTCTTTCTCCAGGATTGGTCTCTGGTTCTTTATTTAGTATATTTGGTGAGGTCATGTTTTCCTGGAATGTCTTGATATTTAAAGATGTTTGTCTGTGTCTGGGTATTGAAGAGTTAGATATTTATTGTAGTCTTTGCAGTCTGGGCTTGAAGTACCAATGCTTCTTGGGAAGGCTTTCCAGATGTTCAAAAGGACTTGGGTGTTGTGCTCTAAGCTGCATGTGCTTTAGGGGGCATACCAAGCCCAGTAACACTGGTTCTTTCAGACTTGTAGAGGTAACACCTTGATGATTTTGGACAAGATCTGGAAGGATTCTTTGCATTACCAAGCAGAAACTCTTGTTCTCTTCCCTTTCTCTCAAAAAAAGTTCCTCTTTCTGTTCTGAGCCCCCTGGATGGGGGTGGAGTGACACAGCACCCCTTTGGTTACCACCCACTAGGACTGTGCTGGGACAGACCTGAAGTCAGCAAAGCAGTGGGTCTCGCCCAAGGCCTGTTGTAACTACTTCCTGGCTACCGCCTATGTTCACTCAAGGCCTTGGGGTTCTACAATCAGTAGGTGGCAACGTGGGCCAGGCCTGTGTCCTTGCCTTCAGGGTCACAAGTTTCCCCAGGCCCTAGGTGGGTCCAGTTGCTGTCTGGGAGCCAGGGACTGGAGTCAAAAACCTTACAAGTCTACCTGGTGTTCTAATGTACTGTGGCTCAACTGGCACTCAAACCACAAGATACAGTCCTTCCCACTTTTCCCTCCCCTTTTCAAAGGCAGAGGAGCTTCCTCCCATGGGCATTGCCACCACAGGCCCATGGACAGTACTGTCAGACTACTGCCAATGTTCTCTTAAGGCCAAGGGCTTTGTAGAGACAGGGGCTCACTGTGTTGCCCAGGTGGTTCTCAAACTTCTGGCTTCAAGCCCAGCCAGTTAGTGTAAATCTTTTAATCAAAACTTTGGTTTGTGTATTTTGGAGAAAGTAATTGTGTACTACTAAAAAAATCTGAAAAATATGTAATGTGTTATTTCTGTAGACTATACAACTTTATGAAGCCTGGTTTTATAGAAATCAATTTCTACTTACTATGTGTTTGCTTATTAAGGTTTGAAGCTTCACATACCGTTAAAAAGAAATCCACTTACCACAAATGCACTCTGTAACAATTGCCACAACAACTAAATTTGTGCATTAAATTCTGGCATTTGCTTCTCTTTAAGAAATACTGATGTAAGGCCAGGCGCGGTGGCTCATGCCTGTAATCCCAGCACTTTGGGAGGCCAAGGTGGGTTGGTCACCTGAGGTCAGGAGTTCAAGACCAGCCTGGCCAACATGGTGAAACCCCCTCTCTATTAAAAATACAAAAATTAACTGGGTGTGGTGGCACAGTCCTGTAGTCCCAGCTACATGGGAGGCTGAGGCAGGAGAATTGCTTGAATCCAGGAGGTGGAGGTTGCAGTGAGCCAAGATCGTGCCACTGCAGTCCAACCTGGGCAACAAGAGCGAGACTCTGTCTCAAAAGAAAGAAGGAAAGAAGGAAAGAAAGAAAGAAAGACTAATGTCAAATTATTGGGCTACAAATAAATTTGGTGCTTTCGGGACATAATAGGATATACTGTCTTTGAAATAATTAGGAATGAAGATTCCTTGCTTCCTCATTTACAGCTCAGTTGTCTAATTTAGTAGCTTCTGGCCCAGCTGATGGGAAAGCAGCAGATACCATTGTCTCCCTCTCTGAGGATAACTTTATTCAGTCACATTATAAGGAGAATATTCCTATGTGTACAGGCGACAGAGCTTAAGATTATTTGAATTTCAACACTTCTTTTGAGGTTGCAACCATGGAAGAAAACTGTGCTTTATTGGAATTCTACCTGTGCCTCTCAGAGGCTGGCATGGAATGACTGAAAGTAGTTGAGCTCCACAGTGACATGTGTAATGTTTTCTTCTCAGTCTTGTCAGTGTTCTGATAAAAATTGTTGAGTTTATTCAGTATTTATTCATCCCATCGATATTTACTAAATGCCCAGTTATGTGCAAGGGACCAAATTTTCCTGGAGTTATTTGAGTCTGTAGTAAGCATTTCTGCTAACAAGCGTGGTTTCAAATAAATTTTAGTCTTGGTTAGTCGCTACTGTGGAAGAAAAAATGGAGGAACTTTTTTTTTTTTTTTTGAGACGGAGTCTGGCTCCCTCTCCCACGCTGAAGTGCAGTGGAGTGATCTAAATTCACTGCAAGCTCCGCCTCCTGGGTTCACACCATTCTCCTGCCTCAGCCTCCTGAGTAGCTGGGACTACAGGCGCCCGTCCACCTTGCCTGGCTAGTTTTTTGTATTTTTTAGTAGAGATGGGGTTTCACCATGTTAGCCAAGATGGTCTCAATCTCTTGACCTCGTGATCCGCCCATCTCGGCCTCCCAAAGTGCTGGGATTACAGGATAGAGCCACCGCGTCTGGCCGGAACTTTTTAATCTTCTTTTTGAAACAGGGTCTCACTCTGTCACCCAGGTTGCAGTGCAGTGGCGCAATCTTAGCTCACTGCAACCTCCGTCTTCCAGGTTCAAGCGATTCTCCTGCCTCAACCTTCCATGTACCTGGAATTACAGGTAGAATATTTTAAAATTAATAATCCAAAACCAGTATCTCTGGTCACATAAGTGAATAATTCTCATGAGTACTTGGTAAAATACTGAAATGGAATTTGCTTAACCAGGGTAGGATGTATTATTACAGAGTGTGAAGATAAAGCTATAGTCATCACCTCCCCATATAGTAACTCAAAATTGCCTTGCCGTTTGTAATGCCAAACATTAACATGCTTCCCAAAATATGCATATTAAAAATGGAGGATAGGAAATCAATAAATATGGATCATAATGAATCTTTGGATATACCAATTTTTTTTTTTTTTTTTTTTTTTGAGCTGGAGTTTAACTCTTGTTGCCCAGGCTGGAGTGCAATGGCGCAATCTCAGCTCACTGTAACCTCTGCCTCCCAGGTTCAAGCCATTCTCCTGCCTCAGCCTCCCGAGTAGCTGAGATATCAGCCTCCCGAGTAGCTGAGATAACAGGCATGTGCCACCACGCCTGGCTAATTTTGTATATTTAGTAGAAATGGGGTTTCTTCATGTTGGTCAGGCTGGTCTCGAGCTCCTGACCTCAGGTGATCCACCCACCTTGGTCTCCCGAAGTGCTGGGATGACAGGTATGAGCCACGGCACCCGGCCAGATATACGTTTTATGTATATGTGTGTATGTATTTGAAAACTTAAAAGTAACTTTGAGCTTTTCCAGATAAAATATGTTGACAAGAATATTTTAAATAAGCTCATCTAAATGAACTTTTTTTTTTTTTTTTTAGATGGAGTCTTGCTCTGTCGCCCAGGCTGGAGTGCAGTGGCGCAATCTTGGCTCACTGCAACCTCTGCCTCCTGGGTTCAAGCGATTCTCCTGCCTCATCCTCCTGAGTAGCTGGGATTACAGGTGCCTGCCACCACGCCTGGCTAATTTTTTATTTTTGGTAGAGACGGGGTTTCACCATGTTGGCCAGGCTGGTCTCAAACTCCTGACCTCGTGATCCACCCACCTCAGCCTCCCAAAGTGCTGGGATTACAGGCCTGAGCTACCGAGTCTGGCCATAAACAAATTTCTTATATCTGGTATATACTACTGATATATTTGAATACTATGAAAATTTAGATTTTTTTTTTTCTGATGATTAAAGAAGCTTTAGTTTATATATACAAAATGTATAATGTGTGCACGAGAGACAGATGTTTTGTCCTAATATAAATTCAACAATGTATTAATAGTTAAGCCACTACCACGATAGTAGTCTATAATGTTAATACAGTGGATATTAACAATTATTTACAAAGAAGAATACATTCAGGAACATTCTATTAAGTACTATTGTTGGTACATATCAAAAAACTTTTTGTGTATTAATTATTCATCCTTAAAATATAGGCCAAAAACAGTGTTTTCTTGATTATGATAACCTACAGAAATTGACAGACTGCATGGTGGGTAGCTTGAGAATTTAATTTTCTAGGTGTAGAATTTAATCCTGTTCCTCTTGGGAACAGATTTGACAGTTTGGTATTTTTGCAGAGAGCAGTGTTGCATAGAGAAGACAATTTCTCATCAACATCTCATTAATCCTATTATTTCCCTTAGAGTAGAAAGAAAGGGCAAGTGTTCTAAATTGTTTTAGGTGTTTTATGTGCAGCAGAAGTTTAGACTTTCAATAAAAAGGTGTATATGATATACAGTAATGTTTTTGTTTAGTCTTGATTGCTTATAATGGTAGTTACAATTTTTTTAAGAAAGTTTCTTTGATTATATAAACAATATTTGCTAACGCTGAGAATCTGGAAAATGTAGAAGTTACCATGTGGACTTGAGCCCTCAATCCCAAAGGGCTTGAAGAGGTGTTTTTACTTTTTAAATTCTGTGTTTTAATGGATGCAAATGTCTTCTTAATATTTACTTAAAGCTATGCCTTCACAGAGAGAAGTCAGGTGTGTCTGGTGATTTAGTAAAATTTATGGACTACATAATCAACCTATCTACCACTGTTAATGGTAAGAAAATGACTGTGGCTCTTTCAAGGTTTTGTCTTGCGAGGGAAGAGATTCCTGTATTAACATTCTATCTAAAGAGTTTGTTTCCAAAAGCTAAGTGAGTTTTTAGAATTAAAGCAAGTGGACTGATCAGGCAGGACTGAATGGTTGTTTCCACGTGTTGCTTTCACTGATCAAAACTGATTTGTTGGCTAGGAAGTCAGGTGGAATAATTTGGACACCTCAGTGCCAGGGATCATTTGATCAATTAAAACCAGGCTGTCTGGAGACAGCCTTCTGCCTGTCCTGAGTCTAACAATGGATTTTTATAGCCAGTAATGCCTCGGTGCAGGAACTAGAAGCTGGACTGTTGCTGAAGGCAGAAGAAAAACTCAACAGTAATTTTCCATTGAGAAAAGTTAAGATAAGGAAACAACATTCATTTCAACAAATACTTTCGGCTGGGTGCGGTGGGTCACACCTGTATTCCCAGCACTTTGAGAGTCCTAAATAGGAGGATTGCTTGAGGCCCAGAGTTTGAGACCCACCTGGGGAACACGTGAGACCGTGTCTCTACAGAACATTTATAAAAATTAGCTGGGCATGGTGGTGTGTGTCTATAGTCCTAGCAACTAGGAAGACTGAGGTGGGAGGATCTTGAGCCCAGGAGTTTTAGGCAGCAGTGAAGTATGATCACTGTACTGCACACAAGTCTGGGTGACAGCAAGACTTTGTCTCTAATTTTTTTTTTAATTGAAAAAGTACAAAAACAAGTACTTTAGAGCTTATACTGTACTCATGGCACTATACTATTCTTCAATAATATATATAGAGAAAATACAATTGCTACTGTCTAGAAAGGGGAGATAGTAGTTACCCAGTAAGGAGTGGTGATAAGTTTTAGACCAGAAGTGTGAAGAAGACCTAAACTCTGGAAAAGAAATGTCCAGCTGTAATCAAGAAACATAGCAAATTAACAGTTCACACTTTGAGAGGCCAAGGTGGGTGGATCACTTGAGGTCAGGAGTTTAAGACCAGCCTGGTCAACATGGTGAAATCCCGTCTCTACTAAAAACACAAAAATTAGCCAGGCGTGGTGGTGCACACCTGTAGTCCCAGCTATTCAGGAGACTGAGGCACGAGAATCACTTGAACCTGGGGGGCAGAGGTTGCAGTGAGCTGAGATCGCACCACTGCACTCCAGCCTGGGTGACAGAGCAAGACCCTGTCTCAAAAAAAGCAAAGCAAAACAAAACAACAACAACAAAAAACCTGTTAATTGATGATTTCATTATTTAAATTGTAATATCTTTGTAAATTAATATCCCCTGTATTAACATTTTAGTTTAATTATTAATAGTTGATTTTATATTAAGACAAAATATCTCTCTTTCACACACAC
This sequence comes from Macaca mulatta, assembly GCF_049350105.2. Lineage (NCBI taxonomy): Eukaryota > Metazoa > Chordata > Mammalia > Primates > Cercopithecidae > Macaca > Macaca mulatta. The sequence continues at coordinate 43,724,932 of NC_133409.1, read as the reverse complement.
ACAATATTTTGTATACATAAACTAAGAGTTCTTTAATCATCAATTCTGGCCTTTTATTTCATGATGACCTTGCAGAACTTCAGGAAAACCTGTAATTGAAAGCGGTAGAGACAGGTATAGCTATTATAGGAAATTTGGTTCTGATGAAGAATCCTTCCAAGGATCTACCAGAGTTTTTGCAGACACCTCCTCTGCTGCAGTTTAGGATGCTCAGCAGTATTAAGTTCATCAGTTCACTTGCATGAGGAAGAAATGTTAGATGAAGTTTGATTTTATTTAATTCAGGTGGGCGAAGTGTCAGACGGAGGCTATTTCTGAGCAGGGCAGAGCCTCAGTGTTCTGAGTGTCACTCAGCAAAAGGTTTCTGAGAGATCTTAATTGTCCGTTCAGGAAAAATGGGACACCCATTGTTCTGCCTTGAGATTACATGATTTCCCTAGGTAATCTAATTTCATTCTTCCTTTTTTTGTAGTGTGTATACGTGAATGAATTATTCTCAATTCTCTGTGTAGCTCCAGGTAGAGTACCAGACTCATATATCCAGCCTAGTGACCCAGAGTCATCTGTGTCATATAGTGAATGCTTACATTTGCCCTCCTTCTCTTCTCATTTCTCTGATTCTTGGTGCTTTCAAATCCTTGCTTCTCAAAACGTGGTCCATGACACATCAGTATCACCTACACTTGCTAGAAATGCAAAGGCTCAGGCACCACCCAAGATCTACTTAATTAGGATCTGCATTTTAACAAGCCGTCTAGGGGATCCTGTGCATGTTAAAGGTGGAGATGCACTCTCTAAGCCTCCACCATCGCTGCTGCCTCCTCACATCCTGTCAATCAATAACATCAAAGATTGTGCCTCTTTGATTACCTCTTGTGTTAGTCTGTTCTCACACTGTTAAGAAGAAATACCCGAGACTAGGTAATTTATAAAGGAAAGAGGCTTAATTGACTCACAGTTCCACGTGGCTAGGGAGGCCTCAGGACACGTACAATCATGGTGGAAGGCAAAGAAGCAGCAGGCACCTTCTTCACAGGGCAGCAGGATGGAGTGAATGCAAGCAGGGGAAATGCCAGACGCTTATAAAACCATCCGATCTCGTGATACTCACTCCCTGTCATGAGAACAGCATGTGGAAAACCACCCCCATGATCCAGTTACCTCCACCTGGTCCCACCCTTGAGATGTGATGTGGAGGTTATTGGGATTATGGAGATTACAATTCAAGATGAGACTTTGGGTGGGGACATAGCCACACTGTATCGCCTCTGTAAATTGTGAGTTTGGCTTGTAAACTCTAAAACAAAGGGAGAGACTGGGGAGATGTTGGTCAAAGGATACAAAATTTTAGTTAGGAGTAATAATTTCAGGAGAGCTATTGTACACCATGGTGACTATAGTTAAGAACAATGTATTGTAGTCTTCAAAATTGCTAAGAGAGTAGACCTTTAAATATTCTCACTGCAAAAAAAAATGTGGGTAATATGTTAATTGGTTTGATTTAGCCATGCTATAATGTATACATATATTAAAACATCGGGTTGTACCATAAATATATATAACTTTTATGAATCAAATGAATAAACCAGACAGACACTATAGAGGGATAAGCTCTCTGTACCTCTCTGTTGCACTCTGGGCCCTGTTGTCTCTTCGTCTCCTTCAGTCATTTACCTGCCTGCCTCTCAGTTTCTGAGCAGTGCGTCCCGTCCACCCTCACTTCAATATGCCAGTGCAGGCCTTCATTTTCTGTGCTCTGAATGACTGTAAGGGCCTCTAAACTGGCCTTTTGCCCACATTCCCATCTCATTGTTCTCAGATCCACGTCATTAATGCAATGATTTTGCAAGTCCAAATTACACACCTACTCAGCATCCTTGGCGACTTCACTTGCTGCCCTTTTTTCTAAGTGGCTTTCTGATCACACCTGGCTGTTGCAGGGTTCCTGTATTGTGCACGTGCTACTTTCCCATATCCCCTTTTCTCCTTTTCTTCCTCTTTCCTTAGAATTGACTGTAGTGTTAACCTACTTCATTGCCTCTGACCTGCACTCCAGTACTTCTGTAGCAACCACCCACAGGAATGCTTAGTGTGTGCTGTGCCTCTCCCACACTAAGATATGAACCCCTTGGGAGCCTTTCTGAGACAGTGACAGTGGGATTGTTCCTTTACTCTGGGTTTTGTACAGACTGGGTACATCTGGGACTGTCCCCTTACTTTTGGTTTGCCTGCATGTTTTTTTTTTGGATAGGTAATCAGTCACATTAGAGGCGGGCAGATCATGAGGTCAGGAGTTGGAGACCAGCCTGGCCAACATGGTGAAACCCCATCTCTACTAATATAAAAATTAGCTGGGGATGATGGCGTATACCTGTATTTCCAGCTACTCAGGAGGCTGAGACAGGAGAATCATTTGAAACTGGGAGGTGGAAGTTGCAGTGAACTGAGATCGAGAGATCGAGCCACTGCACTCCAGCCTGGGCAACAGAGCAAGGCTCCATCTTGGGGGGAAAAAAAATCAGTGATACTTTCTAAAAATAGGAAGTTCATTCTATTTTAATTTAACTTTTTTACATTTGAGAGATTTCATAACAAAAGCGACCAGATATAATGGAGATCTTTGTGTTATTCTCCACTATTCTTTCAGTGTTTGCATTTTTCTTGCTTTGGTCCTTCTGGGGATAGACTTAAAGCTTTGACTTTCCATGGAACTAAATTGGATGATAATGAATGATACATACTTATTGTAGACAGTTTTGAAGTTTCATATGTTTGACTTGCATACCATTTGTAGCAAAACTAACCCTTTTCAGCAATCTGTTTAAAACCCTTTTCAGCAATCTGTTTATTACGGATTCCATCTTTAGGTTTCTCAACTAATGTTAATAGAGCAGCAGTGTCTGGGGGAAGCTGGCAGGAGGGCAGGAGCCAAGGAAGCATGGTGGTGCCACTGGGGCCTGGTGTGTCCAACTTTCTCCTCCTTCTTACTTCTCCCTTATCCCCCACACTTGCACCTTGGAGTCCTACAGCGTGTCCCCTCACTTAATCTATCTGTCCTCCCCAACCGCAGTTTATGTGTGAAGCCAGGTGGAATTGCTCTCTCTTTACTCCTGCTCTAGATTCCCTGCATTTGGGATGAAGTTTGAAGACTGGAGACTGGCTCACAGGATGTGGGAGGGGCGGGCAACTGGGAGATCCATCTACTGTAGTCTCAGTAAACATTGCCACGTGCTGCTGGGGCAGATGGAAGTTATATTTACTGAAACAATTAGAAGTATTATTATATGTTTTTTTAAATTCTAGAATTCTCTCATTGCAGAATAGAAAAGTATATTTGTTCTAATGTTAGGTGTTTGTTTTTCAACATGCTTTTGGATTGTTATATACAGAAAAAGGAAATGCTTCAATTTCCATTTTTTCCATTAACATTTTTAGTAAAATTGTTTAATTCTTCCCATTTTATGTTAGCAACCACCATATTGACCTATTTTCTAGAAATGATGTAAAGTTTAGCTTTTTGAATTAGTCATTTCATCATTGTAATAATAGAATCCTTTGTGAAGTTCTGTCCTTACCCCTTGCCCTTCTCAAAAAAACAACTAATGTTATAAATAATTAATAACATTTTGCTCACATTAAATTCCTTTTGGGGGAAGGCCTGAGTTTCATTCATAAACACTGTTTACTTTATAGCTTTTGTTGTGCCCTTCTCAGATGCTGGTCTTGTTGACAAATTGTTTCAGATCATTTAGGTCATGAAATATTTTTCTTGTATCTTCAAAAAACAGGGCTTTGCCTCACTGCTGGGCCGGTAGTGACTACTCGTGCAGATTTTCTTTCAAGCTCTTCTTTCTCTTTACTTAAATCTGAAGGATTCTTTTGTTTCCATCTTAAATGTTATCTTGTTATCTCATCTTCTTTCTTGGCAGGTGCTAAGGAGTATCTTTAAAAAAAATTAATACAGTTTAAAGACTGATTATTAGGTTATGGTTGTTTTGTTTTTGCTTTTGTTTGAGTGGTTTTAACTTGCAGATTGCTTTTTTTTTTTTTTAAGACGGAGTTTTGCTCTGTTGCCCAAGCTGGAGTGCAGTGGCACGATCTCGGCTCACGGCAACCTCTGCCTCCCGGGTTCAAACAATTCTCCTTCCTCAGCCTCCAGAGTAGCTGGGACTACAGGTGCACACCACCACGCCTGGCTAATTTTTGTGTTTTTAGTAGAAATGGGGTTTCACCATGTTGGCCAGGATGGTCTCGATCTCTTGACCTCGTGATCTGTCTCAAATTCCTGGCCTCAAGCAGTCCTACTGCCTTGTCCTCCCTAAGTGGTGGGATTACAGGTGTGAGTCACCATGCCTGGCCACTCCTTTTTAAAAAACACCATGGAGAATGTACTATTTGTACACTCCTCAAACTTGGTTTTCCACTTAAACATATATTGTGGGTATTTGTAGCAGGTTCTTTAATTAGGTGGGAATAGTAGGTACGAAAAGTAATAGTCAACCACTCTCTCCCATAACTTCTGCATTTAATGATTTTTGTTCTACTTCTAAATTAATTAGCTTTAATCTTAGCACATTAAGGATTATGTGCTGCTCCTATAAATAGGTCTTGGTCTTGGGAAATTTGGTGGACCAGTTGTTAACTTATACATTTTTTTTTGAGATGGAGTTTCGCTCTTGTCATCCAGGCTGGAGTGCAATGGTGTGATCTCGGCTCACTGCAACCTCTACCTCCAGGGTTCAGGCGATTCCCCTGCCTCAACCTCCTGAAAAGCTGGGATTACAGGCTTCCACCACCACGCCCGGCTAATTTTTGTGTTTTTAGTAGAGATGGGGTTTCACCATGTTGGCCAGGCTGATCTCAAACTCCTGACCTAGGTGATTCACCCGCCTTGGCCTCCCAAAATGCTGGGATTACAAGCATGAGGCACTGCACCTGGCCAACATTTTTCATTTTATTTTAAGTTACCTGTGTCCTCCTCTTTCTTGCTCTCCTAGAAGAGAAAAACGCAGAGGAAATGGTAGGAACTCCTGGAGCAGGTAGAGTGACACCCAAGGCCCCAGGGGCTGAGGCAAACGACTTGGAAATGAGAGGGTCATGACATGTGGTCTTTAGCCTCTTAGGTGATTATATATATATATTTAAATGCCAAACATAACAAATTAGATTTAGTAAGCAATTATTGCTCAGCTCTCTGGATGTGAAGTTCTGCCTCCAGTAGGCAGATCACTCTATACAGGTATACAGGTCATTATTTCTTTATATAAAAGTGTTTTGAAAGAGCAGACAATTCTAGATAGGCAGAAGAAAGAAGAAGGGAAAATATTCTTCTCTTCCATAATGGCGTTTATTTCCTTTTCTACCTTTCTCTTGTGAATATCATAGTTAAATGTGTTCATTTAAAAAAAACCTCATTTTGTGTCTTGTTGCTAAGATATCATACATCTGTCTGGTCATATTAAGCAGGTGAGTAGCTTTTCTGCAGTGACCTAAACAGCTAGTCAGAAAAACAGTTGCTCTAGCTTAGTGTATTTATTTGAAAAGTGCTTCCCCTTTTAGATTGGACGGGACTTGAACACAACTACTGATGAGTGTCTACAGATTGCCTGCAGTGTTCTCAGGAATTCAGAACAGTGGTTTTAAATCAGGTTTTAATTGTGTGTCACGACCAGTTGGAGGAGCTTTTTGAAAATACACACATCTGAGCATCATTCTTGTCCTACTTAATCAGAATCCCCAGGGGTTGGGGCCTGGGCATGTCGCTATTAGCAAAATCTCCTTGGGTAGCTGATGTATAGCCTTGATTAGGAAGAACTGATTTAACAGGTATTCTTCCTTTAGCATTACCAAGAATGTTTGCATACTTTTTCCCTGCAGGAAGGTCTCTGTTATAAGTTTCTATAAATTAATGCTTATAAAAATGTGGCATATAAAATTATACCCATATGAAAATATCAGTATACTGTTAAGTAATGAATTTGGTAACAGAGGTTTTCTATTTTTGACACTTCTTAACTGTCCCTCTGTGCATCTCCACCGTGCTTCATGATAAATGTTTGGTGGTGAGGTCCAACCCTTGTGCATCAGTGACGGCTGCAGATGTGGGAATCAAGCTGCCATCACCTTGCAGTTCTCTATACCCCACTGGACACAAGTCATTTGGAACAGTGATGGACTGTGTTGAGATCTGACAGGGAGAGGGACACACATCGTTCCACGAGGCTCAGCCTGTCCTCCAGGAGTAATGGGAAGGCAGTACCTGCAGTTCTGTAGGATTCTTGACTTTCTCAGAAGCTCCGTCAAGCTTAGCTAATAGCTGTCAGTATCTTCATTGTGTGTGTGTATGTGTGTATGCGTGCACATTGTTCTCATTGTCTATTTGTTTCACAAGCGTGAATTCCTCTTCTCAGCGGTCCTTAACATGAAGGATTCATGTTGTTCTAGAAAACAGTGTTTGCTCTATATACAAATACTGGACAGAGGGAGGAATAGATGAATAGATGGATGAGCAAATGAAAGTGTACTTGATGCCTTTGAATTAGTGGGGGTGAAAGGGGAGAGACAGAGTGAGACAAACTGACTGACCTTTCCAGTGAGTCTAGGAAGTAATGTGGATTTCATTAGGGCGTGGAGAATGCAGTTTGTCTTCTTCCCTGTGAGATCTCTCTTGTAGCAAGCAGGAGCAATGACAACTTCACGTACATGTTACCTGTGTCCCTTCTCACTGCCTGAAAGATCCCCTTTCCATCTCTGATTAGCCAACATTTTCCATTATATATAAGTCTTGGTCATTATGATATAAAAGTCCCATTCTGTATGTCTCACCATTGCCATGTGGTCACCTTTTCCTCCTCACCCCCTCGTTACTATAGTACTTAAGTCACCCTACCCAGCTTTTGCACTTAATTATACTTGCTCATGATTTGCTTATTGCTTTATGTGAACCATATAATTTATCTTCCCAAATAGATGGTAACCTTTTAAAGAATAGCGCTGCATTTTAGGCTACTTCTTCATTTCCTGTTGCACCTAGAAGAGCCATGCTGGTACTTCCAGGTCCTTCTGAGAGCTGCCGGGAACACTTCCTTTAAGCTAGTGTCTTAATGGGTGGTTGACAGAGTAACCTCTACCCCTGACTGCTCAGCCCCAACAACATAACTTGAGTTCATTGTATTTCTTTGACCTGGTTCTGGCAGATGAGGCTCTTTTCTTAGACCGTTTCCTTACAGTCTTGGTGGGAGGAGGTAGGGATATAGACTGGTTTCAAAAATTCTAAAGATCTAGCTAGACCTGCTCTGGCCTCTCCTCTTAGGTTCAGGTGTTGTCAGGTGGGCTTTATGATCTGGTTTATCCAGACTTGCTGGAGCACCCCTACACGTGCTAAATGCTGACCCAAATACTTGGGATGGGAAGGTACACCCAAATCAGCTTTCTCCTTTGTGCCCTCTCTCACTTGCTTGCTCTCTCTCTCTCTGCCTGCCCCCTTGTTCCCTCTTCCTCTCTCCCTCCCCCTTTCTGTCTTTACTTGTTCCTATCACCATCCCAAGAATTTGTAATATCACAAACTGGCCTGTACTGCCCCTACTATAAATGTTGCTACTCATTTGAGTGAGTATTCTCCTTGAATTAACTGTTGTTCATTGACTAATATCTTGGTGTTCAAGGAATACAATGTTGTAGGCTAAGCATCTAATATTTATGCAGTCACACTTCGAAAATTTAAACCTTAGGTAGCTGTGCAATAATAATTTAGCTGTGCCACAATGTATATAGTCTGCATGTGATCTCTTCAGCATGTATTTTAGAAATAATATTGATTAAAAATTTGTGTATGAATTTGTTCATTATTTGCTCTGATTTCAAAAGAGTAGCAAATCAGAATAGATTTATTATTTCTGGGACATTGGTAAATTTGATTAGAGCAGATGTTTTGAAATAGAGTAGTAATTGTTTTCTTTTTTAAAAAATAAAGATGGGGTCTTGCTATGTTGCCCAGGCTGGTCTCAAACTCCTGGGCTCAAGCGATCCTTCTGCCTTGGACTCCCTAAGTGCTGGGACTACAGACATGAGCGCCTGGGGAGTAGTAAAGTAAGTCAGTACGGTTATAACCAGGAGTCACAGGTATTGATGCAAACTTGGGCATTGCCCCTCAATTCAGTTGGTATCAGTTTGGATTTGCATATTCCTCCTCTTCCTGCTTCTCTTCTTATTTTGAGAACCTGACTTGGGCCAGGTGCCTTGGCACATGCCTGTAATCCCAACACTTTGGGAGGCCGAGGCAGGCAGATCACGAGGTCAGGAGACCGAGACCGTCCTGACTAACACGGTGAAACCCCTGTCTCTACTAAAAATACAAAAACTTAGCCAGGCATGGTGGCATGTGCCTGTAGCCCTAGCTACTCAGGAGGCTGAGGCAGGAGAATCGCTTGAATCTGGGAGGCGGAGGTTGCAGTGAACCGAGGTAGTGCCAACTGCACTTCCATCCTGGGCGACAGAGTGAGACTCCGTCTCAAAAAGAAAAAAAGAACCTGACTTGCTTGCATGCTTGGGTTATTTGCGTATAAAAAAGTGGTTTCCTAAACTGATGTCTCCATTCACAGATAACCTGAATGTCTTTTTGTAGCCAAAGAATATTGGGAGTATGTTTATGAATAGAATCATAATTTCCACCAACAAAATAGCAATGTTGACAACAAGGGGCTGGAAAGCAATATTGTAAAAATATGATAAGAGTGGCTTGAACAAGCAACAACAAAATTTTCTTCAAGTTGCTTCCTGGAGGCTGTGGGCTGGAAGGCTCTCCTGGCTGGAGAGACAATATGAATGGATGGCACTGACCCTGCTGCAGCCTGTGGGGCCTGAGGTTTCCGTAATTTTGCAAGCTGAGACCTGGGGAGGACTGGGCTCTCTTATTCTTTCCCATTGCCTTGGTGTTCCACTGTCTGAACTCAAATTCCAGCTTTGTCATTTGCCAGCTTTGTGATCTAGGGCAGTGGTCCTCAACCTTTTTGGCACCAGGGACCAGTTTCTTGGAAGACCATTTTCCCACAGACCTGGGGTGGGGTGGGTGGTGGTGGTGGTTTCAGGATGAAACCATTTCGACTCAGATCATCAGGCATTAGATTCTCATAAGAAGCATTCAACCTAGATCCCTCCCATGTGCAGTTCACAATAGGGTTCATGCTTCTGTGAGAATCTGATGCCGCTGCTGATGTGACAGGAGGCGGAGCTCAGGCAGTAATGCTTGCTTGCCTGCCGCTCACCTCCTGCTGTGTGGCCCAGTTCCTAACAAGCAACAGACCAGACTGGTACTGGTCTGTGGCCTGGGGGTTGGGGACCCCCTGACATGGCGTATTTTATTTAAATTCACTGTGTCTCAGTTTCCTCGGTTGAAATGGGAATATTGGTAGTAGCTACCTTGTAGGGTCATTGAGAAGATTCAGTGGGTAACTTAATTAGAACAAGGCCTGCTTGTATAGTAAGCACTTGTTTCCTTGAGTTACTATGCAGCTGCAAGTAACAGATCCCAAACACCAGTGATTAACACTTGTGGATGTTTATTTTTCTCATGTAATGAGAAGTTCAGAAGTAGGCAGCCCCGGGCTAGGATGGTTTCACGAGGCCATCACCAGACTCCACTATTTCTTTTCCACTCAGCTTTCCTTAGTGTGTGTTTGTCATCTCACAGTCACAAGGTGGCTGCCTCATTTCCAGCATCATCCTTACATCCCAGCAGGAAGAACAGGAAGGTCAGAGAGCAAATGGTGAGCACCAGCTGAATTGCCTCTCTTTATAAAGAGATTTCCAGAAAGCCTCACACATCAATTTCTATTTATATTATATTGGCCAAAATTATAGCACATGACCTTATCTATAAGCAAAGAAAGGAAATATAGTTTTTAATTGAGCATGTTATCATTCCCCCAAACATCAAGGTTGTTATTGGTAGTAAGGAAGAATTAGACAAGGGATGTTGGGTAGGCAAACCAGCCATGTCTGCTGCAGCACTCAACATTCTTACCATAGAAATCATCCTTGAATGTGGCTGTCCCTAGAGATAGGGACCTTGCAGGAAGAAGGTTTCAGGATTCTGATTAGGAATCATGGAAATTTGCAGAAGTAGCAGCATTCACTTCCAGGCCATCCTGCACTAAATGTGGGCCTATGACTGACCCATTCTACATCTTTCTCCTGCTTTCTCAGCCTAATTCGCTTCCCCTCTCCTATTACTGCCTAGGGTCTTAAATGTCTTATCAAATGTCCTTAATCTGTTGCCTGCAAATTCCAGGGTGCTTTTGGGGAACACCTGGAAGCAGTGGCATTCTGGTGGCCCCGCTTGCACTGAAGACAGGATACAGGGCAGTCTGGTTATCCGCAAGACGTGGGACTGGACAGGTCGCATGGCCATGGGGGATTTGTCCCGTTCCAGCTCTCCACTTGCTGTACTTTTTCCTCCTCTAATTGAACTCTTAGGTGCACATACTTCCTCAGTTTTACTGGCATTCCATTCCCATGCTGCGTGTTGATGAAATGGAAAAAGAGCCTTTGCCTGCATTTGTCAGCAGGGGAAAACTTGGCTCACACTCTCGGACCCAGGCATGGTGTTTCCCATCTGTGGTGGCCATCACTGACTGGAGCGGCGTACTTCTAATACACATCCGTCAGGGGTTCTAAGCTTGGGGAAGGGCAGAAGGCCAGATATCATCATCTAAAACTCCACATCGATCAGAAACAATGAAAACTTTCTCAGGATGGGCACAACTACCTAAAATGTTGGCTTGGGCTTTGTTATAGGCTGGTTCATTAACGGCCAATATTTTGGCCTACAGTTAGTTAAAAGCATAATACCAGCCAACCTTGAAGCGGCATTCCGTATCTGTTTGCATCATCTTATTTCCACTCCAGAGTCAGCAAACTTTCCATTAAGAAAATGGGCCTGGTGTGGTGGTTTCTCAGGGTTTGCTTCAAATCTTTTTCTACTTCCATTAGCTTTCAATACAGAGCTACTGCAAATTCAATAAACGATGGCTCATTGTGAAGGCGCAAATGCTTTGTGGTCTGACTAAGACTAAAAGTGGTATCTCCATGCCCTTTCCTTAAAAAAGAGATAGTTTTCCTCAATCAAAGAGCTTTGTAAATGCTGTAGATCAGCAAGGGAAGTTAATTTTTGAAAAAACTAAATTCATTTAGTGCTATTTAAACTCCACAAACTCACTCATTTTGTAAAAGGAAGATAGGTTTTTAAAGTTCACAAATAAAAGGTAAGTGCTACTGTGTCAGGTTAGTTAAAAGGGAAGATGATTGAGAGGACAGTGTGTCATTAATTTTTTTGTGTGTGTATATAGAAGCTTTCTCAGAGAAAAACATTCAAATATTACAATTCTCCTTGACCAACCCCTCCTCAGAAGTAACCAGTATTTTCACTCTCTCATGTATCTTCTAAGACTTTCTATGCATTTATATTTTTTTCCATGGAAATTATCTTTAAAAGTGTATATGGTATTATGCTGTGCATTATACAGTTTTCAGATTTTAACAATAGTATATCTTGAAGGTTATTACATACTAGTACATTTATACTTATTCTTTTTCATTGCTGCATATACCATGGTTTTAATCCTTCCCCGGGCACTTAGTTGTTGCTAATGTTTTTGTTTCCGGCTTTGTTTTTTGAGTATTACAATTACGCAGTTCTTGTATTAGTGTTTCCGTACATATGTGTGAGTATTTCTACTGGATAGATACTGAGAAGTAAAATATTTGAGGCAAATGGTATATGCATTTCAAATTTTAATAGATACTTCCAAATTTCCTTCTGAAGTGGCAATACTAATATACCCTCCCGTCAGCAGTATGTATACAAGAGTTTCAACTTACTTTTTTTTTTTTGAGATGAAGTCTTGCTCTGTTGCTCAGGCTGGAGTGCAGTGGCGTGATCTTGGCTCACTGCAACCTCTGCCTCCCAGGTTCAAGCAATTTTCCTCCCTCAGCCTCCTGAGTAACTGGGATTACAGGTGACCGTCACCATGCCTGGCTAATTTTTGTAGTTTTAGTAGAGAGAGAGTTTCACCATGTTGACCAGGCTGGTCTTGAACTCCTGACCTCAGGTGACCCACCTGCCTTGGCCTCGCAAAGTGCTGGGATTACAAGCGTGAACCACCGTGCTCAGCCTCAACATATTTTTTTAGTGTGGCATTTATTTCTATGTTTTTAGGCAGGCTTTAATGTTTAGCTTTTGCGTACATTTCTATTATATGGTATGTTCTGGGACTACAGTTAGCACATACATATTTAGTAATGCTTTTAATTTGAAATAGTGGTAAATGTGAAATCATTCCTATACCACTGAAGCAGCAGCAGCACACTGAGAAATTGTGTCACCCTTAAGTCTCTCTCCTTTAATGAGGCATATGTGAAACACTATTAAAATGCTGCCTGTTGCTATTTATAGTTGACATTGATGGTTTCCTACCAAGCATTCATCTTCCCTATCCTTTTCTTATTAGCAGAAGCCCCCACCTCCTTTTTCTTCAGAAAAATGACCCCAATTCAGAGAAATTTGTTGAAATACCGTTTTCCTTGCCACTTGACTTTTTTGTTTGTTTGAGACAGAGTCTCTCTCTGTTACTCACTGGAGTGCAGTGGTGCAATCTCAGTTCATTGCAACCTCCACCTTCTGAGTTCAAGTGATTCTTCTGCCTCAGCCTCCTGAGTAGCTGGAATTACAGGCATGCGCCACCACACCCGGCTAATTTTTGTATTTCTATTAGAGATGGGGTTTCACCGTGTTGGTCAGGCTGGTCTTGAACTCCTGACCTCAGGTGATCCACTCAGCCTCCCAAAGTGCTGGGATTACAGGCATGAGCCTCTGCGCCCAGCCAATAATGCCGTTATTTTCGGATGCAGGGAGGCCACCTGCCCCATTCTTGGCTTCTCTGGCTTTTGGAATGGATGAGTAAGTGTGGACCAGTGCCCCAGGTCTAGCCATAATTACCTTTGAGTCTTTGGGTGGAACTGTCGAGATAGGATGAAACTAACACAAAGGAAAATGGAGCTGAGAAGGAGTTCTGTGATCACCTGTTTTTTGCTTTCTATCTCTGGACTCTTCACATTTTGTCTTCTAAGTTGTGGTTTTAGTATTTGCTACTGAATGCCTAACATATTGCCTCCAAATCTAGCTTTTCTTGCTCCTCACATCTTGGTTGGCTCAGAAGGGGACATTTTGGGATGAGGCATTGGTGGGGCCCTGTGGGAGCAAACAGCCAACCTCTTTCTTGTGCAGGTTGAAACAGGTGAGGGTGATATGGGAAAGAAAAGTGAGAATTTCCTGTAAACCCTCAGGCTCAACATCATAAAGGAGGAGTGTGGCAGGGGGCCTAAGATGCATCATGCAGCTGAGCACATACGTGCCTTAAAATGGACATTTCGTGGAAGGATGACATTGATGGTGGTCACTATCTACTACTATAGCCATATTGGCAGTAGTAATAACAATGAAAATTATTGAGTATTGGTGCCTGCCAGGTGCTGTGCTGAGCACTTTACATTTATGATCTCATTTAATCTCTAGAATAATGGTCTGAGATAGATGACATGGATAGCACTACTTTTTATAGGAAAATGAAGTTAGGAAAGTTGGTTAAGGCCACATGGTCAGTGGTGATGGTGGGGCTTGAGCAGCCTGATTCTTGGGCTGTGCGTGAGCCCCAGCGGTGCATTGCCAGCTTGCCCGAGCAGCCTCGACTCTGCGTCTCACATTCTTCCTGACATCCACATTCCTCTATAGCTTTGGTCCCAGCTCACCCTCACACCACGTCCAGCACCATTTCTATGAGCTTTGACCTATGCATTTTGCCCACCCTTGGTGGCGTAGGCAACATCCATTTGCTTGTCTGCCTTTCTTAGCCACTTTATTTGTAAGTAATATATTTATTGGGAACTCGCCAGCATATATTGTTTGTATCAGCATTTCTTAATCTTTGGAGATTGTGGACCCTTTAGATAGGCATTATTCTCCCTAACGAAAAAAGTGTGTATAGTGTATGCATGTAAATTTGCGTGCAATTTCGTGGAGTTACAAATACTCTGAAAACCAGTTTCTCTTTACATGCCTAGCGTCTTCTAGTAACCAACAGAGTAGATGGGCAAGACAGTGGGGTTGAATGAAATGTTCCTGTTATGTAAATATCTTTCCTGTGTTCTCTTCCTAATCCCCTAAAGGGAGGGATGGTCTCAATCTTTGAATGTATTTGTATACTATGATGTAAATGGCACAATTATTTGTCTTATAAATTATGTAGCTTCGTTTGTAGTGGCAGTTGAAGGAGGCCGCTCTGCTTTGTTTTTTGCCAAATTATTTTTATTACAAGTAACTGCAGTTTGTAGTTAGTAGTCATTGATCAGGAATTTTCTTTATGGGAAGTTAACTGGACAAAGTAGAAATAAAATTTTCAGTATGGGTAACAAGTTTTATCAAACTTAATAGGCTCAAGAAATGATTTTGTGCTACAGATCCTACTACAGTATAATGATGCCTATTTTATAGAGAAAGCAGGAATTCTTGAGTTCACATTGAGTTGAAACTTATTTTAAAATTTTCTGGGAGGCCGAGACGGGCGGATCACAAGGTCAGGAGATCGAGACCATCCTGGCTAACATGGTGAAACCCCGTCTCTACTAAAAATACAAAAAAACTAGCCGGGCGAGGTGGCGGGCGCCTGTAGTCCCAGCTACTCGGGAGGCTGAGGCAGGAGAATGGCGTAAACCCGGGAGGCGGAGCTTGCAGTGAGCTGAGATCCGGCCACTGCACTCCAGCCTGGGCGGCAGAGCGAGACTCCGTCTCAAAAAAAAAAAAAAAAAAAAAAAATTTCAACTCCATTTTTTATCTGTTTCAACTGACTTGTACTTAGGGAACTTGAAAATGACCTAATTTCTTCCAAGGCCAACTGTTAAAATTCTGCTTCATGTATGAATTACAGCTTTTGTGTTTGGATTATTGGTGCTAAGATTTAGAATCTTGAGGCTGTATTGTTGGAAACTGACTTCCTTTTTCTCAGAAATTACTCAGTATGAGAAACATGTCATTCAAAGTAATTTTCGTGATTTTCTGACAGGCAGACATGTTAGTGCCTTTCAAACAAACTAAAGCCTTCATTTAGTAAGATTTATCCTCTCTTGAGCTAAAATATGTCCTTTGAGAAAGTGTTTTCTTGGTCTAGAATTCTTTTGTTGGCGCTCACTGTTGCAGAAGAGCATTCCCTGCTGCGCAGTTCCGCTTGGTCCTGCAGCTAGACAGTGAGCGGAGCTGACAGGGTTGAAGGTTAGCATCCCAGGACTTGGGGGAGCTCAGGCCTTCCTTTGGGGTGCATGGGAATGCCACAGTGTCTCCAAGGAGGACCTCTAAGGTCCAAAAGAGGCATCCCGCCCCCTCCTTCTGTCACTTATCTTTGGAGCCTCAATCGTGAAACTTTTGATTCTGTTTCTTAGGAGGTATGAATTTGAAGACATTACAAAGTACCCATTTGGTCTCCTGAACATAATTCCTTGGAGTAGTTGTCCTTCTGAAACATACCTCAGCATTTAACTTTAAAGCCTCATGGGAAGGAAGGAAGTCGACAAGAAACCCCACTCTGTGATTATGACTCCCGGCGGTCCTTGCATGTATGAGGCATTGGTCACAGCTTTTTTTCTTGCTTTTGTTCCATGGACCACAACTTGTTTTTCTAGAATTCCCCAAGCTTTTGTATGCTGAAGAAAAAAATCAAACTATCGCAATTTTAATCCTGATTAGATTCCATCTCACTTCCAAGTCAACTTCATAAAAACATACGAAGTTTTAAGGTGTGGTATGCTAAATTGAAAATTACATTGCTATAATATTCTTTGTTTGCTTTTTTTGTTTACGAACCAGACGAAGTAGTTTGACCTCTCACTTGTTTCAAGGCTAATCTGGGTGAATACTTTTGTTTTTGTTTTGGTTGGTTTTGTCCAGTGATAGTATATTTAGAAATAATGTTCATAGCAATAAGGTCAGAGACTTGTAAGAGGGAGACTGACTGATTCATCTTTCTGTTCATAGCATTAACACCATAGCTGTGTTCAGTGAATGGATGCATTTATTACTTAGCACTTAAGAGTGTCAGGCGTGATGCTAATTTCCAGAGATCCAAAGTTGAATGAAATGGAAAAGGGAAATAAAGAAGAGGAAATAATTCCCAAACAGTGTGGAGCATTATGTACAGATGCATAGGTTTTGATGGTAGCACCTGGGGGCACCTCCTTTTTGAGGATGTCCTATTTTAGCTGATTAAAGAAGTAGCACAGGGGCTGGGCACCATGGCTCACGCCCGTCATCCCAGCACTTTGGGAGGCCGAGGCGGGTGGATCACAAGGTTAGGAGATCGAGACCATCCTGGCTAACACGGTGAAACCCCGTCTCTACTAAAAATACAAAAATATTTGCTGGGCGTGGTGGCAGATGACTATAATCCCAGCTATTCGGGAGGCTGAGGCAGGAGAATGGCGTGAACCCATGAGGCGGAGCTTGCAGTGAGCCGAGATCCTGCCACTGCACTCCAGCCGGGACGACAGAGTGAGACTCTAAAAAAAGAAAAAAGAAAGAAAGAAAGAAGGAAAGAAAGAAAAGAAAGAAAGAAGGAAAGAAAAAGAAGTAGCACAGGTAATCCGGATGAAGGTGGGGTAGGGATACTGCCAGTCACAAAAAGCACGGAGACAATAAATGGCATGAATTTGCTGGGGAATGTGGGCACTGAGGACACAATGCTAGGTGACAGGTGTTAAGAGACCTATGAAGTGGGTCTGTGACAAGGGACCTTGTCATAGACGGCTCTGTAAAGCATACAAAAGATACTTGATCCCAACCTATTTAATTGATCAAGAATGACAAGGGCTGTGGGGCTTAGTATCGTTTTGTTATTTTGAAATGTTGTGATGATAGTTGATGAAATTAATTAATCATACTCTATCGCAGATGGAAATGAGACAATGGTAACAGTTCTTTCTCTGTGGGGAATGAAGTATTTTGGTTGCAAGAAGAGGATGAAGGTGCAAGCTCTTTCCTCTGCAGCCTCTTCAGGCCGGAGGAGCCTGTGTGGGTTGTGATTTGTGGGTGGCTTGTCATTCTGTGGGTGGCAGGCACAGCAGGGGGCTGTGAGAATGCAGGAACAACTTGTATACACAAAGTACTTTGCAGTTTTGTGAAGCCCCTTCATCCATGTTATCGATTCTGAACTCACAAAATCCCTTTTTAGAAAGCAGAACAGCAAACCTCTCCAGTTACTCCTATAGTTGAAGTTCAGAGAAGTTAAGTGAGATGTTCAAGGATATGCAATTAGAAATCGAAAGATATTAATAAGCCCCAAATTTATGACTCTGGTACTCATGCACTTTCCACATTACCACACTTCTGCCTTGCTTGATAGCTGTTCAAGAGACCTGGCCATTTTCCTCTCAGAACTACGTGTAGTTCCCTTCAACAGAGAGACTGTTGAGTGAACAGATTCTTAACAGTGTAGAAACTTACCTTAATCAAATGACTATTGTGTTGAGTCTGTTCTCTGAAAGCAAAATTATTTTAGTCATATGCTTCTCTGTGATGAATTTTTGCCTTTATATTTGTGCCTAATGTCTTAGAAATAGCTTTCAAATCAAAGTCATGGTGGGGAGACACAATGTCAGTGAAGCTGGAGCTAGAACAGTTGTAAGATAGCGGATGCCTTTGTCTTTTTGTGCTTTGAGCTGATGAAAATCTGTTCCATTTTTGACTGCCACAGTATTTTAATTCTGGTAAACTTTTTTTGTGGGGGGTGAGAATGTGAGAGTTTATATTTTTATTTGCTTATATGAAAAGGTAATTATACAAAAAAGAAATTAGCCAGGCGTGTTGGCGTGCACCTGTCATCCTGGCCACCCGGGAGGCTGAGGTGGGAGGACTGCTTGAGCCCAGGAGGTTGAGGCTGCCGTGAGCTGTGATAACACCACTGTACTCCAGCCTAGGCAACAGAGCAAAACCCTGTCTCAAAAACAAACAAAAAAGGTAGTTAGATGAGTACATGCAAAAAATGGTGAAATCCAAGTCAGGTCTGTTGTCTAGTTAACTGTGCTTTGTGCCAGTCAGTTTTCTGTTTCTGATAATGCGATGCAGATTATGTAAGATGTTACTATTGGGGGAAGCTGAGTGAGGAGTATACCAATCTCTGTACTATTTTGGCAGTTTCTTGTGAGTCTATAATTATTTCAGAAGAAAAGGTAAAAGAAAATAATTAAGATATGTCAGTCAAGTAAGTCAGATATTTTCCTTAAATTTGAAACAATTTGTCATGACTAAATTGTAGTGCAGGCTGGGTGCGGTGGCTCATGCCTGTAATTCCAGCACTTTGGAGTCTGAGGCGGGTGGATCACCTGAGGTCAGGAGTTCGAGACTAGCCTGGCCAACATGGTGAAACCCGGTCTCTACTAAAAATACAAAAATTAGCCAGACTTGGTGGCACATGCCTGTAGTTCCAGCTACTCAGGTGGCTGAGGCATGAGAATCGCTTGAACCCAGGAGGCAGAGGTTGCAGTGAGCCGAGATCACACCACTGTACTCCAGTCTGGGTGACAGTGCGAGACTGTCTCAAAAAAAATTATTTTAAATAAATAAATCAATCATAGTGCAAATAACATACTCATAATTCATTCATTCATTCACCAGATAATTGTTGAGTTCTTTACTTTCTGCCAGGCATTATTTTAGTCGCAGAATCAGAGAGCTGTGCCTAACTGTAAGGGGTTAACCAGAAAGAGCCTTCCCTCCTTGCTTCTTAGTTGTAGAGCAGGGCTTACCCTAAGCTGTAGATTTTTTTTTTTTTTTTTTTTTTTGAGACGGAGTCTCGCTCTGTCACCCAGGCTGGAGTGCAGTGGCCGGATCTCAGCTCGCTGCAAGCTCCGCCTCCCGGGTTCAGGCCATTCTCCTGCCTCAGCCTCCCGAGTAGCTGGGACTACAGGCGCCCGCCACCGCGCCCAGCTAGTTTTTTGTATTTTTTAGTAGAGACAGGGTTTCATCGTGTTAGCCAGGATGGTCTCGATCTCCTGACCTCGTGATCCGCCCGTCTTGGCCTCCCAAAGTGCTGGGATTACAGGCTTGAGCCACCGCGCCCGGCCAGCTGTAGATTTTAGGGATAACATTTATGCTTTCTGCAGAAAGTATCCTTAGTGTTCATTAGATTTTTGAAGTTTAAGGACTGGTGCCATAGATGATTACTTCTCATACATGGCTTTTCATGAATACAGGGAAGCCTCTGGCATTCTGAATGCATTAACCTGATTAATTGTCTTTGGGAAACTTGAGCTATGCAAGGTACCTGTCAGACTTCTTTATTTTTCTTTTTAGTTGACTGATGGTAAAGGTGTTGGATACTTAGAAACAGTTTGACTTCTGAAACGAAAATATTTAGAGCTACTTAAGTTGATCCATGTGAGCCCTGATTTTTGGGGTGGTCAACTCACTTAGCAAAACTTAATGCAGATGATGAAACTTCTAAAATGTTTTTGCAGGAGCTCTTGTGTGAGGTGTCATACTGAACACTGTATGCGTACTGAACACATTTTTGTTGCCCCATCCATTCCAAGGGGCCAACGTGCCTGACACATCTCTTTTATTCAGAGTCTGTGTGGTGGTTAAAATTAGTTCCAGGTAAGACTTACAATTCATGATATGTTTTACACATTCTCTCTTTTGTATGTGGTTGGTACAGGTATGAGATTTTTCTCTTAAAGAAAAATGAAAACCAGTCTTAAACTTCCATCAAATTACATTGTCCTGTAACTATACATATTTTCCTTGGTAGCATGTAGTGTGCCTGACATGCTTCTGTTTTAAAGGGATGAGATGCTCTTAGAATAAGAGACTTAAAGTACGAGAAGGGGAGTTTGAACTAAAGTCTGACTGTTATCTACAAGAATTTATAATGGTAATTTTCAAGTTTGTCTCTTGTCATTAGACTTTGAGCCCCTTGAGGGCAAGGCTGAGCTCATTTATGTCTGTTTATTCCTCGGCTCCTAGTGTGGGATCTAGCAGCCTGTAGGTGTCCAGGAATTGTCTGTTAAAAACCTTCAAAACACTATTTACAGGCACCACCAAACCTCATAGTGCTTACCCAGGAATGTATGGGAAACCTTTACACTAATCAAAGATCCCTGTTGGCTAGAGCACTGCGTGTGGTGGTGTTTTTAAAATGCTCAGAATCCAGACTGGCACAGTTGGCTCATCCCTGTGATCCCAGCACTTTGGGAGGCTGAGATGGGTGGATCACTTGAGCTCAGGAGTTCAAGACCAGCCTGGACAACATGACAAACCTCATCTCTACAAAAAATAAAAAAAATGTAAAATAAAAAAAAACCCTTCAGAATCCTCAACTAGTGTAAACATTCCCCTCTCAACATACTATTTGATTTTAAAAGCTTAAAACTGATAGTTATATTTTGGCCATTGCTTAAGTAGCTAATTTTGGGAGTGGAAGGTATCTTCTTTCCATAAAAGAAAACCAGCAAACAACAATGTGAGCTGAATTAATTTTTGTTTATAATGTACTTTCTCTGTTTGTTTGGAGGGCTTTCTCTGAGGGTGCTTCATAGATTTAGCTATGATTTCCATTTTAGATTTATGAACTGTCCAGGAAGGAGTTCTGTTTTAATTTGTCACAACACCACAGTCCCTTGAAGGCATGGATTCTTAATGCATCTGATGAGGAGAATGTAATTTTAAACACTTACACCTACCAATGATGAAAATAACAAAAGGCATGCTATATTCAGTCCCAAGTGGATTCTCTTCATCCATGGGAAATGATAATGTCCCATATTGTTGGAAAAAAAATAAAATTACACGAAACAAACATTTGTAAATCTAACAAAATTTGCATTTCCATGGAAACTGAAATTGAAAATACAATAACCGGCTGGGCATGGTGGCTCACGCCTGTAATCCCAGCACTTTGGGAGGTTGAGATGGGCAGGATTGTCAGAGGTCAGGTGTTCAAGAGCAGCCTGGCCAACATGGTGAAACCCCTTCTCTACTGAAAATAGAAAAATTAGCTGGGCATGGTGGCAGTAGCCCATAATTCCAGCTACTCTGGAGGCTGAGGCAGGATAATTGCTTGAACCTGGGAGATGGAGGTTTCTGTAAGCTGAGATAGTGCCACTACACTCCAGCCTGATGACAGAGTGAGACTCGGTCTCAAAACAAAAACAAAAACAGAAACAGTAACCGTATTTGCACATAAGAAAGTGAAAAACCTAGGTATAAATCGAATGAAACATACAAAATCTGTATGCTGAAAATTACAAAATGCTGATGGATAAAATCAAAGACCTGAATACATGGAGAGACATACCATGTTCGTGGATTGGAAGACTCACCATAGTAAATATATCAATTCTGCAAATTATTCTATAAATCTGACACAACTTTTTGTAAATTGATAGTGACATCAAAATAACAAGCTCAAAACAACAAGCTTAAAACATCAACCTGGTATTTCATCTTCACATCTTAAAAATTCCAGGTTAATTAGTAGTTACCATTTTTCCGTATGCTGCTCTCATTGTAGTCCTATGAAATAATGATAAACTTATCGGCTTTATAGGTTTGCAATCTGATAGATCTTTTAATGAAAAAGTTAAAGTGTGTACATTTTCTTATTGTTTAGCCTTAGTTTTGGTTTTTGTTATTGTTATTAAATACATTCTTGAGTTTTTGTGATACTGTTGCTGGATTTAAGAAAAACTCTTTTTTTTTTTTTTTTTTTTTTTGAGATGGAGTCTCACTCTGTCGCCAGGCTGGAATCCAGTGGCGTGATCTGGGTTTACTGCAACCTTCACCTCCCGGGTTCAAGCGATTCTTCTGTCTTAGCCTCCCGAGTAGCTGGGACTGCATGCGCGCTTCATCACATCCAGCTAATTTTTGTATTTTTAGTAGAGACAGGGTTTTACCATGTTGGCCAGGATGGTCTCGATCTCTTGACCTTGTGATCTGCCCACTTCAGCCTCCCAGAGTGCTGGGATTACGGGCATGAGCCACTGTGCCCGGCCAAGAAAAATTCTTATAATCAGTATTAATCATTTCAGATTCACGTAAGAGTAAATTTTTAAAAATAGTATCCCTCTTGTATGAGTTTTCTGCATGACAGGTGCAATTGAGCAATAGCCACACAAGTGTCTAGGGATGGTGCTGCATGTGTAACAAAAGGTTAAAGGGTTTTCTAACAGATTGCCAGCAGTGTTTTACATTTCCTGAATGATCTAAGTGTGGTTTAGCTTGGGACTGGAGAACATAACAGATTTAAAAAATAACAATGAATATGGTTGCTCTGTCAGAATTAAAGAGTTATTTAAATAAAGGCAGGCCAGGGAGTATTATCAAAAGATTCCCAACAATCCTGGTGAGTTTTACTTTAGAAAAAAGTTCTGAGATAAGTGATTCAGATTTATAGTGGAACCAGATTTTATATTCATTTCTTTCCAGTTTAGTCCCTTAAAAAGTAAATGAAGGGACATAACGTTTGAATAGAATCCTTTGTTTTCTATTGACTTTAATGCTTTCATAATCATTATGAAAAAATACTTTCAAATGATTTACACATGATTTAGAAATGCAGGCAGCCCTTTCCAAGTGATTATTGTATTCTGACATACAGTGATATGTGTAGATATATCATGTTACAGAATGAAGTGGCCATTTTTGTGGGATGAATTTTCTAAAGAACATGTTGAAATATTGGAAGTTAGGGTTATTTTAAAACATGATTTCCTTCTCTCACAAATTACAGTGTTTGATCCCTATAATTGCCAGACTATAAGCTCTAATAGGGATAGTAAGATCTAAGTGTCTGTTTAGCAACAACATTAAGAAAAATTTAAGTATAGCTCTGAATTTTAAAAGGTATTAATATTATTTTTCATTTAAATTTATAGTAATTTAATGAGAAACAAATGGCTTAAACCCAGGGAAGCAAGGATTGTAATTGATTTTTTTGAGCAATGTTCTCTTTTGGTTACAAAGTAAAAGGTAAAATAAAAGTTTAAAAGCATTTGGAAAGAATGTTCTTTGGTTTTGTCACTCAGTAACCTAAAGTTTAATGACTCTTTATAGTGCTGATAAACACTTAAATTTTTGCAGTAGGCATTGCTAGTTCAAATTGAAGGAAGGTTGCCAGGCTCATGCCCATAGTCCCAACTACTTAGGAGGCTAAGGCAGGAGGATCCCTTGAGGCCAGGAGTTCAAGGCTGCCATGAGCTATCATCTTGCTACTGCACTCCAGCCTGGGCAATAGAGTAAGAGATGGTCAAGAAAAGAAAAGAGGAGAGGAGAGGGGAGGGGAGGGGAGGGGAGAGAGCATCGAGTGGACCTTAAAATACCTCTGTGTTACTTCATTTTAATTAATTAATTAATTTTTTTTTTTTTTTTTTTTTTGGAGATGGAGTCTTGCTCTGTTGCCCGGGCTGGAGTGCAGTGGTGCGATCTCGGCTCACTGCAGCCTGTCTCCCGCGTTCAGGTGATTCTCCTGCCTCAGCCTTCGAAGTAGCTGGAATTATAGGCGCCTGCCACCACACCCAGCTGACTTTTGTGCTTTTAGTAGAGACGGGGTTTCACCATATTGGCCAGGCTGGTCTTGAACTCCTGACCTCAGGTGATCCACCCACCTCGGCCTCCCAAAGTGCTGGGATTACAGGCATAAGCCACTGCGCCCGGCCTTACATCTTTTTATATAGTACAGGTTACCATAAAACACTAAATTATGTAGAATTTGTTTTGAAAAAATATGTAATAGAATTCAAAACAATTAGGTAGCTCAGAATGTGTTCTTAGGTTATACTCTGTGCCTGGGTCAAGAGGTAACAGACAAATCGGATCCAAACTTTACAGCTAGATGACTTGGACACACGAGAACAGGTGACTCGCTGATGATTAAACAGGTAATCTGATGGATCTCCAGGCCCTGAGCTCTGGCCTTGGAATCTTGCACTTTTTGCAGTCTGATGTTTGGAAACATAGGGGTGAACCTGAATTAAAGAGAAATCCATGTAAGGCCATTTACTTTAATTTCATCTTCATTATTGTACTTAGAGTGTGAGGATGCTGTCATCTTAGAATGAATGAATGCAGGGTTCAGTATTAGTGGGATTATATAGCTTCTCCCACCCTACTACAAAGAGGTGAGGAAATGCTGGATGTCGTTTTAGCCTGGTCAGCAAATCCAAATCTGTGAGCAGTGTGGAGAAAGGGTTTATGTTCACATATATTTTTAGTAGTTCTTAGAAGAAAGACAAATGCTGATTTTTTTTTTCTTAGATGAAGTCTTGCTTAGTTGCCCAGGCTGCTGGAGTGCAGTGGCATGGTCATGGCTTACTGCAGCCTCAAACTTCTGGGCTCAAGCCATCCTCAGACCTCAGCCTCCAGACTAGCTAGGACTACAGGTGTGCGCCATCACACCTGGCTATTTTTTTTTTTTTCCTTAAGATGGAGTCTTGCTCTGTCGCCCAGGCTGGAGTGCAGTGGTGCCATCTTGACTCACTGCAACTGCCACCTCTCAGGCTCAAGCAATTCTCCTGCCTTAGCCTCCCAAGAAGTTGGGACTACAGGTGCCCACCACCATGCCCAGCTAATTTTTGTATTTTTGTAGAGACAGGGTTTCACCATGTTGGCCTGACTGGTCCTGAACTCTTGGCCTCAAATGATCCACCCACCTCAGCCTCCCAAAGTTCTGGGATTACAGATGTGAGCCACCACGCCTGGCCTAATTTTTTAGAAAATTATTATTTGTAGAGATGGGGTATCACCATGTTGCCTGAGCTGGTCCTGAACTCCTGGGCTCCTATGATCCGCCTGCGGGTCCTATGATTGGCCTCCGAGAGTGCTGGGATTACGAGCGTGAGCCACTGTGCCCTGACAAAAGCTGATTTTTAAGAAGGTGGGAGACAGTTTCACCTGCACCACCTTCTCTTCTGGGAATCATCATCAAGGTCACTGATGACATTATCATCATCACTGGGGAAGTGCTGGCACACCCTGTAGGTCACTGCTTCTCACTCATAAGAAATATTTTTAATATCTTTTTTCTACCCTGAAATGAGTATTGCATAGGCAATATATGTCTATTCATGCATGCTTAAAAAGTCAATATAATGTTCTACCTGCAACGTAAGGAGAAATTAAAGAAGGCCATTTCTACCTTTTCATATTCATTGCTTAGAAAAGACTGTACTTACTGGAAGATGGAATACAACCGTTAGATGCTTACATGTGTGTGGAATTACCACGATGAAAAAGTTAGTGACTCAAACACTGCAAGTGGTTAGGTGGTCAGTGATGTGATTTTTCAGAAATGGTGAACAATTCTTGACAAAATTCCAAAGTAAGCAAACTAAAGTGATCTTTCTATTCAGTGTTAGCAGTGTACCTGGAAATTTTGGCATACATTAAAGTCAAACACAAACATTGTATTCTTATGTAATAAAAATATCATGAGAGGTTTTTTAATCAGCGTAAACATCTAAAGCCTTTTAAATCTATCAGAACATAGGACAATATACTGTCACACATTGTATGATTTCTAGTAAACCTGCTGCCTGCCCACCAAGTGCCAGTGGTGTTACCCAACTATCCTGATGACCCAGAATGCCCCACACATTTCCAAGATGGCTGCTAGGGTGAGGCACTACTCTTGTTGAGAACTTCCTTTCATTTTCTCCTGCTTTTTGATGATTTGCTTACTGTTTAGAAGTAGGCACTCTGTCATACCTTGTAATTTTTCTTGCTCTCATTGGGTGTAGTTGTGTGGTGGGCGTGGTGAGGGAAGAAGAAAAAATTGTAGTTTGTAGTGGTGGGTATCAGTGATCTGTATCAGTATTTTGAAGTTTTTTTTTTTTTTTTTTTTTTTTTTCATTCACGAGGCAAGATGAAACTCTTATCCTTAATAGTGCTTTGACACCTCAAAGCAGTATCTGATGTGAAGCAAAAATTTGCGTTTTGCATTTTTTCAAGCAAGTGGGAAATAAATCATTTGCTTGACCCTGTTCTTCTTCCTAGTTAACCTGGAGATTATGTTAAATATTGTTGTGAAAGGAGTGTGAATTGGGATGTTTCTTAGGAACACCTATTTAATAT
Source organism: Macaca mulatta (assembly GCF_049350105.2). Taxonomy (NCBI): domain Eukaryota; kingdom Metazoa; phylum Chordata; class Mammalia; order Primates; family Cercopithecidae; genus Macaca; species Macaca mulatta. Next base: position 43,698,768 of record NC_133409.1, on the reverse strand, counting down.
TATTGACTGTAAAATTTTGAAGCCTGGCAACCACTGAAATTTGGGCATCACAGTAGAATCAGTCATGACCCCTGGGTGTGACTCTGTCATTTATAAGAGTGTTGCTGTGTTTGACTTGTGTGTACCAGCAATCAAGCTGATAGAGTTGAAACAGTATTGCTATGACATAATAGCAGGGGCTTTTTATAATATTGTCCCCAAATCATGACAATTGTGTTGCATTTCAGATTTATACCTTTTAAGGATGCACTTCTCTGCATGCCCCATCCCTATCCCTGGTGCCCAAAGCCATGTTTGTTCAAGGAGCCTGGTCCCCAGTTTCAGTGGAGTAGATGAGGTTGAACAGTAGTCCCAAGATGGCAAGGTCTCCTTCTAGGAACTGGTATTGAAAGGGAAGAGGAAGAAGGAGAGAATGAATGGGAGAGAGCAAAACTGAGAGATCCTATTTCTCTGGGTAGTAGATTTGGGTGCTTGGGCTGAAATCAAGATGTTGGCCTGGTTGATTCCTTCTGAGGGCTGTGAGGGAAGGATCTGTTCCAGGCCTCTGTCCTTGGTGTGTAGATGGTCGTCTTCTCCCTGCGTGTTTTTACAGTGTCTTCCCTCTATGCATCTGTCTCTGTGTCCAAATTTCCCCATTCAATAAGGACCGGTCATACTGAATTAGGACTTACTCTAATGACCTTATTTTAACTGGATCACCTCTGTAAAGACCCTATCTCCAGATATGGTATTAGGGTGTAGGACTCCACCATCTTTTTTCAGAGGACACAATTCACCACCTAAGAGGTGCTCTAAGCCACTGCCCTGCTGTATGGACTGGGAAGTACAGGAAGGTGATTTGCAGAGACAAAGAGTAAGACACAAACGACATGGGAAGAAACGACTTCACAGATTATTGACTCTTTCCCATTTTTCCTGGAGATGAGTTGTATTCCTAACCTTGGATTCAGTGAGCTACCACTGTGGGCTTCCAACATGTTCCCATTGCTTAAATGTAGTTCCTGTATGTTTAGCTAAAAAATGCTAACTAATATGATAACCAAATTGGGACAGACATTGTAGTATGACACTCTAAGGATCTGGGTGTTACCTGTGGGTCTTGTGAAGCCATCACTGGTTAGATGAACTGGAAAAGGGAGGCAGAAAGAACTCTTAGAAGCCTATTCTCATGGAATTATGAGGTGAGGGAGAGTAAGGAGGAATGGAACCTGTAGATTTTGGTTCTTTTTAGAGTACCTGTTACTGTACAAGCCCTTTCATTTAACTGGGGCCCACATTAAGGACATGGATTAAAGAGATTCAAAGAGGGAGAGGGAGGAACCCATGCTGACTTGGAACTTTCTGCTTTAGGCGGTGGGGTTGATAGGTTTGGTGTTAACTTGACAGAGACTGTGTTTGAGGAAAGACAGAATTCTGATTTGGAAATGTTGAGTTGAGGACATAGACAGCCAGGAAAGCTGGGCATGGTACCTGAGGTGCTGGTGCTGAAAGCAGTTTTGGAGAGTCATTTGTTTCATGCTATGCTGGTGGAAGCTGTGTTGACTAGAAGCTATCACCAGGGAAAAGAAGAGAGAATCCCAGAAAGGGCCATGTATGAACATCACCTTTGGAAGTGCAGTCTGAAGAAAAGGGTCAGCCAAGAAGATGAAAACAAAGAAGCAGTCACCTGATGTAGCAGTGAGGCTTAAACACACTCCACAGACATTTATAATTTATAAGCATAGTGGGGGCAAAAGTTGTGAAGTTGTGTTGCTGTGGGTAGAGGCAAGAATTGTGCATTAAAAAAATGGAGGCATGGCTGGGCATGTGGTCTTGGCATTTTGGGAGGCCAAGGCAAGAGGACTGCTTCAGGTCAGGAGTTTGAGGCGAGCCGGTGAAGCATAGCAAGACCCTGTCTCTACGGGAAGTGGGGGAAGCTACTCTGGAGGCTGAGGTGGAAGAATTGCCTGAACTCAGGATTTCAAGGCTACAGTGAGTTGTGGTCTCACCACTGTACTCCAGCCTCGGCAACAGAGCAAGACCCTGCCTTTGAAAACAAAAACACACACAAAATAATAATAATAATAATAATAATAATAATAAAAATAGAGGCAACAGCATAGATGATTCCTTCAAGATTTCGAGAAGAACAGAGAATGATTGCTTGAAAGGAAGGCAGGATGGAAGAGATTCCCACAGGAAGGGGGAAGCCCACATTCCTCCAAATATATGCTACTTAAAATAGCCACTATTTATTGAGCCATGCATAATGTGCAGCACTGGCTAAATGCTTTATATACATTATCCAAGCTGCCCTTTCACACACGCGTGAAGCTTGAGAGGAAACATCAGGCAAGTTACCAGATCCTTCTGTGTCCCTCAGATACATACAGTTTATACAAGATCAAACCGGTTAGAAAGCTCAGGTCTATCTAAATCTAAAGCCACCCCATCCCTCCCTGAAAAATCTCTCTATAACAAAAATGAATTCAGAGTATCAGCTAAATACGAAAACAAAACAAACAAAAAAACAAAACAAAAAAACCCAGGAATTAAATTCAGGCCATCTCTTGTAAATTTTTAAATGGGATTTGCCAAGCATTCTGCCTTATTGAATGAAGTGAATGACAATAGGCTAAAAAATAAATGTAGAAATGGCAGTAGGAAGCACAGGGTTTGGAAAGAAACTGATCTGGGGTTAGATGTGTCAATAGGAGTGGAACTTCAGACTTACTAGGTGGCAATTTGGGAGAAAATATCAGGTAATAGAAAGTTAGGCTAGCACTTTCGATAAGGTCTCCAATGCTTGTCAATACCGAAAGGAGAACAACTAAGCAACATGGATGTGCGTGTCAGAAAGCAAGAAGGGCATATGTTTGAAACCAGACTAGGAGATGAGAAAGTCAAAGATGAACATAGGAAAATTAAATAGAAAGGAGAGAGTGAAAGGGACCCTCCAACCCCCTCAAATGATAACTATCAGTAAGAATGAAAGGGACAAATTCCATTTATTCATTAATGAATTCCATTAATTAGTTCTCCATTGGGTAACATTAATACGTGCCACATCTTTTATTGTATATATAAAAGGGTATGTGTAAAATAAAACCATGCATTTCACAAATTTCAAAGCTACGTATCATTTGTTGTAATGGTGCCTACTCACTCACATTCCACTGCCTTCCTGTCTTCCTGAGTGTTAACCCCACTAACATCAGACCACGTGTTGCCTTCCTTCATCCCTAGGTCTTTAGCAGTTAGTTTCCTCTCTACCTGGTGTGTGGTGGCCCTCAAGAAATACATATTCATTCCATGTGTTAATTCATTTCCACTTAATGCAGGATAATTGAGAGATTGAGGTCTTCATTAAAGGATTTCAGATACCTATCAACAATTCACTAGCTCAGTAAAATACATACTTTTGTTTTATCTGGAGTTGGAGCTAAGAAATATGAACTTGTAAGTTTACATTAGATTTCCACATTTTTAGAATGTTGTCTGTTACCCTTAGCTTTTGATTACAAATCCACATTTCTCTTATTTTTAACCCCGAAAGACCTACTGGTAAACCTACTAGATACTTTTATATTTAAATGTAGCTGTCAAATTGATATAAGGCTATATGTGACATGAAAGAATGATGTTTGTTTTTGCTTTTTTTTTTTTTTTGAGACAGGGTCTCGCTCTGTCGCCCAGGCTGGAGTGCAGTGGCGCGATCTTGGCTCACTGCAACTTTTGCCTCCCAGGTTAAAGCTATCCTCCCACCTCAGCCTCCTGAGTAGCTGGGATTACAGGAATGTGCCGCCACACTTGACTGAGTTTTCCATTTTTTTTTTGTAGAGATGGGGTTTCACCTGGTTGGCCAGGCTGGTTTCCAGTTCCTGAGCTCAAGTGATCCTTCTTTCTCAGCCTCCCAAAATGTTGGGCTTACAGGCGTGAGCCACTGCGCCCGGCTATAGCAATGTTTTGAGTTTTTTTGTTTTTTAATTTTTTTCTAACTTTTAATTGAAAGATAACATGCATACAGGGAAGTGTGCATACTTCATTGCTTTTGGGTGTGCAAGGCCGACTTTTCACAGTAGAGGGTGATTGGTTTGTCCTGCTGCTTATAGGTACTTTACCAGCTCGTAATGTTCACTTCTTGGTCTCCCTCATGTGCAGCTGCTAAAGGAAGCAGGGAGTCCACACTAAAATCACCAAAAAGGAGCAACAGGTACCTGAGACCTGGAAGTGAGGCATATGATGATGTTTGGTTTGAATTTTGGACTAAAGTTCTGTGACGATTAATAGCACAGGCAAACAAATGTAAAACTCGTCAAATCAATAGTTATATAGATTTTACTATTAAAAGGAAATAACAGTATCTGAAATGGAATTAAAATTCCAGGCTCCTAAAATCATTACCTGTAAATTCTTTGTTCTTTATGCTATATGACACCAGATCAAAACTTCACAAACTAACAAACCATTTTTATGGATTGATGCTTCATATGCCAGCACTTAATTAGGCTTTTGTATTCTATTTGCTATTTGGAGGTCTTAACTTTTTTTGTTGTTGTTGAGATGGAATCTCACTCTGTTGCCCAGGCTGGAGTGCAGTGGTGTGATCTTGGCTCACTGCAGCCTCCGCCTCCCAGGTTCAAGCGATTCTCGTGCCTCAGCCTCCTGAGTAGCTGGGATTACAGGCGCCCGCCACCACACCTGGCTAATTTCTTATATTTTTGGTAGAGATGGGGTTTCACCATGTTGGCCAGGCTGGTCTCAATCTCCTGGGAGGTCTTAACTTTTTGATTGCAAGGTGGGAACCCTGAGCACTTGAAACTCTGCTTGAGAGAGTTTTTCTGTCCCGCTTAACTCATGCAAGGTAGGAATGAATAATTTGCTGCTGCCACTGCCTCTAGAGACTATTTTAAAGGATTATCTCATGAAGCTTTCAGAACTCCCCCCCGCCCTGCCCCACCAGTTGAATGTGGGTGAGAAACGGATGTGAACTTAAAAACTTACAAAACTTGGTTAACCTCTTAGGAGCAGCTCTGCTTAAATTAGCTGCATTGAGCTCCTCGATGTCCTTTTGTGGTGCTGCTGATTCTTTCAAGAACCTTGGCTGCCTTGCCAAATGTATCACTCCTTTATAATCCTAAGTGTTTTAACAAATGAAATACAGTTCAGTTTCTGCGCTTGGTTTTAAATGTCATTATGTGTCTCAGCAATCCACTTAGTCCATCAAAATCACATTTTGACTTGTCCACATAATCCTTTTAGACTGTTTCTGGATTTATTAAGTGCTTTTCATGCAGCTGATGAAAAAGCTTTCATTTTAAAAATAATTTCCACATGACGCTGGAGGCCTCCCATTGTAGTTTAACAATAGTTGAGATGTTGTATTGTTTATTCAAAACTGCCAAGTAGCGTCAGTGCTGGTGGATGGGAACCCTGGATGGAGTGCTGGGAGAGCCCTGGAGAGGTAATTTAACCTCTTCGTTGTACAGTCCTGATGTCCAGTGGGTTTCAGCAGCGTGTCTAGGTTGACTCCATTGCCAGGCAGAGATAGATTCTGCCTCCTCTGCCCCTTTGCCTTCCTTGGATGAATGATTGACCACTGGAAGGCATCCAGACCATTACCTTTCTATGCCTTTTCCTTTGCATAAGACCTGCAGAGGAAAACATACTTTCATCCTGGATATTTTTTGGTTTTAGCTTCCAAGTAGGGGTTATGGCCTTTTTTTCTCTTGGGATTGGGAAGAAGGGCAGTGTTGGAGGGGAAGAGACCCAGAAACACCACCATGCTAGTAATAAGGAGGAGAAAGTCGGGCCATATTAGAGTCCCTCTGCCAGTTATGTAGATCGTGGAGCATAGGTGCAAGGTTGGCATGGCAGCCTCTGGACCCCTCACTTTCCACTTTCTCTTACCCATTGTCTCCATAGGACTCAGTGTTTTGTTTCCAAAATCTTTCAACTTTACCTGTATGATATGCTATTCTTACCCATTCGTTGTACATAAATATATTTTCTGCTGATTGAAAAAATTCAGAAAGGAAAGAGGGAGATAATCTTTTTATAATTGATTCCAGGTTCCCCTATGATATTGAAGTTATTGAAATTCACTTTTGTAAAACAGACTTAATATATCTGTTTTAAAAAAAGAGATGGGGTGTCACTCTGTGGCCTAGGCTGGAGTACAGTGACAGGATCACAGCTTAGTGCAGCCTAGAACTCCTGGGGCGCAAATAATCCTCCCACGTTGGTCTCCTGAGTAGCTGGGACTACAGGTGCTTGCCACCACACCCGACTAATTTTTAACTATTTTTTGCAGAGACAAGATCTCGTTATGTTGCCCAGGCTGGTCTCACACTCCTGACCTCAAGTGACCCTCCTGCCTTGGCCTCCCAAAGTGCTAGGATTACAGGCATGAGCCACTGTACCCGGCCTGTATCTTTAATTTTAACTCTCTTCCTCTTCTTAGTGGCTGGTCCTTTTCCTGACATATACTGTCTAGAGACTATATGCATAAAATAGCTCAAGGAAATATTATTTAGAAAGAAATAGTTTTCAAAGAATCACTTTTTATTTTCTGTAGGTGATTGATTGACGTGCCTAGAAGACCTGCAGAGGCCTACGCCTGTGATGTATACTGTACAGTAGGCTTGGCATCAGCCTAGTGGGAATCTCTGGTTTTGAATTTCTAAAGTGACTTGCAAAGGTCCAAGACATATAGTGAAATGTTGAGTTGCAAATTAGGGTCATGTGCTGGATGGGGCTTGTTCTGGGGAACAGGATCTGGGCTCATGCGTGAACCAGCAGCCAGCTAACCACAGCAGTCGACCCCTGAACGAGTTTTGTAGTGCACTCCTCGTTTTAAGCACTTTGCTCCTTTCAAAATACATTTTTCTTTCTTTGTGAAAATCATCTAGAAAAGAAAAAGCCCACTTTTGAGTGAGAGATACAGATTTCTTTATCTGTAAACTTGGGGACTCTTTAAAATCTTGCTATGTAGCCCTTTCCTTGTCAGTGTCAATGTGCGCAATTTAAAGTACCTGCACTCTCAATTATTTGTCTATTGTCTTGATCTTCCTGGGAAGCAGAGGAGTAGTTTTCAGCTCTGGGTGCTGCTTGCTGGGAATCATATTGTATTTTGTAGATTTGGCACTGGGCCCATACATCTGTAGAGTGAAAAGCTCCCTAGGTGATTCTGATGTACAGCCATGGTCAAAAAGCATTGAAATAGACAAGTACATGAAGATCAAAGAGTTCAGGGAAAATACTCAACGACTTTCACGTCAGTCCCCAAGAACAGGTACAGGGGCTGTTTTTGCTTAGAGCCAGGGAGCAGTTGCAGAAGCCCAGCAAAATTGGCAGTCCTATTGGCAATAAGTTAAGCTCTCAAGGATTTCGTTCTACATAGGTTCATTCTCCCAAATGACTGAATAGATACTCCCACCTTGTCCTGAAACAGTTGTGAATGAGAGTCTAACTGTTCTTTGCTACTGAATACCAAAAATACTGGTACTTTAGCCAAACCCTTTCTCTGTTGCTTAGAAGCTGCTGAATCAGTGTAGTGCATTTCTCCTATTTTATCCACATCCCCCAACCACATAATTAATGTGATCAAAATAAACTGACCCCCACCACATCCCTGGACATTTACAGCAACATTAGCATGTCAAAGGCTGGGAAAGTCCTGTAGTGAACAAGACAAAAAACCTTTTAAAAACTTTGTTCCCCCTAAGCTTATTTGCGTAGGAAGATCCTTTTGGCTCCTACACCTACAACTGAACAGTTTTTCCTTAACACCAGTTTGGGAAAAACTGCCCAAGTCACTTTTCGATTCAACAGTTTTCTTAGAGTTAACTTCTGACAGCTGAACCTCTCTTTAAAATCCCCTTTGAAGTTGGGTCTGAGTTAACAAATGGAAGGCTTGGCAAAGCAGTTTACTAATTCATAACTCTATCCCTCAGCTTTCTTTGTGTTGCTAAATACTATCATCTTTGACCCGAAAGGAAGAATACTGCTAACAAGTAAATATTTGAAAGGCCCCATGAAGTATAATGGGCATGAGTTTGTGCCTGGGGAGACCGTCTGCTGGATGAAAGAAATGACTCACTTTTCATCTCCTAATGAAAGTGAGTTTGTTGTTTTACAGTAGGTTGAAAGGAAGTATTTTGAGTGCTAAGGGCTAGATTTCCTTTTATTTTTAAATTTAGCCATTGGCCTCACTGATTCGAGGGTTGCGTGTTAAGTCGTCATTCCTAAGTGTATCAGCACTCTCTCTGTATGAGTGAATTAGCATGATTGTGAATGAATGAACTCTGTGCTACCAAAGCCCAGTGTTTGGAACAGTCAGAGGAAACGGAAACGTGACTCACTGATGTACTTGAAGACTATCAAGGGGGAATCACGAACTTCAGAGCCAGACCTGAAGCATGGGAGAGTGGGCAGAGCCTGGACTGGGGCAAGGACAACGGGATTCTAGTCCCAGCAGTGCTCCTGACCGCCTCCGTGACAGTGCCGGAATCTCTCAGAACCCGTCTATCTCCTATGAATAATAGGAGTTGTGAATTATTTGTCACTCAGATCATTTCCAGCTTCAAGATTCAATAAATCTTTGAATTCTACTGATTCTCTGGTTTGTGTGGAAGTGGGTGTGTATGTTTTAATGGCTTTCAGATGGGATTCATCAAGGCTCCATTAAATAAACTTTATTTTTAAAATTTGAAGTGAACTGCAGTCACAGAGTTTGGCTAGGAAAGTCCATAACAGAAAATGAGGAAGCAAGTAAACTTTGATTTATAAGGCTGTGGGCAACTGACTTCCTGTGGCTGTGGCGTTTGATATGTAAAATGATATGTGTGTGATGCTTTTGGAGAAAGGTTAATTATTGTCTACAGGCAAAAGTTTTGCTCCATCACAATTGCCTTTAAAAAGCTGAAGTAGCTCCTAGCTACCCTGTTTCATATGTCTTATGATGTTTAGAAAATATGTAGACCAGCCTACTAAAATACATCTGCAGACCTTTTTACTTAGGGGCAATTACCTGCATACCTATCAGTTTTCACTTTTTAGTTCTGGTTATGTGGGTGTTTTTGTTGTTGTTTTGTTTTTTTGTGGGACAGTCTCGCTCTGTTGCCTAGGCTGGAGTGCAGTGGAGCAATCTTGGCTCACGGCAGACTCCACCTCCTGGGTTCCAGTGATTCTCATGCCTCAGCCTCCCAAGTAGCTGGGACTACAGGTGCACGCCACCAGGCCCAGCTAATTTTTGTATTTTTAGTAGAGACAGGGTTTCGCCATGCTGGCCAGGCTCGTCTCAAACTCCTGGCCCCCAGTGATCTGCCCGCCTCAGCCTCCCAAAGTGCTGGTATTATAGGTGTGAGCTACTATGCCTGGCCTGTGTAGTTTTTACACAGTCATTTTTGTATATGAAGAATCTTGTGTTCTGTTTTCATTCAGTTGTTTTCTTTCATGCGGGCTGAATTGACAGGTACCTTGAAATGTGGGTGTGGGACCTATTAGAAATTATCTGTGCAATCTTGAAAAGTGATAATGTGGATATTTACTATTGTGTTTTGGGGAGCAGGAAGCAGTGTAGTTTTCTTGAGGGTGATAATTAAATTTTCTTTAGTTTGATTATGGCTGTGAGAATGCATTTATTGTCATGGAATAATTGAGCAAAAAACCCAAAAAACATTTTCAAATGGGAACTTTCAAAGTTACAGTAGTCTCCCTTCATCCATGAGGGATAGGTTCCAAAGCCCTCAGTGGATGCCTGAGACCATGGAGGCTGCGGAACCCTGTACACATTACGTGTTTCCAATCTGATAACCGAGTGGTCTGTTCAGTAACTCGGGAGAGTGTGTCCGCAGCGTGGCTCTGCTGCACAAAAGGATGATTCACGTGCAGGGCTAGACAGAGCAGGACGGTGGGAGATTTCATCACGCAATTTAGAACCGTGCTCAATTGAAAACTGATGAATTAGCTGGGCAGGGTGGCTCATGTCTGTAATCCCAGCATGCTGGGAGGCCAAGGCAAGCACATCACTCAAGCCCAGGAATTTAAGACCAGCCTGGGCGACACAGGGAGATATCTCTACCAAAAACAAAAACAAAACAAAACAAAAACCCCCCAAAATTAGCCAGGCATGGGGGCGTGTACTTGTGGTCCCAGCCACTCAAGAGACTGAGGTGGGAGGATTGCTTGAGCTCTGGAAGTGGAGGCTGCAGTGAGCTTTGATCAACACACCACTGTACTCCAGCCTGGGCAACATTGTGAGACTCCATCTCAAATAAATAATAAAAGGAAAAAGGAGAAAACTTAAGAATTATTGATTTCTGGAATTTTTCATTTAATGTTTTAGACCACAGTTGACCTCAGGTGCCTGAATTCAACTGCAGAAAGCAAAACTGCTGATAAAGGGGAGGGACTACTTTAAATAATATTTGATAGCTTTCATAATTTTATCCCTTTTTTGTGCAACTTAAGCCACAGTATAATATTTGCTACCAGTGTTTCCCCCCTTGATAACTGCTATCAATAGTCCCTTACCTATTCCTTTTGCTGATTAATATGCTGCTGCAAATTCTCAAGTTCAAGAAGATAGGTCTGAGTGCCTCCTGAGTGCTCCGTGCTTGCCCCATACAGTCACTAGGTGGCGGTATTGCTGTTCTTTTTCTTGCGAGGAGGCGATTCCCAGAGGATTGCCCGAGATCCAATGGTCAATACACAGGCCTGCTGAAATCGGGATTAGAAGCCAGCCTTGCCTGATTCAAATATTTGTGCTATTTGCCTCTCTCTGTTGCTCCAGCATATTTTTGAGGGGGGCAAAGGAAAAGACTAAAGCCTTGCTTCTTAACATACGGTATAATTTTACGGACCATCCACAGTTAATTTTTTTCTTAAGGAATGATTATCACTGATGGACAGGAGAGGTGTCAGTGGTCTGACATCAGTAACCCACGGTGCAAAGGAGGGAAATCCCATATGACCAGGCAGCCTGGTACTATGCCAGTTCTCCCAGTGGAGAGGGTAAACAGCGGCTTTAAGGGTCAGGGATGATGCTGAAGAGGATGGAGAACTGAGGAGTCCACACAGACAGGTTGGATTCTGTTGTGGGGGATGAAATGGAAGGCAGAGGAGCTTGCGTTTGATGAGGTAGAGGCCCCAGCACAGCAGTTTGCCAAGATCAGGGCTGGAGTTGGTGGTTGATTGGGCAGGATGTGCAGGCCAGAAGGAAGAATCAGAGGGAAGAGGGGCAGGGGCTTTCCTTGGGGAGTGGGGGGAAAGGGAGAAAGGAGGGGCTTGACTGCAGTTTTGTGCAAAGGAGTTGTCTTTGAGTTTGGGAGTGAAGGTGGGAGTGGGCTTCAGGGAAAACCTAAAGGTTTGGAGCAACCAGACCGACATGAAAGGTATGAGTAGGCCAGGCGCAGTGGCTCACGCCTGGAATTCCAGCACTTTCGGAGGCCAAAGCCAATGGATCACCTGAGGTCAGGAGTTTGAGACCAGCCTGGCCAACATGGTGAAACCCTGTCTCTACTAAAATGCAAAAATTAGCTGGGCATGGTGATGGGCGCCTGTAGTCCCAGCTACTTGGGAGGCTGAGGCAGGAGAATCGCTTGAACCCAGGAGGCAGAGGTTGCAGTGAGCCGAGATTGCACTCCAGCCTGGGCAACAGAGTGAGACTCTGTCTCAAAAAAAAAAAAAAAAAGAGAGTAGAAATATTGTAGAAAAACACTAGAGGCTGGCAATCAGGCTCAGAGCCAGCCCGGTCAGCACATTCAGTGTCTTTATTTCTGAGGTGGCTGGGGACCCACAGGAGCAGTGTGGGTGCCAAGGTGCAAGGGCCGAGGAAGAGGGAGTGCTGGGGATGCGGAGGCTGGGACTATGCCGACTCGGAGGAGCAGCCGGCTGAGGAGAGGCGATTTGCTGTCTGATGTAGAGGATCAGAGGTTATCAGCAAAGGGAAAGGAGTGTATTATCTAGAAAAAGAGGTTGAAGATGCAAAGGAGGAAGCCAGTTCATTCCTGCTGTGAGAAGGAGGTAGAATGAACAGGACAGGGAAGGCATAGATGAGGGTTTGGGGTAAAAGGAGGCTGGGGAGGGTGCAGGTACAGAGATCGTCACAGGTGACTCTACTGAACCCTCTGTGTGCTGAGCAGTGAGGGGCGAGCGAGTCTCTGCCAAGCCTCTACATTGCTGCCTACCCCGAGCACGTGGTGGAAGGTGACTCCTCACCTGTGGGCAGGTTATGGCAGTGCCGTAGTGCACAAGCCAGCCAGGCCTCCGCTTGGCTGATGAAGACCCCAGGTGATTCTCTGGCCCTTTCCTTACATACTCTGGTTGTCTAGGGTGGGCCCCGGGTCTGTATTTTAGTAAGCACCCCGCATCATTTGGGGGAACAGGTCATTTGATATGACCCCTGGGATGCTGGCACGCCCTCTGTGCTTTCTCCTTCACACCTCACCCATACTCTCCTGTGAATGCACAGGACACACTTCTGAGTGTTAATCTCCAGGTTGTTGAAGCTAATGGATACTTGACTGCTTTCATGAGCCACCCTCAGGTTTTAGTTGGATGCAGGATCCTTTGCGGGTTCCTACTGCAATTTTGGCGGGCGGGTGTTAGGATACAAATACTCCTTCCCTGATGGTCTGCCCAGCAGTTCTCTTCCCCTGCCTGTGGCTTTCTCAAGGATGGGTTGTTTTGTTCTGCCACCTGCTGGTCAACTATGGGCACTGCACGTGGTGTTGGGAGGATGGCTCCATATGGAAGGCGGGATTTCAAACATGATTTTCAGTGGGGTGTGTGGATGAGGTAAAAAGTCTTATTTTGGATGGGTGGGGATACTAACCACTATACTAACAAGAAGCCGTTAAAAGTCTTATTTCTAATAGAGCCATCTGCTCTAAGTCAAACCGTTTACCCTTAATGTTACCATATAACAAAGTTAATTTCTTCTTCTCTAGAGCTTTCTTTTCACCCAAACTTAAAATTTAATAACAACAACACATTTTAAGAGATCAGGTTGCTGTGTTAATCTCAGAAGGAATGTTTTCTAATATGCCAAGTGTCTGTTCTATGGACAGATGATTCCGGTGCTTCAGGTCAGTGGTGAAGACAGATAGGTTCAAGCTCCATTTTGTTGGAGGGGTATGACCTTGGAAAATGGCTTTACTTAGGCTCAGTTTGTTTTCAGTGTAGTTGCAGTGTCATTATTTTATTTTTTATTTATTATTATTTTTGAGACGAAGTCTTGCTCTGTCATCCAGACTGGAGAGCAATGGCGTGATCTCAGCTCACTGCAACCTCTGCCTCCTGGGTGCAAGCAGCTCTCTTGCCTCAGCCTTCCCAATAGCTGGATTACAGGCGCACACCACCACACCCAGCTAATTTTTGTATTTTTAGTAGAGACAGAGTTTCACCATGTTGCCCAGGCTAGTCTTGAACTCCTGACCTCAAGTGATCTACCCACCTGGGCTTCCCAAAGTGCTGAGATTATAGGCGTGAGCCACCAGACCCAGCCAGTTATTATTATTATTATTTTAAACTGTGCCTGGTTCTGAGTCCCAACTTTGCTGATGACCTAACCCTGAGAATTAATTTCTAAGGATTTTAAGGAGTACCTGCGAGGTGCTGGGCCACACAGCGGTAGACTGCTGAGATGTGATTCCTGCCGCCAGGGGGCAAGCATCACCGCCAGCACATGAGCTTTCTGGTTCCATTTCCTCATCTGTACCATGAAAGTGTATGATGGGGCCGGGCGCGGTGGCTCAAGCCTGTAATCCCAGCACTTTGGGAGGCCGAGACGGGCGGATCACGGGGTCAGGAGATCGAGACCATCCTGGCTAACGGTGAAACCCCGTCTCTACTAAAAATACAAAAAACTAGCCGGGCGAGGTGGCGGGCGCCTGTAGTCCCAGCTACTCCGGAGGCTGAGGCAGGAGAATGGCGTAAACCTGGGAGGCGGAGCTTGCAATGAGCTGAGATCCGGCCACTGCACTCCAGCCTGGGCAATAGAGCGAGACTCTGTCTCAAAAAAAAAAAAAAAAAAAAAAAGGAAGTGTATGATGGGATTATCTCTAAGCTCTTCTTGGGCCCCAAGCTTCTGTAAGTTAAACAAACAGTATAAAGTGTTCAACTTGACTTTCCTAGTGACCATGGGAGGCGGTGTCTGTTGTTGTGTCCTTCTTGATGGTGCCAGGTTGTGTCCTTTTAGACTCAGAGACCCGTTGACCTTGGCATGTTCCATGGGAAGCTTCCAAGGCAGTGAATTTCAGGCTTTGCATTTGATGTGTGTTTAAACATTTTAAAATATTAGAATCAAAACAATGGCAGGCTCCTTCATTTTCTTTGTCTTTTAAATGTTATCGTTTGAAACATAGAATTAGCATTTCACTTGGCAGCTCTATCTATAAACAGAATGTGAAGTTTCTTAAAGATCAGTAGTTCTTAAACGTAGGATAAGAGGCTTACCTTACACAGAACACGAAGCTTCTTATTTTTGTTCTTCTTTTTTTTTTTTTTTCTAGACAGAGTTTTGCTCTTGATGCCCTCCCGAGTATCTGGGATTACAGGCATCTGCCACCACACCTGGCTTATTTTTTGTATTTTTAGTAGAGACGGGGTTTCACTGTTGGAGGGGTACGCCTGTAATCCCAACACTTTGGGAGGCCGAAGTGGGTGGATCACCTGAGATCAGGAGTTTGAGACCAGCCTGGCCAACATGGCAAAACCCCATCTCTACTAAAAATACAAAAATTAGCCAGGCGTGGTGGCGGGTGCCTGTAATCTCAGCTATTCGAGAGGCTGAGACAGGAGAATCACTTGAACCCAGGAGGTGGAGGTTGCGGTGAGTGGAGATTGTGCCGCTGCACTCCAGCATGGACGACAGAGTGAGACTCCATCCCCACCTAAGAAAAACACATGTGCCAAACAAGAAACCTCAAACCCACTCTACCCCCATAACCTGTTGAATAAGAAGCTTTTTGAAAGATGGCTCTGATGTTCAGCCGTGGTTGAGAATGAAAGCACTGACACAGTTTCAGTTGGGCCTGACCCATCCTGGGTCGTTTGTTTTTGAGCAGCACGAGGCCGTCAAACACAGGGGACTCACAGTGTCCCAAGCCCTGTGCTTGGCTCTGGATCCTAAACCCGCAAATGCTTACTGATTATCCCCTCCTTCACATTCCCCCCACTACCTTTATTAGGCTGGTGGCAGAACATTTGATGAGACTATTGATTTCTCTAGGTAGACTTTATTATGAAGCTTACCCTAGTTAAGTAAATTAGATTTTAATCTTTCCTCAGACCTCATTGTAATCTCATTATGTAAAGGGGGTCTCTTCTGGAAGTGGCTGAGCATTATATTGACATATTAATTCTTAAGTGACTTTGTTACTTCTTAAGTGATGTCACTTATTATACCTCAAGCATAGGCTATACCCTGCTATAATTCCCTATGTGCTGAATAACTGGTGTTGGACTCTGTTATAAATTAAAGATTTTGGGCTGGGCGTGGTGGCTCATGCCTGTAATCCCAGCACTTTGGGAGGCCAAGGTGGGCAGATCACTTGAGATCAGGAGTTCGAGACCAGACTGGTCAACACGGTGAAACCCTGTCATTACTAAAAATATAACAATTAGCTGGATGTTGTGGCAGGTGCCTGTAATTCTAGCTATTTGGGAGGATGAGGCAGGAGAATCTCTTGAACCTGGATAGTGGAGGTTGCAGTGAGCCAAGATTGCACCACTGCACTCCAGCCTGGGCAAGACCAAGACTCCATCTAAAAAAAAAAAAGATTTTGACACTATTAACTCTTTTTTCTTACTTATTTGTTTTTGTTTTTAGAGTTGGGGTCTTGCTCTGTTGCCCAGGCTAGAGTGCAGTGGCACAATCACAGCTCCACTGCAACCTTGAACTCCTGGGCTCAAGTGATCCTCCTGTCTCTGGCTCCCTTGTAGCTGGAACTGTGGGCATTCACCACCACACCCAGCTAATTTTTAAGTTTTGTTTTTTTTGTTTTTTTGTTTTTTTTTGTAGAAACTGGGACTTGCGGTGTTTCCCAGGCACGTCTTGAGCTTCTGGCCTCAAGCAGTCCTCCCACCTCACCTCCCAAAGTGCTGGGATTACAGTTGTGAGCTAACTTTCCTTGCCTTTTCTCCCTGTTTTGAAATGTAGCTCACTTTTAACCAAGCATTTTCTTATCAGCTGTAATCAGTGATGTGTATTTTATAGAGCGATTCAGTGCGGTATTTTTCCTCTGTGTTCATTTTTTTCCCCCTAGAAAAATTATCAGTGAAACAAACTTTAGGATGGAACATGAGAGAGAGAGAAGTTTGACCAAATTTGGAGTTTTCAATTTTTTAAATTTTTCAGTCATTTAAAATAACTGACATTCCTTATGAGATAAGGTAGCTATGCTTGTGCTCTTTTTGTAGTAATTTCTTTTAAGTTGTCGGAATTCCACACTTTTCTTTGAACCATTCATTGCCTCACATCCTGTGAAGAAAAATATGCCTCACAACTAGGTGAAATGACACAAGCTGGTCACTTTTAGAATTGTATTATTACAGGTGAGACTTGGGTGCTCACTTCTTTTCCTCGTAATTCTGGCATGAGTGAAATATCTCCCTGATGGGAAATATTTCCTGATGGAATCTGACTCTCAATCCCAGCTCACCTCCCGCTCCCTGTACACACCAGGTGTAACTAATCATCTGTGCTGGTCCACCAGCCACATCTATTTCAAGGACTGTTCCTGCTGTTGCTGAAAATAACCTCTTAGTTACTGAGTGCTAATAATGGGCCTTTCTCACTTAGTTTTCATAACAACTCTAAGAAATAGAGGCCCGGGTGTCTGTAGCATGTCGGGGTTCAAGCAGAGAAATGAGAGCCAAGGGTAAGTACAACTATTAAGGCCCTGGGGTCCTTACCCACACAGGTGCATTTTGTGGCAGCTCTGTTGTAGTTCTTCCTGTGTTTCAGGGAAATGCCTGCGTGACTGGGCTGGGAGGAGGACGATTAGGAAGGAGAATCTTTGGAACAAATGTCTCCATTTGTGCTTGCCAGTTTCCATCAGTCCACTCCAGTCTGCCATCAGTGGAAAGGGCACGGTGTTTACTTTGTAGAGGTACTTCGTCCTTCTTTGACGTTCTTCATGATGGCATATCTTCAAGTAGCCTATTATGGTAATAGAAGTTGTCTTGGTTTAACATACCCGGTTTTGATCCTGGGGAACAAGTGTTTCAACCTCAAATTTCTGAGTGTCTTAAGTGTTCTTTAGGCCTTTTGTTCTCTGCATTTCTCCTTATCAGATGAGTTCATTACTTTAGGACTGTAACAAAAGTAATCGCACAGGGACCACTGAAGTAGTCATTGTCAAATTGGATTCCCCTTCACTAAATAGCTCTTCTACTCACGGATTTTGATGACTGTTGGGAGAGTTGCAGTGCACGTGGCTGTAAAACTTTGTTGAGCTGAAGAGAAAAATATACAAAGATAAAGTCATCTTAAATTTTTTAAGTTTTAAAAGAGTGAAATTTTAATAGACAGTATGTGAGAGAAACACAAACGTCTGTGCCCTTAATCAGATTTGCGGATTGAATATAGAGACATAGAGATCAATTTTTAGATATATCCAGCTGTGAAGTGTTCATTTAATTACATAAACAAGGTTGTAGGAAAAGGATCAGGTGAATTAGTTTAGTTGCAGAGTGAGTGGAAAGTTTTTAATATTATTTTATTTGTTTATTTACTTGAGATAAAATCTTGCTGTGTTGCCCAGGCTGGAGTGCAGTGGTGCATTCATAACTCACTGCGGCCTCAAATTCCTAGGCTCACGTGATCTTCCTGCCTCAGCTTCCTGAGTAGCTGGGACTATAAGCGAGCACCACCACAACCAACGCATTTTATTTTTTGTAGAGACGAGGTGGGAGTTGGGGTGTGGGGAGTGTCTCACTTTGTTGTCCAGGCTGCTCTCCAACTCCTGGCCTCAGGTAATCCTCCCACCTTGGCCTCCCTAAATGCTGGAATTACAGGTGTGAGCCACTGCACCTGCCATGTTTTTGTAAATAAAGTTTTATTGAAACCCAGCTACCCTCCTTTGTTTATGTGTTGTCTGGCTGCTTTTTTGTTACAATGGCAGATTGAGTAGTTGCAGTAGGGACTATAGAGTTAGCAAAGCCTTAAAATATATGCTGTCTGGCTCTGTATCTAATCAACCTTTTTATGTGGGGGAATATCAAAGGAGATCCAGTAAAGAAACTTGAGTTCATCTGTCAGGAGAGAGTTGAACATGACGATAAACAGCATATGATGGACCAGTGCAGTTTAACAAACATCAATTTAGTGCTTACTGTATGCTGGGTCCTGGGCACACGGTGACAAAAGCCTCAGTTCTTTCTCTTGGGTGGTTTACAGTCTGGAATGGCAAATGCATAATTTCAGATGCCACAGGTGAAGCACAGCATCTCTCTGTGTGGGCTGTTATGGGGACACATAGCAGGGGTACCTCACATAGCCCAATCCCTGAGGTCAGGAGTGGTGTTTTTGGAGACTTTAACCCTTGGTAACTTGCCCAAGTAGGTGCCTGTGGTAGATGACATTCAGAAATATTCACCCCTTGCCCCCACTTCCTTGGGCAAGTGGAGTTAATTCCTTGCCCCGTGATGCTGGGCTTGGGCACATGACCTGCTTTGGCCAGTGGAATGTGAGTAGCCCTCTTGCCTAGGAAGCTTCTGCAGCTGAGCTGGTGCTCTCTGGTGCCATTGCCATGGAAAAGACAAGCTTGGACTGGCCTACTAGTCCTAGGAGGGGGAGGGACACCTGGAGGTCACCGCCAAGGTGACCAGCCATCCTGGTGTATCCAGGACTGCCCGCATTTTAAAACTGCAGTTCCATGTCCCAGGAAATTTCTCATTTTCGGGCACACAGGGACAGCCACTTTGGAGCATAGCCACTCTCAGCCGAGTTCAACTGAGGTTCACTACCCTCCAGATGACCCACTAGCTCTGAGAAATTGTAAGTGATGACTGCTTTAAGCCACTGGGTTTTGCAGGAGTTTGGGGGGCAGCAATAGTTAAGTGATACAGGACCCAAAAAACATTTGCTTATTTAAATTGAGACAGCTCCCGGCAGAAGTTTTGAAGGGTGAGTAAAAAGTAAAGCTGGTGGAAAAGATGAGGAATGTTCCAGAGATGGAGGAGATAAAGAGTCAAGGGCCTGGAGGCGTGGAGCATGGTATGCCTGGTGGTGGGGAGGACAGATTGAAGGTGCACAGCCAAAAGCAGGTCGCCCAGTTCCCAGGGCATGGCAGTAGCCCAGGGGAGACACCCGCAGGCAGTGGCCCTCAGCACAGAGGGAAGGCTGTTGACTTGGGGTTGGGTGGATGCTCAGCTCAGGACCTTAGGTGAGATACTTCATCACATTCTTCCTCAGTACCTTCACCTATCAAATACATCTACACCACCGAGATGGCAGCAGTGATCTGTCTAGAACAGTGTGACTGAAAGCCAATGGGTCATTATGACTGTTTGCTTACTGATTTCAAAATTTTTTGAAGTTTTTTTGGTCCCATCTTTTTTTCTTTTCTTTTTAAAATATTTTATATTCTCATTCATGTTCATCCAGTTATTCCCCAGGGCAAAAGGGATTTTTTTGGTCTTGAAATGGAGTGTCCTGATATTAACTGAAGATTATTTATTGTATTCCATTTACATATTCTCAGTGATTTAAAAACTACTCTTTAAATTAAGGCCACTTTGGGCCAGGCACAGTGGCTCCTGCCTATAATCCCAGCACTTTGGGAGACTGAGGTGGGCAAATCACTTGAGATCAGGAGTTCGAGACCAGCCTGGCCAACATGGTGAAACTCTTGTCTCAACTAAAAATACAAAAATTAGCCAGGCATGGTGGTGGGCACCTGTAATCCTAGCTACTTGGGAGGTGGAGGCTCGAGAATCGCTTGAACCTGTAAGGCAGAGGCTGCAGTAAGCCAAGATCACGCCGCTGCACTCCAGCCTGAGCAACAGAGCAAGACTCTGACTCAAAGGAAAAAAAAAAAGTAGAACCTCAAAACTTCTCATTTTTTCCCCCTTGTCAGAGCATTCTGATGTGACAGAGCAGACTATAAGATTCAGAAAGTAAGAGCCAGAGGCCACACCAGCCCAGTGTCACTGCCTCACAACACTTGGTATAAATGCTTGCAGATCCTGCTTTGATTTTTTTTGTTGTTGTCAAAAATTCCTTTTTTTTTTGAGACGGAGTCTCACTCTGTCACCCAGGCTGGAGTACAGTGGCGTGATCTCAGCTCACTGCAACCTCAGTCTCCTGTGTTCAAGCAATTCTCCTGCCTCAGCCTCCCAAGTAGCTGGGATTAGAGGCAGACACCACCATGCCCAGCTAATTTGTGTATTTTTAGTAGAGACGGGGTTTCACCATGTTGGCCAGGCTGGTCTCGAACTTATGACCTCAGGTGATCCTCCCACCTCTGCCTCCCAAAATGCTGGGATTACAGGTGTGAGCAACCACGCCCAGGCCTGTGAAAAATCTCTCTAAATTGCCAGTTGTTGGCAACTTAAACTGCCTCTACTCATTCCCTGTTAGATCTAGTCTTCCAAACTTTTGCTTTTATAAACAAACAAAAGAGGACTGAAAAGGAATTAGAAAACTAGAAAAGTATAAGAGTGCAAAAGATCTCCAAATTCTTACAAAATGAACAGAAATGCTTAAAGATAGAGCAGGTTGCAAAACTCCCATTGGTACTCCACTGCATCAGTTTCCTATACAGCTGCTCTAAAAAACCACCGCAAACTTGGTGGCTTAAAACAATGGAAATTTATTCCCTCATAGCTCTGGAGGCCAGAAGTCTGAAATCAAAGTGTTGGCAGGGCTGCACTCCCTCCAGAGTTTCTAGGGAAGATCCTGTTCTTTGCTGTGTCCAGCTCTAGTGGCTGAATCACTTCGATCTCAGCCTCTGTGGTCACATTGCCTTTTCCTCTTCTGGCTGAAATCTCCCCCTGCTTCTCTCTTTGAAAGGACACATGTGATTGCATTTATAGCCCACCCAGCTAATCCACGATAGTATCCGCATCTCCAGATCCTTAACTGAATCATACCTATGTATCTCTTTTTCCCATGTCAGGTAACATTTATAGATTTCTCTCCCTCCACCCATGCTAATAATTAAAGAATTGGTAATTATGGGGTGATTAATTTCCTACCAAGTCATTATGTTTGCCAAATGATTGTGTTGGCCAAATTCAGTGGTGTACTGGAGCCAGCACATACTGACTGTGGGAGCCAGTTCTTAAATTTCAAGATTTTAGCAGGCTGATTGTTAAATTGTTGGTGACTTGAAAGTGGCCATGGTGGGAGCCTTTATATCATGGAAATTGGGAAATATGTATTAAAAGTCATGACTTCCCACGTCCCTCATCCCCGCCCCAGAGAGCCAGTTTACTAACACACTACTGGTTGACTAAATCTCCCAACCACTAGAAAACTCAGCTAGAGAGCACATCTCATCCCGAAGAAATTACTGAAGCCCAGAGGCTTGACTCGGGCCTACTACTTGTTTCTTGCATTTGTTTTTTTGCAGTATATTGAAAGTAACTGTGCATATCTGTCTTCTACAACACATTTAATACTCCTCTAGGGCAGGGCCCTATCTTTTTTTGCTTTAGAATCAGCCTCCTTGGCCCATCTCCTAGCATAGAGATCAATAAATATTTGAACTGATCCCTGTAACTGGGAAACATTTGCTATTTCTGGAGGTGACACCCATACTGATGCATAGCTGCAATAATCCTAAATATATGTTTTTGCATTTCTGTCTCTTTCCTTGTTTGGAAACATACTCGATGTTTTTGCTGACTGGGTGCTCCTGATTAATTTTAGTTACTTTATATTCAATTCTGTTAATAAATCATTAAAAGTAAGATTTATCTGCTTCACTGGAAATCACTGCTTGTATCAAGCAATGTGTCACATGTATTTAGTATGTAGGCGTAGCACAGTAAAAGTAGGCTGAATTGATAAAATGTCTGTTAGAAGTCGGATATATTCAGTGTAAGCACTGTAGCGCCATTGCGAGTATAGTTTTAAAGATAGAGTTAAATAGAATAAATGCTTTAGAAGGTCACGTAAGGTCGATTGGAAAATTCTTTGTAATTTCTTAAACATCTACTAGGAAAAACTGACGTAAAAACATTTTTCCACTGGCATGGAGCAATTCAATTCACCTAGTAGAACCCAGCAGGTCCCAGCCTGTGTGTGGATTATCACGTAGAATGTGGGCTGCTTTTTGATTTTGGCTCACTGTTGATTGCACTGGGCTGGCCTGGAACATTGGATTCGGAAGTTTTGATGGATGGAAGCAGCGAAGATGTCCTAATAAATGAAGGAAAGCATACGCCTATCAGTTAATAACCTTCTTTCTTCCCAAAGTGAAACAGTATGGCCATATGGATGGGGTTTTATTATTAACCCTTTAATTCAGATTGTATACTTTTTGCCAGTTTATACATTTTACTTTTGCTTTTTGTGATTTAGTGATAAAGGAGTGGTTGCTGTAAAGGCCTACTTATCTCCTTACGCTGAAACTTGTTAAGATCAAAATAAAGAGGTAACATGGAAATGACAGATGGTTCCATTTTTCACCCTGTCAACCAACATTGGCTAAATGTTCGCTGTGTGTAAGGTCTTATAAGGCAGGGGTCCCCAAACCCCGGGCTGTGGCCTATTAGGAACCGGGCCGCTCAGCAGGAGGTGAGCTGTGGGCAAGTGAGCATGACTGCCTGAGCTTCACCTCCTGTCAGACGGGCAGTGGCATTAGATTCTCACAGGAGTGCGAACCCTGTTGTGAGCCATGCATGCCAGGGATCTAGGTTGCACACTGCTTATGAGAATCTCATGCTGCTGATGAGCTGAGGTGGAACAGTTTCATTCTGAAACCACCCCCTACCCTGCTGTCCATGGAAAAATGGTCTTTCACGACACTGGTCCCTGGTGCCAAAAAGGTTGGGGACCACTGCTATAAGGGACAGGAAGATGACAGATGAGCTCCCTGGCCTCAGAGGGCATTATAGTCTAGCACTGTGCTAACTTAAACCTGGTCTGTGCACTAGCATCACTTGGGCACTTCTGGGAGTTCAGAATTTCAGTCCCTTCCCCAGACCTGAATCACACTCTGCATTTCAATAAGCTCTCCTGTGATTTTAGATGCTTAATACAATTTGCAAAAAAAAAAAAAAAAAAACTGGTTGAGTAGATAGAAAAAAATAATAACCACAGTGATCACAGGAGAGGCTATAGGAAAGGTATCAAGAACAAAGGAAGTTATTATTTTTAAAAAAATTATTTATTTGGAATTTTATTTTGATCTCAGAGTAAGTTTGCCCTTGGTCTTCTTGTATCAGAAGAATCTCAAAGTTGATGCCGTTTTAGGGTTTCTTGTAATCTGAACCCCTTAGACTGGGGACATTTTCTTGGTGAAAGTTGGTGCAGATGTCGCATTCTTGGTTGTGTACTGCTTACCAAGCCTCTGACGTCCATGTTCTCTGTCAGTGGCGGCTTCCGTACTGGCGACATCCTTTATCCCCTCGCACCTCTGGGGACTGAGAACAATAATCTGCCATATTGCTCCTGTATCAAGTGATCCCATCGGGACAGTGCGGCTAAGGCTTAGGATGTCAGATCTGTTCGCCCTTTGCAGGCATGAAGACTTTGAAAGGTGGGAGTTGGGCTGGTGGTGATACATATGCATAAATGTTTGTGTTGAGTCTTTCCCTTTGAGGGGAACAGCACTATTAATTCCATTGAAGGCACTGTGGCTTTTAAAGCCAGGGTTTAATGAGAAGTCAGTGCTTTTCCTTCTTTTAAGTATTAAAGCAGTGGTAGTTGTGGGCAACCTGAAAACGGGACCAGCTCTGAATAGGTGATTAGCTGTGTTTTGCCTTCCATGACTTCTTTCTGGAGTACAATCACTGGTTCCATTCCTTGGTGGGTGGAAAGGTGGATAAAGGAAGAAGGATTTAATGTACTATGGGGAGTGTGTTTGCTGTGGTCCTGGGGGTAATACGGTTTGGTGGTTTTGTTTTTCTAGTTATAAATATCTGGCTCAAAGTATTTACTTTTGATATTGAGATAAGCTTTCATTATTCGTGTGTACAAATTACCTCATAGAAAGATTTCCATTTAAGTCTACTGTTAAATTATTCACAGGAGATGATAGTTGGAAAACCTACTGTACCCTGTCCTAAGCTAAAGGCCCCTGTGGGTTGTCCGGGTGACTCATGCGGTAATCTGATGAGAGGCACACTTCACTGCTCCCAGCCCAGGCAGGGCCACTCAGAATGTGACACCATAGAGAGCAGTCCTCCTCTCTGCTCTATGTGATTCTCTTTGCACCTTTGTCTCTGTTCACATGCCTTCTGTTTATGCGCCTCACTCCCAGTCAAACCAGCCAACCCCAGCTGCTCTCGCAATCCAGCCGTGTTTTCCCATTGATTTCTAACTTCAGGGTGCGGCCTCTCTTGTTCTCTTCTCTAGGTTTGACAGGGCAGGCAAGCTACACATGGAAGTGAAAAGTCACAGTGCTCATTTGTGGCCTGTGAGGCCAAAAAACTGATGGCACTTGAAATTAGTTCCTATTTTTGGCTGGCAGTTTACACAGATGGCGAGTAGAGCAATTACATGCCTGGTTGCATTGAAAGGTTTGTCTAATCCTATATCTTGTCCTCTTTAACACTTTTTATTAAGTCTCCAACTTTCATTTATGATAAACTCCTTTTTAAGGATGCAGTATATGTTGAAACATAAAATATTGCGTCTTATGGCAAGAACCTTCCAAACATATCAGTCTGTTCCTTTGACTCTTGGTAGAAGCACAAATAAATCTTTCCAAATTAATGGGCATTTGACTTAGGAATTCCCAAAGGAGATGATTCTAGAACTTCCTCTGGTAATTTATTCTGATGCCTCCAGTTTTTATAGTTAACTTTTCCTTAATGTATTACTTACATCATTTCTGAAATATATAGAGTAATATAGAGTAATTTCTTGTCCCTTTGTCAGCAGTGACGGGTAAGTGACCCTCAAATGCAGAGAACTTAATATAAAAGATTCTATTGATCATAAACGTGGTGTAAAGATCCACCTGGGGGTCATTATGCAGGGTCTGCTCCTCCAGCCATTTCAACCCTGGGGCTTCCATCCTGCTGGTGAAGGAGATGGGTGCTGGCCAAAGGCAGCTGCGACAAAGCCCTTCCACAGAGGCTCTGCCTTTTATTCCGTGAGCCCTCATTAACTCCCACTAAACATGTAATTTAAACAATCCTGTTTATTTGATTCCTAAGGCCTGAAGCTCAGCAGTGGCAAAGTGGTAGGAAGGGAGCAGTTATTGGCACATGTGATGACAGCAGAAGTTCGAATTTGACAGCCTGACAGTGAGAGGGGAGGGGGCAGCGCAGCGCGGTAAGGAAGGCGGATAAAATCTGTTCAGCACGTCTGTCCCACATGGGGACAAGGCAGTCTAATGTAGATTTTCTTGCGGAAAAATAGCTACATTAAGATGTTTTCATTACTTCGAAGATTATAGCTGAAGTTACTTAAAAAAAAATTACTGTAAAAGTAGGGATTTGTGGGTGGGGAGCGGTGGGTCATGCCTGTAATCCCAGCACTTTGGGAGGCTGAGGTGGGCAGATCACCTGACATCAGGAGTTTGAGACCAGCCTGACCAACATGGCAAAATCCCGTCTATACTAAAAATACAAAAATTATCCAGGCGTGGAGGCGCGTGCCTGTAGTTCCACCTACTTGGGAGGCTGAGGAAAGAAAATTGCTTGAACCCAGGAGGCAAAGGTTGCAGTGAGCCAAGATCATGTGCTCCAGCCTGAGGGACAGAGTGAGATTCTGCATCAAAATAAATAAAGAAATAAATGTAGGGATTTTCCATGGCAGGGTTATTGTGAAGATTAGCAATAATATACAGGAAGCATATGGCACAAAGTAGCCTTGGACCTACTGCCGGGAGGGGTGATTGGTATGGCTCTTGGGTTGATAATCCACATAACTAAAATGTAGGGCTCATCGTGGTTGCTAAACAAATATAGCTTGAGTCAATATAGTAGCTTCTTAAGAAGCCCACTTAGGATGTTCTCAGCTAATTAGAGTATATATCTAATATGCAGAGTTAAAATCTAAATATTACCTACAAAGCTGATTTAAACCATTATATTCTCTTGACCAACAGGAACTCTGATCCAGTTGTAAAAGTAGTTAATTTATTTGACTTTCTTAGATAAATGAAGATTTAATAATCAAGGCCCAATATAACAGAAATATGCACTAGCCAGTAGACAGAGAACTGGTTATTATGCAAACGTATCCCTAGGCCTTATGATTTGTGGGTGCACGGTTTCTGGAAATCTGGCATAAGTGGGCACTTACTTTGAGGGAGAGTCATAAGTCTAGTCCCCGAATGGACTAGTTATTGTTTTTGGCTGCTTGGCAGGAAATGTTCCTTTAGCTTCTCCTATTAAACCTTTCCTTGATGTATACAGGGATGGGGGCACTAGAGGAAAACACGCCAGTTACTAATGACACCAATTGACCTTTGCTGCTGTATGTATGCACACTCCACGGAGGAAGAGTTGAGGAAAGCGCTCAGCAGCCCTTCTGGTAAATACAGAACAGCACTTGGGCCGGGCACGGTGGCTCACATCTGTAATCCCAGCACTTTGGGAGGCTGAGGCGGGTGGATCACCTGAGGTTAGGAGTTCGAGACCAGCCTGACCAACATGGAGAAACCCCATGTCTAGTAAAAATACAAAATTAGCTAGGTGTGGTGGCACATGCCTGTAATCCCAGCTACTCAGGAGGCTGAGGCAGGAGAATCACTTGTACCTGGGAGGCGGAGGTTGTGGTGAGCCGAGAGCGTGCCATTGTATTCCAGCCTGGGCAACAAGAGGGAAACTCCATCTCAAAAAAACAAAAAAAACAAAAAAAAAAACAAAAAAAACAGCACAAGGTTTAAGCATATATATAATTTTTTATTTTTCTTATTTATTTATTTTTTGAGACAGGGTCTCATTCTGTTGCCCAGGCTAGAGTGCAGTGATGCAACCACAGCTCACTGAAGCCTCAATTTCCTGGGCTCAAGTGATCCTCCTCCCTCAGCCTCCTGAGTAGCTGGGACCACAGGCAAGTACTAACATGCATGACTAATTTTTTTTTCTTTTTTGGGGGTATTATTTGTAGACACAGGGTTTTGCCATGTTTCCCAGGCTGGGCTTGAACTCCTGAGCTCAAACGATTCATCTACCTTGGTCTCCCAAAGTGCTGGGTTTATAGACGTAAACCACCATGTCCAGCCAGATATTTTTAAATTAAAAATGCAGCCGTAGAGAGTAGGGAGAAGAGAATTGTGTTTATTGCTTGGGTTCCATGGATCCTTTGAGTGTGCACAGATGTGTGGCAGGGGGTCTCGTGAACCAATGAAATGGTAAACAGCATTTGGGACATTAATGGATTTTTCTGGTGAGATGGTCGTTTTTTACTTTTCCTTTTATATTTTGAGACTCTCAAAAAGTGCTTTCTACTCAGAAAGAAGAGAGTGGATGTTTGATGTTAGCCACTGGTGTTATGCACAAATATTTTACCTTTGCCTTTACAGTGGTAGTCAAAGTGGAGATATTATTCCAATTAATAATTGAAATAGACCCAGAGCACTTGGTGATATAGCAAGCATCCCTGGTAAGTGTGTGAATCTCTGATCCCAGTGGTGTCAGATGCAGCCTGGTCTTCATTACTGACTCCTCTATGTGACATTGGGTATGAACATACTTTCTCTGGGCCTGAGCTTTCCTATCTGAAAATCAAGGAGTTTAAACTATGTGATCTCAAGGACTCTTTTATCATTTAAACTGAGGCTGCTTTGTAGCTTCTCCCTTAGTAGTACCTGTTCTCTGTCATTATTTACATGGTATAATATGAACTGCCCATCCTAGGAAAACTTTGTAGAACTTCTGACTATCTTCTACAAGTGTGGCTGTCCCAGTAAGCTTGTAGAGCCTTTTTCTTAAAATCTCAGTGAATTTGAGTAGATGTATGATGCAAAATCCTTGTTTTAAAATTTTTAATCAAAGTTTATTTTCTATTGCAGTTTGTTAGGTTTAATGTATTTGATCGATGCTGAGTAAAGCAAAGTGCTGCGAGACCTAGTTCTCTACTTGTTGCTTATTTGCTTTACTCCAAATAACACTTGGGGGAAGGAGATGCCGACCCAAGTTTCTATGATGGAAAGTTGCAGGGACTTCGAACACCCCTATGACTATGCAATTGCAGTAAGTTAGCCTTGGGTGAAATGCTACACCCAAATGCATTGCGACTTATGGCTCTAGGTAGTTTGCAGAGGACGCTCAGGGCTAGAGCCTGCAGCTAAGTGCCACTAGTATAGCTCTCTGATGACTCTTTGTGATAGGATGATCATTCAAGATTGGAGAGGAATAACCCCCAGGGGCTCCCAGTGATAGGGCAGAGGAGAATCCTCAGTCCCACACTCTGGCTGCTGGTGACAGGCAGGAGTGACAATAACAGGTACAATAATGGCTGCGTTTCACCTTTGTTGGAAGCTGGGGTCCATTATATTCTCTTTGGAAGTATGTTTCCTTAAATGATGGACATTCCTAAATACATCTAGGAATGTTGGATGTATCTATATTTATATACTGTATTAAGCCCCTTCTCAAAATTGTAGTTTCAGAAGTATGGTTTGATAATTAATAATCAAGTTCTTTTTCTTTATGCCCAGAAGTCTGTATGCTGCACAGACTTGCATACCCCTAACTGCGCTAAAGTTCAGAAGTTTGAGCTGCCACTGAAGTATTGACTGTGGAGAGGCGGAGTTTTCTGTCTCCAATGAGGTGCCTTTGGTGTCAGGAAAGCCTATCATCTTTCGCAGGAGTGCTTGCTCTGTAATCCAAGCAATAGCCACGCAGCCGGTTTTATTGTTTGCGGAGTCCTGCGGCTCTTAACGAGCGCTTCACAGACGGGAAGGAGAGCAAGTGGGCGGTTTATGATTCTGCCCTGTGCTGGGGCGAGTGAGCTGAGCTCTTTGATTTCTCCCAAGTGACCGTGTGGGTGAACTGTAAACTGGGTGCCTGGCTTGACCCTGAATCTTTTTCTCTAGGGCGAGGAGTTCCTTCTTTCTGCAACCGACAGCTGGCTTTCTGCCCTGGTGGGGAAAGATGCCCAGGAGTGGAGTAGGATTACAGTTTGGGATGCTAGGGACACACCAAAGAGTCGGAGTGCCCTGGCTTTGTGTTTTGCAAAGTCCTGACAAGTGCTCCTGAAATGAACACCCTGTTTCATTTTTTAAATTATACTTTTATTTATTTATTATTTTTTGGCCGTGGATATCGCTGATCTAGAAACGGAGTCCACAGTGTGGCTAGGGTAAAACATTTTTCTTTTCTTTCTTAATCCCTCCTTTTCCCTTTCTTTTTAATTGGGTGACACAGAAGCCGTCTTTTTGGATAATGCCGTGCCTGACTATCAGCGTTGTCTAAGAGGGAAACAGCAGGCGTGTGGAGAGGACCTGGGCCAATGCAAAAAACCCAGCGTTTTGTTTGCTGGTCTGTTCTTTGTCTCTAGTTGATTTTGAAAAGAAGATGAAAAAGGAAGGCTCTTCAGGTTCCTTCAGACTCAAGCCGAATGCAGGTTCTCTCTCACGTGCTGTGAGTTGGATAAATTTCTCCTCCTTGTCCAGGCAGACAAAGAGGCTGTTTCGCAGTGATGGAGAGCTCTCGGTTTGTGGGCAGCAGGTGGAAGTGGATGACGAAAACTGGATATACAGAGCCCAGCCCAGAAAAGGTGACTCGATTTTTTAAAAATTTAAACATTTGAAAAAGTTTGTTATGTAGAATTCTTTGTTTCTGTCACTCCCCCTTCATGATTTTTGCCCCCATTAGGAGTTTCTTTTGAAATGTTTGTTTTTGTATTGGAATTCAGCGATTCTGCTTGAGCTTGTATCCTGTATCATTCAAAGAAGGATAAAGTAGCTGTTATTTGTTCTTGGCAGCCTCCCTCCCTCCATCAGAGCCACATGCTCATGTGACTTATGAAAAGTTCAATGATAAACCACCACCCCAAAGAGAATCTCCTGCCCTGATAGCAATCTGGGGCTAGAACGTGGAGCTCTTGTAAAACTGCACTGAGAAAACTTCAGGAATTGTACATAGTCTTCTTGCATCCTTCTTCTAAGATTGATGAATTACATGAATGCTTGAATTAAGCTGGTGTTGGGCTATGACATCAAGGAAAATGAACACGCGAGGGGCTTAACCCTGATAAGTTGGTCCCAAGGAGTTTTTGGATTTTTTTTTCTCCTTTCCTTCTTTTAACCAGAGTTTTAGTTTTCTATCAAGTTTCTTTTCAGATTGGCGTTGACTCTGTTCTCAGGATTAACATGTTTTGCCTCCAAGATGAAAAAAAAAAAAAAATACCAGTCCTGCTGGGAGAGAGGGAAACAGGTCAATATTTCTTAACATACCCCTATTTTATATTTAGATTTTCTGAGTTCTTCCTCTTGGTGTGTGTAGAGACTGAATTGTTAAGCTCTAAAATGGTTTCTGCATTCAGTGCAGTGGGTAAAGCCCAGTAGGGGAGTGCTATTTAAGTATCACAAAGGAACCAAGTCCAGACATTCCGCGTGATTGTGTTTTCCCTGTTTATCGCATTCTTCCCCGTGCCAAGAGAAACCTTGCTGGAGTCTTTCAGGGACCTGTGCCTCCCCCTGCTTTGGAAAGCAGAACTACTGAAACGTGAGAGAATCAACTAAGTTCAATATGTGCTTATGAGTATAGTAATTATATTGCACAGGCTGAGTGTTAATGCAGCCCTTCTTCAGGGTGAATGTGTGTAAACTATTTGTTCTTGTCTATTAAACTATGGCACAAGAGGGACTAGCTAATAATATTTGAAAGTATCAGCTGTTTATTATATCAACAAGGTGATCAACAATGACCCACTGATTCTGAGCTTAAAAATGTGGGTTTTCAGTTCAAATGCTGTGTGATTGCCAGGCTTAGAAAAGGCATTTGTGCGTTCTGGCTGGAGTTGTATAGCTTAGTAAGTCCGTGAACTTTACTTTTCTAAATCAGGAATAAGCTGTGGTTTTGGTAAATGATTGGGTTGTAATGTTTGAAACAAAAATGTTTGAAGGGTGGATTCAGTAGTGCTGTGGTCGCGAGAGGGTATAGTTTTGATTCCTTTGGGCTTTGCCGAAGGTCGCTTTTTAGGACTTGTTTGACTTGAAGTCAACCACTGTCAAGTCTCTGTTAATGATTGTATACATGTGAGCACGAGGCTGTAGGATTTCTACTGTAGATGCTTCATCTGAATTAGCATTAAAGGAACAGAAACTGAATTTGCATGTATTAGTTTTAGTTGGGAAATAAAGCAAATACTGTACACGTGACTTGTGGAAAATAAAGAAGTCATTGTAAAGGACAGGGGTGACTTGTGAAGGGAGGACTTGCTTACGTAGCAATACAAAAGATTGTGCCCTTTATCCTTTAATGGAATAGGGGATACAGTAGCTTCATGAAGATAAATGGAAGCATAATACATGGTGTAAGTTTGTGTGTTTTTTAAAAAATAATTGGGCATGAATAATATGATTTTTGACATATGGTGTCAGAGAGAATCCTTAAAAAGCTGCTTATACATCAAAATTCATGGCATTATATTCTGTTTTCACATTTGACTTACAAAAGAAAATTGGCTTCCAACTTTGACATCTTGTCTCAGGGGCATGTTATAACAGTTGATCTTTTCTCCACACAATTCCTTTCTTTGGAGAAATACAGAAGTGACATTTGTTTATGTGAGCAGATCAAAAGAGGAAAAGTCTTCAAGAAAAATTATGCAGAGATGAAGTTTTTTCTCAGAAGCATCAAATAGGCTGACATTCTAGCGAGGATTATCAGGCAATACTAAGAATGCCCAGTGGCCACGTTAGGATTTGGTTGCAAATAAATATGCACTGGGAGACACACTGGTCTGATGGGAATGTGTAGCATCTTTTACATCTCTCTGCCCAGATCACACACAGCCTAATCCACCTTCCTTTCAGTTTACTCCACAACCCCCCTAACTTACATTAACATTTTTTGATTTATACAGATTGCCAAAAACCTGCTCTCCCTCCTCCCGGCTCTCTCTCTCTCTCTCACACACACACACCCACCCACCCACAACCATTATGCAGTGACAGCTCGAGGTAGGGCAACTGTAGCATAACAAGCCAGCCTCGCATCAGTGGTCCCCCTGCGGGATCTGTGGTTGGTGGAGGTCCGGTTCTGCAGCTCCTCCCCTCCAGCGGCTGCTGCCAGGCCGCACTGCTTGCCTGTTCCCTGCCCACTGTCTCCAGGTATGCTTTGCACCATTAGCCTGCTGAGCTCCTACCATCAGTGTGTTGTATGAGACACATTCAATTTCTGAAACAGAAGCTCTTTTAATAGGGAATTTCTATGCTGGATTGTTATCAGGAACATGAAAATAAAGTTTTGAAGTGGTTACCCTTATGGATATCTTTCGGTACAACAAACCAATAGCTTTATGATTTAATGTCAAGAAACTAAGGATAAAATTATAGTGCTTGAGATTCTTCTTTCTTTTGAGAATCTTTTTTAAGATTAGAAGCTACTAGTATGCATTTTCTAATTAGACTACTGTTCCTGAGCTTAAAAAGTAATTACAAGATACATATTGATAGGTCCAAAGCAGCCACCAGTAAGCATCTGTATGTTTTCTTTTGTATGTGTGTTTGACAGCACACTACAAGTTTCAAAATTCTCTTGAATCCCCGTTTATACTCGGAGAGGTAAGAATGAATTGGGTAACAGCAATGATCAATTCTTATATTATTAGTATGATATGACCCACTGCAGTAGTAGATGAGGTTTTAACTTAATTAGCCATACAAATTAAGGGCGTGAATCAGTATCTTCTTTATAGTAAAAAAGTGGAATGCAGTGGTAGATGAGACAATATGTAACTTTTCATGTGAAGTTGTGAGAGCATTTTTTGGTGGAATCATTACTGAACACTATGTGCAGGGTACAAAGAAAGATAGCACTTAGGCCCTGAAGTCATGGAGTTCATGCTTAAATGGAGAAGCAGATAAGACATCTAAAGTGGGGGTTTAAAGAGAGAATGTAGGATAATTGTGAAAAAGTGCAACACGATGACCTAGATGAGAAGGTCTGGATAAGAGAAGGTACAGATAAAGGAAGTTTATCCGGAACATTTTCATGTTTTCATGGTCTTCTGACTGTTAGCATTTAACTGAACAAGATTTAATGAGTACCTGCTGCTTTTCTAGCACTGTGGAAGGTCCTTGAGGAAAACTAATGACTAGTAGTATTTATTCTGTGCTTCCCCTTTCTTGCTCACTCAAATAAAACTGAAAGAGGTGGAGTCATAATGGGGTGTTTGTCCTCTCATTGAGCAGAGCTTGTTTTGTTGTATCCTCAGCTCTCCATTTAGCTGGGCAGAAGCGTGATTGATGATCCTGGTATTGACAGGTCAGCAGATAGAGAGGGCAATTGACATGCAAAGCCTTGCTTCAAACAATGTTTTATCCTTTCCTTCTGGACTTTATCATACAGACTAGCAATGTTACCAGCTTGGAATCATTTGAATGTCAGTGCCCTCCCTTCTCAGCCACTACAAAAATGGCCAGAGAATGGCCATACTAGGTATCAAGGGTAATGAATAATCCATATACTAGATAACCAATTTTTGAGTGCGGGAGTTGGATCTATTAAAATAATTTCATCCCAATTATTCTCCTAATAAAATAGTTGCAGAAAGCAGGATCCTTGTGCATAATTAGATTACTAATGTCCAGATATTACAGTGGAGAAAAATGACATGAAAGACCAAAAGCAGCTAGGTCAAAAGTCAAGATCTTGTTTCCATGTAAATAGCTGTGGTTTATTTCTGATAATAAATTCCTTAAAATGGTGGGATTTAGGAATAGCTTCCTGGGCCAGGTGTGGTGGCTCATGCCTGTTATCCCAACACTTTGGGAGGCCGAAGTGGGCATATCACTTGAGCTCAGGAGTTCAAGACCAGCCTGGGGAACACGACGAAACCTTGTCTCTACAAAAAATAGAAAAAGTAGTCAAGCGTGGTGGTGTGCGCCTGTAGTCCCAGCTACTCAGGAGGCTGAGGTGGGAGGATCGCTTGAGCCCGGGAGGTCGAGTCTGCAAGATCACACCACAGCACTCCAACCTGGGTAACAGAGCAAGACTAGGTCTCAAAACCAAACAAACATAAAGACTGGGTCTCAAACAAAAAAAAAAAAAAAAAAACCTCCATAAAAAATAGCTTCTTTATGGCATTAAGAAAACCTAAGAAATATTGAAAAATATTGTTAAGTAGCATCACAAATTTAAGAGTGAAACAGGATCAGTAAGTTTTATTTATTCCGAGGGTTACTACATATATCGGAAAAATAGCCAAAGGAAGTTTTACCGTGGTGTGTTAACAAAAGAGATCAGTGAATGTCATGGTATTCTTCTTACTTCCTACTGAAGTTGACATTCTGTGAAAGAGACACACAGTGAGTGCCACTTAATATTTTATCTGGTTTGTTGAGACTGCCCTTTATTGACCTTTGATTATTATTATTTTTTTTCTGAAGTTGGGACTCTGTTGTCTCACTGCCTTGTTTTGTTGTAAAATGTCTTTATTTGCAAATTAAATTGTTGAAGTTCGATTTAAATGATATTTTGTCTAGTATCCTTCCTTTTTTAGTTTAAAAACTTTGTGCATTTGTTTTGAGAAGAGATTTAAATTATGAAAAATATCTTTTTTGAAAATTATGAAAAGTATCTTAAGAGTGATAAAAGAAGCAACTTATTGTCAGGGCTTGGGTGTGGAACTGAGTAACCTGTGTTCTTTTCCATTAAAATGTCTTTGTTAAGTTACAGAAACCTTTGAAATTGATCTTTACAAACAATTTACTTTTATTTATTTTTTTTGAGACGAAGTCTTGCTCTGTTGCCCAGACTGGAGTGTGATGGCATGATCTCGGCTCACTGCAGCCTCTGCCTCTGGGGTTCTAGTGATTCTCCTGCCTCAGCCTCCTGGGTAGCTGGGATTACAGGCACCTGCCACCACGCCCGGCTAATTTTTGAATTTTTAGTGGAGACGGGGTTTCACGATGTTGGCCAGGCTGGTGTTAAACTCCTGACCTCAGGTGATCTACCCACCTCAGCTTCTCAAAGTGTTGGGATTATAGGCGTGAGCCACCATGCCTGGCCAACAGTTTGCTTTTTATAATTTTAAAAGATCTTGCATATTATTTAGGGTTAATTTTTATGTCTCATGCAATTGTTATAAAATATATTTCCATGTCATTTCAGGGTATTTTGGTTTAATTATAACATGTTTTGTCAAATTAGAGGGGTTTGTTTGTTTCCTTTTTTTTTTTTTTTTTTTTTTTAGAGACAGGGTCTTGCTTTGTTGCCCAGGCTGCAGTGCAGTGGCACAATCATAGCTCCCTGTAACCTTGAATTCCCAGGCTCAAGGGATCCTCCCCGCTCAGCCTCCTGAGTAGCTAGGACTATCAGCACAGTGTACCATGCTTTTTGAATTTTTTATTTTATTTTATTTTTGTAGAGGTGGGGTCTCTCTCTTTTGCTCAGGCTGATCTTGAACATCTGGCCTCAAGTGATCCTCCTGCCTTGGCCTTCCAAAATGCTGGGATTATAAACCTGAGCCACCATGGCTGGCCTGGAGTTTTTTTCAAAACTACAGTCTTTTCTATCAAATACTTCAGTTTAATCTCCTAAAGGTCTGCTGTGTTTGAACCTGAATGTCTGTCCTCATAGAGTTTAGGCCCTTATTGGCTCTTACATGGATTTCTAAATGATCTTCTGTTCTCTCTTGCTTTCTCCACTCTTGTTCCCCTTTGATCCATCCATGAGTCTACACTGTTTCCAGAGTGATCTTTCTAAGATACAAAAACCAGCTGGTACCAGTGGCTCAAGCCTATAATCCCAGCACTTGGGGAGGCGCAGCATTTGAACTCAGGAGTTCATGACCAGCCTGGCCAACATGGTGAAACCCCATCTCTACTAAAAATACAAAATTTAGTTGGGTGTAGTGCATAGCTGTAATCCCAGCTACTTGGGAGGCTGAGGCAGGAGAATCGCTTGAACCTGGGAGGCGGAGGTTGCAGTGAGCTGAGATCGCACCACTTGACTCCAGCCTGGGTGATATAGCAGGCCTCTGTCTCAGAAAAACAAATAACAGAAAAACCCACAAAAACAACTGGATCACCTTTCTGTAGCTCCCCATTGCGTACAGAATGAAGCCCACATCACTTTACATGGTGTGAAACCTTACGAGATCTGCCTCCGTCCTCTCCCCTCCAGAACTAGCATACAGACCCATTGCTTTTTCATAACTCCAGAAACTAGCACCTCACGTTCCCTCTTATTCCCTGTGCCAGGGTGCTCCAGTCGCCTCCCCTGCCTGTTAACTTCCTACTTATCCTTCTAGACTCGCTTTAAAACTCTGTGAAGTCTTCTCTAACATCCTCAAGTAGAGCTGATGGCTCTTGTCTATGCTATTTCTCTGCCTTCTTCATTCCTCTCTAATTGTGTTTTTCATGCACTGGATTATGCTTACTTGTTTACTTGTCTGTGTCTTGAACTAGCCGTGACCTGTTTTAGGCCAGAGACTCAATCTTATTATTATTATTTTTTAATCACCAAGGCTAAGTGCTCAATAAATGGTTGCTGAATGGATAAACTTAAGACGTCTGGGACTCGGTTAAATGGTGCTGTGCGCATAGGCTAATGTGCTAAGCAAATACTTTCTGAATTTGGCTTAGTCCGGCTAATTTTTGTATTTTTTAGTAGAGACGGGTTTCACCATGTTGGCCAGGTTGGTCTCGAACTCCGGGACTCAAGTGATCCACCTGTCTCGGCTTCCCAAAGTGCTTGGATTACAGGCTTGGCTTGAGCCACCATGCCCAGCCTGTTTTTGTATTTTGGGAAGATCGCTCTAGAAACAGTGTAGACTCAAGGATGGATCAAAGGGGAACAAGAGTGGAGACAGCAAGAGAGGACAGAAGACCATTCAGAAGTCCAAGTTATGTGTAGCACTGTATGCTTATTACCAGTGCTCTCAACTCTGGACTTTTTTGAGTGTAATAAAAGAGAGGGTTCTGTTTGTGGAACATAATTTCAATGGCATACTTTTGGTGTTTTCTGTTGCTTCATTCAAACTATGTACGTATCAAGCACTTTGTATAAAAAAAAAAATTTGATCAGGGCTGTTTTGACCAATTAGTAAAGTTGGCTTTAGTGAACAGAGAGGAGATATGGAATTAACGATGCCAAGCCTGATAAGGAGAGGCTCCATCGTGCTATTGCAATCTTTTCTTAACTGGTTTCCCTGCTTTCACCTTTGTACACACCGCTTCCCTCCCCACCAATTGGGCTGATCTTAACCTAGCAGCCTCAGTGATCCTGTTAAACCTCAAACATGAAACGTGTAATTTCACTACTTGAAACCCCTCAGGTGCTTTCCTTCTCCAGGGAATTAAATAACTAAACTTTGACAATGCTCTCTAAAGCCCTATACATTCTGCTTCCCTTACGCCATTGCCTCCTTGTGCTTCCTCCTCACTCTCTCCTCCACAGTCACACCAGCCACACTGTGAAATGGGGTAATACCTATTCATCATACATATCAGTAGCAGGTACACTTTATTTATTGAATAAATGAATGTTTGTTTAATAGATAGGCTGTAAGCCTACAAATGTGATCCGTTGTATTTAATGATACTGGCCATTGGATTGATAATCTCTTCACTATCAATAGTCAGTTGAGTCAAAAAATGTCTTTATCCTAGTGTAGACTATACTATTATGTAGAATTTCCAGTTGTAGAAGTGTCTTTGGAGTACTTGTATAACCTAAGCAACTCAAGTGGAACCTATCACTTCCTTTACGTAATCCTTCAAGGAATTTGTATCTCAGTGTTGACATCAAATCCTGAAATGATTAAAATACTATATTGCAAGTCATGTCTGAATCAGTCAACCTACCCATAAGGTTAATAATGGCTAATATTTAGTGAATGTTTACCGTGGCAAGACACTATTATTAAAACTTTACATGAGTTCATTCATTTAATAAACCTAGTCTGGATATCATAAGTAACCAATAAAAACAATAGTTGATTTGGTAAGGAAGGGTCAGATCATTAGAGAGAACTGAAAACTGGGCAGAGAAACAGATGTGGGGAGGCAGGGAACGGAGTATAATTCTTCAGACGGAGAAATGACATTGAAAGCACGTAGGGCGTTTTGGTGTCAAGGACTTAATCACTTTTGGTTTAAGGGCAAATACTCTGCTTTGAAAATATTTGGTGCTTCATACTTCTCCTAGATTTGAAGCCCTTTGAAGTCTAGCCTGTCTTTTTGAAGTGCCTTGCATTTTGCAGATAGTAAGTAAATATCTGTTGTGAATACTTGGTTGAAGCTGTGTTGGAGGGAACCCACTCTGGTTATGGCGTGCAGAAGGGATTGGAGCATTAGAAGTTAGAACTCGGTCATCTAGGGGCTGAGAAAAGACAAAGTTCTGATTGAAGGGATTATATAGGCACATAAGGGAAAGCAGTAATGAAACCACAGATTTTCATGTTAGGCTCCCTTTTTGTGTGTGTGTGAGACAGAGTATTACTCTGTCCCCCAGGCTGGAGTGCTCTGGTGCAATCTCGGCTCACTGCAACCTCTACCTCCAGGGTTCAAATGATTTTCGTGCCTCAGTCTCCCCAGTAGCTGGGATTACAGGCATGTGCCACCACACTTGGCTAATTTTTGTTGTTGTTGTATTTTTAATAGAGACAGCGTTTCACCATGTTGGCGAGGCTGGTCTTGAACTCCTGACCTCAGGTGATCCACCCACCTCAGCCTCCCAAAGTGCTGGGATTACAGGCATGAGCCTTCACACCTGGCCATGTTAGGGTATCTTTATTAAGAGAAGTCACAGATTTTCATAATTACTTGTTCCGTTAGCAACAGCATCTGTGATTTTTTCCAATGTATAGTTATACTTTTTCTAGCTTTGTGAACTATGGGTAGTCTTTACCTTATATTTCTAATCTCCCTAATTAAAGATTATATTTATGGCAATCACTGTCTTAATAAATGTGATTGGAAAATTTATGTATAATCAACATACACACTCTTCATATACACAAATGTGTGAGGTGTAAGGCTGGGGATGCCTGAAGCTGGTTGCAGTGATGTAGCTGTGGTCTGCCCCTCTTTAGCCTGTACCATACCTCTTCTGTGTTCCGTTGAATTCAGCATCTCTGAGCATTGTCTATCAGTTCATCACTGACGTTTGATGACTGACTAGCAGATATTATAGACATTAAACCAACAATTATTTATTTAGCTTTTGCTAAAATTCGTTACTGTGCCGGCTGCATCTCGCTTTGGATATTTAGGCCGTAAGAGAAATGGTGAATGCTTGCATAGGCAAGCAGTTGTCTGAGACCATCCTTCCCCGCTGTGGTTGTAGGGGGAGGACGTGTTGGCCAAGTCTCCCAGCCAGTGCTTCCCTTGCCAATACCATCATTTTCTGGACTCATTTCTAGTGTTTGGGTGCATGCTTGGGCGTGCGCCTCATGTGGCGGGCACATCGTGGGTTCTTGTGTTTGGAGAGCGCCTAGTACTGCATACACTTGATGTAAAGCAACCTTCTGAGTAACTCATACTGAGGAGTCAACGTGAAAATGGCTTGAATTGTGAAGTTACTGGGAGCATCCTGGCCCACAAGGGGTTTCCTAGAGTGGGTGCTCATTAGGGTTGGTGGCATGAAGAGGGACTCTACTTTCCCATTTTCATGCCCTCTTATTTTTGAGAAAGACTGTATTGGGAGTGGTAGTGAATGGAAGAAGGTGGCAGTAACCTGGAGGGAAGAGGAGGGGATAAGCTCTGAGGAAAGAAGAGATCATGACTCCCATACTGATCCAGTTCCACCCCGCCACTTAGCTAAGACTTTTTGAATTCCCATCCCCTAAGTAATCGTGGTTTGTGGGAGGTTGGTCAAATTTCTGAATATGCTGCTTGCATCACTAATTGTACACTTGTAGTATTGTAGGTTTGTTTTTATGTTTTAAGACATAGCTTAATAAGTTTTTGTACATCATTGAAAAAGGTATAGAACAAGAATAAAGGCTAATCTATTCACTGGTGAAAATAATTTTCGTGGTAGAAGTAAATTGTCAGGTTTGGGCTTAATATGTGTTTGGCTTTCTTGAAGGAAAACTCACAAGTATTAATAAAAGCCACAAGCAGTTGAGATTTCCTTAAACAGTATCACTTGAGTTTTGTCCTTTCTATAAACTTGACGAGAGAACATGAGAATAAGTATATAAGTATATTGTCGATAAGTTCCCTTGCCTCTATTCCCTAAGCTTCTCTTTCACTTTGTAACTAGAAAAGCCTCAGCTAAAGCAGAAACTGGGTATCTGGTGTTTCTGGATTGCCTTCTGAGATAAACCAGCATTCCCTCCTGAACAAGGGTGGGTATTGCTTTAGTCTTGATTGGTTGGGGATTCTTTTACAAAGCAGACACAAGACAGTTTGTGAATTTACCTTGTGGGTGGTTGTGGCTGGTGCTTAGTTTGGTTGCTGTGATCATCTTGCCTGGTAGTTATTTATTTACTTAAGTTTTTCACCAGTAGAAAGTACATAGAATGCTTTGACTTCCTGGAAAAAGAACTTTGATTTCTACAGTGAAAGTCATTTCAGTGCTGAGTTCTTCAACACACTCTATTCCCATTATAAAAGGATGTTTTAAATATTTTTTCCTTGCTAGCTTCCCAAGTGCAACTCTTTGTCCTTAAGTGTGCGTGCCTGAGTGTTGTGCTGTCATAAGTATCTTAGCTCTGTTCCATTTACAAGTCACTTTTGAGCCACCGTGTCTCATTTGTGTGCTATTGATGCTTTATGAAGCTGGCGAGGTTGGGGTTTCTCTCCTTCAACATTCCTTTGGATCGGCAGACCTTGGTTACATCGCCACTCTGGAGAATGTGTTGGTTTATTCAGTTGATCTGTGTTCTTATGTCACTGTAACCAGGGGAAGGTTATGCCACTGACTTTAGAAATCTCGAAGGTTATGTTCCAACTCCAACTAATAATAAAGGTTTGAACAAAAATCCAACTAGTAAATTCTCTAGTTTCTGAGAAAGTTGAGCTAGTTTTCTCTAGAATACATGCTTGTTGCAAATGGGGGAAATAATGTCCTACAGTAACTATGGTGTGAATGTTTTGGGGTTTTCAGGGCCTGAAAAGTTTGTAGTTTATTTTTTAAGTCAGAGAGTTTAAAAAGTTTTGTTTGTGTCCAAAGTAATAAATACACTTTACATTGGTTCCCAGGCCACACATGGCATATATGCACGGCATGCATACATGGAAGAGCTTTGTGGAATGATTTACCTTTACTGCGTGTCTACATATGATACTCTATTTTCTGTTTATTCTATTCTATGTTATCAAACAGAACATGTCAGTCCTGACTTACTACTTGATTTTGTGACCCTCAAAAATTGTGCTTTCGGTAGACTTCATTTCTTTCAGTAGGGTGTTATTATGCATGTGTATCACATAGCTTTTTTCCTCAATATTTAGAAGTTACAAGCTATGATGGAATTTCTGTAGATAGTCCACTGTTGTCTTGGTGTTGGAGAAAGGCCTGGCATACCAGTAGTACTTTGAGAAACAGTGTGGAGTAGTGATGCCTCTCAGAAAACCATCGGGTCCAAAACCCAGCTCATGACTCTGAGCCACCTACGCATTCATCCACCATAAGAAGTCCTTTTCTGGGTTCCCCTCTGCGCCCCTAGTCCAGGATCCTTTTGGTGTATAAGCCTTGAAAGTTGGCAGCAGGAACGAGTGATTTCCAACGGGAGCCTTGCTGCCTGCTGCAGGGCAGTGTGGAAGAGCCTGCTAATGCACTCAGGCTGATTCTCTGCACCTGCTCACTGGCCCTAGGGAAAGCCCATGAATAGCAATGTCTGGCCAGTTTCTGCCCTGATCCTGTAGATTTCCCTGTCATTATGCTTACCAGCCTACTGTCCGTCCCCCATAGGGGAAAATTAG
This sequence comes from Macaca mulatta, assembly GCF_049350105.2. Taxonomy (NCBI): domain Eukaryota; kingdom Metazoa; phylum Chordata; class Mammalia; order Primates; family Cercopithecidae; genus Macaca; species Macaca mulatta. Next base: position 43,656,604 of record NC_133409.1, on the reverse strand, counting down.
TTGCGAAGTTTAGTTAAAAACTTTTACTTCGAATTATTGGACTCTAGCCTGTATGTAGCAGAGATCGTATGTCTGAACTGGAAAACAAAAGCAATGCTTTGGTGGGGTTTTTTTTTTTTTTTTTCTTTTTTCTTTTTTCTTTTTAAGAGATAGAGCCTCCCTCTGTCATCCAGGCTGGAGTGCAGTGGTACAATCATAGGTCATTGTAACCTCGAACTCTTGGGCTTAAGGAATTCTCCTGCCTCAGCCTTCCAAGTAGCTGGGACTATCAGGGGCTTGCCACCATGCCTGGCTAATTTATTTTATTTTGTTTTTTGCAGAGAAGGGGTCTTGCTGTGTTGCCCAGGCTGGTCTTCACTCTTAGCCTCAAGTGATTCTCCCACCTTGGCCTCCCAAAATGCTGGGAATATAGGCGTGAGCCACTGCCTGGCTGTACTGTTTTCTTTGAAAAAGTTACTGTAAAAAACGCTTGTTGGGGCCAGGCGCTGTGGCTCACACCTGTAATCCCAGCACTTTGGGAGGCCGAGGCAGGTGGATCGTGAGGTCAGGAGATCAAGACCATCCTGAACATGGTGAAACCCTGTCTCTACTAAACCTACAAAAATTAGCTGGGCATGGTGGCGTGCTCCTGCAGTCCCAGCTACTCAGGAGGTGGAGGCAGGAGAATTGCTTGAACCCGGGAGGCGGAGGCTGCAGTGAGCCAAGATCGTGCCACTACACTACAGCCTGGGCAACAGAGTGAGACTCTGTCTCAAAAAAAAAAAAAAAAAAAAAAAAAAAAGGGCTGGGCACAGTGGCTCACGCCTCTAGTCCCAGCACTTTGGGAGGCCGAGGCGGGTGGATCACAAGGTCAGGAGATCGAAACCATCCTGGCTAACACAGTGAAACCCCATCTCTACTAAAAATACAAAAAATTAGTTGGGCATGGTGGTAGGTGCCTGTAGTCCCAGCAACTCAGGAGGCTGAGGCAGGAGAATCGCTTGAATCCAAGAGGTGGAGGTTGCAATCAGCTGAGATCGCACCACTGCACTCTAGCCTGGGCAACAGAATGAGACTCCATCTCAAAAAAACAAAAACAAAAACAGAAAACCTGGTAATTGGTTAGAGATACTTTTCTAAACTGTGATCATATGGACTAGATGTTAACTTGTATTAAATACTAGGGGAGTATGCCTTTTACTTATTTGTAGTTCCATATAACAGAAACTTGCCTCATTCGTCTTTCAGAATTCTAAAACAATTGAAAATATTTTTTAATGAACATCTTTCTAAAGTATAGTCTGCACCCAGAGCCTGTTTATAGGTCATGTTTTGTGCAGTAGTCATGCATGGTCTTTCTTCATCATGTGGATAGTTCTGTGGGAGAGTGGCAGGACAGGTGGCATTGCCCCTTTTTGTTGTGAGCAAGCAGTTCCTGCAATATTAAGACTTGCTTGAAGCCATAGAGGTAATTGGTATAGACTGGATTTGAATCCACTTCTCGTGACTTAGTCCCACACTCTTTCCATGACACTTCAACAACTCTGCTCAATCAAAGAGTACAATTTAACCTTGTTTTAATGCCCTGGTGTCACTGTGACTAGTCATTGGACCTTATAGTAACCTGGTGATGCCCTGGTGGCTGCTGAATGTTGTAGGGATCTTTGCTTTGGCGTGAAATGAATCTCCGCAGTGTTCTTTAATTTCCAGTGTCTGTTTTGTATTTCACTTTTGCTGGAAGGCTTTCTCTTTCCACAGTGTACTGGTACCTGCCTCTGGTAGTCCCCACCACTGTTTGGCTTGGTGTTGCTCATGTGTTACCTTGTGTGGGGGGTCTGGGTAACCCAGTGTGTTGTAACAGTATTGACTGGAAGATGCATGAGACCCTGAGCCACGATCCTGTGGGCAATGCTGTCTGGTTGGAGGCCATTTTGATTTCTTCTTCTTTGCCATATTTTGAGTGGTTGAATTTGTCAGAAAGATAATCCGTTGATAAGTGGATGTTACTCTAATATGTAACTATGTTTTTTACATGTTTATCTTCTGTTGGCTTTTTGTTTGGGTACAGTGAAATAAAGTACGTGTATGTGTTAACATTATGGACTTGTGACTGTATTTGGCCATCCCAGTGTTTTCTGTAAACATTTTAATCACTCCTGTAAAAATCACTCTGAATTTTCAAGGAGGATTATCATCTACTGCTTTGTTTCGCTTACTAAGCAAGTATAGCTTTTAAGCCTTGATTTCACCATTAACCACTTTCTCTAATAACATGTGGATTGTCACTCTCTTTTCTCCATCTGATATTTAGACATCAAGCTTATTTACTCATTTTTCATTTTGTTGAAATTGCGTCCCCCAGATTTCTATTTCGTGTTTTTGTTTGTATCCTCTACATTTAAAAAGTCAAGAAATAGTGAAGATAAGACGTATTTCAATTATTTAAAACCAATTCTACTCTACTAAACATGTTTGGCCAAATACTTTAAATGATATTTGAGTCTCATTAATACGAATGGGAATTATATAAAATGTGGCTGAAAAAGCTGATCTGACCCTCTGGTTTTCCATGAATTTGTTAGTGAACCGCTAATATCCCAGTACAGAGAATTCACATGACTTTTTACTAGTTTGTGTTGAAATGCTATAATCCCCATTTTGCATCCTAGATTCACAGTGGTTGCTCAATGAGTACTTTGACTTGCACATAGGAGACCTACAAAAATGTTTAAATGCAACTTAAATTAATTGAAAATAGAGATTACAGAAAATTCTGTGACTCAAGAAACGAGGCTCAGAGAAAAGAAAAATAGTTTCCAAAAGCATTGTTATCCCTTCTCTCATTCTCTAAACACTCAAGAATTGACAGAAGAGTCTCACTCCTGATATAAAAAGCTTTTGGTATTTTACATAGTTACTCTCTGTTTTGGTTGTAAAATGTCAGAGATGGTGACAGTTTTAAAGATGTCTTTCTTTTCTGATGAAATGAAAACTCAGAGAATTCTGTTTGGTGTTTACCTAATGAGAGAAATCAACTTTAGTAATTATTTAGAGAGAGCTCTTATTGAAGCAATGACCACATATTTTCTTCTCTCGGTGCCATTTGAAGCATTTTAGTAAATATTTGTACACAGTCTCTAAATTGGACATGTGAAGGGATCCAAGTAGAGTTAGCTTAACAACAAGGCTAACGTGTCAGGGCTGGAAAGAACCTCCGAGATACCCTGTTTGATCCCTTGTTTGGCAGCTAAGAAGGGAGGATGCAGAGAAGTGAGTTAGCTTGCTCAAGACGTGCACCCAAGAGGGCCCAGTGAGGCTATGTCCTTACATTCCTTTGTCCCCTCTTAAGGTATTGAGAGTGTGTTCCTTTCTATTAGTTTCTTTAATTTTGACATTCCTGACTGCCCTGTGAGGGTCAAGTGACAAATTCCTCTTCTGACCTTACAGAGCAGGTTTTGGAAGCTTCTTAGTCACTCTCTATCACACAGAGAGTTTTCTAAGCAGATGTGCAGGAGACAAGCAATTTACCAGAGCAAAGACAAAACGGGAAGAACGCCAGTCCTAAAAACAGGCTTTCTCGTGTCACTTTTATTCCACGCAAGAACAGCATTCATTCAGTTTTCAAAGAACAAAAGAGGAAAAAAGAAAACAAAAACAAAAAACCAACTCAAGGGCACCAGGCTGCAGCCTTTCTTTGTTAGGAACTGAAGTCCCTAGAGACAGTTGAGTAACTTAATAGAGCTGTCAGAAGCACACCTGCCTCCAAAGCAATAGATGCATTTTAAAACTTTAAACTTAGCATTCTATTTTTGACCTGGAACTTTTTCCCTCTTGAGTGGCTGTAGTCTTATAGTTAATAACTGAATTTACAAAGATACATTAAATAAAAATACAAAGTAACACAAAGTAAATCTCAGCCATTAACATTAACAGAAAGGTAAGTTACTTCTACTAGAACTTTATTGACTTTAAGCTAGAGAGAGAGAGAGATAGAGAGAGGTAAAACAAAAATAAGGAAAAGGCTCAGATATTCGGCATGATCAAGAGGAGGATCAGAAGAGCTGTTTTTGTGGGCTGCACTGTGCTCTGTGGATCTTGTAACTCTGTAATTATCATGCACCGTGGCAAGACTCCACCCCTGAAGATGGTCTGCGAATTTGAAGAATCATTTTCTTGCTTATTTTTAAACTCTTAAAGACAGGGAAAAAGACAGAAGGAGCCTGAATGCTGTGGTTTCCTCAAACCATTATTGTTGTAAATCCTATGGTTCCTGAAGGAACTCAGTATTCCTAAAGTTTCAAACTGCCTCACTACTCAGAACGCTTGGCAGTGGAAAGAGAAATGATTAGCTTCTTCCTTGAAACGTTGTTACTAAGGTTAAAGGGGAACAAAAGTTGGTGAATGTGGAGAATTTCAGAAGTAAGCTACCTTTTTATAGAAATTCCATAGTTCTTTCCAGAGCTTTGGGTTTTTCAAATACTTAGTTGGTTTCGAAACACAGTATTTAAACAAGTAAGCCTTAAAGAAATTAACCGTTAGAATAATGTATTCAATTATCTATGCAGAAGTTACCAGAAGCCTGGACATTTAACTTGGCATACCTTGCTCTTAATATCTTAGTATGTCTTCTGGAATTTTATCTTTTTGTTTGATGATTAAAAGTAATTATAGTCCAGTTACTCTCTCTGCTTATGTTTTAATAACACCTACATTGTGGCAGAACTGTGGTCTGGTTGGTACATGGACTTGAATAATTCTTGATTTTGTGGATGAAGGAGTTGCACCTGTTTCTGTAGTTGAAGGTTGGTTATGGTTTTTACTTCCTCAGATTACTCAGATGCTTGGGAGAAAAGGACACAAATGACTTTTTTTGGTGGGCGGAGGGTCCCATTGATCCGTATAGAAATTGAAGGGTCTCATTGATCTGTATAGAAATCGGAGGGTCTCATTGATCTGTATAGAAATCGGAGGGTCTCATTGATTTGTATAGAATCGGAGGGTCTCATTGATCTGTATAGAAATCGGAGAGTCTCATTGATCTGTATAGAAATCGGAGTGTCCCATTGATCTGTATAGAAATACACAACATGAAAGGACCTACTGTTGTATCTTTCCTATGAGGTTATTTTTATGTGCTTTAACCTAGACCCTCCGAAATGTAATACACATATGTTAGGCATAGTGGCAATGGCAAAGAGAAAACAATTTAGACTCCAGTAGTTTTGTTTTTCTCTCCTATAATACAATTCCTTATAAGTTTACTAAGAAAGGGAATTTGGGGTCATTATTATGACATCTTTCGGTATCCTCCCTCCATCTGGACATACTGGTGTTAATTCTCTTGTAAGAGCTATTTCCAGAAAATATTTTTCTTCCTTTTTCAGTTCCATCACCCTTCAAATATTTAATTCAGGCAGAATGAGAGTAGGAAAAACTGCTTTCTGAGTTTGCTGTGGTGAAGTTGCCTGGAGAGAGAACGGTATCTGTGTTTGTTTATAAATGAGACTTTTTCAGATTATTAATCCTTTAAGGAAATGATAGTTTATAAAGATTTCACCATGAAGTTTATTAATGATCACTGACTTTCATTTAATAATGAGTTTTAATACCATTGTGTGTAGGGAAAATATGTCTATTTAATTTTAGGGAAGATATTAATTATGACTTTTCATAGGAATCTATGCTGGTGGTTATGTATCTTATCTAGGTTTTATATACTTTCCACTAATGATTTGCTTTTGGATGAAATAGCAAAGTAGTAGTAATTCTGCTTTACATATTTGTGCAACAAACATGGATCACCTATCATGTTCCAGCACCCTGAAAAGTACCGGAAGTTAAGTGTGAATGAGCAAATCCCTACTTTAAGGAATGGTCATATTGGGTGGGCAGAATTGTAATACCATGCCAGCCACGTGAATAAAGTGCCATGGGACATAGTGCAAGCTTGAGGTTGATCCTGCTGCTGGAGAGGAGCATGGTTAGAGGAGGCTTTAGAGAAGTAAAAAGCAGAGTATGGGGGTGAGGGCTGCATTCCAGACAAAGGGGACAGTAGCCTGATCCAAGACAACAGAGGTACAAGACCCTAAGGAATATGACGCAGAGCTTACCGAGGGGGTCACTTAATGGGATACGTCCAGAATAGTTTGGAAAAAATACTGAGTATAAGTCCAGACGGGCCTTTATTGCTACATGAGGAGTTTAGAATTTTTCCTTATCTTGTGTTTTTTACATAAGTAGACACATGATTTTTTTTCCCCCCCTCTGGAGGGAAAGGATGGTGCAATTGGAGTTCTTTTGGAAAGATGTAATAGGTGTGAAGGTGGATTAAAAGGTCAGATTTTGAAAGAAAAAATATCAACTACAAAGGTCCCAAGGAGCACTCTGTCTCGAAGAAACATTTCAGCCATAGGCACTATGCTTTGAAGTGACATCAGGGCTGCATAAATGGCACAAGGTTCCATAGTAAAATCTCCTTTCTGCACTGCTGCTCATGAGGTGGCACTGTGCTTCTGAGGAAATGAGCGGAGTTACAGACTGGAGCTCAGCGGACAGCAGTGGAAGTCAAGGCAGCTTGCCACAGCTAAGGGCAACCGAAAGAGGCGGGAACGTTATCTAAGCTAAGAGCCCAGGTCAACTTGGAAATTTATCTTTACCTTCCCCGGGAAGATGAAACCAGAAGGACCTAAAGGTTCTTACAAAAAAAAAAAAAAAAAGAAGAAGAAGAAGAAAAAAAGAAAAGAAAAATCTAACCCTTTGGGTGTTAGGAGAGCTAGCTAAGGTGCCATGAGTGAAGGCACAAATTTCATGAAAAGGAGCCAAATGAGGGCTACTTTCTTGACTGTGATGTCAAGAGACCTAGGCTTGGCTACGAAGAAAAAAAAAGTTGAAATAACCTCAAGAACTGGCTCAGGAGGGGGTGTGTGTGTGTGTGTGTGTGTGTGTGTGTGTGTGTGTATGTGTGTGTGTGTGTGTATACACTTTTTTTTTTTTTTCTTTTTTCTTTGAGATGGAGCCTCGCTTTGTCCCCCAGGCTGGAGTGCAGTGGCACGATCTCAGCTCACTGCAACCTCTGCCTCCCGGGTTCAAGCGATTCCCCTGCCTCAGCCTCCCAAGTAGCTGGGACTTACAGGCACGCACCACTATGCCCAGCTAAGTTTTGTATTTTGAGTAGAGCGAGGTTTCACCATGTTGGCCAGGATGGCCTCGATCTCCTGACCTTGTGATCTGCCCGCCTTGACCTCCCAAAGTGCTGGGATTACAGGCTTGAGCCACTGTGCCCAGCCCCAGGAGAGTATATTTTTAAATGGCGAATTAGAGCAGATCTCCCATGATTCAGGGAGGAAATACAGTGATGTGAATGTGTCTACCCAAGGCCAGAGGCCATCGAAGAGCCTCCATGAAGCATTTGTGTAGTTGTCTTACTGCTCCGTGGTTAGTTTGAGTCCAGCACAGAATACCCTAGGATTCAGCTATTTCCTAAAAGAAAATGCAAAGAGGATGAAGGTTGCGCTTGGGACTGAGTAAGTCAGGCCTGGCTCTGGAGTGGAGAAAACTCAAACAGGATACAGGCCCAGACAATGCTGGGAAGAGGCAGTGTCCAGAACAAAAACCCACGTTCCATATTCCCCTGCCTACAGAGCTGGATAGACTGAGGGCACTAAAATGGGGTCTGGTTTTAAATCAGTTTCCCTGGTGAGCCAGGGAAAAAGTGAAATTAGCCAGTTTAAAGTTATAATGCTATAATTTTTTTCTCTTTCTCTTGTTCCTGAGGTAGTAATAAATATATAGAAAAACCCAGACTAAGTCTCCTGTCTGAGAGATTCAGAACACTGGGGAAACTAGAAGTATTCTAGAATAGTAGGGGAGTAGAGAATGACTAAAACTGGGTCAAATGTGTTAGTCATGGTCATAGGTATCACCAGAGTGGATTCCTCTCTGGGGAATTGGCTTAACCTGGTCATTCTCATCTTAAAAGTATCAGAGGGTTTCAACATCTCCAATCTCTTGCATCCAGGGGGAAATGGAAAGCACTGTGATGGGAAATATGTCTTCAGGCTCCTCTGACTTCACAAGCTTCTCATGCTTTAAAAGCATGTCTAGAGATACAGCTATGAAAATAAGCATCACCTGTCTGAATACAGTAGCCCTGCCTTATCCTTGGGGGATACGTTCCAAGATCACCCAGTGGATGCCTGAAACCACAGATAGTACCAAACCCTATATATACTATATTTTTCTTATACATCCGTACCTATGGTAGTTTAATTTATGAATTAGGCATAGTAAGAGATTAACAACATAACTATAATAATAAAATAGAACAAGTATAACAGTATGCTGTAATAAAATTAACATAAATGTGGTCTCTTTCCCTCTGTCTTGATATCTCTGTTTTAATATTTTTGGACCTCAGTTGACTAGGGGTAACTAAACGTACCACAAGCAAAACCTTGGATAAGGGAGGACTGCTGTACTTTGCAGTTGAGGTGAAACAGACCTGTGAATGGGTATGGAAAAGGACTTTTCCATCTTTATCTGGGCTTTTTGGCAAGAGTAAGAGGATACATAGGGAGGAGATAAGGTTTGCCTGTTTTTCTTGTATAATTTTGTTTTGTGTTTTGCCAGGAATGAAGACAAATTTTGAGCTGATCTAGATGACTAATTCTTTGTATTATGCAAACTAATTTCTAATTTATTCTCATCCCCACTATTTTCTGGAAATCAAAATTAAACTGGTAGCACACAAGTGAAATCACACTGGAGTGGTTTTGAAGACATAATTATCTAAATATTTTTGGCTGCATGTGTGGATGCCACTCCCTCTTGTAGAGATAATAATGTTAAACTTTAACATGATGCTGGATGTCGTAATCCTACAAGGGAGAGAAGTGGTTGCCGCCCTAAGGTCATGATTGGCAAAGGCAAGACTTTTGTGCTGTCCAGAGGGCTACAAATCCTGTGAGTGCGCATCATCTTGGACCTACTCCCTTTCACAAAAGCTTCCTAGGTATTTATTTTTCAGTCTCAGTAGCAATGATCAGTGGTGGCAGACAATCATAATTTCAATGGATAGTTCTTACTTTTTCCTAGTTTGAACAGTGTGCCCTTTCGTGTTTTATTCTCAGACATACAGTTGTAAACACAAGGGATTTTATTTTCTTATTATTTTATTTTATTTTATTTTTTGGAGATGGAGTCTCACTCTGTTGCCCAGGCTGGAGTGCAGTGGCATGATCACAGCTCACTGCAGCCTCCGCCTCCGAGGTTCAAACGATTCTCCTGACTCAGCTTCCCGAGTAGCTGGGATTACAGGCGTACGACACCATGTCTGGCTAATTTTATATTTTTAGTAGAGATGGGGTTTCACCATGTTGGCCAGGCTGGTCTTGAACTCCTGACCTCAGGTGATCAGCCTGCCTCGACCTCCCAAAGTGCTGGAATTACAGGTGTGAGCCACTGTGCCCGGCCCACAAGGAATTTTTTTTAATATGATAATCTTATATTTGACATTAAGAAAAACCCCTTTTATTGTCATTGCTTGAGATTAATGCTGTGAAGTTTCAGGTAGTGATACCTATAATTTCAGCAATTTAATAGGAGTTGGTATTTGTGCTGTTTAGAAGTGCTATAAAATTTTGCTGCAGTAAGTACAAGGGTATGGAAAAAATAGGTTTTAAGCCTATGTAAACATAAATTGAAGACAATTTAAAAGAAAAACAAATCATGACCATCTCCCATAATTATTACCTTGCTAAATGTGTAAGTTCCCTACGGTCACTGTAACAAATTACCCCAAGCGTGGTGACTTAAAATAAGCAGTTTATTCTCTCCCTGTTCAGGAAACCCGAGTTCTAAAATCAAGGTGGTAGCAGAGTCCTGCTCCCTCCAGAGGCACTAAGGGAGAATCCTGTCCTGGCTCTTCCGGCTTCCGCTGGTGCCGGGTATTCCTTATCTGTGACAGCACCTCCCAGTCTCTGCCTCCATCTTTTATGACCACCTCTGTGTCTCTGTGTATCCTTTTTTTTTCTCTCTTTTTTTTTTTTTTGGAGACAGAGTTTCATTCTGGTTGCCCAGGCTGGAGTTCAATGGCTCAATCTTGGCTCACTGCAATCTCTGCCTCCCAGGTTCAAGCGATTCTCCTGCCTCAGCCTCCCGCGTAGCTGGGATTACAGGCATGCGCCACCACGCCTGGCTAATTTTGTATTTTTAGTAGAGACGGGGTTTCTCCATGTTGGTCAGGCTGGTCTGGAACTCCCAGCCTCAAGAGATCCACCCATCTCGGCCTCCCAAAGTGCTGGGATTGCAGGCATGAGCCACCGTGCCCTGCTCCGTTTTCTCTCTTATTAGGACATTCTTCGTGGATTTAGGGCCCACCCTAATGCAGTATCATCTCATCTTGATTCTTACCTTCCTTAACTTATGAAGACCTTATTTCCAAATAAGGCCACACTCTGAGGGTAAGCATGAATTTAGAGTGGACACTATTCAACCCACTACATTAAATTACGTATGCTTTAACCTTAGAGGGTAGCTTCATTAGATGGCAGTGGGCAAGAACTACCATTGATCATTATGAATTTTGTGTATTCTTCTGTCATGTGACTTACCACACTGAATTATATTTATTCCACTCATCTCTTGCACTAAACCTCAAGAAGGCAAAGATTCTTTTCCTGTGACCTGACATAATGTGCCTAATAGTATGTGTGTGTATTCAAACCAAAAATAAGAAATTAATGAGTTAAGATGGAACCTTAGAGTTAATTTAGTCCCCATGTTCTATTCAGTCCTCACATTTACAGGCCATGAACTGCTGTAGAGACTAACTGTTGGGGCATCCAATCTTTTGGCTTCCCTGGGCCACATTGGAAGGAGAAGGATTGTCTTGGGCCACACATAAAATACACCAATACAGTGATAGCTGATGTACTTAAAAGTTGCAAAACAATCTCATAATGTTTTCAGAAAGTTTACGAATTTGTGTTGGATCACATTCAAAGTCGTCCTGGGCTGCATGTGGGCCACAGGTTGGACAAGCTTGAACTAGATAGTGATATAGACATGACTGGAATGAAATTCTCTTTACTTTTCAATCCACTTTTCTTTCCAGCATATAAAGTCATCTCTATTAAAAAAAGGCTTAAACTGCCAGGTGCAGTGGCTCATGCCTGTAATCCCAGCATTTTGGGAGGCTGAGGTGGGTGGATCACGAGGTCAGGAGTTCAAGGCCAGCCTGGCCAAGATGGTGAAACCGTGTCTCTACTAAAAATACAAAAAAAAAATTAGCCGGGCATGGTGGCGGGCGCCTGTAATCCCAGCTACTTGGGAGGGTGAGGCAGAGAATTGTTTGAACACAGGAGGTGGAGGTTGCAGTGAGCCAAGATTGTGCCACTGCACTCCATCCAGAGCGAGACTCCGTCTCAAAAAAAAAAAAAAAAAGGGCTTAAACTGTGAGTATTCAGAGTGCTGTTAAATGCACCTAATCCCCCGAGACCCTGTGTATTAGCCTGTGTTCAAAAGTCTTAAGTCTCCAAGGTAGGAGCTGCTTTCTCTCTATATACAATTCCAAAAGTTGAATGTAACCCATGAAAATATTTTCAGGAATACCTCTGTAATTCGTAAATTACGTGGGAGGGACTACTCAGAACAGGAGAGGACAGAGAATAACTCAGATCAGCCATGGAGAGAGTCCCGTGGTGAGATGGAAGAGGCTAATCAGCTGGTCTGGTTTTGATCTTGTTTGTTAGGTGAATCAATCACCTCATGGTTTACACAAACGAAATGAGCTATGAGGTTCCCTCCCATTCTGTTCTAGGAGTTAATATCAGACTAGGCGCGGTGGCTCACGCCTGTAATCCCAGCCCTTTGGGAGGCCGAGGTGGGCGGATCACAAGGTCAGGAGATCAAGACCATCCGGCTAACACGGTGAAACCCCGTCTCTATTAAAAATATGAAAAAATTAGCTGGACGTGGTGGCGAGTGCCTGTAGTCCCAGCTGCTGGGGAGGCTGAGGCAGCAGAATGGTGTGAACCTGGGAGGCAGAGCTTGCAGTGAGCCGCAATCATGCCACTGCAGCCTGGGCGACAGAGCGAGACTCCGTCTCAAAAAAAAAAAAAAAAAAAAGAAGAGTTAATATCACTGTTAATCATTCCCAATGCAGGTTTTTTTTTTTTTTTTTTAAATCCTAACTAGCTTCTGGCGAGAGACCTCTTATATATTCTTGTGATTATGGAAACTAGTACGGTGACTTCCTTATGGTAGATAACATATTTATTACCCAGGTGCTATTGGTGATTCAGGGTGACAGGGAGCAGAAACCCCACTGGGATATGCTGAACCATCTATCGAAAGCCAAAAGAACATAGAGCATCCTTAGTGTGTGGCAGTGAGCACCCCAGGACACAGACAGATAGATAGATTGGTTCTGTGAGTCAGTTTCCTGCATCCTGTGGAGTCAAAAGGAAGACCTGCAAACAGCAACGGGTCCTGTGAACAATGGCCACTTCCTGAGCCAGGAGACTCTCATGTCTCTGTGGGGAAGGACCACAGGGCCACTTATGGTTCAGACGGTACTTTTCAAGCAGGGTGCTCCTGAGGCAGTATTTGTGGTCTGTTTCTCTTCAGATCTGTCGTAAGATTCCTTTTGCCACTTTCCACCTGTGTTTGAGAGTCTGCAATCAAGTAACCTTGAGCTTGCCAGAGTGAATTTAGCTTTCCAGTGGAGGGGAAGAAATGTACTGATCTCATCATAGCCACAACAGAGTTAGAAATTTGCATAATCTAATGCTGCCTTTGTTTCCTCATTTGAAAAAAATGATGCCATAGAAGTATAACATGCTTCACAGTTTTATCCTAATATTCAAGGGGCTTTCTTGTTTTTTGTTTGTTTGTTTTTTGTTTTGAGACAGGATCTCACTCTGTTGCCTGGGCTGGAGTGCAGTTGCATGATCATGGCCAAGGCACTCTCTACCTCTTGGTCTCAAGCAATCCTCCCACCTTAGCCTCCCAAGTAGCTGGGACCCCTGGTGCATGCCACCATGCCCAGATAATTTTTTTTTTTTTTTAAGAGATGGGGTCTCACTGTGTTGCCCAGACTGGTCTCAAACTCCTGGGCTCAAGTGATATTCCCGCCTTGGTCTCCCAAAGTTCTGGGATTATAGGTGTGAGCCACCATGCCCACCCCGTTTTTAAATAGTAGTATGTAGTAGTAATGGTAGCACTTACTTAGTGCTTATGATTTGTCTGGGACCAAAAGAGCATTTCACATATATTCACTCATTTACATAGACCCAGACAATGGAGTGCAAAGTTTCCTATTATAATGTGCAGTGTTAATTATGTACCAGTATATGGTTTGCTCTATATTAGAAAAAAAAGGGGAGCATGTGAACAGAAAAGGAATAATGAAGTCAGTGAATAGTAAGTCATAATTACATAAATAGTAAGTCATAATAAAATAGCAAAAGGTTAAACTGAATCGAGTGATTTCTTTTTTGTGTCGTTGGTCACGTGAAGAGCTGCATCCGCTGTGGTGGAAAATGCTGAGAGAGAAGCACAAACAAATGGGCTCACCCTTGGGCTGGTCTGCACTGGACTGTATGAACGGTGACTGCTAACCCCTGGCTCCCTTCCCTTTTCAAGATGATCGCAGGCTGATTCCATGGTGTGAAATAACCCAGGAGAGATAGGGAGGTGTCAGCAGCACAGCCCAGCAGGCTGGGGATTGGGCAGTGGCTTCCTGGAGTAACAGGCGCTGGCTGGCCGCCCTGCTCTCTGGCAGTGAGCGCTGAGGAGGTGGGCTGGGAGACAGCTGTGCCTAGCACTGCAGGCTTCATCAGACCACAGAGCACAGCCCCTCCATGGAACTGCTGCAGAATGTTCTGCCTGAAAGGTGAGGGGCCTTCGTGCCCATTTGGGTGGGAAAGTTCTACTTGGGGAAGATTGTCATTTAGCATCAGAGTCTAAATCACAGAGCTGGTTCCAGTAAAAATCAAAGTTTGAGGGAGTTTTGTAAGTATGAAAGTGAAAAAGTCATTGTTCTTTTTTGTTGCAAACAGGAAGAAAGACCTCCTGCTGGGGAGATGGAATTCTCTTTTAGACAGAAAGGATATTTCTGTGTTTGAATGTGTTTTGTATGTGTTTTGTTATAGACAAAAGTAGCTAAAAGTTTAAAAGAAGGTTTTTAAAATCAACTTAATAAATATAGGAATAGTTTACAGTGGTAGTATGAGTCTATTAGAGAGGTTTTCATGTAAGGAGTTGTTCTTGTAAAGAGTTAGAATGAGTAGAAAAGGGTAAAAGATTCTATTGCTTTAAGCTTCACTATGTGAACTTAGGAATGAAATTAATTTGACTGTAGAACATACTTCTAGGCTGGGCGTGGTGGCGGGTGCCTGTAATCCCAGCTACTTGGGAGGCTGAGGCAGAAGAATCACTTGAACCCAGGAGGCGGATGTTGCAGTGTGCCGAGATTGCACCACTGCGCTCCAGCCTGGGCAACAAGAGTGAAACTCGGTCTCAAAAAAAAAAAAAAAAAAAAAAGAGAAAAAAAAAAAAAGAACATACTTCTTGTTCTGGCCACATATGGATTATAGTACTTCCTAAGTATTTTCCATCTTTAGGCATTTATTTTTTCAGTCAACTCTATTTTTCTTCCAACTCTTGTTATAATGTAATTATTGTAGGCATGTGAGAGTGTGTTTGTGTGATTGTTGAAATGGCCGGGGGTAGAGGGGGAGGTGAATTTCCTTGGAACCGTTCTGTTCATATCTTTCAGTATATGTCATTCTGTTGATGGGAAATTCTTGACATCTTTTCAAGTTTTGGAAATAAAGTGGTCCTGGCTTATTTGCTTGTGGATTGCTCCTTTGTCCTCAAAGTCTGTTCCTGAGGTATAGACATGGATTTTGTAGACCCAGCCTTTGCAGTTTTAACCTTCTTTTGACACCTTAAAACCCACCAGTCTTTAATATTGAACTTGGTGTTTGGGATATTTCTTTATATAGTAGGTGCAAGTTTGGTGAAATTGAGGGGTAAGAACAAAAAGGAACGTCACATTTTTCTCTCCTTAAGCATTCGATTAATTCTCACTACAGAGAGTATCTAGTTGCAGTGGATTTCCAAGGAGTCATGGGCTGACATGAATTTAAGTATTTCCGAAAAATAATTTTAGATGAAAGGCATTATGAGCTCTCATCACACTGTTTCTTTACAAAATTGTTCTATAAAAAGTTTAGGTATGAAGAGTCGGTGGTATTATTGGATGAAGGTACATGCTACCTGGTGTAATTTCCACAGTGCAGCTGAAATCATTACAATCCAATGATAGCTTAAGGTTTACAATTTCGAATTGAATATGGGTGTGGAATTGTCACTGGGTAGGACATCTGCAGCTTCAACATATTTTTCTCCACCCATTCCCATAGCAGCCATTTCATTTTATTAAAGAATCTCTCATTTTCTTGGACTCTTAGTTTCTGTGGTAACTCAGAAAACTTAAAAAACTCAAACGTATGGCATGTGATGACAACTAAGTGCTTTTACGCTGAAGTGTGTGTTCTAATCAGGAATCCACAATCTCACCCTTTTAAAGCCTGTTCTCTGATCTGCCAGCAGCTAGGACAAACAGTTGACTTTCTACTCGCTTCCTGTGACTTATAGCTTCTTGATTTACAATAATAATTTTTAAGTTGTCCTTTGCCCTACGTATGAAGCAAGCCCATGATAAAGTAAGGATGAGTGAGATTAAGCAGAAGAATAGTAAGAGCTACTTGTTGATGCTTTGTTCTTACTTTGGAAAAGTGGCTTTCATTCATTGGTCTGTGGCTAGCCAAGGTCCTAGGGGCTATTGCATATGTGGTTGTGATTAGCATTGATTTTAAAGGAAACATGATTGCTCTTCCTTTGGTTTAAATCATGTTCCTGTGTGTTTCTTGTAATTGCTGAAAGAAAACATTTAAATCAGATCGCTTCCCACATTGATGCAGGATTTCCTTTTCTCTACTTAGACTGTTTCTTTTCTGAAGCCAGGTCCACTCAGCTTTGTGTCAATTTGGCCTTCCTTGAAGAAGGATGCCATCTTTCTCATTACTGTCACTATGGTAACTCATATAGTTGCAATCACTCTTTGCTATTGAAGTATCTCAGATACATCAGCTTCTCCCAACTACATTTTGTATGTGCAACATTTGAGCACTCAGTCTTCGGGAAGATGTACTGTAAAGTTCAGCTAAGGTCTCTGTGGCTAACAAAGGCATGGTGTGTTCCTTCACTGTGTAGCAAGTGATCCATTATGGTCTGGGAAGTGAATTGTGGCTAATCATATGATTAATAGCAAGTAATATGATTAATAGCAAACTACTGTGTGTACCATTGACAGATTATTCTAAGAAGTAGAATAGGCCAGGTGCCATGTCTCAAACCTATAATCCCAATGCTTTAGAAGGCCGAGGAGGGAGGATCACTTGAGGCCCTGAGTTCAAGACCAGCCTGGGTAACATAAGGAGACCTTGTCTCCACAAAAAAATTAAAAAATTAGCCAGATGTGGTGACATGGAACTGTAGTCCCAGCTACTTGGGAGGCTGAGGCGGGAGGATTGCTTGAAGCTAGGAGTTCGAGGCTACAGTGAGTCATGATTGTGCCACAGCACTCTAACCTGGGCAATAGGGTGAGACCCTGTCTCGAAAAAAATTTTTAAAGAATAAATAAAAATTAGAATAAAATGTTTTTACTACTAAAGCTACGTGGAACATAATTACACTTCTCTGAAATGGTTCCGAATGCAAATTTCTTAATTATAGTAAATCAGCTTTAACTTTATAAATACTAATTATCTTTGCAGTGCTTCTCTAACTTCGGTGAAGACTTTTTAAAAGAAATTTCCAAACCATTACAGACTGATATTTTGTAAAACATAAAATCATGTGCTTGTGTGATATCACCACATTGTCAAACAGCTATAAAAGTTCTTAAACATTTAATCTCATTTCCTGTACTAATCTTGTTATAGACTGGTAGTGAAGTACTGTTCTACTGGCACTGGTTAGTAGACAAATCTGCATTAGTTTCCCAGAGCTGTCATAACAAATTACTGCTTAGTGAGTGGCTTATCCAGAAATGTATTCTCTCACAGTTCTAGAGGCTAGAAGTCTGAAATCAAGGAGTTGGCAGGGCCATGCTCCCTCTGAAGGCTCCAGGAAAGACTCTTCCTTGCCTCTTCCACTTCCTGATGGCTCCAGGCATTTCTTGGCTTGTGGTAACATCACTTGAGTTTCTGCCTGTCTTCCCACAGCCTTCTTTCCTGTGTGTTTCGCTGTGTCTCTGTGTCAGATGTTTTTCTGATAAGAACACCACTCATTGGACTTAGGGCCCACCCTTAATCCAGTATATCACTTCACCTTAATTAATTACGTCTGCAAAGACCCTATTTCCAAATAAGGTCATATTCCAGGGTTGTGAGCGGACATGATTTTGGGAGGACACTATTCAACCCAGTTCAGTGGACAGCATGTAAAATCACGTAGCTTGAGGGCAGCTGCATGGGAGGTGTGTTTAATGGAGAACTGTAAGAATGATATCCAACTTAGCTGCTTTGAGGATGCCTTTGAAACTATGGCAATGCGAATTTAAGATGAGTTTGTATGTGTAAGTAGAAGAGTTGAAAATGTACATACCCATTATGATCAGTCATGCAAAGGAAAATGTTGCCTTTTTATTTCCTTTAATCGATTCGGCTTCTTTCATGAACTCTTATCCCGCTGAGAAGGGGTAAAACAAAAAACAAAATTGAACTTAGCTCACTGCAGTCAACTCAGTGTGAGCCAAAAATTTAAACGGTTGCATTAGATAGCTCAGTCTGTTGGATGACTCAGTCTTTCAACATTCTCCTGCTTATCCTCCTTCTCTTCAAAGGGGACTTTGTTGCTAAGTCCCCCTTATTAGTATAACAAAAGTGAACCATGCTAAAATATGTACTTTTGAAATAATTGGTTTGATTATTATACAACGTTGAAAATTTTAAAGCAGACTCTCTGCTGTTGAGTTTTAAACATGAGGTAATATTTTTTAAATGATGTTGGTTTTATTTTTATTTTGTTGAGACAGAGTCTTGCTCTGTTACCCAGGCTGGAGTGCAGTAGTGTGATCTTGGCTCACTGCAACCTCCGCCTCCCAGGTTCAAGTGATTCTCCTGCCTGAGCCTCCCGAGTGGCTGGGACTACAGGCGCACACCACCTTGCCTGGCTAATTTTTGTACTTTTATTAGAGATGCGGTTTCGCCATGTTGGCCAGGCTGATCTCGACCTCCTGACCTCAAGTGATTCGCCTGCCTCGGCCTCCCAGAGTGTTGGTATTACAGGCGTGAGCCACCACACCTGGCCTGATGTTGCTTTTAATAGGGACAGGATGCATACATATATCCTTCTGTGCTCCAGGAATAATTTCACTGTATTTTATGAGCATAATAGACCTTACGTTCCTGAATTTACTAATGGATTTTACCTGATTTTGCATTCTCTCTAGGGACTTTTTACCTGGTTTGTGTTGGACTAGGTTCTTTCCCTTCCTCAGCCTTTATGTGTCTTCCAAGAGGTAGAAATCTAGTTTCATGGAGCAGAAAAGTGGTAAATTCTGTGGAATTGGGTGTGTCCCAGCTGCCTGCATGCCCCGAACGACAGGGTCCTGTCTATACTCTTTTTTGCTTCACAAGTTACTGATTTAGGAAGGCCTTTAGGTTGTCTAATAATAGCAAAGAGTTATGTTGGAGATTACAGCTATGAACAATCTCAGGCATGTGCCTCTGCTCCCACAAGGGCAGTTCATATTAGAAACTAACCCTATCCTTCCTCATTGTGTACCCTGAAACAGATCACAGGCCTCTTTCCAGTTGTCTCGTGTATGTTGTGTATGTAAAAGAATTCCTTAGATTCTTTTCTTGGCAGCATTTGGAAAATAATGTTAGGAATCAGAAACAGATTTGTTATTTCTGTGCTCAAACAAGTGCATTTTTCAAGTGAGCTAGTAAGCAACCATTTGCTCTGGAAGGTCCCTAGCCTCTTGTTAAATCTGGTAATAAGCTATCAGATAATCAGTGAGCAAAGTTTATGCTAGTTGATTCTGAGCACCATTTTGAAAGATTTTTAAAAATCAAAATGCAAAGCAACCCTGGGAATATGGCATCTGTCTGACTCTGGACATTTTACTATCATGCATTTAGATGTCGAGTTTTATATAAATTATCAGTGGCTTTTAGAACTATTGTTCTACAATTCTTTCTGGTTCTTTCCTGCTCCTTTCATTTAAAATTGCATATAATTGTTAGTGGGTAATCAACAGCTACCAAGCGGAATTCCCATTTGCTCAGTCTGCAATTTAAAATAGCACTTTTAATAAACACAGTGGTAATAACACGCATTTTTCAGACTGGTGGGGAAAGCCCTTGGAATTTAATAAACGAAACAAAGCTGGCTAGACTTCTATTTCTTTTGTCTTTTCCTTGAAAACGTTATCATGCTTTTTAGTTGTCTTTTTTTCCTTCCATGAATAATCAAAATCTGTTTTTTAAATATGTTGCAGTAGAAGCCAGATTACCATGTTAAATAGGTTGTGTAATACTATATATTGAGATGTTACCCTATGGACTAAAAGAGCAGTTAACAGAGTTTTGCTGCCTAAAACAAGGAGAACTTGAGGTCTGCTTGTTTCTGGAGCATGCTCTGTGCAAGGATTCATGCTCTGGGTAATTTTGTGGAACTGAATCAAATAACTTGAATTACTGAAAGCATTAGCAAATATTTCAGTTAAACTCTTCATTTTAATATCTCCTGTTCCATTTCTACCTATTCTGGTTTCCTTTATTTGCTGATTTTCATGTCTCTCTTTTTTAGGCCCCCTACCTCGCCTTAGCTGTCCTCCTCTGTGATGGCTCATTGGGGGAGCAGTATTACACCTAAGCCATATTGAACTCCTTCTAGTTACAAGGATGTGGTCAGTAGTCTACACACACGTTAGCAAAGGTGATAGTTAATAGGCAAGGCAGATGGACCCGTGTGATAAAGGCAGTTTACCTCTCAGGACGTCATGTCACCACCATTAACCAGGTGCAAAGGTATGCAGGGGTATATATTTTTCTATGTTAAACATCAGAAGAAAATACTGCTGAAAACAACCTGAGGGTTTTTAAGCAATGAATAGATTTTGCATGATTAAACAGTTTGGCAGGATATGGTATTGGGGATGTGGGGTGGAAGATGGGTAGTCTTAAATTGGGAACATTAATTATTTTATACAATCGTATGTAGCAATTGCATTTAAAATTAAGAGATCTTAATTTGACAGCCAACAGAATGACAAATAATTTGATTTAATGTCAGCAGCATTGATCTTGTATCTGGTGATTATGTGAATTTATCAGTCTTTGTTAACTTAGATTACATTTAGAACTTTTTTTGTTGTTGTTACTGTCAAAAGGTGATTAACCCTGAGAGCCATTGAGACAAAAGGCCGGAGTGACTTGACTGTGGGTTTAACTTGGGGGAGGTGTGCATGATAAGAGAAATGTGAGTGCTCATCACCACTTTTTCTTTGGAATGTCTTCTTATAACAAAAAGATATAAATAGCATAAAGTGAACTTTAGGAGCCACAAGTTGCAGTACACTTTAAGTGAATTTATATATGCACAGAATAGTTTTCAAAAGGTCAGATGATAACATACGTTTGTACTTGTGAAATTTTGCAAGACAGCATTTGAGAGCAAAAGAGAAAATCTCTGCTTTGCTGACCACAAGAGGCCACCTATGTTCTTCATCATTTTATTTCACTGAGTGAACTGTGCAAGGTTCATTGTTGCTGGAACTTTCAGAATAAAAGTTGAGACAGATGCTTCTGCTCTCTCGAGGGCGCGAGCGTTGCGAGCAGGGTCAGGGGAGGAAGAATAGTGACTTGATGAGTGGTCTCTTAGGAAAGGGAAGGCAAAGGGGACCACAGGAGCCTGGCTGATGAGCCTGGCAGATGCCTAGAGGATGCTTGATTTGGTAGAAGATCACATGGGGAAACTGGGTTATACCAGACATTGAGAGTGGCAACTTTTCTGATTCCAAACAGAGTAAATGAGAAAGGGGCCTCAGAAAATGCCTTGGTGTTAGCTACGTGGGATGGCATGGCAAAAGAAAATGAAGTATATGAACACACCTAGCCCCAGTGGTGGTACTCTATCTCTCCTTCCTTAGCCATCTCCTACAGATTTGTACTTTTGCTTTATCTAGACCCTTTCCTAATTTTAAGAGGACAAAGGAAGCTCAAGTCCCGTCTTTTTTCCTGGAAAAGTTTTGCTGTAACCGAATACCCAGTATTTTATGCAAAAGAGGTCAATATTCTCCCAAGGTGGCTAATTATATGTCAAAGGGTATCCAAGATTTGTTGATATTTTGAAATACCTCTGAAGTTCATCAACTCTGACCAAAATATTTTGATAGAATTTGGGGTGTGTTAATTTCATTGAGTGTTGATGAGCACTTACCATGCACCAGTCACTGTTCCTACCCCCAGGAAACTCTTCCTCTCTGATGCTCTGGACTTCTCACTGGTCTGGGTCTCTTCAGTCCCAAGACTTCTGGTTGTTTTCCTGCCCGCTGTAAAGGTGCTGCTTCTTGTGCCAGCTTTCGGGGGTTCTTCTTTCCCCAAGATTGACTTTGCGAACAAAGCAAAGCCAGAGACTTTGTAAAGGGTTTCCCTGCTAATCATGACCCAAATAACCCAAATAATTAACACAGGTTTGTAAAGAATATTCAAGAAATCCCAGCTCTATCCATTAATCATATCTGCTTATCCCTGGAGTAAAGATCTCCGTAGCTCTGATACTGGATCCTGCCTAATAGAATAGTGAGGATTAAGTAATAATTTACATAAGATGCTGGTATTTTCTCTGTAATATATAGTGATGTTATTTAAATTTGACCTCTCTAAGGGCTTAATTTGGGCTTGTGAAAGTAAAGACTGATTTGTACCCTAATTTGCAAATATGGTATTTCTGCATAGTGAGAAAGGCAGATGTATTTCTCAGTTTTCATCACAGCATATTTACGCCAAGTTTTAAAAAGTTTTCTGGACCTACACAGTTGTATAAATACATCCAGATGAATAAAAAAGTATTACAAGTCACATATATTGGCAAAGGAGCGTGGTAGCAACACAAATATTTTGAAAGCTATGTAAGCCAGTGAGAGTATCCTGATACTGCTCTAACAGCTCCAACGGAAGTGTTTGCTGCCACAGCAATTGAGACAAAACCTTTCCTTTTTGGAAATGTTTCCTGGCAGAACAAATACTTGATAAAAATTTACAACAAGATTTGAACTGCTCAAGATGGTGCCTTTTATAAAATTGTTTTATTTTTACAAACTCTTTTCACATCAGGAGGAGAGAAATCTGTGGGAGGACGGTTTTATCCTTATATAGGTGGAAATGTCCTTAGTTTAGGTTGACTGCTGTACTGAGGAATTGGGAACGAGCTCCCCTTAATTATGGGTTATTTCTCTTCTTGTTGTATTTCTTCTTCTACCAGTAATTGGCAGCCTATTTTTCATCTCAGAGAGAAGAGGCCAGGGAGTGTAGGAGTTGTCCAACTGAATTGTCAGTCAGTAAATTACGATGGAAGTTTAAAATCAGTAGCATACTCAGAAGATGACATATATCGGGAGTAGGGGGAAAGGGGAGGGTGAGCATCAGGACAAATCCCTAATGCATGCGGGGCTTAAAACCTAGATGACGGGTTGATGGGTGCAGCAAACCACCATGGCACATGTATACCTATGTAACAATCCTGCATGTTCTGCACATGTATCCCAGAACTTAAAGTAAAAAAAAAAGAAAAAGATGACATATGTCCACCTCTCCAAAAATGCGGAGTTTATAAACGCTGAAAAGATTGAATGCAGATGAGTAAAGTTGTGATGTCTGTAAGCATGATTTAAATATAAAACATTAGTTTGATGTTTGCCATCACTTTTAGGTTTGGGTTTACAAGACTGCTCCTATAGAGATGGCTGATAGAGATGGATGCTAAAACATCCAGTGTCGTTTCTGCTTGCCACAGAAAGTCGATGTTGGTTGATATGGCAAATATCATAAATCCTTGTTTGTATGTTATTTGCCTTATGATAACACACTTGGCTGAAAATGAGTTTGTCTTAGTCGCTCCCCAGTCCTCACTCACCTTCATGAAATCATAGAATGGATCCATTGTTGGTGTGTTATCTGCAAAAGATGAAGTGTCTGTGAGCTAGGGGATAACTGGAGCCCCTAAAATAAATGAGATTCGTTTAACACGTGCCATACCACAGGTTTCTCCTAGACTGCTGTTTTGGACTATGTTTGACTAGATTTCCTTTACTCTAATTTTCCCTTGCCCTCTTTTTAATTTTGGAAAGCAACCTTCAACCTCTGTGTGTGAATAGCCACCCTCCTTTGTCTCTTGCTTGACGGTGGCCCCCCAGCAACTAGCTCAGTGTCATGTCTAAAATTAGATCAGTCTGTATGGATGCCCTGTAGGGAAGTGAAAGAACAGGCTCTCTCTGCCAGAGCAGATCGTCACCGCACAATGAAAATTCTCACTTTACGATAATTCCCTAGTCAATGTCATGAGTCTTTTGCTGTTTTACAGTAAGGCAGTCTGGTATTTGGTGTACTGAACTGCAGATACGAATATCCAGCTGCCACATTTTCACCTGGATGTCTAACTGACCTTATGAACATATCAAAACTCCTGTCCCCCACCCCTACCTATCCCACTGCAGACTTCCCCGTTTCATGGCAAATCCATCCTTCCAGTTGCTTAGGCCAAAAACCTTGAAGTCATTTATGACTTCTTTTTTTGGTAAGGGGGTGTCGTGAGGGGAGACAGGATCTTCTTGTTCTGTTGCCCAGTCTGGAGTACAGTGGCACAATTATGGCTCACTGCAGCCTTGACCTCTTGGGCTCAAGTAATCTCACCTTAGCTTCTTGAATAGCTGGGACTACAGGCATGCACCACCATACCTGGCTATTTTTTTTTTTTTTTTTTTGTCAAGGTGGGGTTTTACTGTGTAGCCCAGACTGGTCTCGAACTCCTGGGTTCAGGCCATCCTCCTGCCTTTATCTCCCATAGTGCTGGAATTATAGGCCTGAGCCACTGTGCCCAGCCAACTACTTTTTTTTCTTATTCCTACCTTCAATTTGGCAGAAAATTCTATTGACTATATTAATTTTTTTTCCGCATTATCTGACTCTCTCTCACCATCTGAACTGCTACCTGCTTAGCCTGAATTTCACCTGGATTATGATAATAGCTTCCCTTTACAGCCTGCTTTCAACCCAGTAGCCCGAGTAAATCTTTTAAGACAAGCGATATCGTGCCAGTCCTTGCTTTAAAGCCTCATTTCACTCGGAGTAAAAGCTCGTCTTGACAATTTCTCTTTATTTTTGAAATATCAATCACAGGCTTGAAATAAACCTACGAGGAGAAAGTGTTTTCTCAGCTACAGAACTTGCAGCTGCATCAAACCTTTAGTCTGGCAGAAAAGGCAAAGTTTTCCCTGCCAGAACTACTGTCCCAGCTGAGTCGTGCTCTTGTTTGATGCTCCTAGAAGGTATGGTCTTTAATGAGACTCCTCCATCTTTTCCTTAATGCAAGTGAGGATTGTTCCACCCCATCTCATTTTATCATTAAAAGTGGCAATCTGTGTACTAAATGCAGCCACAGAGATTTACCTTTGGGCTTTATTAACTGAGTTTGATAGAGTTTCTGTTGGAATTTTGGAAAACTGATTCCCATGGCTTTATTGATAGGGATTAAGTTAGAAATAATCAGCAGGGAGCCTGTAGAAGAACTAACTTAAATGTTGGAGCCAGGTTAGTTTTTATTTGTATGCATATATCTCTTGTGCCGAGATTGATGTGTGAT
The DNA here is from genome assembly GCF_049350105.2 of Macaca mulatta. Taxonomy (NCBI): domain Eukaryota; kingdom Metazoa; phylum Chordata; class Mammalia; order Primates; family Cercopithecidae; genus Macaca; species Macaca mulatta. The sequence continues at coordinate 43,631,686 of NC_133409.1, read as the reverse complement.
GAAGTCTATGAAAAAGACTTTGCTGGTAAGTACAGGGTATTTTACCCTTTCAGAGTGCTCCTTTTCTTTCATAGCATTATTAAAATGGAGAGTAGGATCCAGTCCAACTCACTGAGTGGGATTTGCACGTTCTATGGGACATGAATCCTCTTTTTTTGTGTGGTCGTCATGTACCGAGGGTCCTTTGGTTTTCCTGCTAGATTGTAAGCTCCTTGAGGGCTAAGTCCATTAACTTGATCCAGAAGAATTCCAGTAGATATTGCTGATTAAAGGAATGAAATATTAATATTTAATCTGGTTTCGGTAAAAAGACTTTAACCATCACTCTCTATGCAAACAAATTTCAATGGGACTGAAAATACGCAGGCTATTAATTAGCAGAGCAAGAAAGATTTTTAATTCTGAGTTTCATTTTTTGTAGCAGCTCAATCAAAAAATCTGATGAAACAGTTTCAATCATTAATGGCCTGTAGCATGTGGAAGCTGGTCATAGAGGAGGAGAAAATTTAATGTGTTTCTAGACATTTAAACATTCAGAACAAATGAGTCTCAGCTTCATGGTGACTGGAAGGGAGACAAGCTTCCCGTGTAGCTTCTTGCTCTTAGAAGTGGCAGGTCACCATCTGGAGAATGGCCCATTCCCTGCTGGCCCTTCTCAAGCATCACTCTGAAGTGGCTACACTTCTCTTGACTAAAAAGGATTAAGGATTTACTCACCAAGGAAAAACACACCCTTTATCTAAGCACTTTCCTCACTCTAGGGTTTTCAGTGTTTTAGAAAAACACTCCAATGCATAGTCCCATGAATGGGCAATTGATCATAGACAGAAAAAAAAATTATTTTCAGAAATATGAGATTATTTCTCTTAGCAGTCATCATTTAAGTGTGTGTGTGTGTGTGTGTGTGTGTGTGTGGTTTTTTTTTTTTTCTTTTTTTGAGATGGAGTTTCACTTTTTTTGCTCAGGCTGGAGTGCAATGGAGTGATCTTGGCTCACTGCAACCTCCACCTCCCGGGTTCAAGCAATTACCCTGCCTCAGCCTCCTGAGTAGCTGGGATTACAGGCCCAGCTAATTTTGTATTTTTAGTAAAGACAGGTTTTCTCCATGTTAGTCAGGCTGGTCTTGAACTGCTGACCTCAGGTGATCTGCCCACCTCAGCCTCACAAAGTGCTGGGATTACAGGCGTGAGCCACTGTGCCCGGCGGTAATTTTTTTAAAATAGTAATATTCATTGAAGTTTTATTTCATTTGGTCTTTCTACCCTTTGTTCTAAATTTGTAGGTCCATTTGATTATTTTCTAGGGTTTCCCTGTATGTATTTCATTCTGTTGCCATTGCATTTGTTCCTCATTTTCTCTAAATGTGTTCACAATCAAGTCACTATGTGTTTTTGTCTTTTAGGTACTATTTGAGCAAGTTGATTATTACTCAAGACCCCATGTCAGAGTGCACCTGGAGGTACTCTGTTAATCTGTTGAGTAATTAAGTGCTTGGCTACCTTAAGGACTTCATTCCTTCCCCTTTATTTCTGTGAACTGTTATGGTTATTAAAAGTTGTAGGAACCTTGACCTCCAATAGGCTGCCTTTTCAGCTTCTGTCTTGTAAGTGGGATCGTCATTTTAATGACAAGTTGAGATCTTATTAGATTACACATTCGGGATGAACCTGGAATCTTCCATGATGCTATTACCTATGAGTAAAATTTCTGCATGTAAAACAGAAAGACCCCTAACCTAGGAATCAGAGTTTCTGATCCCAAGTCTAGCATTTATTGACTCAGAATAAGCCACCTAACTACTCTGAGCCACTTGTTGCCATCTAATAAATAGAAGTGATTGCCCTGCTTGCTTGATGGGGTGATTTTTGGGGGGATCAAATGAGATAAGATACCCAGAATGTAGCCAGAAACTAGGAATCCTCTTTCCTTCTCCTCTCCCATTCTCTTGTACTTCTTGTCAATTCCATCCCTTCTCTCCAGGCCGTGAGTCACCACCGCCTCAATGAGGTGACTGTTAGCATCTCATGCCTTTGTTATTAGGCTCCTGACTTCCGGATCCTAGGCTAATTACCTAGCATTCCTTCTCCAAACTCTATCCAGAATGAAAAAAACACATCACAACTGTTTCTTCTCCGGTTAAAAATTCTTCAGTTCCCTACCACCACCGTTCCATTGCCTTCAGGATGAAGTATAAATTCCCTAACATGATATATAGGAGCCCTTCATGATAGGATGCTTCCTTATTTTCTTCTTGAGCTTCAATTCTCAGTAGCCTCTTCCCCCATCCATATTTCCCATTGTGTTCACCTTCCTTTGCATATGCCAGGACCCTCTGCCTTGAGGGAATATCTGCTTCTCTGCTGTTGCTTCAACCTGATCTTTAGATTAGACTTATAGGATTCAGTTCAGAGGTTACCTCCTCTTGGAAGTTCTCCATAATATTCCAGTGCTGGTTAGTAACCCTTTTCTGTATTGCCTATCAGAGTGTCATACAGCTGTCTGTTTTCTTGTGCTAGGCAATAAGAACCTAGAGGGCAGGGAATGTATATTGTTCATTGCCGTTGATGCCAGGAAGCACATAAGTATTGGCTAAATTACCTTGTTAATAATGGAAAAAAATTTAAGATATAAAGGAAAATTCTGATGTATCATCTGCTTTAATATCAGAAAAAGAATTAGCCAGGTATTGTGGCTCACACTTGTAATCCCAGCACTTTGGAAGGCTGAGGCAGGCGGATCACTTGAGGTCAGGAGTTGACCCGCCTAAGCAACATGGCAAAATCCTGTCCCTACAAAAACAGAAAACAAAAAGACAAAAAAATTAGCCAGATGTGGTGGCACACACCTGAAGTCTCAGCTACTGTGGAGGCTGAAGTGGAGGTCAAGGCTACATTGAGCCGAGATGGTGCCATTGCACTCCAGCCTGGGCAGCAGAGTGAGACCCTGTTTCAGAAAAAAGAAGAGAAACAAAATGGTTGACAAATGAAGTAGATCTAAGAAAAACAGAAACAAAATGGAAAGCTTTACCCTGCCCCCTTATTTGAAGTTACAAACTGACCGTTCTTACCTGGAATACCACGCCTTGCCCTGGAAAATTGTATTTAAGAAGGAGTACCACAATATTCTGTAAGAGTAAATTAACATGGATATTGTCAAGCAAAGGCAGTTAATTCAAGACTAGGAGTGATGCTGTTTATTACCTGGAATGGTGGTGAAAACTGAAAATATGAACCCATTCAAGAAAATACAAACAGTTTAATGATTGATTTATATCTTAGTTCGGACTGCTATAACCATAGACTGGGTGACCTGTAAACCACAAATTGTGTTTCTCACAGTTCTGTAGGCTGGACGTCTGAGATCAAGGTATCAGCACAAATTCTGGTGAGGTTCCTCTTCCAGGTTGCAGACTGCCGTCTCCTCATAGTATTTTCACATGGAAAAAGAGGGAAGAAAGCTGTGGCCTCTTTTTTTAAAAAAAATTATTTTAAATTATATCTCAGTAGTCAAAAACTATTGAACAGGTGGTTTTTGGTTGCATGGATAAGTTCTTTAGTGACGATTTCTGAGATTTTGGTGCACTTGCCACCTGAGCAGTGTATGCCCTACCCAACATGTAGTCTTTTATCCCTCACCCCACTCCCATCCTTTCCCCCGAGTCCCCAGAGTCCATTATACCATTTTTATGCCTTTGCATCCACATAGCTATATATCGCTATATTTGGTGACTCACTTAGTAGCTACCACTTATAAGTGAGAACGTACAATATTTGGTTTTCCATCCCTGAGTTACTTCACTTAGACTAATGGCCTCCAGCTCGATCCAAGTTGCTGCAAAGAGCATTATTTCACTCAGTTTTATGGCTGAGTAGTATTCCATGGTATATATATCACATTTTCTTTATCCACTCTTTGGTTGTTGGGCATTTAGGCTGGTTCCATGTTTTTGCAATTGCAAATTGTGCTGCTATAAACATGCATGTGCGTGTATCTTTTTCATATCATGACCTCTTTTCCTTTGGGTAGGTATCCAGTAGTGGTATTACTGGATCGAATGGTACTTCTACTTTGAGTTCGTTAAGGAATCTCCGTCCTGTTTTCCATAGTGGTTGTACTAGTTTACAGGTCTGCCAGCAGTGTGAAAGTGTTCCCTTTTCACCACATCCATGCCAACATGGTCATTCTTGCAAGAGTAAGGTGGTATCTCATTGCAGTTTTAATTTGCATTTCTCTGGGGCCTCTTTTATAGGTGCACTAATTTTATAGGTGCACTAATTCCATTCATGGGGTCTTCACTCTGATGACCTAATCACCTTCCAAAGGCCCCACCTCCTAATACCATCACATTGGGGGTTAGGATTTTAACATAAGAATTTTGGGGAGACAAACATTCACACCATTGTAATCTGTAATTGATTATTAAGGCAAAATGGTCTGTTTGAGTCTTCTGGAATTAAATAATTCAAATAATGGAAAACAACACCAGTCTACTGAATATGATAGGCAAAAATTTTTACCCCTGTGACTTTTATTCCTGCCATGTCTGTCAGTATGTTACACTATATGGCAAAAAGGGCCTCTTCAGATGTCATTAAAGTTACTAATCAGTGACCTTACCAAAGGGAGATTAGCCTGGATTATCCAAGTGGGCCTAGTGTCATCAGAGGAGCACTGAAAAGCAGAGCTCTCTCCGGTTGATGGCAGAGGGGAAGTTGAGAGATTCTTCAGGTGAGGAGTCAGTGTGCTGTTGCTGGTTTGAAGATAGAGGGAGCAGTAGGAGATGAGAAGGAACTGAATTCTGCCAACAATGAGCTTGGAAGCTGATTCTTCTGCATAGCCTTCAGATAAAAGCCCAGGCTGGCCGACTCTTAAGTTTAGGCCTTGTGAGACCCTAAGCAAGGCCCCCAGCCAAGCCCACTGGACTGCTAACCTGCAGAACTGTGAGATAATAAATGGGTATTATCTGCAGGTGCTAAATTCATGGTAAGTTGTTATAACAGCATGTGACATGGCTCTCATAAAGGCAACATTGAGAATGAGCCTTTAGAAAGGCTGTAGAAAACTACTGCATCATTAAAACAAAACAAAAATGGAGTTGAGGGACAGGAGTGTCTTGCTTTGGGAACCTTTCTATTAGAAAGATTTGATTTCCAGTAGACCTTAATATTGGACGATGTCTGACAAACACCAAAATTGAATGACCTTTCTGACACCTGCAAGGCAGTCTTTATTTCTGGCTGATGCAAGATCTTTCCCTGACCCCTGGCACATCATAGTTGACCCAGTGCTTGCTCCGAAGTGTGTCTCAGACTTCTAAAGGCCCCAGTGGAGACATCAGTCAAGGGAATCTTATGCTATTATATGCTGACTTTGTGCAGGAGAGGTTAACAATAATAAATTCAAGGAATGAAGATTGTTTTGGGTAGTAGAATATCAAAGGCTCATTCTCAATTTTTCCAAGTGTTTTGTAAAAAATAGGACATTTGAGATGTTTACTTTTCAGCACTGTTTTTCTAATGTCACCTTTATGAGGACCATGCTGTTTGTCAAAGGCGCCCTTGAACCCCAAATACTGGAAACGTACTAATCTTGTTAATGAGAAGAGAGGATTTGATTTTGACTTCATTCCGGAAATACTGTATTCTCTTACTGCAATTCTAAAAACCGTTCATTTTACTTGTCATGTACAGGATAGACAAAGACTTAAGTCTGGTCTGTGTTTTGCCAATGTGGTGAATCTGTCCATATTAAAACAGTTGACTTGGTATCAAAATAGAGAACAATTGTGTCTGTAGAGGATGATAAATAATAGCAGTTAGAAATTAACAGAGTTGATAATCCTGTTTAATCCCTCACCTTTTAGAAATTAAGTGGTTGGCCGGGCGCGGTGGCTCAAGCCTGTAATCCCAGCACTTTGGGAGGCCGAGACGGGTGGATCACGAGGTCAGGAGATCGAGACCATCCTGGCTAACATGGTGAAACCCCGTCTCTACTTAAAAAAATACAAAAAACTAGCCGGGCAAGGTGGCGGGCGCCTGTAGTCCCAGCTACTGGGGAGGCTGAGGCAGGAGAATGGCGTAAACCCGGGAGGCGGAGCTTGCAGTGAGCTGAGATCGGGCCACTGCACTCCAGCCTGGGCGACAGAGCGAGACTCCGTCTCAAAAAAAAAAAAAAACAAACAAACAAAAAAAGAAATTAAATGGTTACTGCCTTTGTTTGTCTAGAGAACAAATCATGAATTATACATTTATCCCTCTCAAAACATCAAATAACAAGAATTATAGGTAACTTCTTGAATGACTAGTCAAAGAATGAAAATTTAAAAGGCAGGTTAGGTTGGCAGGTAAATTGTCACTCTCCACTTCCTTTCTTCCTGGACTCCAGAACTTGGCACAGTTGTCAACTCATATCTGCCTTGATTTTGTTTTTCTTCTAAAGATGAGCTCATCCCTTCCTTCTGAATGGATACCTTTGTCTCTTTCACTCTGTTCCGCAGCTCTCCTTTGCTTCTCTGTTACTCCGGCTATTCTCTGAGTATTAGGAATATATCTTAAAAAGTAATACAAGAAATAAAATCTTGGTATTTTAGGCTTATGTAATCATCTGGAATTATATTTACTTGTATAGCTTTATAATTATGTCAAATAACTTGCTTTCTCTCCACAGTCACCTTGAGTTGTATACGTATAATTTACCAGTTTCCAGTACACTACAAAATATGGATTGGAATATGGCCTGCTTAGCTCAGAGGAGGAATGTAAGAAGCGTAAATAAAAGGAAAAGTCTGGCATTCAGTTCACAGGCTCTTGTTTGAGGCTTTCTAATCACTAATGACTTTGGCTCAGCCAGTAGAAGTATGTGGCAAGTCACTTAACTTCCCGGGGTCCCAGCTCTTTCATCTCGACTACACAGATGGTAATTCCCTAACTCATAAGGGCTTCATGAACTTTAAATGGGGCAATGCATGCAAAGCTTGCTTGGAACCTGGCTAGACCCAGGAACTGTTAACTACTATTTTTCTTTCTGTCATGTGTGTGTTCAATGCTACACAACCTCTGAAAATCTAACTGGTATTTGTCACGCTGGAGCCTCAAAGAGGATCTTTTCACTTTGGGTTTTCAGTCTCCTAAGTGGATTGGTAACGGGCGTAGTATGTACCCACTTCTTTCGACTGTTCATATGTAAATGCTTTCAACAAATGCCTGGACACTGGTAATCCGGCTGCTCTCTGACTTGCCATTTATCTTGAGCTATAAATTCAGCCGCTATTCATGGATGCAAATGAGGGATTTGTTTTCATGGTGCTGCAAGCCTCATAAGCCTTATTAGTCTTTTGTCACTTCAGATTTAAAAAAGAACAAACTTTTAAAAAAATTTTTTGGGGCCGGGGGCACTTTTGCCCTCCTCGTTTTAGACTCCCAGACTGCCATTTGTAAGCAAACTCAGAATGATCCTCTAAATGTCTATGATTTTTGGTGTTTCATAGTGTTTTTTTTTCCCCTTCTGTACTTAATCTTAGTTTCCCAAATATGTAACCATGAAAGAAATCCTTATCTGCACACAATCCAATGCAGCCTCCCAGCGCTGGTCTTGACCTCATATGTCAATAGGGTAGAGGAAGAGCGAAGGCTCAGATTTGTGTGCTGCCTACACAGCTGGCTCAGTTTGCTTTCTTGTTTAAACGCCCCAAAGCAAAGACAAAGACACTAATGTTAGACACATGACAGGGTGGAGTGCGGTTCTGAAGTGTATCTTTAAGCCCAAAGAAGCAGGATAGATGCTGGTGGAATTCCCGAAACCACCATGAATGGCAAACTTTATCAATGCTATCAAGATGATTCTGTTCAATTTCAGACCATGTATCAGCTGATTTTGAAATTCATTAGTATAGTGGTTAAAAACACAAGAAAAAGGATATTTAAATTTTAAAAGCAGACTTTTTTAGAAATTAATGATTTAAAGTTACATTTCAAAACTCACGGGATGTGACCAAAACTATATGCAGAGGGAAATTAGTAAGCTCATATATTTTTAAAATAAAAAAGAATAAAAATTAAGCCCCCAACTCGAGGTAAAGTATAAAGAAACATTGAAAAAGCTTATCATAAAAATAGGAGGAAAATGGCAAACCCACTGGAGTTTGTTTCATATATTTACAGGTGTTCTGGGTGAAAGTGGAGAGCGCAGGGAAGTGCCCCGTACAATAGAAAAAGGGAGAAGAGTGAGCACTGTGTATGGTAAAATAGGAAGTTTTGTTTGTCTTTCCAGATAGGGCTCACTCTGTCACCCAGGCTGGAGTGCAGTGGTGCAGTCTTGGCTCACTGCAGCCTTGACTTCCCAGGCTCCACTGACCCTCTCACCTCATCCTTCCCAGTAGTTGGAACTACAGGTGAGCACCACCAGGCGTGGCTAATTTTTGTGTTTTTTAGAGACAGAGGTTTGCCATGTTGCCCAGGCTGGTCCCAAACTCCTAAGCTCAAGTGATCCATCCACCTCAGCCTCCCAAAGTGCTGGGATTATAGGTGTGAGCCATTGCACCTGACTGCAAAATGGAATGTTTTAACATTATGATCTGGGAACTCAGGAGCACATTTAAAATTCTATTCTTTTTATTTTATTTTTGCCCAAATCTTTTCTTTCTTTTTTTTTTTTTTTTTGAGACAGAGTCTGTTGCTCAGGATAGAGTGCAGAAGCATGATCTCAGCTCACTGCAACCTCCTCCTCCCAGGTTCAAGTGATTCTCATGCCTCAGCCTCCCGAGTAGCTGGGATTACAGGCTCCTGCCACCACAGCTAATTTTTGTATTGTTAGTAGAGATGGGGTTTCACCATGTTGGCCAGGCTGGTCTCAAACTCCTGACCTCAGGTGATCCGCCCGCCTTGGCCTCCCAAAGTGCTGGGATTATAGGTGTGAGCCACTGCGCCTGGCCAGGTTAAATATTTTCAAATCGTTCTTTTTTCTAAAAGCCTTCCTTATCAGATCCCAAAGTATTTCTCCAACACTTAAGTAGTCATTAAAACTCCCCTATGGGCCCGTCGCAGTGCCTCACGCCTGTAGTCCCAGTACTGTGGGAGGCCGAGGCGGGCGGGTCACGAGGTCAGGCAATTGAGACCATCCTGGCCAACACAGTGAAACCCTGTCTCTACTAAAAATACAAAAAAATTAGCCTGGCGTGGTGGTGGGCGCCTGTACTCCCAGTTACTCTGGAGGCTGACGCCGGAGAATGGCGTGAACCTGGGAGGCAGAGCTTGAGGTGAGCCGAGATCGTGGCACTGCACTCCAGCCTGGGCAACACAGCGAGACTCTGTCTCAAAAAAAATAAAAAATAAAAACTCCCCTATGTACCCTCATTGTATCAACCCAGCTAACCTTCATTTTTATTTTGTTTTTTTATTTGGCAACAAAGTACATCCTGATTTTATATATTCTAGCTTTGAGTACATTATGGAGCGAGCATATAGGACTGAATCTTTTCCCTCCTTTTTTTTTCAGACAAGGTGTCACTTCTTTGTTCAGGCTGGAATGTAGTGGAATGATTTCAGCTCACTATATCCTCGACTTCCTGGACTCCAGTGATCTTCCCACTCAGCCACCCTGAGTAGCTGGGACTACAGGTGTGCACCACCACACCTGGCTACTTTTTAATATTTTGTAGAGAGAGAATCTTGCTATGTTGCACAGGCTGGTCTCCAACTCCCGGGCTCAAGCAGTGTGTATACTTTGGCTTCCCAAAGTGCTGGGATTATAGGCGTAAGCCACTGTGCTCAGCCCCTTCCTGTTTTTGATAGGGCTGAAACATTCTATTTTTTGTCAGTATGACACAATATTGCACCTAAAATCAAACTTAGAGCTCAACTAGTGCCAGCCTATCATTACAGAGGTGAAAAATCCAACGCCCAGAGACATTAAGCTTCCAGGACTCACATGGCAAGGTGAAGACTAGAAATGTCCATGGTGGGCCAAAACGTGTCTCCATCACAGTCCATAGCCAGCCCGTTTGCCACTTACACGTACCCTTTCAAGATCCTTTCAGCCAAATTTTTCTTTAGCTTTTTTTTTTTTTTTTTTTTTTGAGACGGAGTCTCGCGCTGTGTCACCCAGGCTGGAGTGCAGTGGCGCGATCTCGGCTCACTGCAAGCTCCGCCTCCCAGGTTCACGCCATTCTCCTGCCTCAGCCTCCGAGTAGCTGGGACTACAGGCGCCCGCCACCACGCCCGGCTAGTTTTTTGTATTTTTAGTAGAGACGGGGTTTCACCATGTTAGCCAGGATGGTCTCGATCTCCTGACCTCGTGATCCACCCGTCTCGGCCTCCCAAAGTGCTGGGATTACAGGCTTGAGCCACCGCGCCCGGCCTCTTTAGCTTTTATTACACGAACCTTTGGCAAGCAGGGCTCCCATCATTCAGATGATTTTTAAGTATTCTTTTAAATTGATTTCTGATGTTTAAGAATGGGCTTCTGATAACGTTTTATGATATCCTTCAATATTTTTTTGTGTGCCCATTTGCTAGGGAAGAAAACCTTTAAATCACTCTACTAGTGTTTCCTATTTGGGAAACTTTTTGGCAATATCTCCTAAAGCTGACTATGCACACAGTCTCTGACCCAGCAAATTCCCCTTCTGGGATTATACCCACCATAACGAGATACTTAATGTTTACCAAATGACATGCATGAGAATGTTCATAGTGCACTATTCCTAAAAGCCCCAAACTGGAAAAAAAACAAACAACTAAATGTCCATTAATAATACAATAGATAAGTAATTTTTTTCACCATACCAATAAGAATAAACGTATTACTGCTACATAAAACCACATAGATGAATCTCACAAACACAGAAGAGTGTGATTCCAACCATATAAAGTTCAAAAGCAGGCAAAACTCATCTATGGTGATTTTATTAGGGTAATGGTTTTGTGTGGGGATGGGGCTAGTGGCTGCAAGGAGGGCATGAACAGGAGGTCTTGGGAACTGGTGAAGATCTCTGTCTTGATCTGGGTGCTGGTTACATGGGCGTTCACTCTGTGGCAATTCGTTGAGCTGCATACATAATTTGTGCACTTTTCTGTACCCAGTGACAAGTCTGCTTAACACTAAGCTTAATTTTAGCTTTCAGTACCCCTGTTTTGTATGAGCCCGTGTGGGGCTTGCTTCTCGATTTACTTAGGTAAGTGCTTATTTTTCAGAGGTAAATAGGAGGGAACCTTCAGGGTCCCACCCCACCACTTGGCAAGCTTAAGGCCTTTGGAAATTACTTAGCTTCCTACTTAGTCTTCATTTCCTCAACTCCAAAAATGGGCATAATCACAGCTCACATATCTCAGGGCTGTAATGTGAGTTCAATGAGATCATTCACATAAAATTCCCAGCCTGGAGTAAGCACGATTAACTTCTTGCTATTATTTTTATTTTGCTTCCCTAAAGACTGTTCGATGCTTTTATGACACAAGTAATCTTGCCATTTGGCCGCAGGCTAGACCTAAAACCTGGACCTATAGCACAGGATTTGGGCTTTCCCATTCTTAAATCCTCAAAGGAGATGTCACATCCTAAATGACTCATCTGCTTCAGTGCTTCAGATTCATAATAGTTTCATGTCAGTAAAACCAATCAAGAATTCCCCTGTCTGTCTCCTGTCTTCTATTCCTGGAGCTTTTAGCTTTTTTTTTTTTTTTTTTTTTTCCCTCTTTAAGACATCTCTAGGCTGGGTATGGTGGCTCATGCCTGTAATCCCAGCACTTTGGGAGGCTGAAGCGGTAAGATGGCTTGAGCCCAGGAGTTTGAGACCTGCCTGGGCAACATAGCAAGACCCTGTCTCGACAAAAAGTTTAAACAGTTAACTGGGTAGGGTGGTGGCTCACGCTTGTCGTCCCAGCTACTCAGAAGGCTGAAGCAGGAGGATCGCTTGAGCCCAGGAGTTCGAGGCTACAGTGAGCTATGATCTCACCACTGCACTGCAGCCTAGGTGACAGAGTGAGACCCTGTTTCTAAAACATAATAAAATAAAAACAAAATTTAAAAATTCTCTTTAATTCACTGCCTTCTCCGGCTCCCCTTCTGTACCCTCCCCCACTCCTCTGCCCCACCATTAATTTTTTTCCTCACAAATACAGAAAATACTCAGTGTGCTGCAAAACTTTACTGGCCTGACTTCCCCTAAGGGCCTTAGTGGGTATGTTCTGTCCAAATGAGTGATTCCTCCCAGGAATGTTCTGGAATCTGTACCAAGCCAGTTAGTTGATGGTAGACTACAGAATGTTATATAGAGAGATCATGAAAGGGTGGAGTTGGGGGGATGGAGACCCTCCCTTTTATTTTATTAATGAAACTCATTCATTCAGGAAATAATTCCTAGCCTTTCCGCCTACAGATTATTGTCATTCATTAACCCAGATAACACAAGATTGTTAAATCTTGTTTTGTTATGTAAATATAAAAAGGCTTTTCATTTTCAGTGCACCATGGACTCAAACAAATTAAGAGAGCTCAAAGAGAAAGTAAACTTTTTTTTTGAGACAGGATCTTGCTATGTCAGCAGGCTGGAGTGCAGTGGCACAATCATGGCTCACCGCAGCCTCAGCCGCCTGGGCCCAAGCCGTCTTCCCAGCTCAGCCACCCGAGTAGCTGAAACCACGTGTGCACCACCACACCTGACTAAATTTTATTTTATTTTATTTTATTTTAGTTGAGATGGAGTTTCGCTCTTGTCACCCAGGCTGGAGTGCAATGGCGTGATCTTGGCTCACTGCAACCTCTGCTTCCTGGGTTCAAGCGATTCTCCTGCCTCAGCCTCCCAATTACAGGGATTACAGGTGCACCCTATCATGGCCCACTGATTTTTGTATTTTTAGTAGAGTTGGGGTTTCACCATGTTGGCCAGGCTGGTCTTGAACTCTTGACCTTAGGTGATCCATCCGCCTCAGCCTCCCAAAGTGCTGGGATTACAGGCATGAGCCACCGCACCTGGCCTAAATTTTATATTTTTTTAGATACGGGTTTTGCTATGTTGCCCAGGCTCCAAACATTCTTTGAACAAGAAGTAACAGTGATGGATTTCCATTTTTGAAGTTACTTTCTTGACTTCATATGTCTTTCAGGGGCCATCCATTTTTCTATTTGTCTTCAGAGCAAAATTTAATAATAAAAAAGTCTGCATCTGATCTTCTGCTTTCTCACCCCTTCTTCAGACTCTGGATTTCTGGCTCCACAGTATCATAGGATTCTCCTCCAGGGTGTTCATAGTTTCCACGTGGCCAAATGCAATGCTCACTTTTCTGACTTTGCTGTACTTATTAGCATATTCCAGGGAGCTGAAACAGTTTCCTCTGTTGGATTTCCTGAAGTCATTGGTCACACTTCTGGTCCTCCTCCAAGGCTCCTCCTCTTCTTTCTGACCAAGAGTCTCCCTCTTTTCTCTCCCTGCCCTCTTCCCCTTGATGTTCTCTTTAAGTGGCTTTAAGTATCCTTTTATAAGCTAATTTTAAAGGTTTTAAAATGTTGTGCCCTGACCTCTGTTATGATGGAGACTCCATGCCCATATGAGATGTTCCACTTTGCCCATCTAATTGTCTTCTAGCCACTCTTTTTTCTGAGTTCTCCTCCCCAATAAATAGCACCACCAGCCTGCACTCAGGCACCTTCAGCAAAAAACTCTAATCATCTTTGATTCCTCTTTCTTCTGTCCCACATCTAATCCTGTCCAGTGCCGACCTAAAGTGTGTGACAGAGACCAACTCTTCCAAAGCAAAGAATTTATTTGGGAATAGCAGGGGATTGCAATCCAGAATACTCATGCTATGGCTAACCATAGGCATATTCCAGGGGGTGAGTCAGCGGGTAGCTGTTTTGTTTTGTTTGAGTCAGGGTCTCACTTTGCTGCCCAGGCTGGAGGGCAGGGGTGTGATCATGGCTCACTGCAGCCTCAACCTTCTGGGCTCAAGGGGTCTTCCTGCCGCAACCTCTTAAGTAGCTGAGACCACAGGTGTGCACAACCACGCCCAGTGAATTTCTTTATTTTTAGTTTTGTAGAGATGGGGTCTCACTTATGTTGCCTAGGCTGGTCTCGAACTTCTGGGAATACAGATGTGAGCCACCACGCCTGTTCTGGGGGAGGCTTTTAAAGACAAAAAGGCAAAGTCCACCTAAGCTATTCTGAAACAAATACTATTGGTTACAGGGATTTGTTGTAGATGTTGGCATTAGCTAATTGGTGGAGACAGTCAAACCTGTTGGGTGTGCACTTGTGCAGAAGGCTTATCTGGAATACTGTGGTTTTGAGGAATCCCTTGCATAGTTCCCATTATAGGCATACCTGTATGAGGGCCCCGCCTTCATGGTCTCTCGGCTTCAGTTTTTTGGGTTTGACATTAGTGGCTCCATTTTGATACTGATAACTTTCACACTGATCTACCTCCAAATTATATCTTGAATCCACCCATTTGTCTCTTTTCCAACAGGTGTTCAAGCCACCATATTTCTTTCCTAGTTGATGACAGTAGCTTCCTACTTTTACTTGCCCATGCACAATCTGTTCTCCACACAGTGGCCAAAGAGATCTGGTTGAAGCCCAAATGTTTGTTGCAAAAAGTAGAAATCAGTTGTTCTTTCAGGCTCTGTCATAGGCAGTATCTGTAGTAAAATATTTGGAAAATATTTTTGAGAAATATCCTCATTTTTACCAGCAGAGGGAGATTAACGTGGTCAAGGTTGTATTCAAGTGTAAAAAGAATTAAACTGCCGGGCATGATGACTCACGTCTGTAATCCCAGTACTTGGGGAGGCTGAGGTGGGCAGATTGCCTGAGGTCAGGAGTCCAAGACCAGCCTGGCCAACATGGTGAAACCCTATCTCTACTAAAAATACAAAAATTAGCTGGGTGTGGTGACGCACGCCTGTAGTCCCAGCTACTTGGGAGGCGGAGGCAGGAGAATCGCTTGAACTGGGAGGCACAGGTTGCAGTGAGCCGAGATTGCACCACTGCACTCCAGCCAGACAACAGAGCAGGTCTCCATCTCAAAAAAAAAAGAATTAAACCAGGCAGTGTACTCCAGCACTCAGTGTTGGGAGAGCTGTGCCCAATTTTGAAATTTTATTGGTTATTAATATTTATTTGGTATGATTTTATATGCCAAGACTGTGTAGATTTTAAAACAATCTGTTTTGCCTTATTATGTTATTATTGTCATTATTCTTTGTCACTGACCTTAAAGAACACACAACAATTGGATTTGGGCAGTAATGAATTGTATACTGAATGCCAACATTTATGGGAAAAACCCAGTATTCCCCTTGTTTCAGAAAGGATTGAAAGCAGCTGGGAAAATATAAAACGTGAAAAAGGTTGAGAGGGAGTAGGAAAATTTTTGATAAACTAGTCTTCATCTTTATCAACTTTTTAAGGGATGGCTCTGAAATATGTATTTTTAAAACAAAGAGTATTTCAGGAATATGAATATGGAACAAAGAGTTGCTAATCAACTCTTGTCTGAATACTGAAATGGAGGGAATGGGAAATGCTGCCCATCTAAGTGCTCTAGGTCTTTCTCCAGCTATCTTGCTAGAAACCTCTAGGTATGTGTGAAGATGTATCGTTTCTGAAGTGCAAGAAGAAACTAGCACCAGACAACAATCTGCAGACACTGTGCTTGTTTGTAAAAATTGTTCACAAGATTTTCCCACTCCCCTGTTGATTTTTTAACAGGGTAAATGTATCATGGACAATGGAAAAAAAAGTCTTGTGCAAATGTTCCAGCCTTGCATATTAAATTATTCATGTATTGTGATGGTAGCAAATTACTTTCTTCATCGAAGATATTTCTCTGGTTTAAAAAAAAGATAAGAATGTTAATATTTAATGCTTTTATTACAATATTTGGGTGTTTATGAAGAAATAAATATTTTTGAGTTATGAGAGACATAAAAATTCCGTTTGTTTTTGATAACACATTTTTTTAAGGTCATTGCTTTGTCAAAAGGAAAATTGGGTGGCAGAGTAGATTTTTTTTTGAAGGTTCACTTTTTTTTAAATTTCTACTACTAAATTATGCTTTGAAAAAATACTATTGAAGTTGTTAGTTGTTACTATATATAGGGTAAAGCTTTTAATTTTTTTTGTCTCATTCAGAGGAGGCTTATTTATGCAGTGGTGCTCAGAAAAGTTATCTTTTCTTTTTTTTTTTTTTTTTTTTTTTTTTTTTGAGACGGAGTCTCGCTCTGTCACCCAGGCTGGAGTACAGTGGCCGGATCTCAGCTCACTGCAAGCTCCGCCTCCTGGGTTTACGCCATTCTCCTGCCTCAGCCTCCTGAGTAGCTGGGACTACAGGCGCCCGCCACCTTGCCCGGCTAGTTTTTTGGTACTTTTTAGTAGAGACGGGGTTTCACTGTGTTCGCCAGGATGGTCTCGATCTCCTGACCTCGTGATCAGCCCGCCTCGGCCTCCCAAAGTGCTGGGATTACAGGCTTGAGCCACCGCGCCCAGCCAAGTTATCTTTTCCCATTAGATGGTTAGCTGTGGAGTGTTTTATTCTTCAGTGGCATTTTATTATTTTTATTTATTTATTTATTTTTGAGACAGTGTCTTGCTCTGTCACCCAGGCTGGAGCGCAGTGGTGTGATCTTGGCTCACTGCAACCTCCACCTCCCCAGTTCAAGTGATTCTCCTGCCCCAGCCTCCCGAGTAGTTGGGATTATGGGCATGCACCACCACACCCAGCTAATTTTTGTGTTTTTTTTGAGACAGAGTCTCGCTCTGTTGCCCAGGTTGGAGTGCAGTGGTGTGATCTCTGCTCACTGCAAGCTCTGCCTCCTGGGTTCATGCCATTCTCCTGCCCCAGTCTCCCGAGTAGCTGGGACTGCAGGCGCCCACCACCACACCTGGCTATTTTTTTTTGTATTTTTAGTAGAGACAGCATTTCATCACGTTGGCCATGCTGGTCTTGAACTCCTGACCTCAGGCGATCTGCCCACCTTGGCCTCCTAAAGTGCTGGGATTACAGGTGTGAGCTACTGCGCCTGGCCTTCGGTGACATTCTAGAATGTTCTATTGAAGTTACTCTATCAGTGCTTGGATTTCTTACTGTCTTCCCCATGAGAACATAGTATGTAGTGAAGAATTAAAGTTAAAGATAAACATTTCTAGTTTTGTTTTGTTTTGTTTTTTCCAACTTTAACTATATAGGTTAGTTGGAAAAGTGAGTTAATTTAACTTGTTCTTTTAATTTCTGAAGTGAGATTGTAACAACCCATGAAATGCTCTGGGTTTTTCTTAAAAAAAAAATCATTCCTGTGGACTTTCTACCCTCACTTCTGTTATTTTTCTTATATAATGTGAGTTTGTGCATGTCTTAACAAAAAGTCTGCTGTAATTTTTTAAAGTTCTTCAGAAAGAGAGTCCATGGAAAGAAACCAATCCTGGACTTTGTTGAGTTGATAGACTTAGCAGGTGACACTGTTAAATGCTACTGGGTGAATTCTTGTGGGCCACTGATACAATTTGAGTTAAAGCATTCTCTGATGCTCTCAGTTTCTGACTCAGGAAGTTCAGATGTATTAATAAATAACTTGTATTTCTGGATTTGAAGCAAAACTGAAATAAGAGACCACAAATCTCAGGCGACTTAGAAACCTATATTAGTAGTTGTTCTTACTGAAGAATTTGTCCAGAAATCTTGCAGCATGTTCTCACTCCAGTCCTGTCCCCTTCCTCCATCTGATCTGACTTCCTCCCCAACCAGCCACAGAACTAACAATGTCCATTTCCCAGACTCCCTTGCAGCTACAGTGCAGGTATGTGACCTAGGCTCTGCCACCCTGACCCACTCATTGAACGTGGATGCCAAACTGAGGGATGTTAGGCAGTAGCTGAGTAGGTTGTCTGGATCTACTGGCAAGGCTAGCAGCGCTGGCGTTTTGCTCTGGGAGCCACTTAGTGGGCGCTGGGCATCCACACTTGGGTGTGCTCTGTGATGACCAGCAGGTGGCAGCAGCAGCAGTGTTTCGCTGTTACAGTCCTGGCTGTGTGGCAGGTAAACTTATCCTCTGGCCCTCCTGGAGATTCTGAGAGCTCCTTAATATCTCTTAATAAATAGGATTTGCTTAATTAATATAATGAGAGTGGATTCTGTTGTTTGCCTCTTAAGTGCTCAGACATTGCTTTTATATCTGCTTTAACAAGGCACTGGCTGTCTTATTTCAGTTATCTGATGTTCTTTCCCTAAATACTAATAGTGGTTAGATCTTACATGTTCTTTATCAAAATTTATGTGATACTTCAGAACTGTATATAACTAAAATTGGGAAAAACTCAGCATTTAAAAAACGAATACAGAGAAAGCTTTTTATGTCATTATTACTTTCCATTCATGGGCTTTAATCGTGACCATCCAGTTTCTGCAAACCCTACTTGTAGAAAAAAATCAGTCTGACAAGGCAGGTAATAATCAGGAACTGAAATATTCATCCAGAATTCTCCAACAACATGAAATCAGAGAGTCTGGTGAGAACAGAGGCTAAGTAGAGTCAGAATGTGACAATATCCTATCCCCTGGACTGTTGGTGTTGTCTTGGACTAGGTAACACGTTTAAGAGAGGCAGAAAGTGTTACGATACAACCAAAGAGTAGACATGGGGGAAATCATTGTGCAGAAGATAGACTGTTTACTTCCATTCCTTTCTCATCAACATTATAGTTTGCCTTGGATCTAAACACTTGTCTATTTTTTAAATTTAGTTTTCTACATCTCTAACATTTTTCTAAAACACGGAAGACTGTTTTGCATGAAAACTTTCATGTTGGCCGGATGCAGTGGCTCATGCCTAAAGACCAGCCTGGGCAAAATGGCAAACCCTGTCTCTAAAAAAAATACAGATTAGCCGGGCATGGTGGCGTGCACCTCTAGTCCCAACTGCTTGGGAGGCTGAGGTGGGAGGATGACTTGAGCCCAGGAGGTAGAGGTTGCAATGAGCCAAGATCACACTACTGCACTCCAGCCTGGGCAGTAGAGCCAGACCTTGTTGCAAACAAACAAACGAAAAAACGAATTGCCTATTTTCCAACAACAACAACAAACAGCATTGATGATCAGCCATTCCATTGCTAACTGAGAGTTCTAAAGTCTTTGGCTTGCCACCAGTGGTGACTTAACTTTTCTAGCCATATCTCTCACAGCCATTGCCACAAACCCCACCTTGTCATCCCACCAGGCCAGCAGATTGTCTCAGGCAGATTCAGTTGCAGACAACATTGTAAGCAGAAGGGGATTTTAAATAGAGTATGTGGTATCTACATGATCATTGGGAAAACCTTTGGGAATAGGCCCAAACCCAGGCATGACTGTCTCGGAACTGGCTGGCCAAAGGAGCTGTTATCTCTGCCGCTGTCAAAGCTGGCACCCAGGTTTTGACTCCAGGCCCACACTGCCTCAGTTGTGTACCCTATCAGCAAAATGATCACCACATGCATTGCCTCTCACCTCCATGAAAGTAGGGACGGCACACTGACACTTCAGTTACCTCAACAGTCAGACTTAGCAGCAGAAACAGCCGAAGCAGCAGGAGCATGGAAGTAAGGACTTGTGTCATCAGCCATGTGCATCTGCTTTGCAAATGCTAAGCTGGCTGCTGAGGCCCGTGTATCAAAGAGTCTGGGAAATGTGGTTTCCAGCTCCCAGCCTCTCATTGTGGTGCACTCGACAAGGAGGTGGCTTGCCTGGGACTGTGAGAGACGGCATTGCACCATCATGACACACACGCTCAGTGTTCCCAGCTCCAGACAACTCACTCTCTTCTTTATGCCTTCTTGTTGAGTTGGAATGTGTTTCATATCCGTTTTCATCCAGCAAACCTTTACCTACCCATCCGGCCTAGCTCACATGTCACCTTCTATGTCAAGTTTTCCCCGATACTATTAACTTCCAGCCGTTAGAGTTATGCACTTCCTAATTTAAAATGTACCTTATTCCCATTTTATTGAATCTGTCTTCTTTCATCAAACAGAATGCCTGATGGACAAGAAATAGATCGTTTATTTATTGCATCATTTGATCGACCAACTTACTGGCATCTCCAAAGCCAGTATGGCCCAGTTCCTGTCCTCCAGGAGCACAGCTCCTAGCAGGGGAGACAAATGAGCACAATTATGGAGCACATAAGCCAAATATGAGTGAAAAATCCACTCTCCTGGGGAGAGGATGCAAAAGATTACAAAGTCAGAGAAGGCTTCATAAGAGAAGGTTGTCTTTGTTTTGGTGTCTCCAGTGCCTAGAGTATTGTTTGGTGTGTTGAGTCCTTAATGAATGAGATGAGGCTAAAGATGAATGAACTGATTTCTGTGAATGAACTTTTGTCTCCTGTTAAAAGCTCCCTGCTGATCTGAGTGGCTGCAGATACTTTACAGTGGTCTCCCCTTAGCCTCGGTTTTTGCTTCACGTGGTTTCAGTTACCCATGTTCAACTGAGATCTGAAAATATTAAGTGGAAATTTTTAGAAATAACAATACGCAAGTTTTGAATTGTGTGCTGTTCTGAGAAGCGTGGTGAACTCTCTCACCCTCCTGCCCCATCCTGCCCAGGATGTGGCCAGCTGATCCACACTGTAGACACTGCCTGCCCATCAGTCACAGTTATCAGATCTGCTGTTGTGGTATCTCATCGTGTAGACATTTTTTTTAATCTCACATCCTCAGAAGAAGGGTGAATTCAGTACAGTAAGATTTTTGGGGTTTTTTTTGTTTGTTTGTTGTTGTTGTTGTGTGAGACAGGGTCTTGCATTGTCGTCTAGGCCGGAACGCAGTGGTACGACCACAGCTCACTGCAGCCTCAAATTTCCGGGCTCAAGCTATCCTCCCACCTCAGCCTCCCAAGTAGCTGGAACCACAGGTGTGAGCCACCACACCTGGATGATTTGTATTTTTTATTTTTTGTAGAGACAGAGTCTCCCTGTTTTCCCCAGGCTGGTCTCAAACTCCTAGGCTCAAGCCTTCCACCTGCCTTGGCCTCCTAAAGTGCTGAGATTGCAGGAGTGAGCCACCATGCCTGGCCACAATAAGATATTTTGAGAGAGAGAAAAAGAGAGAGGCAGACCATATCCACATAACTTTTACTATCGTATACTGTTGTCATTGTTCTGTTTTATTGTTATTGTTGTTAATCTCTTACTGTGCGTAATTTATAAATGAAACTTTATCATGGATATGTATGTGTAGGAATAAATGTAGCATATTTAGGGTTTGGTACCTTAAATATCTGTGGTTTTAGGCATCTACCGGGAGTCTTGCAGTGTATTCCTTGTGGACAAGGGAGAACTACAGTATTTTTTTTTAACATCCTAAGAATAAAGTTTGTTTTTTGTTTTGTTTTGTTTTGTTTTTTGAGAGGGAGTCTTGCTCTGTCACCCAGGCTGGAGTGCAGTGGCGTGATCCTGGCTCACTGCAACCCCTGCCTCCTGGGTTCAAGTGATTCTCCTGCCTCAGCCTCCTGAGTACCTGGGACTACAGGTGCCCACTACCATGCCTGGCTAATTTTTGTTATTTTTAGTAGAGACAGGGTTTCACCATGTTGGTCAGGCTGGTCTCAAACTCCTGACCTCAGGTGATCCACCCACCTTGGCCTCCCAAAGTGCTGGGATTACAGGCGTGAGCCACCATGCCCGGCCAAGAATAACGTCTTTAGAGTTAGTAACGTAAACTATTTCTTTAACTCCTGTATTAAATTCATTCATTTAATAGAATAATATGAATTGCATGCCCACAGTGTATCAAACCTGGCACTGGGCCCCTTGTTACTGTAGGTTCAGCGAGCCATGGCCTCTGTATCATAGTCCAGATCATGTGTCTAGTGGGAGACTGAACAAATTAGTCATTGAACAAATCACTACACAAAAACTAGTAGTAGTGATATGGAAGAAAAGTACAGGTTTTGATGAAAGTGAAAAATAGGAGGTCTAAATAGAGTCCGATTCAGACCCTGAAGAAATGGCAAATTAATCTGAGACCCAAAGGATGATGGGAGGAGAGTGGGTAAAAGGCCAACCCACTGGCTCTCTGTCTCTTTACACGGCAACTAAGATAACTCTTGCTTCTTCCTTTGCCCGCCAGCCCCTGTAATCATTTGATTGCCAAAATATCTGGTATTCAAGAAAATAAAATCCAATTTCAACACACAGGGAAACTTTTCAAAAACTTACTTATCCAAGCTACTTGGGAGGCTGAAGCAGGAGGATTGCTTGAGCCCAGGAGTTGGAGACTGCGGTGAACTAGGATCTGCACTCTAACCTGGGTGACGGAGTGAGACCCTGTCTCTGGAAAAAGAAAAAAAAAGTTACGTACGTTCATGAATAAATGTTAGGTTTAGTCATAAATGTGTGGACATTTTTGTTTAGTATTTGCAAGGTATTTCTTAAGGAAAATTTTCATAGAGGTTAAAAAATTATGTCACTATGGAACAAGAATGCTTTAAAGTTCTCCAGGCTCTTTTCCTTCCCAACCCATTTCTGTGAATGCTACCTGTTGTCCCATCGTGTCCATTTTCACAACAGCTGGTTTTGCATGGCACCGAGGTTGGCACTGTGCAAAGTGAAGGACATGGAGTTGGCTTTGGCCCTCTGGGAGCTTCCAGAAATATCAGAGGAGGTGTCTGCCGTGTGTAGAACACATAGCACATCGAGTACGAATTTTAAATAACGTGTTCGTTTAGGTCTGGGTAATTGATGGCAGAGCATGAACAGACCGAGGGTAAGTGCATTTTATTAGGAAAGCAGGAGGAAAAAACACATTAGTTGTGGAGAAGGGAGCTAACACTAGGGAAACCCCCATCTAGACAGGGCAGGCTGAGGGGAATTAGTGATTCCTCCTTTGATCACTGTGGGAATCTTCTGAAACCTTTCTCTCGTCATTTGCATAGACCTGAGAAGAATTTGCAGGCAAGGGCTGAAAGCAGTCTTCTGCCCAAGACTTCTTAATGATCCCCTTTGCCACTGTGATGTTTTTAGGACATTCTACACGTTTTGTTTCTCTCTGAATGAAGCATTCACGTTGCCATTGAACACATCTAGTTTGGGGTGCATTCTAAGTCAAATTATACAAGAAGCTATTTGTGGCATTCAGCAGCTGCAGAAAGAAGACGCTGTTTTTTTTTTTTTTTTTTTTTGGTGTTGGGGAGTGTTAAACACAATTCAAGTAAAGCTAGAAAGTTCAGAATATAGAGTTATCCTGTTGATGAGCAGTTAGAATTGTATTAACAAAGAAGACCACGGAGGTTACTGAGGAAAGAAGTGAATTTTATCCTATTTTAACATGGGACATTGTGCCGGAACGAGTTCTCCATAGATGCTCTGGGATTTATTTTGATAATGAATGTAATATATTGTCTGGAGTCTGTGGCCGATTCCTCTTTCCCATGGGGTGCAGTTGGTGAGTATCTCTCTTCAGAAAGCAGTTGTAATAAGATAATTAAATTTGTCTGATTAAAAATGATTGTGCATAAACATTAAGCATGGGAAAGTGCAGGTATTTTAAAACTGCCCTCAGTAGCCTAAATGTATACTTAATTAAATAAGGTTTGCTAATGAGAATTGATTGTGGCAGCTTTATTTAAACTGTTTTATCACATAATGATGTATATGCATGGCAGCACACAAAGAGATAGGTGTTTCAGATGAGGTGATAAAAGTGGATCCATCTCACTCTTCTGAGGGCTGCTATGCAATATTTAGAGAAGTTTGGAAAAACTGCTTGGCATTAGAAGACCCTGTTTATTTTCTCCCTCAGATGTCTTACTTTTCAAGACAGGATCTCGCTCCGTTGCCCAGGCTGGAGTGCAGTGGCGCAATCTCGGCTCACTGCAACCTCGGCCTCCCAGGCAGCTGGGATTACAGGCAGGCCTGTGCCACTGTGCTCTGCTAAGTTTTGTATTTTTTTGTAGAGACGGGTTTTCACTATGTTGCCCAGGCTGGGTTCAAGTGATCCACCCACCTTGGCTTTCTAAAGTGCTGTTATTCCAGGCATGAGCCACTTTGCTTGGCCTATTACTTTTCTTTCACTAGTTCAGGAAGACATGGATTGCCTTTGTTGTTGGTCAAATTCTTATAGTGGCCTGGCGTGGTGGCTCATGCCTGTAATCCCAGCACTTTGGGAGGCTGTGGCGGGCAGATCGCTTGAGCCCAGGAGTTGGAGACCAGCATGGGCAGCATCGGGAGACCCCATAGACGTAACGTGTTCAAAACACACTCACACACACACTCTCTCTCTCTCATACACACACACACACACACACACTCACTCAGTGATTTTTTTTTTTTTAAATCTACCTCACCTTTTTTCTTTAGTAAAAAGCAAACATTGGACCAAATTATGAAATCTCCATACCTGCCTTTACAATGCCAAGCTTCAGTTTTGGCTGCAAGTTAAAAATATTATTAGGTACACCAGGAAGCCTGCTGATCTTAGTCCTTCCAAATATGATTTTGTTTGCTAAGATATGAAGAATTCCATTGTTACTTTTCTGCTTTCTGTTCCAAGCCTCCATGATGCTGATGAAGAGGAGCTAAGCGTATCATTTTTACAAAGTCAGTGCCACTACCTAGAATTAGCATTATCGTTTCGCTTCCTGGTTGATTTTTTTCTCAGATTCTGTGTGGGCCAAATTATGTGGGATCTGCAATCAATGCACCTCCCTTCCCTTCCAGCTGTGCCCTCATTGTATCGCCCTCTAGTAACAAGCCTGGAGGTACTTCTGTGGCATCAAATCAGAAATCTACCTTGTGACATCCTTGCTTTAGAAATACCAGGTTACTAGGATTTAGAGATACTAAGCAATATGTCTCCATACAATGACTGATGTTTTTGTTCTTGTCCCTTGCTCTTATTTGATGTTTACTTATTAAAAATGGCCTTTTCAATATGAATTGAAAAGAAATCAGTGAACGAATATGAAAAATTGAGATTATAGGAAGGTTTTTATTTACTTAAAAAGTCTTTGACTAACTGACATTAATGGAAGTTCTGTACTAGGTGAATTCTAAATACCATCTTATGTCAGCCTGAGCTGCTTTGCTCTTACACCTCACCTCCGCCATAATTCCAAAACCCTTGTAGCACTCATGCTTCATAAGAACCTGTGATTTTGCTGTTTGGAGAATTTTGCTGCCGTGTGTTCTGTAGTTTAGGACAATGAAAAAAATGTTTCGAAAACATCCAACACTAATCAAATAAAATATTATCCTCATGTAGATTAACCTTTACCATTACTAGAAAACCAAGTACAGCTGGAGACTTAACTATAGGTCTTGCTGTTGGTTCATCAGCAAACCAAAATGGTCCAATTTGTCTCATTACCATTTTGCATGTGAACCAGCTGTCCTCTTAACAAAAGCAGTTGAGCACACCAGCCGATTAATTGTAGCATTCATCTTAACCATATGTGAAACAATATTAGAAATCACAGGAAACAGAGAAAAGAAAAACTGAACAGCCAGTTAATCTTCAGAACACAAGTTCACAGCGATTGTTCCGTGGCTTACTAAATAATTAACTCTAGTTATCCTTTTTCTCTAAATCTTTATACTTATTGATTATTAATTGAGAAGAAGTTAGGCAGTGATAAATATGATTTGCCTTCAGTCATTTTAGGTTGTATTTTGTATTCTTGGACAGAATGATTTCAGAATCTTCATCAGTCCAAATGAAAACACTTTTTGGATTCCGTTGTGTAAGGCTTTACCTTTTGGTTATAAATTGATGTAGATTTTTTTCTTAGCCCCGTTATTCAGTTAAACACAGCTTCCCCCTTGTTGATTTAGAAATGTTTTGTATAACTCAGGGGTACTTCCTTAATGTGAGCTGGGTTGCAGACACTAGGTTGTTTATGAATATTCACAAATCTTTTTGAAGGTGTGATGTCAATGTTGTCCGAATTGAGGCTCAAAAGGGCGCAGGGATCATAGAATATGTCTTTCTCTAGGGGAGGAAGACAAGGATATTCGTTTGAGACGTGACCATGAATGAGAGCATGTTATCTTCTGTAAATGACAGCTGGGGGAATCATTTTCATGCACCAGTGTGTCGTTGAGTGTCATGGTGTCCCCTGTAGGTGGCAACCTTCTACTTTATTTTGTCAGTTTCTCCTGGTAGTCTTTGTTAGGAAGTCTTCCTTTGCTCTCATTTTTTTTCTACATAAAAAATTCCTTTTAAGCATAGATTCTTTGTAGGTTTTACAACACCATCAATCAAGCAAGTTCTTGATATTATCCAATTTTAAAAATACAGAGGAGCTCAGAGTATAAAGCACTTAGCTAATCACAATTCTTTTAAATTAGATCTCTAGGATCATCATATTATACCTTGGCTTTTCATTCCACAATGAGATTTTCTTCCCTGAAGATTTTAGAAGAAAGGTTGCATCAGTTTCTTTTTCGAATTTTGATTCATTGTTTGAATTACTGTTATTGTAAATGTATGATTATGTTAAGTATAAATAGCACAGGAAATAAATTTTAATTTCTAAGTGATTGAAAAGTGTTCTCTTCTCTAAGATGTTCTAGACCCTTTATAGGCATTCAGAAAATGTGTTTTGAATGACTGAATTGGGAAAGACCAAGTGAGTTAACTTTACAGTTGAGTTCATCAATATGTAGTTCTGCTTATGTACATTATTTCTCTCCTGAAATGAGCCTTTATATACCTAATATAGCCTTTGAGAATGAATTAGATGAATCTGTACTACTTGGGTAGATGGATTAGGGCTGTACAACATGTCACAAAGAATAATTGGTTCAAGTATAAGAGGTTACAGTTAATGAAATTATTCTCTTTCTGCAAGAAAGACATAGCTCACTTTGGGGGATGTTATCCTTGAAATAAAGTGACATATTTTTGAAATAAAGAATTACAGTCTGTCAAGGAATGCTTCCTAAGAAAGGTTAACATTTGAATTATAACTTGAAAAATGAATAGAGGTATGCCAAGTGGATAAGTGGAGGATCAAGCATCCCAGGCAGATTAATAGCATGTGCAAAGGCATAGGGGTAGAAGGAGTGTGGATAGTGGGATCCCTCACCTCCCTGGCCCTTACCGAAGGCAGCAAGTAGCACGTTGAATTGAAAACTGGGCCACAAGATGGGGTATCAATACAGATGCTGGGTGGCCCTGTGATCACTGCAGGTCACTTATTTGTAAAATTGGTTTAAATGTTCCTTATGACTTTCTTCTGCTTTAACTTTCTAGGGGCCTATGAAATCTCCCTTTTTTGATTTGCCTGTGCTATTTCCATACTCACCAATAATTCCAACATCAGCACCCATCCCTTTCACAAAGCTGTCCCATACTAGCCCGACCTCATTTCTAGCGTCTCAGGACAGTCTCTGGATGATCCCAGCCATGCGCTAGAGAGACTTTGCAGCCTTCCATTCCTGCAGGCATGGCTGGACTTTGAATGCTGTGTCAGCAGGGCTCCCTTTGTGTTTTGGACTTTTGATTTGGGTTTCTTTTTTTTCGTAGCATGTTTTCTGTCTGCCTTGCCTTTCATTTGTTCAACATTTGTCACATGAATACTGTGGCTTGACTAAACTAGTCACAGTGATAGCAGACGTTTTGAAATTGACCGAGCTGATGGCAGCAATGATATTGGATTAAATTATTAACTAGGATCCACAGCAGAAGCCTTTAGCTTCAGCACATGCAGAGTAAAGGGTGTTTCCTAGCATCAAAATTAACTGGCAAAGTGGATGCCAGATCAAGTTTCTTCTAAAGAATTGATACATTATCATCTCCTAAGGTTCCCCTTTCTGTCCCCAACCACTCCCCCGACCCCATAATTGATGAAGAGAGAGATTTCCATTTGTCTTTTTTTCAGTATGTCATATGTTTCATCATTAAAGATTAATTCAGAAATAGAAGAAAGAAAAGATCATTATACCCATGAGATTCTAGAATATTGGTGATTTTTAACATGCTTTTATGAAATAACATTCGTGGGACACTTAAAATAACTCTTCATGAGTATCTGTTATCAGATTCATGTTTTCATTCTGTGGACAGTATCTCTGCATTACCTTTTAAATGTGTGTGTGTGTCTGTTTACCTCATTATGTAACTGTAAAAATTGAGAGCATAAGAGTAAGATCACACCCAGAGTCTATTCCGGTTTTTCCACTTATCTGTAAAAGACTTTATAGCTAGTTTATCCAAAACTAGCATCACATCCAGGATCATGTTGTGATGTTCTTTAAATCTCTTATAATCTGGCACATTATTATTAGCAGTAGTAGTGTCAATTATTTGATACGTTATTGGAGAGGCCAGATCAGCATAATGTCCCAGTTTAAGACTGATTGCTTTTTCTTTTTCTTCTAGCTCTTTTATTTCTGTAACATGATAGAATTTAACTTGTCAGAAAAAACTTTGATTTACCATAGGTGATGTTTATACTTGCTATTTCATCACATCAGTGGACATAAAACATCAGTTGTCCACCATTCGTGTTTGCTAGATTAGGTGCCTGGCTGGTCCTTCTGCTGTGTGGCTGCTCTAATATTCCTCTTACATGGCAGCTCTTCAGCAGGGAGTTAAAACTGACAAAGAAAGATAGAAGGTTCAAATACCTAAGATTTAGACTGCTAGGAAATGAACAGTAATAGTCTGTAAGAAAAATGCCTGATGCAAAAAAATTAGAGATTGATTCTTAAGGCACAAGTGACCAATTTGTCTTTTGGTTTGTTTCTAGTCAAAATAAATGCCCAGCAGCAGGAACTTTATGAGTCCACTCAATTTGGCTCGATTAATCTTAAGTAGTTTTTTTAATCTGCCATATCAAATACTTAAAGTTATTTTTAATATTATAAATTTTAATTGTATTAACTTTTACTTTATTTTACTATAGATTTTTGAAAATTCCTTTAATAATGTCGACTTTTGAAGAATAAATCTTTATTACTAACCAGTGATTTTTCTTCCAGCTACTCCTATCAAACTCTTACTATTCTGTGACCTTAGATAAGTTTTTTAAATTGTACTTTAGGATTTCCAGATTAACCAAATACAAGATGCCCACTTGGTTAAATGTCAGAGAAACAATGAATTATATTTTAGCATAAGTATATCCCATTCAATATTTGGGACATTGTATATTTAAAAATTATTTTTTATCTATCTGAAATTCAACTTTATTTGGACATCATATATTTTATTTGGCGGCCCTATGTTTAAAAGTTGCTGTTTTATTTACACATTGACTGTATTAATTTACCTGCCTATGTTATTAGTTTGCTTTGCAGCTTCACTGATTCAATAATAATTGTTTGAATTCAAAATTGTTATTTTGCTAGACAAGAATTACAGACTTTACATAATTGCTCTCAAGTGAAAGTATTCATAAAAACATGAAACATAATTCTTACCTTCAAGAGTTAACGTTATAGGAAGACTTTGTTCCTTAATAAACAGGATAGGCCTAAGTTATCTTTATCTATTGGTAAAACATTATGAATGTGTATTAAGTAG
Source organism: Macaca mulatta (assembly GCF_049350105.2). NCBI lineage: Eukaryota > Metazoa > Chordata > Mammalia > Primates > Cercopithecidae > Macaca > Macaca mulatta. Next base: position 43,602,195 of record NC_133409.1, on the reverse strand, counting down.
ATGATGATGTTAATTTTTAGAAATGTATAAAATCCCTTACTACTCTGTACATTTTATTTTATTGGCCCAGAAGGCTTGGGTTGTGCTTTCTGCTGTGATGTTTTCCAATGTTTCAATGAGTCTGAAAAGCATAAGAATGAATGGGTGTGTCTATAGATTTAAAAATTGTTTTTGAAGTATTTTAACCTTGCATAAAGATGAGTACATCTAAATTACCTTGGTCATATACAGTCTTCTATGCTAGATGTTAAACTTGATTTTTAAAAATATCCTAAAATGAATTAACAATCAGTAAAGGCACCGTTTATAGATAAGTTTCCTTTGAAAAATTTTCTATTTGAAGAACTAAATTCCTTTGAGAAGCATTTCAAACGATCCTTTAATACACAGCCCTGAGCAGAACTCTATTATGTCTGATTTTTATTTCCCCTTTCTTCTCTTCAGCTTGGAAGAAAATAACGATCTTTATTGATTGTATATTTCATTTTCTTTCTTTTTTTTTTTTTTTGAGATGGAGTCTAGCTCTGTCACCCAGGCTGGTGCAGTGGCGCTATCTCAGCTCACGGCAACCTCCACCTCCCGGGTTCAAGTGATTCTCCTGCCTCAGCGTCCGAGTAGCACCACCGCACCTGGCTAATTTTTTGTATTTTTAGTAGAGACGAGGTTTCACCCTGTTAGCCAGGATGGTCTTGATCTCTTGACCTCGTGATCCACCTGCCTTGGCCTCCCAAAGTGCTGGGATTACATGTATGAGCCACCATGCCCAGCCCCTATTTCATTTTCAGTTGCTCAAAGATTCAAATTTGATCTAATTCAAAGTGCGTAATATGATATAAACATGGCTCATTTCTGCATAAATTGTTGTGTACAATATTTGAAAATGACCCTTTTTAGTCAATATTGTTTAACAGTGTTTGTGAAAAAGTTTCTGGATTCCAAATAAAGACTTTCAGTGCGCTGACTGCATTTGATACACTAAGGAGGGCCTGTGGGTTTGTGTAAATAGGGGTGGGGGTGGGGATGGGCAAGGCTGTGTCTGTGAGTTCTAGAAGCTGTAGACAGCTCTGCTCTTAAGAGGCTTTTAGGTTTAGACATATAATCTTTGGCCTTCACAAAAATAATGAGGGTGTACTTTAAGATCGTACTAAAGATAAAAGCATGGGTGGTAACAGAGTCATTTATTTAAATGGACAAGGTTTAATTTTTTGAACTTTATACTTTAGGTTTATTTGGTTCCTGAAGCATTTTACAGACGGTGAAACACAGACTGATAAAACCAAGTTTTTCTAGAGAAAGAAAGTTATTCTGAGCTGAGAGTGAATTCTGACCTCTTCACCTTTTGTGTGGATTGTGGCACCATTTTCTCTCTCCGCCTCTGGTCAAGCCTATTCAAACCTACTTGCCATTTGACACCAGCGTTCTAGTTAAAGTGCACCATTGGCCCTACAGGTTCCCCTCTGATCCTCCATCAGGGACACCCTTGCCCACCACCTGCCACTCACCCACGGTGGCAAGCAAGACCCTGCGGGCCTGCCCTGCCTCTCTCCATCTTCCCCACCATCTTTCCCCACAGGACTGTCCTGTGACCTTTCACCAAAGTGTCAGCGTATCTCCCCATGTCCCAGGACTGGGCTTTACCCAAGAGTCTCTCCTCTGTACTCTAATGGCGGGTGATCCTTTGAATGAGGTGGGTGTGTGTTATCACTTTACCTAGGAACTTCACAGTCACCTCTCTCTCACTGGACTTAATCTTTATGTCATCATTTTTATCTGTGTGGGTGTGTCTTTTCCTCTAGACTGTGAACTTCCAAAGGTCAGTGATCATGTTTGATTAATTTTTAACCTGGACACCTAACACAAGGCAGCAAATATGTTCTCTCTTTCTCTCTCTCTCTCTTTTTCTTTTAAGAGACAAGGTCTCATTCTGTCACCCAGGCTGCAGTGCAGTGGTGTGATCATAGCTCACTGCAACCTCAAACTTCTGGGCTTAAACAGTCTTCCTGCCTCAGCTTCCTGAGTAGCTAGGACTACAGGCATGACACCATACCGGGCTAATATTTTTATATTTTTCTGGGGATAGGGTCTCTCTGTGTTGCCTAGGTTGGTACTGAACACCTGGCCTCAAGCAGTCCTCCTTCCTCAGCCTCCCAAAGCTCTGGGATTACAGGTGTGAGCCATCATTACATCTAGCCTCGGTTTTTTTCTTTTTTAACTGGGGATTAAATTTACCTGTCTGGTTCATGGGAAGAAAAAAAAAAAGATAGTCCTAATAGAAGTAAAAGTAGTTCCTGAGAAACAGTTTAGGGGGAAAAGCAGATTGTCTCAAATTAGATATGTTGAACTTGCGATAATGTGAAATCTGAGTAGAGGTTAGCAAACGGGACTGAGGGCAGACAAATGAAAGAAAATAGAAATGAAGGTTGAGCAGGATGTTTAAAGGCGGTAGCTTAAGCCATAGGCCAGCCGTCTTTTTCTCTTAAAGGTTCAGATAGTAAATATTTTCCGTTTTGAGAGCCGTACAGTCTTAGTTGTAGCTGCTCAGCCCTGCTGTTACAACCCCAGAGCAGCCTTAGGCAATGTTTAAACAAATCTTTGAACAAATAGGTGTGGTGGCATTCCATTGCTTTATTATTGGACATTGAAATTTGAATTTCATGTACTTTTCACGTTATGAAAAATTCTTCTCTTACTTTAAAAAAAATCATTTAATGGCTGGATTTGGCCAAAGGATCATAATTTGCTGACCTCTGCTCTATACTAACAAAATCATTCAAGTTTCAAGGGGAAATAAGTATAGGACAAAGGCTTATGGACTAGATCTTTGAAGCTTGGTTAGAGTTCGTTGGAATTCAGAGAAGGAGCCATCACATGTGGGAGAGGAACTAGTGTGTTGCAGTGTCAGTGAAGAGGATCAAGAGCTGGGTGGTTGAAGGTGTATGATTAAGAAGATCATTAGGAAGGTGAGGAGAAAGAAAAACACCATTAGTAGGAATCAGAAATTCACCGATGACCACTGAGAATTTTTTAAAAACTGAAATAAAATCTTAGACAATAGAAAAGTTAATATGTGGACATAAATTGGAAGCAGGGGGTATATAGCAATTACTCGAGGAGTTGGCAGTTTAAGTCAGAGACAAGCAGAAAGACAGCTGTGGGGTCTGCCACGCTGATTTCCTTGCATGAAAGCATGGCCCTTTATTAAGCAGAAGGCTGCTAAGCTATCTCTTGAGATTTTATTCATTGATTTAACATACACTTACATATGTTTACATACCAGGTACTGTTCTAAGGAGTTTATCAATAATAACTCTTAGTTCTCATCATGACCTGGTGATATAAACACTGTTGTTATCCCATTTTACAGATGAGCAAACCGAGGGATGGAGAGGTGACTCTTCTAGTAAGTGGCTGGTAACCTGGGTAGGATGGTTCCAGAGGGGGCTGCTTTTCGCTATTATGCATTGGTGTCAATTTTTTCATGTCTAGTTCATTAGAACATTTCTTTTTCTTTTTTTGCCCTGTGCAATGGGCCTTGCCTGTAATCCAAACACTTTGGGAGGCTGAGGTGGGAGGACTGCTTGAGGCCAGGAGTTTGACTACAGCCTGGGCAACATAGTACCCTATCTTTACAAAAACCTTTTTTTTTTTTTTTTTTTTTTTTTTGCCACTGTCATATATGGCTGAAGTTGGCATCGGAAGTACCATGGATTTATATCTTTTCTGTTGCACATATAAATTGTACAATTAAAAAATACACTTCCAGAAGAATACAGCTCTTCCATCAACCACAGCATCGAGGCATGCAAATTATATGATGAAAACGTTTCCCTGTGCTCATGCTCATATGAAGGATGTAAAGTAAGAGCTGGCAATTGATTGGGGAAACTTTCTAATTAATAAGCACTTTGAAAATACAACTTAATATAGAACGCAAGAAATGTGATAGTTTATTTGGTTTATTTCCTGAAAATCTGGATTTTATGGTGTTACATGGCAGTGTGGAATAATGCACAGAGGATGAGACATCCTAGGATGCCGGGATGGAAGCCTGCATTCTCCCCCTAGGTTTACCACTTCCTTGTGTGTAACCAAGTACAGTTGGCTCTCCATATCCATGAGTTCTACTTCCACGGATTCAAGCAACCATGGAGCAAAAATATTTGGAGAAAAAAACCACAATAAAAGTAATGCAGCAATAAAAAAAATACATATTTTTAAACCAATACAGTATAACAACTACTTGCATAGCATTTACATTGTATTAGGTACTATAAGTAACGTAGAGATGATTTAAAGTATATAGGAAGATGTGCATAGGTTGCATGCAAATACTATTATATCAGGGACTGGAGCATCCAAGGATTTTTGTATCCAAGGGGCATCCTGGAATGGATACAGAGGAACAACTGCGGCCACTTTATATCACATTTAATATTGAGTAAGAAAGGAAATTACTCCATGCAAGATTCTTCCTACAGTTCATTTTCTGAGAGGAAAGAGCACTTCTCTGGTCCAGGGAGATGGAAATGTGTCTCACAGCCTGAGGAGTCTCTGTCTGTCTTTAAAATGAGAGCCAGTGAGATTCATTATACAGAGTTTTGTTTTCTTGCCATTGCCTCCTTCAAGGTTTTGCTCAAATCTCACCTTTTCATGAGGACCACCCTGACTCCTACGATACTGCAGCCTGGCCACCCTCAAACCCCCCCTTTTATGTTGCTCAACTTTTTTATTTTGTCTATTGCACTCGTCTCCTAATATACCATAAAATTGTAGTTTAGTGTCTAATAATTTAAGCTCCATGAGGGCAGGGATCTCACCTGTTTTGTCCAATGACGTATCCCAACTAAATGAAAGAGTAGTAGTTAGCATCAGTGCCCAGTATTTATCTTTCTGAGGAATGAATCTATATTCAGATGCCATTGTTGAACACATGGAAAGCTACATGCTATGGAGGATTGAACATCATCAGCGTTTCTCAAGAGAACAATTTCTCTTTTCACTGGACATTTGCATGGTGACACTTAACCTCAAACACTTGTGGATTGTGCATATGAGTGTTTTTGCCCACAGCTCTCCTTGTGTCTAATGCAATGAGCAGAGCGAGGTCACTCTGCAGATAAATTTGTTTTCCAAAGGGGAACTTTGCCCGCTAATTTAAGGCAGCCACATAATCTGACTTACAGGCTCAGTCGTTTCTCATTTGCCATCTGGCAATTTAATTACTTTAAAATAAAGCTATATATAGAATGAAAGAACACAAGTTGGAAATCTGATAATATGTGTGATAAGATGGTAATGTTTCTATTTGTTTTTTGTTTTGTTGTTGAAAAAATAAAGCGCATAGAAAGACTCGAGAAGGAATCATTTCAAAGCTTTCCCTAGACAGAGCCCCTTACATAAATTTTATTCTTTGACTAAGAGCCTTTGTTATAAACTAAATGTTTTGAATTAGTGGTTTATTACATTTTTCCATTGAGTTATAAGTCTGGCCCAAAGCTATGAAATAAGAGGTTGTCAAAATTGTTTCAAAAGTGTTTGGCCATGAAGTGGAACGGCGCTGAGATGTGAGGAAGCTTCTTTTCCTTTTTCCCTTTTCATAGTATTTCCTGATCTATATTGTTCTTTTCTCCTATCCCTTTACTCCTGGAATATGTTTTTCCAGTGCCTTCTTATACTCTGTTTCTGATTTCTCCATCTCTGCTTGTGCTTCCCTAGTCCTCTGTGGTTAATTGCAAATGGGCAAAAGAACCAGCACTCTGGATGGTATATTCAAGTTAAAGAGTAACTCAGATAATGTTTGTTTGAGACGACTGTGAGGGAAGGGCGATTATGGAATTCTGAAAACCAGGAGCTTAGGTGACAATTACATTTAAAATAAAGATTAAAGTGATCAGGGTACTTTATCTAATTTCTCGTTTGTAGTGGGAAAGTTGTGTTTTTTTGGTGGTTTCTTTTTTTTTCCTTGATTGTTGTGGCAGCTAGATGCAAATAACATCATGCTTTGGAACACACAATGCTGATTCTCAATCGCTGGCAAAGAAGGGTGAGAAGACAGGGCATCCTAATTTGCACAAAAATGCAACCAAGTCATCATTTGCAGCTCCTTGGAGATTCCATTCTAAAGTTTTACTGCTTGTACAAGTTCCTTTGGTATGGGAGGCAGAGCCTGGGGCGTGGTTGTGAAACAATAGTTTGGCTTTTTTACCCCCTAAATCAGTTCAAATCTCATATACCCTGAATTAACTGGAATTGCTCTCAGACTTGGCAGCTCCTGTAAAAGATCTGGATGTTCATAGTGGCTTAGTGAAATGGGGAACACATTTGTTTCATCTTGACTTCCATAGAGGAGAATCTGTACTATTTTTGTGGGCTCAGAGAGGGGGAGCTTCTGATCTGTTGGAGAGAAAACTGAATGAATGGGCACTGAGGCAGAAAGCCTGATGTGGCTGTCATGCAAATAAGAACCATGATTGGCTTTCCCTTTCTTTCTGCGCACGATGTCACTGGCTGCTCTCAGCCTTAAAGATTAGGTTTCAGTAGGAGTTTTTCAGGTTCAAGGACTGTTAATGGTTTGTAACTGCCTGACAATAAGCTCAACCTCAAAGTTACATCAGCCTGGGCAGATGTCTAAGGATATGAGACCGGGGGAAGAAAAGTTAGAATCTGGAGCAGGACGAAGCTTGCCACCTGCCTCATGGGCTGAGCTTTTAATGTGATTTACATTTCTAAGCTCTATGTAGGTGCCCTGGAAATGGTGGTCTTCATTAATGCAAAGATTAAGTCTTTAATTAAACTTTTTAAGAAAAAAAGTAAGTAGTTCCTTTTCTCTCTACTACCTGTTGTGTGCGTATGTTTCCGTATGTGCGTATGTCCCTGTGTGCCCGTGTGTGTGTGTGTGTGTGTGTGTCCATGTGTGTGTTTTAGGTCCTTCGTTCCTTTGTGTGATTAAATTAAGAGTGTGAAACAGCATAGTAGGCATGAGTTAAACTCTATACCAGGTTGTTTAAATACCTCAGACTTTTGTAACTCTAGGACAGTATTATGTGATCTTAGCATGTCTTATTTATTTATGATTGGGGTTTTAAGTGAATTTACTTCTTTTGTGCTTTTCAAAAGAAGTCCTTTGAAGAGGGGGAAAAATTATTGTACTTAATTTATGTTTCCCTTAATATCCAGTGTATGATTTTTTGATTCTTTGGCTAAATATGCAGCTGAGGTAAGGGAGCCACTGTGTAATGTATGACATGTTTCTGGTGGAGATAATCCCCTAAAACTCCCTGGCACTCTTTGTTGTGTATTTAAGAGCTCGAGCAAGCACAAACCGTCTAGACTGATCAGTGATTGTTGTAAGGTACAGAGCTTTTGTGGTGTGGCTTTATTGTGTGCTTACCATTGACTTACATTTCTTTAATCTAGTTGCTTCTTCATTCTCTTGAAAATGATAATTTTTATAACTACCTGGCTTTGTTTTTACATAGTTGTTGTTTTATTTTAGTTTAGTTTAGTTTTTGGACCAGTGATTTAAACTGGATAAATGTACATGGGTAGGGGCATTGATAAAAGGGGCTTTGGAGAAAGCTACGAAGAGCAGCACGGTGTGCTGATTTTCCGCAGCTTCTTGCCGAAGGCTGCTTTGGATGGACAGATTAAAAGTGCCCCTGGCGAGAGTGAGGAACACCAGCGAAAGAGACTTTCTCATAGGAGCCAGTTGGTAGCTGTGCAGTGGGGCTGATGGTGCGACTGATGGTGCAGACACGAATGCCATTACTTGGATTTGATTTGTAATTGGCAAATAGGAAAAGTTTTCATTTTCCATAGTTTCTACTCTGAAGTATGGTAACTCAATCTTTAAAATAAATGGACATGAGCATAAAACACTGATGAACTCTGGCTACACTTGGGGGGACATATGGTGAGTTTGGCCCAGTGCTAGATTATTCTGAAACACAAATGAGGGTTAAGTCAGGTCTTTGTGGATTTTGTGTATTAAGATTGATAGTTGTATGCACCGTGCAAAACATTTGCTCAACAAGAGTTTATGTGAAATACTAGGTGCTGAATGCACATACTGCTTTTGTCAAACACTAAGCAGAAAACACACTGGACATTTCTGTTTTTAACCTGATACCTAATTCTCAGTGTTTACTTTCTCATTTAGCAACTTATGGAGAAGGTGGGATCCTTTTGAAAATGAGTTATCCTGTTCAGATTCATAAGATTGTAAAATTTAGTAGCTGTAGAAAAGATGGTATGTGAGATGAGCGCTAACCTGTGGCCCAGGTTTACAAGAGACAATGATGGTTGGAAGTTTGGGGCCTCATTAGAATAATTTTTACTGTTCCTGCCACAACCGTGTTTTACCTGAGTTATTTCATGAGCTAAGTACTTTATGTATATTGGTTCATTTGATCTTTAAAGTAGCCCTAATAACTGTTATAGAGTGTGTTTAGTTAATTTTAGATATCCTCAAATGGATTTAATAGTTTATGCATGTGTTCTCACGTTATTTGAGAATTCATTTTATAGTCTAGTTTCGGGGTACATGTTATGCTGCGGACATGGATACCCAGTGTGAACTCTATAGCATAGATCAGAGTCAGGAAGACTTGCTCCTCACTCACAATTCAAGTATCTGCTGGCTTTACAAGGGTTACACTTGCTACCTCAAGCAAATGCCTCAGCACAAGGACTTTCTCCAATACCTTTCCAGTCTCTCTTATGCCTGGGTTACATGGCAGACATATAGAAAGTATTAAAACATTGTTGATGAATTTGTTTTGGTGCTGTCGGCCTCATTTTGGGCTCCACTGATGCCCCAACTTAGCTTGTGTTGTCAGGAAAAATGAACTAGAGACGTCTCAAGCCTCCGGGATTTAAAGAAAAATTATTATAGAGATTTATCTTAGTCTCAGGATTTTATCTGTTATTTTATCCTCTAATGTCTCGGTCTCTCCTGTGCTGGGAAAATTTAGTTGAATTGGATTGAGTTGGGAAGAGTCAATTGCATTGTAATTAAAAAAATTTTTAATATAAAAGCATTTCGTGAAAGCAGGAAATGCAGAGGGAATTTTGTAATACAAATGATCTCCACATCTATTAGCTATGTCATTTACATGTAAATTGAATGTTTACGCTTAATTTTTTAAAAATGTAATTGAGTTTATAACAGTGATGCTCTGTAAATAATGCTGTAGAGAGGGAATATTTCTTATAAACCTCCTGGTAGGAAATTCATTTCTGTCAGGACAGTCTAACATTTACTATTGCAATGGCATTATACAGTTGAGTAACTGATATTTGTTGTGTGTGTGGGAGGGGGTTAAGTAGGAATTGGAAGTCTCTATCAATTCTGTCCATTGTTTTCAAACATTGAAGTAAAGGGAGGACCTGAAATGCTGGGAGGCAGTTAACTGAGCAAATGATTCTATGAAGACATTGTTTGGAGGGTGGACACTTTCAGCTTTTCCTTTATAAATAAAACACTGTGGGCAAGACCGCTGGAATCTAAGATTAAATCTAATTTGGAATTTGCTCCATTGCTCCCTTGCCGGCCCTTACCCGTAGATGTGTTAGGCATGGAAACACATCATGATGTAATGAATTTGTAGCTAATGAAGCCTAAGTTGACACATGAATGTATTCTATCTTTTTTTCTATAGCGGTTTCCAACCTAGATGAGGAGAGCCGATGGACAGTCCACTACAGTGCCCCATGGCACCAGCAGGAGAATGTGTTCCTTCCCACCACAAGACCCCCCTGCGTTGAGGACCTGCACCGCCAAGCCAAGCTCAATCTCAAATCAGTATTGAGGGGTAAGATGGCATCATCTGTGAGCTTATTTTCTTGGTTATTGGGTCCTGAGAGTATAAACTTGATATCTATCTATAAAACCAGATCTACTTTTATTGAATGTATAGTAGGCTGTGTCTTTATATGATGTCATAAATACAACCTAATACATGCTGATATGGTTTGGCTGTGTCCCCACCCAAATCTCATCTTGAATTGTAGCTCCCATAATTCTCATGTGTTGTAGGAGAGACCCAGTGGGAGATAATTGAATCATGGGGGCAGTTTCCCCCATACTGTTCTCGTGGTAGTGAATAAGTCTCATGAAATCTGATGGTTTTATAAGGGGACACCCCTTTTGCTTGGTTGTCAATTCTCTTGTTTGCCACCATATAAGACATGCCTTTCACCTTCTGCCATGATTGTGCGGCCTCCCCAGCCATGTGGAACTGTGAGTCCACTAAACCTCTTTTTCTTTATAAATTATCCAGTCTTGGGTGTATCTTTTTCAGCACTGTGAAAATGGGATAATACACATGCCTAAGATGTTCTGGTCTCTGCAGAAACTTGCCTATTTGCAGATATGCAAATCTATTTCCAGGAGCCCACACCTTCTCAGAAACACTTTAGCATGTTTAAACCACCAGTGTTAATTTGATCCAAATAAACCACTGCTGACATGGGCAGTTTTGCCACTGTCTTTTTAAAACCATTGTAAGTATTCAAACCAATTTGTTTTTTTGAACACATTTGTTTGTTCTGTTTAGTTCAAGCCGGCTGGAAGAAGGACCTATATATAGACTTTGAAGATGTGCTAAATGGTTTGATTTATCAGAACTGTGTAGCACCCAACTGGGCTCTCTGAGCCTAGGTTCTGCCAGCAGATGAGCAAGGTATACTTGGTCAAGTAGAAAATATAGGAAGAATGTTTTCCTATATCTAGTTTAAAATTCTCATTTTTACTTGAATTTATTGTGGTTTGTTTTTCTTATTGAGATGGAGTCTCACTCTGTCACCCAGGCTGGAGTGCAGTGGCATGATCTTGGCTCACTGTAACCTCCACCTCCCAGGTTCAAGCAATTCTCCTGCCTCAGCCTTCTGAGTAGCTGGGATTACAAGAGTGCATCACCGCACCTGGCTAATTTTTGTATTTTTAGTAGAGATGGGGTTTCACCACATTGCCCAGGCTGGTCTCAAACTCCTGACCTCGTGTGATCCACCTCAGCCTCCCAACATGCTAGGATTACAGGCTTGAGCCACTACACCTGGCCCAATTTATTGTTGAAGTTAAAAAGTAAATGTGTGGCAAGGAGGGCAGCCTAAAGGTGACAAAGAAGGAAAGTAGTTTTTCAAAGAGGAAGGAGTGACTTGTAAAATTCAGAGAGTCTTTCTTAGTACAACAAACCAAACTTCTTATTCTGCCAGATGCTGCTCCCACCAGACTTCTCCTACCATGCAGTATTTGGGACATTAGTATACCAAAGAAGTATTTGTTATTTATCTGAAATTTAGTTTTACTGGGGCTCTGTATTTTATCCTATTGTGGAAGACTTGACTTTGGGAGAAATTCTGTCATTGATTCAAGGAAAATCTAGATAAATAATTTTATCTTGTCTACCAGTCACTTATGAAGTGGTTCATTCTTTAATGTACCACCACTACAATGACTGATAACATTTATTAAACACTTACCTATAATGCCAGGTACTGTTCTAGGTCCACTAAATGTATTACCTCATTTAATTTTCCCAGTGATCCTACTGCTTACTGTTACTATGCCCAGATGGAAAAACAGAAGCACAACGATTAGAAACTTGCCCAAGATCTCCAAGTTAATTAGCAGTAGGACCAGGATTTAAACTTGGACAATCTGAGGCTGTGGAGCTCATATTCTTAACTGCTACACTATACTGCCTTTAACAATGATTTATTTGTTGGGAATCTGTTATTCTGGCAGAATTGCAGAGTACAAAGGCAGGGTCCTAGCTCTCAAAGAATTTATGCCTACATCTCTTGTGCAAATCACAATGTGGAAAATACTGAGGAGACAAACCAAAAATTACTGTATGGGAATTAAAGAGAAAAGATAATTTCTGCTTGGAGAGAGAAAGAATAGCTATCCATAGGTTCACCAAAGATTTGGTGTTCTGAACAGAACTGTGCAGACATTTCAGATCATGGCTCTATTTTTTGTTCCTTTCATCTTTTGTAATGCTTAGATTATCTAATGTATCTTCCAGTATCTTGTATCTCATAGCTTTGCTATTGGACTATTTAGAAATGAGGGCATTGTTGGTTTTCCTTTTTATTTAGCCTGAGTAACCTCTATCTTTAGTGACTTCAATCTTAAATGAGAAGAATGGCATTTGTTTGGTTCGTTTGTAAATGGCCTTGGAGTTGTGCTTTGAGCTTTGTTGCTGTCATAATATTGGTCCCTTAATGTACCTAAATCCAACCAGAGTTTTTTCTAGATCCCTTTAGTTTCTGGTGATTTATCTTTAGTAAATTGTGACCAGGAACTTCTCTACTTATAGCTCACCTTCCTCCACCAAATAACTAATGAGAATGTTAAATGGCACCGTTCCCAGGACAAATCCCTGAGGCAGTGCCTGGTTAGTATTTCTCTGCCCAGCTCCTAAGCAACAGAGCACTACATGGTCTGGCTTGTAGAAAACACTTTCGTGAAGGTATGTGTGAGTTTGAATATTCAGGCTCAACTGTTTTTGATCACTCTCCAGGAAACTGTGCTTCACTCCCTATTTCATGTATTTTCAAGTTCCAGATCAGGACTTCACTTCTCTCCCCTTGAAAAACTAAACATCTGTTTATAGGCATTTCTGCTTTTCTTTTTGAATATGCAGTACATCTATATGAAATATCATATATCCCCACTGGTTTTGCCTAAACTTGAATTTGATTTTGAAAAGATAAATGCCTTCATAATTGCTTTAATGCTCTAAAATGGTTCATCAAAGGGATTTACTATTAATAAAATTAATAACTTTGGAAAATTCCTGGAGCGCAACCTTTAAAGTCTGGATTTTAAAACTTCGTAAGAGATTTTAGATAAATTATAGACTTATGAACAGTGGTTGGGAAGGATGAAATGAGAAAGATTATCTGAGTTCTTTTGTTCTCAGTTATTTACTTTTAACCACATGTACAGAACTTCATGGACCTCTTCCCCTGTATCATCTTAGCAACCTGAAATAAACACAACATAAGCACAAGGTATTAATTACCTCATTTCAGTGAAAATTAAAAAATCAGTCCCTGAATATGTGGCACTATTAAGATTTGATGTTATATAAATTATCAGTCTAAGTTCATTCAACCTCAGCATTCTCTACTTAAAAATATAGAAAGGTAGCTAATTATTCACAATGAGTAATCGATTTTGTTTCTTCTTCTATTCTTACTGTGTCCATAATTTTAAGAAAAGAATGCCATTCTTTAATATTAAACAGGTTATTGCTTTTTCATCGCCATTAAATGCTTATTGTATGAATTAGTCTGTCAGTTTTTATGGGGAGCTAGTCTACTCTTGGGAACCATAAAGTGTGAAGGGAAATGACATGGCGAGTATCAATAAATGAATAATGAAATGTAAACATATACTTTTTAAAATAATGCATAAATCCTTAGTAGTTAACAGATTAACTGAAGAAGCCACAGAATTACTGTAAAATGTTTGGTGAAAAAACTGAGTTTGACTTAGTACATAAAAGCAGATAATAGACATAAGTTAATCAATATTGAGCATCTGTTCGATTCTATGCCAGGACTGTTTAAATGAACGGATGAAAGTTCCTGGGTCCTCAACTTTAAAGAGCCAGGCCTGCTGTCTTGGCAGCAGCTTGTAGCAGAGCTTGAGGTTTGCTGCTGCAAGCTTACTGTCTTACAGTAGTAAACAGACAGTAGTGTGATGGAGGTGTGCCTGAGGTACATTGTGCACACAGGGAGAGAGGGCTCAGTCAGAGAAGAAAGAAAAGCCCTGGGAGGTCCCCTGACTCCCCCACTCCCTCCTGCTCCCATCCTCACGTGAGAGAGGAGATAGTCTTTCAAGATGTGTAAAATGGCATGTGAAGCAGGCTCTTGTCCATGTATAGTTTCGCTCTACTCTGATCTGAATATAGCAGATACCTTTTATATTTACAGTTGGAGAGTCTCTGGAGACTTTGATAAACTGTGATGGTCACAGGCTTAGATTAAATGTCTTGGTTTTGTTTGTTGATTTGTTTTGTCACTAGAGATTTAGGTAATGGTTCACTGCTAATGAAGATACAAACATGTACAGGTTGAACATCCCTAATCTGAAAATTAGAAATCTGAAATGCTCCCAAATCCAAAACTTTTTGAGCACTGACATGATGCTCAAAGGAAGTACTCATATGAGCATTTTGGGTTTTGGGATTAGGGATTCTCAATCAGTAGTTATAATGCAAATATTCAAAAATCAGAAAAAATCCAAACTCTGAAACATTTCTGGTCCTAAGCATTTCGGATAAGAGATACTCAACATTTACCCAGATTTAAAAATGGCATTTTAATATTTGGTTCAATAGACACCTGGCTAGCAACAAAAAATAAATTTTTGAAGATGAATCCCATTATCTGTGAAGAATTCACTCAGCTTCTTACTGAGTTTCCAGAAGAAGTCTACCTTTTTTACATCCAGCATTGTTTGAATCCTTCATGAACTTCATTGGAGATAGCTGTGATGATAAGTAACCTAAAGCTAGCTAAACATTTATCTGCAGAGTTTTTAGCTTTATGGAAAGGGCTACAACTAAGTAGAAAAGAAATCAAGAGATAGGAGTAAGCTGAATAAGACCTTCAGATTTTGCTTTTTTGTCACCTGTAGACCTCATTTGACAACTATGAGCATATTAAAAGCTGAAATAAAGACATGTCACTTTTAAGGCTCCATCCCCCAAAAGCCCAACTTGGGAGGGAGATAAACATAATTCCTCACAGTGTGTTTAACAGGCACTTTAGTTACTGTCTCTGTGTATGCTCCTGCCTGAATTAGTTCACAGAGCAGCTGTTGTTGGCATCAGAAATGTTCTCTAGTCACAGCTCTTCCCTGAAGAAATGCATTTTAGCAGGTCAGCATGCTCTATGGCTCTAGAATTAAAAGTGTGAGCACAAGGAGGAGTGTTGAATCTGGCCTATGTCATTCAAAGTCAGAGGGCTATATTTATTATACCTGAAAGGATAGGAGTTGAGAATTTATGACACAATGTGAAAAAATAACTACTTACACCAAGTGATTAAAAACAATTGTGCACACATCGACCTGTTTAACATTAAAGAATTATTTACTGGCCGGGCGCAGTGGCTCATGCCTGTAATCACAGCACTTTGGGAGGCCACGGCAGGAGGATCACGAGGTCAGGAGATCGAGACCATCCTGGCCAACACGGTGAAACCCATCTCTACTAAAAATACAAAAATTAGCCAGGTGTGGTGGCACATGCTTGTAGTCCCAGCCTACTCAGGACGCTGAGGCAGGAAAATCGCTTGAACCTGGGAGGCAGAGGCTGCAGTGGGTCAAGATCGTGCCACTGCACTCCAACCTGGTGACAAAGTGAGACTCTGTCTCAAAAAAAAAAAAAAAAAGAATGATTTACCTTTCCTAAAATTACGAACTAGATTTCCAAGTTGTTCCAGCCAGATTTCTCTACAGTTACCGACAGCAGACTTTGAGGGTCTGCATCCACCCTTAGTTGTCATGAAGCCTCCTTGCTCCCTTTTGGCGTAGACAAGTATGTTTGTCTTGGGAGAGATTGTGGGCCTCCTCTGGATTTGATGAGGTTGCTTGTCTGTCTTATTTATCTGCCTAGAGCACATGCGTCCCTGAGATATCGCAGATACCCCTTGTCTTTCGCTATCGGTTCTCCACTTGAAGGTCCTGTGGCGCTTTCCCAAGACTGTCTAGGAGGTGCCTTTGCAGGAACGGCCTGTGGACGTTGATTGAGAGCTCCCCCTGACGGCATGATGCATCTGCTCACTACCTCAGACAGGCCCAAGATGGACATCTGCTTTGCCCACCTGGTGCTAACCACATTGAATTCTTCTTCTTTTTTTTCTGTAACTTTTAAAAAAATATGACATATAACACAGAGAGGTACATAAAAACGTGTACGGCTTAAGAAATAGAGTGAACACCTATATAACCATTACTTAGGTCAAAATGTGACCTAAACTTCAGAAGCTTCCTATTCCTGCTTGCTTGCCTTTCTTTTTTCTTTTTTTCTTTTTTTTTTTTTTGAGACAGGGTCTTGCTCTGTTGCCCAGGCTGGAGTGCAGTGGTATGATCATGGCTCACTGCAGCCTTGACTTCCCGGACCCAATCCATCCTCCCACTTCAGCCCCCTGAGTAGCTGGGACTACAGACATACACCACCGTGCCCAGTTTTTATATTTTTTGTAGAGATGGGGTTTTGCCATGTTGCCTAGTCTGGTTTTACACTCCTGGGCTCAAGCCGTCCTCCTGCCTCAGCCTCCCAAAGTGCTGGCATTACAGGCGTGAGCCTCCACACCCAGCCATGTTCCTGCTTTCTAACAGGAGAAGTCCAGGTGTCATGTGAAGTACTTGAGTCACATCTAAATTCCAGTCCTGACTCTGTTACATACTAGGCATAGGTTATTTGAGTTTAATATTATTTGTTTCTTGAACATTTTGATCTTGTTTTCTCATCTGTAAAGACCATAATATCTGTTTACATGGGAATGAAATGAACATATTCATGTAAAGTATTCATATCTCAATGTACCTGCCCCTCAATGTGGAAGTTACAGGTGTCTGTGGAGGGAGGGGTACATTTTAATTGAAGTGGAATGGAACACAGATAGAATTTTATAAATCTCAAATGGCCTTATGATTTAGTTGGGGCTTTCTCTCCTACCTGTTGTGCTCCAGAGAATATACTGTGGGGAGGAAGGATAAAGGAACAGAACAAGGAACACTTCTGATGACAGTGACAGACACTTAATACTCAGGTTCATTTCATCCACATGAGCAAGATGCCTTTGCCCACTCACCATCAACCTCTGAAAGACCCCTGGAATGCTGGAGCTGGAAGGAGCCTCCCAGTCCTCTGGTCAGTCCCCCTTTCCATTTTGTAGATAAGCAAAGCAAGACCCAGAGAAGTTAAGGGTTCCTGGTGCTCACACATGCTGGCCTATTCTGATCTCAGACCTCAACAGCACTGAAGCGACCTGTCCCTTTGATGCCCTTTCAGCTGCCCTCCACTTGATGGAAGTTCACAGGGACAAAGCTCACCCTGGGAAAATCATGGCCAAAGATGGACTTGGTTTCTTTAGCCAGTTAATTTAGAAATGCAAATTGGCTCTTTGTTGCCTAAAGGTGGTGACTTCATGGTTGATCCTGAAGTCTCCTCACTCACCCCCAATTTCACTAAAATTCAAATAAGTCTAAGAGAAATAAAGGGAGCATCACATGACATGTTTGATTAATATCTATAACCATTCTTTCATCTTAATGGCGTTTGGTGCTTATTTTTAGGGTTATAATTGGTCATTAGTAACTCAATAGACTTAAAAAAATAGGCACAGGTTACAAGGGAAGGAAAGATAAACATTTGAAATTAATAAATACACTAGTGGTTTAGCACTTGCAGCTGAGTTTACAATTTGCCTAGTTTGCTACTTCCCAAAGAATACTTTAGTAAAATTGATGTACAAAAGGCAAAGGTCAGATGTCTCTGGCTAAGGTATTTTAATTAATTTTTTTTTTTTTAGACAGAGTCTTGCTCTGTTGCCCGGGCTGGAGTGCAGTGGTGTAATCTTGGCTCACTGCAACCTCCACCTCCTGGGTTCAAGTGATTCTTGTGCCTCAGCCTCCCAAGTAGCTGGGACTACAGGTGTGCACCACCATGCCCAGCTAATTTTTGTATTTTTAGTAGAGATGGGATTTTGCCATGTTGGCTAGGCTGGTCACTAACTCCTGACCTTAGGTGATCTGCCTGCCTCAGCCTCCCAAAGTGCTGGGATTACAGAAGTGAGCCATCATGCCCAGCCACGTAAGATTCAAGCAAGAAATTTTTCATTACTTATATTCATTTATACAGTTTTAAATCATTTTCTAGTTGAAACAAATATTGGTATAGAATTGGGGGGCAGGAGGAGTGCTATATTATTCTGAAAAAGTCACTGAACAGGGGAAGGAAGTATAATTGTCTCTTATTTCGGAAAACCGCAGTATCACTGACGTCTTGTCATTAACAATTCCAGAAGATGAGATGGGAGACCAGAATTCTGGTTGCAGTGTTGTCAGCGGCAAGCTGCAGGATGTTGGGAGTCGTATCCCATCTTTGTACTTGGCTTCCTCCTCTGAAAAACAATTTATGATCTCTATGTTCCCTGCTAAGCTCTAAAATTCTGATTGGCTTCTCAGCACTTAACTGTTTGAGGGTAATATGTGTGAAGGTAACTGACACAAAGATATTACTGTCGGCTGAGCCTAAGTCCTGACAAACTGGAATGTGTCATCTTAAGTCTGTGTGGACGGAAAAATTGTCTAAGTGCATACTGCAAGTGAGGCACTGGGCTGGATGTTATAGTGCAATCAAAGATGAATGACGTTAGTGCTTTCCTCCAGAGGCTGAAAGCTAGCCAGAGATAAGATGTATGTATGACTAGCTTGTGTACAAGGTTCATAGCGGTGGTATTATTAAGCCTCACCTCTGGGTGTTATCTTTAAAACAAACTTGGTCAGCCTGTCCTAGTTAAAAATTCTTTACCGGCTCCCCATTATTAACAGAATATAACTTAAGCTCTTAGCATCTGGAAACCTTCCTGAACTCAAGCCTGTTTGTCTCATCTCATCTGCGGAATCACTTTTGCTCCCCAGACATCTCTACTCCCCCATCCAGGGATTTTACTTTGTGCCTTCACGTGTAATGATAAAGTCCTTCAGTTGGAATGCTAGCTTGTCTTGTTCTTCTTTCTACCCACTGCATGTCCCAAGCCATACCTTTTCCCTTCTGAACCACAACCTCTCACACCTGGCCAACTCCTGTTTCTCCTTTGAGAGTCATCCTTGGGTGCTAGAGTCCCCCACAACCTCTCCTGGATTCCCCTGGGCAGCCCCAGGAAGCCTTTTTCTACCTTCTCATGGAAGCTTACACTCCACCATTCCACTGCTTATGATACACTATGTAATTGTGTTTGCACGTTTATCTCCCCACTTGACAGTAACATCCGTGGGAACAGGGCTTTGTCTTTTCACTTGTGTGTCCCCAGTGCACAGTCCAGTGACTGGGACTGCAAATACTGTTGTTTGTAGAGGGCCTGAAAATGTTTGGAAAAGTCACCTAAAACTCAGGAGAGGGGTCAGAGTCAAAGCCGGGGAACAAGTGGTGAGAATGTGGAATGATGAGATTGGGGATGGTGAGGGCCAGTGGTGAGGAGGAGGGAGGGTTGAGGCTTGGAAGCTTTCCTTTAGGGCACTGGGAGGGAGAAGTCTGCAAAAGAGCACAAGCGGGGAAGAAGAAAGTCAGCCGGGAAGAAGAAAGTCAGCCAGGATGAGGCAGTCATCGTGGTGCTCACAGGTGGGGAGAGAGGCATTGTAAGAAGAGGCTGTTGAATTGGTTGTTAGGTGGCGATTGGTGACCTCTGAAAGGGCAGTTTCAAGGAAGTCTTTAGATTAAGAAGCCAAATTTCCTGAGATGAGAATGATTTTTTTTTTTTTTTTTTTTTTTTTTTTGAGACGGAGTCTCGCTCTGTCGCCCGGGCTGGAGTGCAGTGGCACCATCTCGGCTCACTGCAAGCTCCGCATCCCGGGTTCACGCCATTCTCCTGCCTCAGCCTCCCGAGTAGCTGGGACTAACAGGCACTCAACGCCACCTCGCCTGGCTAGTTTTTTTTTGTATTTTTAGTAGAGACGGGGTTTCGCCGTGTTAGCCAGGATGGTCTTGATCTCCTGACCTCGTGATCCGCCCGTCTCAGCCTCCCAAAGTGCTGGGATTACAGGCTTGAGCCACCGCGCCCGGCCGGAGAATGATTTTTATAAGCAGAAAACCAATAAAAGTAATTTTTTTTAAAGAAATGAAGGTGAGTGAATGATGCCAGCAGAGCAGAGAGGGAAGGGATAGTATTTTGAGGTGATGGCAGGGTACAGCTGATATTATAACATGTTTTAAAAACTAGAGCTTATGCAAACAGGGCTGTAGACAAAAGGAGTCAACAGGAGGGGAAAGGATTGCAGATATGGAAAGAGAATGGGAGGATGTTCCCTGAAGAGGCAGGGAGGAGGCAGTCAACTCAGGGCAAAGCGGAGGGGCGGAGGATGCAGCCTCTGTCTCCTAGAGGGAATTGGGGAAGTATGTTATGAGATGGAGCCAGAGATGGAGGCTGCTCATTACATGGTGTGGTAGCCTTGCTTGCAATATGGCCCCCCACCATATTGTTAGTTCTTTGGTGAAAAGGATGACTTTATTTGGTGCTCTCTCACTCAGGTCTTGTGAATTTAATTAGGTTGACTTTTCAAAGACAAATGATGTTATTAAAGGCTTAAAAAAATATGTGTGGTATTTCATTAGGCTCTATTGGAATTTTTGTCCTGAGGGAAAGTTGCCCAGCTGGATGAAACCATGGATTAAATGCCCTATTGAGAAAAAAGAAAAGAGCAGACAAAAATATGGGATTAACAGAACGGGATTTATATACAAAAAGGGGCTATTTAACTTCTCTTGGATTTGGTGGCATGGAATTGTCTGTAATACTAAGTACTACTCTGGGTACAGTAACCCTGAAAGAAGTGCTTTCCTCGGTGTCCTTAACTTGGGAGAGGGAAGTCGGATACAAGAGCAAAGGAAAAATGAACAATCATTGCTTTTTCAGATAGTTAAAGAGACGTGTTGCCCCCACCCCCACACCGTTTTTTTGTTTTTTGTTTTTTTTTAAACGGTAAGCAACACAGAAAAGATAGAATGGCAAAGACAGTCATTTAAATGATCCAGGTCTTAACAAAGCACTACGGATTGTTTAAACAAAGGCTTTTTGTTTTGTTTTTGTGTCTGCAGCCAGTCTGCTGTTTCAGCAATTCTATTTTAACTCCCGATAAAGTAAGTAACTTGAGTGGCTTCTATATTTCACTCAGGGCAGCATAAAAACGCGACATTGAAGGTACTGTGGATAAGATTTGTTATTCACGGTACAACCGAAGTCTCTGCTGTTGGCTTAGAATCTTTGCAGGCTATTTGATCTTGAGTAACCTTGGTGATGCTCCTCTGCTGCCAATGATATGGCTTTATAATTCTAAAGTGAAATGAGATCGCCTTCAATTTGGCGGCTCTCTCTGGTGGTGCTCAGCTAGGACTTGCAGACTCTCAGCACACTCGCATTAATCATGGCATCAGAAAGCTTTCACCTTAATTTAAATCAGATTTAGTTCTTCAAGGCTTCCTAAATTAATTTGGGCACGTGACAAGAAGAAATGTTAAAAGCTGATTTTCTGCAATGGCAAATGACATCTTAATAGTAATTCTTGCCATGGCGTGCAATGAAAAACAAAGCTAACAAACAGTTTATCCAGGGGCTCAAGTTTTAATGTTTAACTCCTAAGGGTTTTTTTTTGTTGTTGTTGTTTGTTTGTTTTGTTTTGTTTTTGGAGGTTTTAATTTCACTCTAATAGGAATTAATCACAGAGCAAGAATATTAATCAAAATGGCCTTTTATTTTTAACCCTTCTACATAAAATGAGATTGTCTATGGTGTTTAATGTCAGTGACAGAGATATTGATCCCAAGACATGGGGGAAAACCAGTCTTTCTAAAATGTGTTAATGCATTGTTAACAAATTCATTTCCAGTTAGACTGTTGAGCTGATGACCACAATTAATAGTGTATTTTCCCTCTGTGGTTCGTCCGAACCAGTTCATTTTATTTTGCTAAATATACAATGTAAATTGAAATGAGAAGTCATTTGGAATTGTGCTATTATAAAATAATTTTTAGGCAGTCTGCTTATCATTCCTTTTTTTTCCCCCTCCCTTGGCAAAGAAACCTGTCCATTTCAAAGGTGGCATTTTGTCACCACCTCCTCTCTTCCATCTTACTCCCCGCCTAAACTTGCCTGCAAGGTTTTTCTGAAAATGCAGCTTTCCTGTGGCATCTGTTCTGTCTGACTAGAAAGCTTTGGGGAGTTGTCCATGATGCGGTGAACTTTTTAATCCTAGATTGGTCAGTTTCCCTGAAATTCTACTGAGGCAAAATTTCCTTGGATAGATAACCACGATGGTGCACCAGACATTATCTTCCTTATTCATTCTGTTCCACCTACTCTCCTCTCATCCACCTATTACTCAAATATGTGAGTTGTGGATGGGAGAAGAGGCCCATTTAATGGGAGGTCAGGTCATATGCCTTGGGTTGATGAAGGCGGAAAATGTGGCCGAGGATAAAATCTACCTGGGTGAGCAGTGGGGCCATCACTTTTGTAGTATAGTTAAAATACCCTTTCAAGCATGCTGCTGAATAAATACAGATCATTCATTCATTTAAGGAACTCACTGAGCACCAGCCAGCCACCCACATTGAGTCAGATCATGCAGGGCTTAGAAACCATTAGGAGGACTTTGGCTTTTACATTTAGGGCGTGGAGAGATTTGAACTCAGAAGTGACATAATCTGACTCATTATTTTGAAATGGATCAATCTGATTGTGCGTTGAAAGTTCACAGTAAAGGAGACGAGGGAGTCAAAGCAGGAGACCAGGTGGAGGTCACCATCAGGCGAGAGATGGTGGTGGCCTGATCAGGAAGCTTTCCCTGCAGTTGCAGCTGGAGTGGAATGTTAAAATAAATGTTAGAACCCTCCAAGCACTTTAAGGGAATCTTGACATGTAAGACACATTTCTACAGTAGCAAAACTAAAGCTTTTCCTGGAACAAAATGGCATTCTTTAGGGACTAAAGGTAGATACCAGATATAGCATTCCCCCATCATTGATCTGTACCGTATCAGCTAAATTCTTTATCTTATGTTCCCTTTTAAGTTATTCACTTGGTGAGTGTGGATCATTTGTGACATAATAAAAAGAACAGACCAACCCTCTTTTCCTTTGGGCCTTTTATCATTTCTCACGTGGAGTATATAGGAAGCAAAATTCTATTGCCCTCTTTGGGAGCCCCACCTAACACCTCCTCTAAGTGGAGAAGACTTCTCCTCTTTCACTTTCACCTCCACCCTAAATGGATATCATATTGATCCCTTTAATTTTATTTCTACTTCTCTTTAGGTATTTGTCTTACTCTGAAACAGTTTTCTCACGGTGTGGCTCACAGGACGCTGCATCAGCATTGATTGAGAACTTGCTAGGAATCCAAGTTCTCAGGCTCCACCCCAGACCTACTGAATCAGATATGGGAGTGGACTCCGCAGTGATTTTATAACGAGCCCTCCCGGGGATTCTGATGCACCTTACTTTGGGACGCCACTGCTCTGTACATTGGCCTGTGAATTTGTCTAATCAGGCAGCTAAACTGTAAGCACCTTGAAGGCTGGAATGTAACCCTTTAGTCCCACTACCCGATACAAGCTACAAGTTAGGATTCCAAGACACAGCTCCCCAGTTTCAGAGTTGGAGCTCTTGACTGCTGCTGCTTTTCTGTCTCGTTGGTGGCAAAGGTGACTTGAGAAACTGGTGTTGATGCCTCTGTGTATTCATTCTGTGTTTTCTCCAAGTTAGCTCTGCCTTGACTGTCTGAAAGAGGAGTGTTCAGAGGCTTAGAAAGAAATGGCTGGCCAAAGCACAGGTCAGGAAAATTACTGAATCTGGAGGTTGGAAAGAAAACATACCCACTCTGTTGCCCAGGCTGGAGTACAGTGGTGCCACCTTGGCTCACTGCAACCTCCACCACCTGGGTTCAAGCAATTCTCCTGTCTCAGCCTTCTGAGTAGCTGGGACTACAGGCACCCACCACCACGCCCAGCTAATTTTTGTATTTTAATAGAGATGGAGTTTCACCGTATTGGCCAGGCTGGTCTTGAACTCCTGACCTTGTGATCCGCCTACCTTGGCCTCCCAAATGTTGGGATTACAGGCGTGAGCCACCACGCCTGGCCTCATCTTCCTTTTTTGAGGCAAAGTAAGACTTCCTTCAGGAAATTTCCCTTTTTCTTGACACCAGGGTGATAGTTGGCATATTTTCATATTGACTCTCTCTTTCTTGCTTCACCTGCAGCTAAGCATATTGTACTCCATTATCTGGAATGTTTTGTCTTTATAGGTTCCATTAAGAGATAAAATATTTACTTTTAGAACTTTTAGAAAGTCTTGGGCTTAATCATTAAAGACATATATTTTCTCTTTTTTATGTTTTATATTGCTTTGAATGCTAAGTGTCACTGAAGTGATAATTCGTGAAGAAGTGGTCTTATGGGCTCAAATTTGCATTTATTAGGAGGTAAATTTGAGTTTAATACTTGAAACATAAAAGCACGCTTTTATGCTGTTATACATATTCCTGTATAGCTACATAACAACTCTTGCTCTAAAAAGAGGGCAAGGGAGAAAAGAATAAATCATTAGTCTAATAATAAACCAAAAGGGCCTATTTATTTGAAACTTATTATTTAAAACTAGTATAAATTATAAAGGAAAATATTCATTGAAAAGGTCTGTATTAAATACACAGTGTCTTTAAGATTTAAAACAGCTTGTCACCTCTTTGATACGCTACACACAACTGAATAACTTAAATGTTTGAACATCTATTGTCTTTTAATTATGTTCTAGTTTGTTTATTGTTGAAGACAATTTAAATAAATTGAAGTTCAACTGCTTTGAAGAATTTATGGAAAATCTAAATATACTTTTGGAAAATTCATCATGCATGAGGGACAAGGGAGAATCCTAACTACAATATCAGTATGATTTCTTTCTCTTTTCCGATATTGCCAAGCCAAACAAATTAATGAAGGGGTAGGTAAATAAATCCCTTCTATTTTAAATGCACTTTGGTTTGATTTTTCCTTAAGAAAATAAGTTCTCTAATATTCACAATACATGATATTTAGGTGCAGTCAGTTTTTCCTATGTATTTACTCGCAAGCTCAAACTAGATTATTTAGCTATACAATACTTCAGCTACTGGGCTAGAATTTATTTTCTTCTAAACGTGAATGTTTATAGTCTTATGTATTCTCAGTCCTTCTGGACTAACATGAAGTTTTGAGATAGAACTGGCCTTTTGCCCTGTTATTAATAATCTGGTAGATTATTAACTGGGATAGAACTTTAAAAACTTCGAACTACCAGAAACTTTATACCTGGGCTTCAGAATCTGTAAGACTGATATAATAACTGCTTTCCTTCAATTCTCAGAGAGTTATTGTGAACACAAATCAGATAATGATAGCAAGAGGCTTTCAGTTTAGAAAAGTGTCAGTAGTATTCGCTTTAAAAATCAGTGATCTGAAAAAAAATATTTTAGACTCTAGATCATCATAGGACTTTTTCACTGAAGCAGTACATCATGACTGCTGTTTTTATAATTAACTTTGGTATTGGAGTCCTCCCAATGTTTAATGACCTTGAATTACAGTAGGAAGGTTGCAAAAGATTTAATACTGTTAAAAATAAACCACATTCAGATTTTAAAATATGGTATATGTAGAATACCATGCTAGAAATACCAAATTATGCTTTAACCTGAATGTTTCAAAACTTTCCTAGCAACTCATACTCATACACGTCAACACTACCCATGACCTGAAAAATGACAACTGGCCCACTGAACTGGTCCTTCTGGCTTTTCACACTGCAGTGCTTGTTTTAAATACAGTTGACCCTTGAATATAACACGTTTGAACTTGGAGGACCCACTTATATGGATTTTTTCAATACAGTCAGTCCTTCATACATTCTGGGTCCAGCATCTGAAACCAAATGTGAATGGAAAATACAATACTCAGGTATTTTCTGCATCTGAAACCAAATGCGAATGGAAAATACAGTATTCACATTGTGTGAAACTTACATTATACAGAAAACCGACTTTCTGGGTCTGTGATGTGCAGGACTTTAGTATGCATGGATTTGTGGTATTCTGGGGTCCTGGAACCAATCCCCTTCCGATACAGAGGAATGACTGCTTCTTCCATCAGTTCTTTCCCTTTCTCACACAATCTAAGAAGTCAGCAAACTTCTTACTTTTTTTCTTTTAGCATCCACTCATCATCCCACATCATTTCCTTGGGAAATAGAAGAAGAATCCCATCTTAACCCACTTTGCATTCAATTTCTCTTTCTTCTATTTCTCCATCTCCCTCTCATTTAAGCAGGTCATACTTAGTAACCATCTATTTAAGAACTTTGCCCCCTCAGATTATATTTCAGAATCTTTATAATAAATTCAGGAAAATGTTCACTGCATTGTATGCTTTCTCTTATGAAATTATACACATGAAGAAATCAATCGTGACAAATTACAGAAGTCAGTGGTAAAAATGTCCATGTACTTTTATCAGCATCACTAAGCACCTTGCATTTTCCTCGTGTAGATAATAGCATGTTTAAAGTAGTTCTCTCTTATTTGTGTTTCACTTTCTATAGTTTCAACTACCTGCAGTCAACCATGGTCTGAAAATTTTAAATGGAAAATTCCAGAAATGAACAGTTTATAAGTTTACATTTAGGATCTTGTTTCTAGCCTGTGGTCCTGGCTTTAAATTATGCTCTGCTTTGCAGTTATTCTCTCAGTTCAGTGTCTAAAAAGTCTTTGCTTATTCATGATGGCTTGCTCTCACTTTTGTTTCACTCCACAGACAATAAACTCCATTTCTAATGAACAAAACCATGGTTTTAGAACCTGAGATCTGTTGCAACTTGACAAGAGGAAAATTTTCTGAATTTCTCCTAGAGTTGGAATAAATGACAGTGGAATTTGATGAGTTTACTAAATTTCAGAAATTTGATAAGAGCAAAAAAAATCGGTCAGCTGTCATGAATTTATATTGTCTAGTCTTCTCTTAGATCCAGCATCATATTTCATTTGTTTTACTACCATTTATTATACTGCCATTAAAACATTTTTTTGACCAGGCGCAGTGGTTCGCGCTTGTAATCCCAGCACTTTGGGAGGCCGAGGCGGGCAGATCACCTGAGGTCAGGAGTTCGAGACCAGCCTGACCAACATAGAGAATCCCAGTCTCTACTGAAAATACAAAAATTAGCCAGGCGTGGTGGTGCATGCCTGTAATCCCAGCTACTCGGGAGGCTGAGGCAGGAGAATTGCTTGAACCAAGGAAGCGGAGGTTGCGATGAGCCGAGATTGCACCATTGCACTCCACTACAGCCTGGGCAACAAGAGCAAAACTCTGTCTCAAAAAAAAAAAAAAAAAAAAAAAATTGTGACATAGATTTCATGGTAGAAAAAGGATGCATTGTCTTTTAAACTGGGCTCAAAAAAGTGACACATACTGGACGTACTAATGTTGAGGCCTCAAGCAACCCTCCCACCTTGGCCTCCCAAAGCACTGGGATTACAGGTGTGACCCACTGTGCCCAGCCCTATAATTTAAACTTCTTATAGGGTTCATCAATGAAGCAAAGAAGACAATTTTGAACAATAAATTAATTTAGTTTAAAAGGGCTTTGGACTTCTCTTTATATTTGTAAAGTATTTGAATATCCTGAATTACATAGATAAGTAGCTACAAATGATAATAGTTTATATTGGTTTATTTTACAACAATAAATAGATCTTTAGACTTTAGTTTTACAGAGATAGCAGGAATAGCTTTATTTCTAGGACCACCGGAAAGTTAATTTAGCAGCATAAGTTAATAAATTAATTCCCTCATTGTCTTAAAATTTGGTTATGTAAAACTATTGAACTTGAGTCTTATTTTTTCAATTTTTTTTTTTTTAGATTCAGGGAGTATATGTGCAGGTTTGTTACATGGGTATATTGTGTAATGGTGAGCTTTGGACTTGTAGTGTACCCATCACCTAAACAGTGAACACTGTACCCAATAGATAATTTTTTTATTTTATTTTTTTTCTGAGATGGAGTTTCGCTCTTGTCACCCAAGCTGGAGTATGATAGCATGATCTTGGGCTGACTGCAATCTGTGCCTCCTGAGTTCAAGCAGTTCTCTTGCCTCAGCCTCCCAAGTAGCTGGGATTATAGGTACCCACAACCATACCCGGCTGATTTTTGTGTTTTTAGTAGAGACGGGGTTTTTCTTTGTTGGCCAGGCTGGTCTCTAACTCCTGACCCCAGGTGATCTGCCTGCCTCGGCCTCCATTAGTGCTTGGATTACAGGCATGAGCTACTGGCACGGCCCCCTAATAGGTAATTTTTAACCCTCACCCCCCTTCCACCCTCCCTCCTTTTGGAGTCCCCAGTTTTATTTATTTATTTCCATCTGTGTGTCCATGTGTACCAATTGTTTGACTCCCACTAATAGGGTGAGAACATGCACTATTTGATTTTCTGTTTCTGAGTTATTTCACTTAGGATAATGGCCTCCAATTCTGTCCAAGTTCCTGCAAATGATATGATTTAATTCTTTTTTTATGGCTGGATAGTATTCCATGATGTGTATCTACTACATTTTCTTTATCCAGTCAACTATTGTTGGATACTTAGGTTGATTCCATGACTCTGCCATTGTGAATAGTGCTGCGATAAACATATGGGTGCAGGTATCTTTTTTCTGTAATGATTTCTTTTCCTTTGGGTAGATGCTCAGTAGTGGGATTGCTGGGTCCAATGGTCATTCTATTTTTAGTTCTTCGCGAAATCTTCATACTGTTTTCCATAGAAGTGGTACTAATATACATTCCCACCGATGGTGTGTAAATGTTTCCTTTTGTCTACATCCATGCCAACATCTGTTGCTTATGACTTTTGTTTTGTTTTTTGAGACTGAATCTCACTCTGTTGCCCAGACTGGAGTGCAGTGGTGTAATCTCAGTTCACTGCAACCTCTGCCTCCCGGGTTGAAGCAATTCTCCTGCCTCAGCCTCTGGAGTAGTTGGGATTACGGCGTGTGACACCATGCCTGGCTCTTTTTTTTTTTTTTTTTCTTTTTGTATTTTTAGTAGAGGTGGGGTTTTGCCATGTTGCCCAGGCTGGTCTCCAACTCCTAGCCCCAAATGATCCACCTGCCTCAACCTCCCAAAGTGCTGGGATTACAGGTGTAAGCCACCATGCCCGGCCTTGCTTTTTAATTATAGCCATTCTTGAGTGTTATTTTTTAATCTTAGCTTTAAGGTAGCTATTTAAAGAAAATCTAATCCAATATTTACAGAATGTCAGAACTCTGCAGAAAATACCATTTGAAAACTACTAATCAGGCTGGGTTCAGTGGCTCATGTCTGTAATCCCAGTACTTTGGGAGGCCAAGGTGGAAGGATCGCTTGAGTCCAGGAGTTCAAGAGCAGCCTAGGCAACGTAGTGAGTCCCCATATCTAAAACATTAAAAAAAAAATAATGCCAGGCTTGATGGCATGTGCCTATATAGTTCAGCTACTCACAAAGCTGAGGTGGGAGGATCACTTGAGCCCAGGAGGTTGAGGCTGAAGTGAGCCGTGATCATCGTGCTACTGCACTCCAGCCTGCATGATAGAGTAAGACCCCGTCTCAAAAAAAAAAAAAAGAAGAACAAAAGTACTAATCATGCTTTATATAACATATAACATTATCTCTGTAGAGTGAGAGTATAGATTCCTTTTTTTTTTTTTTGAGACTGAGTTTCGCTCTTGTTGCCCAGGCTGGAGTTTAGTGGCACAATCTTGGCTCACTGCAACTTCTGCTTCCTGGGTTCAATCGATTCTCCTGCCTCAGCCTTCCTGAGTAGCTGGGATTACAGGCATGTACCACCACACTCGGCTAATTTTGTATTTTTAGACGAGACAGGGTTTCTCCATGTTGGTCGGGCTGGTCTCGAACTCTCGACCTCAGATGATCCTCCTGCCTCGGCCTCCCAAAGTACTGGGATTACAGGCGTAAGCCACCACGCCCAGCCTGAGAATATAGTTTCTAATCATACTCTTTATTTCAGGAAAATTGCCAAATGGAGAAAATGTGAAAATATTTCTTATAAAGGGTTAGATTAATATGAGTAAATTCTCATTAAAAACATGTTGTGTTCTGGAATTTTCAGAAATTTTCTTTAAATATCACTTTTAATCAATATTACAAGTAGTTGCCACCACAAAATTTTTGACCTATAAGTAACTGAAGTAGTATTAGTTAGCCATTTTATGATTACATTTGCATGTTTTCATTAGCTTGCCATTCTAACAGGTCCTCATTTTTGTCTAATTTGCAGTTCCGAATTGTAAACGTTGTCCTTCCACTCCCACTGTGAGGTATCAAAGGAGAATGAGGACTTTTTTTTAATCCCCTGGCTTATTTAAAATTGGTCTAATATTTTTAGCCCTCCACTGAAGTGACTGCCGTCTCCTCTTTGAGGAAGAATCGTGGATCCTGATGTCAGAAAGGAACTCTGAAGATGCCCTAGTTTAGTTCTGTGCCTGTAGATGCATGGTTTTTATAAAGCTGTGCAAAGAGAAAACTTTTCCAAAACCACACACGTTTTGTGCCCCTTTAGAAAGTCAGATATTTAAAGGAACCCTGTGGCAAATGCTTTTTTGAGGCAAATGCTACTTTGTGCATCTTGGTGCTTTAAAGAGCCATTGGAAATTTCTGACAGCACCTGCCCCAACCCATGAGAGCTGCCAGTGCAGCGCTTTCCCCTCAAAGAGGATCCTCCTTTCCACACAGCCAGTGGCCCCAGTACCCCTGAAGTCCAAAGTACCATAGTGGTGCCAGACATTCCTCTGTGGACTGGCAGATGTCTCAGGCTGGCACCCACCTTCCTATTAAATTCCACACAATATTTACAGGCTGTTTGACATCAAAATTAAATTGAGAAAATTAATATAAAATGAGAACATTATAATCCATGATCTCGTGTGTCCCTTCTAGCTAAAATGAGTCTAGGAAGCAAGCATAGCATGAGCATCGCTTTTTTTTTTCTGTGTGGAATACTTTCACATAATCTAGTAACTAAGGCCATGGGTTAAGATTCCGAGTCCACTGCTCACTTGCATAACATTATAGAGCAAATAACATAATTACCCTAAACATCAATGTCCTGTGAGTAAAGTAGAATTAATGATGGTATCTACCTCACAGGGTAGTTGTGAGCTCTGAATGCAATCTTATCAAGTATTAATTTAATATTAATATTAATTGAAATATGGTATGTAGTGTGTACTAGGGACTTTAATAATTCTTAACTGTTTTTACCAGTATTTCAAAATCCTGTTAATGCCTAGAAAAATATAACTTTGAAAAGTAAAAAAGAAGAGTAAATGTAAAGTAAGCAAAGAGGAATACAGCTTTTTAATGACCTTCTTCCCCTCCCTGCGTGCCCCTCTGCAGAATGTGATAAGTTGCGGCATGATGGCTACCGCAGTTCTCAGTACTACTCTCAGGGACCCACCTTTGCAGCCAACGCCAGCCCACTCTGTGATGAGTACCAAGACGAAGATGAAGAAGCAGATCAAAAGGTAAGCTTCAAAGTTCAACACAGGGTCCTGGGTTCGGATTCCAGAACACAGAAAGGATATATGTAGACAAACTGGTAATATCAAAATCAAGCCTGTATTTTAATCAATAGTATTGTCTCAAGTGAATTTCTTGGTTTTGACAAATGTGCCATAATTATGTAAGAGAATAACATAAATGGAAACTGGGTAAAGGGTACACAGGAAACTCTCAATACTCTTTGCAGCTTTTCAGAAAATATAAAACTATCCTGATTTTTAAAAAGGTAAGATTAGAATCTAAAGAATTTATAAAGGAGACATAAAATCAGTGTATTTGTGCATCTAAAATATTCTTTTTTGGTTAGAAAAATAAAGGACTTTTTTCTCTTGTTTGATTTTTCATATGACCAAGAACTCAGTTATATGACAAAGAAGAACTCTGATCATAATAGTAGAACCCACTGCTTTACAGTGGTCAGTGTTATTGATAGAGATAGAATAGAAACAGTGCATTTACTTAATATTATTGCACTAGCCAATTCATTTAGTGATGCTATTTTACATTTGGGTTCCTTTTCCTCTGCCATCTCTGGTGATATGCACAAACCACTTAAGATAAGTAATTTTCTTAATACTAAATACATATGAAAGAATAAAAATGTATGAAGATTTTGATTTATGTAGTTTTATTTTCATTTATTAAGTAATGTGGATTGACACTGGAATTATTACTTAAAATAAGATTTGATGAATAGTGTTTTGTTTCACAACCATTTTAATTAATTAAAAAGTTTCAGTGGAATTAGGCCAATTTATAAATGCCTTATTGATTGAAGAACATTATTCAAAATTTATTGTCCTTTTCCTCAAATAGGTAACTTCAGAGAATAAAATAAGATAAGAATTGATCAAAACATGGGAAATTAAGCCAGGCGTTGTGGCATGCATCTGTTATATCAACTACTTGGAAGGATGAGACAGGAGGATCCCTTGAGCCTGGGAATTTGAGTTGTGGTCACTCCATTGTACTCCAACCTGGGCAGCAAAACAAGACCCTGCCTCAGAAAGCAAAAGGGAAATTACTACCTTAAACTTTTGATCTTCAAATGATCTTAACCCAGATTTTTTCTTTAGATTCACTTTTTTTTTTTTTTTTTTTTTTTTTTTTTTTTTTTTTTTGGTGAGACAGTCTTGCTTGCTCTGTCACCCAGGCTGGAGTGCAGTGATGCAGTCTTGGCTCACTGCAACCTCCACCTCCCAGGTTCAAGCAATTCTCGTGCCTCAGCCTGCAAGTAGATGGAATTACAGGCACACGCCACCACGCTTGGCAGATTTTTGCATTTTCAGTAGATACAGGATTTCACCATATTGTCCAGGCTGGTCTTGAATTCCTGACTTCAAGTGATCTGCCCACCTCAGCCTCCCAAAGTGCTGGAATTACAGGCACGAGTCACTGCACCTGGTCTACATTTTTAAATTAATGTTTTAAATTGACAAATCATAATTATATGCATTTATGGAGCACAATGTGATGATTTGATATAGATACACAACATGGAATGATTAAATCAGACTAGCGTATCTGTCACTGTGCTTACCTATTATTTTTTATGGCAAGACATGTGAAATTTGCGCTCTTTGTTATTTTGAAATATACAATTTATTATTAGAGATTGTAGTCATCCTACTGTGCAATAGATATAAAAACTTATTCCACCTGTCTGAAATGTTGTCCCCTTTGATCAACAACTTCCTATTCCTTCCCTTTCCACCTAGATTTTTATCACAGAATGTTTTTCCTAGTTCTTGAAAGGTATTTTCACATATTGGATTGCTCCTTTGAGCCTTTAAAATATACAAAGACAGTATCTTACTATAATGAGTAAAGCATTCATTTCAAAATTAATCTGAACTCTAATTTTGAAAATTTTCATTTTTCTCTTGTTGGCATGAGGGGAAAATGAAAACCAGAAAGTGAGTTATAGAGTGAGACTTTTGTTTATCCAGATATACATTAGCCTTATACTGATGCTCAGAGAAGAAGAAAAGTTTATAATGGGGCCCAGTGAGACAGATGGTTTCTGGGTGTATAGAGTCCATTAGCAAATTGGCATTGTCATGACAGCATCCTAAGATTTTTCTGGAGAATGGAAAAATCATTTCTAATTCTCACATAGCTCTTTGCTTACCATGACACTCAACTCTGAGGGAAGTTAGCCTCTGCACTAGTTTCTACTCCTCTGTACCATTGCCACAGACCCTGACAGCCAAATAGCCCTCTCCCAGATGTGTGTGAGAGTGTGGACAAATCACCCCCAAGAAAACAGGCTCCTATCCTGCTGAAAATGAGTGCAAAGAAAATGGTCATGTATAAGGGAATATATATAAAAGTCATCCTTTATATGATGTGATATGACATGACATCCCAGTAAACACAAATGTTTCCATAATAATTACCTTAGTGTGATTTGCTGGCGCTGGCATCACTAGACCAGGAACGAGAAGTTGACAGTGGGACCCTTGACAAGTCTCCTTGAGATCCACAGTGTCCTTCTTTTTGTGAAAGGGAGGAGGTAGGCAGTGGGAGGACCTGTCTGATGTGTGTAGGAGGAGAGCTATTTTCTGGGGTCCCTCCCAACCCTCTCCAAGTTACAGTGTCTGCCTTCATGGCTTTCCTATATTTGGTCTCTTACAAAGGCACACAGCCACTTTCAAATCTTAGCTTTCTTTGCTGCTATAAATTTTTGTTACTTTTGTGATTTTTAAAAATCCAGGTTTGGTTGGGTGTGTTGGCTCACACCTGTAATCCCAGCACTGTAGGAGGCCAAGGTGACCAGATAGTTTGAGCTCAGGAATTCAAGACCAGCCTGGGCAATGTAGCAAGACCTTGTCTCTACAAAAAATAGAACAAAAACTAGCTGGGTGTGGTAGCACACCTGTAGTGCCAGCTACTTGGGAGGCTAAGGTGGGAGGATTGCTTAAGCCCAGGAAGTCAAGGCTACAGTGAGACATGTTTGCACCACTGCACTCCAGCCTGGGCAACTGAGTGAGACCCTGTCTCAAAAAAGAAAAAAAAATCAGGTTAATACTTGTTCTTGGGTAAAAGTATTTTGAAATCCTTGGAATATATCATTAGAGATATTTATGGGGAACTTGTATTTTTCCTTTTCTTAAATATGTAGAACCAAGTTGAAGTATATTAGAAAAATGTTCAATCATTAGATCTGAATGTCATCTTAAGGCGATCTCTGTAAGAAATTGGTTTCAGAATAAAATAAATATCAAATTATTTTATCAAATATATATTAGACATTATTATGTACTAATTAAATATCAGCTAACAAATTATACTATCATAATAGCTAACTGCCTGCTTCCCCTTCCTGCCTCCCCCACTCCCTTCTTACATTCTTCTCTTGGAGCAACCTCACTGAGTTTTGTATTAACTTCACCATTTCTTGATTCTGTGCAGCATCAAAAAAACCACTTGCCACCGGACTATAACATATAGCCAATTCCACGATCTTGGAGTGCATTTCCCATCCTTTTGCTTATTCATCATGGTTGGATTAATCGCAGCACTCTGTTTTTTGTGTTTTTGTTGTTGTTGTTTTGTTTTATTTTGTTTTGTTTTTGGGGCAGGGTCTCACTCTGTTGAGTCTGTTGCCCAGGCTGGAGTGCAATGGCACAGTCACAGTTCACTGTAGCCTCAACCTCCTGGGTTCAAGTGATCCTCCTGCCTCAGCCTCCCGAGTAGGTGAGACTCCAGGTGCACATCTCCACGCCCAGCTAATTCTTGTATTTTTTTTGTAGAGATGGGGTTTTACCATGTTGCCCAGGCTGGTCTAGAACTCCTGGGCTCAAGCAATCTGCCCGCTTTGGCCTCCCAAAGTTCTAGGCTTACAGGCGTGAGTCATCACACTCAGCCTTGTTCTTCTTAACTACATAAAGTTGACAAGTCTTAGTGCGCTGTCAGTGACAAAGATCCTGAAATTGGTATGGAAATTAAACACATAAGCCTTATGTTTTCTCTACCACTTCCTATAGGTCCCTCTCCGTAACTCATGTGCGAATGTCTTCAGGTTGAAGTGAGGGTTTCATTTGTGTGCATCTGCATAGTACGTGATTGGCTGCTTAGTTGGCTTATTCATTCAACAGTAATTCCTTGAGTTATTTCTACTAAGTAAATATTTGCTCTGAGTCCAAATCTTTATTAATCTTCATGGCCCTTCCTGCCATTCACTAGGTCACTGTGATGCACGGATGCATCCAAGCTGTACAGCCAGCAGTGGTGGTCATTTAGGACCCAGAAACACTCCTCACAGCTCCGTAATGTGTTCTGAGAAAGAGCTCCTTCAAGCACAGAATTATAATTCCTTTGTAAAATAAGGACTTATTGATCACCTTCTATGTGCCAGAGACTATTCTAGGTGTTGGAGATGTAACAGTAAACCAAATGCAAGAAATCTCTGTCCTTGATGGAGCTTTGATTTCATGGGGAGGCACTAAGAGCAAATACAGTCATGCATTGTGGATACATGCTGAAAAATGCATTGTTAGGTGATTAGTCATTGTGCAAATATCATAGGGTGCACTTACCCAAACCTAGATGGTACAGCCTTCTACACACCTAGGCTAGATGGGATAACCCAGTGGCCCCCAGATTCTTTGTCAGCAGGGTCCAGTTTCATGGAAGACAATTTTTTCATGGCCCAGATGGGTGGGTAGGGCAGTTTTGGGATGAAACTCTTCCACATCAGATCATCAGATATTAGTTGGATTCTCATAAGGAGGGTACAGCCTAGAGCCCTCACATGCACAGTTCACAACAGGGTTTGCGCTCCTATGAGAATCTAATGCTGCCGCTGATGTGACAGGAGGCGGAGCTCAGGCAGTAATGCTTGCTCGCCTGCCACTCACCTCCTGCTGTTCAGCCCAGTTCCTGACAGGCCACAGATGGGTACAGGCGCACGGCCTGGGGGCTAGGGACCCCCGGTGTATGGCCTATTGCTCCTAGGCTACAGCATGTTATTATACTGAATACTCTAGATAATTGTGACAATGGTGAGTATTTGTGTATCTGAACATAGGAAAGGCACAATAAAAACACAGTAGAAATGATGAAAAATGGTACATCTGAACAGGATACTTACCATGAATGGAGCTTGCAGGACTGGACGTTGCTCTGGGTGAGTCAGTGAGTGTGGTGAGTGAATGTGAAGGCCTAGGGCATTATTGTACACTATTGTAGGCTTTATAAACACCGTAGACTTAGGCTGCACTATATTTATAAACAAAAATTTTTCTAGCCAGTTTCAGTAGCTCACGCCTGTAATCCCAGCACTCTGAGAGGCCAAGGTGGGAGGATTGCATGAGTCCAGGAATTCAAGACTAGCCTGGGCAACAAACTGAGACCCCATCTCTACAAAAAAGCAATATGTTTCTTTCTTCAATAGTAAATTAGCCGTAGCTTACTGTAACTTTTTTACTTCATAGGCTTTTAAATTTTTTAAACTTTTTGACTGTTTTGTAATAACACAGCTTAAAACATAAATACATTGTATGGCTGTACAAAGATATTTTCTTCATATCCTTATTCTGTAACAGTTCTTTTATTTAAGATGTTTAATAAAAAAGTTTAAAGAGGAAAACACTAAGACACAAACGCACACACTAGCCTTGGCCTACACAGGGTACAGGGTCAGCAGCATCAATATCACTGTCTTCCCCTCCACATCTTGTCCTACTGGGAGTTCCTCAGGGGCAGTAACACCCATGGAGCTGTCATCTCCTGTGATAACAATACCCTCTTCTGGAATATCTTCTGAAGGACTGGCCTGAGGCTGTTTTCCAGTTAACTTTTTTTCATAAGTAGGAATACCTTCTAAAATAACAAAATATATAGTATGGTAAATACATAAACCAGTAGCATAGTCACTTAATATCTTTATTTTGTATATCATTACCAAGTATGATGTATTGTGCATAATTGTGTCATATTTTGTTTTTTTGTTTGTTTTGAGATAGAGTTTTGCTCTTGTCACCCAGGTTGGAGTGCAGTGGCATGATCTCGACTCACTGTAACCTCTGCCTCCTGGGTTCCAGCAATTCTTAGTAGATTTTTAGTAGAGACAGGGTTTCACCATGTTGGCCAGGCTGGTCTCAAACTCCTGATCTCAGGTGATCCACCCACCTCGGCCTCCCAAAGTGCTGAGGCTACAGGCGTGAGCCACCGTGCCAGGCCTCAGTTGTGTCATATTTTTATATGAACCTTAGGGCAGTGAGTTTGTTTACACCAGAATCACCACAAGCAGGAGTAATGTGTTGTGCTATGTTGTGATGCCCGTGACATCATTAGGCAATAGAAATTTCTCAGCTCCGTTATGATCTTATGGGACCACCATCGTATATGCGGCCTGTTGTTGACTGAAATGTCATTATGCTGCACATGACTGTAAGTAATTTCGCTCTGTTAGAAAGTGGCATATACTCTGGAGTAAAATCAACTGGAGGGACAGTTGCAATGTTAAATGAAAAGGGTAGGCCTTACTCAGCATCGAGGTGATTGGGATTGAAAGAATGAACATTTCTGAAAGAACATTTTAGAAACAGAAAAATCATTCATTTCTGGAAGAACATTTTAGAAACAGAAAGCAGCCAACGCAGTAAATGTTTCTTAAGAGTGTATGTGGGGCTGGGCGCAGTGGCACATGCCTATAATCCCAGCACTTTGAAAGGCCTAGGTGGGTGGATCACTTAAGGTCAGGAGTTTAAAACCAGCCTGCACAACATGCTAAAACCCTGTCTCTACTAAAAATACAAAAATTAGCTGGGTGTGGTGGCAGGTGCCTGTGATCTTAGCTACTCAGGAGGCTGAGGCAGGAGAATTGCTTGAACCCAGGAGGCAGAGGTTGCAGTGAGCCAAGATCATGCCACTGCACTACAGCCTAGGTGACAGAGCCAGACTCTGTCTCAAAAAAAAAAAAAAAAAAAAAGTATGTGATGTATCAGATGCTGCAAAATTCAAAGATTAATAAGATATTTTACATGCCTTAAGGACTTTACAGCTCTCCAGGGTAGGGAAAACTAAGTAGAATAAAAAGCATTATATATAACCTGCTGTTACAAGTGTTTGGCATATAGTACTAGGTGAAAAAGAAATTATTCTGACTTGGATAATCAGGAAATGGGGGAGGGATCCAGAGATGGTAAAGTATGTAAGAAGAATGGTTACGGGGCTGTTGCAACAGGCAAGATGGCACTGAGGACTGAGACCAAAAGTATGGTTGAATGATGAGGAAGGGGGTGGTTAAGAGATGGGGCATTCCAGAGTTAGGAGACCAGTTTCAAGTTTTAGTTCTGCCACTTGCTGTGTTTCTTTGGATGCATCACACCCCTTTAAGGCATGAATTTCCTTATGTAGAAAGTGGGGAGTGGAAGAAGATTGTTCTCTGTGAGCTTGCAGGGCTGGAAGTTGTTCTGGGTGAGTCAGTGAGTGTGGTGAGTGAATGTGAAGGCCTAGGGCATTCTTGTACTCTGTGAGCTTTTGAACAAACAGTTTATTCATTCTTTTTTTTTTTTTTTTTTTTTTTTTTTTTGTGAGGCATACACATTGCTTTATTTAAAAAATACGGCGAAGAGAGCCAGGCGAGGGGGCTCATGCGTTGTAATCCCAGCACTTTGAAAGGCCTAGGTGGGTGGATCACCTGTGGCCAGGAGTTTGAGACCAACCTAGACAACATGGCGAAACCCTGTCTCTACTTAAAACAACAAAAATTAGCTGGGCATGGTGGCACACACCTATAATCCCAGCTACTAGGGAGGCTGAGGCAGGAGAATCACTTGAACCTGCGAGGCGGAGGTTGCAGTGAGCCAAGATCACGCCGCTGCACTCCAGCCTGGGTAACAGAGCCAGACTCTGTCTCAAAAAAAAAAAAAAAGGTGAAGGGAAAATATCTAGCTATTTGAACGTAATTATTCCAAACATAGAAAACACACAATTAAAACAAGTGAAGGAAAGCTACTATAAAATAACAGCTTAGATACTTTTTAAGGATCACTTATAGTAAATCTAGAAATGGAAAAAAAAAATCACAGAGACAGAATCTGTTTAGCGCTAAGTGCAAATGCTGCTGAGATGTTAGCAGACTGAGACTCAGAATTGAAGCACCACAGCTGTTCTCCAGTGGCCTAGGGATGCTCTCTTCTCCCGTGCTCCCATCTTCAGCCTTCCTGCCCTGACCTCTCTTCAGAAGTGCCTGGCGAAGGCAGCAATGGCGACCACCTGCAGGATGGCCTCCAGGCTGTGGAGCACCAGGAGTGTGGCGCTGAGGGCCCAGTCTACCCACAACACCAGCGTCTGCCAAAGCAGGAAGTGGGCAGAGAGGAGCCGTGATGTCCAGGCTGGCGACCAGCAGCCTCTCAGCCTCTGTTAGGTTGCCCCTGGTGCCCAGGTATAACTATACTGCTTCCAGAGTCCCCATCAGAAACAACGGAGTGAGATCGAGGACCAGGTAGCAGTGAGGATAGCTGAACACCTGACCTTGCGTGCAACTGCCATCTTGCTCGCCCCCTCATTCATTTACTGAGTAAATATTCAGTCTTGCCAATATGCCAAGCATTGTTCTAAGTACTGAGAAGCCATCAAGTGAACCAAAGCCCCTTCTACTGAAGGGAAGATCATGGTGAACAAACAAGCAACATACAACACCAGGTGGTGATAAGCGTTATGAAGGTAAATAAAACAATGGTAAGGAGAGTTCCAGAGCGACAGGACTGCCAGTTTAGATTGAGTGTCCAAGAAGGACTCTGAGAATCGTCATTAGAGCAGACCATCAAGTGACATGTAAGAACGTCACCCAAGTGGGAGTTGAGCAATGAGAACACATGGACACAGGGAGGGGAACATCACACACCAGGGCCTGTCAGTGGGGTGGGGAGAAAGGGGAGGGAGAGCATTAGGGCAAATACCTAATGCATGTGGGGCTTAAAACCTAGACAACTGATTGATAGGTGCAGCAAACCACCATGGCACATATGTATCTAAATAACAAACCTGCACGTTCAGCTCATGTATCCCAGAACTTAAAGTAAAATACAAAATAAAACATTAAAAAAAAAAAGAACATCACACATGGGAAGGCCTGGAAACCTTCTTGTAGTTACCCTGCGGGAAGAATAGCCACACACCAGAGCAGGTAGGCACGGAGCAAGGGGAAGAGTGGTGATAATGACTTTGGAGGAAATAACCAAGGACCAGATCACATAGGACCTAATTAGCCATAGTAAAGATTTTGGATTTGTTGCTCCTGGGTGAGATGGGAGTCACTGGAGGAGTTGAGCAGGGAAGTAACATGATCTGATTGATTATTTAATGGGATTTGTCTGTAGGAAAATTAGACCATAGACAGTGGAAGACAGAAACACAGAGACAAGACAATAGGCCCTTGCAGTAATCCAGAAAAGCGATGGCCAAGGGTGTCTGGGACCAGAATGGCAGTGGTGGGGTTTCTAGGTTTATTTGGAAAGTGAATCCTATAGGATTTGCTTAAGTTATGAGACAAAGAAGAGTTGAGGATAACTCCATCTGCTATTTTTCTAGCTTGGTCTCTCTAGAATCTCATTACAAAAATTATTTTACCCCCTGAGAAAGTCTCACCCATTAACCCTGCCCTCTTCATGTCCACACTCATCCTTCCCCGGCTTATATTACATGGCCTGCCATTGCACTCACTTCTTTGCACACATTTTCAACTCTGCTGGCTCCTTTCTCCTTCTGCCACTTTCCTGGCCAAGAACCCAACTCCAGTTTGATCCAACTCTTCCCTGCTTGCACTAAAGCCTGATTGGTTGGTTAAATGAGGCTAGAGAAGGACGCCAGGGTGTGTTTCACTGAATGTATGACCTCAAGCCTCAAGTGCTGCCTAGCAATCCTACTATATTAACTCATCGGTTCATTCTTCCACTCTCCCAAGTAATATTTCATACCTTCTCAAATCTCCAAACACAACTTCTTCTGTGTCACTTGCAGATCCTGCCTGCTGTGGTTTGGAAATGGATCGAGTTTGTCCCCACCAAAACTCATGTTGAAATGTGATCCCACTGTGGTAGTGTTGGAAGTTGGGGCCTAGTAGAAAGTGTCTGGGCTGTGGAGGAAGATCCCTCATGAATAGCTTGGTGGTGTTCTCTGGCTTGGTAGTGAGTTTCTGCCCTCTCTCTTGATGGGATTGGTTCTCGTGGAAATAGATTAGTTCCAGTGAGAGTCAGTTGTTATAAAGCCGGGAACCCTCAGATCCTCCCCTCATTGCACATGTCTGCTTCCCTTTTGATCATCTCTACCATGTTGTGACACAGCGTGAGAGCCCTTGCTAGAAGCCAGGGCCATGCCCTTGAACTTCTCAACCTGTGAAATCCTAAGCTAAATAAACCTCTACTCTTTATAAACTACCCAGTCTCAGATATTCTTTTATAGCAACAGAAAACAGACTCAGACTCTGCCCTTTGTATTTGCTGCACTAGGAAAACAAAAGCACTCGGGTCATATCTTTTCACCACCAAACCCATCAAACTTCTTACATCTCCTCCTTTATGCTCTCACCCTTTCCCGCCATTGCAATGCCCTGCTGTGTCCCAAGTGGCTAGCTCAGGGCCTGGCACACAGTAGGCACTCAGTATTTTTCCAGTGGGATGAATAAGGACAACTTCTCAAGGACTCCATATTTGCAATTCATCCCTCTCTCTTAGCCCTAATCAATTTTCTGTCTTGATTGCATCATAACCATCATTATACAAACATATTTTTGTATATTTTCTTTCATCTTGAAGAAACCCTGCTTTGACCTTTCATCCCCCTCAAATTTCTACCACATTGTTCAGTTCAACTTTATAATTAAACATGTCCAAAGAACTATCTAGACTTGCCATCTCCACATCCGTTTTTCACAATCTCTTTTGAAGCCCCTCCAAACAAACTTTTATCCCCCGCGCATACTTAAACTACTCTTGTTAAGTCTACCAATCACCTCCACGTTGCCAAATCTAATATTTAATACTTAATTCTCAGACCTCATCTTACTCAGCCTCTCAGCATTTGACATTGTTTATGATTCTTTTCCTCTAAGAATACTTGGCTCTCATGACATGACACACTCCTGGTTTTCCTCTTCCCTCACTGGCCATTGCCTCTCAATCATTTGTTGGATAGTCCTTTTCT
Source organism: Macaca mulatta (assembly GCF_049350105.2). NCBI lineage: Eukaryota > Metazoa > Chordata > Mammalia > Primates > Cercopithecidae > Macaca > Macaca mulatta. The sequence continues at coordinate 43,559,657 of NC_133409.1, read as the reverse complement.
TCCAAATACCTAAAAGTTGGTTTAACTCAGGGCTCAAACCTTGAACCCCTGCTACTCTGTAACAGGCTCACTCCTTGGGTGATTTCATCGAGTCCCATGGCTTTAAGTGCCATGCGCTGATGTTTTGTAAACGTATATCTTTAGCCCAGACTCATGCAGTTACCTGCTTACTTTCCATCTCCACTGAAATGTCTTACAGGTATCTCAAACTTGTCCAAATCCAAATATGTGATTCTCACATTTCTTTTCAAAAAAAAAAAAAATGCTTCCTTCTTTCATAGTTTTTGCAAAACCACCTCAGTAAACCACAACTCCATTCTACCAGTTAGTTAAGTCAAAAACCTAGGGCACGGTTTCTATTCTTTTCTTTTTCTCGCACCTTCAGCAACTTCTGTAGGACTACCAATTTTTGAAACACCTTTAAAACCTCAATTCAGGCATCCTGCAATGGGTAGGTCGGGGGTATGTCCATAGAGTAGGCAGCCGAGGCAGGTTAGAAGTGAGGCTGTGAAGGATTCAGGTAGGTGTTAGATGGGCCGTGCTGTGGATATTGAGTTCACCAGGAGTGATAACAGGAGTGCTGGTGGAGGGAGGCTGAGGTGGGCTCACAGAGGGGCAGTGCTAAGTGAAGGAATTCCTTTATTGCATAGCTAACAGGAAATCTCTGACACATTTTTAAACAGAGAATTTTATGATTAGGAGTAAAAATTGTATATAGTAATCCCTCAGTATCCATGGGCAACTGGTTCCAGGATTTCCCACAAATACCAAAATCTGTGGATGCTCAAGTCCACAGATGCTCAAGTCTATCAGATGATGTAGTATTTGCATATAAGCTACACATATCCTGTCATATACTAGATCACCTCTGGATTACTTATAATAACTAATATAATGTAAATGCTATGTAAACAGTTGTTATACTGTATTGTTTAGGGAATAATGACACAAAAAGTGTCTGTATATATTCAGTTACAGACACAGCCATTCTTTTATTTTTTGTTCAAATACTTTTAATCCGTGGTTGGTTGAATGCACAGATACAGAACCCACAGATACAGAGGGCTGACGTATATCATCTTTTGATAGATGGGAGATACATAGGTAATTTTGAAACTGATTTTCCAGTTTATACAGTATATCAAAACTGACCCTAGAAAAGAGGAAATATTTTATCAGAGTGATTACCATGAAAAAAACCCAAATCTTATCAAACGTTTACATCAAATTGAAAAAAGTACCCAAGCCCAGATGGTCTTGTGTATGTTGGGTAGGAGTGGTCTTCTACGAAAGATGTTAAAGAATAGGTAAGTCCAATGCTTAAAACTTTTTCAGAGCAAAGGGAAAAAGTGCAGTTCTTTTTAATGAATTAGTTTAACACTGATGCCAAAACCTGGCAAAGATTGTACGAAGCAGAAAATTAACTAGCCAGTCTCACTCATGAATATTGGCTTAAGAGATCATAAATAAAACAGTAGGAAATGTAATCTAACAGCTCATTAAAAGAACTATTCCAAAATCAACCTGGGTTTATTCCAATAGTAATGCAAGGATGCTTGATACTAGGCAATCTAATTATATATTAATAATATTAATAGATCTGAAGAGAAAAATTTTATATAGTCAAAACTGTAGATATTGACAAGTTGTTTGGTACAATTTAATGGCCATTCTTGATTTTAAAAAATATAGCAGAACTTAACAAAGTTTATCTGCCTTGTCCTCCAAACCCCACAATTTTTAATGGGCTGTTCCCACTAGAATGCGATATAAGAGAAGGACATTCACTATCATTATTACCACTTAGCATAGTATGGAAAGAGGTAGCCAACAAAATCAGGACAGCTGTAGAATAAAAAGGGCAAAAGTGAGAAAGATTGAGATTATGTTACCACTCTTTGTTCGTGGTTAAGTCTATATACTGGGTAAATCCAAGAAAGTAATATTTCAAAATTTCTATAAATAACAGAGTTCAATGATATAGTAAGGTATAAAATTAATATATAGCAATCAATAACTTTCATATCTACAAAGTCAAATTAGAAGATACAACAGGAAAAATCTATTTAAAATAGCTATTGCAAAGTACAGATAAATTTAGTAAGAAAAGGACAAGATCTATATGAAAGAACCTTTAAAAAATACTATATGGCCAGGTACAGTGGCTCATGCCTGTAATCCCAGCACTTTGGGAGGCCAAGTTGGGTGGATCACCTGAGGTCAGGAGTTCAAGACCAGCCTGGCCAACATGGCGAAACCCCATCTCTACTAAAAATACAAAAATCAGCTGGACGTGGTGATGTGTGCCTGTAATCCCAGGTACTCGGCAGGCTGACGAAGGAGAACCCAGGAGGTGGAGGTTGCAGTGAGCCAAGAGTGTGCCCCACTGCTCTCCAGCCTGGGTGACAGAGCAAGACTCTTCTCAAAAACAAAAACAAACTACAGAACACAAATAAGATTTGAGTAACTAAAAACACATATCATGTCCTCAGAGGCATTAATATCAAAAAGCTCTCCATTCTGCCCAAGTTAATTTATAAGATTAACACAATACCAATAAAAACATGAGTAGATTTTTTCTGGGGTTTTTTTTTTGTTTGTTTTTTGTTTTTCTTTTTTTTTGGAGACAGAGTCTCACTCTGCCTCCTAGGTTCAAGTGATTCTCCTACCTCAGCCTCCCGAGTAGCTGGTACTACAGGTGCCCACCACCATGCCCAGCTCATTTTTGCATTTTTAGTAGAGATGGGGTTTCACCATGTTGGTCAGGATGATCTCGATCTCCTGACCTCATGATCCGCCCTCCTCGGCCTCCCAAAGTGCTGGGATTACAGGCATGAGCCACCACACCCAACCTAATTTTTGTACTTTTAGTAGAGACAGGGTTTCACCATTTTGGCCAGGCTGGTCTTGAACCCCTGACCTCAAGTGATCCGCCTACCTTGGCCTCCCAAAGTGCTGGGATTATAAGCTGTTCTGTTTTGTCTTGATCTGAGGCTACTTTGAGGGGTTAAAGAAGAAGAGAGAGGACTAAGGAAGCTGAAGCTAAAGTCTGTAGCTAGGAAAGCTATAAACAAAGGAGCGGTAAGGAAGAACTGCCTTGACCAGGTGTGAGAACATAGAGTTAGGGATTCCTCCGTTGTGGCAGCCGAATGTACAAACCAGTATAACAGAATATTAAAAACAGTGTAGAAGTTAGAAATAGACCTAAATCTTCATGGGATTTAATAGATCATCAAGCTGTCATTTGAAATCAGGTGGGAATCCAGTAACTGTTGAAAGGGGCTCCAAGTCAGCAGTATGGTCTTCCATGTTAAGACTAAGACTCCTAACCATGGTTCATGTTCTTAACATCACCCGAACAGTTGGGATCTTTTTTTATTTTTTATTTTTTGAGTTGAGGTGTCACTCTGTTGCTTAGTCTGGAGTACAGTGGCACAATCTTGACTCACCACAACCTCTGCCTCCTGGGTTCAAAAGATTCTCCTGCCTCAGCCTCCCGAGTAGCTGGGACCACAGGTGCGTGCCACCACGCCCAGCTAATTTTTGTATTTTTAGTAGAGATGGAGTTTCACTGTGTTGACCAGGCTGGTCTTGAGCTCCTGACCTCGTGATCCGCCCACCTCGGTCTCCCAAAGGGAATCATTTTAAATATAGGGTGTGTAGAAGTCAATTTGGAGGGGAAATTCGATCTGGAAAACCTTTTCTTTTATATTTCCTAATAGGTTTTGAGGGGAGGGGTATGGTACAAAGAGCAGTGACTATATAGAAGAAGAGATGCATGAGTTAACAAATTATCAAAGTTATTAAAATTATTAAAAGAAGTATTTCTTACAAAAATCATCTAATTTGCATTCAACAAATATTAAAAATCCATTATGTGCTTAAGATGAGTTGGTAATAAGGCAAAGGTTAAGGACATATAAATTAGAAAAGAGAACCTAGAGGACGTCTATTCTGGTTATTTACTCTGGCTAATTGTTCTAGAATAATTATCCTCATTATCCTAATGTGAAATACCAACTAGGACTCTATGTGTTATGATACGAAGAAAGATGTTTTGCTAATGAGATCCACATGTATCTTTGATGTTCAAAGTGGGAATATAGTGTAGCAAGAAGAAAACTGTTTAAAGTATTTCCAATTGTATATGTTATGCATATCATCTAAACATAAACATGATGCATTGAAAAAAATGCCGTTGGCAAAGCAATTTAAAAATTCCAGAAAATAGGCCGGGCGCGGCGGCTCACGCCTGTAATCCGAGCTCTTTGGGAGGCCAAGGTGGGCGGATCAGGAGGTCAGGAGATCGAGACTATCCTGGCTAACACGGTGAAACCCTGTCTCTACTAAAAATACAAAAAGTTAGCCAGGTGTGGTGGTGGGCTCCTGTAATCCCAGCTACTGGGGAGGCTGAGGCAGGAGAATTGCTTGAACCTGGGAGGTGGAGCTTGCAGTAAGCTGAGATCGTGCCACCGCACTCCAGCCTGGGTGAAAGAGTGAGACTCTGTCTCAAAAAAAAAAAAAATAAATAAATAAAGAGAGGGAGGGAGGGAGGAAATTCCAGAAAATAAGCCAGGCGTGGTGTTCCGTGCCTGTATCTCAGCAGTTTGGGAGGCTGAGGTGGGCGAATCACTTGAAGTCAGGAGTTCCAGACTTGCCTGGCCAACATGGTGAAACCCTGTCTCTACTGAAAATATAAAAATTAGCCAGGCATGGTGGCATGCACGTGTAGTCCCAGCTACTCAGGCTGAGGCAGGAGAATTGCTTGAATCCGGGAGGCGGAGGTTGCAGTGAGCTGAGATCGCACCACTGCACTCCAGCCTGGGCAGCTGAGTGAGTGAGACTCCGTCTCCAAAAAAAAAAAAAAAAAAAAAAAAAAAAGGGAAAGAAAGAAATTCGAGAAAATATCTTTTCATTCAACTCTGAAATGAAAGAGTATGCCATTGCTTTGTGTTCTATTTTTGACTTTTTTTCTCATTTCAGTTTTCAGCATATGCCAAGTACTGCCAAAGAGGTTCTTGCATTTGAAGGGAGGTCAGTTATCAGTGCCAAAATACTTACTGTGAGTCGATAGGGAATTTCCCCCTGCCATTATTGGAAGTTGTATTTGATGGTATGTTCACTGAATCTGGAAACATTCACAGAGTCCCCTTTGTCTTAGCAGAAAGGATATCAATCATGAGTTATGCAATCTCTTGTGTAAAATTCACCCCTAAAGAGATGTATTAGATCTAGATTTTTGGCAGTAAACAGTTGGCTTTAATAGTAATGATAGAACTCAAAATTTCCCTATTTCCTGTTATTCTTTGAACTGTCATGTCAGTTTCTGTTTTAGGCTTTGTTGATAACAAATGTTTAAATCAAAGGAAGACTTTGAAGAAAAGGCAGTAACCTTGCTGCCATACCTGTAAACACAGGAGGCTTATTTAACATGATGCTTGAGAGCATAGGTTTGGGGCAGCTTTTCCACCTGTCAGACCTCAGTGGCCTTGGATAAGTTGCTTTCGTCTGTGAGGTTCAGTTTCCTCAACTGTAAAGAGATATAAACCACATGTTCTGGTTTGCTTAGGACAGCCCTGGTTTACAGCTGTTTTCTGTGTAATTATTAATTGCACCCCCTTTCACTCTCAGAGGTGTTCTGGGTTTGATAAAATTACATAGTTACCCTACCTGCCTTGGAAAGGTTGAAGTAAATTAATGTTGTGAAACCCTTAGCACAGTGCCTGGCACATAGTAGATGCTCAAATGATGATAAGTGTTATTAAGCTGATTGGCATTTCAAACCACGCTTCAAAGAAAATAATTCAATAGACAATGTCTGTTTTTATAAAAATGTGGCCACTGTCCCAATCATCTTTTGTTCCACCCACATAGAATTTCCTGCCCAAGGCAATAAATTTGAGAGGTTTCAGCATCTACTGACAAATGTCTGATTGTCATGGCTTTACAGGTTATCTATGTGTGGAGCTACCATTGTTTATGCTATTGCTAGCTTGTTCATCACAGTACACGTTAGGATATAGAACTTTTTCACAAATTAGATCTTATTTTCCACAAGCAGCCCATGGAACAGATTATTTTAATACCTATTACTATTATTTTAATCTGGAAATGGAGACTCAGAAATATGAGATGGCTTTCTCAAGATCACATAGCTCGAAAGCACCAGGAGGCATGCGAAGGCGGGAGCTCCTTGCAGGAAGCATGCGAAGGTGGCTCTTTGCAGGGCGCATGTGAAGGCGGGGCTCCTTGGAGCTCATTTCTTTTCATTGTACCATGCTGGTTAAGCAAAAGGGCAAGATTACTCAATTACCCCAATTCCTCCTTATTATGCCCGATTTTGTCATCTCTTACTCCTTTTTGACTTGTCTGGTATGCGTCACTCAATTTTTTTTTCCCCAAAAAATGTTTTTAAGAGCTACTTGGTCTCAGTATATGGATCCTGTTCTTGGCCTAGAGTAGCTTACAGTCGAGAAGTGATTATTCCGTATGCAATCATGTGTTACTGGGTCTCTGCGAGTAACTTCAGGACACTGTAGAAACACAAATGAGTCAATGCTCACTGCTCTGCAGTTATGGCACCTTCTTATTCTATGCCATTGCAGGCAAGAATGAGAGAATCGGGGTCGGTCATTCCCGGGCCTTTTTGCCTGCAAACCAGCAAGAGTGTCTCCAGTGACCCATTCCAGTTTCTCTTGCTGTTTCTACTCTATAATCAGGGTCTATTCATACCTGCCTTCTCTTCTAGATTAGTGGACAGCATCCCTATCTTGTCGATCTCTGTGTTTCCAGTATGATGCCAAACACCTGGTACATGGAAAGTCTCAGGCGCCAGGGACTGTGCTCAGTGCTGTATGTGAATATATTCAGTATTTATTGCAACCATGCAAGGTAGCTTTGATTATGCCCATATCATGGATGAGAAAACTGTATCTTGGAGAGATTAGATCACTTGCCTAAGATCACATAGCTTTTAAGTACTGAAACAAGATCTTTGTTTGTTAAAATACCTTTATTGAAGTATAACTTACATAAAATAATCTATACACATTTAAGCCTATGCATATTTAAAGTATACAACTTAATAAATTTTGACATGTGTACACACAGGAGACCATTACCATAATCAAGACAGTGAATACATCTATTACCCCTAAAAGCAAAACCAGGATTTAAACCTAGACTTATGACTCCAGAGCTCATGTTTTTCACCCAGTAATGAGTGTATGGGGAGTAGAGCCTTTCCCACAGCCCTTTCTTCCTAACCATTCTCTTATGGGGAATTTTGCATTGCTGAAATAATACAAAGAGTGTCTTTTACAACCCAATTGTCTATCAATTATGGAAGTGAATGAATTAGTACTGGAGTGGAATGTATACCCCAGTGAAATGAATGAATTATAGTTTCACACAACTACGTGGATGTGTCTTAGAAAGATAATGGTAAGAAAAACACAAAGAGAATAATACTATTTTTGTAAAAGTCAAAGCAAATTTATGCACACACATGCACACACACATATGCACACATATAACAAGGAATAATTAGGAACACAAAATTCAGGCTAGTGATCACCACTGGGGAAGTAGGGAGATGGGATAGGGGCATGGAGGGAGATGCAGGTTATTAGTAATATTTTAGGTCATGGGTTGAGTAGTGAGTTCTTGAATATTCATTATGTTATGTGATTGTAATACATAACATAATGTATTATAATTCGTTATACTAAATAATTTGTTATAGTAAATATTTGTTATACTAAAATATGATTACAAACAATTTACTATATCAGTTTAAACATATATGTTCTAATTAAGTATTTTCTTTGAGGAAAGGATCGCTTAATATGGGATAGTTAAGATCCAAAATATTTTAATTTACTGTGTGATAAGAAAGTTTAGAGCTCTTAGGGCCTGGTGCAGTGGCTCGAGCCTGTAATTTTAGCACTTTGGAGGCTGAGGCAGGAGGATGGCTTGAGCCTAGGAGTTCAAGACCAGCCTGGGCAACATAGCGGGACCCTGTCTCTACAGAAAGCTTTCAAAAGTTAGCCGGGCATTGTGGCTTGTGCCCCTCATCCTAGTTACTTGGGAGGCTGAGGTGGGAGAATGGCTTGAACCCAGGAGTTTGAGTCTGCAGTGAGTTGTGATTGTGCCACTGCACTCTAGCCTGGGTGACACCATGAGACCCTGTCTCAAAAAAATAATAATGCAATAAAAATAAATGAAAAATAAATAAATTAGCCAGGCATGCTGGTGCACATCCATAGTCCCAGCTACTTGGGAAGCTGAGGCAGGAGGATTGCTTGAGCTTGGGAATCTGAGGCTGCTGTGAGCTATAATCGCTCTGCTGCACTCTAGCCTGGGCAAGAGGGCAAGACCTCATCTCGAAAACAGCAATAACAAAAGAGTTTAGAGCTCTTGATAAAGCAATTAGATTTGAGGTAAAGGGACCAATATAAGGCATATGAAAGAATGAACAATTAGGCGGGGCACGGTGGCTCACACCTGTAATCCCAAAACTTTGGAGGCTGAGGCGGACAGATCACCTGAGGCCAAGAGTTCGAGACCAGCCTGGCCAATGTGGCAAAACCCCATCTCTACTACAAATACAAAAATTAGCCAGGCATGGTGGCACGTGCCTGTAATCCCAGCTACTTGGGAGGCTGAGGCAGGAGAATTGCTTGAACCTGGGATGCGGAGGTTGCAGTGAGCCAAGATTGCACCACTACACTGCACTCTAGCCTGGGTGACAGAGTGAAACTTCATCTCAAAAGAAAAAAAGAATGAACACTTAAAGTTACTTGATAATATGGATGTGGAAGTCACCTCTTGGCCATCATGGAGTTGCTGAATGAACCATGAACTGTGCTTCTACATGCATTCATTTCCACTACCCCCAGCTTTTTCTGTTGTTGGTGGTGCCAGGAGGGAAAAAAAAAAAAAAAAAGGAATACACAGAGAACAGAAATAAGTGAGGGTCTTTTGTGTCTAAGTCTACTAAAGACAAAAGAAGCATATAGCCAAAAAAGGCTACAGACGTTTTGGCACCCTATGAAACTATGAAGGATCTTGAAAACCAAGAGTCAACACAAGAGGTTTAATTCTGGGAGGAAGAGCATCAAAGACTAAGTGTCATCCCAAAAGGACTGGAATGTATGTTGCTGTCTCTTAAAGATACCAACTATATAGTTCTATATAGTTGATATGTTCTATATAGTGTCATCTGTTCTCTATTTTCATGTAATAACTCTAAATGAATACTAAGTTTAGCTCTGGCTATAATTCAATTTTCTAACTTTTACTAACAAATCAAAACAAAAAAGACTGAACTAATCTGTGTTTCTTAGTTAATCCCACTTTTGGATCAGTTTGCTGTTCTGAGAAAGAGAGCATATTTCATATGAGAATACATGGGAAGGCAGCCCTGCTTCAGGCCCCACACTGTCCGTCTGGTGGGAGCTTGTCTGGTTTCTGGGTAGAATCTAGAAGTCTCTAAAATGCAGGTCTTCCAGCATCCAGAAACTACAAAGTAACTGTCAGTGTTGCCTGTTTCTCTCCCTTTCTGAATGAAGCAATTTGACACAAGGAATCTGGCTTATGTTTCATTTGTGACTCTCCATTCCGTCCAGGACCAGGATATGGGGTATTGGTGAGCATTATTGACCAACTGACAGATCCCAAAACTACATTTAAGTTCTGAGAGCAAGGCGATTTAAAACTCAATTTTTTAAAAAGTCACCCTATATTGAGGGATTTCATTAACATGAAGCATTTGAATGCTACTTGGGTCATTCTGTTCTCTATATGGGGAGATTGAGTTGATCAAAACATACAGCTAGTAAATGACAGTGCCAGGATGTGCTGGTACACACAGTTGTTTTTTTTTTTTTTTTTTCTGGTATAGAGTTTCAAAAGGTTTTGTTCTTATTTACAGCTATAAAGGGAGATTTTGTTTTGAGACCGGAAGACCTAGTAATTTATTGTAAATATTGCCACATTGTTATTTTACACTGTTTCACAGGAGAGACTTTGGGGTCAGTTCTGGTTTCTAATCTCAACTGCCCACTTGTGAACTTTCCAAAAGTCAAGTTACTTTACTCCTTTGAGTCTCCACTTCCTTATTATTAAGGCAAACACCGTGAAGATTAAATGAGATACGTTCTATAAAGCCCCCACGAAGGGCAAGGCATATAGCCATCAGTTACTAAATGGTGGGCCTTCTGAAGCTCAAATTCTGAAATAACCTTCTATGCAATTCTGATTCAAAGCTTCATGGAACTTATATTCTTGTCGGAGAGTCAAGATACATAAATAAAATATATGTGTACTAGTTGTGTGTACTAAAGAGAAAAAAGAGAGAAGGGAAAGGGGATACAAAATATTAGAAAGAGGTTGAAATTGAATAGGATGAACAGGTAAGACCTCAATAAAAGAGGACTCTTAAGGGGACCTAAAGAAAAAGAAGGGGCTACCTGTGTGGATGTCTACAGGAGGAGCATTTCAGGCCGTGGAACAGCAAGTGCAAAGGCCCTGAGGCAGGAGTGTGCATGGAAGGTACAAGGTACAGCATGGAGGATGGCGTGGCTGGAGTAGAATTAATATGGGAGAGAACAGTAGGAAATGCAGTCAGGGAGATAACAGTGGCCGGCTGGTAGATCATGTAGGGTCTTGGAGGTCATAGTAAGGACTTTGGAGGGTTTGAACAGAAGAGCAACATGATCTGACTTATATTTCTAAAACGATCCCTTTGCCTGCCGTATTGAGAGTAGACAGAAGGGGAGGAGCAGGGGAGGATGGTCAACAAGGGCAGAAAAATGGAGATAGTTAAGAGGCCTGTGTAATAATCCGGTATTACTATGTCCATCTTAATAGGCTAATCATGTTGTGTTCTGCTATTGAAATGAGGGGGGTGTTTCTGTGCCCCTGCTGTGTTTATATACACTGGGAGGCATGAGAGTCATATCATCCTGGAAGTCATCCATCCTGGTGTTTTACTGTCCTTTAGTAGAGTGTGAGACCTAACAGTCACATTTGTGTATAACTCTATCTGTGCCCTGCTTGGCTGGGAAATTTTCTTGTAAGAGAAAGGAGCACTTTACAAAATGGACTCTATCAGTTGTCATGCTGGAGTGATCCCTGGTGATTGTCCCTACGGGGAAGTACTGTTTCATTATGAGAGTTATCGATTCTGACGCTATCAGTCAACTAGAAGAAAAGTAGGTTAGTGGGGCTGATGAGCACCATTGAGATGCTTACAAACGGTAGACAGTGCTTCATCCTGCTCCCACAGTAGACGTCATGTGGAAAAGGGAGCCCTTGCTACAGGGCATAGAGAGCTGTAGCCTGAAAGCTTTATTTTTCTTTCCTTTAAACCTTTCTGGTTAGGATTTGCTTCTTATTGCCTTCAAGCTTTATACTATAATTCAAGGTTGCCTGAAAAATTATATTTATGTGTATGTAACAGGAAATTGGAGTAATCCTCTAATTTACTAGCTTGAGATTCAAACTCAGACATGTAGCCTTTATACAAACTGCCATGAAATTCTTCAGTGATATTAATTTTAAGTGTGTGTGTGTGTGTGTGCATCTTAAGGGTAGAGAATATGTGTTACAAATCAAACTTAACAAGTGTCACAACTGCAAAAAGGCTGGAAATAATTGATTTACATCAGTATGGCTTAGCTGCTGCTGACTCAAAACCCCTTTGATTGTCTTTAAGGATCTGTGTGAGTTTTGACCCCTTTAACCAGAATCAGATCAAGTATCAATGGTTATAGTGCAATTTAGTATTATAAGACACCAACAACATGCTCAGTTTATAAATTGAGTATATTTGTCAATTTAATTACAAACATTATTTCACATTTTCCTTAGGTGGAAAAGAAACTGGATGATCATTTTATGTGTTTTATGTATTAAGAACATCAAGTAAATGTATTGAGATATCTAATTATATGATTTATCTTTTCCACATACCTTTATTATTATTAGTCTTCTTGGTAAAAGAAAAAAAAAGTGAGCACATGTCAGTTCATGACTTTGCTTTTCTAAAGTAATATTTATGTCAGCACCACCTTCATATCCATGATTTTTTTTTTTTTTTTTTTTGAGACAGAGTCTCGCTCTGCCGCCTGGGCTGGAGTGCAGTGGCCGGATCTCAGCTCACTGCAAGCTCCGCCTCCCGGGTTCCCGCCATTCTCCTGCCTCAGCCTCCCGAGTAGCTGGGACTACAGGCGCCGCCACCTCGCCCGGCTAGTTTTTTGTGTTTTTTAATAGAGACGGGGTTTCACCGTGTTAGCCAGGATGGTCTCGATCTCCTGACCTCGTGATCCGCCTGTCTCGGCCTCCCAAAGTGCTGGGATTATAGGCTTGAGCCACCGCGCCCGGCCTTTTTTTTTTTTTTTTTTTTTTTTTGAGACAGAGTCTCGCTCTGTTGCCAGGCTGGAGTGCAGTGGCCAGATCTCGGCTCCCCTGCCTCAACCTCCCGAGTAGCTGAGACTACAGGTGCACACCATCATGCCCTAATTTTTTTTGTTTTTTAATTTTAGTAGAGACGGGGTTTCATCGTTTTGGCCAGGATGGTCTCGATCTCCTGACTTTGTGATCTGCCCGCCTCAGCCTCCCAAAGTGCTGGGGTTCCAGGCATGAGCCACTGTGCCTGGCCCATATCCACGATATTTAACAGTCATAGACACTTTCACATTTATCATCTTATTAGGTCTTAAGAGCACCTCTGTGGATGCACAAAGGTAGGCTGGGTAGCCCCATTTTACAGCAAAGGAAACATCAAAGTTTAGGAAGAGACTCGGGTCTTTGGATTCTTAGTCTAGGGCCCTATCGCCCATAGCAAACTATTTTCATTAGCTCTTACATAGTCTTTTTCAGATTTATAGAGCTCCAGTGGTTGTAGAATAAATACAGATTTTTGCAGCAAGATGAATGCAGTTGCAATAAACAGTGATGACCGTGTTCTTGTGTTTGAAATTTTTTTTTTTCTTTTTTTTTTGAGACAGAATTTTGCTCTTGTTTCCCAGGCTGGGGTGCAGTGGTGCAATCTCGGCTCACTGCAACCTCTGCCTCCTGGGTTCAAGCAGTTCTCCTGCCTCAGCCTCCCCAGTAGCTGGGATTACAGGTATGCGCCAGCATGTCCAGCTAATTTTGTATTTTTATTTTTTTATTTTTTTTTATTTTTTTATTTTTTTTTTGAGACAGAGTCTCGCTCTGCCACCCAGGCTGGAGTGCAGTGGCGTGATCTAGGCTCACTGCAAGCTCCGCCTCCCGGGTTCACGCCATTCTCCTGCCTCAGCCTCCCGAGTAGCTGGGACTACAGGCGCCCGCCACCTCGCCCGGCTAGTTTTTTTGTATTTTTTTAGTAGAGACGGGGTTTCACCGTGTCAGCCAGGATGGTCTCGATCTCCTGACCTCGTGATCCGCCCATCTCAGCCTCCCAAAGTGCTGGGATTACAGGCTTGAGCCACCGCGCCTGGCCTAATTTTGTATTTTTAGTAGAGACAGGTTTTCTCCATGTTGGTCAGGCTGGTCTCGAACTCCCGACCTCAGGTGATCCACCCGCCTCGGCCTCCCAGGGTGCTGGGATTACAGGCATGAGCCACCGTGCCTGGCCTGAAATTTCTAACCAATGCATTTCTTTATATTTCTCATCTGTGTCCTCTTAGAGACTTGCATTAAATCCAGAAAGATTAAAACATGCCTTGTAAAGTTAGATGAAACATAATGTTAAATGAAATAAATAGGTCACAAAAGAGAACAGACAGTGTGATTCCCTTTACAGGAAGTTCAAATATAGGCAAAACCAAGCTGTGGTATTAGAAGCTGGGATAACAGTTACCCTCGTTTGGGGATATGTGGTTGGGGTAGGAGGTGTATTGAACTGGGTGCTGGTTGTACAGGTATTCCCTTTGGGAAGGTTCACTGACTTTTTATTTTCCAGTAAAATTCTTTCTAAAAGCTTTACTTTCATAAGTGGTAATTCCGTTTAAATGCTTCAGACTTAAAGAGCAGTTCTTACACATTTATTTTTTATTATAAGCTGTTATTTCCCCCACAAAAGTCGATTACCCTTTTTTGTTGTGTTCCTAAGCACCCTGCACTCATTCGGCCTTCTCGGAGCATCTTAGTCACAGAACCAGCTGCCATGGAGCCAGGTTGAAGTCCATCATAAAATGCTTGCCAACACAACTTTCTTGATTACAGTTTTTAAGGTGTTATGGGAAAGAAAGGTATTGAAGAAGGGCTCTTCAGTGAGGATGTTAATCTGTATCAAAACAGACAATGCTAGAAATGTTTTCATAGAATTTTGATATGGCTCAGAGCAGAGCTTTAGTCAACTCCTTATAATTTAACAATTTCACACTGATTTTCTCCCATATAAATGGCTTCACAAGAGCACAAGTAGTTGAACAACAATAGCTCTATCATTTTTGAAATGTCCTTGAAGTCAGAGCCTGAAGGAAATAAGATTGAGGCTAGAAATTACTTTGAGCAAAACTAAATTTTAATAAAAATGGAAACTGATGGCCACAGCCATGTTGTTTTTCTCCAGGCTTCTAACGTTAAACTAAACCCATGAGCTTTCTTTCCTTCTTTCTTTTTAAAAATTTTTTTTGAGACAGAGTCTCACTCTGTTGCCCAGGCTGGAGTGCAGTGGCACGATCTTGGCTCACTGCAACCTCTGCCTCTTGGGTTCAAGTGATCCTTCTGCCTCAACCTCCCAAGTAGCTGGGATTACAGGTGCTCACCACCACCCCTGACTAATTTTTTTATTTTTAGTAGGGACGGGGTTTCACCATGTTGGCCAGCTGGTCTTGAACGCCTGACCTCAAGTGATCCACCCACCTCTGCCTCCCAAAGTGCTGGGATTACAGGCATGAGCCACCGTGCCAGCCATTCCATGAACTTTCTGACCACAGTAGATAGAGGGAAAGCAGAAAGATCTTCAAAGATTTTGTGGGTCAGCAGAACCTTTTGCAGTCCTCACAGTTTACAGACTAAGGCCGGTGTGAATCATGAGTATTACAGGTCAGACTCAAGAGGCTGAGCAAACCATTGCCTCTGTTCCTAAAAGCGACCAATTATTTTGGCTTCTTTTAAACCAATCTAATTTTTTTAAAAATAAGAAATATATTTTAAAATGTTTCTGCCAGCTCTTTATACACTGTGGCTGCTGCTTCTTTTTTCTCTGCAGTGTTCTCTCTCTTCATCAGAAGAAGAAAGATTTATTTCCATCAGGAGACCTAAAACACCAACCTCAAGTGACTTCTCCGACCTTAATACTCAGACGAACTGGACCAAGTCGCTTCCACTGCCAACACCAGAAGAGAAGATGCGACAGCAAGCCCAAACAGTCCAGGCTGATGTGGTGCCTATTAACATAACTGGTACGCTTTGCTAGCCAGACAGGTTCAGAATGTACTTGGGAGAATGACTACAGCTTTTTGATATACGCTGTTGTTAGCGTTTCATTGTTGTATCAAAGGTGAATAGCTGTGGTCCAACTTCATGCTCTTTGTTTAATGAAAGGAACATTGAACTACATATATGTGTGCATATGAAATATCTACTGCTTGTTGGGTCAGAAGACTATGTCGCCAAACACTGGTGTCAAAGAACTCAGTGGTCCAACCATTCCTCTTAAGAGTGTCTCTTTTAATTAAATTGCTTTTTAGTAAGCCTTTGGTTATATAGAAACATTTTGTAAATGTGGTCCTAGGTATGAAGAAAAAGTATATATTTCCCTTCTAAAGGGTTAAGTAATATTTACAGAAGTAAAGAAATAATTATTTTGTGATGTTTCTAATGATAGATTTTCTAGAAATTTCCTAAAGTAGAAAAAAGGAGATATTACTTATTCAAAATTTCTTCTGAATATAAATTTTTCAGAATATGTTATATTAAGCTAGACTACAAATATTAATTGCCAAACCTGAAATTCAAGTTCTTATGGAATATTATACTCAGCCTGTAATCATTTGTGACAATTAAGGTGACAACAAGGTACATACAATTCAAAGATGATCTTTCATGAACTTAGGAGAGCTGCTAAAAAGATAGCAGAATTGGCTGGGCACGGTGGCTCACACCTGTAATCCCAGCACTTTGGGAGGCTGAGGTGGGTGGATCACCTGAGTTCAGGAGTTTGAGACCAGCCTGGCCAACATGGTGAAACCCTGTCTCTACTAAAAATACAAAATTAGCAGGGCATGGTGGCACATGCCTGTAATCCCAGCTACTCTGGAGTCTGAGGCAGGAGAATTGCTTGAACCCAGGAGGCAGAGGTTTCAGTGAGCCAAGAGATTGCCCCATTGCACTCCAACCTGGGCAAAAAGGAACAAAACTTCACCTCAAAAAAAAAAAGAATCAAAATTTTCCTGCTTTATCACCTCCATAGACCACAAGGAGCATGGGTTAATGGTTTGGGGAGGGCACAAAGTGAAAATAGACATGTGAAGAGTTAATAGCTTCAACTATTAATTGAATTGTATGTTCGATGGAAATAGATGACTAATAGTGGTCATTGATAATCAGTTCATACAAAGCAGGGCCCTTAAGGCCAGAAGCTGACAAAAAAAACTAGGTGATCAAAAAGAATGAGTTTTCCTGAACATTTACTCTGGAAACCCATAGCATCCTTGCTGTGCTTCTGAGGCTACTGCTGTTAGAAAGCTTTAGAAAGCTTTTTGCCATGGCATTGGTGAGCTTGTAAGGGGCTAATAGCATCTTCATAGTCACTGCAGATTTTTTTTAAAACCTTCCCGGATATTTAGAAATTACATTTAGAACTCATATTTTAAATTCCATAGAAATTTAATAAATAAGTACATGAATTATTTTCTGTTCAGTATATATTTTTCCACATTTATTTTACTTAAATCTTAAAAGAATAGCAGGACATTTTAAGCCATTTTCTCAGCAAACAATGTTATTGATCTTTCTGAATATGCTTCTTATTTACCTAGATAATATTTTTTAAAGATTATTTTTAAAAGTATAACTATGTTTTAGAACAAAGTGTAATGTTTACTGGTCAATGAAATACATGGCTGCTTTTTTCTATAAGAAAATGAATTACACTATTTGATTGATTAAATGCAGCAGAAATGTAATTACATTATATATAATTAAGTGCCTATGAAATAATATTATAAGATAAGAAGATTGTGCAATGAAATATGACAATCCTTAATGGAATTAAGGTGAAATGCATTATCTTGAGATTAAGAGATTTAAAATAGAGTAGAGTTTCAAGAATGAAGAATTACTTCCAATGAATTACATTGTCACAACAGAAGACAGTGTCATGTCTCTGAGCTTTAATTCTGTCCTATCTGATGACTAAGTAGAGATGAATTAGAGTTTAAAGAGAGGCCTTTAAAATGCTACACAGGAAAGGTGAATGACAATAAACAAAGAGCAATATGAGTTATGTCAAAATGTAATTTACTTTTAATCAAATGATTAACATTTTGCAGAAATGCTAAAAGTAAATACAATACCTAATCACATATTGATCCATTTCTACATCTGTGTGTTCACATATATACACACATATTTCTTAAAGAATTATTTTTCTAATCTGTTATAAAGAAACAATACATTTAAAATTTTCACTTTTAGTGGTTGAATTGACATAGGTTATACAGCTTCCTGCTCTTTAAATTATATATTTCTAAAGTCCTAGAAGATATTTGAGATTAAAAAAAAATTCCTCTAGGGAACTGTCATGTGCTCATTCGTTGGGGTGAGCATTGAGCCTCTAGTTTGATTTTCCTAGTAAGGCTTAGCAGGAAAAAAAAAGTGGCAATAAATACATCATTTCAAATCCAGAGTTCAGCCCACCATGCATAGAGGTAGAATGTTAGCACCATGAGCTGCTGGCTTGAAAACTGATTTAATCCCTTTAGTTATAGTCTTGTGGGCACTCAGCATGTTCTAAAACTTGAAGAGGAAAAAATATTTAAATTAATATGTACATATAAATATGTTCTATAATCTGCTATGTGGGATAACAACTTATCTTCCACCTGGAAGATAAGTGTATTGGATAAACATACTTAAAGAATTTTTACAAACTGGCTTTATACTGGTGTTTGAGCTATCCAAGTTTATTTCTTTTTTTTTTTTTTTGGTTTTAAATTTAACATAGTTTAATTGAGCAATGAACAATTTGTTAATCGGGCAGCCTCCAGAGCCAGAGTATGCCCAGAGACTTTCAAGTATATTTCTAAATAGTAACCATGACTGATGAATGCCATTTTTCAATTAAAGGCAGTGATTAAATTCAACAGATATTTATTGAATAACTGCTTTGTGCCAGGCATTAGCTGAGTGCCATGGGGGATGCTAAAGTACATGCATCACAGTCTGTACCCTCAAAAAATGTATAATCCAGCAGAAGATACAGACTTTTTTTAGGTCATGATGCAAGATCAAGCATTTGGTGCCTTCAATGACGTGTGTCTTAGATGTTCATCCTCAAATGGTTTGTTTCTTAATTTTCTTGGAGCTTGGGTGATTTTATCTTTTGTCTAGGAAGCAAAACTGGAGACTAAATGCAACTTTCTTTTAATTTTTTTTTTTTTTTTTTGGAGATGGAGGTCTCACTCTGTCGCCCATGCTGGCATGCAGTGGCGCAATCTCAGCTCACTGCAACCTCTGCCTCCCAGGCTCAAGCGATCCTCCCACCTCAGCCTCCTGAGTAGGTGGGACTACAGGCACATACCACCACACCCAGATACCTTTTTTGTATTTTTGGTAGAGACAGGGTTTCACCATGTTGCTTAGGCTGGTCTTGAACCCCTGAGTTCAAGTGATCCACCCTCCTCAGCCCTCCAACGTGCTGGGATTATAGGTATGGGCCACCACACTGGCCTAAGTGCAACTTTCTGTTAATGTTTTGTCTGTTCTTAATGTCTTGATACAAGGAAGTTTTTTCTGCTGCAGGGAATTAATGAAGCACTGCATTGTGACTTGCCTCTCGCATGCACCATTTATGCTATTGCACTTAGTGACCTAGTTTTTCGCAGCATTGGCACCTTCTGGTATTTAAGGGTTTCTCTCAGTCATTTCTGTTTTTCTCCATTAGTGACAAGGTTGTAAACATTTGTAAGTTTGCAAGCATTTACTAAGTTTGTTCCTCAGCAGGGGAAATGTGTTTTGATCATTCAGATGTTTTATTCTCTCTTTTCATTAGATAAGGTTCCCAATTTTTTCTTACCAAAATACAAGTTACATTGTCCACAACATACCTACATTGAATGTGTGTCAGTAATGTTAAGAGTGAACGTTTTTATACTTTTATGCATAAAATGATGGAAGTTTGTAATGTGTATGTGTATATATATGTATATTTAAAAATAACTTTTTGAGGAGAATAACCATTCAAAAAGGTCAGTGCTGTAAGACTTTAAACTGCCAGGTAATTTAAAATAGACCAATCAATAACAGATGCTGTTATATACTTTATTATTGTATGGTTTCTCATGATGTGTTAATCAAACACACCGATACTCTAGAAGGAAAAAAAGAAGTCCCATGATGTGGCATTCCAGGTTTGATTGCAAAATCACCTGAAATGTCTGAATTAAGATCAACTTTGAAAAGTAATTATGAAATAGAAGCAGTTCACCTTTAACAACAGCAGTGCTACTGGGTCTCATTGTGGTAAAAGTACTTTATCATGGTAAGGCGTTTCATTTTTCACTACGGTTGTATGTCACACCACAGCAATTACCACAGTCTATCCAAATTGTCAGCCTCCTTGATTGAAGAAAAAGCTTTTCATTCAAGAAATCTTTATTAAGTTACTTATTTCATCACATAAAGCAAGATATTAGTGTTGATCTCTGCAAGATGACCATATGAATGAAAAAATACTCATTCCGTCGCCACCTACATGCTAATGTAGAGTGGTTTTGGTGACCAGAGCATATATATGAAATAATTCCAAAATTTTGTTTTGTTAAATAACACAGAGTAACTCTTCCAGTGTGTTATTAAATTTGCATTTGCTACTCCAGCTCATTTGAAAATGAGATCAAGGTGCTTCCTTTGGAAGGTAGAACTTGGAAAACAGCCTTACTGTGATAATGTGCTTTCCTTCCTTTTTTGCCCTTCAGCATTCATCATCATATGACTGGCTAACATTATTAATACCTTCTTATCATTTTACAACAAGCTTCTGGAATAAAGTGCATGGTGTCAGCTTGCTTGAAAATAACATTGCTTTGCTTGTTCTACTACTCTACATTAGGGGAGAATTTCGATCGCCAGGCCAGCCTTCGGCGGTCTCTAATTTACACAGACTCTCTGGTAAGACGACCGAAGAAAGTCAAAAGGAGAAAGACTATTACAGGAGTCCCTGACAACATACAGAAGGAGCTAGGTATGGCTCATCAGAACTGTATTCTGTTGCCCCTCACTGCCACTCGGCCTTACTGCGCTAACCTCATTCGTGGTGCTTATAAAATCGATACATTCTGATAGCCGTTTGGTGCCCCAACGGGCCAGCTTCCTTCCTGAATGAGGCATTCATTAGGTGCAGATCTTAACATCCCATGGAGAGAGAGAGTTGATTGAATTTTGGGGAGAAGGTACAAGGAGAGGGAAGAGCTTACATGAAAACGATTAACTGGGAAGATAGAAATTCATAGTTACCTCATCATCGCTATGTGACATGGAGCATTGGTTATTCCCACAATTAAATTTACTTGTCATTTATATCTTGAGTTTTCATGAAACAGAAAAGTCATTCTAGGACATCAAATTACGAATATGGACTTCCACTATAACTATAATGACACTACTGGTGGCATTTTGTCATCAGAAACTACAGTCTGGGATTATTGGTAAATATAGGAAATAGTCATTTATGTTCGATAGTGCTTTTATTACTTTCAGTGAAACAATTTCATAGCTTCTTTATTCTTAATCCTTTATGTTCAACCTGTGATGAAAACAAAAAAAAAAAATGTTTTGGCTGGTGAAGAGGATTGTTTAATTACTTATCCATTTTGTTTCTGGTTATCTTTATAAATGCTTTGGATAATCCTTTCATTTTCTTTCTAGATTAACTTCCTCTCACTGTTTTCTAATAGGGCCCATAATACCAGAATGTCTGCAGATAGCATAGCTCCTGGGTTAGGACTAAGGACTCCAGTGCCAACCGGCTTGGTTGAACCCTAACTCTGCCACTTGCTCTGCGGGTGACCTCAGTTAACTTCATCTCTCTGAGTCTACTTCCTCATTTAACAAACGGGCTTGGTGATGTTAATAGAACCTACCTCTTAGGGTTGTTTGAGGACAATTTATGCATGTGAGGGAGGCCCTTGGTACTTGGTTAGTACCTGGTACTACCATAAACATAATAGCTACTGTGGTCATTATTATAGGAAACTTAATACTACCTGTCTTGAAATGTGTCCTTTCCTCTTTGGCCAGCCTGTGGACTTATTTCCTAATAGTTACTTTCACCTGATGTTTTTATTTACTCTCAAAAGTTATACTCTAGAAACTCAGAGTCATTATTTCTAAAGTTTGCAGTTAGTCTTTTAGTCAAAATGAGTGTAACCAGTAATAGTGATATATCTGTGATAGCACCTTGAGGTTGCACGTCAGCTTCTGGGTGCTATGCTACAGACAGTGTGCTTCTCTGTTTTCCCAAACACCCCTGATTGAATGCCTTGTGTTAGAGAGCACAGACTCACTTTTCTTTAGCTGGCATTTTCTCCTTTATGGCCATCCGCTTTTATAGTACCTATTCTCCGCCTTCTATGCTGTAGCAAAAGTCAGATGAGAATAGCAATGTTCTGCCTGTGCTGCAGGCAGCCACAGTGACCCAGATGGTATACAGGTGTTCGCCCTATTCTATCATGGATTGGTTTATTGCAAACAAAGGCAAGACTGCAGCTGCTCCTGGGGGATTGTGAAGTCTGTCTTTGGTTCGTGCTGCTGCTATTATTGGCCTGGTTCCTCTGTGGCTACCTGTCTCTAGGCACCTTCCCTCAACCTACCTTAAGGACACCTGTGTGCTTTCTCTCTCTCCTCTCAGTTTATGCCTTATTCTTTCAGACTCTTTTTTCCATTCTTGAAGTGACAGCTAACTA
The DNA here is from genome assembly GCF_049350105.2 of Macaca mulatta. Taxonomy (NCBI): domain Eukaryota; kingdom Metazoa; phylum Chordata; class Mammalia; order Primates; family Cercopithecidae; genus Macaca; species Macaca mulatta. The sequence goes on along the minus strand of NC_133409.1, from coordinate 43,537,536 downwards.
ATTTGGAAACCAATCTGTACTCGTATGTTCAGTAGATAGTTTATGGAGTAATTTCCTAAAGCACTCCAGCAACATTTATACTTTAACTGGTCTTTTTAGGAGATGTGCCTTCAAGGAGTGACTTTAAAGACAGGCATTTAGGCCCTTCGTAAGATCAGAAGGATAGTGTGGTCCAAATAAAGATGCGGATACATATAAGTATTCCATATGCATTGTCTGTGTGTGTATGTCATGTGACGTCTAGAACGAGAGTTACGAATTTTTATCACTTTCATTCCTGAACCAACCAGTATGGAAGCCAATAGCTCAGTGGTTTCTTTGATCTTACTAGAATGATCTGGCAAGCTAGATAAATCATCTCTTTTGTAATTATAGTATTTTTTAAATCACTGATTAAAATCCGTGGAATCCACGTTCATTTCTTCTACATGTGACATGGAACTGCCACTAATGCTGGAGGGAAGAAAATAGCTTTCCCCACATTGTCTGGGTTGTGACTGTTGCCAGACACGAGACAGTCAATATCATTGCGGTCGATGACATGACCTGGATTAGAACTGGAGGTCAACTGAGACAACCGTATCGAAGAGCTAGTTTAAAAAAAAAAAAAAGATAATTAGACAAGGACTCTAGTTTTATAGATAGGCTAGTTGGAGGATTACTGGATAGAATGAGGAGTTAACGTTTATATACAGTTTTATTTAGCAAAAATATTGGATTACATGTTTATTTGTTCTGTCCTTTCAGGACTTCTGGTTGATCTTGCCTTTTTTCCCAGTATTTTATACTTATAAGGACTCTGATTTGGAAGTCTTAAACTACCAAGGTTTCTTTAAAAAAACTTAAAAAAAAAAAAAAACTTTAAAAACTACCAAGGTTTTTTTACCAAGATTATCAAATCATACATAGGTAATGATGATCAAAAATAGATACTTCATATTTTCTTTAAAATTAGTCTTCTTCTAGATATACAGGGGAAGTGTAACAAACAAATGAGACAAAAAGAAAATGATGGCCCAAAGGAAAGGCATTCGCTAGGAAAGATGCACCCTGTCCAAAAGGCATTGCCCAAGTTGCCTGGGGGTTTGGATTTTTTTAAAAACCTAACCATAGAGAGGACTTCCAAGAATTAGAAAGATATATTATGCTAAATTATATGCAGTTTTTATTTCAAAATCCATAAATAATAGACTATTATTAATAGTAATAAAATGGAGACTAGCCAATATGTAACACTTTAAAATCAAGGTATGATATTTAATGCTTACTTCCAAAACTTACCTGATAAACTAAAATTTGTTGCCTTTCGTTTCAGTCAATTGGACATTTTGAATTTTTTCTTTTATCTTAAATCTGTACAAAAATGTATCTGAACATCATATTATGAGGTTTCATCTTTTAGAATCAGATAGGATTATTTTGTTGATATATATATTACACTTGGCTACTGAACCTATCCCCGTACATATTCTCTAAGCAGAAAAGGCCTCATCTAAAGGAATCCCTTTATGAATAATTTTTGGTAGTTTATACTAAGAAACTATCTACTTGACAAGACTTTTTAAAAACTCATAGCCTACACCTTAAATAAACTGACTTGTAAATCCTCAGCATCGTTAATTACATATATTTTTTAGAAATTCAAAATATTATTAAATAAAAGAAAAAGTATAAATAATTATTTCTGTACATTACATCTTAAAATCAGATAAATCCCATCAAGTTTGAGCAGCACCTAAGTGGTCTACACTTGTTTGTAGTTGTCTTTTTGTAGTTTGTTCTGTCTAAAGACATACCTCAGGGATATCACAGCTATAGTTCCAGACCACTACAATAAAGTGAATATTGTAATACAGCAAGTCACATGAATTTTTTGGTTTTCCAGCACCTATAAAAGTTATGTTTACACTGTGCTGTGGTCTACTAAGTATGCAATAGCATTATGTAAAAAAAAAAAAAAAAAAAAAAAAAAAAGGTACAGTGTAAAAATACCTGATTGCTAAAAAATACTAAGGATGATCTGAGCCTACAGACAGTTGTAATCTTCTTGCTGGTGAAAGTTCTTGCCTCGATGTCGATGGCTACTGACTGATTAGGGTGGTGGTTGCTGAAGATAAGAATGACTGTGGCAATTTCCTAAAATAAGACAACAGTGACATTTGCCACATTGACAGATCCTTCCTTTCTTGAAAGATTTCTCTGTAGCACGTAATACTGTTTAGTAACATTTTACCAACAGTAGAACTACTCTCAAAATTTGAGTCACTCTCTCAAACCCTGCTGCTGCTTTATCAACTAAGTTTATATAATATTCTGAATCCTTTGTTGTCATTTTAACAATGTTCACAGCATCTTCACTAGTAGAGTCCATCTCAGGAAAGCATTTTCATTGCTCGTCTGTAAGAAGCAATGCCTCGTTGTTCAAGTTTGATCATGAGATTGCAGCAATTCAGCCACATCTTCAGGCTCCACTTCTAACTCTAGTTCCTTGCTGTTTCTACCACATCTGGAGTCACTTCCTTCACTTCAGTCTCAATCCTCTCAAAGTTATCTACGAGAGCTGGAATCAATTTCTTCCAGACTCTTACTAATAGTGATATTTTGACCTTCTCCCATGAATTAAAATTGTTCTTACTGTGCTAGAGTGGTGAATCCTTTTCAGGTTTCCAACTTAACTTAGCTCAGATCTATCAGAGAAATCACTGTCTATGGCAGCTTTGGCCTTACAAAGTGCATTACAAAATTATGACTTGAAAGTCAAAATTACTGTTTAAGCCATGGGCTGCAGAATGAATGTTGTGTTAGCAGGCATGAAAACATTTATGTCTTTGTACATCTTCATCAGAGCTCTGGGGTGACTAGGTGCATTGTATTTGTGTGTGTGTGTGTGTGTGTGTGTGTATGTATATATAATTTTTTGTTTTGAGACGGAGTTTCACTCTTGTTGCCCAGGCTGGAGTGCAGTGGTGCGATCTCAGCTCACTGCAACCTCCGCCTCCTGGGTTCAAGCGATTCTCCTGCCTCAGCCTCCCGAGTAGCTGTGATTACAGGCATGCGCCACCACACCTGGCTAATTTTTTTGTATTTTTAGTAGAGACAGGGTTTCTTTATGTTGTTCAGGCTGGTCTCGAACTCCTGACCTCAGGTGATCTGCCCGCCTTGGCCTTTCAAAGTGCTGGGATTACAGGCGTGAGCCACTGCCCCCAGCCTAGGTGCACTGTAAATGAAAGAAATCTTTTTTTTTCTGAGCAGTAGATCTCAACTGTGGACTTAAAAGTATTCAATAAATCATACTGTAAGCTGACATGCTGTCATTCAGGCTTTGTTGCTCCATTTATAGAGCACAGGCAGATTCTGTTTAGCATAATTCTTAAGGACTCTAGGATTTCCAGAATGGTAAAGAAACATTGGCTTCAACTTCAAGTCACCAGCTACTCTGCCTCTAACAAGAGTCAGTTTGTCCTTTGAAGCTTTGAAGACAGGCATTGACTCCTCCTCTTGTAGCTTTGAAAGTCCTAGATGATTAGAAGGTCGTTTCATCTACATTGAAAACCTGTTGTCTAGTATAACCACCTTCATCAACTAACCTCGCTAGATCTTCTAGATAAATTTCTGCAGCTTTTCCGTCAGCATTTGCTGCTTCACTTTTATGTTGTAGAAACGGCTCCTTTCCTTCAACCTCATGAAACAACCTGTGCTAGCTCCCAGCTCTTCTTCTATAGCTTCCTCACCTCTCTCAGCTTTCACAGGATTGAAGAGTTAGGGCCTTGCTCTGGATTAGGCTTTGGCTTAAGGGAAATGTTGTGGCTGGTTTGATTTTCTGTCCAGACCATTAAAACTTTCTCCATATCAGCAATAAAGCTGTTTTTTTATTTGTGTATGCACTGGAGTAGCACTTTTTATTTCCTTCAAGAACTTTTCCTTTGCAGTCACAGCTCGGTTAACTGTTTGGCACAAGAGGCACAACTGTTTTGGCCTATCTTAGCTTTTGACATGCCTTCCTCGCTAGGCTTAATCATTTCTAACTTTTGATTTAAAGTGAGAGACATGCAACTCTTCCTTTCGCTTGAACCCTTAGAGGCCATGTAGGGCTATTAATGACCTAATTTCATTATTGTTGTATCTCAGGGAATAGAGAAGCCCGAGAAGAGGGAGAGAAGCTGGGAAACAGCTGGTCAGTGGAGCAGTCAGAACACACACAACATTTATCAATCACATTTGCTGTCTTATGTGGGTGTGATTTGTGGCACCCCAAAACAATTACAATAGTAATATCAAAGATCACTGGTCACAGATCACCATAACAGATCTAACAATAATGAAAAAGTTTGAGATATTGCAAGAATAACCAAAACGTGACACGGAGACACACAGTAAGCACATGTTAGAAAAATGGCGTCAGTAGACTTGCTCAACACAGGGTTGCCACAAACCTTCGATCTGTTAAAAAAAAAAACACACAATTATCTGCAATGCACAATAAAGCTAAGCACAGTAAAATGACATATGCCTCTATAGCATTCATCTGTTTCCTATCATATTCTGAAACTTTTTATACTGTGAAAATATTGGAGGGTCTGTTTTGGGAATAGAATTTTGGTGGTCCTTGTGATAAGATATATTAGTTTTTCATATGCTTTTTAAGGTCTTTAGGAAATGTTTTTATTTTAATAAGAAAGTTATACTTAGCTGTAGAGGGTGATAAAATAGCTATATTTCTATTTTTTTTTTTACATGCCTAGAATGGTTTCATATTTAAAACTGTTACCCAAAAGTATCAGGATTTTGTTTATGCTACTTAAAGACAGTTAAAAATCTACCACTAACTCCATGCAAAAACTAGTACAGTTTTGAAAGGAAAAAATGTATTCATATAAGGTCAACTCCAAACATTCAAAACGCATTGTTGAATGGAATTAGGTATTTTGAGTGTTTGGAATTGAACTTGTATGCACTGATACACCAATACCAGTCAACCGCCCATCTTCTAAATTACTAAATGGCAAAACTTTGCACCTCCTCAAAGTGGGTTTTTCTTCTGTCCTGTCCTTTTGTCCACTTTCCCTGTCTGTGTGGGACAGCTCGTGTGTGTGTGTGTGTGTGTGTGTGTGTGTGTGTCTGTGTGTGTCTGTGTGTCTGTCTGTCTTCAGCGAGTGGGTACTTGAAAGAGGGTAGAGAGAGGAAATAGATCATCTTTGCTAAAAATACAAGTATAAAATTTCCTCTCCATCATCACAGTGAAGAAGGCGGCTTTATGCCAGGATCCTTCCTTCCAGGGTGCCATCTCTTTTGAAGTTGATACAAGCACATTGCTGCCATTTCAGTACTACCCGCTGCTATCTGAGTGAGCAAAAGGCGTTCTCTATCCAGTCCATGCCCTGGTTAGATTATGTGCTGGGAGAGGGAAGCCTTAGGAACCCTATCACCCCTAGGGTCACATCCAGGTGTTCACTGACACAGAGGGGTGTGCTTGACTCGTGTTGCTCAGCAAAGCCCGTGTTGGGATAGATAGATACTCTCGGGTCCTTGTTGGATGGAGATAACATAGGGAGAACTATAGTTTTACTACTATTTTTAGAGATTTGATTTGTCGTAAGGATTAACTTTTTTTTTTCTCAGTACACTTTGGGTAGGTTCTTTGTGATTTATTTATTTGTTTATTTTTTCCTCATAAGCTCTGTTCTTTCCTGGGTAGCTTGAAATCTGTTTACACTTAAGGTTTACCTCGTCCATGTCCTTCTCTGTTGGCCCTTCCTTGTGTTTCTTTTTTTTTTTTAAACATACTATTCTCTGTTTGGTTGTAAAACTCCAACGAATAAATCATCCTAATTTGAGGAAATGTTCACTGGATCAGTTCCTGCCGGTTTCCCCCACCAGAACACAACAGATTGCTGTTGAATTTTGAATGTCACCAACAGACAGATAATGACTTCAGATGGATAATGAAATGTTTGGAACACAGATGGGCCTGTAAATCAGTTTTCTTTGCCTTAGAATTTCCTTCTGACATAAAGAATTAATGTAATTAACACTGTTTTATACCAGTACCCCTCAAACATGGTATCTCTGTGGCCCTATTGTTCAATTACTACATTCATCTGCCTTTGGGAAAGCTGTGTCACTGCTTGATAGATGGTCTGCACAGTCACCCCGTGGGCGAAAGGCTACCTTGAAGACTTTACTGAAAGGTGGTTATTTCAAAGTAAATCCTCCTCTGAGCCCTCAGCAGCCTTGATCTTGAAGGGATCACCTGAGAATTCCATATGTGGCACTCAAGCCATAGGAGGATTGGAGGTACAAATTAAGAGAAGTACCTGAAATTCATGACAAGAATTTTTATTTTAGAGCTATCAGTAACTTTTTAAATGTACTTAGGTACCTACAGGAGAAAGGACATTAAATCAAATAGAAAATTTTTTAAAAAATTCTGTCAGAGGCGGTGAGGGTATAGGTGATGAACTATGGATTTTATTTTCAGGTAACAAGCCTCTTTCTGCTTTATCTCCAGCATCAGGCACTGGCCAAGATGATGTCGATGGTCACTCAGTGCACACCCCCGATCACTACTCTGCGCTAGGAAGGTTCGATAGCTATCGGTCTGCTGGGCAGCGCTCAGAAACCAGGGACTCCAGCTGTCAGACGGAGGATGTGAAGGTCGTACCACCTTCCATGAGGAGAATCAGGGCACAGAAGGGGCAAGGCATTGCTGCCCAGATGGGCCACTTCTCAGGTTCTTCTGGCAACATGTCTGTGCTGAGCGATTCTGCGGGGATCATATTCCCTTCCCGCCTCAACAATGATGCTGGCTTCCATAGTCTTCCGCGTTCTGGAGTGAGGGCAAACATTCAGTCTCTTGAGCCGAGGCTGGGTGCCCTGGGCCCTGCAGGAGACATGGATGGCACATTCCTCTACCAGGGAGGTCACCCACAAGCAGATGAAAACTTAGGCCATTTAGGAGGTGCCTCAGAGACTGGAACACTTTTGAGACCCAAATCCCAAGAGCTGAGACACTTTGAGAGTGAAAATGTAATGAGCCCAGCATGTGTGGTTTCTCCTCATGCAGCCTACTCCACCAGCATCATCCCAAATGCCACACTGTCTTCCTCTTCCGAGGTCATCGCTATTCACACTGCTCAGAGTGCAGGGCAGCGGGAAAGTAGAAGTTCTGGCTCATCACATGCAAAGATAAAACCCAGAGACCACCTCATCTCCAGGCATGCTGTGAAAGATGATCATCAGTCTCCCGGGCGCCACTGGAATGAGGGTCACACCACCATTCTTTCACAGGCCTTAGACCCTCATTCCCCTGGTGCACCCACACTGTTGTCCCTCTGTGACTCGGCAGTCTCTCTAAATGCTCCAGCAAATAGGGAGAATGCGTCCCAAGCCATGCCGTATAATTGTAGAAACGACCTAGCCTTCCCAGCCCACTCCCAAGATGTGGATGGCAAGAGTGAATCTAGTTATTCAGGGGGTGGAGGGCACAGCAGCTCGGAGCCCTGGGAATACAAGTCCTCAGGTAATGGAAGGGCATCCCCCCTGAAGCCGCATGTAGCAACTCCTGGCTACTCCACTCCCACAAGTAACATGAGCAGCTGCAGTTTGGACCAAACGTCCAACAAAGAGGATGCTGGGTCGCTGTATTCCGAGGACCACGATGGCTACTGCACATCTGTGCACACTGACTCTGGACATGGATCTGGGAATCTGTGCAATAGCAGTGATGGCTTTGGGAACCCCAGGCACAGCGTGGTCAATGTTTTTGATGGAAGAGCTCAGAAAAACCCAGGGGACCGGTCCAATTACCAGGATAAATCCTTATCGAGAAATATCTCTTTGAAGAAAGCAAAGAAGCCTCCCCTGCCACCCTCCCGGACAGACTCCCTCCGCAGGATTCCCAAGAAGAGTGGCCAGTCCAACGGGCAGGTGCTCAACGAGAGCCTGATTGCCACACTCCAGCACTCGCTGCAGCTGAGCCTCCCAGGCAAGGGTGGCAGCTCGCCCTCCCAGAGCCCCTGCAGTGACTTGGAAGAGCCCTGGCTGCCCCGCTCCCGGAGCCAGAGCACGGTCAGTGCTGGCAGCAGCATGACTTCCGCCACCACCCCCAATGTCTACTCCCTGTGCGGGGCCACACCATCGCAGAGTGACACGAGCAGTGTCAAGTCAGAGTACACGGACCCCTGGGGTTACTACATTGACTACACAGGCATGCAGGAAGATCTGGGGAACCCAGCAGGGGGCTGTTCAACCAGCAGCGGGGTGCCCACTGGGAACGGGCCAGTCCGCCATGTCCAAGAAGGGTCCAGAGCCACAATGCCTCAAGTGCCCAGTGGTTCAGTCAAACCAAAGATCATGTCACCAGAGAAGTCCCACAGAGTCATTTCTCCATCCAGTGGGTATTCCAGCCAGTCGAATACACCCACAGCACTCACCCCTGTGCCTGTGTTTTTAAAATCAATGTCACCAGCAAATGGGAAGGGGAAGCCCAAGCCCAGGGTACCAGAAAGGAAGTCCTCTCTGATATCTTCAGTATCCATTTCCTCGTCGTCCACTTCTCTTTCCTCTAATACTTCTACTGAAGGAAGTGGCACTATGAAGAAACTGGATCCAGCCGTGGGCTCTCCCCTGGCTCCTCCTCCTCCTATTCCCTCTCCTCCATCGCCTTGTCCTGCAGACAGGTCTCCTTTCCTTCCTCCCCCACCTCCTGTCACAGATTGCTCCCAGGGCTCTCCTCTGCCTCACTCTCCTGTGTTCCCCCCTCCGCCGCCAGAAGCTCTCACTCCCTTCTGCTCCCCACCTGATTGGTGCCTTTCTCCCCCGCCCACTGCACTGAGCCCGCTTCTTCCAGATTCACCTGTGTCCTTGCCATTGCCCCCACCTCTCTTACCTTTCTCGGAGCCCCCACCCGCCCCACCTCTTGACCCCAAATTCATGAAAGACACCAGGCCGCCTTTCACAAATTCTGGCCAGCCAGAATCCTCCCGGGGATCCTTGAGGCCTCCTTCTACCAAGGAGGAGACCAGCAGGCCCCCCATGCCCCTGATAACCACGGAAGCATTGCAGATGGTGCAGTTGAGGCCGGTGAGGAAGAACTCAGGCACCGAGGCAGCACTGTTGTCTGAACGAACAGCTCAGGAACAACGTACTCCAGTTGCTCCACAGTACCACTTAAAGCCATCTGCTCTCCTGAAATCCCGAAATAGCACAAATGAAATGGAGAGTGAAAGCCAGCCTGCCTCTGTGACAAGCTCGCTTCCAACGCCTGCCAAGAGCTCGAGTCAGGGTGACCATGGCAGTGCGGCCGAGCGCGGCGGCCCTGTGAGCCGCAGCCCTGGAGCTTTGAGCGCTGGGGAGGCAGAGGCTCGGCCCAGTCCCAGCACCACCCCACTCCCAGACTCTTCACCCAGGAGGAAGCCACCCCCCATTTCCAAGAAGCCCAAACTGTTCCTGGTGGTACCACCTCCGCAGAAAGATTTTGCAGTGGAACCCGCAGAGAACGTGAGCGAAGCCCTTCGAGCCGCGCCCAGCCCCACGAGGGGAGAGGAGGGCTCTGTGCACAGCAGAGAGGCAAAAGAGAGTTCTACAGTCCAAGCTGGCTCTCATGCCACGCACCCTGGCACCTCGGTTCTTGAGGGAGGAGCTGCAGGATCCGTGTCTCCCAGCAGAGTGGAAGCCAATGTCCTCATGGTTCAGCCCGATGTCTCACCAGCCCCCAAGCAGGAGGAGCCAGCTGAGAACAGTGCGGATGCTGGGGGCGATAGGGAGAGCTGCCTATCTCAACAGGACGGAGCAGGTGAGTCTGGCTTCCTGGCTTCTCTCTCCTGTGCCCTCTGCCCATATGCAGCTGAACCAGATAGGGCTGTTGAATGCTTACACGTGGAAAGAACCCAGGTAGATCAGATTGGTGTTAAAGCTAACAGTATGTAGACTTCCTGTGCAAAAACACAGATTAAGTTACCAGCTTTGCATTTTGTTATTATTTTTAAAATCTAGACCTAAAGGCATGGCAGAAAATAGGGGGATGGAGATGATCTGCAGCAGGCTGGATATTAAATAGCAATGGGTAACACCTCCCTTCCAAAGAGCCACAAAGAAATGTTGCAACAAAATTTAAGAGAGATGCCGTGGGCGTTCTATACTTTAACAAAGAATGAGCTCTGGCTCTCACGCTAGTGTCATTTCCTCCCTTCTTTGTGAACTATCAAACTACAGACCTATGGCATCTCCCTGCGGTTCTCACATTGTCAGGAATGGCAGGGAAGCAGCATATTTAGAAGCTTGGCTGAGGACTGAAATTCTAGTCACTTGTGCATCTTGTGGGCCTGCCTGCTTTTCCGTAGCTGGGGTGCCGGAGACCACCGCAGCCAGTTCATCCTCAGAGGCCTGTGACTTCCTCAAGGAAGACGGGAGTGATGAGGTGATGACCCCTAGTCGACCCAGGACCACAGAAGACCTTTTTGCAGCTATTCACAGGTATTTCAAACTCCTTCTTTTGACTTTAATCTACTGTGTAATTCCTTCTTTCCAAGCAGCACCTCAATTTACTTTTCTTCCCCAAGGTTTCTTCTGTCACCCAATCATGACTCCTTAACTTTACTGTTGATTTTTATAGTTTTATTTCCTCTGACTCCAATTTCTGTTTTACTTTGTTTCACTGATTTTTATGACATTGGGGACAGAGGCGCAATGTGATACCTTCTGGTATGCGCTGCTCTTCCTGGCAAGGGGTGTAGTGTGGCAGTCATAAGACAGAGGATATTAGCGAGAGTCGGATTAAAGCGGCTGACAGTGCAGTCAGGAGGAGGAATGCTGTGTTCTGTGGACTTAGGATGCACAGACTAGCTCCATGGGACTCTCTTCCTAAAGATCTTTTAGTTTATTCTAATTTTTTTTCGTTTTACAGAAAAACCACAATCATACAGTGCAATTTCTTTGGCTGCTTAAATGTTTCTATAAAAGGGTACGTCCCTTTAAGCGGGAGCAAAAGAATGATTTGTGCTGGTTACTGTATACCACTAGTGCCATCTACTGGCATCAGAAATCGTTGGGGTTCAAAACAAACAAACAAACAAAGGGTAAAATTTTCAAAGTAATGGCCTGAACTGTTTGTACTTCTTATATGTGGTCACCTTTAAGGGTAAATATGATTTAGCACTAAAGTTTTACTTATTGCATCATTTTTCTGATTGTAAACAGCTGAGTACTCCCACAACAGTGTCATTGTAAAAACTGATGACTGTATATGTGCAACTACGTTAAGCTGTAATGCTGTATAAACCTTTTGCTTCCTTCTAGACTTCTTTACCACGGTATTTCCAGGTAACTCTAATGAATGTCCTTATGCTGCTAAGGCCTTATTTTGCCCTGAATGAAGATCCTTTTTTTTTTTTTTTAAACCTCCTGAAACAAAGCATCCTATAGAATCATTTGATTCTGTGTGTGAATGATCTTATGTCAGCACTGCTTTCCCAATTCTTGGACTCTCCCTGAAAAGGCTATTGCATAAGATGAAAAACATAGTGCTGTGCCTACCTGAAGCTCTTCATGTAACACATAAACATCTAACTTGGTGCAGGGGGAACGAAGTAGGTGAATTCATGTGCTCCTCAAGAATCATGCTCTTTACATCGCTCCTCTAGTGTTGGTATAATAGATCCTAAAGACTACCCGCTTTAACATGGACTGGTTTCTTTAATCTCATTAGAAGTAAAAAGGTAGCTAGTTATCCAATTATTTCTCAAAACAGAGAAATGATAAATGATGCATCCTTTGAAACTTTAGTGGCAATTCTAGAAGTTCCCACAGATGTTTCTAACTCTTAACCACGCTGGACACATAAGAAGCACTCAATAAATATTTCCTGAATTAAATGAAACCAACTGGTATTTAACCACTAGAAGATTCTTCCGAGACTCAAAGTATTTCATTTAGTATGGAATGCACTGGGTTGCTAAATATACAGGCATATCTATCTATTTATAATAGCCATCCACAGAGAAGATTGCATTTCCTGGTCATTCTGTGTACTAAATACTTGGTTCCAGTGAGGAAACCCAACTGTTGTAGGTCCAAATTATTGCATATTTTTTTCCCAAAAATATGCCAAAAGCCTCTTCTATATTTTGGCAACCTTCTTAAGGCACTGAAAAATGTGTGGTTTCTCTTACTAGGGCGTTACATCGACTGCAGATGTAGAAATCGGTCAGTTCGTATTATTCAGTGCACGTATGAGAGAAGTAAAAGCCAAGTAGGCCTTAGGAATGGATTGCAGAGAGAGAGCGAGGACACATGCTAATTTCTGTTGTAGCGTTGAGAATAAATTAGCAGACATAGTAAAAATCCATCTACTGTATGTGCTTTTTTAGGCTTTATTTTTATGTCTTTCAGCGCTTAAGCTCATAATTTAAAATAAAGAGTATCTGAGTTGGAACACAGCTTCCAAATTTTATAATGCAAATTAATTCACTTCAGATTTAAAGCCAGATGGAAAATGTAGAACACCAGTTGAGGTGTGAAGTTTTTATATTTATTGAAGTAATTAGTTTTTAAATCAGTGTTAACTGTTTAAGCACTTTTTATAGCCGTCTTCCTTAAAAGTACATATTTGTGTGTGTGTCTGTGTGTATGTATAGGCAAAGAATTTGTACGTTTAGATTTAATTATTTTAGTGGGCACCTGCTCTTGAGAGATGACAGTGCTTTCATAAAATCCCATCGTTCTTCCTTTTTTTTTTTTTTTCTTTTTTGATACAGAGTCCAATTCACTCTGTCACTCAGGCTGGAGTGCAGTGGCACGATCTTGGCTTACTGCAACCTCTGCCTCCCAGATTTGAATGATTCTCCTGCCTCAGCATCCCGAGTAGCTGGGATTATAGGCGTGTGCCACCATGCCCGGCTAATTTTTGTATTTGTAGTAGAGACATGGTTTCACCATGTTGCTCAGGCTGGTCACCCCATCTTCTTTCTTAATTCTGTGTCTACAATTAAAGGTCATAGTTTTAATCAAGTTTAGTTGTGACTTGTTTAATGGATCTCAGCATACCCTCACCATTTAAAAACTAAATTAAAAATTAAGTCACCAGCCAATACCTAAAAGAATGAAATGAGCAGAGCTGCTTTGGGGAGTAGACCATGTAAGTGGTGAGGCCATGTGCTGTAAGCTCAAGTCCTAGCTGTCATACTAACAAGTTACTTTTTCTCAGTTACCTTTTCTGAAACCCAAAGTAGTTGGACCAGACCATTTCTAACGTCTTTTCTCGCTCTACAATTTTGAGATGTTAGGATGTCTGTAGTTTTGTCAGCCGGTCCTAACTCTTATCAGGACACTGCTCTTGTTGACTACTGAGCGGGACCATGAAACCTGTACCATAGGTCGTGTTCTGAGGTCCCAAAGAGTCTGGTGCCCTGTCCACTCTGGCCACCCTTCAGACTCTGTATTGGGTCCTTACCATTTCCCAACTTCTGCTTTAGTGGCATCTTTTTGACCAGAAGAATGGACATGACCCCAGGAACACCAAGCCCAGGGCAGCCAGCATGGGCCCATCTTGCCCTCAGTCTTGCTGTGTAAGCCACGTAAAAACTAAATCCATTTTCTATGTGACATTCAAAGGTTTGTTAAGCACCTGCTCTATGCCTGACCAATTATGGCTATTACTGCATTCACGTGTACTGACAAACTGTGACTTATATACTGTTATTCCCCTTTTTGTGATAGGAAAAATACACAGTCAGAAATGTTAACTTGTCCAAGGCGACGGAACAAGGAAGCTTTAGCAGTGGGAGCCATGTAGCTTCCTTATTTCACTTAATCTTCACAAACCTGTGAGGTTGGTGTCTTATAAGTGAGGAGGCACAGCACACATGGGTAATTTGTCCCAGGTCACACAGCGAGAGGTGGGAAGAGTCTGGTTTCAACTCTTAATCTGTATGTATAGAATCATACTCTCAACCTTTCCCTGCTGCATGTTCTACAGTTTTATAGCAGGAAAAGAGATATACCCACGTCTTTATTCTGTTAACTGTGTCGAGTTTCCTTAAAGCAAGTTGTCCTGCACTTAGCTAAGAAACACACACTGAGTTGTTGTCATGAAGAGACCAGCAAGGGGTCACTTGGTTCATTGGCTTTATCATCTCTTTGCCACTGTCAATGGAAAGCACATTGAACAGTGAGGTTCTTAGAGACTCAGGACAAGAAATATCGACAGGAAACCTTCAACTTTCTTTGATTGCCCGTTCGTCTTCCCCACCCCACCCCACCCCACCCCTCACATTTTCTTGATCAGTGCAAGCTTTGCTGAGTCAATCATGAAGCAGGGTCTGGCACAGAGGGTTCACCTTTGTTTTCTGGAAGGCTGGATTTTAGAAGTTGGCACATGGTCCTGAAAGAGCTGAGGAAGACTGGTCTGATGGCAACTTCTAAAATAACTGAGAATGTGAAGCTGAGGAGTTGTTCTAGGACCTGGAGTGGGGTACATCTTAGTACAGGGGATATTCTGGCACGGAACAAGAAAAGGAAGCGTAGAAAGAAAGGAGGGTCAGCATGTGAAATTCACTCTGGATCAGCCCATCTAGGAGAGATCAAGGAAAACTGACCATTATTAAAACTTTTAGTCCTATCCAAAGTAAGTTAATACAGTGTCTAAGATTTGTTTCAAATAGGGAGGGTGGAGACAAAAGAAGGGTGACCGTAATTCATGATTATCATAAGTGTGTTATGGGCTCATGTGGTCTTGCAATGAGCTGTTCTTTTTTGTGTGGGTGTTTGAAATTTTCAAAGTTAAAAATAAATTATTTGCGGGGCACAGTGGCTCACGCCTGTAATCCCAGCACTTTGGGAGGCCGAGGCAGGTGGATCACCTGAGGTCGGGAGTTCGAGACTAGCCTGGCCATCATGGCAAAATCCCATCTCTACTAAAAATACAAAAATTAACTGGGCATGGTGGCGGGCACCTGTAATCCCAACTACTCGGGAGGCTGAGGCAGGAGAATCGCTTGAACCTGGGAGGCGGAGGTTGCAGTGAGCTGAGATTATGCTATTGCACTCCAGCCTGGGCAACAGAGCAGGACTCTGTCTTAAATAAATAAATAATTATGCATTTATTAATTTTTCTTTTTCTTTTTCTTTTTTTTTTTTTGAATAGAGATAAGATCTTACTGTGTTACCCAGGCTGGTCTTGAACTCCAAAGCTCAAGTGATCCTCCCACCTTGGCCTCCCAAAATGCTGGGATTACAGGTGTGAGCCACTGTGCCCAGTGAAAAATAAATTTTTTGAAAGTGAATCTGAAGTAGATGGTGACCTGAAGATGCGATAAGAGAAGCAGAGTGGTTGTGGCTGTGACCACAGTCTGTGGTCCCATGGGAATTAACCTTTTCTTAATGTTATTAAATCTCAGATCCAAAAGGAAAGTCCTCGGCCGTAGAGATTCAGATGATGACCACTCCCGAAACCATTCTCCCTCCCCACCCGTGACACCCACCGGCGCTGCCCCGAGCCTGGCCTCTCCAAAGCAAGTGGGATCGATTCAGAGAAGCATCCGAAAGAGCAGCACCAGCAGTGACAATTTCAAAGCTCTGCTGCTAAAAAAGGGCAGTCGTTCAGACACCAGCGCCCGCATGTCTGCAGCAGAGATGCTCAAGAACACAGACCCTAGATTCCAGAGGTCAAGGTCAGAACCTTCACCAGATGCCCCCGAGAGCCCGTCAAGCTGTTCCCCAAGCAAAAACAGAAGGGCGCAGGAGGAGTGGGCCAAGAATGAAGGCTTGATGCCTCGGAGTCTGTCCTTTTCCGGCCCCAGGTACGGCCGCAGCCGAACACCGCCTTGTGCCGCCAGCAGCAGGTACAGCATGCGGAACCGGATCCAGAGCAGCCCCATGACTGTCATCTCGGAGGGAGAAGGGGAGGCCGTGGAGCCTGTGGACAGCGTGGCCCACGGGGCTCTGGGCGTTGCGGAGGGATGTTCCCTGGACGGACTAGCGAGGGAGGAGATGGACGAGGGCAGCCTGCTCTGTGGGGAGGGGCCTGCCGCCTCTCTGCAGCCCCAGGCCCCCGGCCCCGTGGATGGGACAGCCAGTGCAGAGGGCAGAGAGCCCTCCCCGCAGTGTGGCGGTTCTCTGAGTGAGGAGAGTTAGGGCCAAGAACATAACTCTCCCAGGTGACACGGGGGGAGATGAGCAATGCAGCACTCTAGGAAGCCTGCTAGGCGCCCTTCCCTGGCTCACCCGGGGATCCCACGCTGTTTCTGTGCTGTGGGCCCGGGGTTGCCGGCCCTGCAGTGTGAGTGAAGGGTTATTTAGGACTCACTTGGCACTTGCCCTGTGGCTTAAGAACAAGTAGAAGCTTAAACTTCTGAAAGTGCTTCCTGGGGAAGATTTTTTTTTTTTTTTTTTTTTTTTCCTGAATGCTGGGTGTGTGTGTGCATTTTCAACACATTTTAATTTTTAAAAAATACATGTATACACAAACAACATGTACAGAAATAGAAGAAAGCAAGCCAGAGTTAAGCTTGATAGAGTAACGGAGTTACTCTGGACTAGATGGTAATTGCTTTCAGAGCATTACGTTTATGGAAATCAGCGAGTTCCCTAAGAAAGGAGAAGATGTTACTTCTAAGAAAGAGGCAGTAGAGTTGCTGGATCTTAATGCACAGAACACACAGATATATGCACACGTGTGCTGCTGAGGTGAGGCAGGTCTGGTGAGCACAGAGAGGCTGGGAAGGGGCTAAGTGACTAATTGGTTCAGGTACTTTTTTCTAGGGGAGGTAGACTTTGCTTCTTTTTTGTAAAAATGACAAACATGTAGAAGTGGCAACGCTGTAACCTGGTGCCTGCTGCTGTGCAGCCACGTACACACAATTGTAGCCTGATTTTTAGAAGTGTGGGTAATTTTTTAATGAATTTCCTCCTTGAGTAGCAGCTGAGGTCATTGACAACTGAAGTGACGGTGTGGACATACAGAGAGGGGAAGGGTTTTTAGAGGAGTAAAGTGATACACTGCTGGAATTTGTTTTCTGCCTATGAAATAAAATTATTTTTCAGAATTAAATTTGAAAACTTGCACTACAGAACTATGGGTGGGGCTTTTCCTTTTACAACAGTTTTGTTGTTGTTGTTTTTAACCAGAGTTTAAACTTCCATTAGGCAATTTCCTGTCACTTGAAATGTCAACATCTGCTAACTTTTGGATATCCTTTTGGTTACACCAAAGAAAAAGTTATGGCTATTTTTTTTTCCTTGAACTGCCTACAGTATCATGTCCTAATTCAGAAAAATTTATCAAAATCTATTATATATTATCTTACTTTGAAGAAAATGCTGAATAGCTCTTGTTAGTCAAATAAACTGATAAAAATTGGTAGGGCCTGGCTATCAGTTAGCCCTGGGAAATGAATTTTTAGATTAAAAAGGTTT
The DNA here is from genome assembly GCF_049350105.2 of Macaca mulatta. NCBI lineage: Eukaryota > Metazoa > Chordata > Mammalia > Primates > Cercopithecidae > Macaca > Macaca mulatta. The sequence goes on along the minus strand of NC_133409.1, from coordinate 43,520,127 downwards.
TTTTGCATCATTTGGTTTGTGCGTTTTTATATTTGTTTATAAATAATTGAGTTGCTAATTATCTTATAATCTTCTCCAGTCAGATTTTCAACAATTTTAGACATGGGACACAAGTGTGCCAAGTCTTTATTTTAATGTAATAATCTCATTACCCCCACCCTTACTCCCTTAACTTCCATGTACTTAGACTTCATTTGTTAAATAAGCCAGAGGATTGTCGTCTTCATTAGAAGGACCTAGGATGATAATGTGGAGACTGTTGGTCTGAATCTAGTGCAACTACCACCTGCCAGCTTTTGGGGGGTATGAAAGTATCTAAAAGTTGGACTGCACGGGTCAAGTCATTATGAGACTTATAAACTAAAACTTTAGATACCCATTTAGAAATGTCTTGGAGGCAAAAACAAACCTAAAGAATGAAGACTCTTTCCCTTCTCTGAAAAAAAACAAAACACTGCTCTTCACACAACCAGAAATCAAGACCAGAGATTTGGAGCAATTGTCTACTAATTTGGCACAAAGATCGTTTGTTCTTTAGAAAACTGGCGTTGGCTTTTGAATATGAAATCTTCTCATAGCTGCCTAAAAAAGACTAGAATGTATATGGATATCAGAAACCTTTAATACATAATTTATGCAAAGATAAAGCAACATAACACTAATTATAAAACTATTTTTAGATCCCCATTTTTAATGAAAAATACACATTTGTATTTAATTTGCTTTGAATAAAATAATTGTAAAGTAAATATTTGAAACATTTCTTTTTGTTTAGACATGTATTTTTTTGAATAATGAGATAGGTCTTCTTGTACAGAATTGTTGAGTGTTTTGCTGGATACAAACAGAAAAGCAGTGAGACCAGAAGGTCTCTGGGGGAGGTGAGGACCCAACAGAGAGGAGGTGGAACATCATAGACACTGGATGGCACCATCTACCAGGGCACGTGGAAAAACAGCTCCACATCGTGTCCTATGGACTTTGGAATAAAATACGAATAACCTATCGCCTGGCGGTTCAGATGACCTGGCATGTGGAGAGATGTGACAACTTCTCACAGGCATGGATGAAATACAGGGAGAGAAGAATCGAGACTCATCCCTGAAACATGGCACCTTCCGCATGGCTACTCTACTCCATGGGGCCCGCTTCTGTTACGGACCACATCTTATTCAAAAGCTCCACAGGGGTAGATCTGATAGCTCTCATATCCTGATACTTTAAGTTCCAGATAATCATAGACAGAAGCCCTAGCCCTAAATTATTTCCACTTTATTTTTACTATCAGTGGGGAGAGAAACAAATGACTGTTTGGTCTGTCAGTTGGAAACAACCTCAATGTGCTCTGCTTTCTGCCATCATACTATTTCTGAAGAATCTTGATTGAACTCTTGCTTTTCCTGTGGGGGTGACAGTATATTCCGTAGGAGAATCACAGTGAAAAGGAGACGTTTCTGTGTCTCCATATTTCTCCCCACCCATCAGGGCAGCATCTTAGGAGGAGAGTGGAAAGAGCGGCTTTCTTGGTTCTGCCGTAGTAGGGGTTCAGCCTGCATGTGATGCTGATTCCATCATCAAATGAGCACAGCAGAGTAATTTGCTTTGGCAGATGTGAGGATATTGTTGGGGGAACGGAGGGTCATTTGAATGAAATATGGACCTGATTCTTGCGCCACTTTCCTTAATAAGCCATTCGGTAACTGTGATAGTTTCTCTCAGTTGCCTGCTCTGACCTACCTTCCACAGCGGCCAGCCTTCACTCACAGAACAAGAAGTAGAGCAATCTGTAGTCATGTGTTCAGCAATGGAAAAAGAAGTCCTAATAAATGTTTCTCATGTGCTAGGTAAAGACAAGGAGGCCCAAAGATAGAAAATGTGGTTGAGCTATCAGTTAGGGGCATGATCCTACTGCCAGTTTAGATTCTTCAAAAAGTAGACACTGAGATAGTTAGAATACCAAAGGTTTTATTATTGGAGTAAGCATCTTTGAAAGGAAGAGAGGAAGCAGGACGAGGCAGGGAGAGCAGGCGATCCGCTATCCCAGGGAAGCTCTGGGAAAAAGGTCACTCATTGGAGGAGTCCTGTGTTGGACTGAAACAGCTAGGTCCCGGTACCACTGCCTTGCTTGGTCTGTGGCAAGAGCCCCCCCAGAGAAAAGCATGCTCTCAATTTCCATAATTTAGTGAAGTCACTGGCCACCAACCCCTCCTGTCTTGAGAATAGTGTGACCTCAGCTTGAAAGCTAAGGTGGATCCTGGTGAAGTAGCAGCTGGTGGCTGCCAGCTACCCACACTCCTTGCAGCTGGATGGCACGTCTTGTCTTGAAGGGGGATCTAAATGGCACCTCCCCATGCCTGCCACAGTCCACCCCTTGCCTCTGTGGATCCATTTCCCCAAAAACACGCAGAGAGTGACTGTTCCAGTCTCTTCCTGAGGATAAATGTTGAAAGAGGAGTTTGGTAGGACCAACTAGAGCACCTTCCTGCAAATGGTTTTAGAACCACAACTGGTCCTCATTACTCCCTGCTTCATTCTAAATTCCCCTCACCCTCAACTGTCATCTTTGCTGGTCTTGGTGGCTTTTTTGATAGTATAAACCAAGCTCTCATTCCTGAGGGTCCTGAGCTCCTGGGAGCCAAACCCTTCTCAGACCAGGGTTGCTGCACTAGTCCATTCAGTTACAGCTGGGCGAGGAGTACAGAGGGTGCCTCCAGTGGATCTGCTAAGTTCCACACACACTGCTCTTGCCCCCATCCTCTGACAGCAGGCTTACTTACTCTTGCAGTTCATGCTAAATTACCCTTGACTAGATGGTGACTTCTTGCCTACTGGTCCCTGAACACAAAGAGTCCAAAGTGCCCACATAGTAGCAGCAGACTGTAGTTCAATGGAATTCTTGCAATATTGCCTAGAGAAGGTATACACTCTCTGAGAACTAGGACTTCTGATGCTGTAGAACCCAGAGTTTCGGGCATGGGAAGTACTAAGTCCCTCAATGGTTCGTTGGGTGTGATGGTAAGTGGGGTCACTCCTGCCTCCACTCCTTGGTTCTGAAATCTATATATTCCTGTTGTAGACACAGCATCATACAGGCTTTCTGATTCAATAAGTATACCATGTGCAGGAGATGGTGGCACATCTTGGCAGGGTATTGTCTCCCACCTGGCGCTAAAGCAGGCAATGTCAACATTCCATCAGGCCAGCAGCTTCTAGGTGGTGCAGTATGTGATAGGAGACGTGGATCCTATGGCCATTGGCGAACTCTCTCTGATTGGGTGTTAACATGTATAGATCACGTATTCAGCAAGTCCATGTTGACAGATCATATGTTTTTATAAGTCCCTAGATTGTGTTCAGGACCCTGTAGGCCCAAAAGGAACCACATACCTAGAATAGGAAGTCTGTCCTTGTGTGAGTAAACTGCCGGTGCTTCTAGGAAAGAATGAGCCCACCATAGTGAATTTGCTATCAAGTGATGAGTTGGTCCTCACAGCCTCATCGGGGTCTCAGTATTGGTATCTAATGCTGGCAGGTTGGATAGTGAGAGTGAGCAGTGTCTAAGTTGGCCTTGGTAAGTGGGAGTGCATGTTGCTGGGTTCCATGCATAGCCTCCATCTTTGCCACCACTGCCACTTTGTGTACGCATTTTACCAGCACTGAGGTGGGCACTGGCAAAAGCTAATACAACAGGCTAAGTCATTTCATCTACTTGTTTAGTGCCTCTAAACAAGGCATTGTTTAGTGCCTCTAAACAAGGCATTGTTTAGTGCCTCTTCTGTGGTGGGTGCTATCTGGTGGGCATTAACATGTCATACAGTTTTTCAAGTTCTGTGTCCATTCTATATGCCCATCCACATGCCTCTACCCCAGACCTCCTAATCATCCATGTTTTTTCCTCCCAAACTCCTAATCAGCTGGCAGGCCATTTTCTGCTATTTCCATAAATATTTTCCCTGTCCTCCCTCACAAAGTGAATGATCCAGTGTACCTCAAAAAATTCTGCCTGGTTTTTACAGTAAGATTGCAATTTTTTTTCCCGTTTTTCAATGTCACCTTTGAGTGAGGGTCCATTTTCAGCTTGCAACTACAGAATAAGATGACTAATCAATAAACCAAGCCTGTGCATTCCTCTTCCTTCAGTGGATTATATAGGTCCTCCAACAACCACAGGGAGGGGTGATGTAGGTGCCACTGTTCAGACATGGTGGTTGGGATCATTGCTCTTGCAGTTTGCTTATGTCCTCCAGTCCAGCTTGGAACTGCTCCTGTATATATCATTTCCATCTTCCAATGGACGGCGGCCAATCCTACTAGCTTATGACTTGGTGCTTCCCACAGAACCCAGTTAAGATGGGCAATTCTGGATACAGCATCACTGGGTCTCAAAGTTCCGCGTCTACCAGGGCCCAGTAGCACAGCAGAGGCTGTTTTACAAAAAGCATATGATTCTTTCCTGCAGTTAGAACCATCATGCTTCAGGGCCCCAGGGACCTGCACTGTGATTCTCTCACTGGGCCTTGTCATCTTTTCACACTGCATCTTCTTTCCCCCTACCTCCAGTACGTAAGATCTGCCACATCACATAATTTAAGCTGCTAATTTCTTCATATGTGTCACTTCTGGGTCTACTTCTAATGATTACTCTTTTTTTTTCCTAATTATGGGCCATAATTTATATTTCTCTTTGTTTCCAGTACTTTTTTTTAACTGGATGTTGGGAATTATGAGTGTTATGTTGTTTGTTGATGGATTTTGTTATATTCCTGTAAATGGTATTGGGCTTTATTCTGAGTCACAGTTAAGTTTCTTGAAATTAGTTTGATCCTTCCAAGGCTTGCCTTTAGGCTTTTTTAGGGGAAGTCCAAAGAAGCCTTTGGTCTAGGAACAATTTGACCTCAAAACCACCCTTTGGAGGACTTCACCTGATGACCCATGCATTATGAGTTATTTCTACTATGGCTAATGGAAACCCAAACTTTTCGCAGCCCTGTAGATGATCTGCAAATTATTTACTCTACTACTTTCCAGTTACTCATTTCTTGGCTTAGGTAGTTTCTTACACCTTCACTCAACCAAGGATTCTAGGGGACCCACTGCAGATCTACAGCACTGTGTGTGTGTGCTGCTTCCTTCTCTCCTCTCACTTACTCACCTTGGCCTCCAGTAACACTGATCTCCATCTCCTCAACACAACAGGACCACTGGTCTCTAGCTTCCCCCTCCCTGCTTTGCTGCCTAGAAACTGCCTCCAGGCCATTAGCTTGAGCAATCATTGGACTCACCTCATTATTCCCCCTTCTCAGAGATCACAGTCCTGTACTATGAACTTTCAGTGTCTGAAAACCATTGTTTCATATATTTTGTCTGCGTTTTTAGTTGTTTAAGAGGGATGGGTAAATTGGGTTCCCATTTCATCATCATGGCCAAAAGCAGATGTTCACCTGAGGTGCTTAAAAAACACTGTTCAAGGCAATATTGATTATGGTTTACTGCCCTAATTGGAGGAGATGGAGTTTAGAAGCTTATACTCTTTCCCCACAGGTCAAGGAACAAATGTAGGGGTTATGCTGCCTGCCAAGGATGTCAGTCTCAATTATACATTCAGGAATTAGGCAGATAACCAGTCAGATAACCTGCAGGACCAGGAGATCTGCTGTAAGCCAAACTTTGATTAGAACTACATTACTTTCTAACCTCTGTATGCTCCCATTTTAATGGGAAGAGGAGGAACTGTAATGACACTTTGGGTTAGTGGGTATCAGATGTTAACTTGGATCCTGACGTATCCAGGTATTCCTCTTTCCCCAGGGTAGAGCCACCTGAGTAAACGGCCATAGATCCTTTAGAAAAAGAATGAGGGGATCATTACTGTGTACACCTGCTGAAATGTTGCAGGAAACTTTCCCCTAGGGTACAGTCACCTCTGCAATTAATGAGCTCTGGGTCAGAAAACTGAACTAGAAACTGGCAAGGAATCGTGTTTTTGTTTTTTAATTGGAGTGATCTCTCTCAGTCCCCTGCTCATCAGTTCTTGCTTGCTTTTGATTATAAAGCCTTACCCTTGTTGATTAGTAAGCTGTTTTGTCCCTAGGAATGCCTTGTTCTACCAACTATTTCCATGAGACTTTACAGGTCAGGGCCCCTTGGCTGCCATTTGGAGCTTAGTGGTTAACAGGATACTGATGGCACCCTGGCTTCTGTGGCTGGCACTCCCACCTGGTCTCTTCAAGGTCTTATCATCATCCACATTGCTCTCAGCAAGCGAAGTTCCATCACAGCCTTTCTTGCCAGCCCCAGCCTGCTGAGGAGAGCCACCGCTGAGCTCCTTCATGATGCTCAAGCCTGCTCACCAGTGCATTCCCAGCGGCCTTGCTGAAGGATGGGTCCCCTGGGCCTTCCCGTGGAACATAATTGTCTGATGGGTCCCCTTGCCTCATGTATCCATGCCAGCAGGCTCCCTTCCCTGAGCCTTCTCATTCCTTTCTCTATTGTTTGTCCCAGCCATTCAGGATTTCAACATTCTGATCACTCTTTCTAGGCTTCTATGAAGCCACCCTAGAGCAGTGAGTCTGTATTATCTCCTGGCATGTTTCTCATGGTGTGAAATCCTGTATCCTGAGAGCCCCAAGTCAATATACCCTCTCCTTTATCTAGTTGTAAAAACCCAGCCCCTTTGACCAAGCACCCTCGGGATCCAGTCCCAAGAGTATACCCCTGCCCCCTGCAGTACATGCCATCAGGTTAGGTGGCTCCTCTGGCATAGAGTCCATTTCTCCCTCATCAGACCCCTCAGCTGCAATCAGTTATGTTCTGACTTAAGTCTTGTTATAGGCCTGGTAGCCAGGAGAAGGGGAGGGACCAATCTTGAGGGACACCTGTTGCTTCATGGGGAAAGACCTTGGACACTGAATCCCCTTGTGTTAGGGGAGAGGCAGGGAGGGAGGGTACTGCCAGCTCTTCATGGGGAAGGGTGGGCCTCTTCTGCAGGCTCTGAATATTCAGGGAGTCTCCTAGGGAGTCAAATGGTTGGGGATATCCACTAAATGCCCCCATCCCATGTTTTAGGTTCCCACGTTTGATTCTGACTTTGATCTAACAGGCCTGGCTTGGTTGAGTATCTGTTGGCTGTTAGCTACCTTTACCATGGAATCCTGTGCTTGACCTTCAGCTTGCTCTGCTTGGCTACAGCATGAGATGAGGACTTGTTGGCAAGCTACCACAGAGACTCTGCTTCTCACACTTGGTTTTGTTTGTTAACTGACCTCAGTTTTTCATTATCCACTTGCAGGATGTCAATCCAGCTCAGCAATAACCATGGAAGCCCATTGTCCTTGTCTCTTTCATCCACCCTTCCCACATTTGAGACACCCAAATCACCCAGCAGTCATTGCGTTCCCTTGTAGCAGCATGCCATTTCATCTGCAGTCTTCATCATTGTGCCAGGGACTGTCTGTGTCACCTATCCACCAGGGATGGGGGCCTCCGAGCCAGCCAGACAGTGAGTCACTCAGCCTGCTAATGCTGTCTTACCACCTACATTCGTGGGCCACTGGTACCAATTGTGCCAATTTTAGGCTGAGATGGAGTTAGGAGTACAAAACTGGTGAAGTGACATCTCTGAAAGGAAAAGGGAAAAGCAGGATTGAGCAGAGGAACTGTAGAATCTAACAAAGTCTCTACCAGCCCACCAAAAACCTCCAGAGCAGAGGCTGTTTATTAGAGGGGTTTCAAGCTGGTAGAAATGACTAGGTCTTTTTTTTTTTTTTTTTCTTCCTGAGATAGAGTCTCACTCTGTCACCCAGGCTAGAGTGCAGTGGCATGATCATGACTCACTGCAACCTCCGCCTCCTAAACTCAAGCAGTCCTTTCACCTCAGCCTTCTAAGTAGCTGGGACTACAGGCGTGTGCCACCACACTTGGCTAATTTTTAATTTTTTGGACAGACAGTCTCACTAGGTTGCTTTGACTGGTCTTGAACTGCTGGGCTCAAGCAATCCTCCCACCTTAGCCTCCCAAAGTGCTGGAATTACAGATGCGAGCCACTGCACCTGGCCTAAATGGCTAGGTCTTATACCACCACCTTGCTCAGTTATTGGCTGGAAGTTGCCAGAAAAAAAGCATGCTGTCAGCTACCACTGCCTTGCTCAGTTTTGACTAGGTCCCCCTCTCTCCCATAGAATAGTGTGTCCTTATCTTGAAATCTGGCGTGGACCCTGAAGACAGTAACAAGAGAGACTGTCAGCGAACCACACCCCTCACAACTGGGCAGCTGGTACTTTCTTGAAGGTAAATTTGAGTGGCACACCTCACGTTGTCTGCCACAACTTCAAATCCCAGAATAAAACTGACCATGCTTTGGTCATAGTAACAATTAAGTTCCAGAAACAATCAATGACAATTTCACATCAGTCACCTCACCTCCAAACCAGGCTTCTAAATCATGCTAATCAGCAGCGGCCTCACTCTGGTAACTGCATCTCCACAACTAAAGCTCGATCAACTCCTAAATGCTTTTGAAAGTCTGTTAATCCCTCCTAAAACCCTGCCTAAGGTCAGCAGTTTTCTTTATCAGGAGAGACCGTGCCCTACAAGACCGTGCCCTACAGTGCTCTCTTGCTCAGCAAGCAGTGTGTGCAGCTTTTTGTTCTAGGTATCAAACATGGCCTCTCCCTTTTAACACTGTCACGTCTGCCCCTGGCTTTCATCTGACTCCTCCTCATCATTCAAGTCTCAACTGTCTCTTGAGAGGCCTTTGCTGACCACCTTATGTGATGCCCACCACACCCTACCTAACCACACTCTACCCCACTGCCCTATTTCAGTTCTTCATCATGCTTGCCAATTTCAAGTATCTTATTTGTGTTGAACTCCCTCACCCTCTAGAATGTAAACTCCATGAGGCCAGGGGCCTTATCTGTCGTGTTCACAGTGGGAGGGTGAATGAAATAGTTAAGGAGGTGGAAAGATGTTGTTGAAGTTAGTAAAGAGGAAGTCAGTGATGAGGGGCTTGGGACACAGATTTTCTTACCTTAGCAGAGTGCTTGGAACAGAGCAGGGGCTCCCTACAATGAGTTCAAGAATGAATGAAAATACGTGACAAGTTCAGTGAAATGTTTAGGGGGAAAAAGCAAGATTTTTAGGGGGTTAAGTGGAGACTAGAAAGAAAGGAATGAATTCACTACGTTTAAATGGAGTTAAATAGAGTATTCTTGTGCAGTGGGGCAGTGGGGCAGTGGGAGGATGCGGGAGGGAATGTAATACATACAACAGAGAATGTAATGGTGGCAGCCACAAAAGACAATTTGATTTTTGTGTCCAACTGAATTTCACCTCTCCAGGCCTGACATCCTAGTGGTTCCACACAAGATAAATCTTTAACATTTTTATTGATACTATCTGGAGGGGATATCATCCAACTGACACAAGTCCAAGGAAAAAAAGGAAATATGATTGTGATGCAGTGAAGAAGAGGGAAGTGACGTGAAATTTCTCTAGATCCTCACAGAAATAAAGACCGCCATAGTTATGACTAATTTATATGTTTACAGACTACTGTCCTCTGTTACCTGTGTATGTAGGTAAAACTTCAAGCATTAAAAAGGCACATTGGAAATAAGCTTCATTAATAGTAGTATTCTCAATAGAAGACACTAGACACGCACTTTACTTAGAGGTCATGTTGGTGTCTATGATAAACAGACGTTTTGCCTCTGACAGCGGAACTTCCTTTCATTTTTCTCATTCGTTTTCTTTGGTGGGTTCATTTTTTTGAATCAACCACACTTCATTATTTCTATTAAGCAATTTGAAAGGACTGTTGTAGCCTGCAGTGTAGTAAACCTTCTCATCAAAAACTTTTCCATCTTCCCTCAAAATGCTTGCTAATGTCAGAAGTTGTTCTTGATTCTTTTGGCCACTAGAAAATCCATCGAAAGACCTACAAAGGAGAAAGGAAATAACCGTGAATGATTTTAATACTGATGTGAATGTCAGTCTGAAGCAAAAAGCGGGTGCTGGTACCGTGAATGCTGGGTGAAGTGCAACTTCAAAGTTACTCCCTCTGGGCCAGGCGAGGTGGTTCACGCCTGTAATCCCAGCACTTTGGGAGGTCGAGGTGGGCAGATCACTTGAGGTCAGGAGTTCGAGACCAGCCTGGCCAACATGGTAAAACCCCATCTCTAATAAAAATACAAAAATTAGCCAGGCATGGTGGCAGGCGCCTGTAGTCCCAGTTACTTGATAGGCTGAAGCAGGAGAATTGCTTGAACCTGGGAGGTGCAGGTTGCAGTGAGCCGAGATCATGCCACTGCACTCCAGCCTGGGCGACAGAGTGCAAGACTCTTTTTCAAAAAAGAAAAATAAAAAAAGCTACTCTCTGTCAGCAGATGAACTGACCACTCCTACCTGTGATTCCTGGTCTCCGTGTGACCTCAGCAGCACTGAGGAAACCCAGCAGGATGCATCCCCTCCTCCCATCTGTTGACAGGTGGATTTGGAACCTACACAATCTCAAGTGCTCTACCCTGTGCTTCTCAAACTTTTAATGTGCATACAGGTCACCTGGGGATTTTGCTACAATGCAGATTCAGGTCTGGGGTGGGGCCTGAGAGTCTGTATTTCTACCAAGCTTCCACACTCATGCCGGTGCTGCTGATCAGAGAACTATACTGACACCCCTGTAGAAGCCCCTTTTCCAGACTCAGTTTTCACTTGAACATTGCCCCTTTTCCCCTCTCCTAGGGAAAAGAATAAGCGCTGGATTACAGATGAATATGATATAGTTTTCACCTCTCTGAATGTATGATCCAAGGGAAGAGAGAAACATTTTGGCAGTTCTCTCTATACATCCGGAGGTTTTTGGTTTGTTTGTTTGTTTGAGACCAGGTCTCACTCTGTCTGTTGCCCAGGCTGGAATACGGTGGGACAGCATACTGCATCCTTGACCTCCTGGGCTCAAGCAGTCCTCCCACCTCAGCCTCCCGAGTTGCTGGAACCACAGGTGCACAATGGACTAATTTTTTTTTTAAAAATCGGTAGAGACAGGGTCTTACTATGTTACCCAGGCTGGTCTCAAACTCCTGAGCTCAAGCGATCCACCTGCCTTGGCTTCCCAAAGCGTTGGGATTACAGGCGTGAGCCACCATGCCCGGCCTCTGAGAAGGGTTTTAAAGAAGGACAGGATCAAAGTGTTGTGGGAGCGTTGAGGACATGATTAAATCTGGGGTAAGGAGAGTCATCTGAATCGGGCCTGGATGGAGGATGGTTTTGCTGAACAAAGAAAGGGCGGTGATAGGAAAGAGACCATACATCTAAAGATACCAAGTGTTTTCAGAGTGAGGCGTAAAATGAGGCCAGGAAGGTGAGTCAGAGCTAGAAGGCGGAACCCTGTGCATTAGCCTAAGGCCTTTTGAGGTTATTTCCAAGGATGTTGAGCAGAAATGTGCAACTTGATCAGATCTGGATTAGAATATAGGTAGATAGATAATAGACTGGTGAGGAAGGATCCAAGCAGGAGGTTGCTATGGGGATGTGGAAGAAAAGACGGTCAAAAGCTTAAAACAAAAGTGGGAAAAGAGAATAAAAGTTTAAGTATAGATTTTACAGTATGTAAACAAAAACATCCTGAGATTAAATCATGACAGCACTGACCTAGCTGAGCTGCTGACAGGCAAGCATGATGAATTTGATTTTGAGGGTGAAGAATAAGAAACACTGAGAAACAAAAATTTTCTTAATATGCCTTCTTTGGTATAAGTTCTGTTATCAATGTGCCAGTGCAAAAAATCAATCCTACCACGCTTCAGATGAGGTGTCATCTTTCGAGGGTACAAACCATGTCTGTTTTATATAACAATGTCTACCCAGCACCCAGAACCATTCCTGGCATGCAGTTCCCTTTTAATCCTGCCAAGTGTAGGAATCTCTGCATGCACATGTATACAAAATAAAACACTGCAGGTGAGTTGATATAACTCTTCTGTTCTATCGTTTTCATGTCGATTGAATATAATTCTGAACCACGGGTTAAGAAACATTTTGGGCTAGGCATGGTGGCTCACGCCTGTAGTCCCAGCACTTTGGGAAGCCAAGGTGGGTGGATCACCTGAGGTCAGGAGTTCCAGACTAGCCTGGCCAACATGGGGAAACCCCGTCTCTACTAAAAATACAAAAATTAGCTGGGCATAGTGGGGGCACCTGTAATCCCAGGTACTCGGGAGGCTGAGGCACTTGAATCACTTGAACCTGGGAGGCGGTGGTTGCAGTGAGCCAAGATTGGGCCATTGCATTCCAGCCTGCGCAACAAGAGTGAAACTCTGTCTCAAAAAAAAAAAAAAGAAAGAAAGAAAAAGAAAGAAACATTTTGGCTCCTAAATGTATTCTTTATTTCCTTAATGAATAATCAATGCTTAGCATGTTCTGCCTGAAAGGAATTTGTTTTCAAATTCATTTTCCCTTAAAATCAAATATTGAACCCTTTAATTAGAAATAAGCTTTTGTTCTCTGAATGTGTGTTGTTTCACAATGATCTATTCATAGTTTTATTCAGAACACAGACAACATATATGGTGCCTGCCTTGCCAGGGGCTGGAATATATGGACATAGTAACACGCTGTCATATTCTTGAAGTTTCCGTCTATAAATAAGTCACTATTACTTAGAAGAAGAAGAATAGAAGGAAGGGCCCCAGGACAGAGTAGCTGGCTAGGTGGAGAAACTGAAGAAGGCATCACAGAAAAGGTGTCATTTGCACTGTAGGGTGGCAGTGGGCTCTCCAGAAAGAGTGAAAAGAGAGTGCTAGAGCTAGGAATGCCTGATGCTCATGTTCCAAGTGTTTTACACAAATTAACTCATCTGGTCTTCATGGCAACCCTATGAGATAGGTAAGTACTACGATCATATGCATTTTAAAACAAGGAAATTTTAGCAAGGAAAAGTGGATGAATGTGCCTGAGGTCAAAGGTAACAAGATGTGGAAGAACATGGCATGGTCCGTGAAGGGTGAGAAGCCCAAGTGATGGGAAGGGGAGCTGCTGGAGACAAAGCTGGGCCAGGTCATAGGTGGCACTGTGCACTGTGTCAACAATCTGAGCTTCCCTGGGGAAACAAGAGGAATCTGACAGAGATTTTGGGCTTTTGTCATTGTTGTAAGAAAGATCACAGTCCCAGTGTGGAAGAGGGGAGGAAAAGACTGGTGGCAGGGAAGATGGCTTGCAGGCTACTGAAGTGAAATAGTCAAGAAATTATTCAGTTGAGATCAATCAACATCCCAATATCCACTGGGAGTGTCAGGCATGTGCTGAGAACTAGGCTACACAAAGATGACTTAGTGCAGTCCCTAGAAGATGAAGACCCGAGTAAGTCACAATGGTGAAGGAGAGAAGGGAACAAATCCCTCAATCATTTTTGAGGTGAATGGGCCAGATGTGGGAACCAGTTGTCAGGAACAGTGTGCTGATGGTGACGGTAAATTCCTTGCTTAGGAAGCTGTCTTGACTGGGCATGGTAGCTCATGCTTGCAAACCCGATGCTTTGGGAGGCTGAGATAAGTAGATTGCTTGAGCCCAGGAGTTCAAGACCAGCCTGGGCAACATAGTGAAATCCCGTCCCTACAAAAAATAATAAATTAGCTGGGCATGGTGGTGGCACACACCACTCAGGAGGCTGAAGTGGGAGGATCCCTTGAGCCCAGATGTTCCCGGCTGCAGTGAGATATCATTATGCCACTATACTCCAGCCTGGACAACAGAGCAAGGCCCTGTCTCAGAAAGAAAAAAAAAAAAGGAGCCTCTCTGGCTGATGAGGCCCTCGACTGAGACAGGCACTATAAGATCAGAGAAGATCTGGGAATTGGGGGAAGGTTCATTTTTAGGGTTGTTGAGTTTGATTCCCCCAACCCCAAAGAGAGATGTCCAACAAGTAGGGAAATCAGATCTGGAGACACTTAATAGATTTGAGAATCATTTGACTCACGGAGTTGAAACAATATGAATGGATTGCCCAGAATAAGTCGGCTCTGAAATGAGGGTCTAAAACAGGCGTCAACAGCGATCCTAGGGTGGGGAGCTGAGGAGGGGCCAACAGAGGTAAAGAAATGGGAGAGCAGAAATGACAAGAGAGTGACCCTCTGAAAGTTAAAGGATAAGCAAGTATTAACGGACCAGATTGGTCCACACATGACTGCTGTAAGGGTCACATGGCAGAGGACAGTAACCATGTGACAGATACAGAAGCACTGCTGAGGATGGCAAGGGCAGTCTAAGGAGAGGGTGCGAGTCATACTGGATCATGGTGGTTTGAGGTAAAGGCCATTCCGATAAGGACTTGGATGGAAATGAGGAACATTTATTGGAACTTGGAGGAAAGGTGACCCTTGTCATGACATGGCAAAGAAACTGTGTTTGTGTCCCAGTGTAATGTGGACAGTACAACTTGTGAATTATGAAACAGGATATTTGGGTGAACATTTTCTAAGCAAAATGGGAATGGAAGATGTGGCCTGGCTTCTCTTGATAGTTAAATACAAGAAGAGAGAATGTAAAGAGTAAATTTTTAATCAAAAGGGAAGCAGAACTTAAACATTTGGAAAATTCTTAGCCTATCCATATTAAAAGAAACGAGAAAGCTTGTTCCAGAGAGAACAAGGGTAAGGCCAAGCAACCCTTTGATAAGGAGATGAATGTGGAACTGCCATCTAAACAGAAACCAGGACCTGTTCTCCAGAATAATGGAAGAACGGTGCCAAAGGCATTTCAGAAATTACGAGCTGCCTCTCCCATCACATGCCAAGTTTCAGTGCCTGGCGGGGGCAGTACAATTTCAAAGGAGGGTCTTTGGGCACCTGGGGAGCCTTGGAACTCACTGCCAACACTGCCTCACCACTCTGTTCCCTGCATTCCAGTACAGCCCTCCTTGGATGCCCCAGGTTCAGCTCCAGTGGGCTGAGGTGTGGCCTGGGCTGCTATGGCTGTCCCCCCCGGAAGGTGCAGGCAGTTAACCTCAGCAGCATCCATGTGGTGCCACTTCTGCCAGTACACGAGCTGTGGGGGCGTGGCTACCTCCACCTTGAAGGATGGAGCTGCCCAGGGCCTTGGATATGTGACCCAAGCAGAGGGCCACAGTGAGAGCAAAGCTACTGCAGTGAGTCCCCAATAGGGAAAATGGCGAACAGAGCCGTGGGAGCAGGGCACACTAGACTGGGAGGGCCACTGGTGTGTAATTTGAGCCTGGTAGGACTGCCCCTGGGGTTCCTCCAACTATGAGAGCTGCAGTGGGTTTGGGCCTCCAAAGCCATGGGCAGGGACAATTGAAGCCTTGGGGGCCCAACCTCTGTTCAGCAGAGCTTCACAAGTGGGACCTTCATCCCAGTGGGCCCAGAGGGAAAAGCTTTGAGTCACAGAAAATTAATCTGAAGATTTAGAACTTACTTGGAACCTGTTACCCATTTCTTTTTTCCCATTTCTTCATTTTGGAATGTGGTATTTGTCCTATGTCTGTCCTACCATTTTTTTTTTTTTGGAGGCATATAACATGTTTGATTTCACAGGTTCATAGATGGAGGGGAATTGGCCTCAGGATAAACTGTACCTTGAGCCTCAGATTTGATTTTGATGATCTTTAGATGAATTTAGACTTTTGAGTTGATGCTGGAATGAATTAAGACTTTTGGGGCTATTGGGATAGAATGAATATATTCTGCATGTGAGATGATATGAATTTTACAGGGTCAGGGCAGAAAGCTATGAAGTCCATGTTTATGTCTCCCCAAAATTCATATATACATTTTTTTTTTTTTTTTTTTTTTTTTGAGACAGGGTCTTACTCTGTCACACAGGCTGGAGTGCATTGGTGCAATTACGGCTCACTCAGCCTCGACCTTCTGGGCCCAAGTGATCTTCCTACCTCAGCCTCCCAAGGAGCTGGGACCACAGGCATGTGCCACCAGGCCTGGCATATATATATATATATATATTTTTTTTTTTTTTTTTAGTAGAGATGGGGACTTGCTATGTTGCCCAGGCTAGTCTCTAACTCCCAGGCTAAAGTGATCCACCTGCCTCAGCCTCCCAAAGTGCTGGGCCTCAAAATTCATATTTTGAAAACCTAATCACTAATGTGATAGTATTAGATGAGGCCTTTGGAAAGTGATTAGGTCATGAGGGTAGAGCCTTGTAAAACATGTCCAATAAAGCTACCTTGCCTCTTCTACCACATTAGGACATTTCTGAGAAGGTTCCATCTGTGAACCAGGAAACAGGCCCTTACCAGTCACTGAAACTGCCGGCACCTTAAACTTGAACTTTCTTGTCTCCAGAAATGTGAGAGACAAATTTCTGTTTTTCATAAACTACCCAGCCCATGGTATTTTGTTACAGCAGCCTGAACAAACTAAGACTTTTGTTTAAGGTACTTTTGTTCAGATCTAACTATATTGCAGTCTTTTGTTTTGGGGGCATATAATTTGCACCGTGTCTTATATGAAGGGCATGCAATAGACTCATTAAATGAAGTGATTATTATCTTGTGACAGGCCTCAGTAACATATACAACAAAGCCAGTAGGAAAACATCACAAAATGCATTAGACCTAATTTTATGGAAGGGTGAAAAGCCTTTTGAAATTGCATTGGAGCTAAACTGTAAGTAAAACTAGCAGTCAGCAATGCTATAAATTATCTACCACTTACCGTACAAACACAGTCATTTCGGCTCTATCTTCAATGAAGACATCTGACTCTAAAGGCCTGGGCGGATCAAATTGCTGTTCAGAGGGAATATACAGGGAAATGGTAATAGTAGACTCACTAAAAGGACCTGAACCAGGCTCCACGTAGCTTGTCACTGGAGCTGTCATCTTTATTTTCATCTCTGTGACATAAAAATGAAAGCAAATTTAGTGTATTTTTGACAGCTTTAAACATTTAACCTATTCTGTTTTGATCTGGGTTTCTTGATTTACTTCACATTATTGACATATTTACCTTCAAGATAATTTTCATCTTAAAACAGTAAGGCCAAAATTACTAAACTGCTCACTGCCCATATTAAACCACTTTCTGTAATACTGATATTCTGGGTTAATAAATTTTTAATTTTAGAGATAAAAGGGGAAATTAGAGATTACATGGTCAGTAAACTCTTTTTTCTTACAATCAGAAAATGAGGTCCCACAGGCTAAGAGACCTGCTAAAATATAAATAGCGGCAAAGCCAGACCAAAAGCTATGACTTGATGCTTCTAATCTTGGTACCTTCTTGCCTCCCGATGTCTCTGATCCTACCAGTCAGCAAATTATCTTGAAGTGTTAGCTATGGAAAAGGACTTATCACACGTTACACCAAACCCCAGTTCATCCAGCAAAATCAGAGAACAGAGGTTGAAAAGTAATACGCAGTGGAACTCTGGTCCTGAGGAGTCTTGTCTGAAAACAAGACAAGTCTTTGATGACTTGCTTATTTTTCTATTATAAAGGATATTTCTTTGACAAGCTAAAACTCAATAAGAAACCCAGGGACTCTTTCACAATATGCATAATTACAAGGAAAACTGCTTTTACCTTTCTCATTTTTGCCTTGAATGTAGCTGTTCAGTCTCGTAAAGCCCGTCTGGATGGCTGAATCCCAGTCCATAGACTCCACGGACGTGCTGACCCACTTGGCTGGTCCATAGCGTCGGATCTCATAACTTCCGGGCTAAAGCGGAACAGAGAAAACTTCGAGAAGCAATTCTAAGAGGGTAGGAGTGAGATGCAAAAATACCGGTGCCATGATCTCGGGTCGACCTGCAGCCGGCCTGTCTAGGGGCTGCACCGCCCTGGGGTCCAGCCCGAGGTCCCCGCTCCTTAGGTCTGGGAGGTGCCCCTCCACGAGGTTCCCCTCCTTGCGATTAGGGACCGCAGCGGCCCCAACCCCACACGCTGGGGACTCGATTCACACTTTAAAGACAAGCACCTATTACACTCCCTCGCTTCGGAGGGTTCCACCACGCGTTCTGGGACGTAACCAGTTCCTCCTCGCCCTACCACCCCGCAAAGACAAGAAATTGAGATGGGACCTGCGCTGGGGTAGAGGGGAGGGTAGACCTAAATGACCTGGGTTTCTCGTTTGTGTAGGATACGGGGTAGGGACTCGGACCATTTAAAGAATTCTACTTTTTACTTAACTCTATGGGACCCGCTGGCCTCATGGCAAATCAGCCCGAAGGCTGGCCCAGCCCTTCCGCTCCTGAGTCGGCGCCTACCTGGGAGCCCGCGTCCTCCGGGGCCTTCCAGCCCGGCGTCTCTACGGCTTGGGCCGCCGCGTCCTCGGCCGCCCCGGGGTCTGGCTGGAGCGGTTCGGCCATGGGCGGCGCCGGCGCTCTGGGAGCCTGGCCAGCCGCTCCAAGGGCCGGTACCCCGGGCCGTCCCACCCGCGTGTGCGCGCCCCGCCGCGGCCCCGAGTCCCCGCCCCGCAGACCCTGTTCCTCCTCCCCGCCGGGCGGGAGACCCGAGCCCGCCGATGCGCCTAACTCTGGACCGCGAGGGGGCGCCGCTACCAAGGCGGGGCCGGCTCACGACCCGGTACAGCTGCGGCCGGAGTTGCGCGCCCTGCCCTGGCTCCTCCGCGGGGACAGGGAACCGCACCTCGCTTCGGCCCGCCTTCTTTTGGGGCACCTCCCGCCCCCGTCCCTGCCTTTGTTTTTGAGAGAAAGGCAGGCAGAGATGGCCCCGCGGGCAGTCGCGGGTGGCGCTGTTTCTGTGCAACCGGTTTGGGCGCCTCTGCCGCGGCCCGGCCCGCGCTGGGAACCGCGGGCACTGAGCCGCCAAGAGGTTGTCCCAGCGCCGCCGCGAGCAGAGAAAGGCCGGAGGGGGTGCCTGGCGACCCGCCCCCCGTGGCCCGTGCCCGCACTCCTGGGGCTCAGCCAGGGCGAATGGTCGTACTCATCCCAAGAAGGTGTCCTAGGTACCAGACAGCTTTCAGCGTCCCTTGCGGAGGAGGTGGTGGGACCACAGACACATGGGGAGAATCTGGAACTGTTCTGGTTTCTGAACTTCCCCGACAGGACCCCAAACCCTCTGAGTCATCCCCCCAGGCTTAACGGGACTCGGGGAGAGTTAGTGCGGAGGCCAGACACTAGTGCTTTTCAAGAATTTTGGTTACCAAGGCTTTCCGGAGCCGAGCGAGGTGCGGCTCTGTTTCCCAACACCCGCGCTCCGCCCGCCAGGCCGACCCCGCGTTACTGTCCCCTGCGGCGGAGACCCGGCGCGGCTCCGGCGTCCTCCAGAGGACCCCCATCGTGGGAAACCAGAGCTCCGAGGCTCCCCGGGGCTACGGGACCGCCGCAGAAGCAGCAGGCCCTCCCCACGCGAAAACCAGCGGACAGAAGGGTGGCCACGTGAAAAGCAATGGTGACATCCCCCAAGGGTGAAGGGGAGTTGGCCCCTGTGAACAGAAGAGGCAGCCGGGGCCACTGGCAATGACATGGAGCCAGCACCCCCTAGTCAGGGTGCTGAGGCCAAAGGGGAGCCTCCCTCCCCCGCAAGGAGACTCCCAAGAAGACGAAATTGTCTTTCAAGGCCAGGCATGGTGGCTCATGCCTGTAATCCCTGCATTTTGGGAGGCCAAGACTGGGGGAATCGCTTGAACCCAGGAGTTCCAGACCAGACTGGGCAACATGTCGAAAACCCATCTCTACAATACTACAATAAAATAGCGTTGATGGTATAGTGGTGAGCATAGCTGCCTTCCAAGAAAAAAAAAAAAAAAGCTGGGTGTGCTGGGGTTGTGATCTCAGCTACTCCCGAGGCTGAGCTGGGAGGATCCGCTTGAGCCTGGGGAGGTCGAAGCTGCAGTGAGCCGAGATCACGCCACTGCACTCTAACCTGTCTTAAAAAAAAAAAAAAAAAAAAAAAAAAAAAAAAAAAAAATCTCTTTCAAGAAGGCTTTCTAAGAGCAGCTTGTCCTTCAAGACAAATGGGAAGGAGGGTGGGGTGCTGCTTCTGCCTCCTCACCTATGGACGAAGAGCAGGAGCGGGGCGGGAGGAGATCAGTGCCTGCAGCGACAAGGGCACTGCCCAGGAAGGGAAGGCTATTGCTACCCCTGACAGCCGGGAGCCCCAGGCCAAGGGGGCAGAGGCAGTGCTGCCTCAGAAGAAGAGGCAGGGCCCCAGGCTACAGAGCTGTCCGCTGCCTTGGGGCGGAGAGTGGCCCTACACCAGCCCACGCTGAGCAGAATGAATAGTGGGGTGGGCCAGGTGGTTGATCTCTAAGCTGCAAAAACTGCTGTTGTTGTGAGGTCACTGCCTGGACCTGGTGCCCTGGCTGCCCTCCTGTGCCCAGAAAGGAAGGGGCTATTGCATCCTACCAGCTACATTCCCTTTCCTTCTCTCCCTCCTGTGGATTCTCCAATCCGCCATCTGGCTTTCCTCTTAAGACCAGTTGAAGATGGTCCCTTCCAGCCTCCCAAGTTAGATTAGTGATATGAAATCCTCCTTTCCCTGGCCCTGCCTCCTTCCCTGTCCCCAGCCCTGCAGAAGGCAATTTTTGGTTTTCTTCCCCAATTATTTTCCAAGTAGGTTTTGTTTACCCTACTCCCCAAGTCCCTGAGCCAGAAGTTGGGTGCTTCAACTCCCAAACCTTGAGGGTCCAGCCTCCCCCGTGTTGAGTTTTTACTCTCTGGTGCTCTGCCTAGTGTTACCTGGGCCGGGGGAAAGCGGGGGACACTGCCCTGCCTAGGGTTCTGTTCAAGTTCAAACCTTCAGCTTGTGAATCAGCTGTGTCTCTTTTTTTGACTTGGTAAGCACATATTAGGCTTTGGGGCCAGGGAGAGGTCTGTAATGTGAAATAACTTCTTCTTACCTTTTCTTCTCTAATTTTTATAAATAACTTTTCATGGCCAAACCCCAGATTTGTATTTTTTTTTTTTTCTAACTGCTAAAACCATTCTCTTCCACCTGGTTTTATTATAACAATTGGAAAAGGAATACATGTCCCTTAAATTTTTTTTGTTAGATGTATTCTTTATTTTTTCCAAGAGATTTATTGAGATATAATTCATATACAATATAGTTCACCCATTTAGAGTGAACTAGTCAACAGTTTTTAGGATCTTTAGAACTGGGCAACCATCATCACAAGGTGAGAACATTTTCATCACTCCCCACCCTTAAAGAAACTCTGTAACCTTTAACCACCACCTCCCAATTCCCTATTCCCCATGCCTAGGCAACTACTAATTTGTTCTGTGTCTCTATAGTTTTGTCTATTTAGAACATTTCATATGAATGGACTCATAATAGTATGTGATCCTTTGTGACTGGTTTATTTAACTTGGCAAAATGTTTTCAAGGTTCATCTGTGTTGTGGCAGTACTCCATTTCTTTTCATAGCTGATTAATAGTCCATTGGATACACATTTTATTTATCAGTTCATCAGATGAGGGACATTTGGGCCATTTTCAGCTTTTGGTTATTATAAATAAAGCTGCTATACATGTTTATGTACATGTTTCTGTGTGCATGTATGTTTTCATGTCTCTCGGGTAAACATCTAGGAGTGGAAGTTCTGGGTCAAATGGTAACTCTATGTCTCTTATGTTTAACTTTTTGAGGAACTGCCAGACTGTTTTTTTGCCACTTTACATTCTCACCAGCAGGGTATGAGCATTCTATTTCTCCACATCCTCGTCAACACGTGTTATTATCTGGCTTTTGGATTCTAATCATCCTAGCAGGTGTGTGCTATGGTTTGAATGTTTGTCTCTCCGGAAACTCATGTTGAAACTGAATCCCCAATATGGCAGTATTGAAAGGTGGGGCCTTAAAAGGTGATTGGGTGGTGAGGGCTCTGAAATCCATCCATCCATGGGATAATGGATTAATGGATTATTGGGTTAGCACAAGAATGGGACTTGTGGCTTTATAAGAGGAAGGAGAGAGACCTGTGCTAGCACACTGAACCCCATCACCATGTAATGCTCTGTGCTGTCACAGGACTCTGAAGAGAGTCCCCACCAGCAGGAAGGCCCTCACCAGATGTGGCCCCTTGACCTGGAACTTCCCAACCTCCATAACTGTAGAAAATAAATTCCTTTTCTTTATAAACTACCCAGATTCAGATTTTCTGTTATAAGCAATAGAAAATAGACTAAAACAGTGCACCTGGTGCTTTAAAATATTTTTTGAGATATAATTCGCATAGCATCAGTCACTATTTTAAAGTGTACAATTCAGTGATTTTTAGTATATTCACTATGTTATACAAACATCATTACTACTAATTTCTAATTCTAGTATATTCCATCAGTCCAAACAGAAACTCCATGTATTTTAGCAATCACTGTTCATCTCCCTTGCCCCAACCTCTTGCAGCCACAAATCTACTTTCTGTCTCTATCGATTTGCCTCTTCTGGATATTTCGTACAAATGGAATCATGTATTATAATATGTCATATTTAGGCCAGGCGCAGTTGCTCACGCCTGTAATCCCAGCACTTTGGGAGGCTAAGGCGGGCAGATCACCTGAGGTTGGGAGTTCGAATCCAGCCTGACCAACATGGAGAAACCCCATCTCTACTGAAAATACAAAATTAGCCAGGTGTGGTGGCACATGCCTGTAATCCAGCTACTCGGGAGGCTGAAGCAGGAGAATCGCTTGAACCTGGGAGGTAGAGATTGCAGTGAGCCGAGATCCTGCCATTGCACTCAAGCCTGGGCAACAAGAGTGAAACTCCGTCTCAAAACAAACAAACAAAAAAACAATTATATGTGATATTTTGCAACTGGCTGCTTACTCTTAGTGTAATGTTTTCCTTTATGTTGTAGCATTACCAGTACTTAATTTCTTTTTAATTGCCAGAAAATATCCATTGTATGGGCCTAGTGCTTCTAAAGCATTTGATGTCTTCTCTTTTCCTTGCCCTTCCCTGCCCAAACAACTGTGCAGTGGCCTGAGGACTCATGGCACTTTCTAGTGGTTCTGTCAGATATATTATTATGCAGAGCTAAGTTTGATTTACTTAGTAAAGGCTAAATAATGAATGTTTACTTATTTTTAAAAATAGCTTGTTTAGTTTAACTATGTAACAGATGTGATCCATTGCTTAGGTGACTTTGCAAAGTTGAAAATACAACTTTATCACAGGTCTTTTTTAAAAAAAGAAAAAGGATGTAATTTACGTCATTGCTTAATAAATCTGTTATTTTAATCTACAGAGTATTTTTACATTTATCAATGTCTTTTTTGGAGGGCAATATTTTATTTGCGGAAAATCTGAGGCTAAATTTGGAGACATTTATTTTTTAGGGTTTGGAATATGCAGTTAGTGAAGGTAATAGCAGATGACTAGGCTGCATTATCTGTATTTACAAGGCAGTAACTAGTCATATAAAAGAACAGAGGAAGGAAAGAAAAGGATTTATTTCGAAATCATAGGATTTCAGTTTAGAACAAGTTTAATAAAGTTTAGTAAAGTTTAACAAACTTTAAAATTTTTAAATTAAAGTTCATAAACAATCTTCATTCAAGTTTTATATTGTTATTTTAAAATAATTGAGTTAGTTTTAGTTTTCTTGTCAATTAATTTTTTATTAGCTTATATTTCATCAATGTTTATGTGACACTATGAAGCAGATATTTTATTTAAGCTTTACAGCAAATTTTGAGATAAGTTCTATTTTCCACATTTGGAAATCTATGAGCTGATGGGGGAGGGGCAGAGCACCCAAATGTTTCTTCTTTTTGTCTTTCAAAAGTACTATTTATCTTCAGTTAACAAGCAATATTTTATTTTTGTATTTCTTCATTTATTCATTTATTTAGAGACAAGGTCTTACTCTGTCACCCAAGCTGGAGTGCAGTGGTATAATCACGGCTCATGCAGCCTCGGCCTCCCCAGGCTCAAGCAATCCTCCCACCTCAGCCTCCTGAGTAACTGAGATTACAGGGGCATGCTACCACACCTGGCTAATTTTTTGGTTGTTTTTGTAGAGAAAGGGTTTTGTCACATTGCCCAGGCTGGTCTTGAACTCCCGGGCTCAAGTAATCTGCCTACCTTGGCCTCAGAAAGTGCTGGGATTATAGGCCTGAGCCACCGTGCCTGGCCTTACAAGTGGTATTTTAGGAACAGATATTTAGCATTGTGTTTGGTGAGGAAAGACTAAGTTATGCTGTGGAAACAACTTCACATAGCACTGGCCATAAGCAACAGCTGATTCCTTGCTCATGCAGAGTCCTCTCTGGGTCTGAATGAGGATTTTGGACAGCCCCTTTCCATGAGATGGTACAGCGTGGCGCCTCCACGATCACCCTGGCAAGGGAAGAGAGCACTGAGAGACCCACACCAGTAATACAGCCAGTTCTCATTATTTGTGGTAGTTACATTCCTTAAAGTAACCATAAACACCAACTTAGTAAATACTGACCCATTGCTCCCAGGGGAAATATAGAATTAGGTTCCTGTAAGCCTCTGGTCACGCTATTTTCAGTAACCAGTCAATACATAACCTTGTTTTATGTGTGTTTCTGCATAAATATATCTTATTTAACAGGTGTTGTTGATTCATTAGCATTGAACTCACAACCAACAGCATTATAACTCATGACTGAATGACACACATATCTTCTCCATAAGGCACATCACAGCCTTCTTGCACTTAGGAACACCAGACAGCACATCGGCCCTAAGGCTGGGGGCTGTCTTTTGTTTTGTTTTGTTTTTGTTTTTGAGACGGAGTCTCGCCCTGTCGCCCAGGCTGTTGTGCAGTGGTGTGATCTCCACTCACTGCAACCTCCGCGTCCCGGGTTCAAGCGATTCTCCTGCCCCACTAGCTGCCCGAGTAGCTGCGATTACAGGTGCATGCCTCCATACGCCTGAGGACTGTTTTAAACAGCAAACAAAAAGCACAAAAATGCAAAAACGGTGGCACTCCATAGACTGTGAAATGGACATTGTCTACCGCACGAGAGCTAAAACAAGACAGAGCTTGCCTCATCCAACTTCAGCTAGGAATGTGTGCACTGGGCAACCTGTATTTTCCAAAGCTCTGTGCCTGCATATGTCTGAGAGTGACCAGAAAATGCTGTGAGTAGACTGTGGAGTTACAAAGACATTTTAGCAAGCAGGCAAATTTGCAAATATGCAAATATGGAATTTGTGAATAATGAGGATCAACTGTAAATGCTTCCTGCAGTAAGTTACATAGGTTGTTTCCATCCACTTTCATTGACCAAAGCAAGTCACCGGGCCTTGATTAACCTCAAGGGGGTGCAAAAATGCTATCGATCTGTGTTTTTAAAGGAGAGCTCAAAATATTTGAGAAAAGCCTGTCTGTAATATCATTGAGTCACACGTTGTTTATTTATTCCATACTTGTGGCGGATTTTTATTTCCCAAAGATGGTTGCAACATTATCTTCCATCCAATGTGCTGTTCTTATAACGTGACTTTGACATACCTCTAATTAAGAGGTGGACATCTCTTCTCCCTTTCCTTGAAACTTGGCAGGTTTATGATGACAGTAGAAGGCTAGATCATTAAAGTTGTCCACCTAGTTTTCTTTAGGACACTTGCTCTTAGAATCTAACAGCCATGCTGAAAGGAACCCCAAGCAGCTCCATGGAGAGCTATGTGTAGTATATCCTAGCTGAGGACCTGGCTGACAGCTGGTATCAACCACTGCCCATGTTGAGTAAGTAAGTGTTCAGATGATTCCAGCCCACCATTGAGTCACCTCCAGACATCCTTGAGTCTTCCTCCCGAGGTCCCAGAAGTCATAGAGGAGATACAAGCTATCCCTGCAGTACTCACAGAAACTGTGAGGATAAGAAAATGGTTATTTTAAAAAATGACTTTATGTTTGGGGTAATGTTTTTCAGAAAGAATAACTTGAAAAGTATTTATTCTATACAGTATTGTAGTAGGTTTTGGTGGGTGGTATGGTTTGGCTCTGTCCCCACTCAAATCTCATTTTGAATTGTAATCCCTACTTGTCAGGGGAAGGGCCTGGTGGGAGGTGATTGGATCATGGGAGTGGACTTGCCCCTTGCTGTTCTTGTGATAGTGAGTTCTCACGAGATCTGGTTGTTTGAAAGTGTGTGGTACTTCCCCCTTCATTGTCTCCTGTTCCACCATGGTAAGACGTGCTTGCTTCCCCTTCACCTTTTGCAGTGATTGTAAGTTTTCTGAGGCCTCCCAACCATGCTTCCTATAAAGCCTGCAGATTTGTGGGTCAATTAAACCTCTTTTCTTCATAAATTACCCAGTCCCAGGTAATTCTTTATAGCAGTGTGAGAACGGACTAATACAGTGGGTTTTAGCAACAAATAGTATTTGATTTTGGCCTTTCTGGGGTCATCCATGCACTCATAACATAGTTAAATATCTGGTCTTCTTGGCCTTTTTTTTTTTTTTTTTTTAAGACAGGGCCTCACTTTGTCGCCCAAGTTGGAGTGCAGTGGCTATTCGCAGGCACAGTCACAGAGCACTACAGCCTTGAACTGCTGTGCTCAAGGTATCCTCCCACCTCAGCCTCCTGAGTAGCCAGGACTACAGCTGCATGCCACCGCTCTCAGCAGTTACCTAGTTATCTGGTCCCCTTATGGTTACACGTGTCTCATATGTGATAACTGTAAAATGGGTAGCAACTTGGTATTCTAACAAGAAATTTAGTCTTTTTTTTTGGCTGGCCTCTCCTTCAGTTTTGATGAGAATTAGAGTACCCATTAACGATTTAGACGCAAAGCAACCCA
Organism: Macaca mulatta; assembly: GCF_049350105.2. NCBI lineage: Eukaryota > Metazoa > Chordata > Mammalia > Primates > Cercopithecidae > Macaca > Macaca mulatta. The sequence continues at coordinate 43,493,402 of NC_133409.1, read as the reverse complement.
TGAAGCACCTCCTCCACTGAGCTCTTTGCTCTGTGCCTGATCCATAATTGCATGCTAAATGTTTAATGAATGCCAGTCGTAGAATTTGGCAGACACATAGATAGGAATTGAGTGTTTTTAGGAACATCTGGGAACCACCTTTCTTATCTGTCACAGAAAATGAAGAGACACTGAGTTGTGGGGTTGAGGATAAAAAAGCTAAAGTCTCAAGCTGGAAATGCGTTTAAAAATTAAAATACCAATTTTAATCAGAGTGAGGCTTGATATAACTTGTAAGTCTGTTGGAGGTGTTTATGAAAAAAGAGAGGCTCATCCATACTGATTTTAAAAGATTTATGCTTTGAAGTAAAAATAGATGACCAAATATATCACAACTAGATAACTCACATTCTCAAAAGCACTTAACAAAACTAATCTTTGATGCAGCTAAGATAAAATGTTTCTGATAGATCACTTGATGAAAGACCATTTTCCAAACATTTAGTGCTGCTAAGATGTTTCCTTGAACTATTACATGTGGGGTTTCCATTGTTGCAGTAGAATTATCGTATTCTTCCTTTCTTTTTTCTTTTTCTTTTCTTTTCTTTTTAGAAATAGGGTCTTGCTCTATCACCCAGGCTGGAGTGCAGTGGCACAATCCTGGGCTTAAGCAATCCTCCCATCTCAGCCTTCAGAGTAGCTGGGACTATAGGTGCACACCACCATGGCTGGCAATTTCTTTAATAATTTCTTGTAGAAATGGGGTCTTTAACTCCTGGGCTCAAGTGATCCTCCAGCCTCAGCCTCTCAAAGTGCTGGGATTACAGGTGTGAGCCACCATGCCTGGCCTGCATTATTTATTAAGGTAAATTAAAGCATTAGTAGGAATTGGACTTGACTCCCTAATGACTTTGGGAACATAGGTGTTACAGAGGTTCAGTGTCCAACTTCCCAGAAGAGGAGTTCCTCTGCCTGCCTCTTTAACAGATCTGCAAACTGGTCAGTTCTCAGCCTGCTCGTAAGTCCTGCATAATGGTCTCCCCAGGTTGTTCTACAGTTGAGTGTCTACATGTGCACAATGAGACCCAGGCACAGAAGAAATAAGTAACAGATTAAAAATTGCCTCCAAGGTCATGTGTGTTGGCTCACACCTGTAATCCCAGCACTTTAGGAGGCTGAGACAGGAGAGTCACTTGAGCCCAGGAGTTTGAGACCAGCCTGAGCAACATAATGAGACCATGTCTCTACAAAAAAAAAAATTTTTTTTTTAAATTAGCTGGGCGTGGTGGCTGAGCCTATAGTCCTAGTTACTAGTGGGGCTGAGGTGGGAAGATCACTTGAGCCCTGGAGGTCAGGGATGCAGTGAGCCATGATCACGCCACTATACTCGAGCTTTGGTAATAGAGCAAGACCCTGTTAAAAAAAACTCCACTATCATGGAGAAAAGGTTCAGTAGTAACGCCTGAAACATCTCCTCTTTGAGATCAATGCTTCTCAAGCTATCTGCAATGAAAGATCCTTTATATATTTTTAAAATTTCCAGCTCATCTTAAACCAACATCAGTGTCTACTGCACAGGACCATGTGCAGCTCATACTATAGGCTACTGAACCCACAAGTTCTGCAGTAATTTAGTTGGTCTATACCAATATCAGTGAGGTGAGTCCACTGATCACATGCATGGATTTTGTAAAAAATAAGTTGCTATGAATGTCTCTAAACATGAAACCAGCCCAATTGTGCCATAGAACTGATGTTCATGGTTTCTTTTGAATAAACATAGAAATTGGCCCAGTGTTAAAACTTTAGAAAGTTATCTTTGTCTTATTTGAGTTCCTTTCTCAGGAAACCAACCATCAGGCCTCCCAGATAGTATCAAGGAACTGAAACTTACAAGATTATTGCATCTGGCCAATGAGAGGCCAGATCCCTTACCCTTCATGATTGTCTAACCGACCACTTGCCTCCTGTTAACCAACTCCTCTTCCTTACCCCTTCCTAACTCCTGTTTTCCCACACATAGTTATATTTCCTCCCTGCTACATACACCCCTAATTTTAATTGGTTGGGGATTTGAGACAGATCTCTCATCTCTTCAGCTGCAGCACCTGAATAAAGCCTTCTTCCCTGCCAATGCTTGTCTCAGTGATTGGCTTTCTGTTTGGTGAGCAATGGGACTCAGATGGAACCCCTGGTGTTTTAGTAACAAATGCTTACTCTCAACTTCTCTTATCATCTTATCTCAGACTATCAACAGATAGCTTGTGAGCCAGCATCAGTTCATGGACCATAACTCGAAGAACACTAATTTAGATGACTATCCCTGTCTCCTGTCCAGCTGAAACCTGATTTAGCCTTTCCAATCATTGCAGTACTTCTGGGGTTGACTCTCTGGATACTTAGCTTGTATTTATACTTAAGGAAGACTACAGTGTATTAACATGGATTAGATGATATTATTTTATAGTCTATACTCATAATTTTCATTGCTATAAATTTAAATATATAAAATTATATTTTACTTGGTTTTATTATTTGTTTATTTAATATTTAGAAATATTTTTTTTCCAGGTTCATATTAGTACACATTGACTATCACATGATGAGCTGACATTATTAGCTTCTTCAGGCATGAGGACTTAATGGATGAGGTACAGGCAGGCTGGAATCCATCAATGTTGCTTTCACAGCTAGAGTTTCTTTAGACATTCACTTAAAGTATAGGACAATCAAAGTCATGCCCCTTTTTGTGGCTAGTACACAATTCGTTCTACTTGTAAGAGTGTTAAGTGTTGGAATATTGTTAATACCAGTGAACAGGAATTGGGCATCAGTTTCTGGACTGCCATGATTTTAGTCTCACCACAGTCACAAAATCTGTAGCCTGCGTCCTTCAGCGTGGGCAGCCACCCTCCGCCAGGTCAGAAGAGGGTGCCTCCGCTTGGCTTAAACCCACATGTAAGAATCTGGGTTTCCATCTGAGCTCTGCCACTTTCTAGCCCTCGGCCCAGGATTCAGCCTCACCAAATCTCTCTCTTCATTGGTACAAATAGCTGGGTATTCATCACATACAATTTTGAGGATTCTAAGAGGAAATGCCCAGTTACTGCTTAGCCCAATATTTTGCATGTTGTGTCCCCATAAATGATAGTTGTGAGTATGGTTTTTTGTGAATGAAAACTCTGGGTCATTTCACTAAGCCCTGAGATCCATTAATTGAACTCGCCTGGTCCTCTGTCCATTAGAATCTCCAGGCATGAGAACTTAGTGGATGACGTACAGAAAGGTTGGAATCCATCTGTACTGCTTTCACAGCTAGAGTTCCTTTAGACCTTCACTTGACATAGAGGACACTCCATTTGCAATAGTTGTTCTGTCCTCAAGGCAGATGTGTGTTTGAACACTGGATTGTCCCAATAGCCCTCTGAAGTAGATCCTATTAATATGATAAAAGAATAAATAAATAATGAATAATTTAGAGATGAGAAGATTCAATGATATGTTCTTGTACATTCTGCATATAGAAGAAAACTTATTAACATCACTTTGTAACTTATTGTTATGATGGCGTTAGCAAAATGGGAGAAAATAAGGGAAGGAAAGTCTGGCTAGGACCACTGAACTTGTGTCGGGGAGGAAAGAGAAATTAATTCTTATTTTCTCTGAATAAAACATCCAATTTCCTGTTTCCTTGCCTGAATTTTGCTTGCATTGAATCAGGATAACCTCCTTCCCAGGGCTATATTGTGACCATTGCGGGCCTAAGGCACCTTTGTCTTTGTGGTTTCCACACGAAAATTATAAAATATATGAATTACATTTTATGACTGTATTGGTATAAAGATGAATATAATCTTTGATCCCCAAAGTTTATTTTTTCTTCTGATTTTAAAATAAATTAAAACCTTTTCATGGACCCTAAAAGTAAGGTGAGCTTTGGGGATGGTGCCTCGTGTGCCTGTTTGGCCCTGGTCCCACCATAGCAATTCAGATGTTTTAGTTTCCTTATGAGAGAGTGAGAGTGCTTGATGTATAACATGGGTTGGTAAATATAGAGAGGAGCTGATGCTTGCTCTGTCCTTAGGCAGATGTGTGTTTTAACACTGGATTGTCCCAATAACCCTCAGATTCTTGTAATATGATAAAGGAACAGATAAATAATGAACAATGTAGAGAAAGGAAGATTCAGCATTTGAAATCAGAATATTTAATTTTTTCTCCACTTTGTTCAGAATCCGGTAGATGAAGAATGCAAATATTGGCCCTTCAAAACATCCAACTATGTGCATTGTATAAAAACTTTGAGGGGTTGGGTGCAGTGGCTCATGCCTGTAATCCCGGCACTTTAGGAGGCCGAGGCAGGTGGATCACGAGGTCAAGAGATCAAGACCATCTTGGCCAACATGGTGAAACCTCGTCTCTACTAAAAATATAAAAATTATCTGGGAGTGGTTGCACATGCCTGTAGCTACTAGGGTTGCACAGCTACTCGGGAGGCTGAGGCAGGAGAATTCCTGGATCCAGAAGGAAGAGGTTGCAGTGAGCCAAGATTGTGTCACTGCACTACAGCCTGGCAACAGAGCAAGACTCCATCTCAAAAACAGAACAAAACAAAACAAAACAAACAAACTTTGAGGAATTGAGGACATGAAGATATATTTTACCTATATGGCAGAGTCCCTCCCCCAGGAGCAAGAACACTGTGGGACTTAAGAGTTTTTCCACCCTGTTGCCCAGGTTGGAGTGCAGTGGCACGATCATGGCTCAATGCAGCCTCAACCTCCTGGGCTCAAGTGATCCTCCCACCTCAGCCTCCTGAGTAGCTGGGACCACAGGTGTACACCACCATGCCTGGCTAATTTTTAAAAAATTTTTGTGGAGATGGTGTATTGCCTTGTTGCCCAGGCTGGTCTCAAACTCCTGGGCTCAAGCCGTCCTCCTGCCTCGGCCTCCCAAATTGCTGGGATTACAGGCATGAGCTACCATGCTAAGCCCTTTTGTGGTTTTCACTGAGCACTTTATATGGTTCTATTTTCTCTGATTTCTTACACATCAATTATTCTTATTTTTTAGTGGTGGGCCTAGAATTTGCAATATATATTTACAATGAATCCAGGTCCTCTTTCAAATAATATTATACTGCTTCATAGATAGTGCAAGTACTTTATAATAATAAAATTCTCCTAATTCCTCCCTCCTGTCTCTTATATTATGGCTGTCATGTATTTCACTTATATATAAGCACACATAATCAAGCAGGTTTTTGCTGCTATTATTTTGAACAATTAAGACTTTTATCAATTAAGAACTGAGCATATACAAAATTACTTTACCTTTATTTATCCCCTCTATAATCCTCTTCCTTTCTTTTTTGTTTTGTTTTGTGAGACAGGGTTTCACTTCGTTGCCCAGTCTAGAGTGCAGCGGTGCAATCATAGCTCACTGTAATTACCAGCTCCTGGGCTCAAGCAATCCTCTCACCTTAGCCTTTCGAGTAGCTGGGACTACAGGAATGCACCACCATGCCAGGCTGTTTTTATTTTTTTTAGATGGAGTTTTGCTCTTGTCACCCAGGCTGGAGCGCAGTGGCGCGATCTTGGCTCACTGAAACCTCCACCTCCCAGGTTCAAGCCATCCTCTCACTTCAGCCTCCCCAGTAGCTGGGAATACAGGCACACAATACCACGCCAGGCTAATTTTTAATTTTTTTTTTAGAGATGGGGTTTCACCATGTTGCCCAGGCTGCTCTCGAACTTGTGAGCTCAAGCAATCTGCCTGCCTCAGCCTCCCAAAGTGCTAAGATTATAGACATAAGCCACTGTGCCCGGCCAGAAAGAAGCATATTTCTGATGACCACAATTCAGTCATCATCTAAAACATGTTTTATACTATTCAAGTTCAGGGTACTCCATTTTTCCTCATCTTCCTTAAATCATAAACTAAAACACTTTTCAGCCATAAATCGAACAATCCAGAGAGTATTTCCCAAGCAATGAATCATTTTTTATTTTTTATTAAAAAAAATTTTTTTGAGATGTAGTTTCGCTCTCATTGCCTAGGCTGGAGCACCATGGTACAATCTCAGCTCACTGCAACCTTCACTTCCTGGGTTCAAGCGATTCTCCTGCCTCAGCTTCTCAAGTAGCTGGGATTACAGGCGCCCGCCACCATGCCTGGCTAATTTTTGTAATTTTAGTAGAGACGGAGTTTCACCATTTTGACCATGCTGGTCTCAAACTCCTGACCTCAGATGATCCGCCCACCTTGGTCTCCCAGAGTGCTGGGATTACAGGTATGAGCCACCGCACCCAGCCTCATTTTTAAAATTTTTAATTTTGTAGAGATGAGGTCTCGCTATGCTGCCCAGGCTGGGCTCAAACTCCTGGGCTCAAGTGACTCTCTTGCCTCAGGCTCCCAAAGTGCTGTGATTACAGCTGTGAGCCACCATGCCCTTCCCTCTTCCTCCCTTTATCCAAATTTCTGACCTGTGTCATTTTCATTATCTCTGAAGAATTTATTTTAATATTTCTTACAAAGCAGATGGCTTGGCAACAAATTCCCTCGATTTTTGTTCCTGTGAGCAAGTTTTTCTTTATCCCTCACTTTTGAAGAATAATTTTGTAGAATACAGAATTCTCAGTTGGTGTTTTCTTCCTGTCAATACTTTAAACATTTCATGCTACTCCACTTGCTTGCATGGTTTCTGAGAAGCTGAATGTCATTCTTGTCTTTCCTCTTCTATGGGTAGTGTTTCTTTTTTCCCCCCGACTTCAAGATTTTTCCTTGTGTTTGATTTCCTGCAGTTTAAATATGATATGCCTACGTGTAGTTCTGGGACAATTATCCTACTTATTCTCAGGCTTCCCAGATCTGTGGTTTGGTATCTGACATTAATTTGGAGACATTTGCAGTCATTATTACTTCAAATATTTTTTCTTTTCCTTTCTCCTTCCAGTATTCATATGCGTGTGTAACACCATTTGTAATTGTTCCTCAGTTCTCAGATGTTGTTCCTTTTTTCAGTTTTCTTTTCTTCTTCGCTTTTCCATTTTGGAAGTTTCTATTGACAAATCCTCACGCTCAGAGATTCTTTCTTCAGCTGTGTCTCTTCTACTAGTAAGCCATCAAAGACATTCTTCATTTGTGTTACAGTGGTTTTGATCTCCAGCGTTTTTTGATGTTTTTCTTGCAATGTCCATCTCTCTGCTTATGTAACTCAACTGTTCCTGCATGTGGTCTCCTTTTTCCATTAGAATCCTTAGCATATTAATCCTGGTTGTTTCACATTTTGGCCTGAGAATTTCAACATTCTGCCCTATCTGAGTCTGCTTCTGATACATGCTCTGCCTCTTCAAACCGTGGTTTTGTTTTTGCTTTTGCCATTTAGTATGCCTTGTAATTTCTTGTTGAAAAGTGGACATGATGTAAAAGGAACTCTGATAATTAGGCCTTTAGGAATGTGGAGGTAAAGTGTGGGGAAGGATGTATTCTGTAGCCCTTTAATTAGTTTTAGCAAGCCTCTGCGCCTGGGGTGTAAGCTTCACAGGTGCTTCTCATTATTTCCCTCCCTCTTTAGGTGGGACAGGGGGGCGAGAGGGGCGAGAGGGGCTAGAGCAAGTAGTTCCCTTTTCCATGTGGAAGGCTAGTGGGGGCTGAAGCTGGGAATTTTCCATCCCCCAGGTCAGTTAAGCTCTGGTAAAATAAACTCTCCTGAGGGCAGGCCTTGTTAAGAACAGAATGCTCTGGTGCATTTCAAAATGGTTGCTTCCCCTGTCCCTGCCAGAAGCATAAGGGGATTTTCTCTGATTTTCACTGTGAGAACCTGATAGGGTTCCTGGAGGCAACACTCACAAAAGCACGGGGGCCCTCCATGAATGGCACCCCTAGAGTTTTTAAACTCTCAGAACTTCCAGCAATTCATCAATTACAGTTCAGGTTTTCCACCCCCAGCTGGTTCCTGGAGGTTCCACTCAGGTAAGTTGTGATTCTCTGTGTCTGTCTGTCTCTCCGACTTTGGGGACAGCGGTTTGTCCTGTGACCTCACTTCGCTAATGGATTTAAGAAGAGTTGATTTTTCTCTTTGTTCAGCTTTTTCTTGTTGGGATGACTTCCAACTTCCTTACAAGTCAGAGCGGAAAGCAGACGTCATTTCCTTTTTATAAAATGATAAAGATATTTTCTGGTCCACTGTTGAATTTAGTGAAATGTCCACATTCTATTCACTAATTCTATTTCCCATTCTTAACTTTTTCTTGCTAAAATTATTTTTTCCCAAAATACCTTTTAGTTGTTAACAATTTAATGCCTCTATTTGCGGATTTTCTTCAACTCCACTTTTTCTTGAAGTGCTAACAACCAGATTATTCGTGTTTGCCAGTTGTGTCAACATTTAAATAAGGATGTACTGTTTACACTGTTGTTCCCCATGTCCTGCCTGCAAATCCTGCTTTGTCAATTGAATTGGCTGCAGCTGCACGTTTGGTTGATGGCGTCAGGAAACAGTTTACAGAGAATGTTGGCTTATAAGTGAAGGCCCAAAACTGTATATGCCGATCTCATTTTCTCTAAACCTGTTAACATAAATCTGTCCACATTGAAACTCACCTGTATTTTATGGTTCACTCATATTACCTAGAGTAATTGCTTTCAATCTTGGCTTCATATTAGAATCACTGGCTCTATTTCTTTCTTTCTTCTTTTTTTTTTTAATTAAAAAATTTTTTTGGTAGAGATGGGTACTTGCTATGTTGCCCAGGCTGGGCTTGAACTCCTGGGCTTGAGTCATCCTCCTGCCTCAGCCTCCCAAAGTGCTGGGATTACAGGTATAAGCCACTGCACCTGGCCACTTCTGGCTCTATTTCTATGTAATTGGTCTGTGTGGGTCCTGGTATCCGATTTCTAAAAGTTCCTCCAAGTGATTTTACTATGCAGTTAAAGTTAAAATCCAAGAGCTAGCAAACTTTTTTTTTTTTTTTTTAATATTTTTAAAAGTTTTGTAGAGATGGTTTAAAATTTTGTAGGATGGGGGTGGGCTTGCTATGTTGCCCAGACTGGTCTTAAACTCCTGGCCTCAAGTAATCCTCCCTTCTCAGCCTCCCAAAGCAGTTACAGGCATGAGCCACTGCGTCCAGTCACCAGCAAACTTTTTCTCTGAAGGATCAGACGGTAAATGCTTTAGGCTTTGAGGGTCAAAGAGTCTCTGTTGCAACTAAACTCTAACCTCATAGCATGAAAACAGCCACAGGCAAGTGAACATGGCTGTGTTTAATAAAACTTTATTTCTAGACATTGAGATTTGAGTTTATGTAAATTTCATGTGTCATCAAATATTCTCTTTTTTATGTTTTTTCAACTATTTAAAAATGCGAAAATCATCTTGCAGGATATACAGAAACAGGTTGCAAGTGGGATTTGCTCTGCAGGCCAGATAGTCTGGCAACCCCTGGTTTATGGTTTATTTGCTTCACTGCTTCAGTTTGGTGCCATAAGACAAAATGTTTCTTTCCCTAAATCACTGATAACATTTTTAATGAGTCGTAGCATTGGTTACTTATTTTACATGTCTTATCAGAACAGTTTAAAACATGGCAATGCATCTCCTTAGTTAGAAATTGTAGCAGCTGGGCACGGGGGCTCACGCCTGTAATTCTAGCACTTTGGAAGGCTGAGGCAGGCAGTTCACTTGAGGTCAGGAGTTCGAGACCAGTCTGGCCAACGTGGTGAAACCCTGTCTATACTAAAAATACAGAAATTAGCTGGGCGTGGTGACACGTTCCTGTCGTCCCAGCTACCTGAGAGGCTGAGGCAGGAGAATCGCTGGAACCCGGGAGGTGGAGGCTGCAGTGAGCCAAGATCGCACCACTATACTCCAGCCTGGGTGACAGAGCAAGACTCTGCCTCAAAAAAAAAAAAAAAAGAGAGAGAAATTGTAGCAGTTGGGATGCTTTTGTCTTCAAGTAGCAAGCCTGGCTTAAATGGCTTAAAACAGTAGGAAAGGGCTGGGTATGGTGGCTCATGCCTATAATCCCAGCAGCACTTTGGGAGGCCGAGGCAGGTGGATCACTTGAGCTCAGGTGTTCAAGACCATCCTCGGCAATGTGGCAAAACCCTAGCTTTACAAAAAATACAAAAATTAACTAGGTGTGGTGGCACATGCCTGTAGTCCCAGCTACTCAGGGAGCTGAGGCAGGAGGATGGCTTGAGCCTGGGAGGTTGAAGCTGCACTGAGCCAAGATTGTGCCACTGTACTCCAGTCTGGCAGACAGAGCAAGGCCCTGTCTTGAAAAACAAAAACAAAAAACAGTAGGAAAGGTATTCTATCATTAAAATATAGACAGTTGTGGGGTTAGTTCAGCTGCTCTACAGCATCATCACAGACAGATGCACATCCAGCAGAGGGCAAGGGGATTTCTTTCCATGTGTTTATTTTTAACAGCGAGGCAAACTTTTCTAGAATGAGCCCCTCCTCCCTTATAAATATCGCCTTCAGTCCCAAAGACCAAATCAGTTCCTGGTGAATGAATTAAGATCGCCTAATTAAATGTCATGATGCACCCTCAGGGTTTTAGAAGGGCCCAGCCTGCCTTAAGCAGGTAGTCTCAGGATCCCAGAACAAAATTAGGGTTCTGTGAGCAAGGAGGAAGGAGGAATGGCAATTGGAAAAGAATCAACTGGATCTCTCGCAGAACTAGATTCTTGGGATTAAAAAAAAATTGTGGGCCAGGCATGGTGGCTCATGCCTTTAATCCCAGCACTTTGGGACGCTGAGGTGGCTGGTCAGGCCAGGTGTTCAAGACCAGCCTGGTCAACATGGTGAAACCCCGTCTCTACTAAAAATACAAAAATTAGCCAGGCGTGATGGCACATGCCTGTAATTCCAGCTACTTGGGAGGCTGAGGCACAAGAATCACTTGAAGCCAGGAGGCAGAGGCTGCAATAAGCCCAGCTCATGCCATTGCACTCCAGCCTGGGTGACAGAGCGAGACTCTGTAACAACAACAACAATAACAACAAAAAATACACACACACACACACACACACACACACATATATATATCTGAAGAAGGTTGTGTGCTGAGCTTCTTGAATTTCCATTTGTTTATTTCCTTTAAAGAATGCTAGAGAATTGGTCAGTACAATTTCCTTAAAAGAAAACCTATTGATTTTCACCTAAATAGATTATATTTTGCTTTAGTTTTCAAAACCACAACTATTATTTCCATGAGGTTACATTTTTAAAAAGTATTCTATTTTTGCCTATTTTATTGTTTTAAACTTTATCACATTGCATATCTAGTATAAAAATGTTCATGCTAAAATGACTTTCTTTTTTGAGACAGGGTCTAGTTCTGTCACCCACACTGGAGTGCAATAACACGATCACAACCCACTGCATCTTCAACATCCTGGGCCCAAGCAATCCTCCCACCTCAGCCTCCCAAGTAGGTGAGATCACAGGTGTGCACCACCACACCCGGTTAATTTTTTTTTTTTTTTTGTAGAAATGGTGTCTCACTGTGTTGCCCAGGCAGGAGATCCTCCCACCTCAGCCTCCCCAAATGCCAGGATTACAGGTGTGAGCCACCATACCTAGCCCCAAAATGAGGGGTTTTTTAAGTCACCAGTTTTGTTCATTTTGAACCATCACACATGTCTAGTTTTGACTTTGCATTGTGACAACAATAAAAATTGTTTTCAAAAATATTCTAGCATTGAATAAGAGTTTCACTTCCTGCTTTTCACATGTCACTTCCTGCTTTCCCTTGTCACCTCCATGGGTATTTTGATGTACCTCCCAAGTGGTAATACCCACCTATGTCTCCTTATTTGAAAAATCACTGAGGAGGCCAAGCGTAGTGGTTCACACCCATAATTCTAGCACTTCGGGAGGCTGAGATGGGAGGACTACTTGAGCCTAAGAGTTCAAGACTAGCCTGGGCAAGAAGGCAAGATTCTGTCTCTATAAAAACATAAAAAATTAGCTGGGCATGGTGGTGCACACCTATGGTCCCAGCATCTCAGGGGGCTGAAGTGGGAGGATCACTTACTCCCAGGAGGTCAAGGCAGCAGTTAGCTGTATTTGTGCCACTGCACTCCAGCCTGGGTGACAGAGCAAGTTCCTGTCTCAAGAAAGAAAAAGAAAAATCACAGAGGGAGATCTTGTATCAATATCAATTCTACTCTCAACTGTGCTAATCCTTCTGAGAACCCCGATCCTCCAGGAGCATGGGGTGAAATTCGACCTTAGCAATTTTCTGGGGAGAACATCTGGCACAGTAGAAGATGCTTCTGCCCAAGGCAGAGAGGCCAGGCTTCTGTTCTTGGCTCTGCCTCTTACGAGGTATGTTACATTGGACATGTCACTTAACCTCTCTAAGCTGTAGCTTTGATGTCTATAAAGCAAGAATTTGAACTTTGTGGCTGTAAGGTCCCTATTGGAACTAATAGTTTTTTCTTTATCATGTAATCCAAAATGTTGACCTATCCTTTCCAATGTTAACCTGATTTCTACTGTCATTGTTGCTTGGTGAAGCTTAAAAATTCAGTCACAGTGCTACACACGACGTATTATATGGTAGTGTTATATAATAAGATAATAAGTGCTATCTAATAAGATAATGTGTTATAGCAGAAGCTCTCTCTTTTGCCACAGCACTGTCAGATGACCCATAATATCCTAGTGTGAGACATTCCCATGTCACTAAGCCACATCTCTCCCACATTTGACGAAGCAAATCAGAAGACAAATAAGCAAGGTGACTACAAAGAAAATAACTTTGGACAGCTTTATTATTATTTTTTAACTAAAATGTTTGCAAATATCTACATTTTCATTGCTAAAACTGTAATATATTTCACTGTTATTTACAACACAACTATCCCCTGCAGCTCTAGAGATGTCTTTTACTCCTTCTAGAACTCTCTCTGTATCTTGGAGCATTCATACAGAAGTGAAACAAACCATGAAACCCTGAAAACCTGGTGTGGGGAGAAGAGTTATATTTGGTGGCAAAAGTAGTTACCTTTGGCTGGTCCAGAATTTTTTTTCTTGCCTTTCAGAGTCCATTCCTTTGCTCATTAGTAATTCAATGTTTTTTTTTCAACTCACATAGAACTTTCCTTTTTTTTCTCAGGAGTGTTATACATTTTAGGAGAGTGCAGTCATCTTTAGAAGAACCTGGGGAACTTTTCCCTAAGGAATGTGAAAATAGGTTAACTAGATTGGCATTTGTCAAGCTTTGCCCTCAGCTTGAAGTGCTCCATTGGCAGAGGTTGGCCAATGAATAGCAGCTTCTTGTGTCTAGGGGCCCTTCTCCCTCTTCTCATGGGCGCTCTGTTAAAGGTGGAGAGCTATGTTTTATATGATTCCCAAGAGCAGTTTATTTTTGCCCTTCCAGTCCATGTGAGCCCTCTTCATACTGAAGGACTGCATCCCCGGGCCTCCTCCCCAGGAGGATTTCTGGTGGCCTCCTCGTAGGAGGGCAGTAAACACTGGGAGGGGAGAGTGGCCTCCGGGGGCAATGGGGAGTAGGGGAAGTCCTCACTGCCCCAGGCCAGGCCGGGCAGGAGGTCTGTCACCTCTTCTGCAGGTGGGTGCTCTGGTAGGTCAATGCTGAACACCTGCCCCTGGGGTGGCGGGGACTTGCAGCGGCGGTACAGGAACAACAGCAGAAAGGCCAGGAAGAGCAGGATAGTGGCTGGCAGAAGGATGCACAGGAAGGGCTCCACATCCTCCTGGGTGGAGCTCACCCACTGGGTGCCCTGGAGTTAGAGAAGGAAGCCCAGTTAGGAGATGTGGAAAGAAGGCCTCGAATTTCTTTTTTTTTCTTTTTTTTTTTTTCCTTGTTTTTTTTTGTTTTTGTTTTTGTTTTTGTTTTTGTTTTTTGAGACACAGTCTTGCTCTGTCACCCAGGCTGGAGTGCAATGGCGCAATCTTGGCTCACTGCAACCTCCACCACCCTGGGTTCAAGCAATTCTCCTGCCTCAACCTCCCGAGTAGCTGGAATTATAGGCATGCACCACCACGCCTGGCTAATTTTTGTATTTTTAGTAGAGACGGGGTTTCGCCATGTTGGCCAGGATGGTCTCAAACTCCTGACCTCATGTGATCCGCCCACCTTGGCCTCCCAAAGTGCTGGGATTACAGGCATAAGCCACGGCCAAGGCCTCGCATTTCTAAGGTCCTGAAGTTCCCTCTCATCTTTCATTCTTCTATTATTACTCACTCTAAAAATCACTGTTATTTACTTATGCCGGTGAGCTTAAGCCTATATGAAATAATGTTAATTTACACAATAAAGTGTGAATTCAGAATGCCAAAAAGTATACGTTGATGAGATCTTACAACATTTCCACAAAAGTAAAAATACTGAAATAAGTTTTGGTTGGTAGGTCTGCTGTTCATTTTCTGGAATGAAAATTCTTACTATTTATGTACTTATTTTATTTAGAATGAGACCAATTATGATTTATTGCCACTAACGGATTATGTGGGACTCACTTAAGTTCTTTAATTCTGGAACAAAAATCTCATGTGTTCACATCACAGGTAAAAATTACATGCGTGTCAAATGTAAATAACTGAATTTGGATTTGATAGTTGGTGCTTATGATGAATGAGATTTTAAAAATTCTTTAAATTTGTTTTTGTAAAATTTGTAGGATAAATATGCAAACATTTTACCTTTTTAAAGACAAAGAATTACAGATGAATTCTTGGGCAACCAAAAAGGTATTGATTTTATAATATTAGCTCACAGAAATGATAATGGCTCTTGATGGCAGAAATAATACAATAGGCATGAAATGATGTTTAAACAGCAAAGTAGGAAAGCAAGTTTAAAAAAAAATACTGTTCCTAATGCACAGAGACTGCCTTTAATAAGGCTACTAAGAAATAATGAAGTGTTAAAAAGTTTATCTCTTTTATAAAGCATATAGTAACAAGTGTAAATGTTAGTATCTACTATGGAGGAAAAGAAAATATTTTAAAGCCTTGTAATTATGTTTAAAATAAGCAAACAGAATATTAAGCTCTTTACTTATTTAAAAGAAAACCTGGGCCGGGCCCAGTGGCTCACACCTGTAATCCCAGCACTTTGGGAGGCTGAGATGGGAGGATCACTTGAGGTCGGGAGTTTGAAACCAGCCTGGCCAACATGGTAAAACCCCATCTCTACTAAAAATACAAAAAAAATTAGCTGAATGTGGTGGTGGGCACCTGTAATCCTAGCTACTGGGGAGGCTGAGACAGGAGAATCACTTGAACTCAGGAGGTGGAGGTTTGCAGTGAGCCGAGATCGTGCCACTTTATTCCAGCCTGGGCAACAAAGCGAGACTCTGTCTCAAAAAAAAAGGAAAAAAAAAAAACACCCTAATAAACTATGAGAGATGAGGTTCATTCCTTGATGTTGGTGGAAAGGACACATGTTTTGCTGGTCATGACCTCTTAAGAGACTGGTTTATGTAGCTAGCATTGTATAATGCTAGATGTTTGTATAATCTTTTGTTATTCCCTACAGACTTTACAACTATGTGTGTGGTTTTGACTTGAAATTAGATGGTTTATTTAATATTTATATTTCCAGATATTTTGTCCTTGGTAAGATATGAATTAAGATATTTTAGCTTAAAGAACATAAAAATAGTGTTCTCGAGAAGCAGAGCATCATCTTTGAGGGTTGACAGCTCTGTGTTTGAATTCCTACGATGTTCTAACACCTGTGTGACTGCGGACTGTTCACTTGCCTTCTCTGGGCCTAGGCTTTCTCCTCTGTGAAATGGAATTAATAACATTGTTATCAAGGGTTAACATGAGAAGTAAATGAATTAAAGTGCATAAAGCTCTTGGTGATAGTACTTATATATTTATATCTCAGTGACTTGAACGGTCAAGTTTACTAAACCTAAAATATTAAAGATAATCAGAGAAATCTAGAAATTTATTGGTGAGGCTAGAAAATCAGAGAAACCTAGAAATTTATTGGTAAGGCCAGAAAAAAAAATCTGGCATAACTAAATTTATGTTTTAATAAATACATATTTTCAGAAAAAAAGTCTCATGGTTTATATATGTTACTGTTCTAAACGATAAATTCCTTCTGTTTCTTACATAAAATCAAATTTGTTATCAGAATTATTAACTTAAAATCTGTTGTGACATAGTAAGGACTTTGATTACAAAAACTGTAAGAGTAGATGAACTCATAAATTTGCTACAATTATTAAGAAATCAAGTTGGAGTAAGAACATTTTAACTATAATTTGTTTTTTCTCTCTAGATGAATCACCAAAAAAAGTTTTAACATTTTTAATGATTAAACAATAGCTTAATAGCTTATACTAGCTTAATAATTCAATAATAACTTTGGCTATTATCTCTTTTAGTATTTCAACCCTGATAAGCATAGACAATTTTTCATAATCTATTTTTATTTCATTCTCTATCAATAATATGGATGATAACAGTTTCTGATCAGTTGTGGCCATCAATTTTAAATTCTCTGTTATATCCTAGATAGTTAGTAGGCATAGAATACAGAGATACTTAATGTTCTATTTAAAAGGTTTCATGTTACAGATTCTTTGTTTATAATTATGCTACTTACGGTATTCTCAATACTAGTTGCAAAAATTCGGGAAAGGAGAAGTACCACAGTCCCTGCTGTAATCAGTACTTCCGTTGGCTGATTTAAATTTGTCCACATAGAAAGTGGCATTAGAAGACTTTAAACAGCAAACTAGGACAATTTTTTGAGACAAAGGACTTTTCCAGTTAAGAGAAGCCCAGAGCTATCGGACAAATTCATTGCAATATCCTTAATTTGCTTATTTAATTATTTATGGTATGTTGCTTAAAATTGTTGGATTTTTTTAATGTGGAAAGGATGTCTTTTTTAGTCAAAAATCCTAATTTGCTCACCCGCCTCAAAGTTATTTTTTAACTTTTAATGTTTTTCTGATGTTTATTTTATATCGGCTTAAGGGATTTGTTGTTCAGGGGATATTTTCAAGAAATGTCCAATTAAAGGTGTAACTGCTAAAGGATATCTCAATATCCATATCAATATATATTTATGTACTTTTTCTGTAAAATGTGGTTTTAGAGAACTTAAATACTAATCTCACCAGTTGGTTTTCCAGAAAGCAAGAAAATAGTTTGATTTCCTTCTTTCTTGGGTTGTCAGCAGTGTCACTCATTTCTCCTCTGATTATAAAATTCTTAGGTTTTAGATTTGTAAAAATATTTGTCCTTAATGCTGCCTCCTACGGAGACTTCACCGGTGATTTGCCAGACAAAGCAAAAGCAGCTGCTGCATTTCTTAGTGAGAGACAAAATCTCTTTAACCCCCTGCTGTCTTACCTGAAGTAAGATGCATGGTTTCTGCTAACACTTAAAAACAGTGGTTAATACACAGCCAGGACCAAAGAGAGGCTCTTATTTTTGTATATGTAGACATTGCACCCTGAGCAAAGAACGAAGTTGTAACACCGAGGCTTTTCCGTTGTAACACCTCTGTTGACCCCTGGTTTCAGGTGTTCTTCCACATATTTCAGATATCAAGGGTTCTTAGGAGGATACAGGTGTGCCAAGTTTTACTTGAATGTATCCTTGTCCAAAAAGTATAACTTTCAAGTTATTGCCTTTAGACCAAGCCAATCAGTGAATTCATATTTTTGTTATAGCTGTAAGACAAAATTGCTACCACTACGTTTTAAGATCCTAAAACCATAGGTATTGTTTATTTTAAAACTGATGAAGACGTTTTGGGGAAGAAAAGACTTAAGTCGTAAGTACAGACCTGCAGCTGGGTCTCCAAGAGAGGCGGGCTGGGCTCGCTGGTTAACCACTCGTATGTCTCCCGGCCAGCATGTCCAAACTTCTTCCAGCTGCTGCCCAGCAGTCCCCGCATGTTTTCATCCAGCTGACGCCCTGGCCACCCTTCCACCTTGCTGCCCAGATTTCAACAATGCTGCTTGCTCTTGGCCTGGATCCAGTTTGGATGTGCTTGGTTGATGGCTGTTGGTAAACTCGTCCTCGGATGAATGGCAACAGGGAAAAGAAACCAACCAGAGAGACCTCTCAGGACTGACTGTTTAGATTCGGTGCTTCTGGATTTGTGTCTGTGGCCTTTATCACTATAGGGGTTGGCATCAGATATCAGATATGGAATAGATTTCAGACAAGAGAGTTTTCTGCACTAGCATTACTACAGTGCAAAGAATGGCCTCAGTGAATAAAGAGCTGTTTATATTTAGGACGTAAATAAGAGCCTTTCCCTTTGCTTAGCACACCTCTCTCTAGAGACCTATCTGACCAAGGAAAACTACTCAAGCTGAATTTCCCACTAATTATTTCTGGATTCTGTGGTACAGAGAGAAGAGATATTTGGTAGAAAAGCAAAGACTCATTAATATTTTACTGAATTTACAGATGAAAGATGCCTAATGATAAAGTTGTACAGAAGACAGACCATAGCTTAGATTGTTTGGATGGAATGTTTGCCAATTTCAATTTGTAAAAAAATCAAATTAGCAGTACCTAAATAGTCTTCCTTCTGATTATCTTGTGAACTTCATAACGGTATTGATATCAAGCTTAAAACAAGGAGTTTTCAATTTGAATGTTCACTGAGTTGACTTTGGGATACTTGATTCTACGTATTATTTAACATTTAAGATATGGTGGTTGAATTATCTTTTAGTGGAATAAACTTCAGCTTCAAAGATTTGCACAATGGTTATGGAGAATAGTCTGAGCAATTTAAAAAGAAAAAAGATATATGCAAAATGTTATAACTCAATATTACAACCACCCACATCCTTATCTAAGCATCATTTCTGTACAAGTGATTATCATGCTGAAATAATATTTCTTAACCAGATTTCTTTTTTTAATCTTGATTGAAATTCTTAATGACTGGCCCATGGTGGTTCATGAATAGGTTTCAGGAGGTGGTAGACTCTCCAAACTTTGTAGATATGTGCAATTTTCTTGGAAGAATCCATAGTTTTCATCACGTTTTCAGATGAGATCCAGCACATTCAGGGTGGTATGGCCAGAGCCTTCACTACCTTTTCAAAGACAGCTGCCATCCCCAACAGATTGTTGTACTTTGTCAACTTTTTTGTGGTGAAAGTTTTCATTAAGTGTCCCAGTACCTCAGTCAGTATCCTCGTGTGGAACTCTCTTTTCATTTCATTTCATTATGATCTTTCTTATTGTGGAGTAAGCTGATTTTGTGCTTTCCATTAAAATATTGCCTTGTTCCATTTATGTGTTCCTATTTTAAATACATCCGTATCCCACCCTTGATACATCAGAAACACCTGGCATCCAGTGCACCATTTTGCTTTCTTGCATTTCAGTGGCTTTGTCAATACTGTGGCGTCAACATGAGCCATCCTTCTCCACCTCGTTTACTTATTTAAACACTGTATCTTCATTTCTTTAGAAGCAAATTAGAGGTCTGGATTAAAAGCATTAAATATGTGTCTGTAACATTGACTCTCCTCCAGTATTGAACAAATTAGATACAAATTCCTGCACTTATGAATACATTTTGGGGTCCCAAAAAATAACAAATTGCACAAATAAAAAATGTATCAGAAGAAGAGAAGTATTATGGGAAAAAAAGCAGAGAATGGACAGTAAACATTGAAGGGAGGAGGCCGTTTGAAAAGAGGTAAAGTGATATTTGAGCAAAGACCTGAAGGCAGCAAGGGACTGAGCTATGAAGACATTGGATGAAAAAACATTGCAGACCCAGGGAACAGCCAGTGCAAAGAACCTGAGGCAGGCACATGCCTGGTTCCTTCACCAAATGGCTAGTAGGTCTGGGTGGGCTGAAGCAGTGAACTAGAAGAAAAAAAGTAGAGGATGAAATCAGAGAGGATCTATGGGGGATTAGAGGGTAACATTGAGTTCAGGGTTTATAGAGCATTGGGAGAATTTTGGCTTTTACTCTAAGTGAAATGGAAGAGCTATACAGAGTTTTGAGCAGAGGAGTGGTAAGATCTGACTTCCTTTTTTTTTTTTTTTTTTTTTTTTTTGAGACAGAGTCTTGTTCTGTCATCCAGGCTGGAGTGCAGTGGCATGATCTCAGTTCACTGCAAGCTCTGCCTTCCAGGTTCACGCCATTCTCTTGCCTCAACCTCCTGAGTAGCAGGGACTACAGATGCATGCCACCACGCCTGGCTAACTTTTTTTTTGTATTTTTAGTAGAGATGGGGTGTCACTGTGTCAGCCAGGATGGTCTTGATCTCCTGACCTCGTGATCCATCCACCTCGGCCTCCCTAAGTGCTGGGATTACAGGAGTGAGCCACTGTGCCCGGCCCTGACTTCCATTTTAAAAGGATCACTCAGGCCTCTGTGTTGTAACTAGACATAGGGATTAAGAGCAAATGCAGGGAGACTAGTTAGGGGTTCTTAATAATTCAGGAAAGGAATACCAGACCAGAGTAGGAACAGTAAAAGATAGAGACAGGAGGCAGAGAAACTCTAGGCAGACAGGGGCAGGTCCCTGGCAAAGCCCCAGCTTCAAGCCCAAAAACCTGAAACACCTGGCTCAAAGTGAGAACTTCTATCTTGTTTGCCTGCTCTCTCCTGATTGGTTCTTTCTGAAGAATGTCTTTTTACCAATTGAATGTTGCCTTTTCCAAATCTACCTGTGGCCTGCTCCCCCTGATCCTGTGCCTATAAAGACCCCAGACTCAGCTGGTAGAGAGGAGAAACAGCTGGACATTGAGAGGTCACTTGACTTCAGAGACAATGGCTGGATGTTAAGAGAGGCAACTTGACTTCAGGGGAGAGTGACCTGCCCTTCCCATCGCCTTTCCAGCTCCCCTCTTCCGTGAGAACCCCTTTCATTGCTCAGTAAAATTCTACACATTCCCCATCCTTCAACTGGTCTGTGTGACCTCATTCTTCTTGGGCACCGGACAAGAATTCGGGACGCACCAAGTGAGGGTACCCAAAAAGACTGTCACACTGGCTCTTTGCCCTCGTTGGTGAAAGGCAGCCACTCCATGTGACAAGGCAAAGGACCCACTGAGCTGATAACACACTGCTGTCTGCAGATGGTGGAGCTAAGAGAGCTTTGCAACATGCCCTCTGGGGCCTTGAGGTTTGGTACTGCTGGCACTAAAGTGACTGGCCGATTCCTGCACTTACTTGCCTACATGGTCCCTCCCATGAGGGGTCAAATGGGGTGGGCTGCATAAATGGGGCATCCCTGTCATGATCCCACAAAGGGGTCAAAAAAACATCCTGTGTCAAAAGTGGTGAGAGTCTAGATTCTAATATGTTTCAGGGATAGAGACAGTAAGATTTCTTGAAGAACTGAAGGTGGTATAAGATAAAGAATGATTTAGAAGAATTCTAAGGTCTTAGGCTTGAGCAGCTGCAGGGGTGGCCATTGTTATTTACAGAGAAGGGAAAGACTGGGGTGGGGTTTTGTTTTTTAAAGCAGGAGGAATAAAGATCAGGAGTTGGTAATAGATATGGTAAGTTTTCAGTGTGCATGAGTTTGGACATTTGTTATTTAGTTTAAGGGTGAGGACTAGACAAGAGATACTAGTTGGAACTTACAGGCAAGGAGATGATTTTTAAAGCTAGGAGGCTTAACGAGATCACCCAGAGAATGTGGGTCAATAGGATGAGGAGGCAGAGTGTGTGTCCAGTGAGCTGAAAGGGAAACCAAGAGTGCGTGGTGTGCTGGAATCCAAGTGAGAAAATGTTTCTGGAAGGGGAAAATGATCATCTATCTCAAAAGTTACTGTCTGATCAAGTAAGATGATGAATGAGATTTAATATTGGATTTAACACAATGTGTGTAAGTGTATATATGTGGGGGGGCATGATGGTTGTTTATTTGGACAAGAGGAGTTTTGATGGAGTGGCTCTGGGGAAAGCCTGATTAGAATGGTTTTAAGAGAGAAAAGAGAAGAATTAGAGATTCTTTAAACACCTAGGCTTATTCTGCTTGAAAGTGGAACAGAGAAATGGTGCAGTAGCTGGACAGTGACATGTCATGAAGAAGGTGATATACTTGGAACAAATTAATAGATTATAGAGAAAACAGAACATTGGTAACTCTGGTATCGGCCCTCAGCAATTCCACTTCTAGGGATTCCTCCTAAAAGGTAATCTGATGGGCAGGATGCAGTGGCTCACGTCTGTAATCCCAGCACTTTGGGAGACTGAGGTGGGCGGATCATGAGGTCAGGAGTTCAAGACTAGTCTGGCCAACATGATGAAACCCCTTCTCTACTAAAAATACAAAAATGAGTCGGGAGCACCTGCAGTCCTGGCTACTTGGGAGGCTGAGGCAGGAGAATAGCTTGAGCTTGGGAGGCAGAAGTTGCAGTGAGTCAAGATCGCGCCATTGCACTCCAGCTTGGGCTACAAAGCAAGACTCTGCCTCAAATAAAATAAAAATAATAATAATAATAATCTGATGAATATTCAAGGATACAACTAAGTACTCAAAGATACATACTTTTGAAAGACATTTTAACAAATCTTACACATCCATACTAACAAACAACTGGAAATAAAATGTCTACAAAATGATATTTGGGTAATAAGATATAAACATATAAAGATGTATTATCACCTGAAAGTAAATACCAGAAAGATGCAACCATGTTCACAACATATTGTAAGGAATGTGCCAGGAAACTGCATATTTAGGCCAGGTGTGGTGGCTCACGCCTATAACCCCAGTACTTTGGGAGATGGAGACAGGAGGACCACTTGAGGCCAGAAGTTTGAGACCAGCCTGGGCAACAAAGTGAGATCCCATCTGTCTCTCTCTCTCTCTCTGTGTGTATATATATATATATATACATACACACACACACACAGAGAAAACTGCATGTTTATTATAAATTTGCATATCTCTGCAAATAGACAAAAAAGTCAGTGTTAACAATGGCACTTTTTTTCTAAGTAGTGAAATTAGGGTTGTTTTCCATAGGACTATGGATTTTATTTCTGAGGATCTACATTTTGTAATTTTTCTATGAATATGTGTTGCATAAGCAAGACCATAGTTCTCAGATTTGCCTATCTTTGAAGAACTGCATAAAAGCCACCCTGTGGTAATATTCTGTTATTTCCTGCCCTCCACCTGAATTAGAATGAATCACTATTTCCTCTGAATTCCCACAGCACGTTGGTTAATCCAATATTACAGACTTATTTGATTCAGCTTTGTGTTATTTCAAAAGTAAATTAGGAGACTGTTAGCTGACTTACAAAAGGCCTCACTGAGGAGTGGCATGAAATAGTGGTCTCTGCTGTGACTGACAGCTTATGAAGACATGCTTAGCCTATAGAGCCAATAGCCTTTACCTGCTATAACAGCTTACAGAAATGCTGTCATATTTCAACTCTAGAAAGCTGTTGTATTTCAATTCTAAACTCTGTAGATTTTTAAGGATCACAGTCTTTTTTTCAGATCTCCACAGCATATGCTCATTTGTTTTTCACAAATTATTTATTTTTCACACTAAAAGGAGACCACTTCCTTTTATTTCCATGAGTTTTTAACCATCTCACATTCTCCTGTTCAGAACTTTTATAGACTGATGTTAATTATAAACACTGACTACAATTAATCTGAAGATCAGATTAGCTATCTATAAAACTTCTTTAGGTATTTCAGAGCTGAGAATAGAATAGTATTTGTATTTTCTACTTTATTCTTCTTTCTTTTTTGAAAATGAGTTGAAGTTTTCATCCATTTGGCTGCTCTGTTTTTTTTTTCTTCCTTAATTTCATTGAACTTGACACAGTTGATTTGCTATTATGTTTTCAAGAGCTACTGAGACTTCTACATTTTTTGGTCTTATTGGTTGTGGATTAGTTGGCTGTAGGGAAGTTTGTTTGTCGTGTTATATATTTCACCCTCTGGGCCAATAATAGAGAAAAAGCCCCAGAAAACCAATGGTCAGAGATGATTCAAGTAAACCAGATTACCATAAAAAAGGTAGCTTCCCCCGCTACATTCAATTTCCAGATTAGCAAATGCATTTGAATTTTAGTAAACTGGTCATTATACTATCTCAAGATACTGTTATAAGAATTAAATAAGCTTGTATTTGATTAGGGTGACAGAAAAACTAATCAGTAGACTGCAAGCAGTACTGTGACTAATCACCGTGCCTGAATCAGACTTCCAGGGAGACCCAGGGTTCATCTAAGGGTCACAGATCTGCTCTTTGTTTTTGTTAAACTTTGGCCATGATAATCTAGAAGGAAAGCGACAAAGAGTTTGAGTAAATCCATCGGCAATATGAACGGAAAGAGGAAGATTACCAAGTGATTTTTTAAAAACCAACCAAGAATGATGATGAAAAAAGAAAAATGACTGATATAAAATTTACTTTGGAAAAGTATAGGCATCTATGAAATTGGAAGTTTGAGCAGAAGATTTAAAAACATTTTTGCCTGTGGAGGAATAATTAACGTAAAATACAAGGCAAAGATCTTCTGTGTTCAGTTTGATGAATTTTGACAGTTTTAGTCATGCTTGTAACCTAAAACAAGATATAAAACATTTCCATCACACTAGAAATTTCCCTCATGCCTTTTTCTGATCATTTCACCTTCTTCCTTAGTCAACTATTCTCTGCTTCTATCTAAAATGGAGAAATATTTTTTAAGATCTAAATTCTTCAAAACATCAAGGAGCAGAATATGAAATTTATAAGTATATGGTGTTCTCTGGTAATGAACTAGGGTATTTTCAAATATTTGGCCTTTAGTTTCTCTTAATATGGAACTAAGGAAAAATATAGATATTGAAAAGATCACAAATGTTTGGTTGATAAAATGGTATTCTTGAATTTAAAACAGAAAGTAGTAGATAGACATATTAAAAATCCTCGTGTAATTTGTCTAGCATATTTTCTTTATTAAACTATATGACAGGGAGTTAGTGTGAAGGAATACCATTATTTATTACCTAAATTGTCAAATATTATTATTTTTTGAGGCAGGGTCTTGATCTGATGCCCAGGGTGGAGTGCAGTAACAGTATCGTGCAGGCTCAGCCTCCTGGGCTCAAGTGATTCTCCCACCTCAGCCTCTTGAGTAGCTGGGACCACAGTCACATGCTACCATGCCTGGCTAATTTTTAAAATTTCGGGTAGGGACACGGTCTCACTATGTTGTTAGGCTGGTCTCAAGTTCCTGGGGTCAAGTGTTATATTATCTATTTACCTTTCTTCCTTCCCTTCCCCCTTCCCTTCCCCCTTCCCTTCCCCCTTCCCTTCCCTCTTCCCTTCCCCCTTCCCTTCCCTCTTCCCTTCCTCCCTTTCCCCTTCCCTTCCTTCTTCCCTTCCCTTCCCTCCCCTCCCCTATTCCCTTGCCTTCCCTCCCCCATTCCCTTGCCTTCCCCTGCCTTCTCCCTTCCTTCCTCCTTCCCTTCCCCCTTGCCTTCTCTTCCCCCTTCTCTTCCCCCTTCTCTTCTCTCTTCCCTTCTCCTCACCCTTCCCTTCCCTTTCCCCTTCCCTTCCCCCTTCCCTTCCCCCTTCCTTTCCCCCTTCCTTTCCCCCTTCCCTTCCCCCTTCCCCCTTCCCTTCCTTTCCCCCTTCGCCCTTACCTTTTCCCTTTTCCCTTCCCTTCCCTTCCTCAACTTTATCTTATAAGAAATATTCTGGCCGGGTGCGGTGGCTCACGCCTGTAATCCCAGCACTTTGGGAGGCTGAGGCGGGTGGATCACGAGGCCAGGAGATTGAGACCATCCTGGCTAACACGGTAAAATCCCGTCTCTACTAAAAAAAACAAAGCAAAAAATTAGCCAGTTGTGCTGGCGGGCGGGCGCCTGTAGTCCCAGCTACTCCGGAGGCTCAGGCAGGAGAATGGCGTGAACCCGGGAGGCGGAGCGTCCACTGCACTCCAGCCTGGGAGACAGAGCGAGACTCCGTCTCAAACAAACAAACAAACAAAAAAACAACAAAAAAGGAATATTCCTTTATTGCAGATTAACAAGAAGTTAAGGCTTGCATTAAACAATCTTGGGAAACAATGTCCATGTTTTTCTAAGATTATATAATTCCAGGAGTCAGATCTAGATACAACTTTTCCCAACATCTCTGAAGCAAAAAAAACTTTCGGTGGTGAATAAGTTTGTTTTCCTTTTAAGAAGTGCAGCAGCCTTACTCCTTAGGGCAAAAACCTAGGGATACCAAATGTCCTTTGATTATAAAGTCTAATAGGAAAAATTAGTTGCCTTAGATCTATTTTTTTTTTTCTTTAAAGCTTACTTTAGTATGATTTATTTCACAACTCCTCCACTGATTCAACTCTATCACCACCAGCCACAGATGCAGTCAACTACTACCTTGTTCTGGATTGCTTCCAGGACATGCACATACTTTCATTACTTCGCATAGTATATTCCGCAATGAAATTGTCTGAAAGCCTTTCTTTTCTTCACTAATAAAAGGCAAAAATTGTCTTTTAAATGTTCTCCTAAAGTTCAGCCAGTGGCTGATATACGGTGGGCACTGCAGTGCTTTTGGAGGAATGAAGTACTAGGGTCTCATTTTCTGTGTGCTATGGTTTAGATGTTTGTCTCCTCCAAATCGAATGTTGATATGTGATCCCAATGTTGGAAGTAAGGCCTGGTGGGAGGTGTTTGGGTCATGTGGGCGGATCCCTCATGAATGGCTTGGTGCCCTCCTCCTGATAATGAATGAGTTCTCACTCTATTAGTTCATGTGAATGCTAGTTGTTTAAAAGACTCTGGGAGCTCTGGGACTTCCCCCACTTTCTCTTGCTTCCTCTCTTGCCATGTGACATGCCTGACTTCCCTTCACCGTCTGCCATGAGTGAAAGCTTCCTGAGGCCTCACCAGAAGCTGAGCTGATGGATGCGGGTGCCATGCTTATATGGCTGGCAGAACTGTGAGCCAAATAAACCTTTTCATAAATTACGCAGCCTCAGGTATTCCTTTATAGCAATGCAAAATGAACGAACACCGTGTATAATAATGTCAGTTTTTGAACATTGTCAGGAAGATGGCCTCCCCAGAAGGCTCTTATTGGAGTGCATGTGCCTGTAGCATGCAAGGGAGCCCCGTGAGTTGCCCCCATGGGGAGCTCCTGGAGCCACATTCAGACACTGGACCTGGGCCCTGCTCTGTGGAGAGCTCTGCACATTTAAACTCCACAGTTCCTGGGATTTGAGTCAGTGTACTGGCAATTAACCTGAGCTCATGAGAATTCTGCAAAAGATGTTCTCAAACACCTTTAAGCAATGTCAGGCAAAATATTATTCAAAATGTTCTCGGGAAAATTTTGATCTGAATGAGAAATTTAGCTAACAGTATGGGATGGAACAGATAATATAGCTGACATATGTTAGGCATATTACAGTTCATGAATAAGCAGTCACTAGTGCTAGACATAGAAAAGTACAAATAGAACATCTGCTAACTCTTAAGTACATGTTTTTGAAGTCCTTATTTACACTGAGTTGTTCTCCCTCTGATTAAAAATATTATAATATTAAAATGTTCAATGGATTTGATCTCATGATTTCACAAAAGAGAAATGAATTCCAAACATATCTTGACTATTTTCATGTGAAGTCTTACAATTGAGGCAAAATATTTTTTTCAATAAACAACAAGTTTTAGAAATAATCATCTAATTAAAGTCACAATTTGTAGATTCCCAGTGTTCTTCCCTTTATTGACATCAGTCATACTTGTCAGCTTGCCTGAACAACTAAAACCAGAGAATCCCCCAGCTCCCACCAACACACACGTATGCTAACAGAATAAAATCTTTGATGGGTTTGTGATTTAAAAAAATAGAACTGTGGAAATGCTATTTTTAGGAGAGATTAGTTGGAGGGAACCTCTGGGTTGTCATAATATTATTTATATGTACTCTCTTCATTTACTTTTTGTGGTTAACCCATGGCAATAATCTCATTTATGATCTTATTTTTTTAAGTTTTTTTTTTTTTTTTTTTTTTTTTTTAAATGAGACAGAGTCTCCCTCTCTCGCCCAGGCTAGAGTGCAGTGACACAATCATAGCTCACTGCAGCCTTAACCTCCTGGGCTTAACCCATCCTCCTACTTCAGTATCCCAAGTAGCTGGGATTACAGGCATGTGCCACTACATCCAGCTAATTTTTGTATTTTTTGAAGAGACAGAGTTTTGCCATGCTGCCCAGGCTGCTCTCAAATTTCTGGACTCAAGCAGTCCTCTCACCTTGGCCCCCAAAGTTCTGAGATAACAGGCATGAGCCACGGTGCCCAGCCAGAAGTTTTATATATGCAAAAAATAAAGGGGAATCACTTTGTCTCTATTTCCACATCAGTGTTTCTAAAAGTGTTATCAGGACTCTACTATATAGACAGATTCAAGCAATGTGAGGATTTTCTTTGGGCCCTAAGTTACTCACATGTCTAACCAGAAAGGAGAAGTTTCTACTTATGTAGATAAGTGATAACCAAGTTCTAAGGAGCACAGCACAATTGTGGGTAGAATCAGGTGATACAAGAGATTGGAGGAAAAAAACAAAGAAGAAAAGATAGTCCCTAACCTCAAGGCATTTACCTCTTTTTTGTTTTATTGTATTCTATCACAATTAGTTTCCATCCATCATTTATAATCAAAACAGAAGCCCAAACCATGCACTGAGAACTCCCTTCTCAATCAAAACATAAACATGGGGAAACATTCAAAATAGTGATGTCACTGGACTGTCTTTACTATTGCAATTGGGTATAAATGACACCTAGCCTGTCGTCTGTGCATGGCCATTCCCCCAGAGGCCTCACAAAGCTACAACACACCAGGAGAGCCTATGCATGGCCCACATTACATTTCTCTTCCTGATCCTGCCCTCATTTTTGAGGTTTTAACCAGTAGGCAAAATAAAAGCTTAAAGAAACAACAAAGAAAAAATTATTCAAAATCTGCTTTGAATCAGTTTTTGTGTAGCAAATGAAAACTAGTTTTCTTTCTGGATATTTATTAGAAATTGTAGTATGGGGGAAATTTAGAAAAGATCTATAATATCACATTATTATTCTTCACAGCGTTGGCTGTACATGCAAACTATCGGCAATAACCTGAATGCACATGTATAGGAGAGTGGTTGAATGATGCATCGACATAGATGGCCGTGCTATGCAGCTGGAGAAAAGAATAAAGAATGTCTCTCTGAACTGGTATGGAATAATTTCCAGGATATATGAAATTTAAAAAGCAAAGGATAAAAAAACATCGAGAACAGTGGTTAGCTAACTTTTTCTGGAAAGGGCCAGATGGCAAATATTTTAGATTTTGTAGATCACATGTTCTTGGTGGAGACTACCCAACTGCAGCTGTAGTGTGAAAGCCATCACAGCCCATACTACAGGGAAGGGTGCTGAGGTTGGGTTCCAATCAAACTTACTTTACAAAACAGGCAGCAGGTTAGATACAGACCTCATCAGGCTTTCATTTGCTGATCCCTAATTTGTTGATTCATGTAAGAAAGGGCTATAAGAAAACACAGGAAGGAAAAAAAACAATGAGATTGATTAGCTACAGGGAGTAGAATGGAATGAGGTAGAAAGAATGGAGGAATGGGTATATGGTCATAGGAATGAACAGGGAGCAGTAGTTTTTTGAGTAACTTTTTGTGGAGCTCTGACTTTCAGAACCATGGTAATGTTCTATGTATCCAAAAAAATTATACTTTTCTGGAACCTGGTCAGTTTTATGTTTTCAAATTTATTGGTATCATTGATACTGTCTTTTACTCTTGTATGAATCTATGGCTATGCCCTTTTTATCTTTCTCAACTTTATTTGTGCTTTTTAATCTTTTTTCTTCTTTGAGCAATAGTATATAGGCTTATCGATTTTATATATATATCATATACAGATACATTTGTATATATATGTTTATATATGTATATTTATATATGTATGTGTATATATATGTATATGTATACACACACATTCTAAGAACCATATTTGGCTTTTTAATTTTATCTGCGCTTTCTATTTTATTACTTTTTACTCTTATTTTTATCTTTTCTACTTTCTTTGACTTTATTTTATTATTCTGATCTAAATTTCTCAAGATGAACGTTTACCTCAGGAAACTTCAGTCTTTTCTTTTTTCCTAATATGAATATACAGTGCTGTAAGCTGCACCTCCAAATGTTTGGTATGTAAAACTTTCATTATGTAGTTCTGAATATCAATATTTTAATTTTATTTTGACTCAAGGCTTATTTAGTTACAGGTTTATTTTGTTTCCACCTGTAAGAGGATTTTTTCATTTACATTTGTTTTTGATTTATTAATAAGTTCCATTGTTTTCAGATAACGTATTGTTAAGACATCAGCTCTTGACATTTATTTCTTTAAATTATACTTCAAGTTCTAGGGTGCATGTGCACAACGTGCAGGTTTGTTACATAGGTATACATGTGCCCTGTTGGTTTGCTGCACCCATTAACTCGTCATTTACATTAGGTATTTCTTCTAATGCTATCCCTCTGCCTGCCCCCCACTCCACGACAGGCCCCTGTGTGTGATGTTCCCACCCTGTGTCCAAGTGTTCTCGTTGTTCAATTCCCAACTATGAGTGTGTCCTTGTGATAGTTCGATCAGAACGATGGTTTCCAGCTTCATCCATGTCACTACAAAGGACATGAACTCATCCTTTTTTATGGCTGCATAGTATTCCATGGTGTATATGTGCCACATTTTCTTAATCCAGTCTATCATTGATGGGCATTTGGGTTGGTTCCAAGTTTTTTCTATTGTGAATAGTGCTGCAGTAAACATACATGCACATGTGTCTTTATAGTAGTATGATTTATAATCCTTTGGGTATATACCCAGTAATGGGATCACTGGGTCAAATGGTATTTCTAGTTCTAAATCCTTGAGGAATTGCCATACTGTCTTCCATAGTGGTTGAACTAGTTTACACTCCCACCAACAGTTTAAAAGTGTTCTGATTTCTCCACATCCTCTCCAGCATGTGTTGTTTCCTGACTTTTTTTTTTTTTTTTTTTTTTTGAGACGGAGTCTCGCTTGTTGCCTAGGCTGGAGTGCAGTGGCGAAATCTTGGCTCACTGCAAGCTTCACCTCCCGGGTTCATGCCATTCTCCTGCCTCAGCCTCTCCAGTAGCTGGGACTACAGGCACCTGCCACCATGCCCGGCTAATTTTTTGTATTTTTTAGTAGAGATGGGGTTTCACCATGTTAGCCAAGATGGTCTCAATCTCTTGACCTCAAGATCTGCCCTTCTTGGCCTCCCAAAGTGCTGGGATTACAGGCGTGAGCCTCCACGCCTGGCCATGTTTCCTGATTTTTTAAAGATCACCATTCTAACTGGTGTGAGATGGTATCTCATTGTGGTTTTGATTTGCATTTCTCTGATGACCAGTGATCACGAGCATTTTTTCATGTGTCTGTTGTCTGCATAAATGTCTTCTTTTAAGAAGTGTCTGTTCATATCCTTTGCCCACTTTTTGATGGGGTTGTTTTTTTCTTGTAAATTTGTTTAAGTTCTTTGTAGAGTCTGGATATTAGCCCTTTGTCAGGTGGGTAGATAGCAAAAATTTTCTCCCGTTCTGTAGGTTGCCTGTTCACTCTGATGGTAGTTTCTTTTGTTGTGCAGAAGCTCTTTAGTTTAATTAGATCCCATTTGTCTATTTTGGCTTTTGTTGCCATTGCTTTTGGTGTTTTAGTCATGAAGTCCTTGCCCATGCCTATGTCCTAAATGGTATTGCCTAGGTTTTCTTCTAGGGTTTTTATGGTTTTAGGTCTAACATTTAAGTGTTTAATCCATCCTGAATTGATTTTTGTATAAGGTATAAGGAAGGGATCCAGTTTCAGCTTTCTACATATGGCTAGCCAGTTTTCCCAGCACCATTTTTTAAATAGAGAATCCTTTCTCCATTTTTTGTTTTTGTCAGATTTGTTGAAGATCAGATGGTTGTAGATGTGTACTGTTATTTCTGAGGCCTCTGTTCTTTTCCATTGGTCTATCTCTCTGTTTTAGTACCAGTACCATGCTGTTTTGGTTATTGTAGCCTTGTAGTATAGTTTAAAGTCAGGTAGTGTAATGTCTTCAGCTTTGTTCTTTTTGCTTAGGATTGTCTTGGCTATGTGGGCTGTTTTTTGGTTCCATATGAACTTTAAAGTAGATTTTTCTAATTCTGTGAAGAAAGTCATTGGTAGCTTGATGAGGATAGCATTGAATCTATAAATTACCTTGGGCAGTATGGCCATTTTCATAATATTGATTCTTACTATCCATGACCATGGAATGTTCTTCCATTTGTTCCCTCTTTTATTTCGTTGAGCAGTGGTTTGTAGTTCTCCTTGAAGAGATCCTTCACATCCCTTCTAAGTTGGATTCCTAGGTATTTTATTCTCTTTGTAGCAATTGTGAATGGGAGTTCACTCACGATTTGGCTCTCTGTTTGTCTGTTATTGGTGTATAGGAATGCTTGTGATATTTGCACATTGATTTTGTATCCTGAGACTTTGTTGAAGTTGCTTATCAGCTTAAGGAGATTTTGGGCTGAGACTATGGGGTTTTCTAAATGCACAATCATGTCATATGCAAACAGGGACAATTTGGCTTCCTCTTTTCCTAATTGAATACCCTTCATTTCTTTCTCTTGCCAATTGCCCTGCACAGAACTTCCAACACTATGTTGAATAGGAGTGGTGAGAGAGGGCATCCCTGTCTTGTGCCAGTTTTCAAAGGGAATGCTTCCAGTTTTTGCCCATTCAGTATGATACTGGCTGTGGGTTTGTCTTAAATAGCTCTTATTATTTTGAGATACGTTCCATCAATACCTAGTTTATTGAGAGTTTTTAGCATGAAGGCTATTGAATTTTGTCGAAGGCCTTTTCTGCATCTATTGAGATAATCATGGTTTTTGTTGTTGGTTCTGTTTATGTGATGGATTATGTTTATTAATTTGTGTACCAGCTTTGCATCCCAGAGATGAAGCTGACTTGATCGTGGCGGATAAGCTTTTTGATGTGCTGCTGGATTCGGTTTGCTGGTATTTTATTGAGGATTTTCACATTGATGCTCATCAGGGATATTGGTCTAAAATTCTCTTATTTGTTGTGTCTTTGCCAGGTTTTGGTATCAGGATGATGCTGGCCTCATAAAATGAGTTAGGGAGGATTCCCTCTTTTTCTGTTGATTGGAATAGTTTCAGAAGGAATGGTACCAGCTCCTCTTTGTACCTCTGGTAGAATTCAGCTGTGAATCCATCTGGTCCTGGATTTTTTTTGGTTGGTAGGCTATTAATTATTGCCTCAATTTCAGGGCCTGTTATTGGTCTATTCAGGGATTCACCTTCGTCCTGGTTTAGTCTTGGGAGAGTGTATGTGTCCAGGAATTTATCCATTTCTTCTAGATTTTCTTTTTTTTTTTTTTTTTGAGACGGAGTCTCGCTCTGTCACCCAGGCTGGAGTGCAGTGGCTGAATCTCAGCTCACTGCAAGCTCCGCCTTCTGGGTTTACACCATTCTCCTGCCTCAGCCTCCGGAGTAGCCAGGACTACAGGCGCCCGCCACCTCGCCCGGCTAGTTTTTTGTATTTTTTTAGTAGAGACGGGGTTTCACCACGTTAGTCAGGATGGTCTCGATCTCCTGACCTTGTGATCCACCCGTCTCGGCCTCCCAAAGTGCTGGGATTACAGGCTTGAGCCACCGCGCCCGGCCCCATTTCTTCTAGATTTTCTAGTTTATTTGCATAGAGGTGTTTATAGTATTCTCTGATGGTAGTTTGTTTTTCTGTGGGATTGGTGGTGATATCCCCTTTATCATTTTTTGTTGCATCTATTTCATTCTTCTCTCTTTTCTTCTTTATTAGTCTTGCTAGCGGTCTATCAATTTCAAAAAACCAACTCCTGGATTCATTGGTTTTTTTTTTTGAAGAGTTTTTTGTGCCTCCATCTCCTTCAGTTATTCTCTGATCTTAGTTATTTCTTGCTTTCTGCTAGCTTTTGAATGTGTTTGCTCTTGCTTCTCTAGTTCTTTTAATTGTGATGTTAGGGTGTTGATTTTAGATTTTTCCTGCTTTCTTTTGTGGGCATTTAATGCTATAAATTTCATTCTACACACTGCTTTAAATGTGTCCCAGAGATTTGGGTACGTTCTATCTTTGTTCTCAGTGGTTTCAAAGAACATCTTTATTTCTGCCTTCATTTCTTTATTTACCCAGTAGTCATTCAGGAGCACGTTGTTCAGTTTCCATGTAGTTGTGTGGTTTTGAGTGAGTTTCTTAATCCTGAGTTCTAATTTGATGGCGCTGTGGTCTGAGAGACAGTTTGTTGTGATTTCTGTTCTTTTACATTTGCCACGGAGTGCTTTACTTCCAACTATGTGATCAGTTTTGGAATAAGTGTGATGTGGTGCTGAGAAGAATGTATATTCTATTGATTTGGGGTGGAGAGTTCTGTAGATGTCTATTAGGTCTGCTTGGTGCAGAGCTGAGTTTAAGTCCTGGATATCCTTGTTAACCTTGTCTCATTGATCTGTCTAATATTGACATTGGGTGTTAAAGTCTCCCGTTATTATTGTGTGGGATTCTAAGTCTCTTTGTAGGTCTCTAAGGACTTGCTTTATGAATCTGGGTGCTCCTGTTTTGGGTGCATATATATTTAGGATAGTTAGCTCTTCTTGTTGCATTGATTCCTTTACCATTATGTAATGGCTTTGTCTCTTGATCTTTGTTGGTTTAAAGTCTGTTTTGTAAGAGACTAGGATTGCAACCCCTGCTTTTTTTTTCTCTCTCTTTTTCTTTTTCTTTTTTTTTGCTTTCCATTTGCTTAGTAGGTCTTCCTCCGTCCCTTTATTTTGAGCCTATATGTGTCTCTGCACGTGAGATGGGTCTCCTGAGTACAGCAGACTGATAGGTCTTGACTCTTTGTCCAATTTGCCAGTCTGTGTTGGGGCATTTAGACCATTTAAATTTAAGGTTAATATTGTTAGGTGTGAACTTGATCCTGTCATTATGATGTTAGCTGGTTATTTTGCCCGCTAGTTGATGCAGTTTCTTCATAGCAACAATGGTCTTTACAATTTGGCATGTTTTTGCAGTGGCTGGCACTGATTGTTCCTTTCCATGTTTAGTGCTTCCTTTAGGAGCTCTTGTAAAGGAGACCTGGTGGTGACAAAATCTCTCAGCATTTGCTTGTCTGTAAAGGATTTTATTTCTCCTTCACTTATGAAACTTAGTTTGGCTGGATATGAAATTCTGGGTTGAAAATTCTTTTCTTTAAGAATGTTGAATATTGGTCCCCCGCCCTCTTCTGGCTTGTAGAGTTTCTGCCGAGAGATCTGCTGTTTGATGGGCCTCCCTTTGTGGGTAACTTGACCTTTCTCTCTGGCTGCCCTTAACATTTTTTCCTTCATTTCAACCTTGGTGAATCTGACAATTATGTGTCTTGGGGTTGCTCTTCTCAAGGAGTATCTTTGTGGCATTCTCTGTATTTCCTGAATTTGAATGTTGGCCTGCCTTGCTAGGTTGGGGAAGTTCTCCTCTGGACACTATCCTGAAGAGTGTTTTCCAGCTTGGTTCCATTCTCCCCATCACTTTCAGGTACACCAATCAAACGTAGATTTGGTCTTTTCACATAGTCCATTCTCCCCATCACTTTCAGGTACACCAATCAAACGTAGATTTGGTCTTTTCACATAGTCCCATATTTCTTGGAGGCTTTGTTCATTTCTTTTTGCTCTTTTTTCTCTAACCTTGTCTTCTCATTTTATTTCATTAATTTGATCTTTAGTCACTGATACCCTTTCTTCCACTTGATCGAATCAACTATTGAAGCTTGTGCATGTGTCATGTAGTTCTCATGCCATGGTTTTCAGCTCCATCTGGTCATTTAAGGTCTTCTCTACACTGTTTATTCTAGTTAGCCATTGGTCTAATCTTTTTTCAAGGTTTTTAGCTTCCTTGTGATGGGTTTGAACATCCTCCTTTAGCTTGGAGATGTTTGTTATTACTGACCTTCTGAAGCCTACTTCTGTCAGCTTGTCAAAGTCATCCTCCTTCCAGCTTTGTTCCTTTGCTGGTGAGGAGCTGCAGTCCTTTAGAGGAGAAGAGGTGTTCTGGTTTTTAGAATTTTCAGCTCTTCTCCTCTGGTTTCTCCCCATCTTTGTGGTTTTATCTACCTTTGATCTTTGATGCTAGTGACCTACAGATGGGGTTTTAGTGTGGATGTCCTTTTTGTTGATGTTGATGTCATTCCTTTCTGTTTGTTAGTTTTCCTTCTAAGATTCAGGTCCCTCAGCTGCAGGTGTTGGAGTTTGCTGGAGTTCCACTCCAGACCCTGTTTGTCTGGGTATCATCAGTGGAGGCTGCAGAGCAGCAAATACTGCAGAACAGCAAATATTGCCACCTGATCCTTCCTTTGGAAGCTTCATCCCAGAGGGTCTGTTGGTGTCTGTTGAGCTGCATGAGGTGTCTGTTGGCCCCTACTGGGAGGTGTCTCCCAGCTAGGCTACACGGGGGTCAGAGACCCACTTAAGGAGGCAGTCTGTCCATTCTCAGAGCTCAAACACCATGCTGGGAGAACCACTGCTCTCTTCAGACTTGTCAGACAGGGATGTTTAAGTATGCAGACGTTTCTGCTGCCTTTTGTTCAGGTATGCCCTGCCCCTAGAGGTAGGGTCTACAGAGGCAGCAGGACTTGCAGAGCTGTGGTGGGCTCCACTCAGTTCGAGCTTCCCTGCCACTTTGTTTACCTACTCAAGCCTCAGCAATGGCGGATGCCCCCCCCCCCTGCCAGGCTGCTGCCTCGCAGGTTGATCTCAGACTGCTGCACTAGCAGTGAACAAGGCTTTGTGGGTGTGGGACCCGCCGAGGCAGGCGCAGGATATAATCTCCTGGTGTGCCGTTTGCTAAGACCATTCGAAAAGTGCAGTATTTGGGTGGGAGTGTCCTGATTTTTCAGGTACAGTCTGTCGTGGCTTCCCTTGGCTAGGAAAGGGAAATCCCCTGACCCTTTGCACTTCCCGTGTGAGGTGATGCCCTGCCCTGCTTTAGTTCGCCCTCCATGGGCTGCATACACTGTCCAACAAGTCCCAATTAGATGAACCAGGTACCTCAGTTGGAAATGCAGAAATTGCCATCTTCTGTGTTGATCACGCTAAGAGCTGCAGACTGGAGCTGTTCCTCTTTGGCCATCTTGGAACGGAATCCTAAAATTTTATAGTTTAACATAGGTAGGTGATTAGTTTTTGTTTTCATTTTTTAAGTGTTCTTTTTACAGTTAAGACCCATGTGATTTCCAATGATTGACTGTAGGTTTCTGAATATGCTAATAACATTTTAATCTTTTTTTCAAAGAATGCTAAGATCTTAGATCACCTTAGCCCTCCCTCCCAACTTGAATGATCTGATAATTTAGTCAAATTTTTTTTAACTACTAGACTTTTTTTTTTTTTTTTTAGCAGTTTTAGGTTTACAGAGAAAAACTGAGTGAAAAGTATTGAGCTCCCATATACTCTTTTACCCTGACCTCTAATTCCCTTATTTTTAACATCTTGTATGAGTTTGGTCCATTTGTTACAACTAATGAGCCAATATTGATCAATTATTAACTAAATTCCATAGTTTACATTAGAGTTCACTCTGTGTCATACATTCTGTGAGTTTGGACAAATGTATATCTAATGATGGATAACATCTATGCATCATTAGAATATCACACAAAATAATCGTTTCACTGTCTTAAAAATACCCTGTGCTTTACCTATTCATCCCTCTCTTCCCCCAAACCCTGGCAGTCACTGATTTTTTTATTGTCTCCAGAGTTTTACCTTTTCCCGAATGTCATATAAACTGTAATCCTACAGTATGTAGCCCTTTCTGATTGGTTTCTTTTGCTCACCGTGAATTTAAGGTTCCTCTTTGTCTTTTGTGGCTTGATAGTTGTTTTCCGTTCTTTTTTAAGTCCACAAATGAGATAGTGTTTTCATTCAGATAATTCTTTAGATTTATCAACATATTTACCAATTTTTTGGTTTACTATCCTGCTCCCATCTCAGATCTTCCTTCAGAGGTCACTTTCTATCTTCCTTTCATGAAGGAATAAAATCACTCCTTTAAAAAATTGTAATACTGGGCTGGACACAGTGGTTCATGCCTGTAATGCTAGCACTTTGGGAGGCCAAGGTGGCCAGATCACCTGAGGTCAGGAGTTCGAGACCCACCTGCCCAACATAGTGAAACCCCATCTATACTAAAAATACAAAAATTAACTAGGTGTGGTAGTACATGCCTGTAGTCCCAGCTACTCAGGAGGCTGAGGCAGGAGAATCACTTGAACCTGGGAGGCAGAGGTTACAGTGAGCCAAGAATGCACCACTGTACTCCATCCTGGGTGACAGAGCAAGACCCTGTCTCAAAAAAAAAAAAAAAAAAATTACAATACTATTATTTCACACTCATTGTTGGAAGGTAACTTTGTGAGTAAACATTTCCGGATGGACATAAGTTTCATCAGCCTGTCAAATATATTATACTGCTGACTCTAACAGCTACTGTTGAGAAGTGAATTGTAAATGCAATTGCTGTATTCTTGTAATTTTTCGGTCTCTTTTGTCTGACTGACTTTAAAGAGCTTCTCTTTGTTTATGATCTTTAATATTACATGAAATTAAAAGTCAGGATTGATTTTATTTAAATCTGCTTGTTATAAGTTGTGTTCCATGCATCTGTGGGTTTATGTCTGCGATGGTTACTTTTATGTGTTACTTGGCTGGGCCATAGGGTGCCCAGATATTTGGTTAAGTATTTTTGGGTGTGTCTGTGGGGGTATTTTTGGATGAGATTGGCCTGAGTAAACCAGATTGCCCTCACCAATTCAGCTGGATGTCATCTAATCTGTTGAGGGCCTGGATGGAACAGAAAGTCAGAAGAAGGGAGAGTTCACTCTCTGCCTGACTGCTTGAGTTGGGACATTGGTCTTCTCCTGCCCTCAGACTGGGACTTACACTATTGGTTATTTTGATTCTTGGGCCTTTGGACTCAGATTGGAGTGTCAGCACTGGCTTTCCTGGATCTCCAGCTTACAGATGGCAGATTGTGGGGGTTTTCAGCCTTCATAATTGTGACAGCCGTTTCCTTATAATAAATTTTTATATCTACATACCTAGATCTATGTCTATATATGTGTTCTGTTTCTAACACAGTGTTCTTCAAAAGCTTTTGGAAAATTTGGAGTTACTATCCTATGAAATTTTGCCTTTTTTTCTCTGTATTTTGGGACTCTTATTAAATATATTTTAGACCTTCTCATTCTGTCCTCCATGTCTCTTCTCTTTCCATGTTCCATCCCTTTCACTCTGCATTCTGCATCTATGGACTGCCTAGTAATTCTTTCCTTTGTTGACTCTAATCAGCTGTAAAACACATCCATCCTTGAGTTTTAAACTTTAATAATGATATTTTGCATCTTGATTTATTCCCCTCAAAAAGGATTACGCCCCCAGCAAGTGGTTGGTAATTTCTTTAATAGTCTGTTAGTCCTACAATCCTAATTTTTTATTTATTATTCATTTCTTTATTGTTATTCCTTTCTTTACTGCAAATAACTTCATTTTGTATTCTTTATCTGATAATTTAAATATGTCAGTCCTTTAGACTCAAAGTCTGTTTATTTTTGTTTTCTCTCTCTCAGGACAGTGAGAATAGTTTTTTCCCTGTGTCCTTGGTAACTTTTTAAACTGAGATTTCATATTTTGTTGAACCTGATCTGTAGAAATCCGAAGAGACTAGATTGAAGATTCTTCTTTTAGGGATGATTTGCATTTAGTACTATTGGGGCAACCACCAGCCTGGGACCACTTCTGCCACACTTTTGAGAATTTAAGATTAAAAATGGGAGTTGCAGATTCAACATGTCAGACACTTCAAGTTCCATCTTCCAATTCCATGGTGACAGGGGCAACTCTACATTATTGCTCTCTGTTTGGTTTTACCCTGTTTTGCCTCACCCTGCCTGGAGAGTCCTCTACTCTCTCATGTGCTCAACAAACTATTAAAAATATTGTTGCAATATATCCAGGATCTAGCTATGTTCTAATGGAAGGACCATTCACTTTCTAGTTCACCATATTGTCATATGATTAATTTTCTACCATTAATGTCTCTTTTATTTACTTGGATATTTTAGCTTCCTATTGACTCACTTATCAAGGACTACAAACAGCTTAAAATACTAGTGCCTATTTAGGTAGTGGTTTCTCCAAAGGTTTCTCACATATTGCTAGTACTTTAAGATTTTAATAAAGGTAAGGGGAGACAAAGATTATGTGGTCAAATAACTATAGGAAATCCCAGGTCATAGCCAGAAAATTTTCTTCATTGAAGGATCTATCAGATTCTCAGGTACAAATCATCTCTGACTTATGAGGGTCTGGCCTATAATGTTCCATCTTTGTGAAGATGCTGAAGTGATACACATATGGCAATACAAAATAATTTATTCAATACATTACATGAGATAGCCAATACTTTATTGTCAAATAGGCTTTGTGTTAAATGATTTTGCCTAACTGTAGGCTAATGTAAGTGTTCTGAGCGTGATTAAGGTAGGCGAGGGCTAAGCTATGATGTTCGACAGGTTAGGTGGGCTGGGCATGGTGGCTCACACTTGTAATCCTAGCACTGTAGGAGGCTGAGATGGCAGGATTGCTTGAGGCCAGGAGTTCAAGACCAGCCTGGTTAATAAAATGAGACCTCGTCTTTACTAAAAATTAAAAAAAAAAAAAAATTAGCTGGGTGTGGTGGCACACGCCTGCAGTCCCAGCTACTTGATAAGGGGAGGCAGAACAATCACCTGAGACTGGGAATTTGAGGTTAAAGTGAGCCATGACTGTGTCACTGCATGCCAGCCTGGGTGACAGAGCGAGACTCTGTCTAAAAAAAAAAAAAAGTGGATGTATTAAATGTGTTTTTGGCATATGATCTGCTCAACTCATGATGGGTTTATTGGGACGTAGCCCAATACGTGTGAATAGAGGAGCCCCTGGATCCTGCTGTGCCTTGCTGTAGTATAGAGCATTTCTTCATCTTCTTTCACCATGGAGCCTTTTTAGTTTTCTAGGATAGATTTTTAGATCTACTTTTTCAATGAACAGTCCTTGAGGAATGCTGTTCTAGTTCAACCCCTTCATTTTAAAGGTGAGGAAACTGAAGCTCTGTGACTGTCACAAAGAGTAGGTGTTAGAGTTAGAGCAAAATCCTTTGCATTATAAGTCCAGGGTGCTTTCTACCACTGAACATTTCTATAAGTGGAGGATCCATTTCTTCCCTGACAAAAGTGTTCCTACATGTGATGTGTCCTGCCATTAGTCTTGTGTGTTTCTAAGAACTGATTGTCTTGGGGCAGATTTATAGATTGTTGTTAAAATATGTATTGGAGTTTAGAGTGAGGGCAGTGAGAGTGATATCAAAAGTAAAATGTATAATTATTTTGCTTAGTTAGAGGTACAGTATATGCTGTATGTGTTCCTAGTATTTAGTTGAGGTGATTTAGAAATGTATTTGTAGACTGGGCATGGTAGCTCATGCCTGTAATCTCAGCACTTTGGGAGGCCAAGGCAGGTAGATTGCCTGAGCTCAGGAGTTCAAAACTAGCCTGAGCAACATGGTGAAACCCTGTCTCTACTATAAATACAAAAAATTAGCTGGGTATGGTGGCAGGCATCTGTAATTCCAGATACTCAGGAGGCTGAGGCAGGATAATCGCTTGGACCCACAGGCAGAAGTTGCAGTGAGCCAAGATTGTGCCTCTGCACTACAGCCTGGGTGACAGAGTGAGACTCTGTCTCAAAAAAAGAAATTAAAAAAAAAAAAAGAAATGTATTTGTATACTCTAGGGCATTGCTGTTGAAATACAGATGAGCAAGGCATTAATAGTAAGTTCATGGCCCAATTTATCTGGATGAAAGCCTTTGAATTGAAATGTGCATTATTTAAGAGTCCTGTTCTTTGACATACAATTGGTATACTGGTAATTTAATTTAGGGACATTGGATTTAAAATGCCAACTTTAATCCACACTCCCATTTTAAGCCCCATTCTCTAAAAAAAAAAAAAAAAAAAAAAAAAAAGGCAGTATTTATAACTCAAAATGTTGCTGAATTTGTATTTCTCTTTCTTGCCTTTATTTAGTTTGTT
This sequence comes from Macaca mulatta, assembly GCF_049350105.2. NCBI lineage: Eukaryota > Metazoa > Chordata > Mammalia > Primates > Cercopithecidae > Macaca > Macaca mulatta. The sequence continues at coordinate 43,451,221 of NC_133409.1, read as the reverse complement.
TATACTTTACAGGTATCTTTAAGGCTCCTGCTGGTAGTTCTCTCTGCAAGTAGATATTTGTTATTATTGTAAAGTCATGAGCAGTCAGTGGTGAATTAAAATTTGAGGACCCTTTACCCCTCATTCACTGAATTATAAAATACTGGAGTTTGAGAGTTTCTTGGATTGTGGAATCTTAAGTTAGGAGCCTCAAATTCTGAATTAACCACCAAGCAAGTGGTATAGAGCCTCTACTACTTGGCAGTATTTTTCTATTGTTTATTAGACAAACATTTTTATTGGGTATCTATTAAGTTCTAGGCATTATGATGTGCACCTACAAAACAGTCCCTGACCAAAGAAGCTTGTAATCATGTGGGGGACAGACAAGTAAACTGATGGTTACAAGTCAGCATGAAGCCTATTCACAAGAGCAAAGACAGGGAATCAATGTAAGTGCTCATCAACAATGGACTGGATAAAGAAAATGTGGTATATATGCATGATGCAATACTCTGCAGTCATAAAAAAGAATGAGGTCATGTCCTTTGCAGCAGCATAGAGGGAGCTGGAGGTCATGATCCTAAGCAGAGTTGGAAATTAGACTCAATGAAGAAACAGAAAACCCAACACCACATGTTCTCACTTATAAATGGGAGCTAAACATTGAGTACATATGGACACAAGGCAACAACAGACACTTGGGCCTACTTGAGGGTGGAGGGTCGGGGGAGAGTGAGGATTGAAAAATCTACCTATTGGTTCCCATGCTTATTACCTGAGTGGCGAAACAATCTGTACACCAAACCCCAGTGACGTGTAATTTACCCATGTAACAAACCAGCTCATGTACCCCTGAACCTAAAGTAAAAGTTGGAAAGAAAAAAAAGTCAACATGAGTGTTTGGGCAGTTGTATGCTCAAAGAGCCCCTGGAACCTTAAAGAGGGCATCCGAATCAAATAGGGCTGTGAGGAATGATCTTTCTTTTGAAAGAACTATATAATCAGTTCTTTCAAACATTCTGCACTCTCTTTAAATCCCCTCCCAATCTCTCTTTTCTCTTAGAATTAATTTTTCCCTATGAAACAGCTATTAAGCAACAACTGTGTTCTCTGCTCACTTTTGTCAACTTTCCTCATCTTTTCTCATCCATCGTGGGAGTTGTACTGAGGAAGAGCTGTCCTTTCTGTCCAAAGCAAATTCTGCTCATCCATTCCCCCCAACCTATGACCCAACCTAGTCCCCTCCCTCCTGGGATCCTGTTCCTTTTCCCCAACATGCACGTGTGTGCATACACACACTTCCAACACTCCCACCCCATGATCCTCATCCTGTCCCCTTCTCAAACACCACAGGATGCCACATCCATCTCCTACTCTCCTGCCCTAGGGGATAGCAACACTCTCTTTCCAGTATTTTCCCCTCAGCCTATACACTTTAGAGATGATCTCCCATCTTGAAATAAACAAAGCAGGAATTTTGATCCTTTTCCTTGGCCCTCATTCCTTTTGTGTGTTTCTTTCTTGTCACCTATACCCTCACAATTTAAAAATTGTCATTATTCCTGCCTTCCCTTCTCCCAATTGCTCTTCTCTCCATATTTTGACTTCTGTGCTCACCCTTGCCCTGAAATTGGTCTGATGAAAATCATCACGATCTTCACATGGACTGTGGACTAGTTCCAGTCTTCATCTTACTTGATGTTCCTGTATCATTGGTCCCTGCTGAATGTTCTCTTCTAGAAGTATTCACTTGACTTTGGTAGTACCCTGATTCTATTCTCCTGCAGTCTAACTGGTAGTTGTTTCTCAGTCTCCTCTGAGAGCAACTCCTCCCCAGCCTTCTGTCTTTGCCCAGTTAATTGGACCCAATGGTAAACCATCTCCAAAAACTCAACTTTAAATATTAATATAAAAATCCAATTAGTTTCAATGAAAAAGAATGGAAAAAGTATACCATGCAATCATTAAGCAAATGATTAATATAATTAATATTAGAATCAGATAGCTGGGCATGGTGGCTCATGCCTGTAATCCCAGCACTTTGGGAGGCCAAGGTGGGCAGATCATGAGGTCAGGAGATCGAGACCATCCTGGCCAACATGGTGAAACCCTGTCTCTACTAAAAATACAAAAATTAGCTGGGTGTAGTGGCAGGTGCCTGTAATCCCAGCTACTTGGGAGGCTGAGGCAGGAGAATCACTTGAACCAGGGAGTTGGAAGTTGCAGTGAGCTGAGATTGTGCCATAGCACTCCGGTCTGGCGATAGAGTGAGACTCTGTCACAATAGCAAAGACTTGGAATCAACCCAAATGTCCATCAGTGACAGACTGGATTAAGAAAATGTGGCACATATACACCATAGAATACTATGCAGCCATAAAAAAGGATGAGTTTGTGTCCTTTGTAGGGACATGGATGCAGCTGGAAGCCATCATTCTCAGCAAACTATCGCAAGAACAGAAAACCAAACACCGCATGTTCTCACTCATAGGTGGGAACTGAACAATGAGATCACTTGGACTCAGAAAGGGGAACATCACACACCGGGGCCTATCATGGGGAGGGGGGAGGAGGGAGGGGGAGGGATTGCATTGGGAGTTATACCTGATGTAAATGACGAGTTGATGGGTGCTGATGAGTTGATGGGTGCAGCACACCAACATGGCACAAGTATACATATGTAACAAACCTGTACATTATGCACATGTACCCTAGAACTTAAAGTATAATAATAATAATAAAAAAATAAAAAATAAAAATAAATAAATAAAATGAAAAAATATCAGAAATATGTAAGTATCAGACAAATAGATATCAGCACACAAATATTAGCTGGTATTTAAAAATACATAGTAATAAAGCAGTCAGTTTGTTGAGATGACATAACAGTACTAAATATATACATAATAACAGCTTCAATATATGAAGCAGAAGAAACTAAAAGAAGAAATAGACTAACTCACAATTACAGTTGGAGATTGCAAGATTTCCTCCCAGCGTAATTAACCTAGTCAATGTTTATAGGACACTCCATCCAATAACAGTAGAATACTCATTCTTTTCAGATATGCATGGAACGTTCAACAAGATGAACTATATTATGGGCTACAAAAAGCCTTAATACATTTAAAAAGTTTAAAATCATGTTCTCTGGAATTTAAATGGGAAATCAACAGAAAGGTATCTGGAAAATCTTCAAATACTTGGAAAATGACAACACATTCTTCAGTAACATAAAGAATTAAAGAAGAAATCACAGGAAAAATTAAAAAGTATTTTGACCTGAGTGTCATTTAAGAAACTTGAAAAAGGAGTGAATTAAACACAGTAAGCAGTATGATGGAAATGATAAAGACAGTAGCAGTAGATAAATAAAAGATGCACAAGACAATGAAGAAAATTGATGAAATTAAAAACTGGTTACTTGAAAGCAATCAATACAATTAACATTTAAACACACTGATCAAGAAACAGAAGACAAAAATTGCCAACTTCAGGAATGACAGAGGAGCATTACTACAGATATTTAAAGACTTATGAGATATGATGAATAGCTATAGGCCAGTAAGTTTGACAACTTAAATGAAATAGCTAAATAACTACTGAAGTTCAGTCAAGAAGAAATATACACCACATGACCCAGCAATTCCATTCCTGGTATCTATACAAGAGAAATGAAAGCATGTATACAAATGTTTATAGCAGCATTATTCATAATAATGAATATGAATTTGGATATGAATATGGATTTTAAAAGTTTAGAAGTTGGAAAGCTGCAGTTTTAGGGGTGGTGAGTAGTTTCTGCTTTTTAGGATAGTGCCTGCCTTTGTTTTAGAAGATATCCTTAATTCTGGTGAAAATCCTGAAGTGCAGGAATGAACCCAAGTGTGGAGATTTCAGACTGAGATGTGTGTTCTGTTTAGTAAAAATTTGATAATTGGTGGTAATGTAATTTTCCCCTTTAGAGTTTAAGATATTTTTTACATGCAATTCAAAAAAATTTTTTTGAGACAAAGTATTGCTTTGTTGCCCAGCCTGGAGTACAGTGGAATGATCTTGGCTCACTGTAACCTCCATCTCCCAGCCTAAAGCAATCCTCCCACCGCAGCCTCCTGAGTAGCTGGGACTACAGGCGTGAAGCACCTTGCCCAGCTGATTTTTTGTAGAGATGAGCTTTCACCATGTTGCTCAGGCTGGTGTTGAACTCCTGGGCTCAAGCGATCTACCTGCCTCAGCTTCCCAAAGTGCTGGGATTACAGGCATGAGCCACTATGCTCAGCCACACATTAAAATGTATGCTCCATATGCCTAACACAGCTTGGGGGCCGTATTTGTCCATGGATTGCATTCAGGTGGAAAGATTGACAGCTGGGTTGTCTGTCAGTCAGCGTGACTTGTACTGAACCACAATCTTGGAAGATGTTTTCTGGATTCTTCTAAGTGTCTTGGACTGAACCCTGAGGATTAGAGCACAACCTAGTTGCTGCTTACTTGGGGCAGAAAGTGGGATACACATTAAATGAGGGAAGAGAAAGATAACCTCAACCTGGAGATCAAAGTGGGGCAAGTTTCTAAGGAGAGGGTTGATTATGTAAAAGAGTCAGAACCATGGTCTGGGAACATGGTGGGAGCCTGGAGACTTTCTGTGTTTCTTCTGACCTGACTCCCGGAAAGTTTTAAGACAAGGTGGCTTCATCAAGGAAAAACTGGTTTTCAAGCTGAGGGAGTGGAAGGAGTTATCTAGAAAAAAATTGCCGGGGTCAGGAATTTATGGATAGCAGAGCACTTATAGATCACAACTCTAGAGGATAACTCGAGTCCCATTTATTAGGTTTTGAATCTATGCATAAAATAGACTATTTAATAGAAAACTCAAATTTGCTGCTATTCTGATATGTATTTATTTATTTATTTTGAGACGGAGTCTCACCCTGTTGCCCAGGCTGGAGTGCAATGGCGTGATCTCGGCTCACTGCAACCTCCCCCTCCCGGGTTCAAAAGATTCTCCTGCCTCAGCCTCCCAAGTAGCTAGGATTACAGGCACCCACCACCACACTCAGCTATTTTTTTTTGTTTGTTTTTGTTTTGTAGTTTTAATAGAGACGGTGTTTCACCATGTTGGCCAGGCTGGTCTCAAACTCCTGACCTAGTAATCTGCCCGCCTCTGCCTCCCAAAGTGCTGGGATAACAGGCGTGAGTCACCAAGCCCGGCCTCTGATAAATATTTAGACTGTCTAGTGCCATTAGGAGAACTAAATTTTTGATTAGTATCTTCTACTGAATGTTACCTATTCCCTATTAATATAAACGTTAAAAAATTAAACATAGAAGCTACTTGAGTGCAGTTGTTTAACAAGCTTTATAGTTTTTAAGGTGATTTTGTTCTGATGGGTTTATAGACAGACCTATAGGTTATCAGACAAAGGTACAGGTTCTACAGTCAGATGATTTGGTTTGGATTCTACTTCTGCTATCTAAACATGAATGATTTGGGGTAAATTAGGTGATTTCTTTCAACCTGAGGTTCTCCTTCTGTAAAATAGGGATAATGTCCAGTTCAAAACTGTTCTGAAGGTTATATGAAATAATTCTTCCAAAATGTTTTATACTTACTAAGTGCTTGATGTTAACTATTAACTAGTGTGATAGTAGGAAATGCTGTGTCTGTTATTAAAGGAGAATTGGTACACTTAACAGAAATTAACTCTGGGAACTCTTGAGTCACAAGCCTCTTCTTAGTCTCAACTCTTTAGATAAGGATGTATTCTAAAGTGGGACTGGTCGCCTTATATCCTTTCCTCTTCCCACGGGTACTGAGGGACTCATGTGGGATTGAGGGACACCTGCTTCAGACACTCTGGGTCATGCCACCAATTTTTGCCTCTGAACCGTTTGAGTGGAATGGACCTGAAACCCTGGGGTATCTGGTGTGGCCCTTGTATTGTTAAGAGTATTTGTGGGCAATGTATGCTACTTACATTTTGGAGTTTGCTAAACAACATTTCTCTTGAAGGGACTGTTTTAATTACATGTGATTTATATGTTACTTACAAAAAGGCTTTATGGTTGTTTATAAGTAAAAACAATACAAATCTAATAACCAAATGGGTGCTACCAGGGAGTTAGGATGAAATAATTTTTTCAACATGTTTGGAAAAGCTGAATTTTGGTTCAGACCTGGGCTTGAGTTCAGACCGTTTCCTAGCTGGGCAGCCTTGGGATCTCAGGACGTTTTCCTTGTCATGAGAGAAAATAACTTGAAACCACCTTGTCTAATTTTTAGGAAGATGAATACAGTGAGGTGCAATAAGTTGCAAGGGGCATTTGTTTCATTTTTCCCTTGTTCCTAAACACTCTGCTTTACTGGAAACTAAATTTGGCTCTGAGTTTACTGGCAGTGAAGGCAAAATACAAATACAAAAACAAACAGGTTATCTCCCCCTCCCTCCCTTTTAAAGTTAGTATCTATTTACAAGATCAAATAGTTGTTATCAAAGCCCTGAGCTTTGAATTCTTGAAAAATAGTCTCATGTTTCCTTATATAAGAAATCAAGTGATGTAATGGGCACCTACTGTTAATATGGATTATGGAAGACAAATTCGGTGATTTTTTATATCGACCCTTTTTGAAAGCTGAGATGTAACATTAAATTTTAATTTAGTGCAGGCATTTCTAAAGGAAGCTGAGATAATTTGGCCTGAAACCATTGCTTCTCAGCAGCATAGCATAATGCAGGAATAACATGAGAAATTCTAAAAATTGTGACTACTCAAAATGACCTTTACTTTTGCCTCAAGTATTAATGCTCTCAAGTTATCATTTGGTAAATGCTAAATTGTCAGGTTGAATATGATCATCAGTTGTCTTGTGTGTTGCTTATTACTATAGAATATGAATTTATTTTCTATGGTTTTCTATGGTTATGAGACCAGACTCAGCTTCTCATGGTGAGGACTAATATACACAATTATTTTGTGAGGACTGATTAAGAAAAAAATGTCTGAATTTAAGTTTGTGGGTGATGTTCACTCAATTAAGGTTAGAGATGGTGCACTGGGAAAGACGCCAGCCTGGCTGTTAATTTCACTTTCATTGTTACCTCAAGCTATCATGTCCTAGTGCTTAAGGTGTGGCTTTGCAGTCAGGCTGAACTGGGTTTGAATTCTGGCTCTGCCAATTTCCAGCCATGTGACCATCAGTAAGTTATTTCTGTTCACTTCTCTGAGCCATTAGTCTCTCCATCTGTAAAATGTGGTCTGGAAAACTTACCTTGCAGACTGTTGGTGAGAATAAAGGACATATTTAAAATAAATTGTCCAACATAGTTCTGAGTATTGAGATAGTGAGAATGTGGACTTGGGGGCTTGTTTTGATTCCTTATAATCTGATGCTCCATTCAGAGAGGAAATATGAGCACAAGGTCTGGTCTTGTCTTCTCTTCTCTTCTCTTTTCTTTTCTTTTTTCTTCTCTTTTCTTCGGATCTCACTCTGTTGCCCAGGCTGGAGTGCAGTGGTGCCATTTCGGCTCACTGCAACCTCCACCTCCTGGGTTCAGGTGATTCTCCTGCCTCAGCCCCCATAGTAGCTGGGACTACAGGCACACGCCACCACGCCCAGCTAATTTTTGTATTTTTAGTAGAGACTGTTGGCCAGGCTGATCCAGAACTCCTGACCTCAAATGATCTGCCCACCTTGGCCTCCCAAAGTGCTGGGATTACAGGTGTGAGCCACCATGCCCGGCCATCTTTCTATGACAGAGTAAACACTGAGTAGCAGAGACCCCTGTTCCTTTTGAAAGTGGTCTACTCAGTCTTACTTTTCTTAAGGAAATGATTGCTTCAGTGGTTTAAAAATGTATCATTAAAATGAAGATAATGAAGAAATAATTATTTTACCTGTTGGTGTCATATGTAAAATTTTTCTAGATTTATTTCATAATCTGATGGCTAATAATATAAGATATATAATATAATATATCTTATAACATATCTAATAATATAATATAAGATAATGGTGATAAATGAGTTTGACCATTTGCATATTAGAGTTATTTGGTAAAATCATTTCTAATATTAGTTATTGAATATTTTAGAATAAACATTAGCTTAGTAATTAGCAGTCAGACTGGTTCCAGGCATCTAAAGGGTTGGTATATTCATTAACAGGGGCCTAAATCTGGATAGAAACTTAATATATTTGACTAATAATTTATCCATCTCATCTTTAAATACTGTTAGGTATATTTTTATTTTTGAGATATTCCCAATTTGAAGCAATTTTTAAAATTTACATGAAACAAGTCATTTTTTAAAAAAATTTTAAGAGATCAATCCTGACATTAAAACACTGATTTTTTTTTTTTCATTTTTAAAAAATGGGGGTGAGGGGAAATTTTAGGCCATTCTATTATTATTTTGTTTTGACAATGCTTTAAAAACCCAACCAAACTGGAATTTTAAGTGAGTGAACTGCATGAATACATACAGAGCTGCCTTTTTAGTAAGCTTTACTCCATAGCCGGGAGACATTTCTTCTGAGTAGGAGAAAATCTATGTATTGCCCCTCTTTTGAATGCCTCTAAAGCAGGAGCCTTCGTGTGAGCTTAGTGGAGCCACTTTGCTGTCAGAACTCTGGTCAGGAAAAGGGAATGGTATGTTTTAAGGGACCTTGGCAATCACTTCACCAGCCCTGTCACATGGCAGATAAGGGAATGAGACTTGAGAAGTAATTTGCTCACGAACACACTGTGTTGATCTAGGACAGGGAGTTACGGCTCCTAATTCCCAGGTGATCCTAACAGACCGTAAGGTGACACGAGAGAAAAGTGTACTTGTTCCAAATATAATCTGATGAGTTTGTCCCAGATTGACAGCCATCCCCTTCCTTATGGTAACTCTAGGACAGAGTTTCTTTAACTGACAATTGTACCATGGACTTCTTTGCAGTCTGGGGAGGTCTATAGAATTTCTTTTCTAAATAATGTTTCTAAACGCTTAAGATAAAATACAATTGGTTATAAAGGAAGCCAATGTACTTATCAAAATCCTTAACTTGTGATAGAATAATATATATTCTTCCCCATGAATACATTAAATAACAAGATCTAGTAGTGGTTTCTAGTAACAACCACCATGTGTTCCAAGTCTGGGAATTTTTAGAGATCTGCTATGGGGAGGGACTTTTCTGGGTAACAAGCTGCAGGTCCTGCCAACATCGCTGTGATTAGTTGCATGCATTCCAAATTAAAGGCATGTTAAATTTCAGTTATGTGTCAGTGAAAATAGAGCTATAATTTTTTCCCTTTCTTGTTTGTGGATCCCTTAATTATTCTCTTTCTTTCTTTCTTTCATTTTTTTTATTTTTTATTTTTTTGAGGCAGAGTCTCGTTCTGTCACCCAGGCTGAGTGGCATGATTTCAGCTGGCTACAACCTCCGCCTCCTGGGTTCAATCAATCCTCCCGCCTCAGCCTCCCAAGTAGCTGGGATTACAGGCATGCGCCACTATGCTGGGCTAATTTTTGTGTTTTTAGTAGAGATGAGGTTTCACCATATTGGTCAGGCTGGTCTCAAACTCCTGACCCCAGGTGATCCACCTGCCTTGGCCTCCCAAAGTGCTTTGATTACCGAGATCCCTTAATCCTTTGCCTACTCCAAGTTACAAACTTCTGTTCTAAAGTGAAGCTACCTGGGGAATAGAATGCTTGAACAACCTCCACCTATTTCTGCATTTTGAAACCTTGCCAAAATGCAGATTCCTGAGCCCTGCACCATACTAACTGACTTCCTCTCTGAATGGAGCATCAGAGTGTAAGGAATCAAAACAAGCCCCCACCTCCACATTCTCACTATCTCAATGGATCAGAAGTTCTGCAAGAACATTTGCAGGTATCCAAGGCCTGGACACCGGCAAGTTCAACATTCAACAATGTTTGATTCCTAGGGACATTAGAATTTCAGATTGTCTAAGGTGGCTGAGCTAGTTCAGGTACCTAAGTGAGCTGGGGGAGGAGGCTGTTGTCAGTAGAGGGGAAGGATGGTTTTGATAGGGGTTGAGTCACTCAGTAAGCTGGTTACAATTGTCCTGCCATTTTCCTTAAGATTACATAGAGAAACGATTTGAATTTCTAAGGCTGAATTTGGCTGTAATCCACATGGGGTGGGAAGTTTCTTTTGCTGATGACCTAACTATGAAGTTGGGCTATTGTAGCCCCAGCAGAAGTGCACATGGGGTGTCTACCCAGAAATAAGCAGAATGGAGGTTATAAAATGGGATGGGGGAACACATTTGGTTATCTGCCCCAAATGGGTCCCTGCCCAGTGGGTTGAATCAAACTCTAGTCTGTTAAACTGGCTCACATATTCAAGGGGAGAGAGTTTGGGACCCCGATAGAAGATGACTGGATAAGGCAGCCTTGTTCCCAAAGAGAGCAGATGGCTAGCTTTCTCAGGCCGAGAGCCACTGGCTTTGAACTTAGGAGGTCTTGTTGATTGCCAACTCTGTTGGTACTTCCTTAGGGAATAACTTTACGTTTGTAAGGACAGCTGGGTGGATTTGTTTTTTTGCCATCCTAATTGCCTTACAAAACGAGACATAAGGTTTTACAGTGATTTTTAGATTGTTCACTACAAAAGCAGGTATAAATCTTAGCCCACAACTTGACATATTAACTTTTCATTTTATTTATTTTTCTCTAACTAAAAAGTGTTCTGCGCCTCTATTCTGCCAGGACAGCACAAACATATCTGTAAAGGGCTTAGGCTTTTAGACTACAAGAGCTGGAGACTCACAGGCAATTTTTGGCATTCGATCGCATCATGTCCCTCCTCTGAAATAATGAACCCCTGAGCCAACTATTTACTTGACTAGGGAGAAAGGAATGGGGGAAAATATTGAGAGACAAAAAATAGATTAATAGCTCAAGAATACTTTTCAGCCTTAATGCTTTTGAGGTACTTAATGCTTTTGATGAAAAACTTGTATTGAAGAAAGGTGGTCTGCTAGCATTCATCTACAATTTTTGGATCAAGGATCTGGTCCCTTAAATCCATATCTGTGCCCATTTTTGAATTTTGGATAGTCTACAATTTTATGAAAGGCACAACCCAGGTTGTTCTGATAATTGCTGAATCCTGTGCATCCTTTCAAGAGCAGCCTTTGAAACAACTCTGTTATTATGTCAATCTATTTCTGGTTGACGCGTAGGAGCAGCATGGTCAGGTCGCAGACAATGTATGCGGTGCTCAGCTGAGTGTGCAGGGACAGGGAGGCTGCTGCTTCTGGCCAGGCAGAGCAGAGGGCTGAGAGAGACCTGGAGAGGAGGAGTTGTTTCTATCTCATGCCAGGCCATGCTCTAATCCCCCCCAAAATCACCAAAGGCTTACAGGGTTGGTTGGTTGGTTGTTTCCATAGGAATAAAAGCTATTAGGTTGGTGCAAAAATAATTGTGGTTTTTGCATTAAAAGTAATGGCAAAGACTGGCCGGGTGTGGAGGCTCACACCTGTAATCCCAGCACTTTGGGAGGCCGAGGGGGGTGGATCACCTGAGGTCAGGTTCAAGACCCGTCTGACCAACATGGTGAAACCCTGTCTCTACTAAAAGTACAAGTATCGTGGTGGGTGCCTGTAATCCTAGCTACTCAAGAGGCTGAGGCAGACGAATTGCTTGAACCCGGGAGGCGGAGGTTGCAGTGAGCCAAGATTGTGTCATTGTACTCCAGCCTGGGCGACAGAGAAAGACTCTGTCTCCACAAGAAAAAAAAAAAAAAAAACGGTAATGGCAAAAACCTCAGTTACTCTTGCACCAATCTAATAAATTTACCAATTTAATAATCTGAAATTTAACTATCCAAAAGTATACTAATGTGTAACTGGCTGTGTCTTTAGTTCATTGTCCTTAGAATAAAACATCAACTGTGCTCAGTTAATTTTCCAAAATGTCCATTTATAAATGGTTTTGACCTGAGAGGTCTATAATAATATATTCTCCTTCTGCTTGAAAAAGGAATCTATTCTAGACTTTAGAAGAATATTATTTTTGTAACCCATTGTTACATTTTAAAAGAGCTGTAAAATATTTATAGTCCATGGCCATTATTGGAGCAGATTAAAATGAACCTTGGAATATCAAACTTTTATCTATAATGCAGGCAGCATATCTTTCCTTTATAATAGGTAAATTAGCTTCAATACTCAGTTTTTCAAGTTGCTATAAATGGAGCCTTCTACTTCACAACATCTAACATTCATTTTCTTGAAGGTAAATCATTCTTGGCTAGAGACACCACTAGAGAATGTTGTTTTGAATTCTTTCTCTACTAGAGACAGTGCTAGAGAATGTTGTTTTACTTCCTTACATCATTTGTACTGGTTAGAACAATAGCTCAATGTAGCTTCCTTATATGCCAATATAAGAAGACTAGGTAACAATATCAAAGAGAATACCATTTCAATATTTGAGTTTTCAGCTCTAAACTGTTGTGCATTTCATCTCTTCATGTTCAAATAGAAATAATCTAGCTTTAAAAAAATAAGTGATTTACAATCTACTTATAAATGCCTGTGTGATTTAACTATGCCTTTATAATCTTTGAGTTTGAATGAGATTAAACTGGATAGTTTGTTTCTCTGACAACACAATATTTTGTGCAAGCAGATTAAGTTAGCAAGGCAGACTCGGGGCACTAATGGCTTCATGCTGTAACTAGGAATCTATAAATAAAAAGAAACAAGGAGAAGACCAAAGAGATGCTTACCATGCTCCTTCAAAGGCTTGAGATAAGAGGGATGCTGGTCAATATGTGAAAACCGCAATGTTGCATTATGCTTTGATTTTATTTTCACTTGTATATTGAATCTAGCTTTAAGTTGTACAGGAAAGTGAATTTTTTCTAATGAGTGATATGAAATATACATCAAAGCTACATTATAATACAAGTTTTGATCATAAGCCAAATAGTTGAAGTGTATCACTGTTGTGGGAAGTCAGGGACCCCAAATGGAGGGACCGGCTGAAGCCATGGCAGATGAACATAAATTGTGAAGACTTCATGGACAATTATTAGTTCCCTAAATTAATACTTTTATAATTTCTTATGCCTATCTTTACTGCAGTCTCTGAACATAAACTGTGAAGATTTCATGGACACTTATCACTTCCCCAATCAATACTCTTGTGATTTCCTATGCCTGTCTTTAATCTCTCAATCCCGTCATCTTCATAAGCTGAGGATGTATGTCGCCTCAGGACCCTGTGATGATTGCATTAACTGCACAAATTGTTTAAACAATATGAAATCTGGGCACCTTGAAAAAAGAACAGGATAACAGCGATGTTCAGGGAACAAGGGAGATAACCATTAGGTCTGGCTGCCTGAGAGCCAGGTGGAACAGAGCCATATTTCTCTTCCTTCAAAAGCAAATAGGAGAAATATTGCTGAATTCTTTTTCTCAGCAAGGAACATCCCTGAGAAAGAGAATGCATTCCCAAGGGGAGGTCTCTAAAATGGCCGCTTTGGGAATGTCTGTCTTTTACAGTTGTAAATAAGGGATGAAATAAGCCCCAGTCTCACGTAGCACTCCCAGGCTTATTAGGACGAGGAAATTCCTGTCCAATAAATTTTGTTTAGACTGGTTGTCTGCTCTCAAACCCTGTCTCCTGATAAGATGTTATCAATGACAATGTGTGCCCGAAACTTCATTAGCAATTTTAATTTTGCCCCTGTCCTGTGATCTCGCCCTGCCTCCATTTGCCTTGTGTACCTTGTGAAGCATGTGATCTCTGTGACCCACACCCTATTCGTACACTCCATCCCCGTTTGAAAATCACTAATAAAAACTTGCTGGTTTTGCGGCTCAGGGGGCATCAGGGAACCTGCCATCATGTGATGTCTCCCCCAGATACCCAGTTTTAAAATTTCTCTCTTTTGTACTCTTTCCCTTTATTTCTCAGACCGGTTGACACTTAGGGAAATAGAAAAGAAACTACGTGAAATAGCATTGAATTATCGGGGGCTGGTTTCCCCCGATATATCATGTCTTTGTTTTAAAGAAATACATATAGATTTGTGCACATAGTATATTCATCGCTAGATATTAATAACTGAAGAATTGGCCATGGACCTAGAATTCATTTCCAAAATATTTGATTAAAGAGCTCTGCTCCTGAGCTAACTTTATATTAGATTGGTGTAAAGTGTTAAGCTTTATCTGTTGGAGAACATTTATGAATATGAATATCAAGGATACGTACATATCCTCAAATGTAAATTAACTCGCAAAACAGCATGGTATTTATAAATAGCTATTCTCCTACACATAGTACTTACTGTTGATTAGGCACTAATGTTTGCAAAACACTGCAAGATTGAGCTTTCATATTACCTTAAGACAGCCCTTTGAGGTAAGAGTGTATTTTCATTTTACAGAGCAGGACACTTGAGCTCTAAGTAGTCAAGTGTTGTCCAGGTTTCCCACTCCCAGAAGGGACAAAGCGTGGGATGTGAACTCTGCTTTTTTGGCTGAGTCTTCACTCTCACCTTTCTCCATCCATAAACATGGTTGGCCCCTGTATTTGTGATGTTCTTATGCAAAGTATGTTGATGCCTATCTTAGTTTTATTTCATCCTTATGATGGAAGTGATTGAGTCTTGGTGGTGTAACTGAGACTCCTAGTGTGTATGCATGATAGAATCATGACTTAAAGCTGATAAGCAAAAATTCAATTTCCACAGCATTTTGAATGTCTTTTATCCCACGCTTGGCTAAACAGCAGTTTTCTATGATTTTGGGCAGGGTGATACCTAGGCTGATATATTATAGACTTACAAAACAATGCTTTTAAAAAAAGTTTTCTTTTTTAAATTTTTTTTTTTTTTTTTTTTATATGGAGTCTCACTCTGTCACCCAGGCTGGAGTGCAGTGGTGCGATCTCAGCTCACTGCAAGCTCCACCTCCCAGGTTCATGCCATTCTCCTGCCTCAGCCTCCCAAGTAGCTGGGACTACAGGTGCCTGCCACAACACCTGGCTAATTTTTTGTATTTTTTTAGTAGAGATGATGTTTCACCGTGTTAGCCAGGATGGTCTTAATCTCCTGACCTCGTGACCCGCCCGCCTCGGCCTCCCAAATGACGGGATTATAGGCGTGAGCCACTGTGCAAAAAAAATTTTTAAATTGACATCATTAATTACATTAATTGTACATATTTATGGGGTATGGTGTGACATTTTGATATAGGTGTATTTAAAACTATAATCTAGTAAGATCAGGAAGTTAAAAGTGGCTGTATTTTTAAATATTACTTTTAAATACGAATATTCTTATTAATTGAGGGATTTTTGGTTGTTTATGAACAAAAGGTAATACTTTAATTTTTTAAATGAATGATCTACATCAGTATCTACTGACAGTAGGAATTTGATATAAGTTCTTATGAGTAAAAGATACCATAGAATAAGCCCTTTTCTTAAAAAAGGAAATAATGATACATTATTTCTACAAATTTGTTTTTTAGGCATATACCAAATTGTCAATAATGACTATCTCCATGTTATAAGATTTAAAATGGGCCTTTACATTCAGACTTATGAAATGCCATGAAAAGGGGCCTAATTCTTTTGACAGAATTCTGTAAACACAGGATATTTATATATATTTATTCAGGAAAGACAATTGTTTCATGTACCAGATTTTTAATGCATTTGAATCTTTATTCTACAACACAAGCAACATAATACAATATCTTTTAAAATATTTTCTCTTTAGAATTTTCATTTCCACCTCAGATAAAATGTACACAAAATACACTTGCAAGCTTGCTTACAGAGACCTGTTAAACAAGGAACAGACAGATTCTATAAAATCAAACAGTTATATCAACATATAAAGGAGTGTGATTTTCAGTTTGTTTTTTTAAGTAAATGTGACCAAACTGACTAAATAAGAAGGCAAAACAAAAAATTATGCTTCCTTGACAAGGCCTTTGGAGTAAACAAAATGCTTCAAGGCTCCTGGTGAATAGGGTTGTAAGGATGAATTTTGCATTTTATAGGTAAAATGGTACACTGACTCAAATCATTATGGCTATACCAAGCTTCATTTATTTATAATCTTCAATGAAAATAAGTTGATTCTTTGGCATAATACTATAAGGAATAAAAGGACCCATACCACCCACTGGCTTTATCTAGAGTGAGAGATAGTAGTAGGGGAACTGTTTATAATGTAATTTGTCTAAGTTTATTCCTCTTAGAAAAGCGGGAAAAGCATCTTGAATAATAGTCTCTTAGCATGATTAGGGCAATAAACATCTTATTCCTATCTCCCCCATGCCCTCAACACAAACTAAGAAACAAAAATAACCTTTCCCTCTAGGCACCTCCTCCTGTCCCATCATGCCACACCTGGATATTCTATCACATTGTTTCAACTGAAGTGAAACCCAGCTTATCAAAAGCATTCATCTTTGTTCAGCTTTGCCTATTTTATGGGAAATCAATTTTTATTAGAGAGAAGCACTCCCAATAAGAACCAGATGAGAGAAATGCAGGACAAAGCAGCTTGCACATAATCCCGAGGTAGCCAGGGATGCTCACTGGGGCTGGCAGTGTCAGGGCCCGAGTCTCCCTAACTTTAGGAAAAAACATAATCTTTTATATATTAGTTCAACAGACTGGCTTTCGGATTCCCTCCTCTCCTTTTTGGCACCGGTTGGTAAAACAAAAATAAGTTATTCTTAGAGATTGCCTTTTGAAATTTAATTTTAAAATTAGTGTTACTAAAAGAACTAAATGCACAAATACTTTCCAAAACTTATGGGAAAAAAAAAAAGAACTCTCCAATTATTACCATCCACAGAGCCAAAAACTCTGTGGATTGTCTCCTTGATGTCATTAACATTCTGATATGCTTTCTGATCTCACTAATTCTAGTAAATATAATCATTTCCTTCCATTCCTATAATAGTCTAAATTAATTTAAATGAGTCAGTATATTAAGCAGAAGTCTTTAGAGAAACCTCATTGAATCAATAAGCATTACGTGTAATTAATACAGTTTATAAATAGGTGATGATTGTTAAGTTACTTGTTTTTTTCTTAAATCATTCTCCCTATGGTCCTTAATTTTTTTTAAATGGTAAAAGAATTTCCAAAGCTAATTAATTAAATAAAGAAGAGATAAACTAAGGCCCCCTCTATATGAGTTAACATGATTTCACTGAATTCCCAAAGCACACTGATTATTTTTATATTTTTCCTGTTATTTGGAAGATGAAATAATGAATATGGTCTCTACCATGTAGGTATGTGCACAAACACAACATATGTACTGAAAAGTCAAAACAGGCATACCTACTGCTTAAAAGGGAATTGGTTCATTTTGCAAATTTCCATGAAGCCTTTGGGTAGACTCTTTACAGATATATATGAAATTGAAATGTTAATTTATGCCAGACAGTTAAATGAAAGATGAAGGTACAACAAGTAGTCTCATCTCATCTCAAAGGGCTAATATTTTGGTGGCCAATGAGAGATGTAAAACAACTGGCAAGCAAGCAACTATTAAAAAATCTGTAAGCCAGGAGCCAAGGCTGTAAAGGAGCCTACATGGAAACATCTCATTAAAACGATATGGACGGAAGAAATTCAAACACTACACACTTAAATTTAAAATCACCTTCAATACAAGTCAAAGGGTCAACATGATACAAATGATCATCCATAGAATCAATGTTTCTAAATACAAAGACGAGAAGCTTAGATTGATCTCACTGTTCCATAGAACTTATACATTCATTGTCTTCTAGCTTGTAAAAACCAATTGTTGGTATAATAAAACTGGAAACTGGGAAGATTGAGCAAGACTGCTGTATAGAATCCAATCCCAAGTTGTCTGCCCAAGGATAGATTCAGTTTTTCTCTAGCGTTTGATAAGTCAGGTTGATCTTAAAGGTAGTAGTTGGAAACTTTTTCAAGGCAGTGGTTCTCAAAGCATAGTTCCCAAAAAAGCAGTATTGGCCTCACCTATAAACTTGTTAGAAATGCAAATTTCCTGATTTACTTAACTGGAAACTCTGAGCGTGAGCCCAGCAATCTGTGTCTTAACAGGCCCTCCAGGTGATACTGATGTGTACTAAAGTTTGAGAACCACTGTTCTAAAGACAAAAGATATGGGACAACCACTGGTTAAACCTTCAGGATAGGAATTAACAGTAAAAACAGTTTTTGGTGGTTGAAAAGGGTGGAAGGACCATAATTAGATGGAATTCACCAGCAGTGGAGTGCCATTTTGTCACCAAAGTGGTCAGCCACTCTCTCCTCCCTGGTACCCCTTTGAAGTATTGTACAAAGATACAGAGAAAAGGTTTTGTATGGTGCTCGTGGTGTGGTAGTGGTTTCTCTTCAATGATAGAATGGTACCACAATTTATAAAGAAACTGATGATCTCAGGAGATATTTTTGGTCTGTCTTCCCTGAAATAAGAATTGTGTTTTGGAAATCTAAAGGGTGTTCTGTTCCAAAATCTTAAGTTATTATTTCCACATCAAATAGCAAACACTACAATATAGCCAGAGAAAAAGGATCTTCCAAACAAACAAAAAAGGTATGTTTTCTAGATTGCTCCACTACTAAATGAGAACTTTTT
Source organism: Macaca mulatta (assembly GCF_049350105.2). Lineage (NCBI taxonomy): Eukaryota > Metazoa > Chordata > Mammalia > Primates > Cercopithecidae > Macaca > Macaca mulatta. The sequence goes on along the minus strand of NC_133409.1, from coordinate 43,432,596 downwards.
TTTGAGGAGGCGTAATTATAAATCAAGTTCTTGACCAAGTTTACAAATCTTTCCCAGTAACAAGCTCATATTTCCAATAAAAAGTGCTCTTTTGCTTTCCTAAGGCCACACTAAATCTCCCTGGGGTCACCTAAGTGGTGCCCAAGCATATTGAAGTCTTGTCATCTGCTTACTGCAAGACTCTGGATTTTCCTTCTGCCTGTTTCTTTGTCTGTAAAACAAGTGGAAATGTGTAGATGTTATGGCACATGGTTACTAAGGATGTCGACTTGATGCCCTTAGCACCTGGTTCTTCAAGCAATCTTGTCCAACCAGCTGCTTCCTCTTCAGAGAATGTACATTTTGAAAAATGGTTATCCATTATTTTGCATATTCCCAAACTTTGTGCTACAAATTTAGTACCATGTATTTCCCAGAGAAGCAAGTAAAGAGGCACTGTTGGCTACAGGGCACTTTATTCTGAGTTGATTAAATGATATTTGAAAAAAGTTTACAAATCGTGCATGCCATTCTAGACACAGGCTGCCATGTACTTCTGTGTTAACAGCTGGCCATGAACAGTATTATTCCATCATTTCTGCCTAATTCAGTGAGTTTTCTAAAGTAACACTGAATGTCTGCTTGAAGATTAAAGTTCAGATTTTGGCTTTATTTTCAAACACTTGAAATGTGTTACATATGATTTTTTAATGTATAAACACGATTCATTTTCCTTTTTCAACTTTATTTTTAAAAACCTCCGTAACATCCCAGACAGATCTGAGATGTCAAATAGTCTCATTTTAATGGCCTCATTCCATGAAACTTTTTCTCATACTAGAGTGCTTACTCTGTGGACTTACAGCATGTTGTCAGAGAGAGAATGGCCTTTGAATTCAGAAACACCTCTTTTGCAACCAACTTTGCCTTTTGCTTGTTATCTTGGGCAAGTTTCTGAACCTCTCTGGGTCTGTGTTCTCATCTGAAAAAATGAGGAACACAATACTTGTCTCACAAGGTTGTTGTGAGGACTACGTGTGATAATACAGGTAAAGGTTTGCAATCACAGTGACATTCACCACTCTCTTCCTCCCTGCTATTTGTAACCTCTTGTTATTACTGTCAGCTCTACACAAAGGTCTTCATTCTGTTTACTTTGATGGGACTGATACTGATGGATTTTCCTTTCTGAGAAAGAAAACTTTCCTGTATAAGCAGTATTGTGATGAATCTGGTAAAATCAAGGATATCTATTACATAACTGCATTACCTTCTCACAGCCAAGGCTATTTTAAAACAACAAGGACGAAAAGCCTAATGATCATTGTACCAATATGTTTCAATTTCAAGGAACTTTTGAATTATATCAACATTTTTGTCATGTTTGATTTAAAATTTTTATTTTTATTTACTTTTTTGAGAAGAAGTCTCACTTTGTCACCCAGGCTAGAGTGCAATCTTGGTTCACTGCAACCCCCACCTCCCAGGTTCAAGCAATTCTCCTGCCTCAGCCTCCCAAGTAGCTGGGATTACAGGTGGCTGCCACCATGCCCGGCTAATTTTGTATTTTTAGTAGAGACAGGGTTTCACCATGCTGGCCAGGTCTCAAACTCCTGACCTCAAGAGATCTACCTGCCTCAGCCTCCCAAAGTGCTGGGATTACAGGCATGAGCCACCATGCCTGATTTAAAGTATTTTAATGAGAGCTGTTAAGTGTGTTAGTATCTGTCTGGGTTCTTATTGGTCAGTCATTACATAGACCCCAAATAATAAAAGTGTTCTAGTTTTATATCTATGGTAAGGGCTGGAAAATTATCATAAGAGGAGAGAAGATTGTGTAAAAAGGCAGTCTATTTTTAAAATATGATCAGGAGACACAAGAGCTAGGTGAGATGCTATGGACAGTGCATGAGGTTCAGTTGTGAAAACCGATGTCCTCATTAATGACAGAGAGAACTCTGTCCCTCCATACACTTGGCTGGGCCATCATCAGTCCCAGGTCTCTTATACTTGGAGTTTTCCAGATGTTTGTTTCATGAAGCACACTTTACCAAAATTTGGGAAAAGAAGAGAAAGATCTCAACTTTAGGGTAATAAAGTTTTGGCTATAAATACAGGCAACTAAAAACAATGTATAAACTTTCATTCTGCTTAGGTCTGTAAATACATGCTAATAACTGTTCTTCACTTTAAAAGGCTGCTTTGAATTTTGTCTTACTGTTGCTGCAAAAGAGACTGTGAGGAGAGAAACACCTGACACTTTCAGAGACTGGGAGGGAGTGAAACAAGTTTGGGGGTGGGCAGCTGAGTCACAGGAACAGGGCAAGAGACTGAGCTGGGCGGTCTGGGAAAGTGCCACTCCCCTCTCAGTGTTCTTCATCTCCTCCCTTGCTTCTCCACCTGCTGGGAAGAATCACCTGAAGGCCTACTTATTAGAGACTACTTTGCATCAAGCTGCAAATACCTCTGAGAAGTACTGCTGTCACTCAGTGATGTTTCTGGTTGAAATCTGATGTCAGTGTGGATGTCCAGTAACTCGAGTGCAGAGTATGTCAGGACTGGGTTATAGAGAAGACAATGGGAAGGTACCAAAACACTCTTAAAAATTATAGGTCAAGAGCTCTGTACACCTTCTCATCCTTTTATTCTTGGGACCCATATTCAGGCTAGAACTAGAACAGTGTTCGGACACAGTATAGGGTAAACTTATGTTCAAGAATTTTGGATCCCATAATAGAGCATCAGGGAGAACGCTGATTTCCAAATAACTAACATACTTTGGGACACAGTATTCACAATTATCATTTTTTTAGATGGAGTTTCACTCTTGTTGCCCAGGCTGGAGTGCAATGGCACAATCTCGGCTCACTGCAACCTCCGCCTCCTGGGTTCAAGCGATTCTCCTGTCTCAGCCTCCTGAGTAGCTGGGATTACAGGTGCATGCTACCACACCTAGCTAATTTTTGCATATTTGGTAGAGACGGGGTTTCACCATGTTGTCCAGGCTGGTCTCAAACTCCTGACCGCATGTGATCCGCCCACCTCGGCCTCCCAGAGTGTTGGGATTACAGGCATGAGCCACTGCGCCCAGCCGGTATTCACAAATTGAGACAGCTTCCTTTGAATTTTTCTACTTTATGAAAAGTTGCTATGTATAAATACTGTAATTCTGGCCTCTGCTTTACTGAGGCCTTTTCCCCCAGTAAACTGTGGAGTACTCGCAGGTTCACAAAGAAGAACTGAACCTCAGGTAAGCTATAAAAAGAAACAAAACAACTGTGGTGTTACTTCTGTTGGAAAATAAAAAAAAAAAGCAGTTATCCAACTTTCAATTCCATTTATAAAGTATAAAAATTCAAAAGTATACAACATAGTTCACTGATATCCCAACAATTCATTGCCTTTTAAGATCAAATAGCTGATTACCTGTTTCTAAACTTGAATTATTGTCTAGTGAGTGAAAAATGAAGGCAAACAGAGTGTTCTGTGGAACTGGGAAAAAAATGGATTCTGTGGTGATCTCTAGATGGCACACAGAATGATAAGGGTCTTTCTTTCAGATCACCTGAAGAAGTCACAACACTGCCTTCCTCTTAACCTCTAAGTTAGTTCCATGTTTCTCAAGGAGGGCAAAGTTTGCAAATACCCTTTTAAATCCGTGTTTCAAGACTGCAGAATTTGTCTTTTATTTAAAGGGTGACTTATTCATTACGAATAGAGCTGAGAAATTATAATGTATGCCTTAACAACTAACTCTGCTCTGTAGAATGTGTGTAAGTAAGCTTGATTGAGGAGTTTTCAATCATTAGGATAATGTAAAAATACTGTAAATAATAAGATAAAGCTTTCAGTACTTAGAAATATCCACCTGAAATATTGGTCTGAATGAAAAGACATCAAACGTAGGGTAACTTTACTTGCTAGATAGGAGAAATATTTTAAATAGACAAAATTTTCTAAATTTCAGTGTCTTTCTCCATTGCCTTCATTTTATGAGACTTGCGCTTGTGTAACTGACACCATAATTTTGCAAGATTGTTGTGTTATATTTTAAGATTGAAAATGATTTCATCATAATCTATCCCTAGCCCACACTCCCTGCTCCCTTCCTGAGTCCCTTTCCTCCAAGTGTGTTGATATAAAATGAGTTGTGTTTTACTGTTTTGTTGTCTTAAAAACCAAACGTTATACCTTACGTTCAGATAATTGTGGGGCATGGAAATGTAAGTGCAACAAAAGACTAAGGCACCATTTTTTCTTTCCTTTCCTTGTTTGCCTTGGGGACGGAAGCAAACACCACGAGAACAGCCAGGGTGGCTGGTCTGTCTCATGTCTCTCGACGATCTATGTATCAGCCATTTTCACTGGGTACTCTGTGTCACAGGCTGACAAGCCACAGACTTCAAACCCTGCTAGGAAAGAACTTTCTTCTTTTAGACATACAGAAATCATACAGAAATCAAGGCACAACAGTACCTTATATGGGGAAATTGGTGAATAGCTGAAAATCTTATTTAGGAATAATTTTGAAGTGTTCTGGATTATTTTACAACAGAAGTCACCTCTTTCTTGATTATGACACCCAAGAATATGTTTTTATAGTTGTCTTCTTCCCAGCCAAACCCATAATCATACATCTTCCTCCAGTTAATAATCCCTGGTACTAGATGTCTGAGTTTACATATCAGCTTGATTTACCAGCAGATATTGCCTTAGGAATTATATTTATTTTTAAGATGATAGATCAATATAGTGTTTTCAAATGAGTAACCCTTGAAAATGACCCATTTGGGGACAATGCTGTAAGCAAAAGCACTGGGAAATATACTTCAAGAGTTAGAAACATATCAAGGATTATAGATTCTTCTATAATAATGTGCAAAATCAGAATATCGTTTGTGTCATCTAGATACAAACCTTAGCATGGCCCCAATGCTGATCAGTGGTTGGAAAGGCTTTTTACATTAGGAAACATTGTTCTCTGAGACACTAGTTTAAGTGGGGCTGGTGGTGGGGAAAACGCAACAGTTGGATAGGCAGGCAGACTCTAACCCTCACTACTGCTGTTTGGTGGCGGAGTGGAATAGGAGTCTGCTACACAATGATGTCTACACAATGATGTCATAGACACGGCCCACCCTGCCCAGCCACTCCCTCACAGCCTGGCGAACTCTGATGTCAGTCACGTGACAGGTCAGCTGACTGATGCACGGGAACACTGCGGGCTGGAGGGCCGTAAAGGTCTGGTCTGGGAGAATCTGAATCTGATTGAGAACTGTTAGCACCATGTTGGTCCATGCCTAAGAGAAAGGATTTAAGAAAATTAGTGGCTTTCCCCCCTGGTTTTATTTGAACACTTGAGAGCAGCCCTGCCAATGTGGAAATGGTTTTTTTTTTTCAGGCTGTAGTTGCAATAAATTAGTTTTTGTTCATTTAATATGCCTGTAATAAATTGTAGGCATATTAATTTATTATGCCTACATCATAATTTCACATCCATAAAGATGGGCAGAGATTCGCCTTATTTTCAGCTTTCACAAACTACTAAACTCTTACTCCTTAGATTAGAAAAAACAAAAGCAAAAATAAAAAACCTCCCTTGCCTTCTCACAATGAGATCTCCATAGGCCATTCATCTCAAACTCATTTTTTGATGCACCATAGAATTACACTCTAAGCCCCCCTGAAGATTGAGAATTTTTATGTGCACAGGATGGGCTAGAAAAAGTTGAGATGAAAACAATTTGAAAAAAGTTAATTGGCATAACCACACAATATTTGCTTTTTTCGTTTGTATAATGCTTCATAACTACAGAATTTCTTCAGTGCCATTTTTGAATGACACACTAAGAACTCGATGCCAGTTAAAGCTTACTTTTTTTAAGACAGGGTTTCCCTATGCATCCAAACTGGTGTGCAGTGGCACTATCTCAGCTCACTGCAACCTCTACCTCCTGGGATCACGCAATCCTCCTGGCTCAGCCTCCCAAGTAGCTGGGATTACGGGCATGTGCCACCTTTCCCAGCTAATTTTTGTATTTCTTTTTTTGTAGAGATGGGTTTTGCCTTGTTGTCCAGGCTGGTCTTGAAAAAGCTTACATTTTATAAGCTTTAGCCTCATCTTATTTATACAGCTAAGTTCCTAATTTTCAATAATACACATTACAATGGAGAAAAACAGTTCCTGAAATTACCTGAGAGTAAAATTCCAGCTTCATAATGATATACTGATACTGGGAAATCCTGCACTTAGGCTCGGGCAGTCCTCTGACTTTGGAGGGAAATTGGTTCGTACTCCCTACCTGTTTCTATAAATCTTAGCCTGTGTGAGCCCGCTCTGCAAGGGGGGCCCATTCAGTACTGGAAACCCAGCTTCCCGCCCACCTCCTCTGGCCGCAGGGGTGTACCTGGATCTGTGCTTCTGCGTCTCTCACCGAGACACTAAGGGAGCTGCCGGTGGAGCCTGAGCGGGGCCTCTTGTCCTGTCGCAGCAGCTCGGGGCCTGCGCTGAAGGAATGCCGCATTTGCCCTTGGTCCATCAAGTGCTGGGGACGCTGAAGCAGTGGGGAGTCCTGGCCCCTGGGACCCAGTGGCTCTCCTTTCTTCTCCACTTTGACCTCTTTGGGGAACGCGGCCAGGTTGTGCTGCTGTTTCCTCTTTTTGTATTCGGTCATCAACTTTGAAATGGTCTTGTCGGCCGCCATGGTGTAGATTTTGTTGCCTGCATTCTCCCACCACTCCTTCTTCCGGCTGGGATCCTTCTTCTCTACTTTGGGGCTGGGGGGCAGCAGCAGCAGGTCCCCACCAGCGGTCTTCAGGCTCAGGGACTCGCCCGTGTGCTCCCGGCACTGGCTTCTGTCGTCCTCGGAAGGGGTTTCTTTCCCAGAGAAGCCCCCCGTGGATGGGGTGGATGACTCGGACTGGAAGGAGGGCAGGATGAAGAATGGGTCGCCCTTGAAGATGGGAGGCTCCTCCAAACAGTTCTCCAGGTCCAAGTGCATCTGGATGTAGTTGTTGCACAGTTCCATGCACAGCTTGTGCAGCCTCTTGACCAGCCACACCCAATCTGCGTTGCTGACAGGCTGGACGCTGAGCAAGGGCATCCGTGCCCGCCACTGTCTCTTCTCCTTGCCTCTCGGGGGGCTGACCTGGGCGGTTTCCTCAAAGATGTCTTCATCCTCCGATGAACACTGCTGGGAAGAATCTGTGCTTCTCTCGTCGTCCTCAAAAAGGACCTTCTTCACTTGCTCGGCCGTGATGGTTTCTTGATTGGTGAGAACAGCACACACCAGGGCGTGGAAATAAATGTTAAAGCTCATCGCAGACTGACGGTAGAGGTTGGCGGCGCCCCCGATGCCAGACACTTTCTTCAGCAGGCACTTCAGCCCGGGGCTGGTGTCAAACTCCCTGGCAGTCCTGTAAGAGTCCAGCAGCAGGTCGAATATGACTGCCAAGTTCTGCATGGAGATGTATCTGAGGAAGCCAGCCAGCTTGGCTTCTGGCACTTGGATCGTCTTTTCCTCTCCAGGAGAGGGGCCTTTGACAAACTCTTCTAACAAGATGTCATATAAGTTCTGGAGTAACACCTGATGGGACAGCAGGCTCACCACAATTTCCCTGAAAGACACGCTTCAAGTGAAAAGAGAGGGATCAATGAATGGTTTTCTGCCCTACATCAGGTATTTCAAAGCAATATAGACGTTACCCATTTCAGAATGATATATGCAAATTTACAAACTAAACTACCTCTACTCAAATGTCTTCCGTGAAAAAAGGCATACTTTTTGGGCATTACATGATAACCTTTTTAATCACAACTAGTGGACTTCTTGACACTTTAAAAAATTCCCAAAGCTATAGAATATAAGTTATGATGCCAAATTAACAGTTAACATCAAGATATATTTGTGAAAAGATATCACAGTTGAAGAGGGCTGGGGGCTTTTTTTGCCCTTGGGAACACAGAATACATTTTGGGTTTTCCTATAACCCATCGCATGAGGTCAGGTGTGGAATTTTCCATTTGTGGTGTCTCGCTGGCACTCAAAAAGTTGGGGTTAGGGATGCTCAACCTGTCCTATGTTTGCCAAATTTTTAAATTCACCAGTGTGGTTCAGTGTGGTTTTGGTTTCCAGTTTCATTTCTTTTCACTGCTCTTAGAATTTTATGAAAATAGTTGAGGCCATTATATGGCCAATTAATGCCCCAAACTGGATAATTATAAAATTATGACAACTGTTATTAATTTCAAAGGTCTAGCCATCATGTTAATAACATTTTGCTTTATGTCTCACTATGACTTTGAATGTAAAAATTTGTATAAGTAGGAAAAGTGCTTTTCTAACAGCAGAAAATGACAAATCCTGCATAAATCTCAATGTCAACTTTGCCCTTTGTCTAGTCCTCACTGAGGGAAAACACATTACTCTCAAAAACAGCAACCTTTTAAAATAAATCACGTTCACTTTTTTGTGGTAAAATAATACATAAAAGTTACTATTTTAATTTTTTGTGTATACAATTCAGTGATATTAAGTATATTCATAATGTTGTGTAACCATTACTGCTATCTATTGCTAAAACTTTTTCATCATTTCTAACAGAAACTTTGTACCCATTAAACAACTCTCCATTTCCCCAGCCTCAGCTCCTACTTAAGCTACCAGTAAACCCGAACACGCGTTCTTCTGAAAAAGAGGGCTCCAAAAGCTTATACCAACTTGGTCCAAAAGCTATCAGTTTGTTCTAATGTTTTCTGTCCATACTATAAGGATGTGAACTAAAAAGGGAAATTTTTTAGTCATCAGACAAGTCTGTCCCCATGACACCTATAACATCCTCAAGGGACGGGACACTACCTTATTCATCTTCTTGTCCCCAGTAACCGGGAAAATGGTGAGAGCAGCATTCAGTAAGTCTCCAAGTCAAAGAAGGAAAGCAGGCTGGCTCTGGGCACAGGCTGCCTGAAGGAAATGCTCCCCCTGGGAAATTGCTCTGACATTTGAACCCCACTCCCCTAGGATCCTGGATCCCTGACGCAGGAAGCACCACCAGAGGGGTGAGTTTAATCAGCCTGGTGAAGGCGTGAAACCCTTCGCTCACAACATTGTTTTTTATTACCTTCCCTAAGAAATGAAAAGCCATTTTCCAGCCAACACCTAAAGTGAGGCCAATGCAAAGCCATGTCTGAATTGTGGAATATCTTCATCCACCGAGATCATTTTTTGGATGCTTTAAGAGATACAGCTCCTAACTACGCATGTAAAAAAAGACAGCAAATCCCCTTTACCTGAGGTTTGGGTTAAAGGATGCAGTGACAAGAAAACAGAATGGGAAGGAAATAATACTGAAGAGATTAAGGTTTCACAAAGATAAGTGAAACAATTTTATAGATATGCAGTTCTTAATCATCTATGCTGATAGGAGACAAAGATCTCAAACAAAATCAACAAATAACTTTCTAATTCAGCGTACCCAAGGGTTTCAAGCTTTTTCTCAGCACACCTTTAAGAAGTCTGCCATTCTCCAGATTGGATAATTGAGAATTATTTGCATAACAAGTGGTTGACTTAAAACATGCTAATATATATATATCTTTTAAAAATTATTATACTTTAAGTTCTAGGGTACATGTGCACAACGTGAAGGTTTGTTACATATGTATACTTGTGCCATGTTGCTGTGCTGCACCCATCAACTCGTCATTTACATCAGTTATAACTCCCAATGCCATCCCTCCCCCCTGCCCCCTCCCCATATTAGGCCCCGGTGTGTGATGTTCCCCTTCCCATGTCCAAGTGATCTCATTGTTCAATTCCCACCTATGAGTGAGAACATGTGGTATTTGGTTTTCTGTTCTTGCGACAGTTTGCTGAGAATGATGGTTTCCAGCTGCATCCATGTCCCTACAAAGGGCACGAACTCATCATTTTTTATGGCTGGATAGTATTCCATGGTGTATATGTGCCACATTTTCTTAATCCAGTCTGTCAGTGATGGACATTTGGGTTGATTCCAAGTCTTTGCTATTGTGAATAGTGCCGCAATAAACATATGTGTGCATGTGTCTTTATAGCAGCATGATTTATAATCCTTTGGGTATATACCCAGTAATGTGATGGCTGGGTCATATGGTATTTCTAGTTCTAGATCCTGGAGGAATCGCCGTACTGTTTTCCACAATGGTTGAACTAGTTTACAATCCCACCAACAGTGTAAAAGTGTTTCTATTTCTCCACATCCTCTCCAGCACCTGTTGTTTCCTGACTTTTTAATGATTGCCATTCTAACTGGTGTGAGATGGTATCTCATTGTGGTTTTGATTTGCATTTCTCTGATAGCCAGTGATGATGAGCATTTTTTCATGTGTCTGTTGGCTGTATGAATGTCCTCTTTTGAGAAATGTCTGTTCATATCCATTGCCCACTTTTTGATGGGGTTGTTTTTTTCTTGTAAATTTGTTTGAGTTCTTTGTAGGTTCTGGATATTAGCCCTTTGTCAGATGAGTAGATTGCAAAAATTTTCTCCCATTCTGTAGGTTGCCTGTTCACTCTGATGGTAGTTTCTTTTGCTGTGCAGAAGATCTTTAGTTTAATTAGATCTCATTTGTCAATTTTGGCTTTTGTTGCCGTTGCTTTTGGTGTTTTAGACATGAAGTCCTTCCCCGTGCCTATGTCCTGAATGGTATTACCTAGGTTTTCTTCTAGGGTTTATATGGTATTAGGTCTAACATTTAAGTCTCTAATCCATCTTGAATTAATTTTCATATAAGGAGTAAGGAAAGGATCCAGTTTCAGCTTTCTACTTATGGCTAGCCAATTTTCCCAGCACCATTAATTAAATAGGGAATCCTTTCCCCATTTGTTTTTCTGAGGTTTGTCAAAGATCAGATGGCTGTAGATGTGTGGTATTATTTCTGAGGGCTCTGTTCTGTTCCATTGGTCTACATCTCTGTTTTGGTACCAGTACCATGCTGTTTTGGTTACTGTAGCCTTGCAGTATGCTAAGTCAGGTAGCATGATGCCTCTAGCTTTGTTCTTTTGACTTAGGATTGTCTTGGCAATGCGGGCTTTTTTTTGGTTCCATATGAACTTTAAAGCAGTTTATTCCAATTCTGTGAAGAAAGTCATAGGTAGCTTGATGGGAATGGCATTGAATCTAGAAATTACCTTGGGCAATATGGCCATTTTCATGATATTGATTCTTCCTATCCATGAGCATGGTATGTTCTTCCATTTGTTTGTGTCCTCTTTTATTTCACTGAGCAATGGTTTGTAGTTCTCCTTTAAGAGGTCCTTTACATCCCTTGTAAGCTGGATTCCTAGGTATTTTATTCTCTTTGAAGCAATTGTGAATGGAAGTTCATTCATGATTTGGCTCTATTTGTCTGTTACTGGTGTATAAGAATGCTTGTGATTTTTGCACATTAATTTTGTATCCTGAGACTTAGCTGAAGTTGCTTATCAGCTTAAGGAGATTTTGGGCTGAGACAATGGGGTTTTCTAAATATACAATTATGTCATCTGCAATCAGGGACAATTTGACTTCTTCTTTTCCTAACTGAATACGCTTTATTTCTTTCTCTTGCCTGATTGCCCTAGCCAGAACTTCCAGCACTATGTTGAATAGGAGTGGTGAGAGAGGGCATCCCTGTCTTGTGCCAGTTTTCAAAGGGAATGCTTCCAGTTTTTGCCCATTCAGTATGATAATGGCTGTGGGTTTGTCATAAATAGCTCTTATTATTTTGAGATACGTTCCATCAATACCGAATTTATTGAGAGTTTTTAGCATGAAGGACTGTTGAATTTTGTCAAAGGCCTTTTTTACATCTATTGAGATAATCATGTGGTTTTTGCCTTTGGTTCTGTTTATATGCTGAATTACGTTTATTGATTTGCATATGTTGAACCAGCCTTGCATCCCAGGGATGAAGCCCACTTGATCATGGTGGATAAGCTTTTTGATGTGCTGCTGGATTCGGTTTGCCAATATTTTATTGAGGATTTTTGTATCGATGTTCATCAGGGATATTGGTCTAAAATTCTCTTTTTTTGTTGTGTGTCTGTCAGGCTTTGGTATCAGGATGATGTTGGCCTCATAAAATGAGTTAGGGAGGATTCCCTCTTTTTCTATTGATTGGAATAGTTTCAGAAGGAATGGTACCAGCTCCTCCTTGTACCTCTGGTAGAATTTGGATGTCAATCTGTCTGGTCCTGGACATTTTTTGGTTCGTAGGCTATTAATTATTGCCTCAATTTCAAAGCCTGCTATTGGTCTATTCAGGGATTCAACTTCTTCCTGGTTTAGTCTTGGGAGAGTGTAAGTGTCCAGGAAATTATCCATTTCTTCTAGGTTTTCTAGTTTATTTGCGTAGAGGTGTTTATAGTATTCTCTGATGGTAGTTTGTATTTCTGTGGGGTTGGTGGTGATATCCCCTTTATCATTTTTTATTGCGTCTATGTGATTCCTCTCTCTTTTCTTCTTTATTAATCTTGCTAGCAGTCAATCAATTTTGTTGATCTTTTCAAAAAAAACCAGCTCCTGGATTCACTGATTTTTTGGAGGGTTTTTTGTCTCTCTGTCTCCTTCAGTTCTGCTCTGATCTTAGTTATTTCTTGCCTTCTGCTAGCTTTTGAATGTGTTTGCTCTTTCTTCTCTAGTTCTTTTAATTGTGATGTTAGAGTGTCAATTTTAGATCTTTCCAGCTTTCTCTTGTGGGCATTTAGTGCTATAAATTTCCCTCTACACACTGCTTTAAATGTGTCCCAGAGATTCTGGTATGTTGTATCTTTGTTCTCATTGGTTTCGAAGAACATCTTTATTTCTGCCTTCATTTCCTTATGTACCCAGTAGTCATTAGGAGCAGGTTATTCAGTTTCCATGTCGTTGAGCGGTTTTGATTGAGTTTCTTAGTCCTGAGTTCTAGTTTGATTGCACTGTGGTCTCAGAGACAGTTTGTTATAATTTCTGTTCTTTTACATTTGCTGAGGAGTGCTTTACTTCCAACTATGTGGTCAATTTTGGAATAAATGCAATGTGGTGCTGAGAAGAATGTATATTCTGTTGATTTGGGGTGGAGAGTTCTGTAGATGTCTACTAGGTCCGCTTGGTGCAAGGTTGAGTTCAATTCCTGGATATCTTTGTTAACTTTCTGTCTTGTTGATCTGTCTAGTGTTGACAGTGGGGTGTTGAAGTCTCCCATTATTATTGTATGGGAGTCTAAGTCTCTTTGTAAGTCTCTAAGGACTTGCTTTATGAATCTGGGTGCTCCTGTATTGTGTGCATATATATTTAGGATAGTTAGCTCTTCCTGTTGAATTGATCCCTTTACCATTATGTAATGGCCTTCTTTGTCTCTTTTGATCTTTGATGGTTTAAAGTCAGTTTTATCAGAGACTAGGATTGCAACCCTTGCTTTTTTTTGTTCTCCATTTGCTTGGCAGATCTTCCTCCATCTCTTTATTTTGAGCCTATGTTTGTCTCTGCATGTGAGATGGGTCTCCTGAATACAGCAAACTGATGGGTCTTGACTCTTTATCCAATTTGCCAGTCTGTGTCTTTTAATTGGACCATTTAGTCCATTTACATTTAAGGTTAAGATTGTTATGTGTGAACTTGATGCTGTCATTGTGATATTAGCTGGTTATTTTGCTTGTTAGTTGATGCAGTTTTTTCCTAGCATCAATGGTCTTTACATTTTGGCATGTTTTTGCAATGGCTGGTACCGGTTGTTCCTTTCCATGTTTAGTGCTTCCTTCAGGGTCTCTTGTAGGGCAGGCCTGGTGGTGACAAAATCTCTCAGCATTTGCTTGTCTGTAAAGGATTTTATTTCTCCTTCACTTATGAAACTTAGTTTGGCTGGATATGAAATTCTGGGTTGAAAATTCTTTTCTTTAAGAATGTTGAATATTGGCCCCCACTCTCTTCTGGCTTGTAGAGTTTCTGCTGAGAGATCTGCTGTTAGTCTGATGAGCTTCCCTTTGTGGGTAACTCGACCTTTCTCTCTGGCTGCCCTTAACATTTTTTCCTTCATTTCAACTTTGGTGAATCTGACAATTATGTGTCTTGGAGTTGCACTTCTCAAGGAGTATCTTTGTGGTGTTCTCTGTATTTTCTGAATTTGAATGTTGGCCTGCCTTACTAGGTTGGGGAAGTTCTCCTGGATGATATCCTGAAGAGTATCTTCCAACTTGGTTCCATTTTCCCCCTCACTTTCAGGCACACCAATCAGACACAGATTTGGTCTTTTCACATAATCCCATATTTCTTGGAGGCTTTGTTCATTTCTTTTTACTCTTTTTTCTCTAGACTTCTCTTCTCGCTTTGTTTCATTCATTTGATCTTCAATCATTGATACTCTTTCTTCTAGTTGATCGAGTCAGTTACTGAAGCTTGTGCATTTGTCACGTATTTCTCGTGTCATGGTTTTTATCTCTGTCAGTTCGTTTACGGCCTTCTCTGCATTGATTATTCTAGTTATCCATTCTTCCGTTCTTTTTTTCAAGATTTTTAGTTTCTTTGCACCGGGTACGTAGTTCCTCCTTTAGCTCTGAGAAGTTTGATCGACTGAAGCCTTCTTCTCTCAACTCATCAAAGTCATTCTCCGTCCAGCTTTGATCCATTGCTGGTGATAAGCTGCATTCCTTTGGAGGGGGAGATGCGCTCTGATTTTTTGAATTTCCAGTTTTTCTCCCCGCTTTTCCCCCATCTTTGTGGTTTTATCAGTCTTTGGTCTTTGATGACAGTGACGAACTGATGGGGTTTTGGTGTGGGTGTCCTTCCTGTTTGTTAGTTTTCCTTCTAACAGTCAGGACTCTCAGCTGTAGGTCTGTTGGAGATTGCTTGAGGTCCACTCCAGACCCTGTTTTCCTGGGTATCAGCAGTGGAGGCTGCAGAAGATAGAATATTGCTGGACAGCGAGTGTTGCTGTCTGATTCTTGCTCTGGAAGCTTTGTCTCAGGGGTGTACCCAGCCATGTGAGGTGTGAGGTGTTGGTCCGCACTGAGTGGGGGATGTCTCCCAGTTAGGCTACTCAGGGGTCAGGGACCCACTTGAGCAGGCAGTCTGTCTGTTCTCAGATCTAAACCTCCATGCTGGGAGAACCACTGCTCTCTTCAAAGCTGTCAGACAGGGTCATTTACATCTGCAGAGGTTTCTGCTGCTTTTTGTTTAGCTATGCCCTGTCCCCAGAGGTGGAGTCTACAGAGACAGGCAGGCCCCCTTGAGCTGCAGTGGGGCCACCCAGTTCGAGCTTCCTGGTTGCTTTACCTAATTAAGCCTCAGCAATGGCAGACGCCCCTCCCCAAGCCTCGCTGCTGCCTTGCAGTCAGATCTCAGACTGCTGTGCTATCAATGAGGGAGGCTCCATGGGCATGGGACCCTCCCATCCAGGTGTGGGATATAATCTCCTGGTGTGCCATTTGCTAAGACGCTTGGTAAAGCGCAGAATTACGGTGGGAGTTACCCGATTTTCCAGGTGTTGTGTGTCTCAGTTTCCCTTGGCTAGGAAAAGGGATTCCCTTCCCCCTTGCACTTCCCAGGTGAGGCGATGGCTTGCCCTGCTTCAGCTCTCGCTGGTTGGGCTGCACCAGCTGACCAGCACCGATTGTCTGGCACTCCCCAGTGAGATGAACCCAGTACCTCAGTTGAAAATGCAGAAATCACCCGTCCTCTGTGTCACTCGCGCTGGGAGCTGGAGGCTGGAGCTGCTCCTATTCGGCCATCTTGCTCTGGGAATCGCTAATATATATATATCTTAAAGTACTAATTAAGATTATGTGGATTAAGTAAAGCTTGGGGCTATCAATGTCAAGGCTATTAAAACAAACCCAAACCAACTAACACAGGTTTCTCTACTTAAATGCTGTAATCTGGTTTTAGGATTACATCTAAAGTATGCACCTGGCCAGCATATAGTTTTCCATAGGTCTAACTCATCTTCCACTACATCCTATACTGAACTAAGAATTGCCCCTGCAAATAAGAGTCAAATCTAAGAATGCAAAGCATAGAGAGTTTGGCTGAGAGCTCCTAAAGAATGTTAAGGAATGTCTTTTGCCTCAGTGACCAGTGGGATTGGTGAAAGAATTTAATATGCTTATTTTGTTTTGCCTAACTACAATGAGTGGGCAATTGCCTATTAAACGTGCTAGGAAAATTTATGAGCCATGTTGCTATATTTTCAAACTGTAACCTTTTAAAACCAATAATATAAGGATATTAGGCTATTCCTCCTATGTTTTATTTATAATTTGAATGCAACCTATTCCTTTTTCCTACTTTTACATCAAAAATATTTCAGCAAGAATAACTGGCTGAATGTGAATTAGAAATAGGAAAAAAGGAAGAAAAGAACTGAAATTCTGAAGTAAATCAATGCTTAAAGATGCCAAAGGATTGAACAATCTTTGGTAGATAAAAAAATGACCAACACTTAAAAATCAGTGACTGGTGGTTGAGGGAAACAGACTAGAATTGGTAGAGTTTTATTGCTGAAGTTGGGTGACTGGTTCACATTTATTTTTTATTCATGCTTCATAACTTTTGAACATTCTACATTTTTTTTGTATGTACCAATAATTGACCAAAAAATTATTACCTAGAAATTTCACCCAAATAATTGTTATATTAATCAAACTGCCCTGCTAACCCAGCTACCTGTTTGTTTGTTTTGAGATGAAGTCTTGTTCTGCCACCCAGGCTGGAGTGCAGAGCGATCTCAGCTCACTGCAACCTCCGCCTCCTGGGTTCAAACGATTCTCCTGCCTCAGCCTCTTGAGTAGCTGGGACTACAGGCATAAGCCAGCATGCCTGACCCAGCTAACTTTTGGACAAATCACCCAGAGCTTGTGAAATGATACCAACTATCTTTATTTGGGCTGCCGTAACAAATACCATAGACTGGGTGGCTTACAAACAACAGAAATTGGTTTCCTGTAGTTCTAGAGGCTGGATGTCTGAGATCAGAGTGCCAGCATGGGTGGCTTCTGGTGAAGGCCCTCTTCCAGACTACAGATGACCACATGGCAGAAAGAGGGCAAGGGATCTGCCTCTTCTTTTAAGGACACGAATCCCTTTCATGAGGGCTCCACCCTCAAGACCGAATTTCCTCCTGAAAGGCCCATCTAACATCATCACATTGGGGGTTAGGAGTAAAATACATCAATATTGGGGGACACATTCAGTCTACTGCAGCAACTCTCTCCTTGAAATGGGAAACGGCAGAGGCCTTATGCCCAACCAGACCTAGTTGTTTTTTTTTTCTTTTAAGACAGGGGTCTCGCTCTGTCACCCAGGCTGTAGTACAGTGGTATGATCACTGCAACCTCCGCCTCCCGGGTTCAAGGGATTCTCCTGCCTCAGCCTCCTGAGTAGCTGGGATTACAGGTGCACACCACTATGCCCGGCTAATTTTTGTATTTTTAATAGAGACAGGGTTTCACCATGTTGGCCAGGCTGGTCTCAAACTCCTGACCTCAGGTGATCCGCCTGCCTTGGGTCCCAAGGTGCTTGGATTACAGGTGTGAGCCACTGCGCCCAGCCCAGAGCCAGTTTTGATTCTGACTCCACCTCTTTGCAGTTGTGTGTCCTCGGGCAAGGGACCCAAGCCTCTCTGTATGTGCCCTCACTGTGTTTCACATAGAGTGCTCAAATACTTAGCATTACTATTAATGTGTCAGAAGTTTAAAAGTGGGAAATCTTGGTCATTGCCTTCATCCTCAAATCTAGAACGAAATTTTTAAGGGAGGATGATAGTGTTTAGAAAGGGCAAGTTTCCTGGGGCAGAGCATAGACCTTTTTGTCTTCCAATAGCCATTATTGTTCCTGGGGAGGTTTATGCGCTTCTCACTGAAACAATCAGAACCATGCCTCAATTTACTTCTTATTTTTTAATGAGACAAGGTTTTGTTCTGTTGCCCAGGCTGGAGTGCAGTGGCACAATCATGCCCACTACAGCCTGGACCTCCTGGGCTCAAGTGACCCTCCCACCTCAGCCTCCTGAGCAGCTGGGACTACAGGCGCATGCCATCACGCTTGGATACATTTTTATTTTTTTACTTTTTTGTAGAGATGGCTCTCACTATGTTACTCAGGCTGGGCTCGAATTCTGAGCTTAAGTGATCCTCCTGCAGTTCTGGGATTAGAGTTGTGAGCCACCGCACCCGGCCCCTATTTTTGTTTAAGATAGTAAGTATATGACATTATGGGTTGGGCTGTGTTCCCCCAATTCATATGTTGAAGTCCTAACCTCAGAATGTGACTATATTTGGAGAATAGGTCTTTTAAGAGGTAATTAATTCAAAATGAGGTCATGAGGGTTAATTTTAATTCAAAAATGACTGGTGTCTTTATAAGAAGAGGAAATTCAGATATACACCCGTACAGAGGAAGTCCCTGTTAAGACACAGGAAGAAAATGGTCATCTACAGGTCAAGGAGACAGACCTCGGAGGAAACCTTCATATCTGACTTCTAGGTGCCAGAACTGTGGGATATACGGTTCTGCTGTTTGAGTCACCCGGTCTGTGGTACTTTCTGTGGCAACCTGGGCAACCTAATACATATGAAATGTGGGGAATTTGGTTACAAGGCTAACCGTTTTTATGAAAACCTTTGCTAAATGACTCCACAGATGTTTTCAGTATTCCTGGCCAAAGCTTGGATTACAATGCGTGAGAACTGGAAATGAATGAACGTTCTTATTCATAAGCACTCTATGAGTTGAGATTTAGGTACTTACCTTTTCTTGGTGTGTCCATTTGGTTTTTCATCAGGAGGCAGCTCAATAATGAGCTGGCAGGACTGAGCATGGTCAAAGTTGTTTGGTGTCTTTGGTGAGCACTGGGTGTCCAGCATAAACACCTGTATGGGTGTGCAAAGGTACATTTCAGAACTCCAGTGTCCTCTGCTTGACCTGTCAGGGATCAGCTGGATGACCCTGGGCAAGTTAAGCCTCATCTATAAAATGAGGATAATGGTTTCCTATTTGATATGTTTGTTGAGAGACTTAATTGATACGTGTATATTACATATGCAAAGCATTAGAACAGAGGAGTAAATAATCAGGGTTAGCTGCTGACACTAATACTAGCAACACTACTAGTTCTACTATGTGACAATTCATTATACCCCAAATAACAGGTATTGGCACTTAATATTAACTACAAGTAAATAAAGAGGGGCTTTGTAAAAGATTCTCTCTGATTTTTGAGTCTTTGGTATCATATTCAACACAGGGATAAAAAATGAGTTGGGACTTCTGTCAGGATTACTGGTGGTTACTGATAGGGCCACAGTGCTCTACTAGGCATGGCAGATGTGACTAAGAAAATACTGAGCACTACTGGCTCTCTGACCCAAATGATTTTCTTTTATATGACTTAAAATACTCTCACTACTTTCCTCTGGAAAGATTTTATATATATAATATATATATTATTTTGTATATTATAATAATATATATCATATAATCTTATATATAAATAATATATAAATAATATATAATTTATATATAAATTATATATATATATAGGATCTCACTCTGTTGTCCAGGCTGGAGTGCAGTGGTGTGATCATGGCTCACTGCAGTCTCAACGTCCTAGGTCAAGTGATCCTCCCACCTTAGTCCCTCGAGTAGCTGGGACCCAGGTGTGCACCACTATGCCCATCTATTTTTTAAACATTTTTTTCCTTTTTTTTCAAGTTTTAAGTTTGGGGTCCACGTGCACTATGTGCAGATTTCTTACATAGGTAAACGTGTGCCATGGTGGTTTGCTGCACAGATCATCCCATCATCCAGGCATTAAGCCCAGCAACCATTAGCTATTCTTCCTGATGCCCTCCCTCCCCCATCCCCCACAGGTTCCCAGTGTGTGTTGTTCTTTGCCATGTGTCCATGCATTCTCATCAATCAGCTCTCACTTATAAGTGAGAACATGCAGTGTTTGGTTTTCTGTCCCTGTGTTAGTTTACTGAGGATAATGGCCTCCAGCTCCATCCATGTTCCTGCAAAGCACATGATCTCATTCCTTTTTATGACTGCATAGTATTCCAGGTACCACATTTTCTTTATCCAGTCTATCACTTATGGGCATTTAGGTTGATTCCATGTATTTGTTATTGTGAATAGTGCTGCAATGAACATGTATGTGCATGCATCTTTATAACAGAATGATTTATATTCCTTTGGGTATATGCCCACTAATGGGATTTCTGGGTCAAATGGTATTTCTGCCTCTAGGTCTTTGAGGAATCACCACACTGTCTTCCACAATAGTTGAACTAATTTACACTCCCGCCAACAGTGTAAAAGTGTCACTTTTTCTCTACAACCTCACCAGCATCTGTTTTTTGACTTTTACTAATAGCCAATCTGAGTGGCGTGAGATGGTATCTCATGGTGGTTCTGATTTGCATTTCTCTAATGATCAGTGATGTTGAGCTTTTTTCATATGTTTATTGGCCACATGTATGTCTTCTTTTGAGAAGAGTCTGTTCAAGTCCTTTGCCCACTTTTTAATGGAGTTGTTTTTTCCTTGTAAATTTGTTTAAGTTCCTTGTCAATTTCATAGAGATGGAGTCTTACGGTATTGCCTAGGCTGGTCTTGCACTCCTGGGCTCAAGCAGTCCTCCTGCCTTGGCTGCCCAAGGTGCTGGGATTATAGGTGTGAGCCACCATGCCCGGGAAGGTTAGAATACTTTTAAAATATTGTCTTGCAAAATCTTGTAACAATTATCAGATTTTCAAATAATGAGTTATTTTAAGAGTGAATACATAAGGAAAATTTGGGATTGAGGAAGAAATAGAGAAGTATTAAGTAGTATTAAGTATTAAGAAGTGAAAGATTGTCCAGTTGTGGTGGCTCATGCCTATAATCCCAGCACTTTGGGAGGTTGAGGCAGATGGATCACTTGAGGTCAGGAGTTTGAGAACCAGCCTGGCCAACAAGGTGAAACCCCATCTCTGCTAAAAATGCAAAAATTAGCTGGGTGTGGTGGTGCACACCTGTAATCCCAGCTACTCTGGAGGCTGAGGTAGAAGAATCACTTGAACCTGGAGGTAGAGGTTGCTGTGAGCTGAGATCACACCCTGCACTCCAGCTTGGGCAACAGAGCAAGTCTTAAAAACAACAATAACAATAACAACAGCAAGAACAAAAAACAAAACAACAAAACAGAAAAAGAAGTGAACAATTCACTAAACAGTTCTTGCTGTTCTTCTCCATTAATGATCTATTTCAGAAGATTCTCTTGCTGTATGATTGGACAGGGTTGCAGAGACCACTGCAGGCACGCGTGTAAATGCTTTAGCCAGATGTACTAACTGCGTATTTAGAGCAGCTATCCCTTTGGAGGGCCACCTTCTTGGTTTCTCACTTCTAGCTACACCATTGCTGTAGCAGCCACAATTGCCATGCTGCTAGCAGTGGCTCTTCGTTGCAGCCTTACAACCTTTCCTTCCCAACTTCTGCAGACTGGCCATGGAGGCTTCAGTGGGACATGCTGCCTTCCTTCAGAACCAGCAGAATTATCAAGTCCCAGATGTTAGGGCATGTGCTCAGCAGAGATGTGAGAAACTGAAGATAGAAGGTTCTTGTCCCACTACCTCAGGATAGCTGGGAAAAGCCCCAAAGAAGCCAGACCTGGCTAAGAAACTTCTCAACTGACTGAGTTCTTTACATGGGTAATCAGGGGATCCCAGATTATCAGTGTGCTAAGAGAAAATTTTATTAAGAATTTAAACAGATCTGGTAGAGAAAAGGGGCCTTGCCTTTTGAGTATAACCTCCAATTCATTTCTTCAAATTTAACTCAAATGTGACAGTTCAATTACATTTGTAAAACTTGTTTAATATTTTAAATACATACCATGCATACACATGCATATGCATAAGCAAAATAGTTTCTTCATATGAAGACCCAATTCAGACATGTCTGTTGCTATTATATGATGGAATATTTAGCCAGTCAATGGTTGTTGGGAATTTAGTCCATTTCCATTTTTCACTACTATGAATAGCATGGTTATGATTATATATGAATTTGGGGATGGCATTTAGCTGGACTGCTGCTGAGAGTCACATCCAGGGTTTCCTAGAGGCAGACTGCCATGTCACTTAGGAGCTTAGGGCATATCTGTAGTTTGTGATAGTACTATATTCTTCCGATATTTCTGTGATTCAGTAACCTATTGATTCAACAAAGACATACTAAACATTTTCTCTAGGCCTTGCTCTAAAAATACCAAGGTAAATACACAGAATGTGTTCTCTGCTCCTCAGGAGCTGACAATCAAATTTTGTGACTTCTTACATGTGTCTCAAGAAGAGAAAGCCATTGGTATATGATGATTCCTGCATGAGTGAATACACTTGAATTTTAATGCTACATTCAACTCAAATGTAGTAAGCAACTTTTAAATGTTAAGTTCTGTGTTGTGAATGAAAGATATAAGAAAAAAGCCCAAATAAGTTTGCCATTGTTAGGCACTCATAGTCTAGCAGTTAACAGTAATAGTTAAGCAAATACTTACAGATAGCTCAAGCAAGTTACGTACAAAGGACAGTGATTCTATTTGATCTGGGCACTGGAGGATGCAACAAGCAAGAGATGATGGACAGGAGGTAATGCTGTTGATTGGGTTCATGTCATTCCTGGCAAAGAATGGTACTGGCAAGAGTTGGGAGCAACAAAGTGTATGTCCCTCAGGGAATGAAAGGCAATTTGGTGATGCAAGACCTTGAAGGAAGGTCTCCCAACATGCATTTCAAGTTTCTAGAGGCCCTGAGATCAAAAGCCCCTGCCCTTACCTGCTGGGCCATGGCTCGGATGCGCCAGTACTCGGCCTCGGCACTTGGGGAGGAGGATGGGGCCGCCACCCGCACCTGGCAGCCTTCCCCGCTGAAGCTCTCTGTGCCGCTGTGGAAGCAGCCCAGCAGGTCCTGGGAAGAAATAGCAGATGCTTACTGAGTGCATCCTGGTTCATGGGCCAGGCCCAGTCTTGGATCTGAGATCGTTACTGTGTCTGAGATAAAAGTACTGACCCAGCAACTTCTTTCTCACCCTCTGCAAGATCTAAAGTGAGGCTGCCTGCTCAGAGGAGGCAGAACCCATGTGCCCAACATGATAAGGGATCAGGAGCTAAAGACGGTTAGAACTGCTCCAGGGAGGGCTTCCTCCCAGTGATGTACCTTCACTGGCTTGAGTGTGGCAGAGAACGCATCTTGCAGGGCACAGCAGGCAAGCCTCCACATCTCCTCAGTGAACACAGGGCCTGCTGTCACAAGGACGTATCTGCCAAAAGAAACAAGTTGTTGTTTTTTTTTTGAGACGGAGTTTCAAAACAACATTGCTCTTGTTGCCCAGGCTGGAGTGCAATGGCATGATCTTGGCTCACTGCAACCTCCACCTCCTGGGTACAAGCAATTCTCCTGTCTCAGCCTCCTGAGTAGCTGGGATTACAGGCATGTGCCTCCATGCCTGGCTAATTTTGTATTTTTAGTAGAGACGGGGTTTCTCCATGTTGGTCAGGCTGGTCTTGAACTCCCAACCTCAGGTGATCCACCCACCTTGGCCTCCCAAAGTGCTGGGATTACAGGTGTGGGCCACTGCACCCGGCCACATAGGAGTCTTGAATTCCATTTTGTTGCCACAAAATTTAGGCCATATGGACTCATGCATAGGTTTATTCTGCAGCTCCCTGCCAAGTCTCCCTGTCTCAACCGTCCAGTATTCCATTGTCAAAATACTACTTCCTAAACCATTTTAATATAGAAATATCAATGGATCCCCTCTACAAATAGGCCAATCATTAAGCGTAGACTTGTATGCAAGACTGTATATATTCTGTAGTGATTTTTGGATTCTAGTTCCATTTTCCATCACTCCTCTACAACTAACAAGCAAAACCAAACCCCAAACTCTTATTGTCACTTACAACTCTAATCTCAATACTATTTTGTTCTTCTGCTTGGAAAGTCCCCACCTCCCCCATGCCTGTCCACCTTAGGGGAGGTGACCAGTGTCACTGCTACAACGAGGTCCTTGCTTCACTGTCACTATTTTTCATGTGACTCGCTCTCCCACGTGCCTGGCTTATTTCACTTAGCATAATAACCTCTAGTTCCCTCTATGTTGTTGTAAATGACAGAATCCCCCCCCCCAACTTTTTTTTTTTTTGAGATGGAATCTTGCTCTGTCGCCCAGGCTGGAGTGCAGTGGTGCCATCTCGTCTTACTGCAACCTCTGCCTCCCAGGTTCAAGCAATTCTCCTGCCTCAGTCTCCTGAGTAGCTGGGACTACAGGTGCCCACCACCACGCCCAGCTAATTTTTGTCTTTTTAGTAGAGACAGGGTTTCACCATATTGGCCAGGCTAGTCTCGAACTCCTGACCTTGTGATCTGCCTGCCTTGGCCTCCCAAAGTGCTGAGAATCCCATTCATTTTTATGGCTGAATAGTACTCCATTGTGTGTATGTACCACATTTCCTTTATGCATTCATCTATTGATGGACACAGATATGGTTTGGCTGTGTCCCCACCAAATCTCATCTTCAATTCCCATGTGTTGTGGGAGGGACCCAGTGAGAGGTAACTGAATCGTGGGGCCTGGTCTTCCCCATGCTGTTACAGGGAATAAGTCTCATGAGATCTGATGGTTATAATGAGTTTTCTCTGAGCCAGGGGTATAGCTCCAGTCCAAGTCTGAAAGCCTGAGAAGTGGGAGATGTAAGTACAGTCCAGGGGCAGGAGAAGACTGATGTTCCAGCTCAAACAGTCAGGCAGGGAAAGTACCCTCTTACTCGGCCTTTTTGTTCTATTCAGGTCTTCAGCTGATTGGACAAGGCCTACCCACATTACGGAGGGCCATCTGCTTTGCTGTCTCCACCAATTCAAATGTTCTTCTCATCCAGAAACATACCCACAATAATGTTTGGCCAAATGTCTGGGTACCCTGTGGCCCTGAACAAGCTCTCTCTTTGCCTACCACTATCCATGTAAGATGTGACTTGCTCCTCCTTGCCTTCCACCATGATTGTGAGGCCTACCCAGCCATGTGGAACTGTAAGTCCATTAAACCCGTTTTTCTTCCCAGTCTTGGGTGTGTCTTTATCAGCAGCACATGAAAATGGACTAATACTGACACTTAGGTTGCTTCTAAATTTTGACTATTGTGAACACGGGAGTGCAGCTATCTCTTCGATATAATTATTTCCTTTATTTTGAGTATATACCCAGCAGTGGGATTGCTGATCATATGATAGCTCTATTTTTAGTTTGAGGAGCCTCCAAACTGTTCTCCATAGTGGTTGTACTAATTTACATTCCCACCAACAGTGTACGAGGGTTCCCTTTTCTCCACATCCTCTCCAGTATTTGTTATTACCTGTCTTTTGGATAAGCTATTTTAGCTGGCATGAGATGACATCTCATTGTACATTCAATTTGCATTTCTCTTATGATCACTGATGCTGAGCACCTTTCCATATACCTGTTTGCCTTTTGTATGTCTTCTTTTGAGAAACTGAATCAGAATACTTTGTATAATGTCTTACACAATACACATTTGCTGACTGAACACTGAAATGAAGAATTATTAGCACATAGTCATTTTTAATTACAAAAGTCTACTTACAGAAAGCAATTCAAAAAAGCTGATTCCTACCACAAAGACAATTTAATTTCCTTAGATTTTTAAATAACTCCAGCTTTGTGGAGAGTCAGGAAAGCTTTTTCTCACCTAATACAGGAGCAGCCCACTCTGGAGATGGTTTCAGTGGGCTTGGCCACACAGGCGACCAGCAGCTCGAAGAGGTCTTTCAGCATGGTATTGATCATGCTCTCGTACCTGATGTCTATGGGAAACAGCAAAATCACAGTTTCATACAGGTCTAGTGTAAAGGGATAGATTGAAATGGCCATCTACAGCAACAGAGGAAAGTCTGAATGATAAGCAAATATCTGGGAGAAAGAAATAGAACAATGAGAAAAATGGCCATATCCTCCTCCAATCCCCCACCCCCCAAAAAACCCAGTAAAACAATAATTTTCTTGGATTTTTACCCAATTTCAGCATGTTCCATCCACTTCTAGAGAAATAAAAATGAAATATGCAGTTCACTTTTATGTGTTGCTATATCAGAGTCTCACACTGTGCAAAGCAATGACCTGGCCAGGGACATGTGGCTACCCTTAGGGATATGGTTACCAGTTACCACCTACATGTAGAAAAACTCACTTGTTTTCTTTTGCAATTCGTGTTCTTTTTTTGCAGGGTAAATTGTCCTTGCTAAACTTAATAGAGACACAGTTTCTTTTATTAGCTTTGTTACTCTCCCCTGGGGTCAACATCCTCCTTAGTTTCTCTGTCCTCTCCAGCAAGGGGACCTCTTCCCTTACACCATGATATGCCAGTCCTTCGAGTTATAAGCTCTGTGGGTAGCAGCAATGTTTCTTCTGCTCCTGGACACCCAGATCTTCACACATGTGGCTCCACTGGGACCACAGTGAACACGTTCCCTGCCTCTAGGTCCCTCTCCATCTTCTGACTTCAGCATACTGTCCATCCTACACTTTCACAGCCTTTACAAAGTGCCATCAGTATTAAGAAATTTCTCTTCATCCCTAGCCTGTTAAGCTACTTCTTGCCCACAGTGGAAGCCTTTTCTAAAACCCTGCCTCCTCCATTTAGCCTCCCCAGATGAAGCAGGGTGACAAGATATACCCCCTAACCCCCCACAGGCTACAGGGATATTGCTTCTTTTTTATTTATTATATACTTGAATTTGCCTCCCTTCTCCTAATGCACAGGTACCCCAGACCTCTTATTAGGCACTTTGTTTTCCACCACACATATATTTTGAGCATTCGGTTTGAAAATTTTGTAGAAGACACATGGGTATGAATTTTCTCTTTGAAAATCTATTAGAAGGCTGACACTGACCATGTTGTTCTATGTTAATAATTCCCAGGGCAAAAACCCTGCATTAGTATTTGCATCAGGTATTTACTATGCCGTTTTAGCTGACGGTGCTGTCTACCAAAGAAATACCCAGAATGAACTGCTCTGGCGCTTCAGATACCTGAATGTAGAAAGCTTTGAATGTGCTCCACCACCAGCTCACAGGACAGACCAATAGCATGCTTGAAATTGGCAGAGGCCACATCCCAGTAGGAATGGTCTTTATGGCTACGGCGGAGCCAAAGGGACATCACAGGAAGCAGGAGGTGAACCACTGCATAGATGCCAAACCCTGGTCCTGAAAAAGAAAAGTCAGCATAGCAACAACCTGTAATAAATGGGAAGCTCTTTGCCTCCACCTGGCATTGTTGCTCTCTTTTGAAGGATCCCTACATTTGCTGAGAAAGTGCAGGGAAAAAGAATTTACTGCTGATGGGGGAATATATGGTCTTCAGTGGCATTTTTCCTTTTTGTTTCTGCAGGGTTTTAGTTATGTGAGCAATATGTGAATATACTCCTAAAACATTCAAAAATATTGCTGGTAAAGCTAAAATATCGCCTGCTCAACTCCTAGGACCCAAATGTAAACACACAAATACACATGTGTGTATAAGAAAATACCCTTTGAAATCATATATTTATGAAATCTAACTACATGGGGAAATACAGAGTTTATTTTATTTTATATAAATAAGATAATGTAAACTTTGGTCTGCATACTCATTTTTTTTTTACTTAACAATAGTGTTATAGCTGGCCACAGTAGTGCACACCTGTAATCTCACCTACTCTGCAGGCTGAGTCATGAGGATTGCTTAATTAAGCCCAGTAGTTTGAGATTAGCTTGGGTAACATTGTGAAATCCCCTCTCCTAAAAAAAAAAAATTAGCTGGGCATTGTGGAGTGCTGGTAGCCTCAGCAACTTGGGAGGCTGAGATGGAAGGATCGCTCGAGCCCAGGAATTTGAGACTGCAGTGAGCTATGATCACACCACCTCCTCCAGCCTGGGCAAGACCACCATTTCAAAGAAAACCCCAAAAGTGTTAGAGATTATTCTTTGTCAGCAAATTTGGATATTCCTCACTTTTATTGCCACATACTATTTCTGTTGTATTTACATACAGCAGTTTACTTATCCATTTCCTTACTGATGAACATTTAAGGTATTTCTAATTTTTTGTTTTATAGACTACGCTATAATGAAAATCATTGTGCTTCTTTGCTCAACATCATGGAAATGTTGATGAGTTTTTGAAGTTATAATGACAAAAGCAAAGCATCCATTTTATAATAAATATGGAAATTACATGAGAATACAAAAGAAAAAACTCATCTAGAGATAATCACATTTTGATGTATTTCCTTTTAGGACTTTTTGAAAGCATGTGTGTTTGTATTTATAATTGCATAAAATTTCATATAGTTGAGACTGCACTCCATAGTATGTGCATTTTAATATAATGCTTTGTAATTATTCACATCATTAAATATTCACAAATATTAATTTTAATGCCTGCAGAATATTTACCACAATTAACCGCTTCCCAATTAGGGTGTTCATAATTTTTTGGTATTCAAGATGTTTCAGCAAACATCTTATATATACAATTTTGTCTTTATTATTGATAATTTCCTTAGATGACAGGCTCCTAGGAACAGAAGTGGATTAAATGCTCTTTACACACATTTAGTGGCAATCAATGTGAAAGCAGAAAATGGTACTGATGAGTAAAACAGATTTAGAAATAGTAGTTTGCAATTCTATAAAATACCTACTTACTCTTTGATGGAAGGCTTTTGACTTTTTAACATGTGGGAGTATGTATGGTTTTTTGGTTAAATAATATAAACTTTGCTATAGATTTTGAAACAGTATCAATTATCAAGTCTTCATTATAGTGAGTACAGACCTCTTAGTATGAAAGTGGCTTCATTTAGGGTCTGATTGTTAGTAAAATACTTAAATTTCTATAAAAAAGGTTTTTTTATCTTCAGAAATTGGGATGAATAAATGTATATACTAAAATTGATTAATTCACAACAAGAAATAAATTCCTAAAAGTCATGCTTTTCTTATACTCTCAGGGGCCTTGTACTAGGCGAGCACTAAATGTCTTTTTCCAAATCTAATCACCTACGACCTTTACACAAACGGGGTGTTGCTACTTTAATACTGCATATAGTTGCAAGTGGTTTGTTTATATTACTGCAAGACCCAGTAAGCCCAAGCAACAGCCCAGGGCCCAAGAGTATGTGACTGTGAGATCCTGCCTCAAAGGAAGGCTGTGACCATGGAACACAGCAAAGCCAAATGGCTCATGGAGACACTGATACCATAGCCTTGATCTGATTAACGTGGAGCTCCTGCACATCCAACTAACTGGCCACCACACAATCCTTGTAACCAGACTTCTAGGAAGACAGGTAAACAATACACAGGCCATATCTTAAACATCACTACCATTCAACAAACATTTATTGAGCATCTCTTACGTGTGAAGCTTTGTACTAAGTCTAGGAAACAGTGAAAACAGGCAGACACCTGCAGAAATACCCTCGTGAAAAGAGTTATATGTATATCCACTCCTCCAAAAGATGGACATAGAAATATTTACCTGGTGTTTTGGTCACATCTCTCAGTAGCTCAAAGAGTAAATCCAAAGTTGGTGGTTGGTGCTGCCGTGGACAATTGGACACAGCCGCTGTCAGCTGCTCCAGCAGGATTATCCAGACTTCTATCAGACCTGGAAACCAAAAAGCAGACTGGTATGAAATCCAGTTAGACACAATGAATAATCATCCTAAGATCCAATTAAACATTGTATGTAAACTGCCAAGTGCTATACAGATGTGAGCCATCACCCAGCGTGTTAGCCTTCAGTGGCCATAGACATGAACAGATGATGATTTATGTGTTCTAACAAAGTCAAGGGGGAAAAGTACTCACATTTCCTCCTTCTTCCCCTTTAATAAAAAAGTGATAGGGTAAGGAAATTCTACTACGTTGAAATGGCTGTCAGGTTTCTTGGGAGCCGACGATAACAAATAAGATATCCATCCAGTTCTATCACCTTCATCTATCTTTTCTTAAAAATGATTTTATTGTGGTAAATATGTAGAGCAGAAAAAGCCATTTTAGCCATTTCTATGAGTGTAATTCAGTGGCATTCATGACAACAATGTTGTGCAACTATCACTGTTTCCAAAACGTTTTCATCTCAAACAGAAACCCCGGAGCTATTAAACAGTTACTGTCCTTTCTTCCTCACTCCAGTCCCTGGTACCTCTAATGTACTATAAATTATGGTTGATTTTGAGGTGTGATAGTGGTGTCGTGCTTATGCTTGTTATCTTTAAAGAACACATGCTGAAACATCTACAGATGAAATGCTATGTTGAGGATTTGCCTTAAAATGTGGAGAAAGAGGAAGAGAGAGTAAAGATATACATGATCCAAGATTAGCCATAAACTGATAGTAGTTGAAGCTGCGTGATAAGTCCATTATATTATTCTGTTTAGTTCTGTATATTCTACATATGTATATCTGTATATGTATATATTTTGTATATTCAAAATATACAAGTTTTGCATATGTTTGACATTTCCATAAGGGGGAAAATTTAATTATTTGCCTTTGAAAACCAGAGGAATAATATCTGAGAATGTATCAATGTTGAGGATTGTTTAATTTTATAAAACGAATTTAAAGCTGTTACTGATGTTTGTTCTGATTTACCATGTCTACATAATGATAACTTTAAAGTCCTTGATACATTGATTATGTAGAAAACTTAAGTGCTGGACTGAACTGTATCCCTTAGAAGATGGGGTTCCCAGAAAAAAAATCAAAGATTTGCACAAATGGGAAAGAGAATGCTCGCCGTTACAGACACAACCATTTAAAACTGTTTTAAAGAATGTATTATAGATAAACAACATAAGCTTCTGCTTATAGTTATCTGGGTTTGAGGTTTAAATGCTAAAAATTGTTCTTATCTAATCATTAAACTGAAACCTCTATTAGGCAATATCTAGCCAACTTCCAATACTTTAATTGTTCTCTATATTAGATATTCTTTCCTATAATTACTCCTCACAACTAATCTGAACTTGTGAGATTTTGTTGTTTATAATCTCCATAAAAATTCTTAAATCTCTTGGCCACTCCCATAAAATCTGTAACACCAAAATAAAACAAAACAAAAAACCTTCCCCTCAAAAGTCCTTTTATAAAAGAGTTTGAAATAACCTATACCCAGAAATTAGACCCATGTGAGGGTATGATATCCAATTCTAGATGTAGAACAGGACAGGGTCTTCTGAGAAAGAAGACAGAAGGCATGAGCATGAGTTAATCCATCTGAAAATGATCCACAGTTACTAGTTTGAACTCTGATTCACAGGAGATCACATGGGACCTAATCTGAAACAAATTCTTTAAAATCATTCCTTTCATGAACCTTCAGCTTCAACAGTCACAAATAGATTCTCTCTTTAGTAATGGCTTCATTTCCCCAGTCTCTAGCCAAATAGTCCTGAAGGAAGTAATTATATAACGATTTGTTTTCTAAAAGATATTAAAAGACAATTACCAGTCAATTTAAATACCCAGGCACCAATGGAACTTCATTCCAATTTGCTAAAGTCAAGAGAATTGAGAGAAACTACTTAAGTGGAATCTGCAAATCTGCACTAGTTTTAGACAGAGGAATCCATTTTAAAAGGATGGGTATAGAGGCATCCATTGTAAAGTGATATTTTTGGAAAGTCCATGGAAACTTTAAGCAGACTTATTGTGACAGAATTTCAAAAAATAACCACAAAAGTAGATGATCATTCTTATGATCTACGCTATGGTTTGAATATTTCCCCCAAAGTTCACATGTTCATGGAAAGTGCAGTAAAAGATTATTCTGGAGTCTTACGATTTAATGTCTGCTCTGTTGTGTTTTTGGACTCACCTGGGGCATGTTACTCCTGTCTTGCCTATTTCTCCCCCTTCAGAATGTGAATGTCTATCCTATGCCTTCCTACCATTGTATTTTGGAAGCATGCAATTTGTTAATTTCACAGGCCCACAGCTGGAGAGGAATTTGCTTTGGAATGAATCATGTCTTTAGCCTCAACTGTACCTGATTTAGATGAGACTCTTGAGGTGCTGCTGAAACAAGTTAAGGCTTTGGGACTATTGGGATGGAATTAGTGTATTCTGCATGTGAGAAGAACCTGAATTTTGGGGGCCAGAGTGGGATGCTATGGTTTGAATGTGTCCCTCAAAATTCATGTGTTGGAAACTTTATCCATAATGCAACAGTGATTATGGCAATTAGGTGATTAGGTCATGAGGGCTCTGTCCTCATGAATGGATTAATATTGTTATGAACGTGAGTTAATATCTTGGGAGTGGGTTCCTGATCAAAGCATGAGTTTGGCCCCCCTTCCTTTCCCCACCACCCTGAACTCCTTGAGTGCTCTCTTGCCCTTCCTCTGTGGGATGACACAGCAAGAGGGCCCTCATCAGAGGCAAGCCCCTCAACTTTTGGCTTCTCAGTCCCAGAACTGTAAGAAATAAATCCGTTATTTATTACTCTCAAGTATTCTCTTACAGAAGCACAAAATGGACTAAGACAATTCCCAGAAGCTTAAGGTACTTCATTTATGACTTAAGCTTCTGGGAATATGAACACGGCAAATAACCTAGTTTAGTCCAATCAATTAACTTACCGGTGTCATCATCAAAATCAGACAGGACTGATTCAATTCCATCCTCACTGCTGGCTGACTGTTCCTGAAGCCTTCGAGGCAAGCTGGCAAGTCTCCCACTAAGGAATATTGGCTTCAAGGGCATTTTGTAGATTTTGGCCAATAACTAAATTTAAAAAGAAAAAAAACCCTGCAATTATATATTGGAAAAAGCTGCATTGTGGGTTTTAAAGAATAATGAAATTATACACTAGTACTAAAGGGAGATGGGAAACGGGACATTGAAAATTTGATTGTTCGTGATTTGGATTTATAAAGGTAGCTTAAAAAGAGGCATTTATCCCATGAAGCAGATGAAATAGCATTCAATGGCAACAAAAAAGTAGAGGGAAAAAGGATCCTATGGATAATTATTCAGTATTTTAATTACATATGAGTTTTATAGATGTTTATAAACCTACCGAGGGAACCATGAAACATGTCAAGAATTTTTGCCTATGGGAAAAAGTGTTCTTTGGGGATCACTGAGAAGACAGTCCACAGACAAATGAGATACCAGACTCAGATTTCTCCTTCCCTTGACTCAACCTCTGAGGGAACACAGGGGCAAGAGCAGTTGGAGAAATGAAGGAGGCTGGGGCCGGCAGGGGACAGGAAGGTCTCAGAAGCAGAGCCAGCAGAGTGGCCTGGGCTCTTTATTCCCGTCTTGGGACTAGCGCCCAGGCACCCCTGAGCTCTCTGTTACTGGGACAGACTTCCAAAGACCCTTATGTCTTCATGAATTAGAATCCTGCCATGTCCACATTGTTCAAGGAACCAGTGCTATGAGCAAACAGACAAAATTCCTGTCCTGGTGGGTCTCACCAACTACAGTCCTTTCACAAGTAATTAAATTTTAGACATAAATGCTACAGGGAAAACTAAACAGGTGGTACTAGAAATAGTGAAGGCCAGGCATGGTGGCTCACGCCTGTAATCCCAGCACTTTGGGAGGCTGAGGCCGGCGGATCACTTTTGATCTGGAGTTCGAGACCAGCCTGGACAACATGGCGAAACCCCATCTCTACTAAAGATACAAAAATTAGCTGGGTGTGGTGTTGCATGGCTGTAATCCCAGCTACTTGGGAGGCTGAGGCAGGAGAATCACTTGTGCCTGTGAGGCAGAGGTTGTAGTGAGCTGAGATTGCGCCATTGCACTCCAGCCTGGGCGACAGAGCAAGACTCTGCCAAGAAAAAAAGTGACCACATAGGGGGAATCTTGGCAGGAATTGGCAGATCCTCTAGCTCTGCACTCTGAGGAGGTGACATGTCAGATGAGATCTGGGAGATAAAGAGTGGCACTTAGAATCCGGGGAGAGTCCCAGTGGAGGAAGCAGAGGTGGCCCTGCGCAGCAGTGAGCAGGTGTATTTGGGGGAGGGCAGAAGCTCAGCGTGGCTGTAGCATTGTGAGGGAGAGGGGAAGATGTGAGGGTGGAAAGAGCCGGGCAGGGGTCATATTATACGGGGCCTGGGGGAGGCAGCTGGATGTAGAACCCAGGGCTGTGTGTCCCTTCTAAAGCCATGGGCTCAATGCTATCACCCAGGAAGAGGTTGTACATAGATCCCCAAAGAGGCCCAGGGACACCACCGGAGAAGACAGGTGAGAAAGTATTGACAGAGGGGTGTCACTGAAGCTTAGAGAGAAATGGCTTCAGGGAGGGGGCATGGTGTCAGGCAGAGAAGGATGGACACAATGATGGTCACTGCTCACTATGACAGTGCTGTTTTATTCTGTCTCTTTACTACGTTTAAAAAAATTTTTTTTGAGAGGGAGTCTTGCTCTGTCACCCAGGCCGGAGTGTAATGGCATGATCTCAGTTCACCGCAACCTCCACCTCCTGGGTTGAAGCAATTCTCCTGCCTCAGCCTCCCCAGTAGCTGGGATTACAGGCGCATGCCACCATGCCCGGCTGATTTTTGTATTTTTAGTAGAGACGGGATTTCACCATGTTGTCCAGGCTGTTCTTGAACTCCTGACCTCAGGTGATCTGCCCACCTCTCCTAGATGATCTTGACTGAACATGTCTTTCTTTTATTAATGTCCCTCTTTATTACTTGCACCCCTGCTCTCCACTTTTTGGTGTCCTCAGGAAGACTTCCTGTGACTTCGTGACCCCTTCCCCTAAAACCATGCAAATATAAAAATTCTGGTAGTTTGGGCCTCTGAGTGTGAGGGAGAAGTTTCAGAGACCTCAGCATCCAATTGCGTGTTCTAGTATGTTTTCATTATTTTCTTTGCTTCACGGAAAAAGGAGGGACAAAAACGTATACTCCACATCTGTGCCCCAGTCTCCTCAGCTGGCAAAGTGTCTCTCTTGGGCTTCAGCAAAAGACCCCCACGTGTGTTTTGGGAGCATCTTCCAAGGCAGGTTTCCAGGCTCAGAGCCCAGCTGGACCATTCCCCTACCTGAGAGCAGCGCCTGAGGTAATCCAGGGCTGGGAGGCACAGGTCTGTGGACGGGGCTCCAGGTGCCGGGGCACAGTCTCCAATCTCTTTACAGTCCACTTCCCCTAGGGGCGGCATGGGGGACAGAGACCAACACTGTTACCCTTGCGGGCCCTCTTCTAACAGGAGACCTGTTTACTCACATAGCACTAGTGCACCAAATATCTACTAAAAGAGAGTGGGAGAAAAGGAGAAGAATGACTCCAAATTGCACAGCCCTGAGGAAAATCCTTTCGGCCATTCTCCCGGCTGTATGTGCACATGTTAAATACAATTTGGACCATACTCTACCTATCATTTTGTTGAGATTATATGGTTTAGTAACTCCCCCTTCCACTAAACAATCATCATCTCCTCTCTATTCTACCACAGTACTTCCAGCAGCTGGACAGTGTTCCTTTGTACACAGGCACATGGCAAATCACATTTCTGGGACCTGCTATTGGATGGAGTGACTTTTGATGACAGAGGACAATCCCAGAGACAAGTCCTGGATTGGGTTGGAATGAAGCACTTCCCTCTCTCCATTTGGGAAAGGATTTCTTTCTCTGCCAGTGCATGGCACTAAATGGTGATGATAAATGAGGTCTCTCGGAAGAGTCTAAACATCTGGGGTTTGGGGACAGAGACTACTTAATTGCATTTACATGATTTTTCTATTTTTTGTACATATCTAGAGATTTAACATGTCTGTAGAGGGTTATCTGGGGTTTTCTATAAGAATGGTAATTGTGAATTATTATTTTTCTTCTTGAATCTATTTCTATACATTTAATCAAATCATTTCATGTGTTGTAATTGTTTCTAATTGTCTACAATTGTAAGAGCTAGAACCCTCCCCTGTGAGTAAACAGACATAATTACTAGGCATTAGCTAAAATTCAGAAGGAAAGAGGCATGTTTTTCCTTAAAAAAACAGAAAACACTTCTTATGTTTTCGATCAAGAGTTAGCAAATGTTTTTGGCAAAGGGCCAGAGAGTAACTACTTCAGGCTTTGCAGGTCACGCTGTCTTTATTGCAACCGCTCAACTCTGCACGGTAGTATGGAAGCAGCCATCGATGAATGAACATGGCTATGTTTTAATACAACTGTACTTATAAAAACTGTGGGCCATAGCTTGCCAACTCCTGGCTTAGATGAACACATTTTATAATACAGAAACAGACCAGGTCAAATTCATGTGGAAATAAGCAGGTGAGGATTAACCATAAATTCATTTCCTACCCATGATTACAGCAGGCGTCCCAAAGGTTTAGACCGTGGCTGCAGTGTATTTGAAAGCATCCAAGTCTATGTGGATGGCACTCCCTGGAGCCAGGCAGGACACAGGCCAATAACTATACCATGACTATACAGGGGACTCTGCTTTTTCCACTGACCCCAGGCCCCATACAAATAACTCCACCTTATAATTCACAGAAGAAAACAGGCTGTTTTCAATGTCCTCTGTATGATGGTTTTACATGTCAACTTGACTGGATTAGGGGAGACCCAGATCACTGGTAGAACATGATTTCTGGGTGTGTCTGTGAGGTTGGTTCTGGAAGAGGTTGGCATTTGAATCAGACTGAATAAGGGAGCTCCACCCTCACCCAATGCAGGCAGACACCATCTAATCAGCCAAGGCCCAGGGAGAACAAAAGGCAGAGCAAAAGAGAATTCTCTGTGTTTCTGTCTCTGGAGCTGGGATACCCTTCTTCTCCTGTCTTAGAACTACAGGTTCTCAGGCCTCTTGCTTTGGACTAAGAGTTATACCATCAGTGCCCCTCGTTCTGGGGCCTTTGAACTTGAACCGAGCCATGTTATCAGCTTCCTGGTTTCCAGCTTGCAGATGGTCTATCGTGGGACTTCTCAGCCTCCATAATTGTATGAATGTTCTAAGATTTCCAACCTTAGATTAGTCAATATTATATTAAATAATTGGCCTTATGCAGAAACCTATTCTCAGTGTCATATGATTAGCAGCTTGAGTTTGATTTCCCAACTTTTTAGCGAAAGTTAAGAATTCCTCCTACACCAGGCTTTAAGTATAAAATATATTTTCTAAGTATAGAAGTCCCCCTTCTTGAAAGCCTCGTGTATTTCAGAAACTACCAGATGATTTTCTACTTAATTTAGAAACACCTTAACAAAATAGATTCTCACTATACAACATGACCTGCCATAGCAGATTTTTATATAGCACAGGTTTATCCGGGGTGAAATGAAAGGGAGGGACACTTAGTTAAACCAAAAGGTTTATAAAAAACTTAACATTTTCAGAGTTTGCATAGAGTGTGATTAGACCTGGAGCCTGAGAACCTTTTACAAAGGGAAAATATAAGGTTGATATTATTTGACAATAGTTAGTATAAAATAATAAATAGATTAAAAATATGCTATAAGATATTCCATGAACACAATGAAAAGTATCAACCTTGGACAAAATTCAAGCTGCTTTCACAGTAAGTTTTTGCTTTTGAGTACACAACATCACCATCTGCTTGTATCCCAGGATGCGTGCTTGTTCCAGGCAGTCAGTGGGTCCTTTCTCCAGCCACGGAGCCACCCTGGAAAGGGTCCTCGGCAGTTACAAGGCATGAGAAGAGGGTTCTGCTTACCCAGTCCTTTGACAAACTTCATAAGGCACATGATGTAGCTTGTGGCTGCATTAGCAAAGACCTGGATGTTGTCGGTATTGAGAAAAGCTTCAAATACATCAAACACTGGAGCTTGGCCTTTTCCTAAGGGAGGAAGATTATAGAATTGTAAGAAAGTAAGTTTCTGCCCTCGGGGTTGCCAGGGTTGCCCATATTCCCAGCACCTTCCACTGAGACAGATCTTGAGAAAGATCTACTGGGGAGATGCCTGGGTTTTTTATTGGATCATTGGCTTGACTCCAGTGCGGTGCTCAGCTCTGCCGGCAGGGGAGCAGCTCAGCAGAGAGATGAGTGCCGAGCTGAGGCAATGTGCTGGTCTAAAGAGCAGGGAACCACGTGGCCTCTGGAATGCTACTGCACAGGTATTTGTAGATAATCTACAGGACATGGCAGGGCAGGTTTAGATAGACCTTTGGTGGCATATCTGAGTTTCTTTATATCTATGCAGAAAAAGACCACAGAAGGCCTGAGACCACTCTCCTTTTAGAAAGCTTGCTTGCAAAATTGGCCTTCAGCTGGTGTCTGGGAACTCAGCTCTCAGAGTACTCCCAGGCCACAGTTAACTGATAAGAGTAGTTCACCGTCCTAGACTGTTCATGCAAACCATATGGTTTATGCTGAACACCTGCTTTCCTGTTGGGAGTCTGGGATTTTGGTATGTGCTAGGCAAGGGGTACATAAGTGGTCAGTCCCCAGCTAGATCTCTAATGGGCTTCCACGGGCAGAAACATTGCAAACATGTTGCTGTGCTTTCACTGCTGGGGGAAGAATGTGTTGTGCGTGATCCCTCCTGGGAGGGCGAGAGCACAGGGAGGCTGGTGCGTAGATTCCTCCAGACTCTGTCTGTGTCATTCCTTTTCATAATCTGCTGTGTCCTTCCTACATTGCTAAAACTTAGTCATGAACTGTATAATAAATCTCAACATAATATGCTGGGTCCCATGAATCCTTCTCGTGGGTTTCTGAGTTTAGGGGTGGTTTTGGGAACCTCTGAGACAACACTCCTGGGCCCTGGGCATGCTTTGTGGGTACCCATCCATTTCCAGCAGACTGAATCTCCCTAATTCTGGTTACTCTGTGTTATGATACTTTTCTGCTTCTTACCAGCAAATGGATAACATTTTTCTTTTTGGCTT
Source organism: Macaca mulatta (assembly GCF_049350105.2). Classification (NCBI taxonomy): domain Eukaryota; kingdom Metazoa; phylum Chordata; class Mammalia; order Primates; family Cercopithecidae; genus Macaca; species Macaca mulatta. The sequence goes on along the minus strand of NC_133409.1, from coordinate 43,393,695 downwards.
TAGAAATGAACTCAACACAGCAATGCATAAGTGAAACAACAGAAATCTCTCAGCCTTATTGCCCAATTGTCAGCAAGAACAGGGCCTGACAATGCTCAGGGCTCTCAGCCTGCTGGCAGAACTCAGAACTCATGTTCCTGCTACACCACATTCTTTCCTGCTGATAAAACATGGCTGACAATCTGTCTTCCCTATTGTTCAACTGTTTTTTTTTTTTCATAGCATGAAACTTGGCACAGAGAGTTAATGCTGAATAGCAAGAATCATCCAAACATTCTTACCCATGGAGTAGTCACCAACCAGGTACTCCTTCACCTCCGACTTGTTCCCGCCGTGCACTGTTTCCAGAGCGCTGAACAAGGGTCTCCATCCGGACTGGATCTGCGTGGAACACACTTCAACCAGCTCACCAATGGATGTCACAACCTGGCAGATGCAAAGCAAGGGGCACTTAAAGTCCTCTCCTTAAAAGGAGCAGAATTTCTGGGAAGGGTGATATAGTTCTCTGTCCCCTATTTTGGAGTTAATTTTAGTGAAAAGGAAAAACCAGAATAGACAAACTCACTCAAAAATATTCTGAATAATCTGCCTTATTGTATTAATTTGCATTTCACTAATGACTAATGCTACTAAGCAACTTTTCACATCTTATTAGTCAAATATTTTGTTGTTTTAAAAAATTGGGTTCATGTCTTCTTATTTTCTTTTTTGTTTGTTTGTATTTAGAGTTCCTTATATATTCCCAAGATACAATTTGCAAATATTTTTCCACAACTTTGGGCTTTTTAAAAGTTTTGTTTTTTAATGGTGTCTTTTGAAAATTAAAAGTTCTTAATTTTGGTGAAGTCCAATTCATCCATTTTTCTTTTAATGGATCACATCATGACCCATTTTGAACTTTTTAAAATATGGTGAGAAGTAAAGGTGTAAGTTTATTTTTATCACATACATTCAAGCACAATTTGCTGAAAATATCCCCTCCCATGATTGAATTGCAATGGTATCTTCGTCAAAAATCAATTGATTATAAACATGAGAATTTATTTCTTTACTCTTCAGAACTATAGGTCTGTCTTCAAACCAATACCACACTGTGTTGATTACTGAAATTTTGAAATCAGGTAGTGTAAATTTTCAAAATTTGTCTTCTTTTTCAAGTTTGTTTTCTCTATTATATTCTTTGCAGTTTCATATAGATTTGAGAATTACTTTGACAATGTCTTCAAAAAGGTCTACTGGGATTTTAATCAGAATTTCACTGAATCTATACATCAATTTGGGGAAATTTGCTGTTTTAAAAATATTGAGTCTTTCAATCCATGAATATGGTATATCTCATATTTATTTGAATCTTTAATTTCTCTCAGCAATGTTTTGTAGCTTTTGTGTACAGGTCTTGAGCTTCTTTTGCTAAATTTATTCATAAACATTTTATCATATTTGATGTTGTTTTGAATGGAATTGTTCTTACTTATCTTTGGATAATTTATTTCTCATATATATATAAATTCAATCGATTTTAGTATGTTGATCTTGTATGCAGTGACCTTGCTCGACTAGAATTTTTTTGTAAATCCCATATAATGTTCTATATATAACCGCATGTTGTCTGTGAACTAAAACAGCTTTACTTTTCGTTTCAAACCTTGATGTCTTTAATTTCTTTATACAATGAGTAAAAGTTAAAGTTGAGCAGAAATAGAGAAGACAGAAATCCTTGTCTTATTACTGATTACAAGAGAAAAACACTCAGTCTTTCATCATTAAGTTGATGTTAGATGTGGGATTCTCAAAGATGCCCCTTATCTCATGGAGGAAATACCTCTAATTCCTCTTTTCTTAAAAGGTTTTGTCAAAAATGGGTGATGAATTTTGTTAAATGTTTTGTCTATATCAAGATGATCGTGTGGTTTTAATCTTTTATTCTACTAATTGACTGTGAGCTGTTAAACCAATCTGACATTGCTGGGATGAATTCCATATGCCACAATGTTTAATCTTCTTTCTTTATATATTACAGCATTTATTTTGCCTTTTTTTTTTTTTTTTCTTTTTGAGACAAGGTCTCACTCTGTTGCCCAGGCTAGAATGTAGTGGCATGTGATCATGGCTCACTGCAGTCTCAACTTACTGGGTTCAAGGAATCTTCCCACCTCAGCCTCCTGAGCAGCTGGGACTACAGGAATGCATCACCATACCCAGCTATATGTATTTTTTTTTTTTTTTTGTAGAGATGGGGGTCTCACTATGTTGCCCAGCATGGTCTCAAACTCCTAGACTCAAGCAAACCTTCTGCTGTGGCCTCCCAAAATGCAGGGATTACAGGTGTGAGCCACTGTGCCTGGCCAATAATTTTTAAAGGAATTTTTTGTCTAATTTCATAAAGAATATTGGTCTATAGTTTTCCTTCTTGTGGCTTTGGTATCACAGAAATGAGAACTCATAAAATGGGTTTGGAGGTATTCCTTCCTGCTTTATTTTCTGGTAGAGCTTGAGTAGGGTTGCTATTATTTCATCCTTAGTTTGTAGATTCACCAGTGAAACCAACGGGCTTGGGGTACTGTGGGGAGGTTTTTTTTTTTTTAAATGTATGAACCTTTGCTTTATTCAATTTGTTAAACAAGAACTGATTAAATTATTTCCCCCCTCCCCATAACAGTCATGGAAAACATGTCACTTGTTTGAAAGAACAATACCATTAGTTACAAAATTTAATTGTAAGGATCAAGCAGAGGTTATTGGTCTAACCAATCCACATTGACAGCTTTGAAGTGTTCAGATGCTAGTTTTAAAATAAAGGTGACAAATACCAATCACATTCTCATATTACTGTTCAGGATCTACATAAACTTGGTTCTGGAAATAGTTCAATACACAAAGGTATGAGAATAACACTGTAATCACCGGTGATCAAACCAAGGGTGTAATTTTACAAATCACTTTTAGTAAGAATCAGTTCTAACATTTTAAAAGTCTAAATGTACATAAAACTCAAAGCAATGTATTTTTTCTACTTGAGACCAAAATAAGTTTCCTTTTTCCTATCTAAGCATAATTCTTTAAGATGAATCTGAATTCACATGACATACCTTGTCAAACTTTTCCAAAGAATTTTAAACCCTGCTTTAGACACAAATTCTTACATTATGTATACATACATTTTTCTTTTACATATTTTTTCTTCAAAGACTAATGACAAGTTTATGAGGTTAACAGACCTTTAATGTGCAAACATCACCACAATCTAATTTAAAAACAATTTTACTTACCCCCTCAAAAACCTCAGTACCCATTTGCAGTAATTGCCTACTCCACCACCCCACCCCACACCACTAATGTACTTTTTGTCACTATAGATTTTCCTATTCTGACATTTCATATAAATGCAGTCATATAACATATGGTCTTTGGTGACTGGCTTTTCTCATTTAATGTAATGTTTTCAAGATTCATCCATGTTGTACATATATCAGTACTTCATTTTTATCGCTGAATAAGATTTTGTTGTGTGGACATAACCTAATTTAATGTATCTATTCATCAGCTGTTGGAATTTGAGTTGTTTCTAACTTTTTGGCTATTATGAATAATGTTACTATGAACATTTGTGTGCAGGATTTGTATGGATGTTTTCATTTCTCTTGGGTACATACCTCTTGAGGAACTGCCAGACTGCAAAGCAGCCACACATTTTACCCTCTCACCAGCAGGGCATGAAGGTTCCAAGGTCTCCACCTCCTCCCTCACCAACACTTGCTATTATCTCTCTTTTGAGACCGAGTCTCACTCTGTCGCCTAGGCTGGCGTGCAGTTGCACGATCTTGGCTCACTGCAACCTCCGCCTCCCGGGTTCAAGTGATTCTCCCACCTCAGCTTCGCGAGTAGCTGGGACTAAAGTGTGCGCCACCACACCCAGCTAATTTTTGTATTTTTAGTAGAGACAGGGTTTCACTGTGTTAGCCAGGATGGTCTCGATCTCTTGACCTCGTGATATGCCCGCCTCAGCCTCCCAAAGTGCTGGGATTACAGGAGTGAGCCACCGTGCCCGGCCGCTATTATCTATCTTTTTTATCCTAGTAGGTGTGAAATATTATCTCATGTGGTTTTGATTTATATTTTCCTAATGACTAATGATGCTGACCATCCTTTCATTAGTGCATATTTAATGCCATTATTGACATGGTTCTTTTTACATCTGTCATTTGCTATTTGTTTTCTGTGTATTTACATATCACGTCCTTTTTGTTCCTCTGTTCCTCTTTTACTACCTTCTTTTATGTTAAATACATTTTTTTGTGATCACTTTCATTCATGTTTATTTTTTCATCTTTTTGTGTTACTCTCTTGGTTGCTGCCCTAGGGATTATAATATGAATCTTCAATTGATCACATTTGTACCTCAAGTTAATACTGAGCAAATTCTGGCAAAATACAGCAACTTTGCTTCTACATAGCTCCATTTCCCATCCTTCCTTTCTGCTAATGTTATTTATATTACATCTTCATGTTTAATAAATCCAACAATACAGTGTTAGAGTTATTGTGTTAAACGTTAGGTTTTTGAAATAAATTAGGAGAAAGAGAAAAATGTACATACTATTTTATATTTTCCCACATATGTACCATTTCTTCTTATGCAATAGATTTACCAGTTTGTGTTACTTCTTTCAGCTTAAAGGAATTTAGTATTTCTTGTAGAACAGGTCTACTGGCAAGATATTCTCTCAATTTTTGTTTATCTGAGAATGTTTTTACATCATCTTCATTTTTGAAGAGTAATTTCTCTTTCATTGAGTTTTTCTTTCAGCACTTTAAATATGTCATTACATTGTCTTCTAGCCTTCATTCTTTCTGAAGAAGTCAGCATTAGTTAATCCGAGCATTAATCCTAGCATTAGTTCCTCGGTAGTAATATAGTCTTTCTCTTGCTGCTTTTAAGGTTTTGTCATTGTCATCGAGCATTTTGACTATAATGTGTCTATTGTAGATATCTTTGTGTTGATCCTAATTGGGGTTCCACTATTTCTTTAAATATATTTTCTCATCTGTTTGTCTTTCTCCTCTCCACCTGGGACTCTCATTACAGGTATGTTGGTATGCTTGACATTGTTCTACAAATCTCTGAGGCTTTGTTTATTTTTGTTCAAACTTAGTTTTGTCTGATCTTCACAATAGATAATTTATATTAATCTATTTCCATGTTCACTGATGCTTTCTTCTGCCATCTCAAATCTTTCTAGTAAGCCCATATAGCTAATTTTTCATTTCAGTTATTGCCCTTTTCAACTCTAAAATTTGCATTTTTATAGTTCCCATTTCTATATTTAGAATCCCTATTTTTGAGTCATTGTCGTATTTTCCCTTAATTTTTTCAAACATATTTAAAAGGTACTTTGAAGGCTCTGGCTCCCAAATATATCTGGGCTCACTCTAAGTCAGTTTCTATTCACTATTTTTCCCTCTGAGTATGTTTCACTCTTTCCTGTTTCTTTGCATCACTCATATTTTTGAGAATTAGACATTTTAGAAAATATATTGTAGCAATGCTGGATGCTAATTTATTTTTGAGGGTTTCCCCCCACCAGACTAAGGTGCTTGCACTTAGTCTGCAGAATCTGTCTCTTCCCATGGCGCTCATGTGTCTGCTCAGTTTTTGTTCTTCATTTTTATTTTTTATCCTGACTCCCTAGTGTTCACCCCCATGTCTGCATAGCTGAGTAGTTAACTGATCATGTGGGTGGAAACTGTGCTCAAACACCTTGAGTCTTTAAGGTTCCTACCCTCTGGCAATCAATCTGTGTGAGAAGGTTGGTCAGAATATTCAAAGTTTTTATCTCCTTTTTCTTTTACTTTTTGATGAAATCTTTACAGTCTCCCCTGTACATGCCCCAGGGATGTGTGAACAGACTATTTGGTCCCTCTATCCTATGAATCTCTGATATCCAGGATCTTAGATTTCTTGCTAGTACACTACTGACTGCAAACCTTAGGCCAGCAAGGTTGGATTCCCCCGTTCATTTCTCCATGAATTCATCACTTTTAATTGACAAGTCAATGATCTTCTCCCCACTCTTCTCCATACCAAGTCTGTCCCTGATTGTAGAAAAGCTGATGATTTTCTCAGTCAGCCTCACATGGGTCAAACTACTCTTCTTGCCAATAGAGCTTGGGAGTAAAGGTGATTGCTTCAGTCTTTGGCAGGAAAGTCAGACTCCCACTATTCTTCACCAAAGTTCTAGCAAACACTGTTTTTAAGAATAAATGCTACTCAATTTGTTGTCTGCTTTTGGTCAGTTTCCAGACCCCTCAGATGGTTGCTTTGGACAATTCTGTCCTGTCCTGTTTTATGCTTGATTTTTGTGGGGAAGGTTAACCTAACTTCTTCAAGTCACCATAGCCAAAGCTGCTCCTGTCCTTAATCTTCCTAAACACATTTAAGCATTGTTATTTTAAAATACGTCTCTGATAACTCTGATGTCTGGGTTCCTGTGTGTGTTTATTGTTCGTTTTTTAAACTTTTGTTTTCAACGACATGTTATTTCCTAATGAGCCTGGTTATTTTTTATTGAATGCAAACATTGCACCTGCAAATCAAGAAATAATTTGAAGCTTATTATTAATGGTGCCTTCTGTCAGAAAGGCACTAGAAATCTCAGATTACCTTAATCTCATGTCAGGGAGTGGGATTATTTGAAGTTGGGTTTATTTTCTCTTATGACTAATCTATTTAAAGGGACATCTCTTTCTAAGATGTCCCTTTCACTTCAAGATCCTGACTCAAGATGCCAGGAAGTTACCAGACTTGGGAGGTCCCAGACTGCAACTTTGCTGAGCTTCTCCATCTTTTATTATACTGGTGCAAAAGTAATTGTGGTTTTTGCTGTGATGGCAAAAACCACAATTACTTTTGCACCAACCAAATATCTTCCTTTTTTAAAAATAGTAGATTCCATTTTAGGAAAAACAGCCTCAAATACCGGGAAGACTACTCTGGGTATTCTTTTTCTCCCCCATCTTGGCCCTGTAGTTCTTCACTGCCCTATAGTATGTCAGTGTCTTTGAGTGATTAAATTTTATTTTATCCAGCTTTTTTTAGTTGTTCCCTGTGGGAAAGTTGATCCGAATCACCTAGTTCACTCTTATGGGTATAAAGTCTTAGGTGTTAACCCATCTAGGTTAACTTATCTTAGATGTTAATGATCTAACCTTTAGGTGTTAACTTGTAGGTGTTAACTATCTAGGAGCTAACTATAGGTATTAACTTACCTTAAATGTTAACAATCTAGTCTTTAGGTGTTAACTTGTATTTTCATTCCTTTATTTCCTTAAACTTACTAGGCATTTTGATTTAATATTTTGCATGGAAGATACCAATATTTCAATCCAATTCTTTACAGGTCTAGTTGTACCATTGGTTGTTTTATCAGTTCTCTCCATTGCCTTGTTTTCTTGTGTGTTTTGTGAATTTTTTTAAAATACCGAGAGCTCACATACCTTGAAACTTTGTTTGTGGGATTATTTTGTGGCCTGAATTGGCATGAGTTGCTCTAGGGGGAATTTTGTTGCTTCTGTATGGTGCCTGTATAGTTTCTTAGACCCTGAGGTGGTGCAATTTCATATACAGATCACATAAAAGGGTTAAGTTGTAATAATAAATCCTGGAGCGCTCTTTTTAAAAAACTTTCCATTAAGAGCCAGTGTTAGAAACAAGCTGATAGTATCCTCAGGAAGTTTGTTTTAATTCAACCTTGGCCTGAGTGAACATCAAGTTTGTTTTAATTCAACCTTGGCCTGAATGAACATCAGCTTTGCAAAGTTTGCGTTGAGATTTGTTTTCTGTTTTTGTGCACTCTCGTCTGGGATGACCAGAACTTCTGCTCCACTTAATAGCAAATTCCCTCATGGTAAAACCAGCCTAAGGGCTCTGCTTACCTCTCTGGCTTCCCATTGGCACTCAGTTTTGGGGCCTCCTTACTTTCTTGTCAGTGTGTCAAGGTATTTGAAAGAAATGTTTAAACCTCTATTCAATATTTTTGGTGGATTTCAGAGAGAGAGAGATCCTGTATTTCTAGCCCACCATCATGTGAAATACGAAGTCTCCAGTTAGTTTCTTTACCTTGCCTTCAGTGGACAGTATGGCAGCAGTTAGGAATATAGGCCAGGTGTAAAGAGATAGGCCAGCAGATTGCCTAGGTTCAAATCGCAGCTCCACCAATCACTGATTATGTATCCTTAGTCAAATTACCTGTTTTTTTTTTTTTTTTCCTGACGGAGTCTTGCTCTGTCACTCAGGCTGGAGTGCAGTGGCGTGATTTGGGCTCACTGCAACCTCCGCCTCCCGCGTTCAAGTGATTCTCCTGCCTCAGCCTCCTGAGTAGCTGGGATTACAGGCATGTGCCACCACACTCGGCTAATTTTTGTATTTTTAGTAGAGATGAGGTTTCACCATGTTGGTCAGGCTGGCCTTGAACTCCTGACCTCATAATCTGTCTGCCTCGGCCTCCCGAAGTGCTGGGATTACAGGTGTGAGCCACCACGCCCGGCCCTGCTTAATTTCTCTGTTACAGATTCCACATAGGATTATTGGAAAGAGTAAGAGTGCAAAGCGCATAGAACCGTGCCTGCCACTGCACTCAGTAAGAGCCAGCTATGACGCTGATGACTATGTCACACTGACCTGGTCTTGGACGTCCTCATCACACAACTCCAGCTGCATAATGCGCTCGAAAGGTCGGAAGAGTGCTTCATTGAAGTGAAAATGAGGTGGCTCATTCCAGTCAGTGAGGACCTCTGTCAGTATGTCATGGATGAAGGAAACAGCCTTCTGAGACACATGTCTTTCCTTATGGCAAGCAGCCTGCAAAATTCATCAGAGAGTGGCATACCATCAGGACAGCAGACAGTGAGAATGTGGTTTCTGAAGGCCTTCCTACCCCACCTCATTACAAGGAGGGAGAAACAGCAATTCTGTTAAAATCAAAACACTCTAAGGGATAAGTCTAAGCAAACTGCACACTAAATTGCATTTTAAACAATTTAACGAGCTTATCAGGCACAACTTCAATTTCATGTTAATGTTTCTAGAAAAAGAAAAGTTTCTGGTAATTTATTTTTCTGTAACATGACAGTTTTCTTAAACGGTACAGAACATGCTCACTATAAAGACACCAGAACCCAGACTAGGAATGGCTTATGGTTTCATCTTAGCTGTGCCCCACACGTAGGAAGATAAGATGAGTCATCTGTTCCTCAGTGAGGTGAGGGACAAATTGCCACAGTAGCTCTAATTGGTTTACAAACCTCCTGGTATCCATGCTCTTGAGTAGTCCTTTCCCGTACTGGCCCTGGGCTTGGACGTGTGAGTTGCTTTGGCCAGTGGAACACAAGCAAACATCATGTAAGAACAGAATTAAAAAGTACCTGTGATTTGAGGTTAGCCCTGTTGTTGCTCTTTGGAACCCTAAGAATGCCATGTGAACAAGCTGGGGCTGGTCTGCTGGAGGCTAGTCTACATGAGAGACCATGAAAAGAGAGACCTATTTGTCTAGCCATCCCTGTTAAGGCCATCGTGAACCATATGGCCCCAGACTTTGCACCAGCTGACCATAGATACACAATTAAAGCCAGTGAGATCCGCCACGCCTGGCCAACCCCAGAACTACCCAGAGAAGCCTACCTCAAATATCTGACTCATGGAATCATGAGCTAAATAAACGGTGGTTGTTTTAAGCCACTAGATGTTGGGGAGGCCTTATTGTAGAGTAAAAGATAACCGACAGACTTTTCCCCCATGTCTACATTGCTATTTTCTACCCATTTTGCTTACTAGAATGTTCTCAGGTTAATAAGTTCCAAGAAGTGTTTTATGATTTATCTCTACCAGGTAAGAGCAAAAGGGCTATTAAGAATAGCTATCACTGCAAAACAGGGCAACAGTTTTCCCTGTCAATTTGGAAGTGGCCAGTCCTCATGTACTGAGATGCTTAGATGTAGAGCTGCCATAAAACTGATCACATGAACTGCTTTCCTTTGGAGAGTGAAAGGGTCTTAGTATTAATTTTGTTAAGAAAACTAAGACATAGTGTTCCCTGACTGAAAGGACACCGTCCTGAGTATATTTAGCTATTAGAAAACAGGGACTGGTAGGAACCAAAGACATTGTTATATTTATGTATACAAATAAAGCTATTAGGAACCATCCACAGTCTTTCTGTTCCAGGCTCAGGTTGATACCAGATCAAAAAAATGAAAAACTAGCTGAGTTGTACAATTGCAAAGAAAGAGGGTCAGAGTGAGACTAGGGTAGTACTGCCCTTTGGGGTGATTCTTTAGATGCCATGAAGTATAACTAGAAAACAGTGATGTTTGTGACCAGGTGATGGGCAAGTTCCCACTGCCCAGTGGCCACAGTGCTTTGTCCCCATACATGACTACAGGCCCCCGTGCTGGCTCTGCTGGTCATTGACTTAGCAGTTCCAGGCTCTTCCCACCTTTCCAGTGCTCACCTCCACCAGGTGTGGGGCCACTAGGCTCCAGCAGCGCATCACGTGCAGCAGGGGCCGTGCTTTGCTCCGCACAATCCTCAGCATGGCATCCCCCAGGCGGAACAGGTGGAGGGCGCTTTTTCGGTCTTGAGTAGATTTAACCTCTCCTACAGGAAGGCAAGAACATAAATGCCAGAAAGCCCAAACTCAGACACAGTCTGACCTATTCAAGCAAAGAGAGAGGTTGAAAATCTAGGTAGGACCAGCAGGGTAATTCGATATTGGCTAACCAAGGGAGGAGGGAGCCCTGGATTCAAGAAGGATGTGGTGGTTCACTGAGCAAGGCCTGCATCGCCCTCTCACTCAGCACTGTAGCCCTGGTAGCTGAGATGTGACAGGTGTGATCAGGAATTGATTAGAGGGAATGAGGTAGCGGTTCGGTAGGAGGGCCGAGAAGTCCGACTGAGTTCAAATCCTGGCACCATTTAGTAGTTGTGTTATATTTGGCCAAAGATTTTCCTCTTTAGGCTGGGCACGGTGGCTCACGTCTGTAATCCCAGCACTTTGGGAGGCCGAAGCGGGTGTATCACGAGGTCAGGAGATCAAGACCATCCTGGCTAACACAGTGAAACCCCGTCTCTACTAAAAATATAAAAAATTCGCTGGGTGTGGTGGCGGGCACCTGTAGTCCCAGCTACTTGGGAGGCTGAGGCAGGAGAATGGGGTGAACCCGGGAGGTGGAGCTTGCAGTGAGCCGAGATCGCGCCACTGCACTCCAGCCTGGGTGGCAGAGCAAGACTCCGTCTCCAAAAAATAAAAATAATAAAGAAAAGATTTTCCTCTTTAATGATCTCATCTGTAAACCTGGGGATAATACTGCCCACTCCTAAAATTGCTTTAAAGATTAAACGTGATAATACACATAAAGTGCTCAGCATGGGCCCAGCACATACTAACTGAACAACATTATTAGCTATTATTATTACTCTTGTTCCTGTCACCTTTCATTTCATCATCTGCTTTGACAATCCTAAATAAACCTCTGCAGCCTTTGCCAAGCAGACCTGGTCCCTCTGCTGCTCAGTAACATGCTGTCTGGCCTGCTCTGTCTTGTTTCAGTACCATCCTTGTCTACCCTGATCTCGGGCTACTTCTTTGCCACTGTCACCTTCATCTTCCCCGCTCCCTTCTTGCTCATGTTCTGTTGCCTCTCCTCTACTTCCTACTGGGGATGGGACCCAGGTCTAAACACAAAATTCATTTGTTTCATATATACCTTACACACAGCCTGAAGGCAATTTTTGTATCCCTTGGGGACCCTCAATAAACTGTGTGTTGTGTGCCTGCATTTTGAGCGTGGCCCATCACATGAGGTCAGGTGTGGAACTTTCCACTTGTGGCCTTATGCCAGTACTTAAAAAGTTTTGAATTTTGAGCATTTTGGATTTTTGGGATACTCAACCTGTAATAATCATCATGGATATTTACCCTGCATCAGACACTGTGTTTTAAAGCAATTATATTTCCTTTCTTTTTTTTTTTTTGATGGAGTCTCACTCTATTGCCCGGGTTGGAATGCAGTGGTGCAATCTCGGCTCACTGCAACCTCTGCCTCCCGGGTTCAAGCAATTCTCCTGTCTCAGCCTCTTGAGTAGCTGGGGCTACAGGCACGTGTCATGACACCCAGCTAATTTTTTTGTATTTTTGGTAGAGACAGGGTTTCACCGTATCGGTCAGGGTGGTCTCGAACTCCTGGACTCAGGTGATCTGCCCGCCTCGGCCTCCCAAAGTGCTGGGATTACAGGTGTGAGCTGCCGCACACAGCCTATATTTTCTTTTAAGAAGAAAATATAATTATTGCTATTTTACAGAGTAGAAAATTGAATGTCTGAAAGGTGATATGACTTGCCTCAGATGCTGTGGCTGGTAAGTGTTGGAGGCCGCATTTTATATTCCTACCTGATTGATTCCGAAGCAAGTTTCCCTCTTCCTAGATTTACCGCCTCTTCCTGGCCCCTGCTCACTGTGTGCTTTGTAAGCTCAGAGTCTACTGTTTTCTCCAATGAGAAAGACTTTGAAGGTTACCCCTGGGCTCAGAGATTCTCTGAAAGTCTGATGGGCCTGGGAGGTTGGCTTTATATTGCTCAGGTTTTAAAGTCTATTAAAAACGAGTGGGGCAACAACTGTGGCTCTCAAATCCAAATCTGCAGCAAGGATGAAAAAATCAAATATACTGCTTTTAGAACTTTAGATTCCTAAGGATGGAAGGGACCTCAGAGGTTGTGCCGTCCAACATGTCACTACGGTGCGTCCCCAGCACATGGCTCCCTGTCTCTGCCTGAACTCATTCGGGACAAGGTGCTCACTGTTTCAGGACAACCACTGGTGCTGTGGCTGAACAATTCCATCTGTGAGCAACCTGCCAACCCTCTGGGCCCCTTGGACAATTCAGTACAACTCTACTTTGTCTTCCACAACACTGGCCTTCAAGAGGGCCTCATTTATTCACCTGGCCTCACAGGAGATGACGCGGACACTGACCCATCATTAATGGGATATGCCTCTGAGATCAGTTTTGCAAGAGTGGTATGCAGTTTCCTTTTTCACCACCCCTTTTGGGATCAGTGGTTGTTTCTGCATATCACAAATCACCTCTGTCCAGTTGGCTGGACAGAGGTGTGTGGTGTGGTTTTTGATATGCAGAAAAGTTCCACCTTCATGTGAAGGAAGCTATCTGCACCCTAAGGAGCCACACAATTTCTACCACAAGCACAAAACTTAGCAGAACAACCTGGTCCAGCTCCAGTGGGAATTCTTATAGATGTGGTAGCAGCGTTTCCATTCACAAAGAGTTACACCACCTCTCACACAGGGTGCCTCAAAATCCAGAGACGAATCTATACTTGGGCGTAGCTTGTGTGAGTGTAAGCAAAGGGAATGTGGAGTCAAATCTTCAGGCACGCTGCTGGTGACAGAGGCCTGGGCTGTTTCCTGCTAACCTCCTGGTATATGGTTTCTTCCGGGAAACAATTACCTGGCATTGCCAGAGAGTAATCAACTGTATCCGTGACGGAATGAAAAAGCTGAGACTGCGATGCTTTCTTCAGCTGGTAAAGAAAGCCTCCCAGGGCCATGAGGTTCAACTTATCCGTAGCATCTTCAAAGAGCCTGGATGCAAACAGAAAGAGATGTGCTCTTTGGAAACAGTTCAGCAAGGTCTTATTGGCAGAATGATTATGGCAATTTTGTTGATGTGATCAGTGGAAATGTGTGTAAACACTGTAGACACATGTATGGTATTATTATATCTATTTTAACTGTGTACAAGTCTGCTCTGTGACATTTTAATTCAAAGGCACAAAGAATATATTTAAAAATATCTTTGTGCCCTCATGGTCTAGCTCAGCCATGGCAGGCTCTCATAAAATGCTTGGCAAGAAGCTGAAAGATGGCAAGGCGTTGTTCCCAGAAACTGAGTAATTGGGAATGGAATCTTCAGAATTAGCTTCAATTTCATAAACGATGTCAAAAACCCCCCGTAAATTGATGAATACGTTTTGTCTGTCTATAATTTATGAGCATAATGCTGGAAGGGATACAAAAACAGCTAAGAGTGGATCCTGTAAGCCCCCCTCAGGGCAGGGACTGGCCTCATACACACCCAAACGCCTGGATGTGATGGGAACTCAAGTATCTATTTGGAAGAAAGAATGTTCCCTAATATTATGGGTCTTGCAAGTTCTTTATCTTTTCTGCTCAGCTGGGCACAGACCTTGCCAGCAGAAAGATTTAGGAAGGTGGGGAGCACAGTAGCAGAATTTAGGGGAGGATTTGAAGGTCACTGGAATGAAGAATGGTAAAGATTAAATATCTGTTTTATGAGGCCACAATGAGGAACGTGCCAGGTGAGCCTTCCATGGCTCTTGGGTCACCCTGGTATCTGCCTTCCAAGCCTCACGACACCACAGGGCAATCAGTGCTGCTTCAGGGAGAGGGTCGCTAATAGAAATGGAATCATGAGTCCTTTTTGAAGGAGAAAAATGAGACATGCAAGTTAAGATGGGAATTAGTGGATCAAACGTTTATAAATTATCAAAACAAACATATTTTTCTTGCTATTTTGATACCATTTGGCTTCTGGGTCCCATTGACCATTTCTCCTCCCTCATTCCTAGTAAGAAAATAGTGATGAATATTATATTCCACCTGACATTTGTCTATTGCTTTCCAGATTCTAAAACATTTTCACAGTCAACTTGGATAAGCAGGACAAAGCAATTATGGTAGTGGGATAGTAGATGGAGAAACTGAGTCTCAGTGCAGCTATGTCTACAGACATGACCCGGCAGCTGGGGAGTGCAAAGCTAGGACAGGAACTCAGGTCAATCTAAGTCCCGGCCCAGGGAGTGCTCCTCCCACTCCCATCCCCTTCCTGACGGTCCTCCCTGTGCCCGTGCAGGGGGTTTGGGACACAGTGACCAAATGCTGAAGAGGTAAGTGAGGTGGGGCTGTGTGTGACTGGTGACCAAAAGCACTTTCTACATCAGGAAGATTTTCGCTCCTCACCTTCCCATGGTCGTTGGGCATCAATAAGTAACACATGCATGTGGGATTTTTGAAAACAGCCATAATCATAAAAATAGTGGATTTTTACCATTTGCCAAGCTCCACTCCAGCTGCATCAAGTTACTAATTAACTTACCCTCACAACTACCCGGTGACAGAATTACTTTTAAAAAATGACCCTATTTTACCAATGGAGAAGGCCAGGCAGGGCCCAGGGAGGTGAGATTGCCTGAGATCCCAGAGTAAGTGCAGTGCTTTGACCCCAGGTGGCCTGCCTCAGACCCTCCAGTGTTAGTAGAAAACGTTTCATTCCGAGTATGGATGTAATGGTAGAGAGAACAAAGCTTGAAAAAGATGGAGGAAATTTAAGGGATTGGCTAACACATGGGTCGTCCCTGGCATGACTGAGACCAGATGGACGTGGGTGTCGCCTGGTGAGCAGGCTCCCGGCCCGTGGGAGGCTGGCGCCCCGCACCTGTCGGCCTGCGTGGAGAGGGTGAGCACCACCTTGGCGGCGCTGCTCCCGCTCATGAGGCTCCCGCCGCGGAAGTCCGAGGCCCGGCCCCGGCTGCCTTCCCGGACGAGGTCCTGGATGGACAGGGGCTGGACGACGGGGGCCGTGCTCAGGGAGCGCCCCTGCTCCTGGCTCTGCTCCGTGGGCGAGCCCTCACACTCGGGGTCCCCAAGGAGGCCAGCGCTCCCAGTGGCCTTCTGGGGCTGGCTGATGGTCAGAGGGGGCTGCAAGGCGCCATCGCTGAAGTGGTTGTGCTCCAGGGTGCCCACGTACTCACACACCCTAGAAAGAGCACAGACAAGCAGCTGTTAGACTCTGCAGCTCATCCCGGCAGCTCCATCAACCCCACAGTGCCAGACAAAGGAAATGCAGCCAGCTCTGCCAGTTCCCCAGCTTTCCTCTTTCCTGTGAGCACAGTCAGTCCTTCCCTCCTGTGTTCTCATGTCACACAGCATTATTAGTAGTAGTATTTGAGTTAGACCAGACAGCCTTGAAATGAGTAAAGGATTATTTGGGTTCTTCCACCCCAGGCTGGGAGAAGGACGGGTAATGAGGCCCCGTTCATCCAATCCCCCTGCCTAGTCCAGCTTATTGGCTTATCTGCCCTCCTGCTGTTTGAGCCACTTTTCCCCAGGCACCCTCTTTCCCTCTATATAGTGCTCTGATTAGGAGTTGGGAAGCATTTCCTTACGATGGGATTCCAGAATGGCCAGAGCTATGACGGACAGGCCATCCAGCCACAGTGAGTTCTGCCCAGCCACCTCCTGCCTGGTCCTGATGGCGCCACATAACTCAAGTCTGGGTGCAGTGGGTGGCGGCCGGGTGGAAGGGCAGTCACCGAATCATGGCAAACACAGAGAAGAGTCACCACATGTGCTACAACTGCCAACTTCTAAATGGTTTGTTCCCAACAGAACCTGGGACAAGGATGGTTCGCAGGGTCCCTCATCTCAGAGTAAGTCCGTTTACCGGTAAAGAGCATCGTGGATAATCCACTCTGATGTTCTAGAATCAGGGAATTTTTCAATCCCTTACCCGCTGCTTGTGTACCAGGATAGCCTTTTTCTTTTTTCCTTTTTTTTTTTTTTCTTGTTAGAGCAATAAAGAACAGCAGGTTAGCAGCCTTCATAATAGAACCATTTTGCTCAACAAACACTCATGGCTATATTTGCTTTGAAGACGTGAAACTGAACCCATCTCTGGCTGGTGCCCTGGGCCATCGGCCATCACCCTGGCCACTCTTGCCCCATGCCTGCTCTGCCTAGACCTGGGTTTGGAGTGAGTGTGAGGTGTGTGATGCAGAGAAGGAGAAGGCACAGTGTGGCCAGCCCCCGTCCTGTTCCATGGGCAGTGCTCCTTCCACGGTACTGGGTCTGCCCTGATGCAGCGCTTGGGGAGACGTGCTTTCAGTCTTAGTTGTAAGAGGACCTGGACTCTGGAGCTATTGCTGGTTTTCATCTTACAGGCACTGTGCACTGTGTAACTCACTGGGAGCTTCTTTTCACTTTGATGCTACAATGCTTAGAGCCAAATTTTTGGTCTGTCTTTGGCAGAGGTGTACTATTTTGTTTTGTTTTGTTTCGGTCTAGCTACATTAAAAGTAGGTATCTTGTATTTTATGTATCCAAATAGGCTATCTGAAATCCTTCTTTAAGTAAAGAGGACATTGATAAACATTTAGCAATGTAATATTGCAGAGACATGACCAGTTTTAGATTGGCACTGTATTCACTTAACTTACATAGTCATCTCAATCAATTATTTAATTGGTTTTTCTTCCTTCCTTCTCTAGTAAAAATGTCAATAGAAAAGTCACAGTTCCTGAGACCCAGTTCTGTCCCTTGTTCTTCAAAACATACATTTAGTTGGGCCCTTATTGCGTCTTTTCTTTTCATGTCTTATTTGAAGTTTAATCAAACTCTGTGAATTGTTATAATTGATTTATATGCTGGCAGGCTCTTGAGGCTACCCCTCTCCACCCCCCAGAGCCCACTCCAGGCTTCCTGAGGCAGGGTCAGTGCCATCTGGGGGTGGGAGCCCATCATGCACCTGAACACGTGTGGCCAGCAGTCCGGGTTGTGGCTTCCCATCTCCAGGCCTACGCTGAGGATGGCCTCCATGCACAAGACGTGGGCAGTGTGCAGCCACACCCCCTGCACCTTCCCAATCTGCTCCAGTTTCTGCTCCACTTTTAGTTTCACTGTGCCAGAAAGACATTTATTAAAATAACAGGTTGAGTAAGGGAGACAGAAAGGGAGAGAGAAAGAATGAAAATGAAAGAACGTGTGTCATGCAAGGGCAAAAGGGAAAGGACAAACGTCAGTGGCAGCAAGCGCCTCCACAGCAGGTCCTTGCGGACCCTCATGCAAACCACTCAGCCGGCAGGTCCCATGCGCCGGTGGCCCCAGCTCTCCAGCTCCAGAAGTGGGATGGATCCTGAGCTGGCAGGTGCCATTCCTTCCGGGCCCTTTCACGGGCTCTGGGTCAGGCACAGCAGTGCGGATGGGTTTCATGAGCCAATTCCAGGTAAAACCATCTGGGCCCAGACCTTTCACCTTTCCCAAAAATTGGTCAAATGGAAGAATTCCTGGCTTTCTGCAAGTTTTCTCTGAGATTATTGTAATGTTAGGCTCTCATTATGATCATCATCTCTAAAACAACTTATTTATGTGTATTTTGAGCACCCGAATGACTGCTCTATCACTGAAAAAGACCGATCTCATTTCATCCCTTGAGTTTGTATTTGTGAGCTCCAAATAACACTTTAAAAAATTGTAGACCGGGCGTGGTGGCTCACATCTGTAATCCCAGCAACAATGGGAGGCCGAGGCAGGCGGATCACCTGAGGTTGGGAGTTCGAAACCAGCCTGAACAACATGGAGAAACCCTGTCTCTACTGAAGATACAAAAATTAGCCGGGTGTGGTGGCACATGCCTGTAATCCCAGCTACTCAGGAGGCTGGGGCAGGACAATCACTTGAACCTGGGAGGCAGAGGTTGCAGTGAGCTGAGATCATGCCACTGTACTCCCGCCTGGGCAACAACAGTGAAACTCGGTCTCAAAAAAAAAACCAAAAAACTGTAGATGATTAATGAGAAAGAATGCAGAAAGTGACTTCAGATGTCAGTAATGCAAAATGCTAAGGCAAGGCCAAACCACAGTGTCCTCCTTGAAAAAAGGTTTCAAGTCACTGCATGTGGTAGGATAACTAAGTGATGGTCCAGAACCCAGAAATATAGCAAGCCAACCTCAAAGGAATCCAAACCATCTCCTAACATAAGAAGCAAAGTGATTTTTAGCAAAACATCATTTGTCTCATAAATGTGATACTAATTTTATTTATTATTTATTTATTTGAGTTGGTGTCTCTCTCTGTTACCTAGGCTGGAGCGCAGTGACACCATCTTGGTTCACTGCAACCTCCACTTCCCAGGTTCAACCAATTCTGCCTCAGCCTCTGAAGTAGCTAGGATTACAGGTACCCGCCACCACACCCAGCTAATTTTTATATTTTTTAGTAGAGATGGGGTTTCTTTCACCATGTTGGCTAGGCTGGTCTCAAACTCCTGACTTCAAATGATCCGCCCGCCTTAGCCTCCCAAAGTGCTGGGATTACAAGTGTAAGCCACTGCACCTGGCCATTTTATCTATTTTTTTTTGAGATAGGATCTTACTCTGTCACCAAGGCTAGAGTACAATAGAATGATTATGGCTCACTGCAGCCTGGACCTCCCCAGGCTCAGGCGATCCTCCCACCTCAGCCCCTCAAGTAGCTGGGACTATAGGCACATGCCACCATGCCTGGCTTAGTTTTGTGTTTTTAGTAGAGACAGGGTTTTGCTATGTTGCCAGGCTGGTCTTGAACTCATGAGCTCAAGTGATCCACTTTCTTTGACCTCTCAAAGTACTGGGATTACAGGCGTAAGCCACTGTGCCCAGCCTTAATCTTATTTTTTATTTGTATTTAATCAGAATATTGTGGTCTTGATTTTGTGGTTTTTTAAAGAACTGTGACTGTAAGGATTTTTATGTAGCTCATGGTTGTAAAATACTTAAGTAAAATTGTGAGACTCCATTTTAAGTTAACCCTGGGGATCTGTGAGAGCTATTTTGTTTTCAAATGGGTCTCTAAATTTGATTCAAATCTGAGAAACACAGACCTAAACTGTGTTTCTCGGCTAAAAATGTACAGCTGACTCAGTGACTTGCTACTGTACATATCTGATAGTAGTTACATAATTTGGACCACGCTTGCATTTTTCCTTTTGTTTGCTGCCTGCCTTGTATCTTCTGTTGCTATCAGGATGGTCATTCTCTTCCCTTTGATCCAGATAACCATCAGCTTCATTGACTCACTGATTTCAACAGGTTAAAAATCAGCCATTTCCCGAGTTCACAAAGCTCAGATTTTTCTCTGATGAGAGCCTCTTCTTCCTGAGCCTCCCCTCATTAATTTTCTCCATCTGTTTTCTCCCCTTT
Source organism: Macaca mulatta (assembly GCF_049350105.2). Classification (NCBI taxonomy): domain Eukaryota; kingdom Metazoa; phylum Chordata; class Mammalia; order Primates; family Cercopithecidae; genus Macaca; species Macaca mulatta. Next base: position 43,373,651 of record NC_133409.1, on the reverse strand, counting down.
AGAAAACTGGCCAATCTGCCTTCCCCACTATAACCCGAAGGCTCTTCAAGTGTGCACTTGTGTGAAGTGCCAAAGCCAGTGACTAGATGACAGATACGAACAGTTAGGCCAGGTGGGCCCGTGGGACTCCTGGGCCTGCTGCACTTTCCTTGCCACCAGGGGTCAGTATGTCTCTCATTCTCCAGAGGGATCTTCTGTAGGTCACCTGTGGCTCAATGGATCTCAAGATCAGTGGTGTATACATACTGGGCAGCGCACACAGAACAGGCACGAGTATTGGCTGGCGTGTGTTAGCCTGTGCAGGTGTGTGCATACTGCACCCAAGGCATCAGGTGGGTTCTGGCCCTCCAGTCGTTACCTTGTGTGATGGCATCACTAGGTTCTTGGGCCTCCCTCTCTTCTTTTTCTTCTTGGACACAGGAGGCAGCTGCCATCTGGGCAAGAGCCGAGGCGCAGTTAGCAGCAACCCCTTCAGAGGAGACAGACAATGACTTCTTGACTGAGTCTATCCTCTAACCATTCACCTAGCAGAACCCCTTCTAAAAGGTCCCCCCACCCTACCCTGCTGGATCATTCCCAGTAAGTTCTGCAGGAACACAGCCAGGGAACACTACTTCCGCTGGTACCTAGAGCGCAGCTCAGCCGTGCGGCTTTCCGCAGCCCATCGAGGCTCATGCAGATGGCGTCCCGTTCCTTCTGGTTCTGCTCTTTGATGCCTTCAGCTCCCAGAATGAAGGCCAGCCCTTTGGAGCTCCCTGCCATTCGACCAGTCAGTGGGGTTGATAAAGTATCGATCAAGTTCTTCCAGCAGCCTACCAGAATATAGCGAGCAAATGCCACACCTGGAACATGGAGGAGTGTGCGTCATTTTCTAGAGACAAAAATGACCTGACAATGAATGACATGGTGTTCTCTTGCCATCAAATGAGCAGTACAGAGTTGCATGCAATTCTACAAAAGGAAATATAACTTAATGGATTATATGGGATCATGTTTCACTTTGTTCTTTTAAAAATAAATGTTGCATTATCAGCTGAATGATGCTAAGTGACTTCCATCAATTACTTTTTCTTTTCTTTTTTTTTTTTTTTTGACAGGGTCTTGCTCTGTCGCCCAGGCTGGAGTGCAGTGGTGTGATCTCAGCTCACTGCAAGCTCTGCCTCCCAGGTTCATGCCATTCTCCTGCCTCAGCCTCCTGAGAAGCTGGGACTACAGGTGCCCGTCACCACACCCAGCTAATTTTTTGTATTTTTAGTAGAGACGGGGTTTCACTGTGTTAGCCAGGATGGTCTCAATCTCCTGACCTCGTGATCTGCCCGCCTTGGCTCCCAAAGTGCTGGGATTACAGGTGTGAGTCACCGTGCCCGGCCCAATTAGTTTTTTTCTAACCAAGACAAAATCTTGATTCAAGTCACCACATAATAATGTAATTGCTGGTAACACATGCAGTGTTCATAAACTCAAGATCCAAGTCATTACCTGCCACTGTGGAGTCATCGATTCTCCTGCTCTGGGCAAAAGGAGACTCTGTAGCAGCTGAGGCCATCAGCTGGCCACCAATGGCACTACTCTCTAAGCCATCAATATCTGTCAAGGAAAAAGAGTGAAGTTTTCCCTAAATAAAACACTCCAGTCAAAAACAAGGACATGGCCACCACAATATTCATTTTTAACAAATATTCCTTGTATCTTTTATGTTTCAAGCATGTAGCAACCTTTTATGAGACTATCATAAATTTTGTTTTATTCCCTCAGTCTAGTTTTATTTCATATTGGAGTATTTATTCTTCTGTTACATTGTTGCCTATCTTTATTTAAAAATAGATGTAAACTATAAATTATTTATCTGTTAGAAAATCTATTGATTTAGAATATTTTGATCTTAAATACTCTTTTTATTCAGATTCATTGATTATTCCCGAATTATATATTCCCAAACCTGGTACAGGTTACCCAGATGTGAATTTTCTTTCAGAGCTTCCTTACATGAATTAAGAGGAGAATAAGCCTCTTTGATCAGATCATCGCATAGTCAAATTGCAAAGTACAATAAATAATACCTTATAATTTTCAAAGTGTTTTCACATAAAATTTTTTGACTTGATCATTGAAACAGCTCAAATTCGGTAAGCAGGTCAGTATTCTTTTTATTTCACAGAGGAAGAAACAGAGTCCTGCACCACAAAATGACATTTTTGTCAACCACCAACTGCATATAAGACAGTGGCCCCCTAAGATTATAATAGCATTATTTTTATTGCACCTTTTCTATGTTTAGATACACAAATACATACTACAATGTTTTTACAGCTGCTTACAGTATTCAATACATGCGGCGCAAGTTTGTGGCTTTGAAGCAATAGACTATACCATCTAGCCTAGGTGTGTAAGTACACTCTGTGATGGTCACATGATGGCAAAATTGCCTAACAATGCATTTCTCAGAACGTGTTCCTGTCCTTGCTAAAGGATGCATGACCATGTTTAAAGTATGTAAGTGGTTCAAGGCCATGAGGCTGATGACGGAAATAATTAGTATTCATGTCTTCTGACTCCCATCCAGGCCTCTCTACACCATTCCAGCTCCATATTAGATCCTCAGTTATCCGGTTTAAGTTTTTGCTGAAACAAATTCTCTTCTACAGAATTAGCTCAACAAACCACTCTTTAACATTATGGTGAGGAAAGGACTGGAGTGGGGTCAAGAAGGCTGAGCTTCAGTCTTGGCTCTGAATTAAGTAGCCTTGTAGCCCTGGGCCAGGCTCGCCAAGGCCCCAAGTTCCTCAGTATAAAGGAAGTAACCATTGGAAAAGTGACTATGGAGTTGAAATATACATACTTGGATGCAACTAATATAGCTGAATGCAACACAGGGAGGGGATGGGAAAGGAGGGTAGTTGTGGGTTTTTTGTTTGTTTTTGTTTTTTTTGAGACAGAGTCTCACTCTGTCACTCAGGCTGGAGTACAGTGGCGCAATCTCAGCTCACTGTAACTTCCACCTCCTGGGTTCAAGCAATTCTCATGCCTCAGGCTCCTGAATAGGTGGGATTACAGGTGTGTGCCACCACACCCAGCTAATTTTTGTATTTTTAATAGAGACGTGGTTTCATCACGATGGTCAAGCTGGCCTCTAACTCCTGACCTTAAGTGATCCTCCCACCTCTGCCTTCCAAAGTGCTGGGATTACAGGCGTGAGCCACTGCCTGTAATTATTAGTATTTATTCCCTGAGTTTAGGACTTCACCCTCACCCCAAGAGGATGAGACTTCTTTGCATGGTGTTCCACTGTATCTTCGATTCTTACAGAAATTACAAAAAACCTGGAGACTTCTCGGCAACTATCAGGACCAAAACAGGGACAAAATTTATATGGCTGCTAAGGTGGAAACAGACTGGTTTCTCTGAAATTAATTTGATGTCTGGTCAAATGACCTAATGATATTTGCCAGAAATTTTCATTTATCAAAGTATAATGGATGTTTTCTATGTGCGATATTTGCCAGAAATTTTCATTTATCAAAGTATAATGGATGTTTTCTATGTGCTAGGTAAAGGTCTGATGAATTCAAGTAATGCAAAGTTTACTTCTGTGCTAAAATTCCACAGTTCTATACAATACTCTGACATGACACCAGGAATGGCCACAGTTAGTACAGCGTTCATCATCAGATTGCTGGCATTGCTTCTCCTCATACATAACGAAAAGATCAGATAGAAGTCTCCGAACTCTAGGCTAACTGCTGCTCTGATTCATTTGTCACTTCATACCTGGAATTTACAATCATAAAGAATCACAGACCCTTATTTTGTTGAATTCTTATGAAAAGCCCTTTTCATCTTTAAAGTTAAATAGCTTTCCTATGGACATAGCAATTGAGCTTACTGTTCCATTAATAACAGCGATGGCTAATTAACAGTGATGATTGATGAATATGGGAACTATGAATAGTCTGTTACTTATTCATTTTACATCTACTGAATGACTCCTTTTATTAAGGCCTGGGCAAGAGAGTCACAGAGATTACTTTGGCAGAAACTATGGTATTTGCAAATTAAAGCTGGAATGTTTAGGATCCTCATCCAAATTCTCAGACTTACAAGCTCTGGGCAGTACCTTCCATCCCTACTGAAAGGAGTTTGTGAAAACAGATAGAAATCAAGCATTGCTTATAGATAAACTAAATAAATGGCTCTCATACATTTGAATGATTACTTCTCTTTTCTTTTTTTCTGTTTTTTCTTTTTTCTTTTTTTTTTTAGACAGAGTCTCGCTCTGTCACTCAGGCTGAAGTGCAGTGACGCGATCTCAGCTCACTACAACCTCTGCCTCCCAGGTTCAAGGGATTCTCCCACCTCAGCCTCCCAGGTAGCTGGGACTGCAGACACTTGCCACCATGCTCGGCTAATTTGTGCATTTTTTTTTTTTTTTTTTTGTAGAGATGGGGTTTCACCATGTTGGCCAGGCTGGTCTTGAACTTCTGACCTCAAGTGATCCACTCGCCTCGGCCTCCCAAAGTGCTAGGATTATCGGTGTGAGCCACCGTGCTTGGCCTGAATGCTTATTTTTCAAATGGATGTAAATGCTATCATGATTAACAAAACACAAATTGATCACCTCTCCAGTGATCCTGATCCGCAAGGTTCGAGACCCAATCTTACTTCCCCCAGTTCCATCCTAGTTCTTGAAACAAGACTCCAAATGCCAATCAATGACGAGGACTCTGCCACCCGTGGACAGACCTCACTGTATGTTCTGATCTTCTGCCTGATTCCTAAATAGTGCCTCACCCCAAATTCTACATGGCTGGGTTCCACCTGCCAGTAGTTTATTCTGACACCTTGTAAGAGCCCCCAGTGCCAACCACAGGCAACATAACACACCCCTTGGACAACGGATTCTGTGCCCCAGCTGGACTGTCCTGCCCAGTCCTGTGCTGTTCCTGCTGGGCACAGAGCCATGCTGAGCTGTGTGAGGATACAGATACTCCAGAGAGGTCAGGGCCATGCTCTGCACCTCCTTCTGCTGGAGGCACGAGAGGATAACTGCATCAGAAACCAGTGTGGGGAGGGTGGGTGCAGTGGCTCATACCTGTAATCCCAGCACTTTGAGAGGCCAAGGCAGGCAGATCACTTGAGGTCAGGAGTTCAAGGCCAGCCTGACCAACATGGTGAAACCCTGTCTCTATTCCAAATACAGAAATTAGCTGGGCGTGGTAGTGAGCACCTGTAATCCCAGCTACTCGGGAGGCTGAGGCAGGAGAGTCATTCGAACCTGGGAGGTGGAGGTTGCAGTGAGCTGAGATCATGCCACTGTACTCCAGCCTGGGCAACAGAGCTAGACTCTGTCTCAAAAAAACAAAACAAAACAAAACAAAAAAACCAAACCAACCAACCAACCAAACAAACAAACAAAAAACCCAGTTTGGGGACTCAGAGACAATCCAGGACAAGCCTGGAACTCTAACTTACTAAGGCAAGCGATGACCCGACTAAACTTTTGCACATCTTTGGCATTATGGCCGAGCCACAAGAAGCCATGAAAAGCTGCTTTTGCCAAAAAACACTGCCCCACGACAATATGGCATACTGCTCTCTACACTCTCATGTGAAATTTCTAATTGTCAAATAGGATTTTAAAAGTTATTGTGGTTCATAGACACCAAGGAACACTACATAACCATAAAAAAGAACCAAATCATGTCCTTTGTTGCAACATGGACACACCTGAAGGCCATTATCCCAAGCGAGTTAATGGAGGAACAGAAAACCAAATGCCGTATGTTCTCAGTTATAAGTGGGAACTAAACACTGGGCACTCGCCGGGCGCGGTGGCTCAAGCCTGTAATCCCAGCACTTTGGGAGGCTGAGACGGGCGGATCACAAGGTCAGGAGATCGAGACCATCCTGGCTGACACGGTGAAACCCCGTCTCTACTAAAAAATACAAAAAACTAGCCGGGCGAGGTGGCGGACGCCTGTAGTCCCAGCTACTCGGGAGGCTGAGGCAGGAGAATGGCGTGAACCCGGGAGGTGGAGCTTGCAGTGAGTTGAGATCCGGCCACTGCACTCCAGCCTGGACGGCAGAGCGAGACTCCGTCTCAAAAAAAAAAAAAACAAAAAAAAACACTGGGTACTCATGGACATCAAGACGTTAACAATAGACACTGGGGACTGCAAGGCAGGAGAGGGAGGGAGGGGAAAGAGTTGAAAACTGTTGGCTACTATACTCGGTACCCAGGTGATGGGATCAGTTGACCCCAAACCTCAGCATCATGCAATATGCCCAGTTAACAGACCTGCACATGTACCCCTTTAGTCTAAAGTAATAGTTGAAATTATATATATAGAGAGAGAACTATCACATGAGACTCTGCAAAAAGCACCAACTTGCTCACAAGCCATTGCAACTCACAAGCCATTGCAACCTTACACAAAATAATACTCCTGTGAGGACATCTGCCTGGCACCTGCTTGCCTGTCCAAGTTAAACTGGCACTGCCCCTGTTACTGATCCTTTACTTAAGGATCATTATCTCAAAACAATGATGAAATCCTCCTCATTATTCCTTTAAACACCTTTGCCATCCTTTACCTCCCTGTATAAGCACGTAGTTTACTATGGCGGGCATATTCCCATTGCAACGTCTATTCCTGAATAAATATTTTCTTTACAAAAAAAAAAAAAAAAAGCTCTGGACACTGAAGACAAAGATGCTGGTAAGTATTTGGCATTATTCTTAATTCTGGTACAGCTGGGAAGGGAAGGGAGGGCCTCTGATATAGATAGAAAACAGAAGGAAACCAACTTTTTTTGTTTTGAGACAGGGTCTTGCTCCTGTTGCCCAGGCTGGAGTACAGTAGTGTGATTTCGGTTCACTGCAACCTCTGCCTCCCGGGTTCAAGTGATTCTTCTGCCTTAGCCACCCAAGTAGCTAGGATTACAGACACCTGCCACCACACCCAGCTAATTTTTGTATTTTTAGTAGAGACAGGGTTTTGCCATGTTGGCCAGGCTGGTCTCGAACTCCTGACCTCAGGTGATCTGCCCACCTCGGCCTCCCAAAGTGCTAGGATTACAGGCATGAGCCACGGCGCTTGGCCAGGAAGCCAACTTTAAAGTCAGTCATTTTACATTTATTGGTAAATCCCAAGAACACTGAATGAAATGATATGGGTGACTATTAGCATGTGAGAACTCCCAGGAATAATCCTGGGCCTACACATCCTACAGACATGGCCTACAGTTTTACACCAACAGACAAAGGTGCTAAGTTAGTTCTCATCTAATGGGGCACAGTGAGCCCTACAGACTGCCACATGGAAAAGGTACAGAAAACTCCTGTGAAGTGAACTCATGACACTTCCCTGGAACTGTCACCAATGCCAGGGAAGCTTTGTGGGTGCTGTTTCAAAGTCTGCTCCAAGCACCAACACTTCTCTGAAAGAGGCTTTAAAGCGTGAGCCATCCCACCCTACCATGTGCCCCAAGGCCTTGCGACGAACCACTGACCGGTCAGCATTGTGATCAGGGGAAGGCTGTTATCTTCCGGGCTGCCCCAATAGCCAGCCTCTCCAAGCATGTTCCTGTCGAGCACCTGATGGTAGAGCTCCTCAATCCAGGCCTGGGAGAAGACCATCAGCACGCCGCTGGTCTGCACCTGCTTCATGAAGTCCTTCTACAGAGAGATCGCATGAGAAGGTGATCACATAACACCCCACTCACTAACAGGCTCCTAAGTGCCTCTGCTACCTCTTCATGACACGGAGCCCTGAACTAAACCAAGGCTTGTGTATTGGGTAATGGGGCGGCAAGCGGGGAGAAGCGGAGATGGAGAATTCCCAAATGTGCTGAGGTCTCCTTCACTGATGACACCTTTTGACAGACACCTTGCAGAAGGATTACAGAGACTGCACTTTTCATTCTTACTCCTGCATGTGTGGAAAGGTTTGCAACTGCACAGATGTCTTTAATAGAGTAACAGAGCTTCCTTTTCTACAAGCACCAACAGCAGCAGAGATGGAACGCGTTCCTGTTCCTGCAGGAATGTGCACATTTCCAGAGATACTTCACTTATGCTCATGAAGTAACCACTTAACCTTTGGGAATTTACAATTTATCAAGCAAACAAATGGTTGTTGATTTCCTTCATGTAGATCCATGGATTTAGGCTCAGGAACTGATAATAGAGTACACCATGGAGTGGCTTGCTCCATCACAGGAGCTAACCACAGGACAATCAACATTCTCATTGCATCCCTTACAGGAGGTGCTTATAAGCAACAGCCAGTGAGCTTCATTCTGGGTCAACAGTCGGTCTGGGAACATGTTGGAATACGGTGAAGAGTTTTTCTAAGTGCACACCTTCAGCCAGGCATGATGGCTCATGCCTGTAACACCAGCACTTTGGGAGGGCAAGTTGGGAGGATTGCTTGAGCCCAGGAGTTCAAGGCCGGCCTGGGCAACATAGCAAGACCCTGTCTTTACAAAAAATAATAAAAAAATTAGCCAGGCATGGTGGTGCACACCTGTAGTCCCAGCTGTTTGGGAGTTGAGGTGGGAGGATTGCTTGAGCCCAGGAGTTTGAGGCTGCAGTGAGCCATGCCATGATCACACCACTGCACTCTAGCCTGGACAATAAAGCGGGACTCTGTCTCAAAACAAAGAAAAACACAACTCATTTTCAGCAACTTTCCTGCATATCTTCTGATCTCCCTTAACACATCAATGATGTGGTTTTGAACAGGTTTTATCCATGTGTTTAATAATGGCATGGGATGAAACTAACGGGTTATCCCTGGGCAGCCATTTCCAGGACCTCACGTCCATACACTCTTCACTGGAGCCCAGTGGGCAGCTCTGTGATCACGGTGCTGGGCAACTGTGTATCTGTGCCCTTATATATATGTCATCTCCTTCCACCCCCCAAAGTCCCACTGGCATTACCAATCTAGAGCAGTGTGGGACAAAACACGCTGTGCCATCCCACTCAGGGCACTGACACTCGACTGTACACCAGGAGGCCACAGCCTGCCCTCTGCCAGTCCAACGAGGGATGGCACACTCACCATCACGCCTGGCGCCAGGGTCGGCCGCTTCCTGTAGTAGTCACCATGGGAGAGCTTCAGGTTGAGGAGCAGGGCGCAGTGTGCAGCTGTGTAGAGGCTGTCTGCGTTCATCAGCATCTGGAAGCTGAGGCTGCTATTCCCATCAAAGCCAGGAGAGTGCATCATGCCTAAGGGAGAAAATGAAGGGACTTTTGGGGCTGTGAACAGTGTGCCTGGCAAGGCTGGCTTCCAAAGAGCTGCAAACCCATTGTGATAGATGCTGCATCATATAGGACATTTATGTATAGCACTGACAGCTAGCCAGGAATACCCTTAGGGCCTGATACACACGCCAGTCTGGTGGCAAAGAGCGTGAGCTCAGGAGTGGATCTGCCTGGGCCTGGATCCTGATCTCTTACTTAGCAGCTACAACTTTGATAAAATCATGTAAACCCTCTAAGTCTCACCTTCTTTTCCTATAATAGGGAGAAGAACTGACTGCATTCTATCCCTAGCTTGAGTCCTCCGGTGGCTCCCCATCACAATATAATAAAACTCCAACCTCACCCTATTCTCTCCCTCTCACTCCCCGCAGCCACCCTGACTGCCTGCTGTCCCTTAGCCACACCAGGCCTAGACCTGCCGCAGGGCCTTTGCATTTGTTTTTGCCACTCCCTAGACTGATCCCAGGATCTCTGGATGCTGCACTCCCTCGATTCTGCCAAGTCTCTGCTCAAGTGACAGAGACACCTTCCCTTTTAATTCCATTATTAAATAGCAAATCCACTCCTGCCCACCAATATGCCACTTCCTTACCTGGCTTTTAAAAAATGGCCTCAATGGCATTTATTCTACCCAGCTTTATATTAATATATACTTGTTTATCATCTGCCATCACTACTATAAAATCAATAAGAAGGTGATACTTTATTCATTTTGTTCACTATAGAATCCCCAGTGCCTAGAACAGTGTTTGGTACCTAGTAGACCCTTAAAAACATTTGCTGAATGAATAAGAATTAATGGACATGCCAGCATGAGAATTAGATGCAATAATGCGTGTAAGATGTTTAGAAAAGTTACTGGTAAATACAACTTTTCAAAAGGAATAATGTTCCTCCAAAAGCTAAACATAGAATCACTATATGACCCAGCGATTCTACTCCCATATAACCACAAGGACTGAAAGCAGGGATTTGAACAGACACTTGTACATCAGTGTTCACGGCAGCATTACTCGCAATAGCCAAAAGGTGGAAACAGCTGAAGTGCCCATCCACAGATGAATGGATAAGCAAAATGTGGCATATACATAAAGTGGGCATTACTCAGCCATGAAAAGGAATGGCGTTCTGATATATGCCACAACATAGAGGCGCCTTGAAAACATGCTGTCAGGCACAAATATATATGGTGCACGCTATGAAGTACCTAGAATAGATTTGAAGAAATAGAAAATAGATTGGAGGTTACTGGGGACCGGGGGCAGAGTACCTTCTATTTGGAATGTTAAAAAAGCTCTGGAAATACTTGCACAACACTGTGAATATAATTAGTACCACTGAATTGTATACTTAAAATTTATTAAAATAGCAAATTTTGTTACATATATTATTACCATGATGAAAACAAATAATAATGTAAATACATCAAAACACGTTAGGCCAGGCGCAGTGGCTCACACCTGTAATCCCAGAGCACTTTGGGAGGCTAAGGCAGGTGGATCACTTGAGTCCGGGAGTTCGAGACCATCGTGCCCAAGAGGGTGAAATTCCATCTCTACTAAAAATACAAAAATTAGCCCAGCGTGGTGGTGTGTGCCTGTAGTCCCAGCTACTTGGGAGGCTGAGGAAAGAGAATTACTGGAACCCAGGAGGCGGAGGCTGCAGTTAGCAGAGATCGCACCACTGCACTCCAGCCTGGGCAACAGAATGAGACTCTGCTTCAAAAAAACTCCCAAAAAACAAAAAAACAAAAACATAAAAACCCATGTTAAATGTGCACTTTAGGTGGGTTAAACTGTATGGTATGTGAGTTATCTCACAATAAAACTGTTAAAAAATAAATGAGGAAATAAAGAGGTTTTAAAAAAACCATTAAATAATAGTTATCGACTTTCTCCTCACTATCTTTTTCTTTTAAAAGATATTTTATACTTACTAAAGTTTTAATTTTGAAGATCCCTTTGAGCTTTATATAAATAAACTGAAAAAACAAACAACTATATCTCATGCTCCTAAGATGAGTTCATTCAGTCAGAGTTGTTGGTATCTTGGCTCAAACTTTCACAGGGAGCTTGGGGTGACAAAATTATGGAAGTCGGCTTCTCTGCATCTGCTAGTATGCTGGTCCTAAGGCCATCTGTAGACAGCCATTTCTAGGCCCTCAGGGTTCCTCACTATCTGGAGCCTGGTGGTCAGCTCACAGCTCTGCAGCCCAAAGACAACTGCACATCTGTGTCCTTACACTGTCATCTCCTCTTACCCTCCAAAGCCCCACAGGCATTATCAGCCCAGACAAGTGTGGACAAAACACACTGAGCCATTCCTCTCAGAGCACCTTAAGAGATTTTCAATGAATGTTCCATTTGTTCCTGCAAATACTCGGAGGCTGAATTTAGAGATGTGGGGGAAACAGTCCATCTCTACATTTGTGCATGCAAATTACACATGTCCATATACTCTGCAAATCAGGTCTAAAATTATTCTTTAATCAAAAATATGGTTCATATGTAATGTAAGAGTTTTCTAGAATTAACAAAGAAATGAGAGATACAAATTTACAACCAGAATGTTTATCCAGTGATGTCGTCCCTATGAATTTTTTTTTTTTTTCCTGAGACAGAGTCTTGTTCTGTCGCCCAGGCTGGAGTGCAGTGGTGTGATCTTGGCTCACTGCAACCTCCGCCTCCTGGGTTCAAGCAATTCTCCTGCCTCAGCCTCCAAAGTAGCTGGGATCACAGGCGTGCGTCACCACGCCCAGCTAATTTTTGTATTTTTAGTAAAGACAGGGTTTCACCATGTTGGCCAGGCTGATCTTGAAGTCCTTGTGACCCTCCTGTCTCAGCCTCCCAAAGTGCTGGGATTACAGGCGTGAGCAACCATGCCCAGCCATCCCTGTGAATTTTAATAAATAGGTAAGTAAGAAGATGTGGACCAGAGAAAGCTTTCAAAGTTGAAAATAATTCAAGAATTTGCCGTATTTGAGGGCAGTATAAACATTTTTTCGTGGGAGTAAGCATATATATTATTCCCATAAAACTACCTTAGACAATCAAAGGTTGGGCATTACCTCTGCCTTATAAAACAAGGCGGGAGAAATTCAAAACTGCAGAAATTTTGAAGTTGCCTGAAGACGTTGTCTACCAAGAGCACTTTGTGATCATGGGCTGAGGTGCATTTTATTATTATTACTATGTTTTTATTTATTTTATTTTATTTATTTATTTGATGTGGAGTCTCGCTCTTGTTTCCCAGGCTGGAGTGCAATGGCACAATCTTGGCTCACTGCAACCTCTGCCTCCCGGGTTCAAGTGATTCTCCTGCCTCAGCCTCCCAAGTAGCTGGAATTACAGGCACACGCCACCATGCCCGGCTAATTTTGTATTTTTAGTAGAGACGGGGTTTCTCCATGTTGGTCAAGCTGGTCTAGAACTCCCGACCTCAGGTGATCTGCCCACCTCAGCCCCTCAAAGTGCTGGGATTACAGGTGTGAGCCACCGCGCCTGGCAAGGCTGAGGTGCATTTTAAAATGAAGATCAGACTGCAAGTCAGATCTGAAAACTGTATCTTTGGTTAGCACATGAGCAGTGTATCTCAGCCCTGATGGTCCATGGGAACCCCCGGCACTCTCAAGGTGCTAGTGGGGCTGATTTCAGTTATCTGGAGGAGACACAGGGCACAAGACCAGTCTCCTTCCACGGTAAAACAGAAAGTAGCATTCAGGGTTGGGTGTTTAACTATCTTAGATCATAGATGAAAGGTACAATTGAGTCTATCAACAAGAAAAAATGAATCTGTAAATGACTTTCATTTTAGACATCAGTAATAATTCCTTTCAAAATGTTGAAATGTTTACCTCGGGATGTTTTGGAAAACTGAGCACTTGCTCAGATGCTGAAAGTGAAAAAGGCCGCTAATGGAGTGTTGACATGGAGACCAAAATCAGCAGCGAAGTGATGAAGCCCTGGCAGGTACTGCCGGTGGAAAGACTTCGTCAGGTTACCCTGGTTACAGGTAATCTGTTGGTACCAGCCTACATCCGCATACAGATTGATTTCTTAAATTACAAAGAGCTGGCAAATTTGTAAATAAAACAAAATAAGGTCTATTTTGTCAACTTAAACAGCCATTTTCTTGCTATGTCAGATATAGCTTACTGGTGATATTGATAATAATGGAAACATGATAAGATAATTCATTAAATGCTTTCTATTGCCTAGAACCAATCTCTCTTCATACATCACTTTCTAATCCTGCCAAATTGTTTACCAGTAAGGAAAGTGTCCCAGAGACAGTAATTTGCCCAAAGTTACACAGCTCAAAATCAGCAAAGGTCTTTTGGGCCCACACTTCAGGTTTTTGCACTAGCCATGCTCTACTTGCTTTGAATGTCATGAAAAGATTCTGCCATATCCAGTATCTCTCTAATAGATTACTCTATTTTCCATTCTTCCCTCTGATTGGCCTCACTGATGTGTTATCCAATTTACAGTAACAAACTATAGGAACTATGACCTTTAACGTATTCTCACTCTTTGCATTGCCCAGTGTTCAGTAACTAAAGTTAATTTTCTCCCTCTATAATTAAGATGTGCTTGACTGTGGAAACAGGAGGATGGGTCACCTACTTGACTGCTTACCAGTGAAATATTAGATACCAGATTAGCACAAGAGACCCCTAAAAGTCTCTTCTGTGTCTGAGAGAATTTGGTACTTCTTCTTTAGATAAACATTAATTTAGAACATTTAATAGTACTGAAGAGTATAAAAAATAAGAACAGTAGTCCCCGCTTCTTCCAAGGCCCAATGATACCTCTACCAGAAAGATGGACTTCCTTGTGTGTATGAAAATACCACAAAGCGAGATCACACTACATATGTCGAACTGTAACTTGACGTTTTCTAAAAATATGTGATAGATGTGTCTTGATATCGACACTTCTGGGTCTGTTTCCTTCTTTTTTAATGACTGTGCATATACCATTGCAGAGTTACATTGTGGTTTATTTGACCTTAATGCTCTATTGGTGGACATTTATGTTGTTTCAATTATGAAAAAAACTGAAACAATGAAATGAATGTTAGTACTTCTGCAAGTGTACTAAAAGCAGAATAAGTATATTAAGTTTAATAGATACATCCAAACTATTTTCCGAAAAGATTTATACCAATTTTCCCACCCACCCACTGTGCACAAGGACACTCTTACACCCGCTGTCAGCGACGCGGGGCAGCATGAGCTTTCTAAACCTTCGTGATAAGATTACACAACTTTGCTTAGTCAGAGATTTCTTTAACCCTAGGGCTCTAATTTTTACATAACAATACTGCTTTATCTTCTGATAGAGGTTGCAAGAAATTCTTTTAGAGATTTGGAAAAAGGCCCAAAGAAGAAAATAATCTGTAATAACACCAGGCTGAGATAAGCAGTATTAACATTTTAATGTGAATTTTAAATCCTTCTTTTTAAAATTACATTATGATAATTTTTCATATCATTAAATATTACTGGAAAACATCATTGTAAATGGCTATATAGGCCGGGTGCAGTGGTTCATGCCTGCAATCCCAGCACTTTAGGAGGCCAAGGCAAGTGGATTACCTGATGTCAGGGGTTCAAGACCAGCGGCCAACATGGTGAAACCACGTCTCTACTAAAAATACAAAAATTAGCCAGACATGGTGGTGGATGCCTGTAATCCCAGCTACTCAGGAGGCTGAGGCAGGAGAATCGTTTGAACCCAGGAGGTGTAGGTTGCAGTGAGCCAGATCGTGCCACTGCACACCAGTTTGGATGACAGAGCAAGACTGTCTCATAAGTAAATAAATAAATAAATGGCATCTGCTAGTATGCTATAAATCTCTGCCTGAGTTTCTGTTTCTTCAATGTAGGTTCCCAGGAGCCAATGAGACGCCAGGTATCCACTGGTATTTTTAAGTCTGTCAGGACTTAAAAAACTCATACATTTGCTGGGCTACAGCTTTTCAGCCACCATGGTTTTTTTTTTTTTCTCCAGAGCTAATCAACTCCAGAGGTTTTTGTGTTCTTGAACAGCATCTCCTAAATAATTGAAAATCCTCTAAGAGAAGCATGTGAAGAACAGTTTAAAGATCCACCAAAAGGAGAAATTGAGTACATTGTGGTAAGTTAGCAGGAATGGGTATTACAGAGGCATCCTAAGTCGTATTTGCAAAGAATACTTAAAGACACAAGGAACATGGCAACAAAATATTAAGTAGAAAGTAAGTTACAAAATTACACATATGACATTCATTCCCCCCATCCTGGTACTGTGCAGTGTAATGAGTGTGCTGTCTGGAGCCAGGCTCATATCCTGGTATCACTGCTTCCTAGCTATGTACATACCTTGGATGACTTATTACTTAACCTGTGTCTCAGTTTTCTCATCTGTAAAATGAGGATAATAATACCATCTACTTTATGGCGTTGTTATGAGTATTAAATGAGTTAATATCTATAAAACCCTTAGATAATACACAGCATGCAGGAAGTTCCATGCTAGATTAGCTATTGTTATTATTGCACATACATGTAAATAAGCACATTCATATGATGAAAAATGACCGCAAAGAAAGATGCCACGATATTTCAGAGTCAGCTTCTAGGTGGTATGATTAGTTATTTTGTGTTGTCTTTTTTTGTAGAGACAAGGTCTTACTATGTTGCCCACTATGTCCTCCCACCTTGGCCTCCCAAAGTGCTGAGACTACAGGAGTGAGATTTTGTGTGGTTTTTATATTGTTGCATTCTCTAAGTTTTATAGTCTACAATGCCAGGTGTTGGTAGAGGATTTTGTTAGACTACTTATTCTCCATCCCTGCTTCTAGAATACTTCTCTTCCTCCATTTATTAAAACAAGCAAGCAAACTCTCAGCCTTTGAGGCTCCTATCATCTGGCCAGATCTTCCACCCATCCTTGAAACTCTCCTCCGTGATACGCCAGACACAGCCACATTCACTGACCACCCTGGCATGCAGTCTGTGGCCTCCTCTTCACCCCAATGCCTCCTGCCCTTCCTGCCATTATCCTGCACGACTTCAGCCTCTAGATGGCCAACTCATCCAATGCCAGGTCCTTTTAGAGTCTTGACAACCATGCCATCCATCATTCCCTCTACTCCACCCCTTCCCACGCATGGGCTCCTACAGTAACACTCAGAATCAATTCACCCCACTCCAGGGTTCTTCCTGCAACATCACTGATTTAGATTTTAGATGGCCCACTCTGAATGGAATCTTTCTGTTGGCTCACCCACTCACACTACAGTAGATGTTGGAGGAATCCTCACCTGCATGTACTATTGCATTTAATCTGCAGAATAGATAAAGTAAGTACTGCCATTTGTCATACTTACATTACAGGCAGGCAATGTGAGGCAGGGAGAGGAGGCTCAGTAACTTGCCCATGGTCACAGCTATTGGCGAGAAATGGCTAGAGCCCAGATATGTATACATGTGTGCCTATGTAAAATTCCTGAAGTTGGGAGGCTGAGGTGGGCGGATCACGAGGTCAGGAGATCGAGACCATCCTGGCTAACACAGTGAAACCCTGTCTCTACTGAAAATACAAAAAATTAGCCGGGTGTGGTGGCAGGCGCCTGTAGTCCCAGCTACTCGGGAGGCTGACGCAGGAGAATGGCATGAACCCGGGCGGCGGAGCTTGCAGTGAGCCGAGATTGCGCCACTGCACTCCAGCCTGGGTGACGGAGTGAGACTCTGTCTCAAAAATAAATAAATAAATAAATAAAATTTTAAGAAATTCCTGAAGTTAGAGCTCAGACATATTTATGTCTATATAAACCTTCTGAACATTGGTTTCATTCTCCCCTTTTCTGTCTGAGACAACATTCAAGAATGGAAGTCACCAATGACATTACAATAAGGATAACTCTGAATCCATAGTTGGTTTTTAAAACAAAATGTGGTGCTGTATTAGAAACTGCTTGTTACTATACAAAACCATTTTCTTCTTACTTGGTAATAGAATCATGACTTTACTTGGGCTTGCAATGTGCCCTGTCTCCTAGGAGGGGTCAGTGAACTTGAAGTTGTGTGGCTCTTCCAGACAGCTCCTGAAAGCAGCTGTATTTAGCTCTCAGGTGGCTCCTTTGCTAGCCTTGCCCCCTTCCTTCTTGCTCAGACTATGGATGAGAAGCCAGCAGCTCTGCCAGCACCAGCTGTCTCGGTTCATGAGGAAACCTGAGGATGACAGTCACCTATTAACAAAAGTAGAGCAGAAAGACAGGAGCACCTGGGTCCCTGATCATTGTGGAGCTCTGGAGATCAGACCTCAGACTCAATTTAGGGGAAAGGAAATGCATCTCTTTCCTTTTGTAGTAATATCTGCCTTTTTTTTTTTTTTTTTTTTTTTGAGACAGAGTTTCACTCTTGTTGCCCAGGCTGGAGTGCAGTGGCGTGATCTCAACTCACCACAACCTCTGCCTCCTGGGTTCAAGAGATTCTCCTGCCTCAGTCTCCCGAGTAGCTGGGACTACAGGCATGTGCCACCACGCCCGGCTAATTTTGTATTTTTAGTACAGATGGGGTTTCTCCATGTTGGTCAGGCTGGTCTTGAACTCCCCTGACCAAGTGCTGGGATTACAGGCGTGAGCCACTGCACCAGGCCATCATCTGCATTTCCTATATATGCAAACAAACCTAATCCTAACTGACAGAGGCAGCATAACATACTCATTTACTTATTTGAGGTTTTCTTCCTGTAATTTTACCTTCTGCATTATACAAAGATAGCAAGGTAAACTTGTATTTGCCATCTTTTAAGGTGTTTAAACCACAGAGAAAAAAACTGAGGCTTGGTAACAGCATAAATGCCTTCCTGGTTGTATAGTCACAAAGCCAGAGCTCCTTCCAGAGACTTTGGCCCACTCCTTAGAGGGTAAAGAGACAGGGGAAGAAGCAGTGAGGCAGAGAAGGGAGAGCCCAGGCTGGGCAGAGGTTGCAGGTCTGGGGCTGCCCACCGCCTGGCAGTACCTGCAGGGTTGGTAGGACCCCCGGGGAGGGCAGACAACAGCAGCAAAATCACAGGACGCTTAGGGAGCCAATGATTGGAGATAATGGAGGCTCCCTGGTGCTATAAGAGGTGAGGGGCCTTACAGATACCACACAAACTCCAGCTTCCGGTTTGACCCCGGGTTTAGAACTAAAGGGAGGGCAGAGACCAAATGTTCTCCCTGCTAGGCAGGCTGGGGGGCTAGAGTCAGCTTTGTTTTAATGTAAAGAAATAGATAGATCTTATATAACTGAGATTGATACTTGCTATACTATCTTTCAGGAAATCTAGTACTTTATAAATATCATATTGCTTGCAGCATTATGATAGCCTTACATTTGGTTACAGTAAGTCACAAGACTGCAACTGAAAACCAGTAATCTAAGGAACAGCAATCCAAAATCAGTGCCCATGACCCTTGATCAATTGCTGTACAAGGCTGGGACCTTCCTTTAGTGCTGAGGAGCCACCTTACACAGATGTCACTTTGTTCTATCCAGGATCAAAGAGGCATTTCTGCAGTGATCACAGCTCATGTCAAGCACTGTCTTTATAAAAAACGTACTTTATTTGCCCAAACATTTTCAAACTCCCTTACCATATGAAACTTTAATTGCTTTGAAAAGAAAGGCTCTCTTGAATCCTGTAGAATTAAGAAGGCTCATTTCAATGGCATATTAGCTGTCTGAAGATAGGAGTCACTGAGAAACACTGAGTGACTGTGATTCAGCCAAGAAAGCAGCTCCCTGATAACAGGGTAGGGATGAAGGCTCGATGGATGTTTATGACAAAGTGAGGTTTGACGCTTCTGACATCAAAATAAATAATGAGAAACTCAGAGAGTTTCTTTCCCTTCTCCCTCTCTTCTATTTTTACTTTCATAACATTCTCTCAGAAGAACAAAGGAAATCTGCCATCTCCCTGTCTCAGTGGAGCATCTACGTTTCTCTTTTGTTAATTTTTAATCATGGAAGTGGCACTTGCAAGGGGGCAAGAGAACATGCCTCAGTCCAGAGATGGACGTGGGCCAGCACCCAGTGGCTGGAGGGTAGCCAAAGCAACGATGAGTGCTACCAGTTGAACCACAGCAGTGATGGAAGACAGCCAGCTGTTGGTAACAGGATCACAGAGTGATGGGTCTGTAATTTGGAAAGAGAGTCCAACTCCTGAATAGGAAAATACTGTGATGTCACTTGAATTAAATAGACCTACAACTAAATTACAGTCAATAAAAATGATATTCGAAAACAACCAACATTTGTGAAGTCTCTTTTCAACGTATTGATTTCTACATTTAAAAAATAATTTCATAAAACATATTTGGTCTGATGGGAAATTTATGGAACTCTAAAATTTGGGCAGTCTGCAACATTTATAGGGCCATATTCTGGCCACATAAAAAATTCACAAAAGCCGTATTTTGCATATACTATAAATAAGTATTGATTTGAAAGGTACAAAAACACAAAACTGAAGACCTGCTTTGGCCTCAAATTTTAAAAAGACTTTGCTAGGATTATGTTTCTTAATTCTCATAAGAAATGAAGGTGGTCCTTTGGAAGTCAGTCCTCACCACTGTGACAATTCATTCATCTGGAATTTCTGGGGATGTGTTGATAAAGAAGTTATCTGAGAGCTAAATTTTATATATTGTGCTGAAACTTTGGCAGTGGAGTTATTTTGTATGGATAATTTGAATTTTTTTTTCTTTGAGGTGGAGTAGCTCTGTTGCCCAGGCTGGAGTGCAGTGGTACAATCTCGGCTCACTGCAACCTCTGCCTCCTGGGTTCAAGCGATTCTCCTGCCTCAGCCTCCTGAGTAGCTGGGATTACAGGCATGCGCCACCATGCCTGGCTAATTTTTTATATTTTTAGTAGAGACGGGGTTTTGCCATGTTGACCCGGCTGGTCTCAAACTCCTGGCCTCAAGTGATCCGTCTGCCTCAGCCTCCTGGATAATGTTAATTTTAAATAGAAGACCCTAACTATAATTTTACCATTTCTTGATGGCTCAAGGCCATAATTATTACTGCAACCAGTGGCCATGCTGAGCTCTGATACACAGTTATTCTGGGGACTAACCATGTTTGGTGGGCTCTCTGCCTTGGTACAAGGGACACCAAGCTGGTCGGAGTAGCCAAGGCTGCCAAACCTCTCCATATGAATATTCCCAGCTGGGAAGAGGCAGAGACTCAAAGGATCCACCAACCACTTCCAAAGAACAACCTAAGAGGCTTTATGTACAACTCCTTCAGCTCATGAACTACTGCACATCTTAAGAGACCTAAAGGCTTGGTGCAGTGGCTCATTCCTATAATCCTAGCACTTTGGGAGACTAAGGCAGGAGGATCGTTTGAGCCCAGGAGTTTGAGACCAGCCAGAACAACATAGTGAGACCTCATCTCTTTTCTTTCTTTTATTTCCTTCTTTCCAACATAGTGAGACCCTTTCCCTTCTCCCTCCCCTTCTCCTTCCTTCCCTCCCTCCCTCCCTCCCTTCGTCCCTTACCTCCCTCCCTTTCTCTTTCTCTTTCTTTCTCTCTTTCTCTTTCTTTGACAGGGTCTGAAGGGCAGTGGTGCAAACATGGCTAACTGGAGCCTCAACCTCCCAGGCCCAAGTGATCCCCCCACCTCAGCCTCCTGAGGGGCTGGGATAACAGGTGTACCACCATGCTTGGCTAATTTTTGTATTTTTTTGTAGAGAAATGTTCTCACCATGTTGCCTAGGCTGGTCTCAAACTCCTGAGCCCAAGCAATCTACCCGTCTCAGCCTCTTAAAGTGCTGGGATTGCAGGTATGAGCCACCATGCCTGGCCAATACCCCATATCTACAAAAGAAAAAAAAAATTGCTGGGTGTGGTGGTGCCTACAGTCTCGGCTACTTGGGAGGCTGAGCCACTGCACTTCAGCCTGGGTAACAGAGTCAGACTGTGTTACAAAAAAAAAAAAAGAAAGACCAAAGAACAACTTCATCAATTTACAATCAATAAATATTGATTGAGAATAAGCTGTACATATCCTGGGACCTTAGCATATAGTACAATTCAGCTTCTCTATAAATGCTGGTTGAAGGAGGATTTGCATGGGTGTGTCTGACAGAGAGAGAGAGAGAGAGAAAGGGAGAGAGAGATGGACAAAAAGACAGAGAGACAGACACAAACATGCACAAAACATACCCCTAGAATGTTCAATAAGAGAATGTCAAATTTAATGACAGTGGTATAAAAGATATTAGGGAAAATATAATTTTTAAAGAAGATATACATTTTCCTAGTCTTCCAATGAAACATGAATTTTGTTTCACACACAAATAAAAAAATCCAACATTTGTTATACTTACCTCCAAAAGAAAAAATATTGAGGAAAAAAGTTATGTTAGGAAGCCTTAAAAATTAGTGTGAAATTAGGAAATAGGGGGTGAAATTCTTAGGAAATAAGAATTAGGGCAATGAGTGGAGACGGGCCACTGCACTCCAGCCTGGGCGACAGAGCGAGACTCTGCCTCCAAAAAAAAAAAAAATTAGGAAAGTAGAGAAATTGTTTCTCTTTACATCTTTTTCTAGGTCATGTGAAAATTTCTGGAATAAAAATTTTGTGTCTCCTTTGGTGCTTGCTACAACTTTGGATCATTCTCATATTTAAAAATGTTCCGGCCGGGCAGTGGCTCACGCCCGTAATCCCAGCACTTTGGGAGGCCAAGGCAGGCGGATCGCAAGGTCAGGAATCGAGACCATCCTGGCTAACACAGTGAAACCCCATCTCTACTAAAAATACAAAAAATTATCCGGGCTTGGTGATGGGCGCCTGTAGTCCCAGCTACTTGAGAGGCTGAGCCAGGAGAATGGCATGAACCTCGGAGGCGGAGCTTGCAGTGAGCCGAGATTGCGCCACTGCACTGCAGCCTGGGTGACAGAGTGAGACTCCGTTTCAAAACAAAACAAAACAAAACAAAAAGTTCCTCCTTATATATACGGAGATTTAAGTGTCTTTTACTTGTCCTCTTGAAAAAGGACAATTTGTCAGCTTCTTAAAGATACTTATTAAGCTACACATCTGTCAGCTTCTAACCAAGTTCCAGTAACTGGGCTACAATTTTTTCATGTATGTGTGTGAAGTTTTCTTTGTTAGAAAATAAAAAGTGAGACAAGGTCTCAGCCCTCAAAGAGCACGGAGTATAGAGAGGGGAGGGTGGAAGGGATGGTGGATGCATTAACAAATGACTATGATAAATGCAGCAAGCACAATGACAAACACAAGTTCAAGGTTAGGTGGTAGACGAGCAAGTGATCATGGCTTTTTAGCAGTTCTGTGTCAGTTCTCAGGGTCAGCCCTTTGGATCTGAGCACAGGCTTAGGGAGATTCATTCGCCTCAGTATTCTGTGGTCAAGAGACACTTGAATTTGAGGGAAAGGCACAGATGACCTCCCTGGTATCACACAAACATTTATTCCTACCATGCATTTTATGTACCCATTAATTGCTTTCTTTCTGTATTATCTTTCAAGAAAACTACCTTAAAAATAATTATTTACTATGTGAAATGCTACTACTTCCCTGTATTCTTTGTCTGCTTCCTCCACCAAAACTCTAAGTGATTCTCTCCTTCCCTTCAATAATACCAGCATGATTCTCTGACGTAATTTGGCCACTATTCCCCCAGCACCACTGTTTATGGTCTGATTCACAATTCAACATACTGAAGGGTCTGAGATGGGGGAATGCAATGTTACCAAGCTATACTGGACTATCACACATTGTTCGAATGTTCAGTAGAATTCAAAAGATATTGGGAGGACTTGGAGTACAACTGATCCAAGACAGCATTCAAAATAGTTTACTTTTTGATACGCCAAAAGTACATTGCTCTATGAATTTTAGACACCAAGACATAGAAGCATACTGATAATTCAGTGTTTTAAGAATTACAGACTGTCAGGTTGTTTCTATCAGTAGCACCTTTCTAGAATGCAGCTACTTCTCATTCTTTACTTTACATCCTATACATTTATCAGTCTCATAGTACATTTATCAGTCTCATCCTCTACATATTCCAGCCATTGACTGCTGTAGAATTCAAATAAACCACCACTAATAGGTCTTAGATGTCTTTGCCCTTTTTAAACTGGGGAAACCCAAAGATTCATTAATATGCTTTGAGCACTTCAAACTATAAGCATGATAGTAATTGCCCATTAAGGCAAACTGCTCTGAATAATCTTGTTGACTATACAGCAGAGAATTGTTTACAGACCTGAGCAGAAAGTAGAGGCAAAGTTCTGCAGAGCAGTGTCCACCTCCTCCACACTGGAGAGAGCCAGGAGCCGAGGGAGGAGGCCTTCCAGGGACTGTATGAACAGCCTGGCGCTGTGCTGATCCGCCTCCTGGTTCTTCAGCAGTTTTAGAGACAGGGCGGCAGCTCGCAGGGACCGGTGGCCTAGGCAGTCCCGGGGGGTCTGCTCTTCATCGGCTAGAGAACAGTTGTCCGACCCAATGTCTGACACGTCGGACCTGCCCGAGTCCTTTTCTGCTGCCATTGAGTACTGATCACAGGAATCAAATTCTGTCCTAGAAAGGTCTTGGTCATCAACACTAAAATTGCTCTCACTATACCTAGATCCATAGGACCTTGTCCTGCAGTCTACTGACAGGAAGTTAGTTATGTCAGGGTAAGGGACTGTGTGGCTTCTCTGCACGACATCTGGCTGGTCTACTGCCTCTGTTTCCAATACTTTGCTCAGCGTCTCCTTGCCCTCCGGGATGGCTGGCGACTTGAGACTGTTCTTGTGGTTTCCCGAGTGGTCCTCAGGTGTAGTCTGACCCAACTCTCCCTCGAGAGTGGTCTGGCCTGTGTCTGTGGTGACACTGATGCTGATGTCAAGGTTCCTCTCGTTCCCTGACTCCCACGGCGTGTGTTCCGAGGACAGCACTCGCCGCTGCCAGCGGAAGTCAGCCTCATTGATCTCCATGGAATCTCGGCTCCACTCAGCCCCATCCTTCAGCTCCTCAAGGCGCAGAAGCAGCAGTTGCACCTGACCTTCGCTCAAGCCCTTCCCCTGGCTGAGCTCATCCAGGGCACCCAGCAAGGTGCAGACACAGGACACGGCTGCATAGCAAGCTTCGATGCCACCCTTGATGCATGCTTCGGTCATGCCATCCATGATGCTAAACAGTGTTCAAAAGAGAAAACGGAACAAATGCATAAAATATAGAAAATATCTCTGAAAGGAACAAGAGTGTTAGACTGGCTAACAGCATAGTATTCAAAACGGATAGTCTGATTTGCATAAAGCAAAATGGTCCGGGCAATAAATAAAGGAAACAAACATGCTTAGGTGGGAGAGAAAAATCTTCAGATAAAGTGGCCTGCATTGGCCAGGCATGGTGGCTCATGTCTGCAATCCCAGCACTTTGGGAGGCTGAGGCAGGTGGATCACTTTAGGTCAGGAGTTTGAGACCAGCCTGGCTAACAAGATGAAACCACATCTCTACTAAAAATACAAAGAATTAGCCAGGTGTGGTTGGTGTGTGCCTGTAATCCCAGCTACTTGGGAGGCTGAGACAGGAGAATCATTTGAACCTGGAAGGCAGAGGTTGCAGTGAGCCGAGATCCCGCCACCGCACTCCAGCCTGGGCGACAGAGCAAGACTCTGTCAAAAAAAAAAGGGGGGGGGGTCTGCATTGAATCACCCTCCCTCTTGGCTTGCTGGTTTATCTGGGTACAAACAGAAGCTCCCGATGAGCATTTATGACCTTCCCGAACAATCTCACTTTTGTATTATGCTCGGTATTTCAAATAGAAAATAGTGATAATGATTATATGATAATGTGGACCTTCCTCTATAAAGTAAACATATTCCTGAACAGATGTATGTGAATACAACTATTACGAGCCCTATAATATTCAGTTTTCTAGGGGGGCTACATGTGAAGAAATCCTATAGCTACAGTAAGTCAAAAGTTCTTCTCTAAAAAAAATCTCAATGAATAATTATTATACATTTCACTTGGTACATTTGGTTTTAAATCAATATGAAAATATACAAAGTTCCATGATTATAATAAATTGAGGTACATCTTCTCATGTAGCTTGTGGGTGAATTATTAGACACATTTCATATAATGTAGAATTTTTTAAAATCTCAGGGATTTGCAAGCAAAGTTAAAAGTCTTCAGAAAAGCTGCCTCAATAAAGACCTAAAAGGATAAATATCATACAGTTTGAGGAGATCCAGATGAGACTTTCTTTTTGAAATTGATCTTTTTCTGGACTCTGATTCAATGGAGCTGGGTCCTGCCAAGTCACAGAGACGCTGTGGGCTCCCGAGTATCTTAAAGAAAAAGGTAAAAGAGTAACAGAAAAGTGAGTATCACAAAAAAGCACAAGGTTTTTAAATTGTGAGATCAAATAAACATGTACTTTCCCTACTGAGTGATATAGTATAAGGAGAAACGCAACTATTTGGAACTTCCAATCTTAGTAAGACTGATTTAGGTTTTCTTCTTGACATATGGTGTGTATCAGGCTCCTGGCTCCTCAGCTCAGCGCTGGCTTAGACAAAGAAAATTCTCAGAGGGATTGTTGAAAAATCTTTTCTAGCACAGAACTAGAAAACACTTGGATCTCTGTTCTTTAGTAAGATTGGCCTTTAATATAACCTTCCTGGACTCTTTTTGTCTACTTTTGGTAACAGGTCGGCTAGCTTCATAAACTGGGTGGAGAAGTATGCCCTCTTTCTCATCACCGAAAAAGTTCATGGAAGATTGGAATTACCTGCTCCTTGAATGTTTGTATAACTTGTTTCTAAAGCTACATGGGGCCAGAATTTTAATAGGAATCCTTCAACTACTTCCTCCATTTCTTTAAAGATTATAGGACTATTCAGGTCCTCAATTTCTTCTTGAACCAACTTTTCAAAAGTTGCATTATTTCCTAGGGACTTATCCATTTTACCTGGTTTTCAAATTTACTGTTCTAAAGATGTCTTAATACTCTCTTTTATTTCTTTAATGTGTGTAACATCTATAGTTAGGTATTTTTTCATTTTTATTTCTGTTCATTTGTACCTGGTTTGAAATTTTTTTATTGCTCTTGAGAAAAGTTTTTCAATTTTCTTGATCTTTTCAGTCCTAACATTTTCTGCTTTTTAAAATCCTCTATATTTCCTTGTCACATTACTTTCTTCTTTCATCCTTATTTTTCCTCCTTTCTACTTTCTTTGAATTTATTCTATTCTTTTTTTTCTAACTAAGCTGGAGAATTAGGACATTAAGGTTTTCTGTTTTTCAATATAAGGAGTTAAAGCTATACATATCTTCCCATTTACTGCTTCTCACAAGTTTTCATATGTAGACTGCTCATAATTGTTCATTTCTAACACATTTTTATATACATACGGTAGAAATCTATAGAAGATGTCAACTTGAGGCTAAATTGATTCAAGGAAAGATGGTTAATGCAGTGTGTCTGCAGCAGACGTCCCATTGTATGTCCATTCATCTTCAAAGTGATTGATACTCCAAGCAAAGCAGGAAAAGGTCCATTACACAGAAGAAGCTGTATTTTAAGTGACTCTCCTCTTTCCCTCTTTCCATATTTTTTCTTACCACAGAAATTGAACATTTCTGCTCTCTGGGAGGAATAGAAATGAAGCTTCCACTTTTTGTTGGCATCAAAAAAAAGAGTGACAATGCTGGGGCTAAAGTCTGGCAGGCTCTCTCTTTCCCTCTCTCTCTCTCACCCCCTCTCTACAGGCCTGCAGCCCCGCGGCTGGACCCTCTGAGCCTCAGGATGCTCCATCTCTTGCTGGAAGGATAAGTGCATTTCCAAAAGATGGAGTGGAAAACCTCACTTTCTCCTGGGATTCTACCACAATTTAAAATTCAGCTTCACCGGTAATAAATTAGATATTCACTGTTAATAAATTCGCTAATTTTTTTTAAAGATGGAATATCGCTCTGTCACCCAGACTGGAGTACAGCAGCACAATCTCGGCTCACTGCAACCTCTGCCTACTGGGTTCAAGAGATTCTCCCGCCTCAGTCTCCCGAGTAGCTGGGACTACAGGCATGTGCCACCACGCCCGGCTAATTTTTTTGTATTTTTAGTAGAGACGGGGTTTCACCATGTTGGCCAGCCTGATCTTGAACATCTGACCTCAGGTGATCCGCCCATCTTGGCCTCCCAAGATAATCTATTTTAATTCCCACATTAATCCTGTGCTTATTTCTCATTGCTTCAGAATCTGGAGGGAAAGGGATGGATTGATAAGGTTTCTGGAGAACCCTCGACAAATACTAAAAGGAAAGATATTTTAATCTCAGCTTCTTCAGGTGGGAATGAGAGTTGTGGGATCTGTGGCTGGGGTGCCAGAGGTCTGATAAAGACTAGGGAACTTCTAAAGCCGAGCCATGGGAGAGAAAAGGAAGCAAGCTGTACTTTTTCATTACTGTTCATTTTAAGGGGAAATCAGAAACAAAAAAAGGGCTGTGCTTTGAAAACCAAAGATGTCCTGTATGTCCTTGATCAATAGGCACACACTGCATATGGCAGAGTGACAAACTAAAACTAGAACAGGGAAATAACACACCAAGCGTACAAACTCCAAAAGGCTAAACAAACATCCTGGGAACCCAGTGGTTTTCTTTGTGTGCACAAGCCCTGCACATTTTGGTATCTAGGTTACCAACTTTCCCAAATGATTGATTTTGTCGTGTAAAGTGGAGGTGCTGCTTTTTAGAACATCTTGGCCCCAATTAGTCTGCTGGGCTCCTTGGGGCAGCACTGCCTGGACGTGCTACTTGGGTACTACCATCAAATTCTAGCATCACCTCTGCAAAATGACCTTGGGAAGATAGAACATGTATGATGAACAGAAAAACATAACTAACTTCCTTTTGCAGTACAAAGGAAATTATTTAAAACACATTTAGAGACCTACGTATGCTATACGCAAAGTGTGTACTTAGCATCCAGGTACCAAGCGGCTCTACTGTGGGCAGTGACTGCTCTAGTGCCTGTCATTTCTGAGGGGAAAAGAAAGGTTGCCGCTGCTTATAAAATAGCCTCTTTGTAGACATTTTGTCTTCAGGTCCACATGTCAGTCACTCAAAAGTTGCTAAACACTTATTCTGATTCAAGCATTATAGTGTTAAATACTAGGGGAAAACATACAGAAGCAATCTACACAGAAAAGTCTAGTTGAGGAGACAAGAAGCTTGTTCCCCATTCTATTGTGAAACAATCAGTGTGATGGGGCGTATAATCAATTGCTAAATGGCGGGATGGAATTTAAAGAAGAACACGATCAGTGGTCTGAGGAAGCCCAGCCATGAAGGACAAGGATTTTGATAGCAAAGAAGCAGCCATACTTAAAACATCAGGCTTCACCGTCTTAGCCTTACGACTCACAACGTGAAGGACTTTGGGCAAGTGACTTCTCCCCCCAGAGCCTCAGCTTTCCCATCTGAAAACGGGCATAATATTATCTTCCTAAGGGAGTTTGTAAATAAGCTAATGGGAAGAGGCAGTGTTGTCTAGCCTGTTGCAATTAACCACTCAATTCTGTGAGGGGGGAGTGGCCCACAGGACTAAGGGACAGGAAACCCTGAAGAGGCGGGGAGGTGGGAATTGAACAAAGCAGTCAATGGGATGAAGGTGCATCCTGGGAAGTGATGGAAAATGCAAATGATGGAAGGCGGCTCTGGAAGTTGGGCACAGTAACTCAGCCTTGATGGGAGAGTCAATGAAGAGCCATTAGAGTGCCCCGGGCAATGGGAAAATTGTTAACAGTGGTGATTTATGGACATAAATCCAGTAAGGCAAAAGGAATAAAACAGGCAGGAGAGGGAGGCCAGCTAGAATTGAACCAACTATTTTCAGCCTCCATATGTTTTTTCTCTTACTTACAAGAGCAATAAGTACACCACATATTTGTTTAGCACCTGATACTTACAAAGTACTTAGGCAAACTTTAGTGCATTTTGAATTTGCAACCTTTGGAATATTATAACAATGTACCCATGAGAAAACTTTTAAGTTCAGAGTTAAATGATTTACCTATATCACATAGTGAGTGGCAGAAAGAGGATTTGAACCCTGACTTTTTTTTTTCTTTCTTTTTTTTTTATATTATTATACTTTAAGTTCTAGGGTACATGTGCACAACGTGCAGGTTTGTTACATATGTATACTTGTGCCATGTTGGTGTGCTGCACCCATCAACTCATCAGCACCCATCGACTCGTCATTTACATCAGGTATAACTCCCAATGCAATCTCTCCCCCCTCCCCCCTCTCCATAATAGGCCCCAGTGTGTGATGTTCCCCTTCCCGAGTCCAAGTGATCTCATTGTCGAACCCTGACTCTTAAACTCAGGCTCCTGAAATGGGCAGCAGAACCAACACCAAGAAACAGGCTGCTGGGGGTCATCTGCACTGCAATGTGAGAGTCAAGTCCAGTGATAAGAATGATACAGCAAAAGATCATGGGATTAGGGTCAGTGGGTCCAGGGTTTGCACCTTCTTTTTCTTTGGGACTCTGGGCAAACCATTTGACCTCCTCAAGCCTAAGTTTATTTGTGGGAGGGAATTTCCTTTTCCTCTGGTATCACATTTCTATGAGGAGGAACATCCAGTGCAGTAAAATTCTAGGCCTCTCTTCTCTTTTCCTCTCATTTCTTCTAGGTATAGGAAGAGCCCCTGATCAGACTGGTGAATTTAGGATAAGGAGCTGAGCATGCCTTGCTAGCCCCTTTCTCTCCCATCTTCCTGGGGATCTGCTAATCAGAGGAAGCCCATGCTTGCCCCTCCAGGATGCAAGTTGAACAGGTGCAGGGGAGGACCCTGGGGAAGGGCCACTGCTATCTGAGTGGTGAAGAGTGGTCTAGTCTCACCGGCCTCCAAAGTTGTATTATATCTGCCCATCTAGTGAAGATCAGTTCTTAAAGCTGGCCTTTTGATCTCCATTGCCTGAAGCTCTGGTGGGGAAAAGAAGTAACATTCTTAATTGGTAAAAATAAAGTCGATGGCCGGTCACAGTGGCTCATACCTGTAACCCTAGCACTTTGGAAGACTGAGGCGGGTGAATTGCTTGAGCTCAGGAGTTTGAGACCAGCCTGGGCAACATGTCTCTACAAAAAATACAAAAATTAGCCAGGTGTGGTGTCATGCACCTGTGGTCCCAGCTACTCAGGAGACTGAGGTAGGAGGATCACTTGAACTCAGGAGGTCCATGCTGCATTGAGCCGTGATTGTGCCACTGCACTCCAGCCTGGGCAACAGAGTGAGACCCTGTCTCGAAATAAATAAATAAATAAATAAATAAAAGTTGATATACAACCTCACAAATTTATTATGAATAATAAAAATAATATATGTGAAGTGCCTGGCATATAATAGGCAAGAAAAAGAATGGTAAATATTATCATGGGCTCATAGATTTTCTTAACAGCCATTATATCTGGGCCACTCCTTAATTTCTAGAAATAGTGGGTCAGAACTTTCCAATAGTCATAACAATAAAATCTCATTAAAACACCAAGAAAGAATTCAAATTTAACTTCTCAGATATTGGTTGGCGGCAATGATTGCTTAAAATAAATTAATCATCAACAAGGGAATTTTGCTACTCTGGTTTTTGCAGGGGTGAGATACCAAAAGGAAATGCAATGTTGCAATTGGACCTTTATGATCAGATTCACAAATACAAAAACACTGATGACTTTTCCTTTTGGTTTTCTGAGAGAAGGCAGAGGAATCTTTGTTTGAAGCACCTTCAAAAATAAGCCTAATTCTGCCTCAAAACTACGAAGCAGCACACTGGGATGGCTACTGCAATCCGGACAACCTTTATGTTCTCGCTGGGGTCGTGACATTTGGGAGAAATGAGGCAAAAGAATGGAACAAAGGATTCCTCTTAGCAGAGACTGGCAAAGCTCTTTTTTTGGGGATAATGTGCCACCTGAGTATAAAATCATTTTGAAATCTAACGTTGGCAAAGGCGAATAAACACATATATCTGCACAAACAGCACCTAAGGTAGAAGAATGAAATCTCAGCATGGGCCTGGTCAGGTGCACATCTAACAGAGTCTTACCAAGCACTAGCTCGATTCTCAAATGGTTTTGCATCACTGAACATCACTGACCCCTCTCACCCAGGTTCGCAATACACGTTCGCACGCACAGACTCTAGACACAGCATTCGTTAGTGGACACCATGAGGCAGCAATGAAGTTCTGGCAAGTGATTGACAAGCCTTTTCTGAGCGTTTCTTGTATGCGAAACTTGTAACCTGTAAACCTTGTAAACCTGGTGGCGATCTCCAGTGCCTCCTCACCTCTTTCATTATTTTGATGGCTTCCACACGGTGCTGGGGTGGGGGGTACAGCAGCACTCGGTGGTAGAGGGACTGCAGCACGGGCTTCATGGAGTCCACGGACCCCACCAGCCGGACCAGCTCGGCTGCAATGTAATAGATAGTCCGAGCCACGGGCCCGCTCAGGGCTGGAGCAGTGCAGGAGCAGCCTGATCCCCGGCCATGATCAGACACTCCCGGAGACGCAGAGTCCGACTCCAGGCTGGTACTGGTGCTGCTGCTGTGAGCAGAGGTGATGGTTTTGTCATGAATTGGATTCCCCAGGATGACGATGAGAGCAGGGCAGAGGTTCTTCCTGGGAAGAGATGGTGAGAAAAGGAAGTTTCCCCACAAGACAAATGACAACATTTACTCTGCGAGTAAACAGATGCTGCAGAAATGACAAGAGTGGGGCTCTTTACTGCTTCTTCTTTTGGCTACATTTTGCCCGTTTTCTAAGTCTCTCTAACATTTCTGGGTATTTCAACAATACTTTTACTCATAAATTGAGCTAGCATGAATGAAATAATATATAAGAGAAGCATTAAGAAACCATCATAAGTGAAGAAATGGACTCAAAATGCTAAATGGCTGTTATAAAGTTTCATATTACTATAAATAACAAAATTATTTACCATTTGAGAAGTTAATTGCAAATTCCACACTGACACCTGCCATTTGGCTTCCTTCCTGTCGATAAGCCCAGGGATCCCGAAAACCAGCTGCCTGCCTGCGGGGCCTGTCACTTCTGGGAATCTCTGACTATGATTAAGAGACTGGTATTTGGGTTGAGATGGAGCTAGGGCTAGGAGTAAAGCTCAGTATCTCTTGCTCCCTGCATAAGTTATCTGCTTTTTGAACGAGCTGAAAACACAGAAAAATTTTCTGGTTCTGGTATCTCATGATCCTATGATATAAACCAAAGAGGGCCTTGGAAGCATATTCTGCCATAATCAGCATCGGTTTTTCTGCGGATTTTGGTCTGATGGATGTCAACAAAACAATTTATCTGCTTTATTATTATTATTATTATTATATATTTTTTTGAGACAGAGTCTAGCTTTGTCGCCCAGACTGGAGTGCAGTGGCGCGATCTCAGCTCACCGCAACCTCCACCTCCCAGGTTCAAGTGATTCTCCTGCCTCAGCCTCCCAAGTAGCTGGGATTACAGGCGCCCACCATCACACTCAGCTAATTTTTGTATTTTTAGTAGAGACAGGGTTTCACTGTGTTGGCCTCGAACTCCTGACCTTGTGATCCGCCCACCTAGGTTTCCCAAAGTGCTGGGAGTGTGAGTCACTGCACCTGGCCTATTATTATTATTATTATTATTATTATTATTATTATTATTTTCTGAGAGTCTTACTCTGTCTCCCAGGCTGGAGTGCAGTGGCTTGATCTCCACTCGCTGCAACCTCCACCTCCTGGGTTCAAGCAATTCTCATGCCTCTGCCTTCCAAGAAGCTGGGATTACAGGTGCCCACAACCACCATGCCCAGCTATTTTTATACTTTTAGTAGAGACTTAAGTTTCATCATGTTGCCAAGGCTGGTCTCGAACTCCTGGCCTCAAGCAATCTGCCCGCCTCGGCCTCCCAAAGTGCTGAGATTACAGGTATGAGCAACTGTACCTGGCCACAATTTCCCTGCTTTCTCTCTATGACATTTATGCACAGATGAAACTACTACTGGTGGGTCATGGACTTCATGGAGAGGGACCCAGAGACACAGCCAGCAGAAGCCCTTGGGTTAGTGTCAGCATGGGGGCGTCAGGAGTGGGTGCTCACCAGATCAGGTCCGTGAAGCGCCTGTGCAGGTGCATGGAGGAGGAGGAGCTGCTGAGCACAGACAGGACGCACTCCAGGTAGAGAAGCTGCAGCTGCTGGCTGTCACTGTGGAAGAGCAGAACCGACACAAATGCAGACAAAAGACAAGACAAAATTAAAGAGGTAAGGTGTGGAAACATGCTCGGAAAAATGGTAGGCGTTACCAAAGTGCTAGTTTTTGGGGGAAGGTTAGCATTGTGGGTTGAACTCTGTCTCTCTCCCCAAATTCACAGGTTGGAGTCCTAATCTCCAGCACCTCTGAATGTGACTTTATCTGGAGATAGGTCCTTACAGAGGTGATCAAGTTAGACTCAGTTCACTGGGGGGATGCTAATCCAACATGACTCTGTCCTTAAAGAAATGGAAATTTGGACACAGAGACATTCATTGAGGGAAGACAGTGTGAAGAGACACAGGGAAAAGTCAGCCATCTACAAGGTGAGGAGAGAAGCCTGAGGAGATCCTTCTCTCTCCGTTCTCAGGAGGAACCAACCCCACTGAAGCCTTGATCTTGAACTTACAGGCTCCAGAACCGTAATACAATAAATTACTGTTTAAGGTACTCAGTTTATGGCACTTTGTTACAGCAACCTCAGCAAAATAATACAGTTGGGTGAATTTTTTTTTTTTTTTAAACTAATAAACTTTACTTCTTAGAGCACTTGGAGATTTACAAAAAACTGACCATGAAACAGAGTTACCATATTGAACTATTATTAAACCTTACATTGGTATAGTACATTTGCCACAATTAATAAAAAATTGATATATTAACTAAAGTCCGTAGTTTATGGCAGAAATGCTAATTTTTATATTATCTAAACCTTTCAAGAGACCGTTTACCACATTATCTTTTCATTGGTGAACACTTTATGAACTTGCATTAGACTTTTCTTCCTTATTGAGGAAACGTGATTTTTCTGTGGAGAAATTATTTTGTGTCCAAGTTATTATTATGGGGTTCCTCATAGAGGAACAGAGCCAGATGAAGAAAACAGACAACTTTATGGGGAACACATTCCTAAATATCCAGATTAACTTCTCTCCCCAGCCTACCAGAAAGTATTAAAATCCAGGTAGGTGACAAGAGTGACAGATAGGGCTAAGGAAGAATTTAATTTTCAGGGACATGTTTATTGCAAACACATAATAAATCCTTTCTTAGAGAGTTCACTCAGTAATGTGGAATGGGAATACTCAGAAAAAGGAAAAACTTGCTTATAAAAATAATTTTTGGTTGTGTCTCTTTCACCTAATTTAAAATAAATAAATGTCCAAAGGAAGTCAGGAAGTCTAGTGTCTTTGACAGTTCAAATAAGTCCCAGGAGAAGGGGGTGGAAGGAACAGAAATGCTCATGACAGGCCAACTAGAAACTTGAAGAGAGAGGAAGGAAGCAAAGAAAAGTTAACAGTAGACAGTTGCCAGGGCCAGAGGTTACATCCACACAACTGCCAAATTGAGAAAGACCGTGCAATTGTAAGACACAGGATAGTAAGAGGGATGGAGTCCTTTATTTATGTGCCATTAAATACCCCAACATTGATATTATGCCCGAAAGCCTTTTGTGGCCTCTTCACTAAAAATACTGTTTTTATTTTCTTTTAAGGTTTATAGAACTAAACAAAAACAAAGACAAGAGACAGAGATAGTTTGTAGCCCTTTATAGAAAAAGATTCCCGACCCATATTCTAAAATCTCCCTTGTCTAAAGAGAGCTGTATAATGATTAAATAATGTTATTATTCTGTAGAAGGGAAAGTCACTTATATTTGGATATACTCTGTCTACCACACCCTTTGAGAGTAGAAGAAGAAATGGGGAAAGGCTGAGTCTCCACAAAAATTATTCCTATTTGCCAAGAGGAAGGTGATGGATGGAGGAAGAGTAAGAAATCATGAGCCATTCTTGGGCCAGGTAAGGACCTCACATTTCTAGGCTTCTAGTCCTACAAGCTTCCCTACGCTTTTGACCACGACGTAGCTCTTGACATGAAACAGGAGGTTTCTTCACTCTTATGGGACTGGACAGACATATAAGCCAGTAGATAAAGCACGGGTGGGAAGGGCTGTGAACGAATACCTTAACACAAGGTTCTGTGAGACCATATGGCAGGAGTACCTTCTTAGAAAGAATATCCACAGGACACGCTGTCTTAGTAGATTCTCAAGTTCAAGTAGGAGACTGTGGCATGGTGAGGCACAGGAAGAGGTGTCACAAAATGTGGGGGTGGAGGAGGAAGGGATCTGGGCTGAGAGGTTGTGGCTAAAGCACAGTGTGTGAGGATGGTATCAGCCTGAGAGGTGGACAGAGGCCCGATCAGGAAGGGTCCTGTAGGCCCCGCTAAGATGTCTGGACTTTATTTGGAGGTAAAACAGTGACATGACCAGATCTGTATTTCAGAATGTTCAATTTGTTTGCTTTACGAGGAAGAGAGTGGACAGGACAAATCAGAGGGCCATGGTATCAATTGTAAGCCATATTTAAAAAATCACTTCTGGAAGGATGGCCTTCACTGTAGTCTCGGTTAATCATTCTGACCAATCACTTGACCTGTTATTAAGAAGAAGAATTATTAAATGCTCCAATTCAAAAATTTCTCTTTTTCTTTCAAACTGTCAGTCTAGCATCACAAAACGAAAACAACTATAGACTGGAAAGACTCTCACTTTCTGAAATCATTGGAAATAAGTCCATAGAAAAGCTATGAGTCATTAAGCTATTGGCAAAGTGTGCCACGGTGAATTCTTCAACCCCGAGATTATCAGACTCACTGACAGGGAACGCATTGCCAAGGTAACTGGCCTGAGAGTCTCCTTGGAGACTGAACACAGCAGCTTTTGCGTGGGTTGCAGCAGTCTGGAAAACAGGTGATCGTGGCCGTGCATGAGTCACACCATTAAAGGAGCTGTTTAAAACGTAAGTACCTTCCACTAGATACACACGCGCACGCACACATTGTGTATGCATATAACAGCCGGCCCTACACAAACAAGTAGAATGCACAAGGCAAAAAGTAGCCTAGAAACCAGCCAACTCCTTCAAAACACACAGGGAAAAACCTGTCCACTTAGGGCTGTAAGTCACTTTCCTTGGTCTTTTGTCTGAGCATTTCATGGTTGACAGGCTGAGTATCTGCTGGTTTCGTTCTCTGCTCATCACTGAACTTCTTCCGAGGTGCACGATCTGTGGAGAACAGCGCTCAGGCGTGGACCCACGGGCCGTGAAGGCGAAGCAGCCACATCTCCTGGCAAGGCTACTGGGAGGGCAACCTAGCACGTTTTGTATCTCTGGAGTTCTTAGGGTTTTGTTTTGAACCATTTTGACTTTGCTTCCCTTAGAAATAGATTTGAATTTAGTTAAAGGAGAGAAGAAATTTAGTAATTGTGTAAGGAGAGAAATGGAATTAACACAGACAGTGGGAATGCTTTGGTAGGCCCCATCGATTCCAAGCCTGCGTTGGTATAGGTTTCACTCTAACATTCTGTTCTAGGAGGAGAGGGAAGCAGGGAAAGAGTGATGGGAAACAGGCAGAGAATAAGTATCTTTCTAAGCCCAATTATCCTTCCTGAAATTCTTGGATTTAAAAAGCATCATGTAACTCAACTTGCCTAACATAGGATTCTATTAATACCACATTGCCAAGGCATGCGAGGGAGTGTTCTACATTCCTGAATACATTTTCTGAATCCTCCCAAGAGACCAAGCATATCATGAACACACACCCCTACAGAGCTAAAGCCCTAAGAGGCACTAATTTTGGAAATGGCTGTTGAGGTTAGTAAATACTGATTCTAGTGTAATTTCAGAGGAATAACCTATTCAGAGGGTAGAAGAGGCATCAAGTTTAGCTAATAGAAATAAAGGAATTAAGTTAGCAAAATCAGAAGCAATGGTACACAAGTGAAAACTTAGCAAGGAGAATGAACAGAAGCACCAGAGTGAGAGTAGCCGGGGCACAGGACTATCTTACCAGGTGGACATAAAGTCTTCCCTTACAGCTACGCTAAGCATCCTGTGCCCCCAGCATCTTTAGCAAAAGGCCCCCATCTTAGGGTAATAGAGTCATGATGGCAAATACTGAAATCAAACAAAGCAAGCAATTTCTAGAGGCAGAACTATGACCAGGGGAATTGTACTGGAAAATCAAGCAAGACTGAGAATCCTATAAAATCATTAAGCTCTAAAATAACATGCCTAAAGCCATCTTCGATCCAATGTACAATGAGAAATCCTAGAAAAATGTGCACGTGAATTATTTTCTCCATTTAAAACCTATTCTCAAATTCCTGACATCAAGTGATCCGTCTGCCTGGGCCTCCCAAAGTGCCGGGATTACAGGTGTGAGCCACCAAGAGACCAGCCTAGCCAACATGGTGAAACCCCATCTCTACCAAAAATATAAAAAATTATCTGGGTGTGGTGACGCATGTCTGCAGTCCCAGCTACTCAAGAGGCTGAGGCAGGAGAATTGTTTGAACCCGGGACGCAGAAGTTGTAGTGAGCCCAGATCACGCCTCTGCACTCCAGCCTGGGCGACAGGGTAAGACTGTCTCAAAAAAACAAAAACAAAATACCTATTCTTAAGTCATGTGGTTAAGAAATGCTTTGTTTTTCAGTGACTGATTGAAATCTACAACCTTTATTTTCTAATATGTATGTGTGAGCACTTTCAGTGTGTGTTTGTGCAATGCATTTTCCTAACAATCTACAGTCAAATTTCTGATGTACACAGCCCAGTGTTCTTAACTGTATGATGACTAGAATTAGCAGCAACTATTCTAAAAGCAAACAAACCAGTTTAAAGCAAATGTATGTCAAATATTTACTACATGCTAGACACTGCGCAATCAAAAATAATTCTACTTACAGCAGTACTTCCTAGATTTCAAAACTGAGTGTTTATAATAATTACATTATAGGCATAACCTTAAATACCCACAGGTAAACCAGGTCATATGGTTGCCCTACAGATGAGAGGGATTCCTGGAGCTGATGGGGATTTCTGGGTGGCTGGAGCCATCCAGGTTTAAAGAACCGTGAACTTGAATCCCAGAATGCCAGGCACTCACTGAACCTAGCTTTTCTGACTAATGAACAATGGTATGTTTTAAGCCTATCCATGTTGGGCCTACAGACTCATTTTGCCTTATCCTGCTGACTAGGGACTTATGTATGTATGTATGTATGTATGTATGTATGTATGTATGTATTTATTTATTTATTTATTTATTTCGGAGTTTTGCTCTTGTTGCCTAGGCTGGAGTGCAACGGCACGGTCTCAGCTCACTGCAACCTCTGCCTCCCTGGTTCAAGCGATTCTCCTGCCTCAGTCTCTCTAGTAGCTGGGATTACAGGCACCCGCCACCACGCCTGGTTAATTTTTTGTATTTTTAGTAGAGATGGGGTTTCACCATGTTGGCCAGGCTGGTCTCAAACTCCTGACCTCTAGTTAGGTTTTAATTACTAACTGGCATAACTACCATGAGCCTCTCCCACGTTTCTGGCACTTAAAAACTCCAGATTTTTCCCTTAGAAAACTACTCAGAAAAAAGTTTAGCTAATTAGTTTTCCCTTGCTTATGAAATAACAAATACAGTCTTCATAGTTTTTGTGGTTCTGGTGGTCTTCGTGCTATTCCCTGCCAATGCTAGCACGTGGGGGTGGAGCAGGGGTCAGGGAGAAGCACCCCCGACAGCTGGCAGTACCTGGTTGCCACCAGCGAGGCTGCGGTGTCCCCTGGTGAACACAAACAAGTTCACCTGTTAACATCAGATGAGGACTCACCATGAATGCGCTGGAACAGGATGAAAGCCAATCAATGGCCACGCCTGAACAGAGGTCTTCTTTTTTAAAAGGGCTCCGTATGACCACAAAAATGAACAAATGTCCCTCTCCCCTATGACTGACTCCCACTTCTTCTTCTATGACAACTCTAGCTCCCATCTGTTGGTCCTGCCTGCTAGAAAAAATTAAGATGCCCAGTGCTAGAATTGCGCCTACTTTCTGACAGCACCCAATCTTTGAACAGAACGGTCAATTTATAACCCATTCTAAGTCACCTAACTCATGCTAAAATCCTATAACAACCCCTCCTAACACCCTTTTACTGTCCTGTGGTTTCCCATGGTGGACAGGCTCCCTCACATAAGAAGTTACTAAAATGAATCCTGTTAACTTCAGGTGTTCCTGGAGCTCTGTGGCTGATGGGCATTGGCAGTCTTTTAAGAGTATTTTCTCATTCGATCTTACAAAAACATCAATGTGTTTTGTATTACTGATATTCTATACAATATTATAGTAATTACCATAAGAAATAGTATATTAATTATTTTATAGGATATACAAACTTAGGGTGGTTCAGATCTTTGTCCAAAGTCACACGCCAGTAAGGGGCAACGTGTGGGTTTTAACCCAGGTAATCCAACAAAGATAATGTAGTTGAGCCAATAGTGATTAAACATCACTCTTGATTGTGTCTTAGGAGAAAATATGCCAATAGAAACATATTCCAACTCTGCTATACCAGCTGTCTGTGTTATCATGGAGGGAACTGGATGGGGAGGGGGAGGACTTAGCACTAGAAGAGATCAGACCTCTGGTCACTGATGGGTAAAGTGAACACATGACCTAAACCAGAACACCTTTGAGAGTGAAGGAGGGTAATTATAATTATTACACAACAGGTATAATCTGGGACTGTCCCAAGCAAAGCAGGTGGCATGGGGGCCTTAAAGATGGGGTCGCTGCAGTTGGTGCTAGAGCCCTCAGTTAGGATGGTAATCTGAGTGCCAGCTCCACTGTTCCAACACTCCATGGTCAGGAAAGATGCGGACCTACGCAGGGTACAGCAGGAGCTATTTACATCCATCTGCTGTGGGACTCAGCCCTCCTGAGCAGGGGGAAGCCCAGACCTGCTGCCTGCCTAGCCTGCCAGGGTCCAGGGATGGGAGAAATTTGAGGGTGGGGGGTAGAGAAAAAGTGCTATTTCTTTTTGGTTTATACTATCCATGTATTAAATAGGCCTTTTCATTTTTAAAAATAAATTTTATTTGCATATTTAAGGTTTACAACATGATGTTATAGGATTTATATATATTCTAAAATGGTTACTATAGTGAAACAAATTAACATATCCATCATCTCACATAGTTACTCATTCCCTCCCACCACCCATCCACAGCCCAGTGGCAAGAGCAGCTGTAAGCTACTCATTTAGCAAAGATCCTGAATACAATACATTATTAATAACTATAGTCCCCATGTTGTACATTTGATCTTTAGACTTATTCGACCTACACATTTGCTACTTTGAATTCTTTGGCTTATATCTCCCTATTTCCTCTCCCCGACCCCAACCCTGGTATCACTATTTTATTTTCTATTTGACCTTGAAGTGCCTCAATAAAGAGAGCTTACTTTGGTCAAAATATAGAGGTGACTTACAGGAACAACAGAAGAATTGATGAAGAAACCATTTGGCAACAACTTCTAAGAGTAATTCTAAGCTTAGCTTAAAAAATAATCCTAAATTTCTGAGAAACCAAAAGCCAAACAAATTAAAAGATGAGTTTCTGCAATATTTCCAGCAAAGTGAGACACCTCATTCTTGCCTACAACTAGACTATTTCTCCCAACTCATTCCTGCATTTAAAATTCAGCAAGTAAGTTTTCTGCATCATCAGATGTCCTAGTTACAAATGAATGATAGTTTAATGTCTTTCACAATTCAAAGGGCCCTTCAGAATTGTAATGTGTTGAAGAATTTTGCAATTCATGACATATGTAGCTGGTAGAGACTTTTCATCCCATGTTGAAAGTCTGGTGTTTTATGATTTGGCTTTACTACAGGTACACAGGTTGTCTTGTTAACGACTGCACGGAAAGATGGAGCAGCAGGCATCACCTAAGTGAACTCAGATATTAATTGATATGCAAAAACAAAAAGTAAAAGTCAGAGTAACATGCTCTTTTTAAAGCCAGTTGTGTGAGCTCATAGGCTCTAGAATGTCAGAAGAAATAGAGATAAATTACACAGTCCAACGAGGGCAGCACGGTTTGATGAGAAGAGTCACGCACCGGGACACAGCTGAGATCTGGCCGAGACAGGACCGGCTCTTACACCAACTAGCACTCAGCCCAAGATTCTTCCCACTCAGCTTCATGCTCCAGGAAGCAATTGCTCTCTGTAAGGTATTGTGCTCCCATTGTCACAGCAGAAAGTTATATACTCTAGTAATGGTATTTGGTTATTTGAATTGTGCCAAATTTCAGAATATATTCCTTAGTAAATACCAGTGTTGAGTCCCTATAATCTTATAATCCATAATTTGAAGCGATGCTGTAGACAAAGGTTATTTCAGAAGGAGACCACCAGTAAAGAAAAGCGGCAATGGTTAGGGCACTTACTTTATGGCGGCTTGCAGCTTCTCACACAGGACGGTGAGTACAGAGACAACATCATCACAGAGGGACTCTACTGTTGATCCTTCAAAACAGAGGAGGTTATAGGCATGAGACATCAACAGAGGGCATGACAAGTTCCCTGAACCGTCCTTCCCATCCTCCACTTTAGATGGTTTTTGAGACTGAAAAGATGATTTTCAGATGTGGAGAAGCCCTTAGGCCACCAAAGTGATGATCACAGAAATGATAAGAATTAAGTGTAATTATTCCTTTTTTTGTTTTTTGGAGGCAGAGTCTCACTCTGTCACCCAGGCTGGAGTGCAGTGGCACCATCTTGGCTCACTACAACCTCCGCCTCCCAAGTTCAAGCAATTCTCCTGCCTCAGCCTCCCAAGTAGCTGGGATTACAGGCACCTGCCACCACACCCAGCTAATTTTTTGTGCTTTTAGTCGAGACGGGTTTCACCATGTTGGCCAGACTAGTCTTGAACTCCTGACCTCAGGTGATTCACCCCCTCAGCCTCCCAAAGTGTTGGGATTACAGGCGTGAGCCACCGCACATGGCCTATAATTATTCTTTCTAAAGCAAGACACTCAAAAAGATAGTCCCAAAAGAAAATAATAGATTGTTTTTTATTATCAATAAAATTCACACTTACCAAAGGGAAATTAGTAATTTCAAAAACATCATGATAGACAACAATTTTCTTAATATTTAGGCCATGTGTGTATTCCTTATTCTGACCCTTGAATTTCTGGGTCTTCTGAGCTGATTAGAATAGTATCCCAGAGAGATAAAATAAGGCAGCATGGGAAAAGATGGGCTTTGGAACTAAGAAATCAGAGAAAAATGGGGCGAAATAATTTAGCCAGATATTTACCTACTTTATTTGTTGAGCATCTGCAGGGCACATGGTCTTTGTTGATACTGGAGCAATAGTTGATGTCGGAAAAATAAAATTTCCCTCTAAATGTGCTCTAGTTTCCAGAAACTAGAACCAAAACTCCCACAGAAGCATAGTGGGAAATTTGGAATCTGTTCAACTACACGTCAAAAACTGCTGATTGTGTGAGTTTGGGCAAACTTCAGTTTTTCTTCTGTCAAAAATGGGATAAATAATACTAATTTCACAGAATTGTCAGGCTACGTGAAACAGCAAGTCGAAGCATTTGTTCCCTAAAATAAAAACCTGTAAAGGTCTTTACAAATGTGGCTCTAAGTATCTGATGAATGTATAAATGAATGATGATGGTGACGTCAAGGAAGATGGAGAGAAAATGGCAAGTGTGTAAGAGAGAAAGTAAAGTTGGAGGAAGGCAGGGAAAGAGAAATAAATGGCTGTTCCTCAGAATTAAGATCTTAAATGCAGCAATAAAGAAAAGAAATGATAAAACATAGTTTAAGATTAATAAAACCCACACAAGTAGTCCTTAAGCTCAATTTTAGATAAACGTTAAATGAGTCCCTCTGTCAATTTTTTACTATTATATTTTTTAGAGCTATATTCTTGACCAAGAAGATGCAGACCCCCTTTTTAGTTTATAAAATCATCCCACATTAAAGTGAAGCCTTTATGAGAACACCATAGCCAAAAAGAAGAAAGGAAGATGGAACATCTTAGCGCATGTCACTGAGAGCATCCAACTGAAAAGGGCACCTTCCAGTCCGTGGCCCAAGAATGTAGCATCATGGGACTGAAACAATACACTCTAGTGATGCTTTAGAATGTGACTTAAGGCGTGTCTCTTTCTCATTTCTTTCAAATACTCTTCCTCTCCTAGTTGTGGCTGGTAAGCTGTTTCTCTCCTTTTCATTCTCTCCCTTTTTTCCCCTCCTCCTCACCTCCATCTCCTTCTCACTATTATTAACTGGCAAATATAATAGAAAAGCAGATTTTTCCAATATTTAAAAAAATTACTCAGTCTGAATTTCAATTTTTTAATCAGATATTATTTTTGCGTACTTTCAGAAACTAGTATCAAACCTGTTTTTAAAAATTAAATTGCTGGTTAATTATATATGTGGACTTCTATATTTTTTTCTTTTCCTGTGGGTCAGAATGAAGGTTCCTTAACTTGATTTCAGCTGATCTTTAAATTGGGTTGTCTGCAAGTGGCCCTGTGAGATGACTCAACATTCTTGTCAAAAAATTGGTATTTGACAAACACAATTCTGGTGCAGTAACACTGTATGCCAATCAGGTTTCTACAATCTTCTATCCAGTTATTCTCATTTTAGCAATTAAACCTGACTTCATGGAGAATGAAGTAACTAACAAAGCCAGCCTGCAAATCAGAGGTATGTGAAGTGTTAATACCCCTCACAGAGTTGGATCAGGAACAGGTGTGGTTGGCATAAGTGAATGCAGGAACAGAAGAAAGACAGCAGCTGATTAAATAATGCCACCTAAGGCAAAGCCAAGCACAACCTCCAAGAGAATGGTAAAACAACCCGGGAGCTCCTAGACATCTTTGTACCCCTCACTCCAAACACTCAGTAGGCATTCTCACAGCTGCTTTAAAAACTGAACTAGTACAAATCAAATGCAATACCTTGATTCCCGAATTCCTGTGGGACATCTGGGTTTTCAATTATCTAGTAAGGGAGACACACACACACAATTAGGAGATTCAGGCAAGAAAAATCCTGACTCTTTGACGCTGGGAAAATTCTAGGACACAAAATGGCTTCTGGAGCGTCCTGGGCTCAGCTACCTTGCCTGAGCACATCCCCCACCCACCAGCTCTTGAGAGCATTTCATTATTCATGGTGTTTATGAGAAAAATTATTATCTCTGGAACTGAGCTTATCAGTTCCCAAAATAATTCATTCAAGAGTGTCCACGCAAACGTGTGGACACGCCTCGTGGACACTTCCTGGAAGTTTAAACCCTTTGGTGCACTTAAACTCCCAGGATTCCAGGATGCTGGGCTGTGACCTGGGGCAATGCCTGCCTAAAGAGGTGAGTTAATTTCACTCAGAGAACAACCTATTCCAAGGCTACAGCTGACACTGTGCATGGCCCCTAATAAATACAGACTCTTGGCCATAAGCAGGATTAGGTTCCTGGACTTCAAAATAACTGGT
This sequence comes from Macaca mulatta, assembly GCF_049350105.2. Lineage (NCBI taxonomy): Eukaryota > Metazoa > Chordata > Mammalia > Primates > Cercopithecidae > Macaca > Macaca mulatta. The sequence continues at coordinate 43,328,686 of NC_133409.1, read as the reverse complement.
CAGAATCTCCATCTTTGTATTTGATGGGGAGCATTTTAACCATACCGAGCCAGCTGCTCTTGGCTAGGTACATCCAGAACTATGAGGGCAGAGACAGAACCATGAGGGAAGGGAAAATAGGAAGGAAAAGACATTTACAAATAATCAGACTTACTTCCCATTGCAGGGATAACTCAGCGACTACTGAGCAGAGACTAAGAAGGTGGCACTTTATTCTACCTACCTCTTTGCACCAAGAGATGATAAGGAGGTATTTTCATACCAACTAATTACCAGACATGTAACTCATCCCATGGTGCTGATTTAATTTTTAAACTTGTTACAGGCACATATTTCTACCATTCTCTGTTCATTAATTTGCAAGCTCAGCTGCTTCCACAGCAACTTTTGTGAAATGTTATGTCAGTATCTACAGCTCAGAATGGCTAAAGCCAAGTTGAGAACAACACTTTCTGGAGGAAACACATTTGAGTCATATTTAAGGGTAGGAGAATCCCTCCATCCTTCAGCCCCAAATATTTAAATGTAGCAACTTTACTTTTTGAAATTAGTAATTTACAACTTAACAATAGCTTAGGTTACGTAAAATAATTCAATAATAAAGCTGGATAATATAGAGGATTTGTGATGACAAAAAATCAAAATTATCGTCTGTCCTGGGGTGCAACTGGGGATAAACATTAGGTTGAAGATACACATCCTGCTAGTGATTTTGGCGTTCTACATTATTTATTTTCTTTCCACTGCATTTAGCCTTCCTAATTTTGAGGTGGCCCATGATGTCTTTCCAGTTGATAACTGAAATGAGTGACTGAGGCAAGTATCTCAATCAATCGAAGTTTATTAAGACCGCTTTTGGGCACACCTGGGAAAAATGCGAGCCGTGACTGTCTGCACCTGTGGCTGTTTTTCCTGAAGAGGCTTTCAGGAGGTTTTACATTTCAGGAGGTTTCTATATTTCCTTAGAGGAAGGAGGAAGGCATGTAGGAAGAAGGACAGGTAGGCAGTAACGCAAATCGTTACATGCTTGTGAGATTTTACTTAGTGCCCAGTAAATCTAAATTTACATAAGGTGAATGTTTGAAGAAAAAAATGGGAGTAACAGAAGAATCAATTATGCAGATATCTCTGGGTAAATAGAAGAATGATGGATCTTGTCTTTAAAGATGGGCTTGTAATCAACATTATCAGTGTGGAATCAAACAGACTTTAGTTTTAGGAGCTAGACTTAGATTGCGGATCTAAAGTTACAATAGGCATGTCCTTGTTTATGGGAGGCCAGCAAAGTTTGACTGAAGAGTGATCTGTGGGGGCAGTCATTTGGGTATGCCTGAGGCCTCTTACCCTTCTGAGGTGGTCTGGCTGATGCATAACGCTAGTAGGAGCAACTTATTTGGAAGAGGGTGTTACATGACTCAGCCTCCGGGCTTAACCTTCCCGTTGGCATAAAAAATTGGGGGGTTCTGAGATTTTTAAAATTTTTCTTTTACACAGTGATAGGCCGTGCTAGAAAATACGCACAACTTCCCAAGGGAATGCTCAGTGTTCCCCAGGGGAATACGTGACCTCTTCAGAGCAAACCTCTCCATTCCTACAGATGATTCCACTTTAAGAGCTTTAAAAAAATACCTAAATTCTTATGTGACAAAACTTATGTCTCCCTCCATTGGATATCACAAACGCTTCAAATACCAGCATCCTGAGAATGATGTTTTCTGGGACATGGAATTACATCTCCAGGGACCACATGAATAATAGAAAGGAAATAACAGGAAACACCAATTTTCCACTTAATTTGAGATCTTGCCTCCGGTTGGGGTGAGTCCAGATGGTCCACGATGAGCAGGACCAGAAGGCCTTATTAGCCACATAATACCCAGGATGGAGACAGACAGCCTCTACAGTATCAACTGCACCTCCACAGCCATACCTTTGCCATTCTTATAGAAGAGCAGTATGAACTAAAAGATTGGGATATTTGACTTGAAACCTAATACTCTCCTACTTAAAAATTTTAAAATAAGATTACATGAACTCATATAATTGAAAGCACTTTGAAATTACAAAGTTTGATTTAAATGTTTCATTTAAAATATTAAGATATTATTAATATAGTGTTTGGTCATATTGCCATTTAGCAAGGATGAAATATGAGTGTATATTATAAGATTTCTCAACATCTTAGATTTACGTCAATTAAAAACTTTTTCTCTTAATATGTTTTCTATTTATGTATTTTAATTTCTTTTAAACTAAATACTCCCATACTACCTATATCCAAAATCCTACTTTAAATGAAATTGTTTTTAGCAAGGGGTAAGCTAAAGTAACAAAAATATCTCAAGTTAAAACAATTTTTAATAGAAACTGGGAATTGGATACAGCAAACAGAAAAGAAAAAAAAATCAATATTTGCTTTTTTCAGATTAGTGTTGTTTTCAACACTGGCTGCCAGAGCACATATTAAGTGAGAACTTGTACTGGCAGTCAGCTAGGAGACCAGCGGTTTACTTCGGGCTCCTTCATTGATAAGCTCATTCATTTTAGATTTCAATTTCATCTTTCTGGGCTTCACCTTCTCATCTGTAAAATAAGGAAAAAAGAATTTGACTAGATCATCTCTAAGGTTCCCCTCAACTCCGTGATTTTCTAAAAATTAGAAAATATTGAAATTAAAAATTACAAATAGTTGAAGTTAAATAAGAAATCCTAATTTTTATAAAATTAATTTTGGCGATATCTGGGACTGTAACTGAGATTTTCTTTTCTTTTTTTTTTTTTTTCCTGAGACAGAGTTTCACTCAGTCGCCCAGGCTAGAGTGCAGTGGTGTGATCTCAGCTCACTGCAACCTCCACCTCCTGAGTTCAAGCAATTCTCCTGCCTCAGCCTCCCACGTAGCTGGGATTACAGGTGTGCACCACCACACCCGGCTAATTTTTTGTATTTTTAGTAGAGACGGGGTTTCACTATGTTGGCCAGGATGGTCTCAAACTCCTGACCTCAGGTGATCTGCCTGCCTCAGCCTCCCAAAGTGCTGGGATTACAGGCGTGAGCCACCACGCCCACCTGTAACTGAGATTTTCTATTTGAACAAATAACGAACGTCATTTCAGAACACTCCTTGTAGATTTCAAAAGGATTTTAATCTAAATTATTACAGAGGCAGATTTTAAAACAACACAAAACACCAATTTTTGAAGAGGAATCACTCTCATTAACATTCCCAGAAGATAATACATACAAGGAGCCAATTACATTTACATTTTCCCCTGGAATGCTCATTTTAGACAATCTGTTCAAGTTCAGAGCAAAAAGCTCTAATGGGCTTTGATGATAGAGAGAAGACAAGTTAGTTCAGTTTCACCCTGAAGGCCCCAGCAGGTGAGGGAGGTCTCCTGCCACCATCTTTTAGTTAACAAAGGGAAACATACCCAACCTCAAAGCATGTAATAAATTATACTCATTTTTCTTAATTTCAAATTTACTTCCAATATTTGTTAATGTATCACTATTTCTAATACAAATTTTCAGTATGAGAAGTTTTAAAACAATGATTAAAAAATAAGTTTTAAAACAATAACAAAAAATTACAGAAACTGAGGAAAAGCAATTCTCAAAGCTTTGGGGTGAAACAGGCAAACATCTAAAGAGCTTAATGTATACAAATAAATGTTCTTTTAAAACAAGCAGGCCCTTCCTACTGTTTTCAGGAGGCAGGCAGCCCTGGCAGGAGGGGCCCCCGGGTGTGGGATACACAGACACCACCAGGAAGGTGATGAACGTGGGGGTGTCACAGACTCACCGTATTCTCCTGCCTCTGTCGTAACTGTAAAGTCAAGTCACTCAGCATTTGACTGAGAGTTGCCCGCACAGCAGTGTTTATGCTACGCTGGTGACAGCTGCTTATGTATGTCTCAATGCATACCTGTTAAAGAAATAAGACAGCAACACACATGTCTGCAGGTATCAGCTTATTACCAACATTCTTTGGGATTAACCAGAGAGGATATCAAATCCCTCTTAGACAGAAAGTCAGCCTGATTTAGGACTGGTTATTACTAAATATATTTTAAATCCCTGGAAATTTGTTTTTAAGCATATAGGAAAAATGGTATTTCCCTAAGGAACCACTCTTACAACCTGTTCCTCTGAGCATCATAGGAGAATGCAAATTAGTGATTTTTAGATGTGCCAAATAATTCTATCTAGAATCAACTCGGGTGGCTGGAAATTAATCAGAAAAAGTTCACTTGGTGATGAAATATAACAGAATTTATTAACTCCCAGGTTGTGCAGTGTGGGAAAAGGGTTAGCAAAACCCTTTCTCCTGCTCTATGAATGAGTTTGACCTTGGGTCAACCCTCTAGCTGTGTTCTTCTGGAAATTTCATAAAGGCAGGACATCAGCTGTGTTACTAGGTAGCATGGCTTATGGCAAAAATGTTTCCAAATTCCTATGCTCCATCTGAATTGGGAGAACTGTGAATCAACTGTAAATATCTGGTGGGTAGCCACAGGTTTGGGCTTCCCTAGGTGTACTGACTCTTCGAATTGACACATCCTCTGCAGGAACTATGCAAACTCTGCTAATAGAGTTGTTTCAGAAATATTGGTCCTATTTGGGACATAGGGCTTCTAGACCAAGGTGACTGCACTCACCGAGATGGCTCTCATCTCCTTGCATCTATGCTGTCATTTGAGAGCCAGAGGTTCTTCTCTAGGCTGCTGTGAGGACCCCCGGGAATAACAATGCCTAACACTGTCCTGCTTCTGTTTCCTGTCCTGTGTCCTGCAAAGTGAATATAACACCAAGGGTGGCCTATTTGGATCTTGCAAGTCTCCACGTCTAGTTGAGCCTAAAAAGACCCAGTGGTGGCTACTACATGGAGAAATCTCAAATAGAAAAAAAAAAATCCCTCATTTGATAATATGCTGCTAAAAGTCATGACTTCTCAGATTTTACAGCCTCTAATTCTTCTGGAAGCCACAGGGATGGGCATGAAAATGCATGCTTTAAATTTGCCTACTTTTTTTCTCTCCGTAAGGTATTCAATTTTACAAAGCATATTTAGAGACACAAAAACCAAAAGAGGTATTTAATTTCCTCAATTATTTCTCTAGGAATAGCTCCAAGATTATCTACAATGAAAATCCAGGGTTCTCACCTACATGGCAAATTTAATTTGATGATTGACAACTGAGACGGGCAAGAAACTACATTTTAATCTTTGTTGCTGCTTCTGCTTAAGCTGGGGAATTTTCTGCCAGGCCTCATGTTATCTTTTTCTTTCTGCCATGCCTCACTATGTTTACCTAGCAGAATTAACTAGGTGAACATAAATTTTTTTTTAAAGTTTAATTTATCTCCTACTGAATGTTAATATTTCAAAGGAGCATTTGAAACTGAAAACAGTATTTGAAAAAACAAAAAAAGGCAGTCTTCTCGACCTGGACAAAACCCAACAACTCCCAAACCTACATTTGAAAGTTGGCCTAGATTAATTCATTTCAGAGTTAAAGAGCAAAAGCAAGTTATAAAGTATTTATTTTTCATAAAAGTACTTAGGGCACATGACTTTTAATTCATTTTCTCAAATAATCATGGATATAGTGGATTTGAAGACACAATAATTTATGCATGCTTAGAAAAAAAAGGTGTTTTAGGCCAGATACGGTGACTCACACCTGTAATCCTAGCACTTTGGGAGGCTGAGGTGGCTGGATTGTTTGAGCCCAAGAGTTTGAGATCTGCCTGGGCGCAACGTGGCAAAACTCCGTCTCTACAAAAAATACACAAATTAGCCGGGCATGGTGGTGCACACTTATAGTCCCAGCTCCAGGCATGGGAGGATCACCTGAGCCTGGGAAGGTAGAGGCTGCAATGAGCCGTGATATCGTGCCACTCCAGCCTGGGTGACAGAGACCCTAACTACCCCCTGATAGGTGTTTTAATCCTGAAATGCTTCTACTTTTGCATGTGATGAAGTGGTTTTAAAACTTTGAAAATACATCTAGAGACCGCACTGAATCACTTTGATGAAGCCAAGCTCTCCATCGTGCATCATTTGTACTTCATAATTTAACAGTTTTCTTTAAATCTTACATTTTCCCCAGAAATCTTCGTAACTGTTGATCTTTAAGATCTCTAAGCTCTGCCATTTTAAATTTATAGGGGAATTGTAAGCCTTAAAAGCATTACAGATGAAAGAGAAGCTATTTTGAGAGCTGAACTACACACTTAATATAAACTCTCTTGAATACTGAGAAACATATCACTACACAATCTCTGTTAAAAATTACATCATTCACTTTAGACTCATGAAAGAAAGTGCACGCATGAGGAATTGGATTTTATATAACGCAGTGCTGTAAACAGACAAGAACTTTCCAAATAGCTAAGTTTTTTTTTTTTTTTTTTTTTTTTTTTTTTTTTAGTTTTAACGCCAGCACTGTTTTTAGTGTTTAGTTGCTAATACTATACATATAACACTTGGACATGACTTATTGCAGGAGGCATTTTATTCAGGGAAAAGGTAAGCATATTTACTCAGCTAAAAAAAAAGTATTAATTTAAGAAGCCCATTTGGCTAAAGTTGGGAGTACAAAGACTGAATATGACAAAAGGTATCCCATTAAATATAAAATTTACCACATATTTGATGCTATGGTTATCTTTAGGTACCCAGAAAGAAATGCTTTCTCAGCTATCTTGGCATCTTCTAAAGGAAAGTTTCTTACACTTACTGTAATAATATATTGGCAAACCACTAAGATTCATAGAACTAGAGCTTCCATGTTTAAACCTATTCATCGTATTCAAGACCAACTATTTTTAATGTTTTTCTTCCTCTACCTCAGGGCAGTACTAAATGAGCACATTGAATCAAAGCAGCTAAAAGAATACCATGTCCAAAAGCAGGCTGAGTTTCTGGGACAGAGCTCATCAGTTTCTTCTTTTATTCTGCCCATTATTGGTTCTACCTGCCCATGCTCTTCGCTTTCATAAAGCAGAATCAACACTGGGAAAGCCTAAGTCCTGCACCTTTGCCAGAGGCTTAAAGGGCCAAGTCAAATACCTTGTGAAAAGCCCTATAGGGACCTGATCACAGGGAACACACAAAGATGCAGGGCAGTGAGGAGGTTATAAGGGACACTTTGTGATCATTTCACTGATTTGTAAACATCCAGCTTTATAACATGCTAAACAGAACTGAGAGCAAACACAAATGGTTAATGATACAAAATAAACCCCAAAGGTAGAAGGAAAAAGAACAAGAAAACACAAGTCTGCAGGCCATACATAAGCAATAAAAGCTTTACATCACTGAGTAAGTAGACTGATAGATAATAGTACTAGGTTAAACCCAGGGAGAAATCACTAAAGCATTTAATATGAAGCAGCACATATATATATATATATATGCCAAAGGGATCACAAATATTAAAGAAGATGCCACAATAAAAATGTGCTTAGCTTTATAAAATACGTATGATCTTCACTTTGTTGAACTGTGCAATTACCTTCTCTTTCCCACCTGAATGGGGTTATTGGCACTGCTTTGTTAAAATCATGCATAATACTAATAAATTCCATAAAGAGAAGAGCTAGTATATTGTCAACTGGAAAACTTTTATAGGGATGAAAAATAATCTATGGTGATTAAAAGTAGAAAGGATCAGAGATTAAGCTATAAAAAAGCAGAAGGAATGTCCTCTATGTAGGGAAGACTATAAATGCTTCTTGAACACATTAGTACCAGAGAAAATCTTGGCTATCACTATAAGTCTAAGTTTCATGATTAATCATGCTGACAACTCAGTTGCCAGGCTATTCCTTATTCTCTCTTTCCTAAGACAGGTCAACAGGTAGGTATGTGGCAAGAGGCATGTCATCAAATGGGTTCTGCTGATGCAAACACACACACACACACACACACACACACACACACACACACGGCATGAACTGAAGTTGTTTTATTATTTCTAGGAAACAACTGTATAAGTAAGTCCGATCACCACGTTAGGTAGGGAAGTTGGCTAGTTTTCCTTTTGGATGTCAGCTCAAAAGTAAATTCTAAAAGTGCCAGGCATACCCGGAGAAATCTGATTGTGACTTGCCTCTTCCTCCTCCATGGTCTTCTTAGCTTAAGGTGGTATATTAAAATGGCTTAAGACACCTTAACCCATCAATTCATGCACCTTTCCAGGTCTACAGAAGATTGGCTGAGAACCAGTCCAAACTGAAGCAGAGACACTGGTCTGTGTGTCTTCTAACTCCAAACAACTTCTTCACAAGCCACGCAAGTAAGAGGTTTAAGGAAGGTGTGGAAATTCCTTGCCAAAGAAACAATAACTTACTTACTTAAAGCCCATCTAGCAGTAACTAGATAAAAAACAGACTCCTTGGAGGAGTCAAACCAGGATCAATAGAGACTGGCACACAGGAAAGAAAGGGTTTCAGGAAGGAAAAGTGAAGCTCCTTGAAATGCGATTTCCCCACTCAACTGGTCTCAACTGGTTTGAGGTCGTGGTCCTGCTTCCTTAGCTAGTTTTCTTGCCAGGAGATGGGGTTACTCCTTCCAGTCTTACAGAGAACATAACATAACAAGATGCTTCCAAGATAAATAGATCACGGCATCTGTGTACTTTTCTGTGGGATTATATCTGAGACTATCTGTTTCTTAATTGCAGAACATTTTATTTCAGGTATGTCTCAGAAATAATGCTACCATATCAGAGTAAAAGAAGTATTGGCCGGGTATGGTGGCTCATGTCTGTAATCCCAGCACTTTCGGAGGCCGAGGCAGGTGGATCACGAGGTCAGGAGTTAGAGACCAGCCTGGCCAATATGGCGAAATCCCATCTCCACTAAAAATACAAAAAAACTAGCCAGGCATGGTGGCGTGCACCTGTAGTCCCAGCTACTCGAGAGGCTGAGGCAGGAGAATCACTTGAACCCAGGAGGTGGGGGTTGCAGTGAGCCGAGATTACGCCACTGCACTCCAGCCTGGGCAATAGAGGGAGACTCTGTCCCCCGTGCCCCCCCCGCAAAAGAACTATCACTGAACATTTCAAGAGCTATAAACCAGCTCAATCTAAAAAACAGTTTAGTGACAACGAGAACTGTTAAATTAGAACCGCTGGTGGCAGGTGTTGAGTGTCAATATTTTTTCAAGCCCCCCAGGGTAACAAGTGAAACTACTACTAACCTCCAATCCTCTGATGTGTTATATAAAATGCTCAGAAAAGACACACTATCCATATGGAAAGATACTGGAAAAAGTGGCACATTCCCTATGGCCACGTGAATCTATGGTCACAAAAAAATGAAATGAATCAACACTTGAGCTATATATATAAAAACACCATAGAACAAGTATCTAACGAAATGCCTCGGTAAAGGTCCAATGGTATAAGACTCCTAAGAACTTCAGTTGGTCGCCAATATTATTATGGCAAGATTCTGCTAACATTCTCTAAGACTGATGGGGAGCCAGGAAGCAATACAGCAGACTGATTAACAGTACATGTTTGCAATATTAAAAGTCTGGATTTGAATATCTACCGGTAGGAACCTGAGCAAGCAGACTTCACTTTGCTTGGGTTCTTTATCAAGTTGTGGCAAAAATTAAAGGAGAATACATGTAAAATGCCACTTATTGCCATGCTTTAGGGACTCAGTGACCAGTAGCTATTATTATTAACCAGTATATTACAACATACCAGAATCTCTGGGACACATTTAAAGCAGTATGTAGAGGGAAACTTATAGCACTAAATGCCCACAAGAGAAATCAGGAAAGAAACTGACACCCTAACTTCACAATTAAAAAAGCTAGAGAAGCAAGAGCAAACACATTCAAAAGCTAGCAGAAGGCAAGAAATAACTAAGATCAGAGCAGAACTGAAGGAGACAGAGAGACAAAAAACCCTTAAAAAAAATCAATGAATCCAGGAGCTGGTTTTTTGAAAAGATCAACAAAATTGATAGACCGCTAGCAAGATTAATAAAGAAGAAAAGAGAGGAGAATCAAATAGATGTAATAAAAAATGATAAAGGGGATATCACCACCGACCCCACAGAAATACAAACTACCATCAGAGAATACTATAAACACATCTATGCAAATAAACTAGAAAATCTAGAAGAAATGGATAAATTCCTGGACACATATACTCTCCCAAGACTAAACCAGGAAGAAGCTGAATTCCTGAATAGACCAATAGCAGGCTCTGAAATTGAGGCAATAATTAATAGCCTACCAACCAAAAAAAGTCCAGGGCCAGACGGATTCACAGCCGATTTCTACCAGAGGTACAAAGAGGAGCTGGTACCATTCCTTCTGAAACTATTCCAATCAATAGAAAAAGAAGGAATCCTCCCCAACTCATTTTATGAGGTCAACATCATCCTGATACCAAAGCCTGGCAGAAACACACACAAAAAAAGAGAATTTTAGACCAATATCCCTGATGAACATCGATACAAAAATTCTCAATAAAATACTGGCAAACCGAATCCAGTAGCACATCAAAAAGCTTACCTACCATGATCAAGTGGGCTTCATCCCTGGGATGCAAGGCTGGTTCAACATACACAAATCAATAAACGTAATCCAGCATATAAACAGAACCAAAGACAAAAACCACATGATTATCTCAATAGATGTAAAAAAGGCCTTTAACAAAATTCAACAGCCCTTCATGCTAAAAACTCTCAATAAATTCGGTATTGATGGAACGTATCTCAAAATAAGAGCTATTAGGACAAACCCACAGCCAATATCATACTGAATGGGCAAAAACTGGAAGCATTCCCTTTGAAAACTGGCACAAGACAGGGATGCCCTCTCTCACCACTCCTATTCAACATAGTGTTGGAAGTTCTGGCCGGGGCAATCAGGCAGGAGAAAGAAATAAAGGTATTCAATTAGGAAAAGAGAAATTTGGCTTCCCAAATTGTCCCTGTTTGCAGATGACATGATTGTGTATCTAGAAAACCCCATCGTCTCAGCCCAAAAATCTTCTTAAGCTGATAAGCAACTTCAGCAAAGTCTCAGGATACAAAATCAATGTGCAAAAATCACAAACATTCTTTTACACCAATAACAGAGAGTCAAATCAGGAGTGAACTCCCATTCACAATTGCTTCAAAGAGAATAAAATACCTAGGAATCCAACTTACAAGGGATGTGAAGGACCTCTTCAAGGAGAACTACAAACTACTGCTCAGTGAAATAAAAGAGGACACAAACAAATGGAAGAACATACCATGCTCATGGGTAGGAAGAATCAATATCGTGAAAATGGCCATACTGTCCAAGGAACACTTTTACACTGTTGATGGGACTGTAAACTAGTTCAACCATTGTGGAAGACAGTATGTTGATTCCTCAAGGATCTAGAACTAGAAATACCATTTGACCCAGCCATCCCATTACTGGGTATATCCCAAAGGATTATAAATCATGCTGCCATAAAGACACATGCACACATATGTTTATTGTGGCACTATTCAAAATAGCAAAGACTTGGAACCAACCCAAATGTCCATCAGTGACAGACTGGATTAAGAAAATGTGGCACATATACACCATGGAACACTATGCAGCCATAAAAAAGGATGAGTTCATGTCCTTTGTAGGACATGGATGCAGTTGGAAACCATCATTCTCAGCAAACTATCACGAGAAGAGAAAACCAAACACCACATGTTCTCACTCATAGGTGGGAATTGAACAATGAGAACACTTGGACACAGGAAGGGGAACATCACACACCGGGGCCTGTTGTGGGGTGGGGGGAGGGGAGAAGGATAGCATTAGGAGATATACCTAACGTAAATGACGAGTTAATGGGTGCAGCACACCAACATGGCACATGTAAACATACGTAACAAACCTGCACGTTGTGCACATGTACCCTAGAACTTAAAGTAAAATAATAATAAAAAATTAACCGGTATATTAGAATGGAGGGCTGGGTGGATGGAAGGAATAACAATAAAAAAGGTGTTTTTCATACCCTGAAAGTATGAATCTTAGAGGAAAAAACAATGGCCTTTGAGACAGATTTTGTTGACCCTGACAGCATGATACAGAATCAAAGACTGGAAGTTTCCATGAGTCAATAAGATCAAACCAGCAAACACACATTTATGAACTAGGTTTTCTGCTTTTGAGAAATCCCACAGAGAAGCCTTTAGCAGGTATAAGAATCTCTCCAATGGAACAGGCTCACCGCAGCCTCCACCTCCCAGGTTTAACCAATTCTCCTGCCTCAGCCTCCCAAGTAGCTGGGATTACAGACATGTGCCACCACGTCTGGCTAATTTGTATTTTTAGTAGAGATGGGGTTTCTCCATGTTGGTTAGGCTGGTCTCGAACTCCCAACCTCAGGTGATCTGCCCGCCTCGGCCTCCCAAAGTGCTGGGATTACAGGCGTGAGCCACTACGCCCAGCCCCACCTTTTCTTTTACTCCAAGACCTTGGCAGTTTCTGCTCTTACAGCTTTTTCCTATATGAAGGTAACTTTCCTTGGAAAACTCAACATATCTGCTACTCCGGGCATAATATTAGCAGAAATCTTGGGCTCAGCTTTCAATAAATGAAGAGAAGGGCTATGCATCCATATGGAGTTTTAATAACGATTTCATAAAATTGAACAGAAAGCACTTGTTGGATATTTCATAATTGTCCATTTTTATATTTGGTAATCTTTCTTATGCATCCTCTGTCACAGAGGATGCTGTTGTAAAAACCTTTCATTATTGCAGTTTAATTAAGCAAGTTAAATTTAGATACACAAATGAAGGCTGCCCTCTTATTTACATTTTGAGAGCTTAATGGTCCTTTTATAGCTTCTGAACCTTGGGGAAATAGCCTCATTTTTCATACTTAAGTACACATCCCACTTCCTGATCAGCAGGTTTCAGGGTAAACACTATTCATGAATAATAGTCAATGTACACAAAAGTAAGCAGGAAGAGAATATCTAGATTCCTTCTTAACATTTCCACAGGAGATTTAAATGGTTTAAGATGCTTTTATAAATTGCTTCCCTATTTCAAACATGACAATGGCAAACATTTCACATTTACCATGCGGCTGGACTTGCACTAAAAGCTTTTTATATGGATTGTATTTTTATTCTCTAATTAGCACAACTACACTATGAGCTCAGTATCACTTATCATTTCATCTACAGAGAGCAAACAAGAGGCCGGGACAGGCATCCGAGGCAACACCATTGGGGAGAGTAGAGCCGGGTTCACATCTAAGCAGTACGACTTCGGAGCCCATTTTTCTCTCCCACCAAGCTCAAATGCCTTTGTCATTATATTGTTCTTTGGCTACGATCTGTTGTTGTTGTTTTTCCTTTCCTGGTTTTGGAAGGGGCCACAGTGTTTCCATGTTGCATCCTATCTGGACAGGCCTGCTGTGTCTTTTTATTTTGGCTTCCAGATACTCTCAGTGAACACCCTTCACTCGTGCCAAACTTGGTGGTATATGCCTATTATTCAGGAATTACATTTTCACTCATTCTGACTCTCATTCAAAAACTGGTTCTTGTGAGGTTGTTAGTATCAACAACCTCAATCCCTGGCAGCCCTCTCTTCCTCAAGACCCTCTGCTCCTTGTCTCTCCTTCCCCCTAGTTCCATCAGCAGGGGCAGTGGCTTGACACTTCCCCTCTCTTCCTCCATATGGCAAAGGGCTAACAAGCCTCTTACACACCAATCCTGCTTCTTGCTACTTTCAGAAACAACACTGTCTTTTGGAAAGTGAACCTGCAAATAATGAAAGAGCTCACAGGGCTCTCTTAAAATTCAATTAAAAACAAATACCGATAAAACAAACACAGAGTATCCATATAAATGTGTAAAGGAAAGTATTCTTTCCATCTATATTAATACATATTTTTAAAGTGACTTGTATTGTAATGAGAGGTCAGCTGATTGGCTGCTGCTTTCTGACAGTCACATAAAAATTTTCTACATGCTCAAAAATAATTTTCTCTTAATTTTCACTCTTTAATACCACATAATACCACCATAAAAAACACATGTATCTGCTAATATAAGTACTCTCCATGAGTGCTGATAATTAGCCTTTTTCTCCATCATTTGAGAACACAGAAAATCATTCCTCTTTGTGGTTTGAATGTATACTCTTATCAGAACATACAAATCCTGTAGATATTCTTTTCAAGAAATGGAAGGAAAATTATTCTAAGCATATTAAAGTTCAGCTTTGAAATGATAATGTTTCCAAAAGCCAAAGGCATATGCCAGGCATTCAAGAAGCCAAGTTTTCTGTTGGACATATTTTTGGGAGTGCTGGAAGGCACACATTACTCCAGGCTGCAATACAGATTGAAAAGAGAAGGCTTTTCAATAATCATTACAAAAGGCATTCTTCAGGGTTTTGAAGATGCGGAGGGGATTTAATCTATAAACATCTCTCTAAATCTCCTATGTGGTTTCTTAAAAACTAGTTTTTTAAATCAAATGCTTTTTCAATTAATCGTAGGCAAATTAGACCAAGAAAGCAATATGCCTGGGTAGAGCAGGGTAAGGGGAACCAGTACTGTTATTTACATGGTTAAGGCCTCAAGTGAAGCAAACGTAAGCATGCAGGGCTCTGAGACACAGGGCACTACAACTAAGAATGGCGCACCACACAGCATGCTTCCCACAGATCAATTCCTTAGCAGAAATTCCCCTGGTAGTAATCAGAGAAGGGTTCACTCCAGTGCTGGGGCTTAGTTCCACCCCAATATTTATCCCAGTTAGAGATAAAGCAGCTGTGAACAGGAGGCACAGACACAAGCAGTACTCACCTCCGCGATCTTCAGCACGGCACTCCCATTCAGATCAAATGTCGGTGTGTAGGTGATGCACAGTAAAACCTTTAACAAGGTGAGAGATGAAAGAAGAGACAAGGGGTTAACAGTATGAAAATTCACTGTTGTTTCATATGCCATTTGTGTAGTCCTGTTTTTATGATTCCTTTGCTATTTGCTTTATCTAATGTTTCTTTATATCCCACCCACTGCTTTCTCATTAGTGGCCGCACATTGCCTAATAAAGTAGAGACCATCCTTTAAAAAATAAAGGCTGCTAATCTCTCCCTATGGAAAGGACTTGCAAGACTGGCCAGAAACAGCGTCTTTTAACAGCTCCAGGAGGTGTATCCAGTAACAGCAAAAACCACAAAAGAGTTGTTTAGTAGCAGTCATTTTAAAAATGCCAGGCTTAATGCTAGACACTTCACATGAATTATCTAGGTTGATCTTCTAAATAAGTGTTATTATTATTATTGCCCCCGTTTTACTGGTGAGAAAACCAAAATTCCATGATTAAATATGTTACCTAAGGTCACACAGGTAGCAAGTTGTTGAACGCAAGTAATCTGCCTCCATGTGCCCACTCACTAGGCAAAGCCATCTCCACCTCTTCTGGGACTCAAAGGTCAGTGCCATTTTCTATTCCTATCCCCTTCCCAAATCCACATGGAATTAGAAATTCTTTTATGGCATTGTCCTCTTCCCTCTTGCAATTTCTTCCAGAATGCTGCATGGGGTTTACTTACTCCCCTTATTTTCCAAGATATATAGACAATGGGTCGATGACATTTGCAAGATCTTTCAGGACCACTAAAAACTTCACTTTCTACTTGTAGAGCCTTTAGGGAACAGATCAATAAAAGCCTGTGGCATTTTAAGAATTGCTTCTCAATTTGTGGGTAAGAGGCTACTCTCTCCCTCTTCACTTAGCTCTGACTTTTCTTGCTGTAGAAGACAGACACAAGAGTGCTGATGTCTGCTCCTTTATCTCAAACCCCACAGCCATCCCCTGCCTGCAGCTTGGCCTGCCAGGGGCAATCTTCTGAACATTTTTCTCATCTGTTCAATTCATGAAGGAGCATGGAAGCCTAGCAAATTTACTTAATACAGGAAACTGCAATTGTCAGATGTGACAGGAAATCTCTGCCCATCTCTCAGTCTTAGCTGTCAGCTAGGCCAGTCCTAGGAACAGTTGCTCCTTCACAGAAAGCAAGTGTGTATGCAATTAAAGGGGGAGGGAAAGATTTTTTTTTTTTTTTTTTTTTGCCACATTTAGTCACAAGGGTGGGTATTAATTGCAGGGGTGCTCCTCAGTCTTTTGATTCTTAAAGGGACTTAATCCAAGAATCAACACCAGATAAAAATCGGCTCAGTCACCTGGGCACAGTGGCTCACACCTGTAATCCCAGCACTTTGCAAAACTGAGGTGGGCGGATCACTTGAGGTCAGGAGTTCAAGACCAGCCTGAGCAACATGGCAAAACCCCATCTCTACTAAAAATAGACACACACACACACACAAAGATTAGCCGGGCGTAGTGGTGGGCACCTGTAATTCCAGCTGTTTGGGAGACTGAGGCATGAGAATCACTTGAACCCGGGAGGCAGATGTTGCAGTGAGCCGAGATCACACTGTTGCACTCCAGCCTGGGCGACAGAGTGAGACTCCATCTCAAAAAAAAAAAAAAAAAAAAAATCGTCTCAGTGCCAAGGCGATTAAGAAAAAGGGACTGGGGAGCAACTGCCCCTTGGCCTCAAGGGAAATGGCTTTCTTTTGTTTCATGACAATCTTTGGGAGTTGGGATTTGGTAGGCAGGGAGTGATGAAGCTGAGGACAGCAGGGTCACCAGGATCTACCCTGGGCTTGGAGGGAGGCTACGTCTTCCAGGCCCCTATAAGTACATAGTGGTGGTCCCATGGCTGAAAAGCCCTGTTCTTGGCTCCTCCTCTACTTGTTTTACCACGCGGCTTGATGGGCTTCTTTCCAGTCTCAACTTAGATGTCGCCCCCTCAGAGAGACGTTCCCAGATGCCCCTCTCTAAAGTACTTGCTGTCACATCTCCTTGTTTCATTTACTTCAGAGCAGACATCAGTCTCACAAATGACTTGTTTGCTTATTTGCAATCTTCTCATTAGACTATACTATCCGTGGAGCCTCTGAAAGGCCCTCAGGATACTGTCACATGATGCTTTCTTACTTTGAGGTTTTTTATCTTTAGTGCCATGTTTCATGGTGGGCGGTGGGGAGTCTGAGGTGGTGGTGGCCAGCAGAGGCCACTTGGTCCAGCTGGGCTCTTGATTTTTTAAGTATTGACAATAAAGACTGGTATCACTTTACAATATGAAAATAATGATGGCAAACATTTGTCCGCACTGGTTAATTATTAACATTGCTTAGAGGACTGACGATTGACTTTCTGCCTTCTGCGGCTCTATGCGTTCATACAAGGTACACAAAGGTAGGTTTAGGAAGAAGCGTTCAAAACTTGACCCAGTTTTCTGTGAGCAAGAGCTGCTTTTCGGCAGCAGTGGCTGGAAGCAGGAGCAGTTCCCATGGTGAGGTCTTCGTGAGGGTGTTGAGTTAGCAGT
This sequence comes from Macaca mulatta, assembly GCF_049350105.2. NCBI lineage: Eukaryota > Metazoa > Chordata > Mammalia > Primates > Cercopithecidae > Macaca > Macaca mulatta. The sequence continues at coordinate 43,311,252 of NC_133409.1, read as the reverse complement.
ATCGGTAATAAAGATTCTTAGGGGAATGCAGGAAGCTTGACTTCCTGTGTTTCAGGGAAACCCAGCATATGCAGAGGGAGGCCTCCCTGCAACAGTCCACAGAAGCTGAGGATACCTGCACCCAGGCCCCCAGCCAATGCTGACCATGTTCACAGGATGTTGGAAGGAAGGCTTTCCACACCTAATGTCTGGCCAGCAATAGTCAAAGACTCACTGAGCTATATGCGGGGGGAGGGGGTGGGAAACTGAAAACAGGAAATAATGAAAGGAAGGTAAAGCACATTAATGGAGCCAGTTCCTTAAGCTCATGCAGTTTGTTGCATGAAAAGCACAGCAGATTTTAATTACAGGGCTGATGGTATCCACGCCCTCCTGGGACTCACAAGATATAGTAAGGGCAGAGTGTCTAGCCAGGATGATGCAGCAGATGAAAATGACTTATCAAAACTGTTGATGCTCCCAATGTGTTAATTCGCTAGATTAAAACACGGACTAGGGGTAGAAAATTTAGGGCAATAACAAATTGAAATCATCTGACTTCCATTGCATAATGAGAGGGCAACAAGTTTAGATTAACATTCTGAGCATGCTGGCCCCATGGAAAACAGAAGCAGCTAAATATTGAGGGCAATTTTATTAAAAATATATCCTTCACAGGGTCATTAAAGCATATTGACTAAATTACCATGGAACAGCAGGAACTTGAGTGATGGGTAGCGTCTTGCAATCTATACCAGCTTGCAGAAACTGCCTTCATAAATGAGCCACAAGGAAAATAGGGAAAACAGGGGCAAAGCTTTCCATGAAAATGGAAAAATCATTCAATGGCTAATAAAAGTCCCAGATCACTTTATTTAAAAACTTGATAACTGAATAGCTACTATGTGCAAGAAGCAATCCCTCAATTTAAAATGTGTACAGAAACCCTGGGTTTAGGAAAAAAAATTAGAATTAGACTTGAAAGGAGAAAGCAAAGCTGATTTATTGCAAGAATTGGGCACAAGTGATAAGAATCTAGAAAATAGGGGAGCATCACACACTGGGTCCTATTGTGGGGAGGGGGAGGGGGAAGGGGGGAGGGGGGAGGGGGAGGGGGGAGGGGGGAGGGGGGAGGGGGGAGGGGGGAGGGGAGAGGGATAGCTAATGTAAATGGAGATATACCTAATTAGGAGATATACCTAATGTAAATGAGTTAATGGGTGCAGCACACCAACATGGCACAAGTATACATATGTAACAAACCTGCACGTTGTGCACACGTACCCTAGAACTTAAAGTATAATTAAAAAAAAAAAAAGAGAGAGAAAGAAAAAGAATCTAGAAAATGCGGTCACGTTAAGATGAGAGAGGGATGGATGTGGACAGATAATGATGACGAGTACAGAATCGCAGATGTGCTCTTTTAAGAATATCCTGAATTAATCCTCTCCCAAGGACATGTCCTGGTCATGATCGGGAGTTTCCCTGCCCAGTGGCCATGATCAGGGCAGAGCAGAGGCTATGATGTCAGGGCCACAAATGAGACATGATCATGCATGTGACTTGTTGTTTAATTGCTGTGTGACTTTGTCTATGTCCCCTAGCCCTTTACCTTTAAAATTCCCATCCCACCTTCCAAGGATATTTACAGGAACAAATAAATTAAATGAATGTTTAAAGAAATAGTGCAGATGAGAGAGATCTTTAAGACTGTCTTCTCACAGAAGCTACACAAGTCTCATTTGATGTAGTTCATGGTAGCTACTCCGACATAGATGATTAGGCTTATTTCAAGTAAAAAAAAAAATTAGAAATATCAGATAATCCACATTGAAAAGCAAAAAACCTTTGATTTTCACTCCATGTCTTATCAATGCCACAAGTTCTCATTTTTCTGATCCAGCTCCACTTTCTTCCTTCTGTCCTCCCTTTTAGGCTACGATTCAATTCCAGTCATTATTCACTAAGGTTCTAATTGCTGTGGGATTACAATATAAAGGAAGCACAGTCTTTGACATCAAAAAAACCCTCACCATGTATTGGAGAAATGAATGCCTGCAACTGTTCTTCAAGGCTGGCTGTGATAAGTGCTTTCGCAATTGGGAGGTATATAATAATTTGGAAGGCTAGAAGACACAATAACTTTGGAGAAGACAGACTTTGCAGATGAGAGGACATGTGAACAAACCACCAATACTGGAGAGAAAAGGGAGGGAAAGACGCGCCAAGCGAAGAAGTGTCATGAGCAAGGCATAGAAGTATGAAAGCAGAGGCCAGGGATGATGCTAGAAAGATCAGCTGGAAATTTACTGGATGTCAATTTAAATGCCTTATGTTAAGTGCTTCATACATATTAGGACTGGTCAGGCCAATAAATTATAACTAAAAGGAGATAAACTAGGGCAAATTGGAAGTCAGAGAGATAAAACAGGCACTTAATAAAATACAGACGATGTCGAAGACAGATCCTAGTTGTTCCAGTGGCAATGAACTGACTGTTGCACATTTGGAAAAAAGATGCAGGGAGAGTGGAAGGCAATAGTCACCTGTGTTTGAAACCTGGGTACCATCCTACCATTGCCCTCCCACCAAACCCTACTGTCCTAGTCCACCTAGCTGACATCTCTCATACCCCACCATTCCCACATATTTTACAAAGCTTTATATTATATATTAATGAAGTAACATGCTTTGGAGAACAGAAATATAATTCGTTCAAATTGCATAATATAAAATACTTAATGCTACAGAATGGGCAGACAACTCAAAACGCTTATTCCTATAGCACTTATTTGGAACAGTTTAGATACACTACTTAAATCTGTATACTTACACACATACGCACACACACACGCACACATCATTGGATTTCTCAGCTTCTTAGCAATAAGGTCTACCTTTGTTGATGCCTGCTATGTTTATAGCACCTTGCTGGGCCCTGGGAGGTGCCAGGAGCAGCTGGGCCTTGGCCCATGCTCAATACCTTCTATAAAATGTCCAGATGAATGGTCATCCTCACAGTTTCAGTGGAACTGTGCATCTATGTGCCTATTCATGATTGTAAAATGTGTAGACAATGTAGTAAAACAGCCCTGGTGGTATGGAAGAAAACTGTTCTGGGCATCTGAATGTCAGATCCAGGTGGCCTGACTGGTGAAAGGCAGTTTTTGTAACCAAGCAAGGTAATACTGGAGTTTCAGGTGATCTGGTTAGGGAAATTATAATTTTGTAATCCCTCATTCAGGATTACCAAATTACACTAATCTGGCAGGACCTCGCTTGGATGGGGAGAAAATCATCTCTAGTATAAGCAGAAAGCATCTCCCATGAGACATTTCTGGTATTTCCCATTATGCTCTGCTGAGAACCTATCTTCTGCACTCACCATCATAAATGGTGACTTGTACAGGGTTTATGAGTTGAAGAGCTCATTTCTGTCAAGGTTCCAACAGAGCCCTCTGCAGGACCATTTCCAGGGGATTCAAGGGTGAAGAAGTGAGTCCTGAAGTGATGAGAGAACAGCTCCGTGGCCACACTACATCTACCTGTGTGCTGGATTATTCAGGCTCTCATTCATTCACTCAACAAATATCTGCTGAGGTGTTGCTAGAGGCCACATCCAGTGTAGGTATTGGATACACAGCAGTGAACAAATAAGATAATCTCTTATCTTGCAGAGCTAACATCTGGTACGAAGGTGGTCATAAAATAAAAAATTACAATAAGCTGTAATGAATATTCTGAATGGGAAAATGCAGTGTCCTCTGGGAAGGCATGTCAGGGTCTAACACATAATACACAAGGTGTAATGCTGTATTCATCCTCTCATGGAACTCTAAATTTCACATGTTATAATACATATAAATCAAACCTAGGGGAAGAGAAAAGGGTACCATCAAAATGGGAGCTGATTTTGGGGAGTCAATCTACCTGTATGCCATATGGTGGGCATGAGGGCCTACTGAATGAACAAGAAATTATTTTTCCTTTTTCTTAAACTGTTAAAAATTATCTTAATTAACACACAACTCCTTCTTGGGGGGAACTGTGGTTTCATTTTTCAAAATATCAGATGTTATTTATAAATCAAACCAAACAAAATAAGCTAGTTAGGGCTCCAAAAAGTACAGCCCACAGAAGGCCTTGCATTTTTTTCTCTCTTGGTGTATGAAGAAAACCTTAATGCCAGGCGCATTTCAAAGCCCGACTCTGGCTCTGGCTGCGAATTTAGCTTTGTTACTTAACACACATTTCCTTCTGGCCTCTCATGTAGATTGGCTTTAAACTTCATAAAGTTAAAAATCATTGCATAATTCATTCTCTTTAGAAACATTCCAGTTCTTTTTTTACTCTGTCAAATTCAGCCGCAAGAACAGAAAATTCAGTGACAAGCACAGGAATACTGAGACACCAAACGCCCTGCTACGGGGTGAAGAGTGTGCTGCCTTCCACACGTGCAGCCAAATGGAGTGTTCATTGCTGGAAGTGTACCCCGACCATGAAATGTCAACAGAGATTTTTTTCCCCTCATGGTTCAGGCACAAACAACAAAGCAGACTTAGTCTTCTGAAGTTTGCAAAATGGCAGAATGTTTATCTTCGGAGTGAGGGAGGGATGGAGTCACAGAGTAAACAAAGAATTTTCAGAGGACATTTCCTTACTTCAGTTTAAATTATGGATGTCACAGAGTGGTATAATAGACACTGGAGACAGAATGGGGGAGGGAGGAGGATGAGGGATAAAAAACTACATATCAGGTACAAGGTACACCACCCAAGTGACATGTTCACTAAAATCTCACACTTTACCACTACACAATTTGTCCATGCAACCAATAGCCACTTGTACCCCTAAAGCTATTAAAACTTTTTTAAAAAATAAAATGTTAATGACAAAGACAAACCTTTTTTCTTACTTTGATCAAGGTTTTTCAATCTTGGCACTATTCGCATGTTAGACAAAATAATTCCTTTTTTCGGGGGGACTGTCCTGCTCATTGTAGGATATTTAGCAGCATCCTTGGCTTCTACCCAATAGATGGCAGTGGCAATACCCCCATTCCCCCAGCTCCTCCTTCCCAAGGCCAGTTGTGACAAGTGAAGATGTCTCCAGGCATTGCGAAATGTCCCCTGAGGACAAAATTGCCCCCACCTGAGAACTACTGTTTCGTTCATTTCTATCCCACATGCCTTGTAGACGTAACTCAGAACTTCTACCAACAAGCTTGTCCAACCCTGTGGCCCATGGGGCACATGTGGCCCAGGACAGTTTTGAATGTGGCCCAACACAAATTCATAAACTTTCTCAAAACATTATGAGATTGTTTTGCATTTTTTTTTTAAGCTCATCAGCTATGGGTCGTGTTAGTGTATTTTATGTGTGGCCTGAGACAATTCTTCTTCAGATATGGTTCAGGGAAGCTAAAAGATTGGAAGCCCCTGCTCTACAACATTGTTCCAATTCCAAAAGGTTGAGAGCTAGAATCTAGGACTTCCAGAGAAGAACTAGGATGAGCCACCGATCCTTCACTTTGCTTCAGAGACTGTGGATTGCAGGTCACAACAAGTAGCTGGGCTACAACCTCGATCTTTATTTTTGACCCTAAGAAAATGCATCAAGTTATTTTATTTCATAAAACATCTACCACTACTATCAGGTTATCAACCAAATCACTTTCTGGCTCAACTTGCCAAACTTCTGGCAAACAGCTATTCTGAGAGACTTTTTAGTCAACAGATTTTGCTAGAGCTCCTAAATACTCAAGGTAGAAAATCTTTCCAATTCCTCATTGGTTTACGGTCATGTCACGGGTTCTTTTCTGGCCTTTATTGATCGCCACTAGAAATAAGTTACTGATATTCATCAGATATGCCCTTAGCACCGAATTCTAGGAAATACTGTACCAGTGATATTCATAAAAAATATGTAAATATTAGTTATAATTAATTTAGCTAATTCACTTGAACAAATAATCTGTTCATTATTTATATTTTCTTCTCCCTTCTAAACTTTCTCCCCTGGCCAAGTCTTATAACTGTCATCTCTAACGAGAGGCCTCACAAATCTCTTTCTAGAGTCGTTTTCCTCAGGTTGTAATCCTTAATTTCAGTTTCTAAACATCACAAATAAATATTGACATATTAGACCAAACAATTCTTTTGTGCAATTCCATGAAAATCACATCAACCTCAATAAGGCTCTAATATGGTAAACAGCTAAACATTTCTTGTTCTAAAATTCTTAATTACTCTTGTAGATATCCCCATCAAGAAATAGAATCTATTTCTCTATCTTTTAAATATGAGGTATGGAGTGACCATTAGCTTGAAATGACCAATGGGACATCAGCAAGCAAACAAACAAACCCCCAAAACACTTGGGCCTCTGAGTTCCTCAATTTTCCCTGCCACTGCCACCACGTAGATAACCTGCCACACTAGAAAATGAAAGACCTGATGCAGCAATTGTAAGTCTGCCAGCCCCAGTCAAGCCACCAACTGACCAAAGATGTATGAGCAAGCACAGCTGGGATCAGCAAAAGAACAGGACAGCTGAGCCCAGCCTTAACTGCCTACCGCATTTTGGGGTGGTTTCCGATACATGAGGCATAGTCCCAACCATATTTATTTTAGAATATGAACTTGCTTTACTATTTCAAATGAATTCTAGAAGATTCAGCTGTGTTTATATGGCAAGGCAATTTAGTTGGTCAAGATGAGATCTACTAATTCCAACCCTTATGAAGAACAAACTGGATTGGTCAGTAACGTGTTGATTACTGCTGGATGATAGATAACATGTGATTAAGACAGGAAAAAGAAAAGGAAATTACTGTGGAAGGGCTGAGTTGATGCCCTTCCAGCAAGTATATTAGACATGAAGACAAGCAAGTGTATTAAAACCTGTACGCAAAGGTTGAGTGGAAGAGTTTTTTTTCGTTCCATTGTACAAGTAGTTCATGTTTTAGAAATAGACTCTAGCCTAAAATTTCAGTAGAATGCAGGATGAATTTTCTCATAGAAATAAAGATATAAATTACAGATAGTTGCTCAGGGCAGCCTACAGATTTCTCTTTAATCCAGAACATACATGAAATATTCTGTATTGACAATAAAAAAATGGAAATAATAGAAAAATAAAAATAAAAAATACAATTCTTAATTATGCTAACATTAAAACTGTACTTAAAGGAATATATATATATATATACACACACACACCCACACATACATATATATAGCCATGTAGAAAATGCTTATGATTTAAAGTGTAAAGCAAGAAACAGGTTGGCTGTGGCGGCTCACACCTATAATCCTAGCACTTCAGGAGGCCAAAGCAGATAGATTGTTTGAACACAGGAGTTCGAGACCAGCCTGGGAAACATGGCAAAACCCTGTCTCTACAAAAAAATACAAAAATTAGTTGAGCATAGTGGTGCACCCAGGAGGCTGTGGTGGGAGGATAACCTGAGACCTGAAGGTCAAGGCTGTAGTGAGCTGTGATTGTATCACTGCACTCCAGCCTGGGTGACAGTGAAACCCTGCAGAAAAAAAGAAAAGAAAAGGAAAAGAGAAGAGAAAAGAAAAAAAATCCTATACACACAATGAATATAACTATAAACACCTAAGTAGATACGATGAGAAATCAGTATACAAAAATCAGTCAACATGATGGGATTTACAATTAACTTTTTCTATTTTGGAATGCCCATAATGTTAAACTGCTAGCATTTCTTTAAATTTGTCTTTTAAAATATTATACACACACACGCGCACACACACGTCAAAATTTAAATATAAATATTGAGACCTGTACAATATGAACTCAGGCTCTCTCTTAAATTAGCCCCTTAAGACCATCACTCAACCAGGAACTCTGGCTGTGAGTCCTGCCGGCAGCTTGGGCTTTCCCTTTCCCACCTACTCACTGCGCATGTCACTGCCAGTCACCAGCTGCTCCTCAATCTCTCTGCAAATCAGGTCAGTGCACTCAGCCACACCTTCTGCATTCGGCCCAGGTGGCCCCTTCCTACTGCCACCTACCTGGATTAAGTCCTGGTACCTCTGGCTCAGCCTCTTCCAATAAGATATTTCACGATGAAATGACTTGGTTCTGCTGATTCCCGAATCATCCTGCAAACACATACTCCCTCTCCTCACCTTGCATGTTTAACGTCCAGCTCTGGCTGGATCACTTGCCTGCTTACAGAGAGCAGGCCCTCCAGAACCTCTTCAACCTCCCTTTCAGGCTCATTGTCCACTATCCCTCACTAATCCCAGTTTCCATCTCCAGGACTTTTTTTCTCTACCAAGAATGCCCTCTCTCCCAACATAATTATCTGAATCCCACCTACCTTTCAAAGTCCAACTCATATAGTATCCCCTCCTTGAAAGGATGTTCTGCCCTGCTAAACATGCTTCTTCCTCCTGAATGCGCCTCCTGAACTTTTCTTCTGATTAAACATACACAGCTACCTTGAATTGTGGTAATTGGCTGCCTCTTTATTGCTTTCCTACTAAATTATAAACCCTTGCCTTTGAACGTTTTGTTTTTAATCCTATATAGTTTTATGCAGTGTTGGTAACAAAAATATATTTGCTTAATAAGCCAATAAAAAATAAGGTCTAAAAAAGCAACAAATTTAAAAGTTCAATGACTTATTTTTTCAAGTTTAACCTGTAACAAGAATATTTTGACTTAATCTCACAGCTGGGTTTTTAAGAAGTCAAATTTCATTGGTACGCTCCAGATAACACCCCCACTCCTTCCTCTTCTCTTTCCCTCTCAGACTCTCTGCAGAGTGAGAGCCTCATCTCAACTTGTCTCTGCCCGTATAAACACAGAACTTTTGACAGTTTTATGTTGATACTTACAGACCTGACCACGCAAGGCCCTCAAGATAGGGTTGTTAAAGGGCTAGAGCCAACTTGATTCTCTACATCTGAAACACTTAATTACAGAGCTCTTCTGGAATAATCAAATCATATGAACTCTACCCAGCCGGATGGAACAGAAACATTGGCTCAGCTAAAAAGTGGGTGTTTTCCTTAGACTGTGGAATCATGGCTGAGGGTCAGGACCTGAAATATATCAAGGTGGATAATTGATGTATAATAATTTACAAAATTATTCTTTTAGGCTACAGAGCTACAATTCAGAGTAGTAAATATGCGGACCTTCTTAAGGAATCAGAAATATGAGGATATGCACAGTATTATTCACATTTTACAGATCAGAAAATTGAGGCACAGATAAACTTTCCAAGGCTACCAGGCATTCTAGCTCCAGAAGCTGCACTCTTACCATCCTGCTACAAGATATTTTGAAAAAAAGAAAAAGTGAAAAGAAGTCAAAAGGCAACAGAGTTCATTGATTATTCCATTGAACAGTCACACCATGCCATTCTCACACCCTTGCAGACACATTTGACCATGAAAGGTTCCTCAATGAAAGGTTCCTCATTATCTTCAGAATCCATATTTCTCACATTGACCTTGCAGTTAACTCAAACCCCTAGGTCTGGAATGCTGTCTTCTCTGCCTATCAAAAACTATACATCCACAAACCATATAAACTCTCAGCCCTGCTGCAAAGCCTTTCCAGAAAAATATAAATGTTTGAAAAGGATATTCCGCTACCAATGACTGTTTAAGCCCAGCCAAGTAACTGAACCATTCCAACTTCAATTTACTTATGAAAAGAATTTGATGATGTAGGAGGTTATTTCAATTCTAAAATACAAACCCATGTTGATCTTTCTCATTCTTGAACTCACAGATTATCTATTATCTCAATTTAGTTTGTTGTTTATCCTTGTGGGCCATTAAAACTACCACATGTGTTTCTGTCTCTCCATTAGTCAATAACTAAACTAACGAGCAATTAGTGAGCCATGTGCCAGATGCTCTGCTAGGCACCAGAGGGATAAGTATATCACCAATTTTCATTTAGTAACCAGTGAAATTTTCAAGTCATGCCTCAGTCAAGAGTTTAGGAGACATTACAATGTGTAATGGAAACCAAGGAAAGTGAAACTGTGGATAGGGGGGACTAGTGTATTTATGTATTTAATTGATTTCTGACGCTATCACTAGTGTCCAAACACAGATTGTGTTTTTCTTTGGTTTTGTTTTCTTCACCACAGGATCTTCTGTGCCCAGTACAGCACCTGACAGATAGAATACAATCAAATATTTGCTGAATGAATGATTAAAAAATCAGAGAACCTTCCCACTCTGTTTGGAACTATAGAACATCCAAAGTGATGAGGGCCTCTGCATTTATACTTGCTTAAATAAGATTATGTGAGAAAAGTTTAAAGACAGTATAGTGATTCTCAAATATAGTTAACACTTGGAAATGGTGGTGCTTTAAAAAGATATTAATAGATAATATGAAAATCTCCATCTCAAAAATAGTGCATAAACTATTTAAAGGAAAATCACATCTCTAGGCTTTCAATGTTTGTTCATTACTTTTTCATATATTTTTACCAACTGCCAAAGGCAGTCATATCAAAGGGTAAAGAAGGATGGGAGGAAAACTTATTAAGAATTATATTAATCTGTTTGCAAAGTAGAAAAAGATTCTCATCACTCAACCTTATGAGCAGGAAGAGGGAAGGCTGTTTGAGAACCATTTACTTAACAGAATCACATATTTTAAACACTTCCCTGAATTCACTGCACAAACAACATGTTTGCAGACTTCTTAGATCAACCTCCAACAACGACCCATTCAGGAGTTAAACATTTTTCATCAAACATTGGATTTTTCCTTAACTCCAGAGATTGCTACAAATCTTCTGAAGTGTCTCAATGGCTTCAGGCTAAGAAGAGATTTCTCCCTGTTATAAGAAGCAAGACAAATTAGCCATTTCACTCTCAAACTGCACTAATGATCACATTCTTTCCAAAAGGAACTCTAGAAGACCAAACGCCCCGAGTTAAGAACATCAAAACTAACCAGCTGAAGAAACTTCCCAAGTGTAAGACTCTGCCATTAAAACATTACTGAGAGGGGACTCAAACATAGCCTTTATTCCTTTGTCATGTTTCTAGCTCCCAAACCAAGCACTGATGGCAGTACTGATACATAATTTAAAAGCACACTCCCTTCCACTTTGTAATACCAGAACTCTAATTGGACACCCTGAAGCTTAGGACTACTAGCCATACAAATAGTAAACTCTTTGTCCACGATTCACTCACCTGTGTATTTTCTGTAGATGTTTACTAGGCTTTTATTATATAAAAATACCCCAGTCAGGTGTGGTGGCTCACGCCTGTAATCCCAACACTTTGAGAAGTGGGTGGATCACCTGAGGTCGGGAGTTTGAGACCAGCCTGACCAGCATGGTGGAATCCCATCTCTACTGAAAATACAAAAAATTAGCTGCGCGTGGTAGTGCATGCCTGTAATCCCAGCTACTCGGGAGGCTGAGGCAGGAGAATTACTTGAACCCGGAAGGCGGAGGTTGCAGTGAGCTGAGATTGCACCATCGCACTCCAGCCTGGGCAAAAAGAACAAAACTCCGCCTCAAAAAAAAAAAAAAAACCAAAAAAAAAAACCACCACCAATGGTAAATTACACTCTCCTTCCTTTTTCCCAACTCTCTCTCTCCCCCTCTCTTTCTCTCTCTCACACACACACACACACACACACACACACACACACACACACACACACCACCACCAGACCGATTAGCTAACTTAGTGGAAAAGACACCTAGATGCCATCTTCATATGTGAATTTAGCTCACAGGACTAGTGAGGGAATATCATTATCATGGGAGGACACAGAAAACATACAGGACTCTGAGCCACTCCTAGTTTTACCCCTCCTTAGCCTGTGACTTGCCTTTTCTGATCCATCATCTATACAAGAAGAAGAGCAGTGACTAGCACCCACAGGCCTCTCAGGATAGACTTAGCAGGCAAGGTAACCCACCACTTCAGAGCACAGGTTTAACCTCAGGCTAAATACTGCTCTGGTCATTTCATTAGCCGTGTGACCTCAGTATCAATGTGTCTGATGCATAAAAAATGTTACATGATCAGCCCCTGTCATTTCTCCTTTAAAAATTATAAACCACTCTACCAATATTCATTTCTATTATCTAAAAATGCACATAAAAAGATACCCAGTAACAGAATATTCATCAAATGCTCTCTCAGGGCCCAGCATCATCTCCTTCCTTATCGCCAAAGCCAGCCTGCCCTCCCCAGATAGGATACTCACATCTCCCACATGCTTACAGAGGCAGACGGCCAGCCATAATTCCTCCACTCAGCAGCCTTTGAAGACTCAGCCAGCTGTATCAGTTAATAACCTCACTAAAGGTTATCCATCAGAAAGAAGGGAAACAAGTCCTAACTACTCTAGTGAGAGAAGTCATTAAATCCATACATGGCTCCTATACAGTCTGCCTGGCATTCATGGAAATAGCACACACCATAGGAAAATGTTACCAAAGCAGACAAGTATTTAATCTAAATATTAAATAGCCTACCAATCAATTTCAAAGGTAATCTATCTTCAGAGAATCTTTCTGATTCTCTACAGTTCTAACCATTTATTTGCTCAAGCTGTAAAATTTTTCTTTGGGTTCCATAACCATTTCAATAAATCAAACTTGCCTTTTCTCCCCTTCCTGTTAAATAGTAAAACCATGTAGAATACTTCCTAGACTAAGTGGTTTAACCTCATTCCTATTTGTCAGAAGCAGGCTGCACTGATTTTTTTTTTTTTAACGCTCTGATTGAGAGTCTTCTTTCTAAATGAGAATACTACCCTTGGAATGTTGGATTTCATTATTGGCTAGTTTCTGTTTAATCTTGGAGAAATCTCTACAAAAGGAAACTATATTATTTTCTTTCCAGGAATTTAATACAATTGTTCCATACTCTTAAGAGTGTGACATGGTTCAATTTCTCATGTTTATAAGCACTAACAGATACTAATATGTGAATAAAATGCATGATCTAACTTCCAAAAAATAACACCCAGGATATGTTATAACAATGTGCTATGCTGTGGCTGGACAGACAAATTTTTATTTGTCCAACACTGCATGGTGTGGCTTTATCCCTCCTGAATGGTATATCCAGACCAACATTTGAAGATGTCCACTATATCTTGTTTTAAAATGTTTTCTGTGCCTACAAAATACTTACATAAAATGACTGGAAGATTTTTATAGGAAATTTTAAATAATTTATCATCAGAATGAGTCATGTAGAAGCGCCAAGACTAAATTAACATCCCCTTCAGATGTAATGGAAATCCCATCTTTTCTCTGGGGACTCATCTAATTCTCTCTTCTATAATTTTTGGGAGAATACAGTAAAAGCATTTAATACAGTAATGGTATTAGCAAAACAAGGACTTATTTAAGAGGCTTTACTTGGGTCATTACAAGTATTATAGAATTACAAGAAAAAGAGTGTGGGCTTCTGGAGATTACTAAAAAGTTGATATAGAAATTCCTCATTCAGAGAGAAGGGGGATAAAACTTATTATTCTAAGCCAGAAAGTCTACACTGTGAACCAATCTCTATATCGAAATAAGTATTTTAAATCTCAGAAATGGGAAATGATCATAGAGCCCTCACTTGTGACCTATCAAAGTCAGGTTACCATCAAGTTTTATTTGATGTTAATAATAACATTATGCAAAGTATAGTTATCTTGTCATTAATTTTCTAGCAGCTTGACCAAACTGTTTATCAAAAAGTATACTACAAAAAATTAACTTCAGGCTAGGTTTGTTGTGAACTGAAATATTTTTCCCCAATCCTAATATTTAAATAGTTAAAAATAATGGTACGTTTCCTATCATCTCCCCATCACCCCTCCTTTCTAAGCACCCCAGTCTCCAGCAATCATCATCTTACTCTCTACTTCCGTGAGATCAACTTTTTTCGATTCCACATGTGAGTGTAATCATGGTATTTGTCTTTCTGTCCCTGGTTTATTTAACATAATATCTTGTGGGTTCATCCACAATTATAGTTAAGTTGGAGAAGTAAATTTCAGGAGCTCTATTGTATAGCAAGATGATTATATTTAGTGACAATATTTTTTTTTTTTATTTTTAGACAGGGTCTTACTCTGCCGGCTACAGAGCAGTGGTACGATCTCGGCTCACTGCAACATTTACCTCCTAGGCTCAAGCAATTCTCCAGCCTCAGCAACCCAAGCAGCTGGCATTATAGGCACACACCACCATGCCCTGCTAATTTTTGTATTTTTTTAAAATTATACTTTAAGTTCTAGGGTACATGTGCACAACGTGAAGGTTTCTTACATAGGTATACATGTGCCATGTTGGTTTGCTGCACCCATCAACTCGTCATTTACATTAGGTATTTCTCCTCATGCTATCCCTCCCCACAACAGGCCCTGATGTGTGATGTTCCCTGCCCTGTGTCCAAGTGTTCTCATGTTCAATTCCCACCTATGAATGAGAACATGCCGTATTTGGTTTTCTGTCCTTGTGATAGTTTGCTGAGAATGATGGTTTTCAGTTTTATCCATGTCCCTGGAAAGGACATGAACTCATCCTTTTTTATGGCTGCATAGTATTCCATGGTGTATATGTGCCACATTTTCCTAATCCAGTCTATCATTGATGGGCATTTGGGTTGGTTCCAAGTCTTTGCTATTGTGAATAGTGCCACAATAAACATACGTGTGCATGTGTCCTTATAGTACCATGATTTATAATCCTTTGGGTATATACCCAGTAATGGGATAATGGGATAGCTGGGTCAAATGGTATTTCTAGTTCTAGGTGCTTGAGGAATTGCCACCCTGTCTTCCACAATGGTTGAACTAATTTACACTCCTACCAACAGTGTAGAAGTGTTCCTATTTCTCTACATTAATTTTTGTATTTTTTTGTAGAGATGTGGTTTCGCCATGTTGCCCAGGCTGGTCTCAAATCTGGGCTCAAGCCATCCCCCTGACTTGGCCTCCCAAAGTGCCGGGATTATAGGCATGAGTCAAATGCCCAGCTGACAATATATTCTTGAAAAATGTAAACAGTGGCTGTTATGTGCTGTCACCACAAAAGTGATAACTATGTGAGGTAATACAATTGTTAATTAGCTAGATTTAAGCATTCCACAATGTATATAGACTTCAAAATCATGTTGTACATGATAAAGCATACTATGTTATCTGTCAACTAAAAAAATAGCATGTAACAAAGGTCCTTATCTGTTTAAGCATTTTGGAAATCTCATTGTAAAGACTGACAGATTTATTGTTTTTCTGACAGTGTCTGACTTTCCTCCCAGACATTAACTAAAAGTATTAAGGTTTATAATGGTGTCATTGGAGAGTTCATTAAGAGAGGCTTTCCATGATTTCTGGTAGAGTTAACCTGTGTCAACTCCTATCTTCAGCAAGGCTAGCAGAAGGCATTGCTGGGCTGGATGGAATCAGAAAGCAAGTACAAATTTTCAAAACAGGTGCTACTGTTGACATAATATGCATTAAACATTCTGCTTGTGCATAGCTCCTAGAAGAATGGGTACTTCCTCATTTTAATTTTTAACACAAGTTTCTGTATTCCACAAAAAACTATTCCTGGGAGAATTTCCAGAATAATATGTAATCTGACTTGCATATCTTAGTATGACACCAAAGCTGACTCTCCAGTATTTGGAGACCTAATAGCAGAAAAAAGATTCACAGGTTGCACTTCGAAGTTACAAAAGCGGTTAGCATGGCAGTTGGCTTTGCCTCTGTTTCAAGAGTGGCCCAGAGGTAGTGGAGAAGTAAAACAAAGCTGGAAGGGGTCACTCTGTGGTTCCTAAGAATGCACGGCTGCCAAACTTAAAGGATAAGACAAAACTGTACATTCCAGAATCAAAGAGAGTTAAAGATGAATGAGATCCTAAAGATCAGCTAGCTCAGGCATCATCAATGTTCATTGTGTTTAAGAATCAGTTGGGCCGGGCGCGGTGGCTCAAGCCTGTAATCCCAGCACTTTGGGAGGCCGAGACGGGCGGATCACGAGGTCAGGAGATCGAGACCATCCTGGCTAATATGGTGAAACCCCGTCTCTACTAAAAATACAAAAAACTAGCCGGGCGAGGTGGTGGACGCCTGTAGTCCCAGCTACTCGGGAGGCTGAGGCAGGAGAATGGCGTAAACCCGGGAGGCGGAGCTTGCAGTGAGCTGAGATCCGGCCACTGCGCTCCAGCCTGGGCGACAAAGCGAGACTCCGTCTCAAAAAAAAAAAAAAAAAAAAAAAAAAAAGAATCAGTTGGGATGCTAGTGAAAGCTGCACATTCCTAGTCCCATCCACTGAGATTCTGATTCAGCAGCAGGAGGCAGCCATGGTACCAGTAGTGATACATAACATTTCTAAAGCACTTGCTTTGTGCCAGATACTGTGCTATGTTCTTTATAAATATCACCTTATTTAATTCTCAAAACAATCCTATTGGGTGGGTACTACTATTGCCCCCATTTCACAGAAAAAGGAAATCAAGGTAGAGTGACTGAGACATCTGTCCAAGGACATTCTGCTAGGAAGTGGAAGAATAAGAGTTGAAACCCAGACAGGCTGGCTTCAGAGTTTGAGCTCTTAATCATCACCCTGAACTACCCACCAACAGGGTTAGGGTGAGGCCCAGGACATCAAGAGAATGTCATGACTGCAGTCAATCTTTTCTGAATGAGAAACTGAAACCAGGAGAAGTGCAGTCTCCAATCCAAGACAAAAATCCTTCAGTGCATTTCCAGGGAGAAATCCACCAGTGGATGACACCAACTATTCCTGAATATTCCTCAACATATGCTCCTCGAGAGAGGAAAAGGACGGAATGCATTATTGAAAGCTTTCTTGTTGGTTCCTGCTGTGTTACCATGACCAAAGTGCTGTTATGGGGCAGAGTTTCTATCCTTTCTGCCCAACTCACCATTCACTCAGAGAATATGACACACTCTGTTCAGCATAAGGGACCCCCAATCATGGTGATTCTTAAAACAAAGGGAAAGCAGGAGGGAGAGATGCTATTCCTAAAAGGAAGGTGGTAATTGGAATGAGGGAGGTAAGTTTCATGTAACTTGAAGGAGAAAAAAAAAAAAAGATGTGATTCTGATATGCCTCCCAACTGTGGTCTTTCTCCCCCTAAATTGACCATTCTGAAATCTCAGTATATATCAAAACATTATTATTATTATTATTATTCTTGCTTTGTTTTAACATATGAAAGCAGGCAGACTACCCGGAATAATCAGATCTACCCCATGCTGGAACTACTCACATACATTCTCTTAAAAGGTTACAAATATACTTTCTAATGGCCTTTAATGCAGAACGAGGCCAAAAATCTCACGGATTTATTGAAATTGTCCCTTTTTGATGTTAAACCATCAGGGTAATTTAGGGGGTCCATGAGCAAGAATAACAAGCATCCGTTCTGAATGAAAGACGAGCTAGCATGACCGCAACGCAGACGCATTTTCAGATAACAAGTGCAGGGGATCCAAATGTGTTCCTGTCCCAATGACGCACACTGGTGGCCACGTCAAACCAACCTTCATCACTTCCACCTGCAGGTCCTCGTTGAGCGAAGGCGTCACTTTCACGGCATTCAGGATCTGATTGAGCAGCTGCTTCTCATCAGAGTCTGTTTCCATGGATACAAACCTCTCTTCCGACAGAAGCTTCTGTAAAGAGGCACAAGGCAGTGATCACAGATAGGCTCTCCCCTGTTGCCTTATTTGGTTGTATCTTATTATGGATTGATGATCAGTTTTCTTACCGGGGAGGCGTGTAGCTGGAGGCCATTAGGAAAGGACTTATGTATGCTATGTGCCAATAAAAAGAAAAATGCAGCCAAGGGCAGTGGCTCATGCCTGTAATCCCAGCACTTTGGGAGGCTGAGGCGGGTGGGTCACGAGGCCAGGGGTTCGAGATCAGCCCGGCCAACATGGTGAAACCCTGTCTCTACTAAAAACACAAAAATTAGCCAGGTGTGGTGGTGAGTGCCTGTAATCTCAGCTACTCAGGAGGCTGAGGCAGGAGAATTGCTTGAACCCGGGAGGCAGAGGTTGTGGTGAGCCAAGATCGCACCACTGTACTCCAGCCTGGGTGACAGAGCAAGACTCTGTCTCTAAAGAAAAGAAAAATGCATGCAACCCTGAGTAAATGGTTTTTGGCAAAGACCTTTTCCTGCTATTGGACTATTCATTCTAAATGCCATCAAGTGAAACTCTGATGTGCCGGCCATATAAGGTATTTAGGTGGTGGGGATGGAGAATGATCATGCTAAGAGGAATCTAGCCCTACCCACTAGTCTCACATACACACACACACACTTTCTAAATGTGGCTTCACCACAGGAAAGAAGGTCTTGTAGACAAGATCATTTTTCAGGTTTTTATCTTTTTACTTCCTAATGTGACCTGTCATTTATCCAGGAATTATTTAGGAATCCAGAAATCTTAATGTATTTCCCCATCAGAAAATGCATCCCCCCAAACCTCAACCAGAAGACATTCATTGTTAGGAGGACTCCCAGGAGTCCATCTCGCAGGATAGGCTTTCTCTATCTCTTTCTCATTTTCATAAAATTTTTTTCCAGATTGTACCAAAACCCCCCTGCCCACAACTTCTACTCCTTCATCTTCCTCCAGAGACACACAGATTAAGCTTCTACAAGATCTGAAACCAGCTATCACGTCCACCCAAGTCTTGTCTTCTCCACACTAAACCTCCTCAGGCTCCTCCAAATGTTCTCTGCCAGATAAGGTTTCACTTGTGCTTAGAATGTGGCCTCAAGAGTGGTCTGATACTAACTAGTGATACATAATTTGGATCACATTCTCAGGTCAAATGAGCTTAGTTGGTTGTCACAGTACATTCTATGCCTGTGAATGAGGCATAGAATTTCACCCTCAAACCCCTAATTCTCGTTCACAAGGACTGCAATTAAGCTACTTTCCTCCATGCTGTCTTGGTGCAATTGATTTTTGAGACCCCAGTATAGACCTTTATATTTGTCCCTATTCAATTTGTTCTTCTCCAAAGGGGCTTCGAGTTGCAGCCTGTGAAGAACTTTGAGAATTCTGATCCATCCAGTGTAATAACTCCCTCTTTTACCTTCACACCACTAAAGACCTTGAAAATAATATTTCAAACCTTTCTACTTAAGACTCCCTGAAATTTTGCCTATATTCTTTCAAAAGGACTTTTTTCCCCCAGAATCATGTGGTATACTCAAGAAAGCCCAGAATTAGAGTTTACATACAATTTATTTTTATTTAAAGTGATAAAAACTGAGAAGCTCTAAAAATATGCCTAAAGTTAACAGGAGGTAGCGGGGGATGGTAAAAGGACGACTCACAGCCTACCAAGTTGCTTCAGTTAACACGATTCAGTAAGCCCTTGAAAACATGGCACTGCAATTTAGAATATTCCAGGGTTAAAGAAAAAAGGGAGAGAAGCTAAATGCAAAATCTACATAACATTAGAGAAAAAGGAACAAAAGTGGCAGATGAAAACAAATTCTCAACTATTTTTATGGTTGGCCCAATTACGTTGGAGAAAAGCAAAAGGTTTTTAATAACATTATTGATAATGTTTAAAAGATTCAAATACTGCTGTGTATAAAAATATACATTATCTAATTCCGATCTGCTGGGGGAAAAAGAGCTGTTTTCTCATTATTTCATAAGTTTCCCAATACCTTTTTGGGAACTTCTCTGAACTAAAAAAGCTAACTATGAAGCAGTTTGCACTGACATAAAAAGACATCTGACAAATGCCACCGTGGTTTATCCATGGCCACACTGAACAAACTCCTGCAGGCTTCAACTTCACAGCGCTTGTCTCTTAGAGGCCAACCACTTTAAAAAGTATGTGTATTTACATAGTCAGCACCTTTTTACTATCAGAATTAGACCCATTATGTTTGGTGTAAAGCACAAACCAAAAAAATGTATTCAAGCAAATCTGACTTTTCTTGTTAAACCAAATTTCTTTTTTCTTCCCAATCTTGCTCTGGAAATAAAAGATAATAATCCACTCCTCAATCTAACTGTGGAATAAAAAAACAAAACAAAATCTTTCCAGTTTACCATCCGTTTTTATTATATAGAACCATAGATGTTGAATGTATAAGATTTGAATTGATATGAACTTGTGGTCTCTTTTTTGGGATCCCTTACTCTCCTGAAAGATGTCACACACACACACACACAAAAATCCCTATCTTTGTGGGCTTAGCTACGTCCACATGAATCAGTGTCTGATCACAAAGGTTCAATGAAATAATGCTGTGTACAGAGAAATTCTGATGAATATAAGAAAATCCTGTTATTTTCTATGGTTATTTCCTAGTTCAATCACATTTCTGTCTGAGTCTTTAAACAACCAGTATTTAAAATGTTAACTATTTGCCCTTTCAATGCCAAAGTGGCCTGTCAATTTCTATCATCCCACTGCATTCAGTCAAAGCCATACCTGCATCCCTGCCAATGCGTGTTGGGCCAGCTTCACATTCTTGGATTCCAAAGCCAACTGGAGAGGCAGCAGGCATTTCTCCCTGGCAAACGCAAAAATAAGGACAACATGTGAGCTCAGTAAAGCTGGCAATCAAGTGATGTAAGCCTTATGTACACCCACCCCCAAATACCACTACACACATACACAAAAACTATAACCAATAATAAAAATGTACATGGGCTCAAGAGAAAACACAGCAAAGAAGCTGTGCAGAAATGATAGCCCATCAACCCCTTGCCTTCTTGGTATGGCTACAGGAAGAGCAAACACAAGGACTTTTACTAATTATTACCTAGTACACTCATTAGTACACAATGGGATCCCAGCCAGTCTGTGAACATGCTTTGTTCTTTCCCAAATTAGCACCACTCACTGCTCACACCCAGCACACCTGGGGGTGAACACCTCTAGGAGGCATCATTAAGTAGATTTCTACACCTTGCTTCTACCTCTTCCTTACCTGGAGATTATATGCATCACCATCAGCACTCTGTCTCATCAATATATACCAAAATTCTATTAGTTTGTCAATTCCTCCCCAACTCAAAGGATTCAACAATAATTTATAAATTTAACATTTGCTCTATAATCTCCATCAAGTAGTAGATCTGAGTCTTGTGACAGGTTCTTAATGAACATGTTTCCAAGACAGAAATACAAATTAACCATCAATAGCATTGGCCGATAAGAGGTGCCTAGATGCAACATTATCTAGAGTCAGGGGAGAGACAAAAAAAAAAAAAGGAGAGCTATTTGGATATTTTAAAGCTTAGAAAAAAAAGGAGATTAAAATATTTTAGGAATAAACCAAAAGACAAAAATATCTGTTAGAAGCATCTACTTTAAATAATTAAACAACAGACCAAGAATTTTAATCAACCCATTATTTCCCTATGGAGTTACACTAGCACAAAAGTGAAATGTGACTTCATTTTACCAGGTTTCTCTACCCCTACTTAAACCAGAGCAGCCCCACTCTTATCTGTTTTATATTTTCAGCATAAACTGAAAGATACATTGATTTTTAGAGTGTGAAAGCTACCACATTAGACTATAGGATTTCATCGTTGGAGAAATAAGGGTTACTGTTGTAGAACACAATGAAATACAAAGTTCATTATAGCTCTGATTTCTCCCTGTCCACTCTGCAGCTCTGCTGCTTTTCCATGGAATCCTTCCATCAGCAGCTTCACAACCGATGAAGTGAGAGTCACACACTCCTCTAATATAATGCCAGCCACACAGACTACAAAAACAATCAGGAAAAATGTTTGCCTTCCTAATCCTCACCTTGCCCCTCAACAACCCAATGTTACAATATCCATTTTTATATGACAATTAACACTACAGACATTTTTCATTAGATTCATCCTTTGACAGATGGATAAATTACCCAACTGTGTTACACCCAGTTGGGTGGCTGTAACTTTGTCACTGTTATTTTATTGTCAGCTTGTCACAATTACAAGACAAACACTGTGGTGCAGTCAATTAGTGCAGGAATAGCTGATTTTTTTTTTCCAATTTTGTTTCTTTTATTCAATGTTAACCAGTTTAAGAGCTTAGAAAAATTAAACGGAAGCATGAAGATAGAGTGAGAAGTAGCAACCAAGGGCAAATGGTATGCTAACAGAAGCAGCACAGAACTTCATCTGTAAACCCTTGAAACAATCAAATTTCCACCAGGATTAATCCACTGTGAAAGAACTTTCCACTTGAATTTGGAGTCAGATTGGCCAATGAAAGAGCATAATAGCAGGGAACAAGCATGGGGGTCCAAAAGTCTTACAGCCTAATAGTCCAGGGAAGAGGAAATATATCCTGTAGCTATGGGCTGAAAATGTACAAGTATTTACACATTACTCACCAAGGGCACCCAACAAGATTGGATGCCATGTCCAGCAGCAACAAGGACCCTTTTGGAAATCCTCAACCTGTTGACTCTTGGAAAGCAGCAATATGTTCGCCTATCTATATTACTCTGCCATCTGCAGTATTAGCCCTTGAAATCCTTATTCCACACTCTCACCTGCTTATACATTCACATGACTGATACTGTTGACCTAAGCCAGGTTGCTGACAAATGCTAGGATTTCCAGGTTGCACCACCACCAGGGGCCATCACCATCATGCAAGCCATGGTCACCAAGCAGGACTGGTAGATGAAGGTGGTTCAACTAGGTTTTGGCTGAGTTGAAAAATATGAGTGGTTAGTAGAAAGAACATGGGCTGTGGAATCACATACACATGAATTCAAATGCTAAGCACTGATAAGTTTTGTAGTCTCAATCGAAATACTAAAATCTGTGGGTCTTAACTCCCTTATCCATAAAAAGGGCATTTTAAGACCAATCCTGCAGAGTTGGAGTACAATATATAGATAATATGTAGTATAACATATGTATCAGAGGTTGTCAAACTTTTTTGGTAAAGAGCCCCATAATAAATATTTTAGACCATGCACTCCAAATGGTCTCTGTCGTAACTATTCAACTCTGCTAAAGCACAAAAGCAATCACAGACAATTAGTAAATCAATGAGTATGACTATGTTCCAATAAAACTTTATTTACAAAAACAGGCAAAAAGCCAGAGTTGGCTTACAGGCTGTAGTCTGTCCAGCACTGATATAGACAAAGTGCCCAACACAGATCATGATCTTCCGCATGCAGATCAAAAACAATTTTTCTTTTTTTTTTTTGAGACGGAGTTTTGTTCCTATTGCCCAGGTTGCAGTGCAATGGCGTGATCTCAGCTTGCTGCAATCTCTGCCTCCTGGGTTCAAGCGATTCTCCTGCTTCAGCCTCCCAAGTAGCTGGGATTACAGGTGCCCACCATCACGCCCAACTAATTTTTTGTATTTTTAGTAGAGATGGGGTTTCACCATGTTGGCCAGGCTGGTCTTGAACTCCTGACCTCAGGTGATCCACCCACCTTGGCCTCCCAAAGTGCTGGGATTACAGGCGTGAGCCACCACGCCTGGCCTCAAATCTTTTTATGTACCCAGAAAGATTTTGCACAGGACAGGGACTAACTGTCCTGGGAAGGTCATAGCAGAGGCAAGCACAGCATCAAGATCTCCCTTAGAAAATGAATGCATTGCCTGGACACCGTGGCTCATGCCTGTAATCCCAGCATTTTGGGAGTCCAAGGTGGGCGGATCACGAGGTCAAGCGATAGAAACCATCTTGGCCAACATGGTGAAACCCCGTCTCTACTAAAAATACATAAAAATCAGCCGGGCGTGGTGGTGTGTGCCTGTAGTCCCAGCTACACAGGAGGCTGAGGCAGGAGAATCACTTGAACGTGGGAGGCAGCGGTTGCAGTGAGCCAAGATCACGCCACTGTACTCCAGCCTGGCAGCAGAATGAGACTCCATCTAAAAGAAAAGAAAAGAAATGCATTGGGGAAATATCACTATAGACAAAAATTTCATCTGGATATTAAACCAAAGCACTCCATCATTCAACCATTTATCCAATCATCATCCATTCAAACATTTGAGTGCCTCCTGTGTGCCAGGCAGCATGCTGAGAGCTAGGGAAGGGCCAGCAAGGAACAGGTCACAACCTGCTTTCATTAGTATTCATGGGACAAAGAGAGAAAAAAGAAAATTAGCACTTACTATTTATCTCATCTTAACTGTCACTACAACCTTCTTACCCTTATTCTAAATTTGAGAAAATTGAGGTTTGGAAAGGTTTTGTAGCCTGCCCAAGGCCACACAGTTAAAATGTGTTGCAGACAACTCAAACCCAAATTCATCTGACTCCCAAGACCAAGTTCCTTTCAACCTCTTTGGTCTCATAAGATCAGAGCAAAACTAGAATAAATGTGCTTCTTAACCTGTTTTAGTTCTTAAACACACACACACACACACACACACACACACACTCACACACAAAATCTGGCAAAGGACCCTCTTCCTAGAGGAGGGTGCCTATCATTCCATAATCCTCAGGTCCCCAAACCTCAATTCTACATGGATCCCAAGTTAGGAGTCTCTGTCCTTTATGGTAAAGAACTCTGCTCAACATTCAAGGTCTGTATCAGAGAAGAGGGTAGTATAACCTGGCTGGGGTTCTGCTAGGACGGCCTTTGAAGAGATGCTACACTGAGCCCTGGGTAGCTGTGTTTGTGTGTGTGTGTGTGTGTGTGTGTGTGTGTGTAGGTGTATGTGTAGGTTACTATAAACATTTTATAGTAAATAAAATTCTATTGTTGAAATTGAGGACCAATATTTTAAGAAAATGTCTACAATGTTAATAGTGCTGTTTATTGCAGAGTAGTTGCTTCTGACCCTATCTTCAACAACAAAATAGATATTTACTTAAAATGAACTGCTTAAAAACAGGGTTTTTTGCTAGTAAATACTAGTAAGAACAAAAGTGTACCCACCAGTCTAATGCTTTTAAACAGCTAACAAAAATCAACATGAATGAGAACAATTTACTGTAGTAGTAACACGGTTGGTAACAGGGCCATAATAATCTGTATCCAAGGCCACTCATCCCCTCAGACCCAGCAGCCCCTAGAGTAGTACCACAAGCCTCAGATCCTGACTTCAATTGGAAATGAACCCATGTGCAAAAGAAGGAAATTCATGGGGCATAACCAATTTTGCTGCTTGCTCTGTGATATCATAAAAACCCTCCTACCTTCATTTTTTTCTACAAGTGATTTTAATGAAAGAGAAAACAGGCCTGTTAATTGGGTCTCAGGATGAAATTTATAATGAAAATGCAACATGGCACACACTCAATCCCCTTTGCACACACTGTACTGGAATAAATCATCTTTTGATCTTTCTAGATGCTGCCTCATTGGGAAAAGGGCATGGCAAAAACCAACATTCGATTACATTAAGCGATTATTTTTAATGCAGAGGCACGTGCAAATTTATTCTTGCCTAATTAAATAAAGGCAGTGGCCCCAGGTTTCATGTCCTGAAATGCCATTATTTCTTAAAGAAGAATAATTAGCAGTGCTGCATATGCATGAGGAAGGCATCATCCACACTGTGATGCTGCATCTGGTCATGAAGAAGAGACTGAATCTATTTCCTTAACTGCATTGTCATGGTTAACAGACCAGCTTTATTAGGCTGACAGGTAACAATGCACAAAGGGAAATTAAAATAGGTGAACAAAGGAAGAGTTAGGATTTACCAATAATTATCTTTCAATACAACCACAAACGTGAACTTTAAAAAAATGGTTTGTAAGTTATTGGGGTACAGGTGGTATTTGGTTACAAGAGCAAGTTCTTTAGCGGTGATTTGTGAGATCCTGGTGCACCCAACACCCAAGCAGTATACACTGCACCATATTTGTTGTCTTTTATCCCTCGACCCCCTTCCACTCTTCCCTGCAAGTCCCCAAAGTCCATTGTATCATTCTTATGCCTTTGCATCCTCATAGCTTAGCTCCCACATATCAGTGAGAACATACGATGTTTGGTTTTCCATTCCTGAGTTACATCACTTAGAATAATAGTCTCCAGTCTCATCCAGGTCATTGCAAATGCTGTTAATTCATTCCTTTTATGGTTGAGTAGTATTCCATTGTATGTATGTATATATATATACATACCACATTTTCTTTATCCACTCACTGATTAGTGGGCATTTGGGTTGGTTCCACCATTTTGCAATTGTGAATTGTGCTGCTATAAACGTGTGTGCAAATATCTTTTTCAAATAATGACTTCTTTTCCTCTGAGTAGATACTCAGTAGTGGGATTGCATGATCAAATGATAGTTCTACTTTTAGTTCCTCAAGGAATCTCCACGCTGTTTTCCATAGTGGCTGTATGAATTTACATTCCCACCAGCAGTGTAGAAGTGTTCCCTGGTCACCACATCCACAAAAAACATCTACTGTTTTTTTTTTTTATTTTTTGATTATGGCCACTCTTGCAGGAGTAAGGTGGTGTTGCAATGTGGTTTTGATTTGCATTTCCTTGATCATTAGTGATGGTGAGCATTTTTTTCGTACGTTTGTTGGCCATTTGTATAGCTTCTTTTGAGAACTGTCTACTCAAGTCCTTAGCCCACTTTTTCATGGGATTGCTTTTTTCTTACTGATTTGAGTTCACTGTAGATTCTGGATATTAGTCCTTTGTCAGATGTGTAGATTGTGAAGATTTTCTCCCACTCTATGGGTTGTCTGTTTACTCTGCTGACAGTTCCTTTCGCCATGCAAAAGCACTTTAGTTTAATTAGGTCTCAGCTATTTATCTTTGTTTTTATTGCATTTGCTTTTGGGTTTTTGGTCATGAAATCCTTGCCTAAGCCAATGTCTAGAAGGGGTTTTCCAATGTTATATTCTAGAATTTTTACAGTTTCAGGTCTTACATTTAAGTCCTTAATCCATCTTGAGCTGATTTTTGTATAAGGTGAGAGATGAGGATCCAGTTTCATTCTCCTATATGTGGCTAGCCAATTATCCCAGCATCATTTGTTGAAAAGGGTGTCCTTTCCCCACTATGTTTTTGTTTGCTTTGTTGAAGATCAGTTGGCTGTAAGTACTTGGGTTTATTTCTGGGTTCTCTATTCTGTTCCATTGGTCTATGTGCCTATTTTTATAGCAGTACCACACTGTTTTGGTGACTATGGCCTTATAGTATAGTTTGAAATCAGGTAGTGTGATGCCTCCAGATTTGTTCTTTTTGCTTAGTCTTGCTTTGGCTAGGCAGGCTCTTTTTTGGTTCCATATGAACTTTAGAATTGTTTCTTGTAACTCTGTGA
Source organism: Macaca mulatta (assembly GCF_049350105.2). NCBI lineage: Eukaryota > Metazoa > Chordata > Mammalia > Primates > Cercopithecidae > Macaca > Macaca mulatta. The sequence continues at coordinate 43,283,999 of NC_133409.1, read as the reverse complement.
AGAATGATGGTGGTGTTTCTTTGGGGATTGTGTTGAATTTATAGATTGTTTTTGGTAGTATGGTCATGATCAAGTGGGTTTCATACCAGGGATGCAGGGATCGTTTCACATATGCAAATCAATAAATGTGATACACCACATAAACAGAATTAAAAACAAAAATCACACGATCATTTCAATAGAGCAGAAAAAGCATTCGACAAAATCCAGCATCCCTTTACGGTTAAAACCCTCAGCAAAATTGGCATACAGGGGACACACCTTAATATAATAAAAGCCATCTATGACAAACCCACAGCCAACATAATACTGAATGGGGAAAAGTTGAAAGCATTCCCTCTGAGAACAGGAACAAGACAAGGATGCCCACTCTCACCACTCCTCTTCAACATAGTACTGAAAATCCTAGCTAGAGCTATCAGACAAGAGAAAGAAATAAAGGGCATCCAAATCAGTAAAGAGGAAGTCAAACTGTCCCTGTTTGCTGACGGTATGATTGTTTACCTTGAAAAGCCTAAGGACTCCTCCAGAAAACTCCTAGAACTAATAAAAGAATTCAGCAAAGTTTCCGAATACAAGATTAATGTACACAAATCAGTAGCTCTTCTATACACCAACAGCGACCAAGTGGAGAATCAAATCAAGAACTCAATCCTTTTTAAAATAGCTGCAAAAAATAAAACACTTAGGAATATACCCAACAAAGGAGTTGAAAGATCTCTACAAGGGAAACTACAAAACACTGCCGAAAGAAATCATAGATGACACAAACAAATGGAAACACATCCCATGCTCATGGATGGGTAGAATCAATAAAGGGAAAACGTGAACTTTAAGTAACCCCAAATACATTCCTGAATGTTAGGCTGATTCCTCTTTGATGCTCTGGGTGAGAAGAGGCATGAAGATATCTTACATTTCTGAGGTCTGCTTATACTCTTAAAATTCTAGGATTCTGTGATCTAAGCCATTTATCAAATAACTGTCTGAATTTCTTCACATCATAATCATAGCTCTGGTTGAAATGGCTTAGATGTGGCTTACAAAGTAACATGCTACACATGTTCCTATTTACTATTTAATTATAACTTTTGAAGGTAGATATCTAATTGTCAACCAAACTGAAACTAAGAGAGATTAGGTTACTTGTCCAAGGTCATATGTTTGCAAATGACAGAGCGAGATTCAGACTTAGACCATCTCTTTTCTTTTTTAAAAATATTAAATAGACACAGGGTTTCACTATGTTGCCCAGGCTGGTCTCAAACTCCTGGCCTCAAATGATCCTCCCACCTCAGCCTTCCAAAGTGCTGGGATTACAGGCATGGGCTGTCGTGCCTAGGCTAGACCATTTGTTTTGAAAATCTATGTCCTCAAACCTACGCCATAACGTCTATGCGGATAGCCAGCTCCCACCAACTATGTGTAAGGCACACTGCTTTAAAGTGGTAATTCAAAGGTCCACTATGTTAAGAATGGGGACAGGCATCAAAGAAATAACGTGAACTCTCTTATTTCGAGTGGTAATTCATGAAGCAATGCATTATGTTGACAGTTGGTATGTAATTAGGAGAAGGTATAGGCAGTCTGGATATGTGGAAAAAAATTGGCTTTGGAACTAGCTGCTGAGTTCAAGCCACACAGCCAGCACCTTTCCTGGTAGTCAGGCCATTTCCTAATTTGCATACGAAAGGTTTCTACCCTCACTGTTGTGACATTCGGGTTGTTATTATTCATGTTAATGAATATGCGTCCTTTACATTTAAACAGTTTACACCAACATTGATTGATTTTCATTGATTAAGCTTTTGCCAGGGCCAATTCCATTGGCCCAACTGGAACTAAATTGGTTCCTTAATTGATTTTCTCTACAGTGCAGTTAAAATATATTTCCATTTCATTTCTATTTTAATGAAATTATTTTTATCAGTAGCAATCCTTTTCTATTTCAAAACAAAGTCTGGATTCACCCATCAGGCACTGTTTCAGGCCCTAGGGATATAGCTGTGAACATAAAATCCCTTTTCTCCTGCAGGCTTTCAAGACTTTTAGCAAGCCTATTGCAATTATTAAGTTGAAACTGGCATTTATATAGGTCAGAAGAGGTTGAATATTGGCAATTTCATATGATTCAATCTAGTAGAACTAATTTTAAATAACATAAAATGGTTATGCCTATACTTTACCTCAAGATATCAACTTTTATTGTCCATGATTTTCTTATAAAAAGCACACATGTATATGAGAAAAATCCAAACAAGCAGAATAAAAAACAAACATTAATATATAGCAATGCAAATCAATTAGAGCATTATTTAAGAAAGAGCTCAGCTGAATGTTGGCAGTGGGTATTTCCAGATAGTGGCATGGGAGAATTTTTTCTTTTTTTATACTTTCCATTTGTACCAATTTAATATAATAACTCTAGAGTATACTTGCATAATCTAAAGAAAATACTCTTTAAGCTTGACTGATGTAAGGAGAGTGGCAGTTGAGTCACGGAAGTGCCATTATTAAAACTTCCAGCATACCAGTCACCGTGCTAAGAGCTCAGGCACTTGATCCCAATAACTCTCCCAACCACTCAATAAGGAGGGACAAATACAGTCATGTGCCGCACGATGGTGTTTCCATCAATGACAGGCCACGGTGGTCCCATAATCACCTGGGAAGTTTCCTATCATAGCTGTCCTAACATCATGCAACACTATACTCACATGTTTGTGATGATGCCAGTGTAAACAAATCAACTGTGCCACCAGTTGTACAAAAGCATAGCACATACAATTAGGTACAGTACATCACACTTGATAATAATAAACAACCATGTTACTCGTTTATATATTTTCTATATTTTTATCATTATTTTAGAGCATACTCCTTCCACTTACAAATAAAAAAGTTAACCGTAAAATGGTCTCAGGCAGGTCCTTCCGGAGGTATTCCAGAAGAAGGCATTGGTATCATAGGAGATGACAGCTCCTGACCCTAAAGACCTTCCAGTGGGACAAGATGTGGAGGTGGAAGACAGTGACATTGATGATCCTGCCCCTGTGTAGGTCTAGGCTAATGTGGGTTTGTGTCTTAGTTCTTAACAAAAAGTTTAAAAATTTAAAAATAAATTAAAGCTTAAAGGCTGGGCGTGGTGGCTCATGCCTGTAATCCCAGCACTTTGGGAAGCTGAGGCAAGTGCATCACCTGAGGTCAGGAGTTCGAGACCAGCCTGACCAACATGGAGAAACCCTATCTCTACTAAAAATACAAAATTAGCCAGGCGTGGTGGTGCATGCCAGTAATCCCAGCTACTTGGGAGGCTGAGGCAGGAGAATCATTTGAACCCGGGAGGCAGAGGTTGCGGTGAGCCAAGATCACACCAGTGCACTCCAGCCTGGGCAACAAGAGGAAAATTCCATCTCAAAAAAATAAAAAAATAAAAATAAAAGTAAAATAAAGCTTATAGAATAAGGATATAAAGTATTTTTATACAACTGACAATCTGTGTCTTAAGCAAAGTGTTACTTCAAAGAATCAAAAAGTTAAAAAATTAAAAAGTTTATAAGATAAAAAAGTCACAGTAAGCCAAAGTTAACTTACTATTGAAGAAAGAACATTTAAAAAATAAATTCAGCGTAGCCTAAGTGTACAGTGTTTATAAAGGCTACGGCAGTGTACAATAATGTCCTTGGCATTCCAATTCACTCACCACGCTCTCTCTCACTGACTCACTCACAGCAACGTCCAGTCCTGCAAACTCCGTTCATGGTAAGTGCCCTACACAGGTGCACCATTTTTTATCTTCCATATCTCATTTTTACTGCACCTTTTCTATGTTTAGTTACACAAACACTTTCCATTGTGTTACAACTGCCTACAGTATTCACGCAGTAACATGCTGCACAGCCTGCCTGGGAGCAACAGGCCTATAGCCCAGGTGTACGGTAGACTGTACATCTAGGTTTCTGTACGAACACTCTATGGGGTTTGTATAATAATGAACTTGCCTAATGACACATTTCTTAGGACCTATCCCCATCATTAAGCCATGCATGACTGTATTATTGGCATTTACTATGAGGGATGGAGGGGAAGAGAAAAAAATCACTCCTGGACAAGAGGTAGGGCCGGCACTGGACCCCTGAGCTCATGCCTTGGCACATGAGACCTTAATGGTTACCATGTGTCAATCTCAAACTACACTCCAAGAACGAGGTTAAACATTTTACATACAGTAAGCCAGTGAAGATTTTTTTTTACCAAGACACTCCTTTCTTTCTGTCCATTGTCAATCCATTTTAATATTTCCTCACATTATCTCCTACATGTCAATTTTACAACTTCCCGCTGTGAAATGCTATAAGCTGCTCCTCACCCCCATAGACACACTTAATTCCTCACAGGGCCACTTCTTATGGCACTGTGGAAAATGTCTGCTCTTTAAGGTTTTCATAAGAAGCACTTTGTCAATATATATAAAGAAATTAAAATATTGGTATGCCTTTAACTAGGGTTTCTTCTGCTAGGAGCCTTTTCTAAGAAAATAACCATAGATGTAGCAAAGTTTTCTATGTAAAGATGTTTACTGTATCTTTATGTATAATGTAACTGAGGTTAAAGAAATCATGGTACATCTATAGAATGGAATAATACATAATCACTAAAAGTATTCTAAAGATTTTTTGGACACAGGAAAATACTTTGAAAGTGTTATGTAAAAATACGAGACTATCATGCAGATTATATACCACACATGGTTGTCCTCTTGAATAAAAACTTGCACACACATACAGCGCAGGCAGAGGAGGGAGGGAGAGATTGCAAAGAACTTGCCCCCCAACACTTTGCCTTTTGGGAATGTGGATGATTTTGGTTTTATTATTTACATGTTTCTACATTTTAAAGATCTTCAAGAATAAAACATGTTACCTTTAGAATTAGGGAAAAGGTGGCCAGGTGCGGTGGCTCACACCTGCAATCCCAGCACTTTGGGAGGTCGAGGAGGGCAGATCATCTGAGGTCAGGAGTTCAAGACCAGCCTGGTCAACATGGTGAGACCCCCCATCTCTACTAAAAATACAAAAATTAGCTGGGTGTGGTGGCACACACCTGTAGTCCCAGCTACTCAGGAGGCTGAGGCAGGAGCATTGCTTGAACCTGGGAGGCAGAGGTTGCAGTGAGCTGAGATCGCGCCACTGCACTCCAGCCTGGGAGACAGAGCAAGACTCCATCTCAAAAAAAAAAAAAAAGAATTAGGGAAAAGGTGAAGTTAGCCTGAGCCTACAAGTACATACACATGCTCTCCCTTTCCTTCAAAGCTTTATGGCCTGAACACTGAATGCCTGTTTCCCTTAATGGCCTCAAAGTCATCCTTCCTGAATTCCTCTGTGCTAACTTCATCTCGTCTATCCAGTCACCACCCTTTCCAATTTATCAATAACTGAGCCATATTCCTGGAATAGCTTCTCTTTTTCTTCCCCCTAAGGAAATGTCCATACCATCTTTCAAACATTTCCTGAATTGTTTCCTCTCCCTAAAGCCTTCTTGACTGAAGTGATCCTAAAATACAGTTACCTTAGCCAAATATGTCATTTAAAATCAGTCTACTTAACCTTGCTTCTTCCTTTCTATGACATGTTTTCCTACAATCAAGCTTTCAGCCTTAGAGTGTGGATATACTGACAGCATGAAACATGCCTATGGAAATTGCTCTGCCCTGCCCTGGATCACAGAACACATGCACTTTGTTACTTAATGATTTTTTTCATGATGAAAATGCTCCAGCTGGCAATCTGGAGTTAGCACTCTGCCCGGAATCTCCAGCAGGAGAAGCACCCTTCCGCCAAGGAGTGGCAAATGCAAACAGCAGCAGCAGGTTCCTAACACAAACACTTGAATTTTATGGAACAAGAGAGAAGTAGTGGGAAAACACCATCATCATCTTTTTTTTTTTTTTTTTTTTTTTTTTTTTTCTTGGCAGAGTCTTGCTCTGTCACCCAGGCTGGAGTGCAGTGGCACGATCTTGGCTCACTGCAACCTCTGCCTCCCGAGTTCAAGAGATTCTCCTGCCTCAGCCTCCTGAGTAGCTGGGATTACAGGCGCCCACCACCACGCTTGGCTAATTTTTGTTCTTTTAGTAGAGACAGGGTTTCACCATGTTGTCCAGGCTGGTCTTGAACTCCTGACCTTAGGTGATCCACCCACTTCCCAAAATGCTGGGATTACAGGTGTGAGCCACCACATCCGGCCCCATCGTTTTTTTAATATGCTGATAACCTTTGCAACTGTAGAGCTACCTCAAAAAAATGACAACTCTATGGCACAAATATCTTTCAGAAATGTCTATGCAACAAAAGACAGGTAACTTAAAAGCAAAACAAAACTAATAATTTTGAGAAAAAAAGACTGACTTCATATTCTCTTTGAGACTCACTGGCCTATTAAAGCTCACAAATAATGCATAAATAGATGTATTATAATCTCTTATAAATTAAGTGCCATGACTGCAAAATGGTCAACTAAAGTAACAGTTTTCCAGGAGATAAAAATTTTCAGGTATGGTGTCAAAATGCCTTATGAAACCAGTCCATTACCAGTTAACACAACAGTCAGAACTAAAATTGGCATTTCTAAATGACTAATAATCCATTTGTGAGAAGTACATAAGAGTTTTAGTAACAAATAGAGCATTTATTTAATAAATATTTATTTAGCCTACTACATGTCTAGGCACTGTGAGAAATGTTAGACACATAACGATGAATGAGACACGTGGTTCTTGCCTACATGGAACCCATAGTCTAGAGGAGGCAACAGACATGTGATAATATGGAAACATAGGTACAAGGCAATAAACACTTAGGTATACACAACCAACTATAGAAGTATAATGAGAGTGGGAGAGATTTTGTCTAGAAAAATGCAAGTGTCTTCATAAAAAGGTGATACTCATTAGGCCTTGAACTGCAGGAGACAGAATGGAACTTGGTCAGCCCAGTGAAGAAGAGGAAAAGGACATTCCCAGGTGAGATTGTAAATGCAAAGGTACAGAGTGGGTTTGTGGAGCAGCCAAAGTCCCATTGTGACCTGATGAGGAGGTCACGGTGAGAAGACTGGTGTGAAATGATTTCACAAGGGAGCTTTGAGTCAGCTTTGGAGGGTCTTGAATACCATTCGGAGAAACTGACCTTCAGCCAGTTGAAAATGAGGAGCTAATGAAAGATTTTTAATCAAAGGAATAATGTAATCTTAGACATTTTCTACCAAATGGAACTCTGGTTACAATGTAGAAAATGAATAGAAAACAGACTATCATTAAAAAAAAAAAAAGCTTTGGAGTCAAAGTACTCTTGGTCAAATTCAGGCCCTGACAATGGCAACCTGTGTGCTAAGCATTTCACCTCTTCAACCCTTACTTTCTTAATCTAAAAACATGGAACTAATATTACCTACCTCAAGCAGTGTTAGAATGATCTGATAAGAAGCTATGTTAGTCAAAGTTCTGACTGCCCAGGGCTAGCCTAACATTTATAGTGCTCTGGAGGGCCCCAGCTCTGTCTTGTCCCGCAAGCGGTCTCAGACAGCAACATGGACACCTCAACCTGCAGACCAATCCCAACCCACAATCACTGCAGGTAACTGCTTCATGGCCAGCCTTTAGGCCTAGGGATGCACACACTTATGGCACCGTTTGCCTCCTGAAAGATACAGCCAGGGAAGAGACCTCATAGCTGAGTTTTTGTTTGTTTGGTTTTTTGTTGTTTTTTTTTTTTGAGACAGAGTTTTTGCTTTGTTGCCAAGGCTGGAGTGCAATGGTGTGATCTGGGCTCACTGCAACCTCCACCTCCCGGGTTCAAGCTATTCTCCTGCCTCAGCCTCCCAAGTAGCTGGGATTACAGGTGCCTGCCACCACACTTGGCAAATTTTTGTATTTTTAGTAGAGACGAGGTTTTGTCATGTTAGCCAGGCTGGTCTTGAACTCCTGACTTCAGGTGATCCACCTGCCTTGGCCTCCCAAAGTGCTAGAATTACAGACGTGAACCACCTTGCCTGGCCCCGACAGCTGATTTCTGTAAGGAAGCTCAACACAGACGGAGCAGGGAAATTCTGAAGTCTTCAGTAACAGAGAGGAAAGGGCAGGCTTTGGGTGGGAACAATTCCATTGTCCTGAGGAGACTGAAAATAAAGCCTGTACAACATAGGTCCAAGGCAGGGTCCCGCCTCACCTAGGTCTCAGGGTAGCACTGACAGTATCTAGCACATTGTACACGCTCAACACATGCTTGTGATTATGGTGCTCTTTCTGATTATCACAGTTGCCTTATGATAACTTCATTGTTGTCATTATTATTAACCAGAGGCAGGAGAGCCTGGAGGAAGGGCTCCACTCTAATAGAAGGACTCGCGCTGAAAGTGCATTTAGGTGTCTGCCCTCAGGAACGGAAAAAAGGAAAAAGAACCTACAGACAGCATGCAAATGAAGTAGAGAAGCCTGCCTGAAAGAACAGTTTTGAGGAAATAAGTGGGAAAGATAGCAGCTATATTTTTGTATATTTAGAGTTCAAAGTGCCTTTGGGCATCTAAATGCCAATACATAGCAAATTGGATGTACTAGCCTGGAGCTAAAGAAAAATTTAGAAGTTATCGATCTATAAGTAGTAGCTGAAAACTTGGAAGTGGATGAAACTTCCAAGGAAATGTACAAGGTGCAGAACAGAAGGATAGAGCTCTGAGAAATCCCCCCAGCCAGTGAGTAGAGAGAATTAATGATGCTGGCAAAGAAGTAGTAGTCAGAAGAGGCTGTGATGCTCAGGAAGATGCCAGAAGGAAGGTTGTCCTTCTAAGATATGCCCATTTAGTACCAGTACCCTCTAGTCATTGACTGCCCACTCTGTGCCAGGCATCCTGACTTGGTGTACATTATCTCATTTAATCTGATCATTAACACACTATGTGATATATACTTATTTCCATGTTATCAATGAGCAGATAGGCTCAGAGATGGTAAGTAACTTGTCCCATGTCACCTAACTACTATGAATTATCAGTTCCCACTAGAAACCTAACTCTACTGTGAAAGTTAGAAAAAACTAGCCACACTTTGGTCACGGCTCAAGAGGAGGTGGCATGGAAAGGATGAGAAGTGATGTGAGCTGGGAACTTTCTCAGTGACTTAGCTCATTTAATCCTCACAGGAATTGGGGCAGTGGCCATTAACCTGTCCATTTCACAGTCCAAGACACGAAGCTCCTGGAGTCATGGATCCATGGACAGAGTTGGTAAGTGGATGAGTCCAGACTCAAATATAAGGATTATAGGACACAAAAGCCCACACCATTTCCACAGCAATGTGTTCTCTCTCCACCACAGGGAGCAAAGGCTAAAGGGGAAAAAGAAAGGACCCCACAACATGGAAACAAGCACCAGCATCCCTGCAGATTAACCAAAGTATTGAAAAGGTTTAATCTTCCAGTTTTCCTATGTTCTTCCCACAAACCACCCAGCACATGACACCAACGCAATAATCCCCACTTCTCCCAGGAAACACAGCACTGAGAACTGTTTCTGTTCAAATCGCATACTCAGCTATAAAATGGGCAGGCACGTGGGCTCCAGAAGATAGAAAAATCTGTACCCTTCACTCTTTTATTGACATTTTATCTACAGTGATAAAACTTTCAGCATTACACCATTAAATTTAGCCTCAGATATAGTAAAAGCTAAGCATCAGACTAGTTTAAATACATGGAAAGGCCAAGGACATTACCTCAAAGCTTCATCTCTGGTGCCGAGATCAACCGTACCATTGAAGGCTCAGAATCACACGCTCGTCAAACACACGCTTGGCACTGTTAAGCCTCATGTCCACTTGACACATCTATCCATCCTTCCAAATGCCACCCTGCTCCACACTTCCGCTTGCCTTGTGAGCATTCCCAGAGCCCCTCCTGGCAAGGTTAGTGCTTCCTCCACCCCCATGACACAGGATATGGTAGCTGGTTACATATAGGTGGTTTTATTAATATCATTAAATAACTGTGGGGGAACACGTTTATCCTGCTTGGTCACAATCAACCAGCAACGAACATCCTTGCGAAATCCTCTACCAAGCAAGCAAACTGCCTTTCTAGTATCATGATGGCATACTACACTGTTTACTATTTTTGTTTGTTTGTTTTGTTTTGAGACAGGATTGCCCTGTTGCCCAGGCTAGAGTGCAGTGACTCAAACATGGTTCACTGCAGCTTCAACCTCCCAGGCTCAAGTGATCCTCCCACCTCAGTCTCCCAGGTACCTGAGACTAGAGGGATGTGCCACCATGGCTGGCTAATTTTTTAAAAAGTTGTTTGTAGAGACGAGATTTTTGCCATGTTGCCCGGCTGGTCTCGAACCCCTGGGCTCAAGTGATCTTCCCTCCTTGGCCTCCTGAAGTGCTGAGATTACAGGCATGAGTCACCATTCCCGGCCACATACATTTTAAAAACTGAGACCATAGCTTCAAAAAGAAGATTTCTAGTATTTCATGTTAATTTTCAACCAATTGTTAAAATCATTCCTATAATAAAGGAGACAGTAAAATGACCTTCCTTCCTGCCATGGCACATCAATTTGATGGAATTTTAATGGCCTTAAAATGTTTTTAAAGAACACTTAATGACATTGGAAAAACGTGTTTGATATATTAAGTGAAAATAGCAAGCTTCAAAATATTACATACCATATATCCTAATTTCATTGTATACTCTCAGAAGAAAATAAAACAAATATTAAGATTCATCTTTAGGTCATATGACTTTTGCACCCAGCAGTCACAAGTTAGAGTTTAGATTTTAACAGTTGTTACTGGGTAATCCTGGGCAAGTTATCCTCACAAAGCCTGAATCTCCTCTCTATAAAGTAGGGATGTCATAAAACCTTCTGCATGGTTCCAGTGACATGATGTGTCAATACTTATGTTTCCTAGGCTTTTGAATTTTCTACATTGAGAACCTACTCAGTTCACACCCTGACATTACCTTTTTTTACAAGTGTGTCAACTGTGTATTCTCTTACTTTCTAAATCATTTAAAACAGGTGTTTCCATAGGTCAGCCTGAAACCTTTTTACCTGCTGAAGTTATAGCTCCTGTCCTCTGCTAAAAGCTTTGCAGTACCCTCTCCATAGGCATCGAACATCACTTTCATGCATCCATGTATGAGATAACTCCCCTTAAGTAATTCATTTTGGCAGCAAGCATCAGGCAGAGAACAATGAGGTAAAATTTTATTTTCCCATAAACAGCAACTTCTCCCAGCAGTAATACGTTTGTGGTATTTCAACTACTGAACATCCCCATCGATCCTGTACTGCAAGCACTCTTTAAAAATAGGCCTTGGGCAGAAGCCAAAAAGGTTGGGTGGGTTACTTACTAGCTGCCTGCTTTAAACATATCACAGACCCTATACCTCCCTCTACCAGCCTGCAGGTCAGCTGACTAAGATCTACATTAACCTGTCCAACAAGTAGCCTCAGGTCTGGCACTATGTGATGTGAGGACAAGACTGTTTCTCAGGATAAATGTCGTGTTAAAGGTTGGGTTTCTGTGTGGGCACAACAGGTGCCCTTCAGCCTGTCTGTAACTGCCTTATAGCCTAGTCACCCTGAAGGCAGCTGTATGTATAGCAATACGTTGGCAATGGGCTGCTTTACTGCACTCAGGGTAATAGCAAGTCTACTATATAAATGCATGACCTTTCCAAACGAGACATGTGCTGGAAGAAAAACAAATATGCCCAGTATCTTTTTTTTTTTTTTTTAACGCACAGAAGACAGAAAACAGTAGCAGATTGTTCTCTTAGTGCAATGATTCAAGAGCAAAAGACAGTCAAACCAAGACAGTAAAAGCCGCCTCAGAACTATCCCAGCTGAGGGCATGACAAAGTGACTCTGGAGGACAGGACAGATCCTCCTTACCGGGCGGTGGGAGGGGGAATCCTAAGTCTGCCTGACATTATTATTCTCGCCATTCATATCTATCAGAGACCACAAACAGCAAATGCAGCACCATCATTTGCAGCAGGAGTGGTCGTAAATGTCCTGCATCCAAACAGAGACTTAGTAAGCTTGCGAAAGTACACATATGGGTGCCCACAAAAATCAGCAAAAGCCAGCTAAGATCCTGGAGGCTGATAAAGATGTTCACATGGAGGAAAAAGGAATTTGTCAATAAACAAATACTCAAGTATTACGAGCACTATAATTGTTCTACTCTATTATTTTATAGCAAAATCCTATTATGTAGTTGCCTTTAGCTCAGGTGTTTTTCCTTTCCCTAGATTAAATCCCCACACACACTCATTTCCCATCCTAGTAGAACTGGGAGAGGTTCCTAAGTTGAGGAAAACTAGGAGTACCTGACTCCCCCACCTACACATACTGCTGGCTCCACTCGATGCCTTTTTGGTAGCGTGACTTGACACACTGTTCACATCAGGTGGATGCTGAGGTGGGCTACAGTGTTTCTCCCAATATGTCGGAAAGCACCAAGACACTCTCTGTCCCAGCCTGAGGTGGCGGAAACACGCCACAGAGGACTGATCCAGGAACTGCACTGAAAGACAGGGTCAGACCAACCTGGGAGAGAAACATTCGGACTCAAGTTTATGGGGCATCACCACTCTTCATGGCCATACCAGGTGGCATTCTCCCCTCCCCAGGCACACACAGGGGCCCAATATTCTTACGCAGGCTGAGCGACACCCAATCGTCCCCTGAGAGCCAGAGCCTTCCTTGCTGGGGTGTCAAGGCAGCTGTGACTACCCACCTGAAAGCCCAGGTGTCTGAGCAAGGAGCCTCACTACTCCAGGCTAAGGAGAAAGACCATAAATGGAGGTCACAGTATCATGAAGGACAACGGGGTCTGTGAAAAGGACTCTGGTCCAACTCCCTCCCATTATTTAGCTCTGAACAGAGGGGATAATCCTGGGCATGCTACTTGGCTCTCTCCAAAGCTTTGTTTCTACCCAAAATGCTCTAGGAAGTTTCTGACTTTCCCGGCCTCCTTCAAAAGGATGAGAGGGCCAGCTGCTGTGGGTCATGCCTGTAATCCCAGCACTTTGGGAGGCCGAGGCGAGCAGATCACCTGAGGTCAGGAATTCGAGACCAGCCTGATCAACATGGAGAAACCCTATCTCTATGAAAAATACAAAATTAGCCAGGTGTGGTGGTGCACGCCTGTAATCCCAGCTACTCGGGAGGCTGAGGCAGGAGAATCTCTTGAACTCAGGAGGTGGAGGTTGCAGTGAGCTGACGTTGCGCCATTGCACTCCAGCCTGGGCAACAAGAGTGAAAGTCTGTCTCAAATAAATAAATAAACAAACAAATAAATAAAAGGGATGAGAGGAATAACTCGCGGAGGAGATATGTAAAAGCTTTGAAAGGGACACTGCAGTGAGAAGAGCAGCAGAGTCTAAGGAAACAGGCCCTTTTCTTTTATCCTGGCTCAGACACTTGTGTTCCCTACAAGTCTCAGTTGTTTTGCTTGCAGGATGGGGATATCTCCACTGCCTCTTCAAATTCTAACAGCCTCCACTTTCAGAAGTGCGGCTGACAGTGTTAGCAGCCTTCTCCTCAGTGACAAGAGTCCAACTTTATTTTGCCCAACAGCATGGTCAGCTCCAAGTGGTAGATCAGTATTGGTGTGAGCCTTTCCCAAAAATCCTGTTTTCCACTTTTCCTGCCTCCCTTGTAACCCTGAAAAACTTTTGCTTTACCAACAAAAAGGACCAGACCTGCTTAGTCGGCTCTGCCCTTCTGCCTTTTGTCTTTTTGACTTCTTTCTAGATGGGGATGTGATATCTGAAGCTGCAACAGCCATTTTGTGCATGAAGAGTCAGATAGAATGGAAGGCCAAGAGAATCCTGGAGATATCAGTGCTGAAAGCCGACCTCCAGACAGCCTGTTACGTGAGGAAAATAGCCCCATCTCATTTAAACCACTGCTAGTTAGGCTTTCCCTTACCACTGAATGTATTTGTAAGTCACATAACTTCACTAAGGCCTGTTTCCAGAGAAGAGCCAATATTCAGGTAGTGGCATATGTGTCTTCTGTCCCAGTACATTTCCGAAGGGTGAAAGGTGAAATCAATAGGAATGACAATTCCTATTCTAACACATCTAAATGACAGATATTCAACCAATATACACTGAAGAAACAGAATAGTTAAAAGAACAATTTTCAGGTCACATCTATATTTGAACCTCTATCATCTGTTAGCTGTGGGACCCCAAGCAAGTGATTTTATCACTCAAGCCTCAATGCCCTTATCATGAAAATGCAGATTATGTTACTACCTATTGTACTTGTTGTAAACAATAAGACAATGCATGCCAAGCCATTGGTATAATTCCTGGCATAGATCAATACTCCTTGGTAACTCTCATTACTGGGGGGTCACTCATGTTGCACCAGAGGCCGTGGGTATAAGGATGATGGAATTCAAGATCTGGACGGGAGATCCTACAAGTAAATCAGTAATTTATGGAGAAAGATCGAGGCTCTAATATGCATCTGCATGCTCAAGGGGTGGAAAGAAACCCAAAGCCCCACCTCTAAGGTCCCATATCTTGTAAACACCACAGATATCTCGGCTCTCCTCCGTATTTTATCAAAGTTACCAACCATTTAATTTAAAACTTCAACTCTTTATCTCATACACCAAACAACAGGACAACAAAATGGTCAAAAGACAGCCAGACATGAAGAAAAGAATCCTACCAGCAGATCTTCAGACTGGTTATGGCAGCTGCACATGCCTGGCCTATCTTCCCTTCTCTGGATCCCTACGGGTCACGATCATTCCTTTAGGGAGGGTGATCAGTTAGGGTGTGTTCAGCTGCAAGTAACAGAAAGTCCAATTCCCTCGGTGGCCTAAACAAGGAGGCAGATTAATTCCAGGTTCAGGTGATTCAGTGGCCCCTTAACACAGCTAGGAGGCCCTTTCTATCTTTCTTCGGATCCACCATATGTCAGCTTCATTCCCTGGCTTGCTCCTCTCACAGCTGCAAACAGTGATAGCTGCTCCAAGCATCATTTGAATGTGAAACGTTTCGGAGGAAGAAAGAACTTCACTTTCACAAGACTGAGAGGGTACCCCTCTCATATTCTGATGCAGGGCAAGCCTGTGGCCAGCCTCCTTGGAAGCACAGGGCTGATAAAGAGGACAGATCCTATACCTAGTCAGGTTCATTGGGGGTAGGGAGCAGTTGGATGGTGGGTGGGCAAACAATGGTTTCTCCATTGGAAAATAACGGAAGGCCTAGAGAATTTACAAATGCAAATAATTACTCCCTAAACTAAGAACGCCCCTGTGTATTTTCTGGCTAAAAACAAAACCAAAGCATCATCTTCAGGTAGGTATGTGTTCCTACTGGAAATCTGATGTCCTCCGTCCTACCCATAGCTCCATCAACAGCCACCCTCATCCATGGACTGCCATGAGAGAGGCCAGCTCAAAGAAATGTCTTTGAGTCTACAAGTAAAAATGGAAAGAGAACACAATGATAAAGCAACATGAGATTCCAATTCTTTTATTTCAGACACCAGAATTTATTTTAAAGAACACTTAAGACTGCCATAGTCAAGTTTTCCAAGTCTTGCCTGTTCAGGCAGATTTGTTTATAATTCCCAAGGACCAGTTGGGCCCCTTTATATTCACAGGATGAGGAAATAATGCTTCTTAAATCCATAGTCTAATCTGCCCTTTCTTCCTGGTACCCTTGTTTTCCTATCTAAAATCACACTTTGAAACCCAGCACAGGAGGGGGGAAACCTTAATCACACCGCAAACTTCCAGAAAACTGCAAGCCTGTTTACTAGAGTGATATTTCATTCACGATTTTTTGTACATTCTGCAAACTGCCGTCTTCCTTTATATCTTATGTAATCTTCATAAGAACCCAGTAAGGACTACATTGTTTGGGGGGATATTAATTCCATAGCTATGAGGATGGTAGAAGTATGATAAAAGTAGTTATTTTTCATTAAAAGTATGTCATTTATATTAACATGGAATGGGTTTGCTATTATTTTTAATGATTTTAAAATTTTTGTTTTAGTTTCCAATATGGTAAATAGATATAATCCAAATTTTAAATAGAAGCTATGTGGGATAAATAATTTTTAAAAACGTACAAGGTCTTGACACCAAAGAGTTTGAGAAGTGCTGCCTCAGTCCACATCAGTAACACACAGAGGGTTCTGAGAGAGAGCCCTGTGGGTGGAAGCTGCCCTCCTGCCCCGACACAGGGGAGATACAAAGGGGCAAGGCCCTCCTTTGGACAGACCCAGCATGGACACATGCTGAGCACTCACAGGGGAGGGTGAGGCCACCTCTGTGGCCTGCAATGGGATCTCTTCAGACCTGTCACACTGGGGAAACAGAGGCACCTCCCCACCTTCCCATTTCCATCTCCATTTATGGAAACTGACGGGCAAAATGATCAGCTCGAGGTCCCAACAGTCATATGTTGAACTAGGACTTGCACGTGCATTATGATGACCTATTTGCTTTCCCTTCAGCAAATGACGAGCTCTTTGAGAGAAGAGAGCATACCTCCTGTTCCTCACTGCATTTCTGGCATAAACCATGCTGTGTGTTTGGCTGACTCCAAACCCAGGCCACCTGCTCCCCCTTGCCAACTGCCTGATCCACATGAGCCCAGTCCCCACCCTGTCTTCCCACTCTGCATCACTCTCTCCAGACCCCTCCGATAGAGACGCCAACATGCAGAACTGAGCTCAGTGAGGCAATCATCTAGAGCAAACATTCGTAAAAACATCCTCTGTACTGAATGCCTGGGCATGCACACCTTTAACAATTGTTTTCTTTCTTAATCAAACCCTCCTGTTGACTTTAAATTACATCTTTATTTTTACTACCTCTGAAATGCATGAATGCTACCCTCCCCATTTTCAGCAAAGGTCGTGTTGCTGACCTTGTCTTCCACACTCAGCTTTATTTCAGAGTTAGGGGTAAACCCAGCAGCCCTCCCACCTGCTCAGTCCTGGGTGTCCTCTGTGTTCAGCCCTCTCCCTCTGCCCTTCCCAGTCATGGGATCCCTCCTTCTCCCAACCCCCAAGCACGGCTGGGCCCAGTTTACTGGCTTCTGTCCTACCAACAGCCTCTGAAATAAGCACACAAAACCCCTTTTGTTTTTGAAGGTTTTTCTCCCAGCTGGTAAATACAGAAAAACAAAATAGGATTTGTAAAATAAAGCACACCATAGGCAGTTATAGTTTCAGGAAAATAAAAACCATTATTTTACATAGAACAATTCTCTCTGGACTTCATTAAATTGAAAATTAGTGTAGGTCTGCTCTCACTTAAAATATTCTAGAAGGATTCCTTTAGGCCTAAAAATGAGCCCTATCCTAAATCTTCTCTCAGTAATTCTTCAGTTTTGCTCACCTTAACCCTCATTAAAAAAACCATATTAATTGTTACCTGGCCTCTTCCTTTGGTCAAGTTAGCAGAAGGTGGAGAGGTAAGAGTTAGTTATTTAATTGCATAATTACTCAGGTTTCCCCAGTGGGTATTCACATCAGTTCAGACTACAGTCTCTTTTGTCTTAAAGTTTCCTTCTTCCTTACAGAGAGGTAAAGTGAATTTAAGTCATTTCCTGGCAAAGCTGGGTATACACACTAATCTTAATAGCTCTAATAATTCGTGACACTCCCCTCAGTCTGAATATAGGACAACCCTCTTATAAAAGCACTGGCTCCTTGGAAATTGCATTTGAAGCTGTTTCAATACAAGGTGGTCTAATCCATAATCCTTTATTGGTAAGTTGCACTTGTGAGTGGGCAATATAGCAGGTTTTCTAGGAGGTTTTTTCAACAATGGTGCTTCATCAAGTGATTTACTGCGTGAAATGTAATTGTATATATCTCAGCTCTTCCCATAAATTGCAAAAAAAAAAAAAAAAGAAAAAAAAAACCTTCTGTATTAAGTCAAATAATTGGAGAGCTAATACCCCATAGTGAGTTAGGAAGGTGATTTTTGGAGTCCAGCAGCCCTGGTTCTGCTCTGGACTGGCTCAAGGAGCTCAGCCAGCTACATAGCCCCTCCAATCAGAGTGTGTCCACTGTCTCACACAGGAGTGCTGCCAAGATTAAATGGGAACAGCATACATATAGTACCCAGGAAAGTCTCTGGCACTTGGTAAAGGTTTGAAAATGTTAACTTGTATTCTCATGTGTCCCAAATTTAGATGGGAAATGTGAATTATAAGGCTATTAAACATATTAAGAAGCATTGTATTAACAGAGTAGTGGACTATAAAATAGGTAAAGCGAGATCTCCTGTATCAAATGTATCAGACTTAAGTTGAAAAAGATACATCAGGGAATTATGTAATTACATAATCCTATTGATTTATATACAATTCAACTATACATAAATACACAATAAAATTAAAAATATACAAAAATATAAAATACTTAATAATAAAGGTTTCCAAGAAAACAAAATATGATTCTAGTCTGCACCCACCCTTCTCTCAGAAGAAAAGTCCTAGAGGGTGAAAAAGAAAGATGTAAATACCTCTGCGGAGCTACTGACATCACTAAATTGATGGGCTCAGGTCCCTATCCATCTCTTGAGATCCATTTTTATAATCCATCAATATAAACAATTTCTCAGAGGCACAGTTTGAAATGAAAGCAGAAAATTTGGGACTAAATTGCCTTAAAGGCACAGTTTAATGGTGAAAACAATTCATAGACTAATGCACACTGCAAAAATCCTGCCTTCATTCTAGTCAAAAGGGATGAAGAGGCTGGATGCAGTGGCTCACACCTATAATCCCAGCACTTTGGGAGGCCGAGACGGGAGTTCGAAACCAGCCTGGCCAACATGGCAAAACTCTGTCTCTATTAAAAACACAAAAAAATTAGCTGGGCATGGCAGTAGAGGCCTGTAATTCCAGTTACTCTGGAGGCTGAGGCAGGAGAATTGCTTGAACCCAGGAGACAGAGGTTGCAGTGAGCCCAAATCACACCACTGTACTCCAAACTTGGCGACGGAGTAAGTGAGACTCCATCACAAAAACAAAACAAAACAAAACAAAACCAAAAAAAAGGAATGAAGAGGCCTAAAAAACAAAAATTCATGATTGGATTGTTATATTTTTTTCAGTGGATTTATTTTATGTTTAAAGTCAAGTGTTATAAAGTCATCAACTATTGGTCATAAAGAAAGGATGAGTGGTCACAGCTTGTTTCTGAACATCAATAATTTGTGCACATCCTGAAATACTACTCAAGCCAATATCCCCTACATACTAACTTGGGTGACTTATGCACTCATTTTTTAAGTGGTGACTTCTTTAAGTGATGACTGCATCACTTAAAAAGTGCTTTTAGGTCAGAGCTATTAACAAGGAGAGGCTTTGTAATGGAGAGCTAATTGTCGGTCTTCCTTATCAACGTGAGTAGAATGTGGAAACCATTAGGACTGGCTTACAACGGGCAGACAGCCCCACAGAAACAGCTGTCTGTAAGCTAGGAAATAGAATGGTATTATCACTTATACTATGTTAAAAGGAGAAAAGAATATTCTTTGTTCTCCACAGCAGCAGGGAAAGGAAAAAGAGAAACTAGATCTTCAGAGCACCTTGATTTCTAACACGGATTTCAGCAACCTCCACTGCTAAATGCTAGTCCATGTGCCACTTTCTCCTTGCAAATACATTTTTCTGGTCACCTGTTTATGGCAAGCCTGATCTTGGGAAGCTAGAAAAGTTCAGGTCTCCTCTAGAACGAGCCCTTGCTCACTTACAAGGTTCCCACTGAGCCCAGAAAGGCTGACAATGTCCTCACATTGCCTTTCACAACTTGCTGAGATAAAGAATTCGCTAAATCTGAAAATGAGCCAGGCATGGACTAACCAAAGTGTCTTAAAGCTCCGCTACCCCTTTTTCTATGGTTCAGAACCAGCAAAACTCAACAGAGTTTGACTCAACAGAGCCAAGACTCATTTACATTTGTGTGACTCTGCAAAAAGAAGTCAGCTATAGTAGGGAGAAAAGGAAGAAGGCAAGAAAAGGGTACTTAAGATGAGTTTACATCCAAGAGAAGCACACATGTTTATAATCCATCTAGAATAATGTGAAGCACCTGTCCAGCATGTATGCTCAGACCCTCCATTCATTAGCACAAGCTGAAAACATGAAT
The DNA here is from genome assembly GCF_049350105.2 of Macaca mulatta. Taxonomy (NCBI): domain Eukaryota; kingdom Metazoa; phylum Chordata; class Mammalia; order Primates; family Cercopithecidae; genus Macaca; species Macaca mulatta. Next base: position 43,263,794 of record NC_133409.1, on the reverse strand, counting down.
TACAAATTCTATACCAGCATCCTTTGCTTCCTCCATGACAGTGGGAGGTAGCAAGGTGAGTCCAACACTTCTCCATGACATAAGAAAGGCAGGTACAATACTGATGAGAATCAAACTGTGTGCCAAAAACAGCTATTAGGGTATTTGCTGTCCTCATCATTTTAAATCATACAAAGTTCTTCCTAGTTGATGCAGATATGTTTCTTTCTTCAAATTAAAACCAAAAAACTGATAGGCATGGTGGTTCACACTTGTAACTCCAGCACTTTGGGAGGCTAAGGTGGGAGGATTGCTTGAAGCCAGGAATTTGAGATCAGCATGGGCAACGTAGCAAAACTCCATCTTTACAAAATTTTTTTTAAAAAATTAACTGGGCCTGGTGCCATACATCTGTAGTCCTAGCGACTTGGGAGGTTGAGGCAGGAGGGTTGCTTGAATTCAGGAGTTCGAGTTTGCAGTGAGCTATGATTGTGCCCCTGCACTCCAGCCTGAGCAACAGAGTGAGACTCTGTCTCTAAAAAGAAAACAAAATAACAAAAAAAAACTTGCATATCTTGCAGAAGTCGCTCCAGGGTTCATAACACAGAACTAAAGCACTAAAATAGATCAATGCGGCATAAAGGCAATTAAAATAAAACCACATGAGGAATGGGAAGCTGTTATGGATGGTTCTCTCCAAGTATAAACACTGATGAATGTGCTCACACCCTGCATGAAAAATCAGTAGGTCCCCACATCAAGACGAGGAGGAATATGTCATTATCTGGACTGAATGAAGTGTCTGGACCAGGCAGGCAAAATGAAGCAAAGGGCCAGGCAGAGGGTCAGCCAGGGAGGAGAGGTGGTGGGACACATACACAGACAAATGGGAAAAAAAATCTGTTAGACTCTTTCTGGAAAGTACACCTGGCAAGAGAAAGCAATTAGGCTGAGGTTGGCTCTGAAAAATCATGAAGCAGGTAAGCAAAATGGCTGGGTTATGGCTAGGGTAATCACTGGGATTGTTCCCAAAGGGGCACTGAGTAATGCCAATAAGAGGTTTGCTGCCAATGGCTGCCTTTTGACAAAATAGCTCCAGGATTCCCTTGACAGTTTTATCTCATCTGGACAAGTACTGTTGCAAGTGACCTGGAAGGAAGAAAGAGACAATCCTGGATTGGGGCAGGATGGGAGTGGAGGTTCTTTAGTCCTTTAGAACAGAAATACTCCAAGTCAAATTCATGTTGGAAGTGGGGGTAGGACAGGCAGCATGCCTCTTCCAGGGTGGCCAAGGACTTTTCATGGAAATCTACTGAGAACTGAAACCTCTGTATCTTTAGCATCCTTCGGCATAGAATATTGGTCAGAGTCCTGACCACCACCATCCTCCACCCCTTATCTAATACACATTAGGGGGTGCAGGGTTTTAGTCGAGTAGAGGGCACAGGATTTAAGTCTATACTAACTGAGGTCAATAATCGTTGGGTTTCTGAGTATACTCTTTAAGACCAACCCTCTCGGTGAGTAAGATATTAGAAGTCCTACTGCCAAAGCTGAGATTCCATTTTGGCACAGATTCTTTCGAATACTGCATTTTCTAAGAATCTAGGAGATGAAGGCAGTGGCTTTCTGGGACGTGTGATATAAAGCTGGAGAGGCAGTTTCATCCCACAAACATTTACAAGGCACTGAGCTAAGAGATACAAAGATGAGTAATTTATCTAGATGAGCTCCTTGAGGCTAGGGTCTGATAACAGAACCTGCAAACAACTGCCAACGTGGTTTATGAGCTTCACAACAGGATTATGTAAGGAGAATGGTGAGGGCACAAAGGACAGGAATATTATTTTTACCTAGGAAATAGAGGAAGGACTTCAGGACACCTCAGCACAGTCTTCAAGGATAAGTAGGATAAGGAATTGAGAAAGGCTGCATGTTATAAGACACACACTGGGCAATTTTGATGAAGACAGCAGCTTAGAACATGTCCCCCTAACATTTTAGTGCTTAATATGCAGGGGAGCTATTGGGCTACTTATTCAAACATCTCCAGACCTGTGGTTTTGATCTTGGCTTTGGCATGTGGAAGGAAGAGAAGCCATGACAAGTATGCTATATTTCATCTTACGAGATGGCCTAAGACATAAGAATGGTGAGGATTAGGGAATACCTTCAGTAAAACCCTAGCCAACCAACATCATAGTCACATCTTCTATAGAAAAAGTCCCCCTGTCCAACAAAAACAAATTCAAAAATAGGAAGCTACCCTTGTTCCAAATGCATTTAAATCAACACAAAGATACAGGAAGCATAAAAAAGTAAGGTAATGTGACACCCTCAAAAGAACACAATAATTCTTCACCAATAAATTCTAACCAAAAAGAAATCCTTGAAATGTCAGATAAAAATTCAAAATATTGATTTTAAAGATAATCAATGAGATGCAAGACAAATCTGAAAATGAATATAAGGAAATCAGAAAATCAATTCATGATATGAATGAAAAATTTACCAAGGAGGTAGACATCTTTAAAAAATTCTGGAACTGAAAAATTCATTGAAGGAATTACAAAATATATTCAAAAGCTTCAGTAATAGACTAGACTAAGCAGAAGAAGGAATCTCAGAACTTGAAGGCAGGTCTTTTGAAACAATACAGTCAGGCAAAATATATGGAAAAAAGAATGAACGAAGCCTTTGAGATATTTGGGACTATATAAAGCAATCAAACTTACAAATTATCAGTATTCCTGAGGGAAAAGAAAGACCCAAGATCTCTTTAAGGAAATAATTGATGAAAATTTCCCAAGTCTGGCAAGAAATTGGGACAGATCCTCCAGATACAGGAGGCTCAACAATTTCCAGAAAAATACATTGCAAAGAGGACTTCACTGCAGCATATTATAATTAGACTGTCTAAAGTAAAAGTGAGCCAGGTGCGGTAGCTCATGCCTGTAATCCCAGCACTTTGGGAAGCTGAGGCAGGGGAATCACTTGAGTCAAGGAGTTTGAGACCAGCCTGGGCAACATGATGAAACCCAATCTCTACCAAAACAAACAAACAAACAATACAGAAAATTAGCTGAGTGTGGTGACACATGCCTGTAGTCCTAGCTACAGGGAGGCTGAGGTGAGAGGATTGCTTGAATCTGGGAGGCAGAGGTTGCAGTGAGCTGAGATCGCTCCACTGCACTCCAGGCTGGGTGACAGAGCATGACCCTGTCTCAAAAAAATAAAAATAAATAAATAAATAAAATAAAAGAGAAAGAATTTTAAAATCAGCAAGAGAAAAGCATCTAGTCACCTATAAAGAAAACCCCATCAGACTAACAGTGGATTTCTCAGCAGAAAGCTCTTAGACAGAAGAGAATTGAATGACATTTTCAAAGTGCTGAATCACAAAGAAAAGAAAATGTTGACGAAGATTTTTATATCCAGCAAGAATAAGCTTCATAAATGAATGAGAAATAAATTTTTCCCAGACAAGCAAATGCTGAGAGAATTTATCATCCCTAGTCTGGCCCTACTAGCAATGCTCAAAGGAGTCTTAAACATGGAAATAAAAGGCTGATATTCACCATTATGAAAACACAAAAGTATAAAACTCACAGGTCTTATAAAGCAATCAAACAAAGGATTAAGAGAAGAGAAAGGAATGAATGGCAACAAGAGAGAATTCCATCAAACCACAAAGACAGAGAAAAAGAAAAAACAAAGAATCTAGAAAATGACAACATGACAGGAACAAAACCTCACATACCAATATTAATCTTGAATGTAAATGCATTAAATGCTCCACTTAAAATATATCTATTGTCATAAAGGATTTAAAAAGGATCCAACTAGGCCGGGTGCAGAGGCTCACACCTGTAATCCCAGCACTTTGGGAGGCTGAGGTGGGTGGATCACAAGGTCAGGAGTTTGAGACCAGCCTGGCCAATATGGTGAAACTCCATCTCTACTAAAAATACAAAAATTGGCCAGCCATGGTGGCACGTGCCTGTAGTCTCAGCTACTTGGGAGGCTGAGGCAGGAGAATCACTTGAACCCTGGAGGTGGAGGTTGCAGGAGTTGAGATTGTACCACTGTATTCCAGCCTGGGTGACACAGTGAGACTCCATCTCAAAAAAAAAAAAAAAAAAAAGAGATCCAACTATACACTGCTTATAAGAAACTCAGTTTACTTGTAGAGACATGTGTAGACTGAAAGTACAGAGGTTGGAAAAGATATTCCAGACAAATGGAAATCAAAAGTGAGCAGGAATCACTATACTTATATCAGATAAAACAGACTTTAAATCAAAAACAGTAAAGACAAAGTCATTATATAATGATAAAGGGATCAACTCAACAAGAGACTATAACAATTTTAATATATATGTACCCAACACTGGAGAACCTAGATTCATAAAACAAATATTACAAGACCTAAAGAAAGAGCTAAACACCAATACAATAATAGTAGGGGACTTCAACATCCCACTCACAGCATTAGAGAGGTTGTCGGGACAGAAAATCAACAAAGACACATTGGACTTAAGTTGGACTTTAAGCCAAATGGACCTAACAGACATGTACAGAATATTCTACTCAACAACTGCAGAATATTCTAATTGTTCTTGATCGGTAGCCTCCAAGTCTTATGTTATTACTTGGTTGAAAAATCAGTGGATAGTCATGATGGAATCAGTGACTACCAGTGGCAACTGTACTTGGTCATATTTTTCACCAAATCCATCACTATTAGGGAACATCCTGAGTTGGCTTTTGCTTATGAAACAAAAAGGACATGGGGAGGATGATTCTAATCTAAGACGTAGCCTGAGCTATCGATGGCTTCTTCAGTGTAGGGATACCACAGTAGCCCACTAATTCATAGATTTATTCAACCCTGCATAGATGCATGTAAGAAGACCTTGAAGTTTAAGAAAAGGGAAAAGAGAAGCAAAGATAGCAAGGGTGCAGTCTCCTCATGGAGAAAGATAAGGACCCTTAAAACCCACCCCCAAATCAAAAGCAAGACTAAGGGTAGCAAGGTGGAAAGATTTTCACATGACTAGCCACTAATAAAGTCAGGAAATATTCCATAACACATATTCCCTGGACCTTCCTCCCTCCATGACACTGAATATCAATGGGCTCTGCATTAATTCCTACCCTTGTTGCTCACCACATCAACAATGAGAGTGAGCATTTGATCAGTGACAGAGCCTTGGGCATAAATAAGCAGTGTCTCTTGACCTCCTTAATTACATCTAAAATGTTTTATCATCAATATCTCCCTTAGAATGCTCTATGCATAACTGAATCCAGTCACCAGTCACTTAAATCATTCAAAAGTCATTAGAGCAATCAATGGCAAAAGGAAAGATAACACAACATAGGTCTCTCAAGGATTCAGTTTCAACACAGGCTCTTCAAGGGTTCTTCTGATTTAAGCTACCACTACTAACACACACAACTGACCAAAAACAATATTAGTAATTATGAGAATGGGACTACACTGAACATGAAATAAACAAATCAAAAGGAAAAAAATAGGAAAAAGCATAGCAAAGGTATTCAAGATTATGAATGATCCCTTAGCCCTTTCCAAAACAAACAATTTTTAAAATCTGCAAATAATCACCTCCAGGTGATTATGTAACAGAAATGAAAACTAAATCTGAATTTAAAATCAGAAAAATGCAAGACATACTTTATAAACTTGGCTTCTTTCCCATATATTAGATGTAAGCATAATGGAAGAAAAAATAACATATCCAAATTCTCCTCAATGAGCAAATATTTACAGTGCCTGGATTTTTTTTTTTTTTTTAGCAGATGCTCAAATAGAAGGATGCCATGTTACACATAATGATTTAACAGAGTAAATGCTCTCTTGGTTTAAAGTGTCTCTAAGAGGAATCAAAGGATTAAAGAAGGACTGATTTACAACACAGGCAGAAAAGCCCATTACTATATGTCTCCTCTTTATATCATTTCCCTAATGATAACCTGGAATAGTAAATCAGACTAGTATTGATTCAGTCTCTTTTCTGCTCTAATTATGGCTTCTTCTTGTATCTTAGAAGAGGCTTTGAGAGGTTCCCCACTATTGTGAATCACAAACTGAAACCTCCTTATATGTATAAAAGTCTCTAATACATTTACATTTGCTACCACATCACAATGTTTTCCATTTTGTGTATCTTCATTCTCCTCCTTCAAATTTGTTTTTAAAAAAACAGCTTTGAGGCCGGGCACAGTGGCTCACGCCTGTAATCCCAGCACTTTGGGAGGCCGAGGCGGGCGGATCACGATGTCAGGAGATCGAGACCATCCTGGCTTACACAGCGAAACCCCGTCTCCACTAAAAATACAAAAAATTAGCCGGGCCTGGTGGCGGGCACCTGTAGTCCCAGCTTCTCAGGAGGCTGAGGCAGGGGAATGGCGTGAACCTGGGAGGCGGAGCTTGCAGTGAGCCAAGATCATGCCATTGCACTCCAGCCTGGGAGACAGAGCGAGACTCCATCTCAAAAACAAACAAACAAACAAACAAACAAAAAAACTTTGCAAGGCTCATATCTGCTGTGTCTCATTCATATCGTTCAATTCTCTGTACAAGAATGCTTGATGATCTCATTGTGCATCTAAACATAATAATGTCCATTCTTTTGAATAGTAAGATGATATATCTTTGTACATTAGGATAATCTTCATCATTAGGGGAAATACTCTGAGTTGAATTTCTAATAATGGTAAAAATATGTAAAGAAATGTACATATGCATATATTCATCCATAGTCTCTCATCTGGCACCCCTCCCACCAATTTTGTCAACAGCTCCTGTAGGTGCACAAGATAGGTAGCTGGCTCTGGGGTAAAGCAAAAGATCACTGAATAAAATAAAGCCAAATAAGTAAAAGGAGAACCAAAAATATGTCCTTGGAGACACTGAAACCATATTCTCTCCAACTCTTCTGGCCACACACATACACATGAACACTAGACAAAGAAGGTCATTATATAATGATAAAGGGATCAGTTAAGCAAGAGACTATAACAATTCTAAATATATGTATGTGCCCAACAATTAAACATTCCCAGCCAGTGGAGCAGAAGCCTCTTCTGTTGCTCCTCACACTGAAGACCGACCTTTTATCACAAACCCGGAACCACAGAAAACCTCACCGCTGGGTTAAACACCACTTTGGATCGTTTAAAAGAAAACGTTGTTTCTAAAGGAAACAACCTTTAGAGCAGAGTTTATCAAACTCTTTTACAAACAGTCACTAAGAAAAGGTTAAGATTCTGTTTTTCACGTGTTTTAAGTTAGCATTCAAATTTTTTCATCACAATTTTAATTGTGAAGGCTGTAATTCTGGAATACTGGAATTATTAAAAATTTTAATTAAAACATATCACTCTTGAAATTTATCTCATGAATATGACAGCAATTTGAAAAACACCTTCATCCATCAAAAAAGGTGAACAAACTCTTCTTTAACAGTAAAAAATGCTGTATTGTTATTTTTCTCCTTGAACTTATTATATTTCCATTCCATTTTCCCCAAATAATTTTCTCCAATATATTTTAATGCTAGAAAGCCTTTTATTACTCTCCATACTGTGCTTCTCTCTTAAGAAAAAGCATGTATAAAGTAATTTTTTAAATATTTCCTGTAACCATAAGGCTTTAAAATGTTCAATTATAAGTAATCATTACTAATGCACGAAATTGGTCCAAAGAACATTAATAATTATTTATCAAATGTCAATATGGTTAGCATAGAAAATATACTTTTATTAAAAATACATTGCTAAAGAAATGGAGTTTGTTTATATCTCCCCCAGCTAGTTCATATGCCTATGGAGAAGTATTTTCTATTGCTATACAATAAGGTAGAATTTAGCACAAATTACATATCAATTCTTTACCTTTATAGTTGTAAGCAGTAAGAAACCTTGTTTACAGAAATAATAAGGGAATGAAGGAGACATCATCAAAAAAAATCTTTTCGTCTTTCATCTTATAGTTCCTTCAACATTGCTGAAAGCCAAGAAGTTAAAACTACCTAACTTGAAAAATGATGTGTTTCCTGGTCCTTATAATCACTTCCTTTACCTGTATGGACACTAGTATGTTCATAGTTCTTTGTGGGTGGGACAAGATCTCTGTACCCCAGGGCGACACACTACTGTAAGACACAGGTGGGTAACAGGTGTGGTTTTCTCTGTCAAGCAAGAGCAGAGTGACCGTAAAAGGTGAGGTGGAAAAGGAGACGTGGCAACGTCAGTTTTGAAGCAAATCAGTTTTAAGAAAGGGAACTTATAGAAGTTGGGAGCCAGGAAATTGCCTTCTTTAAACTATCCATGCCTTCACAGCTCATAGAAAGTCCTCGCATCCTCCTATGCGCTGGACACTCCAGCTGTACCACCTCTCAACTAGACAAACATGTTGTTGCCAAACATTCTGTTCATGTATAAGCTTTGTACACACAAAAATATACTTAGTTTAACACACGGATTCCCTTACAATATGTAAACCTACAGGTTTATGCAGCTACTACAGGAAAAGTAATGAATTTTTTAAAAAGATAGAAATATAAATTTTGTTCAATCTACTTAAAAAGAGAGAAAATATCTAATCACAGTATCCTGAGAACACAGAAACCATACTCAGCAAAGGGTTATAGTCCAATATATTTTATAATCCCAAAGAAAACCCTGGAAACAGCCCAAATGTTATTAAACAACAGGAAAACTGCTAAATGAATTATGCTACAGCCATATAATGGAAGTATATGTAACATTTTAATTTGAAGAACATATACTGGCATTAGAAAACATTCTATATGGTATTGAGTAAAAAAAACCAAGCAGGCAACAAAGTCGTGAATAAAATTTTATATTAATTTATAAAAATATATGTGTATAGAAAAAGACATTTAAGAAAATCTATTAAACTGTTTTCAGTGATCATCCTTAGGTGATAAAGTTATGAACAATTTTCTTTTTTATTCTATTGTTCTTTCCAATTTTTCTACAGAGGGCAGGCATTTCTCTTCCAGTGAGGGTTGGGGGAAGGTATAGGGGAAGGTGAAGAAGGTGGGGAAATAGGCTCCCTATCTCTGGGCTGCTGCATCTGGCTGTGGACTTCACAACCAGTAAGATGATGTCCATCCAGGGTTGCCAATCAGAGCTTAAATCCACACTACCTGGTGTAGGGGTGCATCCCCATCAGAGGGAGTGCAATTTTCTTTCTACTCCTTCACATAAGTTTTGATCATGTCTCTCCTTGACCAATTTGATCCTTTTACCATGGACTTCCATGGCTGGTTCCTTTAGGTCACTGATTTCATTCCCTCCACAGACAGGTGGCGTGAATGCAATTAGGTTCACATCATGCTAACCTCATGAAATATCCCAGCTCATGGGTGCAAGAAAGCCTTTAGTCAGCAAGTAAAATGCTATGCTATGGTTTGAATGTGTCCCCACCAAAAGTAAGTGTTGGAAACGTAATCCCCAATGCAACAGTATTGGGACATCAGGCTTAATGAGAGGTAATCTGGCCATGAGGGCTCTGCCCCATGAATGGATGAATGCGGTTATGACAGGAGTGGGGCTTTGTTAGAAAAGGGTGCATTCAGTCCCCTTCTTTCTTCTCTGTTCCACCCTCTTTTTGTCCTTCTACCTTTGGGATGATGCAGCAAGAAGGCCCCCGCTAGATGTGGCCCCTTGATCTTGGACTTCTCAGCCTCCAGAACCATGAACCAATAAATTTCTGTTCATTATAAATCACCCAGTCTGTAGTATTCCATTATAGCAGCACAAAACAAACTAAGACACACTGTAAATCAATGTGGTTATCTGGGCCTTCAATGGGCAATATTGACTTCTGTGATATTATACAATGTCCATCTCCTACCTCAGTACATGTGGAGGGATCTTGACAATAGTATCCAAACCACCCAGAGTTTCTGCAAAAGAAAAATTACAAAGTTAAAAATAAATATTTAAATACTGAGAATATACACTGTACATGAATTTCTCTGTTAGTTTCTCTTTTCCCCAGGAATTCCTCTAATTATAAACTAGTCAATTCTCAATTATCTGCATGCAAGTCTTTCATATTTTAAAATCCTTTTCCCTTGAGAGCCCCAGAGATTTCCCTGGACCTTGCAAACTACTGGGGAGGGGAAAGTTAAAAATTAGGGCACATTTCCCCATACAGATAAAGAACAAATAGTTAAATTCCTAATCTGAACCACTGAATCTAGTTACAACTGACTAAGATACTATATTCTTGCAATAAAAATAGAGAAAGAAAAGCTGTGTCCTTGAAAATACTGTTTCAATATCCTTACACAATAATTCATACTTGTGAAAGACTTTCAAATTCACAAAGCACTTACACAACATCTCATTATTCTCACACACATTTGTGACATGTTATATTAAAATTTTTTTTTAAATTACAGTATAGTTAGGATATCAATTGGAAGGCTCACATCCAAATCTCGTTAATCCAACCTGGATGTTCAATACTTTACCACTGTTTGTGGATTTTTCACACTATTGCTGCCTCCAATTTTAGAGATAATGAAAAGCTCACCAGTCTCTTCCCCAAAAAACTGTACTATTTCAATCCTTCCAACTTGTCTCCAGTCTTGTAGCTCAAATTGTGTTAACCCCTTTCTTCACTCCTTAGAGTCAGCAAGCCCTGTCTATCTGAATTATTTTCACTGGAGAAGGAGAAACGTCTCTTCCCACCTTGCTCAGAGATCAGAGAGAATAACAAACATGAAATATATATATCAGAGACTCAAGGCTAAGAACAGGCCTGATAGGATCTGGGCTTGATGTGGCCAGTGGAGCAAAAGAGTGGATTTCAGAAAGACAATTAATCAGCAGAACAGAAAGATGAGTTCAGCAGGGTTCTTGGTATCGTGAAGACAAGGCCAATGGAGGAAAATGAAGGACTGAAGTCAATGCCTAAGATAAGACAGGATGACAAGAAAGGGAAGCCCTGAGATGCAGGTACAGGAAGCAGCTCAAAGGCCACACAGGCCAGCGCACCCTACCACTTAGCACAGCAGGGACTGGCACTCAGGACAAGCCGATGCTGCTGCCCAAGGAGAGGCAGTGACAGTGAACAACCAGATCTGCATGGTTTTCCCACAGGACAGAGGGATATATAGTCAACTAAGGCTGGGTAACAGTGCCCAGCTCTATAAGGCTAAGAGCAAGCTAGAAGAAAAGGAAAAGAGAAAAGGCAGTCACGCAGCAGCCACTGTGAAACTACACCTCTAAGAGCAGTGAGACTCCCAGGCACATGGGATAAGTGTGGAACCCAAGGCAAAGAGCATCCAAGGTCAAGGTCAAGGAGAAAATGGCCTGCAGCTTTGCAGTAAGCACCCATGACAGAATGGTAGCTGGGGAGAGGGCACCATGGAAGCATCAAGAATGAAAGCAAAGTTAACCAGGTTCCAGTCCAGCTCCGCTCCAGCTTGTGACGCTGTGGGATCGGGACAGGTCACTTATCCTCTGTAAGTTTTAGTTCCCTCATCTTTAGAAAGAAGACAATGACACCTTCCTTCTGGATGCTTGTGAGGAACTGATAGGATCATGATCATAAAGGGCCTGACACAGTTCTTAGTTGCCAGTGCCAATTCCTGTCTCCCTTCTTTGATTCTCTCCCTAAATACTGGACCAGGTCCTGGGCTAGGGACCCAGTGGTGAGAACAGACATGATACGTGAATTCATGGAGTGCACGTTCTTATTTCAAAGCATGATAAATGCCAGGAAGGAAAAGACAGGGAATCAGGCAAAAGTAGAAAAGGAGGTCCTACTTTGGACTGCGACGTCAGGGCTTCCTGCTGGGGGTAATGAGACCACAAATGATTTACTTAAAGTAGATAAGGAGGGGTCACTCCAAGTGGAGTGAATAATAAGTTTGAAATGCATGGAGAATCCCAACATCTTCCCTGACTCTGTCCTGCCACTTCAGTCCAAGCTGCCACCTTCTATCACCTGGATGACGGTACCAGCCTCTGTCCTGAGCTTTCAGCTTTTGGGCATGCCCCTGAAGCTGCAGTCTCTGCTTAACACAGTAGCCTGAGAGACCCTGTCAGGACCCAAATGAGAGCATTTCCTCCACCCCAAATGACTCCCCATCTCATCCTTAGAGAGCCCAAAAAGGACTTTCATGATCCGGTCCTCACTTCCTACTTCTCTCCCCTTGCTCCAGCCCCCTGACTCCTTGCTCTTTCCTGAAGCCATCAGATAGACGTTTTCCCAACTAGGAGCCTCCCTTTTAGTAAAGTTTTCCATGAATACCCTATTTAAATGGCAATTCCCCCTTTACTCCAAGCACCTCCTATCTTCTTCACCATTTTATATTTTCCCTTTCTTAGCTCTTATCACTCTCTTTGCTGTCATGTGTATTTTATTTACTTATCTTGATTATTGGCTGTCATCTCTCCAAGAGTCTGTAAACTCTTGGATCTTTTTGCCTGTTTTGCTCACCATGTTATCCCTAATACTTGGAACAGTACCAGGCATGCAGTAGGTACTCACTAAATATTTGCTGAATTAATGAAGTAAGAGGGAGCACAGTGTAGCTGAGTAACTGAAAGATCAGTGTGGCTGAAATTCAGAGAGCAAGGACCCCTCTCTGTCATGAGGGTTTCAGTGGGGAATGACCCTTCTCTCCCATAAGGGTCTCAGAGGGGGATGACCCCTCTCTCTCATGAGGGTCTCCGTGTGGGATGCTCCTCTCTTTCATGAGGGTGGTATAGGACAAGGCTGTGGGGCAGGTAGGAGCCAGGCCATGTAGGGCTGGACAGAACACACTAGGGACTTTCGTTTTTATCCTAATGGGATGCTATTCAGTGTTTTAACATGGCATGTCATGAAAAGACTGGGGTTTTCCAAGGTGACACTAATTGGGAAAAAGAACTTGAGCAGACAAGGAAGGAGCAGTGAGGAGGCTGTTGCAGAAGTCCAGATCAAAAGAGAAGGCAGCTTATTCTGGAGAGCTGGCAACAGAGGTAGAAAGAAGTGGACAGCCTTAACATATACTTAGGAGGTAAAAATGAGTAGAGCTTGGGTGAAGGACTAGGTAAAAGGGCAAATTACAGAAATGTATCAAGGATGACTCTAGATTTCAGATTAATGCAACTGGACAGGTGATGACATCAACTGATCATTTAGAAACACCAGAGGTGAGTGAGGTTTGGCAGTGAGGTAGAGGTGGAGAAGAGCACATGGTCACTTTGAGCCTTGTTGAGCTGAGTGCCTGTGAGCCATTCAAGTGGAGATGTTCAGTAGGTAGCTATGTTGCGGGGTGTGGGTTTCAGAGCACTGGTGTCGATTGGTGATATAAACGTGGGCATCACATTCACAGAAACACAGCTGAAGCCATGGGTATGTGTGTGTTCAACTCCAGAAGAGCTGGGAGTAAGAGATGAGGGCTCAAAGTTATCCCTTGAGAAACTCAAATATTTACAGCTGGGGAGAGAATCTGGAGCTGTCAAAGGAGACAGAGTGACTCAAGAACCAAGATGGATGTGGTCATAGAAGTCAAGGTAAAGCAGATGCCCAGGTGTGTCTAGTATCACCAGGAGGACCTGTGAGATGGGAGTGAGAATGGTCTACCAGCTGGATGGCTGTATGTTACTGTTCCTCAGTAACTGTGAGTTGGTGGGATAATGGAGGTGAAAGGCATATGACAGCAACATGAAGACGGAGTAGAAGGTGAGAACACAGATACAATTTCTACACTTTTTAGGGAGTTTGGTTGTGAAGTAATAACCTGTGGCTGGAAGAAAAAGCAAGTGGGTAGATAGAGAGAAGGCTGCTGGTTGGATAGATGTTCCCTCTTCTCCTACTTGGCCTTCGTGCCTCTAGTTTCTTTCCTCGCTACTCCATTTTCCACATCTAGTCTGCATAAGACCCCTGATAGACATAAAATACTAAAAGTAGGACTTGGTTGCTTCCAGCTTTCCTGTTCTGCAATTCTATTTCATCCCATCACAGCCTGGCTCACAAGCCCCCAGGACTGCCGGTTCCTGAAGTTCTTTCTGCCTTTCCCCAAGCCAACCCTCTATCCAATTCATTCCTTTCTACTCCCTGGCCAGGCCATTCCTCACCAACAAAAACAACCAACCAGGTAACACTAAATAAAGAGAAAATACACACATACGCCTTGTTAGTTATTCTACAGCCATTAACACTGATTTTCAGAGAAGTGTCATGACAAAGTAGACAAAGTAGAAGAAGATGCTAAAGTTAAAAAACACATGACAACATGCCATATGTGGTATGACCTTTTGCAAAGGGAAAGACTCCAAAATGTCAACAGTGTTATCTCTGGATAGGGAGACTGCAGATTATTTTAATTTTTTCTTTATGTGGTTCCATTATTTGCAACATTCTAAAGTGAACATATATAACTCTTATAAATAGAAAAAGATGAATATTATTTAAGACTCAAGCAAGCAGTTAAAGTATTGATTTAACTTATTGAACGTCTGCCTTCCACTATAGGTACAGAAGCAACCAAAGAAGCATAAACGGCAGTCCCTGTACTAAAGAGCTCACTACACTGTTGACACGTATTGTTTTGATTGACCAGTATCCGTTCCCCTGGCTTCTGAAGAAGCATCCTAATTATACTTCCAGGAAACCATTTTCCCCAGCTCTGAATTTCAGTGGAACTTGTACCCTAGGCCTAAAGCAGTTATTCCCTTCCATTCTTTGACTAGAGGACTGGTTCAAGGATACTCACATGAACCATCAGGACAAAGAGAACAAGGGAAACCAAGGATCGAGCAGGAGTGACTGGAAAAGTCTAGCTCTCTTGATATGATCTAAATATGGTGACGATCATCTATCTCAAAATGGTCTCAGTGAGGAATGACACCTCTCTCCCTTGAGGGTCTCAGAGTGGGATGATCCCTCTCTCCCATGGGGGTCTCAGTCTCAGTGAGGGATGACCCCTCTCTCTCATGAGTGTCTCAGTGGGGAATGACCCCCTCTCTCCTGAGGGTCTAAGTAAGGGACAAACCCTCTCCCATGAGGGTCTCAGAGGGAGATGACCCCTCTCTCCCATGAGGGTCTAAGTAAGGGACGATCCCTCTCCCATGAGGGTCCCAGAGGGGGATGCTTCCTCTCTCCCATGAGGGTCTAAGTGAGGATGACCCCTCTCTCACATGATGGTCTAAGTAGGGGATGGCCCCTTGCTCCTATGAAGGTCTAAGTGGGGGATGACCCCTCTCTCCACAAGGGTCTCAGTGGAGAATGACCCCTCTCTCTCATGAGGGTCTAAGTGAGAGATGACCCCTTTAATGATGGTCTAAGTGGGGGATGAGCCCTGTTTTCCTGGGATGGTCTAAGTTTATTGTTGCCTCTTTTCATGAGATGGTCTAAGTGTGTTGATTCATGAGCCCAAAACCGTGGAGACCCATGCAGAGCATGTCAGTCAACCCACAAAGAGCAGGACAAGATCCCTGAAACAGTGTCTAATTCCTAAGTCACAGCTATTCTTGCAAGGGGTATTTTAGTTAAAGGAGTAAATAAATCCTGTTTCGTGTAAGTCAGCTTAAACTAGTTTTTTTAATCTCTTGCACCCAACATATTTGCCAATTATACTGCCCATAAGAGCCTACCTGTGCACACAATCAACTATTATCCAAAATAGTAGGTACCCTAAGAGAGTCATGAAGGCAAGGATCTGAACCCAGACAAGCAACTGATCCTACTGAGGAGCTCAGGGAATGTTTCCTAAACAAGTCGGACCTTGCAGATTCTGAAAAGGGAATCCCAACAGAAGGACTAGCATGAGCAAAGGCAAAGAGAGAAGTGTGCCACACAGCATGTTCAACAAAGTGCTGCAGTTGACTGCCACTAGATCGTTGAATCTTGGTTGGGGAGTGACAAGAACAGAGGCTGGGGCTAGATTCTGAAGAGCATTCTGAGGAATTTACACATTAATCTAGAAATAAATTATGGGGGTTGAAGAGTGACAGGTGTTTTGTAATCTAAACAGTGATGGGCAGTGGAAATGGACTGGAGTGGGAAAGACAACAGGAAAACCTATCTCTATGCCTTTGTTCATGTCTCCAGCATGCTCTTCCAACAAATTCCTTATAGGGGACATTTTATTCATCCATATATCCCACTGCTCAGTACCAGGGAGGTCTTAATAAATGTTTGCTAAATAAAGAAGCAAAGGAAAGAAGGAACTCATAGCTTCCCCATTGTTCAAATGAAATCTGCTTCAAAAGCCCCACCAGCTCACACCAATTCTCCCCCAATCCATGGGCCCCACATTTATCCTCCCTTCTTTGACTTGTTTTCCTGGTTTGCTCAATCCAACTGCATAATGAATGCCCTGCACTATTATTTAACTATTTCATGCACTTCCGTCTTGTCTTGCTAATTACAGAACAATCACTGGAAAAGGAAGCACATCCACTCAGGCTGGTTTTTTTCAGACTTGACTCGAATAATCTACCTGCCTCAATGCTCAGCCTCCCCAATGGCTTTAAAGGACCTAAACTCAGCAACGTTGTGGTTTAACTTAATAAGACGTTGATGTCAGTATTCAAACTTATTAAAATACTAGATTAATCTCCTCCTCCCTGTTTATCTAACTCTGCCTAATTTGCAGCAAAATAATAACGAATACTAGGAATGGCATGTTTAAAGCACAATTGGGCCCTGCTTTATCATGTTACCCAGCCATCTGTGACCCTTCATTAGAGGCATTTTGGAATCTAGCTTTGAACCACTCTGCTGAATGACAATGGCAACGCAAAAATAGTACTGTGGCTTTAAGAGCCTTGATGCTCTCTCAGATTTCTGGTCCATTTTTCTCTAACAGTAAGCTAAAATGGTCAAGTGCTGGTTCTACCTACAAGACAAACTTCCTAGACAATATTCTAGACAATTTTGTGACGATAGGCACAGGTTTAAAAAAAAAAAGATGCTGCTATAATTGTACACACACCCAAACATGTGAATTAAGACCATCTACATATTAAGAGTCACCTAAACCACTCTCAAAATTTTACATTTAGTGGAAAGCCTGCTAAAGGCTCTTCTCTATCTCAGGCTGCATCAACGCACACACAGTGTCATGACAGACAGTGATGGTTCTTGGTTGCAAGGGAAAGGGAGTCAATTTCATTTTTCAATTGAGTGGCAACTGAGACATCACATCAGGCTCCGGCAAGGCAAAGCGAGGAGCCCGCAGAGCTAGCTGCGCTGGCTTCTTCTTGGCCTTTCCTTTCTAAAAAGCAGCACCATCACCCGAAGTATGCTTCTGATCTATTTGCATTACCATTCTGACCATTTTGATTGCCCAAACCCAGCCTAATTGAAATGTCTTTCCGTTTTTTTCCGCTGCTGAGTTCTGCAACCTGAGTCTGAAGAGAAACACAAATTTGCTCCCTGGAACTTATTTCAATGCTAGCACAGCTCACAAACCTAAAATCCCACCTGTCTGACCGGCAGACCACAACAGAATTGCAGAGGTAACATGATCCCCGCCCGCATGTTATTTTTCAAGTGCAATAACCATGAAAGCTAACACTTAGCAAGCTGACCTCTATCAGGAAAATCAAACTAAACAAGCCTTTCCTTCCTGGTTCCACTCGCCAAGGATTCGACATCAGGGTTGTTGGTTTAACTTCCCTCTTCCCCAGAGGCGCTTCGCTATCAGGCCCCAGGTTTCGCACCGGCTCCGGGTCCTGCCTAACTCGGCGATGGGGAAGCATCGTCCCCAGCGCCGGGACCGGGAGAAGGGGGCCACCAGGAGGGGAAGACAGCGGTTCCCGGGGAAGGTTTTGGAGAGTGAAAGAGACCGGAGAGGCGGCGGCTGATGTCCACGCCCGAGCCAAGACTCTCAAATCCCACATCAATTTCCCGAGGCGACTCTCGCAATCGCGCGAAGGGCACCCATGACCGACGCTCCGCGAAAGCCCCACGCGCGGAGGCGCGGGTTCAGCCCCGGCCGCGCGGCCCTCCCTCCGCGGCAAGCAGGTACCGGGCGCTTACCCAGGGCCCAGGTGCAGCTCTCCTTGATGGCTTTGTACTTGCTCCCGGACGCCTCCTTCTGCAGCTTCCTCAGGATCTCTTCCATCTTGACCTTCCAGGCGCCGGGCCTCCGCCCACAGGGAGAGAAGCGCGGGCGAGCCGGGCCGTGGACGCCGCCGCTGCCTGGCCCTGGGCGCCTAGGCGGCCGCCGCGCGCGCCCCCATGCCGCCCCGGCACGGCTGCTGATGAATCACGCCCGCTCCATGCCGCGGGCCACGTCAGCCCCGCGCCCCGCCCGCCGCCCCGCCCGCCTGGGTCAGGTGCGCTCCGCTCGGCGGCGGCTGCGGGCTGGGACTGGAGAGCGAGGCTGGAGGCCGCTGACCTGACCGCCGAGGCAGGCCCCGCGGGCGCAGTGCTTCGCGGAAAGGTGGGGACGGATGTCCGGAGCTGGCGCGCCAGCCGCCGGGAGGGAGCGCCTGCTCGGCAGCGGGCGGCGGGAAGCAGGCGGGGAGGGGCCTCCCCGCGGTCCTCGCACCCCCTGCGCCGACGGTGGCCGCGGGCGGAGTCGGAGCAGCCCAGCCCTGACACCCGGACCCCCAGCGTGGTGCAGGCGCCGCGCCCGCTGCATCCCGTCGTCTGCTAACCAGAAAATTCTTGCGTTCAGTCACGAACAGCTTTTTTGGGCCACTCCCTGTGCAGCGTTGCATACACTGTGCCCCTGCCTGCAGAGAACCTCCAGTCAAGCTTTCAACACGCGGCGGGGCGGTGGGCTGAGGTGGGGCTGGGGTAGAACTTGATACGCCCCAGGAAACCAGGCCCAAAGAGGCTGAGTTACTTCCCAGACCAAGAATGGGTCCCCAAACACGTCCTGAATCCAAAGCCGCTTCCAAAAACCTCTCTCCCCTCCTCTTCCCGTCCTCTCCTGTGCTGAATTGCTGCCCTCTGAAAAATGGTGTGCACAAGGGCAGCCACAGCAGAGGGCCGCTCATTGGGATGAAAACGGGGAGCCCCAGGAGGCTCACGCGGGCGGTGGGGAAGGCAATGTGACAGGGCACCCCGTGTTTCCTTTTTCTTTGAAAATGTTCTGTGGTGGAAGTGAGGATGATGGACTGCAGAGAGGCACACTGGCAGCTGGGAGAACAAAGGTTCTGCAGGAATCTAGAAACCAAGTAGGCCAAGGGTGGGTAGGAGGGGAATAAAGGAAAGTATGTCAAGAGATATTGAAGGGTGGAAGCAATAGGATTTAATGACAGAATAGGGGAGAGACGGCGTAGATGGGATGGCTTCCAGGTTTCTTGTTTAGGAAATTGGGAGGATGGTGGCCCTATTCTCTAAGTTAAAGAAGAGGAGATAAAAAGGGTTTGGATTAGGGGGGATATATGAGTTCAGGTTTGAATACGTTCAGATTGAAATGATAATGAGATACTTGTAGGTGTTTTTTGTTTTTGTTTGTTTGTTTGTTTGTTTGGACAGGAACTCAGGATAGGGCTCTGGGAGGGATGCCAGTATTTGAAGGGTGGTAAATATAGGGAGTTGTTGATGCCTCGAGTTTGACAGAGGTTGCACAAGAGAGGGAGTGAGGACCCCCCTAATTCTCAAATGATGGGTACAGGAGCAAGGGCCCAGGGAGGAGGCTGAGAGGAGCAGTCCGAAATCCGAGGTGTGGGGGGTCAGCCAGGGGAGGGAGTGCCATCGGAGGGTGTCCAGCACATGTGGATGTTAGACTTCTCCTTCGGCACTCTTGGTACTGAGGAGGCAAAACCTACAAAGTCCAGCCCCAAGGATCTTTCTACCACTACCCTCACGCCCAACGAAGCCATCATTTACAGAAAGGTTAAAAAAAAAAAAAAGTCAAAACACTGCAGCCGATAGCATACTTGGGTTAAAGAAAATTGTTAACTATTTGGAAAAATACATAGATCACAACTTTATATCATGTAGCAAAATAAATTACAAATGTATTAAAGAATTAAATTTAAGAATTAAATGATGAAAAGTTTAGAAGAAAGTATAACTGAATATACTTATCTTAATACATTAAGGTTATTTCTAACAAACTAAGGCAGAAACTGAAGGAAAAAAGGTCAATAGATTTGACTATCTGAATATTGAAGACCTTTATGTCAAAAGTTCCATACAAAATTAAAAAGCAAATGACACTCTGAGGGGTGGATTGAAGGAAGAAAAGATGATAACTCTAACTCTTAATTATATGTGGATTTATATTTTTTAGTCTATTTTACAGTATTTACTATTTTATAATTAAAAACAATTTTGCTTAAGCTGCAAACTACGAAAATATTTATAATAATGTCAGATATATAAAGTTTGAATAGCTTTGTTTAAAAAAAAAAGCTTTAACAAAGAATTAACAGATGCTCCTTCTTTTTTAAAAAAGCCAATAAATATAAAGTCAGTGTACAGAGGAGGGAATACATATAACCCCATAAACTTGTGAAAAATGTTCTAGTGCCTAATAAAGAGCACAAACTTTTAAATAAGATGCTATTTTCTATTAATCAAATTGCCTAAGAGATTTTTTAAATGTTATTGAAGGAGCTGAGCAACAAGGTCCTCTCATGTCTTGGGTGCTGGTCAGAGTGTAACTTGATACTACATTCCTGGAGGGAGGGAGCCTGGATGTGTATGTAGCATAGGTATAGCTTTGACTAACAATTCCACTTTTGGGAATTCATCCTAAGGAAGTGATTATGGAAATGGATAAGGATCTTTCTACAAGGATTTCAGTGTGTCTTTCAGTTCTAAAAAAAGAGAAAACTAAATATGCAACAAGGATATAGATAAATAACCCATGATATATTCATAAAGCATCATATTATATAGTCTTTAAGAATAATGTGGGGGACTAGGCATGTTGGCTTATGCCTGTAATCCCAGCACTTTTGGAGGCTGAGGCAGACAGATTGGTTGAGCTAAGGAGTTCGAGAGGAGCCTGGGCAACATGGCAAGACCTCATCTCTACTAAAAGAAAAAAAAAATTGTTTCTAATTTAAAAAGAATAGGAGAGAAATATTGAATAATATAAAAAGTGGTGTCGGGGACAGTGGCTCACACCTGTAATTCCAGCACTTTGAGATGCCAAGGCAGGTGGATCGCCTGAGGTCAGGAGTTCAAGACCAGCCTGACCAACATGTGAAAACCCCCGCCTACAGTAGAAATATAAAAATTAGCTGGATATGGTGGCACATGCCTGTAATCCCAGCTACTCGAGAGGCTGAGGCGCAAGAAGCGCTTGAACAGTGAGGCGGAGGTTGCAGTGAGCTGAGATCGCGCCACTGCACTCCAGCCTGGGTGACAGAGCAAGACGTTATTTCAAAAAAAAAAAAAAAAGAAAAGAAAAAAGAAAAAAAAGATGGCTTTTACTATATACTTAAGTAAGAAAATTGTAAAATGCCATGTACTTCTGTATACTACATGATTCCAATTTTATTATTTAAATATTTGATATAGACATATATAAGTTCAAAAATGCATACATATATACATACATATCTATGAAAAGTACACACAAATTATTAAGTGATTATCTTTGATGGGCTTATGGGTGAGTTTATTTTTCATTAAATATTTTTACTTTTATAATCAGAAGTGTTATTTTTTTTAAAAAGTGGCACAAAAATGAAATAAAAGTAGTATCCAGGCAACTAGGTCAACATCCAGAGAAAGGACAAAGATAAACACAGAAAATGGTATAATGGACGTAAGAGAGTTAGGATGCCGTGGAAGCCAGACCCGGGAGAAATGATGACTGCAGCCTGGTTGCAGTGGATTAAGAGCCAGTGAAATCACACGGATCAACAACCCAGTTGATGGCTATGAAGGAAAGTAAACACTTTTCTACTGTCTTTCTATAACTCACAGTAGAAAATATGCTTTGCATTGTCATCTAGTATACACATACATGTATAGATATGTTAAAAAACTGAAACAACAGTTTTAGGTATAAAACAGTACTTACTGTTAACTATAATAGTTACTATTAAGTATTATTTCATTCATTGCAGCAGGCATACTTGCCTGTTCCTAAATTCATTCTAGGTTGCGGGCATGAGGACAATGCTACCTGTACAACCACAGTGGTTTGTACTGTGATGCCTATTTCTTCCCAATGTTTTTAATTTTCTTGCTAAAAATTCTGGCTCACACAAATAAGTTGCTGTGAATGCTATTAATAACAACAGTGAACTCTGTTTAGCAATGGAAAGTCTTCTTTAATCTTTTATTTTATTATTTATTTATTTATTTATTTTATTTATTTTTTATTTTTTTTTATTTTTTTTTTTGAGACGGAGTCTCGCTCTGTTGCACAGGCTGGAGTGCAGTGGCTGGATCTCAGCTCACTGCAAGCTCCACCCCCGGGTTCACGCCATTCTCCTGCCTCAGCCTCCCGAGTAGCTGGGACTACAGGCGCCTGCCACCTCGCCCGGCTAGTTTGTTTTTTTTTTTTTTTTTTGTATTTTTTAGTAGAGACGGGGTTTCACTGTGTTAGCCAGGATGGTCTCGATCTTCTGACCTCGTGATCCGCCTGTCTCGGCCTCCCAAAGTGCTGGGATTACAGGCTTGAGCCACCGCGCCCGGCCGTCTTCTTTAATCTTAATCTAAAATGGTTATAAACTTATAATCATTCTTCAATGTATTAAAATAAAATATTAGTGATTAACTTTCTTCTTTGAGTATCAGCTTTAATATGGATTCAGGATTTTGGAAAGCAGATCTTTTATCAATTTTTTCCTCAATATTTCAAATTTCTCTTTTTGAAATGATTAAAGTTTATAAGAGACTTGTAATATAATTAATAGCATTTTTCTATTCAAAATGTCTTCATTAATTTTCTCTTTATGTGTTACAAAATTGTTGACACATAGTAACCACAGTGATTACTTAAAATTTGTTAGTGTTGGATATATTAAACATCTTTAAATATATTGTTACTTTTTCCCTGTTGATCCAAATTCAGTTAGTTTAAAATGTCAAAAAAATGAGTTCTATATGCAAATTCTTTTGGTGAAATATCATTTTCAAAATGCCAAATGAGATTGCTTTTCAAATAGAAAAATATGAATCCCATTCCTGAGTTCATATAATTTAATTAGTACTTTCCTTGTAACAATCAGTAACTTCAGTACGATGCAACATATACATGTTATTTGATGGAAAGGCTAAGTTGTTTTAACAAAGACCCAACAATGCAGTGGTTTACAAAGCATAGACATTTACTTCTCTCTTAAATTAAACCCTGAGTCAGTAGTCTAGGTTGGTGCAGCAGGTCCCAGGAGATCATTAAGTGACCATGTACCTTAAATGTTACTGTTTCCTCATCCCGCGGGGGGGTTGTTCTCATTTGTGTGTCTCAGAGATATGTCCCAGGCACATTGTGTTCTAGCCCATAGGAAGAGGAAAAGAGAGCAGAGGAGTCCATGCCTCAGAGGCAGAAGTTACACAAATCTCATATATTGCATTGGTGAAGACAGAGTTGCAGAGATATACCTGAGTAATCACAGCTCTGTTCCTATGGCATAGGGAGGGGAATCATTAGTCTCATCCACAGATCCCATTTCTGAACAAAACATATCAAAAAGTGAAGGTTCCCTTAATAAAATTAAACAACTATCACTATTTTTGTTTTCAAGTCCAAGAGATTCAGTACAATTGTTAGGATACAAAATCTTTGTAATGTATAGAACATAGATTTTAAATAATGTACAGAGTAGCTTCTAACAATATTTTAAATTATCTTTCTATGTTTCCTGGTCATATTTACTTCTGAATCACTCACAATTCCATTACAATATTCCAGTTGAATTTATGTTTCTCAAGTAGTCTTGTGTTAGGTTAAATGGAAACAACACAATAAATCCTTTATAAAAGTCCTATTTTCATACATATTTGGCATAAACTGAAAGTCTAAGTAATGTGAAATATTAGTGTTCTCATTAAGTGGAATTAAACAACCTGTGTCTGCCTGTATGTGCCTAATAAGTATAAATTCTATTCTGTATATTCTTTAGAACTATAATATGTTATGACCTAGAAGTATAATTAAATTTATCTGCTGATTTATCAAGAATCATATTCACTATAACCATGTATGCTGAGAATAACTTTTTTAGAAGCTGTTTAATTTTTTTCCTTTTGCTGCATATATGTAACTAATTATGATAGTAATGCTTTTTCATGAAAACCAATGTGAAATAATGTTGACAAATTTACATATTTTTTTCTTTCTTTGAAAATATTTGAAGGCCTTATGAACAAATTTGGCTTACTATATTTCAAATGATTTTTTTTGGAAGATCTTAAGCTTTTATTTACAAGAATGTCATTACAAAGAGTACATTCTCAGTGAGTTTTGAGTAATTGACAAGCTACACTTTATCATTATTAAAATGATTTGCACTTCTTTGGCTTATAGTTCAAATAATAGAATTTATTAATTTAAAAAGACATTTTTCTTAATGTTGTCACTACATACATGTCCAAATCTGGCAGTTCTGCCAGAACATGCCTCTGCGTTTTCCACAAGATTGTTTTTATTTCTTCTAATAATAAAATAAACTGTGTTAAGGATAGTTGGTATAACTTTGATTAAAATGTACAGTTATCACAAAGTTGAAAAATGCCTAACAATTATGCCTAATTCAAAAAGCACATTGAAAGGTTCTAGCTCAGCCAAACCTTGGTGGAAAGTCTTGCTGCCTTTGCCAAGACTAGATGAAGTTCTTCTAAACCTCACTTTATAATTAGCTATAAATTAAATTGACATAAAATGAAACTATAAAACATGAACTCTCCTGATACAATTATGATCAATTCCAGAAAATCAGCTGAGACACCAATGAGCAGAAGAGTGACTGGCTGGCCGTTCCCAGCCAATGCATATATTCATTACCTCCCATTCTCCAGCTGTCACTCAACACAGTTGTTTGCAGGATTTGTGGCAATGTGGACCGCTCTTGCTAGGAATATACGTGTTGCATTCTGATATCGTAGGCTCCATACTAATTCATTTCTTAATATATTTTTATCAAACAGACTCATTAATTTCACAACCCACTCATGGGAAGAAGCATGAAATTTGAAAAACACCAGACCAGAGGAAAATTTGTGATTAAACAGCCTAATGGTAGGGAGTATATTTATACAATGAAAAGAAAAAAAGACATAAAAACAGGGTTGAAAAAAGGCAGAAGGATGCCAGCCTAATGGGGGAAACAAGTATGCTAAGAAGATGGGAAAGATGGTACCTAGAGTATAGACAGAGTCATTGCCCAGTTAGGGGATGAAGGCCAATTTACAGATCTGAATGGGGGGTGAAGATAGAAAGCTGATTTTTTTATATTGTTTAGTTGTTGATGTAGAGACAGGAATTTGTGGGAGCTACACCTGGTGACTTCTGGTTTTCTCATGAAACAAGAAGACATATGCTGAATGTAAGAGGAGAAATGAATAGATGGAGGACCCAAAATTCGACAATAAGAAAGAGAGCTGACTAAGGATGTGTAGAAGGCTTCATGAAGTGTGGAGGACCCAAGTAGTTCCCTCTTTGTGAATGCTTGGGAAGCAGTCCCAATCCCACAGAATTTTCATATCTGACAATATCTACTGAATTTGCCATTGCTTCAGATCTTGACCACCTAGGTTCGTGATGCTAAATCTATACTTCCAGCTCAAATCTTTGTTATGCTTGTTTTACCTGATACTTAAATCATCGATCTTTTCACTTACTCTAATGCTTGATTCACAGAATACAGTAGTAAAGAAACTTGTTTACAATATAGAATTATACCCAAATATGCAGCAGTATAATCAGAAAGTAAAATAAGCATATTTTTGGATTACATTCCATTTTGAATTAAATTTAGATGAGTCAAAAGTATTCAATTTGAATATGGTTTATAAAATTATTTATGATCTTCAGCATTTAAAAAAAGGTATTTAATACTTTTAAGTAACTTCTATAAAATATTGTATACCTTTCTTCAAGGAAAAAATTTAAATACCCACAAAAAGGGGTAACATTAAAAATTATTCACTTTACTTACAATTAAAATGATCTCTTTACTTACAAAATTAAATGATTAAAAATGATCTATTTACTTACAAAATGATTTCCCATTTTAGCAATAATTAATATGCCCTTAAATATGAGACAATTGGACTTTTGCTTCTGGCTGTGATACAGCTTGTATCAGAACCACTTACTGTTGAAAGCAGTTATAAATCTGGATTAAAAAATTAAGAGGAGCTGTTTGAAGGCATCTAAACAACCAGGACAGCCAGGACTTGAAGGAACAAGATCTTAGAGAGAAGGAGAATGTACAGAAGTGAGCCTGATGTTATTTGCTTCTTTCTTTGAAGCATTCACTAGTTCGCCTCATAGTGCACAGAAGTCAAGCTAAATATGGTGTTCTAGAGATACCTGGGAATACAAAAATTGGAGTAAGAGAATTTGAATTGAGGAACCAAGGTGATGGGGAAAAGGAAATCATAACAGTAGTAAGGCTATATAAAATTATACATAACATTATAAATGACAACCTCACAATGCCTGCCACCTGCTTGTTAATAAAATTTAAATGTTTTGATAGCCATATCTGTATATGTAGACATATATGTATTTGTACATATGGTAACTTTTATATAAATGATGTAAATGCTGTTATACATTCTGCTTCCTTTCGCTGTATGGTTTGTCACCGACAATTTTTCCTTTTTAATGGCTGCTTATTATTCCATTGTATGACTCTAGCAAACCATTTAATCCATCTATATTGTTGGATTCCAGCTTTTACTATTATAAACAAGACTGCAGTGAACATTGCTGTGGTTATTGTATTACCTACCTATTAGAATATATTCCTAGAGTAAACTCCTAGAAGGGGGAAGTGCTGAGTCAAAAAGGATATACAGTATGAGGCCAGCATTACCGAAACCAGACAAGGACAAAACAAAAAAAGAAAACTACAGGCCAATATCCTTGATGAACACAGGTGCAAAAACCCTTCATGTAATACTAGCAAACCAAATCCAACAGCACATCAAAAAGATTATAATACATCATGATCAAGTGGGATTTATCCCAGTGATGCAAGGATGGTTCAACATATGCAAATCATTGTGTGATACACCACATTAACAGAATGAAGAACAAAATCCATATGATCACTTCAATAGATGCAGAAAAAACATTTGATAAAATTCAACATTCCTTCACGATAAAAACTCTCAACAAATTAGGTATAGAAGAAACACACCTCAATACAATAAGGGTCATAAATTACAAACCCACAGCTAACATCACATTTAATGGGGGAAAACTTGAAAGCTTTTCCTTTAAGAACTGGAACAAGACAAGGATGCCCATTTTCACCACTTTTATTTAACACAGTACCAGAAATCCTAGGTAGAGCAAGTAGGCCAGAAAAAGAAAGAAATGGCATCCATTGAAAAAGACGTCAGATTATCCCTATTTGCAGATAACATGATTTTACATATAAAAATACCTAAAGACTTCACAAAAAAACTTTCAGAACTGATAAATGAATTCAACAAATTTGCAGGATACAAAACAAACATACAATAATCAATAGCACTTCTGTACACTAATAATAAACTAGCCGAAAAAGAAATCAAGAAAGCAACTCCCTTTACAATAGCTGCCAAAAATATTAAAATACCTAGGAATAAATTTAACCAAGGAGGCATAAGATCTTTACAATAAAATCTATAAAACACTGATTAAAGAAACTGATGAAGACACAAACAAATGGAAAGACACAAACAAATGTTCATAGATTGGAAGAATGAATATTGTCAAAGTGACCATATTACCCACCCAGAACAAGCTACAGATTTAAAGCAATCTCTATCAAAATACAAATGATATTCTTTGAAGAAATAGAAGAAAATTCTGAAATTTGTATGGAACCACAAAAGACTCACAATAGCCAAAACAATGCTGACCAAAAAGAACAAAGCTGGAGGCATCATGCTACCTGATTCAAAACATATTATAAAGCTATAGTAACCAAAACAGCATGGCACTGGTATAAAAATACACACATAGACCAATGGAACAAAATAGAGAACCCAGAAATAAATCCAGATATTTATAGCCAACTGATTTTTGACAAAGGTGCCAAGAACACACACCAGGAAAGCACATCCTCTTTAATGAATGGTGCTGGGAAAACAGAATATCCATATGAAGAAGAATGAAACTAGGTCCTGCTTCTTCACTTGATCTTAGCCAAAAGGCTGAGAAGCAATTAGATCCCTATTTCTCACCACATACATAAATCAACTCAAAATGGATTAAAGACTTAAATGTAAAACTCAAAACTGTAAAACGATTAGAAGATAACATAGAGAAAACACTTGATTTGGGCAAAGATTTTATGGATAAGACTTCAAAAGCATAGTCAAGAAATGCAAAAATATACAAATGGGATTATATCAAACTGAAAACCTTCTGCATGGCAAAGGAAACAACTAACAGTGAAGAGACAACCTGCAGAATGGGAGAAGATATTTGCAAACTATTCATCTGACAAGAGATATTCAGAATATATGAGAAACTCAACAGCAGAAAAAGATCTGATTTAAAAAATGGGCAAACAAACTGAATAGACATTTTTCAAAAGAAGACACACAATGGCCACCAAGTCTGTAAAAAAAATAAAAGCCCAATATTAGTAATCATTAGGGAAATATGATATCATATTGCCCTAGTTAGAATAGCTATTATCAAAAAGACAAAAGATGCTTGTGAGGACACAGAGAAATGGAAACTCATCTACTGTTGGTGGTATTGTAAATTAGTACAGCCATCATGGAAAACAGCATAGAGATTCCTCAGAAAACTAAAATTAGAACTACCATATGATCCAGCATTCCCAATACTGGATATTTATCGAAAGGAAAGTATTATCACAGCACTATTGTAGCTAAGATATGGAATCAATGTAAGTGTTCATCAATGGATGAATGAATAAAGAAAATGTGATATATGTACAAAACAAAATATGATTCACCCATAAACAAGAATGAAATCCTATCATTCTTGGCAGCACAAATGAGACTAGAGGACATTATGTTAAGTGAAATAAGTTAGGCACAGAAAGATAAACACGGCATGTTCTCACACATATGTGGGAGCTAAAAAAGTTGAGCTCATAGAAGTATAGAGTAGAATTGTGATACTAGAGAAGGGGGGCAGGGGGATAGGGAATGTGTGGTTAAGGGTTACAAAATTACAGCTAGATAGAAGGAATAAGTTCCAGCGTTCTACAGCACTGTGGGGTGACTGACTATAGTTAGCAGTCATTTATTTTATATTTTCACATAGCTAGAAGAGAGGATTTTAAATGTTCCCAACACAAAGAAATGATAAATGTTTGAGGTAATGAATATGCAAGTTACCATGATTTTGATCATTACACATTGCATATGTGTATCAAAATATCACTCTGTACTCCATAAATATGTATAATTATTACATGTCAGTTAGAAAATTTTAAGAGAATTCTAAGTGATAAAAAGGATTGTGCTATAGTTTGACATTTTTTTCTTCCATAGTAGTATACAGAATAATGATACATCTTATGATCAATGCTATGTTGGGTTTGTTGAAGTATCAATTATTAAAAATTGAATATAGAAAGACTGCTTACGTTCTTAAAGCTTATTTTGTTTTGTTTTTGATAGAATAAACTCTCACGAAATAAGAAAAAATGTTTACATGGTTAAAGGGTTTGGCAACATATTGTCAGACTCTACTCAAGGAACATCAATGTTTGCGTCTACCAACAGAGCACAGAAAGCCTGTATTCTGTCTTCAGCATCACGATGTACTGAAGATCCTTTTCCCCTTGGCCAATTTATTTGTTGAAAAATATATATTTAATTTTTGTTTTAGTTCATAACTAAACCTAAAAGGTGAAGTTGAACATCTTATTTTTATTGTTTATTCTCTGACTTTTGTGTATGTCCTTGGCCCATTAAAAAATCAGGTAACTCTTTTATCAGTTTATAAGAACTATATGTATATTATGGATAGTAACTCTTGTCATATAAATGTTGCAATTTTTTGTCATTTTTTAAAAACTTTGTTATGACTGTCTACATAGAAATGTTCAATTCTGTGTGTGTGTGTGTGTGTGTGTCTCAATTTTGTGGCAGAATGCTCTTTATTAAATTGCTTTTTATTATTACTAGCAGTAATCCTCTAGAAAACCATAAAAGAACATTAACTTCTTCACAGACTTGAAAATAAAGGAAGAGCTGGAAGACTGTGATCTACTTAGCAGTAACTTCAGCAGAAGAAAACATGGATATGGCTATAGATGATAACATTGAAAACAGAAGTACATAAACCTGTGAAAGAAGAGGGAGGGAATAACTGAGAATATGACTTGGAAAAGTCACCTCTGAGGTTTTATACTGGCAAGAAATTCTCATTCTTTAGAATGCTCCATACTTCATCCCCATTCATTCCCCAGGTCTTCCCTTCTTGAAGGCTCCACAGTAGGCCATAGGAACTTCCATAAATAATTTGGAACAGGGAGAATCTCCAGTTCTGATATTATGTACACAGTAAAGGGAGATGTATTCTTAGAGTTCCAATTTGAAATGAAGAATAAATTCTCCTATAGGAACATTATTCATGGAGATTAGGTTGCTTACATAGACTCTTACTGTGCATAAAGACAAGTATACCGGCAATTACAAGTTGCTTTCCATTCTCCGGCATTTGAACGTCCTTCTAATTTTGGAGAAATTCCTAGAAAAGTTCAAGAAAGAGCCCTATATCATACTATGGCATAGGTTTTGTTTTTCTTTTTCTTCTTCTCCTTCTCCTTCTCCTCCTCCTTCTTCTTCTTTTGGCAGTTAGAAAGTCCTGTGACTCAAACTTGGCCAAGCAAATGTGCCCATTTGGGACTCTGATTCTGTACCAAATGCCAAAAGAAAAAAAAAAGGAGACAGAGACATAAGTCCCAGATAAGAATGCTCCCAGAATAGAAGAATCACCACTTCTATTCGACAGTGTATTGGCTAAAATTCTTAGACAGCACAATGAAACAAGAAAAAGGTACAAGAATTAGGAAAGGAATAAATGAATCAGTCATTTACAAACGATATAATTTCAACATGGAAAAATCAAAATAATCTACGGATAAATGGAATCTACAGGTAAATTACCAGATTCCGTGAGTTCAAGATTTCTAGACATAATACCAACATAAAAAGAAAAGTGCATTTCTATTCAACAGTAGAAAGTGTTTTAATAGTATGAAATAATATAAACCATCCAGGAATAAATGTAAGAAAAATGTGTAGGTCCTTGGTACAGAATTACTGAAGTTTTTATTAAAGAACTTTAAGGAGGCCCAAGTATATGGAGAGACACATACAGCTCAATAGAGAAACAGGTAAAAGACATGAACAGTTATCTCATAGAAGAGCAAATGTGTATGGCTTATAAACATAGGAAAATACCCAAACTTGGTAGTAATCACGGAAACCTAACTTAAGACTATACTGAGCTACTCTGTTGCACCCACTAGCTTGACAAAAATAATAAAGTTGGGTTCTACCTGATGTTGACGGAGGTGTGGGAAAGTGAAAAAAAAGTCGTCACTGCTGGTGGGTATATAATTATTACAGTTATTTTGGAAGATAATTTGCTGTCACCTAGTAAAGTTAAATATTCACATTCCTTATTACTTAGAAATTCTACTTTTGGCCGGGTACAGTGGCTCACGCCTGTAATGCCAGCACTTTGGGAGGCCGAGGCGGGTGGATCACAAGGTCAGGAGTTTGAGACCAGCCTGGCCAACGTGGTAAAACCCCATCTCTACTAAAAATACAAATTAGCTGAGCATGGTGGTGCACACCTGTAGTCCCAGCTACTTGGGAGGCTGAGGCAGGAGAATCACTTGAACCCAGGAGGTGGAGGTTGCACTGAGCTGACATCACACCATTGCCCTCCAGCCTGGCAATAGAGCGAGACTCCATCTCAAAAAGGTAAAAAAGAAAGAAAGAAATTCTGCTTTCACTATAGACCTCAATGAATTATTTAATATGTACACCAGGAGGTGTGTGTATATAATTAGCAGCATTGTTGACTGGGGGAAAAAAATTCTTACTTCTTTAACAGTAGACAGGATAAAGTAGTTCTGGTATATTAATACCATAAAGCAGTGGACGTGAACAAACGATAGCTATTTCACACCAACATTGAAAATATATAGTGAGCAGAAAGCATGTTACAAAGGAATACATACAGTGTGATTTTATTTATATAAAGCACAAAAACAGGCAAAAGTAACAATGCTAGATCTCGTATAGGGACACAAATCTATGATAAAACTATAAAGAAAAGCAAATCCAGGGATTGGCCACAGTGACTCATGACCGTGATCTCAGCACTTTGGGAGGTTGAGGTGGGAGGATCACTTGAGCCCAGGAGTTCAAGACCAACTGGGGCAACATAGGGAGACCCCATTGCTACTGGAAAAAAAAAAAAAATTAGCCATACATGGCAACAGGTACCTGTGGTCCCAGTTACTTGGAAGGCTGAGGTGGGAGGATCGCTTGAGGCCAAGAGGCGGTCGAGGCTGCTGTGAGCCGTGATCACACCATTGAACTCCAGCCTGGGTGACAAGAACAAGACCTTGTCACACATACACACACACACACACACACAAAATAGAACAAATCCAGAAAACTTAGTTACCCATGAGATGAGGGCAATGAGGGGAAAATAATGAGAAGAATACTAAAGGACTTCAAAAGAATAGCTTAGCAGTAGCTACAGAAGTGCTCACTTATTATGCTTTAAACTGTACCTAAATGTTAAATCCCCTCGTTATTTATTTTTATTTTATTTTATTTTTTGAGACAGGGTCTTACTCTATTGCCCAGGCTGGAGTGCAGTGGCTCAATCTCAGCTTACTGCAACCTTCACCTCCTTGGTTCAAGTGATTCTCCTGCCTCAGCAAGTAGCTGGGATTACAGACGTGTGCCACCCAGTCCAGCTAATTTTTTTTTTTTTTTTTTTTTTGAGACAGAATCTCGCGCTGTCACCCAGACTGGAGTGCAATGGCACGATCTCAGCTCACTGCAACCTCTGCCTCGCAGGTTCAAGCAAATCTCCTGTCCCAGCCTCCCGAGTAGCTGGGACTACAGGGGCCTGCCACGACGCCTGGCTAATTTTTGTAGTTTTAGTAGAGACGGGGTTTCACCATGTTGCCCAGGCTGGTCTCAAACTCCTAAGCTCAAGCAATCAACCTGCCTTGGCCTCCCAAAGTGCTGGGATTACAGGTGTGAGCCATTGTACCTGGCCAAATCCCTCCTTTATATGTACAATTTTTTGTTGTTGTTGCCACAACTTAGTAAACTGAAGAAGAAGGGGACAGTTTGGAACTCATTCTCTTGGTGTTATGGCAGCAGCACCCAGCATCTGGTGGCAATAGTGGTGATGGGGCCAGGTGTGAGCTGGGTGTGAGGCTGCCTGGTTAACTCACCAGCACACCTGGAGATGTAACCTGGTCTGTGTTTCCATTGCTTGATCTTCTTTGGATTTGGCCTGTTTTCTAAGCCTAGTTCTTACATTAAAATTCTGCAAACTCCCAAACGGCCTTCCAAAAAATTGTCTTTTCTGCTTCAGTTTATCAGAGATGGTTGCTGCTGTTTACAATCAAGAAAAAATATAATTGCAATGGAGGGAAGTAAACAGTACTTACAGAAGCATACAGGAGGGGCACCTAGCCCAGACTTGTGACTTGGGAGGCTCCCCACAAGTAGCAACATACAAGCCCTGACCTGAATGAAGAGTGGAAGAGAGCTCAGTGTTGGAAGAAGAGCATGAGGGTTCCAGGCTCCCCAGTGCCTCCCCTGCCACGTGGTTCTAGTTACACCAGGTCCCAGCCCTTCCTCTGCATTAAATACCTCTTTTCTTTAAATACCTAAGACAAGCCCTCCATTTTATTTTATCTCTTAGCAGCATTTGCTATAATGGACCACTCTTTCCTTGAAACCATGCTCCTTTATTAGATTCTACAAAGCCACATTTGCTTTGTTTTCTTTTTATTTGTCCGGTACTTTATTAGGCTTCATTTCTGGCTCTCTCTATTTGCTCAAACTCGAAAGATTAGATTAGTCTCACCAGTCAGTCCTAGCCCTCTTTTTTGCCTTTCTCACAGTCTCTCTCTTTCTCTTTCCCTCTCTCTGCCCTCTTCTTCTCTGTCTCCCCATCACTGCCCCAACACCCCATAAGTGATCAAATCCACTCTCAGAGCCTTTGAGGCTATCACTATGCTGATCATGCTCCAGGTCAGGTATCTCTTCCAGGTGCAAGTAGTTTCAAAGCCGAGAAGGAAGGAACCATGTCTATTTTGCTACATATGCAATACCTAACATGGTGCCTGGTACACAGTGGTTGCTCAATTAAAATATTCATGAATGACTGAGTGAACAATTATACTTACATTACTCCAGGTGTCTAGAAACATCTATTTATATTCTTATTAGATCTTCTGTCTTATATTAAACCTTAAGTTTCCATTTGCTATGAAAAAAAGCTGTTTCTAACTTTTGGAAGCAGTTATACTTTTAGATAAAGAATTGTGTTTTGTTGGCAAATTCCAGTAGACCCATGGACCCAATAATTTATTCCTATTAGATGTTCTCTCTTATATTTTAACCTTTACTTTCCATTTACTATGGAAAAAAATAAGCTATTTCTAATCTTTTTGAAGTAGGTATACTTTTAGATGAATTGCATGCAGTTTTGACAGTAAATTCCGATAGACCCACAGATTCAATATTTAGTGGTTGGAAGAAACGTGATTTTCTCTTGGAACTAAGTAGTGGATTCAAGAACCAAACAGAACCGGACTTCACCTCTCTCAATCTCAAATGGCTCTGACCAGTGGCTGGGTATAAAAGTCAGAGGGAGGTGGGAAAGAGAACTGGAATCAACACACATACCTGACCTGTAGGAACTTGGGTGAAACTGAAACAAGTAATGTCTACTCCTCTGATTAAAACTCTGATGTGTGGGGCTTAGACTCTAGGGTCCCTGCACATGGTGTAATAACCTGTGCACTCTAAATGGCGGGCTGAGCTCCTCTGGCTATGGGGTAGGATGGGTGCTGAAAGTCAAGAACTCTAATCCTGGGCCTGCTTTTCGGAGAAGAAACTTTTGGTCATAAGAGTAGAAGGAAATGAAAATTTCCTCTTGGTCAGTAAAGCTATCTGGGCATCTTCTCAACTGCTCTGATCCACTTTTGTCACACACAGAAATTTATTCTGCAAAAATGTTCTGTCTTAACCAACACTAAAGACATTTTTAAAGAACTTCAGGATGAGGAAGACTGAGTTTCTCCTCCTGTGATCAGTTATTTTTTTTTTTTTTATTTGGGGAGGACAAATAAGTGTATTGTTTTATAAGTACAGACCATGCCCCTTAGAAGCTTAAGAGTTTAATGCACAAACAAAATAGAAGTGATTGGACAAACCATGTGTATTTTCCATCTTCACGCTGCTGATAAAGACACACCTGAGACTGGGGAATTTATAAAGAAAAAGAGGTTTAATGGACTCACAGTTCCACGTGGCTGGGGAAGCCTCACCATCATGGTGGAAGGTGAAAGGCACATCTTACATGGCGGCAGGCAAGAGACAATGAGAGCCAAGCAAAAGGGGAAACCCCTTATAAAACCATCAGGTCTCATGAGACTTATTCACCACCATGAGAACAGTATGGGGGAAACTGCCCCCATGATTCAGTTATCTTCCACCAGGTCCCTCCCACAACACGTGGGAATATGGGAGCTACAATTTAAAATGAGATGTGGGTGGGGACACAGCCAAATCATATCACCATGTGTTTGAAGGAGAAAGAAATGCTGCTTGTCTTCATTGCTGGTAGATCCCTTGAGTCAGCTGCAGGGATTCCCAGAAAGGAACAGTTCCCTTTTCATCCTTACAATTGGACCAGGCTTTAATATTAAAGGGAAAAATATGCATCCAATTTAATATTTTGTCAAATAAAAAGAAAAATTAATTTGCCATAAATATTAATGTTCACTCTACAAGTTATCACCAATTTCAGAAGGTATTTTATTAAGTCTGTGCTTAGGAGCATTATAAATGGTGGCTATATTCTCAAGCAAACTCACAAAATCTCATTTAATTTATCATGGGGCTGAAATATTCTTGAGTATAGTTTGTAGCATTTCCAGAAAGAAAGACCAGAGCATCACCACCTTATATGCTGAGTCCCAAGCCCTGAGACTCTTGAGTCCTGAGGCTCTTAGATTTCTGATGCTTTTGGCAATAGGGTGGAATGGGGTATAGGTGCCACTGGCCTGAGAGGTCTGAAAGCAAAGCAAGGAAGGAGGTGGAGAGCGCCCAGAGGATCCTGGTGATCTCCACAGCAATGGTAGGGAAGGGCTCCATGGATCCAGGTGTCAACGACAGAGGAAGGTTCCTGGAGCACAGGACATCAGTGATAGCTATGGGAGGACTTTGTGGGCAAGTGGTAATGGTCATTCATTTGTAAGTATTATTAAGCCAAGAGCTTATTAGTCACGTTTGTACATATAACCATTTCTAAACATTTTATTCTAAGTATTTTATTATTTTATTTTGAGACAGGGTCTCACTTTTTCACCTAGGATGGAGTGTAGTAGCCTGATCTTGGCTCACTGCAGTCTCAACCTCCTAGGCTCAAGTGATCCTCCTACCTCAGCCTCCCAAGCAGTTGGAGCTACAGGCACATGCCATCATTCCTGGCTAATTTTATATATTTTTTATAGAGATGAGATCTCACTATGTTGCCCAAGCTGGTCTTGAACTCTTGGGCTCAAGCAATCCTCCTGCCTCAGCCTCCCACCAAAGTGCTGGGATTACAGATGTGAGCCAGTGCACCTATCCGTCTAAGTATTTTAATTGAAAATGCTTTGTTAATTCATTCAACAGGTACCGTGTTAAGCCTTACAGATACAAAGATGAAAAGGCATATATGACCTTCAGAATCACCTGTGGAATATACACCACTTCTCTCAAATATCAGTATTTGACAGGGGTTGTAGAGCAGATACTAAGACTTGGAAGACTTAAGTAAGTGCCTGATTTGGAAGACTAAAAGAGTTCTAAATTTTTTATTCTGAAGTGATCCATAGATATTAAATACCACATGAAGAAACGACAATGTTGACATTTGTCATAAAAATTCAATTTCTAGACATTCTTATACAAAGTTATTCATATCTTCATTTAGGTGAGCTCTTTTTTTCTATCTATACAAAGAGGATGATTAAAATATGAATCTTGGAATGGAAATTCTGATTGATTGGTAATTACAATTAAATTTTCTGTGATGTCCATAGCTTAATTTCAAAAATTAAAAGGTAATACACAATTTTATAATGTTTAGATTTTATAAAATATCAACTCTTCTACAGAAAATAATAAAATTAAAAGCAAATAACTGAAAAAGGAAATGACAAATTGAGAAAAACATTTGCAAAATATATGAAAAAGGTGTATTATCCCTAGTAATGGGGTATTATATGAGAGGAAAAAGAGCAATGTCAAAGGAAATTGCACAATAGGAGGTACATATAAGAAATACAAATGGCCAATAATGAAAAGTGTTTAAGTTTCATGATCAAAACTGAACACATCATTCTCCTAAAAGTGGTCCTCTTCCAGAATACCCTGGGATTGTATCACCACAAGCCCTACAGCCAGGAATCTCGAACTCTTCCTTGCCCCTGGTACCCAACGCTTCTCCAAGTCTTGTCTCCATAGGACTCACAAATCCGTTCTCTTTTTAGCTTTGCTGACACCACCTTGATCTAAGCCAGCACCATCTTTCTCCTAGATGCTGTGGTAGCCTTGAAAGGAGGCTACCCACATCCACCCTGCCCCCAACTTAAATATTTTCCAACCTGAAACCAGGTGATTTTTTTCAAAATGTAGATTTTATTATGTGACTTTCTTGCTTAAAATATTTTAATGACTTCCATTGTTCTCCACATAAAGATCAGAATCCTTCAACAGATATGGCCAGTGGAATATATGAATATGAACTTACCATGAATGACAAGATCCTGAGTGATGTGGTGACTCTTCCCTCTCCAGCTCCATCACAGCACTGTGCTGGCCCTGGCTTGTCGCATACCGTCCATGTTGGCTTTCTTTCTGTTCCTAGAACATACACAGTGCCTTGGCATGTGCTATTTCCTCTTTCTGAAATTCTCTCTATGCCTGCTCTAGTTCTCATCTATGCTCCCCTGATTAGCTGATGACTACATCACTCAGTCATCATTCTTTCAGGGAAGCTTTCCCTGACTTCGTAAGATCCCAACTAAGTTATCATGTCAATCTCTTGCTTATATACTCATTGTATTGACTCACTGTCATAACACTTATTACAGTTGTAAATTTATATTTATATTTATCTGTGACCTTTGATGTCTGTCTCCCTCACTAGAGTGTAAGCTTCTAGTAATCAAAAAAATACAAATTATAACAAATTTTCCCCCTTTGAGATTGTCAAAGATTAACAAAATTAATAACAATCTTTCTTTCTGGAAGGCAGTTTGCATGTTCTGTCTCTCTCTTAGGAATATAGCCAAACCAAATAATTTTGGAAACATCCAAAAATGTTCAATGTTCATTAATAGAAAACTGACTAAACAAATCATAGTACCTTCACACAACATGTTATTCGATGTGAGTAATGTCAATCTCTCTCTGTTGATATAGAAAGATCCCCATAATACATTTTAAGAGAGAGAAAGCCATGTAAAAATAGTCTGTACAATACGATGACATTTTGGGAAAAATACGTGTGTGCTCCACTTTCTATGGTGTATAGATACATAGGAAAAATCTGGAAGGAGAGTAACAAAATGTTAATGATGCTCATCTCTGGGTTGTGAGATTATGAATTATTTTTTACTTCCTTCTATGCAACTTAACCATCTGAAATATAATGCATATGCTTTATATTCATAATCAGAAAAGCACCTATTTTTTAATACAAAAATAAGACTAAAAATGTCAAATCTTTCCTTTTTATCAAATCTATCTATCTATCTATCTATCTTTTTATTTATTTATTTATTTTTTTGAGGCAGAATCTCTCTCTGTTGCCCAGGCTGGAGTGCAGTGGTACAACCTTGGTTCACTGCAACCTCTGCCTCCCAGGTTCAAGTGATTCTCATGCCTCAGCCTCTCAAGCAGCTGGGACTACAGGCACGTGCCACCACACCCAGTTAATTTTTGTATTTTTAGTAGAGATGGGGTTTCACCATTTTGGCCAGGTTGGTCTCAAACTCCTGACCTCAGGTGATCCACCCACCTTGGCCTCCCAAAGTGCTGGGATTAGAGACGTGAACCACTGTGACCGGCCTCAAATCTATATTAAATATTTTTCGTTTCACACAACTCCATCTGAACCTAATTTGGAAAGGAAATTCAGAGGTAACCTGCCTCCCAACACAGAAGAAAGCACCCTTATCCCTGGCAACTGGGAATGCAGTCTTTAGTCACACAGATGGAGATGCCCTACTTCTTTTGCAAAGGACTCATTTTTTTTTTTTTTTTTGCAACTCTTAATTGTTAGAATGTTCTTCTTTTTATTGAACCAAAATCTGTCTCCATATAACAGTGAAAATTTCTTCTGTTTATTCATCATAAGATTAATGCTTAGTATAATGCCTGCAGGATGGCAGGGACTTAGATACTTAATGACTTATGAGTTCTTTAAGATAATTAAAATTTTCCCCTACAGATTTATTTCATGATTCAACAAATCCCCTCAGCTCCCTAAATTGTCTTAATTCAGTGGGGGTTCAAGATCAAAACACATCCAGTTTCTCCTACTCTGATGTTCTTTAGTCATGAATGTCCCTCTTTCTAAAAGACCCATAGCACTCTAGATATGGGTTGATTAGTAAGAGAAAAGACAGGCTATTATACTGTTTGTAAAATTAATACTGTCTAAAGTTTCATCACCTTTTAAAATAAGCATGCTATATTGTAAGCCCATTTTAAGTATGGTAAATTAACACTCATTCAGAAATCTTCTTCCACAGAAACTATTCCCAAATAAAATCTCCTCCACTGTGACCTGATATAATTAATTTTTTAAAATTTTAAATTGACTTTATTGAGGTAAAATTTGGATATAATAAAATTCACTGATGTAATTGTACATTGAGTTCTGGCAAGTATATATAGTCAGTAGGCATGACCACAATCAAAATATGGTATAGATCAATTGCTGAAAAAGTTCTCTCATGCCCCTAGGCAGTCAATCCTTTTTCCTTTCCTTTATTCCTGAATCATTGTTAAAAAGACTGCCTTTTTTTCCACTGAATGGCCTTGATATCTTTGTCAAATATCAATGAAGTATATTTGTGTTGGTCTATGTCAACCTGACTGGCTTAAGGAATGCCCAGATAGCTAGTAAAACATTATTTTTGGGTGTCTGTGCAGATGTTTCCAGAAGAGATTAGTGTCTGAATCAGTAGATGAGGTAGAGAAGATCTGCCCTCGTCAATGTGTACAGGCATCATTCAATCTGTGGAAGGCCCAATAGAACAAAAAGGCAGAGAAAGGGGGAAATGTCTCCCTCTTTGTAAGCTGGGACAGCCATCTTCTCATGTCCTTGGACATCAGAGCTCCTCGTTCTTGGGCCTTTGAACGTTGGGACTTACACCAATGCCCCCATATCCCCAATTCTCAGGCCTTTGGGATTGGACTGGGAGTTACACAATCAATCAGCTCTGCTGGTTCTCAGGCCTTCAGAATTGGACCAAATTATACCACTAGATTTTCTAGTTCTTCAGCTTGCATACAGCATGTTATGGACTTCTTGGTCTCCGCAAACATGTCAACCAATTCCTATAATAAAATCTCCCTATAGTGAGATTCGATAGAGATAGACTATATCGGTTCTGTTTCTCTGGAGAACCCTAATATAATCTATTCCTGGATTCTGTAATCTGTTTTATTGATCTCTATAGTTATACTTATGTCAGTACTGTACTGTCTTGGTTACTGTAGCTTTGTAGTACTTATTAAAATCAGGTAAATAGTGTAAATCCTTTAACTTTGTCCTTTCATAAGAGTTGTTTTAGGTATTCTAGGCCCTTTACATTTCCATATAAATTCTAGAATCGGTTTGTCAATTTCAATTAAAAAGTCATCCGGGGTTTTTTTTTTTTTTGGAGTTGTGTTGAATCTATAGGCAATCTTTCTTTTTTTGTGTTTTTCTTCTTTTTTTTTTTCAGATGGAGTTTCACTCTTGTTGCCCAGGCTGGAGTGCAATGGTGTGATCTTGGTTCACCGCAACCTCCGCCTCCCTGGTTCAAGTGATTTTCCTACCTCAGCCTCCCGATTAGCTGGGATTATAGGCATGTGCCACCACGCCTGGCTAATTGTGTATTTTTAGTAGAGACAGGGTGTTTCCATGTTGGTCAGGCTGATCTCGAACTCCTGACCTCAGGTGATCCACCTGTCTTGGCCTCCCAAAGTGCTGGCATGAGTCACTGCGCCCGGCCCTGAATCTATAGACAATCTTTTGAAAAGTTAGTATTGCAACAATATTCAGTCATCTGATCCATTAACATGGTAAATATCACTATTCATTTTGGTCCTCTTTAATTTCTGTCAGCAATGTTTTGTTATTTTCAGTCTTGTACATGATATATTAAATATGTTTATATTTCATTTTTCGATGCTATTATAAACTGTATTGTTTCTTAACTTCAATTTCCAATTGTGTGTTGCTAGCATGTAGAAATACAATTGATTTTTGTACATCTTATAGACTTAAGGTAGTCACTTATTAATTGTACTGGGGTTTTTTTTGTAGATTTTTATGGTTTTCTATATAGATGTTTATGTCGCCTACAATGAAAGATTGCAACATACTTTTTCCTTTCCAAATATATGCCATTTATTCATGTATTTTACATAACTGAACTAGCTGAGCGTCCAGTGCAATGTTGAATAGAAATGGCAAGAACAGACATCCTTGACTTTTTCCTCATCTTAAAAGGAATTATTGTTTTGTCTTTCACCATTAAGTATGATGTTAATGAAAGTTTTTTGTAGATGGCCTTTATTGAGTTCTGTTCCTAATATTCTTAGGGTTTTCTCATAAATTGGCATTAAAAATTTTCCAATGCTTTTTCTACATCTATTAGAATGTTTATGTATTTCTTTTCTTTGGCCCTTTTAATGTGGAGAATTACACTGATTGACTTTCAAATGTTAAACCAATCTTGCATTCTTGGGATAAACCCCACTTTGTCATGATTTATTATCCTTTTTCTATATTGTCCAAGTCAATCTGCTAATAATTTAAGAATTTTTGTGTCTATATACTTAAAGGATGTTGATCTCTAATTTCCCCTTATAACGTCTTCTTTGGATTTGGTGTCAGGGTAATAATGGCTTCATAAAATGAGTTAAAAAGTGCTTCTTTCTCTTCTCTTTTCTAGAAAAGTCTGTGTAGAATTGGTATTACTTCTTTGTCAGATGTTTGGTTAAATTTACCATTGAATTCATCTAGGCCTACTCTTTGTGGAAAGGTTTTAAACTATAAATATAATTTCACTAATAAATAGAGTGCTATTCAGATTATTTCTCCTTGAGTGAGCTTTGGTAACATGTCTTTGAATAAATGTTATCTAAGTCACTCTATAGTACTTCATATAATTGATTTTTATAACAACTTAATTGAGATATGATTCACATACTAGATAATATATCTATTGAAAGTGTAAAATATGTTCAAGACCAGCCTGGGCAACACAGCAAGACCCCGACTCTACAAAAAATACAAAAATTAGCCGGGTATTGTCGTGCATACCTGTAGCCCCAGCTACTCAGGAGGCTAAGGTGGGAGGATCATGTGAGCCTGGAAGGTCGAGGCTGCAGTGAGCCGTAATTGCTCTACTGCACTCCAGCCTGAGCAACAGAGTGAGACTCTGTCTCAAAAAAAAAAAAAAAAAACAAAAAAAGAAAAAGAAAGAAAGAAAGAGAGAGAGAGTAAAATCTATTGTTTTTTAGTATGTCCACAGAGTTATGCAGTCATCACTACAATCAATTAATATAATATTTTCAGCACCTCAAAAAGAAAATTTTTTAGGAGTTTCCCATATGCTTTAGCAATCACCATACATTTCCCCAAACCCCCAGGTCCACCAGTCTTTCTGTCCTTAGAGATTTGCCTTTTCTGGAAATTTCTCCTAAAAGAATCATACAATATGTAGTCTTTTGTGACAGACTTCTTTATCTAGCAGAATGTTTTAAAGGTCCATTCATGTTGT
This sequence comes from Macaca mulatta, assembly GCF_049350105.2. Taxonomy (NCBI): domain Eukaryota; kingdom Metazoa; phylum Chordata; class Mammalia; order Primates; family Cercopithecidae; genus Macaca; species Macaca mulatta. The sequence continues at coordinate 43,220,408 of NC_133409.1, read as the reverse complement.
AGTATGCCTCAGCACTTCATTCCTTTTTATGACAAAATAATATTCCATTGTCAGGATATACTACATTTTATTTATCTATTATCAGTTGATAGACATTTGAGTTATTTCCACTTTTTGGCTACTTTGGATAATGTTGCTACAAACGTTAAGCATACAAGTTTTTGTTTTTATATATCTTAGGTATATATCTAGATATGGAATTGCTGGGTCATATGGTAACTATGTTTACCCTTTTAAGGAACTACCAAACTGTTTTCCTGAGTGGTGCATCATTTCACATTTCTACCAGCAGTATATGAGGGATCCAATTTCTCTACATCCTCATCAGCATTTGTTACCTTTTTATTATAGTAATCCTAGTGGTATAGAATGGTATCATATTGTGGTTTTGACTTGATTTCCCTAATAACTAAAGATGTTGAGCATTTCTTCATGTGCTTATTGGCCATTTGTATGTCTTCTTTGGAGACATTTGCCCGCTTATTATTGAGTTGTAAGAATTCTTTTCATATTTTAGATAAAAGTATGTTATCTAATATGAGTTTCAAATATTTTCTTCCATTGTGTGGGTCGTCTATCACTTCCTTGGGTGTTATAACTCATTTGGATCATAAATAGATGGATTTTAATTTCTCTCTGGCATTATATCCAGTGGATTTAACTGAGAGTTTCTTTATTTTGACATAATTTTGAATAAATTTCGTCATTTGACACACTTGTTCTTTCTAAGCTTTGTATCAACCATAGATTTTACTGAATAAAATATTAACAAGGCAAAGCTTTGTGGCATGTCATAAACATGTTCCTCCAGATTGACGTCAAACAATGGCCAAGCAACTAATGAAAACTAGGCCCTATAATAATGAGTCGGCTTCATGATTTTTCCTGCTTCTTGGTATCCCCTAAGTTCAACCTGTGGATTCAGCTCCATTTATATGACAAAATTGGAGCACAGATGGAGGCTGATGGAGAGGAACAGAGCTAGTTTGGATACTACATTGTAGGATCTTCTCATTAGCACAGAGTCTATCACTTATCCCTTGATATCTTGCTTCACACCCTTCTGTTGCTTTCCATTATACTTAGGGTGAAGTCCTCACTCCCGAACATCACCTACAAGTCCTGCTGATTTGGCTCCTGCCTAATTCTTTGCATCTTGGGTCACTCATCGCCCCTCTCTCTCTGCTTAGGCTGCACTATCCCCCTCTAGTTTTTCCTAGCCTCAAAGATTTTCATACACATACACTCCCCACACTCTTCCCATTTGAGATTAACTATCACTTTCTAATGAAGTTTACCCGACACACCCTTAGAATCATGTTCTTGTGTTATTCTCTCTCAGACCACCTTGTGCTTTTCCTTCCTAGTACGGATTACAGTTTGCAATTAAGTGTTTCTTTTCATAATTACATTTCCCTTTCAGCAGATTGCAAGCTCCTCGCAAGAAGAGCTTGTATTTGTTTTGCCTTCCTATATCTCTACTGTCTATCCCAGCACCTGGCACAAAGGAGGTGTCTTACAAATATTTGTTGGATGAATACATTGTAGGAGACAAAAAACATGTATTCTCACCTCCTTGTGTTATCAGAAAGGAGAGGAAATTTTTACCCCACTTTCTAGAAGGGAGAAACATGGGCGGAACCCGCCCATCTTCTCTACTTCCTCCTCCTCCCTGTGGCAAGAGGAGGACCTAAGTGGTTAGTATATGTAGAAAAAGGGACTAGGTGTTTTGGCTCATCCTTTTATGGGCTTCTGTTTCTTTTGGAGTCAGTCCCTCTGCAGGACACATCCATTCTCTGTCCCTTCATATGTTAAGAACTTGTGAGAAGGTCCAAGGTGTCCAGCTGGTGATAGATATCAAGGGGGCCCACTGCTGCAGCTCACGTGAGCTACCTTCACCAACTCAGCTTCCATCACCATCAGTAATCAAGCCCATATTTCACTCTCTATCTGTCAGACCCCAGCGTCCATTGCTCAATTATTTCCAAACTCAGAAAGGGATTCCAGTGAGAATGAGTGAGAAAAGTCCACAGGGAAGTTCAGCTGGAATTTGGGAGCAAGGAAGCATACTTTGAAAATGATGAACTGGCTGAGGGCGGTGGCTCACGCCTGTAATCCCAGTACTTTGGGAGGGCGAGGCGGGTGGATCATGAGGTCAAGAGATTGAGACCATCCTGGCCAACATTGTGAAACCCTTTCTCTACTAAAAATACAAAAATTAACTGAATGTAGTGGCGTGTGCCTATAGTCCCAGCTACTCGGGAGGCTGAGGCAGGAGAATCGCTTGAACCCAGGAGGCAGAGGTTGCAGTGAGCCGAGATCGCGCCACTGCACTCCAGCCTGGTGACAGAGTGAGACTCTGTTTCAAAAAAAAAAAAAAAGAAAGAAAGAAAGAAAGAAAATGATGAACTGTGTGGAATATACTTATTTCACAGAAAAGGCTCATAAGGCACAAAGATATTTGAAAAGTTTTTATGTTTACCTGATTAGTTACTTGAGAGTTGGGGTGAGAACCCAGGTATCCTCACTTTCTGAATCAATGTTTTTACCCAGGCAAGTTTCATTATTGTCATCTCTCCGAAGTTGAATACACACAGGCCCAAAGTTTACACAAATTCTCCTTTGTGTGTCTGTCCTTCCTTCAAAAAATATTTGGGGAAGGAATGTTACAGCCACATATAAAAGACAGAAAAGCCTTTATGAAGTTACATGTATATTTCTCATGTATGTTTGAAATTATTTTAACATAAGTCTTTACAAATTCAATTCTGAAAAACATGACTTAGTTCACATCTACAAAAAATGATTAGAAAGTCCTCAAACTTGATCTGTTTATCCCATGAGTCATATAAAAATATGTCAAAATGAGCTATTGTAATGTCCTTATATAAAGTTAAATCAACTGTGATTTAGTGAACATTTTCATTCTACACATCAAAGAAAGTATCTTTTGCAGTCTTGAATAAAGTGCCGACGTACTGATTGATAGGTTAAAAGAAACTATATCCTAGTTCATTCCGTAAACCATAAAGCGCAAAGTCTGCACAGACCCAGTGCTGTTGAGATGAGCGTCGCCTCTCTCTAAGCTTGCAGGGGTGTCTTCCTGCACTTGCCTCTCACTTCTTTCTCCACTGACCTCTCCCCTTTTTGGCCCTTACACCTCATCTTCTCATGTCTCTGGTCATAGGCTCTGTGCCTCCGATTTCTGTCTGAATCCCCATAGATGGCCTGGGGATGCCCCTAGCAAATTCCCGGATCTTGTCCTCCAGGGGCTCTCTGTTAAGGGCTATTTGTTCCTGCCTCCCAAAATATAGGACTCCCGTGTTTATGAGGTTCCCCAAATCTTGGGCTCCCTTCCTCTGCTACTCTGTATTAGGCAGTGAGGGCTTTGTTATCAAGCTGTGTAGGGGAGGCCTTAGCCAACAGTTTATGCTCGAGTCGGTTGGGAGCTGGGGAAAGGAGAGCAGGTATCCACTGTGGGGTGGGTGGGGAGGTTGGAGTGGTGGGGTGGGGGGTTTGTTTAAAGACTCTTGGTGACTCAGGTTGGGAGGAGAATGGACAGTCTCACTGAGGCTTGTGCTGAGAATGTGGTGGTTTGAACAAAGAAAGACAGACCACTACGTTACCTGCCAAGGAAACAAGTCCAACAAATACCTCCATTCCTATGCTTTTACCAACCTTTGCCTTCCTGAGTAAGATAAAGCACTTGAGCTAATAGTAACCAATCTCTGCTCTCTGAGAGAGTCTTGGGAGTAAATGCGTTCGTGAGAATTGAGACCCTTCTGCGAAAACAATCTGGAGAAGAGAGATCAATAAGAAACTGGACCTAATAATGCTTATTTCACAGAGTTATTGTGATGATTAAATGAAGTAGTGCATGGGAAGTACTTAGTAGAGTTAAATCCGTAATAAATGTTACTTCCATTCTGTATTGGTCCATTTTGTGTTCCCACAAAGGAATACCTGAGGCTGAGTAATTCATAAAGAAAAGAGGTTTACTTGGCCCATGGTTTTGCAGGCTGTGCAAGCATGGCACCAGCACCTGCTCCTGGTGAGGCCTCAGGAAGCTTCCAATCATGATGGAAGGCAAAGGGGGAATATGCATGTCATACGGTGAGATGGGGAGCAAAAGAGAGGGGAAGAAGTGCCAGGCTCTTTTAAACAACTAGCTCTTGCATGAACCAATAGAGTGAGAACTGACTCACTCCTGTGAGGCATGCACCAAGACATTCACGAGGGATCCACCTCAACGACCCAAACACCTCCCACCAGGCCCCACCTCCAACACTGGGTACCACACTTCTTTATATTTTTAAAATTTTGTAGGTACATATAGGTGTATATATTTATGAGGTACATAAGATATTTTGATATAGGCATAAAATGCATAATAATCAGATTAGGGTAAATGAGTGTGTCCATCACTTCAGGCATTTATCCTTTCTTTCTGTTAGAAACACTCCAATTATACTCTTGGAATCATTTTTTTTAAATTTTATTTGTTTATTTTTTTGAGATGGAGTCTTGCTCTGTTGCCCAGGCTGGAGTGCAGTGGCACAATCTCAGCTCACTGCAAGCTCTGCCTCCCGGGTTCATGCCATTCTTCTGCCTCAGCCTCCTGAGTAGCTGGGAGTACAGGTGCCTGCTGCCACACCCCGCTAATTTTTTGTATTTTTTTTTTTTTTTTTTTTAGTAGAGATGGGGTTTCACTGTGTTGGCCAGGATGGTCTCGATCTCTTGACCTTGTGATCCGCCCACCTCTTCCTCCCAAAGTGTTGGGATTACAGGCGTGAGCCACCGCGCCCAGCTGGAGTCATTTTTAAATATACAATAAATTATTGTTGACTGTACTCACCCTGCCGTGCTGTCAAATGCTAGATCTTATTCATTCTATCTAACTACATTTTTGCACTTATTAACCATCTCTACATCCTCCTACCCCCAATACCCATTCCAGCCTTCTGTTCTCTGCTGGGAAAACTCTATATCCATATGCAGAAGATCATCCATGAGGTTGATTGTGTTAATTTTTAGCTCCCACAAGTAAGTGAGAACATGTGAAGTTTATCTTTCTGTATCTGGTTTATTCCACTTAACATAATGACCTCCAGTTCCATCCATGTTGTTGCAAATGACAAGATCTTATTCTTTTTTATGGCTGAATAACACTTTATTGTGTTTATGTAATACATTTTCTTTATCCATACATCTGTTGATGGATACTTAGATTGCTTCCAAATCTTGGCTGTTGTGAAGAGTGCTATAATAAACGTAAGAACACAGATATCTCTTTGATATATTGCTTTCCTTTCTTTTGGGTATATACCTAGCTGTGGAATTGCTGGACCATATGATAGCTCTATTTTAGTTTTTTCAGGAACCTCCAAACTGTTCTCCATAGTGACTGTTCTAATTCATATTTTCATCAATAGTGTACAAGGAATCCCTTTTCTCCACATTTTCGCCAACATTTGTTATTGCCTGTCTTTTGGATAAAAATTTTAACTAGGGTGAGATAATATCTTATTGTAATTTTGATTTGCACTTCTCTGATGATTAATGATATTGACCACCTATTTGCCATGTGTATGTCTTCTTTTAAGAAATGTCTATTCAGATCTTTTGCCCATTTTAAACTGGATTTTTAGGTTTTTTTTCTATACAGTTGTTTGAGCTCTTTATATATGCTAGTTATTAATCCTTGTCAGATGGGTAGTTGGCAAACATTTTCTCCCATTCTATGGGTCGTCTCTTCACTTTGTTGATATTTTCATTTGCTGTACAGAAGTTTTTAAACTTGATATGATTCTATTTGTCTATTTTTGCTTTCATTGCCTCCTGTGTGTATGGGGTATAACTCAAAAAATCTTTGCCCAGACCAATGTCCTGGAGAGTTTTCTCAATGTTTTCTTGTAGTAGTTTCATAGCTTGATATCTTAGATTTGTCTTTAATCCATTCGGATTTGATTTTTGTATATGGTCTAGTTTCATTCTTCTGCATGTGGATATAGAGTTTTCCCAGCACCATTTACTGAAGAGACTTTCCCTTTTCTGACATATGTTTTTGGCATCTTTGTTGAAAATGAATTCACTGTAGATGTGTGGGTTTGTTTCTGGGTTCTCTATTCAGTCATTGGTCTATGTTTCTGTTTTAATGCCAGTATCATGCTGTTTTGGTATTGCTTTGTTGTATAATTTGAAGTCAGTTACTATCTAGTGGTATAAAACTCACTGGTAATAGTAAGTACACAGAAAAACACAGAATGTTACAATAGTGTAACTGTGGTATGCAAACTATTCATATATTGAGTAGAAAGGTTAAAGATGAACCAATCAAAAATAATAACTACAACAACATTTCAAGACATAGACAGCACAATAAGATATAAATAGATACACTATAAAGTTAAAAAGCATAGGATAAAGTTAAAGTATAGAGCTTTTATTAGATTTCTCTGTGTTTGTTTGTGCTATCAGTGGTAAGTTGTCATCAGTTTAAAATAATGGGTTATAAGTTATTATTTGGCAGCCTCATGGTAACATCAAATAAAAAATTACAACAGATACACACATACACACAAAGCAAGAAATTAAAAAATATCACCAGAGAAAATAACCTTCCGTAAAAGGAAGACAGGAAGGAAGGAAGAAAGGAAGGAATGAAGGAAGGAAGGAAGGAAGAAGGAAGACCACAAAACAACCAAAAAACAAATAACAAAATGGGAAGAAAAAGTTCTTATTTATCAATAATAACATTGAATGTTTATGTACAAAACTCTCCAATCGAAAGACAGAGAGCGGTTGAATGGATTTAAAAAACCAAGACTCAACAATCTATTACCTACAAGAAACACATTTTGCCTATTAAGACATACATAGACTGAAAATAAAGGAATGGAAAAAGATATCCCATGCCAGTGAAACCCAAAAGAGAGGAGTAGTAGCTATACTTACATCAGACAAAATAGATTTCAAGACAAAAACTATTTAAAAAGACAAAAGATGGTCATTATATAATGATAACGGGGTTGATTCAGCAAGAGGATATAGCAATTCTAAATATATGTGCACCCAACACTGGAGCACCCACATATATAAAGCAACTATTAAAAAGATAGACCCCCCCAATACAAAAATAACCACAGATTTCAACACCCTACTTTCATCATTGGACAGATCACCCCAACAGAAAATCAACAAAGAAACATCAGACTTAATTTGGACTGTAGACAAAATGGACCTAATAGATATTTACGGAATATTTCATTCAATGGCTGCAGAATACACATTCTTCTCCTCAGCATATGGATCATTCTGAAGAACAGACCATACGTTAGGCCATAAAACAATTCACAAAAATTGAAATTATGTCAACTATCTTCTCTGATCACAGTGGAATAAAACTAGAAATCAATAACGAGGAATTTTGGAAATTAAACGAACACATGGAAATTAAACAATATGCTCCTGAACGACCAGGGGGCCAATGAAGAAATTAAGAAGGAAATTTAAAATTATTGAAACCAAAGACAGTGGAAACACAATATACCAAAACCTATGGGATACAGTGAAAGCAGTACTAAGACGGAAGTTTATAACTATATGCACCTACATCAAAAAAGTAGAAAAACTTCAAATAAACAAACTAATGCTACATCTTAAAGAACTAGAAAAGCAAAAGCAAACCAAACCCAAAAGTAGAAAAATAAAGAAAATAATAAAGATCAGAGTACAAATAAACAAAATAGAAATGAAAACAATACAGAAAGTCAACAAAACAAAGGGTTTTTAAAAGATAAATAAAATCAACAAAACTTTAACCAGACTAAGAAAAAAGAAGAGAGAATCCATGTAAATAAAATCAGAGATGAAAAAGGAAACATTACAACCAATATTACAGAAACTTAAAGGATCATTAGAGGCTACTATGAGCAATTAAAGGTCAGTAAATTGGAAAACCTAGAAGCAGACAAATTCCTAGACACATACATCCTGTCAAGACTGAAACATGAAGAAATCCAAAACCTGAACAGATCAATAACAAGTAATAAGATCAAAGTCATAATAAAAAATGTCTCCCAGCAAAGAAAAGCCCAGGACCTGGTGGCTTTACTGCTGAATTTTACCAAACATTTAAAGAACTAATATCAATCCTACTCAAACAATTTCAAAAAAAATAGAGGAGGACCAGACATGGTGGGCTGGGCATGGTAACTCATGCCTGTAATCCCAGCACTTTGGGAGGCTGAGGTGGGCGGATCACCTGAGGTCAGGAGTTGGAGACCAGCCTGGCCAAAAAATACAAAAATTAGCTGGGTATGGTGGGTCACACCTGTAATCCCAGCTACTCGGGAGGTTGAGGTAGGAGAACTGCTTGAACCCGAGAGGCAGAGGTTGCAGTGAGCCGAGATCTTGACACTGCACTCCAGCATGGGAGACAGAGCAAGACTCCGTCTCAAAAAAAAAAAAAAAAAAAAAAAAAAGAGGAGGAGGGAGGAGGGAATACTTCCAAACTCATTCCAAGAGGCCAGAATTACCCTGATACCAAAACCAGACACGGACATATCAAAAAAAGAAAACTACAGGTCAATATCCCTGATGAACATGGATGCAAAAATCCTCAACAAAATATTAGCACACCAAATTCAGTAACATATTAAAAAGATCATTCACCATGATCAAGTAGGATTTATCCCAGGAATGCAAGGATGATTAAACATTCACAAATCAATCAATATGATATTGATAGAAGGAAGGACAAAGACCATGTAATCATTTCAATTGATGCCTAAGAATCATTTGATAAAATTCAACATTCCTTCACGATAAAAACTCTCAAAATACTGGATATAGAATGAACATACCTCAGTACAATAAAAGCCATGTACCACAGACACACAGTTGGTATCGTACTGAATGGGGGAAATCAAAAGGCTTTCCTGTAAGATCTGGAACACAACAAAGGACGTCCACTGATATGGTTTGGATCTGTGTTCCCACCAAATCTCTTGTTGAATCATAATCCTCAGTGTTGGGGGTGGGGCCTGGTGAAAGGTGATTGGGTCATGGGGGTGGATTTCTCATGAATGGTTTATCACCATCTTCTTGGTGCTGTTCTCATGACAGTGAGTGAGTTCTCATGAGATCTGGTCATTTAAAAGTGTTTGGCACCTCCCCAATCTCTCTCTTGCACCTGCTTTCACCATGTGATGTGCAAGCTCCCACTTTACCTTCTGCCATGATTGTAACTTTGCAGAGGCCTCCCTAGAAGCAGAAGCTAGTCTTATGCTTCCTATATAGCCTGCAGAACTGTGAGCTAATTAAACTTCTTTTCTTATAAATTACCCGGTCTCAAGTATTTCTTTGTAGCAATGCATGGATGGCTTAATACAGAAAATTGGTACCCCTGAGTGGGGCACTGCTATAAAGATACCTGAACACATGGAAGCAGCTTTGGAAATAAGTAACTGGAAGACATTGGAAGAGTTTGGAGGGCTCAGAAGAAGACAGGAAGATGAGGGAAAGTTTCCAACTTCCTAGAGACTGGTTGAATGGTTGTGACCCAAATGCCGATAGGGATGTGGCCAGTGAAGTCCAGGCTGCCAAAGTCTTAGATGGAAACAAGGAACTTACTGGGAACTGGAGTAAAGATCACTTTTGTTGTCTTGGCAAAGAACTTGGCTGCTGTATGTCCACGCCCTAGGGATCTGTGGAAGTCTGAACTTGAGAGTGATGACTTAGGGTATCTGGTGGAAGAGATGTCTAAGCAGCAAAGTGGCCTGGAATTGGGGACCCCCAGGAGCCTGCTTGGTGCTCTACCCCACTGTGGCCAAGCTGGTATCCAAGATGCAAGAGAAATTCCCCTGTAGTCTTCCATCTCCTTTTCTCAGGCAGAAGGAGTCTCTCCCTATAGCCACCACAGCGGGGAACGCGCTGGGTCACATCTGAAATCAGCATGGCTCTGAGTCTCACCCAAGGCCCACGGCAAGTACTGCCTGGCTACCCCTGCTGCTTATTCAGGGGCCAAGGGCTCTTTACTCAGCAGGTGAGAAATTCTGCCACGCTGGCTCCTTCCATTCAAGGCAGCAGGTTCCAGGGTTTGTCTAGAACTGTCATACGTGGGCCTCATGAGTCAGCCTGGCACCCTATCCTACTGCAGCTGAGCCAGTATCCAAGTTGCAAGACAAAGTCCTCTTTACTTTCCCCTCTCCTCACCTCAAATGGAAGGAAGGAGTCTCTCCCGGAGCTACAAGCTACACTGCCTGGAGTTGGGGAGGGGTGGTGTAAGCACTGCCTCAATAATCCTTGCTCGTGTCTTACTAGGTTGCATGACCTCCAAGTCCTCTGGCTCTAAGCCCAGCTTAGCACTTAGACTTGACCAGGAATTACAGTCCTTTTGGCCTAGACTTCATTTCAGGTTTATTTATGACTCCAAAGCACATTAGCCTGTGGTGACAAGGCTTGCTGGAACTCAGGTTCTGGCGGCTTGGATGGGTGACTGCCCTCTGGCTAGGGCTGGTCTAAATAGTACCCTCCATCGGTGCCAGCTGACTTCTTCCTGATGTTGCTCTCCACGGTGACAGGGCAGTGCTGAGTTCCACTGCAGAGCCCCAAAACTACTGAGCTTTCCCTCCTCTAAGCACACAGATTCTCTGTCCACCCCACGTAGCCACTGCCAGGGAATGCGGCAGGGGTGGTGCTGGCAATTCAAGACTGACTTTCCTACCCTCTTCAGTGCCTCTTTCCTTGATATGAAGTTAAAACCAGGTACTATGATCACTCGCCTGAGTTTTGGTTCTTATGAAGGTGCTTTTTGTGTGGATAGTTGTTCAATTTGTTGTTTCTGCTGGGAGGACGATTGGTGAAGGCTTCTATCTGGCCATCTTGCTCCACCACCTCTCTCGGGTGTCACATTTCAATGTGAGATTTGGAAAGACAAATATCCAAACCATGTCACATTTTATTTTTACCTCTCAAACTCAAAAAACATGCATGGATAGTCCAACTGCATTTTTTCTTCTGTATACATGTCTTTGTTCATGTTCGAGGACCTACTCAAAAGGTCCTGAAAGGCACAACTCTGTAAGTGCACAATGTTGCTGAGAATCCTAACTTAACATTTCTGATGGTGACACTGTTTCCCAGTTACCCATGTCTTTGAGTGCAACTGGGGAGAGGTGGTGGGGTGGGGGTGAGGGTGGTGATGTTTGTCTTTCCAGAATTTTGAGCTTGTGGGACAGGAATGTTATTAATAAATGTGGACCACAGGGTAAATTAGAGATTTACTAATCTCCTACACAGGAACATTATGTAGTGGGATTTCTAAACAAAGGGGACGATATGAACCATCTTTTAGGATAGTTTTCCCCCCATTAACGTAGCTTATATACCCAGTGTCCCGACCCCAAATTTATGTCCACCAGAACCTCAGAATATGATCTTATTTGGAAATGTGTCTTTGCAGACTAATTAGCTAAGCTGAAGTAATATGAATTTAGGCCCACCCTAAATCCAATGACTGCTATCTTTATAAGAGAAAGGAGAGAGAGATTTGGAGACACACAGACACACACAGGGCAGAAGTCCATGTGATGATGGAGCAGAGATTGGAGCGATGCAGCCACTAGCCAAAGAATGTCTAAAATTCCTGGCAGTTACCAGAAGCCAGAAATATGCAAAGAAGTATTCTCCCCATAGCCCGCAGATGGCTCTGCCAACACCTTGATTTCAGACTTTCAGCCTTCAGTACTGTGAGAGAATACATTTCTGTTATTTTAAGGCACCCAGTGCATGGAAGTTTGTTATGGCAGCCCTAGGGAACAAATATATTCATTTAGAAAGGAATTTGTATGTGTTATCGGATAGAAATGATTCCACTCCTGTGAGAATTCCCAGCTTTCTTTCTAACTTCTCATTGACTTCTCCCATTCCCAAGTCTCCAGAAAAGCCACTTTGCCTGGTTCCCAATGATAGGGCAACCAACTCGTCCCAGTTTTAGCACTAAAAGTCCTGTGTCCTGGGAATTCTTGAAGTTCCAGGCAAACCTGGATGTTTGCACACACACCTGAAAGGCCCTTCCTTATTACACAGCAGATGACTCCTTTCAAGTAGAAACTCCTCCTAGACGTGCTGTAGGTCCTGGGTAGGGAGTGGGGAGCTTAACTCCCTCAGGAGGATTCTCATTCCCTCTCCACAAGAGTCATGTGGAGTTCTTGGTAAGATACACACCTAGACCCATACAGCCTAGTTGAACCAGGACATTTCCTGTCATGCCAGCACACCATTTGGAAGATAAATTTTATCCACCAGCAGCACATCACACACTGCAGGTGCAGAGTCTAGAAAGTTGTGGTTTTAATAAGCACCCAGATGATTCTTATTAGCAAAGTAAAGCGTTAGCACAGAATCTACTATACCAGTATTTGACTTACCAGTATAGAGCAATGATTGTCCAAAGGAAGGGCATTTTCACTTGCCTAAGCAGGAACAGAGTGAATATGATGAAACTATGTCTTTAGTTAAATTCATTGTTCACCGTAGGATTTATTCTACTACAGTGGGATATGTTATTATTCCGATTATGCAAATCTGCAGAGTCGATATAAATCCCTTTCTTTCTGACAATTCCTTTTATCTCAAAACGCAGATTCCCAAAAAGTGAATGCAGTTGAAACTATTTACCTTTGTGTCATGAACGCTGCCATAACCATCACCCCTTAATTCACTTTCTGTTGTGCCTTAATGCTGAAGATGTCATGCACTTTTCAATGGAGTCATCTCTTACTATCATACCAGCTTCAGGAAATATTTAGCCCAGGAAACAAATTATTCTGTTGTGTATGACCAGTTCACCTCGTAATTGGTACAGGAACCATAAATAATAATGAATTCTAGCAGCATTTTTTAAATAAAAGAAGCATATACAGGGATTTTAAATCATTTTTATCTCTTAAATGTTTGTGAGCCATTCACCTGTCATTTAAAATTAGTAACCAGGGCAGATGGCAAAAAGTTAGGCATTAGGTAATATAATCATAAAACACCTCCTCCTCCCCCAAAAGCAGAAATCTTTAAATTGGAGACATTTCATGTATTGAAGGATTTTTTTCCCCTGCTGGAATATGTTGCAAGAAATTATGACATTAGATAAAAATATATTTCCACATCAAGAAGTTCAAAAGATTAAGATGCTACTGAAATGTAAGTTAAAGGAATTCATGAATGTGTCAGGAAACATTACAGTAAAATTATTACTATAATTTGAGAAAGGCAGGCTCTGCAATAAAGTGAGATTCATTACAATGCTAACATTATTTTTCACACTTCTGACATATTTAGATAGAATTTTCATGCCAAGTCAAATAATTATGAAATTTAAAATTGCTTGAAAAAAATGTGTGGAATTGTATACTAATAAGGACTTAACTTTAGAGGACTATTTTGCTCTATTAAAGTGTTATGTCTTATAACTTCCTTCTAAGTTCTCAAGGTGTGCATGATAAAATTCCTGTAAAAGCTGAGGTAAAAGGAACATTGTAAATACTTAGTCAAAGCTGTCTTCCAGGAATTTTATAGTTTTTGGTTTTACATTTAAGTCTTTAATCCATCTTGAGTTGATTTTTGTATATGGTATAAGGAAAGGGTCCAGCTTCACTCTTCAGCATATGGCTAGCCAGTTGTCCCAGCACCATTTATTGAATACAGAGTCTTTTCCCCATTGCTTGTTTTTGTCAGCTTTATCAAAGTTCATATGGCTGTAGGTTTGTGGCCTTATTTCTGGGCTCTCCATTCTGTTCCATTGGTCTATGTGCCTATTTTTGTACAGTACCACACTGTTTTCATTACTGTAGCCCTGTAATATAGTTTGAAGTTGGATAATGTGATGCCTCTAGCTTTGTTCTTTTTGCTTATGATTGCCTGGGCTATTCAGGCTCTTTTATGGTTCCATATGAATTTAAAATAGTTTTTTCTAGTTCTGTGAAGAATATCATTAGTAGTTTGACAGGAATAGCATTAAATCTGTAAATTGCTTTTGTTAGTATGGCCATTTTAATGGTATTGATTCTTCATATCCATAAACATGGGATGTTCTTCCATTTGTGTCTATCTCTTGTGATTTCTTTGAGTAGTGTTTTGTAATTCTCATCATAGAGATCTTTTACCTCCCTAGTTAACTGTATTTCTAGGTATTTTATTCTTTTGTGACAATTGTGAATGGGATTGCTCTTCTGATTTGGCTCTCGGCTTGGCTGTTGTTGTTGTATAGGAATACTAGTGATTTTTGTACACTGATTTTGTATCCTGAAACTTGGCTGAAGTTGTTTATCAGCTGAAGGAGCTTTGGGCCAAGACTAGGGGGGTTTCTAGATACAGAATCATATTGTCTGCAAATAGAGATAGTTTGACTTCCTCTCTTCCCATTTGGATGCCCTTTGTTTCTTTCTCTTGCCTGATTGCTCTGGCTAGGACTTCCAATACTATGCTGAATAGGAGTGGTAAGGGAGGGCATCCTTGTCTTGTGCTGGTTTGCAAAAGGAATGCTTCCAGCTTTTTCCCATTCAGTATAACGTTGGCTGTGGGTTTATCATAAATAGCTCTTATTATTTTGAGTTATGTTCCTTCAATATCTAGTTTATTGAGAGTTTTTAACATGAAGGGGATTTGAATGTTATTGAAAGACTTTTCTGCATCTATTGAGATAATCATGGGGTTTTTGTCTTTAGTTCTGTTTATGGGATGAATTGCATTTATTGATTTGCATATGTTGAACCAAACTTGCATCCCAGAGATTAAGCCTGTTTGATTGTGGTGGATTAGCTTTTTGATGTGCTGCTGGATTCAGCTTGCAAGTATTGTGTTGAGGATTTAGGCATCAATGTTCATCAAGGATATTGGCCTGAAGTTTTTTGTTGTTGTTGTATCTCTGCCAGGTTTTGGTATCAGGATGATGCTGGCCTCAATGAGTTGGGGAGCTTCTGCACAGCAAAAGAAACTATCAACAGAGTAAACAGACAACCTACAGAATGGGAGAAAATACTTGCAAACTATGCATTGGACAAAGGTCTAATATTCAGCATCTTTAAGGAACTTAAACACATTTACAAGAGAAAAACAAACAACCCCATTAAAAAGTGGGCAAAGGATATGAACAGATACATTTCAAAAGAAAACATACATGTGGCCAACAAGCATATGAGAAAAAGCTCAATGTCACTGATCAATAGAGAAATGCAAATCAAAACCACAATAAGACACCATCTCATACCAGTCAGGATGGCTATTATTAAAAAGTCAAAAAATAACAGATGCTGGTGAGGTTGCGGAGAAAAGGGAACGTTTTATACACTGTTGGTGGAGTGTAAATTAGTTCAACCACTGTGGAAAGCAGTATGGCAACTCCTCAATGAGCTAAAAGCAGAATTACCATTTGACTCAGCAATCCCATTACTGGGTACATACCCAGATGAATATAAATCACTCTGTCATAAAGATACATGCATGCAAATGTTCAGTGCAGCACTATTTACAATAGCAAAGACATGGAATCAGCCTAAATGCCCATCAATGAAAGACTGGATAAAGAAAATGTGGCACATATATACCATGGAATAGTATTAGCCATAAAAAAGAACGAGATTATGTCTTTGTGGGAACATAGATGGAGCTGGAGGCTATTATCTTTAACAAACTAATTCAGGAACAGAAAACTAAATACCACATGTTCTCACTTATATGTGAGAGCTAAATGATGAGAACTCATGAGCACGAAGAAGGAAACAACTGACCCTGGGGTCTACTTGAGGGTGGGAGTGGGAAGAGGGAGAGGGGCAGAAAAGGTAACTAATGGGTCTTGGGCGTAGTATCTGGGTGATAAAATAATCCATACAACAAACTTCCATGATATGAGTTTACAAACCTTCACGTGTACCCCAGAACCTAAAATAAAAGTTTTTTTAAAAATTGATACATTCGTCATAGAATATCTAGAAAATACAGCTGAATTCCAAAGTGGAAATAAAAATTACCTGTAATTTACCTCCCATAAATAACCATGTTAACATATATCCTATATCTTTCCAGTCTTGTCTCATGCATCTAAAGATATATGCTTTGTTTTGAATTAAAAATAAACAAAACACCAAAACTTCCCCAGACAAAACTGAATGATACAATTAGGTAATGGTGGCAGAACAGACTTCCTGAAATAAGGGAAGGGGCAGGTAAGTTAATATTGCTCCCCACAGAATTGAGCAGAGATAATGGAGAGGGGTGGGGACAGCACAAGCAGGCAGGGGGCACCATGAGCCTCTCAGATGACATTTCTCTTGAGTTCAGTGGGGCTCAAAAGAGCATGTCTGGAGGTTCCCATTGTGTCCACAAGAGAAATAGGTGCTCTGATGTCAATCTTCTGGAGTAGTGCTGCCAGCTGTCTGTTGCAAAGCTTTGCATGCCCAGGACACAGGAGGCCCCTGGCCTTGCCTGGCCTGGCTTTAGTGGGAGCTATCCTGGCCCTCCTCTGACTGTGCCCTCCCTACAGGGCAAGAAGTTATTAGGCCAAGGGGACATGACCACCCAATGCCCTCATTGGTCCTCTCATGACCACACTGAGTACCCATGTCCCATAAATTCCCTACCTAACCAGCCCCAAACTTGGTCCATCCTCTCATGGTCCAAATGCTCTGCTGGTGTGTGCACCCCAAGTCCTCCATGGTAGCTAAGGGATGGCTATTTAGGGAATTTGGACAGAGCATGGCGTGTGAACTGGGGTGTGTACACCTGGGGTGTATGACATCCTGGCAGTGCAGAAAGGAGCGGGGGCAGGGAAACACTGGAGTGTTTTTGTTGTTGTTGCTGTATCTCTGACAGGTTTTGGTATCAGGATGATGCTGGCCTCAATGAGTTGGGAAGCTTCTGCACAGCAAAAGAAACTATCAACAGAGTAAACAGATGACCTACAGAATGGGAAAAAATATTTTGCAAACTCTGCATCTGACAAAGGTCTAATATCCAGCAAGCTCCATGGTTTCTCAATTCAAACCTGACCTTCCAGGTTGTTAGGAGGCAGCTTTGTCAAGATAAGAGGATGCAACATATTTCATTTCTGTGTTTGCTGTCTTGACTTATAACTTTTAAATACTTAGACATATGGTACTTGGCCTCCATTCCTATTCTCAGCCCAGGCTCCACAAATGTTCAGGGACAGGTCTGTCTAGTGTCATATATTTTCTTCATCAATGAAATTTTTACTGGATATTGATTGTAATATAAACATGTAAGATAAAGAGGTGAATGTATGCATTTATCTAGAAAAGTCTTAGGAATCATCTCCACCATGTTTGCTCTGATTTTCTTGATACCTCGGGGGGAAGCTGTTTTTCAGGTTAAGATTACATGGATAATTGATTTCACTTTATATTCCAATTTTCATTTTTACAGCTGTTAGCTAGTTCAACTTCTGCATTTTGCAGATAAGGAAAATTAATTCCAGAGAGAATGTATGCATTTATCTAGAAAAGTCTTAGGAATCATCTCCACCATATTTGCCCTGATTTTCTTGATATCTCAGAGGGAAGCTGTTTTTCAGGCTAAGATTACATAGATAATTTATTTCACTTTATACTCCATTTTTCATTTTTATAGCTCTCTGTTAGCTAGTTCAACTTCTGCATTTTACAGATGAGGAAAATTAATTCCAGAGAGACTTAGTACCTTCCAAAGTTGTATAATTAGTTGCAAAGTCAAGACCAAAACTCCAGTGTTTCCCAGTCTGATTCCCTTTCCATAATGTTGGTTCAGGAATAACTTGAGAACCTGGGATATTGCTCTGAGATTCTGGGACAGGGCTAAATATGGTGCATAATCTGCATTTAAGGCAGCTGGTGTCATTAGATTCTCAGAGGGGCAATTGAATCCACTCTGTCATTGCTTACCTGACATACTGAGAGAGATTCCTTTCTCCACTTCTCTCCTCTTGGCTTATCTCTGCTGCCTAGTCTCCCTCTCTTTCTTCTCCCTGTCATTCCTTGGTTTCCAGTTCTTTCCTATGCAGGGAGATGCCCTGGAATGTCAGTGATTACACAAGCTGAGCACTGAGCAGTTTTCTCAGAAGTTGTTAAGCCTGTACTCATTCTAGTTCTGACGCACCATGGGTAACTGTTGCTCAGGTCCCAGACCTTCCCAAATATTCTGGCTGGGACTGTTTGATGACCAGTGCGCCTGAAACCCAATTGGACTATATCCCAGATTGCATACGTGATCCAACACTTGGCTCCTGGTTTTTCAAGACACAGTATAGTCTTCAGCCCTGAATTTCTTCAGCGTCATTCTCTCTGACATTCTTTGCAGTTGGAATTGTCCTTCTCACTCAAAGTTACTTACATTATGCTCTGATTAATAAATTAACCTCAAACCAAGCCATCAAGGCAACTAACATAGAGCATGTGCTATTTCATAAGTTTTTAAACATCCTGAAAAATTAGAATAAAAATTTCATCCTTTTTAAAGCATGATCTCAAGAGACAGTGATGTTTAATTTAAAGAACACAGATTTTGCTGAATGAACCCAGCACAGATTCCTGGAAACCAACTCTTTGGATGAGAAATACCAAGCCTTGGTCCAAGGCTACCAAGACCTTGGACACGTTGTTTAACTTCTCTGATCCTCAGGTTTCTCTTATCTGCAATAGGGGAGATACAGTATTTGTCTCTCATGGTTTTTGGAAAGACTGCAGACAATGCATGAGAATTGCTTGCCACAATTACTGACCCCATGTGAACACTTAATAAATAGTAGCTGTCAATAAATATCCAATTCCTTGTATTTTGTAGTTCCTCAGGGAAAGTATGCAACAAACACTAAGTGTATTTGCTGAAAACCTTTATTTCTTTGAAGCTGAAGAAGAGTCATAATCTGCCAGAACAAGTTGTTGCATCTTGACAGCCTAAGGAAATTCTTTTCTTGCAGCTACTGCAAGCTGTCTCCATGTCTCTTCTCAGTGCACCAATCCCATTCATGAAGATTCCACTTTCATACGTTCCAAAAGCCCTGCCTCCTAATACCATCACATTAGGGGTTCAGAGTTAACATATGAATTTTGGGGAGACACAAACAGTTCATAGCACCAGCCTACCCCATAATTCTTTTTTCAGCTCTCCTCTGAATGTTCACTCAGTATGTCTCCACTGGGCACTTAATATATACTTTTTAGTGCTATTTGTTTTCATATATATTCCATTATGAACTGTCCTCCAAATTAGACTGAAAACTCAAAAGAAACAGAGGTGGGAGGGTCTGTATTCCTTTCTAGTTGCCACAAACCCTACTGATAAAGGGCTTGATTAACTCATGTAATTTTATAAGAAACACTCCTTTAAATCTTTCAAAGTGCAAAAAGCTGATTCTCTTGTAATAGAATAACCATATTTAATTTGTATGTTTTGCCAATTGAGATTTCAACTTTTAAAAAACATCTCTTAGGCCCACTGGTGCTAACTATACACCAAGATCATATGTAGTAAATGTAAATTTCTATAAATGTAATAAATGAGATTCATATATTTATTAGATTTCTCAGATCAGAAATTTATTGCTGCTTTCCGAAACAAAAGCATTTGGTTTCACATATTGAATGTGTATATGCACAGTGCATATGCATGTATACAGAACACTAGAATGAGAAAAAGACTTAGAGCTTTTGTTCATTTACAGGAATCTTCATCTGAGTCCAATTAATGAAAATGGTGACAGCACCACAATAACAGACAAGAAATGTTATAATCTGCTAAGTTCATCTCCAGGGAAATGAAGCAGGATATTTGTCAAAAGACTTGAGGGTATCCTTGCATCCTACTTAATATTCTATGTGAGTTCTAAGAGTCAGCATAGCTCTTTCAACATTTTCTAATTGAACATTAATAAATTAATAAGCCTCCTGGCTGCTGCTCCACTTTCTCTCTCTGCATGAAAATGTCAGCTGACTCCCAACTGATGGAGGGATGGGTCTCACTGGCAGATGCAGATTTCCTGAATGAGTTTAGGAACCACTTTTTTTTTTTTTTAAACAGAGGTGTTAGATATTATAGGATATGTATATATTTTAGAATATTTTCCTTTTTCTCATTTTGAAAACTATGCATCTGACAAAGGTCTAATATCTAGCATCTGTAAGGAACTTAAAAAAATTTACAAGAAAAAACAAACAACCCCATTAAAAAGTGGGCAAAGGGATATGACATGCATGTGGCCAACAAGTATACGAAAAGTAGCTCAACACTACTGATCATTAGAGCAATGCAAATTAAAACCACAATGAAATATCATCTCACACCAGACAGAATGGCTATTATGAAAAAGTCAAAAAATAACATGCTGACTAGGTTGTGGAGAAAAAGGAACACTTTTACTCTGTTAGGAAGAATGTAAATTAGTTCAACCATTGTGGAAGACTGTGACGATTCCTAAAGACCTAAAGAAAGAAATACCATTTGACTCAGCAATCCCATTGCTGGGTGTATTAGTTTGTTTTCATGCTGCTGATGAAGACATACGCAAGACTGGGCAATTTACAAAAGAAAGAGATTTAATGGACTTGCAGTTCCACATGGCTGGTTAGGCCTCATGATCATGGTGGAAGGCAAGGAGGAGCAAATCACATCTTACACGGATGGTGGCAGACAAAGAGAGAGCTTGTGCAGGGAAACTCACATTTTAAAAACCATCAGATCTCCTGAGACTAATTCACTAGCACAAGAACAGCACAGAAAAGACCCACTCCCATGATTCAATTACCTCCCACCAGGTCCCTCCCCCAACATGTGGTAACTCAAGAAGAGATTTGGGTAGGGACACAGCCAAACCATATCACTGGTATATACCCAAAGGAATATAAATTATTCTGTCATAAAGACACATGCACACATATGTTCATTGCAACACTATTCACACTAGCAAAAACATGGAATGAAGCTAAATGTCCATCAATGGTAGACTGGATAAAGAAAGTATGGCTCATATAGACCATGGAATACTGTGCAGCCATAAAAAGGAACAAGATCATGTCCTTTACAAGAACACAGATGGAATTGGAGGCCGTTTTCCTTAGCAAACTAATGCAGGAACAGAAAACCAAATACCGTATGTTCTCACTTATAAGTGGGAGCTAAGTGATGAGAACACACGGACACACAGAGGGAAGCAATACACACTGGGGTCTATCAGAGGGTGGAGCATGGGAGGAGGAAGAGGATCAGGAAAAACAACCAATGGGTACTAGGCTTAATACCTGGGTGATGAAATAATCTGCATAACAAACCCCCATGACATATGTTTAACTATGTAACAAACCTGCACATGTATCTGGAACTTGAAAATAAAAGTTTAAAAAAAAAGAAAACCAGAAAAAAAGGGAACATTTTTCTGATTCTCATCTCTATCCACATGGCAAACTTATTTATTATTTGGCAGTTCTATTTCTTTTTTTATTTTCTTTTTTTCTTCTTTTTTTTGGAGATGGAGTCTTGCTCTGTTGCCCAGGCTGGAGTAGCTGGGACTACAGGTGCCTGACACCACACCCCGCTAGTTTTTTGTATTTTTTAGTAGAGACAGGGTTTCACCATGTTAACCAGGATGGTCTCGATCTCCTGACCTTGTGATCCACTCACCTTGGCCTCCCAAAGTGCTGGGATTACAGGCGTGAGCCACTGTGCCCGGCCTATTTTCTTTTAAAAATTTTTGAGACAGAGTCTTGCTGTTACCCAGGCTGGAGTGCAGTGGCACAATTTTCTCTCACTACAACCCCCGCTTCCCAGGTTCAAGTGATTCTCCTGCCTCCGCCTCCCAAGTAGCTGGGACTAGAGGTGCACGCCACCACACCTGGCTAATTATTTATTTATTTATTTATTTATTTATTTTATTTTATTTTTAGTACAGATGGCATTTCACCATGTTGGGGCTGGTTTCGAACTCCTGACCTCATGATCCACCTACCTCAGCCTCCCAAAGTGCTAAGATCAGTTCTATTTCTTGAAGGAATATTGAGCCTGGCAGTTGAAGTAGACACTGTAGGAATACAGAGGAGAGGAAACGTCTACTTTGAGGTGTTTTAGCTCTGTTTGGGGATAAGACAAAGACCTGTGTACACGCAGGAGAAAGGCCAAGTAGTCTCTGAGAGGTTATTATGGGCTGGGCTGAGGTGGTCTCATTTGCAGGAAGGGACTCACTGAGAGATGCAAACATGTTCCTAAAGCTCCAAATGAAACAAAACGTCAATATCAGAAACAGACTGAAATATGTGACTTTTAAATACAAAAAGCCCCACAAACATTGATGGCTCCTTCAACTTGTTCAAGAAAGAAGTCTGGGTAATTTTAAACACCGCTCAGCTCAATGTGGGCCTGTGTTTTCTCATTCCCTTCCCCCTGTCGGTGAGGATATTTGTAAAAAGTATATTCTAAGGGCATGAATCATTTAGGCCTGAGCTGAATATTTATTGGAAATTTTCCAGGCTAAAACAACCCTGGGATGTACAACCAGCATTTTTGTGATAAACCCAGGAGCATAATAATAATTTTTATACTGTAATGAGAGAGAGAGAGTGCATATGTGTGAGAAAGAATGAGTAGTCTGGAATTGGTTTGGAGAGATAAGTAGAGTCTTAAAATATATACTGACAACTGGGTACGCTCTACAAATTTCAAATGTGTTCCAATAAATTTAAGAAAATGCACATTGAAATGGAAAGTTTTAGGAGTTAATTTTGCAGCTCTGTAAAGATCTGGGCATGTGGCCCGGTTCTGCCACTTACTAGCTGTGTTATCTAGGAAAACTCATTTAGCTTCCCCATGCCTCAGTTTCCTCATCTGTAACATAGAAGCAATAATTGTACAAACCTCATAGAGATGTTGTAAGGATAAGAGAAATTAATGTGTGATTAACACAGAGACTGACACATCACACTATATAAGGGCTGGTTGCCATTATTATTATTACCATAACTAATTGTGTGGTGGCTAGGTGCTGAGGCCTTAGAGCTAGAGAGTTGGTGTGGGCTCTAACACTGACCTGTTGAGTAGCCTTAAACAAGTAATTTCAATGATCTGGGGCTCTGTATCCTCATCTGCAAAGTAGGTATAATCATTGTACCTACCTCACCAGGTGGATCTGAAATTAAAGAAATTAATACGTATCTTATACTTAGAATAGTGCCACGTGCCTTGAAGCATTCAATTAATGTTAGCCTTTGTTATTTCTAACTATATTTCTGGGCTCCAGATGACATTGTTTGAGCTCAGTGTTTCACTCTCCACTTACCCCAGTGACTTTCAAGCTTGGGACTGGTGTTGATATTTAACTATTACCAGGAGATAGTATATGTCTATACTGACAACTCATTAACTCCGTTTACTTGTTTGTTCCAAATGCTATGCTTAAGTCACAGCTTTTAGCTCAATTAAGAGAATATGACATCAGCGTGGTAGGTTGCACACATTGTGGCAAGCAGGTTGGAGTTTGAATCCCCCTATTTACCAAGCTAATTTACTTAGTCTCAGTGTTTTCTTCTGTAAAATGGGCCTGACAGCATCTCACAGTTATGAGAATTCAAAAATATATTATTTGTAAAGTAGCTTAGGGTGTTCTGAGAACATGGTTTTAAACAAATGCTTCTTGCTAAACAAATGCTCTTTGCTCCCACCCACTGAAAGGCTGTCAAGAGTTCCTTTCGGAACGCTGCCAAACTGGTTCCAGGGAGGTTAGAACCGGAATTTCGTTAGAATTAAGTCACAGAGAAGAAATGCGTCTGAAACCACCCTTAACTTCTGGCTCTTAATAATTACGCTGATTTGGCCAGTTGTGGAGGCTCACGCCTGTAATCCCAGGGA
Organism: Macaca mulatta; assembly: GCF_049350105.2. Classification (NCBI taxonomy): domain Eukaryota; kingdom Metazoa; phylum Chordata; class Mammalia; order Primates; family Cercopithecidae; genus Macaca; species Macaca mulatta. The sequence goes on along the minus strand of NC_133409.1, from coordinate 43,196,531 downwards.
GACCGAGGCTGAGCTCCCTTGAGCTCAGGAGTTCAAAAACAGCTCAGCCAACATGGAAAACCCCTGTCTCTACAAAAAAATACAAAAATGAGCAGGACGTGATGGTGCACACCTGTAGTCCCAGCTACTCAGGAGGCTGAGAAGGGAGGATCACCTGAGCCCTGGGAGGTCAAGGCTGCAGTCACTGCAGTCAACGTGATTGCACCACTGCACTCCAGCCTGGGTAAGAAAGTGAGACCCTTGTCTCAAAAAAAAAAAAAAAAAAAAAAAAAAATATGCTCACTGCTCCAGGCCCAAAAGTGACATGCCTTTGTCTCTGCTCTTGTAACCCCCAGACACAGCCCCACGTTAGGACAGCCGAATGCGTAATGCTATGCTGAAATATGATGTGCTACTGCCATCTACTGTTCCAAAGAAATACTTCCTTCTCAATTTTGATTCTGAGAAGTTTTTCATTGATCTCTACTTCCACAGCGTTTTAGAGCGATTCATTTCCTTATGGTTCATTTTTTAACTATCTCAACAGATAGATACTATGCTGAAGTTCAGAGAAGCCAAGTTTCACAAGTGGTTGTTGACACAACCAATCATTTATTCACACATTCATCAAGCAATTATGTAACACCTGCATTATGACAGGTGCTGGGGGTATAAAGAAGAATAAGATGAGGTCCCTTTCCTTAAGGAGCCCACGGCCCAATAGGGACATAAAAGAGATGACTCAGAACAATGTGATTAGTCCACATGCTTCCAGGGTTTGGAAGCACTGGGGAGGAGCACGTAGTTACATTAGTTTGGAGGAGGTGGCAGAGGGCATAGGCCAGGATTTAGGGACAATTTCTTGGGGGATGTGGTCTGAAGCTGATCTTAAGAGATCAATAGGAAGTAAACAGGGAGGGGACTGGGAGGAAAGGTATTCCATAAATAGCATCAAGAGAAAAGCAGGAATAGCATCGTGTATCTGAGAAGTGAAAACAGTGGGAAGTGTAAGGCACGCAGAAGTGACAGGTGCAGCTGGAGAGGCGAACAGACACCAGATCATGGGGAAGGGGTGGGTTTCATACGTCACTTTCAGGAAGCTCAGACTTAATCAAAGACATGATGGAGAACCAGTGAGCGACGCATGGAGTGTCAGGGGCAGATTCACGTTTAGCTGATCCTTTTAGTGATCTTGTAGGAGGTGGGCTTAGGAGAGGGGGAGGGCTCAGTTAGGGGGCAGCTGCAGTAATAAAAGAATGAGCCAGGGGAGGAGCATTGGGATGGAGCAGAGAGCCTGGATGGCAGAAATATTTAGGAGGTAGAGTAGGCAGCTCATTTCTAAATTACTAAATATAGAGTGAGAGATAAAGAAAGCATCAAGGATGGTCTTGGAGTTTTAATGTTGGTGATCAAGATGATGGAGGTGCTGCAGAGGCTACAGAAAGAAGATGCTGGTTTAGGAGAAGAAAGAGCAATTTGAACTCTGTACTGAGTGAGGACCCAGGTGGTGCCATCTGGCTGGAAGTTGGTTATAAAATTTTGAAGCATAAAGGAAAGGTGTGATCTAAAGGTATATATTTGCAAGCCATGAGTACATAAGCAGGGGTTGAAATCACAAAAGTGGATGATGTAACACAAAGAAAATATTTAGAAGGACAAGCAGAGTGTTGAAAATGTTTAGAAGGAATTCTAGAGAATATAATACTGGCAGGTGGCGAGACAGAGAGAGACTAGCGTGTTAAGGAGAAAGGGAAGGGATGGATGGAGAACCAGTGAGAAAGGAAAAAGAAAAAATCCCTGACAGCACTAGTTGGCTTGGAAAACCACAGCTGGGCTATAATAATCCTCTGCTGAACATAAATAGTTTCACACAATAGCAGCATTAGACAGGGTCACTCTGTAATTGTGATAGAGCAAGACCAAATCAAGATCATTCCCTAATCAGATCTCAACATGGGAAAAACAAAACACCAGGGACCCACAAAACAAGATACCCCTCTTCCAGGCATGAGATGACTCAGAATAAAACATCCACCTCTTGAGCCCTCATGAAGATCACCTAACATCAGCCTCAATCTCACCCCTCCTGTGTGAGGAGACATCCTAACCAAGACAGCCCCAGAGTTCCCCATGGTGTGCAACATCCCTTGCTGCAGCAAGTTAATAAGTTTAATTTTATTTGACTATTGGTGTGTTCTGGGTGGCCTTTGATCCGTGGGATTTATGTTTTATAGGATCCAAGAGAGCAGAGTTTTGTGGAGGAAGATATCAGAGTGTCTAGTACAACAAAGAGAAACATGATATCTATTGAGTGTTGCAAATCTGAACTCACCAGTGACCTTTGTGATAGCAGGTTCAGTAGAATACAGGGAGCATAGGTCTCTCCGACAGATCCTCTATCACCCAACAGGGTGGGTGTAAAAGCTGCCAGCCTGTAGTAGGAGCCAGCATCCACTTGCCATATATCCTATTGAGAGACAGCCTTCAGTATTCAGTGTCTGGGGCCCTGGCACCCTCAGCGCTGTGCTCCTACTAGCTTAGAGAGCTCATTATGCATATTTCTTCCTAATTCTGTTCAGTGACATCAAATTGGTATTAGGTTGGTGCAAAATTAGTTGTGGGTTTTATCATTAAATGGCAAAAACCTCAATAACTTTTGCACCAACCTAATAGCTTGAAATCAGCCACAATGACAATATTTATACCACGGAAATTGGTAATCAATGCTTTTCTCTTTTCTTCAGGAAGTTGTTAACTTTTTTTTTTCTTTCCGAGATAGAGTCTCTCTTTGTTACCCAGGCTGGAGTGCAGTGGCATGATCTCACCTCACTGCAACCTCCACCTCCTGGGTTCCAGCAATTCTTCTGCCTCAGCCTCCCGAGTAGCTAAGATTACAAGCACCTGCCACTATGCCTGGCTAATTTTTTAATTTTTAGTAGAGACGGGTTTTCATCATATTGGCCAGGCTGGTCTCGAACTCCTGACCTGAGGTGATCCCTCCCCCCCGTCTCTGCCTCCCAAAGTGCTGGGATTACAGGTGTGAGCCACCGAACCCAGCCTGATGGTTAAACTTTCTCCATCTGTCCACTGAAGAGAAGAGAGATTACCGAAGGCTGAGGAAGGAACAGGAGGTGATGGAGTGGAGATAAGCAAAAGTTTGCATGAGCAGGGGAGAAGAGAGATCGGGTAAGGAAAAGCAGGGAGACACAGGTCAGCGGGAACTAGAACTCAGGTTGCCTAATGTTCTGCTCACGGCTTGTTCTGCATCGTGCACTGCTAGGAGGGAAACCGTGTCTTCTTAATGACAGACACCAAATGAAGTCAGTTACTCTGTGTGTGTATGCAGGGGTGCACGTGTACACACATCTGTGCACAGGTACACCCTTGTGTAGGGGAGGTTGAAAGAGAGACAGTGGAGTGGCTACAAGTAGGGCCTAGTCCATCTTATAGAACCACCTCTCACAGCAGTAGATGGAAAAATGAAACCCTTGGGACGATACTATGACCATTTATTGTGAAATCAGCTGTTTGAATCATTGACCCTTTAAACGATCAGCCTTCAAGTGAACTGTTTTCCTGCAGAGTGTCTTTAGCTGTTTTAGAAACACAACTAAACCAAAATGCCTGTAATTGTGTGTTAAAGTAGTCTTGTTAGGAAAGAATGCTACTGTGTTGTTTACTAGGACAGTTTGTACAGAATTAACGTTTACATTGACAGTTTTGTTTTTTGTTGTTTTTTTTTTTAGACAGGGTCTCACTCTGTTGCCCAGGTTGGAGTGTAGTGGTGAAATCTCAGCTCACTGCAACCTTAACCTCCTGGGGTCAAGTGACTCTCCCACCTCAGCCTCCCAAGTAGTAATGCACCACCATGCCTGGCTAGTTTTTGTGTTTTTTGTAGAGATGGGGTTTTGTCATGTTGCCCAGGCTGGTCTCAAACTTCTGGACTCAAGTAATCTGTCTGCCTAATCCTCTCAAAGTACTGGGACTACAGGCATGAGTCACCACGTCCGCTGTCAGTCCCATTATTTATGGAAAGACTTAATATTTTAAAAATGATTTTAACCTGAAACTGGTATTAGCATGTTGAATTTCCTCAAGGCAGAATTTTAAGTCTTTTTATCCATGGGTCTTTATCTTGCTTTAGAGGAACCCCAGAATAAAGGAGAGCTACCTTTTACACACACACAATTGCCCTGAAGCAAGGAACTCCAGCAGTTTGTAGGATCTAACTCACTCTAAAAGAAGGGAACTGTGTAACTTCAAAAGTCATATTAACTTGTATAAAATAACTGGCTCTACCATAAAAAAAAGCGATGCTTTTATTTGGTATTCCAATGATATTTTTGCATTGTAAGTTATCACTGAATTGACAAATGATGGTAACAAAAACATGACAATATATTGTGTTACAGAGCACTGAATTGATTTGCCAGCAGTTTGCAATTTGGCTAAAGGTATTACCCTCCTTACATTTGCATTTCTAAAAGTCTCCATAATTTAGAATGCTGAATTACAGGCTAGTTATGTTTACTGGTAAAGTCATTATCTGAAAAGAAAAATAAAACACCTTAAAAAATACAGCCATTCCCGCCGGGCGCGGTGGCTCACGCCTGTAATCCCAGCACTTTGGGAGGCCGAGGCGAGCGGATCACAAGGTCAGGAGATCGAGCCCATCCTGGCTAACACGGTGAAACCCCGTCTCCACTAAAAATACAAAAAATTAGCCGGGCGTGGTGGCAGGCGCCTGTAGTCCCAGCTACTTGGGAGGCTGAGGCAGGAGAATGGCGTGAATCCGGGAGGCGGAGCTTGCAGTGAGCCGAGATTGCGCCACTGCACTCTAGCCTGGGTGACAGAGCGAGACTCCATCTCAAAAAAAAAAAAAAAAATACAGCCATTCCCAAACCCATGCCTTCACCCAAGGTGGCCACTTAATCTGGAAAGTAGTCCCCTTCCTTTCTGTCTTGTGCAAGACTAAAGTCCCACCTCCCTAGAGAAGCTTTCTACTGCCTTCTGTGGCTCACTCTGGTTTCACAGGTGTTTATGTCCCAAAAATAGGAGTGTTGTCCAACAGCAGCGAGAGTTGTCTGTGTGCAATGAAGTGTCAAGTAATGAACTATGAAGTCCTGGTCCTTTTTACAATACAATGGTATCAGTGACTTGTATGAGTATATATGGAAGACATGTCCCCAAAATAAGCAGCAGCAATAAGGAGCAAATGTCCCAAAGGAACAAAGATTGATGGAGATCTGGCAGGCCAGCATCATGGTCATTCTGATGATGATATATGACAGGGATAAAAACAATTTTATCATAAGAAAAGCACTAATCTACAATATGAACTACACAAGTAATCACATCCGCGAGGTTTTAGTTAAGCACAAGTTTACTATGATGGATATCTGTGTAGAACAACAACAAAAAAAGTGCGTACCTGGACTCTATTACTAGAGGTGTCGTATCTGCTCTGAGGGAGGCAAAAGGTCTCTTTCTTCACCACTGCTGAAATCACACCCTGAGTGCTAGGTTTAATTCTGGGCACCACATATTATGAGTGAAATTAAAATCTAGGAGTTGTTCAGAGAAGAGCCGAGACATTGACAAAGAAACAGAAAAAATTAAAATAACAAGAGATGTTCAGCCAGCCAAAGAGAAGAAATGCCAGACATGAGTGATGGAGGAATGAAAGAAGGGTGAGTCTCCACTTAATGTTAGAAGACTTACTATTTGTCAATGATTTCAAGGGGAAAAAATCATACGATATTATGCTGAGATAGAATAAGGATGACAATTTTAACAATAAGACCTTCTAAAAGGAAGAGTGCTCAGAGACCCTGTGAGTTATTTTGAGTCTAGACAGATTCTCATGTTCATTTGACAAGTGTTTCTTGGAATCTGATTATGTTCCAGGCACTGGGTGCTGTGCACACAGTGGTGAGAGGTAACATATGACACTTTTGTCAACATCGAATTTACATTGCAGTGGGAGTGGATAAAAATTATTCAGAATAAATATATAATGAAAATTGTGAGAAAAGTTTGGAAGGAAAGACATACAGGACTTTGAGGATGTGTAACGGGAACTTAATCTACTTGGGGGCTTTCTGTGGAAGCGACATTTTGCTGAGGTCAAGGGGTCAGTAGGTGTTCATCAGGTCAGAGGAGCAGGACTGGGTGGGTGAGGTAGAAGAATCCTGGGTTGACGTTTACTGTGTCTTCATAGTCACAGTTAATTTACATAGGATACTCTTGGTTTTCTGGATCATAGCTATGGTTCTAACTCAGGCTACGCTATTGTTAGGGACTCTCAGTGGTCCACAGCTATCACATGATCTCATCAATGTTCAATGTGACAAAATAAGGCCCGGCATCTTTGCCAAATGGTTGACAGTGGGAGTATTTGCCACATCCAGAGGAGACTGTCACTCCATATCCACTGGAGGGTACTTCATCCATGGACTCAACTGGACAGCCACAAGAGAACCATGTTAAAGGCCCAAAGGTCCTACAGAGATGCCCAGAACGGTGGCAGGGGGATCGTGTCACTGCAGCTTGGGAGATGACTAGGAGCAGTTTGGGTGTTTACAAGGACCAAAAGAAGGGAAGAAAGAAGGAGACATTTGAATACATACATAAACTCTTACGAGTGCTTACTGTGATGAACAGCACTATCTCTGCTGTCAGGCTGCCTAGGTTGAAGCCTGGCTTTGCCACTCCGTGACTGCATGGTCTTGGGCAAGTCACTTATTTGTGCCTCAATCCCTTGTGTAAATGAAGGAGATGCTGGTACGTACCTCATAAGGTGGATGTGAAATACCCACTGGGACATAGTAAACTCCAGCAGATTTTGTTAGCTGCTATTATTATTATTACTATTACTTTCTACCAATTTTTATTTTTAAAATTATATATTTATGTATTTTTGTTGGTAACAGATAACCCCAAGTTAGAAAAATAAAACCTTTTTCTTTATAGTGATAGTTTCATGGGTATGTACTTATCTTCAAATTTGTCAAGTTGTATATATTAAATATATACACTTTTTTGTATGTCAGTCAAGCCTCAATTTAAAAAAAGTTTCTTTAGGTACAATTCACATTTTCGCCAAGTGCTCAGTGCTCAGGCGCAATCCCTACATTATCCAGCAGGGGGAACTATCCAACTGCCTACTGTTTTCTATGCGCCATCATTTTATGAATATGGCTAGGATGAATGATTGCATTGTCTAAAATAACTTAGTCACTTACAGTTGGTATTCACCTATAGAATTTGCCCTTTAGAAACATGGAAATTCCCCTCTTTCAATCTTCTAAAGTGGAAAACCTGTATGAAAAATCATCATCAATCCTTACCATATACAGGCACTATCTTGAGCACTTTAGATGTATTTGCTCTTTTAACACTCATTAAAACACTGAAGTTAGCACTATCTGTCTTACAGATGAGGAAACGGGGGCACAAAAAACTGAAGTAACCTGCCCAGTGTCACACAGCGAATATGAGAAAGCATTTAAACCTGAACCATCCGGTTCCACAGTCCACACCACATGCTGGGTAAGTTATTGTTGGAAACCCACCAGGGTCAATGTGGTCTCTTCCAGAAATTGTGAAGAGCTAATCTCCTTGTGTTCACCTCAGCATTGATGAGCTCTTTTTCTCAAGCCCATCGGAAATTGTTTCATTGAATAACAGAAAGAAATTATATATATCAAGTCCAAAATTATTCAGAGATATTAAGACGCCTGCGAAACTCTCATTTTGTCTGAAGCCATTTTGCTTCTGGTCAGTATTTGACTTATAAGAAAATTTTTTCTCACAAATATATTATACATAGCTAATTAAACAAATATCTTCATTACTTTTGAAAACCCTGAGAACATAAATATCACAATTTTCTTCACACAACTTCCACGATACAAAGTTAATTTTTGGCAGAACACCCTCTTGTGTTCTTTGAAAGTGAAAATATTTACCTGTAATAAAAATATAGGATGTGGTTTATGTAAAACTTGAATTATGTAAAATGAAGGCTGGGGAAATTATTTCATGTGTTTTCAGATACTTTATCCATGCTTTTATTTATCCTCAAGAATTGCCAGAAAATGGCATAAGTCAAAATAGTATTCTGTTTCTATTGAGAATATCAAATTGGAATACAATTTTAAATATTTTTTAAGTAGTTCCCACTTTTATATTAAATTAACAGAAAACGTAGGGGATTCAGAACAAATCTTTGGAGGTACATGACCCCCATAAGATGTTTCAGTGATTTTTCCCAAGGCCACTGAGATGCCTGACACTGAGAACTCCTTTGTCCTCAGCGGCACACCTGGCTGCCACCCCACCCTCCCTGCCACACCTGAAGAGTCAGGACGTTGACGGGAGCTAGCCCAGGACACCGAGGGGGGATTCTAAATGCAGGTTGCATGCTGACGTATGATTTTTATTTGGAAAAACCTCAAAATAGTAAATGAAGATTAGAAAGAGTGCAGTTTAAACAGGTAGAGATTCGTGATAGGAAGTGGACTGCAGCAGAGGCGACATGAAATTATCTGGGGAAGCCAGATGAAGCCTTTCCGAAAAAAGCGAGCATTTGTTAAATTACATGTTCAGTCATCAAATTCACTGAGCTTCCCTTGAGATCCAGACACAGTGCTGGACACTAGGGATACACAGATAAATTCAGCATAGCCTCCGCTTTCCAAAAGCTGGCAACTCAGCAGGAAAGAACAGCATGCAAAGAGGTAAGAGTACCCGGGGAGCCAAGGTCCAAGGTGCAAAGGTGGAGCCTAGGAGGAAGGGATCACCTGTGTCAGCAGGGGTCAGGGACGGGCTCCTGGGTTTGGGACGGGCTTCTGGGTTTGGGTGCACGCGTCCAAAGGAGTGCAGCCTTTATCCACAGGTGCAATTACAACACCCATCTCACACTGCTGAAAACTCAAATATGGCATTGCTGACCACCGCGCCACGATGCGACATCAGGGGTCAGATATTAGGCTGGCGCTGTGCAGATAAACAGGTGTATATGTTGGTGCGCCAGGAAGACAAAACACGCGCCTGGAGAGGACCAGGCGAGCGGGACTGGAGGCTCGGGGGACGCGTGGGACCCTCGGGCCGCCTTCCGCCGCCGCCCGGTGTCACCCCAGCCCCGCCTGTTTACCAGCGGCCCCGCCCGCCCCGGCCCGGCTGGCAGGTCGGGGCGGGCGCGCTCTGAGTCACAGGAATCTAGGTGGGGCCGCCCGGAGCGGCGTCCTCGGGAGCCGCCTCCCTGCGGCCTCTTCACTTTTGTGGCAGCGCCCGCGCTCTCAGGCCACTCTCCGCTGCCGCCCGTCCCGCGCGCTCCTCCGCTCGCTCCACTCAGCTCGGCCCCGCGCCGTCCGTCAACATGATCCGCTGCGGCCTGGCCTGCGAGCGCTGCCGCTGGATCCTGCCCCTGCTCCTACTCAGCGCCATCGCCTTTGACATCATCGCGCTGGCCGGCCGCGGCTGGTTGCAGTCGAACGACCACACGCAGACGTCCTCGCTGTGGTGGAAATGTTCCCAAGAGGGTGGCGGCAGCGGGTCCTACGAGGAGGGCTGTCAGAGCCTCATGGAGTACGGTGAGTGCCAGCCCGCCGCCGCCGCCGCCTCCAGGAAGCCCTCGGGGCTGCGGCCTGCAAAAGCCGCAGCGCGTGGTGGGCCCTCACAGGGTCGGGGGAGCCGGTGCCTTTCAGAATGCCTGTTTAGGGCGAGCTGGGGCTCATGCATCCGACCTGAACCAAATGCAGCAGCGGTAGCTTTGGGTGGCTAACACCAAGCTCAGAAACAGAAAAAAAAAAAAAAAGAAAAAAGAAAGAAATGGCCCTAGTTCAAACTGTATAGTTTTTTTTTTCCTGGGTTTTATCAGTTACGTACGAAAGATTATTTCAAGCATTGCAAGTTTAGATGAGTAAATCTAATGAACAAAGTTTCTTGGAGACTTGAAATTTCTCTTCCTCCTGTTTCTTCTTATGATTAAAATATAAATATTGAAATAACGTGCCTCCCCTAATATCAGTGGATTCGTTCAACTTGATATAGCTGAAAAAAACGTTCCCATTAAAAAAAAAACCCCTTCAGGCAGTTTTAGCAGTTAACGATTTCAATAGCTACTTCAGTCTTTCTTACCGGTCTGGCTAGTTCTTGTTAGCTCTTGTTCTAGGGAGTGTCCTTTGGCTTAAGCATGGCATTGCTGTTTAGAAAACTTAATTATTTTAATCTGATTTGAAATCTAAAAAGCAAACACATTCCCTACACCCGCGAAGTGAAGCAGAGTTGGCAAATTTAATGTACCTGGGGTGTGCCATTTTCCCAGCATGGAGGAAGCTCCCTGCTTGCCTTGCTGATAGTCAGGATTGGAGCGTGGTTCTTGTTTGAAAAGGCATTTTCTTTCACAGTGGGAAGCCCCCTCTCCTTGCCTAGGGGTGGACGGGAATCACAGCTGGGGTCTACTGTGATTAGCAATGTGTGTGGGAGAGATGGGGGGCTGTGAGAGCCTAATAAAACCTTAAAGCCAAATGGGCTTTACCTACTGGGTTTAATAGTTTTAAACAGAGAAAGCAATCTACCCTGCCTGTTTTCAATTCTTACTATTATCATTTACTTGATTCTTTCTTTGAAGTGGCCCAGGGCTTCCAACCCAATCCTGTTTGTGTTTCTGGGGTACTATATCAGCAGCCTAGTGCCCTTTCTTTTGTGTAATCCTTTGGACGTCCTCATGATGAACTTCCCCCACAGAAGCAAGCATGGTCCCCATTAGCCGGGTAATAAAATGTAAACACTGCAGAAAATTCCAGCTTTCCTTGCAGTTTGTGTGTTTTCTTCTCTGAAAACCCATACAAACACTGCGCCAGTTCAGGTCTGTATCATCTCCGGTCTTTTAGGTTTTTAAAGGGAATTCATTGTTTTTTGAAATAACGTACCTCTATCTTCTAGTTAAAATGCATCTGAACTCAGTCTTGTAGGGGACCTAACAGATCTGCGTTTGTGTTTTTAAACATACTTTGATAATTATACCCTACTCCAAAGACTAATGCAGACCCAAAGTATACGCAGTAATCCTCCACATATAAAGTAAGGTTAGTGTGCCTTCGACTGGGGGGGCGGATATTGGCAGAACTATGATCAGTGCTACTGCCGGGACGTGATTTGACCTGCAAAGCTCTGGCTGTGACCACAGCCCTCTTGTGAAACATGCACAATGCCATTTTTATTTTTCTTGGCTTGCAGGATGAGCTCACCTTTTTAGGGTGTGGCTGTTCCACCTTAGACTGATACATTGCTTTGTATATGGAAGGCAGTAAGCAGGTCTTTTTTTCTTAGTTTGGTTGAATTTTTAATTAGAAGTCTAAATGTTAATTTTTTTCATTGTAAAGAAAACACTAACCAGTGTATAGTTTATAATTCAGTTTGACATAGAAATTGGTCCTTAGAAAAGCTCGATTTTCTAAGTGGATCTTGAAAAATCTCTTTATAATGCAGCATGACTGATTTTCGTAAATGGTAGTAGCTTTAACAACTCAATTTAATTATTCCTGCTACCTTTGCAAAGGTAATTAAGTGCCAGTAATGCATTACACACACACACGGCTCTTGCTGAAGATCTAGAATCAAATCATGAATCTGGGATCTGCTGTCATGAGGTGATTGTGGGAAGAAGACAGCAGATATGGAGCTACCCCTGGCTGTTTTAGTCAAAGATGAGTTTAAGTGTTTGTTATACTTCTGTGCTCATCGCCACATGCACATTGTCTAGTTTGGCCTCACAATTGTAGAAGCTGTGTATAACAACACTGTAAGGTGATTATCCAGGAGTCTATAAACTCTAGATTTTCAGATAGCCTCAGTAAGGCCTTACTGAAAACCATATATTTACATGAGCTTGTACTTTATCTAAAATGAAGTAAGCAGTTTACACACACTCCCACATATGCACAAACACACAGTATCTTGTGCAACAAGGAATAAGGTTGATGGCTCTGATTAAAATGAGATCTCCGTATAGAGAACTGAGTGTGTACATCCACTTTGAAAAACTTCTTCATATGTACTAGGCAATAAATATTTTGATTTACCATTGTAACTATTAAGAAAGTCTTTTTATTACGAACTGTTTCAGCACCTCTCTTATTAGATGATGTTCATAACAATATATTCATTTTGGTAGTAAAGACACAGGTTATTCCTGGCAAATATTGACAATAATCCTAATGAGTATGGATGTTTTTATAAAGATAAATCCTTAGAACTATATAAAAAGCAGAATGTTATATTTTTCACTGTTACTGACAGTTTAAGAATTTCAGATGACCAAATCACCTCATTTTTCCTTGTGAATGAGCCAAATTATTTGCTGAATACTTTCTTTGACATGATAGTACCAGCTAAATTAACACCCAGCTTAAAACATTATTTGATTTTTTAAAAAATCATGATTTATATTTGTCAAAACAGGAAAAGAAAATCTATGGATTAATGATTGAAATCATTCAAATTTCACCTATAAATAAAATGTGAAATTTAAATGTATGTTCACTCACACTAGTTTTGCACCGCTGGCACCTTCTTTTCCAGTTTTTAAGAAAGAATACATCAGGAGGATATTTTCGGCCTCAGCTGTGTAGATTTCAAATCGCAGGCAAGCTCCAGCTTGTTCAAGTGGAGAATAATGGCGATAAGTTTGTGCACCAGAGTGAAACAGGGAGTCAGTGAGGATTGACGAGTATTTGCCTTGAATCCAAACTGGGAAGTACAAAGCCTCCGTTGTTGTTGTTGTTGTTGTTGTTTTTTAACCAAAGCCACCCTTTGCATACTGCAAACGCATCGATATTTTGTTTGTTTTTAACATGAAATCACTGTTGGACAAGTCAAAGAATCAGTATTACATGAAATAGTTTTAGGTCAGTTAGCCCTGTGGCTCTCAAATGCACAATAAATAAGCAAAGTAAGTACAAGTCAATAGTTTACATTAGTCTAAATTCCTCTTAAAGCAGGGGTCCCCAACCCTGAGACCACAGACCGTTACTTCCACTGATTCTACATTATGGTGAGTTGTGTAATTATTTCATTATATGTTATACAGTGTAATAACACTAGAAATAAAGTGTATAATAAAGGTAATACCCTTGAATCATCCCAAAACCACACCCCAACCCCAGTCTGTGGAAAAATTTTCTTCCATGAAACTGGTCCCTGGTGCCAAAAAGGTTGGAGACTACTGATTGAAAGGACTTCATTTTGAGATCATGCCCTTGTGGTTTTTTCAGTGGGAACTGGGTAGTGAAAGGTATTAAACTGTTCCTGGCTGGGTGCGGTGGCTCACGCCTGTAATCCTAGCACTCAGAGAGGCCGAGGCAGGCAGATCACTTATGGTCAGGAGTTCGAAACCAGCCTGGCCAACATGGTGAAACCCTGTCTCTACTAAAAATACAAGAAATTAGCCGGGCGTGGTGGCGGGCGCCTGTAGTCCAGCTACTCAGGAGGCTGAGGCAGGAGAATGGCATGAACCTGGGAGGCGGAGTTTGGAGTGAGCCGAGATTGCGCCACTGCACTCCAGCCTGGGGCACAGAGTGAGACTCCGTCTCAAAAAAAAAAATACAAAAAAAATTCAAAAAAATCAGCTGGGCATGGTGGCGGGCGCCTGTAATTCCAGCTACTCGGGAGGCTGAGGCAGGAGAATTGCTTGAACCCAAGAGGCGGAGGCTGCAGTAAGCCAAGATCATGCCACTACACTCTAGCCTCGGCAACAGAGCGAGACTCTGTCTCAAAAACAAAACAAAACAAAAAACTGTTCCTAATTTATGAAATTAGGCATTAGCAGACAGATTACTCTTTGCATGAGCATGTATGCATTCAAGTCCTTACACAGCAAAAAATAAAAAGTTGGCTACTCTATTGATTTAATAATTTTTAAAAGTACGTGTGATTTATAAAATCTAGAATGTTTAGGACCCAGTAATCTAGTCCAGGCCATTCATTCCACATGTGCCTCTCTCAGCAGTAGCCACCGTAGACAGCCTCAGTTTTTCTCAGTGTCCCCTAACTTGTGTTTGTCCTGTAAAGGGATGCAGACTACTGGGATGTTATAATTAGAAGGGAATTAAAGTACACCAGATTCAAGCTTTCACCAAAGCCCGCACCCATCCATAGCACCCGTGACTAAGCTTTGTCTCTTATTCAACAACTTAGTTCTGTTCCCTGGATGATAGTTTGTTTCCAAGTACTTCTCTTAAACTGACAGAGCTGTGTAATTCCTACTTTCCAGTCTTCTTTCACTGACAGATGTTCAAATATTTGAGGGTAGATCCCAGGTTCACTGCTAGTTATCTTGTCTTTAGATTGACTTTTCCTGTTTTCACCCCATCCTGTATAGAATGACTTCTCCTCTTGTTGATTAGATAAATCGTCTGAAAGAAGGTTATTAAGGGTTAAAGTAACAGAGAGCAATGGAGTAGTCAGGTTCATGAGACCATGCAGAGCATGTAAAGAATCTCACACCAGCTGTGGAATGCTCTCCCATGTATTCTCCCTGCCATCTCTCTGTTGAGCCATTTAACTGCCTTCCTGAACTTCTGCAGAATGGTGTCTATTTATGTATTTTTTGGGGGGCCTATTATGAGTTGTCCTCTAGAGTTTTGCTGCTCAAAGTGTCGCAAACCAGTGCAGCAGAATTATCTGGGTGGTTGTTGGACGTCCGGTGTCTTGTGCTGGCCTAGGAATCGGAATCTGCATTTTAACTACTTCCCGGAGGAGGTAAGCACTTTTAAGTTTCAGAAGCACTGGCCAAATCACTGCAGATTACCTCCTCATTGAATATGCAAAACTATATTTTTGAATACATCATTCCCCCATGCTTACATTTAGTTGTAGGCAGGATCTTTTTTATTTCTTGAACTGTGGTTTTATCCAGTTTTCAATTCCGCCTATGTTTGGCTTAAAGAGCGTTATAGAAACAGTATGAAGAATCTGACAAAATCTTGGATGATACAGAATCTTTGGTATTATTGACAGATGAATCCTATATTCTGGAAAGGGACTGGACTCTGGCTGGGTGCCACATTAGCGTCATAAGGACATCGAGTAAGAGGGTAGGCCACGTTTAAAACTACTGAAGAATGCAGCAGATTCATGAAGAGGAGGACTACCTTTGGGGGGAAAATTAGTGATCGTCTCCAAAGTATTACCAACAATTTAAAAAATATTAATGACGTTCTTCTTGTCTTAATATAAAAGTTTATTTTATTTTCTCAAGCTTCAGTTTATCATTTCCAACTTGACCTTTTTTTTGAGACAGTCTCCCTCTATTGCTCAGGCTGGAGTGCAGTGGCGTGATCTCGGCTCACTGCAACCTCTGCCTCCCAGGTGCAAGCGATTCTCATGCCTCAGCCTCATGAGTAGCTGGGACTACAGGCATGTGCCACCACACCCAGTTAATTTTTGTATTTTTAGTAGAGATGGGGGTTTCACCATGTTGGCCAGGCTGGTCTCGAACTCCCAACCTCACGTGACCTGTCTCAGCCTTCTAAAGTGCTGGGCTTACAGGCATGAGCCACCACGGCTGGCCTATTTCTAGCTTGACATTTAAGGTATTTATTTATTTTTACTTTTTTGCTCTTATTCGTTGATCTTACTAGCCTTGTAACATTTTGGGTTTTTTGTATGTAATTTCTGGAAAACAATATAGCATGCTTTCTCATACAAAAAACTTAAAAACCCTTCCTAGGAAAAACTCAGTTTTGTTGGTGACGTTAAAACACGTTGGTTTCCATGTTCTTGATTTGATGTTGAATCTTTGCAAGGGCTAGGAAACTTTGATAAGCTATTGTTCATCTAATGAATATCACTTAAATTTTAATGCTGTTGGTTTCTTTGATTACATGAACTTTTCCAAGTGGCACTTAGAAAATAAAGTTAGGACACCAAATTGCTCTTCCCTTAAGAAAATAAAACAAACAAACAAAACTTTCCTACACAGAAATGCAGCATCTATTTACCTGGAGTACTGAATGCTTTTGTGGTCTTAATCCAAAGAATGACAGTTGACAATGAGAATCCTTTCTACTGTCTCCCATACACACACACACACACACACACACACACACACACACACACACACACACACACACAAATTTGGTACATAAAATAGTAATGAAAGACAAACTTATGTTCATATTAGATAAAGATGGACAGTCTCTCTTTGAAAAACTGAGGACCATCTATTGAATCATGAAAGATGTAGCTTTAGGACAAGTTCTAAAAATTGATGTTTTCCAGTGGGGTTGGTAAATAGGATAGAATTTAGACCATGATATAATATAAAAATATAAACAGCTCCTAAAGGGTTTGGTCAGTTTGTAGATAGTAGGCTCATTCTGGGTAACTAAGTGAGACCATAGCTACCTAGGGCATAAAGTGATTAACTTTTCAAAATGTAGGTCATGGAGAATACCCAGGTTCTAAGTGTCTGCATCTGAAAAGCCTCTTCTCAGACAGAACGGTGGGCTGGAAGGACCCTGCTCAGACCTGGTATGGTCTAAATGGTCATTGACATGAGAAGGCAGATTGCTTTACTTGAAGACGTCTGTTATTCATCAGTCAGGATCTTTAGAACTGTGCCAGGATTTCTGTCTTAAATGATAGTTAAGTGATTCAATGTGGGTGTTTCCGTGATGCAAGGAGCAGGTTTTACACGTTCTATTTCCAAGGCAGTCTTTCTCAAGACAAAATGTTGTTTAATTTTCCATTTTGATTTTCTTTAGACTCAGCACTTTAAATAAGCAAGACATTAACTGAATTGTTTTAAGATAGCATGGGAAGAGTTCTTAAAATATTCCTATATTTACATTCACGTCTTGGCTTTAGGTTAGGTGAATTGGCTTGCCATTTCTTTGGTTTAATTCCTTCCAAGCACTGGAAACTAAGCATAAATTATACTTCAGCTGTAACGTTAGAGGAAGTATAATAGTAATAATCTTTTTATGTTAATTTTCCTCCAATAAGTAAAATTGTTAATATTACTCTTTACAGAAATATCATACATAATTTATTTGGCTAGATTTTTCAAACCTTTATCTGTGATTGTAAAAGTTTAGTTATTGAAATACATTCCTTGTTAGGAGGTTTTGCCTGTTTTTATTGAAACTTCTGCCATGCTATGATTTTTATTATGCTTGCATTATTTCACATGCATATATAGATATGTTTCCTTTCATTGCAGTTTCAAACTTGTGAACTCATAAAATTAAAATAATGTTTTTGCTTATTTGATTTAACTATTGGGCTTAATTGAACTTAATGATTACCAGTGGCCATTTAAAAAAATCTAAAGAAATGAAACTATAATTGACAGTGGGTCACATACTTAAAGTTATACGAACCTTTTTGATAGTGCTGCATGTGTTTTAATAAGGACTTTAATCATCTAAGTTGTTCTCAAACTTTATGGATATAAGAAACACTAATAAAATGCAGATTCTTGGGTACTACCACTCAAGCTCTGATTCCGTAGGTCTGGAGGGAGGCACAGGAATGAGTATCATTTTAAGGAGCACTACTGCTTATTTTGCCTTTGTGGTCTATGGGCTGTACTTAGAGAGGTCTGATTAATTAATATTCTTTCCAAAGCGTGGTCCCCCTTCTCTTAAAAGTTATCTTGAAGAATGAGGCAAAAGTGAGAAAAGAGGCTTACTAAGTTTAACATTTGGGCTTTATTCCTTTCTATTTTAAAATAAAATGTTCCCATTTTAACCTTATCTCTCAAATCTCTCAGTGGTCTGACAGGAAGAGCTAGAAGATTTGGAGGAAAGTAATAAAAATTGTCCATATAAAACTAGGCCAAATCAGGTACAGTCTCAGCCCCATCCTGACCTAATTTGTGTGAAAACAGTGTTTCTAGGACAGAAAAATGTTTTATCTCCTGAATAATCTATTGTGCCCCAGTCATTCATGAATCTAGAGGAAGACCTGGAAGGCGCATGGGAGTTGGAGAAGGGCATGTGGAGCCTTAGCTCAGGTTTGTCTCTAACAGATGAAGAGAGAAAAATGCATCAGATGACTGAGGAACAATCTTTATGGGATGGTGCAGAAGCTCGCAAATGTAGAAGAAAATAAAGACGTGAGGTACTGGAGAAAAGTCACAGGGACACAGGAGGAATGTTTGGAGTAGTGAGGGCTGGGGAGTTAGTCACTGATACTACAGGAGTGTGCTTCCTCGCCATCATCTTGGAACAAGCGTTTGTAGCCTTGCTTAACAGATGCAGAGACTGAAGTATGGCCAACGGGGCAGAGGCAGGGTCCAAATGAGGTCCAGCAGCTCCAACACCCTTGCTCTTTCTGCCAGCCTCCATCTTCATTTCACCTTGACCAGTCAAATGATGTAGAATTAAGGGAGGACAAATACTGTCAGCTGTGCTGTGTTACAGAGTAAGAGTAATGTCAAGGCGGAGGACATGTGACTCATGACTCTCCTTTTCAAATGCAGTGAAGGCTAATAGGTTAAGAGTGCACAATCTTCCACGAGCAAATGAACGCATAGACTAAAGTGGTATATTCATACCACAGAATATTAATCAGCCATTGAAAAGAATGAAGTATTGATTGATGCTATAACGTGACAAACTGCATCATACCACACTCAGTGAAAGAAGCCAGTCACAAAAGGCCACGTAGTATATGATATTCCATTTATATGAAAGGTCCCAAATTGGCAAATGTATAGACACAGAAAGTAGATTTGTGGTTGCGAGAAGCTGGAGGAAGAGGGGATGGAGGGTGACTGCTAATGGGCACGGGGTTTCTTTCTGGGGCGATGAAAATGTTCTGGATTGTTAGTGGAGATGGTTGCATAACACTGTGAATACAGTAAAAACCACTGGATTATACACTCTAAAAGGGCGAACTTTATAGTGTATAAATTATTTTTTAAAAGTCATGTTTTAGATTCAAACAGGCTGAAATCAAACTCTGTCTAAACCATTGACTAGCTGTGTGGCTATGGTCAGGCTATTTGAACTCTAAGTATATCCTTCATTTCTAAAATAGAAACAATAGCAGTGTGCACCTTAAGAAGTTATTATGAGATTTACACTACTCAGGTAACGGGGTAAAATCTCCACCATCATACAATTTTACTCAGGTAAAATCTCCACCATCATACAATTCATCCCTGTAACCGAAAACCACTTGTACCCCAAAAACTACTGAAATTAAAATATATATATATATATATATATATATATATATATATATATATATATATAAAAATAAATAAAATGGAAAAAAAAGTTGTTGTGAGGATTCAGTGAGCTCATGCATGTCCTGAATGTTATTAGGTATTACCACTAGAGGCAAGATTGTGTGTGAAGAGGTTTTAACAATGAGGGTGGGTTGAACAATAGGCGTTGTTGACTAAAATCATTCGTGTGGATAGCATGGATCTCTGTATTTCCTCAGTGCAGAATAGAATGACCCAGGGCTGGAGGTGCCCATGTATGTCTTCAAACCTAGAACTTGATTGCCATCAAATCCTGATTCTTTTTTAGGGCAAAGATAAATCATTAAAATCTATTGTAAAATACATTTTGAATACTTAAGAAATTAAAATTTAGGCAGAAATTTAGGAAAGTGGTTTGCTCCCAAGCTTGTTATAAGATCTTGTTATAAGCTAGTTATAAGCTTGTTATAAGATCAGAACTACTTCTCCACACTTAAATTGTTTTATTTAACACCTCTGCCTAGTCATAAATATATTTTTTCAATGATTATTTTCGTATGGAACCAAACATTAATATGAAACAAAGATCCCTTAAAGATATTTCCAAACATTTCCTAGAGTTTATAATCTGGATTATTCAGTACCAAAAATGTTGTTTATTATGATCATGTCGTGTTAGAACTTGGGTGAACCTTGTACCCATGATGTGGCAAACTTATCACACGAGAAACAGATTAATGAAGTTTGACTTTAATTTCAGAGATGTAAACTTTTGCCAAAAACTGAGGGGGAAAAGACATTTCTGAGTCTCAGTATATTAACGTCCTACATATGAATTGCCTGTTCTTCCCTTAAAATATGGAGATGCTTAAGTATTGTCAAAAGAAAAACTGTCCTTCCATCCAAATACAACTAGTAGGGGAAAAAAGCCAAAAACTATATTGATACTACGATAAGTAATTTTTAAACTTGGTATGTCTGTCTTGTTAATTGCTGTTTCTTTTTTTCTTGCAGCATGGGGTAGAGCAGCGGCTGCCATGCTCTTCTGTGGCTTCATCATCCTGGTGATCTGTTTCATCCTCTCCTTCTTCGCCCTCTGTGGACCCCAGATGCTTGTCTTCCTAAGAGTGATTGGAGGTCTCCTTGCCTTGGCTGGTAAGATTGTGTGTCAGCAGTTCTTCATTTATGCCTTCAGTGGGCATCAACTTAGTAACGGTCAATTCCACAAAGAAGACCCATGACTGTTACAGTGTCTAGTCTGTTCTTGGAAAATGTATCACTAGGGTAGAAGTAACAGAGGAGAGAAGTGTTTTAAGATCTGCGTCCCTTTCCTCCTGTGGCTCATGCAGTGTTCTGTACTCCCCATCCAAGTGACAAGGGTTGTCACTCTACATGCCCCTCTCTCTCTTAGGGGGCCCTATCCACTGACTCCTCTACCCAAGAAACTAGGCTATGTCAGCCTTGGAAAAGCAGTGCTCTCCATTGTGGTCCCCAGCCCAGGCCTGCTGTGAGCCCCCTGCCGAGGGGACCTGAACGCCCCTGAACTATTTCCCTTGTTGAAAGAGTCTTGTGATCTTATGATGTGGGGCATGAAATGGTGTTCTGCCGTGGGATGGAAGACCCTGGGAGGGGCCAGAACAGGAATCTGCAGCATAGTGCCTGTGTGGGGAGATAGTGGTCCAGACATGGGTGATGTGAGGAAATTTAGTTATTCACGTATGCAGGGCCCAGCGTGAACACTTACTGATGGAGTACAAGAACTAGGATTTTAGGAGAAGAATTATTGGAAATTGTAGTCAGGTATGTGGCACTAAGGAAATCTGTCAAGGTCAGGACCCTAGCCACAGAGTTAGATTCAGAAGTAAAACTGGACTTCCCGAGCAGGGAAGAAAGAGAAGGTGTTGATAGCGGCAAACCGAGGCCACGAGTCATTTCTTACCAGTTTAGGCTTACGGGACCAAAGCAGACATTCAAGCTACAGACCCGAGGTACAAATACAAAGTGAGCAGATGGTCTTGGAAACAGGTCGGAAGCCTTATGACTCGAAGGGGTCTGTATGATCATGCATGAACCAGGAGGAAGGCCATTTTGTGCTGGTTCCCTGAGCTTAGGAGAGTTAAGTTCATAGAGCTGTGGGCAGCACAGGTGAGGTAGGAGGAGTGCCTCAGAAAAACCGGCTGGTCCATACACAGCCCTGGCTTTCTTCACGGCACATCTGACAGTTTCTCTTGATTAAAAATAAAGTTCTTGATCTTCATATTTTCAAAGTTTGCTTTTTTAATATTATTTTAAAATCATAAGTGACTTGGAATCACAAAAGGTATAAAGAACCAGGTTGGTGTCCACTTTCATTTCTACTTGGTTATTTTTGTAGTTTAAATTTATGAGACCCTAGCAAAGAAACACACTTGATGTATCTTCCTTTCATGTGTCTTAGAAAACTCCATAGATGCCAGTTTAAATCACCATTAGAAATAACACACTAAGACCAGGCGTGGTGGCTCATGCCTATAATCCCAGCACTTTGGGAAGCCGAGGCAGGCAGATTACTTGAGGTCAGGAGTTCGAGACCAGCCTGGCCAACATGGTGAAACCCCATCTCTACTAAAAATACAAAAATTAGCTGGGCTTGGTGGTGCACACCTATAATCCCAGCTACATGGGAGGCTGAGGCAGGAGAATCACTTGAACCTGGGAGGTGGAGGTTGCAGTGAGCCGACATGCATCGCTGCACTCCAGCCTGGGTGACAGAGTGAGACTCCATCTCAAAAAAATAAATAAATAAATAAATAAATAAATAAATATCACACTAAGACATTAATGTTAGTTGAAAAAATCCTAGTAAATAGTATATGACCCAGCATTCCACTCCTAAGTATATATCCAAAAGAATTAAAAACAAGAACTTGAAGATACTTGTAACCCATGTTCATAGCAACACTATTCACAACAGCCAAAAGGTGGAAACAACCAGTGTCCATCAGCAGATGCACGGACAAACAGAGTGTGTGTATACATACAGTGGAATATTACTCAGCCATAAAAAGGAATGAAATTTTGATATATGCTACAACATGATGGACCTTGAAAACATGCCAAGCGAAATAAGCCAGGCACAGACTGAGGACAAATATATTATTTCATTTACATGAGCTACCTGGAATAGGCAAATTTACAGAGACAGGGAGCAGAATAAAAGTTACTCCCTGCGGGGAGGGAAGAATGGGGAGTTATTTTTAAAGAGATACTGAGTTTATGTATGGATGAAAAAGTTTTGGGTATAGACAGTGGTAATGGTTACACAACGTTGTGAATTTATTTAATGCCACTGAATTGTACACTTATAGTGAACAATTGAAAGTGCAAATGATAAATGTTATGTATATTTTACCAGAATAAAAAAAAAATCCTAGTAAAACTCTTATCCATTGCTTTCTTGTAGCATTAAAACAAAAAGATCTAGCAGTGGGCATCCACAGTGACAGGGTAGCAGAGTTACTGTTGTAAAGAAAATTAGTTCAGTGAGCTTCAATAGATTTATAGCTTAACAGTTGGCTTAACTTAGAAGTTTCATTTTGTAATTTAATACTCATCCTTTCCTTTAAAGAGTATGAAAAATAGAACAGAAAATGTATTTAGCAGAATAAAAACCCTAGAAATCTCAACACACTGTTACTGGTAATGTTGAATAAGGCCTATTTGACTTTTAAGGTATGTTTCATAGAAACAGTTGTTTTAAATTTTATATATATTCTTACATTAAACATCAGAAAAATTGAACACTGATACAATTTAAATTAGGCAGAAATTAATCCAAACTGTTATAAGGACTTCGTATATGATGAGCCAGAATTGATAAATAGCAATATTTAATATTTATTACCAAGAAAATTAGAAGTCAACGTAGAAAAGCATGGCTTTTGTATCTTACACAGTATGTGGTAACAAATGACAAACTTAAATAGTAAGAGTTTGCTATTTAAAGTATACCGGAAGTAGATAAATATTTAAGATTTGCCCTAAGATTGTCCTTTGTAAATTACAAAAGGAATGTTTTAGTTTAGTTAAGAATTAGAAGCAACAAATGAAGATACAGAAACATCTATAGCCTTTCTAGCAGTGGAAAAAAAAATGAAGAAGAAAAAGAAAACTACTTCAAGGTCCATTTGTGGAGCTGTAGAAAAGAATTCAGATGGTAGAAAAATGGTGGTGAGGGCAACAGATTTCCTGATACCTTCCTGGCGGGCACAGCTACTTGGTCCCTCCTTGTGGAGAGTAGTGTCTTATGGTGAAAGAGCTAAAATTAGACCCTTTGACATGACAATGTACATATAAATATTAAGTTAAAATGATGCAGAACACACATGTATATACTCATTGTAGCTTTATAAAATCATGCATGTTCATTGAAAAAGACCACGGAAGTAGACTCGATAATGAACATAATGTTCATAATGTTCATCGAGTCTACTTTCGTTTGAAATTTATAATTTGTTTGAAATTACTTAAATACTATTACAATGGTTAATAATTGTAATAATGTGACTATTATCCCAGAGAGTTTAGAAATCTTCATGTGTTCTTTCCACATCCTCACTCACACCTCCCTAAGCACTGTGATCATTTGCTGCTTTTATTTTTCCTGTCCCCACCGCACCTCCCCATGCCCTTCCCCCTGCCCTCCCTCCACGTCTGTTTCCTCTTCAGATTCCCACGTCCTCTGCAGGCTTCTCTGCGGATTCTCCCCTTGATCATTCTCAATATCAGTTCATTGTTTCATTTAGTCATTTACTTATTGAATGAATATTCCAGTGATTTGTTATTGAATATCAATGTTGAGTCATGTGTGCGTGGCTGTGTGTATATATGTGCATACCTGTGTGTATATATACATATATATATGTAATTTTTGCTAACACTGAACATATGAAGTATGTGTTTGGTATAGGAAACACAAAGATGAAAAAAATAGGTTGTTCTTTACTGTGCTGCTTTGTATTGTATGCCAGTTTTGTACTTTTTTGTTATAGTATATATAATGCTTATGTAATATAGAATGGCTCTCCAATTATTTTTGTGTGTGTGTGTTTTTCACATATTTGGCATATGTGTGTGATACTGCTCAGTGCCAGGCATCTCTTACACACAGTAGTCAAGAATCTTTTTTGGCCTCTGCCTAACCAGATTCCTCCTGCCTCCAGGTAGATTTTATACTTATTTCGAGGCAGAAACTTGGTGGAAGGAGTTAATCTGTCGTTACTGTGTATATATTCCTTCATGCATGTATGCATTCATACCCTGGGATTTTTTTCTTCCCTTTAGCTGTGTTCCAGATCATCTCCCTGGTAATTTACCCCGTGAAGTACACCCAGACCTTCGCCCTTCATGCCAACCCCGCTGTCACTTACATCTATAACTGGGCCTACGGCTTTGGCTGGGCAGCCACGATTATCCTGATTGGCTGTGCCTTCTTCTTCTGCTGCCTCCCCAACTACGAAGATGACCTTCTGGGTAATGCCAAGCCCAGGTACTTCTACACGTCTGCCTAACTTGAGAATGAGTATGGGAGAAAATCGCCGCTGCTGAGATGGACTCCAGAAGAAGAAACTGTTTCTCCAGGCGACTTTGAACCCATTTTTTGGCAGTGTTCATATTATTAAACTAGTCAAAAATGCTAAAATAATTTGGGTGAAAATATTTTTTAAGTAGTGTTATAGTTTCATGTTTATCTTTTAATATGTTTTGTGAAAGTTGTGTCTTTTCACTAATTACCTATACTATGCCAATATTTCCTTATATCTATCTGTAGCATTTATAGTACATTTAGAAGAGAATATGAATATGAAACTTAACACTTTATAAGGTAAAAATGAGGTTTCCAAGACTTAATAATCTGATCAAGTTCTTGTTATTTCCAAATAGAATGCACTGGGTCTGTTAAGGGCTAAGGATAAGAGGAAGATAATGTTACAAATTATTAATGACCAAATATTCTAAAATAAACTCAAAAAAAGTTTATTTTTAAGCCTTCAGACTATTTAAGGAAAGCAAAATCGTTTCCTAAATGCATATCGTTTGTGAGAATTTCTCATTAATATCCTGAATCATTCATTTTTGCTAAGGCTTCATGTTGACTCGGTATGTCATCTAGGAAGGTACTGTTTCATGGTCCAAACCTGTTGCCATAGTTAGTAAGGCTTTACTTTAAGTGTGAAATATTTAGACGAAATTTTCTCTTTAAAGTTCTTTATAGGGTTAGGATATGGGAAAATGCTATATTAATAAATCTGTAGTGTTTTGTGTTTATATGTTCAGAACCAGAGTAGACTGGATTGAAAGATGGACTGGGTCTAATTTATCATGACTGATAGATCTGGTTAAGTCGTGTAGTAAAGCATCAGGAGGGTCATTCCTGTCACAAAAGTGCCACTAAAACAGCCTCAGGAGAATAAATGACTTGCTTTTCTAAATCTCAGGTTTATCTGGGCTCTATCATATAGACAGGCTTCTGATAGTTTGCAACTGTAAGCAGAAACCTACATATAGTTAAAATCCTGGTCTTTCTTGGTAAACAGATGTAAAATGTCTGATGTAAAACATGCCACAGGAGAATTCGGGGATTTGAGTTTCTCTGAATAGCATATATATGATGCATCAAATGGGTTGCTATTTTTTTTTTTTTTTTACCATTTCTACTTACATAATGAAAACCAATTCATTTTAAATATCAGATTATTATTTTGTAAGTTGTGGAAAAAGCCAATTGTAGTTTTCATTATGAAGTTTTCCCAATAAACCAGGTATTCTAAACTTGTTTCCAGTTTGTAGTTTTTCCGTTTTTCAAATCTGCGTAAGGGAATTTAAAAAACAATGGGTAATAAGAACATGGTCTATAATGAAAAGTGGTTTTTGTTTGTTGTTTGAAGTTTTAAAGGCCTTGCTCATTTTAGGTGTCCAAAACCAATTTTTGAGTGGAGATGAATGAATTCTAGTAGTCTATTCCATGAACTTTTTCCTCAATGAACAATACCCTAGACACACATTAAACAATTTCTCTACAGTCCTACCAACCAGAGGAAAATGGACTAAGAGATTTCTGGCAGGTTCAGACACCCGGGGGACATCTGTGGAGTGTAGCTGAAGCCCCCTCCTTGTGCTGGGGTCCCCTTCCATTCAGGTGGTGGGGTAGCAGTCTCGATTTATTTTCCCCTTGCCCACCTTCCCATTTTATCATTTGTTACTCCTTTTCCCACCATAGGTTATAGGTTACTTCCGCTATGGTGTATGTCATTGTGAGGATGGGTGCAGAGAGGCTGGGTGGGAGAATGGAAATATTTCTCCCTACGGCTACTGTTGGCCAGCTAGTCCTTGGCAGTGAATTTTTCTATGCTTTTCAAAATGCAAGGTGAATGTTAGAGAAATGTAATCTGGGTGGTTATACCAAAATTGAAAAGAAAAACCCACACAACTATGCCGTGACTGGTGGAGAATTTGAAGTGGTCATTAAAAATGTTAAAAATCCCATCATTTAAAATAATACCACAGCTCCTTCAAGAAGATAATGGATATCTAGAGATAAAGAAATGTGGTCTCCTGTTATACATGAAAATTTCTCCGTTTATAAGCTTCTTTAACCATGAACTTGTCTTTGCATTATTTCCCATCCAACCTCCTTCTTCCCCTCCTCAATCACACAACACCTTAATGGTGCACATTTAGGAAAAATGCAACCTCCTGGGACCAATGAGCCTGATATAATAGAACCAGGTCAACCTCAAGTATTGATGACAAAGATAAACTAAGTCTGATACTTTGCAGAAATGTTCTGCTTCCTTCAGCCTTGTTCAAGTATAGAGATCTGCCATTCCTTATTGGTCCAGATTCACCAAGACAGATACCTTTATGTCATGAACAGAAGGGAAGTTCCAGAGGATTCTGGAGAGTAATGAAGAATTGGGCTGAGAAACACCTGAAGGCTAACAGTGCATTGCATGAGATTTCCCACGGTAAAGCTGAGGTGCTTTTTGGTTTGGTAATTAAATATTGAGTTCCCACCCTTTAAATAAGCAGTTCTAGGTTCCTAAGCAATTATTTCACTCTGTAAGTAGCCAGACATGCTAAGTGCCACTTACTGCTGAATATAACAAAGAAGTAATATGTCAAGGTCTTTCCGTGTTCACACAGGTAGCTGTGGGGTGTAATAACTTAGCTTCAAAACCATAGACTGCAGAACTGATAATCAAGTTCAATAGCCTTTCCTTTTTTAAGGAAATGAAAACAATGGAACATATAGTCATCCTAAATTAATTCGGTTTAACTTTTTTTCTGTAAACTCCCCCTGAAAGACATTCCTATTAATACAGTAAATGTGAACACTGACTTGTTTTTCTAAGCATATCTGAAAGGGAATATTTGAGTCTCATCCCCAACTTTGGTCCTTGCTATCTGTGCAGGCTTGGGCAGGTCATCTTCCTGCTGGTCTCAATATCCTCACCTGTAAAATGATTGTAAATGATCCCCTTTCCTTCAAGATTCTCTGATTGATAGAATTTTTTCTTTAATTAAAAAATTTTAAATATTCCTTGAGTTGGAAACACTGATCAATAAGTGGATTGCTTAGGGAAGTTGGAACGAATGGATTCAGTCCTAACTTCCTCTTTTAAATTCCCTCTTCTTTTCCTCACTCTTCCTGCAACACTTGTTTTTACAGTTGAGTTTTAAAAATAAGTGTATAATATATAAAGTAATTTCTGTAGTGTGGTTTCAGGTTTAAAAATTTCTGCAGACAGGCTGGGCTTGCAATCCCCTCAGTCGATGGTCAGAGCCCTTTGCTTTTTGAGACCATTTTTGGGTGAGCTTGGCTTGCCTGGATACAGCGTGCAGTGCATTCTTCCTGAATTTTGCAATTCTGGTATCTGAGTGTATTTTCTAGGTGTGGCAGTGCTGAGTATAATCCACCTAGGGTGTGGAAAAAGCCAAGAAAGGGAAATTAAAAGAGGTTCCTATCCAGTCATATTAATGATCTTCCACTTGTACTATCCAGTGCTTTGTTGTTAACCTCAAAAACATACTTTGTTAGCTGCAAAAATAAACAAAGGGAAACTCAGAAGTGTGTGAGCCTGTGTGTGTGTGTGTATTTAGAGATAGTTCTCTGGTGAAGAAATGGAATCCTGCTGGTTTAAATGGCACAAGCTTGTCTTTGTGATAATGAGTCATCATATAATCATAATAGATGGTTGTATAAGGGGGTGACCCAGCCAGTTTTTCCAGTGCAAAGACTCAAGGTAATTAACCTGCTATTATCAACTGCTTTTGATTAAGTTACTTTCAAGAGGAAATACTTAGATTTGAAACATAAACTCTGAATTTCATAAATAAAAGTAAATTGCCAAGTGAGACTTTGAAAGCAAGTTCCACGAGGATGCCCTGTTTCCCTATTCTATCCTTTCTATACTGGCTAGTCAGTAGATACTCGAGTTGAAATGCTTCAGTGAAAATTTGCATTTCCAAATGCCAGCCCACCCAATTTCTAAAGTCAAGCAACACCTCAATGCTTAATCCTTTCTCAATGAAAAAACAACAACACTAAAGAAAAACTGACTTCAGTGGAACACTGTGAGAAATGGACACAAAAGACACTGGCGTCTGCATGATTGATTTCATGTTGATAGAATTATCATTGGAATAATACCCTCTTCTGAAGATGTGTATGTGATAAGAAGTGAGACACATCACCACTGGAGACATCAACCTGATTACATGAATTCCTGGCAGATCCCAAACGCAGACAACCGCCTTTGTCTCAGAACAGTACATTAGCTATGCAGGACACTTAGGGGCCCTCACTCTGGAGTGATCTTCCTAACAGAGCTTCTGTAATTTAGGGAGAAGCGACCCTTCCTCTGGGCTGACACAGCCTCCTCCCACCAAGAGCACCCTGGGCTGGGTGCCCTTGTGCAAAAGGGCAAGGCTGCACAACCCTACCAGGTAGCACTGGCTATGGGATTAGGGCATCCAGACACCATGGTGGAACAGTCTGGAATCCAAAGACAAACCCCAAGAGGGATGAAAATTACTGCCAGGACTGTTTAAAGAAGTCAGGCAAGTCTTGTTCCTCTTCCCCCACTCCATATATCCCCACATTTACCTCCCAAATTGTCTTTTATTGGGCTCAGAAATACAGAGGCATCTTTTTCCATCAGCGTCAGGGATTTAAGTAAAAGGGTGAATAGACCTCTCCCTGCATTCTCCAATTTATGACTTTGAAGGCTAAATTCAACATTCAGAAACATCACAAACATCTAAGTCAAATGATGTTTGTCTTTTTCTGCAGCAAACACACAATGCCTTAAATGAAACTATGATTTTCTTTTTTTAAAAAAGAAATACTATGTTGAAGTTTCTCAGTTCAGAATGTAACCTCCATGCTTACTGATTGCCAAGACTAACAGGAAGCTTCTAGTTGGAACTGGCTAATTATTAGCCTAATTGCCCTAGAGGGGCTCTCTGGGAATCTCTGAGTAAGTTGTCTCTTTCACTCTCAGATACAGTGGTACTATCCTTGGACTGTAGCAAAGCTGAGCTGTTAAAGGAAAGCCATGTCAAGAAGAGAACCTGCTTCTAAGCCATTGTCTGAGTCATCCCAGTTTCAGCTTGTTTGGTACTAAGGAGCTTATATATCAAACATGCCTGGTTGTTCATGTTCTTTCACTCAACAGTTTTTTTGTTCCAAAAGACGTTAGAAGAATTTTCATAATACGTAGCTCTGTAATCCAAGGGATGCATTTGGAAATAAAGGCAGCTCTACATGTTCTCACCAAGGGAGCCTGTTTGCATAGTCTGTCCCTTAGCAAGTGATCAATGGAAAAAGCACTACTTCCGCCCTAGCGTTTACTTTGGTAACAGAGCAGTCCAATCTTTCCTCTCAACCTGGGGGTGAGCGAGTCATCACAGCATGGGTTAGGACTAGCAGACAAAGTATAAACAACTTCAACATTCTAAAACACAGATACATTCTCCTGAAAAACCATTGGCACGGAATGAAGAAGTTTCAAAAACAGCAAACTAATTATCTTCGAAGAAGCTTTGTGAGCTTATATTCAGTGCCAGCTGAGATTTTAACTTAGATTCTTATTTGCAGGAGTTAACTGATAGGAACCCTCTTTTTCTCAATTCTACAAATGTCTTTAAGATTTCCGTAAAAAAAAAAAAAAAAAGCCACATTAGAATCATAATCTAGATTTTCCCTAGAGAAATGCATATCAATAATTCAAAAACAATCCATGTTCCATATATATATATACACACTTTTTTTTTTTTTTTTTTTTTTGAGACAAGGTCTCACTCTGTCACTCAGGCTGGAGTGCAGTGGCATGATCAGGCTCACTGCAGCCTTGACTTCCCAGGCTCAGGTGGTCTTCCCACCTCAGCCTCCCAAGTAGCTGAGACTACAGGTGCGCACCACCACACCCAACTTTTTTTTCCTGTATTTTTTTGTAGATATATTATGATTCCTATTTTAGAGTTAGGGGTACTGAGCCTTGGAGAGGCTACTGACTTTCAAAGTAAATAATGAAGTTATAATTCGAAGCTAGGTTGGTTTAAATACAAAGTCCATCCTCTTAACCACTATGCAAATACATTTGGAAAATACAGAGGTAGACATGATTTAAAGGTTTCTGTTTTATTTTTGCTTTTTGGTTTTTATTACTATACAAATTGCAGAACCATTAATATGTTGAAATGGATTATAATCATCAAGCAGAATCCTTCCTGTTTTTTAATGGTACATTGCTTTAATTTGGATTCCTGAACAGGGACTTGGGAGTAGGTGATTTATACAGGAGGTGATTCCAGGATGTACAAATGAAGGGATGAGGAGAGTAGGGTAGTTTAAGGGAAAAAAGAATCAAATGTGTGTGTTTATAATCAGATCACTGCCATGGGCTCCTGGGGACTTCTAAAGAGCTCTGTAAAATGTATCTCAAAATAGTTCTGCTTGAAGACAGGGAAACTGGATTTTTTTATGCAACGGCTGCTGGGTTGTTTTTTGTTTGTTTTTTATGGGACAGAGTCTCCCTCTGTCGCCCAGGCTGGAGTGCAGTGGAACAATCTTGGCTCATTGCAACCTCCGCCTCCTGGGTTCAAGCGATTCTCATGCCTCAGCCTCCCAAGATAACCACTTAAAAGTGGTTAAAATGGTAAATTTTAGCTTATTTATATTTTACCACAATAAAGATATTAAATCATTTAACATTAGAAATAAAATAATATTTAAACCAGAATTATTTTGTATTTCTACATGTATCTTTAAATATAATTTTTTCCCATGATGGTATAGGAAACAGGTTTGTTTGGTTTTTTTCCAACTTTTAAGTCCAGGGGCACATGTGCAGGATGTGCAGGTTTGTTATATAGGTAAATGTGTGTCATGGTAGTTTGCTGCGCAGATCATCCCATCACCTAGGTATTAAGCCCAGCATCCATTAGCTATTCTTCTGATGCTCTCCCACCCCACTTCCCCTGACCCTGACAGGCCCCAGTATGTGTTGCTCCCTGCCATTTGTTCATGTGTTGTCATCATTCAACTCCCACTTATAAATGAGATCATGCAGTGTTTGGTTTTCTGTTCCTGCATTAGTTTGCTGAGGATAATGGCTTCCAACTCTGTCCATGTCCCTCCAAAGGATATGATCTCATTCCTTTTTATGGCTGCATAGAATTCCATGTCATGTATATGTACCACATTTTCTTTATCTAGTTTATCATTGACGGTTATTTCAGTTGATTCCATGTCTTTGCTATTGTGAATAGTGCTGCAATGAATATATACTTGCTTGTATCTTTATAACGATTTATATCCCTTTGGGTATATCTCCAATAATAGGATTACTGAGTCAAATTGTATTTCTGCCTCTAGACCTTTAGGTGTTTTTTTGTTTGTTTGTTTGTTTGTTTGAGATGGAGTCTCACTCTGCCACCCAGGCTGGAGTGCAGTGGCATGATCTTGGCTCACTGCAACCTCCATTTCTGGGATTCAAGCAATTCTCCTGCCTCAGACTCCTGAGTAGCTGGTTTTCCCAGCACTGTTTATTAAGCAGGGATCCCTTTCCCCATTGTTTGTTTTTGTCAGGTTTATCAAAGATCAGATGGTTTTAGGTGTGTGGTCTTATTTCTGAGATCTCTCTTCTGTTCCATTAGTCTATGTGTCTATTATACCAGTACCATGCTGTTTTGGTTACTGTAATCTTGTGGTATAGTTTGAAGCTGGATTATGTGATGTCTCCAGCTTTGTTCTTTTTGCTTAGGATTGTTTTGGCTATTCAGGCTCTTTTTTGCATCCATATGAATTTTAAAATAGTGTTATCTAATTCTGTGAAGAATGTCAATGGTAGTTTAATAGGAACAGCATTGAATCTATAAATTACTTTGGGCAGTATGGCCATTTTCACAATATTGATTTTTCCTATCCATGAGCATGGAATGTTTTTTCATTTGTTTGTATCCTCTCTGATTTCTTCAAGCAGTGACTTGTAGTTCTCTTTGAAGAGATCCTTCACTTCCCTTGTTAGTTCTATTCCTAGGTATTTTATTCTTTTTGTAGCAATTGTGAATGGGAGTTCATTCATGATTTGGCTCTCTGCTTGCCTGTTGTTGGTGTATAGGAATGCTAGTAATTTTTGCACTTGATTTTTGTATCCTGAGACGTTGCTGATGTTGTTTATTAGCTTAAGAAGCTTTTGGGCTGAGACTATAGGGTTTTCTAGGTATAGGATCATGTCATCTGCAAATAAAGGTAATTTGACTTCCTCCTTTCCTATCTGAATATGCTTTATTTCTTTCTCTTGCCTGATTGCCCTGGTCAGAACTTCCAATGCTATGTTGAATAGGAGTGGTGAGAGAGGGCATCTTTGCCTTGTGCTTATTTTTAAAGGGAATGCTTCCAGCTTTTGCCCATTCAATATGATATTGGCTGTGGGTTTTTCATAGATGGTTCTTACTATTTTGAGGTATGTTCCTTCAATACCTAGAGAGTTTTTAACATGAAGGAATGTTGAATTTTATCAGAGACCTTTTCTACCATCTATTGAGATAATCATGTGGTTTTTGTCTTTAGTTCTGTTTATGTGATGAATCACATTTATTGATGTGCATTTACCAACCTTGCATCCTGGCGTAAAGCCAACTTGATTTTGGTGGAGAAGCTTTTTGATGTGCTGCTGGATTCAGTTTGCTAGTATTTTACTGAGGATTTTTGCATAGATATTCATCAAAGATATTGGCCTGAATTTTTTTTGTTGTTGTATCTCTGCTAGGTTTTAGTATCAGGATGATGCTGGCCCCATAGAATAAGTTAGGGAGGAGTCCTTCCACTTCCATTGTTAGGAATAGTTCCAGTAGAAATGGTACCAGCTCTTCTTTGTACCTCTGGTAGAATTCAGCCATAAATCAATCTGGTCCTGGGCCTTTTTTTTTTTTTTTTTTTTTTTTTTTTTTTTGTAGGCTATTTATTATGGCCTCAATTTCAGAATTCATTATGGGTCTATTCAGGGATTCATTTGCTTCCTGATTCAGTCTTGGGAGGGTGTATGTGTCCAGGACTTTATCCGTTTATTCTAGATTTTCTAGTTTATGTGCATAGAGGTGTTAATGGTATTCTCTGATGGTTATTTGTATTTCTGTGGGGTCAGTGGTGATACCCCATCATTATCATTTCTGACTGTGTCTATTTGATTCTTCTCTCTTTTCTTCTTTATTAGTCTAGTTAGTGGTCTATCTCATTTATTATTTTTTTTCAAAAAGCCAGCTCCTGGATTCACTGATTTTTTTAAAAAGGTTTTTCGTGTCTCTGTCTCCTTCATTTCAGCTCTGATCTCAATTATTTCTTGTCTTCTGCTAGCTTTGGTGTTCATTTTCTCTTAGTTCTCTAGTTATTTTAGTTGAGATATTAGGTTGTTAACTGGAGATCTTTTTAACTTTTTGATGTGAGTATTTAGTGCTATAAGTTTCCCTCTTAAACACTGTGTTAGCTGCATCCCAGAGATTCTGGTATGTTGTCTCTTTGTTCTCATTAGTTCTAAATAATTTCTTGATTTCTGCCTTAATTTCATTGTTTACCCAAAAGTCATTCAGGAGCAGGATGTTCAATTTCTATACAGTTGTGTGGTTTTGAGTGCATTTCTTAATCTTGAGTTCTAATTTGATTGCGCTGTGGTCTGAGAGACTGTTACGATTTCAATTCCTTTGCATTTGCTGAGGAGTTTTACTTTTGAGTATGTCATCACTTTTAGAGTAAGTGCCATATGGCGATGAGAAGAATGTATATTCTCTTGTTTTTGGATAGAGAGTTCTGTAGATATCTATCAGGTCTACTTGACCCAGAGCTGAGTTCAGGTCCTGAATATCTTTGTAAATGTTCTGCGTCAATGATCTGTCTCCCACTATTATTGTGTGGGAGTCTAAGTTTCTTTGTAGGTCTCTAAGAACTTGCTTTATGAATCTGGGTGCTCCAGTATTGAGTGCATATATATTTAGCATAGTTAGCTTCCCTTGTTGAATTGAACCCATTACCATTATGTAATGTCCTTCTTTATGTTGATTTTTTGTTGGTTTAAAGTCTGTTTTGTCAGAAAGTAGGATTGCAACCTCTGGTTTTTTCTGTTTTCCATTTGCTTGGTAAATTTTCCTCCATCCATTTATTTTGAGCCTATGTGTATCTTTGTACGTGAGATGAGTCTCGTAAAGATGGCATATGGATGGGTTTTGGCTCTTTATCCAGCTTGCCATTCTGTGTCTTTTAATTTGGGCATTTAGCTTATTTACATTTCAGGTTAGTATTGTTATGTGTGAATTTGATCCTATCATCATGATGCTAGCTGGTTATTTTGCAGACTTGTTCACGTGGCTGCTTCATAGTATCACTGGTCTGTGTACCTCTGTGTTTCTGTAGTGGCTTATAATGGTTTTTCCTTTCCATATTTAGCACTTCCTCCAGGAGCTCTGGCAAGGCAGTCCTGGTGGTGATGAATTTCATCGACATTTGCTTGCTGAAAAAGATCTTATTTCACCTTTGCTTATGAAGCTTAGTTTGGCTGGGTATGTGATTCTGGGTTGGAAATTCTTTTCTTCATTGAGAATGTTGATATTGGCCCCCAATCTCTTCTGGTTTGTCGGGTTTCCACTGAGAGTTCTGCTGTTAGTCTGATGGGCTTCCCTTTGTAGATGACCTGGACTTTCTCTCTGGCTTCTCTTAACATTTTTTCTTTCATTTCAACCTTGGAGACTCTGATGGTTATGTGTCTTGGGGTTGATTTTCTCATAAAGTATCTTAGTGGGGATCTCTGCATTTTCTGAATTTGAATGCTGGCCTGTCTTGCTAGCTTGGGAAAGTTCTCTTGGATGATAACCTGAATTATGTTTTCCAACTTGATTCCATTCTCTCCATCTCTTTTAGTTACTCCAATCAGTCACAGGTTATCTCTTTACATAATCCCATATTTCTTGGAGGTTTTCTTCATTCCTTTTCATTCTTTTTTCTCTATTCTTCTGTGCCTGTCTTTTTCAGAAAGATAGTCTTCAAGCTCTGAGATTCTTTCCTCCACTTGGTCTATTCAGCTACTGATACTTGTGATTGTGAAGTTGTGAAGTTCTCAAGTTGTATTTTTCAGCTCTATCAGGTCTGTTATGTTCCTCTCAAAACTGGTTGTTCTGGTATCAGCTATTGTATTATTTTATTATGATTCTTAGCTTCTTTGTATTGGGTTACAACATGCTCCTTTAGCTCAGCAAAGTTCATTATTACCCACATTCTGAAGCCCACTTCTGTCAGCTCAGCTATGTCAGCTTCAGCGCAGTCCAGTGCCCTGGCTAAAAAGGTGTTGCAGTCATTTGGAGAAGAGGCACTCTGGCTTTTTGTGTTTTCAGTGATTTTGCATTGATTGTTTCTCATTTTTGTGGGCTTATCTACCTTCAATTTTTGAGGTTGTTGACCTTTTGAATGGGTTTTTTGTTGAGGTTGTTATTTTCTGATTTTTTGTTTTTTTAGCAGTCAGTCCTCTCTACTGTAGGGGTGCTACAGTTTGCTGTGGGTCTACTCCAGACCTTAGTTGCCTCAGTTTTTCCTGTACCTGGAGGTACCACCAGTGAAGACTGCAAAACAGCAAAGACAGCAGCCTGCTCCTGCCTCTGGAAGCTCCGTCTTAGGGTGGTACTGACCTGTTGCTGTCCTGAACATTCCTGTAGAAGGTTGCTGGAGACCCCTGTTGGGAAGTCTTATCCACTCAGGAGGAACAGGATCAGGGACCTACTTAAAGAAACAGTCTGGCTGCTTTTTAATAGAGTAGGTGTGCTCAATTTGGAAGAACTCTTCCTTGTCTAGACTGTTTGTATTCTCCAAAACCAGCAGGTTGGAACAGCTGAGTCTACTGAACCAGAGATGGTGGCTATCCCTCTACCCAGAAGCTCTATCTCAGGGAGAGATCAGAGCTCTGTCTAAAGAACCTGTATCAGTCTGTTCTTATGCTGCTGATAAAGACATACCTGAGACTGGGTAATTTATAGAGAAAAAGAGGTTTAATGGACTCACAGTTCCACGTGGCTGGGGAGGCCTCACAATCATGGTGAAAGGCGAAAGTCATCTCTTACATGGCTGCAGGCAAGAAAGAATGAGAGCCAAGAGAAAGGGAAACCCCTTATGAAAACAAGAGATCTCAGCTGGGCACAGTGGCTCACACCTGCAATCCCAGCACTTTGGGAGGCCAAGGCCAGAGGATCACCTGAGGTCAGGAGTTCAAGACCAGCCTGGCCAACATAGTGAAACCCTGTCTCTACTAAAAATACAAAAAAAATTAGCCAGGCATTGTATTGGGTGCCTGTAATCCCAGCTATTCAGGAGGCTGAGACAGGAGAATAGCTTGAACCTGGGAGGCACAGGTTGCAGTGAGCCAAGATCACACCATTGCACTCAAGCCTGGACAACAAGAGTGAAACTCTGTCTCAAAAAAAAAAAAAAAAAAATCATATCTCATTAGACTTATTTACTACCATGAGAACAGTATGGGGAAACCGCCCCCATGATTCAATTATCTCCCACCAGGTCCCTCCCACAACATGTAAGAATTATGGGAGCTACAATTCAAGATGAGATTTGGGTGGAGACACATCCAAGCCATATCATTCCACCCCTGGTCCCTCTCAAATCTCATGTCTTCACATTTCAAAACCAATCATGCCTTCCCAACAGTACCCCAAAGTCTTAACTCATTTCAGCATTAACTCAAGTGTCCATAGTCCAAAGTTTCACCTGAGACAAGGCAAGTCCCTTCTGCCTATGAGCCTGTTAAATCAAAAGCAAGTTAGTTACTTCCTAGATACAATGGGGGTACAGCATTGGATAAGTACACCCATTCCAAATGCGAGAAATTGGCCAAAATGAAGGGGCTAAAGGCTCCATGCAAGGCCAAAATCCAGCAGGGCAGTCAAATCTTAAAACTCCAAAATGATCTCCTTTGACTCTATGTCTCACATCCAGGTCATGCTGATGCAAGAGGTAGGTTCCCATGGTCTTGTCTGCCCCTGTGGCTTTGCAAGGTACAGCCTCCCTCCTGACTGCTTTCATGGGCTGGCATTGAGTGTCTGCAGCTTTTCCAGGTGCACAGTACAAGCTGAGGTGGTTCTATCATTCTGGGGTCTGGAGGACGGTGATCCTCTTCTCACAGCTCCCTTAGGCATTACCTCAGTGAAGACTCCGTGTGGGGCCTTCAACCGCACATTTTGCTTCCACACTGCCCAAGCAGAGATTCTCTATGAGGGTACTGCCCCTGCAGCAAACTTGTGGCTGGACATCCAAGCGTTTCCATACATCCTCTGAAATCTAGGCAAAGGTTCTCAAACCTCAATTCTTGACTTCTGTGCACTCGTGGGCTCAACACCACATTGAAGCTGCCAAGGTTTGTGGCTTGCACCCTCTGCAACCACAACCTGAGCTATACCTTGGCCCCCTTTTATTTTTATTTTTGTATTTTTTTGAGATGGAGTCTTGCTCTGTCACCAGGCTGGAATGCAATGGCATGATCTTGGCTCACTGCAACCTCTGCCTCTCAGGTTCAAATGATTCTCCTGCCTCAACCTCCCAAGTAGCTGAGATTACAGGTGCATGCCACCATACCTGGCTAATTTTTGTATTTTTAGTAGAGACGAGGTTT
Source organism: Macaca mulatta (assembly GCF_049350105.2). Classification (NCBI taxonomy): domain Eukaryota; kingdom Metazoa; phylum Chordata; class Mammalia; order Primates; family Cercopithecidae; genus Macaca; species Macaca mulatta. Next base: position 43,158,125 of record NC_133409.1, on the reverse strand, counting down.
CACCATGTTGGCCAGGCTGGTCTTGAACTCCTGACCTCAGGTGATCCACCTGCCTTGGCCTCCCAAAGTGCTGGGATTATTGGTGTGAGCCACTGCACCCAGTCTACTTTGGCCCCTTTTAGCCGTGGCTAGAGTGGCTGGGACGCAAGGCACCAAGTCACTAGGCTGCACATAGCAGGGGGCCCTGGGCCAGCCCATGAAACCATTTTTTCCTCCTAGGCCTTCAGGCTTGTTGTGGGAGGGGCTGTTGCAAATGTCTCTGACATGCCCTGGAGACATTTTCCCCATTGTCTTGGTGATTAATATTTGGCTTCTTGTTACTTAAGCAAATTTCTGCAGATGGCTTGAATTTCTCCTCAGAAATTTTTTTTTTCTACCAAACAATCAGGCTGCACATTTTCCAAAATTTATGCTGTTTTGCTTTTAAAACTGAGTGCCTTTAACAGCACCCAAGTCACTTCTTGAATGCTTTGCTTCTTAGAAATTTCTTCTGCCAGATATCCTAAATCAACTGCCTCAAGTTCAAAGTTCCACAAATCTCTAGAACGGGGCAAAATGTTGTCAATCTCTTTGCTAAAACATAGCAAGAGTCACCTTTACTCCAGTTCCCAACAAGTTTCTCATCTCCCTCTGAGGTCACCTCAGCCTGGATTTCATTGTCCATATTACTATCAGCATTTTGGTCAAAGCCATTTGACAAGCCTCTAGGAAGTTCCAAACTTTCGCACATTTTCCTGTTTTCTTCTGAACCCACCAAACTGTTCCAGCCTCTGCCTGTTACCCAGTTCCAAAGTCACTTCCACATTTTTGGGTATCTTTACAGCAACACTCCACTCCACTGGTACCAGTTTACTATATTAGTCTGTTTTCATGCTGCTGATAAAGACATACCTGAGACTGGGTAATTTATAAAGAAAAAGAGGCTTAATGGACTTACAGTACTGGGGAGGCCTCACAATCATGGTAGAAGGTGAAAGGCACATCTTACATGGTGGCAGGCAAGAGAGAATGAGAGCCAAGTGGAAGGGGAAACCCCTTATAAACACATCAGATCTTGTGAGACCTATTTACTACCATGAGAACAGTATGGGGGAAACTGCTCCCATGATTCAGTTATCTCCCACCAGATTCCTCCCACAACATGTAAGAATTATGGGAGCTACAATTCAAGATGAGATTTGGGTGGGGACACAGAACCCTTGCTGGAGTTCTCAATGAAAATATTAAAATATAAAATAATTAAATTAAAATATTAAAATAATAATATTGAAATATTTTCACAATAAAACATTGTTATTTAACATTAAAAATAAAATAATATTTAAAACAAATATTTTATATTTTATCTTTATATTTAAATATTATTTATAACCCTTAATATTAGATATAAATATAATATATACATTTTAACATTAAAGTATTTTAAAATTAAAAATAAATATCTTGGACTCTCTCCCTCCCCCAACCTAAATATCCCCATCTGTCATTATTTAGATAATGCATCATACTTCCTAACCTACTATGAAAACGTCTTCTCAACTGAATGAGCCCTTTTTTCTATGTCTTAAATATGAGCAAGATACCATTTGGGGGTTCCCTATCATGAAAGCTAATTTATGTGTCAACTTCACTGGGTCATAGGGTACCCAGATATTTGGTGAAACATTTTTCTGAATGTGTCTGTGAGGGTGTTTCTGGGTGAGATTTACGTTTGAACTGATGGACTAAGTAAAGCAGATTGCTCTGCTCAATGTGAGTGAGCCTCATCCAAACCACTGAAGGCCTGAATAGAACAAAAAAGGTAGTGAGGAAGACTATACTTCTCTGCCTTGCTGTCTTTGAGCTGAGACATAGGTCTTCTCCTCCTGTAAACTCAGACTTGAACTTACAGCATTAGTTCTGCTGGGTCTCCAGCTTGCTGACTACAGATCTTGGAAATTCTCTGCCTCCATAAACACATGAGCCAATTTCTTACAATAAATGCCTTTATATATAAACCCTATTTATTTATAAGATTTAAAATTTGTTATAATAAATTATGAATATATAAAATCACAAATATGTAATAATATAATTATTATATAACAAATTTTATATATGAGTCATAGTTCATTATAAGAAATCTATGTATCTCTCTATATATCTATGTGTATATTCCATGCTATTGGTTCTGTTTCTCTGGAGAATTCAGACAAATACATCATCCCTTGCATTTTAGGTGAAAGTTTCTTAAGAAGACAAATTCAAAGGCTGGATGTAGTTCATAGCAATGTTCCCCCAGATTTTGTCAAAAACCCTTGGACTTACGGTTTCCATTTTCCCTCTGTCTCCACAGCTATTTGACTCCTGTTTTGTTCCCACATCCACCTGAGTGCAGGACTCAACAGTTTTAATGTTTTTACAAGATCTCAGAGAGCACAAGCATTTTTCAATGTTTGTGCCTTTCACTGTTGATTTAGGGAAGAGCTGGGAAAGTGGTCACAGTGAACAGTGGCCATCATACCATCCACTTACCCTTTCCCATTCTTTCTCTTTTGAAATCTCTCAAAATACTCAAATTCTTTCCCTTATGTTACCCAGAATTGTTTCTCCCTCTCCCGGAAGCACTGACACTAGCTAGCCACTAAGCTCTGGCCCAAGCAGGCCCACTAAATCATTTTTACACTGCATCATTGCATCTGTCTGAAGCCAAATAGCACCGTGATTGCCAGCAGATTCTGCTGTCACACATCTTCACTCATTACTAGTGGTGTGACATTCAGCAAATATTTAATATCTTTAATGCTGATTTGATTTACCTATAACATGGGGATAATTGTAGTTGTGAGAATAGATTGAAAGAAAAGATCTCAGTGTAATGCCTGGCACACAGGAAGTGTTCAAGGAATTTATAATTTGTTATAATTTGTATATATTTACATATAATGGGTGTAGTTTTTGAAACATTTTTTCTTTTCTTTTTTTTTTAGAGATGGGGTCTCACACTGTTGCCCAGGCTGGAGTGCAGCAGCATGATCATCACTCACTGTAGCCTTGACCTCCCAGGCTCAAGCAATCCTGCCACCTCAGTCTCCAGAGTAGCTGGGATTATAGGTGGGCACCACCACACCCAGATAATTTTTGCATTTTTTTGTAGAGATAGGGTCTCACTATGTTGCCCAGGCCCACTATGTTCAAGATAGTTCACTATCTTGAACTCCTGGACTCAAGCAATCCTCCTGCCTTGGCCTCCCAAAGTGCTAAAATTACAGGTGTGAGCCACCGTGCACAGCCACATTTTCTAACATCATTTCCTCCATAAGCCTATGGTGCTGTGGTTCTCTCTGGGTTGAGAAGAGCAATGAAAGAAAGGCAGAAATCACAGAGAAGAGGAGAGGGAAGAGGGAAGCTAATAACATATAGGGGTGTGTATAGCATTTCCCCCTTCAGAGAGAGGATATAAAACACAAAAATAAAGAGATAATTGACCAGATGTGAGTCTCCACGCTGACTTGACTCTCTTGAGGTTTTTTTTCCTTTCTTTTTTAAAAAATTTAAATCTTGAATTGGTACTCAAATCCATTAGGACACTTGATTAGAAAAACAGTAAAAAACATCAACTCTGATAACATCGGTGAAACAGTTCTTTAAAGAGATTGAAAAAATGAAAACCACATGGACATACATGTCAGTATGTAGCTTTAAAATCTTCATTTCATCCTATGTCAGAGGACACATTGATTTTTGAGTGTCATCCTTGAGGTAGCTGTCGAGATCAGGAGACACAGTACAGTACACTCACCACAGGAAGGGAGGTTCATGGGATGATTAAAGAGCAAATTGCACTGAGAAAACTGTGTACTCTGTCAAAGTTAGACAATTCTATGGAAATAGCGATCTGTCTTCTTGTCTGTCTATCTGATTCTTTTTTAAAAAATTTCAAATCTTTGAAATGATTTTTAAAAATTATTTTGAGTACATAATAATTGTATTACTTATGGGGTACATGTGATGTTTTGATACAGACGTATACTGTGATGATCAAGTCAGGGTAATTGTTTTGATACAGGCATACAGTGTGTGATGATCAAGTCAGGGTAACTGTTTTGATACAGGCATACAATGTGTAATGATCAAGTCAGGGTAATTGGGATATCCATCCCCTCAAGCATATGTCATTGCTTTGTGTTAGGTGGAGTCTCCTGAGTTTTGAAGTCAGTCTAATTGGAAAAGAAAAAGGATTTCTATATTCTTTTTTTTTTTTTTTTTTTTTTTTTTTGAGACGGAGTCTCGCTCTGCCGCCCAGGCTGGAGTGCAGTGGCCAGATCTCAGCTCACTGCAAGCTCCGCCTCCCGGGTTCCCGCCATTCTCCTGCCTCAGCCTCCCGAGTAGCTGGGACTACAGGCGCTGCCACCTCGCCCGGCTAGTTTTTTGTATTTTTTTTTTTAATAGAGACGGGGTTTCACCGTGTTAGCCAGGATGGTCTCGATCTCCTGACCTCGTGATCCGCCCGTCTCGGCCTCCCAAAGTGCTGGGATTACAGGCTTGAGCCAAAAGATCCTTGAGTTACCTGGTAAGAGCAAAGCATGGCGGTATGCTTTGCTGTTGCCAGGGAACAACAAAGTTTTGCTCTAAGCCATAGGTAGAGAACTCAGGATATGATTTATGTAAAGTTCCCACTAAACAGAAAGAACCGGAAAGCTTTCTGCTTGAAAGGAGGAATTATGGGTGGAAGTAGAGGGTAGACCAAGGCAAAAGGTCAGGCTTAAAAATCTTATGTCCCCAAGATCCAGGTTGAGAAGAGGAATTAGAGTAGAAATTACAAAGAAATAGAGGGGGAAGCTAATGATACGTGGGTTTGTGTGTGGTATCTTGCACCCTGCTTCCCACTGAGAATTTTAGAAATAAGTCATCTCTCTCAGGTGGCATGGAAGAGATTTAGATCTCCCCCTACACACACACACACACACACACACACACGCACGCACGTACACACACACACCATTATGTCAGGTGGTACTGCTGAGAGTGGGGCTATCGAATCACCTGATGAGTTCAGAGGCTAGAAACATAGTTTGCATTTATTTGGCACATATAATATTGCAGATATTGCTCTATTCCTGTTTAAATGCATTATCTCGTTTAATTTTCTTGATCACCCAACAAGATGGATACTTTAAACAATTATTTCATTTCACAGATAAAGAAACTAAGGCATGGGGAAGAGGTAACTTCGCTAAAATCACAGAGCTAGTTAAGGGCAGCGCTGAGGCTCAACCTCAGGCCATCTAGCAAGACAGCCAATCTTGTAGCCGTTCTGACATCTCACGACCTAGGAGCTAGAGGTTCCTATAGCACCGGCTAAGGCCAAGGAGTGGCCATGCCAGCAGCTGTTCGTGGCCAAGGGCCCTGAAAATTCACCTCCATGCCTTTCTAGAACCAAGAAATCAGAGCAGTCTTCATTCCAGAAATGGGCCTTTGACAGTAAATTATCAATGATGATAATCAATTATGAGGATTATGATTCATCGATTGTGAAGACCACCTCTCTCCCACAGACAGGTAAATGCTCCCTGCTTACAGGTATCTCCCGGGAAAGGAGGACATGGTTGGGGACCCTTGAGGAAAGGACAAAACAAAGAAGTTTGGACTTTGAGTAGCAAAATTTTTACCTCTAAAGGAATTAAGGTCACCTAAGAGAGACTTAAACCAGAACAAGCTAAAGTGCCTTTCATTGGCAAGTTTAAGTCTAGCTCCAACTTCCCCCACTGCCCCACCATTACCCAGGGGCAAGTGGGTTTTGGTGTGGAAAATACAAGAGCTATGTTTTGCTTCTCACAGTGTGTAAATGTTGACCCCTCAACATTGATGTTTTTGTTTCATCATACTATCTGCAAACTCCTGATGGCTGATGGGCATATCTTTGCTTTTTATCACCTGCATAAAGCATAATGTCTGAGCCTAGAAGTGCTTATTACTGCTGTTGAATGAATGAGTGAATGAATCCCTTATAGTATTTGCCTCTGTGGCACACAGAATGTCACTTTAAGCAACTACGAACTCATCTGCCACCACAGAGGATTATGTTTATCATTAAGAATTCTTTTCTTGTTACTGGGTAATGTAGCAAGGACTCCCCTTGAGAGAGCATGGTTATTAATTCCTCAGACTGCATGAGTAGAGGTGTCTTAGTAAATCATTCCCTTATGTGGAGGGATTCGATTTTTATAGTATTTTTGCCACTAGCCATAAATGCTGCAATAAACATTTGCATTTATCTATTAGATTTCTTTCTTTGGGAATAGATTTTTAGGCGGGGAACTGGTAGGTTATAAAGAACTAGTATTTTAATGAAAGCCAGCATAGTGTTATGAAAAAATAGTAACTTTGTTTATCAAAGAGAATCGTGCCTCTTTCACGAGTTAATGGCATGGCTGAAGCAGTGGGTTTGACCTCACTGAACTTCAGCTTACTTGTGTGCAAAGTGGAAAAATATATCAATCTCATAGGTTTGTTAAAATGATTAAATAAGATATTCCAGTACTTAGCATATAATAAGTGCTTTCCTTCATCTTACAGTTTTTCAAATATACTGCAATACTGCTTTCTGAGGCATTCATGGTGCTATTAGTTCTAAGTGTTTTTGAATTTTTTGTCATGCAGTCATTTAGAAAACCAAGATAGATACATATACATATATTATATATAATATATGTATGTATACACACACATACATATATGTGTGTATGTGTATATATGTATCTCTCTATATACACACACACAGGCATACCTGAATGATATTGTAGGTTTGGTTCTCAACCACCACATATGCAAGAAAACAAATATTCCAATAAAGTGTGTCACAGAAATTTTATTGTTTCCTAGTGCATATAAAAGTTATATTTACACTATACTATAGTCTATTAAGTGTGTGGCACCATTGTGTTTAAAAAAGTACACACCTTAATTAAAAATACATTACTGCTAAAAAAAAAAAAAAAATCTGCTAACAATCATTTGAGGCTCCAGTGAGCTATAATCTTCTTGTTGTGGAGGGTCTTGCCTTGATGCTGATACCTTACTACTAATCAGAGTGGTGGTTGCTGAAGATTGGCATGGCTCTGGCAATTAAAAAAATAAGACAACAGTGGAGTTTGCCATATCAATGGACTCGTCTTTTTCACAAAGGATTTCTCTGTAGTATTCAGTGCTGGTTGATAGTGTTTTACTCATAATAAAGCTGCTTTTAAAATTCGAGTCAGTCCTCTCAAACCCTGCAGCTACTTTATCCACTACATTTATGTACTATTCTAAATCCTTTGTTGTTGTTTCAACAGTGTTCACAGTGTCTCATTCCATTCCAAGAAAGCCCTTTCTTTGCTCACCCATAGGAAATAGCTCCTTATATTTTCAAGTTTGATTGTGAGATTGCAGCAATTTAGTCACATCTTCAGGTGCTACTTTCAATTCTAGTTTTCTTGCTCTTTCTGCTATATCTGGAGTTACTTTCTTCACTGAAGTCTTGGACCTCTAAAAGTCATCCATAACAATTGAAATCAACTTCTTTCAAACTTCTGTTAGTGTTGATATTTTGACCTCCTCCCATGACCCATAAATGTTCCTAACGGGATCTAGAATGGTGAGTTCTTTCCAGAAGGTTTTCAATCTACTTTGCTAAGATCTATCAGAGGAATCCATATCTATGGCATTGATGACCTTACAAAACCTATTTCTCCAATAATAAGACTTCAAAGTCAAAATTACTCCTTGATTGGTGGGCTGCAGAACGGATGTTGTGTCAAGAGGTATGAAAATAACATTATCTCCTGGTACATCTCCATAACAGTTCTTGAGTGACTAGGCACATTGTCAATGAGCAGTAATATTTTGAGAGGAATCTTTTTTCCTTAGCAGTAGGTCTCAAAAGTGCACTTAAAACATCCAGTAAAGCATTCTGTAAACAGATGTGCTGTCATCCAGGTTTTGTTTTCCATTTATAGAGCACAGGCAGAGTAAATTTAGCATAATTCTTAAGGGCACTAGGATTTTTGGAATGGTCAATGAGCATTTGGCTTCAACTTAGTCACTACCTGCATTAGCCCCTAACAAGAGAGTCAGTCTGTCGTTTGAAGCCAGGCATTTACTTCTCCTCTCTACCAGTGAAAAGTCCTAGATGGCAACTTCTTCCAATAGAAAGTTGTTTCATCTCCATTGAATATCTGTTATTTCATGTGTCCACCTTCATCAATGATCTTAGCTAGATCTTCTGGATAACTCGCTGCAGATTCTCCATCAGCACTTGCTGCTTTGCTTGCACTTTTATGTTACGGAAATGACTTCTTTCCTTAAACCTCATAAACCAACCTGTGCTAGCTTCAAGTTGTTCTTCTGAAGCTTCCTTACCTCCCTCAGGCTCTACAGAATTGAAGAGAGTTATAGCCTTGCTCTGGATTAGGCCTTGGCTTAAGGAAATGTGGTTGGTTTGATCTCCTATCCAGACCACTCAAACTTTCTCTATAGGAGCAATAAGGCTGTTTTGTTTTCTTATCGTTTATGTGTTCAGTGGAGTAGCATTTTTAATTTCCTTCAATAACTTTTTCTTTACAATCACAGCTTGGCTGTGCAAGGGGCCTAGGCTTTGGCTTATCTTGGCTTTCCACACGTCCTCTTCACAAAACTCAATCATTTTTAGCTTTCAATTTAAAATGAGACATATGACTGTTCTTTTCACTTGATCACTTAGAGGCCATTGTAGTTATTAATTGGCCTCATTTCAATATTGTTGTGTCTCAGGGAACAAGAAAGCCCAAGAAGAGAAAGAGAGACTTGGGAATGGCTGGTTGGTGGAACAGTCAGAACACCATACAACATTTATCAATTAAGATTGCCGTCTTATATGGGTGCAGTTTGTGGCACTCCAAAAAGAATGACAATAGTAACATCAAAGATCACTGATCATAGATCACCATAATAGATATAAAAATAATAAAAAAGCTTAAAATATTGAGAGTATTACCAAAATGACAGAGACATGAAGTAAGCACGTGCTGTTGGAAAATGGTGCTAATAGACTTGCATAAAGCAGGGTTGCCACAAACTTTCAATTTGTAAAAAAAGTAATATCTGCAAAGTTGAATAAAGTGAAGCACAATAAGTTGAGGTATGCTTTTTTTTGTGTGTGTGTGTATAAATTAGTGTCCAGAATTTAAAAGGTTTCTATAAAGAAATTAGAAACAGAAACTAACCCAAGAGAAAACAAGGCAAAGAATATGAATAGGCAATTCACAAACCAGGAACCTGAACAGCCAAGAAACGTAAGAAAAGATGGTCAACTTCACTAAATTTCAGATAAAAGGTACTTAAAATAATAATGTGCTATTTCATAATGACTAGACTGGTGAAGTGAGATACCTTGGTAATACTTCAGTAACTCCATGAGATTATTTAAGCTGCCCATAAGCTGCTTGTGAGAGTGTAGATTACCTAAATGATTTGGAAGAACAATTTTGTAAGACTGAGAAAAGTGAAAATGTGCATATCCTGTGACCAGAAATTCAACTTCTGGGTTTAAATGCCAGAGGAAGTTTTAATATGTGTACTAGGAGATAGATACAGATATCTTCATTGAAGTAATTTTTGTAATAGTAAAAAATTGGAAGCAATCTCCATGAATGGGAGAATAAATTTTAGATAAATAAATTTGGGCGACAGAGCAAGACTCTGTCTCAAAAAAAAAAAAAAATTGAAACTATGGAATACTATAGAGCAGTTAAAACCAATATACTAGATCTATATGTATTAACATAGATAAATTTAAAGAATTTTAGATGACAGGTGCAGTTGCAGACTAATTTACACGTATGAATATATTTACAAAATACTAAAAACACAGCAATAATATATTACATGGTTTATGAGAATATTTCCATATGCAATGAAAGCATAAAACGTGGACTGGAAATGTATTCACCAAATTTATAATGAGAATTGCCTTCAAAGGAGGTGAAAGGGAATGAGACTAGAGGAGAATGAAAAAGACTTCAAATTTGTCCATAACATTCTACTTCTTTGATACAAAAAACTGAAGGGAAATGATAAAATTATCACTTTTTTTTTAACTTGTGGTTGGTAGGTACAGAAATGTATATATTGGATGCTTTATATTTTTCTAAATGTTTAAAATGTTTCCAAATAAAAAATGTGTTTCTATAATAGACAAAACCAAAATTTTGTTAAGGTGTTTGCAGTCAATCTCACTTGAAAAAACTGTAAAACCCTTTCTACAACAGCATTGTAAATACCAATATAATTAGCAGTATTTCTTTTTAAACCTAATGACTATTAACTCATTTGCAGAACCATGGCAAATATTTTCCCAAGCTGCTTCTGTTCTTTTTAAAAACAATCAAAATATTACATATGCTGATTTAAAAAGTCAAATGCTACGAAGAGCTTAGCATGAAAACAGGAAGCCCTACCCATTGTCTCCTCACCATTTGTGTCCAGGCTCCGGAAGTAATTACTGACAACTCTTCCAGTTGCTTCTTCTGATACTCACCTCCGTAATTCAAAGTAATGTGCCTTTTTTTTCTTGAGTTTTTGATTTTATATTGACTTCATACCATGGGAGATGAGGATGTAACTTTGAGATCCATCTCACTCAACCAACTTATGCAAACACTCACATGCATGACATGCTCATGTGTGCACATGGCCAAGCACACATGTACACGTTCAGATGCTTCTCTTCTTCTCAACTTCCCAGTGGTGTTATGTCACTCTTTCTGGCTACATCAATAGTCACATTTTACAATATAACTCTCTGTATTGTTCTCACCTGTGTCTTATAGTAAATGATTTCATTTTCTTTCTTTTACAGCTTTTTGTTTTTATTGGAATTAATTCTTGGCTCACTTTTTATTTCCTTATCTGTCTATGTATTAAGCAACAATTCATCTGGAAGCTCTTCAACAGACCTGAAAAATCTCCTTAGTTATATTAATATGCATCAGGTCTTCGATGCATTTATTTTTCTCATGAAAACATTATTCTCAGAAGCATTCTCCTCTTACTCTTTTTTCTCTTTCTTTCTTTCTTCCTTTCTTTCTTTTTTCTCTTTTTTCTTTCCTTCTTTCTTTTCTTTCTTTCTTTCTTTCTTTCTTTCTTTCTTTCTTTCTTTCTTTCTTTCTTTCTTTCTTTCTTTCCCTTCATCCATTCATCTTCCTTCCTTCCTTCCTTCCTTCCTTCCTTCCTTCCTTCCTTCCTTCCTTCCTTCCTTTTCTTTTCTTTTTCCCTCCCTCCCTCCCTCCCTCCCTCCCTCCCTCCCTCCCTTCCTTCCTTCCTTCCTTCCTTCCTTCCTTCCTTTCTTCCTTCCTTCCTTCCTCTCTCTCTCTTTCTCTCTCTTCCTGTTGAATGCATTGAACATGTAGACTACTGCTCCAATTTGACCTGGCTGCTCTCTGCTGCTGTGTAGCTGTCCTTCTGAGAATTCCTTTCACCATCATCCTAGGAATTTATTTTGCTTCTCTCTTGATTGGATTTCCTGTTTCTTCAAGTGTTTATATTTTATATTCTTGCTTTCTCCCCTCATTAGAGTAAAGCACTTTATCAAGTAGCTGAGAATGGTTACATGTGATGTAAATACATCCTCTGTTAATTTTGTCCCCTGCAAAGGATGTTTTCATCCTAACTTCTGGTACATGTATGTAACCTTCTTTGGAAACAGGATCTTTGCAGACATAATTAAGATGTAAATTAAGATGTAAGGACTAGGGCAGGTCCTTAATCCAACATGACTGGTACCCTTATAAAAAGGAGAAAAGAAAGCACAGAGACACATCAGATGAGAGAATGCCGTGTGAAGACACACACACAGAGGGGAGACAGCTGTGTGATGGAGGAGACAGAGATTGGAATTATGCAGCTACAAGTCAAGGAGTGTCTAGTATTGTTGGCAATCACTAGAAGCTAAGAGAGAGAACATGCCCTGACAATAGCATAATTAAAGACTTACAGTTCCCAGAATTGTGAGAGAATATATTTTTGTTGTTTAAAGCTACCTAATTTGTGATGCTTTGTTACTGCAGCCACAGGAATCTAATACAGCTTCCATTTCTGGTAATTTCTTTATCCTACCCTTACACTTGATCGATAGTTTGTCTACATATAGAGTTTCAGGTTGGAGATCATTTTTTCTCAGAATTTGCAGGCTTTGCTACATTCCTAGTTTTTATATTGCTCTTGAGAGGTCAGATGCCATTGTGATTTCCAATCTTTTGCTTGTAAGTCATCTTTTCATCATGTGAAGATTTTAGTATTTTCTTTTCATTCTTGTGCTCTCAAATTTATGATGTGTCTTAGTGCAAGGTTGTATTTGCTTTTTAATCCACTTTTATCCAAGGGCTTCATTTTTCCGTTCTCTCTTTCTGTACTGCCTATTAGTCATATATTGGACCTGTTAGTTACTCTTCTAATTTTCTGTCCCTTTTCTTCTGTTTCCTTTATGTTTTGCCTTCTCTTCCATTTTTCTTTTTCTTTTTTTTTTTTTTTTTGTTTTTTGAGATGGAGTGTTGCTTTATTGCCCAGGCTTGAGTGCAGTGGCACAATTGCAGCTCACTTCAACCTCTACCTCCCAGGTTCAAGCAATTCTCCTGCCTCAGCCTCCTGAGTAGCTGGGACTACCGGCACACACCACAACACACAGCTAATTTTTGTATTTTTAGTAGAGATGGTGTTTCACCATGTTAGCCATGCTCGTCTCAAACTCCTGACTTCAAGTGATCCACCCACCTCAGCCTCCCAAAGTTCTGGGATTACAGGCATGAGTCACTGTGCCTAGCCCATTTTTCATTTCTTTTTTTTTTTGTTCTTCCTTTTCAGTGATTTTGTCAATATTAATTTTTCAATCTTTCTGTTGAATCTAAAAATTTTTCTTCTGTCATATACGAGAGGACTTCAGGAACTTTGTGGGAAAATTGAGTTAAAAGATAAAAATGAGCCAGGCGTGGTGGCTCATGCCTTTAATCCCAGCACTTTGGGAGGCCGAGGTGGGCGGATCAGGAAGTCAGGAGTTCGAGACTAGCTTGGCCAATATGGTGAAACCCCATCTCTACTAAAAATACAAAAAAAAAAAAAAAAATTAACCAAGCATCGTGGTACACGCCTGTAGTCCCAGCTACTCAGGAGGCTGAGGCAGAAGAATCACTTGAACTTGGGAGGCAGGGTTTGCGGTGAGCTGAGATCGTGCCACTGGACTCCAGCCTGGGTGACAGCGAGACTATGTCTTAAAAAAAAAAAAAAGATAAAAATGAAACATATGAGCTTTATTTCTTAACATAAGCTCCATTAGGATGAAGAAACTTTTGTAAACAATGATACCAAGCATTCAGTTCATCCATGATGCACTAGAGTCCCAGGAATTTAACCATGTCAAGGCCGTCTTTTTTATATTACTAATTGAAGAAAAATGAATACTCTTTAAGTCTCTCTCTCTCTCTCTCTCTCTCTCTATCTATCTATATATATATATATATTTTTTTTTTTTTGGAGACAGACTCGCTCTGTCACCCAGGCTGGAGTGCAGTGGTGCAATCTCGGCTCACTGCAATCTCTGCCTCCCAGGTTCAAGTAATTTTCCTGTCTCAGCCTCCCAGGTAACTGGGACTACAGGCACGCGCCACCACGCCTGGCTACTTTTTGTATTTTTAGTAGAGACAGGGTTTCACATGTTGGCTAGGCTGGTCTTGAACTCCTGAGCTCGTGATCCACCCGCCTCCACCTCCTACAGTGCTAAGACTACAGGTGTGAGCCACCGTGCCCGGCCTTAAATATTTTTTGAGATTAGGAAACAAAAATAAGTCATAAGAAACCAAATCAGGATTGTAAGGTGGAAACCTAACGAGTTCCCATAGAAACTCTTGCAAAATTTCCCTTGTTTGAGTAGAGAAATGAGCAGAAGCATTATTATGGTGGAGAAGCCTCTTTGATTAAGCTTTCCTGAGTATTTTTCTGCTAAAGCTTTGGCTAACTTTCTCAACACACTCTCATAATAAGCAGATGTTTGTAGGGATTCAGTCAGGCTGGTGTTGTCCGTGTACTTCATTCATCCATCACTGGGTCAGGGGTCTGCAAGAGAAAGACCCCTGCAGCTGGTGCCCCCGTGTGAGGGGCACGACCTCAGCTGGTGCCCTATGTGAGGAGTGCTACCAGAGATGTTATCATTCTTTGGCTCTCCAGATAGTCAACAAGCAAAATGCCTTGAGCATCCCAAAGAACTGTTGCCATGTCCCTTGCTCTTAACCGGTTCACTTGTGCTTTGATGGGACCACTTCCACTCTTGGTAGCCATTGCTTTGCTCGTGCTTTTTCATCAGGATCACACCGGTTAAGGCCATATTTCATCTCCTATTACAATTCTTTGGAGAAATGCTTCAGGATCTTGATCCTACTTGTTTAAAATTTCCATTTAAGCTCCTATCTGCAACTAATCTGGATGCAACAGATTTGGTACACATTGAGTGGAAAGTTTTGCTCAACTTTAATTTTTCAGTCAGAATTGTGTAAGCTGAACCAATTGAGATATCTATAATGTGGGCTATTGTTTCTGCTGTTAATTGTTGGTCCTCTTCAATTAAGGCATGAACAAAATAAATGTCTTCCTCTCAAATTGTGGTGGATGGTCTGCCACTGTGGGCTTCATATTCACCATCATCTTGTGCCTTCTTAAAACAGGTTATCCATTTGTAAATTGCTGATTTCTTTCGGGCATTGTTCCCACAAACTTTTTGTAAAGCATCAATTATTTCACCATTCTTCCACCTAAGCTTCATCATAAATTTGATGTTTGTTTAATTTTAGCAGAATTCATGTTACTCTGATAGAAGCTCTTTTCAAACTGTGTCCTAGCTTTTTCTTTTTTTTTTTCTTTTTTTTTTTTTGAGACAGAATCTCATTCTATTGCCCAGGCTGGAGGTCAGTGTCACGATCTTGACTCACTGCAACCTCCACCTCCCAGGTTCAAGCGATCCTCCTGCCTCAGCCTCCTGAGTAGCTGGGACTACAAGCATGCGCCACCATGCCCGGAATTTTTGTATTTTTAATAGAGACGGGGTTTTACCATGTTGGCCAGGCTGGTCTTGAACTCTTGACCTCGTGATCCACCCACCTCAGCCTCCCAAAGTGCTGAGATTACAGGCATGAGACACTGTGCCTGGCCTGTCCTATCTTTCTTAATGCCACAAACCAGATCCTGTCCAGAAGTTATAACCAGTTAGCATGAGTTTACGATGGTTCAAAAGATTTTGAAGTCTATGCATAGTTTTCTTTTACAATATGCATTTCCCATGAACTTTGAAAATACCTGGCATGTTTAATTTCCAAGAGCTTTTTCTTATTTTCTAATTACTTATTGTTTAAAAAAAATCATAATCCTATCTTATTTTATAGAAAAAAATTAGTAAGGTTTTGAAGTGTACTTCTGGTCTTTTCTTTCTTAACATAAAAAAAAAAAAACTACAATAGTTTACAAAAGCAAAACTACTTTTGCCACTTCCATAAATGTTGTACTGAAAGTCCTGGCCAGAGCACTTACACAAGAAAAATAAATCAAAGGCTCCAAATTGGAAAGGAAGAAGTCAAATTATTTCTGTTTGCCGATGACACAATCTTATATGTAGAAAACCCTAAAGGTTTCAAACATGCACAAAACACTGTTAGAACTAAGAAATAAAGTCAGCAAAGTTCCAAATTGGAAAGGAAGAAGTCAAATTATTTCTGTTTGCCGATGACACAATCTTATATGTAGAAAACCCTAAAGGTTTCAAACATGCACAAAACACTGTTAGAACTAAGAAATAAAGTCAGCAAAGTTGCAGGATACAAAATCAACACAGAAAATTATTTGTGTTTCTAAACACCAACAATAAAAAACTTGAAAAGGAATTATAAAAATAAGTTCATTTATAATAGCATCAAAAATTATAATTGTTAGGAGTAAACTTAAGCAAATGAGAGAAAGACTTATACACTGAAAACTACAAAAATTTGCTAAAAGAAATTAAAGAAGATACAAATAAGTAGAAAGACATCCTGTATTCATTTATTGGAAGCTTTAATATTGTTAAGATTCCGATATTACCCGGCCAGTCACAGTGGTTCACGCCTGTAATCCCAGCACTTTGGGAGGCCAAGATGGGCAGATCACGAGGTCAGGAGATCGAGACCATCCTGGCTAAAACGGTGAAACCCTGTCTCTACTAAAAATACAAAAAAATTAGCTGGGCGTGGTGGTGGGCGCCTGTGGTCCCAGCTACTTGGGAGGCTGAGGCAGGAGAATGGCATGAACCCAGGAGGTGGAGCTTGTAGTGAGCCGAGATTGTGCCACTGCACTCCAGCCTAGGCAACAGAGTGAGACTCTGTCTCCATAAATAAATAAATAAATACATAAATAAATAAATCATGCCACTGCACTCCAGCCTGGGGGACAGAGCGAGACTCCATCTCAAAAAAAAAAAAAAGATTTTGATATTATCCAAAGCAACCTAAAGATTCAATGCAATCCCTGTCAAGAACTAAATGATGTGTTTGCAGAAATAGAAAAGTCTATTTTAAAGTTCATGTGGAACCTCAAGATACCCTAAATAACCAAAACAATATGGAAAAAAAACAAAGTTGGAGATCTCACACTTCCTGATTTCAAAACTTATTACAAAGTGGCAATAATCAAAACAGTGTGATACTGGCACAAAGACAGACATACAAACCAATGGAATAGAATAGAGACCAGAGAAATAAAGTCCTACACATAAGGTCAAATAATCTTCAACAGGGGTACTAAGACCACTCGATGGAGGAAAGGACAGTCTTTTCAACAAATAGTACTAGGAAAACTGGATATCCACATGCAGAAGAATGAAGCTGGTTTCTTAGCTTATACCATATGCAAAAATTAACTCAAAATAGATTAAAGACTGTAAAATCTAAAACTGTAAAAGTCCTAAAAGAAAACGCTGGATAAAATCCTATGACATTGAATTGGAAATGGTTTCTTTTTTTTTTTTTTTTGAGACGGAGTCTCGCTCTGTCGCCCAGGCTGGAGTGCAGTGGCCGGATCTCAGCTCACTGCAAGCTCCGCCTTTCGGGTTCACGCCATTCTCACGCCTCAGCCTCCCGAGTAGCTGGGACTACAGGCACCTGCCACCTCGCCCGGCTAGTTTTTTGTATTTTTTAGTAGAGACGAGGTTTCACCGGGTTAGCCAGGATGGTCTCGATCTCCTGACCTCGTGATCCGCCCGTCTCGGCCTCCCAAAGTGCTGGGATTACAGGCTTGAGCCACCGCGCCCGGCCGAATGGTTTCTTTTTTAAACAACTTAACTTTTATATTAAGTTACAGGTACATGTGCAGGTTTGTTATATAGGTAAACTTCTGTCATAGGCGTTTGTTGTACAGATTATTTCATCATCCATGTATTATGCCTAGTTCCCATCAGTTATTTTTCCTGATCCTCTCCCTCCTCCTGTCCTCTACCCTCTGATAGGCCCCAGTGTGTATTGTTCCCCTCTATGTATCCATGTGTTCTTATGTTCCTGTGTTAGTTTGCTTGATTTCTTGAATATGGCACTCAAAGCACAGTCAATAAATGCAAAAACAGATAAATGAGATTACATCAAACTTAAAACTTTTGTTCATCAAAGGACACAATCAACAGGGTTAAAAGGCAACCTACAGAAAGGAGAAAATATTTGCAAATTACATACCTGATAAGGGATTGATATTCAGAATATAGAAAGAACTCCTAAAACTCAACAACCAAAACCAAATAACCCTTTTAAAAAATGGGCAAAGGACCTGAATAGATATTTCCCTAAAAATGATATACAAATGGCCAAGAAGCATATGAAAAGATATTTAACATCACTAACCACTAGGGAAATGCAAATCAAAACCCCAGTGAGATGTCACCTCACACTCAGGATGGCTACTACTAATAAAAACCACACAAAACAGAAAACAACAAATGTTGGTGAGGATGTGGAGAAATTAGAACCCTTGTGTAATTGTTGGTGCAAATGTAAAATGGTGCAACCACTATGGAAAATGGTATAGTTCTTTGAAACATTAAAAACAGTGTTACCATATGATCTAGCAATATCGTTTCTGGGTATATATACAAAAGAATTGAAAATAGGATCTTAAGGTTATATTTGCACATTCACGTTCATAGCAGCATTATTTACAATAGTCAAGATGTGGAAGCAGCCCAGCATTCATCAATGGATTATGGATAAGTAAAATGTAATATGTACACACAGCTGAATATATTTCAGCCTTAAAAAGGAAGAAAATGGCTTTACACGCTACAACATGGATAAACCTTGAGGAAATCATGCTAGGTGAAATAAGCCAGTCACTGCATGATTTCACTTACATAACATACCTAACATAGTCAAGTTTATGGAAACAGAAAGTAGAATGGTGATTGCCAGGGGCTGGGGGAAGGGGGAATGGGGAGTTATTCATCGGGTATAGAGTTTTAGTTTCACAAGATGAAAAAGTTCTGGAGATCTGTTGCACAACAATGTGAATATATCTCAGTCTACTAAACTGTATACTTGGTTAAGATGGTAAATTTTATATTATGTATTTTTACCACAATTTAAAATAATAAACAAAAAGGATGCCAGAATGCTGCAAAATTTGAAAACCAGTATGTAAAACTCTAAGTGGCACAGTTCTGACTTTTTATGCCACCATTTGCAGCTGTGTTGTTTTGGAGACAGACATTGACATGTTGGCTTCAGTTATTTTTTTGTGTAAGACAGGGAGATTATCTCTGTAGGATATGCATACTTTACCTAATAAGGAAAAAAATGTCAAACCTCTAAATTTTTCCCTAAAAGAAGAATTTCCTGATGGAGAGGTACAGTTGGAGTATACCACCTTTTTCTAAGATTTCCTCTTTCCCTCAAACTTCAACTCACTATGGCACTTGCCTCTAAAAGAATCCTTCCTCTCTGGTGTGTCAGGCTAACTGCGGAATACGAATCTTCCCTTGGGTCTTTGAAGTATTGCTGAGACAGGTTGAGACTTGCAAATAAGGCTTTAGGGGATAACTTGTGGGAGATAAACACAGATGGCTCTCTGAGCCTAAATTGGTTTATAAAATAAGCCTAATTCTGGTTTGAAAACCTGCTTCTGGTTTGTGGAGTAAGGGGGAAAGACAAATTCTAGACAGGGCCTTTGCTTTCCAGCTCCAGTCTGAGTGCATACGGCAGATACTATCTTCTTATCCAATCCCTTAGGAATTAATCCCTGATATTGACATCCAACTAAGAGATGTCTACAATAGGTTTAGCTTCATAGGCATCCAGGGGGAATGCAGAACACCATTCTAGAAACCTGTTTTTCAGAATTAAACTAATCAGACCTAATGTTTAAAAACCGGTATCAGTAACTAGATTAATAAAACACACACTGTTACTAACATCCAATAATTAAATCAACTAATAAGATATATATTTTTAAATATCTTCCCATAGAATAAGACAAATTAGGCTGTGTGCAGTGGTTCACGCCTGTAATTCCAGCACTTTGGGAGGCCAAAGGGGGTGTATTGCCTGAGCTCAGGAGTTCAAGACCACCCTAGGCAACATGGTGAAATCCTGTCTCTACTAAAATACAAAAACATTAGTCAAGCATGGTGGCATGCGCCTGTAGTCTCAGCTACTTGGGAAGTGAGGCATGAGAATCGCTTGAGCCCGGGAGGTGGAGGTTGCAGTGAGCCGAGATGGTACCTCTGCACTCCAGCCTGGGCCACAGTGTGAGATTCCATATGGCGGTGGGGGCGGGGGGCGGGGGGAAGAGAGAGAGAGAGAAATTTACACTCTGGTTAAATTTTTCATTTTGAAGATATTGGGCACTGTCCTATATCCCCAGCTTCTGCTATAATACCAGTGTGTTTACAGTCAACACTACTAAGGAAATCGTGGGCTAGAGACAGGAGAAGAATAAATTCTGCATTTGATAGTTGCTAGTTTGTAATGTATTCTACTTGCCATTCCCCAAAATATGCCCTGACTTCCAAGGGAAAGCAGGATATGGGGAGCAGTATCTTATTATGCTGCCGAGAACATTTGTTTGTTTTCTTATTAAATCACATGTGAAACTTGCCTGTTTCTCTCCTACTAGGGATAAGGAGGAAGGTGGTTGCTGCAAGGCCATGGTCAATCTGTGGAGTTCCTTCTATGTGGTACTTGTTCTGATTTAGAAAAAAATACTGTCGGCCGGGCGCGGTGGCTCAAGCCTGTAATCCCAGCACTTTGGGAGGCCGAGACGGGCGGATCACTAGGTCAGGAGATCGAGACCATCCTGGCTAACACGGTGAAACCCCGTCTCTACTAAAAAATACAAAAAACTAGCCGGGCGAGGTGGCGGGCGCCTATAGTCCCAGCTACTCGGGAGGCTGAGGCAGGAGAATGGCGTGAACCCGAAAGGCGGAGCTTGCAGTGAGCTGAGATCCGGCCACGGCACTCCAGCCTGGTTGACAGAGCGAGACTCCGTCTCAAAAAAAAAAAAAAAAGAGGCTAAATAATAGTTGGTCTTACTTTATAAACAGAAAACCTTGAAAAAATTAAAAGTTGATAATAGGTCTAGAACTAACAGAAAAGAATTGCAGTAGAGACGGCTTTTTGGAACCTGTTACTTTTTCAATGGCGCTCTGGCCTAATCTGATTATCAGAATTACCTGTAAAACTTAAAAAAAAAAAAAAAAAAAAAAAGGCCAGGCCTGGGCGTAGTGGCGCCTGTAATCCCAGCACTTTGGGAGGCCCAGGTAGGTGGATCACGAGGTCAGGAGATCGAGACCATGCTAGCTAACATGGTGAAACCCCGTCTCTACTAAAAAAAAACAAAAAACAAAAAACAAAGAAAAAATAGCTGGGCGTGGTGGCAGGCGCCTGTAGTCCCAGCTACTCGGGAGGCTGAGGCAGGAGAATGGCTTGAACCTGGGAGGCGGAGCTTGCAGTGAGCCGAGATTGTACCACTGCACTCCAGCCTGGGCGACAGAGCAAGACTCCGTCTCAAAAAAAAAAAAAAAAAAAAAAAAAAAAAGGGCCAGGCGTGGTAATCCCAGCACTTTGGGAGGCCGAGGCAGGTGGATCACGAGGTCAGGAGTTTTGGACCAGCCTGACCAACATGGTGAAATCCTGTCTCTACTAAAGATACAAAAAATTAGCCCAGTGTGGTGGCGTGTGCCTCTAATCCCAGCTACTTGGGAGGCTGAGACAGGAGAATGGCTTGAACCCGGGAGGTGAAGGTTGCAGTGAGCTGAGATGGCGCCTTCGCACTCCAGGCTGGGAGACAGGGTGAGACTCTCTGCCTCAAAAAAAAAAAAAAAAAAAAAAAAGCCTTGGTCCTGCCATACCTGACCTAGAGAATCAGAACTCTGAGGGTAGGAATCAGGATTTTTTTTTTTTTTTCAAGTTTTTCCAGTGACTCTGAAGTATGGCAATTGACTACTGGTCTAAACCAAAAGGGAGACAGAACATTCTTCCTCAATTCCTGAACACTTGACTTCTTAGTCTTTTTTGTTTTTTTTTTTGAGATGGAGTCTCATTCTCTTGCCCACACTGAAGTGCAGTGGCGCGATCTCGGCTTACTGCAACCTCTGCCTCCTGGGTTCAAGCGATTCTCGTACCTCAGGCTCCCAAGTAGCTGGGACTACAAGCGCATGCCATCATGCCCGGCTAATTTTTGTATTTTTAGTAGAGAAGGGGTTTCACCATGTTGACCAGGCTGATCACAAACTCCTGACCTCAGGTGATCCACCTGCCTCAGCCTCCCAAAGTGCTGGGATTACAGCCACTGTGCCCAGCCCTTAGTTAATTTTTTTGAGAGACGGTCTCTCTGTGTCACCTAGGCTGGAGTGGTGTAGTGCAATCACAGCTCACTGCATCCTCAACCTCCCAGGCTTAAGTGATCCTCCTACTTCAGCCTCCCAAGTAGCTGGGGCTACAGGTGTGCACCACCATGCCTGGCTAATATTTTTATTTTTTGTAGAGATGGAGTCTCACTATGTTGCCCAGGCTGGTCTTGAACTTGTGGACTCAAGCCATCCTCCTGCCTCAGTCCCCCAAAGTGATGCAATTACAGGTGTGAGCCACCGAGCCTGGCCGCTTCTTAGTTTCTGCTTCGCATCTGGAGACCCTCTTCTCTACCTGAAGATTCACACAAATGAGCTTCTTGGAGCAAAATTGGTATGAGTGGCACTATTTATGAGACGCTTCTAAAACCAGCTACAAAGGTATTGACTAATGTTATGATCAGAAAGAGGGCTCAACATGCTTTTGGCAAAATGCATTCATCAAGTGACACTGAGGGACACTGCACAGTGGAAGTGGCTTTCAAGTTGAAAGAGCAATTAGTATTGGCTGTGCACGGGCAGATGTTTCACTACAGTTGAGTGAACGTAGTCATAGGTTCTGTACAAAGCAGTTCTAGTTAATATGTGTGATTTATGTATGGAGAAACACCTAATGGAGTTTTGATCAACAGATGACTACAATCTGTGTTGCTTTTATTTCGTTGCTATTATTTTGTGAGCTCTGCCTCCGTGCCTACTGAGCCCAGAAACCTATATTCAGCAGGAGGGGTATTGCTACAGCAGTAGGAAGAAGGTACAGCTCTGAATGCCAATCCAGAGCACAGTTGGTCGTCCTCATGATGCCTCTGAACTGCGATTCAATGATGAAAGAAATATTACAAGATTTGCCCCAAATCAGTCATATCAGTGGAGTAGAGTCACATTTTATTTGGGGGCTCAGGGTCTAATCTTGGCATGGAAGGTAAAACACTGGGTAATCAGATTATCCTTGAAAGTTCCTCATGTTATCCTAACACTGAACCCAGCGGCAAACTTTTTTGGTTTTCCCTTGTGTTTTAACCATGGCCTCATTTCCCTACGGTAGTTCGGGCCAAGGTTAGGTTTAAACGGAGATAACTACAGAGTTGATGAAGGGATAATTTTTCTTCTTCGTTTTTTTTTGTTGTTGTTCTGTTTCTCCCTGTTCAGGTAGTTTAATGTATATTGGTTATAATGTTCCACTCACATACCATTTTTCCTTTTCTTTGAGTTTTATTGTTTTTTGAATTTGGTGTAGCACATTGTTTAGGTATGTGGGTCTTGGAGTCAGGCTTCCTGAGTTTCAGTCCATGTTCTGCAATGGATTAACTGTATGCCCTCCAGAACATTACTTAACCTGCCCAAGCCTCAGTTTCCATTTTTGTCAAGAGAGGGTAGTGTTTTGACATCATAATTAAATGAGTCAATACATGGGATCCCTAAGGGCACAGCCTGCTAATAATATGTGCTCAAAGGTCAAAGTTATTGATATTTGGTGGTGACTTGTGGGAGATTGGGTGGCAGGCAGTGTTCAATCTCAAGAGATTCACACTACAATTGTGAGAGTCCTAAGTGCTTAATTAACATAGGTTTGCTTCAGGCTAGAGAGCACAAGTATCCCTTCTATGACTCCAGTTATTATTACTTGAATGTTATCCCACTGCAGCCTAAATGGCTGTGACATCAGCCTCTAGTTAAAGTCAGACTCAGAGTGAGCAATTGCTTATTCTTTCTTTGAACTCAGTTGATTGTGAAGAGGTAATGGGGCCAGTCATAGAGCCTCATTCAGAGCATTTTAAGACCTCCTTGTTTTTATTCCTCATGGATGATATATGGGCAGATATGTTTTCATTAGAGGAAGTAAATGGCATTTATTATAATTGTTTCCAGGAAAATAATGTGTCCTAGTACATATCATGTATAAGTATTGCTTGAGCTTCTGACGGGATGGTGATATGGTCTAGACAATACACAAATACTGATTTGTGCGAATTACACATAGAAATCAGCTGATCAGAAATCACCTGAACTGGTGGTTTCAACAGAGGCTACCTCATCTTTTGATTAGAGCACATAGTAAATGACTAACATGCTAAGCAGTAAATGGGGTGGCTCATTCAATTATAAAATCATTATTTTGTCTCTTAGAGTTCCTGCTTTTATGATTTCTGTGGAAATGTATTACTTGGGCCCAATCTACATAGCTTTCAAATTAGCAAGTGAGGTCAACTTCCGCAGGCCTCTCATTGATGCTGTGAAATCAGTTGGCTAGGTAAATTGGGCCAGATAAAGGGATGCGATGCATCAAAGCAGAGCCAGGTGTAAGTTTCTATGTTGGGTTGGTCATCCTGAAGCTCTCATAGCTTTCATGTCTTGCCTGGAGTCCCCTCTGTCTCCAGTATATACATAACACAGCTCTCACACCCAGCCTCTTGTCTAGGAGGTTAATTGTGAGACCAAAAAACACGCAAAAAACAGACGCTGAAATGGCTCCTCCCTACCCCACCCCATCTTACCCCACTCAGATTCTGACAGTACTCCCCACCCTTCACCTGGGGCGCTCCACACGGGCCACACCCTCACACTGACTCAGGAGGGCTGGCTTTGGCGCTCTCTGGAGGCCTGGGAGTATGACGGCCCCAACACCCAGGCCTCTGTGCCCTCTGTCCCAACAAGCAAGGCAGCAAAGTATAATTCACTGGCTTGGTGACTCTCTTGAAATGATTTTTCATAAGACACGATGAGGATTATTCACATAGTAGTTTCTATTCTCTCAGCAGTATATAATATATATATATACTTAATTCCCAAGGGCTTGCAGTCTCATGATTCTGCTGTTTCTGGATCTGTATCCACGCGTTGTTTCTGATTCCTTTCAGATAAATCTGATGCCAATGCCAAACTCATCATTGCTTTCTAACAACAATCTACTCGTAACATTAGTTTTATAAGCCTGGCGGGCTTTTCCAGGGGAAGGGTCTCATCACAGAGCATATGGCCTTTTGTATTTTGATGGCTTTACTCTTTCTCTCCATGCTTGTAAGTTTCATCTTCCTTTACTCTCCCCATTTGCTCTGAGGATCAAACAAATCCCTCTCCTTGTGTGATACAGTATTGCTCTTTTCTTCAAGGCTTCAGTACCAGCTGTTATTTCTTGCAGGAACTCACTAAACCCAAGTGATCTCAAGAAAATATTTCCCAACAAAAATGATTTTTGCCCTAAGAGAAGTCTCATACCTGCTACTAACAAAAAGAATATTCTCTGTCCTGTTACACACATTAAACAGAAATGTCATGGCAGCAACAGGTATCCTCAAAGCGACGTCCAGGGTACTTGAGGTTCACCAAGGATGAGGGGTCCACTCTGCTTGGGAGTTTAGGAAGAACTTCATGGAGGTGGTGGCACAGGTGTCAGGCTCTGGGAAGCAGGGTAGAGAATGGAGGTATAGTTTTGCTGACCTCAGCATGGGTCTAGCTTGGTTTCTCAGCAGCGTCATAGCTGAGGTGTCAGCTCTCAGGAGGTGGTTGCCCCAGACACATGAGAAGAGAGAACCTAGAGACAGGCACACCCATCCCAGGGGGCAGGGAGAATGCTCCAGAGCAAGTGCAGTTGCAAGCAGTGGCAAGTCCAGGCAGGTGGAGCATGGCATGCGGAAAGAATGGGAACTGATGCCAGGGCAGTCCAGTCAGGTGGTGGCATCAGGGAGGGCTGGCCAGGCAGGTTAGGGTGCGGGCCGGGGAGCAGTGTGTAGGGATATCACAGCAGAGCCAAGACAATCTGAGAAGATGTGGGCAGGCAGAAGAAACAGGACATAACTGAAAATGTGTGGGGTTTTTTTGTTGTTGTTTTCGTTTTTTTTTGAGATGGAGTCTGGTCTGTCACCCGGGCCGGAGTGCAGTGCTGCGATCTTGGCTCACCGCAACCGCCGCCTCCCGGGTTCAAGTGATTCCCCTGGCTCAGCCTCCCGAGTAGCTGGGATTACAGGTGCACACCACCACACCCGGCTAATTTTTTGTATTCTAGTAGAGACGGGGTTTCACTATGTTGGCCAGGATGGTCTCAATCTCTTGACCTCATGATCCGCCCGCCTTGGCCTCCTGAAGTGCTGGGATTATAGGCTTGAAGAAGGGGTTTTAAGAGCAAAGCTCCCCACAGGGAGGGAGGAAGTGGGACGGCAGAAGCTAAGGAGGTTGTTGGCCTAGAGGAACTAGGGTGCAAGCTGAGGGTTATCCAGAGCACAGGGTCAGGAGATGCTTAACCTTAAGGCCAACATCAAAGTGAAGTTGAGTTGTTAGAAGCCGGGCTCCTCCAGTTCTCGCTGATGAAGTTCAGAGGCACCACTGAGCCGGAGGGGTGAGTGCTGAGTGGGAGGAGACTCTGGCTGGTGGTCAAGGACAGAAGTTCAGGAAACTGAGTAGAGAGCCAGGCAAATCACTAGTGTCTTCTCCAAACACACCCAGCCATCACCTCTCAGCCTCAGAGACTCCCCTAATTCTTCCAGAACTTGGGGATGGTTCAATTCTTTCTTTTCCTAGACTAGCATCTTTATCATAATTTTAGGGCCTGATTCTAGGCCAGGAAGTACTCTTATTTTCTGACTTTAGGGATATTTCCCACTGGGACTGAGTGAGATAATGCAGGGCGAGGCTGTGCACTGTGGAATGTTAAGACCCTGAGTTCTGGAGCCAGAATGCTTGGGTTTGAATCCTGGCTCTAGCACTTACTGGCTGTGTGACCTTGGACAAGTTATTTGACTTCTCTTTGCCTAATTTTCCTCATCTGCAAGATGGGGATTAATAATAGTGCCTACTTCATAAAAAGTGACTGTGAAGATTAATTCAGTTAATTTAGATAACATAAACATTTAGAACAGTTCTTGGCACTTAATAATCAATCAATATTCAATTATTATTAGCTATTACTTCTCCAATGATGAGGAGGCCTGAGGAAGATTCTGTGTGGATCTAAGGCTATTCTTCACTTGATAAAATATATTTTGAGTGGTTACCATATACCAGGTATTGTTCTAGGAACCTGGGATGTATCAGTCTACAAAACAAACAAAACGCCCTGCCCTATGTCATCTTTTTCTGTTGACTGTAAAACAGAAAGTGGGATTTTCAGAACTTTTGTCTATGGGAGTTGCAAGAATTCTTTTATATATATATATATATATATACTTTTCTGTATAATTGTTTATAAGACTTCAAGTAGCAAGTACCAAGCCCAATTCAAAGGCCTCAACCAGGACAGACCAGACCATATTATGACTACTTCCTTTCGGGAAACACTGATACCCTTGACAAGCCTCCTTTGAACCAAATTCTTACTCAAAGCAGAGTTGGTGACATACTCTAGAGCTGGGCTTCTCAATCTCGGTGTTGTTGGCATTTTGTGCCAGGTAATTCTTTATTGAGGGGCTGTCCTGTGTGTTGAAGGGTGTTCAGCAGCACCCCTAGCTAGATGTTACTCACTGGAGGTCAGTAGCATTCCCCCAGTTGTGATAACCCAAAATGTCTCTGGATTGCCTACTCTCCTCTGGGGGCAAAATCCCAGTTGGGAAACACTGCTCCAGTGGCTGCCCAATGCCACAGTGTACAAGGCTGCTTAACCCCAGCTGCAGAGACCACTGTGTTCCGTCACTGTCGTCAGTGGAGCTTCTTTGGCACCCGGAACCCAAGAGCCCTAGCCCGTGCTATTCTATGCTGTCCGCTCAGGATTTCTGCAATCTTATCACACAAACGGGTAACTCCAACAGCTCTCTGACCCCGGGTCACTCATGACATGAGGGTGGGTTTGCGGATTAGGGATAGGAAGAGGGAAAGGCAGCTGTTCATTCTCACTACAGAAAGAGTCTCATCCAGCACCTATTTAGATAGGTAATTGAGTTCACTACACTTGGGGAGATAATCAGGTATGATTGGTGGTGCACTTTTTTCCTTTATTCTATTTGTCCCCGTCCTCCATGTTATGACACTGCCTGTGTTGAATTTACTCACCTGGGTGTGTTCTGAGGCTGTGCGATCTAACTCAGGAGCCCTAACAACTGGTCTTGAAGTTCCTAAAACCAATTGCAGACAGGGAGTATGCCCAGGAACCCTGTCACAAGGCAGGACTTAGCAGTGGTGGCTGCTGGCTCCAAGCTAAATTGGATTGTGAGGGCCCGGAGTGCCTGCATTCATCTACCACATCTCTCCATGGATATTCACTGAAACTTACATATAAGAGCCTAGGTCAATGTGCATTTCTAGAAAGGTGGCTATTCTTCTAAGGTGAAGGCCACATAACTGAGTCATTTTAGAGTCAAAACTGAATCTAGTATTTATATTAGGACATTGATTTTGAGGGGACACCTGTACTTTTTATTTTTTTAATTAAATCTTACTTCTTTGTAAATTGCCCTTTGGAAGATGCGGGCATGCACAGCTCAAGGGACTCATTTCTTGCACATTTTAAAAATGGTTTTCCAATTCAGCTGTATGTTGCTTAGTGCTGTCCTTAACATCTGCACTTCTTGATCCTGCTTCCAATGCTTCTGGTTCTTTTTAGTAACTCAGCCCCTTTAAACAGACCTATCACAATATTATAGTAGGAGTGTGTGTATAGAGAGAGACAGACAGTGGAGAGTTTGTAAATTATGTGCCAGTGCTTGCTCCGAAGCCAGCTAGGTGCATGATGGTAGCATTCTTGCTTGACTTGGTCATAGCTGTTGATGCCTTAGAGGAATAGTTTCGTACCGAAACTCATTTTCTCTTAAAAACCTCCCTCAGTTATCTCTCATTTTAGTTTGCTCTGAATCATACAGCTTAGCTAGTTGAAATGGGAACCCTGTGGAGGTGATTTGCTCAGGTTTACTCAAGTCAGTGTCTCAGAATAACTGAAAAGCTTTCCATCCTGGAAAATGTCATTCTTCAAGTCACCTGAGTGGGTCCTGAAGTCCTGTCATTGCTTTGCCAAGTTCTTTCTCCAGCCATTGGTAAACTTGACAGAGAAACAGGTAGAACTATTTTCCCCTTCATTTCTCTGAACATTTATTGGCTTAGTGTATATGTTCTCCAGTACTGGTCCAGCCCAAAGCCCGGAGAGCTCAGGCAATGGGAATGATAGACAGTTGTTCGGAGGCTCTGTTCTCCCCCTTTCCCCAGACAGCACTGTTCTTGGCTATGCTTTCTCAATAGCACCTTCCTTCTCCTGAGAACGTTCTGTTCAAATGACATGTATAAGCCTGTGCAATCTTGCTTCACAGTATCTGTCTGCATCACTCAGGGGTTTAAAAATAGTGCGCTCCAAGCAAGACTTATATTCTCATTGCCTCACATTATCAGACCAAACACAGAATTGGATTCTGGGAGACACTCTGCAGCTTGATATTTACTCCTACAGCCTGAAATTCACAGGAAGGGCTATTTTCAAAATCCATTTTGTCAGACTTCTGGGTAGGGCCTTGATGAGCAAAGTTATGGCAGAACAATTGAGCCTGAAAAGGAGCCAATAAATTCAGAATGAAATGAACAGTGGAGCTCAGGAAAATACGGTCTGTGAAGTTGAGGACAGAGTAAAAACATGGTCTCAGAGTTGTCTCTAGAATAAGGATACTACTGGTTAATGATGACAGAGATAGAAAATGGGCAACATTTCCAAATAACTCAGCATGAGGGCCGATCGGCCCAGCGTTCAGCTGACAAATTTCATGTGGCAGTGACTCCACCCTTTGCAGCTCAGCCCCACTCCTCCTTGCCCAGGCTCCTCCTTGGAATGGCTTCTCTTTGTCACATGTCACATCGCAGCACCTCACCCAGGCTGGCTTTGGCCTTCTAAATACCCAGCCAAGTCCTAACTTTGCTCTTCATTGCTGTTTGCTTTTATTTGTGTTTTCAAATTAATTTTTCCATGGAGGTAGTTGCTGAAGATACTTTATAGAAAAATAATGTATAAAATCCCATATGCCACAGGGAATTTTGATGGGTGAGTGAGGGCCCTTCTTCCTTCTCCACTCCTTCTTGTTATCCTCATATCTGTTTTCAACCAGGTATACTTGTGAGACTCCATTGTGTAACTCAAAGCAGAGTAAAGAGATTTTCTGGAATAGCAGTTGAGATGGGAATAAGCTCTATCTTTTCTCTAATTCTGAGATGAAGCACAAATGACAGTACTATTTCCTTGTGATACTTAAGATTCTAGCAACGGGCAATGGTCAGAATCAAGGAGACCTTGTGGGAGCCAGGCATAAGCGTAGCAGCCTTGTGGTCTGTGTAAGCCATGTGTCACAGAGTGAGGGATTTGGTGTGTGGCGGGGATTCCGGAACTGGGTAGAGAGTTGGCCTTGACGATTTTTAGGGTCCCTTTTAATATTATCCCTTGATATTGAATTTTCTTAGTAATTTCATAGTTCATGTGATTAAAAACACATTACCATAAGGTAATACTTCCAGTACACGTGGGTGTTTTTTTTGTTTGTTTGTTTCTTTTTTGCAACATTGTCAAACAGATCTTACCTAACAGATCTAAAATGTGGATTGATTTAAGGCAGAATTTTAAAATAATCAATTTACTTGGGACTAGCTACAGAAATTTCTCTCATTTAGAATAACTTCTAGAAATATGTAGGCAAGTTAGCAAAATGACAGCCAAGAAACTGGCCTGGCACAGCCAACACTGACAATAACCATTCCTAGGCATGGTTTACACAACACAGCTTCCTTTAGATTCCATGTGGTTGCAGTCTCTGTTATGAGCCAAATGATGGCTTCCTACTGCTCATTGTCAGAGGGCTGGAGCAGGTCTCTAGGAACGGCCATGGAGAACAAGTGGAGAATATTCCAGTGCCCACCCTATGAATCCTAGTAATGCACAGGAAGCTCTGTGCTAATCCTCTGCTGAGTTATATGCTGCAGAGAAATGGTTTCCAAGGGATGACCATGGACTCTGGCAGATCTAGTCTAACCCACTGACATTCATCTGGGGTAAAATGAGATAAAAGACAAACAGTGATATTATTTCTTAGAGTTAATCCAATTAATTTATAAAATTAATTTAATTTATTCCAATTGGGTTCTTCCCATCTTTAGATATTAATTGCTCTTTCATTTAAGAACAATGTAAGAATAAATGACAGAGTCTATTGTTCATTTGTTTGTAATGCCTATACTTGACAAAAGAAATCCTGTCATTCTCTAAAGTTTGTATTGTTTGTTTGTTTTTAACTTCCACTAGCCTGGGAATCATTGTAGAGGCAGATGCCAACCAGGCTTTTGGGAAACAAGTCTTAAGGCTCACCATCCTACTGGCCCAAGCACTGCTGGTCCCTGACAACTTTATCAAGTCCTCCCAAGGCCATTGGTGCTTTGTTAAAAAAAGAAAAAGTAATAATTGAGTTATGATCACATCTCCTTCTTGTCCTCCAAACATAATTTCTACTTAACTGCATTTTTCAGTGTTTTTCATCCTAGGAAACAAAGAGGCACAGGGTTCCTCTTGGGCTTATGTAGGGAGCTAAGCTGATGAGAAAAGTGGAGGCCAAGAAACAACTGAAGCAGTGTTACAGTCCAGAACCGCATTCTCAGGATCCACATGAAGTAAGTCATGAGTTAGGCCAGGTGCAGTTGGCTCAAGCCTGCAATCCCAGCACTTTGGGAGGCTGAGGCAGGCGGATCATGAGGTCAGGAGTTCAAGACCAGCCTGGCCAACATAGTGAAACCTCGTCTCTACTAAAAATACAAAAATTAGCCAAGTGTGGTGGTGGGCACCTGTAATCCCAGCTACTCAGGAGGCCGAGGCAGGAGAATTGCTTGAACCTGGGAAGCGGAGTTTGCAGTGAGCCAAGATCGTGTCATTGTACTCCAGCCCTGGCGACAGTGTGATACTCCATCTCAAGAAAAAAAAAAAGAAAAGAAATAAGTCATGAGTTGGAAGTGTCTGGCACTCATTCCAGATGAAACAAGGAGTGGCCCCTTGGGAGTGGGAACCTGTGGCATCATTTGATGGGCGAGTCGGGCTGAGTGAGGTTGGCTCACTCGCCCCAGTGCTGGGAGGTACCACTTGCACACTACAGGCTTTACCTGTCTGATGGCTCAGAGAGCCGTGGGCAATTGCTAAGTGTCTGGGTGTAACCATTGGCACCAAGCCTGCTATGAGAAAACCTGAAAGAAGATCATGCAAAGCCGGAGCAGGAAGAATCAGAATACTACTTTTCTACCATGGTGTGGGAGACTGAGAGATTTAGGTTGCCTCTTGGGAGATAATTTTTGGACACTTTCTCTGCAACTTAAAAGGACTTGAGCGCTAAAGGTTTTTTACTTGACCCTGCCTTACCTAGAAGGCTTTGGTGTGTGGGGAATCTTGGAGTATGTTAAGTGGCATTGTGTTCTAACGTAATTACCATAATTATTTGGGCTCAAGGACAAGCCAATAAGGCTGGGTAGTGGGGGTGGGGGTGGTGATATGACTTCCCCTTAAGTGAGTGGCATTCTCCGTATCTACTGTTTGGAGCAGGTAGGGGTAGGAGGCAAATAGAGAAGAATTTATTCACTCAGCTCCTTTTCCCATTGGTTACATATCGCTCCTGTGGGATTCATAGTGTCCAGAATTTCTGGGTTGTGATTACAGGAGTTCCCTGAGAAGTTCTCAGGTGATTTACGCCTCAGCATCAACAGGGAAGCCAGGGCAGGTAGCAAAAAGTATGTGGCACTAGCATGAGACAGGTGCTATTGGGCGTGGCTGCAAGAAGTTGTTCCAAGTAAGTGGAAAAAGCCAAAGACCTCAGAGGGGTGAGGCCAAAAGGATCTGATGTGGTGCCTAAGGGGTATTTGATGCAGTCCGCCTCTTGCGCCACTCAGATTCAGTTGCACTTTCTAGTGTTTCTAGCACCACAACGAAAATATGGTGCTGCCTTTTAAAAAATTTATTTTTATTTATTATTTTCTTAGAGACAGGGTTTCATTTGGTTGCCCTGGCTGGAGTGCAATGGTGCGATCATGGTTCACTGCAGCTTCAAACTCCTGGGCTCAGGCCATCCTCCCACCTCACTTCCTGAGTAGCTAGGACTATGGGTGTGCACTACCATGTCCAGTTAATTTTTAAGCCTCCGTTTTTGTTAGAACAAGATAGTCTCGCTTATTCCTTAAGAGAAAAAGTATAAGTTCAATGACATAGAGTTTATTGCAAGGTGTAGCCAGCCGCATGTCTAAGAAGACGAAAGCAAGAAAATCAGTGAAGTAAACTGCAGCTCCTAAAGTTGTAGCTGGCGTTATGACCATAATTGATTTTCATCCTCTTCCTGCTGCACCCTCCATTCTAGAGTTCCCTTTTACTCAGCCATCACTGAACTGACCTGGAGGATTTGCCTGTTTGTTGACTCAGATTCTTATCCTCAAGGTATCCAGGACTCTAGGTTGCCTTGTTTTTACTGGGCTCTGGTACTTGCAATTGCCCATTTATCATTCTCACTGCACATGGAATTCCCAAGAGATGCCCCAATGCATCTCCCGGATTCTAAACATATTCTTCCCTGCCCCACTGTGTAGAAAAAAAAAAAATAGAACTTCATGTGAATCAGGGTGAATTACTTCCATGCTAGTATAACTCCTTCCCATGGTTGCTCGTCCGCCCGTGACTTGGTAGTAGTTATAACTCCAAGTTCAATGGAACCCTTATTGTGTCCTTTGGTTGAAGTTTTTCCCCAAAGAACTGAGACTTCTAACCTGGCAGTGCCAAAATTTGCAAGGAAGGGAAGCATAGATTCTATAAAGAGGACACCAAGAGGGATGGGGAGAAGGTCCATTTTTATTTGCACGACTGGGTTTCAGGTCCCAGGCATTCAAGCTATGAGGGATGTAGTACTCTATATCCATCCATGCTCCAATGTGTCTAGCACATTCTGGAGGCAAATATCCCAGAACCATAGGGTTTTGAGCCTAATCTGACTCCTTACCTAACAGACCATCATTCTGTTAAACCAAATGCCTCTGAATGAGGAGGCATGTGATAAGAACTGCAGATGCTGTGGTCATGTCATTTTTTGGTACCTCCATTGCTGTTAAAAAGGTTCCTTGATCTAAGGCAATTTTGTACAGGGTACCAAGTCAATAGTTCAGGCATTCTATGAGGCCTTGGTTCACGGTGCTTATAGAGAGGTACTACAGGTGGAGGAGGCAAGTGTATATCAGGAATTGATAGCAATTCTGGTAAAAACTGTTACGTTTGGAATTAGATTTTATCTTACTTTTGAAGGTAAAAAATTAACCTGTTACTACTTTATGGATTCTGGCAGAAGATACAAGACTCTTAGATCAGAGACAAAGACTTTTTACTCCCAGCACAGCAAGCAGCATTATATATGTCAGCTCCCCTGTCTCCAAGTCTCATGGGGGTATGATAGAGGGCACAGATGTAGTAAGTTTGTATCATAACTGAGGAATATTCAGCTTGGGGAACCATTGTTTTGTAGCAAGCAATAAACAAAGCTTCTGTTTGTCTTGGAGGGAGATATTACTTCATCTCTCAAGGTTGATTACTGCAAACACAACCTTGATAAATGACCTGGCAAGAGCTGTGAGGGCCTTGCATTCTTGTCATACCCAGCAAGAACATGCAGGGAGGCTTAGAGTCTACAGCAGTTGCCTCTCCTAACAAGGACAAATCCTTGCTTCCTCCAGGGCAGAAGGGGCCAATGTTATCAACTTGCCACCAGGTGACTTTAGTCTCCCTGAGGAATGGTTCCATGTTGAGGGTTCAGCATCCATTACTGCTGCTGGAAGGTCAGGTGGTGACCAGTATCAATAACTAGATCAGGCTTTGCAAGAGGGAGCCCAAACACTGAGGCAATGCAGTCTCTATCCATGGGCCAATTTTGCAAGCATAACGGTGGCCAAAGAGAGAGCCTGGCTGACATCCATAGGACAAGTCTTCTCCTCCTGCTGGCTGAGTGCCACTCTGCAGTGGATATTCTGTTGGGTGTTTAGAGGAGAGGCAAAGGGCCTTGTGTTTTATGTCCATTCACATTGGTCCCTCTGTATTCCTTTTAGCAAACTGCCAATCTTGCTCCTTCAGAGAAGTTTACTTCTGGTTAAAAACCAATGTGTGAGCTTTCAGGCCTGTCCAGAGGCAATGACAGAGGCTCTAGCTGGCAGGCCTCAGGGGCAAAACTGCCCTCCCCATCCTAGATATGAAGCACAGCCTGTGCATGGTTCACAGCCATAGCTCTTGCATGGCAGCCTCTGAATGGAGATGCAGCAGAGGAATCAGGCTCTTCACATGCTTGCATTCCTATACTAGTCCTTCATTCCAGGTCTTTCTATCTGAGGCCTTGGGTACAGATCCTCCTCGGATGCCTTATTATGAGGGAAGAAGGAAAAAACCTTGAAAATGCATACCTTTCCCCACTGACTCAGCACCCAGTACTTTTCTACTCCTCACACTCCCCTTGACCTCAGGGTTCATAAACTGCTGAAGCCTTTTGTTCTGAGCTCCCCAGCAGTGAGATGATGCCCATATATGTGCTAATCCACCTGACCCTTGACCTGCACATCATTCCTTGGCAGAAGATTGCTCAGGGGGTCGGCACTTTCTCTTCTCGTACTATGGCAGTAAGAGATTAAAGGCCTAGCCCTTTCTGCCTCTCTTCACTTTTTTTGGATTGTTGCTTTAATTGGCTGCTCTAATACCTGGTAGCTCAGCTCTTTCTCAGCTCAGCCAAGGCTCCTAACACCCTCGAACTCAAGCAAGTTTTCCACTGTCCAGGAGGTCATATGTAGCCTAACCTTAGGTTGTTTTTTGAATAACTGAAAGCTATAATCCCATAGCACCTACCATGTGTATCAGTCAAGAAAAGAAAACTACTCAAGGTATTTCAAATAGGAAGTTCAATGTCAAGAAAACAATGGTAAGGGCAGGGGAGCCCAGCCACTCCTGGCTCTCAGGAAATCAGGAATTTCAGGAATTGTGGGCAATCACCACTGACTATCTCAGGTGGCTGTAACACAAAAGGGGTGATTTCTAGGACTCCGAATAAATTGCAAAACTTCGTATCTGCCATCTGTCAAAGGCATGCCTGCCCACTGCAGTTGGAGCAATAATGACCTCCCTTTTTCTTCTACCTCTCAAAGCTCACATGAGTGCCTCTCAGTAGTACCTCTCAGTGATGGGACCTCAACTGGAATGTTGTTGACAAGAGAGAATGGAAGTGTAGTTTTCAGGCTTCCAGACCTTGTGGACAGGGCAAGTCTAGAAGGGAGTAGGAATGGTATTGTTATACCTAGACAATCTGACCCAACATATCATATTACAATTGTGTGCCTTTCTACTGTTAGGAGCAGTTTCTCACATCTTTATATCCTTGGTGCCTTGTGTATTCACTGGCATGATGTAGATGTTCATATACAGTGTGCTTAGTCCACTAGCTTTCAAGGAGTCACAGTCCTGAAATGTAGCTTTGTCAAATGTTTTAGTAAATAATGAGTAGTTTTAAGACACATTTTTTCCTACTATCTTATTTCTAAGTCTTAGAGCTTAATAATATTTTCTATAATAATCAAAACTTCCAGTCACTCTCAAGCTATCATACATGGCCCGCATTTTGCTGCTATTTGTTTCCGTACTAGTCAATAGGAAGGGAATGAAACAGAGTACAGCTGTCTACTGGAAGAAAAAGTTATTTGGTCTCATTTCATTTCCCCCAAAATGCATCAAACTATAGTAACTCAAAAGTTACAATAACAATAGGTAAATGAGTAATATTTGCATAATGCTCAAATAATTGTATAAAGACTTTCTCCTTTCTCTCAAACCAACCCTGTGGGGAAGACAATATTGTTTCCACCATTTTATTAACAAAAACTGCCTTAATAAGTTGAGATACCTCTCTCTCTCTCCTTGCTTAACATTTTTAAAACCATGTTAAGCATTTCATGATGTTTCTGTCTTACATTAGCAGATGCATGAACACTAGGCAATAGAAGTGCAAATTATTTACTATTTTTGGCCATGAAATTGAAAAATATTAAACAGATTGGCAATGGCAAGTGTTGGGAAAGTGTGGGAAAAAGGCTGTCACATATACTACTGGTGCAAATAGAAATAGAACATTGGGTAGTCATTAAAACAAAAACAAAATGACCTTTTCTGTAACATTTGTTCTTTTATGAATCAATTATAGAGAAAACTCTCATTTGTCAGAATGAAACATGGAAAAGAAGGTTTCCAAGTGCCCAGTGAATGGCAGAGCAGCACTCGCAGTCTCAGAGAACGGGGGAACTGTCTCTATGGCAAGCAATAGAAAAATGAGTATTGAAATATGATATTATCATACTATGTAACAATTAAAAAGAAGAGGTAGATCAATGCATTAATACGGCAAGTCTCCCAGACAAAATGCTGAGTGAAAAATAAGCAACTTGCCAGATAATAGGTAAAATGTTTTATATACATACATACATATATGTATACATACATATATATTTTAAAATATATAATTTTTGTATATATTTATATAGACATTTATATTTTTACTTATGCAACAATATATTTATTATATAATATATAGTATTCATATATTTAAATATCATTATATGATATATGTCATATATAAGTATATATTGTATGATATTTATAAAATATTATAATATTAATATTATCTGTAAATGTATAAAAATAAAGGTTTGGAGGAATAGCCACACAACTAAAAATAATGGTTAAATCTATGAAAAAGAATAAGATTTAGAAAAGTCAGGAAGAAGGCATTTTATATAGTTTAAATTGTTTACATTTATGTGTTGACATTTAAAAATAATTCATATTCTTCACAGTGATGCATATTCATATATTACTTGTGAACTTAAAATGACGAGAACTACCGAGAGATTCTCTTCGTTCATTTGAGAGGGTAGAGAGGAGGGATCATTTATGCTGCTCTCTTGGTAACTCTCATCAGTCCTGGTTCCACCGTGGTCAGGTCACCCTGACAGGGCACTTTAATGTTGGCCCACCTGGCAATGTAACATTAGTTCTCTTGTGCTCCAGCCTCACATGACACTGTCCCCAGGATCTTGAACAGAGTGGCAGAAGTCAGCTTGCTCTTGCTACATACACTAACTTCTGTGGTTAAAAGTACATCCAGCATGCATTCTAGTTTATCTTGGAAACTCTCTCGGAGTCTGTTGATGTGTGTCTCGAAACATCAGGAATGCCAACAGAATTGGCTCCTGCTAGGGAAAGATGCTGAGTCTCAGCCCTTCTCCTTTTGCCATCTCTTTGGGGTCTCAGTGGCATGAGACTAGAGATGTATGACTGGCATAATTTAGATAAGGCTCTAACCCAAATTGTCTTAAAGTCTCCTGCTGATGGCCAGGCGCAGTGGCTCATACCTGTAATCCCAGCACTTTGGGAGGCTGATGCGTGTGGATCACGAGGTCAAGAGATCAAGACCATCCTGGCTAACACAGTGAAACCCTGTCTGACTAAAAATACAAAAAATTAGCTGGGCATGGTGGCAGACGCCTGTAGTCCCATCTACTCAGGAGGCTGAGGCAGGAGAATGGTGTGAACCCAGGAGGCGGAGCTTGCAGTGAGCCAAGATCATGCCACTGCACTCCAGCCTGGTCGACAGAGCGAGACTCCATCTCAAAAAAACAAATTATCCTGCTGATACACTCTCAGGAATCTGCCTGCTAAGTGACCGGTTTGAAACTGTGGTAGTTTTTGGCAGAGTTTTGATACTATAAAGGCACCTTGAACCATTCTGGGGACTATACCTCAGTCAAAATTTTCACAGAGTTACTCTTATAAAAATAATATTCATCCTTCAATAATGATGGTTTGTCATTTTTAATTAAAACAGTATCAGGTCTCTTGATAGTTTTACAGCCAATTCCTTTTTATGGTCCATGTCTAAGTGTATTATTGTTAAATTAATCCATGCTGTATAGAGTCAAAATAATGTAATAACTACCTTCTCTAATGATTTCATTTTCCTATAAAAGGCATCCTTTATTGATAAATAATTCATATTAGTAGCTTGTATTCCTTAGGCAGGTTTTCAAATTATCATTTGAGCATTTAGACACTGGTCAGTCTGAGATCATATAGTACAAACAACAACATTCCAAACTGAGAGTGGAGGTGGGACAATAAATTCCAGGTTATAATGTAGCTGATGGCTCAGTCCATCATCATCCAATTTTATCTTTCCTGATAGTAGCCTACTCTGTACTTAGCAAAATAATCTCTCATTGCCTGTGTGGCCACTGAGTCATGAGAAGGTTTGCAAATCCATGGCACATAGCTTGCCACCTCCACTAGCTGGCGTCCATGGGGTCATTGTTAGTTGATCTTAGTGCTCTTTCTAACTGAGCTATATATGCCATCAGAATCCTTCCCAAAAGATACTCTAAGGCAGCCACCAACCATTGGTGTCAGAACATGAGGAGCATTTTGTAATAGGTTTATCCTATTATGGATAATATCCCATTGTCCTATTATGCTATGGGCTGAATTGTGTCTCTCACAAAAATTCAAGTGTTGAAGTCCTAATCCCCAGTACTTTGGAATGTAACTGTATTTGGAAATAGGGTGTTTAAATACTAATTAAATTAGAGTAAAGGCTCAGAGTGGGCCCTAATCCCATAAGATTGGTGTCCTTATAAGAATAAATCTGGATACAGGCATAGAAAGGTGAAATGCTTTGTGAAGACACAGGGAGAAGACAGACGTCCATCAGCCAAGGTGGGAGGCGTAGAGCAGACCTTTCCTCCATAGCCTTCAGACACCTTGATCTCAGGCTTCCAGCCTCCAGGCTATGAGAAAATAAATTCCTGTTTTTTAAGCCACCCAATCCGTGGCACTTCGTTACAACAGCCAAGTAAACTAATATGTCTCATAAACTGGACAAAAGTAGAGCTAAAACTGAAAGTGATTCAGAAACTTCTTGATTTCTATGATAAAATAAAGAAATCCTTAGCAATTTGCTTATATGCACCCTCTTAATATTATTCCTTAGTATTGAATTATAAGCTACTGACGTTACCCCACTGTTATCTGGCTTGTTGTAAGTTTCACTACCATAGAGTAAAGCTGCTGTAAAAAGGAACAAAGTTTCATGCACATTATGGAATACTAGAACAGATGTGGAAGGCAGGAATTGAATTTGTATAGTGAATCTAAAAATATGAAATGGCTCTGTGATAGGCAGAATAAGGACCTCCAAAGATGCCCATCCTAAACCTCAGAATCTGCGATTATATCACATTACATGGCAAAGAGCAATGAAGGTTGGAGTTGGAATTAAGGTTGCTAATCAGCTGACCTTAAAATAGGGAGATTAACCCAGATTATCATGGGTGGTTCCAGTGTAATTACGGAGGTCCTTTAAAAGTGGAGGAGGTCAGCAGATGAGGAAGTTGAGGTGCTGAACTATGAAAAAGCTCAACTCACCGTTGCTGGCTTTAAAGATGGAGGAAAGGTCCATCAGCCACGGAATACAGGTGGCCTCTTGAAGATGGAAAAAGCAATGAAATGGATTTTTTTCCGGACCCT
The DNA here is from genome assembly GCF_049350105.2 of Macaca mulatta. Taxonomy (NCBI): domain Eukaryota; kingdom Metazoa; phylum Chordata; class Mammalia; order Primates; family Cercopithecidae; genus Macaca; species Macaca mulatta. The sequence goes on along the minus strand of NC_133409.1, from coordinate 43,117,725 downwards.
CTTAATAGGCATGCAGTCCTGCCCAGATCTTGATTTTAGCCCAGTGGAGACCTGTGTCAGCCATCTGACCTAAGATAAAGTTATGCTGTTTTAAGCCACTAAGTTTGAGATAATTTGTTATGGCAACAATAGAAAATAATAAAAGCTCCCATCATTGATTTAATCTTATATTTGCAATGCTAATGCTAATTTCAGAGAAATTGGGCAGAATCTGATTTGCTCATGGAATAGTTGCAGCTGTTGTTTTGTTTTAAAAGTAGGTGTGTCCTGGATGATCTGTTCCTTATTTTATTCTCACCTTTACTCTCCAACCTTTCCCCTTTGTCCCATATTTCTCATTCTTTCACGTCAAAACACCAGCAGAAACCCTTGGTTTCCTTATTTGTTTTGACGACGTTACCTTTATCCAGTCACCTGGACTCAACTCTGAAGGCACCTTCGACTCCTCCCTCTGAGAGGGAGTGAGAGAAACGGAGAAAGACACACATGGACCAGACGGAGGGGGTCCCGGACTGAGGGGGTCCCGGTCCTATTTGTTTTCACAGCCTGTGTGTCTTTCTCCATTTTTCTCACTCCTTCCTTTTCCCTGCCATCACCACAATTCTGCTTTCAACCCTTGATTCCTTTCGCTTGTCCAGATTTCTTAACTGATCATATGGTCTTCAGTGCCTACACGTGTCAATTCTTTTCTCCCCATTTTCCCAGAAAAATCTGAATATACAGAACTAATGATCTCCTTCCACTCAAGGCTGTTTATCAAGGCTTTCTAAAATGAGGCCCTAATCTCTCTCTCTAGCATCCACGTACACATGCCTTAGGCTTTAGACTGGTGGATCTCAACTGTGGTACACAGCAGCTTCATGTGAGTAGCTTTTGAAAAACACTGATTCCCTGGCCCAGTGAATCAGAATCTCTGGATGTGGGGCCCAGGAAATTGATACCTAAAAAAATTCCCATTTAATAATAATGTCTGACCAGGACTGAGACCCATTCTCTAGCCAGGTAGTCACACACTGTAGTGTGCATCAAAATCCCCTGGGGGGTATAGACATGCAGGCTGCAGGGTCCCAGCCCCTGGGCTTCCAACTCATGAGGACTTAGGTGAGACATGATAGTTTTCCTTTCTTTTTTTATTTAATTGTGATGTAATTCACATACCATAAGGGCAACCCTTTCAAAAGGTACAATTTAGTAGTTTGTAGTATATTTACAAGGTTCTGCGACTATTACCACTATCTAATGCTAGAATATTTTCATCACCCTAAAAGACACCCATAGTAGCCACTTCCCATCTCTCCCTGTCCCCAGCCCCGAGAATCCACTAATCAATCTACTGTTTCGCTCTATAAATTAACCTGTTCTGACATTTCATATAAAACGAATTACATAATACGTGGTCCTTTGTGGCTGACTTCTTTCACTTACTACCATGTTTTCAGATTTCATTCATGTTGTAACATGTATCACTATTTCATTCCTTTGTATAGTTGAATCATGTTTCACTGTATGGATATATCACATTTTATTTATCCATTCATCAGTTGATAGACATTTGGGTTGCTACTACTTTCTGACTATTATGAATAATGCTATTATAAACATTCATGCACAAGTTTTCACACGGGCATAGGTTTTCAGTTCTCTTGAAATATATGCCTGGGGGTGCAGTTACTGGGTCAGATGTTGAAACCTGAGAATTTGCATTTCTAACAAGTTCTTAGTTTATGCTGAAGTAGATGCTCTGGGAATCACACCCTGAAAACCATTGCTATCCCCAAACTGGACTACTGACCCTTCCCTCAAATACCATGCATTTTTTACATCTGTGCTTTGTTGGTCAGTTGGCTTGAAGTGCTTTCCTTCTCATCTCCACCTTGTGACATCTTATTCATCGTTTAGGTCCATCCCTGAGGCAACTTTCACCATGAAGTCTATGCAACCATTATCTGTGTGTGTATTGTTCATGTTCCCCTGACTGAATTGTGAGCTCCTATGTGCATTGGTTGTGTTTGAATCATTTTTATATGAGAGCCCTGGCCGGGCACGGTGGCTCACACCTGTAATCCTACCACTTTGGGAGGCCAAGGCAGGCAGATCACGAGGTCAAGAGATCGAGACCATCCTGGCCAACATGTTGAAACCCTGTCTCTAATAAAAACCCAAAAATTAGCTGGGTGTGGTAGTGTGCGCCTGTAGTCCCAGCTACTCAGGAGGCTGAGACAGAAGAATTGTTTGAATCCAGGAGGCAGAGGTTGCAGTGAGTTGAGATCATGCCACTGCACTCCAGTCTGGTGACAGAGTGAGACTCCATCTCAAAAAAAAAAAAAAAAAAAAAAAAAGGCCCTGAAGCCAACAGAATGTATGTTGTAGGCACTCATTAATCATTTATGTTCAGTTTCCAGGTCTATTGACTTTGTAGTCTAACAAGATGACCCTAAAGTATGTGACTACATTTTTCCATTTTAAAAAAATCTGGTAAATCCCAACAATTTTTAACTTCCTGAATTTTTTTTTTTCTTTTTTTTTAAAGTTCCACCCTAGCTTTTCTCATGATCAGGAACCAGAAGGTCAAATGACAAAGATCCCTTAAGGTTCTATTATTAAAAGTATTTTTAAGACTATTTCTTGGACATCAAATTTATTGTAATCCTAGAAGCCAAGGTCTCTATGGGATGTTGGTTTATGACTGGGAAAGCAAAATTTGCCTTTTATTAGATTACTTCAAGTGTAGGATGGCACATCTATTTTGCACACACCTGCCATTTCAAACTAGTGTGCAGAATGATGTGCACACCCGCTTATGTGTTTACCTTTCCAGTTCCCCAGGCATCCATGCTGTGAGCTGAATCTTGAAAGTGGCTAGGAATTCCCCTCAGTTAGATCAAAATTCGCCTCAGTTAGAGCCCCCTTGGTGGTGGAAATAGTTCCACTCCCCTCTCTTGATGGTACTGGAAAGTCTCCATTGTCACATTTGACCTTCTGGAAAGTCAGGAATCACTCATGTTTCCTGTTGCCTAATTTCCTCCTAAGGCACACAGCACTGAAGAAAGGCAGTGTGCTAGTTTCACCCTCAACCATCACTGGAGACCTCTTCCAAGTCTTTCACTCCTTTTCTCTGCCTCCAGAAGACACACTTTCTGCCTACACAAGGGTTCTTGTGAATCTGCTCACTCCAGCCAACTTCTATCACATCTACCTGTAACAGAGTCTTTTTCCAATAATATTTTGTTTATATTTATTAATAAGCTAAGAAAGATAGAATTTCATGCTTGATATGATCGTAGTACATCTTTCAATAAAAGTAAGACAAATGAGGGAACATGTTGCTTTTTAAAAAATTAAGCTAAAAAATCTAAGCTTATTAAAATTCTAGAAGCCAACACTTAGAAATGGAATAGAAAATGATTCAATAATAACATATCCAAACATAAATAAGGCAGTTTAAAAATCAACCAGTGGTAGTTGGGGAGAAAAAATGGCTGGCCTAAGTCACACTGGGAAATGGTGCTTTGATGGGAAACTACAAGATTAAGGACAAAAGGAATTGTACATAAGCGTTGTATTCTAGTTGGCAAGGTTGTTTCTCATGAGGGTATGAGTTAATTCTGAAACTTCCGTACATGCATACTGCAATTGAACAAACAAAAAATGGATGGCAGATTATGGGAGCCAGGGTTTTTCATTGTTGGAGAGAAAGGTTACAGCTGAGTGAGGGGAAAGGCCACAATGAACCATGCTGAATTAGATTTGGAGACATCAGAATGAACTCATGTCTAGCATAACATAGACACAGATGAATAGATACAGAACTAATTACAGATATGCATGTATATGTGGGTTACTGTGTATGTATTTTCTAGCTCGGTCTGCTGAGAGGGCCTATCCACGACACCCCAGCAACAGTAAGCACACCCAGCATCCAAATTCTGGTTTCTAATGCCATTCTCCAATATAAGGAACTAGAGTTCTTGGGAGAAATGACTGATCTTAGGGCTAATGGAAAGAATATACAAGATAAGCCTGGAACATCTTGTCATGCCAGAGTGTAAGGTAGTGCTCAAAAAACAAAACAGTGGGGCTATGTCAAACAATGGGGATGTGCCAAAGAGACACAGGAGCCAACCGGAATAGCTCCCGATAGCCAAAGCCAAACAATTTTATCAACAAAATAAATAACAAAATATTGGATTATAAAGTATAAAATCCATGACCATACTGATAAAATACATGAATTAAGAAATAAATGCAGAAGACACAAACGAAAAAAATCAACCAACTATAAATTTCATTCTCATTCGCATACCACCTTGCAAGTCCTCTCCTGGAGAGGACTCAGTGTCACTCAGCTTCCGACTTGTGCTCTCACCCAGTGCTGCCTCCAGTATCTTGATCATGTCCCCAGTCTCCTACAACTCTCAAGTTTATCACACGATGATTATCCTGCCTCCTCGCCATGGAGAAAACTTGCTCCGTCGTTCCAGGATATGATGCTTCTTTGTGGTCCTCTCTGGTGTGGACTGTGTACTCACCATTACTCCTCTTACCATTAGGCAAGTCAGAATTTTTCTTTTCTATACCTGCTTCATGCAAAACCAGTTTCCCTTTGTCATTTTCATGTACCAAATATATGAGTTCCCTGCACAGTTACTGACAATATATTTCTTCATTTATCATATTTCTTTCTAGCTTGTCTCACCATCATTATCTCACCAAATCTACCCAGAGGAAAAGAAGTCGTTATACGAAAAAGATACTTGCACACGCATGTTTATAGCAGCATAATCCGCAATTGCAAAAATATGGAACCAGCCCAAACACCCATCAATCAACAAGTGGATAAAGAAATTGTGGTACATATATACCATGAAATACTGCTCAGCCATAAAAAGGAATAAATTAATGGCATTTGCACCAACCTGGATGGCATTGGAGACTATCATTCTAAGTGAAGTAACTCAGGAATGGAAAACCAAACATCATATGTTCTCACTCATAAGTGGGAGCTAAAGTTATGAGGAAAAGGCAGTAAGGATGATACAATGGACTTTGAGGACTTGAGGGGAAAGGGTGGGAGGGGATGATGGATAAAAGACTATAAATTGGGTTCAGTGTATACTGCTTGGGTGATGGGTGCACCCAAATCTCACACGTCACCACTAAAGAACTTACTCATGTAACCAAATACCACCTGTTCCCCAATAGCCTATGGAAATTAAAAAAAAAAAAAAAAAAACTACTACTAAAAAAGTCTATACCTCATATTTTAAAGACTAGAGTAAGGTGTAAGTAAGTAAGTAGGTAAATAAATAAATGTGTTAGTATTCATTTCATTTTATATATTAGTTCAATTCTTTGTGCTTTTAAAGTCTGATTACATTAACCTTTACTTCATTGTGGTAATGCTGAACTTGATGATTTTTCAGAATTGATCCCTACTTAAAATCTATAACTACAATTTCCTATTCTTTGGTCATAACTTTATCAGTCTCATATTATTTCAGTTTTTTGATTCTCTGAATCCCAAATTCCCAAATACTTACCTCTTCGACATCATTTTAAACTCCACTTCTATGACCCTGTCATTTTATTTTGACCTATTGTCTACAGGCTGTATGTTCCCTTTTCCAACCTGGATCCCATAGCCTGTCTCTTGATTATACTTTTGCCCAAATGTTCAACTCTTTTGCCCCTTTGTCCTTCCATGACACTCTAGAATATCAGCCCCGGATCAGTCCAGTCCTCTTCCTCCCTTGTTCCTCTGCCCCAGCTCCATCACACAGTTGGAGAAAATCACTCAGTCCTCAGACTGGTGTCTCTGCAAATTTGTTGTGTTTATTTCCTTCTCAAAAACCAAGAAATCGTTCTCTGCTGCTCTAGTTGCCATTTCCTTCCATTCTCCTTGTTGGCACTTACTAGTTGGGCAACATGAATAAATATCTTAAGTCCCATTTTTCTCATATGTAAAGTTGCACTAAGAATACTTCAGAAGGCTGTGTCAGGGGCTCAATAAGATAACACACATAAAGGACACATCCACATGTTCAGTGCACAATGTGTGGTTCTGCGTTTAGTGGCAGTGGTAGTAACAATGGCCTCAACTTTTACTGCTAGCAGATTTTGTTTGCAATTTACCTAGAAAACAAAGCCATCACACAGAACTTTATCTTGTCCCATTTACAAACATGTCTGCACCTGCACCTAATCCCTTCATTTCTCCTCTGTCCCAGAAGGTGACCTGTTCATGCCTGTGCCCAGAGCCACACCCGTTCTACCTATTCAAAACTTGGCTCCATTAATCATCCATTCTTTCCCCTTCTGGCAGGGGAGCCAAGACCAGCATTAAGCATTCCCTTCCCTTCCTCCCTATGGAAACTAAGGAGAATCCTTGCCAAAGTTTGAGTTCTTTTTTAGTATCTTGTCTCGAAATTTCTCTGGTGTAACTAAGAGATTATAACAATACTGTGCCTTATTGAAGCTGTGCAGAAAGGAATCTTAAAAGCTCTAAGAGTTAAGAGTATCTTTTATTCTTCTTTATAAGTCTGACCTTTGAGAATTAATGTTTGTCTTGGGAGCTGTGTGAACCTGGGCCCACAGCTGTGGGAAAGCCAATCAGGAGACTTGACATGGAGAAGGCCCAGGCCCAATCTGGCCATGCCTGCTCCCCGTCTTCCCAGACCACGCTCTTGAGCACGGCTTTTTGTTTCCTTCTACACAGTACAATTTCCACTTTATTTCTCCTGTCTTTCAGGACAGAATGGCATATACATCCAAGTCATCAGGTGTGGAGCTGCTGGAAAGAAGGAAGGAAGAAAGGAAGGAAATAAGGAAGGAAGGAAGGAAGAAAAGAAGCAAGGGAAGGAGGGAGGGGGATTTCTGGAATAAGGAATGGTGAGTTTAGGGTCATCCAGGCCTGGGGATCTGTTATGCAGCTGGGGAAAGATATCATAAGCATACATTTCAGAACAATAAATATCACTAGTACTATTTGAATCTTTGGCTTTTACAAAGAAAAGAAGGCTCTGAGATCTTAATTCTCCTTGGGAATACCAAAGAGGCAGGGTGGAAGTTGTGGTTCCCTTCTAGTCTTGCAGAAGGAGGGAGCTGGGCAGAAGAGGCTGTGTGTAGGAGCTACTGGCAGGGGCTCATGATGAACTCTGGAAGGATGGGGAGGAGCCCAGGACACAGAGGAGCAGTTCCATGAGGATGTTCAGTTAGATCTGAGAGTTGAAGTCATGCTTAAAAGGGTGGAGACCTGCAGATGGGCCCCATAAATGGGTTCCATTAATTTTTGACTGTGTATCTCCTCTGTCTCTCTCCTTCCCTATGGAGTCCGGCTTACTGAATCCACACATGATCATCAGCTCATTACCGTCTGACATGCTCTGACTAAACTTTCTCATCCACATCACCAATATCTTCCTTCTATACTACAAACATAGCAGGCATTTCGGCCTATATTTTTCTCATCATACTCTTTAGCTTCCATGACATACTACTTTCTGGTTCTTCTCTTGCTACTTGGGTAACACCTACTTGGTCCCCTTCCTGGAAATCTCATTCTCTGACCTCCACTTAAATGTTGGTGTTGCCCAGAACTCTGTTCTCAGCCTTCTTTTCTTTGTAAAAGCCATAGATTCAAATAGTACCAGTGATATTTATTGTTTTGAAATGTATGTTTATGATCTCTTTCCTCAGCTGTGTATAATGAATACCCAGGCCTGGATGTCCTTAAACCCAGTGTTCCTTATTCCAGAATTTCTTATTTCTTTCTTTTTTTGAGATATGGTATCAATCTGTTACCCAGGCTGAAGTGCAGTGGTGCAGTCTCAGCTCACTGCAACCTCTGCTTCCCAGGGGCTCAAGCGATCCTCCCACGTCAACCTCCTGAGTAGCTGAGACTACAAGTGTGTGCCACTACATCTAATTTTTTGTATTTTTTTTGTAGATATGGGGTTTTGCTATGTTTCCCAGGCTGGTCTGGAACTCCTGGGCCCAAGCAATCTGCCTGCCTCAGCCTCCCAAAGTGCTGGGGTTACAAGCGTGAGCCACTACACCCAGCCCCAGAATTCTTTATTTCTGAGAACGACATTGTCATTCTCTAAATGACCCAGGCAAAGCCTGAAGCATAATCTTAAATTTCTCCTCCTGCTCCCTCCTTATAGTCTCTTCACCCATCACCCATATTCAGTTGTACCCATTCTATCCTTCTAAATGTCACTCATATTTTTCTCTCTATCACCATCATAAGGGCTAATACTGAATAATCATTAAGGGCAGGCATTGTACCATATATCGTCTTGTTCCTAGTGCATAGAATATGGGCACAATTTCACTATATTTTGTAGAATATATGAAAGAATGAATAAGGGAATAAACAAATAGATGGACCAATCAATTCAAGTTCAGTCTTTTTGATTTTAAGAAACAGAGACGTTTGTAACCTAGGTTAACTGAAGTACAAATAGAGGTAGGGTATCTTAGCTTAAAGAAACAAATAGCATGTAGGGAGATGAACTAAAACACAAAATAAGAAAGAGTAGGTCAGCCAGTATTCTGTCAAGGCAGCAGTCTCTAAAAACCTCAACTTCTGGAATTTTTGAACCTTCCCTCTAATTCTCCTCCATTTATAGGAGTCTGCTATTTTCTGGGGGAGGGGGCGGGGGTAGCAGGTTATGCTCTGTTTGCCTCTCAGTACATCTCATTTACCCCTTTACTCAGCATATTTTTTTCCTACATACATCATTGAATCTGCATACTCATAGTTTCTGCCTTCTCATTGCTGCTTGGCCATGACTTGCTATGATCACAACATGACCTCCTACCTTCATCTAAACATCACTCCAACTTTAGCTCCTGATGTCTGGTTCTCTCCATGCTTCCCAATTCAAGTCCCCAAGGTCAAGACATGGATGGACCTGGCTCGGTTTTACAATGCCACTCTACTGATTAACTGCTCTTGAGCAACTGTCCAACCCAGTCCACCATGTTTGGTAATGAAGAGTCCCATGATCCAAACCATGGCTGGAATAGTAGTCGTGGCAGGGATTGTGAGGATATGGAACATGAACACTCATCATGTTGCTCCCGGAGATATAAAAAATATATAAATTCTTGCCCCCAAGGAGGGTGGGAAGGGGCTCACCCAAGGTAGTGGGAAAGGCTGGGCTTAAGAAACCAGCAGAGTCAAAAGCCATTGAGGTATGTCAAGGGTATGAATGCCAGGGTGAGACTCCAGAGAATCAACACATGCTTTGAGGGGAACATAGCACCATAGCTATGCTTTTTTTTTTTTTTTTTTTTTTTTTGAGACGGTGTCTTGCTCTGTCACCCAGGCTGGAGTGCAGTGGTACAATCTCCACTCATTCTAACTTTTGCTTCCCGGGTTCAAGCAATTCTCCTGCCTCAGCCTCCTGAGTAGCTGGGATTATAGGTGCTCACTACCATGCTGGCTAATTTTTATATTTTTAGTAGAGATGGAGTGTCACCAGGTTGGCCAGGCTGGGCTCAAACTCCTGACCTCAAGTGATCCATCTGCCTCGGCCTCCCAAAGTGCTGGGATTACAGGCATGAGCCACCATGCCAGGTCCATAGCAATGCTTTTGGTGGGAAGGAAGAGCAAGATTTGAGAATGTCCTAAGAATATTATTTTCCAACTCTAGGTTACACAGCACAAAGGGCCAGAAGCAAAACAGACAGTTTTTGGGAGCTGATTTCTTTGCTTCTAGGCTAGCCCCCACTGTGGCTGCCATTTTTAGATTGTAGGCAACATTTTCCCTGATGATAAAAATGTTTACTTAAAAATCTGGAAAATAATTAATTAAAAAATAAAAATTAGTGGTATTTTCCCTACCTAGCAAGAACTACAATCACAGTTTCATAAATTTTTGTAGTCTTTTTCTCTATGCATTTTTTTTCCTAAAATGTTGAGGTTTTATATTGTGATTTTTTTTTTTTTTTTTTTTTTTTTTGGAGACAGAGTCTTGCTCTGTCACCCAGGCTGGAGTGCAGTGGCGCAATCTCGGCTCACTGCAAACTCTGCCTCCTGGGTTCATGCCATTCTCCTGCCTCAGCTTCCCGAGTACCTGGGACTACAGGCACCCGCCACCACGTTTGGCTTTTTTTTTTTTTTTTTGTATATTTAGTAGAGACGGGGTTTCACTGTGTTAGCCAGGATGGTTTCGATCTCCTGACCTCATGATCCACCCGCCTCAGCCTCCCAAAGTGCTGGGATTACAGGCGTGAGCCACTGTGCCCGGCCAATTTTTTTCTTTAGTTATGATGCCACTAATAAAATAATATATTCCCTAAAAATATGGTTGTAAAAATATTCCACCATAGGGTGTTACCATAATTTATTTCACCATGTTCTATTGGTAAGGTTTAGATTGTTTCTGGTATTGCACTTTTATAAACTAAGTAGTTCAACAGAAAATTCTTAGAAGTGGCCAGGTACAGTGGCTCATGCCTGTAATCCCAGTACTTTGGGAGGCTGAGGCAGGAGGATTGCTTGAGCTCAGGAGGTTGAGGCTGCAATGAGCTGTGATTCACGTCACTGTGCTTTAGCCTGGGCAACAGAGATCCTTCCTGTCTCAAAAACAAACAAACAAACAAACAAACAAACAAACATTCTTAGAAGCAATAGGCCACATTAGACGGTAACATTTTTTTAAAACATATATTTGGTCATATAGTTTCTCAATCTAAAATTTTTCAAAATTTAACCTTTGCCTTTAGGATCAAGTTTCAATTCCTGTAGTTAGCAAAAATAGGATGCTTCATGGTCTGTCGTTTATTCGCATCTCCAGCTTCATTTCTTTCTAAACCCTCACACAAACCCCATGCTCCTGTCAACCTTTACTACCTGCTATTTGCCAAAATGTGCTTTGCATTTCTGTGTCTATAGACGTTTGCTCATACTACTCTTCTGCTTAGAACCCTTTTCTCCCCATGTTTCTCCATTACTAATTTGTCTCATCTTCTGAGATTGAGCTTGTTCGTTTTCCTGGCGAGGAAGCATTCTATCCCCACCTTCCAGTTTGGATTCTATACCTGTACCAGTTTGCTAGTTTTGATTGCATTCAGCTGCAAGCCAGAGCAATCCTTACCTACACACCTGCAGACCAACAGAGGCAGCTTCTGGTATTGGTTCCACGACTAAAAGATGCTCCTGCTAGTGGATCAGTGATGCTTTTGGCTTTTACCTCATGGTTATACGATGGCTGCAGCAGCTCCAGGCAGCTGCCTTGAGCTCCAGGGAGAGGTTTTACCGCCCTTGCATATGCTTTCATTTTTTTCTTTGTTGAACATTAAAAGCAAAAACTTCTTTGGAGGCTCCCAGCTGATTTTAGCTTCTCTCTCTCCTTGGGTAAAACTGTCTTCCTGCCAGGCCTAGCTTTAAGGGGAGCTGGGAAAGACAGCCCTCGATTTTCTAGTTGTTACCTTGGAGACAACAAAGGGTTTTGGACGTGTGCTGGGTTAGCTGATAAACAGCGTCTGCAACAATGCATGCTCTCTGCGCTCCTCCCTCATGCTCCCTTGACACTGCTGCTAACTCTTTCTTTCCAGACTATAAGCCCCTGGAAGTTAGAAAGAGTATTTTTCAGTCCTGTTACCTAAGCTCCTAGCATGTACCTCAAACGCATTATTTAAAACATGTTTTTTAATAAATGAACTACCTTTAGAGAGCATCCACACTGCACCCTCAATGAGCAAATTAGCCTGCCAGGGGAAGGGGAGAAGCACCTTCCTCTAAGCCCATAGTCTTACCAATAGTCTTACCAAACGTGGCAAGACTATTGTAAAGGGAATATACTGACCTGGGAGTTGTGGAGTTCATGATGGAAGGGCGCCAGCAGCAGCAGCAGCCTGGAAGAAAGCTACTCATAGAGGTCAGTGGTTCTCAAACTTGGCTGCACAGTGGAATCACCTGGGGGAGGTTTTAAACATCCCCGTGCTCAGGCCTCACTCTTTAAGCCCAGTCGTTTCAATGATATGCAGGAGCTGGCTCATTCTGGCTGCGATTCTCTTTCCAACCCTGTATTCAGCAACATCCTTCAGGTAGCTTAAAATTGGCCACAGTGTGGCCGGACGCAGTGCAGTGGCTCACACCTGTAATCCCAGCACTCTGGGAGGTCGAGGTGGGCAGATCACGAGGTTAGGAGTTCAAGACCAGCCTGGCCAACATGGTGAAACCCTGTCTCTACTAAAAATAAAAAATCAGCCTGGCGTGGTGGCGGGTGCCTGCAATCCCAGCTACTCAGGAGGCTGAGGCAGGAGAATCTCTTGAAACTGGAAGGCAGAGGTTGCAGTGAGCAGAGATTGTACCATTGCACTCCAGCCTGGGGACAGAGCGAGACTCCGTCTCAAAAAAAGAAAAAAAAATGGCCACAATGTGATATTTGTATTATAGCAATTGACAAATCAGACAAATCACAAATCAGCCCCCACTCCCACTTCCTCCCCTAAGAACCAGGTCAACGGCACACTGCTCTTGGTATTCTTAGACACTTCCCAGATGTTTCCAATGGACAGTCAACTTTGAGAGCTCTGGGTCAAGGTCAGCTTCTCTTTCGACCTGTAGTGTCCTGCCAACTAGTATCTTGGATTCTTCCTTTTCCCCAGTCCTGCCTTTGGGTTAGCATCATTGCATGGGGTAACTGAGCTTGTCTCTAGGGAGCTGGAGCGCAGTGTTGAAGAGGGAGTAGAACTGTGGCTTCATTTGTAGCTGTTACTAAGTTTCTTTGAATACAACTTGATTTTCTTTTAAAGCTAGTCAAATCTCTTTCAGTATACCTTTAGGGTTGGATCTACGGAGGCATGCTATTTCATTGAAGGAGGTGGGAGAAACTTTCAATAATGTTGTGCAATTAGGAACCCTAATTATCCACTCTTGAGATTGCAGTTTCTCATTCAGAGGCATAATTTTCTATGGTGTAATTTGCTAGGTCTGACTCCCCTGGCTGGATCTGATTTGAGTAAAGTGGGCACCGCCCCATCCGAGGGTAGTCTCGCTATGGCTACCACACACCAAACTGACTTTCCTGCATCACAAAATCACACTATACAATGCCCAGCTTCATTCCTCTCTCATAGGCCAGATTAGTCATCTTTTGCTTGGTGAAGCAGACTGTAGCATTAGCTCAAAGCAAGCTACTGCCACCACCACGTGCTGTGCAAATCTGGCTGGACAAACTTTGACTCAGCAAATTTGCAGTGCCCCATGGGACACCTAGAAATCCCAGGGACAGGGAGGACACTTGAAAAGCCAGGAACTGCTCTTTTTAAAAGTGGTGCTGGGACCCAGAGAACACTCAAAGCTAGAGGGCAACTTTGGTCTCTGCCACCAGGGTGTAGTAGGAAGCTGGAAGAACTGTTCTTACCCACTGGTGGTGGGAGTACAATTGGGATTTATTCCAGGGAGAGGACAAGGGCAACTGAACGGTCGCAGTTAGGTGTACGTACCGTGAATCTCCTTGGGAAAGATGGGCTGCCAAGGGCAGCTGATTTCAAATGCTTTAAACTTGATTTCTGTAATAGCTTTGTTGCTCAAACACCATCCTGAAGAACTTAACAGGAAGTTGTTCTTAAAATGCTTTTCTTATCTGAACACTTTTTTGTGATTAGGAAGAATGGAAAATTATAAACTTAAGCATTAAGGTGTACTGTGCAGGAAAAAAATTAAAGTAGAAACTTCTAAAGAATGTCTTGGTATCAATAAATGAAATAGATGTCGACATTGACTAGATTATAGAAGTGAGGGAAGTTTATAATACTAGCCAGTGCCTGGTGAACAGTATCACACCCCTCTCATCAGCTCCCAGGCAGAGGGTGGAGAACTCACCCTGGTAATTCAATTCAGGTCTGCTGCAAGATTGGCCCTCAGGGAAATGGTCCTTTCTCTTCTGTGTTACCTTACTTCTGTCTTACCTACACACCTCGGCCATCAAAGGATCAGGAGTTTATGATTGCATTTCTTGATTTTTTTCTGGACTATTGTTTCTATTTCTTTTTTTTCTAGCTTTTCTGTTCTTCATAATGTAATGAAAATACCACTCAGGTTATTATCTCCTGGTATATTTTATTATTATTATTTTTTGCAAATCTTTTTATAGTGTTACCATCTCCACTGAATTTCTCTAAGAGGATATCTTACGTTGGTTAAATTTCGTGAGCTAATTTTCTCTGCAGAGTCAGCTGGATAAAGTATTCATTCCTTTTGCTCCAACCTGGTGGCTAGAGTGGATTGCTGAAATAGACTCTTGGAGAAGGCAATACTACAAAAAAAAAAAAAAAAAAAAAAAAAAAGGAATATGATCATTTTCTTGCTTTTGTTGGGGTTTGCTTGACAGTATCCCTGGCAGGAAGTGATGTGCCTGAATCTTTTCATGCTTCTGCCTACTGTAGGTCTAGACAGAACCTAGAAGCTTGTTTCTGAGAATACATCCCCCTCCCCACCACTCTGTCATAGACAATCATGAAAGACTTAAATTACGTTTGTGAAGTTTCTTTTCATATGGGTGTTACCGTCATCCTTTTTATCAATCCTGAGGCCCCTCCCCACTCTATCAGTGGCAGGTGTTTAAAATCTGTTTACTCTTTCCGAAGACTTTCTAGTGAACCACACCTGTGTCCTTCAAGGGCGCTCACAACAATGAAGTCGACCTAAACAAAACTGTGAATCTGGGAAATTTTGATTTTAACATTTTCAGACTCTGTTTTCTTTTTTCTTTAATGATTTACCTTTCAAACGACTTTCTATTTTCCTAAGTTATTCCCCTCGTCAAAATAAAATGTCGTGACAAAATCATTTACGCTCTGGTTTTAAACTTACCCATATCATTGGGTGAGGGAGAACATGATGGTGAAAAGCTCTTCTATATCGGGAGGAAGATGGTCGCATGAGAAGAGAAAATCTAAAGATGTGATTTCCGTAAAAGCAACATTAATTATGACAATTATGTGGCCGGCTAAGCAGTTGTACCTAATTACCATGTCGTATACATGCTAATGACAGCTAATTTTGCTGTACAGTTTATTTCATTAGAATCGTGTACTACATATGCATGCTCAACCTTCAGAGTTTATTGCTCAAACCAGCACACTCACAATTTAAAAAACCGTAAGAGGGAGACCACTTTCCAGTGTTACATTCTAAGAGGGCACAGATTTCCTGCCTTTGCTACTCAAAATGTGGTGCAGGACCGGCAGCAGCAGCAGTATCACCTGGGAGCCTATTAGAAATGTAGAAGATCGGGCCCCTCTCCAGACTCACCGCATCAAAATTAATGACGTGATTCACAACAAAATTTGAGAAGTCGTCTGTCAATAATTGACCTTAAATAATTTCCTAAGGGAGTTGCCAGAGGAAGGGAGAATACACAGAAGTCAGTCACTGCTGTAGGACTCGCACAACAGAAGTGAGCCTGCGGCTTATTTCAGACAGGACTTCTCAGCTTCGCGCCTGCAGCGTCCCATTCTATAGGTGTAAGGTGGGCTCAGTAATCAGCTTCTTTAACAGGTTCCCTCAATGGCTGGGATGCCTGCAAGTTTGAGATCCACAGTCTGTGCCTGCTACTTGACAAGGAAGAGAGGGATGGGATGGAACTGCAGCTGGAGGGTGGAAGGGACGTTCAAAGCAACACATGAGGCTACAGGGTGCAGAAAATGCAGTTAGTTCCTGTACACTCCGGGAATGTCTACATTTATAATTGAATTCAAATGATCAATTAAAAAAATTACTCAGGTCAGGAATGTATATTTAGATTTTTAAAGTAATCTGGACTTCAGTGACCCTGAGTCTTAAATGAAAACCATGTATTACAGAGAAACACCCACAATGTGCACCCCTCACTCCTATGCAGGAAGCTGTGCTATAATTCACCAACTAAATCACCTCCGCCACTGGGGTGTCAGTCTTTAGCTAACATTTTCTGGACTATATTCTTATACTGTTTGTAATATCCTTGCTTAGGGAGGAACAAGGTAATTTGTGGGAGATGTGTCTTTGGGAAAATGCTGCGACACTGGCTTCATTTTGAGCAGGACTTGGTAACACCAGGACTTTTTTTTTCCTTCAAGCCAAGGCTATGTATCTGATACATATGTATACAATGTGATAACATTTTTATATGGAAATAATGAAAACTATAATTAATATTAAAATATCAATTTAAGTAGGAAGAAAGTTCGGTTGGAGAATATATTTTACAGATTCTTTTATATGATTCGAATTGAACTCCATTATTAAGTAATTTGCTGAAAAAATCAAGAGTATTGTTGCTGAATTTAAAGGCAAAATGGCTCAAAAAATCTCTTCCTTTCTCTCAATTTTGATGCATTGCTCTCCAGGGGCAATTAATGCCTTCCCAGTGGCCCCACTCAATGGAATTTTATGTAGTAGAAAGGATTTCATTCTTACATTCCCACCCCAAATTTCAGAACAAATTCACTCATTCATTCTGGAACCCTTGTGATGATGAGGCACGGTTGATCACCCATGTTTCTTAAGGTTCTGAAGGATAAATACTTAATATTTGAAGGTAGATGGGTCCATATTTGCTGAATACAGCATAAATCTGAAGTTACAGAAAGAACAGCTCAGCTAATGGCGAGCCCAGAGTCTGATTCATAGTTTTTAAAATGATTAACCCCACACCCTTCCCTGCCCTAGCTGGCCAGGAGCAAACCATCCTTTAGAGAGGTATAAATTAAGGGAACATGCTTCGTATTTAGGAGTATGTCATAGATTCATCTAAATGCCCTTGGTGAGATATAACGTGTTTAAACACAGTTTTAAATGCAGTCTGATTTATACGTTTGCATGATTTGTAAAATTTTGCTAATACACTCTAATAAACAGTAAGGATCCTTGTAAAGAGTAGGTCTGAATTCTTCCAAAGTCTCATTAATTCTATAACCCTTTGAGAAGACATGAACTGCCTGGGAGCAGAGTGTAACTTTTGTGTAAATGTGATCTATTGAGAGAGCTACATTATGTAATGTCTGAAAATTTTTTGGAAATACAAATAAATAGGTTGGTATGGCTTTCCTTCAGCATCCACGGGGGATTGGTTCTGGGCCAATCCAGGCCAACTTTGCATCCAGGCTACTTCCTCCATACCAAAATCCTTAGATGCCCAAGTCCCTGATACAAACTGGCATCGTGTAGCATTGCATGGCACATCGTATCTCAATTTTGCACTCTCTGTAGGAAAGTAGGCTCCCAAAAGTGCTGGAGAACACTATGGCGATAAAGTAGCTTAGAATTTTTTTTTTTTTTTTTTTTTTTTTTAATTTTTGAGACAGGGTTCTACTCTGTAGCTCAGGCTAGAGTAGCAATGGCACGATCATGGCTCACTGCAGCCTTGAACTCTTGAGCTCAAGTGATCCTCCTGCCTCCTAAAATAGCATTTTAAAGTGAAATGAGGTTGGAAATGGTGGCTCATGCCTATAATCCTAACACTTTAGGATGCTGAGGTGGGAGGATACATGGAGCCCTGGGGTTCCAGAACAGCCTGGGCAGCATAGCAAGACCACCTCTCTAAAAAAAAAAAAGAAAAAACAAAAAGAAAAATATTAGCTGGGTATGGGGGTGGGCACCTGTAGTCCCAGCTACTGGGGAGGCCTAGGCTGGCGGATTATTTGAGACTCTTGAGGAGTCGAGGGTGATTGCGCCACTGTACTCCAGCGTGGGCAACAGAGCAAGACTCTGTCTCAAAATAAATAAAAAGATAAAAATAAAAAACCAAGGAAATGGAACAATTACCCTCACATCAAGGACATTTTAAGATAGCCAATGCCATTTACATGTTTCAGATCCACTAAGTAATTTCGCATCTGTATTTCATTCTGCTGTACTCTCAACAGTCACCAGAGCCCCTTGGCTCTTCAGTTTTACACTGTGCTGCTCTTCTCTGCACCATTTTTCAATTACAAATTTATTGGGCGTGGGGCCAGGCACGGCGGCTCACACCTGTAAATCCCAGCACTTTGGGAGGCCGAGGCGGGAAGGTCACATGAGGTCAGGAGTTCGAGGCCAGCCTGGCCAACATGGTGAAACTCCGTCTCTACTAAAAATAAAAAATTAGCCAAGTGTAGTGTTGGGCGCCTGTAATCCCAGCTACTTGGGAGCCTGAGGCAGGAGAATCGCTTGAACCCCAGGGGCGGTGGTTGCAGTGAGCCGAGGTTGCACCACTCCACTCCAGTCTGGGCGACAGAATGAGACCCTGTCTCAAAAAAAAAAAAAAAAAAAAAGAGAGAAAAAAAATTTTGGGCACTACTATATTTAGCTAGGAGCTGGAGAAATACACAAAGAGGAATGGACTCTACCCTCAAGGAGCTATATTTAGCTTGGACTATAAGACATTTGCAGGTAAGTAGCTTCCTGTCACAGGACGTCATTGTCAGGAAGAGATCACCACTGACAATTGCTTGCTCTTAAAATTTGAATAAAAGGACCAGATTATGGAATATAAAAAAGGCATTTTTAAAAGACGATGAAAATAATGCACAGGTGAACAAATTACAATGTACTTTTCTCTTTAGCAACTGCACTCTACCCACGGCCTACTTTTTGTCTGCGAAACTCACTTTGATTCAACTAGCTTTACACTTTGATAGAAATCTGCTATACTCTGGTGCCCCCTGGAGGCAGTCTACTGCTAGGTCGAGGAGAAAAAAATCCAGAGGACTTTCAACTACAACTGGAGCAACTATACTTTTGTTCAACAATCCCCCTTTTTTTTTTCAATATGGAATTCTGATCTGGGTTTGTTAAACTAGAATTTATCTAAAGTACAGATTTCCCAAGAGAGTAGGGTTGAGCAGAAGAGAACATCCTCAGCATTAAATAATGTTATGTATTCTTCTAAATGCACTTGGGCAGATACTATATGTTTAAATACAATTACACACACAACATAATTTTTTTGTATTTGTATAATTTGTGAAATTGAAAATTTTATGATACGTTCTAAAATATAGCAAAATTTACTTGTTAAATAAATAAATGAAGGAATGAATTGCTGTGCTTTGGTGTTCAATTAGATAAATTGATGTTTCTTTGTCTCTCTTTTTTTAATTCCCTTCTCAGAAGCCTTTCCATCACAGAGACTTTTAATGCAGTTGTTGAACTTAATCAATGTTCATAGAGGGATAGAGAGGAAACAGGATTGTGGTATAATTTTTCTCTAGGAAAATGTGTACAGTCCTTTGCTAATGACTACTAACTTGTAAATCTGGTTGAAAGCTACTCTTGCCCTCAGAGACTTCCTTTAATGGAATAATACATAATGCTCACATTAATTTTAAACAAAGTGATTTTATTTTCTGGAATAAATACAGAGCCTCAAATTCATTAGCTGGTTTGAAATTTCAGGATCCCAGATGTACTCTGCTTTAAATCAAGAAAACCCCTCAGGCTTCTTTCGGGAGAGAAAGTGGAACTTAACAAATACCTATGGCACAATAATGTCATCAGCTTCATTACATAGTTACATATTTAACTTTGTTATATATTGAAGACATTAAACTCGGTTTTCCAAGATAGTGGGAAAATCATGTTTTGGTTCACTAAATATTCTGGTTAGTAGAAAGTTATTACATTAAACACATACGGTTTACCAATTATTTTCAAAGAATCAGAACACAACAAATAAAATCGAGAGTATATTCAGTATAATTAATTTTTTTGATGACTGTAGAATTCACTTCAGCATCTTTTATTGCCTTGGTAATCATGGTGAACATTAAAATATAAGTCTAGGAGGTTTGGGAGGTATGGTGATATGAGATTTAGCAACTGAAGTCAGCTGTTCTAGAAAGGGAAAAATGATAAATAAAGGTATTTATAAGAGTTGTTATATTGGCCATAATTACTACTATAAAGCTATACCTAAGAAATACTTAAAATAAGATATTTTTCACTGCTCCCTACTGTGTTTGTATGTGTGTGTGTTTGTGTGTGTGTATTCGTTTAAAGCTGTACCTAAATTTTGATGGTAAATATCTAACCCCGGGTAAAGGAGGGAGAACTTTTTTTTTTTTTTGCTTTAAAAAAAGGGATAGAGGCTGGGTGCGGTGGCTCATGCCTGTAATCTCAGCACTTTGGGAGGCCGAGATGGGCAGATCATGTGAGGTCAGGAGTTCGAGACCAGCCTGGCCAACATGGTGTAAACCTCGTCTCTACTAAAATACAAAAATTAGCCAGGTGTGGTGGTGTGAGCCTGTAGTCCCAGCTATTCTGGAGGCTGAGGCAGGAGAATTGCTTGAGCCCAGGAGGCAGAGGTTGCAGTGGGCACCGAGATCACACCACTGCACTCCAGCCTGGGCAACAGAGTAAGACTGTCTCAAAAAAAAAAAAAAAAAAAAAAAAGAGGTAGAAAGAGGGAGAACTATACTGATATGGTTTGAATATATGTCCCTGTGAATCATGTTGAATTGTGATCCCAGTGTTGGAGGTGGGGCCTGGTGGGAGGTGTTTGGGTAACAGGGGCAGATCCATCATGTCTTCTTGTTATGAGTGAGTGCTCAGGGAATCTGATTGTTTAGAAATGTGTTCATACTTTCTCTCTTGCACTCTCTCTCTTTCTCTCCCTCTCCCCTACACTCCCTCTCACCACGTGGGATGCCTGCCCCTCCTTCACCTTCTGCCATAATTGTAAGCTACCTGAGGTCTCCCCAGAAGCCAAACAGATGCCAGCACCATGCTTTCTGTACAGCTTGCAGAACTGTGAGCCAATTAAACCTCTTTTCTTTATAAATTACCCAGTCTCAGATATTTCTTATAGCAATGCAAGAATGGCCTATTGTATATACCTAATCAGACAGTATTCATTTTTTAACAACATGTCTTTATCAAGTATTTGCGAAGTATTCATCCTTAGTTCCTATAGAAACTTTTGCCACTCATTATTTTGATTACATATTCAATTAAAATACAAAATTACAGTAGCAAATACAAATGGCATAAACATGTTTGAGACCAGACACAAGTGATTCTTAGTAAAAATCCCAGGGAACTTGAGGGAGCAGCGGGGCTGGTGCTCTCTGGAGGCCTCCTGCAGGGAGTTTGCAGCATGACCAGTCCACAGGATTCCAGAGGAAATAAGGATCAGCGGGTTAGCAAGATTCCACTGTAACAATGGTTGTGAGCCCCAAATGCCCATAGGCAACCACTCTTAATACTTTGGTAGGCACTTCTCTATGTATTTATATTTTTTCGTTTGTTTGCTTGTTTGTTTTTGTTTTTGTTTTTGAGACGGAGTCTTGCTCTGTCACCCAGGCTGGAGCGCAGTGGCACAGTCTTGGCTCACTGCAACCTCTGCCTCTTGGGTTCAAGCAATTCTCCAGCCTCAGCCTCCTGAGTAGCTGGGACTATAGGCATGTACTATGCGTCTGGCTAATTTTTGTATTTTTAGTAGAGACGGGGTTTCACCATGCTGGACGGGTTGGTCTCAAACTCCTCACATCAGGTGATCCGCCCGTTTTGGCCTTCCAAAGTGCTGGGATTACAGGCATGAACCACCGCGCCTGTATTTATGTACCTTTTTATAAATGTCATTACACTACATTGGTTTTTTGGTAGTCTGCCAACTCACCTAAAAATATGTAGTAGAAAATTTTCCATGCCATTGAATAAATATGCAAACCATTTTCCTCATCCACTACTAAAAAGGACAGAGAGAGGAAGAAGGAATGAAGAGGAGAGGAAGGGGGAAACAGAAAAGAGGAAAAGAGAACAAAGAAAAATGGTAAAGGAAAATGAAAGAACTGCTTAAACAGAGCAACTTTGTAAGATTCAGTGGAAGATTTTCAGATCCACTCTCTGCCAGATCACATAATCTACACAGGAACTCACGGAGATAGATGAGAGCGCACACCCCTGTGATTTTGGCTCTTCCAAGCTCAGAAATGAGCGCAGCAAACTCAGCAATTGGCACTCTCTGGGCAAGGTACCTTTTTCCCTCTCCTCCTCTACCCCTCCCACCCTCTCTTCTCTGCCCCTATTCTCCTCCTCTTTCCCTCCCTTCCTTCATCTCCCTCTCTCCCTTCTTTCCTTGCATACTCCTTGCTTCCTTCCTTCTTCTCTCCCTGCTTCTTTCTTACTCGTGCCTCTCTCTCGCTGTCTGTCATTTAAAATGGGTGTAAAATCAATATTCACAGTAAAACGCACAGATCTTAGTTGTATGGTTCAGTGAGACTGAAAAATGTGCACACACTAGGACCCTCATTGCCATCATTGGATAATGTTTCCCCACGCCCAGTTGGTCTCCTACCCACTGCCCCCTGCTCCCTGCCCCCTGCTATCCCACCCAGGCACCTTCCCCCACAACCCCCATCTCTGTTGCCCAGACTGGAGTGAGTGGCTCCATCTCAGCGCTCACTGCAACCTCAGCCTCCCAGGCTCAAGCCAATCTCGTGCCTGTGTAGCTGGGACTACAGGCACGCACCACCATGCCTGGGTCATTTTTGTATTTTTTGTAGAGAAGGGATTTCACTATGTTGCCCAGCCTGTTCTCAAACTCCTGGCCTCAAGTGATCTGCTTGCTTCTGCCTCTCAGACTACTGGGATTACAGGCATGAGCCACTGCTTGGGGCCTTCCAGGCACCTTTCTATCACCAGAGACTAGTTTTGCCTGTTCTTGTGCTTCACACACATAGAATTATAAGGTAGGTATATTTTGAGCAAGGCTTCTTTAACTCAGTGTAATGTTTTTAAGATTCATCTGCATTGTTGCATATATCAGTACTTTCCTTTTCATTGCTGAGTAGTATCCACTGTATGAACATACAATTTGTCTATGCAATTTCCTGTTGATGGACATTGGGTTGTCCATATTTTTTCTCTATTATATATAAAGCTGTTATGACATTCATCTATAAGGCTTTTTGTGGACATACATTGTTTATTTCTCTTAGGTTTCTGTATACCTAGAGTTGAATTGTTAGGCCATAGGGTAGGCTTATCTATAACTTTATAGGAAATAGACAGTTTTTCAAAGTGGTTGTATGATTTCATATCCTCATTAGCAATGCATAAGAGTTCCAGTTGCTCCACAACCTCAATTACGTTTGATGTTGTCAATTTTTAAATTTTAGTTGTGTTGATGGGTGTGAAATGGAATCCCATTGTGATTTATTTAGCATTTCACTGATGACTAATGATGTAAGTACTTTTTCAAGTGCTTTTTGGATACATATAAATCTTGCAAGTGTTTTGGCCATTTAAAAATTGGGTCATCTTTTTATTATTGAGTGGAAGACGAGATATATATATATATATATATTCTATAATATGTAGATCTATATAGACCCTGCCCCCACACACTATTTTATCCCAGTCTGAGGCTGACCCATTCATTTTTTGATGAGTAGGAGTTTTAAATTCTGATGAAAACCAATTTATCTTTTTTCTTTTATGGTATCCTAAGAAATCTTTTCCTAACTCAGCATTCAGCATTCTCTGGGCAAGGTACTTATTCCCTTCCCCTTCCCCTACCCCTCCCATCCTCTCGTCTTCTCTCTCCTCCCTTCCCCTGTGTTTTCTTCTGGAAGCTTAAAGTGTTAGCTTTTATGTTTAGGTCTATGGTCTTTCTCAAATTAATTTTTGTATATACTATGAGGTAGATGTCAAGTTTCTTTATTTTCCATATAGACCTACAGTTATTCCAGGACAATTTTTGAAAACATTTTTCCCCATCGAATTTTTCATGGCCAATGTTGAAAATCAAATGATTGCATATCTGTTTCTGAACTCTCTATTCTTTTGACTGCTCAATGTGTCTCTTCTTATGCCAGTTCTACTCTGTGTTTATTACTGTAACTTTAGAGTAAGTCTCAAAATTAGCTTTGTGCAGTGGCAGTATCGTAGCCAATGAGGTCTATCTGAGGCGCGATTATTGCTAATAGAGTAAGTCTCAAAATCAAGTAGTGTTACTCCTCCAACTTTGGTTTTGTAAAAAAAGATTTTGTTTTCCTGGCTAAATTCTAGGTCGTTTGTGTTCTCATGAAAATTTTAGAATCAGTTTTTCTGTTTCTGTTTTTTTTTTCAAAGTCTACTGGGATCTTAATTAAAATGGCAGTGAATCTGTAGATTAATTTGGGGAGAACTGATGTCTTAGCAATACTGAAGCCTCTAAATCAGGGATGTGGTATGTCTTATTATTTATTTCAGTCTTTAATTTCCCTCAGTAAGGTTTTATGATTTTTAGTGTAGCAGTCTTATACATCTTTTGTTAAAGTTTTTGATAATATTTTTGATGTCACTATATATGATATTTTCAATGTTGACTTCCAATCATTGCTACTCTGTAGACATAAACTCAATTTTGCATCTTATATTCTGTGACTTTGCTACATCTTATATTCTGTGACTTTGCTAACATAACTAAGTTTTTTTGTTTAATATATTGATTGAGATTTTCCTATATAAACAATCACATCTTCTTTTGAGTCATTCTTATTTATTTCGAAACTAATGTTTATTTTCCATCAACCTTTTTTCTATTTTCCTTAAGAGTCTGTGAAAGAACAGCTTAGGAACACTCAGTGGTTGTTTCTACCCATTCAGCAGCCTGAGCAGTGAGAGCTGCAGACCAGTCTTCCGTGGCAGGCTGAATGCTGCAGTCTTAGTAGGGACATGCTGAACAGGCACAGAGGGCACCTGCACGTCTTTAGACCAGTCAGCCTGAGTGGTGGTGCACTCATGAGGTGGAGCAGTGCATTCACCCTGAAATTCATCCTTGGCCGCAGCTTTTTCAGCGGCAGCCTGCTCTTCCTTTTCAATGTGCTCAGGATCTCTGTAGAAGCAAATATCAGGCATGACCTCTTCCCATGAGTGCTTCCTGGGTCAGCCTCCACCACATTAGACCCACCGAGTGAGAGCCCTTGTCGTTACATGGGATTGCAATGTCCACACAGTGCAGAAGAGAATCTGTCAAACAGAGCAATGGTTGATAGGTGGGTGAACATAAGACGACTCTGTGAGCAGCTGGTGGTCAGCCCTGGGCCAGTAACCACCAGAAGACGCAGTTCTTGGAAGGCTGCCTAGATCTGGTTAGTGAAGGTTCCAGGAGTAAAGTGGCCAGCAATAGGAATGACTCCAGTGGCAGCAGCAACTTCAGCACAGCCTGCTGGCCAGCATTCCTGGATGATATGACATTGAAATTGGCAGGGTATTCAATGGCAACAATAGCATGATGCTTCTACCAGGTCCTCTTTAGATTTGTGGTGTAGAAGCCATCATTTTTCCTTTTGTAGATGTACTGTTCCATTTGGAAGTCAAGATTGGTGCAATGTAAGTCAGTTACTGCTGCAAGATAGTTGAGGACATACTTCTTCATTTGCAGGACATCAAGGGCTCTGGACATTGTGTGAGTTTCCCTTTAAGTTATGAAGGGAATCTAGAACCGGACCGTATGGATGCCTCTCTAGTTAGTGCGGAAAGCCTTGATCCTTTATGTTTGTTTCATGGTCTTGCTTCATTGCACTAAGACTTTCAGTGCAATATTGAATAAAAATGGTGTGCAGTGGACATTGTGCCTTCTTCCCAGTCTTAGCATGACTTAAGTATTTTCGTCATTAAGTGTGATGACACTTTTAGGGTTTTAGATCTTTCGTCAAAAATCAAAATGAGAAAGTTTCCTTATATTTTTAATATACTGTGTGTTTTATGATGAATAGGTGTTGAATTTGGCAAATGCTTCATCTGCAACGATTAAGATGTTTATATGCTTCCCCTTTTTTGTTAACGTAGTGAATTACATTGATCTATTAATTTTCCAATGTTAAATCAACCTTGCGTTCCTGGGGAAAAGTCCTACCTGATCATGTTACATTCTTATTTCTGTGATTTATGAATTTGCCAGTATTTTGTTAAGGATTTTTGCATTTATTCTTATGAGGAATATTGCTCTGCAGTTTTCTTTTTTTGTAATATATTTGTCTGGTTTTGGTGTGAGGGACATGCTGGTCTCATAAAACAGGTTGAGAAATGTTCTCTCCTCTATATTCTGAAAAGTCTGTGTATGACTGCTAATATTTCTTCCTTAAATGTTTGATAAAATTCACCAGTAAACACATCTGAGGTTGAAGTTATCTTTGTGGGAGGATTTTAACTATGAATTCATTTTCCTGAACAGATATAGGGTTTTTTAGACTTTCTATTTCTTCTTGTATTAGTTTTGTTAATTTGTATTTGTCAAATAATTTAATCTGTTTATATAAAGTTTCAAATTTACTGGCATACATTTCTTTATGTATTTCTTTATTGTCCTTTAGTGTCTATAGGCTCTATAATCATGTTCCCTCTTTCATTCCTAATATGGATGGCTTGTATTTTCCTTTTTTTCTTGAATGGTATTGCTAGGAGATTATTCAATATTTTTAACTTTTCAAAGGAACGATTTCTGACTTGGTTGATGTTTCTCTTTTGTCTGTTTTCTATGTCATTTATTTCCACCCTTTATTGCTTCCTTCTTTCTAGTTACTTTGGGTTTAATTTGTTCTTACATTTTTGGCTGCTTGAAGAAGGGTAGATCATTGATTTTTGACCTTCATTCTTTTCTAATTAAGCATTTACAGATCCAAACTTCTAAGCAAAGGGGTAAATTCCACAAATTTTAAAATGTTGTGATTATCATTTAATTCTAATATTTTCTAATACCTCTTGTGATTTTTTATTTCAGCCATGGGATATTTGTAACGGTATTGCTTACTGTCCAAATATTTGGAAATTTGGAAAAAAACTGGTTTTTAAAAAAGTTTCATTTTAGAATAGTTGTAGATTTACAAAAAAGCTGCAGAAATATAACTGATAGTTTCTGTATGCCTGTCACTCAGTTTCCCCAGAGATAACATTTTACATTACCATGGTACATTTGTCAATACTAAAAAAAATCAACATTGTTATATTACTATTTCTAGATTC
Source organism: Macaca mulatta (assembly GCF_049350105.2). Lineage (NCBI taxonomy): Eukaryota > Metazoa > Chordata > Mammalia > Primates > Cercopithecidae > Macaca > Macaca mulatta. The sequence continues at coordinate 43,090,799 of NC_133409.1, read as the reverse complement.
AGATTTTATCGGTTTTTCTACTAATGTCTTTTCTCCAGGATCCAATCTAGGATATCACATTGTACTTAGTAGATATCTTTTAAAAAAAATTCTAACTTAATTCTTTTTGTTTTCAGAAAATGTGTTTTGTATGATATCACGTCTGTTAAATTTGTTGAAACTTATTTTATTGACCAGTATATGGTCTATCTTGGTATAGTTCTATGTGCATGTGAAAAGAACCTGGACTTTTTATAGGAAATATTCTAGAAATATCCATTAGTTAGTTAAATGGTCTGATGGCATTATTCAGATCGTCCATATCCTTAATGATGTTACTAACTTTTCCTCTCAGTTAGAGAGGAGTGCTCAAATAACCAACTATAATTGTGGATTTGTTTTTCCCTGTAGTACTGTCAGTTTTTGCTTCATATATTTTGAAGTTTTGTCATTAGGTATACATAATGACCTTTTTATTATGATAAAATATCCTTCTCTGTCTCTAATATTACCATATGTCTTGGTGTTTATTTTGTCTGATATTAATGTAGCCACTGTAACGTTCTTATAATTAGTACTTTCTTGGCGTATTTTTCCCCATCCTTTTTCTTTTAATTTGCATCTCTAATCTCACCCAGCAAGCTGTTGGGGATTGCTTTTTAATGTACTCTGACAATGTCTCCCTTTTAATTTCAGTGTTAATTATATTTACATTTAATGTGATTATTGATATGGCTGAGTACACACTATTTGTTTTCTATTTTTTCCATCAGTTTTATTTTTACTTTTTCTTTTTTCCACTTTCTCTTTGATCAATAAGGTAATTGTAAGCATTCTATTTTATTTCTACAATTGACTTTTTTTAATTAGCAAAAAAGCCAATGGTAGAAATAAAATAGAATACTTAAAAATATGCCTTTTATAAAGTGGGTTGCATTAAGAATTACAATATGCATTCTTAACTTATTAGTCTACTTAATATTAAAGTATTATTGATTAATATTAAATCATTTTATACATAATGCAAAAAGATTTAAGTTGCATAATTCCATTTAATATTTGACATTAAAAAGACATTAATGTTTTCAATATCCTCTTGTCCCACATATCCTGTATGCTGTTTTTGTCATACATTTTATTTCTACATATAATTCCCACAAAACATTGCTATTATTTTTACTTTAAACTATCTATTGTATTTTAAGTAAATTAACAAACATGAAAAAGTCTTATATTTGCTCATACTCACCATTTTCAGCAAGTTTAGTTCTTCATGCAGGTTTGAGTTTTCATAGCATTGTTTCCCCTCAACCTGAAATGCTTCCTTTACCATTTTTGTTGTCTATTGACAATAAATTCTCTCACATTTTATCTAAAACTTTTAAATTTGACTTTAATTTCTGATGAATGTTTTTACTGAATATTAAATTTTAGGTAGACAGTCTTTTTCCTTTATATACTTTAAAGATGTTTCATTTTCATCTTGCTTGTGTTATTTCTGAGGAAAAGCCAACTTATCAGTTTCTCTGCATGCTCTCTGTTTATGTGTGCTAGTCTCTCCTTCTGCAGTATCTAATCTGCTCTAAAGCTTTTATAGTAAATTTTAAATTTTGTTTATAGTATTTTTAGCTTTAAAAGTCACATTTGTTTCTTTAAAAATGTTTTCTTTATTACTGTGTTTATGTTTTTCTTTAAATCCTTATATATGTTTATAAAAGCTGTTTTAAAATCTCTAACTGCCAGGTCAGGTGCAATGGTTCATGCCTATAATCCCAGCACTTTGGGAGGCTGAGGCGAGGGGATCACCTGAGGTCAGGAGTTCAAGACCAGTCTGGCCAACATGGTGAAACCCCATCTCTACTAAAAATACAAAAATTAGCTGGGTGTGGTGGCATGTACCTGTAATCCCAGCTATTTGGGAGGCTGAGGCAGGAGAATCTCTTGAACCCAGGAGATGGAGGTTGCAGTGAGCTGAGATTGTACCGCTGCACTCCAGCCTGGGTGACAAAGCAAGACTCTGTCTCAAAAAAAAAAAAAAAATATATATATATATATATATATATATATTCAATTTACCATTTTTCCTCCTGATTTTGGATCACATTTTTCTTCTTCTTTACATATCTAGTGATTTGTTTTTCATCGTTTGTTGGAGATTGTGAATGCAACATCATTGAAAGTCAGGATATTTTTTCCAATTAAGATTGTTTACTTGTGTCCAGGTAGGCAATTCACTTCTTGGTAGACTACCTTGATCCTGATGAGATTAGATTATTGGTTTTGCTTAGGTAATTCTAGAATAGCCCTTACTCTAAAGCATGATCCTTAGTTCTACCATGGCCTTTCTGAGACTCATCTGAGTACCTGGGGTGATCATGAGGTTTTCTTATTTTGGCTGTTGAAATTCCAATGCCTCCTAACATTGTGCAGTCTCTAAAATCTGGATTCACCTCTCAGTCTTCATGAAGCTGTTTTCTGCTAGGTCTTCAGCTGTCTACTGCACTTAAATACAGCTCAGTATTTGGCAAAGACTTGAGAAAATCCTATGCGTATTTCTGGGGCTTCTTCCCTGTCCAGCTCCCTTCTGTCTGTTACCCTGTCCACAAATTCCACCTGCATCAGCAGCACAGACCCCAATCTCAGTCTCCTCTGCCTGACAAGAATGATAACCGTTTAGGCCACTTCCCTTGGGAGAAGTTTAGTAGTCCTTCCAAGCAGAAATCAGAGGTGAATGTGGGCTTGCTGTATGCATTTTCCTTCTCTCAAGGATAACAGCCTTATGCCCACTGAAGGTGATTAGTAAATATTTGCTGAACCAGATAGACCTGTTAAACTGGCTTCCATTTCTTTTTCCTATTTGTGATGCATAATTCCTCCAGTTCTTTCCATCCCTAAACCTCCTTTTCCACCAAAATCTATCCTTAAACTCATATTTGTGTTATAGTTATAACTCCATATTTCTGAAACAAAAATTTAGAACCTTATCTAAAAAATATGAGGATATTGGGATAGAATATTTGAAATCTGTGCTACTCATATAAATCCTTGACCTTAACTAAAATGTAAGCTAGACTTACTAAGGGGAGACTACCTTAAGAGAACAAAGTTAGCTTCAGAATTTCTGGCATTAGCATCAGGTACCTACATAAAGTTGTATTGTGATAATTTCAAGATCTTTTTTTCTTTTTGAGGCAGAGTCTCACTCTGTCACCCAGGCTGGAGTGCAGTGGCATGATCTCAGCTCACTGCAACTTCTGCTTCCCACGCTCAAGTGATTTGCATGCCTCAGCCTCCTCAGTAGCTGGGATTAAGGTGCGTGCCACCATGCTCAGCTAATTTTTGTATTTTTTAGTAGACACAAGGTTTCATCATGTTAGCCAGGCTGGTATCTAGCTCCTGGCCTCAAGTGATCTACCCGCCTCAACCTCCCAAAGTGCTGGGATTATAGACATGATCCACTGCACCTGGTCAATTTCAGGATCTTTTAAAACTCTTAGCTACCAACTCCGTTTCAAGAAATATGTAAGATTCTGTGTACAAAGTCATTCTCCAAGAATGTCTATTTTACTCCAGCTTTTTCACTTCTTTCCTACCCAGTTTTGGGCACTAAATGCTTAGGAATGAATTTGTGACTAAGAGATCATTTTGAAATGGGAATTTAGTTGTGGATTTGTGAGGGCTTGAACATTCATTCACTTATTCATGCACACAATAAAAACCTTCTGAGTGGAACAAAAAGCAGCAGAAATTTCTGCAGACTTAAACGTCCCTGTCTGACAGTTTTGAAGAGTAGTGGTTCTCCCAGCATGGAGTTTGAGATCTGAGAATGGACAGACTGCCTCCTCAAGTGGGTCCCTGACCCCCAAGTAGCCTAACTGGCAGACACCTCCCAGTATGGGCCGACTGACACCTCATACAGCCAGGTGCCCCTCTAAGACGAAGCTTCCAGAGGAAGGATCAGGCAGCAACATTTGCTGTTCTGCAATATTCGCTTTTCTGCAGCCTCCGCTGGTGACACTGGGCAAACAGGGTCTGGAGTGGACCTCCAGCAAACTCCAACAGACCTGCAGCTGAGAGTCCTGACTGTTAGAAGGAAAACTAACAAACAGAAAGGACATCCACACCAAAACCCCATCTGTATGTCACCACCATCAAAGACCAAAGGTAGATAAAACCACAAAGATGGGGAGAAACCAGAGCAGAAAAGCTGAAAATTCTAAAAATCAGAGCACCTTTTCTCCTCCAAAGGATCGCAGTTCCTTGCCAGCAATGGAACAAAGCTGGATGGAGAATGATTTTGATGAGTTGAGAGAAGAAGGCTTCAGATGATCAGTAATAACAAACTTCTTCCAGCTAAATGAGGATGTTTGAACCCATCACAAAGAAGCTAAAAACCTTGAGAAAAGATTAGATGAATGGCTAACCAGAATAAACAGCATAGAGAAGACCTTAAACGACCTGATGGAGCTGAAAACCATGGATGAAGAGCTACGTGACACATGCACAAGCTTCAGTAGCTGATTGGATCAAGTGGAAGAAAGGGTATCAGTGATTGAAGATCAAATGAATGAAATGAAGTGAGAAGAGAAGTTTAGAGAAAAAAGAGTAAAAAGAAATGAACAAAGCCTCCAAGATATATGGGACTATGTGAAAAGACCAAATCTATATCTGATTCGTGTACCTGAAAGTTATGGGGAAAATGGAACCAAGTTGGAAAACATTCTTCAGGATATTATCTAGGAGAACTTCCCCAACCTAGCAAGGTGGGCCAACATTGAAATTCAGGAAACACAGAGAACACCACAAAGATACTCCTCAAAAAGAGCAACTCCAAGACACATAATTGTCAGATTCACCAAAGTAGAAATGAAGGAAAAAATATTAAGGGCAGCCAGAGAGAAAGTTCAGGTTACCCACAAAGGGAAGCCCACCTTCAGCAGCGGATCTCTTGGCAGAAATTCTACAAGCCAGAAGGGAGTGGGGGCCAATATTCAACATTCCTAAAGAAAATAATTTTCAGCCCAGAATTTCATATCCAGCCAAACTAAGCTTCATAATTGAAGGAGAAATAAAATCCTTTACAGACAAGCAAATGCTGAGAGATTTTGTCACCACCAGGCCTGCCTTACAAGAACTCCTGAAGGAAGCACTAAACATGGAAAGGAACAACTGGTACTGCCAATGCAAAAACATGCCAAAGTGTAAAGACCATTGATGCTAGGAAGAAACTGCATCAACTAATGAGCAAAATAACCAACTAACATCATAATGACAGGATCAAATTCACACATAACAATATTAACCTTAAATGTAAATGGGCTAAGTGCTCCAGTTAAAAGACACAGACTGGGAAATTTGATAAACAGCCAAGACCTATCAGTGTGCTGTGTTCAGGAGACTCATCTCACACACAGAGGCACACATAGGCTCAAAATAAAGGGATGGAGGAAGATCTACCATGCAAATTGAAAACAAAAAAAAAAAGCAGGGGTTGCAATCCTAGTCTCTGATAAAACAGACTTTAAACCAACAAAGATCAAAAGAGACAAAGAAGGCCATTACATAATGGTAAAGGGATCAATTCAACAAGAAGAGCCAACTATCCTAAATATGTATGCACCCAATACAGGAGCACCCAGATTCATAAAGCAAGTCCTTAGAGACCTACAAAGAGACTTAGACTCCCACACAATAATAATGGGAGACTTTAACACCCCACTGTCAACATTAGACAGATCAACGAGACAGAAAGTTAACAAGGATATCCAGGACTTGAACTCAGCTCTGCACCAAGCAGACCTAATAGACATCTACAGAACTCTCCACCCCAAATCAACAGAATATACATTCTTCTCAGCACCACATCACACTTATTCTAAAATTGACCACATAGTTGGAAGTAAAGCACTCCTCAGCAAATGCAAAAGAACAGAAATTATAACAAACTGTCTCTCAGACCACAGTGCAATCAAACTAGAACTCAGGATTAAGAAACTCACTCAAAACCACTCAACGACATGGAAACTGAACAACCTGCTCCTGAATTACTACTGGGTACATGATGAAATGAAGGCAGCAATAAAGATGTTCTTTGAAACCAATGAGAACAAAGACACAGTATACCAGAATCTCTGGGACACATTTAAAGCAGTGTGTAGAGGGAAATTTATAGCACTAAATGCCCACAGGAGAAAGCAGGAAAGATCTAAAATTAATACCCTTACATCACAATTAAAAGAACTAGACAAGCAAGAGCAAACACATTCAAAAGCTAGCAGAAGGCAAGAAATAACTAAGATCAGAGCAGAACTGAAGGAGATAGAGACAAGAAAAACCCTTCAAAAAATAAATGAATTCAGGTGCTGGTTTTTTGAAAAGATTAACAAAATTGATAGACTGCTAGCAAAACTAATAAAGAAGAAAAGAGAGAAGAATCAAATACATGCAATAAAAAATGATACAGGGGACATCACCACCGATCCCACAGAAATACAAACTACCATTAGGGATTACTATAAACACCTCTACACAAATAAACTAGAAAATCTAGAAGAAATGGATACATTCCTGGACACATACACCTTCCCAAGACTAAACCAGGAAGAAGTTGAATCCCTGAATAGACCAATAACAGGCTCTGAAATTGAGGCAATAATTAGTAGCCTACCAACCAGAAAAAGCTCAGGACCAGATGGATTCACAGCTGAATTCTACCAGAGATACAAAGAAGAACTGGTACCATTCCTTCTGAAAATATTCCAATCAATAGAAAAAGAGGGAATCCTCCCTAACTCATTTTATGAGGTCAGCATCATTCTGATACCAAAGCCTGGCAGAGACACAACAAAAAAAGAGAATTTTAGACCAATATCCCTGATGAACATCGATGCAGAAATCCTCAATAAAATACTGGCAAACCTAATCCAGCAGCACATCAAAAAGCTTATCCACCACGATCAAGTGAGCTTCATCCCTGGGATGCAAGGCTGGTTCGACATATTCAAATCAATAAACGTAATCCATCGTATAAACAGAACCAATGACAAAAACCACATGATTATCTCAATAGACGCAGAAAAGGCCTTTGAAAAAATTCAACAGCACTTCATGCTAAAAACTCTCAATAAACTAGGTATTGATGGGACATATCTCAAAATAATAGGAGCTATTTATGACAAACCCACAGCCGATATCTTACTGAATGGGCAAAAACTGGAAGCATTCCCTTTGAAAACTGGCACAAGACAGGGATGCCCTCTCTCACCACTCCTATTCAACATAATGTTGGAAGCTCTGGCCAGGGCAATCAGGCAGGAGAAAGAAATAAAGGGTATTCAATTAGGAAAAGAGGAAGTCAAATTGTCCCTGTTTGCAGATGACATGATTGCATATTTAGAAAACCCTATCGTCTCAGCCCAAAATTTCCTTAAGCTGATAAGCAACTTTAGCAAAGTCTTAGGACACAAAATCAATGTGGAAAAATCACAAGCACTCCTATACACAAATAACAGACAAACGGAGAGCCAAATCAGGAGTGAACTCCCATTCACAATTGCTTCAAAGAGAATAAAATACCTAGGAATTCACTTACAAGGGATATGAAGGACCTCTTCAAGGAGAACTACAAACCACTGCTCAACGAAATAAAAGAGGACACAAACAAATGGAAGAACGTTGCATGCTCATGGATAGGAAGAATCAATGTCATGAAAATGGGCATACTGCCCAAGGTAATTTATAGATTCAATGCCATTTCCATCAAGCTACCAATGACTTTCTTCACAGAATTAGAACAAACTGCTTTAAAGTTTATATGGAACCAAAAAAGAGCCCACATTGCCAAGACAATCCTAAGCCAAAAGAACAAAGCTGGAAGCATCATGCTGTCTGACTTCAAACTATACTACAAGGCTACAGTAACCAAAACAGCATGGAACTGGTACCAAAACAGAGATATAGACCAATGGAACAAAACAGAGCCCTCAGAAATAATACCACACATCTACAACCATCTGATCTTTGACAAACCTGACAAAAACAAGAAATGGGGAAAGGATTCCCTATTTAATAAATGGTGCTGGGAAAACTGGCTAGCCATATGCAGAAAGCTGAAACTGGATCCCTTCCTTACACCTTACACAAAAATTAATTCAAGATGGATTAAAGACTTAAATGTTGGACCTAAAACCATAAAACCCTAGAAGAAAACCTAGGCAATACCTCTCAGGCCATAGGCATAGGCAAGGACTTCATGTCTAAAACACCAAAAGCAATGGCAACAAAAGCCAAAATTGACAAATGGGATCTAATTAAACTAAAGAGCTTCTGCACAGCAAAAGAAAGTACCATCAGAGTGAACAGGCAACCTACAGAATGGGAGAAAATTTTTACAATCTACCCATCTGACAAAGGGCTAATATCCAGAATCTACAAAGAACTTAAATAAATTTACAAGAAATAATCAAGCAACCCCATTAAAAAGTGGGCAAAGGATATGGACAGACACTTCTCAAAAGAAGACATTTATGCAGCCAACAGACACATGAAAAAATGCTCATCATCACTGGTCATCAGAGAAATGGAAATCAAAACCACAATGAGATACCATCTCACACCAGTTAGAATGGTGATCATTAAAAAGTCAGGAAACAACAGATGCTGGAGAGGATGTAGAGAAATAGGAACACTTTTACACTGTTGGTGGGACTATAAACTAGTTCAATCATTGTGGAAGACAGTGTGGCAATTCCTGAAGGATCTAGAACTAGAAATACCATTTGACCCAGCCATCCCATTACTGGGTATATACCCGAAGGATTATAAATCATGCTGCTACAAAGACACATGCACACATATGTTTATTGTGGCACTATTCACAATAGCAAAGATTTGGAACTAACCCAAATGTCCATCAATGATAGACTGGATTAAGAAAATGTGGCACATATATACCATGGAATACCATGCAGCCATAAAAAAGGATAAGTTCATGTCCTTTGTAGGGACATGGATGAAGCTGGAAACCATCATTCTGAGCAAACTATCCCAAGGACAGAAAACCAAACACTACATGTTCTCACTCATAGGTGGGAATTGAACAATTAGAACACCTGGACACCGGAAGGGGAACATCACACATGGGGGCCTGTTGTGGGGTGGGAGGCAGGGGGAGGGATAGCGTTAGGAGATATACCTAATGTAAATGACGAGTTAATGGGTGCAGCACACCGACGTGGCACATGTATACGTAGGTAACAAACCTGCATGTTGTGCATATGTACCCTAGAACTTAAAGTATAATAAAACAAAGCAAACAAACAAGAAAACCTTCTGAGCACCTGTAACAGACCCAGACCTCCTCTGGGTACTGCAGATGAAACAAACAAAGCAGACCAAGTTCCTCTCCTCCTGGGGCTGACATGCTAGTGAGGGAGAGTGACAGCAAACACATAAACAAGTAAATATGTAGCATGTCAGATGGTGATAAGTGCTGTGGAGAAAAATCAAGCAGAGTGAAATGAATCAGAAGGTTGAGCACAGACCTTAAGAAACAAGGGAGCCAGCGTGTGGATATTGAGGAAGACCAGGCAGAGTGTACAGTCAGAGCAGGGAACAGAGGCAGGCATAGGCCTGGTGTGTGTTAGGACGAGCCTGGGCTACAGCAGAGGGAGCAAGAGGGAAGGTAGCTGGAGATGCAGTCAGTAGGAAGCTGGGCCGTGCAGGGCCGTGTGGGCCTCTAAGACCTCTGGTTTTCCCTCAGAATAAGGTGAGGAGCCTTCGCATGGTTTCAAGCAAGGAGTGACATGTTCTGACTTATGGTTTAAAAGGATCATTGGCTGCTATGTTGAGCATACATTTGGAGTGGGGAGGAGGGAGAGTAAGAATCAGGGAGACCTGCCAGGGCTGGTACAAAATTGTCTCCATTCATTACTCAAAATGCACACCTCAGGAGAGGTTTGCTTCTTCAGATGAGATCACCGTGACATTCTGTAAATGGGGAGATCCACAAGTGTTGGCCCCTGGACTCCTTTCTCCATCTCCCAGTCTCCCCTTGCTGATCACAAAGGGCTGAAGGGCTCCCACAAAGACTGATTTCAGAGCCCAGGTCCTGCGCACTGAGCTACCACGGACAGGGAAGATGGAAGCCAGAGTAAAGGGAACTTCAGAAATTGATGTTCCTTATCTGAGAGGCAGGAACAGATGACATATTCACAGCTTCCCTAGAAAATAAGTTTTTGAATCTGCTTGGGCAGTACTACCCTGCTCCCCCAATCACAGATTGGCATCAAGGAGAGGTGGAGTTACAAATGTTTACACAGAGAAGGGAGAAGATGGGTCGTGTAGACTGTGACAGGCCTGGCCTAGGTCAAGAAGACAAGAAAGGCCTGGAGAAAGACCTGAGAAAGATAAGTAGGGCACAGCGATGTGAACTTCATGATGATTAATGAGCCTCACTTCCTTGTTGTGTATGTGTGTGTCTGAGAAATGACCTAGAAGTCTAGTCTAGAATTTCCTGAAGTCTGGAAGAAGCTGTCTAGTATCTGTAAGCGGTGTCTGGCAGGTGGCTCCTGTGGCGAAGTCGGAAAACCCATGATAGTTGCTCTCTGAGATACTGATTTTTCTCAGCAACATTGTGCCTTTATAGAGCTTTGCACAAAGCAGGCTTCACAAACGCTTGCTAAGTGAAGACATAGGCTGTGAAAGGTGTATTTTTCAAACAACTATCTCTAGCGTTCATCGAGCCCTTGTGGAATAAAAATGTTATAGATAATAGTCAACAAAATGCCCTGTAATTATATTAGAGCTGATTTTTGTCAGGTATTTATGTGACTATTCAGGAAAACAAACTGACTGAGGTACTTTTAATCACTTTTTTCTATAGATAAACCAATATGTGGCTGACAGAGTTGAATCATCCCACATAGATGAATGTATTCGTTTTAGTCCGTTTGCGTTACTATAAAGAAATACCTTAGACTGTATAATTTATTTTAATAAAAGAGGTTTAATTGGCTCATGGGTCTACAGGGTGTACAGGCAGCATGGTGAAAGCATCTGCTTCTGTTGAGGGCCTCAGGAAGTTTACAATCATGGCAGAAGGTGAAGGCGGAGCAGGCGTGTCACATGGCAGGAGTAGGAGCACGTCCTGAGCTTTTAAACAACAAGACATGGTCTTGTAAACTGAGCCATAAGCTCATTTATCACCAAAGAGACAGTGCTTAGCCATTCATGAAGGATCCACCCCCGCGATTCAATCCCCTCCCACCAGGCTCCACCTCCAACACTGGGAATCACATTTCAACATGAGATTTGGAGGGGACAGACATCCAAAAAATGTCAGTGTTTAAATGTGGAACCCCAAGTAGCTTAAATGGTTGACAGAGGACAAAAGTGTAACTTCCATAGTAAGACAGGGAAATTCAGGGTCTTACCCCAGTTCCTATATTATCTAACTCTATGTTCTTGAACATTTGTATTTGAGATAATGTAATATTTATTGGGTGTTTATCCCGAACCAGGCACAGTTCTAAATTCTTTACATGTATTAACTCATTTAATCCTCACAATAGCTTAGTTGGGTGTGATTATTATTCCGACTTTACAGATGAGGAAACCAAGGCACAGGAAGCTGCAGTGACCTGCTCAGATGTGTTTGGCATCCCTGAGGCCACCCCCAGATTCATGATTTGCTAGGAGGACTTGCAGGACTCAGCACACAGTGATACTCATGGCTATGATTTATTGCAGTGACAGATACAAAGCAAAATAAGCAAATGGAAAAGGCACAGGGGGAGAAGTTCAGGGGAAGCCAGGCACGTGCTTCCCAGGGCAGTCACGCAGAACACATTTAATTCCTCCAGCAATGAGTGGTGACAACGTGTGAAAAGGTGGCTATCAGGGAAGCTCACTAGAGACTCAGCACCCAGGGTTTTCAACTGGGGCTGGTCATGTAGGCACCCTCTGCTCAAATGTCAAAATTTCACACTCCCAGAAGGAAAGGTGTTGAGCATACGTCATGTTGTTTGTATAAACACTTTAGGCATAGTGATCAACTCTTATTTCTGAAAGTGGAGAGGTCCTTCCTGGAATCCAAGTTCCCAGATGCCAGCCAGAGGTTAATCTTGCAGGGAGGCCTTTCTAAGGCTCGAAGTCAGACCTTATATGTAAGGCTTTTTTGCACATGTGTCTGCCGAGTGGAAGAGCTGGGCTTCACTCACAGATACCTTCTGGAGGCCAAACACAGAACAGCTTGCGATATATGGCCCATCAGAGATGTCCAGCAGGCAGTCAGGAGTATGGAATTCAGTGGAGATGTGCAGGTTGGAGACAGCAGTGTGGGAGTTGCAGGCCTATAGTGACATTGAAAGCTGTGAGATTCACTAAGTTCACATAGGAAGTGAATGTAGGCTGAGAATAATAGAGGTCAGAGGATGGTGCCCTGGGCCCCTCCCACCTGCAGAAGTCAGCTCTGTGAGGATGAATCCCAGTGAATACCAAGAAGGAGAGGCCAGTAAGTTCAGAGAAGAGCTAAAAGGAAGTTAAAATCTATAAGCCAAGTGAAATAAGTGTTTTATGCAGGCAGAGATGAACAGCAGATGCTGCTGGTAGATCCAACATGAAGGAAACCGTGAACTGGTCATGGCGCATAGAAACGTGCAGGTTGCTGACTTTGACAAGAACTGTTTCAGTGGATTGGTCTGGAAAAAAACCCGATGGTAGTGGGTTCAAGAGAGCATGAGAAGAGGGGAAGTGGAGATCACAGAGTGTTAAAAACCCATTTGGGGAGTTTTGCTGTAAAAGGAAGAAAGGAAATGGGGTAACAGCTGGAGGCAAAAGTGGGTTTCAGAAGGGGGTGTGTGTGTGTGACTTGGGAGACTGTTCAGCGTGTGTGTATGCTGAAGGGACTGATCCAGGAGGTGGGGGGCATTAATAATGGATGTGATAAAAAGATCATGGTATTCTCCAGTAGGTGAAAAGGGAGGGACAGTACGAGTTGGCTTTAGATTCATTGGCTCATGCCGGGAACAGTGGCTTGTGCCTATAATCCCAGCTACTTGGGAGGCTCAGGTGGGAGGATCACTTGAGCTCAGGCTGGGCAACATAGTGAGACCCTGTCTCAAAAAACAAATTATTAGCCCATGCACTATTCATCCAGGGTAATGGAGGAAAGGCAAGTTATTTGGGCACAGATGCAGGTGGAGGTGGCAGTGTGTGAAATTTCTGGCAACTTCTTTCTTAGTGAAATGAGAAGCAATATGCTGAGCTGAGGGTGAGGAAGGGGAGAATGTGATGGAAGTCTGGAGAGAGAGGAGGAGCTGTAGGAGCATCATTTAAAAGGGCAGAAACGTGAGCTGACCAGGGAAATAAGTTAGAACTGCCTGAGCTCCTCCAGGGACCTAAGAGAACCTTAGGCATTGGCTCCCAAGAATTTAAAATAAGTCCAGTTGCCCACGGTTGGGTGGTTTTTCTAGCCATGTGCAGCTGTAGAGATGCAGGCACCAAGTGACAGAGTTGATTTAACCAGGACTGGGTTTTGCCAGGCAAGCATGAGGAAGGGAGAAAGCAGCATAGACATTGAGGGTGGATGCAAGGGAGTTTATCTAAAGTGGAGAGGCAAAGTGGTGTGAGCCAAAGCTTTGATTTTTCTTGGAAGGTGGTATGTTAGAAAGGTTGATACTGGGACGGGCGCGGTGGCTCATGCCTGTAATCCCAACACTTTGGGAGGCCGCAGTGCATGGATCACAAGGTCAGGAGTTCGAGACCAGCCTGGCCAAGATGGTGAAACCCTATCTCTAGTAAAAATACAAAAATTAGCTGGGCATGGTGGTATGCACCTGTAGTCCCAGCTACTTGGGAGGCTGAGGCAGAAGAATCGCTTGAACCGGGAGGTGGAGATTGCAGTGAGCCAAGATTGTGCCACTGTGCTCTAGCCTGGGTAACAGAGTGAGACTCCATCTCAAAACAAAACAAAACAAAAACAAAAATTAGCCAGGCATGGTGGCACATGCCTGTAATCTCAGCTACTCAGGAGGCTGAGGCAGAGAATTGCTTGAACCAGGGAGGTGGAGGTTGCAGTGCGCCACACAGCAAGACTTCGTCTCAAAAAAAAAAAAAAAGGTTGATACTAGAGTGCCTCAAAAATGACTTCCCTTAAATGTATGGTGCATGATAAATGCAACACAAACAAACACAACACAGGGGGTAAAAGATTAACGTGTGGAATAAAGCCTACGGCTTTTGGTAACTGTTACTCACTTTTGTACCAGTTGCCCAGACTGGTGGCTACCAGTCCTTGGTTTTAGAGGAGAAAAACAAGTGAAGAATAAGTGACATGTTCCTGCACATTTATCGGATGCCTCAGACCACTGTCCAGGTGGCCCTGAACAGGAACAGTCATGCTCTCAGATGACCCTGGCTCTTTTTAGTCAGCATGCCATTCACATAGCAAACCTGGCGTCCACCAACTCCCCCTTTATGGGAAGAAGGTTTTGAGAGGTTTACTAGTTGTTCCCACCCAGGTGTGAACCACAGTGACTCCCTCATCAGCCCTGCACCTGTCAGAGAACTTCATACAGCTTTTCTGCTTCTTACTCAGCCCAGGGCCTCTTTTCAAGCACATACCTCTAGGCTCTTTCGTTCTTCCTTTACAGCAGGCTCCAGTGACTCAGCCGTCCTGGTCTTTACTGTCCCCTGAGCACCAGGTCCCCTCCTTTCCCTCGTCCCCTCCCTTCCTAGTCATCTCAGAAGATAAGTCATTAGGTCCTTTTGATTTTAAAGGAATTATTGCTTATCACAAATATGTAAGACAAATAATGAATCTAATACAGATAACAAAAATTAGCATAGTACAAAGTTTCTAGAATCCTAACAAAAGTTTGTATAATTTTGGTCCAATTTATGGTTTGTGCTTCTGGTCTGTGATGGGGAATGGAAACTTCTGCCTTTAGCTAATTCCCAAGGCCAAATTCAACAGCAAAAATCGGATAGTCTCCCACTCCCCACAATGTCTCCTAAGAGCCCCTCATTCCAGCTCTGAGGTCTGACACACACTCCCTGGAGATCAAGATTGATCTCTAAAAATATCTGTAGCTCTCCCCAGTCCAAGATGAGGATATTTTGGTACTGAGAAGTAAGAAATTTCCTGATCTTTGGACTGGGGAGAGTAACAAATGTTTTAGAATGGCTGTGAACTCTGGGCATATCAACGTTAGTTTTCTTTCTCTTTCCTTTCTCTGGAGCATATCAAAACCACTCCGTAACGGCCACCCTAAAACGACACAATCAGAATTGAACTGTTTAGGGTTTCTAAACAAAGGAAGCCACAGAACTCAGAGTAAAAAGCCAAGCAGGCTGGGCACAATGGCTCACACCTATAATTCCAGCACTTTGGGAGGCTGAGGTGGGTGGATCGCCTGAGGTCAGGAGTTTGAGACCAGCCTGGCCAGCATGGATGAAACCCCGTCTCTACTAAAAATACAAAAATTAGCTGAGCGTGGTGACTGGTGCCTGTAATCCCAGCTACTCGGGAGGCTGAGGCAGGGGAATCACTTGAACTCAGGAGGCGGAGGTTGCAGTAAGCCTGCACTCCAGCCTGGCAACAGAGTGAGACTCTATCTCAAAAAATAAAATAAATAAAATAAAATAAAATAAAATAAAATAAAATAAAATAAAGCAAGCAGAGAGAAACAGCAGGTGATTCACTGAGAACCAGACTTGCACCCAATTCCTCAACCCTTATTCACTTCAACATGTGCGCCAAAGAAAGCACCAGTCCCAGCCCTCCTTATACTACAGAGAGTGCTCAGAGTTGGTTGTTGGAATAACTGGACTTTAATTCCAGGTCTGCCATTAGACCAGCTAAGGGACCTTCAGCAAGTGTCCCAGGCTTGCTGGGTCTGGTGCTTACCTGGAACCTGGGGCAGTGAGTCAATGGTCTTCCTCCTGCTAATATTCTATTCTATCTCACTCTTGCTCAAAGCCACGTGTAGAGGTAGGTTAAGTGAATGCATTAACTATGTAGCAAACACAATGTCCATAACGTCTACCTTCTTGTAACAGGGAAAACAGAGATTACTTTAAAGAACAAAAAGAAGGTAAATATAGATGGGGCAAAAGGGGCTGGGGAGGCAGACAGGGATTCAGGGCCAGGGTAGGGATTTTGGACTTTAATCTGAGGACAAGGGAGGCCATCGAAGGACTTAAAGACAGTAACATGGTCAGATCTGTATTTTAAAGAGATCATCTGGCTGTAGTGTGGAGACTGTGTTGTGTGTGTGTGTGTGTGTGTGTGTGCATATGTGTCAGTGTGTATAGGGAGGCAGGGTGGGAAAGGAGGCTTCTAAACCAGGCCAGAGATGTTGGTGACTTGGATTAGGGTTACAGCAATGAGGCTGGGATGAAGGGGACAGGAGGGAAGAGATTAAGAGGCAAACTTAAAGGGACTTGGTGCTGGATTGTGGGGTGGGGGTGGGGGGCGGTTTCAGGGAGGTCACCTAGAGTTTTGCTTTGAGGAACTGGGTGGTGATAATGCCATTTCCTGACATAGAGTGTGTGTGTGAGTGTGAGTGCACACTTGTGAGTGTGGTCATGTGTGGGAGCTGGTAATGAGGAAGTGGACGAATGAATTCCATCTTGGACCTGCTGGGTTTGAGGTCTAGTATCATTTGAGGAATCCAGATGGTTGAGAACTTTTACTAAATATCAACTGTGTATTTTGTGAGGTTACTCACCCCTGCTACAGGAATGGAGTAGACATTTGCTTTGTTCATTGAGCAAATACTATTTAATCTTTAAAAATAATCATCCTAACTTTTTTGTGTTGTGTTCTGTCTTTCCCAAAATATTTGACTTTTCGCTACTCATCTAGGTTGACGTCAATGCCACGACTGACCTGGGCAGTTCCCTCATGTTAATACAGCAGATCTTGAATCTGCA
Source organism: Macaca mulatta (assembly GCF_049350105.2). Lineage (NCBI taxonomy): Eukaryota > Metazoa > Chordata > Mammalia > Primates > Cercopithecidae > Macaca > Macaca mulatta. The sequence continues at coordinate 43,073,885 of NC_133409.1, read as the reverse complement.
GCGGTGACTTGAGAGAAAATCATTCTAAACACTCAAAACCTCAGAAGTTCCTTCTCAGGACCTCAAACATGCCATAGGCCTATGTACCACATTTGTTCTATACTCGGATTTTTCTATACTCAGTTTGGAAATCACAGCCTTCAGGGAAAGGAGAAATACAGCTTTGGGTCTTGGGATTTAAATCACAATGTGAGATGGCATCCACTCTTAGTCAACTGAGGCCCCAACTACATGGTTGTGTATTTTCAGGTGTTTAAGTGATTTTGAACGCTGCATTTCTTTAACTAGTTGAATATTTAAATTCGCCACAAGATGGCAGCATGATGTTATAAAAGAGAATAGAAAAAAGAAAAAAACAAAACTCTTTTTTTCAAAGCCCAGGTATTAATAGAGGCCTGGAAAGCAATCATAACTGAGAATTTTTCTTCTTGTTCCTATAACCGGAAAGAAAGAAAGGAATAAAGTATGAAAGAAAGCAATGAAGTAAAAGATGAAAAAATGGACTGGAGGAATTGAGGGAGGGAAAGCTATTTAAAAAGAAAGCAAAAGAAAAAAGGAAAACACTTCACCTCCAAGTAGATCATGTTTAACTAAAGAAAAGAACCAAGCTGCTGATGTAGGAAGTTTCCGAGGGAGGAAACCAGTGCTATAACCGCATTTATTCACAGCCTCGATGTGTGAGTGCAAGACAGACATTTGACCTTCTTATGAAAGCAGTTGTCTCTTTGGGAAACTATGAGAATGAATTTACATTTACAAAGTTTGCTAGTCCCTTTAAGTAAGTCTTGCATTAGCATAATTCCCAGCTTGTATTCAAAACTGATTTTATTCAATATCCTTCAAAGAGGTCATTAATGTTGGTTTCCATGTTTACGTTGTGTAGGGAAATAAGTGAAATTATTCAAGAAGGGAGTAAACGGTATTCAGACACACATTGACAGCAATGGCTTCCTGTGATGGAAATGAGAAGGCTGCCTCCAGTTCAGTGCTTCCAGAAGTCTGCAGGCTGGGAAGAGATCTTCGGCGCTGGCTGCTTGACTCTGCATTGACCAGCCACCACTTACTTGGGCTACTCTTTAGACCCATCAGCAACTTGCTCTCTCCTCAGTCTAATTAATTTGACTTAGCAGGGAGTTCTGGGATGGGAGAGATCTTAGGAGTGGTGATCGGTTTTTCAGCCTTGGCGATAATGACATCTTGGGCCAAATAATTGTTTTTTTTAGGGGCAGGGAGCTGTTCTTCTTATGGTAGGATATTTAGCAGAATCCCTGGCCTCTCGCTATCTGCTCAGTGCTAGTCACATCCTTTAGTAGTGACATCCAAAAATGTGTCCGGACATTGCTGAATGTCCTCTGAGGAGCAAACTGCCCTCTTCCTCCATTTGAGAACCAGTATTTTAGATAAACTCTAATTACAAGAATGAATGAAATTTTGAAAGTTTTCTCTGTCCTACTGTCCTGCTTATGGGCAAAATTGTTATTGAATCATCAGAGAAATGTATGCTCTTCAAATCTATGTTGGAGACTTCCAAACATTAAATTCAGGCATAAAATGCCCTTATTGTAGCAAAGATAATGTTCTCTTATGTGAATCAGAAAACAACATATATTTATTATAAATATTCTGTTGCACAAAAACTTATACAAAGCACCACAGGGGATGCAAAGCAGTAAGAGTTTTTACATAAATAAAAACAATTACGTTGTTAATTGCCAGGGACTTTTCCTATTCATTGAGATGTCCATGTTCTATTCATCTCATTTAAAGTTTGCAATATCTCTATGGAGAAATATTATTTGCATTTTATAGAGAAAGAAAGTGAGGCTGAGAGAAGTTTAATCACTAACTCAATGTTATATTAATAGGTAGCAAAAGCCAGATTAAAACTCAATCTTCCTAACACCAACAACTGTATGTGCTCTAGTACTGGCCACTAACCCTTGAAAATCTTACAGTCTACTTGGGGAAACAATACACATACATAGAAAAGTTGTCTGATGTCATAAGGCAATAGATGATTTAATCCAAAAGTCATAAAAATTGTAAGATGCATTGCTGTAGATAAGAGTGGTCTGAGAAATTATGAAGATGTGATGGGTCTTGATCTGTGCGTATTTAAAGAACTGAGGATTGGAGAGATGTGATAAGATGGGTTCTGTTGCATAAAGCGACAATCTTCAATGGAACACTGGCTGCACAAGGGTGTTGCCAGAATGGGGTTGTATTATGGACTGCATGTTTGTTACCCACAAAATTTATATTTTGAAACCATAGTCCTAATGTAATGGTATCCGGAGAGGGAGCACTTGCGAGGTAATTAGGTCAGGAGGTTGGAGCCCTCATTATGGGATTAATGTTCTCTTAAGAAGAGCTAGCAGCACCCTCCACCCCCCTCCTCAACTTGCTGCCATATGAGGATACAATGAGAAGACTGCCATCTGCAAACCAGGACGTAGGCCCTCACCTGACACCAGATCTGCCAGCACGTTGATCTTGGACTTCCCACCCTCTAGAACTGCAAGAAATAAATGTTTGTTTTGAAGCCACCAGTCTGCAATCATTTGTTATAGAAGCCTGAACTGACTAATCAGCTAAAGACGGCTAAAAGGAGAGGAAGACCTGTGCTGTGAAAGGAGAGTGATGCAGGCTAGAAAAGGAAGCTGGCAACAGAGGGCAGGGGCCTCGAATGCAACCCAGCTGTCATCAACTGGAAGGCCAAAATAATGGATTTTGTTTGGCTCAAGTTTTAAAAATTGGAAAATTTGCGGGGGGAAGAATTTGGATTTCTGAAAATTCTTGAACAAAATGATGTGGCAACATCAGGCCTACATTCCTGAGTCTCGACTTTTGGCTGAAGCCAAGGAGGAGTTATTGTCATGAACAGGGTCTGGATTCTCCAGTTCACCAGTATCCACATCATGCCCTATTCTTTTACCCTCTTCTTTCTTCACTTAATTATTTGCTTAGCCCCTCTAAGCAGTGGAATTTGCAAACTTCAATTTAGAAAAGCATGTTTATTAGAAATTAATCTGATAACCCCAATTAAAAATCCACTATTTTTATAACAGTCTGCTAGAAATGAGAGACAACAAACATTAAACATTTGTGCCATATATCCAAAGATTATTATTAGGGTTTCCTTTTATTCCTGTCTTTTCTACTGAAATTACCCATGGTCTTTCCTGGGGCTATGCAATGTAAATTTTTCATCACTGTTGTTGCTTGGTATTGGAGTTGAGGTTGATTTTCCCATCTTTGTATACTGTGAACACCTCATCACTATGCCATTTCTTTCACTCAGGCCTGGTGTGTGACAACACTGCAACAAATATTTTTGAGCACCTACGGTGTTCCAGGCACTGTTCAAGAAATGTAGGCTATCATCAAATAAAACAGACAAACCTGAGGAGTTTATCTCAGGATAAGCTCTGGGAGTTTTATTCAGGGATAGCCCACATTCCCAGAACAGTGCCTGGAACACTGTGGGTGCTCAAAATTATATGTTGTGGTGTTGTCACACACCAGGCCTGAGTGAAAGAAATGGTATGGTGCTGAGGTGTTCACAGTTTACAAAGATGGGAAAATCAACATCAGCTCCAACATCAACATCAGCAGACAATAAGCAATGACTGTAATACACAAGTAAATTATATATGTTGGAAAATAATTTGGAAAAGGAAAAATAACACAGTAGGCTAAGAGGGCTGGCAGTGGGAAACTGCCATTTTTAAGCAGGGCATTCAGCATCAGCCTCATCGAGAAGACGACATTTAAGCAAATACTTGAAGGAGGTTGTCGTGGGAAATTACCTCGATGTGATGGGAATCTCCAAGTACCAGGCAAGCTGTTCTATCATGGAACAGAGGCTCACAGACCAAATTAGGATGTACAAATCATGCAGATTATCAAATCAACCTAAAACACACGATGAGAAGCAAGAGGAAAGAAATGCTGTAAGTTAACATATGAAATACTTACAACGAGGTAGAAGCAGGTACAACCCACAGTATATGAATGCTGGGTTACACATTGTTAATATACTCTTCCTATTTCTTTTTGTCCCCCTCCTGTGTTCCCTTCTCTCCCCTAGCCTTCCCCACTGATGGTGAGGATATAAGGACCAGACTTGAGCTCAGCAGACAGAGGTGCCTATGGCCAACACACACTTGCTTTATTAGAGAGACTCAGCACGAAGCACTCCTGGTCGATAGCTGTGGCTCATATTATTAGCCTGTTGAGCAGCTGGGAGCTTTTTCTGAGTCTCTTGGGTGGAACACATGTGGAGTCAGAGGAAGGACTACAATACGTATCATCCACAGGCAAGCAGCTTGGGATGACACAGCTGTCAGCGTGAAGGTGGTATGACCCATACCTTACTATTGGTTCTTCTATCCCTTTCTTTATAGAGATAATGCTCTTGATTATTTCATGGTTTACAAATCCTATATCTCATTCATTATATCTCTCTTTAACATGTCTTATAAGGTACATACTATATTTAACATATCTTAGACATTTCATCCACCCCATTGTTTTTCTCATCTTTCAGAGCAGAATTCAATATTCTCAAGTAGTGAATAATAGTAAACACACTTTACAGAGGGGAAAGAGTCAGCTATGAGAATATCAAAGTGAAGAGTGCACCAGCCAGAAGAATTAGCAAAGGCAAGAGTATACCTGGTTGGGGCATCTCCAGGACAGCAAGAAAGGCAATATGGCTGGAGTGGAGTCAGTGGGTGAGTGGAGATTAGTAGGAGAGATGGTCAGATTTTTCTGGACCTTATGGCCATTGTAAGAACTGTGTAATAACAAATTTATCCTTCACTGAGTTATATAGTTGACCTTTGAACAAGACGGGTTGGAATGCGTGAATCCACTTACATGCAGATTTTCTTCCACTTCTGCCTCCCCTGAGACAACAAGACCAACACCTCCTTTTCCTCCTTCCACTCAGTCTACTCAATGTGAAGAAGATGAGAATGAAGACCTTTATGATGACCCACTCCCACTTAATGAACAGTGAATATATTATCCCTTCCGCATGATTTTCTTAATAACATTTTCTTTTCTGTAGCTTACTTTATGGTAAGAATGCAGTATAGAACACATATAACACACAAAATATGTGTGAATCAACTATGTATGTTATTGGTAAGGTTTCCAGACTATAGTAGGCTATTAATAATTAAGTTTTGGGGGAGTCAAAAGTTATACTCCACTTTTCACCTATGTGGTGGGTTAGTGCCTCTAACCCCCAAGTTGCTCAAGGGTCAGCTGTATTACCAATTTGATTTTTCCATCCTCTAGGAATTACCCTTTACTCATGAGTAGGAGGAAAATTACAGTAATGCAGTATCATGGAAGCTCGGGGAAGAGAGAGAGAGATTCAAAAAGAGGTCAGCTGTGTCCCTGAAATGATTTTGGTAAAGAAGAGGTTATGGGAGATGATGAGAACAAGGTGGAAGGAAAGGCCCTTTGAATTAGCAATAAATATGTCATCAGTGACCTTCAAGGGACAAGTTTTGACGAAGCAGCTGGGGCAGAGGGCTGAGTGCTAGGTCACAGAGGAAGCCGGTGGGGAGGAAATGGATGTATTGCTTCCTCAGGCTCTGGTGACCTTTCACAGATCACTGTGCCTCATGGCTGCTGACATGAGAATGCCTCCTCCCCTGGAGGACTGCGGCACATGCTGTCAAGCACTTCCCAGCAGAGCCCCACAAACCCCGTTCCCATGTCGCAGGCTGCTGATTAAAGTGTTTCCAGCAAAATCTACCAGATTCTCTGAAAGGCCTTTGAGGTTGCTCATTCAAGTGAATACTTTTACTCATTGGTTTTTTTTTGTTTTGTTTTGTTGTATGAGTAGAGGGAAAGATGAGACTAATAATTCAATTTGCAAATGATACTTTCTTGTACAGTTCCTATCATTCTGGTTCCAAAGATTACCTGCATTTCCATCTATCTATCCATGCATCCATCCATCTATCTGTCCATTTATCCGTTCATCCTCAATCCATTCCTTCATTTTTCCATCCCTCCATCTATCCTTCCCTCCATCCATCCCTCCCTCCATCCATCCTTCCATCCATTCATCTCTCCATCTATCCCTCCATCAATTTATCCACGACTTATCCATTCATCCGTCCACCTATTCCCTCCATCCATCATCTTCTTCTTGACGGTCATCTCTATGACAGACAACTTTTCCTTATCTCCAGGACTAACTTGTCCATCTGTCCTTTAAATTCCACCTTCCACCCCCTACTCCACTATTCCCTTTTCTCTTTTCTTGCTCCTCCTGGGGAGACTGAAGATCAGTGAATCCCCCCAACATTTTTTTGAGACGGGATTACAGGCCCCCACCACCCCCAGATAATTTTTTGTATTTTCAGTAGAAACGGGGTTTCACCATGTTGGCCAGGCTGGTCTTGAACTCCTGACCTCAGGCGATCCACCCACCTCAGCCTCCCAAAGTGCTGGGATTACAGGCATGAGCCATTGCACCCAGCTCAGTGAATCCCTTTTTATCTCTGATCTTCACTCCCATCCTTTCCTGGATAAACCCAAGTTCTTTCTGTCTTTAAAAGTAACACCTCTCCCCACCTCCCTGTCCATCGTATTTATCACCCTAGGTCTCTTATTTGCTCAAAGCAAAGTTCCTTGAATGCAACATTTGCACAAGTTTGTATCTGCCCTCTTTGCCCCCTGAAACTGCTGTCCTTAAGGCCCAGTCACACTCCCATGTCAGCTCATAACACCCTCAATTTACTTATTACATTTTCTATTGTAATTGCCTATTTTCTGTCTCACTCAATAAACTAAATTCACCGAGAACAAGATTCTTTCATAGTTACCTCTGTCCCCAGCATCTAGAACAGTCTCTGGCACATAGTAGACAACCTATGTCTGTTCAATGAATGAAAGCGTGACTGGCTGAATGAACGGATCCTATTTATGACCTCTTTTACATTTGACTCAGTTAACTATGTCCTCTTTTTTTTAAAAAAAAATTCTTCCATTAGTTACTCAGACAATAGTGTCTCTGGTTTTCATTCTAACCCTCTGTCGGTTCTTTTGTGGTTTCTTATCTCTAAATGATGCAATTTCCTAAGGGTCTTTTTTTGCTCTTTTCTCAACACTATCTACTCTACCTGGGCAAGCTCATCTGTAGCCACAGTTTTAAGGACAGTTTTATCTATACCTCCAGCTCTGATCTTTCTCCTGCTCCCCTCCTGATCATATATCTAGCTGCCTACTAAACATCTTCATTTAACTATCTCCTAGGGTCTTCAAGTATAAAAGTTAAAGAACTGAACTCATAACTCCTGTCACAGTTAATGCCATAGCAATCTATTTAGTTGCCAAAGTTAGAAATATGGGCATTTTCCTGGATATCCTTTCCCTTTATCTGTTATTTAATCAGTTATTGATTCCTTTAGGTCAAACTCCTACGACATATCTGAAATGTGTTCTCTCCTGCTCCACTTGCTTGCCATCGTCTGGGTGTCATGAGTGAGAGAATTCAGTTTGCTGGAGGAGGAATGATGAGTTCTACGCATCTCCCTCCTTCTCCCTCTCCCTACGTTCACACAGAGGCACAAACACCTGTGTCTGAGCACACACACAGAAAGTTGCACTCAGAGTCAGGCCGTTGCAAATACTAGGTTCCAGGCCTTCTGGCCACCTTTGAGGGAAGCAGTCAGCCCCCTTCCATGAGAGAGAGGAGATCAGGAGGCAGCATTGAGAAATAGGACGAAACTAATGACAATTGGCTGTGCCTCCAAAGTCTCCAATCCCCAGCAAAAACTTCTCCCTTAAATAGTATTGTAAAATACCATAAGAGAAAAGAAAAGAAAGCAATAAAAAGAAACCAAATTGTATTTTGACTGAAGCAATTCCAACCACATATTTCACAATCTTGTGTTAACTTCCCTGTCTGTATTTCATTTACTGCACTGACTTTGTCTCAAAAACAATTGTCATTACAGAATTGGCGAGTGTTGATTCTCTTCTGCATCATTTTAAAACAAGTCGTCAAGTGTCTAGCAATATAAGGCACATGCTGCACTGCAGGGATATTGAATTGGGACATCAGAGTGTGGTGGGGACAGGATGAGGCTGGGACATCAAAGTGATGGTGGGAGACAAGCTGAGACTGGGACATTAGAGCGATGGTGGGGACAGGCTGGGACAGCAGAGTGATCGTGGGGACAGGCTGGGGCTGCGACATCAGAGTAATGGTGAGACAGGCTTGGGCTGGGGCATCAGAGTGATGGTGGGGACAGGCTGGGACAGCAGAGTGATGATGGGGACAGGCTGGGGCTGGGACATCAGAGTAATGGTGGGACAGGCTGGGGCTGGGGCATCAGAGTGATGATGAGGACAGGCTGGGACAGCACAGTGATGGTGGGACAGGCTGGTGCTGGGGCATCAGAGTGATGGTGGGATGGGCTGGGGCTGGGGCATCAGAGTGATGGTGGGGCTGGGATGGCAGAGTGATGGTGGGGGACAGTTGGGTGCAGGGATGGTTTTCTTGGTTTCTGCTGAACTTAGAGGAAGGAGGCCACTAGACCTTTTAGTGTAACATTCTCTGTGGTAGTTAACTTATTCATGGTGAAAATCCTTTATTAATTCTTTCATTTTAATTTTGGAGAACAAAATTGTGGATGGTACCCCTAAAACAAAGCTGAGGAGGGCTTCAGATAACCTTAGCAAGTTTGGATTCTTATATTGAGGGCAAAAGAGAACACTAAGAATTTTAATCAGGGGGATGGTAGGATCAGGTTTAAGTATTAGAAATGATAACAAAATTATTTGTACCTAGTATATGCTAGGCCCTTTGCATGGACTATCTTATTTAAATTTTAAAACAGCTCTCTGAGGAAATACTCTTCATTTTCTTCTTTTTATAGATGGTGAAGTCAAGGCTTAGAGAGAGAATCTGTCCAACTTCTCACAGTTAATAGAAGGGCAGCTGGGTTTCAATCCCAGATTTGTTAGACTCAAGTTCATAGTGAGCCACCATATTGAGCCCAGAATCACTACAAAAGAGGTTAATACGATGTCATTGCCAGGTTAAGCTGTTTTTTTTCCCCCATATGAGTCTCCACCATCCTTCCTTGGCTTATTGTTCATCATTTCCCTGTGGTTAAGCTGTATGACAATGATATCAAACACATCAGCCTCTCTGCTGCCTCTGGGCACATGCTGGTGCCCCCCAGGGAAGTTCTCCTCTCCACCACGGTGGCCGCCCCCAGTCCTTCAAGACTGCTCTGTCACCACCCGTCTCCAGTTCACTCTCTGCCTTCTCCTTCCCGTTCCCTCGTCCAATCCTGGTGCTTAATGTACGCGATCATCATCTTCTAACACTGATCTTCAAACAAACTTTACAGCCACTAAAAGCACTTTTTTTTGAGACTGAGTCTTGTTCTGTCACCCAGGCTGGAGTGCAGTGGTGCAATCTCGGCTCACTGCAACCTCCACCTCCCAGGTTCAAGCGATTCTCGTGCCTCAGCCTCCCGAGTAGCTGAGATTACAGGTGTGCACCCCACGCCCAGCTAATTTTTGTATTTTTAGTAGAGACAGGATTTCACCATGCTGGCCAGGCTGGTCTCAAACTCCTGACCTCAGATGATCCGCCTGCCTTGGCCTCCAAAAGTGCTGGGATTACAGGTGTGAGCCACTGCTCCCGGCCCACTAAAAGCATTTTTAAGACCATGTAATGCGTCATGCATTTTTACTTATATTCAGATATTTAAAAAAAATTTTTATTATAGCTTAAATAGTCACAAAGGATATCATTTCTGATGTAAACAATAGACTTTATATTTATTTATTTTTAATTTTTGGAGAAATGGTCTCATTCTGTCACTCAGGCTGGAGTGCAGGGGTATGGTCATAGCTCACTGCAGTCTTGACTTCCTGGGCTCAAGCAATTCTTCTGCCTTAGCCTCCCAAGTATCTAGGACTACAGGTGTGCACCATCACACTTGGCTAATTTTTAATTTTTTTTTTTTGGTATAGTCAGGGCCTCACAATGTTGCCCAGGTTGTTCTCAAACTCCGGGCTTCAAGTGATCCTCCCACTTTGACCTCCCAAAGCACTAGAATTACAGGTACAATAGACTTTTAAGTAAAATGTTACATCACTTTCTAAAATATCTTCAGAAATTAAATACCATATCATTTGATATCCATAATTGTTCTTTGAGAAAAACTACACAGTCAAACTCTTTTTTGACAATTGGGGATTTCGTACCACTCCGTTTCTTCCTTTACATCGTATTCCCATTTCAGTATCTGCACAGATTTTTTTCACAATGTGAGATATTTTTTATTTTTGAAAAGAAATACAATATGCTACTTCTGCCAAATGCAAGTTCTTAAGCAGATCAACTCTAGGAAGGAGGACTACTAATGCTGAGGATCTGGACTGTTCATACCTGCATACTCTTAGAAAGTCTTGCTCCCCGTCTGCGACATACACACTCAAATGTAAAGACTGCTGCTTCATTCTGTGGTGCTCTTTCCGCTTTTCAACAACATTTTGTCTCATTAATTCACAATTATTACTTTACCTGTCTTCGTATCCCTTGGACAACTCAAGTGTGCAAAATTTTCTTTCTATCTCTAGCACAAAGCAGACATTTCATATTGGTTTGCTGATCCAATGGGCTAATTAGTCTTCTGTCCTGTTCTTTTATTTCATATTGTAGTTTCTTTCTCCTTCCTTCTCTCTCTCTCTCTTTCTTTCTTTCTCTCCTTCCTTCCTTCCTTCCTTCCTTCCTTCCTTCCTTCCTTCCTTCCTTCCTTCCTTCCTTCCTTCCTTCCTTCCTTCCTTCCTATCTTTTCTCCCTTTCTCTCTTTCTTTTCTTTCTTTTTCTTTTCTTTCAAGATGGAGCCACACTTTGTTGCCCAAGCTGGTCTTGAACTCCTGGGTTCAAGTGATTCTCCCACCTCGGCCTCCCAAAGCACTGAGATTACAGGCATGAGCCGCTGTGCCCAGCCATAGTTTCTTTTTCAGACTGTTATTTTGAGCACTCCAGGTGAGGCCTATTTAGCAGTAAAACACAAGGGGAATTTTTAGCAGATGGGTGCAAAGAGTTCACTTCCTCACTTATAGAATAGAAAGAAAGATATTAATAACATGGCCCAGGCCATGCCTTTGAAACCTAGAAGCTCCAGCTGCCCAGGATGTGATCCTTGCTCCAAAGGAGCTAACCAGTTAGCACAGGGTGCACAGACATGGAAAACATATGCTAATAAAGCATTATGGGGCAGGAAAGGCACGAGTAGCCATTGCCATTGTTATTCTAGAGCAGGGCCTGCTACAGAGTTGGGCAAGATTGCAATAAAATATTGTATTCATTAGACAAGCACGCCATGCTTTGGTCCCTTATCATAGACATAGAAGAAGTGCATGTGTTATTAAGTATTTGAGGTGGAGAAAGAGCCCAACTACTTCTTGGGTGTGGCTAAAACTATCCTTTTCAAGAGGCAACAGATGGGATAGGGGCTTTGGAGTCTGACAGATTTGAGTTTGAGATCTACCGCTTAACTTGAGGTGCTGAATCTTTCTGAGTTTTGGTTTCCTCATCTATAGAATGAGAAAAATGTTATGTGCCTCAATGTGTTGAGTACAGACATAGTGTGATTATATGTGTAGAGTGCCTGACATCTGGCAGTTATCCAATAAATATTAATTTCTTTCTTTTCCTCCTGTGTGGCTCATAATACTTTGCACATACTTTGATGTTATTTCTCACTAGTTTGATTTATTGTGAATTTCTTTTTCTCTTCCTCACTAGAGTCTTCAGAGGTCCCATTTAATCCATCTCTGTATTCACTGAACATGTCATAGTGCCTTCTCCATGAAGAGTGATCAGGAATGTTAAATTTAATTAAATAGGTGAAGAACATCTATTACAGAGAGGAAGAAGAACATCTTTGTCCAGCCCCAAATCTTGATCTTGGCTTTGAAATTCTCTTTATTTAAATGTCCTTTGGGCAAAGCAATAGAAATAGACTCTGGTTAACTGGTTAACTTAAGCTAAAAAGGACTTACAGGAAGGGCTCTTCAACAGTCTTAACAAATTTTTTTTTGAGATGGAGTCTCAATCTGTCACCCAGGCTGGAGTGCAGTGGTGTGATCTCAGCTCACTGCAACCTCCGCCTCCCGGGTTCAAGTGGTTCTCCTGTCTCAGCCTCCAGAGTAGCAGGGACTATAGGCATGCACCACCACACCCAGCTAATTTTTGTATTTTTAGTAGAGACAGGGTTTCGCCGTGCTGGCCAGGCTGGTGTTGAACTCCTGGCCTCATGTAATTCACCCAGCTTGGCCTCCCAAAGTGCTGGGATTACAGGTGTGAGCCACTGCGCCTAGCCTCAGCAGTCTCATAGGAGAACTCAACAAGCAGCCCTGAGGAGCACAGATGCAGGGGAGCTCCAGAATCTGCAGTGCGGGAGTTGCTCTAGATGCCACCATCAGACCTGCAGTTCCAAATTTATCAATTACTGGGATCACCACCAAAAGTTCAAATTCCCAGAAGAAAACCCAACTTGTATCAGGTGCCTTTATTATAGCTAGACCACTAAGATTGCAGAGGGAAGCAATAGTTGGTCCACATCGCAGATCCTGGGACCCTTCTAGGCATGCCTCCTTGCCAGCTTTTGGTCAAGCATGAGAACTTTAAGTTGCTACCTGTTTATACCATCTGTGTCAGGTGTCATCTCACATCTAATTCCTTCCCACTCAGCCATAAAATGAAAGCAAGTCAAGGGAAGCCTCAAGTAAAGAACAACTGGCTGGGTGTGGTGGCTCATGCCTGTAATCCTAGCACTTTGGGAGGCTGAGACGGGTGGATCACTTGAGGTCAGAAGTTCGAGACCAGCCTGGCCAACATGGCAAAACCTCGTCTTTATTAAAAATACAAAAATTAACTGGGTGTGGTGGCACACGCCTGTAATCCCAGCTACTCGGGAGGCTGAGGCAGAAGAATTGCTTGAACCTGGGACGCAGAGGTTGCAGTGACCTGAGATCTTACCACTGAGCTCCAGCCTGGGTAACAGAGCAAGACTCTGTCTAAAAAAAAAAAAAAAAAAAAAAGAAAAAGAAAACTCACTGAAGAGCAAGTCCTAAAGCTAACAAAAAGCCCCTCGCTCCTTCCCTCCCTTCCATCCTCCGTACCTGCCATCCTACCATGAAGACCTCTTTGGTGTCTGTTATGTAGCAGCCCCTATGGGGCACTAAGATACATACAACATGATTCTTGCTCTAAAGCAGGTGACTTCCTAGCACAGGTACACAGACATGGAAAAATAATTTGTTAAAATGTAATGAAATGTAAGTGGGGGGATGGAGTGTCCAGTTGAAGAGGACAATATGATGCTGGGGAAAAGCACAGATTAGATTATGATGAAGCTAGGATCCAATTCAGGAAGGCTGATATAGTGTCATTACCATCCATGTGGGGATGGACATCTGTTTCCAGGTGTCTTCCCCCCTGCCTTAGCCACAACAAATGCCCAGGTAGTCCTTTAGCAATTACTCTAGGTTAGTCTTATTTATAGACAGATGTTCACTGTGCACTGGAAGAGTGTCAAATGGCCCCTTGCCCTAGCATCTTTTTCTTAACTCACTGCTCTGATACCCGAAGTTTCCAGATTGATTAGAATGATTGCCATGGGGTAAGGCAATGTGTCCAGAAGGCCCCATTAGAATGCTAAGAGGTAACATCCACAGTTACAAATATGTTATCAAGGACTAGCTCATCTATCATACAGGCTGGCTTTCAATTAGCTATGAGTTGGATCCACTGAGAACTTGTCTCAAGACAAGTACAATTTATTTGAAATGAGGGGCAAGAAAACATTGAGGCTTGAAACATTGAGTACTTCACAAGAAAGGTTAGATCACAGAAGGAAAAATGTGAGGGGCACGAGATGGAAGGGAGGGGCAGAGAAAGAAGGAGAGGCAGTGGCCTGGAGGGAGACAGACTCTTCTTATTTTTGATTTAAGAGAGGGTGGTGTGGCCGGGCGCGGTGGCTCAAGCCTGTAATCCCAGCACTTTGGGAGGCTGAGACGGGCGGATCACGAGGTCAGGAGATCGAGACCATCCTGGCTAACACAGTGAAACCCCGTCTCTACTAAAAAATACAAAAAACTAGCCGGGCGAGGTGGCGGGCGCCTGTAGTCCCAGCTACTCGGGAAGGCTGAGGCAGGAGAATGGCGTAAACCCGGGAGGCGGAGCTTGCAGTGAGCCGAGATCCGGCCACTGCACTCCAGCCTGGGCGACAGAGCGAGACTCCATCTCCAGAAAAAAAAAAAAAAAAAAGAGAGGGTGGTGTCTTTGAAGGTTCTGAGGAGTACTGAAAATGTATTCTCCAGTCACAGAAATTTGGGCAAAGGTGGATTGAACAAAGTAAAATTTCTATTCTAAAGATTCTCAGATTCTTAATTATGCCAACATGCCTGTAAATCTTAATAAAAACACCCATAATATCAATAATAATATTGATAATAACTAATACCTATTAAAGACTTGCTTCTTTTCAAGTACTACACAGTTTGTGCTTTAAATCTTACAGTTACTGAATTCTCACAACCTTACAAGCAAGTGCTATTGTTACAGATAATGTTTTACAGATTTAAAAACCCCCGAAGATTTAGAAGAGGTTAAGAAACTTGGATAAGGGCACAGCTAACAAAGTTATGGAACTGGATTCTAGTTGGAATTTTTGCTCTGACTTCACCATTAAAATTCTTAACTATTAGTGTAGGGTCATGATTTTTAGGGAATGATGTTATAAAGCAGAGGTTGGCAAAGTTTTTTGGTAAAGGGCCAAACAGAAATAGTTCTGGCTTTGTGGGCAATATGGTATCTGTCCCAACTACTAATACTGTTGTTGTAGTGTGAAAGCAGCCATGGGTGATACATAAACAAAGTGGGTTGTGGCTATGTTCCCATAAAAATGCACATACAAAAAAAAAAAAAAAAAAAGAATGGCCTATCCTAAATAAACCAAAAAGGCAAAAATAGTAGATAGTCAAAATGACCCTTCAAGTAACAGTAGTTGCTTACAAGAACTACCCTTAGCAATATAGCTGGGCCTATCAAAGCACAACAGCAAAAACTGATGTTTTTTGTCTCTTTGAATTTCAGAGTTCTGTCTTTCTTTGATGATGGAGAACAAGTTTAGTTTGAAATGAGAGGAGAGAAATAGAGGATATATTTTAGCCTATTCTCCTACTGCTATAAAGAAATACCTGAGACTGGATAATTTATAAAGAAAAAAGGTTTAATTGGCTCACAATTCCACAGGCTCTACAGGAAGCATGGCTGGGGAGGCCTCAAGAAATTTACAGTCATGGTGGAGGTGAAGGGGAAGCAGGCATGTCTTACAAGACTGGAGCAGGAGGAAGGTGGGGAAGAGGTGCCACATACTTTTAAACAACTAGATCTCATGAGAACTCTCATGAGAACAGCACCAAAGGGGGGAATCCACCTCCATGATCCAGTCATCTCAAATCAGGCCCCCACCTCCAATATTGGGGATTACAATTCGACATAAGAATTGAGTGGGGATGCAAATCCAGACCACACATAAAAGGACATAAATATTCCCCCCCCACCTCCTTTTTTTTTTTTTTTTTTTTTTTTGCAGGGTAAGTATAGTTGAATTCTAGTAAAATACAAATGCATGTCTGGCAGCCATTCCACTAAATATCCTTTCTCAAATGATTTAACTCCCTCCTGCTTTGGGGCGGGAGCAGAACATTTTATGAACTTAAAGAATCATGTAAAATTCTTGACAAAATGCTTACCTGGGATTATTTCAACATCGCCTTCCTGACTGGCAAGGAAAACTACCTTCAGAAAGTTAGAGCTGGAAGAAATTGTTTGAGGTAGAAAAAGGTGAATAGCTAGCTCTGGAAGTTACCTACTAACCAGGTACTATGGAGAGGTAACTTGTTTGGATTGTGGAGATGATTTCTTTGGAGACATTTAACAGTGAATCTCTTGAGACCTAAAAGGAAAGAAAGTTTTATTTTGGTTCACTGCAGGAACATGACTTAGGTCTGATTTCAAGGAAACTGAGACTAGCCCAACAGAAGTAGGCATAATTGAAATACCCGAAGAAGTACTGAGAAGACCCCTCTGTGCATCATAATATCTCCCAGCTGGAGGCTAGAAGGTCACTAGTACAGATTTATTTCTTGTGATTAAAGTTGTGCTTTCTGAAGCTAGAATCTTTAGTTACAAGTGCCTTTGGAGGTACAAATGAGGGATGCAGTGTTGTATTATGGCTACCTACCAGGCTTGTGTGTGCTGCCTGGCTCCATCCACCATCTACCACCTTCCTAACTTACCTGAGAACATCCAGCTCTTTAAGTCTAACTGACCTCTTAAAATGAAGGTAATAATAATGCCTATTTTCTAAAAATGTGCTAAAGGTCAAAATATTGCATAAATATAGGCCTTTGCTCAGCGCCTAGTATATGAGAGCTCAATAAACCTTAGCTATCATAATAGCTATTAGTAAGTCTTTGTTAGCCACTATCACTAGAGTGCATTTAGTTAATCAGATTGATTTCCACAGTAATAGTTACCTAAGAATATTGGACAGGCAAGAGAGAGAAATCTTTCTTGATCTGTGAGGGAGAACTTTAGATAGTATAATTGTGAATTGAGGAGGAGTGGAGGGCTTAGGCATGACACATACCTGGATTTCAAACCTGATTTTATTACTTGCAGTACTTAGGATATTAACTTGGGAATTTACATAATTCTCTTGGCCTCAGTTTCTTTTTACATAAAAAATGTGGAGGCCGGCATGGTGGCTCACTCCTGTAATCTCAGCGCTTTGGGAGGCCGAGATGCGTGGATCATTAGGTCAAGAGATTGAGACTGGCCGGGCACCGTGGCTCAGGCCCGTAATCCCAGCACTTTGGGAGGTCGAGGCGAGCGGATCATGAGGTCAGGAGATCAAGACCATCCTGGCTAACACGGTAAAAACCCGTCTCTACTAAAAATACAAAAAA
Organism: Macaca mulatta; assembly: GCF_049350105.2. NCBI lineage: Eukaryota > Metazoa > Chordata > Mammalia > Primates > Cercopithecidae > Macaca > Macaca mulatta. The sequence goes on along the minus strand of NC_133409.1, from coordinate 43,056,848 downwards.
TTAGCCGGGCGTGGTGGCAGGCGCCTGTAGTCCCAGCTACTCGGGAGGCTGAGGCAGGAGAATGGCGTGAACTCGGGAGGCGGAGCTTGCAGTGAGTCGAGATCGCACCTCTGCACTCCAGCCTGGGAGACAGAGCGAGACTCCGTGTCAAAAAAAAAAAAAAAAAAAAAAAATTGATTCCAGGATTTAGTCGGGCGTGATGAGGAGCACCTGTAGTCCCAGCTACTCAGAAGGCTGAGGCAGGAGAAGCGCTTGAACACAGGAGGCGGATGTTGCAGTGAGCCGAGATTGCGACACTGCACTCCAGCCTGGCAACAGAGCAAGACTCCATCTAAAAAAAAAAAAAAAGGTGGAAAGCAATACCTGCCTATTTTGTAAAGCAGTATCTGGAATACGGTAAGGCGAGGATAAATGAGTACATGATAAATAACAGCTACCTGAGGTGGGACTCCAACATTTTGGAGCACTTTTTATTAGTTGTTTATTTTTCCACATCAGCCTAACATATGTATGTTTTTATTAGGGTCATGCTACATTTAAAAGCTGCTGAGAAAGAGGAAGGAAATTATGACATGTGTTACAACATGGATGAATGTTGAGGTCATTATGCTAAGTGAAATAAACCAATTGCAAAAAGACAAATACTGTATGATTCCACTTACATGAGGTGCCCAGAGTGAGCAGATTCACAGAGACACAATGTAGAATGGTGGTTGCCAGGAGCTAGGGGAGGGGAACAGGAAATTATTGTTCAATGGGGATGGAGTTTCGGTTTTACAAGATGAAAGAGGGCCGGAGATGGAGAGTGGTGATGACTGGGCAACACTGACAACCTATTTGATCCCACTGAACTGTCCACTTAAAATGGTTAAGATAGTAAATGTTATGCTGTATGTCTTTTATCGCAAGGGAAAGATCACCTAGGGAGAACTGACACCTTCTTAGGATTGAGTTTTCTATCCTTGATATTGAACAAATATCTTCATATTCATTCAGCTTTGTAATTGTATTCTTCAGGAGCACTTTTACATTTTCCTTATATACATTTGCACATTTCTTATTAAATGTTTTATCTGGGTATTTTCTGTTTTTAGAGGCTACTGTAAATATGAGCTTCTATCCCATTTATCTTCAGACTAGCAGTCATTTAAAATATAAAACATTAAGAAGCATCATGAAACAAGCCATATATTGCAATAAGTAACTTATAAGGTCAGTCCAGGAAATGCAGAATGAATTAGCTCAGAACCATTTCAGTAAACAAAATTTGTACAGACATTTGTTCCTACCATTAAGTTACTGTAATACATGCTAGTTATGTAGTTTCTGAAATCTTAACCACAAAGAGAGATGGCTGTTATTGGAAATAATAAAATACCAAAGCACAATTGGAGATACAGTTGTAAAGGATACAGTTTGTTCTCATTTATAACTCCTCACTGTCTTCTAATGGATGACCTTAGTCTCTGGAGGGCCCGCTGCTTTGCTGATGGCCTAGCTGTGATAATATAAATTAAGCGAATGTTGGGTTGAGTGGGAATAAATGGTTTAGGTAAGAAATAGAAGAGAAGCCTAGACTTCTAGTGAAAGCTCCTGGACTGCGAAAGCCTAGAATGAACTGGGCTGGAAATTGGAGGGGAAAGGAGTGAGAAGGAAGCCCTCTAGCTGGATGGAAAGTTTGGGAGTGGAAGAAAATCCTGCCCTGTGACATTTTAATTCGTGTGTTGAGAACTGGGCCATGTCAACCTTTTCTCAGGTGAAATGGTCCTTACAGGTTGAGAAATCAATCCTTATGAATATTTGCACCTATTTTTTTTTTAAAAGCAATCCATAAACATTGTTATTTTTCCAGAATTGGGTTACTTCTCCCATCATGACTCCCCTCCTGACTGCACGGTGTTATAGTCAATTCTTATTTGTGAAATTTCGTGAGGAACCATTTTAGAAAAAAAGTTTCTCTTTCATTTCCAGCAATTGACTCTAATAACCCTGATTCTTGTTGCATTTTGGATGAAGAGAAGGGCCTTGCTGAGGTCATTGCATTTGCTGTGGCCTCCACTCTTGCTCCTCCAGATGACCTCCACATTGCTGGCTTCTTCTTGGGTAAGTTCTTGGCTCTCAGGTCCTCATATCTTAGCTTCTTTCTGGGATATACCCATATCTAAAATTACTTTTATTTTTGTTTATTTCTTTGTTGCAGCTTCTCTTCCTAAAAAGCTTTGGTGGAGAGATGAACGTGGATCTTGTTTACTTTGTTAAGTGCTATATTCCTGGTCATCAGAATGGTGCACGTGATAAGGCCTTAATAAATATTTGTTGAATGAACAAATTAATAAGATGTGGTTAAGCCTCTGTATTGCTTTTGCTCCCTTAAGTTGCAATTTGTATCTATAGCATTGGCTGAAGTATAGTTGAGTATAAATGGTTTCATCCTCATTGCAATAATTAAGAAATGTATGACAGTAATAAATTAAGAAAATGACTTTTGAGTTTCCTCTCTGCTCATAGCTTTTTAATATTAAATGACCTTGTGTTCTCACAGAATAACGATAAAAAATACATAAAAAATACAGTAAAGCCAAAAACCTCAAACAATTCTAGATGTTAAACATTTAGCAGCACAGAGAAAGAAAGGAAAAATTAGGGTGAGAAAGAAAGGAAAAATTAGGGTGAGAAAGAAAGGAAAAATTAGGGTAGGAAAGAATGGGTGGATTTGGTTTGCACTTGAGAGTATTTTGGTTTTTTTACTTGCTATGAAGGCCCTACTTTTCTTCTTTATATGATGCAGACTGTAATTTCTAGCAATATATTGATTTTAGCCCAGTTATAAAATCTATTTTTATTTTTATTATTTATTTATTTATTTATTTATTTTTTTGAGACGGAGTCTCGCGCTGTCGCCCGGGCTGGAGTGCAGTGGCCGGATCTCAGCTCACTGCAAGCTCCGCCTCCCGGGTTTGCGCCATTCTCCTGCCTCAGCCTCCCGAGTAGCTAGGACTACAGGTGCCCGCCACCTCGCCCGGCTAGTTTTTTGTATTTTTTAGTAGAGACGGGGTTTCACTGTGTTAGCCAAGATGGTCTCGATCTCCTGACCTCATGATCCGCCCGTCTCGGCCTCCCAAAGTGCTGGGATTACAGGCTTGAGCCACCGCGCCCGGCCAAATCATCTGCAAAATAGATGAAAAACAGTTCAAAGCAGAAACATTTTTTGTTAATGGGTATAAAAATAGATACAATGAATAGGAATAGATACAATGAATAGGAATCTAGTATTTGATTACACAACAGGGTGGCTACAGTCAGCAATAATTCGTGTACATTTTAGAATAACTGAAGGAGTACAATTGAAATGTTGGTAACACAAAGGAATGATGAATGGTTGAGGTGATGGATGCTCCATTTACCAGGAGGTGATTATTAGACATTGTCTGCCTGTATCAAAATATCTCAGGTACCCCATAAACATATATACTTACTATGTATCCATAAAAATTAAAAATAAAAAAAATTTAAAAAGAAGGAAAGAAAAATACCTTGGTCAAAGATTTGGAGTTAAATATATTAAATTTTAAAATAAAATTTTATTAGGTTCAAAAATATTTGTCACCAAAGCAATAATATTAATGTAGCCCACATTTACTGAATACATTTTAAAAGCTAAAAGATGAACATAAAACAACTAGGCATTTAACTGAAGATTCTAGAGGGAAAAAAGCAACAAACAAGAAGAAGAAATAAATAAAAATAAATGTGAAAATGAATTTAAAAGCAAGTACACAAATTAAAGGTAAAAGTAAGTTTGAATACGTCAAAATGAAATATGTCTGTTAAGTAAAAGATTCTCAAAAAAGTTAAGGCATACGCAATATATTAAGATATTCACAATATTGATAACTAACAAGTATTATCTAGAAAATACAAGGAACTTCTCGGTGGCTCATGCCTGTAATCCCAGCACTTTGGGAGGCCTGAGGTGGGCAGATCACGAGGTTAGGAGATCGAGACCATCCTGGCTAACACGGTGAAACCCCGTCTCTACAAAAAAAAAATACAAAACATTAATTGGGCGTGGTGGCGGGCACCTGTAGTCCCAGCTACTGGGGAGGCTGAGGCGGGAGAATGGCGTGATCCCGGAAGGCGGAGCTTGCATCCAGCCGAGATTGCGCCACTGCACTCCAGCCTGGGCCAAAGAGCGAGACTCCGTCTGAAAAAAAAAAAAAAAAAAAAAAAAAACAAAAGAAAAAAGAAAATACAAGGAACTTCTTCAAATGAACAATAGTATCAGCTATCACCACAGCAAGTGAAACACTCTGGAAGAAAATGAGCAGATTCCTAGGAAGCGGCATGGATAGCAAGCAAGCACATCAATAGATGGTCAACCACATAATAGAGTGCTTCACAGGAAAGCCCCGGATCTTAGAGCTGGCCGGCAAGCTCTGATATGCAAATGAAGGCCATTAGAAACTGGATCCACCCAAACATGGCGATTCCTGCCCTCTTCTTCCTGCCCTTGGCCTCACATGTGCCTGGCAGCATGGCCGCTCCCATGTATCTCCACGTGTGTAGAACATCATGGCGCCCTATATTTGCATATTAAAAGGCTAGGGTGGGAGGTCCAGCTTTTTCCACCAGCTATGTGAGTGACATGCCTGGTCAAACCGGTCTCCTGAGCCCTATGCAAATCAGACACTACCCCCTCCAGCCTCCTCATACAAGCAGCCACTTTTCCGAGGCACACAGGGTTTCCTCTCTTGGCTTTGGAACCCCCCTCCTCAGTCCCTGTATGCAGGAGCGTCTTTGTTCTTTCTTGCCTATTAAACTCTCTGCTCCTTAAAACTACCACCAAAAACAAAAACAAAAGCAAAAAATAAAAAACATAGTGCTTCAATGAAAACGGGAAACCATTTTATCCTCGTCATTGTAAATAATGAGAAAATCTGATATTACCATATATTAGCAGGATTTTGACGAAAATTACAGTCTTCTTGCACCGTAGGTGAAAATGTAAAATGATACAGCCAATCCGGAGAGCAACCTGGGAATAACTGGAGAGACGGCATGTGTGTGCACACAACAAGCTGGCAGTAGTTCTTCCCAGTATCACCCATGGCTAGTGAGTAGAATTTTGGTTTTGAAGGGAAAATTGCTGTCAAGTCCCCAAACAAGGGTGAACTTGGCAACAATCTTTTCACGGGATTTGTTTTGTTATGCAGTCTAGGTACTTGACACCCTTCCAGATGATGGGGCTTGGGAATTTGTGTCAGCTTTCCCCAGTCTCACATAGATGCTCAAGGGACCATGTTAGAGGATATTTATTGAAGAGATGTACGTGGTAGCAGCTGTTTATTTGTAGGGCATGGATAAGTAAAATATGGGGCAGATATGCAGCAGAACACTGCACTGCTGTTAGAAGAGATGGACTGGATGAGCATTGTGGTAGGCTGAATAACAGTGCTCCAAAAATGGCTACATCCACATGTCCACAACCTTTGCGGCTGCCGTTAGGTTAGCGATCTTGAGATGGGGGTGGTGATCCTGGGTTCCTAAGGTGAGCCAATGTGATAACAAGGCTCCTTATCAGAGGGAGGCAGTAGGATCAACAGTCAGGAGTGGAACATGTGATGAAGGAAGTAAAAGGTGGGCGTGAAGCAAGCAATCAGACATGAGCCAAGGAATGTGGGTGGCCTCAGAACCTCCAAAAAGGACCAATTCCTAAAGTCAATAAAGGGCTCATTGACTTTAGCCCAATGAGACTGATTTTGGACTTCTGACCTCCAGGACCGTAAGAGAAAATTTATTATTTTTTTTTTGTGGAGGCATAACTAAGAATCTTTATTGACGGACATTTACATTGTTTTCAATCTTACCCTTTTAAATAGATCACAAAATGTACATATGTCATTGTGTATGTGTTAGTTTATCTTTAGGATAAATTTCTAGAAGTGCCTGGTTAAAGCACATACAGTCTTACATTTTTGATAGATTATTTGTAATTTTGCCACATTGCCCTCCAGAGGGTTTGTAACTATTTACGTTCCTGCTTGTTTTCCCACAGTCTTGCCAAGATAGTCACCAAACTTCTGGATTTTTGACCTTCTAATGAGAGAAAAGTAATATTTCCATGTATTTTTAATTTGCATTCCTTTTGTAAGTCAACACTGATCATCTTTTCACATGTTTAAAAATCATTTGCAGTTATTTTCCTGTGAACAATCTGTTCATATTCTTTGCTCATTTTTCTACAGGGTTGATGGCCTTATTGATTGTGTAAGAGCTCTTTATGTAAGAGATTAGCCCTTTGTAATAGGAATTGGGAATTTTAGCAAAATATTTATGACTTCTAACCTAGGTTATCATTCATTTCTTTGCTTTGCCTATAGGTGTGTGTGTGTGTGTGTGTGTGTGTGTGTGTGTTTGTGTGTGTCTGTTGGCATAGAGGATTTGTAGGTTTTTGTATAGTCACTGTAACAATCATTGTTATGGCTTCTGGATTTTAGGTAATGGACTTTCGCACTTACAGGTTATAAAAGAAATGTGCTACATTTTAGATAATTTTTTTTTGTTCTTTGAAGCCACTAAGTTTGTAATAAGTTATTAGAGCAGCATTAGGAAACTAACAGAAGCATACAAGGTGTGTAGATGTTAAAATCAAGCAGTTGAGTAAAATAAATGTAAAAACATATGACATTTTTTTCTAGGATACACACAGACCCAAGGACTATAAGAAGTATATTCAGGAAAAGGGAATGGGAGTGAAGATGATGGTAGAGTGAAAAGACAAAATAATTAAAATAGACTGTCTTGTCCAGAGTAAGTGTGATATGAGCCATAAAGAAGACAGTATAGTGAACACATCTCTGCATCTGAGATCTCCCATAACACTCCTCCTATCAAATTGAAAACAAAGAAAGAAGGAAAACAATGGAATAGAACTGGCTGAAAAACACAGAGCTGGTTCTACGGAAAGACTTAGGTAAACCCCTGGCTTTTGTGACCACAGAAGAAAGGGAAAGGGAAGAAAACTGAGTAACATTATCATTTGGTGTAAAAAATTGGTTTGGCTGCAGATATAGAAGATACTTAGAAATTAAATACTACTTAGATGAAAAAACATTTTTTGGGGAGAATTGTAAATTACCAAAATTGATCCAAGGAATGGCTTAAAAAGCCCCAATGTGGTGGAAAATCAAAGAGGAATTTAAAATGTTCTCCCAAATCTAATCCTCCAGAAGCCAGATCCAGAGATTTCAAAAATAACCTAATTTCATCAATATCTTCAATAAATAGGTGAGTCCTTAATCTGTTCTGCAATGTGGAAAATGACAAAAACCTTCTGTCCTACCCCTAATAGTAAGCCCAGGGAAGATTAGCAGTGTGATAAAGAGGAATTCCTGTTTAAGAAGCAGGTGACCTGTTTTCTAAGTATGCACATTCCACTTGTAAACTGGATGCTCTTGAGCAGTTATCCTAATATCCCCCTGCCTTATATACTCGTCTGTCAAACAGGTGTTTAATAAATGCTGACATTAGCTCTGCCCTTCATCTCCCGGCTGTTCTCTGATCTTCACTATTGGGTTTGCTGTTGCCTCCCCTCCCCCTATAATTCAGAGCACATATAGACTGGGGCTATATGCAGTCAGAATTGGCTCAGACACTGGAATGGGATGGAGCCTATATCCATAGGCTATATCCATAGGCTCCACAGGCTGGGATGGAGCCTATATCCATCCATAGGCTCCATCCCAGTCTGGTGTCTGAGCCAATTCTGATTGCATATAGCCCCCGTCTACTCTTCCCCATCTCTTCAATCCAAGATAGACTTTATCTTTGTGACTTTCATAGATTCTGGATGAAGAGGAGGCAGGGCTGACCACTGAACACCAACACTATTCCCTAGCAATCAAAGCGCCCCACATCCCACACTGTTCACCTCATCCCCCAAATAGCTTCATTTTCATGTCAAGGATTCTGTCTTTCTTCTTGCCAATCTGTCCATTTTTAGTCCAGGGTTTCCTGACTTGGTGACTACAGACACTAGAAGATTGCAGGTATCAGTAGCAAGGGATTTCAGAATGCTTTCTTTAACAATTGTTATCTGCAGATTGAATATCTCATACACATAAGTGTTGCTATTTTTCCAAATGAACTTCTATCAGTCTGAGTTCAAGCAAGAGACAGAAACCACATGGTAATGTAAATCAAGAGAAGTTTAATATAAAAAAATTATTCAACGGTGATAGAAGAGTACCTATAACAATGTAAAGAGAACTTTCAAGGGTGTCTGAGGATTGAGGGAGAGTACCCAAGGAAGGACAACTTGGAAAGAGGGTTCTCTCCCTAAGGCTGGGGTTCAGGCCTTGTTGGAGAAGGTGTATTTGCAGTCCACCAGATGTCAGAGAAGCCTCCTATTTTCCAGGACCAGAGCTGTTCCATAGCTGCTGGGCAAATAGGATGCAATCTCTTGGAGCACAGGCAAACTGAGGCTGTGGCTAAGTGCACAGTCAGGCCACTGCTGGGGACATGAGGCCTGGAGTACACAGTGCCTGTGTTGCAGGGCTGTGAAGTGGCCACAGGCTCAGGATCAGGCCAAATAGTCAGTGAGGGACTGTGCCTCTGGGCAGATGGTAGGGGCAGGGCACACAGCGGGATGGTCTTATACATAGCACCACTGATGGATAATGCAGCTGGAGCAAGAAGAAGAAAAGTAGCACACCAGAATCAGGAAGAGAAACTTGCTTTCTTTGCAATGCTGCTCCAGTGGCATCTGCTGACAAAGCTTAACGCTGTGCTCACTGTAAAGGAGAAATGCTTAAAGAGTTTAGTGCATGTTTGTAGAGCAGCTGCTGAAGAAATCTGGAACAAAGAGGTAATAAATTGAAAACTGGCATAGCGCTGGTAGAATTAGTGAAATATAAATTTATGTTAAATCTCTGCTGATTCCTAGTTGATTTTTATCGTTATATATTTTTAATGAACAGATTTTTATTGTTATATATTTCTCAATTAACAGATATAAAGAAGATGACAATTAGCATGTGGGGAGTCCACAAGACATTTTGATGTGAAATGTGGGTCCTTCTTCTTGACAAGGTGGGAATATGCTGCTCTAGCAAGACTGCAGTGATGAATCCCAGGTGACGCCCACCTGTTGGCTTGACTCTAAAATAGCGTCTTCCTGTCCAGCTGTCGGGTTTTTGTAACTCATACTCTTAACTCTAGTGTGAATCATTTGCATAAATTATGGTTGCAATTCCTGAGCTCCTGGTGTATCACTTCTTGACCTTCTGAGTCCCAGGATGCAATTAGCCCTGCAAATACCTGACCTTTTCTCTAACTACCTGTTCGTTGTCTCAAAAAGTCTGGCCACTTGTCCTTCTCATGAACTAGGACAATTGATTGAATGAATGAGTGAATGAATGAATGCCTGTCTCCCTCCTCCATGGTTTTGAGAATTATTATTAAAAATGCATATAAAGCCTATGTCGAAATGTACCAAGCAGCATAAATCATCATAACTGTTATTACTGATAATAGCCACACTTTTAAATGAGGCTTTATTTGCCTTTCAGTAGATCTCATTTGCAAATGGTGGTTTAAAAAAAAAAAAAAGTGGTTTCTACTTATAACCAAGCTCATTGGTAACTAAGCAATTCAAAAATTCTGTGGCATATATATTGTCAACAAGACTCTGTTTTTAGACTTTACTCACTTGCAAACGCATGTCTAAACATTGCAGCTATAGCAACATGCAAGCCCAGGTGCTAAATCACCTGGTTGGGAAGATAAAAACCATCTCACATTGCATCTAAGAACTCTGACCTGAATTATATTTTCCAGGAAGTAGGTGAGAGTAGGGGAGAGGAAAGAAGAAGGGAGAATTAAGAGCAAAAGTTAGTTTCATTTAAACTGAAACAAGTAGGTCAGCTGACATTGTGCTAAGTGAGCCTGCTCACTTTTCAGGTTAAAGTTTTTCCTTAAACTCAATTTTTTGGTAAAAGAAAAAAGAATAAGACAACTCCGGGATACAAATTGTGAAACTTGTAATGATGATGTGATACCTTAATTTGGTTAAAATGCATGACAGTGTAAGTCAGGACAACCTTCGGCTGACACAAATGAGGAGTTATGCTCAAGTGCACAAAAGCTTTCCCATGAGCCACTTGTTTTTGGTTTTAATAAGGCTTCATCTCTTTAAGTGGATTACCAGTAAATTCTTCTGCTAGTTAATACTAGAAAACAAATGGGAAGCCTGAGGTTTTTCCCCACAAGATGGCTATTTCTAATATCAAGATTGTCACAGCCATTTAGGGGATGGGAGCACAAAGTCAAGAGAAAGCATCAAAAAGTGTTTTGGGGTCGGGAAGTAACATGAAGAAACTCGTGCTTAAAGAAGAATATGTTTGCAGGTTGGTGATGTACACAGCTAAGCAGCCTAATAAACCGATATAGTAATTCAAGTATAAAAGCCCTCAGAAGTTAACTAGTCAAGCCCCTTTCTAGTACAAAGGAGGAAACTGAGCCCCAGAGATTAGAGAGGAACTTGCCTAAAATCTCTTACCTGGTTGTTGGCAGAGCTGTGTACGTCTTGTGACCAGTCTAAAAAGTTTTGGCTACTATTCTTTTCACCAAATGTCACTGAACTTTAGAGGTGACATGACATTCTCATTTTTAATATTTTATATTTTGAGGTGATCTAAGAGTTGGAGATCCCAGGGGGTTATTTTTCTTTGGGATCTTAGTTATAAATGTTCTTTTCTCTAACTGCAACCTCCTTATAGATTTCCTCTCTCTTTCCTCCAAGTCTACTCCAGTTGCTTTTCTTTTTCTTTTCTTTTCTCTCTCTTTTTTTTTTTTTTTTTTTTTTGGGGATGAAGTCTCACTCTGTTGCCCAGGCTGGAGTGCAGAGGTCTCAGCTAACTGCAACCTCGGCCTCCTGGGTCCAAGCAATTCTTGTGCCTCAACCTCCTGAGTAGCTGGGAATACAGGCTCACATCACCACTCCCAGTTGATTTCTGTATTTTTAGTAGAGTCGGGGTTTCGCCATGTTGGCCAGGATGGTCAATCTGGCGACTTGAACTCCTGGCCTCAAGTGATCCACGTGCCTTGGCCTCCAAACGTGCCAAGATTATAGGCGTGAGCCACCATACCCAGTCTACTGCAGTTGTTTTCAAACCAATCATAGCATAACAATTTCGTAACATTAGACATATTTCTTAGCTATTTTGTGTCTCAATTTCCACCATAATATAGAGAAAACAATACCATCTACCTCATGGGGCTGTTTTAAGAAAAATTAGTTAACATATATATAATACTTAGCGCCTGGCATATCAATGCTATATAAATTTTACCTATTTTTAGAGATAGAAATGTAAGAGAAAGAGTTTTTGTGATACTTTGTTTATTTGTCCTGTTCTGAAAAGTTCATGACACCTGAACCTGATTTTACATGAGCTGATAAAGAATTGCTTGAAGGTCCTGAAGTTAATTCCATTCTTAAGGACTGCATAGTGAGCCTCCAAAATGCACATGGGATGTTGCAGGGGAAGGTCTAGGATGGAAAAGATGGAAGGAAATGTCAGCTGGGGGATTGGGTGAATAAGAAGGTGAGAGATTAGAGAGAGGGAGAGACCCATTTGAGGAGCAAAGAGCAGCAACTCTTTTAATCCCAAGGAGTGTGTGTGTGTGTGTGTGTGTGTGTGTGTGTGTGTGTTCCAGGTATGGTATTATGATCACAACTGCGATATTATATTCATCTGATGCTCAAATCTCCAACCGCTCACCTCTTATGTGAGTAAAAGTTCTGTATCTCCGATAGTCTGTGAGACATCTTCCCAGGAATATCCAGCTATTCACTCAGCACAACATGAGTTCATTTTTTTAGAGCCACCTCTGTTCAAAAACCCTATTTATGCCATCGGTAACACCTTCCCTCCAATCACTCAGGCTTAAGATCTGTATTTATTTGCAACTCTTTACTCTTAAAATTTAAGCTGTAATGTATGCTAGGTAAGTGATCATGAGTAGACTATTTATATTTCTGATCTTTGTTTACTTATTTGTAAATCGTAGTTAATTTTAACTACCATATAATAGTTGTTGAAAAGAATAATAGAACTACTACAGTAGTAGTATTTTTCTTTTCAACAACCAGTACAAGGTAGTGGAATTAACTACTAAAAACTATTACCATAGTATTAGTAGTAATGTGGCAGAATAGTATTAATATTAGTAAGAATAAGTATATGGTATTAGAAATACAATACTAATAATAATAATGGCTAACATTTATTAAGTTCTATTTTCTCATTTAATCCTCATAACCACTCTATTGGGCAGGTTGTATTTTTATCCTTAGGTCATAGAATAAGAAAATGAGGCTTATGGAGGCTCATTCATCTGTTCAGTAAATGTTTACTGGGTGTCTAGTCTGTGCCAGGAACCCTTCTAGAAGCTTGAGATTCACCACTACAGAAGATAAGGTCCTCCCTCTTATAAAACTTACAACCTAGTGGGGAAAACCAAGTCAACAAATGAAACGATTACAAACTGTGAAGAATCCTGTGAAGTAAACAACAGAGTCTTGTGAGAGGGAGTAACAGGTGGCTGGGCCTGCTTTAGGTAGAGTAAGTCATGAAGGCATCTGGAGGAAGGTGACCTTTAAGCTGAGACGTAGGGATGAGGAGGATTCAACCCTGAAAAGGCCTGAGGGGAGAGCGCCAAGGCCTCTGAGCAGGAAGGAGCTGGCATACTTGAGAGACTTCAAGACAGGCAGGGGCTGAAGAAAAGTAGGGGCAGGAATGTTGGGGAGGATAAGGATAGGGAGGAGGGGCCTGGCCTAGAACATGGAGAGCTCCATGCACCACGGCCAGCAGTTTGGAGCTTTATTCGCATGCAGTGGCAAAGCTAAATACAGTGAAAGCTGAGCAGCGAGTGGCTGATCTAAGTTAAAACTTTTAAATATTCCTCTGGCTTTATTGTGGCAAAAGGGTGTATGAGATAAACCTGGGATACTAAATAGGCACCTATTCCAGTAGTCGAAGCAGGAGATGATGGCGCTTGGACCAAAGGAGCGAGGAGAGATGGATACAAGGGGATAGGTGGGGCCTATGTTTCAGCTGAGAGCTGTAGAGGAAAGCGAGGAGAAGGGAGGAGCCAGAAAGATGTTTCTAGCTTAAGCAACTGGGTGAATGGCAGTGCCAATAACAGAGTTAGGAGGACCAGAGTAGTAGAAACAGGTGTTAAGAAAGAGAAATGGGACATACAATCAAGAGCTCTATTTTGGCCATGTAAAAAAAAAGATGATCCAATCGTCAATTAGAGAGTCGAATACAAGAATCTTGATGAGGAATCTGGCTAGAGGTAAAAATATGGGATTATCTGCATATACACTGTTTAGAACCATTGGCCTGCAGGAGAAAATACACAGAGAAGAGAAGGTGCCTCTGTTCTGAGCTCTGTGGAGCCCAGACATTTCTGAGACAGGCAGAAGAGAAGAATCCAGGTGTGTGAGAAGGGAAGCTTGTCCCACAGCACCCAGTTAGTAAGGAACTGACTGCCGATGCAACATTTTTGAGGAGTCTTACAGAGTGCCCTGCCCCCTGCAACCTCAATTACTGCAATAGCTCCTTCCGCCCCAAGCTCCTCAGTCTGACTTTCAAGGCCGGCTTTGACTCTTCTCTCCTTCTCCAACCTACTTCTGACACCACAAATATTCCTACACACTCTATAACTTACAAAGCTCTAGAAGCCTGTAGGATGCACTTTTATGTAACAGTAACCATTTCAATGATAACATTCGTTCATTCAACACATATCGAGTGCTTGCTGTGTATCAGGCCCCCTTCCAGCCTCCGAGGAGACTCCAGACAACAAAGTCTCTGCTCTTGTGGGTTGACACTGGGGAGGGGGCTTCTCTAGTCTGTTTTTTTTTCATAGATCCCTTATTGGTCACACTCATTTCCATCTCTACAAATGTTCCCTCCTTCCTTCTCAGCCTCTTTCCTCCCCTCCACTTATCCAAATCCTCCATTTTCCATAGAAGCCAGCCAGGCTGAAAATAGCATGTTATGTTCCCACATGTGAGCACTGATATATCTAAACATAAACACTACCTTATCACCGCTACTTCCTCCCACAGGGATGCACACCTACCTACCGAGAGACCTCCAAACAGAGACATCAACATAGAAACCTCCGCAGAGATAACCAGATCTCCATATTGCAAGCCCATGCAAAAAGTAACCTAGAGAAACAGACGCCCAGATGAAGAGGGGTGTGAGTACAAGCTTTGGTGAGTAAAACCAAAGGTGAATTTAGGGGGAAATGGGTACCGTAGAGAAAATGAATAGGGCTAGAGGAGATAGAAGAGAGGGTAAATAAAGGTCAACAAAGCAAGTTTAGGACATTCAGACAGAATGCTAAGCCTGGATAGCCCCTAAAGGGCTTTTGGTGATATTCTGAGCTCCCATGCCTAGCTCATTACCTACTGCCAAGATGAAAAGGCAGGGCTAGCCATGTTCAAAGCTTTTCTCAGGAGCCCAAATTCAGGGAAAGGCTCTTGCAAGGAAGGTCAGTGCATCTCCATCCAGCACAAGCTATATTAGGGAAATTTCACTGGGTGTTAACCTATTTAACACTAAAGCCTTCTCAAGGATGTAGATTAGTCTAATGCTCTCTGATGGGGTTACGTAAGTAATTCTCTCCTCCACTTACCTATAGCTAACTAACAACTTCCATTAGCACAAGTGACCTGGTCAATAGTGAATTGTGATTTAGTACATGCGAAGGCTCATCTATATCAAACAGTGGGGCACTGATTAGTTTCCTTCTATTCCAGCAGATGGAGCTACCGCCTGGAAGGACTCAGTGTGCTTCAGTGGCTGATGCCCACTCCTCAAAAAACAAAACCAAACCCAAAACAACAAGTGGTGTAGAGAGAAACAAGAATTACCAAAAGGGAAAATTACTTGGTCTAGAATTATTTTGTGATTGTCCAACTACCTGCACCAGTGTCTGACCGATAACCCATACTCAATAGATAGTGAATGAATACATCTGACATAATCTGATGACCAGACTGTAGCTTGAGTTTAGAATAGTAATTCTGTCTGCCTTTTTCTGCTTTGTTTTTCACTCCTGTCCCTTTGATCTTTGTATATTCCTATCCTTTGGACACCCACATCCATCAAAATGTCACAGAAAAATTCTGTGAAACCTGACTGCAGGGCCAAAGTGATGTCAAAGGGAGGTTTGGGGAGAGGCACGTGATAAAAATAGCCCAGCTGAGGTTCCCATCTGTTTCCCATGCCGTAGCACTATGCCCTAGGCGGTGTTTCTCGAAGTATTTCCCCAGCGTCTGCATCAGTATCAGCTGGGTTGTTTGTCAAAAATTCCAATTCCCAGGCCACACCCCAAAGAATCTGATTCAGTGCTGCTGGGCTGGGGCACTCTAAGTAGTTCTGCAAAATGCAGCTTGAGAATCCCACTTGTAGGTTAAGGAGAGTGAACAATCTTTTATCCTTAATCCTGAAATCTAAAGAGTAGTGAAAACTGAAAACTGCTAGGCTTTCAGAACTCATTTTGGTGGCAAAATCTGATCCATGAAGTGACATCACACTATAAATGATCCTTATTTATTGCACATAATGTGGACATTCACACACTTTGCTGCAGAAATATTAGTGTGTTTGATTAGAAGTAGCTTTCCCTGACCCTACTGGGAATGTTAATGGATGTATAGTATGTACACGGTGCTGAACTGTCTTTCTAAAATCCAAAGAATTCTTTTTTTTTTTTTTTTTTTGAGGTGGAGTTTCACTCTGTCGCTCAGGCTGGAGTGCAGTGGCGTGATCTCTGTTCACGGCAACCTCCGCCCCCCGGGTTCAAGCGATTCTCCTGACTCAGCCTCTTGAGTAACCGGGACGATAGGCGCGTGCCACCGTGCCCGGCTAATTTTTTGTATTTTTTCTGTAGAGACGGGGCTTCACCATATTAGCCAGGATAGTCTCAATCTCTTGACCTCGTGATCCACCTGCCTCAGCTGCCCAAAGTGCTGGGATTACAGGCGTGAGCCACTGTGCCCGGCCCAAAGAATTCTTGAATTCAGAAACACACTTGACTTTAGGGGGTTCAAGTAAAGGGCACCTGTACTAAATCCTCATGTGCAGTCTCTAGGTGGTGTTTGAAGCAGTACTATTTGATTCTTTTAACAAAAAAAGCCTAATAAAAGGAATGTTGGTTTGAGAGCCAGAAGACTTCATCTTTCTGGCTTCAATTCTCTACCCTGAGAAGCAGATGGCATTTGCATCTTCTGTCTCTAATTTTGATTCCACACCTTCTTGCTTTCTTAAGAAATGTTCAGACATTACTGCCATAAAGATGAGATTGTTGTGTATTGTTGTTTGTATTACAAATTTAGAAAGGTGAAAATCATTTTCTTTCTCATAGGTTTCCAGCAGATTCTTGGCTGACATTTCTGTCAGTGATGTGAAAGGACATTTACCCAGATTCTATAGATATTTTGGTTATGCACTCAACAAACCTACAATGAAACTACCAGCATACAAAAGCAATTGTGAACTCCAGAGAGTGCTAGAAAACATTATGGAAGACGGTATGGTTTATGTTAATTATAGAGGACTAAAGAGATGTAAAATAGGAGAACTGAAAAAGCCTCCACTTCCAGTGGCTCTTAGCGTGTAATTAGTCCAAGGGGCAGCAAGCTGCCTTCTAGCAGAATCCTTGTGATCCCAAAGCCTGCATGAGCGGGGCCCCTCTCTAGTGCTTTATACAGTAATTAATATTTAAATGATCTTGCTAAAGCCCTGTCAAGTCCTGAAGCAAGATTTTGAAAAACAAAAAAAACCCCATAAAACACAAAATGAACAAAAACATGAGCTCTGAGTTTGCTCTGTTGAAAGCAATGGGTGGAATTGCGTCTCCTCATAATATGTATGTTGAAGTCCTAACCTCCAGTACCTTCGGGTGTGACCTTATTTGGAGATGCAGACATTACAGAAGTAATCAAGTTAAAGTGAGGTCATTGGGATGGGCCCTAACCTGATACAACTGGTAATTTGGACACAGACATGGTCAGGCAGAACACCATGTGAACATAAAGGTGGTCATCCACAAGCCAAAGGGGAGAGGCCTGGAACAGATCCTTCCCTCACAGGCCTCAGAAGGAACCAACCCTGCCAACATCTTGAGCTTGTACTTCTGGCCTCCAGAACTGTGAGACAACAAATTTGTGATCTTTTGTTACAATAACCCTAGCAAAATACACTGTGACACCCAGTTTCTAATCTGATGACAAAGGGAGGCATCTACAGTCTCTGAGGAGGTGTGTATTTGGGCACTCATTTCATCACTGTCCCACTACCATTTATGTCCTATTCTTTGTTTTCCATTTGTTTCATCTTTCTAATTTTATCTTCTATTTTTAAAAAAGTTTACTGTACTAGACATAACTTTATACGCTGTCTGAAATTCTTCTCAGGTTTACAAATGATATAAGTTCGTAAACAAAGATTATCTGACCTTAAGCACATACGGCATACGTGGTTGGGATGAAACAACTAACTAGCAAAATATTACTTTATAAAACAAATTAAACAGCAAAAAATTAAATAGTAAACTCCAACTCTCCTGGACCATTAGAGGAGGAACTGCAAGGGATGACGAAGATTTCATAGAGCAAATGATTTCTGCACTCTGGGAAAGA
The DNA here is from genome assembly GCF_049350105.2 of Macaca mulatta. NCBI lineage: Eukaryota > Metazoa > Chordata > Mammalia > Primates > Cercopithecidae > Macaca > Macaca mulatta. The sequence goes on along the minus strand of NC_133409.1, from coordinate 43,039,123 downwards.
ATTCTTCAGGCAGCACACCACTTTAAAATGGTGCTTGACTCACCAGAACATCAGGGCTGTCTTCAACTTTTCACAACACAGAGCAGAGAGAGAGGAAGATCACTTCTGGATGGAGTGTGGCAGGGATTTTGTGAAGTGTATAAAGAAGATAGCAAGTGTATAAAGAAGATAGCCATTTACTAAGCATCTGCTATGTAGCAGGCACTCTGCTAGACATTTGTTATGGGATGAATCGTTTAATCCTTATAATAAACTTGCAAGGATATATTTTAGCCCATCCACATTTAAAACCAATAAATATGTGGCTTAGAAAAGTAAATTAACTTGTCTAAGATCAAGTAATTAGTAAAAAGTTGAGCTGGGATTTGATATAAAGAAAAATCTGATCTAAACTTGACAAGATTTCTGCTCCTCCAAATTGCCTCCTTAAAGTTTACACATTGTTTGGTCTCTTCCATACACATCAAAATTATCAATACCTATAGAAATGTCTGATGAAAAGTCTTCCTTTAAATTAGAATATTTAGAAACTTTAGGCCCAGAGACTAAGAAATATGTAAAGTTAGTATAAAAGTACGTAAAATGTTTGTAAAGAAATGATGATACTTTCGTAGACCAATGTGGCATGTAAAACATGGGCCACAGAGGAAGATTAAGAAAAAAATATATGCAATCATAATAATAAAAGTGGAGTTACTCCAGACTATGCTTTTTGCCAATTCTTTAGTGAGAAGGGATTGATAGTTAATTACAGAACCACTTTCTATATTAATTCTAGATATTATATTCTAATCCTTAGAAAGTAGACTGTGGAAGAACTAATAATTGCCCTCCAGGACCTAATCTCTTCTTCTCATAAGAGAATTTATGGTTGCCCAGCTAAAGCTTCTATTTTGCAGCACTCTTTGCAGATAGATATAGCTATGGACTCAGTTCTGGCCAGTGGACTCTGAATAAAGGTACTGTGTGACACTGTTGGCTGTGCTCTAAAGCTAAGAGATGTGCCATCTCATCCCCTGTGCTCCCGTTGTTGGCTGGGAAACTGGTAGGGTAATAGACGTTAAGCCAGCCATTACAGACTTTCAGATGGAAACCAGTTGTTGAGGATGAGAGAGCAACATAAAGAAGACCCTCAAGATTGTGGGGCTAATTTACCAGCCTGAATTGCCAACCTGCGTTTTTGTATTACAGGAAAATAAAGTGTGTGTTTTTAAAGCCACAGTTATTTTGAGTCTCATTGTAACTGTAGCCAAACCAATAATCTAACGAATAAACTATATTCTAACTAATAATTAAACAGAACACTCCATTCCCCAAATCTCCTGAACATGAATGTATGCAAGAATTCTCCATGTAGAACTATATCACTTATTTTGGTATTCATATTATGGTCCATTTTCTCCCGACAACTCATTAGGACTTGTCATTTCCTTGGTTTCTGAACTCTCTTCAACGAAAAGTCTGCCAAGGGATTCTGGCTTCTCATGTTGTCTTAGGAGTATCTTGACTGGGTCCAGAAACCTTGGGTCATTCCTTTTAAGTGCAGGATAGGTACAACTGGGAAAGTGAAGACACCATAGGATGATCTAATATTTATTAGTGATTTTGTTTATGCCCAAACAGTCCAAAAAGTGTCTGGAAATTTCTTCCATAATCTGATTTATAAGAACCCTTTGAAACCTGGGCAGCATGTTGGATCAGGATTTTCTCAGACTTGTCTGAGGTTTTTAGATCTAGTACATGGGCAGCTTCCTGAAGAGGGGTACAGGGGGAAGCATGTGTGTGGAGGAGGTGCTATAACCAGAATTCCCCTGTAGTTGCCTTTTCTAAAATAGGGTTTAGAGATGTGGGAGGAGTCCCCCTAAACCACTAAAATGTCTCAGTTGTAAAACTGATGACTCTTTGGTGAGCACACAAAGCCAACAGCTTCACGTTCTATAGTCCATTTAGACGAAGAAAGAAAAAGTAAAAGGGCATTTACCCAATTTCTGTGGATGATTGAACAGGCTATTGCACTCTGCAAAACTAGGAAGTACTAAGCAAATACTAGAAAACTTATTACAGAGTTTGAAGCAGAGTTAGTTTCAGGTAGGATCAGGAATTGCAGATAACCTCTTGAATTCTTTGTCTTCACTTTACATATCCTATAGCAGAAAACAAGGGGTCAGCCTCATATAGTGGATGCTAGAGTTTAGGGGGGCAAGGTGGGATGGAGGAGGCAAGGAGACCACCTGGGGATATTAGCTATATCCTGCCTTATAAAAAATGCTATAGGGGGCCGGGTGTGGTGGCTCACGCCTGTAATCCCAGCACTTTGGGAGGCCGAGGCGGGCAGATCACGAGGTCAGGAGATTGAGACCATCCTGGCTGACATGGTGAAACCTCGTCTTTACTAAAAATACAAAAAAATTAGTCAGGCAAGGTGGTGGGCACCTGTAGTCCCAGCTACCTGGAAGGCTGAGGCAGGAGAATGACATGAACCTGGGAGGCAGAGCTTGCAGTGAGCTGAGATTGTGCCACCGCACTCCATCCTGGGTGACAGAGCAAGATTCTGTCTCAAAAAACAAACAAACAAACAAAAAACGCTATAGGGAGTTCTTCAAGTTGAAACAAACAGCAAAAAATGCTAACAATGTGAAAACATATGAAAGTATAAAACTCACTGTAAAATAAGAATATAGTCAAATTCAGGATACTCTGATATTGTAAAGTATGTGCATAAATAACTTTTAACTCCAATATAAAAGTTAAAAGACAAGAGTATTAAAAATAACTATATCTATAATAATTTGTTAATGATACATGATACACAATAGAGGTAAATTGTGACATCAATAATATAAAATATGGGGAAGGAAAGGTAAAGTGTAGAGCTTTTCTAAATTTGACTACTTAATTTTACAGTGAGCTTTATACTTTCATATGTTTTCATGTTGTTAGTTAGAATCTTTTCATTTGTTTTCATGTTGTTAGTTAGCATCTTTTCATTTCAACTTGCAGAGCTCCCTTTAGCATTTCTTATAAAGCAGGTCCAGTGGCAATGAATTCCCATATGCAACTGAAGTTGAGTTGTTTTCTGCTTAAAATAGACTATTATAACTACAAGATGCTTTATGTAAGCCTCATGGTAAGCACCCAACCAAAAGCTGTAATAGATACACAAAAGATAAAGAGAAAGGAAGCAAAGCATACTACCATCAAAAATCATTACATTATAAAAGAGGGCAATAGAGGAAGAATGGAACAAAGGAACTACAAAACAGTGAGAAAACAATATGGCAGTAATAAGTTCTTCCCTATCAATAATCACTTTAAATGTAAATGGGTCAAATTCTCAAATATAAAGTCATAAAATGGCTGATGGATTAACAAAAGACCTCCCTATGTGCTGCATACAAGAGACTCACTTTAGCCTTAAAAACACACACAGGCTGAAAGTAAGGAGATGGGAAAAAAATATTGCATGAAAATGGTTACCAAAAAAAGAGCAAGAGTGTCTATACTTACATGAGATAAAATATACTTTAAGTCGAAAACTGTCACAAGAGTCAAAGAAGGTTACTATATAATAATAAAGAGACCGATTCATCAAGAGGATGTAACAATTGTACATATATATGCACCCAACATTGGAGCACCTAAATATTCATATATTAAGCAAGTACTAAAAGAACTGAAAGGAAAAATAGACAACAACAAAATAATAGTACGGGACTTCAGCACCTGACTTTCAACAATGGATAGATCATCCAGACAGAAAATCAAAAAGAAAACAGCAGACTTGAACAATGCTATAGGCCAACTAGACCTAATACACATATACAGAACATTCCACCCAACAGTAGTAGAATACATGTTCTTTTCAAGTGCACATGGAACTCTAGGATAAATTATATGTTAGGCCACAAAACAAATCTAGGAAAATTAAAATCTTATCAAATATATTTTCTAACTGCAATAGTGTGAAACTAGAACTCAATTATAGGAGGAAAATTGGAAAATCCACAAATATATGAAAATTGAACAACATACTCCTGAGCAATAAATGGGTCCAAGAAAATATTTTTAAAAATCTTGAGACAAATGAAAATGAAAACACAACATACCTAAACTTATAGGATGAAACAGAAACAGATGAAGAGAGAAGTTTATAGTAATAAATGCCTACATAAAGAAAAAAAATCTCAAATAAATAATCTAAACTTACACTTCAAGGAACTAGAAAAAGGAGAACAAACTAAGTCCAAAGTCAGCAGAAAGAAGGAAATAATAAAGACCAGAGCAGAAGTAAGTGAAATAGAGGCTAGAAAACCAAAAGAAAAATGCAATGATACTAAGAGTTGGTTTTTGGAAATAATAAACAAAATTAAGAAACTAGGTAAATTAACTGAAGAGAGAAAGAAAATTCAAGTAAATAAAATTTTACATAAAAAGGAGATATTACAATGATATCACAGAAATACATAGAATCATAAAAGATTACTATTAACAATTATATGCCTGGCTGGGCACGGTGGCTCACGCCTGTAATTCCAGCACTTTTGGAGGCTGAGGTGGGTGGATCATGAGGTCAGGAGATCCAGACCATCCTGGCTAACACAGTGAAACCCTGTCTCTACTAAAAATACAAAAAATTAGCCAGGCGTGATGGTGCACGCCTGTAGTCCCAGCTACTCGGAAGGCTGAGGCAGGAGAATGGCGTGAACCTGGGAGGTGGAGCTTGCAGTGAGCCGAGACCGTGCCACTGTACTCCAGCCTGGGTGACAGAGTGAGACTCCATCTCAAAAAAAAATAAATAAAAATAAATTATATGTGAACGATTGGGTAATCTAGAAAAAATGGATATATTCCTAGAAACATACAATTTACCAATACTAAATGATGAAGAAATAGAAAATCTTTACAGGCAAAAAACAAGTAAGGAGATTGAATCTGTATTTGAAAAATCTGTTAGTGAAGAAAAATCCAGGATCTGATGTCTTCACTGGGGAATTCTATCAAAGAATTCTTCTTAAAGAAGAATTAATGCCAATCCTTCTCAAACTCTACCAAAAATTTAAAGAGGAGGGAACACCTTCAAACTTACTTTACAAAGTCAACATTACCCTGATACTAAATCTGGAAAAAGACATCACAAGAAAAAAAATTGTAAGCCAAGATGAACAATGATGTAAAAATCCTCAATAAAATACTAGCAAGCCATATTCAATCGCATATTAAAAGATCATACACCATGATCAAGTGTGATTTATTCCTGAGATACAAGGATGGGTCAACATACACAAATCACAATGTGGTGTATCTGTTATGTGATACACTACATTAACAGATTGAATAATAAAAATAATATAGTCATCTCTATAGATGCAAAAAACCCACATTTGACCAAATTCAACATCCTTTCAAGATTAAAACTCTCAACAATGTAAGTATTGAAGGAATGTACTTCAACATAATAAATGCCATACATGACAAGCCCACAGATAACATCACACTCATTGGTGAAAATTTGAAAGCTTTTCCTCTAAGATTAGGAATAAGATAAGGATACTCACTCTCAATACTTCTATTCAAGGTAGCATTAGAAGTCCTAGCCAGAGCTATTAGGCAAGAAAAAGAAATATAAAACTTCAAATAATAAAGGAAAAAGCAAAATCACATGATCACATGATCTTATATATAGAAAACAGATTACATGATCTTACATGTAGAAAACCTCAATGACTATAGATTCAATGCCATTGCCATTAAGCTACCAATGACTTTCTTCACAGAATTGGAAAAAACTACTTTATAGTTCATATGGAACCAAAAAGACCCCACATTGCCAAGACAATCCTAAGCCAAAAGAACAAAGCTGGAGGCATCGCACTACCTGACTTCAAACTATACTACAAGGCTACAGTAACCAAAACAGCATGGTACTGGTACCAAAACAGAGATATAGACCAATGGAACAGAACAGAGCCCTCAGAAATAATACTACACATCTATAGCCATCTGATCTTTGACAAATCTGACAAAAACAAGAAATGGGGAAAGGATTCCCCATTTAATAAATGGTGCTGGGAAAATCGGCTAGCCATAAGTAGAAAGCTGAAACTGGATCCTTTCCTTACTCCTTATATGAAAATTAATTCAAGATGGATTAAAGACTTAAATGTTAGACCGAAAACCATAAAAACCCTAGAAGAAAACCTAGGTAATACCATTCAGGACATAGGCATGGGCAAGGACTTCATGTCTAAAACATCAAAAGCAATGGCAACAAAAACCAAAATTGACAAATGGGATCTAATTAAACTAAAGAGTTTCTGCACAGCAAAAGAAACTACCATCAGAGTGAACAGGCAACCTACAGAATGGGAGAAAATTTTTGCAATCTACTCATTTGACAAAGGGCTAATATCCAGAACCTATAAAGAACTCAATCAAATTTATAAGAAAAAAACAAACAACCCCATCCAAAAGTGGGCAAAGGATATGAACAGACACTTCTCAAAAGAAGACATTCATACAGCCAACAGACACATGAAAAAATGCTCATCATCACTTGCCACCAGAGAAATGCAAATCAAAACCACAATGAGATACCATCTGACACCAGTTAGAATGGCAATTATTAAAAAATCAGGAAACAACAGGTGCTGGAGAGGATGTGGAGAAATAGGAACACTTTTGCACTGTTGGTGGGACTGTAAACTAGTTCAACCATTGTGGAAGACAGTGTGGCAATTCCTCAAGGATCTAGAACTAGAAATACCATTTGACCCAGCCATCTCATTACTGGGGATATACCCAAAGGATTATAAGTCATGCTGCTATAAAGACACATGCACACATATGTTTATTGTGGCACTATTCACAATAGCAAAGACTTGGAATCAACCCAAATGACCATCAGTGACAGACTGGATTAAGAAAATGTGGCACACATATACCATGGAATACTATGCAGCCATAAAAAAGGATGGGTTCGTGTCCTTTGTAGGGACATGGATGCAGCTGGAAACCATCATTCTCAGCAAACTATCGCAAGAACAGAAAACCAAACACCACATGTTCTCACTCATAGGTGGGAATTGAACAATGAGATCACTTGGACACAGGAAGGGGAGCATCACACACCGGGTCCTATTGTGGGGAGGGAGGGATAGCATTAGGAGATATACCTAATGTAAATGGTGAATTAATGGGTGCAGCACACCAACAAGGCACATGTATACATATGTAACAAACCTGCACGTTGTGCACATGTACCCTAGAACTTAAAGTATAATAATAAAAAAAAGAAAACCTCAATGACTACACCAAAAAAAAAAAAAAATCCCCAAAACTGTTACAATAAATAAATTTGGTAATGTTGTAGGACACAAAATCAACATACAAAAATTAGTAGCATTTCTGCTACTAACAATGAACATCCAAAAAAATCTAGAAAACAATCCCATTTACAATATCATAAAAATATTTAGGAATGAATTCAACCAAAGAGATAAAAGATTTGTACATTGAAAACTATAAAACATCTATGAAAGAAATTGAAGAAAAAAAATTGGAGGTATCCTGTGTTCATGGATTGAAAGAATGAATATTGTTAAAATGTCCATACTACCCAAAGTGATCTATAGATTCAATGTAATCTCTATTAAAATTCCAATGATGTTTATCACAGAAATAGAAAAAACAATCCTAAAATCCATATGGAACCACAAAAGACCACAAATAGCCAAAACAATCTTGAGCAAAAAGAACAAATCTGGAGGCATCACATTACCTCAGTAATTGAAAGAGTATATTATTGGCACAAAAACAGGCATATAGGTTAGTGGAACAGAATAGGGCCCAGAAACAAATCCACACATTTATGGTTAATGATCTTCAACAAAGGTCCAAAAACACACAATAGGCAAACGACAGTCTCTTCAATAAATGGTGTTGAGAAAACTAGATATCCACATAAAGAAGAATAAAATTAGGCATTTATCTCAAAATGGATTAAAGACTTAAACACGAGAGCTGAAATTGTAAAAGTACGAGAATAAAACACAGGAAAAAAGCTTCTTGACATTGGTGGGCTGGGCAATGATTATTTGAATATGACCCCAAAAGTATAGGCAACAAAAGCAAAAACAGACAAATGAAATTGCACCAGACTAAAAAGCTTCTGCACAATAATCAACAGAGAGAAGAGACAACCCACAAAAATGGGAGAAAATATTTGCAAATGATTTATATGGTTTTGGGTTAATATCCAAAATATAAAATGAACTCAATCAACTAAATAATAAGAACATAAATAACCCAATTAAAACATAGGCAAAGGACTTTATAGACATTTCTCAAAAGAAGACATATAAATGTCCAACATATGTAATAAAAAAAAGCTCAACATTACTAATCATCAGGGAAATGCAAACCAAAATCCCAAGGAGATCTCACCTTACACATGTTAAAATGACCATTATCAAAAAGACAAAATGTAACAAGTGTTGGTGAGGATGTGGAGAAAAACAACTCTGGTACACTGTTGATGGAAACATAAATCATAAATTGGTATAGCTATTATGGAGGTTCCTAGAAAAATTAAATATAGAAGTATCATGTGATCCAGCAATCCCACTTCTGGGTACATATCCAGAGGAAATGAAATCAGTATGTTGAAGAGGTATTTGCTCTCCCATATTCATTGCATCATTATTCACAATAACCAAGATATGGCATTAATGTAAGCATCCATTGGTGAATGAATAGATAAAGAAAATGTGACACACGCACACACACACACACACACGTAGAGGAATATTATTTAGCCCCTCAAACAAAGGAAATCCTGTTGTTTGTGGTAACATGGATGAACGTGGAGGACATTATGCTGAAAGAAATAGGCCAGGCACAGAAAGACAAATACTGTATAATTTCATGTATTTATCTAAAAAATGTCAAACTCAGAGAGTAGAATGGTGGTTGCTAGGGGGTGGGTGGAAGGGGGAGGTATTGTTCAAAGGCTACAAAATCTCTGGCAGGATGAATAAATTCTGGGGATCTACTATGCAGCATGACAGCTATAGGTAATAATAATGTAATGTATACTTGACATTTGCTTAGAGTGTAGATCTTATATATGCTTGTCACATATACACAAAAAGTTAACTATGTAAGGTGATGGATATGTTAATTAGCTTTATCATGATAATCATTTCACAATGTATACATATATCAAAACATCATGTACACTGTAAACATATGCAATTTTTATTTGTCAATCACACCTCAATCAAGCTGAGAGAAAAAGGACATTGGGAGGGAATTATTTTGTAAGGAGAGAAAAAAGTATAAATTTAATTTTTTTTTTTTTTTTTTTTGCCTAATATAAGAAGTCTGTTCATCAAATTGACAAAGTCTAAGGTCCTACGACTGAATATTTGAATAATGTCATCACATAATATCTCTAAGTCCTAGGCAAATATTAGGTGAAAAAAATTAAACAGATATGGCTCCTGCTTTTGACAATAAGTTCCAAGTAAACAGTCTTGTTTACTGTTTACAGATGACAGTGATCTAGTTTGAAGAAAGCTGTAATGCTATAAGCTATGAAGTTGGTGTTTAGACTACAATATTATTTTCAACATTCTTGCTACCCTCCCAACATTTCTGCTGTGGTTGTATCAAGTTGAGCTACAATTCAGAAATATATGGGTTATGAAGAGAGGCAGTGGCTTATGCTTGTAATCCCAGCTCTTTGGGAGGTCTAGAGGGGAGGATCACTTGAGGCCAGGAGTTTGAGACCAGTTTGGACAATATAACTAGACCCCATCTCTATTTAAAAATAAAAATAAAAATAAAATTAAGAAAAGAAATATATGGCTTAAAAAACTTTCTCCAGAAGGAAAACAGGTTATGCAAGAAGCAGCCTGTTTTAATAGAAAGTAACTGTAGGCACCTGAAGACTACCTCTGCATGTGTTTATTTTTCTTTAGTTGGCAGGGCATTACTGGTAGAAAAATGAGTATTCTATAACAAGTTTGAGTGAATAAGCTCCACATGTGGTCTCAAGCCAAGTCCCATCATCACATCTGGCACGAGAAAAACACCACAGTTCTCTGAACCTTTTCCCCAGACTGCCTGAGGCTCTTTGCTCATTGGAAGGAAGCAATGCTGATGCAAGTTGGTTTCCAGACTGAAGTTGATACTCAGCCTTGCTGGCCAGCTCTCTTGTTTGGCAGACCAAGGTCTTCTCATGCCTCAGGCTAAATAGCAAGGAAATGCCCAAGGCCAGAATTATTTGAAATAAGAGGAAAGTTGGAGGTGTTGCCCAGTTCATGACTCAGTGAAACCAAACTCTGAAACACAGCAATCCAGAATTGAGAAGCTAAAATAGAAAGGCCTGAATGGAGCAGTAACCCAGCCAGGACTTGACAGAGTATTTGGAAACAGGTGGCATAAAAGATTAAATATACCAGGCCTGAACGGGATTAATTAAGAATGGCAGGGGCCAGCTGAGTCAGGAACACATGCGCGGATCTGGAATAAGGCTTGGTTGATAAAGATAGGTGAGCCCAAAGTGCTTCAGATTATATAAATGATCCCTACCTTAAAATTTTGTACTGTAGCCCACATACAGATCACAGACACTAAAATCACAGAGAAATATTTGCCAGAAGCCTTTCTCTTGACCCCGCTGACTTGTGTTCTATGGATTGTCAGCACTGACCTGGGGCAAGAATAAACAACAGGTAGATAGACGTCCATCTGTTTTTCTAAGACAGGAGGAGATAGATACGAACTTAACATTTTTATTAGAACAAAAAGAAGAAATACATTTTAAGGCCTAACCTGTTCAACGTAATACTCTAATATCATTTTCTTACTTTAACATTTTTGTTTATTGAAAGTCTAACTAATGTAGTTAAGTAATAGAAATCCTCCACAGAAGGCAGGGGGCCTGGCTCTGTCACACAATCAACATGGAATCCTAGTCACCAGAGTTAGCTTTTATGAACTTCTGGTTTACTTTCCTGAAAAATGGTTTTGTTTTTGAGGATCAAATATGATAATATTTATGAAAGTACTTGGAAAACTATAAATTGTTATATAAATGGAATGTATAATTTTATGAAATCATTATTCCTTTTTTTTTGAAATGGAGTCTCGCTCTGTCGCCCGGGCTGGAGTGCAGTGGCGAGATCTGGGCTCACTGCAAGCTCCGCCTCCCGGGTTCACGCCATTCTCCTGCCTCAGCCTCCCAAGTAGCTGGGACTACCGGCGCCCGCCACCTTGGCTGGCTAGTTTTTTTGTATTTTTTAGTAGAGACGGGGTTTCACCGTGTTAGCCGGGATAGTCTCGATGTCCTGACCTTGTGATCTGCCTGCCTCGGCCTCTCAAAGTGCTGGGAGTACAGACGTGAGCCACCGAGCCCGGCCATGAAATCATTATTCTTTGCTCACAGAATCAGAATCATGGCTTGATTACCCTGGGGACCAATTGGGTTTTTTGTTTTACTAAAAACAAAGAAAAAGAAAAATAAACTTTGTTACTTATCATTGACTTATAAAGAATTCTGCTATAAGTCAAATTATTTAAACCTAGCCTAGCAATTATCTTTCTTTTTCCTTGTTCCTGAAAGGTAAGATTTTGTACACAACTTGCTACTAAGTACTGCTGCAATTTGATTAGGAGGCTTAACCCTTGAGCATCACAAAGAAACATCTTTTATGTCTTCTGAATAATAAAAGGGAAAATTCATATTCTTACATATCTTTGAACAGAAACATGTCTAAATGCTTCCAGTCAAATGTTTAAAAGACAGTGGAATAAAATATTTAGACTACATCTGATAGACAAAGTGTTGGCAGTTTATTAAAGAGCCCCTCAAGATAAACAAAAGACAATCCAAAATAAAAATGGCCAAATGACATAAACAGGCAATTCCTAGAAGTGAATGTGCAAATGATTAATAAACATATGAAATTTAAAAACCAATGAGGTATATTTGCACCCAACAAATAGTGTGCAATGAAAAAGACTGATAATATGTGATGCTAATGAGAATACGGGAAAATAAGCAGGCTTATATATTGGCAGTTGGTAGTACAAATTATTGCCATCTTTTTGGAAAGACTGTGTGGATCAAGTAATTCTAAATATTAGTGCCAGAAAGGATGGTTGACTACCATCTTCATTCACTTATTCATGAAACAAATATTTACTGCACGCCTACCTTGTGCCAGGGATACAGGCTTACGTCTGTAAAATAAATCTCTGCCCCTGTGGAGTTCACAGTTTACTGTGGGAGAGACAGACAATAGCCATAATAAGTAAGTACAGTGCATAGAGTGTAAGGAAGTGATATGTACAATGGAAAAAATACAGCAGGCCAGGGAACACCTGTAATATTGATATGAGAGTGTGGGCAGCAACTTCAGATGGGGAGTCTATATGGGTCTGGACTGAGAAAGTGAAATCTGAGCTAAGACTTGAAGGAAATAGGGAGTGCATCTGAGGATGTACAGGGGAATAAGGTTCCAGGTAGAGGAAACAGCCGGTATAAGCATAAATAAGTAAATATAACAAAGTGGTTGAATATAAATAGAAAGATGTCAATGAAAGAAGAGTGGATGGAGACTTCCCTTCCAAGGTTAACAGTTTTCTTTCTGCGTATTTTCTTCATTTATTTATTCAGTTAATGGGATCTGTGTCTGTAACATCTAGGAGGGTGTGTTGATCTGTCAGTTATCAAAGAGTCTTACTTTTGGTCAATCAGGCATGCTCATAGAGTCCAGAGCCTTTTGGCAAACTACTTCCTTATTTTTTTTCCATGAAATTGGTCATCAATCCATACAGAGTCCACCTGCAACAAGAGCAGCTTGAGTGGAATCACTGAATCTCCTTATCTGGTCCCCTCTCTTGTCTCCTTGGAGCCTTTTTTTTTTTTTTTTTTTTTTTTTTTTTTTACTTTTCTGCCTCAGAATCTGCTGGCAGCTTCAGAGCCTAAAGATTTTGCCAACTCCTTTAGGTCCTTCATATTGTTCAGTGAGGAACCCTTATGAGGGCAACAGACTTATCTCTTGTTAGTGTGAACTTCTGTTATTGCATTAATATTGTGACATTAATTTTGCTAACAAAAATGCTATTACATTACTCTGTCGAATCAGAGACCTCTATAATCATATAGTGGTAATCATTATACTTGACAACATTACGATAGATTTTCCTGTACTCCTTTATCATCTCTTCTGACGATTTCTCATACTTCACAAGTTTTCTAAATTTCTTTTGAGGTATAACGTACTTTTTAGTATAGAGTTTGGTGGATTTCAAAATAAACATGCCCTATATACCACCCAGATTAACACTGCCAGCACTCCAGAAGCCTCTCTCTCATGCCTCCTTTCAGTCAATAACCACCCCAAGGTAGCCAATATTCTAATTTGGATTACCATATGTTAATTTTTGACTGTTCTTTAGACTTTATATAAATAGAATCATTTTGTAGGTACTCTTTGTACAACATTATGTTTGTGAAATGTATCACTTTTGTAGATAGCAATAGTTTGGCTGGGCACAGTGGCTCACACCTGTAATCCCAGCACTTTGGGAGGCTGAGGCAGCTGAATCACAAGGTCAGGAGTTCGAGACCAGCCTGGCCAACATGGTGAAACCATGTCTCTACTAAAAATATAAAAAATTAGATGGGTGTAGTGGTGGGTGCCTGTAATCCCAGCTACTCAGGAGGCTGAGGCAGGAGAATCGCTTGAACCCAGGAGGCGGAGGTTGCAGTGAGCCAAGATTGTGCCACTGCATTCCAGCCTGGGTAACAGAGTGAGACTCCTTCTCAAAAAAAAAAAAAAAAAAAAAAAAGAAGCTGGGCACAGTGGCTCACACCTATAATCACAGCACTTTGGGATCACTGCTTTGTGAATATATGCATTTGTCCTCCCAGGCAGACAGAGTGGCACACTTCCGCTGTAAAAGGCCAAATAGTAAATCCTTTAGGATTTGCAGGTCATATGGTTTCTGTCTGTCGCAATTATGCCATTGTAGTGCCAAAGTAGCTCTAGAGAAAACATAAACAAATGGATATAGCTGTGTTTCAATAAAGTGCTATTTACAAAGACCAGATTTGACCTGTACACCATGGTTTGTTGAACCTTGCTCTGTTCTTAGGTCTATACCAAGGACTGGAAATATTGTGTGTTAGGTAATGCTGTGTGTTATACACCAAGGAATGGTAAATCTGTGTGTTAAGATGTTCATTATGCTTTACCAGTTTTCTAAAGTGGTTGTATCAATTTACACTCCCACCAGCAACGAATGGAAATTTCATATATTCACCAACATTTCCCAAATATTTTTAAATTCCTGAAAACATTGTATTTTCTCTCATTTGTAAATCAGTGCCATTATTGCTATAATAGTAAAATGTTATTTCTTTCTTCTCTAAGGAGCCACTATGTCAATGACCTGTCACTAATGCCTCTTATTCTTGCAAAGGAATATTGAGGACCCCTACATTGTGCTTTTCTGCCCCTTTAATTTGATGCAAAGAGCACTTTATTGGCAGTTGGGAGACTTAAGCTTAATCACACTATGACTTTAGTATAGGCACTTCTGTGTCTCATTTCCCTTTTCTTCCCTTTTTTTTTTTTTTTTTTTTTTTTGAGACGGAGTCATGGTCTGTCACCAGGCTGGAGTGCAGTGGCGCAACCTCGGGTCACTGCAACCTCTGCATCCTGGGTTCAAGCAATTCTCCTGTCACAGCCTCCCGAGTAGCTGGGACTATAGGCATGCGTCACCACGCCTAGCTGATTTTTGTATTTTTGGTAGAGATGGGGTTTCACCATGTTGGTCAGGATAATCTCCATCTCTTGACCTCGTGATCTGCCTGCCTTGGCCTCCCAAAGTGCTGAGATTACAGGTGTGATCATTTTCTTAATCTGTGAAATGGGGCTAAAAACATGTGCTCTGGCTATTACTCTGGGTTTTTATAATAACAAATGAAAAAAGATGGATAAAATTAAATGACAAAAAACTAATTACACTACACAAACTGAAAAAAGCCATGTTATAGAACAGTATGTCTAGCATGATCCCAAATGGAGGAGTCAGGCGGGGAGCTGGGGGGTGATGATGAATATTTAAAGGTATAGAAAAAAATGCTAGAAGAATATTTCCCAAAATATTGAAGTGCAATTTTGGGTAGATGATCTAAAGCAATAATTTTTTCTTCTTAATGTTCTGCAAATTTCCACAAAATTTCTGATGCAAACGTGAATTACCTATATAATCAGAAAAAAAAAATGAATGTTTAGAAGTACACTGTAGATTGAGAGACTGCGCCTTCTCCCCCTCGCTGGGTGGCCTCACTTGCACACTATTGCTTGATTCTTGGCTGAACAAATCAGCAACACAAACTAACAACAACAACAACAAAAATACACAGACTATGACAAAGTAAGGAATTATCATGATGGGCATTAATAAGCAGTGGGAGGCCTCTGTCTTTGGTTTTGTAAAACGTGATTTTGAGTATTCTCTCGGCACTTAGGGGCTTTTGAAATATTATATTGTGTCAGGACTTAGCAGTGGAAATAAGTCAAGGAAAGATGTCTCAAAATTGCCTGAAAGCAGATGACAGAAGCAGTTTGCTTTGCTGGGAATCCTCAGCCTCTGTCACTTTGGGGTTGCACAGTGGAGGGAGGTGGGAGGAGCTTTGCTGTGGGTGGCAGAGGCCTGTCCTGATGCCAGTTTCTGCTGTGAATGCTGCAAACATCAAGAATGCAGAAGTGGCCCAGGCAGGCTCATTGGCACTCTAAACACAGCCTGACCCAAATTCAATGTGGAAATGAACTTTGAGGAAGAGTGTAAGGATGTGGACAAGTCTGGCTTTCTTTATAAAGTGACCATTATCTTTCCTATATATAAAATTTACAGAAAGAAACGGCTACATTTTCCCTTCAGGCCATGGTAAAGGTTAGAGACATGTATGAAGTGTATTTTCCAAAATGCAAACCTTTTTTGTTTTTCAAAGCAAATACAAGTTGTTTTATCAAGAAGTGCTGGCAAAAGTCCAGAAACTAGCACAAAACTGAGATGAAGGTTGAAAAGGAACGATTCAAAGGAAAACATCTATTTAAGTGGGAACCACACCAGCACGTGGGATTTGGCTCCCACCGGAGGCAGCCCGCAGACACCAGGTGTCACGTTTAACTGATAGTGCTTGTTGCTGACCCTGTGGGTGGCAGGAAGGAAGAGGAGTGACTGTGGCATTCGGCAGAGGATGAGCTTTGTCCTATCGCTGGCACAGAAGTTGAATTCTTAGATGGCTCGACCACGGGGTTGTGTGGTGAAAAGGGGGATTTCCACTTTCAAAAATAGTATGACTTCAGTTAGGTTTGAGATTGCCTTTTTGGGAAGTTTATTATATTTAGAAACCCCCATTCCCCCCACCCCCCAATGACTTTTAAAGTCCATCTGCAGCATGGCACAAGTTTTCAAAAGTTTAGTGACTTAATTTACGCCGGGGTCCAATTTGGAGTCAATATGTTTTCTTAAAATGTCTGAAACAACCATTGCATTGACAAAAATACATTTTAATTAAAATGCTGAAAGTAGTAAAATGGCAAGGGACCCTTTTTCCTCTCCGGGTTTCTCTCTACTTTTCAAATTGCCTATTTTGTGGTCTTCACAAAGGGTATTGATATCCCAGCTCTGGGCAGTGTGCTCTGCTCGCTAGCTTCTGGGAGCCACTGCCTGGAGCCAGGCAGCCACAGGAATCTCCATATCACCTAGAGTATCAATTACACAAACTGCAAAAATAGAATCAACTAAAAGAATTCAATAATGAACATTTTTGTTTAAAAAGTAAAAATCAATGTATTGCATTTAGAAGAAAAAAATCCTTTTAAAAATGTAGTAGTCCCATAAGGAAAGATGAGTTTTCAAAGATGTGCTTTTCACGGAGGCTAAGATGGCGGCCCACTTCCACTTCAGCAGGACCCCCTTGGTATGTTTGGCCACCCAGCGCAGTGTAATGTGAGAAGGCAGGCAGATTATACATCGTGGATTTAATTTTGGATTTAGGGAGGCACATGGTCTGCCCAATTCGGTTTCCATTTTTTTCTATTCTCCTTGAAAACAACTTTTTCTGTGGAACGTCAATGAGCCGTTCCTCTCAGTAACTCCAGCCTGTAGCTAATTTGGACCAGGACAAGGAGAAAAGCTCTTTCTTGCTGTGAATTGCTAAAGGATTCCTAGAAGCTAATTCTTCGCCTCCATTTGAAAAGTGGAAGGAAGGTAAAGAATTCCTACTGATCTCCTGTTTGCTGCCTTGGAGCAGTGATGTCAAACTCTGTAATCAGCGGTAGCAGCTTTTTATCACATATTTCAAAATATCTCCTTTACCTGATTACCATTAACTTGAAATCACTGATTTTTTTGGGTGCAGTCTCTGCCCCAAGTTTCTACAGAATGTTTTATAACAAATCTTTTGGGGTTTTTTTTCTTCCCAACTTATTAATCATTTGCCAGAATAAGCAGTAACATGACCAGCAGACAGTCTTTTTGGGTAACCCTGTGACTACCTTTCTCTGTTGGTGGAATTTAGGAACCATGTGTAGCAATGCAACAACTGAGCCTGCCAATCTCTAATGAGAGCTTGGGCCATTTCAGGCTACTCTTTCGCCCTAAATTCCTCTCCTCTCATGGAAACTTTCCTTTCATCTATCCTATCCTTTTGCAAGACACATTCCAAGATGTTGACCAACTGATCTATTAATGAGCTTCTGGGAGTAAGTGAAAGGGAATTTAGGTGCCTATAAATGAAGTCTTACAAGTCCAACCCCTTTGTTTACTCAGAGGGCTGTAACTACAGCTGGCACGGGGGAGGGGAACCGGTCCTGACCGGTCAGGATAAAGAGGTGTTTGGAATATTACCGCTTCCCTTAAGAGGTGGGCTTGGTTTAGTGATGGTGATTGGCACCCAAAACTGTACTTGGAAGCCACCCAGCAGTCTAAAGTTTGGAGGTAATTTTCTCTCCGAAGCTGGACCCCATCCCCCTTTTCCCTCCAGCTTAACCACTTTATTCCGGGCCAGGGCCAGTTTTGTTGATGTTTTTCAGAGTGCGACCTACAGGTATCAGCAAAACCCCTAGCACAAAAGAAGAGATCAGTGCCAGTGTCTGGGGAGTAGGGAGGAAGTAGGCTCGAAGGGGTGGAAATTGGAGCAGTTTTGGGAACAAAGCACACAGCCGGAGGCCTGAGAGGAAGACTTCCAGTGGGCAGGACAGTTTGGAGGTCCCACTACCATAGGGAGAGGAACTGGAATCTGGTGGAAAGGGAAGGGAAAGGCAGAGTGGCAGAGCAGGTGCTCCTGCCATGTCACCAACAGGGAAGGCTGGCAAATCATATCGCCCTTCCAGGACTCCGTTTCCTACTTGGCAAAGTGAGGGAATTAATTTCTTTGGAGCAATGCTTTCTCTTTGAGGTTCCTTCATCTAGCTTTGCCTTTGAGCAAGATGAGTGTCAGTGGAGCTTCTAATCCAACAGAAAGCTCTTAAAGAGAAACGTCGACAGTTCCTGGAAAGGGAATACTGACGGGATTTGTGAATGGCGAGGAGAAAGAAAAGACTGAGAACTGAAATTGTGAGGAGCAATACAGAGGGATGGGTGAGGGTGGCTCTGCTGCGCACTAGCTGTGCCTCCCGTGGCTGTGATAGCATCGCTCTGAAGCTTTCTCAGCTATAAAACATAAAACCAGGATAATACCAGGACCTGTTGAATTGGTGCCTGTGCAAATTGTGAGGTTACCTGATGATGAATGCGAAGATCTCAGCTCAGAGCCTGGCATGTGGGCGAGAAATGTTGGTTGCTGCTGTTAGGCACATGAGGATGGAGTATGGAGTACAGGTAAAGGAAGGAGAAGAGCACATTGAAGACTTTCGAGGGTGCTGTGGCTTAGGGAAACTCCCACTGGAGGTACGTGATCCACACAGACAATGAAGCAGTCTGGGTAAATCAGAAAAGACCCTGATGAAGGAAACCTATCAGAAATAGATAGATATCCCAGGCCAGTGCTATGCCAGGTTACATTGCAGCCTGCAGCAAAAGGAAAACTCAATATTATTGACCTCAGGTTTATTTAAAATTATCATATTTTGCTCATCATGGATTTTTTTTTTTTTGCATTAGTGTCTATTTTTAAAAGACACATTAAAATACTATTTATCTTAGTTACTGAGTTTTTGGCCATCTCCTTAAATATTGTGCTCATGGCAAGTGCTTCACTAACCTCATCCTAGTCACAGCCTTGTCTAAAACAAGGTTGAAGACTTGATCAGTCATCAAAGTCGATTCTATAACAAAACTGTAGTAACTTGGTATAGAAGGCCCAGAGCCATCTAAATGATGACAGCAGCAAGGACAGAAGGAAATGTCTTTTTTTCTACTGACAATGGAAGGAAGTCTGAAAATACGAAATACCCCATCCTAGCACCCACTCCATAAAGAAAGAATCTGGGCCTCTTTAGACCCAGATTCTGGGAAAATTACTACAGCATCATTAACATAGCTTTGCTCCAGAATGCCAGGCATGAGAAAACTCTAAGGAAGCTTTCTAACTTAGGGAAGGAACATGAAATGCTTTACAGGATTTGAGTAGGAGGGGGTAGGTCAAAATTCAGCTAGCTCCAAAGCTAGGTGGTCCAGGAAAGGTTCTCTGAAGAAGGAAGAGCTGTTCTTACACGGTAGCAGCGATTGGGCAATTTGGATTTTATCATGATGAATGAAGAGAAACAGAGGCTACAGTCTTGTGCAAAAGTGGGTGTGGAGAAATAGTTGCAAAGGATAGGACAGGCAAAGGCCACTGTGGATGATGCACAACCCTTCAGGGCCCCTCTCAGATCTGTCCTGGGCATTCACAGGCGGGAGTATTCTAGCAGATGTCCAGCAGGAAAATCAACATTTTCAAGGAACCTCTGATTATTACCTTACAGCTGGTGGATGACAGTATCTTGGAAAGTTCTTGTTTCCCTTAGGCTCTTATCTGATTTCAAGAGAGACAAAAGCACCATTTACAGCTAAAATGACAGGCAGCATAAGCAGCAAACCCACTCAACAATGCTCACTTCCGCTCTATGCTAGACCTGGGGGCTGCTCACAAGGGCCCTGCCCAAAAAGCTGATGCAGCAAACTCCAGGACACCTAAGTGACCAGAACACGACGGGAACAGTGCTTTGCTATCTATATTACTTCACAGAGCATGGAAAGGGTTTTACTGTGAAGAGATTTTACATGTATTACCTGGTTTTTGATTTGCACTATGGCACTGTGATTAGAGCAACAACTTTTAGTCATTTCTTTTATGGACGAAAAGACTAAACCCTTGAGTGGTTAAGTGGCTTGCCCAGTGTCACTCAGCTGGTTAAGAAAAAGGCTGAGGACTGAGTTTTTAAATTCCCATACTGCAGTTATTTCTAGGAGGCCACATAGTGGAAAAGTTTGCAGCTATGTACCCCTCTGACCCGGTAAGACCTCTCCTTCTTTCAAAAGTCATCACGGTGCTTTTGTTCCCTGACCTCCCTGAAGCAGGTTGGGAAAAGGGCGATAACCTGAGCCCATCAGCCAGTCTTCATGGGCCAGAGTCCCCCAAGCTTCCTTTCGACCCTTCCTTCTTGCCTTCATCCCAGGGAAATATCAGTATCTAAGTGACCCCACCACCAGCCACCAAGGACATTTCTGATTGGACTCTGTGGTCTAATCCTGGTTCTTTCTCTATTGGAAGGGAAATACAGCAGAGGAAAATCCCCAGTGTGTCCCAGACAGTATTCAAATGTATTCATTAAGTGATAAAATATTGGTTCAAAGCCAGGGACTCATCATCATTATCACTGTCATTATCAATAAGTGCTGGAATTAGAAGGAACATAGAAGACTCTCTGTCTTCAGGGAATTTCTTGTAAACAGGGGCATCGTAGGGAGATTTTTAAACAGAAAATCTCCACACTCTGTGATTGCTGAGGGGCAAAACCGAGTCAAGGTGCAATGGGAACCGAGAGGAAAAGGGGCCATGATATCCCTGGGGGTCTAATGAATAAATTCCCTGAATGCAGACCCCTTGTGAGGTTGAGGCCACGTGTATGTACATGTGTGGAACATTCTGAAGGAGGTTCATTATATATAAATGGATCTTACTTAATCTTTTAGAATTATGCTTGGGGCTACAGGGTCACCCACATTTCTATGGCCAGGATTGACCAAAGAATTAAGTAGTTGAATAAGACATTCAGTGACAATTTTGACTTTATCATGTCCTTGGGGCATGGTGCTCTGATCTGCTTTATAATCAGAGTTGAATGCAAACACAATTTGTTGAATGCTTACGCTATGTCAGCTAGTCTGGGCACTCAGGTAATTTCTGTGAACAAAACAGAAAAACGAGGCTTATATTCCAGTGGTGTAAGTTGGAGATCATCTCAAATGACATATGCTTCCCTTGAGCAGTGGTTCCCAAGCTGCCCATCAGAATCACTGGGGACCTTTCAAAAAATTCCCAAACCTGGCCAACCCAGGCCAAATTCAGAATCTCATGGGTGGCTTATAATTTTTTAAGTTCCCCAGGTGATTCTCATGTGCAAGGTGGGTTGAAAACCACTGCCCTCAAAATTCTGGTGGACTTCCCTAAGGAGGCATGTCTTCCCCGCCCCACTTCCAACCACCCTTCGAAAATCATTTATATAATTCACAGATGAAGAAACCCAGACCTAAAGGCTCAGAGTGACATGTCCAAAAAAAAGGGGGCACATCGAGAAGGTCACCAGGCCAGAATTTGAACCTAGGTCTTCTGATTTTAAGCCTAGTGTGTTTTTTATCATGTTGAAAGAGTTAAGAAAACTGAATATTGTTATTGCCTATAGCAAAAATCTGAGGGGCTCCCCAGGGGAGAGAGGAGATTGTCTGCAAGCCTCCTTGTCTCTTCCTGTCACTCATTAAAAACTTTAGCACCTGGACCAGTCTTCATTCTTCTAAGAAATATGAATATCCAGGGGCACATTCAGCAAAGAGCCCACTGAATGGGCTCTTTCCTGGGACCCCCTCACTGCCAATATATGTTTTCTGCACTCCATCTCCGCCATCCACTCCCGCGGCCACCCGCTGGACATCACCGCTACTGCTACTTCAAATAAGAACTTCTCCATTGAGAAAGCCTCTCCTTCAGTGCACAGGCTTGAGGTCCCTCGCTGAAACCGTTCTCCAATCTCAGCAGCCTTGGTCAGATCACCAATATACTCACTTGCTTTTTTCTTTTTCAGTACCTCCCTCTTTCATTTCCCTTCATGCCTGGTTTGCATCCCTTGGGCCATCATTTTCATCATTATGGGGCAAGTACCATATTTGTAACTCCCATGCCCACTTCTCTAAACACTCTTTCCCTCGAACACTAGCTGACACTCTTGCTGTTATGAACGTCTGAAGCCCTCTTCCCCCACCATTTTGTCCAATTCCTAATCATCCTTTAAGTTTCAGTTTAATTACTTCAAGAGGTCCTCCCTGACCCTTCAGTCTAAAGGAGGGACCCCCGTGTTACACCATTCCTTCTCAATTCTTATCATAAGTTGTATTTGTACATGTATTTCGGTGCTTTGTTTAACATCTCTTTCCCTGCCAGGCATGGGCATGGGGCTGTATGTTTTGATTACTGCTATATCCCCAGTGATTGACACACTTCTGGCACATAACAGTTACTTTATAAGTACATGAATGAATGAATGAATGAATGAATTTATTCATTCAAAGTCACCCAGAGTTATTTAGTGGCAGAGCCACAACTTACCCATTTGACTACGGTTTGACCTTTGAGATGATTTTTGCGACTAATTTTTGCAATCGAGCCCCCTCAGATGCTCATTTGCATGGGCCCTATTGACTGGACTCTGCCAGAGGTAGAGTTTGCCCAGTAGTGAATCCTAGAACCCCATGTGTTCTACATGATAGTATCAACCAATTGTCCATGGGGATGAGTTATGAACCCAAGAGGCCAGAGTGCATTGCAGCAGGGTTGAGGGTTACACATTTTAAGAAGCTACGCCTCTGGCTCTGCTGTCAGCCCTAGAGATGGCACCTTTAATTCTTTCCTAGACTAGGCCAAGGGTGCCTTGCTTAATGTGTCATTTCTCTAATCCAGTAGTAAGTGGGTCTTTTACATGCAATTTTAAACCTTTCTTCACATAAAATGTTTTTTTACATAGAAGGACCTTATAATTCCTGAATGTCCTCAACTGCTCTTGAAAAGGTCACCTTCAGACTGGCCCCCAGCTTTCATATGAGTCATTATGCTAACATTTTTCCCTATAGGTTACTTGAGATCCCTCAGAAATCTCAAACATGTGTTACTACTTTGAATATTTATTTAGTTTCTGAAGGAGAAGGCTGAGCTAGAGACTTGGAGAATGAAATAAGGTATTAGTATCTACTGCCTTAATTGGTTAATTGATTGAGCACAAATGGGAGGCTGACTGTGCTCAGAGTTTTATAGAGAGTAACAAGATGAATGAGTTGGAAAGTTTGGGCAATTGGCCATCCGAAGAGAACTAGGGAAGAAAGGTCCCGTTTGTTGTCTGCGTGGTGTCCCACCAAGGACAGCACATGACAAGTACTTCTGTCACTCACAGGTGTCCAAATGGAACACACAGTTGGGTAGCCTTCTGTAACTACCACTTTCAAGTAGCCTGTGTAACAATGGCTTCCAATCTCACACTGATTTTGAGGCTTGAGCCCTTACCCTCTAGAGATCTAAAGAAGAGTAACTGGAGAAGTTGGATGTCTGTAGCATCAAAAGGCTCTCCAGGTGAATCTGAAGCTCTGCCGGCATTGGGCGTTTGCCACCTTCATAGACATCTCTGAGCAGCAGGCCTTTGGTGATTTAGGTAACTGATGGTATATATATTTTTTAGTGTCAGAATCATCTAGTCCCTGCACTTTAGAGTCCAGTGTTTCACAAACACACAAAGAATATAAATCTATTGACAAACACACGGTTGCCTTTGTTGCTTGGAATTTGCTGCCCAGTGCTGGCCTAATATATAACCCATAAACTTAGACATCCACTCAACAAGCAGTGCTCTTTAAGCCCCAGGGAAGCTCTGTAGTGTCAGGGGCGGGCCTGCATGACAGCACAGAAATCCAGGTCTTTTCTGAGGATAAGTCTCTAGGCCCCACATCACACATGTTCCTTTTTACCCTTAGCTTATCCTCTTTTTCTGCCTCACAAACCAGCTAGGCTATCTTTTAGCTCTGCTAAGATGTTTTGATAACAAAAGGAATGATCCACTGGAAGTTCATTTTCAGAAGATCTGTTGTCTTTTGATAAAGAACCCAGGGAGAAACCAACTAGTGAAAGCTGTAGCTTTGTTGGGGCTGTTAGTCTTTATTGAACCATGAATTCCCCTGGACGGAGGCCTAAGCAGAAATCCCTCATTCTTTACATAAATAAACAAATAAATAAAATATTTTGGCTGGTACCTAATAAAAACACACACAGGCAAATCAAGTTTAGCACATATTCTGGAAACTCCCAGCTTTCAAACTTCAATAGGATAGTCAGTTGTAGGGTATCCAGCCCAATTAAGGCATATACACAAAATCCCCTTTTAGCTTAAAAAATAACGAATAACAGGGTCTTTTTCTTTATTCTAGACCCTTTGATTGTGGTTTAGTGGCTAAGACTGAGATTAGTGAAGAGAAATATTACTAATCTGAAAACTTTTTTCTTGGGAGGAAAATGCCATGAAGTATCAAAATGTCCTAAGCAATTATTCAAACAACACAAAACAAAACAACCAGGCTAAAGATGATCTTCTAGCAAAGGATTTTGCCATGCTTGACTTCTGTGCTTATATTGAAAGGAATGAGGGAAAATAGATGGGCATCATACCCCCACTCTGGCCATATGGTTTTAGTTTTATTTGGATCAGTTTGAACAGAAACTTTGAAAAGCAGAGACGACAGACACAAAGAAAGAGAAAGAAAAAGGAAGAAAGAAAGAGAAAAGAAAAGAAAACAAAGAAAAGAAAAGGGAAGAAAAGCAGCGATTGTTCAGATTTCCGGCTTTCAAATAATGCCAAACCAGGATATATGCCCAGGCTATTTTGGTCTCAAGGCCCAAGGACAAAATCACATAATGAAGAATCCCCAGCAGACATAACTTACTTTTAGTGGCATGCATTTCCCATTTTGAGTTTAGAAACTCTGGTCTAATGTGACAGAGGTACAGATTTTAAGATCTTTGGGGCCCTTTTGCTTTTCTTCAAAAGCACATCATGCTGTGATTCTCATGGGGGGTAGTTTTGCTCCTCCTAGGTGCATTCGACAATGTCTGGAGACGTTTTTGGTTGTCACAGATTGGAGATGGGAGTGGGTGGGGATGTGGAGTGGGCATTTTCTAGTCTGGAGAAATCAGAGATACAGCTAAACATCCTACAATGCTCAGAACAACCAAAAAATATCTGGCCCAAAATGTCAATAATGCCAAGAATGAGAAACCCTGATGTAATGGGCCCCCTTAGCTGACTACAGAAGTTACTGTGTGATGGACACACTCCCCGGGAAGACAGAGATTAAATAATTACAGCTATTATTCATTGATGGTTACTTGTGTACCAGATGCTTCATGCACATTAACATTTTAAATTAATAGACTTTAATTTTCAGTGCAGTTTTAGGTTTACAGAAAAATTGCATAGCAAGTTCTCATATGACACCACATCCACCCCTCAGTTTTTCTATCACTGACATCTTGCATTACTGCGGTATATATACTACAATTGATGAACCAATACTGATATATTATTATTAACTGAAGTCCATAGTTTACATTAGGGTTCACTGTTTGTGTCGTAGATTCTATGGGTTGTGACAAATGTATAATGTCACGTGTCCACCATTATAGTATCAAAAAAAGTAGTTTCTTATCCCTAAAATCCTTTGAGCTTCTCACATTCTTGCCTCCCTTCCTCCCCTCAAATCCTTGGCAACTACTAATCTTTTTACTGTCTCCATAGTTCTGCCTTTTCTAGAATGTCATTTAATTGGAATCACATAGCATGTAGTCTTTTCAAATTGGCTTCTTTCACTTAGTAATATGCACTTGAGCTTCTTCCAAGTCTTTGTGAGTTGGTAGTTCATTTAGTCTTAGCATTAATAATATTCCATTATATGGATATACCACATTTTGTTTATCCATTCACTATTAAAGGGCATCTTGGTTGCCTCAAAATTTTGGCAGTTATGATGAATACAACTTCTATAAACATTTGTGTGCAGGTTTTGTGTGGAAATAAAATTTCAGCTTATTTGGGTAAGTATCAAGAAGTGCAATTGCTAGACTGTATGATAAGACTATGTTTAGTTTTCTGAGAAACTGCATACTCTCTTCCAAAGGAGCTTTGCCATTCTGCATTCTCATTAGCAATGAATGAGGGTTCTGTTGCTCCACATCATTGCCAGCATTTGATATTGTCAGTGTTCTGGATTTTGGCCATTCTAATAGGTGTGTAGTAGTATCTCAGTGTGGTTTTAATTTGCAATTCCTTGATGACATAAGATATTGAGCATCTTTTTATATGTTTCTTTTTTGTCTTCTGTATATCTTCTTTGGTGACGTGTCCAGACATTTTGCCCATTTAGAAATTTGGATTGTTTATTTTCTTATTGTAGTTTTAAGAATTCTTTGTATATTTTGGACACTGATCTTTTATCAGATATGTGTTTTACAAAGATTTTCTCTCAATCTGTGGATTTTGTTTTCCTTTTCTTAATAGTATCTTTCACAGAGCAGGAGTTTTTAATTTTTATAACATCTAACTTATCAATGTTTTCTTTTAAAGGTCATGCTGTTGGTGTTGTGTCTGAAAAGTAATTGCCCACTTGAAGGTCACTTAGATTTCCTCTTATGTTTTCTTCTAGGAGTTTTATAGTTTTGTGTTTCGCATTTAGGTTGATGATCCATTTTGAGTTAATTTTTGTGAAAAATGTAAGATCTGTGTCTACATTGATTTATTGAATGTTCCTTGTGTACCAGAACATTTCATGTCTCTATATATTATTTATTTATTTATTTATTTATTTTAGATGGAGTCTTGCTCTGTTGCCAAGACTGGAGTGCAGTGGTATGACCTCGGCTCACTGCAACCTCCACCTCCCAGGTTCAAGGGATTCTCCTGCCTCAGCCTCCTAAG
Organism: Macaca mulatta; assembly: GCF_049350105.2. Lineage (NCBI taxonomy): Eukaryota > Metazoa > Chordata > Mammalia > Primates > Cercopithecidae > Macaca > Macaca mulatta. The sequence goes on along the minus strand of NC_133409.1, from coordinate 43,011,893 downwards.
TAGCTGGGATTATAGGTGTATGCCACCATGCCTGGCTAATTTTTGTATTTTTAGTAGAGACAGGGTTTCGTTATGTTGGCCAGCCTGGTCTTGAACTCCTGACCTCAAGTAATTCATCTGGCTTGGCCTCCCAAAGTGCTGGGATTATAGCGTAAGCCATTGCGCCCAGCCAATGTACATTATTTTTAATCCTCATACTTCTTTTCAAGATTGGTACTTTCATCATTTTAAACTTGAGGAAGTAGAGGCTTAGAGGATTAAATATCATACCTAATTTAATTATGTACTAAGTGACAGAGGTGAGATTGCAGTTAGGTGTGTCTTGAGTCTGACTCCCAAAACCATAATCTTTCTACAACACTATGCTCTCTTTCAAACTGAAACAAAGATCCTTTTTGGAATGGGTTTGTAAAGTCTAATCTTTCACTCTAAAAATCCATATCCATTTCCGGGCAAAATTAATTTTGAAATTAAATAGCTATTTTAAGCTATACTAGAATACTGAGACCCACACTGTATAACAGAAATTCAGGGCTTGACTTATCCAATAAGCTACAATGTATGCAATTAAGTAATTCAAGAAGAGACCACAAAACACTAGTGTGGACCCTCAAAATGTTGTGAATGAGACGTTTCAATAACAAAGATGCATTAAAGTACGTTACCTAACAAGTACCTGGAGGTAGGGAATCCAGTCCAACAACATCATCAGAGACACTTGCTTTCTCTCACGTTGAGTTCTATAATTCTTAGTGGGCTACACTTCTGTCCTCGTGCTTGTTGGTTCATGATGGAAAAAATGGTTGGTCCATTCATCACAGCTATACTCTACACGGAAAGAAGGGGAAGAGAATGGCACCTGCCTCCTTCTATTTATTTTATCTGGAAAGAGAGACCCACTGATATGGTTTGGCTGTGTCTCCACCCAAATCTCATCTTGAATTGTAGTTCCCATAATCCCCACATGTCATGGGAGGGACCCAGTGGGAGGTGATTGAATCATGGGGGCAATTACCCTCATGCTGTTCTTGTGATAGTGAGTGAGTTCTCACAAGATTTGATGATTTTATAAGCGATTTTTCCCCCTTTTGCTCAGCACTTCTTCCTGCCACCATGTGAAGAGGGACATGTTTGCCTTCTACCATGATTATAAGTTTTCTGAGGCCCCTCCAGCCATGTTGAACTGTGAGTCAATTAAACCTCTTTCCTTTATAAATTACCCAGTCTTGGATATGTGTTTATTAGCAGTGTGAAAATGGACTAATACACCCTCTCACAAACTTTCCTTTACATCTCACTGTGTTACACGGCTGCTTTTAGGTATTCTAGACTCTATAATAGAGGCTGGCAAGAAACTAGGGGGCTGAAAAAAGGTGTTGAATGTATCCACTTAAAAATATCTGTGGCTGGGCATGATGGCTCATGCCTGTAATCCAGTCACTTTGGGAGGCCGAGGTGTGTGGATCACTTTAGGCCAGGAGTTCGAGACCAGCCTGGTCAACATGGTGAAACCCTGTGTCTACTAAAAAACACCAAAATTTCCTGGACATGATGGCACATACCTGCAATCCCAGCTACAGAGGAGGCTGAGGCATGAGAATTCCTTGAACCTTGGAGGCGGAGGTTGTAGTGAGCCGAGATCATGACACTGCACTCCAGCCTGTGTGACAGAGTTAAACTCTGTCTCAAAAAAAAAAAAAAAAAATTGCCTTGGGAACCTCTTATCATAAAAGAGTCCTTCTCTTTCATCCTATCTCTTGCCCAACCTGTTCCTGTGTATAAAACCCCCAGCACAATGACTGCTTAAACTTCCCGTCCAATTCTGGCTTCTCTAATCATTAAGTACAGTTTTCTCGGACTATATATATTTACTTAGAGAACCACTGGAACTGCCCACAGAACCTCAGTAAAGAAGCTAGATTGGTGAAATGGGAACTGCTACTTTAGAGAAAGAGGACCACCATTGGCTGTCGCATCGTCACGTAGAAGTCATTCAGTTCAATGAATTCATAAGCACCACGTTAGTGCCAGGGAACACATCAAGAACAAAGAAGAGAAATATATACCAAGGGAAAAGGGATCAAATTGTTACACTAAATCTCAAAAAAGCTTTCCTTTTCTCTATGGTCATCTCCAATACCCAGTAGAGTACACACTCAGATGCATTTTGGAAGTCCTACCCAGAGTAAGCAGAGAAGAGAAAGAAAAGAAAAGGCATCCAAATAAAAAAAGAGGAAGTTAAATTATCTCTCTTCACTGACAATAAGTTTCCATACCTTGAAAACCCTGAATATTCTGCCAAAGGACTTTTAGACATGATAAATGACTTCAGCAAAGTCTCAGGATACAAAATCAACATACAAAAATCAGTAGCATTTCTCTATGCCAATAATGTTCAAACTGAGAATCGAATCAAGAATGCAGTCCCATTTACAATAGACACACACACACACACACACACACACACACACACACACACACACAGAGCTAAGAATACATGTAACCAAGGAGGTGAAACATCTCTACAAGGAGAACGCTGAAAGATTCCATCACTGCTGAAAGAAATCATAGATGACACAAACAAATAAAAAAGCATTCCATGCTCATGGTTTGTAAGAGTCAATATTGTTAAGATAAAGTAATCTACATATTCAATGTTATTTCCATCAAATTACCAACATCATTTTTCACAGAATCAGAAAAACTTATTCCTAAATTCATATGTAACCAAAAAAGAGCCCAAATAGCCAGGGTAATCCTAAGCAAAAAGAATGAAGCTGGAGGCATCACATTACCCAACTTTAAACTATGCTACGAGGCCACAGTAACCAAAACATTATGGTACTGGTACAAAAATAGACCTATAGACCAATGGAATAGAACAGAGACTCTTGAAATAAAGCTGCACAGCTAAAGAATACCCTATCCAATAAATGGTGGTTGGATAATTGGCTAACCATATGCAGAAGAATGAAACTGGACCCCTACCTCACACTATATACAAAAATTAACTCAAGATGGATTAAAGACTTAAATGCAAGACCTTACACTATAAAAATCCTAGAAGAAAACTTAGGTAATACTCTTCCAGACACTGGCCTAGGCAAAGGATTTGTGATGAAGACCCCAATACAACACAACAAAAAAATAGACAAATGGGACTTAATTAAACTAAAGAATTTCTGCACAGCAAAAGAAACTATGAACAGAGTAAACAGACAAACTACAGAATGAGATAAAATATTTGCACACTATGCATCTGATAAAGGGCTAATATCCAGAATCTAAGGAACATAAATAAATCAACAAGAAAAAAACAAAAAACCCCATTAAAAAGTGGGCAAAGGACATGAACAGACAATTCTTGAGTGAAGAAATACAAGTGACCAAGAAACATGAAAAAATGCTCAACATCACTAATAATCAGAAAGATGCAAATCAAAATCACATGAGATGCCATCTCATACCAGTCAGAATGGCTATTACTAAGAAGTCAAAAAATGACAGATGTTGATGAGGTTGCAGAGAAAAGGGAATGCTTATACAATGTTGTTGGGAAGGCAAATTAGTTCAGCCCCCATGGAAGGCAGTTTGGAGATTTCTCAGAGAACCAAAAATAGAATTACCATTTGACCCAACAATCCCATTACTGGCTATATACCCAAAGGAAAATAAACTGTTCTACCAAAGAGACAACTGCACTTGTATGTTTATCACAGCACTATTCACAACATCAAAGACATGGAATTAACACATGTGTTTATAAACAGTGGATTGGATGAAGAAAATGTGGTACATATACATCATGGAATGCTACACAGCCACAAAAAAAAGAATGAAATGTCCTTTGCAGCAACATGGATGCAGCTAGAGGCCATTATCCCAGGCAAATTAATGCAGAAACAGAAAATCAAATACCACATGTTCTCACCTAAAAGTGAGAGTTAAACATTGGGTACACATGGGTGCAAAGATGGGAACAACAGACACGGAGGACTCCAAAAGCAGGGAGAGTGGGAGGGGGCAAAGGTTTAAAAATTACCCATTGGGTACTATTTTGGCTACTTGGGTGACAGGATCATTAAAAGCCCAAATCTCAGCATCACACAATATATCCAATAACAAACCTCCACATGTACCTGCTGAATCTAAAATTTAAAAACAAGAAACTAATGTATTTCATCATCCAACCTGATATATACACATATCTTTTTATATTCTCACAGGCAGTTAGTACTTACAGCATGCGGACCATTATATGAGTTCAGCACTAAGACTACAAGCGACCTGATACTGAACCAAGAATGTCTTACTAGGTCTATGCCAGAGACATTTAAAATCCAGTGCAAGACCACTGCTTGGATATATCAGTGTAAGTGTGAGCACGTTAGTGGGGGCACAATATTGTGAAGCAGAATGATTTTTTATAAGTACAGAACACAGTACATTCCTTTTCTCAAGAAGCCTACCTTTTAATTGGGGAGGTCACTCACTCACACTGAAAAGTTGAAGGGGGGCAGTGGGAATATAAATGCTAAAGAGATACACAGAGGGGCGATCATAAACTTGGATGGGATTAATCAAGTCTTTTAGCAAGAGGTAAAATTTTCAATTATACTGATAAACGCAAGACTGCTTTTGTAGTTCAATTTGATTTCAAAGAGCTTAATTAAGAGAGTTAAACATGATGGAGGATATGGTAGACAGACAAAAAAGGAAGCAATCGTGCCTGTTGGATAAATTCATCAGTACACCCTCAGGGCCTGCCCAGGAAGAATCTCTAAACAGGAAATGAATTAAAATGAAAAGCATGGCCACCAGAGAAGAAGAGCTCAAGGGGCAGGATGAAGACAATTTGGCCCCGGGATCCTGTTGTTTCCCTAACACATTCCCTGACTGTCCTCCTGCCAATGGACCTGCTTTGTAGCATGAAGGTGTTTCCCCAGCACTAACAAATGGTGAAGATGCCAAAAAGGAATGAAGCTTTAGCCGTCAATCTTCACTATCATTCATTTCCTAAATCTGCTTGTTTTTCTGCTTGGCTTGAAGGGAGGAGGGTTTTGTTTTGTTTTGTTTTGTTTTTTTTCTGCAGAACAGCCTGGTGAGAGACTGTGGCTGTCTGAAGCGTAGAGGGGGGACTCGCACTGCAGATGGCACCTGGTCTGAGTGTTTCAGCTGCAGCCAGCTGAAAGTCATATGGCCAGACAGGGCATTTCACATCCTTTAACTTCATTTTGGTTCAATCAGCATTGTCCAGTGCCTACACAGAGGTTGCCCTCTAATGTGGAGGCTGTGCTGGGCATTGGGGATTAAGAGGTGAGTGCAGCATGCTTGCCCTGTGGGGTTCACAGTGGAGTCTCTAATATAAGTGTTTGAACAATGGAGGTAGGAAACCAGGAGAACACAGTGAGGGGCCCACAGCCCCCCATGAGGGTCATGGGAGACTTGTGAGTGGGCAATAAGCATTGAGTGCCTGTAAACAGCACTTTTTAAGAATGAAAACAACTAAGCCTTTGTTTACTTATAGGAAAATAAAATGGGAATAGAAAATATCCTGTTACTAAAAAGACGATTGGCCGGGTGTGGTAGCTCACATGTGTAATCCTAGCACTTTCCAAGGCTGAGATGGGAGGATTGCTTAAGGCCGGCAGTTCAAGAGCAGCCTGGGCAACACAGATCCTGTCTACAAAATAAGTAGGTAAAAATTAGCTGGGTGTGGTGATGCATGCCTATAGTCCCAGCTACTCAAGAGTGTGAGACAGGAGGATCCCCTGAGCCCAGAAGTTTGAGGCTGTAGTGAGCGATGATAGCTCTACTGCACTCCAGCCTAGGTGACAGAGCAAGACTTTGTCTCCAACAAAACAAAAGAATAAGATGACTGGGTTGGGGAGGAGACTTTGAAAAAGTTATGAATTTGAAGCTACATAGTTCAACTGGTGAAAGCAATGAATAATCCCCAAACAATTCATTTATAGGTGCCACAACAGCAGATATGGCTACATTATACTTGAAACTAGAAGTTTTAAAGTGATAGATGGTAAGGCAGAGACAAGGAACCTAGAAACCCTATTAGCTAAGTAATACCTCTGGAAAAACATAGTATGGTATTGTAAGAAAGAATAATATAAATATGTATGGATGTGTTGGCTTTATTTTAGATGATAGAAATTCCCTGGGTTTGTGTTTCTATAAATGGATTATACTTTGGAAATTGTGCTTGAAGTCATAAAGTGGAGAGGAGCACAGACGAGCACAGAAAGGGACCTCAGCCAAAACTGGGATGAGGGTTTGCAAGTCACTGTGGTTTGACTTCCCCCAAGCCATCCTCAGGCCCTTCCTCCTCTCCCTCCTCCCAGGAGGCAAGCAGAACAGTCATGCAGTCTCTTTCCCACCCTCCCTTGGAGCTGAGGATGGCCATTTCACCCATTTCTGCTAATTGAGGCATTAAGTAGATTTGCAGGAGGACTTTTGGGAAAGTTATTTTGCTTTCTGATTAAAAGGACAGAACCTTTCCCTTGCCTTTGATTCCAGCTTGAGATGCTGAATTGAGGACAAAATCTTACAACCATGAAGCAAAATCACAAGGACAAAAAACAACACTTAGAGGTTATGCAGCCCTCTAAAGGACCCGGGAAGGGACTACCTCAAGACTTCTTGTGAACATTACCACTGAAAACATGAATTTTTTGGTATATGCCAATAAAAACATTCTTAATTTCTATAGAAGGATTAAGAAAGATGCCAACTGGTAGAAGCAAGATTTTCTGATCTCAACCCCGCCCCTAATCATACGCCTTCCCCTTCACCATTTCAGTTAAGGTAGATGGATGTTCTACGACAGATACATAAAATATACGTGAATGTTGTCTGAAAGGAGATAAATAACTGATGTTTATTTTCTATTTAGGTATGCACAGCTTTTATTGACAAAGAAAAGAACCGAGGAAGGAACCGAATAGTAGATAAATAGATCACTGAGGAGAGTTATAGCATGTCCGCCTATGATGTCTTCAGTAGTTGCCGTCTTGTTGAGAGTTGGGATTGAATTACCCCATCTTTCAAGACCCACTTGCGCCGTCAGAGTAGGAGCATCTGAGCAAATGGGAAGGTTGTATTCTTGATTTCCTACACTTTGCTTCATTTTTCTGTTGGAGGTGAGCCCCGGATATTGGTGTTCTGTGTACCTCTTCTTCCTCTTCTGTCTGCCTTCCTCTGCTTTGACCTCTTTCTATCTCATCAATTCCTCACTCAACAAGTGTCCAACTGGCATCCCTACCTGCCCCTCACAGGGCACCTCTCTGCAATGGCACTGCTCTTCCTCCTTGTGTGCTTGCCTGTTCCCTCGCCTGGCTTCTCTCGCACTTTCTCTCCTTTCCCTCCTTTTTGTCCTTCTCATTTTGTTGTGTTGTCCCGCCCTCTCCTCTCCCCCTCTACTCCTTCCCTCTTTCTTTAAAGGAAAAGGACAGGTAATAAACCATGAAATTACACCTTCTATTGAAAATACTCATGATTGGTTAAGCAGATTACTGAGCAGAATTGGAAGTACCAAAGATGGTGATGAAATGATGAAATTCTCACACCCTCTACTTTTCATAAACTGACACGATTTAACCTTCTTCTACTTTAAAACCACAAAAGGAGAGAGACTTTCACTCCTGCTTCATGAGTCTCCTCTCTTCCACTCAGTTCCTGTCTTTATCCAGCCTCCTTCTTTGGAGGGTCATTTTGATCATCTGGAGTGGTAGACCGTGGAATCCACATTAAGACACCCATCAACGATCAGAGGTGATGACTTAGGCAAATTAAATCAGAGGTGATGACTTAGGCAAATTAAATCTCAGGGGCAAGGGCTCAGACATGGATTTTTTTTTTTTTTTAAATTCCCTAAGTAAATAAATTTGTAGCCAGATGTGAGAACCAATATTCTACCACATGCATTCTCAATATAACGCTGCCCATTACAATTGTGTAAGTTCAAGTTGGGCCAAGGATATAAGGAAACCCCACGTTGGTTTGAGAATGAAGCAGAAAAAAAACCTCCTCATGAGGGTATCAGGACTTCCCAAAAGGGTAAGAGGGGGCTGAGATGACAATGTGTAGGCGCTGCCCACGTTCAGGGGTATGCCCGAAGCTAAAATTATTTCCAAAAACCCCTACGTGACCACGGACAGCTCTGAACCTGTCATGCTTATATTTAGAAACAAAGCAGTACATACATGAAGGGATTCGATCAGACATAGTACAATTAAAAGAAATAGCTTATCTCTACCCTATAAAGAAAGGAAAATAAAGTATTATACACTAGTCATCTTGTTGAGAAGTACCCAGAAAATAAATAAACTTAAAAAAAAAAAAAAAAAAACCTCAGTGGGAGCTAGCACAGCCATTTCTAGGGTGGGTAATTTTGCAAAGTTTTCCTAGGTAGTTTTAGTGAAACTTTTAGGAAGTTTTTGGTTCCATTTAATGATTCAAGTTTAGAGTCCTGGGGTGTGTGTGTGTGTGTTTGTGTGAGAGAGAGACAGAGAGAAAAAGAGAAAATGACTACAGAATGGATCTGATACACAGTTGGTGAGAGTCTATATGGGAACAACATCTCTGGAAGAGAATTTGGCAATGCTATTTAAAAAATGTAAAATTTTGCATTTGACTTCCAGAAACTTATTCTGAGGGAATCATCATAGGATGATAGAAAGTCATTAACTATTTATAATAACAAAATATTGAATACTGTACATATGCAATAAAACTGATTAATTATAATACATACAATGAAATATACAATGCATTCATCAAAAATAATGTGGCAGAAGAATTTTCAGTAATGTCAAAAAATGGTTACATACATAGTTTGTGAAAAATATTAGGTTGCATAACTGCATGTACAATATGACCTGTTTGTGTTAAAAATATGTATTCACTTCTAGAAAAAAGCCCAAATGAGTATAATATCAAAATATTTATGGTAGTTATTCACCAGAAAGCAAAATCTTTGAAAATAGGAAATAAGTAGTGCATTTAGAGCACATGGTAAGTCATTTAAAACTATATTGTTGAATTCTAATTAATTGTGTGATAGGATTATGGGCATTGTGATTTTCTTCTTATGTCTATTCTCTAAGTTTTCTGAATGAATAAATATTACTTAACTGAGAAAACAGACTGAAATTTATATATATTGACAGAGAAATGAAATAAATATATAAAATAAAATTGATTTTTTTTAAAGTGGCAAAACAGCAGAATAATGAATACCTTTTGAGTCTTTAATGTATTTTTAAACACACACACACACACACACACACACACACATCTTCAAAGTCACCCTTCAGATGACACAATTGTGTTTATGAAGAACCCAAAAGAATCCGTAGATATTAAAATGCAAATATTTATGTAAAAGTCAATTGCATTTTTATATAACAGCAAACAAGTTGAAAAAAGAAACCAGCCTATAATCTCAGCTACTTGGGAGACTGAGGCAAAAGGATGGCTGGAGGTCAGAGATTTGACCTGATCAACATGGCGAGACTACCTCTTTAAAAAGAAAAGGAAAGGAAAAGAACCCCCTCCCCCATTTTTTTTTAAAGGCAGCAGTCACAAAAGCAAAAAAGTTAGAAAAGGAAACCAAATTGAAAAAAAAAAGACAATAGTCACAAAAGCAATTAGAAACATAAGATACATATATAAACCTTTTTCAAGAGAGGAGCAAGAATGTTATGGAGAAGATTGTAATATTTTAATTATAGAGCCCACATGGTGTGGTTTCAGACTGTGGCTCCCCTGAATTCATGGAAAAAATAAAATCAAATTCCTGCCTATTCTTACCATATCCCCAAATCAATTTCAGAGATATTAAACATTTAAATATGCAAACCACAAAAAACCATTTTAGATGAATAACACCTTTGGAAATGAAAAGATTTCGTAAATAAGGTTTTTACTCATAAAGGAAAGAAATTAAAATTTGACAATGTTAAACTTAAGACTTTCTCTGAAAAGTCAGCTGATAATTTGGAGAAGATATTTGCAACTGTATGTCTAACAAAAAAAGTAATAAAAGTATATAAAGGCAGCCTACAAATTAACAAGAAAATGAGTGGCAAACAGAACAGTAGAAAAACGATGGGAAATTTTTTTTTTCAAAATATAAAAAAGTAATTGACATGGTTATGTAAGACTGAACTGCACACACCCTTCAATCTGCCAATTTTACTCCTGGATATATATCCAAAATAAATTTTAGCATGTGTTTACCGGGAGACTTGGACAAGAATATCTATTTGATTTGTAACAGCAAAAACCTGAAGCAACACAGATTCAGGCAAATGGGATAATGGGTAAATGGAATTGAACAATGAGAACACTCGGACATAGGTAAATGACAAGTTAATGGGTACAGCACACCAACATGGCACATGTATACATATGTAACAAACCTGCACATTGTGCACATGTACCCTAGAACTTAAAGTATAATAAAAAAAAAGTGTGGTATATTCATACAGTTGAATACTGTATAGCAGTGAAGATTAAGAACTATACACTATACTCATCAACATAGGTGGTACTGAATGAAAAGAGCAAGTTACAAAAGAATAATCATATAAAGTTCAAAACCAAGCAAAATCAAATAGTACAGTGTTCAGGGATAAATGCCTATGTGGTAAAGCTAAAAAGAAAAATGAAGGCATGATAAACCCAGTTTTTTCCTCAAGAAGCCTACTTTCTAATTGGGGAGGTGGCTCACTCACACGCACTAAATCATGTCTCTGGATTGGGGAAGATGAATAGATTGGGGGAAAGGTACATGAGGCTTCAAAGGTGTTGCTAATGTCTGATTTCTTAAGCTCAAGGGTGGGTATGCAAGTATCCATTTTATTATTATTCTTAGACCTTATACTTAGGTTATAAATATGCTTTTTGTATTATTTATTTACAGTTTTTTGTTACAGAATAGAAACATTGAAAATGAGGGAAAACTTTATTAGAACCAGTTTGAGCAGTCTACACATTTCTCTTAGAGACAGCATACGATGGGTTTTTGAGATAGAGAATTAGGATTTTTAAACATGATTGTGCACATTTCTGAGACCCAGTTTCCTTGTTTGTCAAATGGGGGTAATACTTAACTCATAATGTATTGTTAGGATGAAATTTGATCATATATATTTTTTATAAACCCTAGCTTATGTACTGTCATATATTAAGTATGTAATGTATGTGGGTCATTATTATTATTAAAATATTATTACAATAGTGAAGAGTTCTTTAAAAATAAACAGAAATAGAAATTACAATTGGTCTTTTGAAATGAAATATACTGACATTATATTAAATGAATGCTGCATTATTTATAATATTGCTCTCAAATGTGAGGAGTATGCATGTGAGGAGTATGTTTTATTCTAAGGACTAAAAATAACTGCTGTACATCATCTAAACTTTCTTACATTTTGCATGGGACATTTACACATAGTGTGTATTTTGTCCATCACATCAGGTTTGATTACTAAGAATTACTGTGGGTCTTCAGAGAATCGGCATTGAAGATCATTCCTATGAATGTTCACCTCCCTTCTAAAGGAGATAAAGGAGGAAAGTAAGATAAAGTTTAAAGAGGAGATTTAAGGTGACAGGTCTGAGCAGACATGGCCAAGAAGTGACACTTCAAATTACCCAAGGACCTAGAGACAGGCAGAGACCTTTGAAGGTCAGGGTTTTGTATGGGCGCACCATCTGGATGACTTCATTTAATGAAATTATATAAAAGCGAGTGGGTTTTACAACCCCACAGAGGTGGGCTTGGGGTAGCTTCCACTGAAAAGTCAAATTGCTTCACAGAAAAACAAAACAAAACAAAAAAAGGTTATGTTGCTGAAACTTTTGAACCAAAAGGAGAAGACAGAATTTCCTCCAATCACAAGGAACCAAGAAAAATATCACATTTCCTGGCTGCCCACTCAATTTACCACCCCCCACCCAGTCCCCTTTAGTAACAGAGAAAGAAATCACAGTAGTGAATTAATAAAGCAGTGAGCCAGACTTTCCTTCCTCGTGTGATTCAGCCCCGCAGTTGGGGTGGCGGGGTGGCGGGGGGGCGGGTAGGGAGCGAGTTCTTTAACACTGAGCGCTCTGGACTGGCTTTCAATATTAGACATCCGGAGTTTTTGAAAATTAACACTGGAACAAAAGTGACTGTCATACTCCATGTCCCCTTCACCCGCCCTCAGTCAAAACTTTATTTTAAGGTTTCTTTGAGGCTGATTTAAAAAAAAAAAAAGAAAAAAAAACTTAATGGGAAACACTATCTAGAAATGGAGAAATCAAACCAGTACTAAAGCATGCTGTAGCAATTACCACCACCCATGATTGATTTTACTATAGGAAAAATGTGTTTTACCATAAATGACACTCCTTAAACTCCGTAACCAGCCTCCTTCCTCTCTCTTTCCAGCATATCTAGTTAATCATACATGACTGCAGCAAGGTGATGCAATAGTTTCAATGTAACTGCCTTATCTAGGCATGGGATGAGAAGACCTGTGTGATTGAGGAGCTGGAGACACTCACAGCGTGGCCCCTTGGGCATAAGAATAGTGGTGAGAGTTTTTCCACTGAGTCTTGCAGGGGTATCTGTGGTACCTGCACCTTCTGGGAGGTGCCACCCAGAAACCCGGAGACCAGACAGGACTCCAGAGCACTGTGCTGATTTTCTTGCTCTGGGCTTACATTTCTGAGATAAAGATCTAAGAATTAATTCAATTTCCAGTCCCCTCACTTGCTTTGTGCATTTTCAAAACCTGAAAAGACCTACCTAAAACAGCATGCACATCCAGAGGTACTCCTGTTAACCGCTAGTGGCACTGATGACTATGAGATCCCCACTGACAAGGAGATGCCCCTTCATTTTTGAGTCCCCCGCTGACATTCTCAGGATGATGTCTGCTGGAGACACGCTTCTAGTAGGTGAAATTCACACTACCAGGCAGGATGAACTCTTCTAGACCACCAGAGAAAAAGCAACACTTCATGCTAAAACTTGGACAATACAAGTGTAAAAAGTACTACCTGGGGCCAGGTGTGGTGCCTCATGCCAACACCTTGGGAGACTGAGGCGGGCCAATTTCTTGAACTCATGAGTTCAAGACCAGCCTGGGCTACATGGTGAAAATATCTATAGATAGATAGATAGATAGATAGATAGATAGATAGATGATTGATAGATAGATAGATAGATAGATAGATAGATAGATAGATAGATAGATAGACAGACAGATAAAAACAAATTTTAAAGCCAACTACTGGGGGGTGGTTGTCTCTCCCGGCAGAGAATGAGGGAATCCTCCAAGCACAAATCTCTGAGAAATTCACCATTATCATTCTCTAGCACATGATAAAGCATTCTAGAAAGTGCCCAAAAGCTGCTCTGTCACCCAGGAATAAGAAGCCTCAGATGTGAGCTGGGACTAAAGGTACCTGGACAGCTGCCCTCTGAGGAGGAGAGGTTGGGCCTTGGTGCCCAGAGCAGTGGTGAGAAGTCATCTTATCTCTTTCTACTTCCTCTGTGAAACCTCTGCACTGGATTTTGACATTATAAATCAATATGATCCTATCCACTATATGCAATTCACAGAAGCACTATGTAAAATACTTGAATAGAGATTCTGTCTTCTAGTTACAAGTTGTTCTTACTGTTAAAAAAGAAAATTGGCCTCAGTTGTTTCTTAAAAATGCTAACATTTACTTCAAGAAGAAAATTGTGGGCTTTAACTTTTGTGCATTTGATTCTTCCACATGGTCATTCAAGGAACTAGGGTAAATAGAAAAATAGTTCTTATAATTTAATGCTGCTTTTTAAAAATAGATACTGTACTGAATTTTTTGCTAATTAACAACTTCAAAGCCTTTTATGGAGGATGTTTGCTGGAAACAGAAAGTATTTTTATTTCACTGAAAAACGTGATGAGATTTGGGTTTAGGATTTTGGAGGGAGGACCTGGAGTATAGTGTAGTTGTTTAACAAATTTGTCAATATGTTCTTTTAGGATACCATATTTGGTCTTGTTAAAGGAATTCTTTTCTATCCTCAAGTCAGAAAAATATTCACCCATATATATTCCTCTCATAAAGTTTTGTTTTTGACATATAAATTCCTTACTCTGTCTATAATTGATTTTTAAGCATACTAGGAGCTAGAAATCCAAATTCAATTTTGTCTATATTTATAATCAGTTTTCCAACTGTACTTTTTAAAGATTCCTTCCTTTCTCTACTGTTCAGCTATGTCACCCCCATCATGTGACAAATTTCCATGTATTAGTGTGTCATATGAAGTGATAGTCTCACTGGTGAGCAAGGAAATCCAAGTCAAGACTGTTGAGATGTCATCTACACCCTGTTAACTGGCCTCTCCATTCTATTCCACTGAAAATTTGTCAGTTCTTTTGCCAGTACGAAACTATTATTTGTGATAAATTGTTCTTGTAGGATGAAGACAGCTAGCTCTTAGTGTATTATCTTTCTAAATACAGTTAGATTTGGTTTTCCAAGAGTCTGTTTCTTTTATGTTGGAAAAAAAAAAAAAAAACTGATGGCTGATTTGGGCCTGTATATATACATTGATGGCTGAGTTTGGCTTGTAATTTTCCTTTCTCATTCCATTCTTGTCTAATTTTGGTAGCGAGGTCATATTGAATTCATAGACTGAGCTGTGGAGTATTCATTCTTTCTCTATGAATTGTAGAGATACTGTAAGAGATAGGTTTTCAAAAAATCTTTTTAAAAAGATTACAAAAGTAATGTAAACTCATTGTCAGGAATTATAAAAACACCCAATATTACAAAGAACAAAACAGAAGTAATTTATAGGCATTACCATCCAGAAAGTATTGTTAAATATATTTTGATATATTTCCTTCTAGAACTTTTTGTTAGTCTCTGCAAGATATGTCCAATTTCCTCTTTATCTATATCTGTATACACGTAATATGCACACACAGAATTCTGACCATAATAGCATATACTATTTACCAACTCTTTGATTACTTCATTAGAACTTTCCATGCCTTAAATATTCTTTAAATACAGAAATTTTAGTACCTATTAAGCTGATTAATAAAACAAATTCAAATTAAGCTCCCTTTGCACCCCAAATAAAAAATTTAATTTTTTAGGTGAGTAGTTAATGTTTAAAAACTCAGTAAATAATATGTCAATACATATTTTCACTTCCTGTTAAGCTTTGGGCACCTGCCACCTTCACTCTTAGCTCCATCCTGGTCCTGACGCAACTAGCCTGACCAAGCCTTGAAGTACATCAGGTGCTGTAACCCTACTCATAGGTACAATCTTGAATTTGTGCTGGATCCAAGGCCATTGCGTCTGGGGTGAGCTCCAACATCTTTGAGCCCCTTGAGCTATATCCTTTCTCTTCCTCCTGGCCTTCACTGAGCTTGCTCTGTCCATGTCACTAGGCAGCTTGCCCTGATTAACACTGAAATCCCTATCTGGGCCTGGAGCCAGGTCACGAACTGCACTCAGCTTCTCTGGGTCTTGACAACATGATATCTTATTGCCAGATATGTGTTCATTTATTCTGTTTATCAGTAGGTCAAGTCAATAAAAATATATTGATTGCCTATGCCATGCCAAGCTACTATGTGGGGGATATTACTGTCTGGACTTTGATCTACTGTTGAGATGTCAATCCAAACAGCTAGATCTCAGTAAACCCTGCCAAATGCCTGATTCCGAAATTCACCATTGGCGGGACAGTCTGTTTTGCTCCAGATTGGACCTCTTAGATACTGATACCATGTCAAGCTTACTATATCCCTTTTGACACCATAACTTGAAAATCTAGCTATCCATCTCAGGTCCCAGTTCTACAGACAGGTTAGTCCCCAGTAATTCTGGCTTCTTTTCCTATCCTCATGTCTCCCTCACCAATATCCTGCAAACTTTCCAGGTAAGCCTTCTTGGGTTCTGACCTTTACTACATTTATGATTTATGAAAATATCTTTATATATATTTTCCCATTCTAGTTTTGAATCTTAAAATAACTCTTTGAGATAGGGGGGAGGCTTGTTAAATTTCTGTTTCACTAAAGAGGAAACTGTCTTTAAGAAGCCTAATGATGTATTTATGTTTAATAAATGGCCTCTTTAGGATGTGAACTCAGACCTTATCTCTCATTTTAGTGTTCTTCACCCTGGGGGGTGGGGTGGCTAACCTTCACTTTGAACAGACCTTATAATTCATTTCAGGAAGCAGCCAAGTCTTTGGTATGAAGGATTAATGTGTTAGGCCTCCTAGGATGACACTTTAACCCCCAAATAATTACTCCAAACACATAAATATTACATACTATGTAGTCAGAAGGATAAAAATCAGTAGATGTAGGGCCAAGCATGGTGGCTCATGCCTATAATCCCAGCACTTCGGGAGGCCAAGGCAGACAGATCACTTGAGGTCAGGAGTTCGAGACCACACTGGCCAACATGGTGAAACCCTGTCTGTACCCAAAATACAAAAAAAAAAAAAAATGAGCCAGCCAAGTGGCACATGCCTGTAATCTCAGCTACTTGGGAGGCTGAGGCAGAATTGCTTGAACCCAGGAGGCAGAGGTTGCAGTGAGCTGAGATCACGCCACCACACTCCAGCCTGGGCAACAGAGTGGGACTCTGTCTCAAAAAAAAAAAAAAAAAAAAAAAATCAGTAGATGTAAAGGACCTTTGAGCAATGTGAGAATATGTTTCTTAGCTAGGCATAGACCTATCAAAGGGAAAGCTTTGTGTGGGATCTCTTTTTTAAAAGAATTTAATTTTTATATTGAAACATAATTGTACATATATCTGTGCTACATGTGATATTTTGATACATGCATACAATGTGTAGTGATCCAGTCAGAATAATTAAGATATCTGTGACCTCATGTAGTTATCATTTATTTGTGCTAGGAGCATTTCAAATCTCTTCTAGCTATTTTGGAATACACATCCTATAGCCTTTCTGCAGACTGAAAGTCAGCTTGGCTACTTCAGAGTAGAGAAGTCACCCACCCCAATATACATAGTACATAGCAGTGTTAGGTGCCACCACCTTCAAGAGCACTTCTCAGCTTCCCTTTCTCTGTTGGGGCTGAAAACTTGGAAACAGCATTGCCTGACCTGTGTTTCTAGCAGAGTTCTTGTTTAGAGCTCACCCCCAAGAAAACATCACCTCCAAGAAAAAATCACCAGAGATTTGGAAAGCAAAGGAGAAGGAGAAACCATTATCTTCTGGTGACAGCTGTAGGTAGTGGATGTAGGCAGGAAGAAAATGTCGTCAAATGTAATTCCTGAATTTTCATACTTTTGAAAATCATCAGCAATTTATCCTGAGCTTCTCTTGCCCAGCAAGAGTCTATCAGTTATCTTAGCATCTCATTTCCTATGAAAAATCCTTTCCCGCTTAGAATTTCTAACATGCTATAGTTTTCCCCCAGTCTAGTTTCAACTGATTATCATATTTTCCCCATGATTTTGTCATTTTTACATTTATTTTATTATTTTTTTTTGAGACAGAGTCTGGCTGTGTTGCCCAGGCTGGAGTGCAGTGTCAACAATCTCAGCTCACCACAGCCTCCGCCTCTTGAGTTCAAGAGATTCTGGTGCCTCAGCTTCCTGAGTAGCTGGGATTACAGGCCTGCACCACCACACCTGGGTAATTTTTGTATTTTTAGTAGAGACTGGGTTTTATCATGTTGGTCAGGCTGGTCTCAAACTCCTAATTTCACGTGATCCTCCTGCCTTGGCCTCCCAAACTGTTAATATTACAGGCATGAGCCACTGCGCCCGGCTACATTTACTTTTGTTTCTCTGGATGGGAGCTCTTCAAGGCATGGATGTGTCCTATTTACTTTTGCATATTCAATGCTTGCAATATAAGAGGCACTCAGTAAATGTTGTTAAAAGGGAACATAAAAAATAAATTTGGGTGGGAGGAGGATGAGATATTTTGGAGCAAATGAAGAACCGAATATCCTGAGCGAGGGAAAAAAGGAAATCTTCAAAATGTCACTCTCTAATTCTAGAGTTGTTTTGTATGGATCAACTAGCTATTAGCAATTAAGGCACTACCTTGATGAAAAAATCCTATGCGAACACCTCCTCTTTATAACAAAGTTGGACTTCTAAAAAAATCACAAAAATATTTGTACATCATGCAAATTCAGACTGACATGCTTCATTAATGTTTTATTCAATGGTGACATGCCTTCTAATGAGGTATATTAGTGGTGATGACCACAAGAGAAACTACTCATATTTAAACTTTTTTTGATCCCATGGTTGGAGGTACAGAGGGCAGACACTGGGCAAAAGATGAAATTCTGATCCCTAAAAAACATCTTACATCTCAAACATTGTCTCAACATTCACTTTTAGAGAAAGTCCATACTGTGTCAGACGTATGGTTAAGCATTTGAGACACAGAAAAATCAAGTTCCTCTACTTTAAGAAATTCACATGTATGATAAACATTAACCAATAATTATAAAATCATGACAGAAAGTACACAGGTTTCAAGGAAGTACCTAGGAAAAGCAGTTAAATCAGATTGGAGAGTGTGAGACCACCTGCTTCTTGGATTAAAGGACTCTAGAGTTGAGTCATGAAGGATGCATAGGGCTTGGCTAAGGAATAAAGGTGGTGCAGTGGTGGGAATGGCAGAATCAGGCTCTGGATGGAGGACTCAGGGCATTCCTGGATTCTCTGTGGGTATGAATAGAGGCAGAGAGCCATTGGCTCACATATCACCAAAAGGCCTTGTGAGCCACATTAAGGAACTTGGACTTTGGAAATCTACTGAGGGCCATTAAAAATAAGTCTTACGGTCAGTGGAATTCTGCTCAGCGTTTAGAGACCTGGACTTCATTCAAGTCTTTGTCCCTGAAATCCTTCAGATCTAGGGTGTTCCATGGCCCCAGGAGGAGAACATGATTAGACGGATATTTAGAAAGATCCCACTGGCTGCATTTTGGCGGGTGGTTTGGAGGGCCTATGACTGAAAGTAAGAGGACTAGTTATGGAGCTTTTGGGGTGCACCAGGTGAGGAGTAATCTGGTGCATGGGCAATGGTGTACTAGACAGGTTCAAAAGGTTCCAAATGAATACTCTCTACCCTTCTCTTTTTTTGGTTAATTAAAATTTTTTCATTAAAATTTTCTCTGCACATTTCATTTCATTTTCATTTATATTAAATAATTAATCTAACTTTTACTGATGGCTTGGAATATATGCATGCTATATTATTATAACATCTGTTAACAAATTCTCTGACAATCAGGTATTTTCTTTCGTATACTTTTAGATTGGAAGAGACATTCGTGTGTTTTGTTCAGACGTGAAATATCAAGCTGTTCTTTTCTTAAAAATACAAAATCCTACATAGATAACAAAAGAAGCTTAAAGTTGGTTTAAGCAATATGTTTCTAAACTCGGTGGTTAAATAATTATAGTACAGTTTTCACAGACCCACAAATGATTTTGCTGCCTCTGAGGACATGTATAGCTTGTGCTGGGTCAATGGGGTTGAGCCTCTTGTGGAGTCAGAGGCCTCTGTGTCAACAATTTCCTCTCTATTCTTTGAAACTACTCCTGTTTTGTTTTTTTTGTTATTTTTTTTCACTGCCAAAAAAAAAAAAAAGACTGTTCCTTTTTAATACCTGTGTTAACTGTTCTTAAAGTATCTACTTTAAGAGTCACAAACTTGTTGATGTCTTTAAACCCCCAAGAATGGATAAAACTACCAGCAGACTTTTCAGTTTTCTAAACTTAAATTTAAGTCACTTAAAAGTTTATGTTTTCTAAAGATGATCATGAAAAGTGTTGAGTACTAGCTACTTCCTATTTTCTGACTCATTATTCTACTGGAAAATCTATAAAACTGGAATTCCCAGAGAAGCATATTCAGTAAGCTAGTTCAGTATTCAACCAATATGTTAATTAATCTCACCTTCATGAAACTGTTGGTGTGAAGAGGCATGGAACAGCCAGGGTCTGAAGGATTTCACCGGCAAGTCTTTGAATGAAGTCCAGGTCCCTAAAATCAGAGCAGAAGTTCACTGAATCATAGGACTGGGAAGATAATAGAACATTCATAAGATAAGTGTGTTTTTGTTGGGGTCCACGTGTTTCCTAAACAAAGGAATGAACACACAAGACAACACAAGACAAGACAAACATGGCGGCCGCCTCGAATGGCGCACTCTGCTTTATTTTATACAGTCGTTTGGGGAATGTTGCCAAGTCACAAGACACATTGTTGTTTTTCTGACCTTTCCCTGACTTTCTGGATTTTCAAGATGTTTACACATAAACAAGCCCCCAACGCCTTGCTTCGTTTGCAAGAGCAGGACTTATTGGGAACGCCCTGCTTCGTTTGCAAGAGCAGGACTTATCGGGAACGCCTCGTTTGCGAGCACGTAGTCCTCTACATCCTAATATTAAGAAACATGATGGCTGGGCACGGTGGCTCATTCCTGTAATCCCAGCACCAAGGCCAAGGTGGGCCGATCATTTGAGGTCAGGAGTTGGAGACCAACCTGGCCAACGTGGTGAAACCTCACCTCTACTAAAAATACAAAAATTAGCTTGGCATGGTGGCAGGTGCCTGTAATCTCAGCTACTAGGGAGGCTAAGGCAGGCAAAAAGCTTGAACCCAGGAGGTGGAGGTTGCAGTGAGTCATGATCAAGCGCCTGTACTCCAGCCTGGGCAACAAGAACAAGACCCTATCTCAAAAAATAAAAAAGCTTGTATTCCTAATATGAAACGACTAAAGAAAGAAGTAGAATAAATCTCTCTTGCACTGTCCCATCCACTCACCCTCTGCCTTTAAAACATGTTGGGGTCCACGTGTTTCCTAAACAAAGGAAGAGGGCGGCCGCCATGTTTGTCTTGTCTTGTGTTGTCTTGTGTGTTCATTCCTTTGTTTAGGAAACACGCGGACCCCAACATAGGAAATTCCTGCTTGTTTGCTGTGCTTC
Source organism: Macaca mulatta (assembly GCF_049350105.2). Lineage (NCBI taxonomy): Eukaryota > Metazoa > Chordata > Mammalia > Primates > Cercopithecidae > Macaca > Macaca mulatta. The sequence goes on along the minus strand of NC_133409.1, from coordinate 42,990,866 downwards.
TTCAGGCTGTAAATCGTATCTCCTCTTGTTTTGATTCTTGTGTAGTCTGACAACAGCTGGATGTCCTTCTTACTATAATAAAGTATTCCAATAATAATTGAAACTCTACATGCCAAATCTTACTCCAACAAACTCTAAGGATTTCCCAGATTGCTGACTTCTAACTCAAGGTTTTGGATAGTAACTGGAAGTAATACCTTGGAAATAGATTTTTCTCTGGGAGTTAAATAATAAACCAGTTCAGATAGGTATGGAGTCGCCAGAAGAGACAGACTATGGCTTAAAATTGAAAGTGTTGACCAGGATTAGAAGAAAGTGGGCCAATCAGAAGGTGGGGGTGGTGACACAGAGAACAGGCAGAGTTTCAAAGGCAGAGACACTGGCGGGACTCATCAAGCCATGTATGTGGAGACAGTATCCTGAAGGACTGTTGCTGAGTAAGGAGAGAAGACTCACTCTATGGGGACATGGAGATGGATATAGCCCAATATGCAGAAGGATGCTTCAATCGCACAGACAGTCCCTAGCTCCCCTCAGTCTGACTCCAGGCTTATCAGGCACCCTGATAATAAGCATTGCTATGGAGTGTGCCTCTAAGGAGGGGTGTCACTGACTGGAGAATACAGTGTTTGTACCTTTTTGATAATCAGTGGATCTTATGAAAATAATCAGTATCGGGAGCAGCATATCTCTGATCTTGGCTAATATGATATTTTCTCTGGGACACTAAGTTTTTATGGCACTTCTATACTAAAATGGATTCACAATGGTAATAAATGCTGCCTAGTGCATGTGCACATGACAAGCTGGTCACCTGCAGAAGAAGGTGCCTGCCCTCTTGTAATGCCCCACGTACACACTGTAATTTTATTCGCTTTCCCTCAATTGCTCTTTGAAAACAGTACTCTTTTGGCTACTAGCAATTCCAAACCCTGGCTGCATGTTAGATTCACTGGAATTTTAAAAAAGGAAATATCCAAGACAGCCATCACAGGCCAATTAAAGCTGGGAATCTCTGTGCATTGGCATCACTTAAAAGCCTTCCTGGGTGATCCCCAGGATTGAGAACCCTTAGCTGGGTTATCGATAAAAAGAGCATTATCTGGTGGGGTAAGGGGGAAAATTCCCTGATATATGTTTGAAAGCGTTTAATGAGCATTTTACAGATGAGGAAACTGCGACTGAGAGACATGAGGCAACTTGCTCAAGGCTGAATAACTCATGGGTAACGGAGCTGGCATTTGAACCGAAATATTTCTTATACAAAATGTCATGTTCTTTCCATGATATCTGGGAGAATGCAGGGCAGAAGGCACAAACTTTACCAGGTTCTGATGAAGGGAGAGAAGAGAGGATGGCAAAAAGGGGATGGGGAGTATACAGTGGAGTTTTCCAGAGGCTCCATGTCATGTCGTGATGTCAACATTCTGGAAGCTAAGAGTGCTTGCTTGTGAATTCTGGCTGTGACATTTTTGTCAGTTTTAATTTCTAAAATGGTAAATATAAACAAATAAAAACACATATAAACAAAAGCTCTCTAGAGTCTTGAATAATTTTTAAGACTGTAAAGGAGTCCTAAGACCAGAAAGGTGTCCCATTCTAGAGAGACTAGGAAGCCATAATATGTATATGTGTGTGTGTGAAGGCGAGAATGAATACTTAACTCGGGTTATTCTAAAAAGCATTGCATATCGTATTGGGAATTGGACTCCAAATCCTTTTTTTGTTTGTTGTTTTGAGGTGGAGTCTTTGTCACCCAGAGTGCAGCAGTGGCATTTTGGCTCACTGCAGCCTCTGCCTTCTCCTGCCTCAGCCTCCTGAGTAGCTGGAATTACAGGTGCCCATCACCAAACCTGGCTAATTTTTGTATTTTTAGTAGAGACAGGGTTTCTTCATGATGGCCAGGCTGGTTTTTAACTCTTGGCCTCAAGTGATCTGCCCACCTCCGCCTCCCAAAGTGCTGGGATTATAGGCATGAACCACCACGCCCAGTCCCAAATCCTTTTGATCTCATACCATCTTTAAAAACATTTTTGAGCATAATTTTACAAAATATGAGTTATTTCAAATCAATTATAATGTACTATTATTTAAAACTTTAAAAATCACCAAATAGAGGAATTTTAAAACAATGAGATACAGATGAAGTAGGTAATATTTTAAAATAATTATTTTTATTAATGGTAAAAGTATATTTTAACCTCAATAAGAAATAGTAAAAGATTAGTTAATATGCTTTATCAAAAAAAAAATGTCTATCACTTTGTGAGAAAGCTATTCCAAGTTCTTTTTATTGTAATCCTTGATGATAATGACTGTCAGGGCTGAAAAAGACACCTCAAGAAAATATAAAAAATAGAAAAAAAATAGAAGATATGTAGAAAAAAAATCACTGGGTGTATCTGCTATTTCATGGTGAATCACATTTCATTGTCAGTTATCAAGTATGAAGAAGTTTTTGTTGAAACTCAGCTAGTAAATTCCTATCTTCTTTGATGTCGGTTAGTTGGGAAGTTATAAAGATAAGTTGAAATTCTCAACAAATGGGTTCAAAATCTCTTGAAACCCTTCATTTGGGTAATTTTTAAGCTGACTAGAAACTTTGGTTTGCAAGTTTAAGTGTGCAGATAATAGAGTTTGTAGGTGGCACATCTGCATCATTTGTGAATGAATGAATGAATGAATGAATGAATGAGTGAAGGTGCCTCTGGGACCCTTCTCTGAGCTAAGTAAAGCATACAGTGACAGTGACCCATAGACGCTGTCAACTTATATACCAAATATTAGCAACATGTGGTTTATATCATAATTTTTAAGATGAAAAAATAAACTCAGAGGTGTTCTATTTTGTTCCTGCACCTCCTGGCGGCATGCACCCTGCTTTGGGCTTTGGGAGCAATACAAAGCCAAGAAGTCTTAATTAGAGGAAAAGCATGTCCAGGCCCATGATTTACAGGCGTAGGTCACTAATAAAGATACAGCAAAAAGTGGGTTGGAAAAAGGGATGAAGGAGTTTCCAGCCCAAGATAGAGCAGCAGAATGGGAGGGAGAGGGATGGATTTGAGAGAGACATTTTGGTGATACACTTAAAAGTTTGGATGTGAGGCCGGGTACGGTGGCTAACGCCTGTAATCCCAGAACTTTGGGAGGCTGAGGAGGGTGGATCACTTGAGGTCAGGAGTTCAGACTAGCCTGACCAACATGGTGAAACCATTTCTCTATTAAAAATACAAAATTAGCTGGATGTGGTGGCACACGCCTGTAATCCCAGCTACATGGGAGGCAGAGGCAGGAGAATCACTTGAACCTGGGAGGCAGAGGTTGTAGTCAGCCAATATCGCACCATTGCACCCCAACCTGGGAAAATGATAATGCCCCTTCCTCCCTGAGCATGGGAAGAAGAGGGTGGGGCATGAAATGTAATGAGTTCAGTTTCGGATGATATGAGGTCCCCTTCCCTCCCCCCATGTGGTATATGGGAGGCTTCCTGCAGCATTGGGAGTGAATATCTGGGCAAGCTGAAGCAAAGCCAGTTCCTTCCAAGCTTTATTTTTCAGGCTTCTAATCCCTAGGCTCTTTGTCTTTTCGGAAAGTTATTTATTTCTTTGAGACTCTGAAGAAAGCCATGGGTTCCAGTTCAGAAGAAAGTGAATGTACACACCACAGCATAAATTTGTACTTGTGCTTTATAGGACACTCAGCCCCAGAGATCTGTCCATGTCCAGATGGGAGCCCTGCTCTAACTGGCTCCTTCAATGACCTCAAAACCTGCTCTGTTTCCCTCTGTGCCAATCTTCTGAGTCAGAGATAATTTGCTAATTATAAGTCACTTCCTATTTTAGAAATCCTCATGACTTATGGTCAAATGCTAATGTTCATCACGCTGATTGATGAATTGTAATTTCTAATGCCGGGTGTGAGATGGCAGATAAAATGGAGACAAGAGGAGGTTCACTCTGAGACTTTGATTCCTCTGGGCCAGCATTCATATGGCTCATCCAGGATGGAATGCAGTAGGAAACACACAGCACCACCTGCGAATAATTCTTGCCTCAAGGAACCAGAATCTAGTAAGAAGTACAAAAGAACAAGTTAAATGACACCACAAGAAAGCAACCAGCCAATCCAGAATGTGGGATACTGTATGAAACAGATGACCCCATTGCTCTAACAAATGAATGGCATGAAAAATTAAAAGAGAATATTCCAGAAAAAAAAAAAGAGCCTTGGCTGGGTATGTGGCTCATGCCTGTAATCCCAGCACTTTGGGAGGCTGAGGCAGGCAGATTACCTGAGGTCAGAAGTTCGAGACCAGCCTGGCCAACATGGTGAAACCCCATCTCTACTAAAAATACAAAAATTAGCCAGGCATGCTGGCACATGCCTGTAGTCCCAGCTACTTGGGAGGTTGAGGCATGAGAATTGCTTGAATCCAGGTGGCAGAGACCTCAGAGAGCCAAGATCGTGCTACTACACTCCAGTTTGGGTGATGGAGCAAGACTCTGTCTCAGTGGCTGGCAAGAAGCCAAATAGGAACAGCTCTGGTCTGCAGCTCCCAGCGAGATCAGCACAGAAGGTGGGTGATTTCTGCATTTCCAACTGAGGTAACCAACTCATCTCACTGGGACTGGTTAGACAGTGGGTGCAGCCCCATGGAGGGTGGGGTGTCACCTCACCCAGGAAGTGCAAGGGGTTGGGGAACTTCCTAGCCAAAGGAAGCCGTGAAGGACTGTGCCATGAGGAAGGGTGCACTCTGGCCCAGATACTACACTTTTCCATGGTCTTCGCAACCCACAGACCAGGAGATTCCCTTGGGTGCCTATACCACCGGGCCCTGGGCACAAAACTGGGCGGCCATTTGGGCAGACACTGAGCTGCTGCAGGAGTTTTTTTTTTTGTTTTTTTTAAATACTCCAGTGGTGCCTGGAATGCCAGTGAGACAGAACCATTTGCTCCCCTGGAAAGGGGGAAGAAGCCAAGGAATCAAGTGATCTAGCTCAGCGGATCCCAATACCATGGAGCTCAGCAAGCTAAGATCCACTGGCTTGAAATTTTCATTGCTAGCCCAGCAGTCTGAAGTCAACCTGGGATGCTCGAGCTTGGTGGGGGGAGAGATGTCTGCCATTACTGAGGCTTGAGTAGGCAGTTTTCCCCTCACGGTGTAAACAAAGCCACCAGGAAGTTCAAACTGGGTGGAACCCACTACAGCTCAGCAAAGCCACTATAGCCGGACTGCCTCTCTAGATTCCTCCTCTCTGGGCAAGGCATCTCTGAAAGAAAGGCAGCAGCCCCAGTCAGGGGCTTATAGATAAAACTCCCATTTCCCTGGGATAGAACACCTAGGGGAAGGGGCGGCTATGGGCACAGCTTCAGCAGACTTAAACATTCCTGCCTGCAGGCTCTGAAGACAGCAGCAGATCTCACAGCACAGCATTTGAGCTCTGCTAAGAGACAGACTGCCTCCTCAAGTGGGTCCCTGATCCCCATGCCTCCTGACTGGGAGACACCTCCCAGCAGGGGTTGACAGACACCCAATACAGAAGAACTTTGGCTGGCATCTGGTGGGTGCCTCTCTGGGATGAAGCTTCCAGAGGAAGGAACAGGTAGCAATCTTTGCTGTTCCACAGCCTTTGCTGGTGATGCCCAGGCAAACAGAGTTGGCAGTGGACCTCCAGCAACTCTACTCCAGCAGACCTGCAGCAGAGGGTCCTGACTGTTAGAAGGAAAACTAGCAAACTGAAGGAATAGCATCAATATCAACTAAAAGGACATCCAAACAAAAACCCCATCCAAAGGTCACCAACATCAAAGGGGAAAGATAGATAAATCCACAAAGATGAGGAAAAATCGCACAAAAAGTTTGAAAATTCCAAAAACCAGAACACCTCTTCTCCTCCAAAGGATCACAAGTCCTTGTCAGCAAGAGAACAAAACTGGATGGAGAATGAGTTTGATGAATTGACATAAGTAGGCTTCAGAAGGTGGGTAATAAACTGCTCCGAGCTAAAGGAACATGTTCTAACCCAAAGCAAGGAAGCTAAGATGCTTGAAACAAGGCTAGAGAAATTGCTAACTAGAATAACCAGTTTAGAAAGGAACCTAAATGATCTGATGGAGCTGAAAAACACAGCATGAGAACTTTGTGAAGCATACACAAGTATCAATAGCTGAATCAATCAAACAGAAGAAAGGATATCAGAGATTGAAGATTAACTTAAGGAAATAAAGCATGAAGATAAGATTAGAGAAAAAAGAATGAAATGGAGTGAACAAAGCCTCCAAGAAATATGGGACTATGTGAATAGACCAAACCAACGTTTGAATGGTGTACCTGAAAGTGATGGGGAGAATGGAACCAAGTTGGAAAACACCCTTCAGGATGTTATCCAGGAGAATTTCCCCAAGCTAGCAAGACAGGCCAACACTGAAATTTAGGAAATTCAGAGAACACCACAAAGATACTCCTCGAGAAGAGCAGCCACAAGACACGTAATCTTCAGATTCACCAAGTTGAAATGAAGGAAAAAATGTTAAGGGCAGCCAGAGAGAAAGGTCAGGTTACCTACAAAAAGAAGCCCATCAGACTAACAGTGGATCTCTCTGAAGAAACCCTACAAGCCAGAAGAGAGTGGGGGCCAATATTCAACATTCTTAAAGAAAAGTATTTTCAACCCAGAATTTCATATGCAGCCAAACTAAGCTTCATAAGCAAAGGAGAAATAAAACCCTTTACAGACAAGCAAATGCTGAGAGATTTTGTCACCACCAGGCCTGCCTTACAAGAGCTCCTGAAGGAAGCACTAAATATAGAAAGCAAAAACCAGGACCAGCCAATGCAAAAACATACCAAATTGTAAAGTCCATCAACACTATCAAGAAACTGCATCAACTAACAGGCACAATAACCAGCTAGGATCATAACGACAGGATCAAATTCACACATAACAATATTAACATTAAATGTAAATGGGCTAAATGCTCCAATTAAAAGACACAGACTGGCAAATTGGATAAAGGGTCAAGACCCATTGGTGTGCTGGATTCAGGAGACCCATCTCACATGCAAAGGCACACGTAGGCTCAAAATAAAGGGATGGAGGAAGATTTACCAAGCAAATGAAAGCAAAACAAAACACAAAACAAAACAAAACAAAAACAAAGAAGGGCATTACACGATGGTAAGGGGATTAATGAAACAAGAGCTTGCTACCCTAAATATATATGTACCCAATACAGGAGCACCCAGATTCATAAAGCAAGTTCTTAGAGACCTACAAAGAGACTTAGACTCCTCCACAATAATAGTGGGAGACTTTAACAGCCCACTGTCAATATTAGACAGATCAATGAGACAGAAAATTAACAAGGATATTCAAAACTTGAACTCAGCTCTACACCAAGCAGACCTAATAGACATCTACAGAACTCTCCACCCCAAATCAACAGAATATACATTCTTCTCAGAACCACATTGCACTTATTCTAAAATTGATCACATAATTTGAAGTAAAACACTCCTCAGCAAATGCAAAAGAACAGAAATCATAGCAAACAGTCTCTCAGACAACAGTGCAATCAAATTAGAACTTAGGATTAAGAAACTCACTCACAACCACACAACTATATGGAAATTGAACAACCTGCTACTGAGTGACTACTTGGTAAATAACAAAATTAAGGTAGAAACAAATAAGTTCTTTGAAACCCATGATAACAAAGACACAATGTACCAGAATCTCTAGGACACAGCTAAAGCAGTATTTAGAGGGAAATTTGCAGCACTAAATGCTCACAGGAGAAAGCAGGAAAGACCTAAAATTGACACCCTAACATCACAATTAAAAGAGCTAGAGAAGCAAGAGCAAACAAATTCAAAAGCTAGCAGAAGACAAGAAATAACTAAGATTAGAAGAGAACTGAAGGAAATAGAGACACGAGAAACCCTTCAAAAAATGGATAAATCCAGGAGCTAATTTTTGAAAAGATTAACAAAATAGATAGACTGCTAGCCAGACTGATAAAGAAGAAAAGAGAGAAGAATCAAATAGACACAATAAAACATGATAAAGGGGATATCACCACAGATCCCACAGAAATACAAACTACCATCAGAGAATACTATAAACACCTCTACCCAAATAAACTTGGAAATCTAGAATAAATGGGTAAATTCTTGGACACATACACCCACCCAAGACTAAACCAGGAAGAATTGGAATCCCTGAATAGACCAATAATAAGTTCTGAAATTGAGGCAGTAATTAATAGCCTACCAACCAAAAAAAGCCCAGGACCAGGCAGATGCACCGCCGAATTCTACCGAAGGTACAATGAGGAGCAGGTACCATTCCTTCTGAAACTATTCCAAACAATAGAAAAACAGGGACTTCTTCCTAGCTTATTTTAAGGCCAGCATCATCCTGATACCAAAACCTGGCAGAGACACAACGAAAAAAGAAAATTTCAGGCCAATATCCCTGATGAACATCGATGTGAAAACCCTCCAGAAAATACTGGCAAACTGAATCCAGCAGCACATCAAAAAGCTTATCCACCACGATCAAGTTGGCTTCATCCCTGGAATGCAAGGCTGGTTCAACATATGCAAATCAATAAATGTAATCCACCACATAAACAGAACCAAAGACAAAAACAACATGATTATCTCAATAGATGCAGAAAAGTCCTTCAACAAAATTCAAACATCCCTTCATGCTAAAAACTCTCAATAAACTAGGTATTGATGGAACATGTCTCAAAATAATAAGAGCTATTTATAACAAATCCACAGCCAATATCATACTGAATAGGCAAAAGCTGGAAGCATTTCCTTTGAAAACAGGAAGAAGACAAGGATGCCCTCTGTCACCACTCCTATTCACCATAGTATTGGAAGTTCTGGCCAGGGCAAACAAGCAAGAGAAAGAAATAAAGGGTATTCAAATGGGAAGAGAAGAAGTCAAATTGTCTCTGTTTGCAGATGACATGATTATATATTTAGAAAACCCCATCTTCTTAGCCCAAAATCTCCTTAAGCTGATAAGCAACTTCAGCAAAGTCTCAGGATACAAAATCAATGTGTAAAAATCACAAGCATTCCTATACACTAATAATAGACAAACAGAGAGCCAAATCATAAGTGAACTCCTATTCACAGTTGCTATAAAGAGAATAAAATACCTAGGAATACAACTTACAAGGGATGTGAAGGACCTCTTCAAGGAGAACTACAAACCACTGCTCAAGGAAATCAGAGAGGACACAAACAAATGGAAAAACATTTCATGCTCATGGATAGAAAGAATCAATATTGTGAAAATGGCCATACTGCCCAAAGTAATTTATAGATTCAGTGCTATCCCCATTAAACTACCATTGACTTTCTTCACAGAATTAGAAAAAACTACTTTAAATTTCACATGGAACCAAAAACTAGCCCATATAGCCAAGATAATCCTAAGCAAAAACAGAAAAGCTGGAGTCATCATGCTACCTGACTTCAAACTGTACTACAAGGCTGCAGTAACCAAAACAGCATGGTACTGGTACCAAAACAGATATATAGACCAATGGAGCAGAACAGAGGTCTCAGAAATAACACCGCACATCTACAACCATCTGATCTTTGACAAACCTGACAAAAACAAGCAATGGGGAAAGGATTCCCTATTTAATAAATGGTGCTGGTAAAACTGGCATCCATATGCTGAAGCTGAACCCCTTCCTTACACCTTATACAAAAATTAACTCAAGATGGATTAAAGACTTAACTGTAAGACCTAAAACCATAAAAACCCTAGAAGAAAACCTAGGCAATACCATTGAGGACATAGGCATGGGCAAAGACTTTGTGACTAAAACACCAAAAGCAATGGCAACAAAAGCCAAAATTCACAAGTGGGATCTAACTAAATTAAAGTTTCTGCACAGCAAAAGAAACTACCATCAGAGTGAACAGGCAACCTACAGAATGGGAGAAAATTTTTGCAATCTACTCATCTGACAAGGGGCTAATATCCAGAATCTACAAGGAACTTAAATTTACAAGAAAAAAACAACCCCATCAAAAAGTGGGCAAAGGATATGAACAGACATTTCTCCAAAGAAGACATTTATGCGGCCAACAAACATATGAGAAAGAGCTCATCATCACTGGTCACTAGAGAAATGCAAATCAAAACCACAATGAGATACCATCTCATGCCAGTTACAATGGCGATCATTAAAATGTCAGGAAACGCCGGGCATGGTGGTTCACGCTTGTATTCCCAGCACTTTGGGAGGCCCAGGCTGGTGGATCACAAGCTCAAGAGTTCAAGATCAGCCGGCCAATATGGTGAAACCCCGTCTCTACTAAAAATACAAAAGTTAGCCAGGCGTGGTGGCGGGTGCCTGTAGTGCCAGCTACTCGGGAGGCTGAAGCAGGAGAATTGCCTGAACCCTGGAAGGTGGAAGTTGCAGTGAGCTGAGATCACACCACTGCATTCCAGCCTGGGTGACAGAGTGAGACTCCGTCTCAAAAAAACCAAAAAACAAACAAAAAAACCAGGAAACAACACATGCTGGAGAGGATGTGGAGAAATAGGAACACTTTTACACTGTTGGTAGGAGTGTAAATTAGTTCAATCATTGTGGAAGACAGTGTGGTGATTCCTCAAGGATCTAGAACCAGAAATATGACTTGACCCAGTAATCCCATTACTGGGTATATACACAAAGGATTATAAATCATTCTACTATAAAGACACATGCACACGTATGATGTATGTTTATTGCAGCACTATTCACAATAGCAAAGGCTTGGAACCAACCCAAATGCCCATCAATGATAGACTGGATAAAGAAAATGTGGCACATACATACCATGGAATACTATGTAGCCATAAAAAAGATGAGTTCATGTCCTTTCCAAAGACATGGACGAAGCTGGAAACCATCATTCTCAGCAAACTAACACAGGAACAGAAAACCAAACACTGCATGTTCTTACTTATAAGTGGGAGTTGAACAATGAGAATACATGGACACAGGGAGGGGAACATCACACACTGGGGCCTATTGGGGCTTGAGAGGTAGAAGAGGGATAGCATTAGGAGAAATACCTAATGTAGATGACAGGCTGATGGATGCAGCAAACCACCATGGCACGTGTATACTTATGTAACAAACCTGCACGTTCTACACATGTATCCCAGAACTTAAAGTATAATAAAAAAAAATTTAAAAAAGACTCTGCCTCAAAAATAAATACATAAATAAATAAATAAAAAAGAGCCATATAACTCATTGCAGCCTTAAGCAGTCCTCCCACCTCAGCCTCCTGAGTAACTGGAACTAAGGTGCCTGTTCACTCTTACTGCTATCTAATAATCCATTGTATGAATATACATCACAATGTATTTCTCTTTTCTCCTGTTAATGAACATTTGGATCATTTGAAGTTTGGAGCTGTTATGAATATTGCTGAGATGAACATTTTACTACCATTTTTTGGTGAACATATGTATGTATTTCTGTTTTATGGGTGTATAGCTAGGAGTAGAGTGTATACCACTGAATGTATACCTAGGATTGGAATTTTTGGATCATAAGGTAGGTATATGTCCTAATAAATATTGCCAAACATTAAAAAAAGAAAAACAAAAAGAACCTTAATAAACGAAAGCAATAAGACTTTGTCTTGTATGGTAGATAAACTGAGAAATTAGAATACATACTTGGAATTTGGATATTAAAGAAGAAAATAATTTAGCTGGCTCTGATAATGGTGGTTATGTTAAAAGGACATATTCTGATGAATTGGAGATGCACACTGAAATATTTATGGGTATGAAGACACAATATCTGGGATTTGCTTTCAAGGAGTTCAGGAAAAACAAAAAAGAGGATGTGATAGATGAAACAAATTGGGCAGAATGTTGGTAATTATTGAAACTGGAGGATGGCTATAGAGTGGCTCTTTTTTTTAAATTTATTTTTTATTATTATTATACTTTAAGTTCTAGGGTACATGTGCATAATGTGCAGGTTTGTTACATATGTATACTTGTGCCATGTTGCTGTGCTGCACCCATCAACTCGTCAGCACCCATCAACTCGTCATTTACATCAGGTATAACTCCCAATGCAATCCCTCCCCCCTCCCCCCTCCCCATGATAGGCCCTGGTGTGTGATGTTCCCCTTCCCGAGTCCAAGTGATCTCATTGTTCAGTTCCCACCTATGAGTGAGAACATGCGGTGTTTGGTTTTCTGTTTTTGTGATAGTTTGCTAAGAATGATGGTTTCCAGCTGCATCCATGTCCCTACAAAGGACACAAACTCATCCTTTTTTATGGCTGCATAGTATTCCATGGTGTATATGTGCCACATTTTCTTAATCCAGTCTGTCACTGATGGACATTTGGGTTGATTCCAAGTCTTTGCTATTGTGAATAGTGCCGCAATAAACATACGTGTGCATGTGTCTTTATAGCAGCATGGTTTATAACCCTTCCTCTTTGCAGATGACATGATTGTATATTTAGAAAACCCCATTGTCTCAGCCCAAAATCTCCTTAAGCTGATAAGCAACTTCAGCAAAGTCTCAGGATACAAAATTAATGTGCAAAAATCACAAGCATTCTTATACACCAGTAACAGACAAACAGAGAGCCAAATCAGGAATGAACTTCCATTCACAATTGCTTCAAAGAGAATAAAATACCTAGGAATCCAACTTACAAGGGATGTAAAGGACCTCTTCAAGGAGAACTACAAACCACTGCTCAGTGAAATAAAAGAGGACACAAACAAATGGAAGAACATACCATGCTCATGGATAGGAAGAATCAATATCGTGAAAATGGCCATACTGGCCAAGGTAATTTATAGATTCAATGCCATCCCCATCAAGCTACCAATGAGTTTCTTCACAGAATTGGAAAAAACTGCTTTAAAGTTCATATGGAACCAAAAAAGAGCCCGCATCTCCAAGACAATCCTAAGTCAAAAGAACAAAGCTGGAGGCATCACGCTACCTGACTTCAAACTATACTACAAGGCTACAGTAACCAAAACAGCATGGTACTGGTACCAAAACAGAGATACAGACCAATGGAACAGAACCACGTCCTCAGAAATAATACCACACATCTAGAGTGGCTCTTTATAGTACTTGTCACTTTTTCATTAAAGTTTTCTACTTTAAAAGTTAAAATTTTAAAAAATGATTATAAATATATTTTTAAAGTGTGATTCTAAAATCTGACTGATCATCCGAATCACCTGAGGAGCTTAAAAAAATCTGGGAGCTGCACAGTCCTGCGGAATCAGTCGTCTGTGAGTCCATTTGTACTGGATGGGAGGTGGGGATGAAGGCTTGCACATGGAGGAATGTGTTATTTTTTAATTTCCTAGTTCTGGCAGCCAGCACAGCCATGCTGCCTCCTCTGCTTTGTCTGACCCAGGAGATCTTACATCAGTCTTCCTTCCTCCCTGCCTTCTTCTCTCTTTCCTGTCTTTCCTCCTCCTCCCTGTTGTTTTCTCTTTCTTCACTTTATGAAAGTTTAGGGCAGGAAATTTAGAAGGGCCACAGGGTCCTAGCATCCCTTTCCTCTTCCCATCAGAGGAAAAGTGTCCTCATTGTCAAGCGGGGCCTTGTGCTTGAGGACCGGGCCTGGACCTCATACAGTTATTATTTATGAAAAGCTGCCTTGCTACCATGGATGAGAGATGTGTGCATTGCTCAGGTGTGCCTCAAAAGAAAGCTGCTTAGGAAGCACAGTCTTAATATCCGAGCCTTTCTTTTTCTTTCAGCATTCATCAATGGAAAACATCACAATCTGTTCTTAAATAATTTATTTTTTAATGTTGACTCTTGTGAAAAGTTACATTTATTTAGAAATACTTGAAGAAATCCAACAAAGAATAGGTGGCTTTCTATTAGGGACAATTAAATGTGCAAATTTCAAATACTTTTTATAATAAGTATAAATAATTCAATTTTTTCACATTAAGAATGGAGATAATGATCAACACAAAATATTAAGGTATCAACTTTAAGAGAATTAGATGAAAACACTGAAGTTTATTTGATATCTTTGGAAAGAAATTATAAAGATTTGTCTGGGAAAAAACTTAGGGAGCTCTAAGGGGAAAGCATGTCTAATAATATGAGTAAAGGCTGTGTAGAGTTATAGAGCACATATATTTTCAGGTCATAAGCACAGACCTCCAAAATGACAGCCTTTATCTCAGGGGAAAATACATTTCCCCTCCTTTTTTTTTTTTTTTTTTTTTTTTCTAGAGCAAATATGACAGCAACCACAAAGCACACAGAGAAACTGTAAGCTAGCAACAGAAAGAGATTTCCTCATACTCATGGTTACTGGCTTTTGCTGTCCCAATACCAGGGTACCATGGGATGCAAGGGACTTCCCAGCCCCCCAGGACACAGTGTTAACACAGAAAATAAAACCATCACAAAAGGCCGTATCTTTCCCTGTGACCATCCCCAATCTCATCCCTGCTCCTTCCCTATCTCTATCTCATCTCCAAGGAGGTAGGACACTCAGAGGCATTAACAGAATACAGAGGATGGTTTTTTACTACGTAGCTGGAGTTTCATAAGGAGAAGCACGAAACTTTGATGAATATATATACCTTGGATGCAATTCCTTCTTTCCCGGGGAGGCAAGCAAAGTGTACCCAAGAGGCCAATTTACCCGCTGTGGTCAGGAACTTGCCCACAACCTGACTCAAAGCAAATATGTTCTCTCAAGAGGACACTGCAGCGTTTTCCCCAGAGCTGAAGAAATATCTTCACTTAAATAATCTCGAAGTTTGTAATAAAATAAATAAAGTGAATGACACAAACAGGACTAGAGCTCCCTTTAAAAAGGCAGCTGGTTGAGTTTATGCAAGCAGTGTATATACAAGCTCATGCCCCAACAACAACCAGAAAACAGGTTATTATTATTTAGCCTTCCTATTATACTTCTAGGGCAGCATTTCAATATAATTTAAAAAAAAAAAAATCCCTCATACATAATGTAAGGGTATACTATAAATGTACACACTTTTACTCCTCAGTTCAAGCTTACTTCTTTAGAAGTAAAGACAGTAATAACCCAAAGAGTTACACGTCTTCCCACTAAAATATTCTTTTAAAAGGTGCATATTGTAAAGAGCAGCTTGTTTTTCTGTCAACGTGAACATGTTCAGTCTCAGCAGCCTCAGAATCACAGTCCATGGATGGTTCTGCATTTCTGCCGGGTCCTCAGGAAAGCACCCGGGCAGGTAGGGAAAAAACCATGAACTACAAACAATCTCTGAATACGTCCATTTTCCCTGAGCTTCCTTGAGCTTCTTGCAGAGGGCCTCGCTGCCATGAGGATCTGGCTTCACATCTCTGAGAGATGCTAGGGGAGGGGAGGTAGACTGGCTCTGGCTTCTCCAACCCACCCAACTGCGTGTCTTTTCCCTTCTCAGCCAAGATGATGAAGCAGTCCTGACGGGCAGGGTGCAGGCGCCTCGGCCAGTCCCCGCACACCTTCCAGGTCCAAAGAAGTTCCTGGCCTCTTGCTTGGTAGGAGAGGAGGAACCTTGGGCTGAATCTGAGATCATCCCTTGCCAGTTACAAGCTTTGCTTTCTAAGGCCACCTGGGAACACTCCCTGGTTACCAAACCTGAGCATCGTGGGCACCACAAAGAGCTTATCTTTCCTCTCCTGCTCAGACACCCTTGAGCCCGCTGTTGCAGTGGCAGCTGAGGGTTCAGAGGATAGCACCATGATGACTGACAGCTCGAGGCCCCACTTCTTGCAGGAGGTGACCCGCCTGTTTCCGGTTAGCCATACATCTGCTTGAACTGAAAGCACTCGTTGCAGTAGCCGTTGCACTTGGCATTGCCAAAGTGATCACAGGCGGGGGCCCGGCAGCGCTGCTTGGGGGGATCTTCGGGGGCAGGCTCACCCCGGTGGGCCCCGGGGCCCATCCTCGGGTTGGGATGCTGGCACTCCATGCAGAGCTCCTCGCTGCGGCAGGCCAGGATGTTCTTGCAGGAGGCCCGGGCGCACTTGGGCCTTGAGGTGCTCTGTGTGGTTCGAGGCACATCTCTGCGCTGGCTCGATCTCTGAGTGGAAAGAACAGACGGATCATTAAAAAGTCAGGAAACTATTGCTCACATTTCTTAGGGACAGCACAGTGAAATCTCATTGGATAGTGTGGAGTCTACAAAGAGCTTTACCTGCCTGAGCAAGGGAACAGGAGAGCACCGCAGTCTATGAGCCAGAGCTCTTGAAGGATGTTTCCTTCCAATCTCAAGGAAAGCTGACTTGGCCCCCAGGGAGGCTGAGGAAAACCGTCAAGCCTAAGTTGGCCTGCAAACTTTCCCTGGCTCTCTTCTGTTGGGACCAATAACCACTGTTCTTAGATAGCTTCTCTACCATTATGTGAACAACAGGCGACACACCTGTATCTGTCAAAGCTGGCTTTTCTGATGTACCATTAAGCGCAGGCCCCCGGCAAGCTCTGTCTGTTCGCTCCTTGTGATAAACGATTATTTAAGAAGGGCTGCTTTTTAGATGTCTGTGCTTCTCTTACAAATCAAAGAAGCCTCTGATCACGGTCTGGCTTTCTGGGGGCTGGAAGAAGTTTTATGCAATGGCTGTGTTTCTTTGTTTTTAAAATGAATTCAAAAGTATTCTTGGAGCATGAAAATCGGTGGCAGCATTTCGGACCTGGGGAGCCACAGTGACATGGACATTCCCCTTCAGGTTCTGAACTAATCCTTTATCATGAGGGGACAGAACCTGGCAGAGACGAAAGCCTGCTTGTCACTGTTGGAAGCCAACGCTCCAGTAAAAAGCACCGGACACACGGGAGGGAGGGAAAACTCCTCAAAATGTCTCACCAGTTGCTCTTCTGTCCTTTTGGCCTCATGAAATCTCTGATTCTGAGCTTCAATGAAACACTTCTGGCAGTATCCTTCAAACATGGTGCTTCCAAGGGTGCCGCACTCCCTCCCCAGGCACGGAATGGTGTTCTGGAACCTGGAGGCTGTGGGACTGGCTTTCCCTGAGGCAGCGACCAAATCTACACGAGAGTGGATGCTAGTTAGTACCACATAGGGGTCACCCCACAGATACAGAGATGCTGACATTAGAGAAATAAATGGGTTCCAAATACAGATTAGGCCAGCCTTAAATATATAGAAATATATATATGTACATATTTAAGTATATAAATTCAGCAAAAGAAATAATAACAACACTATTATGGAAACATCTTTGGCTTTACCGATCTCTCATTTTGAACTTGAAGCACTGATTGGTCACAGGAACAGGGCAAAGAGCAGGCATTACCTGGTCACCCTTCTTTCAAACGAGAGATTTCCAAAACCACATCTGTTTCCTTACAGTGTCAAGAGAGACTTCCTTCTCTCCAGTTACTACTCTTCAGATTTTAAGATTGTTCTATTATATCTAAGTTGCAAAAGAAGTCTAGTTTAAGACTGTCTTAGATACGCCAGACCTGAACGGTCTAGTAAAAGCAAATCCCATGAGCTCTGTCTACAGGGCACTCTGGTTTTTGGAATGTGATATTAGGAGCTGCTATAACCACGCAGTGCCTTTTGCCTCCATGGGCAGCTGGCAGGGCCACCGTGGCTGTCCCATGCACAAGCCAGTAGAAAAGCACGGTAGGTCCTGACCACTCTGCCTGACTGCCCACACGGGATTTTTTCCTTAAAGGTCAGGAACAAAACCTCTTCTGGACAGTAGCTGCTATGTTAGGAAGTCAACCATTTCACTCACGTTTGTTTTCTCTGTACTCGATGAAACACAGTGTGCAAAAGCCCTTGTTTTCTGGAGTCCCAAAATACATGCAGCCAGCTTTTCTGCACTTGCTGGTCCCCGTCCTGTCCCCCGGAGTCCGTGCAGCTTGAGACAGGCAGCCAGCGGGGGCGTCATTTCCAGCTCTGTGGCAAGAATGCGGGGAGGGGCTCCGGACGAGCTGTGAGGGATCTGACTTGGAACGCTGGTGACAGGAGGGAGGGAGGCTGGTGCTGAGGCTGGAGGAGGCCTCTGCTGTAGTCCTTTTGAAGCAAGTACTGCAGATCCCATTAAATGTCCTGGTGACATCCTGGAGGCAGGCTTGGCACTTCCCGGGATCCAAGTGCCTTGTGTGGTCTGCGGCGTGGCTGGCGTGAAGTTGCCGGGCGTTGTGGCAACGTTCACAAAATCCGTTGTGCTGCACATTCAGTGTGAAGGGGCAGCCGGGGCTCCTGCACTTCATGGCAGTGGTCTCACTGAACAGAAAAGGGCTGGGTGCTGTCGGTGGAGCAGAATGAGGCCCCCCAGTGGGCTCCTCGGGGTTCCACGCCAAGGGCTCATAGGCTTCTCCCCGAGAGGCCCCGAGCGCCATGCCAGGGAGCCCCTCGGGGCCCGGCTTGGAGTTCAGCTTTGGGAGTTTGTTTTGATTCTTTTGCCGCCTCTCTGAGCACTCATGGCATAAAGGCTGGGTGTTCACAGACATGAAGAAGGGGCAGTTGGGCGTTTCACATTTTACATCCATGAGAGAAAGCTGGGGCAGGGAAGATTCCATGGGATTCTGGGCATGCATCTCGCTCCTCCCCTGCTCGCTGTTTTCCTGCCATTTCTTGTATTCATGCTGAACAAGCTCAAAGTAATCATCTACCAGATTGATTTCTTTTGGTAAGTTAGCTTCATCCAACCTGAAGACCAAAAAGAAAAAATATGTATGAGACTACACAAAATCACACACAAGATTTTACATCATTAGCCTACAGAACAAAGTTTTAGAATATGGATTATGGCAAGAATTGCAGAACCATTAACTGAAACGCAGGCCTGTGATGAAGAGCTCACACTTTTCACGTAACATGATCTGACACATTTCCCAACACGTTCTAGAGTCAAGAATGATGTCAGTTAGTTTGCTAAGACTTCCTTATTTTTAAAATCACAGTTTCATTTAATCAATCTTGGTCCATCCAAAAATTATAGATAGTTTTAAAACAAGGGCTAAAAAAAAAAAAAAAAAAAAAAATCAGCTGACTCTTTAATTTCTCAGAGATCAAGTTTTGAGTAAAACATCACTCAGGCCATTCGTTTGGGACTAGTCTACTTTATAGCACAAACTACTTTGGAACCTCAGGTTGGGTATTTTGCTATTACTAACTTTAAACTTGTGTCTGGTCTCCACCAGCATTAGCAGCCATGAGTAACTAAGATGCAGACACACTCAAAGGCACTTGCCTATTTACTGTTGACTCTGTAATTTGCTAATCTCCACGTTGAGAGACAGATTCTCTTACGGCCTCCTTGTCATCTCTTGTGCATCTCAAGTGCTCAGAAACAGGCATCTCTTTAACATAAAGCCAACGTTTAAAGACCAGATACCTGCACAATGGGCATTCTGGGGCTTTCCTCCCATTCCATGTGGCAGAATCATGAGCTGCAACAGGAACAATTCTACAGCCCCAGCTATGTCTGATGTGCCTGTTCTTACCAAGAAGCCAAGAGAGAAAGCTTTTTGTTTCCAAGTGTTTTCACTTGCTAGTCTTTTTAATACGTACCAGAGTAATTAAAATACAAAAACAAAAAACAACAACTATCCTTGATGTAAATGCACTTTGAAAACCCATAATTCTGCAATTCTGGCTTTTGGGATCCAGATATCTAGGAAACTCAATATGGATAAATGACTTATTTCGATTTGAAACCCAAGTTAGTACGGCCTTACAGAATCCTCTCTAACCATGCACAAGGCTCTGAATTTGTTTCCCACTGGCAGAAACTGGCCACAAATCACTCTACTGTTGAGCTTCAGGGTGGCAGCAACTCAGGTGGCTGAGGTTAAAGACAGTTACAGATGACACAGGAGAGAGCTGAACATAAACTGCTTACTTTGCGGCATTGATGAGATGAGTTGTGCCATGGTCCCAGCCTTGGACAGGGATTTCTATCACCATTAAGTACTCTTTTAAGAGCTTCTCCTTCATCTCATTTTCAGGATCTGTCAAAAAGTGAACTTTCAAGTCTTCAAATCTTCCTCGGTCTCTGTTAACAAGTGGAACAGCTCGGATTTCTGAGGGAAAAAAAATAACACATAAGTAAAATCGTATTCTACTAAACAAGGCCATAGGTAAGTAGATCGCATTTTGAAAGTGTGTAAAATATATAATTTACAGAATAGAAAACTATTCTCAGCCACAGTTAAACCCAAAAGGGAAAACAGAATGTGCTACAATCTAATATAAAAATGCACTGTTTCCAGGAAACTCACAGAATATTAACCAGCCTGGAGGGGGTGGATCTTATTGGTTGAAGTCCCAGGCTTTAGAATCAGACTGACCTGAGTTTGAATCCTGGCTTTTGTCAAGTTGTGTGGCATTAGGCAGGTCAGTTGACCTCTCTAAGCTTTAACTGTCTAATCTGTAAAATAAGGCTACCAAGCCCTACATCTGACAAGAATGCTAAGAGGATAAAAATGCAATAAAATAATATATCCAAAGCACAGTGCTTTTTCCACATGAAGCTATCAAAATAACAGCCAACAGGCCAGGCACGGTGGCTCATGCCTGTAACTTTGAGAGGCCAAAGCGGGAGACTGCTTGTCCCCAAGGGGTTGAGGCTGCAATGAGCCATGATTGTGCCACTGCACTCCAGCCTGAACAACAGAGGGAAACCCTGTTTCAAAAAGAAATAAAAAAGCTAACCTGACAGGCATTTACTTGTTCCATAACAGGCACTATGTGCCTTAATTTATCATGTATGAAAGTACTTTCCAAGTCATATTCAAAAAGATATGAGGGTATTATGAGTTATTGCTATTGCATTACTCTTACTAACCAAGCAAGTCACAGAACAATGCATTTAAATAAAAATAAGATACTTAAATAAGATTATTTCAATAAGAAGCAAAAAAACCCCTGATGTTTCAGTGTCTAGTTACAAATCTGAATTAATGCAGTTTTCTCACCAGGCCCACTGTCCTTCAGGGTCACCAAGGGTACAAAATGATGGCTGTCATAGCCGAGAACAATGGGGTATCTGTAGCATTCCTGGGCAGGCCAATGTAGAGGCAAGTAAATTCCACCCACTTTCAAAGGGGCGAAATTGGAACCTGATTCCAAACTTCTTAGCATTTTGTCTGTTCAAAGAAAGAGAAAGAAAAATGAGACCCTTAGGTGACTTTCATCAAATTCCATTTCACTCTGTTACCTGAACTTTGGCAGTGTGGTTTTCTCGACGAGCCAAGCCATAAAGCTGAAAGCATTTAAGTACAGATATGTGATCTATAGGCATCTCACCTGAAATGACAATGATTGGCCTTCTGAGGATGTTGCAAAGGACAAATATGTGTATTTCTTCCAGTGAGTTGTACTGAAGTCCACTTCGGGCCATGGGTGTGTCTGTGGAAGCCATTTTGATAAGGTTGTCCCATTCATCATTCCAGTTCTAAGGGGAGGGGGGTGAAAGAAAGGAAAAAAAAAGCTTGAATGTACCCTGTACTCCCTGTACTAAAAAGTCATTCTGACATCACTCTACAATTATTCATTTATATAACTCAGCTTATTTTTCCCCTTTCATGAAACTATCATTCAAATGATCACCCTTTTTTCCCCATTTCCATTTTCTTCCTTTACTTTTTTCCACTACAAGGCAAACTCAAAAGTTGGGGAGGACGGGACAGCACCTGCTTTAAAAAAAAAAATCCCTGATGAGGTATCACATTGCAGCCCCTTATCCAAATGTTCACAAAAATTCCAAACTTGTGACTGAGGATGGTGAGGCACGTGTCTTAATCTTATTGGCTGGCTCAGCAAAGCTAAGGGCAATCAAACCGAAAAACAACAAAACACCAGTGGAAAAGGCCATGATCAAAAGACTTGCTGCTACAGGGAACAGATGCACAGCTGGGAATCTGCTAACCAAAAACAGGGCAAGAGCCTTGGGTGAGTCCCACTGGAGGTTTCTGGTGTTTTCCATTGAGTATGCTTCGCTTAGACAAATTCATGTGACCTAGTCCATCAGATGCTACCAGAGGGCAGGGACTCGTCCAGGGGTACCCTATGCCCACCATGGAGCTCTGTCAGTAGATAATTACGGGGAAAAACATACCCGAGTATCATAGCAAAGCCCCGTTTCAACAAATTCCTGAGATTTGAGAGACTCCAGTTGCCAGCGGAATTTAAAGTTGCGTGTGTCTGTTTCCTTGAGCGTGCTGAACAGCGCCTTCCTCAGTACCAGGTCTGTGTCCTGAACGCCCCACATGTACTGAGAAGTGGCATGCATGAGGCAATTGCCATCACCTGAGGACAGAAAGGAAAAGAGAAGGAGTCAAGTTATCTGCATGGAAGGCCCAGCAAAGGTTTCAGAATAAACCAGCCCTACTGCTATTCTAGTGGACTGAATGGTTTAATTTGGTTTAATTTCCTAGTCAAGGGCAAACTGATATTTCATAAGATGATGACAGCTTTAAGGAAAAAACAGTTCTTTTTATTCTTCTTTTTAATGAATGACACCAACTGCAGAGGAGCCAGGGGACCTTGGTTCTAGCTTAACTCTGCTCCTACCTAGTTCAGGTGACCTGGGGGAAATTCCTTGAGCTCTCTGGGCATTTTTCCTGTTTGTGAAATGAGGGCAGTGAGTGACGGTCTCTAAAGCCCCATTCCTTCCTACCATCCCCTGATCTGCCGGTGAAGGCACTGGCATGGCTGCTCTCTAATTCTAAGGAAGCACACACAAGGCTGCACGCACAAACCAGGAAGCAGGCATGGCTTGCTAGACAGGGATGGTCTGGCTGTGACTCAATGGCAAATGACTTGACCATTCCACTTTAGCCTTTGGGCCCTGGGAGTTTCCTCTCCTGGTGTGTAAAGTGGCGTTGACAACACTGAATTACCTATGGCCTGCTAGTCCGGCTCTCAAAAATGCCTTATGCAAACCTGCTTGTTAGTAACTGTAAAGTACAAAAGTTAAAAAGCACCTGGGTGTCTAAATTTGAAAATAATTCAGTGTTTAAGGCTGACATTTTGAGAAAAAAAAAACAAAAAACAAGTTTAATTGTATGCCATTAATTTGTGACATTTCCAGTTTAAAACTCACAATTCAATGGGCTGCATTTTTTTTCAACCCCCAAACAATAAATCTTTTGGGGGAATGTTTAAAACAAAAAACGTTAACTCCTTAATCTCCTTTGGCAAGTGCAAAATAATTTTTATAAAGAAAAGTTAAACTGTTTCTTATATTACTCTATAAGTAGGGCAATAAAGTTATTTGAAATTTTATCAAATTGTAATTATAGTCAAACTGTAAAGAAACCAAAAAACCTCAAATATATATCCACAGCCAGTATTCCTTCAATTTATACATTTAGAAAAACTAGCTAAGTATTCAAACAAATGAACAAAAAAGATCACCCAAGCCTTGTGTCTTGGCAGACGTGTAGCAATGATTGCATTCTGTTGAAATTTCCCCTTTGCAAAATCTAGAGCAAAGATAAGGCTTTTTTTCTTCTTGTGCTTACTTTCAGTTCTTTATTGAGATGCACCAGTATAAAATTCCCTAAGTAACATCTGGAATTCCCCAGTGCTAAGTTATTTGACTAGCAATTGAGCAACAGCTATTGTACTTTTTGTTCTGGTGTGTAGACATTTAAACTGCGAAGTGCACCCTGGACTTTCCAAGTGGGTGTGGTCAGGGTGAGCTGGAATAGGGCTACTCATTATACAAGTGAAATCGCTGCAGCCAATAGACGCTGGAATTTTTCACATGAAGTTTCAATTTTATGCCACCTACTCCCTTCCTCATTCACCACAGTCTCATATCCTCAAATGCAAACTTGTGAATCACCCCCTCCCCAAACAGATATTGCCTTTGAAGAACCCTCCTATCAAGGGAAGGATTAATTTTTTTTAAAAGGTGCTAATCAAAATCAAATTTAAAAAGTCATTTGTTTTCCTCCCCTCCCTAAATATCTTTTCTTCGTTTTTTAGAATCTTAAGGAGTTTTCTTGAAAGTGAAGAAACAAAAGGATTCTGAGTCCAAAAATGATTTCCCAGAAAATGTTACACAAATACACCTGCTTTTGTAGTTTTATTTCTAGTGTGGCTCCTTGTTGATTTAAATGACATGTTTGCAAAATAAGTGTTTCCTATTTATATTCCTTTTTTTTTTCTAGTGGAAATAGAGCATTTCCTTTCTTAAGGAAATAAAGCAAAAAGTCAGTTAATTCTCTTAATAAGGTTTTCCCCTTTCTACCACATTTTTAATTCAGCAGAATCTTTGTTTCTAACTCCCCCAGAGTTGACTCCATCTCTTTTTGGTAACAAATGGGAGAGGATTAAAACCACAAATTGTCAGGCACATAAACCCCGTGATGATGACTTCACATAATTACCTACCTCTATGTATCACTTAATTTAATGCCAAGAACAATGCAGACAGTAGCTATCCCCAGTTTTCTTTCTATGTATGTTTCTAAGAATCAGTATTTCATAAGTCTAGGCAAGATGTTGGGGTAATGTACAAGAGTCCCCAGAATCAAAATTTAAAAACCCATGTCCACTAATCACTCTAAGTTACCCAAGTCAAAAAAAGCCAAAGTTAATGTACCAATGAAGTTAATTAAGTTAGTGTTCTTATCGTAATCATTGTCAACAAGGATTTTCTTCCCTTGGACATATTATTTCTATTAGGATGGCTTGGGACTGTCACAGATATAAGGACCTGAGATTCCTGCTCTTATGTAGACTATGAGCATTTAATTGATCTTGTACAGTCTACTTGCTTATTGTCATAATTATCCACATCCATAGAGTAGAATTTTGTGCCTGCATGGAGCAGTATGCTCTGACATTCCTGTTAATGCACATATTCTTACCCAAGGGAAATGATTAAAAAACAAAACAGTAAAGCTTGGAATAGGAAATAGCTACTAGTGGTAAAGGCCATTGGCAGAACAGCACAGACAGGAAGGAATTCAGTGACTAAGAACCCCTAAAAATAATGAAGGTGAAGTCTAAAATTCATGCTAAAAATTTCAGCTATCTATTTCACCTTGCAGGGCATAGGCAATAGAACCTAGGTCAGAGAGGAGGAGGAGACAAACGAAGTTCTTCATGTCTTCAACAGCCATTCACTGGTTAACCCATAAAATGCTACCAATTCAAGAAGTGTAAGAACATCACAAGCATTTTCTAATGACAGTGGGAAACAAATGTACTACCAGTTTTCACACCATGCTTTCCTTTTGAACTTAAAGGCTTGTAACATTTCCATTACGGGCCAGTGAAGGGTATTTTACAGATGATTAAACATTTGCAAGAATGAGAAACAAATTGCCTAATCGGGGTATGGTGTTTACAAATGCATTCTCCAAGCCTCAATGTGCTCTGCAATATACGCAATCAGAAAATATCCTTAATAAATAGATTCACAAAACAAGTCTGCTATTATCACATGCCCCGAATAGAGATTCTATACTAAGGTCTCAATACTAAATCTCAAGACTGATTTGAGCTTGGGCTTGTGCTAGTAAAGCTTGAATGGGGACCCAGCAGGCGGGAGCTATCACCCAGGCAAAAGAAGCACAACAGATCAAGTTTTACCGTTCGTTTTCAGCGCCACAAGCTTCCTGACTTCTCGACACCAGTTGAGTTTCTTCTGGCTTTCCAGGGAAGCCTGGATGTTTTTGTCGATGAGGGCTTTGTGGATGATCTCCCGAAACTGAGGACAAAACTGGCAAGTTCTGAACATTTCCAGTGTGTATCGGTGCATGGTTTTAAAATGATGAATGATCCCATTAGTAGGTTTAAAAATATCTTCTGGAGTTCTCTCCCGTATCTTCACAGCTTTCCGCATATTGCTCAAATACAAAGCCTGAGGAAGGACTTGTTCAGCCATTGTGCTCTCCAACACCTGAAAAGGAAAGGAAAAAAAGCCATTCCATTAGCCTAACTTTAATACGACTCCTATATAGCTGCCTGCAGGAAACCCCAGTGTTTGATCTTGTCATTACCCTGATCTGTAGGCAAAAGATCTTAGCACCTCTACTCCCGGGATACTAGCTGGCCCCAGAGATTAACTCACACTGGACTGTTTTAAGTTACATCACTTGAAAAGATTAGCCTAAACAGGAGAAGGAAGGCAGAGAGTGGGTACTGAGGAGGAGGGGAATAACCCGTGTTTTCAGTAACTTTTGTCAGGGAGCCAACCCTGTCTGTCAGCAACAGGTACTGCTCCTCAAAACCAACGTAAGCTCCTGTTTCATTCTGAGGCCACGCTGAACAGCGCTGGATTTGGGGAGTACCGGATGCCAGTTAAGGGCTCAACATAGCCCTGACAAGTCTGTAGCTCCTCCCCTCAGACCACCACCAGGCAATCCTACTCTTGGGCCAAATCTTGAGTTATCACTCCCTCCCTATGCTGGAAGGACAGTAAAATACTTTATGAAAAATCTTGCAATTTTATGCTGTCACTTAGGCTGCTGGCTGGTGTTTCCTCTTTATTCCCAAAGAGAAGTATTTATAAAGTGTGGATTCATAAAGTTTATTCTAATGTTTATAAAGAGTTAAAACCGAATGTTTTCTAATCAATAAAAAAGCCCATTTCCACCAAGATACTTTGTAATTTTAAGAGCAGTCAGCATTCCTTCAGAACCTCCCAATAGGACTTCATATCAGAATAAGAAACAGACTAACAATAGGCTAGGCATGGTGGCTCACGCCTTTAATCCTGGCACTTTGGGAGGTCTAGGTGGGAGGATCACTTGAGCTCATGAATTTGAGATTAGGCTGGGCAACATAGTGAGACCCAGGTCTCTACGAAAACAAAAAATGAAAAACCACAAAATAATAATAGAACAATAAATTCTATACTTCTAAGAACAGATATTGGAGCTCAATCATTTTAACTCAACTGCCAATGAAATTTTATCATCACCCTCCAGGTACCAACACAGGGGCATGTCTGCCTGGCTTTTCACCCTGAAATCTTTAAGCATAATCAACTAGTAGAAGGAATGAAAGTCTAGAAGCAGACAAGGAAAGAAGTTTCCACCAGGAAGCCACTCTGGCAAATGAAGGAGGAAAGGCGGCAAAGACCAGCATCTACAACCCATGCCAACAGTGCAGGATGATGCAAATTTACATGATGTGGGATCTCTCCAGTATGGAACAGTGTAAAAAGCCAGCTCGGATTCACTAGCCCTTAGTAGGGTGTCTGGTCACAATTCCTAATTTCCAAGAAGATGAAGAAGTTTTCAGAGCACAAAGACATTCCCTAGGAAATTTCGCAGTGATTGTTAATTCCATTCCTGCCGCATCCTATTTGCCAGGGCAACTCTCCAGTTAATAAAAATGTTAAACCTATGGAAGAGGGAGGAGAAGAAATCTAGATTTTAGGGTAGCTACTCCTGCGTGGGTCTAGACTCTCTTAACACCATTAATAAGGTGGTCTAAATTCTTGTGGCCCACTCACAGGGGAGAGGTTGGACTAGATGACCCATGGTTTCTCCTGAGGAGTTTTCTGGTGATAGTTTTAGATTAGGATTCTTAATCTGATTGCTGGGAAAGGCATAGTGGGAGTCATTCTCTGGATCAGATGGTGCTCTCTTTTGATGTCAGACGTCCTCTACAGGTGGAATTGGGCAAAACCATAACAGGACAAAAATAACACATACACCTTTCCTTTGTGGCACAGCAAAAGTCTCTCTCACGATATCATCCATCCATCCATCCATCCACCCACCCACCCACCCATCCACCCAACAAGCACTACCTGACCACTACTGAAGGCCAATCACCATGCTTGATGATGGGATTAAAAGTCAAAGATGACCTTATTCCCTTCCTTGAAATCACACTACCAACTTAGTCTGCAGCTAAGGCAACGGAGTTACAGGTACTGCTCAGATCCCACAGCCATTCAGGGGCGAAGTTTTGCCTAGGAGCCAGGTCTTTCAATACCTGCCCCTTGCAATCCCACAACACCAAACCTGTGGCTACAGTGCCTGCCACAATCAGATGGAAAGAGATGGGCAATAGGAAGATTTTAAACAAATGAGGTGTTATCTCTTTTTGCTTGTCTGACCCTTTTTTCTCTTCTGAATCTAAAGATTTTTCACCAAAGATCTAAAATAGTGAGAGCTGTAAACCATATGCAAGACATGCAAATGTCAATATTGGATACCCCAGTGTGATCTCATTGGTAGGTTTAGCCTTGCACAGCCTGTAAAACTGCCTCCTTAGAAATCAAAACCCACTGTCCAAGTTTCCAGTTCTTGGATCTCTCTACACTTAAGATTAAAGAATAAATGTTTCAGATACATTATAAAGTGGCAAACAATGCAATATTACCCTTAACTTTTTTTTTTTCTTAACATTTGTTACCTCTCTGTCTTATTTAAAGGTAATTTCTCAACTTTTGTCACTAGGATTCTACAGAACTTCTCCATTGCTCAAACTCTTCTCCCCCTTGTTTTATTTTTCCACTCTGGGCAGATATTTTTGTCTGCGTTGTGGAAATTGATGAATTATTTATCAACAAATACCTCATCCAAATTTGGGGATGTGCCTATCAAAAATAGTACTAAGAATTGAAAAAAAAAAAAAAATCAAAGCAGCACCTTAAACAATGAGAATGAAGCATTCATTGGCTGCTCAATAATCCAGTACATTAAGGTTGCGGGTCCAGAAGCCCCTTTAATTAACAATGGTTCCACCAAAATGCTGCCCTGAGACACTTGACCAGACTGGCTTTCCAAGGCAAGAAGATCTGAGGCGAGGAGAACTGAAAACAAAGCGGGTTCAAAAAGAGTTAAGCTCCTTCCTTACTTAATGCCACTGCTTTCCTGAGAGGCCAGGTGGCAGGATGTGGGACGACTCCGGCTGACAAAGACAGTCTAACCGTGGGGTAGGGGCTGGAGCAGGCGCCAGCGACCCATGTCTACATGCATACTTCTCTTACACTGCTGCAGCTGGAAAAGCTAGACCCTGCGCCAGGACCCCAGCCCTGTGCACGGACCCCTGAGCGTCTGGGAAGCTGTCTCTGGGACTGAAGCCCCCCACCTCCGCCGGGCTGGCGGCCACTGCGGTACCCTACTCCCCGTCGGGCTGGCCCTGCACAATTTGGGAAAAAGCCGCAGCGCTTCTGCAAGGTCTACGTGGCCAGGAGCATGCAACGCTTGGCTCCCAAAAAGACACGAAAGGAGCAAAGCATCAACGACCACCCGATCAGAGGGCCCGAGGGGCGCCTCTTCACCAGTCAGCTGCAGCTTAAGTTCCGTGCATTATCCGAAAGGAACAGCTGGCTGGAGGTATCCAGGGCTGTCACTCCAACCTCTGAAGCGGTGACCTCAACTCCCAGCACTTCAAAACCCAGACAGAAACAAACGTCCAACAAACTCCCACTCCAGGAGCGCTGCAAAACCAACGCCAGGTAGACGGAGCCAGCCCGGGGGTCGCTGCCCAACATGCATCCGCAGCCCTAGGCTGCGGTGAGCCCGAGGCAGACGGCACTGGGAGGCGCAGTGGTTACCTCTCCGGGCCCCGCGATCCTTTCGCAAAGTCCCAAGTCCGGGTCAAAGCAGGAGCGCCCAGCAGGCGGAGGTCGGGGCCGGGACCGGGCGGAGGCGACGCTCCATGGACGCCCGGGGTCGGGCTCGCTCGCTGGCAGGGTCGGCCGGGGGTGTGATCTCTCTTGGCGGCCGCTATCGCCGCTCCGCCCCCGCGGGCTCCAAGTTCGCTTGGCCCGCCACGAAGACTGCAGACTGCGCAGTCTGCTTTTCCCCGTTTCAGTTGTATGCGGGTCTAGGCCCGGGGATTTCCACGGTACTTTCCAAAGTCACGTGACTCTCTGGGTAGGGCTGCGAATTGCGTCCCGCCGGCCGCCAGAGGGCGCAGGGGGCGAGGGGCTTTCGCGGCCTCCGCGCCCCGACCCGCCCCCTTTCCCTGCCCCGCCCCGCTGCCTCGCCCCGCCCAGTCCCCGCGGGCCCAGGGAGAAACTCCCTCGCCCCGCCCCGGGGTGTCCCCGCGTGAGTCACCTGGGCATTTCGGAAGCTGGGGTCACGTCACATCCATGTGGAAATCGCGGTGATGGGAACTGGAAATGAAATAGGTTCTTTTTCGCAGTTGTTTTTCTGCAGAAAATCATCAACTGTGGAGAAGAAGAAGGGAAATAAGAAAAAAAGAAAACCCTAAAAACCACCCTGGCGTCCGGGCCCGCAGGCCTCGGGCTGGCTCTGAAAAGTTTGGGCTGTGCACGTGATAAGCGCGTAGGCGGGAGCCCCAGACAGGACCCGGGCGGGAATTTCGAGAAAAAGCAGCAGTGACAGCCTTTGGTCCCCATCTCCATTGTTCCTGCCAGCTCTGGACCCCAGGCTGCATGAGACGTAGGTCCCAGGGAACACCCGACCCCGTGGCCCCAATCTTAGGTAAACTTAGGAATCAGAACAACATTCACCCCTATGCCACCCTTGCTCCATTTCCCCTTCTCTATTTCTGCTCACCAAGCATCCAGCTGACATTGCATTCAAGCAGCATTTCAGCTTAGAAATCGCTTCTAGTCCATCACCGTGCTTGCCATGTGTCTCCAAGGCTTTATTAGGTGTGTTTTTAGTTGTCCTGATTATCAGTTCACCCCAGGGTGCTGATGGCTGATAATACTGGCGCTCCCTTCCCCACCCCCATGCGTTGCATAGGGAGAGTGAGTCATGTGGAGATGGGTGCAGTCCCTTGGGCAGTGGGGGTGCAGGTCCTGTGCAGGGAGGAGGCTTAGGGTGCTTTTACTGTCTTACTGCCCTCTAAGCACGGGACCCTTTGGATCATTTACTAGATTGGCTAAACTAGAACCAGTTGGAAATATTCTGTACTGTGGTCCCTTTAATTACATTTAAGAATACTCGTCAGGCCATATATCACAGGTTTTTAATTAGAAAAGTATCCTCCTCTCGCCCGTAAGTACCTGCAGAGATGGGGATGCGAGCTGGGTGGAGGATGGCACTGTTTTGGCAAAAAGAAGTTTAGAGCAGGCCGGGCGCGGTGGCTCACGCCTGTAATCCCAACACTTTGGGAGGCCGAGGCGAGCAGATGACGAAGTCGGGAGATCGAGACTATCCTGGCTAACACGGTGAAACCACGTCTCTACTAAAAAATAGAAAAAAAATAGCCGGACGTGTTGACAGGCGCCTGTAGTCCCAACTACTCGGGAGGCTGAGGCAGGAGAATGGCGTAAACCCGGGAGGCGGAGCCTGCAGTAAGCCAAGATCGTGCCACTGCACTCCAGCCTGGGCGACCGAGCGAGAATCCGTCTAAAAAAAAAAAAAAATAGAAGTTTAGAGCAGGGTGTCACTAGTGGCCTCTCCGAAGACTGGTTCTGGTCTTAAAACCGATGGCTGGAATTTCTTCCAGTTCCAAACCTCTCGTTACTTGTCCTCTCTTCTTGTCCACAAATGTGTTATCAACATTCAAACAATGGATAGTCAGCTATCCATTGTAGATGGACCTTGCTGGAATTCAGGGCTAGCAGAAATGACAGGGTCTAAAATGACATTGATCAACTAGTTGCTATATGCTTATATATGCTTTTTATATGAAGCTTAAAAAACTTGAGACATTTGCACAGTTTCCACAACCAAAAGGGGCAGAGTCACCTGTGGCATTAAGCCTGTGTTACTCCAAAGACCCTAGTGACCAGTCTTACTAGACCATTCCTCTCAGGAAAGATCCTGTGAGACAGGGACTCTTTTGGTGCCCTGTCTCCCAGCCTCCCAAAACAGAATGCAGCTTCAGAGGTAGAAGGGTCTTGGTTCCACCTTCAGGAAACCTCCTGGGCTTCATTTGAGCTGACAGAAGAAGATCGTGTATCTGAAAGACCCTGCCTGGAATGTTAGTCCTCACACCACTGTCCCGCTGGTGCTCCTTTGTAAACAGAGTTGGCCTGCTCCCTCTCATCTCTGTCTGGCTCCATGGCTTCAATTCCTCCTGCAGCTTCCACTGCCCCTGTCTGGCTCACGTCTTGCTCTCTGGTGTGATGAGCTGGGAGTGCAGTCAGGAGGAGTGGCAAGCCCGAGGGGCCATGTCCATACCTGCCACTGCCAACTGTCCTGATGTAAATGCTTTGTCATCTTGCCTGCCAGGATTTGTGACAAGGTGATAGCAGTCAGAGGCAGGAGTGGTCTGTAGCCCTCGATTTTGTTCAAACTCCACTTTCCATGATTCTACTACTGGGCTTGTGAATTGCCACTCCCACCACCAGGCAGTCTTTACTGTCCTTTCCACCTTCTAAATCAGCACTGTGTTGGGCTGTACCCTTGGCTTTTCCCCTTCTATTATGTAACGCATTGATAAGACCAATGACAATTTTCTTGGCGAAACAAAAGGAAAGAATAGAAGAGAAGGAGAGAGTATAGATGGAATGACTTCTTATGGAAAAAAGGGGAAATACAATTTGGGGAGATTTGTTGAATAAGTTGAAACCAAAGAGATATAGAATGCCGAAAAGCCTTGAAGGAGACTTTAATTTGAGCTATAGGCCTTGTCAAGATGGACAGAACTCTTTAAAGAAGAGAATAATTATTAAAATCTAGTAGACAGGAGAAAAAATATGTCTCCTTATTAGATGAAAAATGAATTCTGATTATGTGAAATATTTTTGGAGAGTTCCTAAGTTACGTGCCATTTTGACACCAATGCGGGGTTTATGGGTCATGAACTGTGTAAAATGAGCACACATGACCTCTTGGAATTAAACGGTTTCTGTGAGACTGGGCTTGCAGCCTGTATCCCTGTACCATGCAGTAAAAGAGATGTGCTTGCCAAGATGGGGGGAGCAGGAAGAACCTGATGAAAGAGAGCACTACCTGTGACAAGTGAGAGGCGACCCTGCTGAGCTCAAACATAGTTCATAAGCCTTTCTTAATCAAGAATCAGCAACAGTTTATTGGTTGTTGATTCTTTTTTTTTTTTTTTTTTTGAGATGGAGTGTTGCTCTGTCGCCCAGGCTGGAGTGCAGTGGCGCGATCTCGGCTCACTGCAAGCTCCGCCTCCCGGGTTCACGCCATTCTCCTGCCTCAGTCTCCCTCGTAGCTGGGGTTACAGGCGCCCGCCACCACGCCCGGCTAATTTTTTGTATTTTTAGTAGAGACGTGGTTTCACCTTGTTAGCCAGGATGGTCTCGATCTCCTGACCTCGTGATCTGCCCGCCTCAGCCTCCCAAAGTGCTGGGATTACACACGTGAGCCCCTGGTTGTTGATTCTTAATTAGCATGCACCTGCAGTCCCAGCTACTCGGGAGGCTGAGAGGAAAGGGTCCTTTGAGTCCAGGAGTTTGAGTCTATCCTGGGCAACACAGTAAGACCCATGTCTCTAAAAATTAAAAAAAATTAAAAAGAAGAAATTATATATTTTTAATAATCAGTGACACTCTCTTTCTGAGAGTGTACAGAATTCCAGGGCATGGCAGTCATGGGCCAAACTAAAATTGGACCTTTTGTGTCTTTTATACAATTGCCTCCACCCCTTTTCCCTGCACTATACTCTATTGGAAAGGCAGATCATACAAAACATATTGGGAAGCACCCTTAGATAACTATGGCAGCTTAGTTATTACAGGATAGTTTTGAATCATGGTTCAGATTTTCAAATGCTGCTTCAAACATTACTAAAGAGTGATGTTTGCACATTCAAGATCACTACAAAGGCTAGTTCTGAGAATAAAGAGCAGCTCTCTGTGGATTATAAGCGTGAGAACTGGGATAATGATGTCATAGATTTCATCATCTTACGAATGCCAAATTCTACTGAATGTTGCTTCTTATCTAGGGACCTCAGATCCTTTACAGGTGTTATCTGGACCGAATGGAGAAACCCAAGACCCACCATGGCGGAGGAACAACTGATGTCCTTAGTGACCCCAATGAGTCATAGTGCCAGGAACAAAGACCCTCCGCTGGGAGGGAGGCAGTTGGTGTAATGACAAGTACAGTTCCTTCTGTTCCACTTTGCCTGAAAGCATGGGATGCTGACATCTCAAACTTGTCCGAAAATCCACTATCCCTGTGAATTCTGTTTTATTTCCTGTCAACACTTGGCTGAAACACTTGGCAAAGTAATTTTTATTTTACATCATAAATATAAATATTCAATTCTTAGTTTCATTTCTGTTTCTGCGAATGCTGCTATTAATGACCAAATAGGATGACAGAAAGCCCAGAAATGAGTGTTACTAGGAACTAGCTAGAATGCAGTGTTGGTTTTAGCAATAAGCCATGTGTTTCTGAGATAAATTAGTTCTTGTTACTTGGAATAGTGCAAGCCATTGTGAAAATTTGCCTTGACATTCCCCTTTCTCTTCATTTGTCCCTCAATCCCTTCAATCTAGTTTGGGGTCTCTATAATCCTGCTCCTTTGGCTGTGAGCCATCTCCATAAAAAAGAAATTTTAAAGGCTTCCATTCTTTCGGAGACCTGTTTTCCGGGACTGGCTGGTAAGATAAATCATGCTCGTTTTTCAAACAGATTGCGATGTGTTACTGTGTTATATTTCTTGAAAAAAATGTTCTTACAGAACTTCCTAGAGCTTAACGGTGGAAATTCCAAGCACTTTAGCAGGCTGGAGAAAGAGCTGTGGTATTTCTATGATTCTTAGAGTCCATGTTTGTAAGACACACTATGGATTTAATAACAAGATTGGGAGGGGGACAACCTCATTGTATGAAATGTACACATGTTTCTTCCTTTACTCACTTAGCCTACGTTTGTTGATGCGATGACATTTCTTTTTCTTCTTCACTGTCACCATTCATGTTTGATTTGAAGGCTTCTTGGAGTTTTGTGATTCCTCTGAGCTGATTTTGATCTTTGACAATTGTGTACTGCAGTGCTCAGATAGGCTGTTTGCAGTAATCTGCCTCTTCTGGCCTTTTTCGTAATTTAGAATTGACCATAACATTACATATTCCTTTAAACTTCTCTTAAAGGTCTGCTGGAAACAGAGATAGTCCTTGAAGATGCTCTGTTCAATAACAGCTTTGGAAAGGAATTTGGCTCCCTTTAAGCCTTTCATCGTGCGATTGGGTCTATTCTTCCGTGACACATTTAAACAGCTTTATCTCTATATAGGGACCAAACGGGCCATTGCTTTACTAGAAACAATGGACTTTAGTTCTGCGTTTTTCTCTTGTAGCTTTAGTCCAGCATCATAATGTATCTTTTGAAAGATATTTTGTTCAAGAGATAGAAATCCAAATTTAAGTTAAATGGAACTTCTCGTTCAGCTAGCCATGTAAATGAGTCAACAGGGTGAGTCTCCATGTTCCCTGATTTTGCTGAGCTCAGGCCAGCTCGCCTCAGGGTCCTGCACTTACTGTTTTCTCTACAGGGACTGCCCTCTCAACTGCTCAGCACTCAGCTTTCTGCTTACATGTTATTTAATCAGAGAAACCTCCCTGACTTACCCCACTTCCTGATCTTTCTGTCTTGTTTTCTTTGAAGCGTTTATCACAATGGAAAATTCTTTATTTATTGGTTTAATTGTTTATCATCTACCTTTCCCTACTAGAATGAGACTCTTTGAGAGTCTGTCACTGATGTTTGCCTGTCATTGTACTCTGTACTCCCTGTGCCCAGAAATGTACGTGGTACAAAACAGGCACTCAGTGAATAACAGTTTGTTAGATGAATGAAACGATTGGGTGGATGAATGAAAAGATACCTTTCCTTTGGACATTTTTAAGCTTGCAAATGCACAGGCAATGAGAACCACCTCTCTTCACTCTCTGGCATTTGAGGCTTTTTATGTAAAAATTTAAACTAATCACTATATTAGAAATACTAAAATGTTAAAAAAATAGTATGTTGTAAAATTGAGGAAATATAGTATTTTGAGAGTCCAAGCACGTTAATGCAGTTTACTGAGCCTAAGTGTTGGGTTAATCCTAGTGATTTATCTTTTTAGGTAGGTAAGGGAATAAACAGAAGATCAGAAAAGAAGAGGTACTGCTATTACATTTTAAGTTTCCAAATATACTACTAAGTGTCTCTAATAAAACTTAACTCATTGAAGAAGAAAACAGTCGGACTCTAAAAAGAGTGTGTGTTCCTGAGAAAGACTAGACCAGTTATTTTCCCCTTTCATGTTTGAATGAATAACCATCAGCAAGGGAGAGATGCACTGACCCTCTGCCAGGTATGTTTAGTATGGATGTTTATATGCTGTTGACAAAAAAAAAAAAGCCAATCTCTGTAAAATATTTAAAGAGATTTATTCTGAGCCAAATGTGAGGACCATGACCCATGACATAGCCTCAGGAGGTCCTGAGAACATGTATACAAACAAGGCGTTTGGGTTACAACTTGATTTTACACAGTTTAGGGGGCGGAATTTATAGGCAGACATCAATCAATGTATATAACGTATACATTGGTTTGGTCCAGAAAGGTGGGACAACTTCAAGGAGGGTGTTGGGCTTATAGGTGATAGTTGAATTCAAAGGTTTTCTGGTTGGCAGTTGGTTGAAAAAGTTAAGTTTCTTTCTAAAGAATTGAGACAGAAATGCCTAGGGTTAAGATAAGAGTGGGGGTTGTAGAGGCCAAGGTTATTGTTATGAAGATGAAGTCTTCAGGTAGTAGGCTTCAGAAAGAGTAATAGGTGGTAAATATCTCCTATCAGACCTTAAAAGGTGCCAGACTCTTAGTTCAATCTCTCCTGGATCAGGAAAAGACTTGGAAAGGAGAGATAATTATCTACTGAATGGAGAGTTTCCTCACAAGAGACAGCTTTGCCAGGTCATTTCAAAATGTATCAAATAAATAAATTTGGAAGTAAAATACTTCGATTTCTTTCAGGGCCTCCTGTCATATTGCTATCTTATTGCTACAAAAAGTCTGTTTTGTCAGTCTTAAGATCTCTGTTTTAATGTTAATGCTGGTCAGTTGTGCCTGAATTCCAAAGAGAGGAGAGTATAAGGAGGCATGTCCGACCCTCCCTTCCCATCATGGCCTGAACTAGTTTTTTAGGTTTCTTTGAAATCCCCTTGGCTGAGAGTAGGGGTCCGTTCAGTGGTTTGGGGGTTTAGAATTTTATTTTTGTTTAGAATATTTATTATTCTTTTGATTACAGTAAGTTGGCTGTTTTCCCATATTAATGTCTAGACGTTTTAAAATGTTTTTTCATGCACTTTAATTTTTTAAAATTTATTTGTAAATGAACTTACATGCAAAAGTGTTAATCTTTTGTTTTATGTTAATGGGAATGTTCTTATTTTTCTTAATTGGTTCTGCTCTCATAAAATCCCTAGAATTTAGCCTTGTTGATTTCTAGTTTTTATTAGAGAGCGTTTAGAAAATTAGGAGAAAATGTTGCAGTTGCCATATTTTTAGTATATGCTTTGCAGGGAGGAGGAGAGGGTTGGGAAAGGGTTGCTGAATTTTTCATACTTGAAATAAATCTACCAAATCTATCTTGAGATATGTTCAGCTCTCTACAGAAAACAACTAGAGAAGCGTTATGCTTCATCTCTACAATGAAATGTGATTTTCTCTTGAAATAAGTTACTTTTATGGTATCTTAAGAAGTACCCCTGGGAACACTCAACTTGTTACAATTCAGGTGTGAAATAAACCTGTAAGAAATGCCTTGATTCTTGAGGCTTTCATGGTTGGTTCTTAGGTTCTCTGGTTGACCCAAACAGTCATTGTTTGGTTGGTTCTTAGTGGTGTCAAACATCCTAACTTGAGCAAGTATGGGATTTGAGATTTTTGAAAAAGATTTTTTTTTATGAAATAACTTCATTCATACATACATCCCCGGCTTTGAACTTCGAGAAAATTATTGTACTTCTTGGGTGGCTGAAAAATTCTTGGCCTTAGGCATTTTAACTATAATTGTTCAGAATTGCACAGCCTGCTACGTCTTATTCCCTTGCTACAGCTGTTTACTTTGTGATAACTGAGCGAACAATGCAAAACTCTGGATGCTGCTGTTTTCAAAGTGCCTTTCTAGTGCTAAATTGGATAATTTAAATAAAAAATTCACCACAACAAAACATTAATCACTTTCTAAACTAATGATCATTGACTCTAAGCCTTAAAGCTTCTGTTTGTCTGAGTTGATACCTGTTTTTTTTTTTTTTTATTTTCAAATTCTTAAAATTTTTATTATTTATTTTTAGAGACAAGGTCTCACTCTGTCACCCAGGCTGGAGTATGGTGGTGTGATCATGGCTCACTGTAGCCTTCACCGACCCTTCTGCTTCAGCCTCCCAAGTAGCTGGAACTGCAGGCTTGCGCCACCATACTCAGCGAATTTGTAATTTATTATAGAGTTGGGGTCTTGCTTTGTTGCTCAAGCTGGTCTTGAGCTCCTGGCCTCAAGAAATCCTCTTTCCTCGGCCTCCTGAAGTGCTGGAATTATAGGCATGAGCCAATGTGCCTGGCCAATAACTGTTTTTTTGTTTGTCTGTTTGTTTGTTTTTATGTCTTTAAGGTACAAAGTCTTATAGAAATCATTTTGAGAAACTTTAGGAAAAACGGTGGAACTTTCTGCTGAGCCAAGAGATTAAGAGATTATTTTTTTCCCGTCTTAAATTGGCCTCATTTTCTTCATTTATAAAATGAAGGATCTGGATTCATTGGTCCCTAAGTCATTCCAATTCCGCTATTTTATCTTTCTATGATTCCATCAAGAAAATTGTATATGATTTGATATTACAGTGAATAACATTTAATATAGGAATCTGAGTATAGGTTCTGAATCACACTGCTGGGTTCAAAGCTTCTTCTGCCACTTACTACTTAAACAACCTTGGGCAAATTACTTGCTTCTCTGCTTTGGTTTTGAATTTGAAAAATTGGAGATAATAATAGGACTTAGGGTTATTAGGAGGATTAAATAAGTTAATACATGTGATGTGCTTAGAACAGTGACTGGCACATAGTAAGCACTCAATAAATGTTAGTTGTTATTTGCTCACTTTATTGACAGGAGAAGTCTTTTTATTCTAAGGTTTGCTTGGAATTAATAAAACTAAAAGCTACAACAAGGCATTTTATGCTTGTTTTCCATATCTTGGGGGTAAAGGGTTTTTTTTGCAAGGGAGTTCAAGAATTCCTTTACACATTTACTTATTTTTACAGGTATAGAACTATTGAATGGTAGAGTTTGAGATCTTAGAAACCATCAAGACTGATGATTTTCAAGCTACTTTCTACATAGGAATCCTAGAGTTCCTTGGAGAGGATATGAAGGTTATTCTCAAGCCATGCAGATGGATGGGCAAGAAAGGATGTGCCTCCATGGTTCCTCTTCAAATTCAACCAAAACAGTCTTGCTTCCACTGGCTTTATATAATACTGTAATTCTTGATAATTAATCTGATTTAACACAAATTTCCTCATTGAGTTTCTCCTCATGAAGAAACTGGGCCCCAGTGAGGTAAATCGGAATGACAGGAACACATAGCCGGTTAGTGCAGACCAGAAATCAAACCCAGGCTTTCTGACTGCTCAATAGACCACATTCTACCATGCTACCATGGAAACTTTAAAATAGATGAAAGTAAAAACAAACAAACAACAACTTAAAAAAAAAAACAAAACCCAGAGCCTCTCTAGGAAATGCCAATGTGCTTTTGCCAAGTGGGGTTTCTCTCACTTCATAACAGCAGTAAACACTAAACCAAGGGAAGGCAAATTTAAAGGTTAGAAAAGATAACCAGAGATTTGGCCAGGCACGGGGCTCATTCCTGTAATCCCAGCTCTTTAGAAGGCTGAGGTGAGTGGATTGCCTGAGGTCAGCCTGGCCAACATAGTGAAACCCTATGTCTAAAAATACAAAAATTAGCTGGGCATGGTGGCGTGCACCTGTAATCCCAGCTACTAGGGAGGCTGAGGCAGGAGAATCACTTGAACCAGAGAGGTGGAGGTTGCAGTGAGCTGAGATGGCACCATTGCACTCCAGCCCGGGCAACAAGATTGAAATTTCATCTCCAAAAAAAAAAAAAAAAAAAAAAAGAAAAGACAAGATGACAGAGATTTACTGGGGCGCTGGACTCCTGCCTGTAATCTCAGTACTTTGGGAGGCTAAGTGGACGAATCACTTAAAGTCAGGAGTTCCAGAAAAGATGCCAGAGGTTGGGCCTTTACATTGTTTTGTAAATTCTTCAAACCTTAATCTTATTTAACTTCCCCACCTATACAAAAATTAATGCAGTAATTGCTTTTTAAGGAAGCATTCCAAGGGCCAAATAATTCATATATGTCAAGTACCCTGGGATTCAGGAAAGAAAAATTCCCTATAACTCTAAAGCAAGGATTATAATTTGAGGTTTCCTGACAGTTTTTGTAAGAAAAGAAATGCCAACCTTTCTTTTCTGGGCCCAATGCCAAGTTAGGTAATAACCCTTGCCCATTTTCTTTCCCCAAGCTGTTTTAACTAGATAAGAACTCTGCCTTCATTTCCTTTTGTGAACTTACTTGGGATGTTGCCACATGCCCTTCAACTACTGTCAATGCTCAGTTTGCTGAGTGCTTTTCCCTTCAGAATGGAAAAGGTTTTGCCATAAATATCTAGCTTTCTTCAAGGTACAAAATGTTTTCCAAGGAGCAGAGACAGAGGGAACAAACTTTCATGTTTCCCAATTGCATTAGTCTGTTCTCATGCTGCTAATAAAGACATACCCAAGACTGGGTAATTTATAAAGGAAAAAGGTTTTACTAACTCACAGTTCCACATGACTGGGGAGGTCTCACAATCATGGTGGAAGATGAAGGAAGAGCAAAGGGATGTCTTACATCGCAGCCAGCAAAAAGAGAATGAAAGCCAAGGGAAAGAGGAAACCCCTTATAAAATCATCAGATCTCATGAGACTTATTCACTACCACGACAACAGTACAGGGGAACAGCCCCCATGATTCAGTTATCTCCCACTGGGTCCCTCCTGCAAATGTGAGAATTATGGGAGCTACAATTCAAGTTGAGATTTGGGTGGGGACAGAGCCAAACCATATCACCAATGCTAGATCCCTCAGCTTCAAGTTGGCTCCAGTGATCCTAAGAGGATCAAGGACACTCTACCTCCCTGCTTGTCCTGGATGTCTCTGACACATGTTAAGGGAAAAGCATTAATAAAGTGCTCAAGAAACAATTGTTCAATAGGTCAGTCTTATAGTCAATACTTCATCCCATGCTCTGTCCCCTACTCCTTGAAAAACTGCCCAAAGAAACAATGGATCCACGGAGTCACAAAAACAGGGCATCCAGTGGCCCTCCCCATCTTACCAGCAATGTGACTTTCCCACAGTATAACGACAGCAGTGCCCAGATCCCGATATAAGCAGGGGTCTGCACTGAGACAGAGCTGAGTTCTAGTACCAACTACCCTCCTTATAGCAGTGTTATTTTAGGCAAGTTTCTCAACTTCTGGAAGGTTCTTTTCTCAGGCTTACATAGTTTTTAACTTAAAAGATCTTGGAGATGTCCATATCAACACGGGCAATCTACATTTTTTTTTTTTAATGGCTGCACAGCATTCCATGATATGACTGTACCATTATTTAACTATTGATGGACATTTAGGCAGTTTCCAGTCTCTTTCTACAGGAGCCAATGCTGCAATGTGGTGGGTCATAACTTTTTCTTTTTTTCCAATGTGGTCTCACTATTTCATGCAGGCTGGAGTGCAGTGGCATGATCACAGCTCACTGCAGCCTTGAACTCCTGGACTCAAACAATTCTCCTGCCTCAGCCTCCAGAGCAACTGAGAGTACAGGTGTGTGCCACCATGCCCGACTAACTTTTTAAATTTTTTTTTGTAGAGAGGGGGTCTTGCTATGTTGACCAAGCTGGTCTTGAACTTCTGGCTTCAAGAAATCCTCCCACCTGGGCCTCCCAAAGTGCTGGGATTACAGGAATGCACCACTATGCCCAGCCTTAAATAACTATTTTTATTTCTCTTTCTGTAACTGCTCAAGTCTTTTATGCATTTTTCCTTGGGTATTGGCCTTCTTACCAAAGTTTAAGAACTGTTTATGTATAGGGATTAATCCTTATTCTGTTGTACGAATTGCAAATATACATGTATTTTTATTTGTATATGCAAAGTTTGTCTTTTAACTTTGTATATGGGATAGTTTTCCAAGCAGAGTTTTATTTTATTTTATTTTTCATCTTGCATGTCTTTCCAAAGGACCAAGCAGAGTTTTTTAAGAGTTGTTTTATGGCTTCTGGGTTTTTAAAGTCATATTTAGAAAGATCTTTTCCACTCTGAAATTAAAAAAATAAAGTCTCCCAATTAAAAAAAATTATGGCTTTGTTTTTCATATTTAAATATTTGTTCCATCTGGAATTTATTTTATTTTAAGCTGTAAGTAGAGACCTAATTTTATTTTATTTCTCCAGATGGCCACCCAGTTGTTACAATACCATTTACTAAATAATACATTCATTGCCAACTGAATTTAGCATATACTAAATTTCTCTGTGTGTTTTGTTTGTTTGTTTGTTTGTTTTTGAGACAGAGTCTCACTCTGTCACCTAGGCTGGCGTGCAGTGGTGCGATCTGGGCTGACTGCAACCTCTCTGCCTCTCGCGTTCAAGTGATTCTTTTGCCTTGGCCTCCCAGGTAGCTGGTACTACAGGTGCCTGCCACCACAGCTTGCTAAGTTTTGTATGTTTAGTAGAGACAGGGTTTTGCCATGTTGTCAGGTTGGTCTTGAACTCCTGACCTCAAGTGATCCTCCTGCCTCAGCCTCCCAAAGTGCTGGGATTACAGGTGTGAGCCACTGCGCCCAACCCTTCTGTGTATATTTTGATGTATTGACTTTCTAGTCTGTTCCATTAATTTTTTGTCTGTTCTTAGGCAAAGAAAGCATTGTTTAAATTGGAATTTTGTAACATGCTTTACTATCTAATAGAGTATCTTCTAACTTTTTTCTAGAATTTTCCTGGCTAATGTTACTTATTTTTTCATATGAACTTTAGTATCCATTAATCTAGTCTTCCCCCAACTCCCAACAAAATTAATTACTATTTTGTGAGGGTTGTGCATTAAACTTATGAATTAATTTAGGATGACTTTACATATTTATGATATTGGACCTTTTTACTGAAGATTATGATATGCCTTTCTATTTAACTTTTTGTGTCCCTCAGTAGTATTTTGAAGTTTCTATGTATGGATGTCATAGAGTGTTTAAATATGAAGAGAGGATAATAATGGTACTTCCTGCAAAGAGTTATTATAAAGATTAAGTGAAGATAATAGTCAGTGCCTGGTCATAACACACACTTAAAAAACTAAAGCATGACAAATGCACACTTATCGCCATATCCTGGACTATGTGTGACTAATCTAATAAGATAAATCGGTCTTTCAATAATCTCAAATTTCCATGGTTGTGACTCACACTTGGCTCTACCCTTGAAATAGGAACTCTTTTTCTACTTATGTCGCACTCACTGTGTCCAGCTCACCTCTGTGAAAGGTGAATTGAGACAACCAGAAGTCCCACCAGGGGTAACTGTGGCCATCCTTGGACGGGAGACATTCAGGATATGGCTGCCCTGCTGGTCAAGGGAAGTATCAGGATCCAGAAAGAGGTGACTGTATAAGAGTCACATTTCACATCTCTCTTGACAACTCTGGAGAGGATGAAGAAAATATTAAAGATACATTATAGCTTTCAAAGCTACTTTATTTTTGTTTTGAAGGTAGAGGATCTCCCTCCATATGATAGCGGGGGGGGGTTGATAAGATTGCTCAGTTGTCAATCACACGGAGTCTGGATTTATTGTCTCCTGACACTCAGCACCCCATATCCGTATATGTAATACACCTTATGGCACACTCACTGTATAGTGGGTATTGAGCTAACTGTTTTATTTGCTTTATCATATTTAATTTTCTGAAGTAGGTATCATTATCCCATGGTACAGACAAAATAACTGAGGGTTAATGTCACAGCTCTAGAAACTGGTAAAACTGCAGCTGGAAATTTGCTTGTCTTCAAAGTCTCTGCTATTAACCACAATGCTTAATTTAGCTGATTTTGAAGAAGCTAAATAAAACCAACTGTAAAATAAATTGAAATATGATTTGACTGCATGTTAGAGCATGCTCCTTCATCTGGAACAGAAGCATTGTCATGCTAGGTATTATTAGTGTATACCTTGTTTTTGTTAATAAAATTGCACCACGACTGAGGGCTATAGTTCCTGGTCTATCTTGAAAATCAGTCTGAATATCCTAGGAAATTCAACTATCTTTTCAGCTGCATTTGCAGGAGGATAAAGTTTTCATTTTTATGTGAACAGAAAATGCCATCCTATCAATATCCAAGGAGTAATCTGTTTAATGGTCTTAATTTTTTAATGCCTTCATTTGGCAGAAAACTTATTTATGTCACACTTCCATTTGGCTTTTCCCAGGTAACTTATTCAACCTCTGAGAAACACATCAGCAAGTAGGAAAAATGGCCAGCAAATTACTTATTCCCCAAGGGAAAAGCATGTGGCCAATGAATCAGGGGAAACTGATTGCCCAGGGAAGAGAACACTCAAGGCGTTTCAATATGAGTCACCAAACATAAGGACTACCCCATGATCAAAAAAGGTGAATGAACAAAGCCAGGATTCCTTTTATAGTTTCCATCGATGCAATCAGCATGGGATTGTTCCCACACAGGCTGGTGAGGTCTGTCTTGTAAAGAGTGAGGCTTTGTCACTAAAGTACCCAAAGGGATGCTCTGTCAGAGAGCATGCTACAAGTAGGAATGGTGGGCCTAGGGCATGGGAAGCAGAACTGGGTGGGTGGGAAAGGTATTTGGAAGGTCAGAATCACATCAATGGTTGAATGGGGGAAAAGGCCTGGAGGCCGGGAACAGAAGTATGTGGAGACACGCATAGTTACAGAGCTGGCAGGAGATGGTGGCTGGACTAGATGTCAAAGGACCT
Source organism: Macaca mulatta (assembly GCF_049350105.2). Classification (NCBI taxonomy): domain Eukaryota; kingdom Metazoa; phylum Chordata; class Mammalia; order Primates; family Cercopithecidae; genus Macaca; species Macaca mulatta. The sequence goes on along the minus strand of NC_133409.1, from coordinate 42,945,913 downwards.
CATTTCTACAAGAACTGGGAGAGCAAACCTGGAACTTATTCTTGGAGGAAGTGGAATATTTAGGGTTTTAGGAAGGCAGACACTTGGACAAAAAAACTGACTACTGGGGTGTAAGGGGAAGACTTGTTTCTAGGAACTGTGTCTGTTTTGCTTCTGTTTTGCTTATTGCTATATTGTTTCCAAGAGGAGGCCCTCTGCTTGGCACATGGGAGGCAATTAAGTGTTTGTTGAGTGAATAAATGAGGCATAGGGCAGACACCCAGTTTCAGAATGTAGGGCATGTGGTGAAAGCAGGTCTCTGAGTGGGGTTGACTTGATGCCAACTCACCTGAGCAATGACTAAGGACGTGGTTATTGCAGAGCCTCGGGTGGGGCTGAAGCTGCAGGTGGCATGTGCAGTGGCTGGGTTGGGGGAAATTAGGAGGATGAGGAGTAGGCAGGAAGCTCCTTACTTATTCGATGACAGCTTTACACATTATTGGTCTTCACTTTTGATCAAATATAATGAAAATGTTTCTCCAGTTTCCTCACTTTCCATGGAACTTCTTACTAAGGAAGTCACGCGTCCCAAATGTCCAGGGTTCACAATTTTATGAGCTACCATTTAGTTTCCATTTATTTCCTTGCTCTGTGGCTGGTACTGTGATGAGTTCAGTATAGTCAATATCTCTATTCCTCCCAGTAATCTTTAGAGGTACTACTTTGCTTGTAAAGTCTCAGCTGCTGCTGCTGGTGGTGGTATCTGCACCACATGTGGGGTAGCAAGAATCTACAGCAGGGTTGGCCAGATAGTAAATATTTCCAGCTTTGTGGGCCATATGATCTCTGTCACATTTCTTCACCTCTGCCATTGAAGTTTGAAGGCAGTCATAGATAATACATGGATAAATGAGTGTGGCTGTGTTCCAACAGAACTTTATTTGTGGACACTGAAAATTGAGTTTCACATAATTTTCATATGGCACAAAGTATTTTTTAAGTTTTTTCAACCATTGAAAATGTAAAAAAGTTAATTCATGGGCTATAGTTCCCTGACCCCAGTCTAGAAAATTCAGTGGCCTTGATCCCAAAGGGTTGAAGAGCTTCCCAAAGAGGATAGCCCAGGTTCTGAGATTTTGTGAAGTCACCACCAACTATAACAGGTGGCAGGCAGGTGACTACGATGAGGGAACACCTCATCTAGAATGTGGGGTCAGATTTGCCTGTGACAGCCTTTGTCACTTCCAGCAGGATGACACGGCAAAGTTTTTAATGTCTTAGTACCTTAATTTCCTCATGTCCAAAGTGAGGCTAAAAACAGGGTGATTGTGACAAGAAAAAGAAATTAGTTAATGCAGGGAAAGTGTTTGTGATGCCTGACAGAGATGAATTGCAAGGTTAGACCTACAATCTTAGCATCACTGACGGAAACAGGCTGTGAGGACAAGAGTCCCTCAGAACCTGGCTGGACCTCAGAGTCAACCCACTCAAAGATGACCTGAGAGAGAATTTGCTGATCGCTACACTGCAGTTGTCAACAATCATACAATTTTAAGGAAAATTCTTTGAGGAATTCAGAACTGAGTTCAGTTCTGTAAAGTGCAGGTGAGGTCAGCACAGAGTTCTTATGAAGATGCCTTTATAGGGCAGGCAGCAGAAACCCTCAGGACTGTTGGCAAGACACAAGGACACGGTTGGCATTAAAGTAATCAGAACAATGAATATAGCTGACAGTTATATAACATTTATTAATATCCTCTGCTTGGCAATGGTCTAGTGTTTTCTAAGCAGAAAATATGTAGGTCTAGTTTACTCCCATGATCACTTTGTAAAGTAAGCACTATTATTAAACCCATTTAATAGATGAGGCAACTGAGACCAAGAGAGGGTAAGTAACACGCCCAAAGTCATGCTTTCTTTAAGTGGCAGCACAATCTGGCTGCTGCATCCTTGTTCTTAGTCTCCAGGCTGAGAGTCTTTACCCCAGGCTCTCTAGTCCTCTGGATAAAATTAGCTTGGCCAGACTTGGGGATGGGGGGATCAGGGGTTTCCTTCCAGGGAGCAAATGGGGCTCTGGGGATTTGCAATACTTTTATGTCACTAGGTTATGACAGATAGCAAATATGATTCATGTGCAAATGGAAATAACAGATTTTGCCTTCGTATTTCACATTTACTAACCTCTCAAGCTGGAGCTCTGGTCTAGTCACACAGCATACTGTACAAGTTCAGACTGTATCCTGCATTTTTGATGTGGATTCATTTTCAGAAGCGGGTCGGGGTGGCACACATATTTTTGTCTTTTTTTCTGTGTGGGTGATGACCCTGGCCTCATATGTGAACTATGCACAGACAATATGAAACAGAAAGGTGCCCGTTATGGATCAGAAGGAAATGTCACTTGAACCAGGGCTCCTGAAATTAGTGCCTCTGATTACTTGGATCCTATGAGTCTATAGAAAACTTTGGGTGATTCCCCACATCATGACTGTTGTTTTTTCCCATCAGTAATCTAAAAGAGTTTTATAATTTTTTTTCTGTTTTATCTAGTAATTAAACAGATCTTCTAAAACTGGATTTGGAAAAGGAATTTTCAATAAGGGTATTCCCAACTACATATGCCTCAGAGGATTTGCACTGGAAAATTGGTCTCACTCTATGCCCATATTTGGGAGCTTCCTCATTTGTGAGATCAGATTTCCTGGATATTCCAGAATTGCCTCCACCACGTTTTTTTTTTGTTGTTGTTGTTGTTTTACTTGCAAAAGGGACACTGAACCTAGAAATGTTATGTTACCTTTTCTCAAAGGATAAAGAATGATATATGAACTGCCGATCTTCATATACAAACTGTGTTCATAAGCTTTGACCACCATCCAGTGTCATGTCTCTTGGTTAAGCAAAATAATCTTACATTCTCTAAATTTTCCAAGGACTTTTTTTCAGCTGATTAGTGACTATGAACCTCTACATTAATTCCTAAGGAGTTATAGATATGTCTTGGATTCTAGCCCTGCACATAATTAATAATTTTATGAATATAATGATAGTGAGCCCTTAACCACACATACATAACTAACTGGCATTTGTTATGTAGATTTTCTTTCTGTTTTCGTTTTTACGGATTTAGTACGTAGAGGTGAGTTTTTTTTTAATGAAAACTGTTTTCGTTTTATAAGAAATGTGCCTTCAGCGATTCAAAGACTGAGCTTGCTTAATTTCTGTGGGATACACAGCCAAGAAAATCACTGGAAATAGTTATTTAAATAAGAGTCACACAAAAAAAGTCCTGAATTGCCTTAAACATACTTTGTAATAATGTCTTCATATGTTATGAGAGTCACTGCAGTCAATTATAAAAATACACAGAATACCAGGAATTCCTATCCCCAGTCCAGCCTCACTTGTAAATATCATACGACCTTAAATAACTGACTTGGGACAGATCCTTATGGCAGTAAATGTTGATTTTGTATTCTAGAAAGGGATTGTTTGTAATTCATCCAAACACATCCCGTTAACTATATACTCACAGGAGACTAGGGGAAAAACAAGAAAAGCAATGCTAAAATATATTTTCCAAAATACGTTAAATTTCAGCCGGGCCTGGTGGTTCACATCTGTAATCCCAGCATTTGGGGAGGCCGAGGCGGGTGGCTCACTTGGGGTCAGGAGTTCGAGACCAGCCTGTCCAACGTGGCAAAACCCCATCTCTACTAAAAATATAAAAATTAGCCAGGCATGGTGGTGGGTGCCTGTAATCCTAGCTACTGGGGAAGCTGAGGCAGGAGAATTGCTTGAACCTGGGAGGCAGAGGTTGCAGTGAGCCGAGATCGTGCCACTGCACTGCAGCCTGGGAGAAAGAGCGAGACTCTGTCTCAAAAAAAGTAAATTAATTAAAATAAAATAAATAAATAGAGATAAAATCTATTGAATTTGAAAAGAAATCCTTAAGGCAAAATGATTTCTCAAGGTGTTTGGATATTCAGTAAACAGATAACCTGACCAGCATCATAGTCTGGGGGAAGACAAGTGTGATCTATGTTATTTAGGTTCCCCTTGGTTTGATGAGGAATTTATTATCTACTATGAGACATGTATAACTCCCAAGAATCTATACTGAACAACCCAGGACAGTATACATTGAGAGCTATGTTGTGGTTCTCTGGGGCTATAGGAATTCAAAGGAGCCTAAAACAATAGACAAGAAAGGGCCAGAGGCTGAAGCTCCATGGAGAAACTGATAGTTGAGGCCGGTCTTAAATGACAGGGACAATGCCCAATGTGTTCTGGAGAAAGGTGAGGGCCTTCCAAGAAAGGGAGGCAATGTGGGCCAAGTCATGGAGGTGGGAAAATGAGGCCGACAGATTAATGGAAGCATGAAAGAACTAGGCTTCCATGAGCAGAAGCGAGCTGGGGCCCAGACACATTCTAGAGGCCACTGCAAGTCTGTGGAAGGACTTCAGTTGTGGTAGGGAAGGGAAATGGAGCCTCTGAAAATTTTAAGCATGAGTCCTGTGATAAAAATGGTGTTTAAAGAAGATTGATCTGGCAGCGAGGTACTCTGGGAGAGACTATGTCTCCCACTGAACTTCTGTTTGACCTCAGAAACACCTTCTGTTTCCCTCACTGTCCTGGAACTCTTTACTAGGCTTTCCTCCAGCTCCTCATCTATCCTGGCACAGAGCTCAAGCTCAGTCACATTGAGCTGCACCGTCATTGGTGCCTGATAGTTCTTTTTCTGAGTTCACCCACACAGAAAAATATATAGCAGCAGCCTATAAATTTATATGCTGTAGAGTCTTAATTTGGGAGATTAACTGTTTCACCATCCAGCGAACCATTTACTTTCACATTTACTTACACATTTAATCTAATATTTTAAATTTATTTTAAATATCAAAATAAATTTAATATTTTAAATGTATTTCTGGAATATTAGTTCAATATTTTATATCAAAATACTGCATACATTGCATTGTGCCACTTGTAATCCTCACAGACCAAGGGTAGGTAAAAATGCGTCAGTGGGTCCTCTATTAGGTACTGAGTTGTATTGATAGACAAGGCAGGCAGGGTGTCTGCCCTCAAAAAGCTTATCCACTGAGATTGGCCATAAGCAAATCATTACAAAATACTGAGTTACAATTGTGGCAAATGCTAAGAAGTACTAGGTAATAGGGGGAAGTTTGACAGAGGGTTCTAACACAGACTTAAGGCCCGAGGATTTGGGGAAAGTCTTCTTGGGGAAGTGATATTCAAAATGAGATCTGATTGGAGTGGAAGAAGGTAGAGCAGAAGCCGAAGGGTGTTAGAAATTCTGAGAAGAGGAAATTGCATTTGTGAGGGCCCTGGGGTGAAACAAAGTCCAGGGCATTCAAGGAACTGAAAGAAGGCCCGCTGGGCTGGAGTGGGGAGGCTGGGCCAGGGCCGCAGGAAGAGAGGCTGGCAGGAGGCAGATGGCACCCATCCTCATAGACCGCAGGAAGGGCTTTCAGGATGCATCTCCATCTTCCTCAGAGGGTGCCCTCTACCCTCCCCTGCATGAGTCACAGTGACTTCCTCATCCATGCTTACCGTCCTCTCTGATCAAATTCTCAAATCTAACTTCAGACACTACCCGAGCCATATCAGTGCAAGTAGCCCCCTTGGAGCACAGCCACATCTTAGAACTCAAAGTCAACTGAAAGTGCTCTCCCTCTGGCATCCTACCTGTTGAAATTCTCTACCCTGACCATAGCCACTTATCCCTATGTCTCCCACTGAGCTTCTGTCTGACCTCAGAAACACCTGTTTCCTTCACTGTCCCGGAACTCTTTACTACGCTTTCCTCCAGCCCCTCATCTATCCTTGCACAGGGCTCAAGATTAGTCACATTGAACTGCACCGTCATTGGTGCCTGATAGTTCTCTTTCTGCTTGACCTTCTACCACTCTCACATTCCCACACTTGGCTCTAGAGGAAAGATGAACCTTTTTTCTCAGCTTCACTCCTAAGCTCTTCTGGGAAGCTTAGGTCACCGCCTGGTGATGTTACTACTGATTCATGTGGCTGACTTCAACTTGACCCTCCTACCATTTGATAACCACTTATGATTGATTGTTTATTTCATTCCTCTTAACCACTTTTAGATTTCAAACTTTTTTATCCTAACTCCCCACCCGGTTCCCCCTCTACGTTTGTTTTCTATCTCAGGGATGGGCACTCCATCCTTGATTTCCCCATGCCAGGAACCTGGTAGTTCTCTGGACTCCTCCTTCCTCATCCTTATATTCAGATGGAAGCCGAATCTCATTAATTGTATCTATTAAGGCCCTCTCTTTTCAGTTTCCTTTTCTCTATCCAATAGTTGTTTCCCAAACTCAAACTGTCATTGCTTTTCTTGCTTCTCATCAGGAATTCTTCCAGTTCTTCCTCCACATGGCCTCAGATGTGAAATCTTTGTTTTAAACTCATCAATGACTTCCATTCCTGTAGGAGGAAAATCCAGCCTCCTTATACAGAAAACAGTAGCCTGGCCCTCACTCACCTCTCCATTTTTTTTTTTTTTTTTTTTTTTTTTGCCCAGGCATGCCACCTCCTTCTCCTACCCCATTCTCTCCTTGAACCTTACACACTAGCGGTTTAAACTTGCCCTTCCTCTAACTCACTGTGCTACTGGCTGCCTCTGGACATGGTGCTCCCTCTGGCCAGAGTGTTCCCACCCAGGTTACTCTTTACATACTTGAAATCTTTGCAATCCAGTACACAAGTTACAAGAAACCTCTTCTGAGCCACCTTCTCTCCCTCCTCCTTAGGTAGTCCTGATCACTCCTTCCTCTGTACTCCAGTCCACCCAGTGGATATTTCTATTAGAGCACTTATTGTACTTAGTTGTAAGAATTTGTTTTCAAGTCTCTCTTCTTTAAAGCCATTATGTACTCTTTGAAAATGGGTTTCTGTGTTACTTGACTTTGCACGCTTGGTGCCTAGCACAGCTCCTGGCCTGCAGCAGTCACTCAAAGATGTCACCAGACCAAAGGACAATCTCTGGCTTGGTGAATGATCTCATGGTCTACCTTACTGAGATGAACTCCTCCTCATGTGGGACCCTTCTATCTCTTTCCTCCACTTCTTTTCCAGAGGAAGGTCTGTATGCCTCCTCTCTCTCTTCAATCTTGTTTCAAGGAAGAAATGTCCATGAACCTCTCCAAGGTCCACTGCAACCCCTGTGGCCAGGATCCAGCAGGCTCCCATTTCTCCTGTGCTTCACTCTGTAAGTATTGCACCTGTCTTCCAGCTTTTGTTTCTTCTTCTACTTTGTCTTTTCTTTCTTGCCTACAAATAGGCTCTTTCTTTCCTATTAAGGTAAAATAAATCTCCTTTCCTAACTTTTCCTTGATCATCCTGTCTACAGAAATTTCCCCCTCCACCTCTATCCCTGTGCCTGCTTGCTCATTTACATAATTACTTTCTTAATTGTAGTTATCACAACATAATTCCTTAATTTTCTGTTAACTCATTTTTTGTCCCCACTGGAATGTAAGTTCCATGAGGGCTGGCACCTATCCCCAATGTCTAGCAAATTGCCTTATGCAGAGACTTTATTTATTCAATTTACCTGTTGGATAAATAAATGTATGAGTGAATAAGTGAATGAATAAATAAATCTATCTATCTTCTATTCAAACCCCCTTGAAATCTGCACTTGTAATGCTCTTTCCAGCCCATCTGGCTTCTAGCTCACTGCTCCACTGAAATTGTTCAGTGTTTCCCAGTGACTCCTTTGTTACCAAACCCGGTGGCCTTGCCATCTCTGTGCTGTTTGATAAACCTTCCTTGAAATTTTCTGTTACTGGTTTCTGAGACAATACAATGACATGGTTCTTCTCTCACACTTCTGATCATTCCTGTCACTTTCACTGACTCCTCTTCTTCCACTCAATTTCTTAATTGTTTTCTGGGAACTTGTCTATTCTAACACTATGCAACTCAAGTTATCTCACCTATCCCAGATACTTCAACTGTGATCTCCAAGTGAATGAACTGCAAACCTGCACCTCTATCATTAGCCTCTTTCTGAGCTCCATGTTGGCCTTGTGTATATTTCCAAATGCCAGTAACCCCAAACTCACCACAACTCCAAAACAAATCTACAAACTTCCCTCTTCCTGGGTTCCATATTTCAGCCAATGACAGCATCCTCCTCCCACTCACGTAGACTTTCATCCTGACTCTGATCATCTCTCTGGCACTTCCCACTTATCAGTCACCAAGTCCTGTCAATGATTGTACTGCCAGATCTCTGACTTTAATTGCCATCCTTTCTTTTCCATTGGAATTCAGCCTTCATATAATCTCTAAAGCAACCTTCCTGAGATACCAATTCTGAACACCCCAAGCCTCTGTTCAAAAAACCATGATTGCATAGAAAACTTTTGGAAGGATTGATAAGAATGTACAATTTGAATTTTGTACCATAATCGTGACTTAGTATTATAATTTTATAAGAGTCTAATTTGAAAATACCTTCTCTTGCCTGCCAAATTTATAAACTTCTCCACTAAATCATTTTTCCATCCACAATATGATGATCCCAACCTAACTTTCCAGTTAGTTAGTTTTCACTTACTCCATGCTCTAGCCAAATACATTATTTATTATATATGCTCCCTTTTTTTTTTTTGATTCATGGTTAAACTAGTATAGGAGGAAACAGGTAGAATAAAAAGATGCCTTTTAATGTAATTATCATAAAGCATTGGTCTTCAATGAAGTTTATTTGCACATGTATAGCTCAGAAAATTGAGTTCATAAGGACCCTTATGGAGTCCATTGCACCTTTCACCACCTCCACCAGAACAGGCATGGATATGGCTGAGAGACCCACATACAGTTCACATCACAGGACTCTGTGCAGACAACCCTCAGTACCAGCTCAGAGCTGGGTAGACTCCCTGAGTGGTTAGACCCAGAAGACAGACAACAATCATTGCAGTTCAGTTCACAGGAAGCCACATCCACAGAAAAAGTGGGAGAGTACTACATCAAGGGAGCACCCTGTGGGACAAAAAAATCTGAACAACAGCCTTCAGCCCTAGACCTTCCCTCTGACAGAGCCTACCCAAACAAGAAGGAACCAGAAAACCAACCCTGGTAATATGATAAAACAAGGCTTGTCAACACCCCCCAGAAATCACACTAATTCACCAACAATGGATCCAAACAAAGAAGAAATCCCTGATTTACCTGAAAAAGAACCCAGGAGGCTAGTTATTAAGCTATTCAGGAAGAGACCAGAGAAAGGCAAAGTCCAGTGCAAGGAAATCCAAAAAATGATACAAGAAGTGAAGGGAGAAATATTCAAGGAAATAGACAGCTTAAATAAAAAAACAATGAAAACTTCAGGAAACTTTGGATACACTTTTAGAAATGCAAAATGCTCTGGAAAGTCTCAGCAGTAGAGTTGAACAAGTAGAAAGAAAGAATTTCAAAGCTTGAAGACAAGGTCTTCAAATTAACCCAACCCAACAAAGAGAAAGAAAAAAGAATAAGAAAATATGAACAAAGCCTCTAAGAAGTCTGGCATTATGTTAAATGACCAAACATAAGAATAATCAGTGTTCCTGAGGAAGAACACAGTGCTAAAAGCTTGGAAAACATATTTGGGGGAATAATCGAGGAGGAGACCTAGACCTGTAAATACAGGAAGCACAACGAACACCTGGGAAATTCATCACAAAAAGATCTTCACCTAGGCACATTTTCTTCAGGTTATCCAAAGTTAAGACGAAGGAAAGAATCTTAGGAGCTATGAAACAGAAGCACTAGGTAACCTATAAAGGAAAATCTATCAGATTAACAGCGTATTTCTCAGCAGAAACTCTACAAGCTAGAAGGGATTGGGACCCTATCTTCAGCCTCCTCAAACAAAACAATTATCAGCCAAGAATTTTGTATCTAGTGAAACTAAGCATTATATATGAAGGAAAGATACAGTCTTTTTCAGACAAACAAATTCTTAGAGAATTCACCATTACCAAGCCACCACTACAAGAGCTGCTAAACGGAGCTCTAAATATTGAAACAAATCCTGGAAACACATCAAAACAGAACCACTTTAAAGTATAAATTGCACAGAACCTATAAAACAAAAACACAAGTTAAAAAGCAAAACTAAAAAACAACAAAGTACACAGGCAACAAAGAGCATGATGAATGTAATGGTATCTCACATTTCAATACTAATATTGAATGCAAGTGGCTTAAATGCTCCACTTAAAAGATACAGAACCGCAGAATGAATGAGAACTCACCAACCAACTATCTGCTTCCTTCAGGAGACTCACCTAACACATAAGTACTCACATAAACTTAAAGTAAAGGGGTGGGAAAAGGCATTTCATGCAAAAGCGAGCAGGGGTATCTATTCTTATATCAGACAATAAAAACTTTAAGGCAACAATGGTTAAAAGAGAAAAAGAGGGGCATTATAAAGTGGTAAAAGTCATTGTCCAACAGGAAACAATCACAATCCTGAACATATATGCACCTAACACTGGAGATCCCGAATTCATAAAACAATTACTAATAGACTTAAGAAATGAGATAGACAGCAACAAAGTAACACTGGGGACTTCAATACTCCACTGACAGCACTAGACAACTCATTAAGACAGAAAATCAACAAAGAAACACTGGATTTCAACTATACCTCGGAACAAATGGACTTAGCAGATGTATACAGAACATTTCATCCAACAACCACAGAATACACATTGTATTCAACAGTGCATGGAATTTTCTCCAAGATAGACCATATGACAGGCCATAAAATGAGCCTCAATAAATTTTAAAAAATTGAAATTATATCAAACACTCTCTCAGACCACAGTGGAATAAGACTAGAAGTCAACTCCAAAAGGAACTTTCAAAACCATGCAAATACATGGAAATTGAATAACCTGCTCCTGAATGAACATTGGGTCAAAAATGAAATCAAGATGGAAATTAAAAAATTCTTTTAACTGAATGACAATAATGACACAACCTATCAAAACTCTGGGATACAGCTACGGTGGTGCTAAGAGGAACATTCATAGCCATAAACACCTACATCAAAGAGTAAGAAAGAGCACAAACAGACAATCTAAGGTCACACCTCAAGGAACTACAGAAACAAGAACAAACCAAATCCAAACCCAGTACAAAAAAGGAAGTAACCAAGATCAGAGCAAAACTAAATGAAATAGAAACAAACAAACAAAAATATATAAAAGATAAATGAAACAAATACTGGCTCTTTGAAAAGATATGTAATATTGATAGACCATGAGCAAGATTAACCAAGAAAAGAAGAGAGAAAATCCAAATAACCTCACTAAGAAATGAAACAGGAGATATTACAACTGACACCACTGAAATACAAAAGATCATTCAAGGCTACTATGAACACCTTTATGCACGTAAGCTAGAAAACCTAAAAGAGATGCATACATTCCTGGGAAAATACAATCCCTTAGCTTAAGTCAGGAAGCATTAGATATCCTGAACAGGCCAATAATAAGCAGTGAGATTGAAATGGTAATTAAAAAATCACCAACAATAAAAAGTCCACGACCAGAAAAATTCATTGCAGAATTCTACCAGACATTCCAGACATTCAAATAACGAGTACCAATCCTTTTGAAATGATTCCACAAGACAGAGAAAGAAGGAACTCCCCTCAATTAATTCTATGAACCCATATCACCCTAATACCAAAACCAGGAAAGGACACAACCAAAAAAGAAAACTACAGACTGATATCCTTGATGAACATAGATGCTAATAGATGTTAAAATAGATGCTAAAATAGAAATAGATGTGAAAATCCTTAACAAAATACTAGCTAACAGAATCCAACAACGTATCAAAAAGATAATCCACCATGATCAAGTGGGTTTCATACGAAGGATTCAGGGATGGTTTAACACACACAGGTCAATAAATGTGATACACCACATAAACAGAATTCAAAACAAAAATCACATGATCATCTCAGTAGGTGCAGAGAAAGCATTCAACAAAATCCAGCCTCCCTTTATGATTAAAACCCTCAACAAAATCGGCATACATGGGACATATCTTAATGTAATAAAAGCCATCTATGACAAACCCACAGCCAACATAATACTGAATGGGGAAAAGTTGAAAGCATCTTCTCTGAGATCTGGAAGAAGAAAAGGATGCTCACTCTCACTACTCTTCTTCAACATAGTACTGGAAGTCCCAGCCAGAACAATCAGACAAGAGAAAGAAATAAAGGGCATCCAAATGGTAAAAAGAAAGTCAAACTGTCTTTGTTTGCTGATGATATGATCGTTTACCTTGAAAACCCTAAGGACTCCTCCAGAGAGCTCCTAGAACTGATAAAATAATTCATCAAAGTTTCCAGATAAAAGATTAATGTACACAAATCAGTAGCTCTTCTATACACCAATAGCTACTAACTGGGGAATCAAATAAAAAACTCAACCCCTTTTACAATAACTGCCAAAAATAAATACTCATGAATATACCTAACAAAGGAGTTGAAAGACCTCTACAAGGAATACTACAAAACACTGCTGAAAGAAATCATAGACAACATCAGCAAATGGAAACACATCCCACGCTCATGGATGAGTAGAATCAATGTTGTGAAAATGACCATAGTGCCAAAATCAATCTACAAATTCAATGCAATCCCCATCAAAATACCACCATTATTCTTCACAGTTAGAAAAAAAGAGTTTTAAAATTCATATGGAACCAAAAAAAAAAAAAAAAAAAAAAAAAAAAAAAAAAGTCCGCATAGCCAAAGCAAGACTAAGCAAAAAGAACAAACCTGAAGGCATCACACTACCTAATCTCAAACTATACTATAAAGCCATAGTCACCAAAATAGTGTGGCACTGGTATAAAAATAGGCACATAGACCAATGGAACAGAATAGAGAACCCAGAAATAAACCCAAATACTTACAGCCAACTGATCTATGACAAAGCAAACAAAAACATAAAGTGGGGAAAGGACACCCTTTTCAACAAATGGTGCTGGGATAATTGGCTACCCACATGTAGAAGAATGAAACTGGATCCTCATCTCTCACCTTATACAAAAATCAACTTGAGATGGATTAAGAGCTTAAACCTAAGACCTAAAACTGTAAAAATTCTAGAATATAACATTGGAAAAACCCTTCTAGACATTGGCTTAGGCACAGATTTCATGACCAAGAACGTAAAAGCAAATACAATAAAAGCAAAGATAAATAGCTGGGACCTAATTAAAGTAAAGAGCTTTTGTACTGCAAAAGGAGCAATCAGCAGATTAAACAGATAACCCACAGAGTGGAAGAAAATCATCACAATCTATACCTCTGACAAAGGACTAATATCCAGAAATTACAACAGTCAAACAAATCAGCAAGAAAAAACAAACAAACAACCCTATCAAAAAATGGGCTAAGGACATGAACAGACAATTCTCCAAAGAAGAAATACAAATGGCCCAGAAACATATGAAAACATGCTCAACATCACTAATGATCAGGGAAATGCAAATCAAAACCACAATGCGATAGCACCTTACTCCTGCAAGAATGGCCATAATCAAAAAATAAAAAAAACAGTAGATGTTGGTGTGGATGCAGTGATCAGGGAACACTTCTACACTGCTGGTGGGAATGTAAACTAGTACAACCATTACAGAAAACAGTGTGGAAATTCCTCATGAATAATTTAAGTTCTTAAATAAAATTTAAGAACTAAAAGTAGAACTACCATTTGATCCAGCAATCCCACTACTGGGTCTCTACCCAGAGGAAAATAAGTCATTATTCAAAAAAAAATACTTGCACACACATGTTTATGGCAGTACAATTCACAATTGCAAAATCGTGGAACCAACCCAAATGCCCATCAGTCCATGAGTGGAAAAACAAACTGTGGTATATATGTATAATAGAATACTACTCAACTATAAAAAGGAATGAATTAACAGCATTTGCAGTGACCTGGGTGAGATTAGAGACTGTTATTCTAAGTGAAGTAACTCAAGAATGGAAAACCAAATATTATATGTTCTCACTGATATGTGGGAGCTAAGCTATGAGGATGCAAAGACATAAGAATGATACAATGGACTTTGGGGACTTGAGGGGAAGAGTGGGAGGCAGGCGAGGGATAAAATATGGTGCAGTGTTTACTGCTCGGGTAACGGGTGCACCAAAATCTCACAAATCACCACTAAAGAACTTACTCATGTAACTAAATATCCACTGTACCCCAATAACTTATGGAAAAGTAAAAAAAATAAATAAATAAAAAATAAAAAATAAAGTGTACCAGAGGTCATCTGCTTCTAGTTTTAAAAACATTGAGCTCAAAGTACATATCTATAGATGCACCCTGAATTGGAAACATTAATTTGCAACTATTCCATAGCACGACTCAAGTTTCTTAAGATATGCTTAATTCACTGAAATGAGGCCTCGATGCAAGATGTTCTTCAGATGTCTGGAAGGAACCACAGTAATGATGATTTGCATTTAGCTAATTTGCTATTAGGGTTCCTGTTTCCCAACATCCATAGATTCCAGGGTCCAGGGCCCAGTTCCAGTGTATGGAGGACTTCTGGCAGTCAGTCACTTTACTTTTTCCTGTTCTGGGTGTTGAATTCCCAGGCAAACAGCCAACCATCTGGACTGTGAACCTGATCACTTGCTTTTCTTTTTCTCTTCCCACTCTGCTGTATACATGCTGTACATTTTCAGGATGATGATTTCCCAGTCAACCAGAGGATGACCTAGATCCATATATGCTCATCTCTCCCCCATTCCAGAGACAACCTTCCTCTCCAAATTAGAAAATGAGCTGTGCATGCCACTGTCTGCCACTAGCTCTAAAGTTTGGAGGTCCACATCCCCTAACTAGAATTCTATCAAAGGGAAAGAGAACTACCCATCCACCAGCATCTGGTTGACATCCTTCCTTTACCGAGCTATGGCTACTAATTCATACCTCAAGGAAGAACATCTGGAATACATAAAAAAAATCTTTTCAAATCATTTTATTGTTTTCCTTCTTATTAGAGAAATTTATTAGAAACCCAATATATTTTTCTAATTACAATACAATTACTCTCTCACTGTACAACTACAATAGTATGGCAATAGAGTGTTGTGTATGAAATAGGCTGTTTGGGGAAAGCTAACAACCTTTAATAGTTTTATTTTTACAGGAAACCATATTTCGGTTTTCAAATAGCCAAATGTATGCAAGCTTTTGAAACATAATTACAGATGTTATGATTTAAGCTTTCTAACACACGTGTATATATGCACATACTTATGGACAAAGGCTGAATGGAAACATGGAAAAAGGAAAACTGTCAATGTGCAAAGTGTTGACAAAATGTTCTCCTTAATAATGTTATTATATTCATTTATGCAATTAAAAATTACCTTAGCAATAGATAACTGCAAAAAAATTGTCATCTCCTCCCTAAAGGTCACCCTTCTGCATAACCATGATACGCTTTTCTGTGTTCTCATAACATCTTATATACAAATCTTAATGTAATAGTCACATTGGAGCATAACGTATAGTTATTTGCTTATGTGTCTATTTTTCCAATTAACTATAATTTATTTAAGGACAGAGATTATCTCTTGTTAGTGTCTGTACACTATACTAGTTCAATAGCACACTGCCATGGAGTAGGTATTTAGCAAATTGTTGAATGAATGAAAAATGAATGAGTAGGTAAATTTCTTCATGTGGTATAGTGGAATTAACACATTCACATACTCAGCCAGTTAGGATAAAAATACATAAATATCATCTACGAAACTTGAAAACTTTGGTCAAAGCAGAAAATAATGTTTTTTGAAGTAGAAATTACAAATAATTTCTAAGTGCATCTGGAGGAAGAGTAAACAAGAGATTTAGGGTTTTGTTCCTTTGGCGTATTCCCTGATTTCAGGCCTCAGATGTTTTCACTTCCTCAAATTTTTGTTTTTGTTTTTGTTTTTGTTTTCTCAGCTTTTCCTGATAAAACTATTTCCTTTCTCCAAGGTTTCAAAGGTTTTGACCTGATCATGTATTACCCGAACCATGAGGACTCTGATGGAAGAGTTATCAATGATGACAACTTTGGTGGAAATGGTCTATAGATTCAGGCAGATATGGCTGCATCACCATCGTATAAGGGAGGAGATAAGACTCCTAGAGGGAAAAAATGTAGGGTAATAGGGTTTGGGACTGAAGAAAGGACCACTGGAAATGTCTATGGTAAAAAGATCTTAATTAAGCAAATGAAATATTATGAACAGAACAATGTGAATCAGTTAGTTCAGTATTTCCTAAACCTGCTTGATAACAAGTGATCACCAGGAGGTGATCCTCACACCCATATACCCACATCTACCTCTGTGCCTATAGAGCCTTCCTTCCTTCCTTCCTTCCTTCCTTCCTTCCTTCCTTCCTTCCTTCCTTCCTTCCTTCCTTCCTTCCCTCCCTCCCTCCCTCCCTCCCTCCCTCCCTCCTTCCCTCCCTCCCTCCCTCCTTCCTTCCTTCCTTCCTTCCTTCCTTCCTTCCTTCCTTCCTTCCTTCCTTCCTTCCTTCCTTCCTTCTTTCCTTCCTTCCTTCCTTCCTTCCTTCCTTCCTTCCTTCCTTCCTTCCCTCCCTCCCTCCCTGCCTCCCTCCCTGCCTCCCTCCTTCCTTCCCTCCCTCCCTCCCTCCCTTCTAGCATATTCACTAAATGTGAATGTCTATGATGGGAATAAGATTGCTCATCATTGTGTAGGGAGTTAAAGGAAATACAAAATGTAGTCCCAGACTCTACAGGCTACTACTTGATGCAATTTACAAATTTGTAAACTTTCATTGCTAATTTGAGTATTTTACCTAGCTGCATAATCAGGCATGGGGTGTGTGTGTGTGTGTGTGTGTGTGTGTGTGTGTGTGTGTTTCTGTTGTTTTGTTTGCTTGCTTTTTAAACCCTGCTGTAGTTTGGATATGGTTTGTTTGTCCCTATCAAATCTCATGTTGAAATTTGATTCCCAAAGTGGTGGTGTTGAGAGGTGGGGCCTCGTGGGAGGAGCTTATGTCATGGGGTAGACCCCTTGTGAATGGCTTGGTTCTTGTATTAGTCCATTCTTATGCTGCGAATAAAGATATACCCAAAGCCAGGTGCGGTGGCTTATGCCTATAATCCCAACACTTTGGGAGGCCGAGGCAGGCAGATCACCTGAGGTCAGGAGTTTGAGACCAGCCTGACTAACAGGGAGAAACCCCATCTCTACTAAAAATAGGAAAAATTAGCCGAGTGTTGTGGCACATGCCTGTAATCCTAGCTACTTGGGAGGCCAAGGCAGGAGAATTGCTTGAACCTGGGAGGCAGAGGTTGCGGTGAACTGAGATTATGCCATTGCACTCCAGCCTGGACAACAAGAGTGAGACTCTATCTCAAAAAAAAAAAAAAAAAAAAAAAAAAAAGACATACTTGAGACTGGGTAATTTATAAAGGAAAGAGGTTTAATTCGCTCACAGTCCCACATAGCTAGAGAGGCCTCACAATCCTGGCAGAAGGTAAATGAGGAACAAAGTCAGGTCTTACATGTGGCAGGCAAGAGGGCATGTGCAGGGGAACTTCTCTTTATAAAGCTATCAGATCTCATGAGACTTATTCACTATCACAAGAACAGCACAGGAAAGACCCACTCCCATGATTCAGTTGCCTCCCACCGGGTCCCTCCTACGACATGTGAGAATTATGGGAGCTACAATTCAAGACGAGATTTGGGTGGGGACACAGTCAAACCATATCAGTTCTGTTTTCAAGGAATTGAGTGAACTCTTGCTCTCCTGAGACTGGATTGGTTCTGTGGGGAATGGATTAGTTCCTGAGGGGCAGGACTATTATAAAGTCAGGACACCCCTTCGGTTTTGACCCTCTTTGCATGTATCTACTTGCCCTTTAATCTTTTCCACCATATTTTGACACAGCACACAAGCCCTCACCAGAAGCTGAGCAGATGCTGGCACCTTGCTTCTTGTACAGCCTGCAGAACGTGAGCTAAATAAATCTCTTTTAAAAATAAATTACTGAGTCTCAGGTATGCCTTTATAATAACACAAAACATACTAAGTCAAATAGCAATTGAATAATGTTGGATAATCAAGCCGAATCATTACATCTCTTTAAAAAGTCCCCAATTCTTTTCCGCTTGGGAATTTTGAAGGAAAATTTGAGTATTTTATATATGATAATGCCTTTTCTTAAAAAACTGTTTCTGCAAACTCCAACACTATTTTCACTCTGTGCATTCAGTGTGCTAAGGCAGCATCTTGGAAATCTTTGGTTTGAATGAGCTGTAACTTTAGCCTCTGCCGATATTCTGACCAGCACCCTTTTCATTTTTAGGCCCTTTTTTGATCCAATCAGTCGCTTACTTTTTGAAATTTAAGTTTCTGGGTTGCAAATAAGTAATTTGTATTTGTAACATCATTAATAAATGAATACATGCCTCTACTCACAACGGATTAAGAGAAAATAAATATAACACTACAAATGGAAGCCTGTGGTAAGGAAGTCTATTGAACTTGAATTGTGGGAGGCCTTCATGTGCCCCTGGATCCTCTCTCATTTATTTATTTTGAGGACAGAGCTAAGCACTAGCAGGTAGTAATACATAACAACTCTGATTAGTGCTAAAAGGTTTGTGAATTTAGTAGGAACTCCTCCACCGAATAGTAAACTTCTTGAAGGGAAAGACCTGGCTTTACTCCCCAGTACTTGTCAACATAGAGTGTCACACAGTAGATACACATAGATGTTTGTTGGACTTAAATTTGATTAAGGGATTCCTAGGAATAATTGTTTTCTCTAGGTATGAGTCACAAAAGTGAGGTAATTGGTTCTTAGGTGAGTTATAATTTATTCTCTTTCCACTCCTCCAATACATTGGTGAAAAGCAATAATAACAAGTGTTTGGCTAGCAAGTTTTTCACAGAATTAATCCAGTTTACTGCTTGTAAAACTTTTGTCTCTCTTCATGCATCTTTTCCTAATATGGTAAATAACGCATTTCAGAGAGTGTTTTCTTGACTTGGTTTTACTATTAGTTAATTCTTTTAAAATGTCCCATTTTCACTATCAGAAGTTGCTCACTTCTTGTTGGGAGCTGTGGTTTATTGAGGAGGGGGAGTTCCTTTAAGGCTAGTAATACTTTGGAATCCCCAGGGATGGTCCATGACAAAAGAGATTAGAATTCTGAAGCAACACCCTTCAAACCACAAGTAGTCCGTCTATCATCTGAGTCATAGTCATCAACCAGGTCTGACTGAACATAAAAAGGGGGGAGAAAAGGAAGAAATCCTCATAAAAGTACATTGTACCCAGTAAAAAATTATTGTCATGCTTTAGAATTTTGACAATCAACCCACTGAAACATTTTATACTTAAAATTCCAAAGAGATTGCCATATCAAGTCCCTACCATAAACTTTCCTGTATTATGTTAAGTATTTTTAGTTTTATTAATTTTGTTGAACACCTATTCTTTAAGTTGGTTTATAACTTCCTTGGTGGGTATTTTTTTTTTTTTTTCTGAAGAAATGTTTCTAACATCTCAAGATTCAGATTATTTAAGGTACTTTTTATAGGTATCTACATTCCAATGAAATACAAAAAATTGAATTTATCTGAAAAAACATAAGCCATCAAATCATTTGTCAGAGCTGATCTATGTGGATGATAGGTCTGCATAGGCTTATAGATCACAGCTATGCACCTTAATCATTGAAGGGGTCCTGGAAGGGAAATTTATGTTATCTTAGAGAGCAACAAAAGCCAGGGGACAATCAAATGAAAATCCTTTTCCTTTCATAAATAACTTAATAATTAGCATTTATGAGAATAGCTGAGTAATTTTGGCTATTAACCAAACCTTTTTTATCCTGTTTTATGGCCCAGGCTTGGCTGACAAGTTGCCGAACCGTGAGTGTATATATAAATATATATATATATATATATATTTTTTTTTTCCTGCTGTCACAACCACCTGTTTTAGACTTAGCTTTCATTTTGTGTGTGTGTGTGTGTGTGTGTTATCTTTTGCTCTCACAGGCAAAAAAAAAAAAAAAAAAAAAAAAAAATCCTTATTTTGTAAGAAATACAATTTCTTACAAATAATAAATAAAATTCAGGTTCATGAGCCCTGAATTTATATGCCAACTTTAGAGCTTTTTAGCAGTAGGATTTGGGCTACTTACTTAACAGACTCCCTCCTTCCACTCCCCCTCCTCACAAAGTCATCCTTACCTCTAAAATGCAGGTAATTAGACTGACCGCCTAGAGTTGTAATGGGCAGATGTAAAAACATAATGCTAAGTTTCCAGCATCATGGTAGATGAACAAATGGTGATGTCCTCCAGCAGAAAGTCAATATGGCCTACAAGAAAGGGCAGGGGAGAGGGGCTCCCAAGACCCACATTGAAGTCCTGGCTCTACAACTTACTAGCTGCCCACATTGGGAATTCTCCTAAACCTTCTCTGCATCTCAGTTTCTTCATTTGTAAAATGGGCAGAATATTCCTTAATCTACCTCTCTAAGTGGTTTAAATGAAATAATTTTGTGAAACTGCCTTATAAAAATGATGAGATGTTAAAATGTTATTAATATGATGACAAAATTTTTGGAGTTAACTTTTTTTCCCTCTGGGGAATAGTATTGTTTCAACTGGAGTTCAATGGTTCCCTTTTGCTGAAGGTAGTGGCATTTCTCTCTTTTTTTTTCTTTTTTCTGAGTGACTCAGTTGGCACTTGTTATGAGCTATCTTGTAGGTTTTCTTTTTTTTTCTTTTCTTTTTTTTTTTTTTTTTTTTGGCACCTCGACTCTGTTTTCATTTTTTCAAGAGTAAGGACCCAATTTTAAACTTTGTGGGCTGCATGCTGAGAGCTCGTAGGTGGAGCTGAAGGGGAAATCCTCCCTGGGGCACCATAGTTAGTGTGGGAAGGGCCAGGGTTGTGGAGTAGAGCAGAGATGGTTTTCAGAGAGAATAGGAAAGAAAAACAGGAACTTTGATGACATGGAGAAATTCTGAGATGCAGGGGAACATTGAGGGGCTTCCATGGACTTGCCTTGATCTTAGCAAGAAAGAAGGCCAACAAGATGAGGGAAAGAGAGTGGAAGGGAGTTGGGATCTTAGGGGCTGTATGTCAAAGTGTCATGTTAACAGAATAACCAGCATATAGCTGACACTAAAAAAGTTTCTTAACTTTGAGATGAGTAGAAAATATTATTTCATTATTTCATTATTCATGTCATATAATATTAGCATAGATAATAAGATATAATAATAGTAACAGCATGTATTAGGTACTGAGAACAGCCTTACTAAGTAGATGCTATGATTATCCTTATTTTAAAGATGAGAAAACTGAAATTTTGGAAGGAAGTTCTGAAACACTATTGTGGGGCATAGAGTATCAAGTTTAGTAAGGAAAAGCAAAATGATTATAAGAGAGAATCGAGGGTCCAACTGAAGATGGATGGCATGAGTTTAAGACAAAACTCTCAGCACAATTCCATGTTTACCTCAGCAATGTACTGCAACTTGGTGCAGTTGGTTGAGTTGACTGAGACTTAGAATACAATGGTTAGGAAAACATCAATCTCTTTGCGCTCCACATTGGACTTAATGACTATGAGTCATGTCATATAGAGGAGGCAAGTTTTTCAGTGGAGATAGGAACAACTGAAATATGTTCTTCAGCCTAGTGGAGACAAGTAATTGTCATTGGCCGGTGAGTGTTTGAGATACTTCAAAGCATGGATTGTGCTTCACCCCGCCCTCTCTAGCTAAACTCCTTGGCTAATGGCCTGCATGATCTTAACTTCATTCTGGAAATACTGGTTAAGAGGATTCGGGACAGGCCATTTGGAGGCTGGTGAACCTGACAACCTACGCAACCTACATTTGCACAGCCCAGTTATTTTCTGACTAATGGGTCAGAAAGAGGGGGCAGAAGAGGAGAGAGAAATCTTCACCAAACAAACAGCTGGGCCGTCTGGGTGGAGTTGCTTAAGGCAGTCGCAAAAAACCGATCACATCATTTATCTCTCATTTAATAAGGGCAAGGCAGGGATACTAGCTGTGAGACGCTTCTGCTCCGGGAAAGGTAGGAGCATTTGAACAATCTCTCCAGTATAGGGGAAGGGGGACATTGGAGTAGAAGTTGGATTGTTGAGTCACAAAGCAAATAGGTATCTTTTTATTCTAATTAACTTGAGAAAGAAAGAATTTGGTGTTATATCAACCCAGTGCTTAAACTTTTTGCCTTCATTCTATAAAAACTATTTGTGAAAATCGTGCCATTATGACTTATTTTTTGATCCGGATAATGGAGCATTCTCTAAAGGGAGCAGATGGATTGATGAGGAGATTCAGAATAGTGTCAATTGTTAGGAAAGAGGGTGTCCCTGTTGGCCTGGGGGTGAGGGGAGAGGCTCTGACAAAGGTGCTTGGTCCCCAGCCACGCTGTATGTGGTTCTTGTCTGCCTGGGTCCATGTGAAGAGACACTGCCAGATTGATTTGGGATGTGTCCTGGGCAGTGAGACTTTTGAAAGTGCGTTGGTTGATTCTAGTGCACAATCCAGTTGAGAACCACTGTTTAGGGAGCAGGGTGCCTAAATTATGATATAAAAAGAAGCTTTTTATGGGAAAGACTCTCTATCTCTCTTCTTTAGCACCAGGAAAGGAACTAGTATTAGTGATAGGAAGTGATAATCAATGGGAAGCCAATTGGGGCTCAAAGGAAAGAAAGCTTTGATGCTTGGTACTGAAATGGAAGTGGCGTGGTAAGTGGAGAAGCCCCTGATGCGGGAGATGATCAAGGAGAAGGTGGACAACCATTGACTGGGAAGGCTGAACTAGCCCAATGACGGCTAGATAGTGACAGGAGGACCGGAAGCAACCTCAAGTCCCTTCCCCTTCACTCAGAGCCACTCAGTTTTCTCTCTTTTTCTGTATTGGGTTGGGTTTCCCCATAAAGATTTTCTTTGAAGAAAGCGTCTGCTGAAAAAAAAACTTTTAAAACCACATAACTAGTTGACCTTTATGGCTATTACCAACCTGAAGTTCTATAGCATTAAATCTTCTCTGATGTTTTCTAAGAAACCAGGCTACTGATTGATCCATTCTTCCAAAGGCCAAGGGGGAAAGGAAGGAGAGCTTAGAAGGGTGGAAAGCATGAGTAGAAGAGGGAGACTTCTGTTAGCTGAGGGCCCTTAACCCTGTCTAGGCTTGGAACCACCTGGGAACTTTTCAGTAAGACACCCTCCCAAACCAGTGATATCAGTCTCTGGGGATATATGCCCGGGTATGGGTATTCATGAAATGCAGCAGAGTTGAGAACCACTGGCTTAATAGATGGGCACTGAGGAGAATTCTTTTTATACATCGAAGCCAAACATGTTAGACAACCAACACGGCAGTTCTTAAACTCCAGGTGCATCAGAATCACCTAGACTTGTTCAGACAGATCGCTGGGCTCCACCCCCAGAGTTTCTGATTTAGTAGGCCTGTGACAAAGCCAAGAATTTGCATTTTTAACAAGTTCCAGGTGGTGCTGACACTGCTGATCTGGGGAACCACACTTTGAGAACCACTGCTTTAACAAAAGGAATTTACTTTTGACCTTAAAAACAACTCCCTAACATTGGCAAGTAATTGATAGTGTGCACCCTTGTTATGATATGATGAGAATGGCACTTGGCCTCTGTGGTCTCCCTCCCATCAAATGCATTAACCCAGTCTAATCATGAGAAAAACATCAGACAAATCCCAACAGAAGGACATTCTACAACATATCTGACCAGTAATCCTCAGAACTATCAAGGTCAGCAAAGCCAAGGAAAGTCCAAGAAACTGCCACAGTTAAGAGGGCCCTAAGGAGACATGACTACTAAATGCAATGTGGTATCCTGGATGGGATCCTGGAGTAGAAAAAGCACATTAGGGGCTGGGCGTGGTGACTCACCCCTGTAATCCCAGCACTTTAGGAAGCTGAGGCAAGCAGATCACTTGAGGTAAGGAGTTCGAAGCCAACCTGGCCAAGATGGTGAAACTCTATCTCTGCTAAAAATACAAAAATTAGCTGAGTGTGTTGGTGGGCACCTGTAATCCCAGCTACTTGGGAGACTGAGGCAGAAGAATCACTTAAACCCAGGAGGTGGAGGCTGCAGTGAGCCAAGATCATGCCACTGCACTCCAGTCTGGGCAACAGAGTGAGATTCCATCTCAAAAAAGAAAAGAGAAAAAAGACATTAGGAAAAAACTGAGGAAATAATGTATCAATACTGATTCATTGGTCGTGACAAAGGTACCATATTAATGTAATATGTTAACAATAGGGGAAACTCAGTATTAGGTAGGGAGCTCTCTGTACCATTACTGTACTAATTACATTAATTCTATAATTTTAAAACTATTCTAAGATAAGCAGTTTATTTGGAAAAAAAAAAAAAAAAAAGAACTTCCTGACTGCTACAATACAGACCATTCCCGATCATGGTTATGGAGGAGGTATCTTCAAAAGCATCAAGGTAAAAATATCAAATAATTGTATTTGTTTGAATGAAAACTTATCTGGATATAGGAGGTGAGTTACATAACATACCTTTATCTGTTTTTCTACGTGCTTATGTGACTCAGATGATTGTGTGACTTTGAAATAATTTTTAAGGTCGATACTTTATATATACATATAGCATATAGATATTATACATAATACAAATATAGTATACATATGTGTATCAGCATACTTACAGCTGGTATGAAAGATAAGGTAGCTGATGCCTCTCAGTTTATTAGGATGCAGCTGCAGTGGGAATACAATTTTAATTAGAAAAGGTACCTGTCATAATGACTTAATATTCTTGGTAGACATTTTCAACCTTTTGATTATGCCTATCTGGAAACCATCACAATGGTGGTCTTTCTTTCTCTCTCTTCTTTTGTTTTGCAGTTGCAAGAGAACCTGCTTCAGGTGGTCTAAATGAAAGCGAGTCCGAGTCCTGTGCTTAGGTAATATTTAGCTGCTGGTTTATGGTTATGGATGACATTATTCCATTGGCTTCAAGAGGGCACTTCATAAAATTCCTCACTTACTGATTCAAATTTTAATATATCCGTGGAGCACTGTGTGCTCACGGCAGGTGAGGATAGAGGTGAGAAGACCCAGCAACTCCCTGGACATCCATATGTGTTAATCAGCCAGGCATTTACATTGTTTCCCTAACTTGGCTTTAGTTCCCCTCAGCCTTTTGGGTGTTGGTCAGAGATCGTGGTTATGGAGGAGGTGTCTTCAAAAGCATCAAGGAAAAACTATGAAATATTTTGATATTTGATACCAAATATCCAAATTTGCCATGGTGCCCAGCATGGCTCAAGATCAGAAGTGTCAAGCACATCTGGTAAGGGAGATAATAATAATTCAAGGGCAAATGAATTGCCCCATGAACAGTGGATTACAGTATGGATTTGTTTGGACCACTTATCTTTTCTTTTGAATTGACTTAACTCCTACATTCGTAGGAGATAAGCAGGAAATCAGAAGCACTCCTAGGGATTGGCACTGGTCTAAAGGACAGCTCTAAGGAGAAGCTTAGATACCAGATTCATCTTCCATCCAACAGAAGCTCCCCAGGGATAAAACTGCAAGGTTAAATGTGAAACTCAAAATTTGAAGCAAAAGGCTCTCCTCATCTGCACGTTTTTTCTTCCTAAATTGAGCAGTAATACTAGAAACAGAGTCAATTGAACCTTAATAGTTCCTCTGGGGTACCAGGCATCATTCTAATGAACTTGTTTCATCCTCACAGAGGCACAGATAAGGTAAGTAACTTGCCAAAGTTCACACTGCTTGGAGTAGAGTCGGGATTCTAATCTGGCTTGTCTGGCTCCAGAGCCCATGTTCGAAACCATTAGGCTCATTCTGCCTCTCTTGAAGAAGACACCAAACGTCCCAATCTTGGCTAGCCTGGCTAATCCCAGAGACCTCCACAGTTAAACAAGGTGTAGAAATAGAATGTCCCATCACTTAGCTATACTTCTATCCCTCCCCACTTCTATACAACTACCACTACCATTGCCACCAGCAACTGGTAAATATTGATGGAGCTTCTTTTCTTTGCCAGGCACTATAGATACAAATTTTTTTTAAAAAGAGACTGCAATCCTGACCTCAGGAACTACAGAGGAGATAGACACCCAAGCAAATATGCCAACAAAATCCCAAATGGGGTCTAGTAAGGGGGAAAAAAAAAAGCTGGCATAGCCAGATGGGCAGGGACTCGCCTTGCTTCAGGGACAAACTTGCAGTAGTGATGAATTCCTTTCATTCTTAGCTTTCCTCCTATTACTTCCCTGATTTCTTTTACTTACAAATGACATGTCTAAATAGCAGAGACTTGAAGTTCTCTTGTTGAGGTGCTGAGATGTTCAGAAGGGAGGTATCCTGTTTAACCAACAGATCATTTATAGATAAAGAGAGGCTCTAACTTAGCCTTCTTCCAGGGCAGGAAATCTTCTGTTCCATATGCAATATCTTCTGGCAGCCTTGTTCTCTTTTTGTCCTTGTCGACTACAATAACAAAAAGCTGTTGGCGAGGCATTGCTTTGCTATTGACGTGTTACCTTTGAAACCTCCCTCCTGTTATGGAATAAGCCTCTTCCAGATCATGGATCATTATCATCTGGTCTGACAGGCAGCCTTGTTGCCACGGAGACCCGAAGGGATCAGGCGTGGCGTTTGCTTGCATCATCATCCCCTCCGGGGGAACAACAAGGACTCTTCTGCACGTCACGCGTGGCTGTCCTGGGGCTGGCTGCCACCAGACTTTCCCTGCGGGTAAAACCTAAACAAATGACCAGCTGCAGATAATATCAAGACTTCTGTTTGATATGTTAATAGTGACAACCATATTTCCACAATTAACAACGGTGGGAAGAAAACACTGTAGTCACCAGACTTGGGAGGAGAGGGTTTGTATTCACACAAACACAACCTTACGTCACTGCTTGCCACCACAAAGGTCTCTGTTCACTGTTTTGTTCTTGAAGATCATCCTTGTGCTCATCCTCTGATCTTGAATTTCTACAAAACGTTCTCAGTTTATATGCCCTGTGGCAAGTGCAGCAAGCACTGTTTCCTGTTTCTAAACTTGTAGAAAATCATCCATACATCTTACAGTTGTCAGTTTTAACCAGATAACAGCGGCACTTTGTTGCTGCTTTTTTATCTTTAGCTTCGGTTAACAGGACCTTGGAAGTAAAGTTGTAGATTTATTCAATAGAGTATTCTCAATTAATTTGCCTAGATTTCTACATTATTCAAAATCTAAAAAAGTAGAAATGCATGCTTATATGTCTAAGACCTGAAAAATCCGTGGTGACATCCCAAAATAAATGAAGATTTTAAAACAATAAATGACTTTTTTTTTTTTTTTTTTTTTTGCTCTGTGCTTGGGGAGAAGAAATGAAGGAAACATCAATGTTGCTTTAAGGAATGAGGACCCCAAAAATAAGAATATATAATTATGGCAGATAGGGCATTATTCAGAATTGATGGGGCTGGTGTGCACACAAACATTTTAATAGTTCTAATACTTTATGTACACTCTTGCGATGAAGTGATGACTTCATTAATTGATTGAAGAATATTTATGCAATGCTACTATATGCTAGCTGTAGAACTAAGCTTAGTCTCTTAAGATCTTAACATTCTGAAACTATTAAAATGTGTAATCACCATTTGTAAAAGTAAAATATACTAATCTAATAATCTGGAATGTACATTACAGTAAAAAAAAGCGGGGGAACATCCTATAAAATATCACTCAGAGATAACCACCACTTACAGAGTGAGGTATATTCCTGCTTTTTGTGGATTGTGTGTGCGTATATATATGTTTAAGCAAAGCTAACAATATACTATTTTTATAATTTGGCATTTACTTTTTTCTTTTGCTTAACTTTATATCATAACCACTTTCCCACATTATTACAAACTCTTCATAAATAATCTTACTAATGATCATGCAATATCTTATTTGTAACAAAGACTATCTTTTTTTTTTTTTCATCAACACACTGCATGGACAACAGATTTATTTTTTAAGTAAAAAATCTTTCTTGGCTACACTAACCAATGTTTTTTGTTTTTGTTTTGTTTTGAGACAGAGTCTCATTCTGTCGCCCAGGCTGGAGTGCAGTGGCATGATCTCGGCTCACTGCAACCTCCGCCTCCTGGGTTGAAGCGATTCTTCTGCCTCAGCCTCACAAGTAGCTGGGATTACAGGCATGTGCCACCACGCCCGGCTAATTTTCATATTTTTAGTAGAGATAGGATTTCACCGTGTTGATCAGGCTGGTCTCAAACTCCTGACCTCAAGTGATCCACCCGCCGCGGCCTCCCAGAGTGCTGGGATTATAGGTGTGAGCCACTGTGCCTGGCCACTAACCAATGTTCTTTAGAAAAGTTAACCTCATTCGTGTTTGGGGATGACACTCCCGTTCTCTTGGAGATATAAGTGCATACACAGACACTCACCACAACCCTTGGAGCCTGACAGGCCGAGACCATAGATGCGTGTCCAACATGACGACCATTTCTCATTCCCTTGTGGTGGGAGCTGTCCTCCTGACGGGCCAGGCCTTCATGTCTTCACTGACGAATTCAAGACACAGCACCTCGGATTCAGCGTCCCTCAGCACCGCCACATAGCCATCCTCCCACGTGGGAAACCTCTGCTTCCTGGTGGGAGGTCTCTCGCTAATTCCATGAGGAGCACCGAATATGTGTCAAGCACTGATCTAGAACAGAGGAGTCTCACTCTGTCACCCAGGCTGGAGTGCAGGGGTGCAATCTTGGCTCACTATGACAACGTCCGCCTGCCGGGCTCAAGAAATCCTCTCATGTCAGCCTCCCAAGTAGCTAGGACCACAGATGTGCACCACCACGCCCAACTAAGTTTTTGTATTTTTGGTAGAGATGGGATTTCACCATATTGGCCAGGCTGGTCGCGAACTCCTGGCCTCAGGTGATCCTCGGCCTCCCAAAGTGCTGGGATTACAGGTGTGAGCCACCACGCCCATCCCCAAGGCAGATATAATTCTTACCCTTGCAGAAGTTACAGTCTTAGAGGAGATAAGCATTTAATCAAGTAATTATGACATTTGCTACAGGAGTGCATAGCAGAGGGGACTTAACCAGAGGAGGTGACATTTAAACTAAAAATGTGAAAAACCTGTGAAATTAATCAGAAGAGGAGGAAAGCAACTCCACTATGTTTCCTGCTAGGTCTAATCTTCCCAAGAGATGCTTGGACTCTCTTCATCACCACTAAGAAATACGAGCACACTCTTAATTTAGGTCAAATTTTTTCCCTCCTGGACTTGCAATATGTTGTTCCCTTTTTCTGGAACACATTATGATACTTTTTCAAAACAGCAAGATTCTTTTACTCCCATTGTTCCTGCTTCTTGAAGTATTAATCAGAATATTGTGTCTGCCATCCCCTTCTTCTGGTCATTTTCACACAGTTTTCACGAGTTAGTTTAAATGTCACCCCCTCTGGTTAGGTCCCTCTGCTGTGCATTCCTGTAGCAAGTGTAATAATTACTTAATTAAATGTATATCGCCTCCCAGCCTGCAGTTCCTCCCAGTATTGGAAGGATAAGAATCATATCTGTTTTGTGTTTGGCTTCTGTTCTAGCTCATTGTTTGACAGATACTAGGTACTCAAAAAATATTGAAATGAATAGTGGGCATTTAGGGTGCCTCCACTTTTTTTTTTAAATAAGCGGTGATGAAATGAACATCTTTTATGCATGATGTCCATATTTTGGAATTTTTAAATTACTTTCTGACGATAAGTTCTTGGAAGTAGAATTACTAGGTCAAAGGATATAAACACTTGGAGTCCTCTTAGGAAACAGCACATCGCTTTCCAGAAAGTTTTATACTCCTACGAGCAGTGTATGAGATTTCCTGTTGCATTGTGCTCTTATGAACATGATTAGGCAAAGAAATCATTTTTGCTAACTTGATAGTAAGAAAAATTCTCTACTGCTGTTTCACTTCTGCCTTTGTTAAGTAACAAGATGAACATTTTCTATCTGTTTTTTATTTATATTTGCTCTATTGTGAGTTGTCTCGTGTCCTTTGCCCATTTCTATTCTGAAATCTTCATGTTTTTCTAATCAATGTTTATAAGCTCTATGTTTCAGAGATATTAGACGATTGTTTCTTATTGTTTACCATAGATTTTTCTATGTAGATGTTTGTATTTTAGTCTGTGCCCTTCTTAATGTTCAGAAGTTTACCATTTCTCGGTGGTCAGGTCTATTATCATTTGCCATGGGATTTCTTACATGACAAACTCACAGTGCTCTTCACCAGCAGTGATCAAATAAATATTCAGCTATTTTTTTTGGCATGTATACAGTTTGATTTCTTTGCCTCTGTGTGTGTGTGTGTGTGGTATGTGTGTGTGCGTGTGTATGTACTTGTGTATGTGCATTTATGTGCACATGTACTTGGGTCCCATCCACTGATAATTTAATTTGTCATCTGTCAGGAAGGGAGGGCTTTCTTTTGCAAAAAGGACCGACCAGTTGTCTCACCATGACTTGTAGATTTTTTGTTTCCCAATGATCTCAGGTGTCTCTTTTCACTAACTTAAAAATCAATATTATTGGAGCATATATATGTCTTCCTGGAGTGGGTCTGGTCCTTTTTAACCATCTAGGTTTTAGGGAGAGTCTTTGAGAAGGCACAGTACCTTCTTCTGCTTCCATTCTTCTCCCCACTCATCCCCCTGGCTCTGGGTGCCTCTGTTCAGCAGCAATTTCACTGAAGTTGAACTCTGAGCATCTAAGGAAAGCTGGAAATCTGAAACAGTAAAGGCACAGGGCATTTGCATGAAAGCCCATCAGGCTAATTTGGCCATGTTTGTAAATGTGTCTTTCAGGCATTATCAGAGCAAAGCTTTAGTTTGTCTGGCATTGGACCATTTTTAAAAACGTATAGCCTATGAATAGATGACTGCTAAAAAGTAAGTGCTATGGCAAAAGACAGATTATCTAGTGTTCCTGGATAATCATTTGAATGTTCAGGAGACCCAAGTCTCTATGGTGATAGTTTCTTCTTTTACACAACATCGCAGAGCTGTGCAAAAGGGGGAATGCCAGTCTTAACTAAGACAAGAGCCGACCAAGTGTTTCCTTCACAGGAAGCCACTAGCCACGTACTCAGAACAGTGGGGGGAAGACATATCTTTATATTAAGTTAATTTGCTCTTGCTTTCTTCTTCACCTTCTTGCTCACCAGCTTTTGACTCAGTTACAATATTATAACTGTTGGTCCCTGAGAAAATCAGAGTCACAGAATTTAACTTCTCAAGTTGTAAAGCATTCTCAATACTAATTTGATGCATTTTCCATAAATCAATATTGGAAACAAAAATGGGTGATTATTTGTATATTTCAAGAAGCAGAAACAATGGGAGTAAAAGAACCTTGCTGCTTCAGGAAAGCAGAATAATTTATGTCAGAGTGCTACAGGATTGAAATGGAAACATTTTAATTCCTGTGCCCTGCCCCCAAAATGTGGATGAGGATTTTCCAAAACTGATGAATTCAGCCTTTATCCAGAACTTAAATATAATGTCCCTCCCCAAGCCAAATCTTAGACGAATGTAATTAATATTCTTTTTTATTATTTATTTATTTATTTATTATTTATTTATTTCGAGACAGAGTCTCCCTCTGTCGCCCAGGCTGGGGTGCAGTGGTGTGATCTCGGCTCACTGCAAGCTCCGCCTCCCGGGTTCATGCCATTCTCCTGCCTCAGCCTCCTGAGCAGCTGGGACTACAGGCACCTGCAACCACGCCCGGCTAATTTTTTTGTATTTTTTAGTAGAGACGGGGTATCACCGTGTTAGCCAGGATGGTCTCGATCTTCTGACCTCGTGATCTCCCTGCCTCGGCCTCCCAAACTGCTGGGATTACAGGCATGAGCCACTGTGCCCCCCCCAATATTCTTTTTAAAAAAAATCTATAGAAATTTTTGCCCCTGGGTGGCTGTTAGGGCAAGGGGTTACAGGTATTTAGAATGTCCTAAGGTGTTGTAGGTTTATTAGCAAGTAATAGATAACAAGTAGCAGAGAGAGCTCCACCTTAAAGAATACAGAGCCTCATCCCCAGCTCTACTCAACCAGTGCCCATCTCCCTTACCTGCTCTTCTTTTCCTTTTCCCCACTGTACTTATCCTCCTCTAACATACTATTATTTCTCTTGTTCTGCTTATTGTCTGTTTTCTGTCTCCTTCTCTCTGAGGACAGGGATTCTTACCTGTTTTATGCACTAACGTATTGTGAGTGCCCAATGCCATGTCTGGCACATGACGAGGCACTCTGTCAATATTTGTTGAGCTCAATTTAATCAACTCTCATCCCTGAAAAGAGCAGGGTTCTGATGAGGTGGGAGTCCTTCTGCTTAATGATGTCATGCAGGACCTAGCTCTTTATAACTCTACTTCTTTTTATTTTTATTTTTATGTTGGCTCTATCCTAAATCAGGCACCTTCTGTGATTCCTAGATGACTCTTGCTCCTTTTTCAAACACACCAAGAGGGACAGAGGGACTTTGTCTTGTATTCCAAAGCAGAGATCCTGAGACTCACGCTGAACAAATGGGCTTAGGTCACAGTCACTCTGGCTGGGGGGGATAGAATGTGCTGATGGCTTAGCCCAGGCCACGTGTTCCCTTCTTGCCACTCAGATGGAATTAGCCTCTCAGGTATCGTGTGGATCCCCAAACAAAAATCGAGGGGCTGCTGGACAGGGAAACATGGAGAATGGATGCCCACACTACTCGACAAGCAAGAACAGGTTAATCAGTTAAAAGTTTACCATTACAGGCTGGGCGCAGTGGCTCACGCCTGTAATCCCAGCACTTTGGGACGCTGAGGCAGATGGATCACCTGAGGTCTGGAGTTCGAGACCAGCTGACTAACATGGTGAAACCCCATCTCTACTAAAAATAAAAATATTAGCTGAGTGTGGTGGTGGGCGCCTGTAATCCCAGCTACTTGGGAGGCTGAGGTAGGAGAATCGCTTGAACCCAGGAGGCAGAGGTTGCAGTGAGCCAAGATCACACCATTGCACTCCAGCCTGGGCAAAAAAGAGCAAAACTCCTTCTCAAAAAAAAAAAAAAAAAAAAAAAAGGAAAAATTTACCATTACAAGTAAACAGAATTTGAAAACTCCTTTCCCCATTCTACCTAGTTTATGTGACTAGAGATGAGGTTAGACTCAGTTTAGGAGGCTAGACTGAGTTAATATTCTTCATGGGATGAATTTGAGATTTCCCAAGAGTGGGAGGAATCTCCTAAGAGAATTCAGGAAAGAGCAACCAAACAAGATGCTGACCTTAAGAATCAAGAGATTGTTGCCTCTTCACTCTTCCTGTGGATATAACTTACCAGAGTTTACTTGCTGGGTACACCAGACACTGCTCCTCTTCATTTCCAGGGATTTATTGTCCCAGTTAAGCGGCTGTGTAGAGAGGCTGTGAGTTGCAGTCAGTGGCCAGGAACGCAGGCGCTTCCCCAAGCTGCTCCTGCCGAAGTGGAGATCGTCCCCTAGAGAGGCCCATTGTGATAACTGGCTCCTCTCCATGCCCTTCCCCATCCCTGTATTACTAACCCAGTGCTCACCCCCAAGTGGAATACTGTTTAATTTGGCCATCCATCATTCTATAACGCAGGGAGTGGATTGCTCCAGGTAGGTCCTGGGATGTGGTGCGGTTTCCTGGGTTATGCATGAAGTTGACCTTTCTGCCAGAGAGGGTAATTCCATCCCCAGGATCTTAGGCTCCTTTCTTCTTCTCAGCGTAAAGGAAGCACTCTCGTTTTCTAATACCTCAGCCTAAGAAAGTAACAGAAGTGATCATTATTTTCATGACCACAGCTGGCTCCCCAGAACAGTGTTGTTCCTTTGGAGCAGTATTAATTAATCAGCCATGACACCCTCTGAGGATGAAATCTGACCGCCTATCCATGCATGATCTAGGAAGGCCCTGCTTGCTTTGCCAACTCCATTTCTCTCCCATTCCCCCCCCCCTTTTTTCTTTCCATTTCAGTCACACTGGTCTTTAAGTTGCTAAAATAATCCAAAGTCTTTTCTTCCTTAGGGTCTGAGACTGCCCGGATTCAAATTCCACCTTCACCACTTAGTAGCTGTGTGACAAGGGCAAGTTACTTAACCCTTCTGTGCTTCATCTTATACCTCTGTTACATCTTATACCTCTGTTAAGCAGGGTTAACAGTAGTTCCTACATAGGGTTGTGTTAGGATTAAAGAATAGAACATATGTAAAGTTCTTAGAATGTTACTGGTTCATAGTAATGTCTGAAAATATTAACTCCTCCTCCTCTTTGTACCATCCCTATCCTCCCCAACAAATCTCTTCTAAAAATCCCTCCCCTCCCTTTTTCCAAGTCTGGATTTCTAATATGTCCTATTAATAGTTATTATATAAACTGTCATAACCTTGGAGACCTTTTCTGACCCTCTGATCGAAAGTAGCTCCTTTGTAATTTTCTCTCACACCTCTGCCTGTTTCCTTCATAGCACTTATCTCAATTTGTGGTTGTATATTTATTTGCTTTTATTTCTTGGTCATCATCTTTCTCCATGACTAGGCTAAAAATGTCATGGTCAGAGTCCTTGGCGGTTTCACTCATCCCTGTGCACGTTGTATGCATCTACACAGAGCAGGCAAACAATACATATTTAGGAATGAAAGCCTACCTCCTCTGAGCAGTCAGCAGCCTACAAAGGGAATCTGAAATTCTTAATTCAAACTCTGTAATATGCTGGAGCAGAAGTCACATTGCTGGGCATCAGTGCTGGGTGTCCTCATTTTGGTTGACATGACGGGGTGGGGAAGGAAGCACTCCTCCTACTTAAAAGAAAATGCCAAGTCAGTTGGACATCTCAGCTTTCCTGAGCCTCAGCTGTGGAAGTTCATGGAAGGGGCAAACAGGAGACTCTGCTGGCCAGCCAGTGGACAGATGAAGCCATGGGCCAGCTTAGAGGAGGGATGTCATTCAGCAGTACCTGTGAGACAACTTGTAGGGACCTCAAGAAATATTTGAAAGATACCTTACAGGGTACAAAAGGTCCACCATCCCCAGGCTATGGAAAAAACCAGGGAAATTTGAGTTGGGGTTGTTCCTGTTATCTGTACAGTCTGGTAAGGCCAGGGGAAACTTGAATGACAGTATTCATTCTATCATGGCCAGGACTCAACCCTGTGCACAGAGTTGACAGAGAGAAATATTCCAGTGAAGGCCCCTACCAGTCACTGGGGGAGAAAGAGCAGTTATCAGTACTCCCATATCATTACCTGTGCGGCCTCCACCAGAGGCTTTGACCTTAACAGGCTGCAGGTTGTATTGGTGGGGAAAATTAATCATTTTCTTCTTCTTCTTTTTTTTTTTTTTTGAGATGGAGTCTCGCTCTGTTGCCCAGGCTGGAGTCTAGTGGCGTGATCTCGGCTCACTGCAAGCTCTGCCTCCTGGGTTCACGCCATTTTCCTGCCTCAGCCTCCCGAGTAGCTGGGACTACAGGTGCCCGCCACCTCACCCAGCTAATTTTTTGTATTTTTATTAGAGATGGGGTTTTACCATGTTAGCCAGGATGATCTCGATCTCCTGACCTCGTGATCCGCCCACCTTGGCCTCCCAAAGTGCTGGGATTACAGGCGTGAGCCACTGCACCCAGCCTAAATGAATCATTTTCTATCATACTGAACCTTTAAATAAGTCACACTTCCAGCACTAGCCAATAGTAAAGGATATTAAATATGTTTCTATTATCTGAACAGGGAGGAAAGGGGTCTTTTGAGAAGCATATTTAGTGCACCGGGAAATTGTTCATACCAATACTTTTAATGCAGAGGGCATCAACCTGAGAGTCAGGAAGTCACACCTGCATCTTTCTTATCCCTAAATTTGTTCCATTTTAAAAATGAATAGCAGAAGTTTATAAAACAAAATGTAAACAACCTTCTCTTTCTCCCACTGCTCTTCTAGTCCGATTCCTTACAGGTAGTCACTATTAAAACAGGCCTGCAGCTGGGCGTGGTGGCTCACGCCTATAATCCTAGCACTTTGGGAGGCCAAGGTGAGTGGATCACCTGAGGTCAGGAATTCAAGACCAGCCTGGGCAATATGGTGAAACCCCTAAAAATATAAAAATTAGCCGAGTTTGGTGGCACACGCCTCTGGTCCCAGCTACTTGAGGCGGGGCGGGTAGGGGGAGGGAGCCAAGGCACAAGAATTCTTTGAACCCCGGAGGTGGAGGTTGCAGTGAACCGAGACTGCGCCATTGCACTCCAGCCTGGGTGACAGAGCGAGACTCTGTGTCAAAACAAAAACAAAAACAAAAACAAAAACAGGCCTGCAGGCATTCTTTCCCACTGTCTATGTACATTCATGTATACGTACCTCCAGCCCCTACCCATGCATGCATAAAAATTCTTTTAAAGAGATTATATTATGAACACCTTTTGCTGATACAGGGATTGCCTTACCTCCTTCTCAGGTCTGCAGTGTCTCCACGTTCAGAGATTGCGCTTTATTTGATCATCTTTTTATTGAAAGCCATTCTCTTATTGGTAGGTAAGCTGCTTCCATTATTTCTTGTCTACAAACTGCTACCTTGAGTGTCCTTGTACATACATCTGTAGACTACATTCCTCCATGTGTATTTACTGGGTCAAAGTCATATGCATTGAGAATTCCAGCAGCTGGATTTAGATTGCACTTCTGCTTGGAAGTGTTAACATGGGCATCCTAACTCGTTTGAATTAAGTTTAGACCAGCTAATCTTCAAAGTCCCTTCTTGCTCTAACGTGGGTTTCTGTTTGTTTGTTTGTTTTTTATTTGTTTGTTTGTTTGTTTTGATGGAGTCTTGCTCTGTCACCAGACTGGAGTGCAGTGGCACGATCTCGGCTCACTGCAACCTCTGTCTCCAGGTTCAAGCGATTCCCCTGCCTCGGCCTCCCAACTAGCTGGGACTACAGGCACGTACCACCATGCCCTGCTAATTTTTTTTTTTTTTTTTTTTGTATTTTAGTAGAGATGGGGTTTCACCATGTTGGCCAGGATGGTCTTGATCTTCTGACCTCGTGATCTGCCCATCTCGGCCTCCCAAAGTGCTGGGATTATGGGCATGAGCTACCACACCCGGCCTGCTCCAACGAGTTTTAAGATTTCCAGCCTCCTCTAGGTGCTGGCTGCTTGAGGCTGATTTTTATACTGGGTTTTAGAAATGATTCTCTACCTAGAAGAGAGACAGAGAGAAGAAGTATTAAAAGCAAATGAGCAAATGCAGCTGAAAATTGACATGTAATTCATGGGAATTGGATGGAATTAAGCCAAGGTGCATGAAATACACTTCATATTGTGAAAGGATAGATCTAAAAGTGATGTGTTTGCCAAGAGCAGTCCACATTGATATTTCATCTCAAACAGTGTCTTGATATTTAGAGATGAGCGTTCTCAGTACTTAATGGAGGGCAGTATACCAGGGTTGGCGCTAACCCAACCCATAACCTTTGAGCCATAGTCCCTGTAACTGTGTCATCAGCTGGTTTCATAAGAGAACATGCCTAAACCTGCCCAATCCTTGGCTGGGGATGCTTTCAGGAAAATCCAGGGTGCTGTTGAAGTTTTGTAGGTGACTCAGGTAGTGGAATTCTGCTTTTGAGTCAAGACAGAATTTTAGCTTTGCCTGGTTGGGGGTTTAGTCACTGGAGCTAGCCCTCTAAGGTCATATTGAAGTAGGCAGAAAAATTGTCTATGGAATATGTTACCTTGAAAGATGATTTCATTTAATTGAAAGATTCACGAGATTTTTCCTTATGATTCCACATTGATTTTAGTTGATGATGTTATTATTCCCCTCCTTTCTAGGAATAATAGGTTCAGCCTTAGAGAATGACCATCATATTTCCATCGTAATCCAGAAACAACTACGATGTCCAAACCCTATGACATTGGCTTCCTAAATGAAAGCCAATGGAGAATCTTGGAGCAATTCATTCTAAATAATTGGTGAAGCTTTTTCTTAATAAAAATACAGAGCTTTCCAACTTAATTCAATAGTACTAGGTACCCACTCCACATTACTGAGATTTTTAAACTGTTATAAAATGAACATTTGGAGAGCACCCATATATCACTAGGCCTTAGGAGAAGAAAAAAAAACCCTGAAATCTTCTATTTAAAGAAGACATGTAAACATACCTACGAGTGCCGCTGCATGCCAGCCTGGGCAACAGAGCAAGACCCTGTCTCTAAATAATAATAATAATAATCATAACGATAAAAACAAAAACCCAGAAATATCAGACGAGACAGGCTAGTGTTACTGTTCCTTTATCCTCTTTTAATGAGGATTAATTTAAGCCCCCACGTAGCAAAATAATATACAAGATATTTGCAGAAGGCAAACATTGACCTCCAGACTCCTCTAACTTTCTAGACGTTGTTTATTCTTGAGCCTCCAACTTCCCCATTATTTTGCTCCAATGACTTCCCCAATCCACGAAGTTTCCTTATTTGTATTTTAAACTCATCCTCTCTACCCTCATAGCTCCTTTCCTGTAATTCTGAAATTCTTTTTAAACTCTACTTGCATCATTTTGATTCCAGAATACGTACGCACTCGTTCACAACCATTTGCCTTACAAAAGACATCCCTGAAATGTGGCCCAAAGGAAGAAGCCCCTTGACGAAGGGGGTTGCCCAGATAAATGATTCATTGCCTAAAGTGATGGACTTTTTACAATGTCATTTTTATTTTGGAATGTAGGAAACTGGTTTCGCTGTCTTTTGAAGCATCATCACAGAGGCATAAACTGAGGAGCAAAGCTTGTAACTGAGAGGTTTTAAATGAAAAGGGTAAGGGAAACAAACAATATCCCACCAGGAGAGAGGTCTGATAGCTCAAGTGTCTCCTTTCCTCTCCTGGTCGCCTCACACGCAGAGGCAGTCTTACTAAACGTGCTGTGCAGCAGCGACGTGACTCACAGTCAGCTAACAGAGCAGGAAGTCACCTGACGACAGATGGGAAAGTCCAGAGTAGATTGAACGTACTTTTTAAGAAAAGGAAATAAAGAAGGCAATTTGTAGGGCTGTCACAAGGTTAGAAACCCCGATTATATTTGATAGTTCGGTGCAAGGCAGTAGCCTGGGAATGCATTAATCTGTATATCAAGTAATTACTACCATATTTGCAAGCTGAGTAAGTAGGTTTCAGTCATTAAATAAAGAACAGCATTCTTGATTGGAAGGATGAAATTATGCAATCTTCACTGGATTGGGTTAAATAACAAATTAATATCTGGGGTCTTGGCAGGGACGGTCATATGCCAAACTGTGAAGCAGAACATTGTCTTTGTCAGTGTGGTTGTCTGTTTGGGGAGTTCTTCTCTTGTCCCAGGGGTTTAGGGAGAGAAATTGAAGTGTTTTAGTTAATCAATAAAACCAGAAATGTATGAGGACTTGTTGTCTGCCAAGTCTTCTGCAAGGGAGTGTGGGGCAAATGGACAGGAAAAGATCCTTGAGGAGCTCTATCTAGTTGGGGGCAATAAGATGTAAGCATCTGGAAAGGTAAGTAACAGTGTAAGAGTTGTTTCAAAGAAGAACATGATGGATTACAAAATAGCAATGTCAATAAGATGTGTTGTGGGCATTCAGAGAAAGGCGAGGTTAGTGTGGGCAAGGTGGATAAGGGAAGTTTTTGGGCAAACAGTGGATCTAGAGCTATGCTACAGTTTTAAATCAGAAAGAATCTATAGGTAAGTAGCAAAGTCCAAATCAGTTATCCTAGGAATGGCAGCAGCCAAGCAGATATTTGAATGGGCTGGTGGTGCAAGTCCACAAGTCTAAAGATCTGGGTTAATCTTTATTGAGAAAGACTGTTGAACAAAGGTGCCTCAATTTCCTCATCTGTAAAATGGGTGCAAAAAATGTCCAACCTGCCATCCAGGTTAAAGAATTCTGTAAATCTCAGTGTAAACTATAACTCATGTAATAACCTTAAGCTATTATTAATGGTAATGTATGATGATATTAGGAATATAGTTTTGCATATAGAGATACTGCTCGACTTTAAGGACTAAAATGGTAATTTGAACAACCATACATAGGTTATGAGGAAGAGTTTGAGGTAGGGGTGCTAACTATAAATATCAAATTGCAACATGTAGGTGACCAATGAGCACTTTCATCAGCTTGCTCTGGGGTCTTGCTAGAAGCAGGATGAGGACATTTGTTTTTCAATATTATAACTAATAAAGGTATTTTCTTTCTTTCTTTCTTTCTTTCTTTCTTTCTTTCTTTCTTTCTTTCTTTCTTTCCTTCTTTCTTTCTTTCTTTCTTTCTTTCTTTCTTTCTTTCTTTCTTTCTTTCTTTCTTTCTTTCTTTCTTTCTCTTTTTCTTTCTTTCTTTCCCACTATCTCTCTCCTTCCTTCCTTCCTTCCCTCCCCCCTTCCTTCCTTCCTTCCTTCCTTCCTTCCTTCCTTCCTTCCTTCCTTCCTTCCTTCCTTCCTTTCTCCCTTTCTCTCTCTCTCTTTCTCTCTTCCTCTCTCTCTCTTTCTTTCTCTTTCCTTCTTTCTATCTTTTTTTTTTTTTCCAGAGTCTCACCCTATCTCCCAGGCTGGAGCACAATGGCGCGATCTCAGCTCACTGCAACCTCTGTCTTCTGGGTTCAAGAGATTCTCCTGCCTCAGCCTCCCGAGTAGCTGGGATTACAGGCGCATGCCACCATACCCAGCTAATTTTTTGGCATCTTTAGTAGAGATGGGGTTTAGCATGTTGGCCAGGTTGCAGGTATAATCTTTCTAAGGATCATTTTGTTTTCTCTGGCTGTGAAGATCGTTTGCTTTCAGTGTCCTACATGAACATTACATGTTTAATCTGAACTTACAGAGCCTGCCCATTGCATGGTATATGGTAAGAGCCTAGCATTGAATGGGGAGCCCATAATAAAGAGCCCATATATTGAATGGGAACTTTTTCTAGATTTAAGACACAATCTGGTAATCATTGCTTTTAATTTATGAAGTGGGAAGCATTTTTTCCTCTTAACATATTGATAGGAAAATAATTCATGTATTTGTAGTGGGGTCAAAATTCACACATATGAATCACATGTGCACAAATAAAAAATAAGGAAATGCATCTTTATTTTCCTTCACTGAGCTCATCTTGTGCAGTGCCCCTGTTTGCATTGACAACAGGGTTTTGACAGTTTCCATTCTTGACTTTTTTTTTTTGACAATTTCCATTCTTTCCAGGCTAAAATGGTTCTTTGGGGGTAAATATTCAGTCCATTGAAAGTTGAAACCCTCTTCCAGGGCGATTTCTCCCCTCCCAAGAGTTCCTCTCTCTCTCCTTCTATTCCTAGATGAGAGAATTGTGGGCTGGCAGAGGGAGGAGGGCCTCTGACCCTGTGTTGCCCTCTGCAGAGTCATGGCTTCTACTGAGGAGCCTGCTCTCTCAGCTCTGCTGTTCACAAAGGAGTGATTAACCCCATGCACCTCAGGTGCCAAGCTGGGGTTCCTGGCTGATGTCAGGGGCCTGCTTACACTGTACGTGTAGGCCTGGACTCTGACCCCATCTAGTCAGATGGCCCTACTTGCACCTACATCCTCCCTCCTGCCCCCACCCCATCCTCCTGTTGCTGTCTTATTTCTATATTATACCACGTGAGACTGTGGGAGCTGCCCCAGGCTGGTTCTCCAGTTCTAGATGACTGGAAATCTGTGAAAGACTGGCTGTTTTCCTGGCTTACACTGTGCTCACAGATTATCCCCCAACCTCTCTGACTGCCCTATGAGGTCTGGCCCTGGCCTGTCTTCCTCCCTCTAATTTGGCTCCTTTCTACAGCCCAGGAAGGCTGCCATGGGGCTGTGGTGGGGGAACCCTTCTGTGGCCAGTGCTGCCCATCCCTACCCTTTGATGGGGCCCCAGCATTCAGCTCCTCAGACCACATAAGTGTCTTTTTAAATCATTTTTTTTTCTGAGTAAAGCATGGCCTCTGCAGAACAGAGGTGTTTGCTTGCAGACTTTTGTCTACCTGCAATTTTCTAAGATCCACTTTCACACAAAGAACAGTAATGGCTCTCATTTTCACTGGATTCTGCCCATTAGTTCAATAGGTAGCGACATATAAGACAATTAGGGAAAAGGAATCACCAGAAACAAATAAATATTGACCTAATGTCTCAAAAATGTTATTCTTGTTACAAATGTTTAAAGCATTTTGGTAGCTGTGACACATTTGTGAAGTGGGCGATGGTGACATCAATTCTTTGGTTGAGAGGGGCTTGATCATTCATTCTACAACTCCCATGTTCCCAGGTTATGAGTCATTCACAAAATATTTATTGAGCAGCTATTTCATTCCAAACATGGGAGAAATAAAACCACGTTTCAATATCCTTGCATGTCTTTACATGTTACTAAACATGCTTCAGGTAAACCTCCCTGTATAAAGATTAATGGGACAGGGGTACGGGTAGACTTTTAGGAGCCCCAAGCAGTGCAAGAGCCTGGGAAGAAAGTGAAGTAGAACCTTGGAAGAGCAGTGCACCACAGTTTGAAGCAAGTGATGAACAGTCTAGAAACAAGAGAAAAAGGGCTTTTCACCTGCAGGGACCAAAACCGAACCCAGGAGGCTCTGGGGGAGCAACTGGATGGAAAGGGCAAGTCCCAGAGGTCCATCCTGGAAGGAAGGGTCAAACCAGGGCAAGGAGGGAACTCCCATACCTTGATGAAGTGCCAACCTTACCTACCTTGAATCAGATGATTTTGTTGGTAACCAGTCCAATTTACAAAAGTATGTTTTTCTGCTGACTTCTTAGACTCTTACTGCTTTGCTTCTCACCCTGCCCCTTGCTTTTATTTTTTACTTCCTTTGTTTTCTAGAACTGGTGAATATTCAGGGAGATTTGAATGGAGACTTAGAAAGTCTGAGCAATTTAGAGTTGGGATTCAACGTCTTTGTACACTGTTA
Organism: Macaca mulatta; assembly: GCF_049350105.2. Lineage (NCBI taxonomy): Eukaryota > Metazoa > Chordata > Mammalia > Primates > Cercopithecidae > Macaca > Macaca mulatta. The sequence goes on along the minus strand of NC_133409.1, from coordinate 42,902,771 downwards.
TCCTTTCTACTTGGATAGCCCATTGCAAGCAGTTCTAACAAAAACCATGCACATGTGATATGAAGTCTATACATTTTCCTGCTTAGATACAGCAATGCTTCACCAGCCCGTTGAGAACTACTCACTGATTTTCTAGCAGCACTGCATTAGTAAACAGGACTAATAATTTCATTCTGGCAATGTGAACCAGGTGCTAAACTTCAGTTGTTTCACTCACAATGGACTAACATGGGGGAAGATATTTTTAAAATTTGTGGTTTGAAAGTCTTTGTCACTTAATTGCAAGGAATTAATCATAGGCCTATTAGTCTGTTCTTGCATTGCTATAAAGAAATAACTGAGACTGGGTAACTTACAAGGAAAAGAGATTTAGTTGTTTCACAGTTCTGCAGGTTGTACAGGAAGCATAGCAGCCTCTGCTTCTGGGGAGGCCTCAGGAAGCTTCCAATCATGGTGGAAGGCAAAGGGGGAGTAAGACATCTCACACGGCCAGAGCAGAAGGAAGAGAGAGAGAGGCAGCTGCTACACACTTTTAAACAACCAGATCTCATGATAACACATGATCACAAGAATAACGCTGAGGAGATGGTGCTAAACCATTTATGAAGGATCCATCCCCATGTTGCAATCACCTCCCACGAGGCCTCACCTCCAACATTGGGGATTACAGTTTGACATGAGATTTGGGCAGGGATACAGATCTAAACCTTATGACCTGCCTTGTCCACTACAGTAGCTGCTGGCCTTGTATGGCTATTTAAATTTAATTTAATTAAAATTAAATTAAGTTAAAAATTTAGTTCTTCAGTCACCTAGTCACATTTTAAGTGCTCAATAATCACTTGTGGCCAGTGACACTTTATTATGTTGGGCACACAGTATCGGGCGGTAGGGGTATAGAGAATTTATATCATCATGGAAAATTGTATTGAATAATACTAGTGCAGATATTTGTGCAAAAGTACAGCTAGAGGAAGCAGTGGTTCGGGATACTTTTGTTGTTTTTGCACAGGTGCCTTGGTTCCTAGTTCACTCCTCTTTCCCTTACACTGCACTATCTCCTAACAGTTGAGGAGAAGATAAATGATGAATGATAGGTTAACTGCCTCCGAGTAAACACCAAAGAAGCTCTTTCCACTAAATAATTTTCAAACCTAAATAGACCAAAATTATTCCAGAAAGGCACTTTAACTGTGCTTGCACCAAATGATGGTATCAATAGTTTTGCACAGTCGGTTTATGCCACTGAGTGTTTTCTCCAAGATGAGGTTTGGTTACAAAGATGCTTTAGGATCATTCTTTTAGAAGAAGTGTGTCATTGTGACAAAAATGTAGGTACAAATAATACAATGAAAATGATGAGAAAATGGCAAAGGTTGCAGGACAAACTGGATACATTGTTGGACAGTGGGAAATATTCTGAAGCACAAAGAATGAATTATGCAACCAGTGAAAAGTAATACATTCATACACTGCTCAACAATCAATAATAGAAGGAATAAAAAACTGATGAAATCGGGAAAAATATATCATATATCTTGTGTGTGTGTGTGTGTGTGTATCAAATGTATATATATAGAGTTGGGTCAATTGTAACAAATGTGGGTGTCAGCCCTACTCTCGAGTACATGCTTGAGGTCCAGACCATTTCCCCCACTAAGATATAGCAGATCAGGCAATAAATGAAAGATTTTACAGCGACTTCCTGGAGGACCATATCACGATAACCATCCAGACCCTTGCTAGACTGGCCTTCTGCCAAGGGAAAGGAAAGCAGGAGATTCCTGAAGGCCAAAGAACACCCTCCAGGAACTGGACTTTTGAGAAGCAGAGAGGTCAGGTCAGCCTATCCTCATATTATTCAGTGATGTCAGCATCAATTCACCAGGGATTTTTCCAAGGTTACAAGCTTCCTATGATCCCCGTCTTGGAGACCTTGAAGGCAGCCTTTGACCTTGGCAGCCACGTAGTGGTGGAAAGTATTGGAGGGATCAGTGTCAAGGCTTTGCGTTTGGCTTGTGGTAGCAAAAATAAAATAGGACCCGCCAGGTCTCCCAGTCAACGCAGGTAGCCTACAGTTAATTTAGGAGAAGTCTAGAGTGCAGGTTTAAAAGTCTAAAGTTAAGCACGGAAAAATGTGGCTAAGGTTTCCATAAATGTAATGCCTGTTGGGATTTACATAACATCAAAAGGTACTTGCTAAGGGACTTCATAGAACATTGGAAAAACCATCAATGACAGGTGGTTTTCCTCAGCAGGTTTTTATTGTAATTGAAGTTGCTTTATTTCAGAAAGAAGATGCCTGATGCAACTGCAACATATCCAAGTAAAGAGAAAACGTATGTCAATTTTCAAAGCATGAAAGAAATCATTCCTGCTTCTGTCTGGTAGGAATACATCAAGGAGTAATACAACATTTAACACTTTTGGTCTCCTTTTACTTATAAACAAAAGGATTGATGAATAAACTTTGAAAACCAAATCTGTTTTTGAGTAAAAGAGCTCCTAGATTAGAAAATTTTGCAAATGCTTTTTCACTTCAAATATAAAGCTGGTCTCTCACAGAGGTGACCTAACTTGAGAGAAGAGAGACTGGATCTTACCATTCTTTGTTTTCTTAAAGTGTTAGCGAGATAACACGTCTTTGATATGTGCTTATTATTTGCTGACTGTGTGAAAGGAATAGTCCTTTATACAACTTGGAAGGAAAGAGCCCAGAACAAAAACAGTACGGTTCTGACATATTTGAAGTACAGGATGTTCAGGCAAGGGAGTGAAAGTACATTAGGTTTGTTTTCAATTCATAAATCTTCTAGTTCCACAAGATAATTCTGTATGTTTTGGTTAGTTTAAGAAAGATACAAATGCTTGAATATGGGCAGCATATAATCTTTTGGGGGGGAAAAAAAACCAAACCTTTTATTTGATTGTTCCCAGGCTTTCAGTTGAGAATTTTCCAGAGTGAAGTCACCTTCTTGCTGTGGTCTGCAGCTGTAGAAAGTCTGAAGTTAGAGTCTTTGACCAAACTCATTATTTTTTCCCCCAATGATCCTTTAGAGGATTTAACAAAACTTGAAATTTCACTAAAGAATAAAGGGAAATACAGTACAAGCTAGAGTAGCCCAAATCTTTGTTAAAGAGAAATTATTTTTATTGTGATTAACTCTTCTCAGACACTTAACTTTTCCAATCCAACCAGAAAGAAAGGATGGGAAGAAAGAGTCATGAGGCCACTGCTAACCCAACATTTTTCTTCTTGTTTCTGAAAAAGCAAGATTTAGGAGGCTGCGGCCTCAGTTACCAGGCCATTGGCTTCTACCCACTGTGTGAAAGTCAAAGCCTTTCTCCCATTTATAGGTCCTCTTCTCTTTCTTCCTGTCTCTCTGCCAAGCAAGTGGTGTGTGTGTGTGTGTGTGTGTCCACTAAAGGACTGGTTCTCAGCTTGTGGTGATTTTGTCCCTTTTCCCTCAAAATCTATGACAATGTTTGGACACATGTTTGATTGTCACATCTTGGTACCTTACTGGTTTCTCATGGGTAAAGGCCAAGGATGCTGCTAAACATCCTACAAATGCACAAGTTAACCCACACCACAACAAATTACATGGCTCCAAATCCTGATCTAAAAGATTAGGTATGGAGGCCTCACTGGTCATTGATAGGTGTATGGGGAAGCTTCAGGTAAAGAATAGGTGATACTCCAAACTGTTTCTGGTAAAACTGTAAGATTTACGAGGTGAGTAGGCACATGGACTTTAGAACTGGAACCAGAGGCCTGGGTTCACAGTGTAAATTCTGCCACTCAGTAGCAAGGTGTCATTGACAAGTTACTTAACTTCTCTGCACTTATTAGGGAAATATAATTTTAAAAAAATCTCCTCCTGTATTAGTCCATTTTCATGCTGTTATTAAAGACATACCTGAGACTGGGAAATTTACAAAGATAAGAGGTTTAATGGACAACTCACAGCTTCACGTGGCTGGGGAGGCCTCACAATCATGGTGGAAAGGAAGGAGGAGCAAGTCACATGTTGTGTGAATGGCAGCAGGCAAAGAGAGCTTGTGCAGATAAACTCCCGTTTTTAAAACCATTGGATCTTGTGATTCATTCACTATCACGAGAACAGCACGGGAAAGACCCGCACCCATGATTCAATCATCTCCTACCAGGTCCCTCCCACAACACATGGGAATTATTGGAGCTACAAGACGAGATTTGGGTGGGCACACAGAGCCAAACCATATCACCTCCAAATCCACAAAACCTCTTTACAAAGGTAGGAAAGTAGAAAACAACTTCTCTACTGAGTCAGCATTAAACCAGAATGCAGCAGGGACAGTGGCTCATACCTGTAATCCTAGCACTTTGGGAGGCCAAGGCGAGTGGATCTTCTGAGGTCAGGAGTTCGAGATCAGCCTGGCCAACATTGTGAAACCTCGTTTCTACTAAAAATGCAAAAATTAGCCAGGCATTGGGATGGCCACCTGTAATCCCAGCTACTCAGGAGGCTGCAACAGGAGAATCGCTTGACCCCAGGAGGCAGAGGTTGCAATGAGCCGAGATCGTGCCACTGCACTCCAGCCTAGGTGACATAGTAAGACTGTCTCAAAGAAAACCCAAAAAACAAAAAACTAGAATGTGATGTATATCACAGACAGGCAACCTGCTAAAGGCATTATAAAGAAAGAAATTTCATTCTTTTATATAGCTAAGTGGATCCAACCCATTACCTTGGATAGGTTTTGCAATTAAGGGTTAGGTCACAGGTAGGCCTATCTCTTCCCAGGACACAGGGAGACTGGCTGTTATCTTCCTTGATTATAGTTCAAAGAGAAGGCTCTCAGACACTTCAGGAAACATTCCTGAGTATTGACACTGGCCAGAGGTTTAGTTAGCCATTAACAAGGTTTATATACATTTGACAAGGACAGAGAAAGAAACTCTGAAGAAAAGGAAAGGGTGGGATGCTCCTTACCTTATTTTTAACAGGGGGAATTAAGCCTTATTTCTAATTTTGCATATGTCCTTATATCCCTCAAGTGATTTGCCTATAAAAACAGGGTAATGGCTGGGTGCGGTGGCTCACGTCTGTAATCCCAGCACTTTGGGAGGCCAAGGCAGGTGGATCACCTGAGGTCAGGAATTCAAGACCAGCCTAGCCAACATGGCGAAACCCCATCTCTACCAAAAATACAAAAAATATTAGCCACTCTTGGTGGCGGGTGCCTGTAATCCCAGTTGCTTGGGAGTCTGAGGCCGGTGAATCGCTTGAACCAGGGAGGCAGAGGTTGCAGTGAGCCGAGATTGTGCCATTGCACTCCAGCCTGGGTAACAAGAGCGAAACTCCATCTCCAAAACAAACAAACCAACAAACCAACAAAAACAAAGAACAACAACAACAAAAAAAAAAAAACAGGATGATAATAGTCCCTATTTCTTAGAGCTGTTGTAAAGATTAAAGATTATATGAGTTAACCTGTGTATAGGGCTTAGACCAGTGTTTGGCACTCAATAAATATTTGCTATTAATATGCTGCTTTAAGGCAAGCCCTGGTGATAGCCAGGGTTTTAAGATGTCCCCATGATTCCTGTCCTTGGCATATAAGCCTTGTATAATTCCTTCCCCTCTAGTGTAGGCAGAAGCTGTGAAGATGAAGGGATATTATTTTATGATGAGGTTACTCATCAGTTGACTTCGAGCTCATAAAAGGGAGATTATCCATAAAGCCCGAGTGAGACAGGGCTCATGGAGGAGGCCACATGCCCAGGAACTGCCGGACAGCCTCTAAGACCTGAAACCACCCCAGGTGCACGGTCAGTGAAAGAACTGGAGCCTCAGTTTTACAATCACAAGGAACTGAATTCTGCTGATCTCCAGAAAGGAATGCAGCCTGGCCAACACCTTTATTTCAGTTTAGTGAGACCCTGAGCAGAAGCTCCAGCACATCTGGGCCTAGACTTTGACCTCCAGAAACCTCGGAGTGAGCCTCTGGGCAGCCTTTTGCCCAGTTTCCCTTCTGTAAAGTTAATAAATGGAAGTCAAGAATAACTAGGCGGCCGTTTCCTGTAATTCTGAATTCTGTAAGGATCCCAAAGAGTGAGTGCTGGAAGAGTAGGGGTGGCTTTCTAAGAGACCATTTCAAGCCTGAGCACACTGGCCTGAATGTTCAACTCCCCTTTGATATTCACGCTTTTGGTGTTCCCAAGAAGGCAGACTGAGATTCGTGTTCAGCAGGGCTCCAAACGCTTGGTGGGTTTGGCTCAAAAATATCTTATTTATAGATACCTTTTTCTCTTAGAAGTTTAAATCACTTGAAATGCATGTAATTAATCTTAATGAACAAAGAGGGGCTTTGTCAGAGATCAGAGGGTTCTGGAAGGCTACTGACATGCCCAAGAACACGCTCTCAGGCACTAGCTGACTCCCAGCAGTGGTGAGCCTCATATCAGGTCCTTCAGCTTCAGGAGTGGGTTAAAATGGAGATGCATTCATCACCACTGGGCTCTCTTAGAGATTCTGATTAGAAAGATGGGTCCCAGGAGATTGCAATTTTAGCAAGCGCTTATGACAGTTCTGAAAGTAAGTTGTTTGTGGGCTAAACTATGAAAAACTCAAGGCTTAAAGGAAGCATCACCAACAGCAAGTTAGAGATTAACTTAAAGGATCAGGAAGGGTTCCAGCAGGAAGCAGACTCCAACTCCTGTGATTGAAGAAAGAATTTCAGTGAAGAAATTTATGAGCATTGGGGTAGGTTTAAGGGAAACAATAGGGGTTGTTAAAGTATTCAGAGACTGGCAATAGCTGGAAATCGTCTCCACCCATAGGGCTGAAGGAACAAGGGGAATGTAACAGTGTCACTAAATCCCATTAAGTAATGGGGCTGATGCGGACAGGCCCTCAATAAAGGCTGTAGCCAAAAAGGGATGCAGCAGGTGCCAGAGATAGGGAGGGTGCATAAAAACAGGGAGGGTCAAACAGGGCGGGCACCTTCCGTGGCAGAACCCAACTGGAAGCCAGCCAGCAAGGGAGCCTGAATGCACAATCCCAAGGGGCAGCTTCTCAGTGCACTAAACAGGGCAGAGAAGGGCAGACAGGGGTGGCAGTGAAAAATCATTAGCACATTTCAAATCTTAAGAACAACATCACCAACATGAAGAATTGCTGGACAATTAAGGGAGTGGACTAAAAGAGAAGTCATCTCTACTACCACTACTGCCGAGAGCATCAGTTATAGGAGAGGGCCCAGGCCAGGCATCTTGGAATCAGGAGGGGATGTGGAGGTATAAAGTCTTGGGGAAGGAGAAATGAAGATGGCAGGGCAGGGCTATGGTGCTGACAGATTAGCCTTTTGCAGTTAGCCCTGAAAACCATAAGAAATACATCTGAAAGTACTGTAACACCCTTTCCAAGACATTCAGAGTAGCACTCACTGTCTGAGCACCAATTCAGTGTCTTTCTTTGCTGAGAGCATTGCCAAAGCTCACTGCTGCCCCCTGGATAAAACAAACCAATTTAATGAACACTTGAAGCTCTCATCAGAAATTGTCTTATTATTGTAATTAATTACGAAGCATCTAAATTCCTCCCCAGATTATGACCACCATTAAGAGGCTAGCCAATTAAAAACATTATGTAACCGGATCAGATATGTCAGTTCATAGTACAGCTGAGATGTAGAGAAAAGGGAATTTCTTTATATTTTGTTTAATTGGCCCTCCCAAGTTTCTACCCATTGGTAAATGGGGGAAAGGCTAAATGTTCAATCTGTTGTTAAAGGCTAAATGTTCAATCTAAATGTTAAAGTTTAGTGTTCCAGTAATTTAAATAGTCCCTTAAGTCATCTTAAGTCACTATTGGATAAAGTTACTAAGTGGCTCACTTAGTTTGACCTTACCCCCTGTATTTCTACCTAGTTGAGATATTGAGGTCTAGGTGAAAGCATGGAAAAGAATGTGACTTAATGGTTCCATGTTGTGCTGATGGGCTATGGATAGGCGCCGGGCTCATGACAGTTCATGGGTTGCGCTGATAGGAATCCATGTATCTGTAGTGGCCAGCCCCTTGTCCAACGCTGTTGCCCTGTTGCTCTTCAGGGCTGAAACCTGCAGCTGGTGGTCTCCAGCTCCAGAAATGTTCTTAAAAAGAACTCGACATTCATTTCCTGATCTCTGCTTCTCTTCAACTCTAATGAGCTCTAGCCCTTTGGGTTTCTGCTGCCTCCATCCCTTGGCTTGGCTATCTATCCTGTGCTGTGGGGTCACCTTGCTTTGTCATAGCAGGCCCTGTGGCAAGTCCTCTGGCTTTCATCTCAGCATCCTGTGGGGCAAGAGAATGAAGGGAGACCCCAGATTGCCAGCTAGTCCTTTGTGTCTGCTCATGTCCTTCTACCCTCTTAAGCACCTGGATGATCACATTTGGGTGTGGGACCATCTTCACTGTAATCCTCTCACTACCATCCAAATGGGCATGTGTGGCAGCCCCTCTCCTGGGTGATCCTCTCAATGTATCCAAAATATATACAGTTGATCCTCATTATTTGTAGATTTGCCTATTTGCTAAAATTTATTTTTAACCCCCAAATCAACACTTGTGCTTTTGTATCATTCATAGACACGCATGACATGGTAAAAAATTTGAATCACTCATCATGCACTTTTCCAGTTGAGGTTGCACCAGGTGAAGCTCTGCCTTTTTGCTTCAGCTCTCATCCTGCAATCAAAGGTCCTTCTGCCTCCTTAGTTGCACATCTTTTCATTTCTGTGGTTTTTCTTGGTGACTTTACTGTTTCAAATGGCTCCCCACCATAGTGCAGAAGTGATGTTTGGTGTTCCTAAGCTGAAGAATGCTGTGATGTACCTTACAGAGAAAAGATGTGTTATGGACTGAAGGTTTGTGTCCCTGCAAATTCATATGTTGAAGGCTTACCCAAAGTTTGGCTGTATATGGAAATGGGGTCTTTAAGGAGGTTTTAAGGTTAAAGGAATGGGCCTTATAACGTTATGGGGGGGGGGTCATAAAGTGGGCCCTGATCTGATAAAATTAATTCTTTATAAAAAGAGCTTTCTCTCTCTTCTGCCCACCCTGCCCATCTCCCCCTTCAGTGGAAAAGCCACTCAGAGGAAAAGCCATATTTGGACAAGGCAACTGTCTGAAAGCCAGGAAGAAAGCCGTTGCCAGAAACCAAACCTGTGGGTACATTGATCTTGGAGTTTCTAGCCACCAGAACTTTGAGAAAATAGATTTCTGCTCTTTAAGCCACAGAGTCTGTGGAATTTTATTAGATCAGCCTGGGCAGATTGAGAAAACATGTCTTAGATAAGCTTCAATCAGACATGAGTTATAGTGTTACTGGTCATGAGTTCAGTGCTACTGAGTCAATAATACCTATTAAGTAAGGTGTTTAAAAATAGACACACACATAAAACAAGATTATATACTGATTGATTAATGAATTAAAAATATTTATTCCCTGTTAAGAGAAGGAAAAAGCTGCAGACTGGGAGGAAATATTTGCAAGAAGACATGTCTGGTAAAGAACTGTTATTCAAAATATACTGACATGGCTTGCATCTGTGTCTCCACTCAGGTCTCATGTTGAATTGTAATCCCTGGTGTTGGAAGTGGGTCCTGGTGGGAGGTGATTTGACCATGGGGGCGGATTCTAATGGTTTAGCACCATCCCCCTAGTGCTGTCTCATGACAGAGTTCTCAGGAGATCTGGTTGTTTAAAAGTGTGTGGCACCTCCCCCTTCTCTCTCTTCCCCCTGCTCTAGCCCTATAAGATGTGCCAGCTTCCTCTTTGCCTTCTACCATGATTGTAAGTTTCCTGAGGACTCCCCAGAAGCAGAAGCCTATACAGCCTGCAGAACCATGGTCCAGTTAAACCTCTTTTCTTTATAAATTACCCAATCTCAGGTATTTCTTTATAGCAGTGCGAGAATGAACTAATACATATATAAAGAGCTCTTAAAATTCAACAAAAAGAAAACGAATAACCTGCTGACAAAGAAGGGCAAAAGACATGAATATACACCTCATAAAAGAAGATATACAAATAGCAAGTCAACACATAAAAAAAGCTCCACATCATATGTCATCAGGGAATCGCAATTTAAAACAACAATGTGGGCCAGGTATGGTGGCTCATGCTTGTAATTCCAGCACTTAGGGAGGCTGAGGCAGGTGGATCACCTGGGGTCAGGAGTTTGAGACCAGTCTGGCCAACATGGTGAAACCCCATCTCTACTAAAAACACACAATTAGCCGGGTGTGGGTGGTGCATGCCTGTAATCCCAGCTACTTGGGAGGCTGAGGCAGGAGAATAGCTCGAACCCGGGAGGCGGAGGTTACAGTGAGCCGAGACCACGCCATTGCACTCCAGCCTGTGTGACAGAGCAAGACTCTGTCTCAAAACAAAAACAAAAACAGTCTTGCAGGCATTCTTTCCCTCTGTCTATGTGCATGCATGTATACATACCTCCAGCCTCTACCCACGCATGCATAAGAATTCTTTTAAAGGGATCATACTTAAAAGGATTGTGCCACTGCACTCCAGCCTGGGCAAAAAGAGCGAAATTCCATCTCAAACAAAACAAACACAAAATGCAATAGCACTACATGCCTATTAGAATGGCCAAAATCTGGAACGCTGAAAACATCAAATGCTTGTAAGGATATAGGGCAACAGGAACTCTCATTCATTGCTGGTGGGAATGCAAAATGGTATAGTCAGTTTGGCAGTTTTTTTTACAAAACTAAATACTCTTACCATATGACCTAGCAGTCTCACTTCTTTGTACTTACCTACATGAGTTGAAAACTTATGTCCACACAAAAATCCTGTACATGAATGTTTATAACAGTATTATTCATAATTGCCATAACTTAAAAGCACTCAAGATATCCTTCAGTAAGTGAATAGATAAAACGTGTGTATTTGCTCAGGCCAATATAACAAAATAAAAGAGACTGAGTGGCTTAAACAACAAAAATTTATTTTCTAACAGTTCTGGCAGTTAGAAGTCCAAGATCAAGGCCTCAGACGATCTCAGTTCTGGTGAAGTCTCTCTTCCTGGATTGCAGATGGCTGCCTTCCTGTTAAGTCCTCACATGGCCTTTTCTTGAGACAGCAAGCTCTGTGGTATCTCTACTTATAAGAACACCAGTCTCAGCTGGGTGCAGTGGCTCACACCTGTAATCCCAACACTCTGAAAGGCCAAGGCGGGTGGATCACCTGAGGTCAGGAGTTCATGACCAGCCTGGCCAACATAGTGAAACCCCGTCTCTAATAAAAAAAATACAAAAAATTAGCTGGGCACAGTGGCAGGCACCTGTAATCCCAGCTACTTGGGAGGCTGAGGCAGGAGAATGGCTTGAACCCACTAGACGGAGGATGCAGTGAGCTGAGACTGTGCCACTGCACTCCAGCCTGGGTAACAGAGCGAGACTCCATCTCAAAAAAAAAAAAAAAAAAAGAACACCAGTCCCATCCAACGAATTCCCTATCATAAGACCTCATTTAACTTTAATTACTCCCTTAAAGGGCCTTATCACCAAATATAGTCCCATTGAGGGTTAGGGCTTCAACGTATGAATTCTGGGAGGACACAACTTGATCTAAAACCCTGTGGCACATACAGACATTAGAATATTTGTCAGCACTAAAAAGAAAGCAGCTGTGAAGCCATGAAAAGACATGGTGGGATCTTAAACGCATAGTACTAAGATAAAGAAACCAATCGGAAAAGCTCCATACTGTATGACTCCGACTATATGACATTCTGGAAAAGGCAAAACATAAACTATGGAGACAGTAAAAAGATCAGTGGTTGCCAGGGATTAGGGAGAAGTGAGGGATGAATAGGCAAAGCACAGAGAATTTTTAGGGTGATGAAAATACCCTGTATAATACAATACTATAATGGTGGGTATATGTCATTATGCATTTGCCACAACTCATAGAATGTACAACACCAAGAGTGAACCCTAATGTAAACCATGGATGTTGGGTGATTATGTAGGCTTATCAACTGCAACAAATGTACCACTCTGTGAGGGATGTTGATAGTGGGGGAGGCTGTGCGGGGAGAGGGGCAGGAGCAGGTGGTAAATGGTAGCTCTCAGTATTTCCTGCTTTACTTTGCTGTGAATCTAAAATTGCTCTAAAAAATACTCTATTTAAAAAGAAAAAGTAAGTGCTGTGAACAGAGGCTCACAGGAACACAACTGTGTATTTCTTTTAAGAGCAATGGTTTAGTACTTGCTAATTCAGTGTTTGTGGTGGAGGGGAAGAATAATTTTTTTCTTTAATCCCCATAGGTTCTGGCCCCTGTAACAAAAGACAGATTAGCAAGAGAAAAACAAACAGAAGCTTATTAACAGATATATTTCATATATACGTGGGTGACACCCAGGTAATGAGAAGTTCTCAAAGAGGTGGTTTGGAATTCCAGCTCACATAGCATTTTCATCAAAGAACACTAAATTTTTAGAAAAGTGACAGGACAAAGGAAAAGGATTTTGAGTCCCTAGGGGTGGTAGTTTGGGAGAAGGCAAATTAATGACAGATAAAGGCCAGTTAGTAAAGCCCTTAATGTAGATTTCTCTGGTAACATTTTCAGGCCAATAAGGGTCCAAAATTGTGCTCAGTGTTTACCTTTGTTCTCCCCAGCGAGGGCAGGGAGGAAGGAAGATGCCTTTTATCTTTGCATAACTATGTCTTGCTTTTAGGCCAACAGAGAGAGGGTAGAGAGCTTTTCTGTATCCACTTCTTCTTAACTGTTCCAGCTCAACAATTCTTCATATCTGGGGATGACATGTTCTGGTCTCCCACAGCAGTGACCATAATAAGCATAACTATGGAAAATAACAACAATTAGCTGGATATACTCCTACTCTAGGTCAAAAGTCAGGAAAGGACAAATGGGACATTCGTGTGGCTCTCCTGCCTCCCCCACCTTCCTCCTTTTCTTCTTCCCACTTCTCTGGGATTCGAAAGGAACAGTCCCCTTTCCCCACCTCACACACTGGCCTTCACTAACCCACTTCCTGTTCTTGAATTACCTTATCAGAACTCTGTGATCTGGCTGGTCGGGCAGACTCATCTGTAAGCTAAAGAACAGATAAAGACATGGAAATATTCTTTTGTCAAGGTATTAGGCAAGTTTATAAAGCTAATGTCATGCTGCAAAGTCCTATTATGGAATGCCAGAAGGTGACTATTATCTTCTATTTCACTGGATTCCTTCTCTAACAATCCCCTTAATTCCCCTGTATCCCTCCTTCCTTCTAGATATTCCAGGCCAATGAGGGGAAATTGATGTACTGGCCAGGCAAGAAGAGCAAAGTTCATTAATCATTTGTAACAAGTTGTCCTCATTTTCCCTGAAAGCCTCATAGAGCAGAGCTCTGTACCCTGAACGTGATAGGGGCTCAGTAAAAACTTCACTAAGTTGGAAGCTATCAAGAACTGCTATGTGGTTGCCACACCTCCAACCTGCAGGTGTTGATTAGTATCTTTTTTCTTTCCTTCTTCCTCCATCGTCACACCTTAGTGATCCTGCAGCCAAATATTCCTTTAAGGAAAAAAACCCCTTAAATACACAATCATCATGGTAACTGACGCCTTCTCTCTCCTATTCTGAAGCTCTGCCCCTCCCAAGAGGCACCGACTATCACCAAACCACATGGTTGGCAGGTTTTCATCAAATATCTTTATATCCTCTCAGAATGTAGGTGGCACTTGGGGAAATGCTCTCTAACAACTTGAAATGAGACTGCATTTGATGAGTGAAATTCAGAAAGGAGCTTGCCAGACCAGCACAGCCATAGAGAGTAACTCTACTGAATGACTACCGGTAAACTTAACAGAATGTAGGAACACAGAGAAAAAAGAAATGTCAACCAGATAGGGAATTAATCAGCAGCAGGCACAGATGACAAAAAGACCCATAAAAGCATGTGGCTGAGAAGAAGGTACTCTGTCAGTGACTATGTATTTGGTTTGTCTGGCAAGTCTATCTCTAATTTAGAAATGGGCCAGGCGCGGTGGCTCACGCCTGTAATCCCAGCACTTTGGGAGGCCGTGGCGGGTGGATCATGAGGTCAGGAGTTCAAGACCAGCCTGACCAATATGGTGAAACCCCGTCTCAACTAAAATTACAAAAATTAGCCGGACATGGTGGCGTGCACCTGTAGTCCCAGCTACTCAGGAGGCAGAGGCAGGAGAATCGCTTGAACCCGCGAGGCAGAGGTTACAGTGAGCCATGATCGGGCCACTACATTCCAGCCTGGGCAACAGAGAAAAAAAAAAAAGGAAAAGAAAAGAAAGAAAGAAATGGAAATAACAGGCCATCAGGGTCTAATGCCATTGTGCCCTCATTACCTTTCTTGGCACTCCATGCCTAACAACCAGTCTAGCTGGGCGTGGTGGCTCACATCTATAATCCCAGCACTTTGGGAGGCTGAGGCAGGTGGATCACTTGAAGCTAGGAGTTTGAGACCAGCCTGGCCAACTTGGCAAAATCCCGTCTCTATTAAAAATACAAAAATTAGCTGGGCGTGGTGGTGGGCGCCTGAGTCCCAGCTACTTGAAAGGCTGAGGAATGAGAATCACTTGAATCCGGGAGGCAGAGGTTGCAGTGAGCCGAGATCATGCCACTGCACTCCACCCTGGGTGACGGAGCGAGACTTTGTCCCAATAAATAAATAAATAAAATAAAATAAAAATAAATAAAATTAAATAAATTAACAACCAACCTGATGTTAATGTAACTTGTTTAAAATAAGGGAATGGGCTGCTCAGGCCACCATGAGTGTAAAATTCTCGATTTGCATTCTAACTTTATACATCATTTTCTCGTGGGCTTTGAGTGAGTCAGCATCTCCAGTCTAGCCAACCCTGGGACACTTACAACATCATTTCTGCACCTACAAAATTATGGACCAGATTTTGGAGAGTAACGAGTTCACCAAGGTCATTGCCAATTTGTGGGGTCTGTCTGGGGGTCAGTGAGTGTTCACATTATTCTCTAACGCTTCTTTATTTTGATTGAACATGTCGGGGCTCAACAATTGTTAGGTAATGCACAAGAATGATGTTTCCTTTGTTAGGTGATTCTATTGCTTCTCGTTGCCAGTCTGGTTGGAAATACCCCGGGGGCCTTGTTATAGGCCACAATACTGGATACTTCTGCTTCTGGTGAGATGAGGCTCTCAAGAGTAATGTTTGTAAAATACAGAGTAAACTTATTTTAAAAATTACCAATACTTTTACAACTGTAGGAAAAAAGTTTCTGGGGAGTTTGAGCTTAAGAGGAACTTCTACCCCCCGTCCCAACCCTCCCACCCAGTTTCTCTATCTAGATCAGAGAGGCAGTACACATGCTATAAATGTGGGATTTATATTCTAAGTTTTTCCATCTTGCCTTGTATCAAGAGGTGGCAATAGGTCAAAGGAGTACGTTAAGTTGTTTCACTTTGACGGTTGGCTGAAACTACTATGTCTACCTTCAAATTAAACTTGAAAACACATTTAAAAATATGCCCAAGATCGCGGTTGATTGGCTTGGCCATTTTCTGGTAACCTTTCTTCATTTCTGGACAGGTACCAGTGCCATGTTTGTGTATTTTGCCCTGGTGCCATGAGGACACTTGAGCTGAGAGCAGCCTGTTTTTATTCCTGAACAGTGCGAAAGAGCACCCTAGCAGCGAGTGTTAACCACATACATCTTAAATAGGATTTGGCTTGCAATGTGATTCTGACCTGATAACAGGCATCAATCCTATAACGTTCTTCATCTGTCATATAACTCAGGTCAGCCTCATTCTTGATAATGTGACTCTGGTTGTGACATTCATCTATTCTCCCAAGAGATTTCACTTGGCTTTTCTTGGCCAGCTTTTTGTGGGAGCAGAAGAAACTCTGCTGCAGTGAAAGAAAATGCATTTATGTTTTAGATTAACATTAGAGTCTTGAGATTTCCAACCTAACATGTAAGTTGTTCATCTGCCTGTCTCTATCCAGTCCCAGGACATTAGAGAGGGAATTGGAAATGATTAAAGTGGACTTGGTTTGATTGGGGAGTCAGAGACCTTGGAAGTCAAGTTCAGATCCCCAACAGGAAGCTGTGGATGGGCAAGGAGAAGAAATCTCTCAGTATATATCTCTGCATTGCTTGTCTGTCTGTGCGGTGGGCATTGTCTACTCTAGATTCAGTCTCGGGCAAGGAGGCTAGTGTCTCTCATATGACACAATCACATTCTAAACCTTGAAGACTGGAAAAAACAATGCATAGCTTTTTTGGTTTGGAGTACTATTATTGAATGTTTAATATCTGACATCATCAACTTGAGTGCTAAAGCGTATGGATCAAAGGGCTGGATGTGGTTTATTCTAGTGTAGTACATAACCTCCTGTAAGTCGCAGGTTAAGAAAACAAGAAGTTCTGTGACTTCTACCAAGCTCAATCATTTGTAACATCCAGCAAAAGAGAATGCTATGTGAATGCAACTTTGGAATATCATGTGCAACTACTTAAAAGAAGTAACGTGTGAAGAAAGTGCTTAACAAGAGAAGAGAAGTTTAGGCAGCTTCTGGGCTTTACAAACAGTGCTCTATGGAAGAATAAACAGAAGCAACACTGAATGGACACTGGTGAAGCGGAGCCCCAGCAATTTCCACAGCCTGCACGTGCCTATAGCAGCAGAAAACACAGACTTCCAGTGGACTTCCAGTCCAGTCCTGGAAGAAGCCGAGCTCAGGCCACGTCTTCTGGAAGTGATGCTTCCGGGCAGATTGGCCCACTAGGCTTGGCATTGGTTTGCTAGCTGTAGAGGAACTGTCAGGCTTCCAAAAACTAGCTCACATTGGGTCTGAATTCCCCCAGGAAGTACTGCGCGCTGTGTGTGTGTGTGTATGTGTGTGTGTGTGTGTGTGTGTGAATGAGAGAGAGAGGGTGGGGGGGTGGAGGGGGGGAGGAGGCGACTATTACCCATCAGTTGCCTGAAAGACCTAGTTCCTGGAAAAAAACCCCGAGGAAGTAGGTGGCTTGTTGTTAGGGAACTTGGAGAGAGATAAACTCACTTTGTTGTGGAGCATTAGGTTGTAAATTACACATTGGCAGAGAACGTGCCTTTAGTTCTCAGTGCCGATGCATTTAAGGTAGACTATGCAGAAGGCTGCAGTTTTTCTTATTGTTGACTGAATTTTGTTGTTGAAAATAGTTATACAATGAAGGCTCTCTCACTACCACCATCACCACACACACACACACACACACATATACACACCCCTGAACTCAAACAGGCATGATTGTAAACATGTGCACTCCGCCTGCCCCCACCCCCATACCACCATCCGCACTCTTGATTCACAAGAATCCACGGTTACATAAACATATTCTTCAAATTCACATTTTGGGATTCCTAATAATTATTTTTTATTTTATTTTCAATTAAATGCACACATGTTAAATGTACAGTTTGGCAAGTTTTAACAAATATAGACACGAAGTAACCACCATAACAAACAAAATATAGAATATTTCCATCACTCTAAAACGTTTCCTCATGCCCTTTGATAGTCAATCCCCTCAGCTCCCGCCAGGTACCAGGCAGCCACTAATACACTTTCAATCAATACAGATTAGATTTTCCTGTTCCAGATTTTCATGGAAATAGAATTATACCATATGTACCTTTTGACATCTGGCTTTGTTTTTACACAGCATAATGCTTTCAAAATGTTAAGATTTATGTTGTTGCATAAACTTGTTGTTTATTTTATTTATTTATTTATTTATTTATTTATTTATTTTTGAGATGGAGTCTCGCTCTGTGGACCAGGCTGGAGTGCAGTGGTGCGATCTCGGCTCACTGCAAGCTCCGCCTCCCAGGTTCTCGGCATTCTCCTGCCTCAGCCTCCTGAGTAGCTGGGACTACAGGTGCCCGCCACCATGCCCGGCTAGTTTTTTGTATTTTTAGTAGAGACAGGGTTTCACCGTGTTAGCCAGGGTGGTCTCCATTTCCTGACCTCATGATCTGCCCGCCTCGGCCTCCCAAAGTGCTGGGATTACAGGCATGAGCCATTGAACCCTGCCGGTTTGTTCTTTTTTGTTGCAGAGTAGTGGCATGCCATTGAATGGATACTCCACAATTTATTTTTCCATTTACTTCTTGATGACTATTTGTCTTGTTTTTAGCTTGGGTTATAATGAATAGGTACCAATCTTTGCATGGGCATGTTTTCATTTCTTTTATTTACATCTTAGGAATACTATTGCTGGGTCATTTGATTTCATTTATTTTTCTCTGTTGTTTACGCATTTTTCTATACACTAATTTCTGCTCTTTATGATTTCCTTTCTTCGGGTTAAGTTTTCTCTTCTTTTTCTAGCTTTAAGGTGAAACCTTAGATGATTGACTTCAGGATTTTCTTTTCTTTCTTTTTTTTTTTTTGAGACGGAATCTCGCTCTGTTGCCCAGGCTGGAGTGCAGTGACAACATCTTGGCTCACTGCAAGCTCTGCCTCCCGGGTTCACGCCATTCTCCTACCTCAGCCTCCTGAGTAGCTGAGACTACAGGCGCCCGCCACCTCGCCCGGCTAATTTTTGGTATTTTTAGTAGAGACGAGGTTTCACCATGTTAGCCAGGATGGTCTCGATCTCCTGACCTCGCAATTTGCCCACCTCAGCCTTCCAAAGTGCTAGGAGGGATTTTCTTTTCTAATGTAAGTATGCAGGACTTTGAATTTTCCTTTAAAGAACTTTGATGCACCTCACGAATTTTTATATATACCTCACAAGGCAATCCTTGCTTTATCTAGTAGGAAAGAACTATAAAAACAATGATGCTAGCTGAAATCTTGCAAAGTGATCTTAATAATAATTGAAAAAAATTACAACTGTTCTGTGACCTTTTACATTTTTTATCATGACATTAAAAAATTTTATTGTCTTTTATAAATGTGTAGGAAAATGAAAAAATGGTGAAACTTTTTAATACTATAATTTAAAATATTAGAAACATTAAGAACAAAAGTATTTTGTGTCTTTGTAAAAACTTATCAGTCAGCTCTCGGTTCCTACTCTGCTTTGGGATAGTGTGAGCTTCGTTTTGTACACATGTGACTTCCTCCAGTTATAAACCCAATAAACTCTGTGGGGAAAAAAACCCACAAACAACTTATGAGAGAGTGAATGTAGAGTTTCAGTTTGGGAAAATGAAAAAGTTCTGGAGATGGATGGTGGTGATAGTTACACAGCAGTATGAATGTACGCAATACCACTGAACTGTATACTTAAAAATAGTTAAAATGGTAAATTTTATATTATGTATGTGTTATGCAATTTAAAATATGTTATCAGGAGTAGTTTGGACAATGCTTGATGCTTTCTCATTGTGTAATTTATGATATGAAGTGATCTTCTTTTCCTTGCCTCTGTGAATTGTCAAACTCCTTTCTAAGTTTAGGTCAACTTCCAACTTCTTATTCTTTGTATTTTCAATGGCGTGAAATATCTGAGAGTTCCTGTCATGTAAAATTTTTGCTGACATCACTTCTTTTGGGACACATCTTCATCCTTTTCATCATAAATGCTCTTTTCATTTGTTACTTTCATCAAGTCCTTTGCGTACCTAGTCTCTCAAAAAGTGATAATACTAACATTTCCATGTCAGCTATTTTTGTCTGTAATTCCATCTACATTCAATACAAATGTTTCGCTTTCAACGTTATAACGTTTTGTTTGCTTGCTGCATTTTCATCTTTGTTGGCCAATTTCTTCTTTTGGTCATCGAATTTTGTAAAATGCCATGTGAGTTTATCAATGGGAGCCAAAGAGGAAACAGCTTTCCTATATGTGTGTGAATTGAGTATGAAATGCACAGCAACCAATCACCAACAGCCTTTAGAAGAAGGGATGTGATTGGTCACAGATCATGATACTCATGATGTTCCTTGTATAATTATTCATGGACTGATGTGCTAAGAATGAAGTTTATATTTTATGGAATTGCTTGCAGCTAATATACTGTGGTAACAGAAATGTGGTAGCTGAAATTTGAACCATGTTGTTGGGGGACTGGTGTTATTTTTTGGTAACTGACATCTGTGCATATTAGGACCTGTGCAAAGCAAGGATAACTTGTACCTGTGTTTTCTTTCCTTCTAATTTCTTTTTGATCCATGAGCTACTCAGAACTGTATAGTTTAATTTCGAAATATTTGGAGATTTTTCAGGTATCATTTTAATAAACCTTTTAGTTTAATTTCATTTTGGCCAGGGGACATTCTCTGTGTGAATAAAGTACTTTTACATGTATTGCAATGTGTTTTATGGTCTAGCATATGGTCTATATTAGTGAATGTTCCATGTGCATTTGAAAAGAATGTGTGTCTTGCTGGGTGTAGCAGCACCAGCCGTGCAGCATTCTACTAGGCCAAGTAGCCTATTTGGGTATAACATTTTATTAGGCCAAGTGAACTGATGGTGTTGTTAAGGTCTCCAGATCTTTACTGATTTTCTTTCTTTCTTTCTGTTTTTATGTTTTGTTTTGTTTCTTGTTTTTTCTTTTGAGATGGAGTCTTGCTTTATTTCCCAGGCTGGAGTGCAGTGGTGTGATCTTGGCTCACTGCAACCTGCACCTCCCGAGTTCAAGCAATTCTCCTGCCTTAGCCTCCCGAGTAGCTGGGACTACAGGCGCCCGCCACCACGCCCGGTTGGTTTATCATTATATTTTTAGTAGAGCTGGGGTTTTACCATATTGGCCAGGCTGGTCTCAAACTCCTGACCTTGTGATCCACCCAACTTGGCCTCCCAAAATGCTGGGATTACAGGCATGAGCCACCGCACCCAGTCGATTTTTACTGATTTTCTATTGACCTTTTCTATCAAGTACTGAGAAAGGAGTATTGAAATCTTTATAATTGTGGATTTGAATATTTCTCCTGTCAATCAATCCATCAGTTTTTGTTTTATATATTTTGAAACTTTGTTATTAAGTACATATTTTTAGGATTGTTATGCCCTCTTGTTGAATTGATTCTGTTATTATGATGTGATCTTATTGATCCCTGATAATAGTCTTTTTTCTGAAGTCCATTTGTCTGACATTAACGTAGTTACTCTAGATTTCTCATGATTGGTATTGACGTAGTATAATTTTTTTCATTCTTTTACTTTGAACTTATATATGTCTTTATATTTAAGTCTATTTCCTGTAGCAACTCACAGTGGGTCTTTCTTCTCATACAGTCTGGCAATCTCTGCCTTTGAATTGGGGTGGATGTACATGTAAAAATGTGAAATCCAAATGTAAAATAGTGGCTATTTACATTTAATGTAATTATTGATATAGTTGAATTGAAGCCTACCATCTTGATAGATAAATTCTATTTGTTTTATCTGTTCTTTGTTCTTTTCCCTGTCTCTTGCCTTACTATCTTTGGGATTGAGTATTTTCTCTCTATAATGGATTTATTCACTGTATCTCTTTATTTTGTCTAGATTTTATGTTATGAACATACATTTTTAACTTATCACAATCTGTCTTCAAGTAATATTACAGCCTTTCATATTTAATGTAAAATCCTTACCATAGTATACTTCCGTTTCTTCCTTCCTATGCTTTATGCTATTTTTTGTCATTCCTTATGCTTTTGCATGTATTATAAACCCCGCAAAATAGATTGGCATTACTTTTTGCTTTAAACAATTATTTTTGGGAATATTTTGTTTGTGTGAGGAAAGAAGTCATACTTACATATTTGTTTTTCTAGCATTTTCCGTCTGTTGTTTTCATTGTGCCTGAAGAATTTTCGAGCTGTACTACCTCTACTGATGACATTTTTCTCAGTTTTGTTTGAAAGATATTATTACTCATTTTCCATATAGTTTTAAGTGATCAGGATCTTGTTTCATCACTTTGAAGATATCATTTTTAATCTTCCTGCTAAAAACAGCCACATAATGCCATATAATGATGAATATGTGGTATTTGGTATCATTGTTCTCTATTTCCTGTAGCTGTTTTAAAAAATTTCTCTTTATCAGAGGTTTCTAGAAATTTGATTATGATGTCTGTTGGTGTAGTTTGAGAGTGTGTGTGTGTGTATATATATATATATAACGAAAGAAAACAACTGGATATTACAGGGCTGAAAAATATAATAGATAAAATGAAAAATTTATTAGCCAGAACTTATGGAAGACTGACATCTACAGAAGAAACTATCAGGAAAGATATATATGTGTGTGTGTGTGTGTGTGTGTGTGTATACATAATTATAAACACACATATATATTTATATATCCTCACATTTGTTGAGATTCTTGGATCTGGGCATATATAATTTTCACAAAATTTGGAATTTTCTGGCCAATATTCTTAAATAAGTAAATATACATATATATGTATATTTCTATGTCTTTTTCCTTGCTTTCTGAGTCTCCATTAGACTGCTCAGTATTCTCTGACAGGTCACTGAGGTCTATTAACTTTTTGGTATTTTTTCTCTCTGTGATTAAGCTTGAATAGTTTATATTGCCATTATTTTCAAGTTGACTGATCTTTTCTTCTGTTGGATCCAATCTGCCATAAATTCAGTCTAATAAATTTTACATTTTATGTGTTGTATTTTTCAGCCCTGTAATATCCATATTGTTCTCTCTATAGCTCCCATTTTTTTCCTTATTTTGTTTATGTTTTTCTTTAAATAACATGATCGTAATTGTAATAACTGTTTTCTTTTGTTGTTGTTCTGACAGAGTTTTGCTCTGTTGTCCTGGCTAGAGTGCTGTGGTATGAACATGGCTCACTGCAGCCTTGACCTGTACTCAAGCAATCCTCCCTCTTCAGTTTCCTGAGTAGTGAGTAGTTGAGACCACAGGTGTGTGCTTCCATGCTAATTTTTTTATATTTACTTTTTGTAAAGATTGGAGGGTATCCTTATGTTGCCCAAGCTGGCCTCAAATTCGTGGACTCAAGTGATCCTCCAGCCTTGGCCCCGCAAAGTGCTGAGATCACAGGCTTGAGCAACTGGGCCAGCCTACTTTTAAACTTTAAAATATTCTTATATGCTAATTTCATCATTTGTATTGGCTATTTCTCCTCTCTCTCTCTCTCTCTCTCTCTCAACCTGTTTTCAGGACTAGTCAAGTGCAATAGTGAGGAGGGGTGAAAGCATAGAATACAAGATTTGATCTGTAACTGACTGAACAGTAAATTAAAATAACTCATTACCTTCAGACCAGCCCTGGTTGTTCCTATTGACTAATTATCTCCCTGATTATGGATCACATTTTGTGGCTTTTGTTTTGCATATCTAGTAATTTTTCATTGAATGGTAGACATTATGAATTCTATGCTGTTGAGTGTTTCAATTTTGTTATCTTTCTTCAAAATGCTGAATATTATGAAGCAAGAAATGAGATAACTTGTCATCCGCTTGATTTTCGATACTTGTTTTTAAGCTTTCTTAGGATCATTGTAAAATAGTCTTTATTCTAGAGCTAGTTTAGACTTACTACTAAGACATAACCCTTCTGGAGTCCTTACTGAATGCACTGGGTATTCAGTGAGGCCACTCCATTCCGGCTGGTAGGGATCCAAATTTCTCCCAGATGTGTTTGAGTTCAGGAAGTTGTTTAGCTTATATTACTGTGGCAGTTATTCTTTCCTCAGCCTCATGGAAATTTAGCCTACCATGCACAGATTAGTATTCAGCCAAGGAGTATTAGTATCTGGGCCTAAGGGGATCGTTGGATTCTTTTCCTTGTGCAATTTTTCCCTCTCTGGCACTCTGCCACACACATAGCAGAAATCTCAGTGTCTCCAATCTTCTATATCTGTCTCCTCTATTTAAAGAGATCACCAGACTTTCTTTCCTCTTCCTGTGGTCTGGAAGTTGTCTCCACACAGAAACCTGTAACCATCAGAGGGTCACCTGGTTTGTTTCTCTTCTCCCAGAGGATCACAATCCAGCTGTGCCTGCTGTCTAAATATCTGAAAAACATTGTTTCACATATTTTGTCTATATTCCTAGTTGTTTCTAGAAGAGCAAATTCCCACAACAATTCTTCCCTCATGGGCAGGTGAGGAAGTATATTGTGTATTTTTTTTTAAAAAAGTATTTTTTAAAAAGCTTGACCTAAACTATTTTTAATCAATTTAATAAACAGTCGTGAATTCCCTCTGTGAGTCAGGCCTATTGCAGACACCAGTGAAAACAAAAGCAAACAACATTCCCTGTTCTCCTTGTCCTTTAATTTAGTTGGGCAGTAGACACGAAGCAAATAATTGTACAAGTGTTTAACTATAATTTCTGATAGATACTGAGAATGTAAGGTGAAGGGTGAAATGGAAGATGATTACTAAGTGACTTAGAATTTGGTGCACTGTAGGGTACTTTGAGGAAGAAGCATTTACACAGAAACTTAAGGAATAAGCAAATGTCAGTCAAGAAAAGAGTAAAGACAGGAGGGTTCTAGGGAATATTTAACTAAACACAAACGAAATTTTGGCTTTATAAAGTTTTTGTGGGTGAAGTAAATGAAGGACAACGTTCCCATAGTCTTTGGTGTTTGTTGGCTATGACAACGGCTAGCTGGGATGTCATTAGGAGTTGCTTTACTTGAGTGGAGTAAGTGGCACTCACTGGGCCTGACATCAAAGTTGAGAGCAAGTGTCTGTGTTGTCTTTTTTTATGCGTGGTGTGGGGAAGGGGTGGAGAAGAGAGAAATGGGAGAAGAAACTATAGAAAACCAGAATATGTCAATCCAAAATATGCCTTGTTGACAAAAATTATTTTTGAGCTAAAGATCATTAAGAAGCAGCAGACAAAGGGGAAACTCTCCCTATCCTGCTTTTTCCCTCCTTGAAGACAGGATGTAAATTCCCCTCTGCTGGAGAGCTTTATATTCTCATCAGCCCAGATACAGCACCGAAGGAATCTGCAAACAAACATCATTCTGTTAGTTTTCTCCCATATTTACCTTCCCACAGGTTCCTCTCTTTGGAAGCCTAAGACTACTCTCCTTCATCTTGTCGTTTCTCTACAAATTGATTGTTCTTTGTTGAAGACACTTGAGGAGCCAGAGTTCTAGGCCGCTGCTTTGAAATCGTTCTTACTGAGTTTTCTCCAGTGTGATGTGCACTGCATGTGTTAATAAATGTGTTTGTTTTCCTCTTGTTCATCTGTCTTTTGTTACAGGAGTCTGTCCCAACTAAGAACTCATAGGAGGCATGGCGCAGTGGCTCACATCTGTAATCTCAACACTTTGGGAGGCTGAAGCTGGTGGATTGCTTGAGTCCAGGAGTTTGAGACTAGCCTGGGCAACATGGTGAAACCCCGTCTCTATCAAAAAAACAACAAAAAAATTAGCCGGGCGTGGTGGTGTGCGCCTGGGGTCTCAGCTACTTGGGAGGTGGTGGGAGGATCACTTGAGCTTAGGAGGTGGAGGTTGCAATAAACCATGATTTGCCACCACACTCAAGCCTGGGCGGCAGAATGAAAACCCCTCTCAATGAAAAATAAAAATAAAAAACTTATGGGTTTTGAGGAAGATTTTTATTCCTTTCCTGACAAAACTCTCATGGTTTTAACTTATGCTTATATACTGTTAATATCAAAATTGTATCTTTATATTAGATCACGCTAGTGTGCTTCCAGTTGGTGAATATCTTCAGCTAATTGTCTCTCAGGTCCCTCAAACTCAGTATTCTCAAACTTGGCTTCTAGCATCTTCAGTCTTTAGCTAACAGTTCACTGGTTACTCAGGCCTGAAGCCTGGGTGTCGTTCTTGTCTTCTTCCTCTCTCTCACTTCTCTTTGCCCAGGTCGTCTCCCCACACTCTTTAATGTTTTTATTTTTATTTTTTTTGAGACGGAGTCTCTCTCTGTCACCCAGGCTGCAGTGCAGTGCAGTGGCGCAATCTTGGCTCACTGTAACCTCCGCCTCCTGGGTTCAAGTGATTCTCCTGTCTCAACCTTCCGAGTAGCTGGGATTACAGGCTCAAGCCACCGTGTCCAGCTAATTTTTTTGTATTTTTAGTAGAGACGAGATTTCGCCATATTGGCCTGATCTCAGGTGATCTGCCTGCTTTGACCTCCCAAAGTGCTGGGATTACAGGCGTGAGCCACCATAGTGTCCTAACTCTTCAGCTAACTTTTCACTAGTTCACTGGTTACTTAGGCCTGAAACCTGGCTGTCATTTTGTCCTTTTCCTCTCTCTCGCTTCTCATTGCCCAGGTCATCTCCCCACACTCCTTAATCTTTTTTTTTTTTTTGAGACAGCGTCTCACTCTTGTCTCCCAAGCTGGAGTGCAGTGGTGGCACAATTTCGATCTCGGCTCACTCAACCTGTACCTCCTGGTTTCAAGCAATTCTCCTGCCTTAGGCACTGGCCATCATGCCCGGCTAACTTTTGTGTTTTTGTAGAGCCAGGTTTTCACCATGTTGACCAGGCTGGTCTTGAACTCCTGACCTCACGTGATCTGCCCACCTCAGCCTCCCAAAGTGCTGGGATTATAGGCATGAGCCACTGCCCCCCGCCCACATTTAATCTGACTCTCCTCTCCCTCCTTACTCAAAGTGCTCTAAATTAACCCCCCAGGAGCTCTCACCTGACCTCCCTGACAGCATCCTGATTGGTTTCTTTGTACTATTTTTGGTGCCCCTCAAATCTATCTTTCACAAATCCCTGGAGGTAGGGGGAATAAATGAGGAAGGTGCAGGGCCCAGGAAGGTACCAGAAATTAATGAAGTGGGCTGACTGGGACTATGATAAAATAAGAAGATTGTGTCCATCCAGAAAAGGTGAGCACTCCTCAGCCGCAGCCATTTGTTGGTTTGCTGGAATGGGAGTCCACTTTTGCCAGATCTTCATTTAAGAGAAGGTGGAAAACCAGACTTGTATGTGAAATCTCTTGATTTTAAATGCTTGCAACTGCTTGGACCAGACACAGCCTGTATCTAAGCTCTGCCTCTGCTCAGTGGCACTCCTTTTCTAAAAAAAAAGTCTTCAGTGGCACTTAATATTTATGGGATAAAGTTCCCACTCCTGGACCTAGTGGAGCATCTGAAACAGTTTTCTTTTCCCTTCCCAGTAGTTCTGAATTTTTGCTCAGTATTCTGTAAACTATGCAGGCCTGGCCCCAGGAAAGAGGAAGACAGAGACAAGTGGAAGAAAAAAGCTGTTGCTCAGCTTTGGGTTTACATGTTAAAGTCCATAAGGAGAGAGCAGATTCAGAAATCAGGCTTTCAAGAGACAGGAGTTTTCTGAGAACTCTCAGTTTACATTCCACATATCAAGAAACTAAACTTAGAGGGCTAACTGCAGAGTGGATCACAGATCTGGGAAGAATGCAGGATAAGAGGCAGTTCCCTTCTCTCAGTGGAAAAGCCCAAAGGAGTTGGGAGTGGAGAGGTCACGGAGGAGGCAGGAAGATCCTCTGGCTCTTGCATCGGGCCCAGAATCTGAGGTGGGGTGGGGGTAGGTAGATACATACAGTTTCAAGGGAACATGAGAATGTTCTGGAACCCTGTTCCCCTGCGGGTAGCTGGGAGGTTTGCCAGCCTTCCAGAGAAGTATGGGGTTGAGCCTGTGTTCCACTTGCGTGACCTTTGTGGCTGGGGGAGGGGCTGAGGAAGGTGGCCCCCACATAGCCTCACCAAGGCCTGTATTCTGAGGTCATAACTTAGTACTCAGGCCCCAAGGTAGGAGAGTGAAGGCCAATGGCAGTGTCAGCAGCAGGAGTGTGATGTTATTGTGGAGATGAGGCTGCACTATCTTCAGAGCTCCTGGCCCTGGACGTCCTGTAACAGGCAGGTCCACCACAGCAGAGGCCACCCGGAGGGAGGTCCATGTCTAAAAAGGACACGGGTGAGTCAGCAGTGAGTGGAGGACTGGAGGGTCACCCTCCCTAATACAAAACAATGCATGATAACTTCTGTGCCCTAGGAACTTAGAAAAGAGCAGGCAGAGAAGTGTTGAAGAGAAAATCATTCACAACACTTGTTACTTGGGAACCATCACTACAGGTATAGAGACCACTGCACTGGGCCCTTGCAGTGGGGGAGAGAGGCTGGGCTCATCTCTGACTCCAACAAGGGCAAGTGGGAGTTGATAGCCAAGGGAAGGAGTTTCTCAGTGGAAAATTACTAAGAGGAAACATCAGGAAGAAGGGGATTTCTTCTTAGATGGACTCAATAGAATTCTTGCTGAAGGCAGGCCAGGGTGATAACAGAACGAGGGTGGGGGATAAAGACAGATTCCAAAGGAGGGGGATTTTTGTTAAACTGACTTAGCAGGATTCTTGGTCAAACTGGATTCTACAAGGGCAGAGAGAGAAGCTCAAGGTTAGGACCTCATCAGAAAGAGGCCTCAGAAAACCCTGACTCACATTTGGTGAAAGGAGAATCTTTCTCAGAGGGAGATGGAGAAGAATCCCTAAATAATCAGGTATTTACCCCCAAAAGGACTGTGTGTGAGCTGGAAAATACTGAGATAAAGTATATGAATTTGGCAGAAAAAGCACTGCATGGGATTGAGTACACTGAGCGATATAGAACAAGACCTCTGCTTTAAGCAGAGTGTGAGATTCATAGCAACACCACGTCAATGTTAGAAATAAAATTAGTTGTGTTTCTGCACGTCTGTCTTGTAACTACTCAGCTTTTTCCTATGAGAGTAGTTAAAAACAAGTAAACAAAATGCTCTCCACACTCCATCCTTCTCACCACCTACACTTAATTCTCCAGTATCACCACACTGCTTTGTGTGTCTCATGGGAAGTCAGCACTAGTATGATTTGTATGATTTATCTCCTTTGTATCTGCTAATCACAGTAGAAGGAAGCTCTTCAAAGGCTGGGAACAAATTTTATCACCCTTTGCATTCCCAGGACCTAGCACCATTCCTGGGAGATAGAAGGTCCTCAATAAATGTCAGATGGATATATAGATAAAAACATTCCAACACTCGTGGTCAAATCACAGGTAGGAAAAAGCAGAAGGTTGAATTATCTGTAACTGAAAAGGTTCGAGTACCTTCCTGTAGAAATTTGCCCTAGAAATTCCTCCACCAGAGACTCTAGAGTGAGTTAAAATGCCAGCTCCTCGCACCTTATTATTCCATTGTTTTGGAATAACAACATCAGCACCTTATCACATACAAACTCAGCTGAGTGGGGACAGAGAGCAGGGTTCCAAGGAAGAAACAGCAAGAATGGGACTATCTGGGGCACTATGGGGTAGGCAGTTCCCTTGGACCAGCCAAGAAGAGATTTCTCATGGAGGCCGAAGGCCTGTTGGTAAAGAGGTGGGAGCAAATCCCCTTCATGGGCGTGCCATCAAATCATTCACATATGGCCCCGCACTTAACAGGACCTCATACTCGGTTTAACATTCTGCTGTCACCATCTTGAAATTCTTAATAATTTTCTAACATGGGATTCCACATTGCCATTTTGCACTGGGCTCTAAAACTGAAGAAAAGGACGCCAAGAGAGAAAAAGGAAAGAGGCACAAGAAAAGTTCTTCCATCTGAATGGTTTTGCATAAGATCCTGTGGTAGGCAGGGCACAGTGGCTCATGCCTGTAATCCCAGTACTTTTGGAGGCCGAGCCAGGAAGATCACTTGAGATCAGGAGTTCAAGACCAGTCTGGCCAACTTTGTGAAACCCCATCTCTACTAAAAACAAAAAACAAAAAATTAGCCAGTAATTATGGTGCATGCTTGGGAGGCTGAGGCAGGAGAATCCCTTGAACCTGGGAGGCAGAGGTTGCAGTGAGCTGAGATCGCACCACTGCACTCCAGCCTGGGTGACAGAGAGAGACCCTGTTTCAAGAAAAAAAAAAAAAACCCAAAACAAACAAACAAACAAACAAAAAACCCTGTGGTAAAAGCCAGGAAGCTTGCAGGATGACCAGGAGAACAGAGACAGCAGAGAAGCCTCAGGGTGAGCACCAACCAAGGGTTTATATGTCTTATAATGAGAGACGGGCTTCTGAGATGTCAGAATGTGGGGGTTTTGGGAACCTCTCCCTTGCCATTCTCACCATAGATTTTGCAGCTTCCTTTCCTGCCCTTCAGTAAGACCATCTGTTTCTTGTCACTGATGGCTCAGGCTTTTCTTTGAAGCTGAAGACTAAGAGTTGGATGTCTTTTGCTAATGTCACATCACTGACCTTCATAATATTCCAGGAGGTAGCCAGGCAATAAGGTTGATCATAGCTGTGCTGCACACAAAGAGACAATTGCAGCAGAGATGCTAGAGGTCATACAGTACATCTATCATAAAGCTGAACTTTTTTTGGTAATAATCAGTGGTTACGCCCTGCTGGGAAACAGCCTCAGTCATTAATATCATATCTAAGAACCTGTAAAATACCCTCCTGGTTGACACACTATGGTTAGGCATGTCCCCTATCCCTTTCATGATTTGAAACAAAAGATGACAATCTGCTTTATCTAATGCATTTCCTCCGTGAATTCATCATTAGCATTGTCATCTTCCTTTCCAGATAAGAGTTCTTCACGTACAACTAGTCAAACATTTATGTCCTTACATGTATTTTTTTTTCTTCAGTACAAACAGGAATGCACATTGATTGAACACTTTGTTCTTCATCTATAACTAAAATAAGGCTGAAAAATGACAAGCATTGCATGAAGGAAAGTCCCCTCTTTGACATTTTTATGAACATCTTTATAAACATTTCATATATTTGGCTCTGTGCTAGACTTAAAGCAAATCCAAAGATAATCTTTGTCCTGGGGCAAGTAATCTTATATCTAGAACACGTGGAAGAACACACACAAATGCTTCCTCACTGTTCAAGGGGGCCGCAGAATGCAGATGCAGAACGCCCATGGGTTGAGTTGCAGATATTTATTATGCTATGAACATAATACATTAAAGAACAGAGGAGCTTTTAATTTTAATACAAAGAAGCAGAATGGAGACAGGGGTTTTGCTAATCCTCAAATGAAACAACAGAACTTTCCCAGAGTGACGTATCAACACGGCCCCTACCATTTGTTGTTTATATGCTGTTCTGGGCTGTGTCCTTTGCAGTTAATCTCTCATTTAGTCTCCATGAGACATTGCACATTGCCAGCATTGCATAAATATTTGTTTAATGATGACGGATATGAATGTAAATCTTCTGCTCCCAAATAGAAATTTCACTGGGGCTCTTTTAGTCATATAGAAATTATTTAACAAAAGGTTTTTAGTCCTGTGGGAATCATAAAGTAAAAATAAGAATGAAGAAAGTCTCTTTTTTTTTTTTTTTTGAGACAGGGTCTTGATCTGTCACCCACGCTGGAGTGCAGTGGTGCCGTCTCAGCTCACTGCAGCCTTGACCTCCTGGGCTCAAGTGATCCTCTCACCTCACCTCCAAATACCTGGGACTACAGGCACATGCCTGACTGATTTTTGTATTTTTTGTAGAGACGAAATTTAGCCATGTTGTCCAGGCTGGTCTCGAACCCCTGGGCTAGAGCGATCAGCCCACCTCGGCCTCCCAAAGTACTGGGGTTATAGGCATGAGCCACGGTGCCTGGCCAGAAGCCTCCTTTTAACACCCTTCTCCAGTGATCTTCTCTTCTCTATTTCTTGTCCCCAAAGATCCTCTCCTTAGGATGGAGAGCAAGAAAGAGGCAGCAAGAAAGTGTTGGTCTCCTTGCTCTGGTTGGAGCTGGTTCTTCATTGTCCCAAGAGGTAACCGGAAACGTGGAAGCTCTGAGGCTGTTTCATTTGTCCTCTCCCACTCAATAAGATGGTCTTTTAGTCTCAGCTTGAACAGTACAGGAAAAGGATCTCAACATTTCCTGGAATAGCCTATTCGACTTTTGAAACAAAAATGTTAAGAAAGTTATTTCACATGTTGAATTAAATATTTGTCTCTTTTTAATTCCTAACTGCTGGCTTTGAACTTCTGGAGGGCTTTCTAGCCCCTTTCTCTCTCCAGTCCTTACCATTGACCTGGAAGAGAGCCATCTTTGTAGAACAAGGGAAAGCTGGAAAGGGTCCAGGTTATGCACAAACTGGGAAGTTGAGATGTTGTACTGTTCATAAACATGATGCTTAAAACCAAAAGGATAATAGGGGCTGGGCACAGTGGCTCATGCCTGTAATCTCAGCACTTTGGGAGGCCGAGGCGGGCAGATCACCTGAGGTCAGGAGTTCGAGACTAGCCTGGCCAACATGGTGAAACCCAGTCTCTATGAAAAATACACAAATTAGCTTGACTCGGTGGTGCGTGCCTGTAACCTCAGCTACTCCGGTGGCTGAGGCAGGAGAATCGCTTCAATCCTGGAGGTGGAGGTTGCAGTAAGCCGAGATCATGGCATTGCACTCTAGCCTGGGTGACAGAGTGAGACTCTGTCTCCAAAAAAAAAAAAAAAAAAGAAAAGAAAAAGAAAAAAGAATAATAGGAACAGATCCTAGGGGAGGTTGGCAGCTTTGGGTTTGGACATGTAAGTAATCCCAGTTACAAATCACAAACTAGAAAATTCCAGTAGGCAATCTGAAGTCAAGAAGGAAGTGGTAAGAACTAGGAATAAATGAAATCATTCATGATGAGTGCACACTTTAAGAAGAGAAAGATGAGATCATTATAGCCCAAAGCAGTTATGTTAATGAGGTTACAAACAAGTTAACAGCATTATGACTCTAATATTAGTTTTATAGTAAGATAGTGAATAATAATATGCCAGTAAACCAATCAGAAAGAATAAAAATAGTAGAATTTACATGAATGATTAATGAAGAAATAAGATAAGAATATTAAGTGGGAGGAAAAGAGTGTTACCGGCAATCGGGCTGAACCTGAGACTTAGCCACATGTAGCTGTGGTGGACTACAGGAATTCACACCTAGTAATTGATCATTTTTTGTCAAACGAATCCCTAATTATTGCATCAACTTTATGAGGTGATGGAAATTAACATCCCTATATTTCACAGATGTTAATAATTTGCCTAAAGAGAGTGAGCAAGTCAATAAGTTTGAATTTCTTTGACTCTAGCCCTTTGCTGCTTCCCCAAGATATCGCACTATTGGAAGACAGAGCTTTCTGGGCCAGCCAGGGTTGCTCATACCTGTAATACCATCTCTTTGGGAGGCCAAGGCAGGTAGATGACCTGAGGCCAGGAGTTCAAGACCAGCTTAGCCAACATAGTGAAATCCTGTCTCTACTAAAAATACAAAAAATTAGTTGGGCATGGTGTCTCGTGCCTGTAGTCCCAGCTACTCAGGAGGCTAGGACAAGAGAAAAGCTTAAATTCGGGAGGCAGAGGTTGCAGGGAGCCGAGATCATGCCATTGCACTCCAGCCTGGGTGACAGAACAAGACTCTATCTCAAAATTAAAAAAAAAAAATTAAAATAAAAGACAGAGCTCTCTGGAAGGGTGTCAGTTGATGGGATTTAGGAACTTTCTGCTAATTTTTAATAATATTAGCCCATTTGCCTGACCTGTTATGACTAATTGGAAGACTGGATAGATGGATGAAAGGATGGATGGATGGAATAGAATCACGAACAAGGAGGCCTTCAATAGTCAAAGAATGAAAGTATGGATCTAACCATCATTACCTGCCACTCGGATCACCCTTGGGCCTGGCCCACAAGAACTTAAGTTTGGGTCCTAGGGAGAGGGGCTCCAAACAGAATCTGAAGGACAGTTGTCTAAGATGATGAGCATGGCACCGGGTCTCCTCGTATAAATGGTGTTGGCACTCAGCATGGGGAGAGGTATTTTCTTCACTTCATCAAAGTCCAGACTGTGGCAGCGCTGGCTTTGAGGGCCCTGCATGCAAATGCTTCAGGTTTTCAGAGACTTTGGCTCAGTGAGTCACCTTCAGTTCTGCAGAGCACTGATGAGGAATAACTCAGATGAACATTAATGGCAGATGGTAGTAGTATCTTGGAAGCTGACTTCATAGAGAATTGCAAAATGTACACGTTACTTCTTGTTTTTTGTTTTTTTTTTTTTTTGGAGATAGACTCTTGCTCTGTTGCCAGGCTGGAGTGCAGTGGCGCAATCTCAGCTCACTGAAACCTCCACCTCCCGGGTTCAAGCAATTATTCTGCCTCAGCCTCCCGAGTAGCTGGGACTACAGGTTTGTGCCATCACACCCAGCTAATTTTTGTATTTTTAGTAGAGACAGGGTTTCACCATGTTGGCCAGGATGGTCTCAATCTCTTGACCTCGTGATCCACCCACCTATGTGTTACTCCTAAAATACACAAAGAAAACTTAACGTCACTTTTTTTTTTTTTTTTTTGAAATGAGATCTCACTGTGTTGCCAAACTGGTCTCAAACTCCTGGACTCTAACAATCCTCCTGCCTCAGCCTCCCGAGTAGCTGGGATTACAGGCATGTGCCACCAGGCCCAGGTTTAATGTCAATTTCTATAACTGATTTGGACTATTCCTCATTTTTGGTAGCAACTATCAGGAAAAATTGTGAGAGACTTTGAGCAAAAAAGGTTACTATCCTATATAGTACACCCTTCTTAGTGAACTCTCCCCTTATTGCCTTTGAGCTATTTTAAAACTCTGTAAGTTGAAGAATACTGAGAGTAATGCAGATGGATCTTGCCAATGTGTTTGATGGAGATGAGTTAATAATTGCCTTGTGGATATTGGCCAATTTTTAAAATTCATTTCAATCTTCTGGATGGCCTGTGTGTGTGTGTGTGTGTAAATTCTCCTTTGAACTGGTTTTACTAGCTTCCTTATAACTTGAAATAAAATCTTTAACAGATGAGAGTCATAGTTTTGACCCTTAAAAATACATCCTTCAACACAAGAGAAAACTAACTTTAAGCTTGACAATATGTGACCTCACCATTTCATCAGGCCTCACCTATTTCAAATAATGACTTGGTCTTTATTGTTTCCTGCTGCACCTCCCGCTGCACCTTTCCAAGGGGGCATCTTGATGTGAGGAGGATGAGGTTCATGTGACTTGTTGTGGTGGAGGGGACAAGACCTGAGAATCACGTGGTGCCTGTGTAGTCATTTGGTCATTATTCTAGAACCACTGCCTGACAGGAGACTGTGGGCCTGGGAAGTACACTACGTCTTCTTTTTCACCCCGAGTCTCGGTGCCCCTCAGTATGGTACATGCAAACTGCTAGTTACAGTGCATGGTCTGTGTAGACCATGGGAAACCTGGAATGCTGCCTCACATGCAGCTATCTAGCCACTGCCCTCCACCAATGAGGGTCTGTGGCTCCTTCTCCATGCTGATGTGGCTGCATCCCAGAGGCGCTGTTAGGCCCAGAATGCTCTTGGTCTTTCCTATACCCATATGGACGTTTCTGTCATTAAATTGATAGCTTATAAGTCTGAACCTTCTGCCCAATCTTTTTCTTTTTTTTCCTTCCCATCATCCACCAAGACCAGATTGGCAGGTGTCCCACTTTCACTTCCAATCTTAGGGATCCTTCTACAGTATACCTGGTGCCCTTCTGAAGTGTCATGCACTCTCTCTCTTCTTTCCCTTTGGACTATGATGGCACAATGGCTCTTGGGGAACATCATATATGGAGAAAGGACATGGAAAGTCCATTGATGTAATGGCTTCAAGACATTTTCACTATTATATAGAGTATTGGAGGTCTTGAAAGTAGAAATCCTCACAGAGAGTCAGAGCCAGTGAAAGAGAGAGAAATTGTAGAAACCAGAAAATTGTGGAGAAGGCTGTTTAAACATGGACAGCTAAGACAATTCCTGGGACACTCCTTGTGAGTTTGAATAGTGCAAAATCTTTAGGAATGCATCTTTTGCATTAAAGGCAATCATTTTCAATGATCATCAAGAAAATCTATTTATTCAGACATTTTATACTTCTAAAAACCCATATTGGCCCCTAAGGATAAATGCATTTTAGCAAATTTACTCCAAAACCGCATGCTTACTAGTAAGTTTAAGAAATTTGTCAAAAACAAACATTAGGTCACTATTTGGTGGAATGCAATTTCTACTTCTCCTCATAAAAAAGGAACATTTTACCATTTCAGTCTTCTTGAACTTTTTCTGTTGCTCCAAATACCAGAAAATGAATGATTACATGGATGCTCCAAAGGCAGATAATATTCTAAAAATGTATGAATGAATAACTTTATTTTCATAAAGTTTAGAGTCTTCAGATGAAGTATGAATTCCAATGCATCATGCTGGAAGGCTCTTGAGTATCTGGAAACAGTCTTTTCCTTTTTCTCTCAAAGGAGGTAGGCATCGTGTCTCCCTGATAGGAGCTATTGACTTTGGGCAGTAACTATAACAGTACTTCTTTAGACAATTCTGATAACATGTACAGGTTAAGCAACTGCTTATAGAATTTCCTGGTAAAAACTAGTGATGAAAATTGTGTTGTATAATTGAAACAGTAAATGACTCTTCAATGTAGCATCATCAGTACTGACCCACACATAATTTCCTGTCAAGTAGGTGACATTATAAAATAAACTTTTACATACACACACACACACACACACACACACACACACACACACACACTTAGTTGTCCTGGAAATAAATGTTTGGCATGTTCTTCATGTAGAATGTATGTGTTGGACTCATTCTCAAAGGAAGTCATTGGCTAATGAGTCTTACCTATAGTGGTAAAGAAAGAGACGGGAATACTAGTTCCTCCCTAGCTTATGCTGCACCAACACCAGTTCAGATTTCTCCATATGAAAATATCAATTCTAAAATCTTTCTTGTTTGAAGTCATGGAATATCTGTTATCATCTAACATGTATGAGGATTCATTCTGAGCCAAACACTAGGAATATAAAGATGGGAAAGAGGGAGTCTCTGTGTTCCAGGAGAATGCATTCAGGTTAGATAATGGCTTACTCTACTGGAATTTAGATCATTGCATACTTCAGTTCCTTGACCCCAGGTCTCTACTACATCAAGCGCAAAATAATCTCAGCCCTGGGGAGGCTCATACATGTCTGCCTTTTGGAAGCTATGGTGGGATTGTCCGTGTTTTGTGCTCATGATAAATTGCTTTCTTTTTGAGACACATCCTAAATTATGTTGAAGTCTCAGTCTTTATAGCTCACTGCCATGTGTGGCAGAGATGGCTGCCTCTAGTTGTTGGCTCCTTGTAAAGTGATTTGTTTATAAATCAAAATTAAAAATTCAAGAAACACTAAATTTGAACTCATATGAAAACTCTAAAAATCGGTGTCCTTATTATCAAAAACATTAAGTTTGCTTAAAGTTTATCTTCATCACACCATGGATCTATGGTGATTATAGGTACAACAGTGTTGGGGATGGTGACAGTGATACGTCATTTGGCTGCTGGTGAACTGATGCCAAGGACTGGATATTAGTGTCTCACCCCCTTGTCTAATTAATATATTGAAGCCCTAATCACCAATGTGGTGGTTTGGCCTTTGGGAAGTAATTAGCTCATGAATGTGGAGCCCTCATGACCACATGAATGGGATTCATGACTTTATAAGAAGAGACTAAAGAGAAACTTTCTTTCAGTCAGATGAGGATACAGCAAGAAGGCAGCAATCTGCAAGACAGCCCTCTTCAGGGACCAAATTAGCATCTTGATATTGAACTTCCCAGAACAACTCTGGAGGCTGGGAAGTCCAAGATCAAGATGCCAGATAATTGTTGTTGTTGTTTAAGCTGCCCAGTCTGTAGTATCCTGTTATAGCAGCTGTAACTGTCGAAGACAGGGGGGCTTTCAGCAATCTCTCATGAG
Organism: Macaca mulatta; assembly: GCF_049350105.2. Lineage (NCBI taxonomy): Eukaryota > Metazoa > Chordata > Mammalia > Primates > Cercopithecidae > Macaca > Macaca mulatta. The sequence goes on along the minus strand of NC_133409.1, from coordinate 42,865,017 downwards.
ACCAGTGCCCACTGGGGTTCAGTGTGCCTCCTCAGAGAGCCTCATGTTGAATCCACAGGGGGGTAGAAATGAGGAGGTGAGGTAAACCCTGGATCTCTACATCTGTTACTGACCATATGAGATGTAGTTCAGAACTAGTGTTGTTTTAGTCAACTAGTCAACCCAGAAAAAGGTGAACATAGTGATGACAGCTCTGTCATGCCCTAATTTGCATATAAGGAGCACAAATTACAATCTGAAAAGGGACTAAAGATGTTTCCTTGAAGATTTTTGGTGTTATGATGGGGAGCCTTCTGGCCTAGTAGATTGTAAGCCAGTTTGTCATAGTATCAGCTAGCATTTATTGGGTGTTTACCATATGCCAGGCTCTGTGCTGAGGACTTTACATGCATTAGGCCATCTAATCCTCATAACAACCTTCTGGGGGAGGTATTATTATCATCATTTTTACACATGAGACCACCGAGGTACAAATAATTTGCTTGTCCAAGGTGCAGAGTTAAGGGTAGTGCCAATATTAGAACGCCAACAGTCTGTGCTCTTAATCACCATCCCACATCCCTTCACTAAGTGAAGCCAATTATGTAATGCACACAGCAGTACCATGTTATAGGCACTACCACAGCCCCATTTTTACATGGCAAGAAATATGAGTAAAATAAGGGACTGTCACTAGCCTCAGTGGGGGTCGAGGGGTACATTGCAGAGTTTGAACACAGGCATATGAGACTCCAGAACCTTCTTCCTTCTCATTAGCACAACACAGTGGCTCTGTTTCTCATTCTGAGATGTCCTTAGGAACTTGGAAATATTGGCCATCCTGATCGTAAAACTATTGCCTTCCTACTCCCTGCTTAGAAAGTTAATAACGTGTTTGGGATCAGATGCTCTCCATTGCCACTCCCTACACTGTTCTCTCTACACAACCTTGTATTCACTTGTTTTTGTGTTTCCATTCTTCCTTTTAGCTCTTGGCTTATTAAGTCTCATACTGTGGGCACCTACCAGGGCCTGGCACAGAGCTTGCACTGAGTACATGATTGGTGACCTAGGAAGTTATTATACAATGGATTATGTGTTATCCCCCAGGTAGCTTTGCATCAACAGTGGTCATGAATGCAATAGAGGAGAGACTAAGATGAGACTTCCAGGCAAAACTGTAGCTCCTGGGGGCATCTGTGATCCTTCCCTACAGTACAGAATACTTCTGGAGAAGAACAGAAAGCCTCACCGTAGGAATGCAGGGCTAGTGTGCTTGTGCAAACAGAAGGGGTCTAATAGGTGCTTGAGGTTCCCCAAGATGATGCTGGTAAAGCAGGTCACTAGGGCAGAGCTGTTGGCTGCCTTCTTCTGCCCTCTGTTTCCCCCAATCCTAGTTCTTTTAAAGAAAAATCATAGGATAAGAAGCCAAGAGGGGAAAGCCTATCCTATTCACCACGTATTAGCTATGTGAGTTTAGAAGTCACTTTGCCTCCCTAGGCGGTCATTTTGTGACCTGTAAAGTAGGAATTATAATAATATATGGCCTGACTACTGCTTAGGTTTTGTAGATCAAAGAAGATTGTAAAAATGAAAGTCCTTTGTGAACCAAAGCACGCTGCTGGTCTAAGCTATTATCTCCATCTGCACACTGGGTCTTCCTGGGGTAATTGATGTCTATGGATCTCTTTGATACGTCTCAGGAAATTCCTGGCAGACCTGACACTCAGGTGTCATTTACTTGTCTCCAGGCTTTAAGACACGCTGGGAGATTCTCCTTATAAAATTCTCTCTCTGGGGCTTCCATTTTTTCAGCATCTGTAAAATGAATATATAATGTGTCTTACAGCCAGTAAGTAAAAACCACATCCCTTTATCTTTGTTCTGAGAGGGACGTCAAATTACAGGTTCTGTGAGAAAGGAACATCTTGGTTCCTCTTCTTGCTGAGACTAAGTCTTAGATTGCTAAATCATTACCAGAGATGCATGCTGGGGCTAACAAAGGGGTCACCCCAGCAGCTTCTGTGTGAAGGCAAACAAATCCATTGTAGTTTAGTGATTTCTGAGTAGAATAGCAGTTCCTTTGCAATAGCAAAGGAAGAAGAGTCATGAGAAGAAAGGGCCAAGATATACCAAAGAGGGCTGGAGAAATGGCAGGAAGCAAGAAAGACAGCAAGGGGAACATTGATGGAACAAGGAAGGAATTTTGGTGGTGACTCAGGCCTTTCCAGTCTGGGGCCCCAAGAGCATTAAGTGGTTGAGAAGCAAGGTCAGCTGCTTGGGTCCTGATCTTCCCACTCCTCATTCCCATGAGTAAGGACTTCCCTCTCACTGACTTTTCTTCCTTCAGATTTCATGTTTTCAGTGACGCAAAAAGAATAGTTGTTTTGTTTGCAATAGCCAATGAGGTGAGAGGCAAATACAGGGACAACCTTTTCTCTGCCCTCCTAGGTTCAGTGACTGGGGCCTGCAAATTAAACTGACAACAGACAGATTAATAGAAGAAGAGGTTTATTTCACATGCGCACAGGGGCTTTACAGAAAATAAGTGAAAAACCTAAAAAAACGGTTAGGCCTAGAGGCTTATATCTTATTTTAACAAAGGGTGATAAATCCTAGAAAAATAACTAGACAAAGGAAAATGAGTTTGAGCTTCTGAGGGAAGGAAATTATGGGAAGGTAAATATTTGGGGGAAACTAATGATAGATAAGGACAATTTTATAAGGCTTGTTATGCAGACTCGAGTAGGTGCACCTCCAGTGACAAGAGTTGTCTCTTTGGTCATTAAGAGTAATTTTCCTTTTTGTGGTATAGCAGAGGAGGACACCTTTAAAATGGAAATTTCTGTTTCCTTTGCAAAGGAAAATGTATGGCCTGCTTTAAAAAAAAAATAAAAAGTCTTCTTCATAAGCAAAGGCACGCTTGCTTCAATTCAAGTCTCGGTATCTTCCCTGGACTATACAGGATGATGCAGGGCACAGGGTGGACTCATGCTGTGTCTCCCTAGTTTTGGGTTCTATGTGTAAAAAGGTGGTGAGAAGGATGCTAATCTAGCCAGAAAATGCAAGCCTCGCCAGCTATCTGCTTGAAACGCTCTGTTATCTGCCCTAGTCCTCAGAACCCTGTGATTAAACTGTGCTTGGTCTGCTAGCCCTTCTTAGACCTGGAGTTGGAATGAAGTGTTGCATCCTAAAGAGAGTCTAAAAACCTAAAAGAAAAAAAAAAATCACAGGATCCTTTGGAATTATCAGAGGATTTAGGGACCTCTAACCTAACCACTCCTCTCTCCCTCCACAAAAGGAGACTGAGTTTCAGAGACAAGACTATCATGTAAGGTTGAGCAGATTGTCTACTGCCCAATTCTAGGGGAGATCAGTTGCACTGTTGTCATTAGAGACTTTTTTCTCCCACTGAATGTGATAAAATGTCTTGAGCAATGTACATATTTTCCTAGTGTGTATGAGGGCCCTGTATGGACTAGCAAGTGTGTTACTCTGAGGGGGTCAGAGAGAGGTACACTGACTTGTTCAAGAAATAAAAAGAAGAGAAAATTTTTCACCCACTTCCATTCTCCTTAGTAGGGTAAAGTCATTCCAACTACAGCACATTTACGGAGCATTGTTTATATAGGTACAGTTATCACTCCTTTAGAAAAAACTTTCTAAAGGATTCACAGTCGGTAAGTGACAGATCTAGAATTTGAACCCAGGTGGTCTGGCTCTGGTACCCACAGTTTTAATCACCTCAATTATCCAAGACTGTACCTTTATTTTAGAAACAACATTATTAGTCTAGAGAAATTTCTGGTGGAATAAGTTGAGGAATAGTAGACAATCAGCTATGACTTCTGCCTTACTCTACGGTGTCCAGCAAAGACAGTAAAATGAGGAGGTGTCTCACAGTCGAGTCCTTTATCCCCATCCTCTTATTGTTAGCTCCACACTTGGACTTGATTTTCATGTCCTGTGTCTCATAGGTATGGCCAGAGCATCAGGGAATATAGGTGGTTTTTCCATTATATTGAGTTTGCTTATAATAAGGGATATAATAATAAGTTACATTTGAAGAATTGTTTACAATTTTAAAAGTACTTTCACATTTATTTCCTCATTTGAGCTTCACAACAACTTAGGTAAGGAAAATACAATTATCCTATTATTATTATTATTATTATTATTATTATTTTGAGACAGAGTCTCACTCTGTCACCCAGGCTGGAGTGCAATGGCAGAATATCAGCTCACTGCAACCTCCACCTCCTGGGTTCAAGCAATTCTCCTGCTTCAGCCTCCCAAGTAGCTGGGACTATAGGTGCATGCCACCATACCCAGCTAATTTTTGCATTTTTAGTAGAGATGGGGTTTTGCCAGGCTGGTCTCGAATTCCTGACCTCAGGTGATCTGCCTGTCTTGGCCTACCAAAGTGCTGGGATTATAGGCATGGGTCACCGCGCCTGACCCTATCCTATTATTATTTTACAAATAGAAAACTGAAGTTCAGGGAATTTCCAAAGGGAGAGAGGTATAGATTGTTCTCAACCCGAGTGTCTTGATTCTTAATTTTATGTTCTTTATACTATATTCTGTATGGATATCTGTACAGATGTGTGCATGTGTGTTCAACCATATAAATATTTTAAATCTTATTTTCATCTAAAAATATTATTTTAAAATGCACTTTAGACACAATGTGGATTTCCATGTGAGCTTCTGTCATGTTTTCTGGGGAAAAATGGGTCCAATCTGTGGGGATTTATTGGTGACACAGCTTTGGGAAGACTTGGTCTTCTTGCTTCCAGGACTCTCTGGGAAATGAATTTTCCCACCCTGTTTCTTTATTTTATGTGCTTATATGATCAGTTCCCAAAACTTTAAGACTCATTATTTTCCGCCCTTGGTGGGACCTTTGTGAAATTTCCCCATTAAGGAATTTCAAGTTAGTCACTACCCTTCGCTTTAACTTTGGAGATTTCTTATATACCATCTCAGCTTCACAAAAAGAAATTCCCACAGAGGAAGCCCACGGTTGGACGGAAGACAAACACCTGCAATGCCAATTCACTCAAGTGACTAAGCTCATCAAGGTGTGTTTAAATGTAATCTTTGAACAGGAACTTGAAATTCTTTGTAGACTTCCAAATCTCTGTGCTATTTCTGGACATCCCCTCCAATTTTCTATAGTTATTTTCCTTAAGGTGCTGGATACAACATTAAAAAGCATCGATCTGATTAAGAAAAGCAAATTTTACAGCCTTCCCAGTTAGAATCGTCTGGATCATTAACCAATCTCTTTTCTAATTTCCCTCAATTTTATAGAATACTCCTATCTACTTTTTGACTCATATCCATCAACACATCACTGAAAAAACACAAAAAATTCCAGGAGCCATGTAATCCTCTAGTAACTTCACTTATTCTCAAAGTCTTAATGGGATTGGGGCTCATTGATAGTCTAGTGGAAGGCATCCAAAGAAGCTCTCAAAGCATTCAGGAAATGTTATTTTAGTGACTCAAAAACCATACCAGTTTAGCTTTATTCAAGTGTTTCAAGTTTGAAATGATTTATACTTGATCTACTCATCATAAAATAACATACTTCTTCTCTGACACATGATGCCTCTTCGTGATCCAAGATAAGTTACTTAAGCTACCTCCCTCTAATTTCCTAAGTTGCAAAAAACACAGGGCCAGGCATGTGGGACTGATTACCTGTTAAGGAAAGTGACTGAGTTCTTATTTATAACATATCCTGAACATCAAAACTATATATACATAGCATAATTAGTAATACTCCATAGTGCTTGCCAGAACCTATAGAATGAATGACCATGAATGAATCAATGGCCTGGGCATTATATTCAGTAGACTAGATCTCAGAAAGGAAAGAGGAGCAGCATAAAATACGGCCTTTGTCCAATATTTTGACCACAGAGCAAATTGAAAGAGAACCAGAGGAAACATCTCCTTCAGTGGTGGAAGTGGTTTCTGCAGACACAAGATAACCAAAAGTATGGCATGCTGGGGAGATGAAAGACATTTTAAAGGTCTCTGAGACTTGATCAATGACCACTTTCTTGGAGAGCCCCACATCATGCAATGTATGCAAATCCTGTGTAGTGGGGTCATCTATCTGCTCAGGCATGCAGAAATCTTTCAGGAGAAGGATGGGAGATTTTTAGAGGAAAAGAAGTACCAGTGGCCAGGAAAGGAATTACCTTAAGAAGGTAATATGTTGATGGAAGGAGCAGATGCCCTGCAGTAAAGCTGTTTTCCAGAAGTTTCCTGTCCTGGTGTCCAACTGGATAATGATGAGCAATCCTTGAACTCCATCATGTGCCTCATGGAATAGAGTGTATTGTAAAAACGCATCTCAGCAAACGTCTCTCTTCAAAAAGTAGCTTTAAAACCTAGGACACATTTAGCCTATTCAGGGAAAAGAAACAAAACAAAGCATTCTATAGCAGCCCTATCACCGGTTGCTAAAGGAACCCAAATCCACCAGCACAAGACACAAGAGTCATTATGAGGCAAACAGCAGTTAACCTGTGAGCTCTGAAGTCCTGCAGAGGCTGTGTGTGTGCAGTTGCCGTGGGCTGTGGATGACCCAGGGTGTTGACTGCCTGTTCATTACTCACCCTGTCATCCTAACTCTCATCAGTAATGGAATAAGTAGGTGGGTGCACTCATCTAAGTTTGCCTTTTGCAAGAGTCCAATTTTGTCCTCGTCTTCTAGAGTGGAAATGAGAAATATTCTCTATTCCACTGGGGATCACTGGAACTCAGACACACACACACACACACACACAGAGCAAGTGAAGGAAGACTTCAAGTAAAGTATGTTATAGATTCATTAGGTTTCCAGGAGATTTTGTGTGGAAAAGAATATTTACTACCACGTCCTTTGTTTAAAGTCTAATTTAGTAATATTATGAATTTATTTTAAAATTGTTTTAAAAACAGACTTCCTCTAAAAATTCACATACTTCTTGTCTAAATAATAAATCAAAAACATAATTCCCTAAATATGCATACATCAATTATAAATATAAAAACATTTAAATAGAAAATTAAATCACAAATCAAGTATATCAGAGTTTCTTAGGCATTGTCTGTAGGAAGCTGATTTGTAGCCACTGAAAGATGCCAGATCCTAATCCCTATGATCGGTACATTTTACCTAATGAGAAAAAAGGGTCTTTGCTGATGTGATTAAGGATCTGGACTTGGGGAGATTGCCCTGGATTATCTGAGTGGACCTTAATTCCAATTCCAAGTGTCCTTATAGGAGGAGACAGAGGGAGATTAGATGGACACACAGAAGATGAGGCGGCCACATGACCACAGAGGCAGAGATCAGAGGGATGAGGCCACAAGTCAAGGAATGCCATTGTCACTAGAAAGGAACGAATTCTTTCCCAAAGCTTTTGGAGGCAGCTCAGCCTTGATTTCAGACTCTCCTTCTCCAGAACTATGAGAGAATAAATTTCTGTTGTCTTAAGCTACCAAGTTTGTGGTAATTGTTATAGCAGACACAGGAAACTCTCTAATACCTTAAGCAGCAGGCAAAACAACATAAAACATCACTATGGTTACAAAACTGTTTAAATACCTGCACATCATTTCTGGTTAAAAAAGTGAGATGGTGGCTCAAGTCTGTAATCCCAGCACTTTGGGAGGCTGAGGCAGGAGGATCACTGGGACCCAGGAGTTCAGGACCAGCCTGAGCAACATAGTGAGACCCCATTTGTACAAAAAAAAATTTTTTTTAATATGATGGATTTGACTTTGTTTCTTAATCTTCTTCTTTAGGTTGGAGTGCAGTGGCATGATCATGGCTCAGTGCAGCCTGGACCTCCCAAGCTCAAGGGATCCTCCCGCCTCAGCCTCCTGAGTAGCTGGGACCACAGACACATGCCACCACACCTGACTAACTTTTAAATTTTTCTGCAGAAGGGGTCTCACCATGTTGCCCAGGCTGATCTCAAACCCCTGGGCTCGAACAATCTACCTGCCTGGGTCTCCCAAAGTGCTGGAATTACAGGTGTGAGCCATTGTACTTGGCCTGTTTCTTAATCATATTTTCTATTTTCCTAGGTTTTAATAAATCTCCTTCCTAAGATTTTAGTAATTGTACCATCCCATGTATAAAATAGTTTCCAATCAGGTTGTAAGGTTGCACGTTCTGCATTTGTTGACCAGTTAACTCAGTCGGACCCTGAGGTCTGGTTGCCCAGGTTAAGGTGACGCAAACGTAAGCTGCTGGTCATAGGCCGAGGTCCTTCTGTGATCATCTTCTCTGGTTTTCTAATAGGATTTTTATCTGCCTTTCCTATTGACTTTATGTTTTTGAGATTAGGTGTCTTTACGTTGGTTTGAACTATAACTATACCACAGTGACACATTCTGTAGGATAATTGGAGTTGCTGAGACTTCATTATAATTTGTAGAAAAATCTAGAGGATTCTGTTTCTTAGCTGGGCAATTAGCTCTCTAATTAATTTTCTCAAAATGGCCCTGCTGGGATTGCTTTTGTACTGGTTATTGCACAGGTGGCCCCTTTGCGCTCAGTTCTTTCGACCTAATCATCCCGCTAGAATGTGCTCACCCACAGTTTTGTTCTCATGTTCCTGACTACACAGATTTTTAAAATGTATATAAGCTCTCTTCCTATAAGCCACTGAAAATTTAAGGATAGTCTATGCATGGGCCACAAGCAAGAGTGGGGGCATTGAGTCTGTCGCTTGAGGCCTTTCTTCTCACTCCGCAGCCTCAGTGTGTTGGCTGTTTGCATTTATTGCTTCGTGGATTAAAAATGATGGTTGCAGCCTCAAGCTTCATGCAGGTAGAAGGATAGAAATGGGCAGCTCTCCGCATATCTACCCTTCAATCAGGAAAGCAAATGCTCTCCCAAAATGCCCTCTCACAATGAAGCCAACTTCCACATACCTCTCATTGGCCAAAAATACATTACCTGACCTCTTGGCTTCAAAAGAGACTGAAAAATGCTTATTATTTCTAATCTCCATCAGAATAGGGGAGGCAAAGGAGAAGGGCCAGGAAAGTGTGATTGGTGAGCCCAGGTCCCGGGACCTCGTGACTTTTCTCTGTATGTCTGCTGTATACTTGCCTTTCTACAGGCTTCTTTCTTCTGCATCACCAGTTATAGGACCAAAAATGTCCAACTTAGCCTAGGGAACCCCCAGTCCAGAAGCCTATTTCTCAGATGGTGATCCATGGCCTTCCTGTTTTAGATTCACCGGGGATACGAGTCGAAATACTGATTCCTGGGCTCTAAACCTGCTATACCAGACACATTTTGAAGATCAAAGATCTTTCAGCTCCAATCCTGAAGATACAGTGGTGGAGCATGGAATCTCATAAGTGTCTTGGGTATGCTAAGCTTTGAGAGTTGACGAACCAGAGCCCCTGTGTCCGAATTCCAAATTCCCTGGAAAGGGCTGCTGATTGGCCTGCTTGGGTCCAGTGTGTAGAACACCCTCAGTCTATTCAACTGATGGTGTTGTTGGAAGGCGGTGGGCTCAGACCTCATGGCCATTGCCCTCTAATCAGGGATTTTTTGAATAGGCAAATCTGCTAACTTTTCTACTACAGTGCTTACAATTCCCAAGGCAGGTAATTTTATACTTCACGGCTGCACCCTGAGGATCCCAACTGTCTGTCTCTCCCAGTGTTTCTGCTTATGCAACTCAGCCATTGCCCTGATCCAGGGTCTTGCCCTCCTCTCTTCTGGTTGGGCCCAACCCAGCCATCCCTGTCCATTCCTGGCTTCACTCATTTCCCTCAACTTTGCAATGCTCTGGGGCTTTTGAGTGGTGCACCACAGTGTAGCACATGAAGCAAGTTCAAAATTTATAGTCACAGTCCGATGTGGAAAAACATAACATTTAAAATTTTTCTGTAATTGGACTCGGCTCAGCTCCAGTTGTAGACTCCATTTTTACTAATAGTCTAAAGCTTTTAATTTTTCTATTTTAAGACAACTCTACTTCTGGTCTGGGCACAGTGGCTCATGCCTATATTCCCAGCATTTTGGGAGGTCAAGGCAGGAGGACAGCTTGAACTCAGGAGTTTGAGACCAGCCTGGGCAACATGGAGAGACCCTGTCTCTACAAAAAATACAAAAATTAGTTGGGCCTGGTGGCTCACGCCTGTTGTCTCAGCTACTTGGGAGGCTGAGGCAGGAGGATCACTTGAACCCAGGAGGCAGAGGTTGCAGTGGGCCGAGATCACACCACTGCACTCCAGCCTGTGGGACAGAGGGAGTCTGCCTGGTTCAAAACAACAACAACAAAAACAACAACAACAACAACAACACAAAACAAAAAAGCAGATAACTCTACTTCTGGTTTAAAATGTTGCCTCTTTTAGTAAGGATTCTGTGAAATTCAGAGTTCTCACTTCCTTCTTCCCAAGAGTGACCTTATGATCCAGGGAGCTTAGAAGTAAACTGGGTTCTCATATAGCCCTCTGCCATTGATGACCACTGTGTTGTCATGCTCTGGTCCTTGGGGAATTGTGGCTGGCACCCAAAAGGGGTCTCCATCCTGCCTGGTCTTTGACATGGTGGGCTGGTAGTTGCTGCTGCTGACCCTAGTCCCTGCCTCACTCTGATCAACAGTGAAGTCCATGTGTCTGTGTCCTCCTGCTCTTCTCCCAGACTCGCCGTGACCCACCCACTCCTACAGCTCTTCTATTCCTCTCCTTGAGGACTGAAAACTCTCTGTTGCCTATCTTTAGTATTCTGTGATGTACATGGCTCTGCAAGGCTGTGCCAAGGCCTGGTCTGCCTCACCACCTCTCTCACTTCTCTCAATGAGAGCCGTGTTATTCAAATGCCATTCAAAATAAATGTTTTTCTATGGAACTCTGTTAGAAACTGAATGCTTGTGTCTCCCAAAATTTATATGTTGAAACCCTACCTTGTAATGTGATAGTATTAGGAGGTGGAGTCTTTGGGAGGTGAGTAGGATTAGATGAGGTCATGAGAATGGAGCCCTTATAAATGGGATTAATGTTCTTAGAATAATCTTAAGATAGCTCGCTTCTTCTCCCCACCATGTGAGGACGCCATTAGAAGGCACTCCCTATGAGCCAGGTAGTGGGCCTTTACTAGACACCGAATCTGCTGGCACTTTGATTTTGGACTTCCCAACCTCTAGAACTATGAGAAATACATGTTTGTTGTTTTAGCCACCAGTCATGGTATCTCATATAGCACCTGAGGTGATTAAGACACTGGCTGTCTTCTTGGGATCTGCCATAGAAAGTACTATTAAGTAAGGACTTCTGGGTGTCTTTACCACACTCCACCTAGGGTTTGACCACAGGAGGGAACAGATTTTGTCACTAGCTATCTTGTTCTTATTAAGCATTCTATTTTATTCTCTCTAAATTTCCTCTTCTTGGTCACTGGGAAATACTCCTTGCCATAGTGGGTAGGAAGGCAGATATATAAACTGGCACTCTTCACTGCTCTGTAGAGGTTACTGCTCCGTGTCCAATCCACAAAACTTGAATTATAAATCGTGTAATCCAGTCTTATTAATCTCAGCTTTTAGAATTCCGTGGAATCAATTTAGTTCACAGAACAAAGACAGGTTCTCACAAAAAAACTACCCTTTGGCTTTCAGATTATAGTTTCTACTCTGCATTTAAGTCACATTTTTAATGGACTTCTTTGTTTTAGGCTGATCTGCCCTACCCTAAAAGAAGTACATGTAGAAAGTACTACTGATGCCTGAAAAACCTGGAAAAAGAAAAGGTAAAAGCCACCAAGAACATGTAGTGTAATATAAAACACTTTCCTCACCCCATTCACCCACTCAATTATATTGTCTTGTGGATATTTTACTGTGTTAATTTTGCCTCTTGTAATAGATTAGAAGCTCCCTGATGGCAGGGCTCATGCATCCTGCATCTCTCCTCAACCCCCCAAAACTCACCAAGTGTCCTTTCCACAGTTTATTCAGTGCCACATTTTTTTTGCATTTTTTTCTGTGGGTGATTTTCTATTTAAAATGGACCCTGAGCATAGTGCTAAAGTAGTGTCTAGTGATCCTAAGCTCAAAAAGGCTGTGATGTGCCTAACAGAAAATATCTGTGTTAGAGAAGCTTAGTTCAGGCATGAGTTATAGCATAGTTTGCCATGAGTTCAATATTAATGAGTGAAAAATACATTAAATAAGGTGACTTTAAATAGAAACACACATGAAACAAGATTATATATATACATATAGGAATTAATTGACAGAAATGTTGTGACCAGAGGCTCACAAGAACCTAACCCTGTATATCTCCTGGGAGCAATGGCTCAGTATTTGCTAATGCAGTGCTCAAAGAGACTGTATAGAATGTGACTACTACAGATAATAAGGATCAGCTGTATGTGTTTGCAGAGCATAACTCTTCCTTTAGGAGGCCTGAGGTGGGAATTTAAATGAACATCAAAAGTCTGAATTTAGGATCCAATGGCTTTCCCCAACTTGGGTCCTATTTGGCTAAAATCCCTCGTGTGGCCTCCTGTTGCTCTTAGTATGAGAGGCGGTTTCTTCAGCCTGGCCTTCAGGACCCTGCCTGCCCTGACTCCCACCTGCCTGGGCCATCTCTGCTGCCGCCATGCCCTCCTTCCCTCCACTCCAGCCACGCTGGCCTCACTCACCAAGGTCATTCCCTCCTGGGATTTTTGTATTTGCCTTCTATCTGGACTCTTCCCCCTGAGGCTCTTCTTGCGACTGGCTCCTTCTTGTCATTTAAGTCACAGCCCAAATGTCACCTCTTCAGAAGTCTTCCTGATGCCTCTGTCTAAAGTGGCTGCCCCCACTTCTCTCTAGGGGAGCACGCTCTTTCTTTCTTGAGACACTCTTTGCTTTTCATTTCTGCCCAACAGAATGTTAATTCACTCAAAAGGGGCTCCTGTCTGTCTTGTTCCTGTCTGTTTCCCTAACACCTAGACCGGTTCCTGGTTCCTAGTAGGTGTTGAGTGAAAATGTCTGTTAAATGAACGAGCGATGGATGACTCTTGGGAGCTAGGTTAAATTCTGGTAAACTTCCAAGTCTTCAAAATTATGCTAAGCAGCTTTGAGTCTCTTCAGCTGAACGGGAAAGGCAATGTACATAATGACAGCCTGATTTTCACATCATCAAAAGAAGATTAAATTATAGCTAACAGTGAGCTGATGTTATTGATTTCAGTTCTTTATGGATGCATGGATACCATCAAAATGGTAGATAAATTGAGAAAGGCACATAATTAAATGGAGCATGGCTCTGTGTTCTGTTACTGTATTCAATGTTAGGTACCATCAGTGTAGAATGTGAATAAAGCAGCTACTGCTTTTTCAGTGTCATCCTCATCCCAGACCCTGGGCTTAGTGTGATATACATATACACTGTCATGTACAATCCTTCCAACCTTTCTCCACCCATGAGAACTCACCTTCATTCTTCATACAGGCCACAGAATAGTTTTTCTGAAGATTACATTTCATCATATCACTCTCCTGCTTAAAACCCTCCCATCATTTCCCATCGTAATTAAAATAAAATCTAAGCTCAATTAGGGCCCTCAAGGGCTTACTTGAATTGACTCCACCAACACCTAGGACCTAACCTGTACCCTCCTCTGCCACTCAAAACATGTCACTTATAACACTTCTCTCATGTCCCTCATTGGCTTTTCTTTGTCTCTGGAAATGCTAAATTTGTTCCGGTCCCAAGGCCTTTGCTCTTTGCCACTCCCTCTGGCTGGAATGCTTGTTCATAAGATCTTAACCCATACTGACTTCCTTTCCATCAATCAGCACTCAGACAAAATGTCATCTCCTAAGAGAGGCCTTCTGAGGAGGCAGTTGGAGAAGTCCAACTGCTTAGCTAGAGGAACTAGCCCTTGACCCAAGATACTCTCTACCCTATTACTCTTGTATTTTTTCAGTAGAATATCACTTTCAGATCTCTCTCCTCTCCCTCCTTTCCTTCTTTCCTCCTCCCACCCTTTCTTCTTTCACCACTTACTTGTTGGCTATTTGCTGCCATCACAGCATAAACCTCATTAAGACAAAGATTTCTTTCATTCATTACTCTACTTTTGGCATCTAGAATAGTGCCAGAATTATTATAGGGACTTGATTAATAAACACTATTTAATGAGTGCCTCCTGTGTGCCAGGCACTGTAGTAGATTCATTAGATGCCTATTGCTATTTCTCCCAACAGACTTTCCAAGCTTTGGGTATGAATAAGTTGAACCACAGAGAGGTCATGTGACATAGCTAGTGAATGGGAAGCTGAGTTGAATTCAGAAGGTTTACCTGATTTTAAAATCCACGCATTTTTCTGTGATTCAACCTGCTTCACTTTGCTTGATTTTCAGACTCCACATTTGTGGTTAAGCATCCTTGTGTTTGTCTTTCACATTTGACTTTTGCCAAGTGATTGCTTTCATACAGCTATTGGTATCAGGTGTCTTCTGCTGTCAACATAAACCTATTTTATAATCTTTAAGATTATTTTGCTTTATAACTACAGCATTTTAACTGAATACAGTAAAATTGATGTTAATTAGTGCTATTAAAATGAATTTTCTCTGAGATGTTAGTACATATAGACAGACAAGAGTATTTAGTAGTTTCAGCTTCCTCAGTCAATTTCTTTGTGACTTGCTCTGTGACAGTAATTATACCCACTGGTATATTTCCTTCCTCTTTTCTCCACTTAGGTTTTCATTTTCTATTTCAATTTATATAGAATATCAACTTATAGACCTCAGATCCTTTTTGAAAGTGGGTGTGGGTAATGGGGGGGTGGTTGGAAGTATAAGCCAGAAATGAATTTTGTATTTGGAACTGCTGTAGCCACGAGTGATGTCCTCCTTAACATCTTAAAGACAATCATGGGAGTGAGGGAAGAGCTTGTGGTGAATCAGGAGAAGATGGGGAGAACATAGGGTTGACTGGATTGAGGGCAGGTATTCCTGACTAGGGCCTCATGTACTAGCTGTATTTTTATATCTCTACTTGATGGGGCAAATCTGAACACTGGTGAGAATTACCCTGGAGCAGTGGGGAATAGTGTAGACTCCACCAACAGACCTCTTCCCTCCATATACCTTGACCTCAGACACCCACGAACTCCCCAGCATCTTCCCAACCTCTCCATCCCTGCCTGGGGTGTGTGGATGACACCCAGAAGCCCAGGCTCCCGGCTGTCTGAAGGTGCCTGAATTAGCTGTTGTATCTCTTAGGGGAGAGGTCACCTGAGAATACAGAACAGAGGGACCATGGAAGAACTAAGACTTACCCATCAAGGCATGGAATGAAACTAGGAGGGCATACCAAGGGCTGCCCAGGAGCCCCCTCCTCCCGCTTCCTTATCCTACAGCTGACCCAGTCCCTTCTCCTTTCTTCTTCCTTTTTTATCCTCAGCTTCTTGGCACCAGTTCACACATTCCTTTCCTTGGTCGCCCTGAAGATCCTGTGCACTCCCTGTGCCCTCCCCACCCTGTTCACCCATCAGCCTGTCCTGCCTCTTCCAGGTTTCCTACGGCTCTGGGGCCTGGCATCTCCAGCCCTGCCTCTTACCAGCAGTGTGGGAAAGGGGATGAGCTGGCTTATCTGCACTCTGTCACGGAAGTCCACTCTTCTATTTAAACCACACCACTCCTATCCCCTCCATTAGACTTGAAGAAAATCAGAAAGTAGTTCTCTACCATCAACAACACTCCCTTCTCCCACCAAATGCCTGTGGACTGCTAATGTGACTCTTTAGTGCTTGTAGCCCAAGCAATTTAATTTCATGCATAAGGTACTTGCAATGGATACCATGCAAAACAAAACAGAAGTGTCAGCAGTTCCCTGCCTCTTCTTTATGGTTTCAAAGAAATCTCAACCCCTTAAAATTTACCTATACTTGATTGGTTCTCGGTCTATGCTAATAGAAAGTCTACACTATCCAAAACTTCCAAACAATTATGCTCAGAAAGGTTTTTCTTTTTTCCCACAGGCAGTTAGACAAATACTCAACAAAAATATTTAACTACTTTCGGCTGGGCGTGGTGGCTCACGCCTGTAGTCCCAGCACTTTGGGAGGCTAAGGTGGGCAGATCATGAGGTCAGGAGATCGAGACCATCCTGGCTAACATGGTGAAACCCCGTCTCTACTAAAAATACAAAAAAATTTAGCCGGACATGGTGGCGGGCACCTGTAGTCCCAGCTAATTGGGAGGCTGAGGCAGGAGAATGGCGTGAACCCGGGAGGTTGAGCTTGCAGTGAGCCGAGATGCCGTCACTGCACTCTAGCCTGGGCAACAGAGCGAGACTCCATCTCAAAAACAAAAACAAAAAACATTTAACTACTTTTGTCTGTATCTATTAAAGGTAAAGGTCAATATGTATTAATCTGCTATGTGGAAATTTTACATGAACAATTTCAGTCTCTATGTAGTAATTTTAAATTTTACAATGTTTATTTAGTTCCAAAAGGGGAAAAGTAAACCAAGTTGCTAAAAGGCTAACTAAAAAGAGGTAAAAATTACCATGATTAAGTTTTCAAGTATCTAGATATATCAGGTGACAGGCTTTTAGGAATTAAATTTTATGAAAGTAAGGACACTTTTTATCTCACATATCTTGACTATTCTTATGGTGTAACAGTACCATCAATATTGCGTGAATGAGGGCAATTTATTAATGATATAAAACAGGGCTATATTCTGTCTGTACATCTTCTTTATTATACCGAAACATGATTTCTCTCAGCAAATCCAGAGCACATTCTGGCATGTCAACCTGCTTTTCTTCATACCTTTACGTGATGTGCATTTCCTTAGATAGTGAATATTCCTTGAAAATGTGATTTGTGATGATGGCAGACTATGTGATCAAATGCTGTTTCATGATTTTCTTGATGACATCCCATCAGATTTTGGTTTTTGAACATTTTTAAAAAATGGAGCATTAACATTATTTGAGTTCCAAATCTATTTTCCCCTGGCCTGGAAGTGCAAGGATTGGTATCAAGTTGAGATGGAGTTGAAATGCTAGTGTTGGACACTTGAGTCCTGTCTTTTTTGACATGTGGAAGGCATGGGGAGTTTTTAGGTTTCAGGTTTCCTGTCGGCCTTGGCTGCTGCTTCTTCCCCTCCTGGCCTGAAGCTGGGCCACCTGACCATAACTGGGCCAGGAAATGTAGAAACCCAGCTGGCCTCCCAGTGGCCAGGACCACGCTGGAGATGAGGTTCAGCATGCCTCCTGGGCTGTTCTTCGCTTGTGGCCTCCTTTTTCTGTTGGATCACTGGCCGCTCGCTTCCTTAGATCAGTCCTCATCAGATACTACATTTTTTGATGGCTTGGTTTCTTTTGGTTACAGTTTTCAAATTTCACTTCCGGTAGCTGCATGGACGACCCAGGCTACTTGGGCTTTCACATTCCATGCCCAGAAACTGACCGTGACCCCGCAGCTGGGTCCTGCTCTCTGCTGAAGAGCCCCCCAACATCCACAGGTTGTCCTCCTGCCTGCACAGACCTGGAGGATCACTTCCTCACAGACTTTCTGTTACTGTCGTCAACTCCTGTTTGCTAACCTCAATATTCTTGGACTTTCCTCTTCAAATATTGTCCTTACTCTGAAAAATGATCTCTTCAGTGCCTGCAACTGTATCTGTTCTTTAAATACCTGCCCCATGCCAGGAATGGTCAGGACTGGCTCCTAGTAATAATCCCTTCTGCTGCTGCTTATTCTTTACTCTGTTGGCAGATGCTCTCTCCTCTCTGTGTCTCAGCTGCTGGGTCTTTAACATGGAGACAATAATAGTCTTCTATGAGGATACAGTAGTGAGGTTTCCACGAATTAACTTGTACAGAGAGCTTAGATCATTGTCTGGCACACACATATTTAATACAATTTAGCTTTATTATCACGAGAAAATTTCTCTCCAAGCACTACTATCACTGGTGAATTCAAGCTAACTTTGCCTTGGAGTCCCACCACTCTAGGGATGGACAAAGACAGGCAAGGAGGAAAACATCTGCACTACTTTCTTTCACTGGGATACGTTAATTTGCTTCACTATCATAACTATCTTACTATCTCTATATATCCCATAACATCACGTTGCAAACCTCAAATATACACAATAAAATTTATTTTAAAACAAAGACATCTCAGGGTTGGGCATGGTGGCTCATGCTTGTAATCCCAGCACTTTGAAAGGCCGAGACAGGAGGATTATTTAAGGCCAGGAGCTTGAGACCAGTCAGGGCAACATATTGAGACCCCCATCACTGCAAAAATAAAAAATAAAAGAAAGGCATTTCAGCCTTCCTGCCAAATTCTGAGCTAGCAATGGATTGTTTCCCTTCAATCTAATGTGAAACAAGGGACTAGAAAGAAGAATTTCCGTCTGAATTATACACAAGGGGACTCTAATGAATATTCGTGAAAAGGGACACCATATGTGCAAAGGCAAAGGGCTTGCTTTGAGCTCTATCTCCCTCTGCCTCACATTTAGGCTTAATGGAAGATAGAAGTAGGCTGGGAAAAGCATATGGAAATTCAGTACCATTATGTAACTCCCAAGAGGTGGGAGCAAAAGGTGTGCTGAAACTGCTTCACAGATGGGCTTCCAAATTGTAATCAATTTTCCGAATTTATTGGTGGCAAAAACTATCTATCTATCTATCTATCTATCTATCTATCTATCTATCTAATCTATCCATCTAATTCCATTTTTTAGAGACAGTATCTCACTCTCTTGCCCAGGCTGGAGTATAGTGGCATGATCCCAGCTCATTGCACCCTCAAAGTCCTGGGCTCAAGGCATCCTCCACGGAAACCTGCTGTGTAGCTGGGACTAAAGGTGTGCGTGCACCACCACGCCCGGCTAAAACTACTTTTGTAATGTTTATTACTGAGAACATTGAATTAAACTCATTAAATGATGGTTTATTGGTAGAGCAGTTTAATCGGCTATAAGAGGTAAGGATCATTGTTGGATATTAAAATGATACATTCATTAAATGCTGTTCACTAGAATATGCAAAAACCGTGACTTGTGACTCTATCAGAGGCCACAGTCAGGACAGTACACAGTTATCCTCACAAACAGTGACTCTATGTTGAAGGCTGACAAGAACAATGAGATAGGAACAGTTTTAGTAGGCACACAGAGATACTGTTAGGCAGTGTTGGTGGTTGCATGGTAATCACTTCTGATGTGTATGGTTTTGTTTAGAGTTTATTAATCCTTTCAAATGTGTGCCTAAAATTCTTGTGCTAAATTTAACATCATCAAGAAAGGGCTGCCACTGCGATATTCTGAAAATGGGCAGGAAGGAGAGATGTTT
The DNA here is from genome assembly GCF_049350105.2 of Macaca mulatta. NCBI lineage: Eukaryota > Metazoa > Chordata > Mammalia > Primates > Cercopithecidae > Macaca > Macaca mulatta. Next base: position 42,845,681 of record NC_133409.1, on the reverse strand, counting down.
CCAGTGCGTCCTCAGCACAATTGGAAGCCACACAATGGAGATGACAAGAGTTGGAAATGACAAAGAAACGTGTCAAGTGGAAAAGCTTTTGTTTAATTCTGGTCTACCCATTGTGCTAGGTCTGAGGCACCACCAGAAATAGCAGTGGGTCCTGGAAGCGATGGTCACAGTCTGAATATGTAATGGAAATGGGAGGAAACAGGGACATGGAGGCGGTTATGCCTCATTCCTCTCAGCCACCCTTACGTCTACAGGAAGTAACGTCCAGGACTGTCATCTTTTAGGACAAAGGAGAATGATGTAAGAAGAGTCTGAAATACTAAGATCTCAAAAAATCCTCCCTAAGTCATGGAGACAGCCTGCATGACACCTCATCTGATTTATTTTTTGAACCTCAACAGCTCGTCATGCAATTTCCTTGTTTGTGTATCTCCTTTTATTCCCGGGAATGAGACACACTTTTCTTTTTCCCCCATCAGGATCTAAAAATCAGCTTGATGACATTAGAATTCTTCCCTCAAGGGACACAACAGTGGTTATTTTAGGACCTTTTTTTTTTTAACATGGCTCAACGATGAAATTTTGGAATGGTTCTTAATCCTACTTAGACACAGAAAGGGAAGGACTTTGAGGGGAGGTATTTTTTGTTTCATTTGTTTTTTTCCTTTTTCACACAAACCAAATACAGTAAGGCAGGCTAAACAATGAACTTAAATGTCCCTTTGAGATCATGTTCCTTCTGATAATATAAAGCGTCCTGATTCATTTACTTTCACTTTGATGCTTATGTTTGTACATGTAATATAATGAAGTTATTGGTGTTCTTTAGTTATTTTTATCCATACTTGCAACAACCACTATTTTTAAACTTACATTGTCCCATAAGTTTTGGAACATTTCTAAACCAAATACCAAATAAAATGATAGTAAGTTGGAAATTTTGAAGCTTGCTTATAAATAACATTAAGTTTTAAAGAGTTGCTTTTACTTTATTGTATATATTTTCAGTGCACAATTAAAGTACTTATCTTTGATAAATACAGGATTCAAGACAGTAGCATATAATATATTTTTGACATTTGAGTCCTTGCAGAGTAATTTTCTGCATTACTTTTGCTCCTTTGAGAATTTAATACAGGCAGCCTTTGCACAGTGCTGTGTTAACTGAAACTCATTTGTATCAGAACCATGCAAGGCAAGGGCTGCTGTATGCTTTTCTGTTTGTTTGTATTAACTTATCAGGATTCAAACATCACTTTTGGAAGACTGGAATAACTTTGTCTTCTATTGCATTGGCACTTTCCTCTACAATTGAGAAGTTATTTGGGTTGTCTTTATCAGACAAGATCGGGCACGTTCAGGGTGGTATGGCCTTAGACTGGGTTATCTGTGTCAGACTTACATTGCCTCTGTGAATATCAGCCTTGGTCTACTCCGAGTGCAGGACAAACACAAAGAACTCTCTGCACAGTTCATTACTCCTTTCGCTGGTTCAGATGCAATTCCAGCCTTTGGTCAGGTTCTTTCCAGTGTCCACAAACACAGTGAGGAGAGTCCTCTAAGTGACTCTCTGTGTCTCACACAATCTCTTGGGTTCCCACTTATCACAGATACCTCTTACCAGCCATCTGCCAGCCCATGCCAGCCCTGCTGCCCATGGGTGCTGCCGCTGTTCATGTGCCACGCCCCCAGTCCTCAGGTCCCTGTTCCCTAGTAGTCTATTTATCTGTGCTGAGAAAAATGGGTGATACTATTACTATGGACCTCACAGGGCTGTTGTAAGGATGGAATTAAACGCCTACAATGCAGTTGGTATTTTCCAGGAACATGGTAAGGATTTAATATGTGTTAGCAATTATTATTGCTATTTTGCATGCCCACAGGAAATAATTTGTGGGGGTTGTAGTCATAGCCTTATAAGGCATTAATTTTTACTTTTCAAGAGCAATTTGAAGCTTTCATTCTAATCTGATCTGGGCTACTGTATTAGTTTCCTACTGGTATGGTAAAATATACCATAAACATACTAGATTGAAACAGCACACATTTATTATCTTACAGTTCTGGAGGTCAGAAGTCCTGAAATCGAGGTAGCAGACAGGGCTACTTTCCTTTCGGAGGCTCTGGGGAAGACTCCACCTCCTTACCTTTTCTAGCTTCTAGAGGCTGCAGCATTCCTTGGTTCCTCGCTCCTTTCTCCATCTTCAAAGTCAGCAGTGTAGTGTCTTCAAACATTTTTCTCTCTCTTTGGTCTCAGCTTTTGTCATGACATTTCCTTCTGTGACTTTAATACTCTTGCTTCCCTCTTCTAAGAAAACTTGCAATGATATTGGGTCCACTTAGGTCATCCAGGATCATCTCCCCATCTCTTCATATCAAGATCATGGGTTTTAAGGATTAGGATGTGGACATAATTGGGGGTCCTTTATTCTGTCTGCCACTGACACTTTTAAAATTTCATTTTATTTCTCATCTTCAGTAAAATCTAAAGACTAACACTGACATTTTGAAGTTAGGTGACTTAGAATCATCAATTAATTATTCCCAGGATTATTTACATAATATCATGTGTCAGAAATGTCCAGAAAAAAAACTCTGACAGACGTTGTGAGTTGGCTGATTCAGCAACCATTTTTAACCTTCTTCTCTCTCTATTTCCTCTACTTAAAAGTCCATCCTTCCTTGGAGTGGCTAATTGACACAGCTCTAACCAATGAGATGGAAGTGAAAATCTGTTGGAGAGTTTTTGAAAACTTTGCTTTCGTCATTAAAGAAGACGCACATCTTTCCTTTTGTGGACACAGGCCTGATTGTTGGAGCTTCAGCAACTATCTGATAATAATGAGAGAAAGGCCAAGCCCAGGGAATTACAGGGACATTGGCCCTGCCATTATTGAGTAACTAAACCAACTCCAGCAACTACCCAAGAAACTTCCTGTTGTGAGAGAATAAGCAAACTCATATCTATTCTAACCCTGTACTTAGCTTCTCTGTTACTTGCAGCTGAATAAATATTGCATTTTTAAAAGTTACCTAACATAATCATAAATGCTTCATCCCACAGAGATGACATGTAGGTCTGACAATAGCGGGAATAAATACTGATAATATTTTAATGGATAATGACTTGATTCTATTATTTAGTACTTTTTAGACTTACTAATAGATAATTTTTAGATATTAATGGAAAAACCTCTACTTGAGTCAAATCAGTAACTTCAAAGAACCAGAAATAAATTGTTGGCCAATGCAGGCTGGTCTAGGAAACATTGCCAAGTATTTAAAAAAGAAAAAATTTCCCACTTTTATGTTTAACCCAACCCCTACTCGTCTTAAAAACTTTATTTTTGTAATAAAATATATTTTTCTGCCTTTGTTTACACTAGACTTGGTTTACTTATTCTCTCATCATTGTTTTTCCTTGGGTCGTTGACTTTTGTTCCTTTCAGTTTTGAAATGTCAAGGTTCTGTATCACTGCAGAAACAAAAACCTTTGTTTTTAAAGTATAAAATGCTTCCCTGAGAGGGGCTTTCCAAAAGAATTGAATGGTGCAGTCAGGGGTGCAAATTATAGGGAAACTCCTTAACTTCTACTGTTCCCCCAAACAGCAGCCAGCTTCCAGAAAGCATTGACTGCAGACTCAGTAGAGGACTATGCACATATTCTGACTTCTGGAGACATTTACAGTAGGTCAGAAGGCTGAGTAGTTAACAGCATTCATGTATAATTATGAAGAATTTGAGATGCTTAAGTGAGAGCCAGGAAAATAAAAGAGAACATAAGAGAGAGTGAGGTCCAGTTGTCAGCCAGTCTTGACAAAAGCTTTGATCATCAGAGAAAGTCTACAATTCTGTCTAAAACATGTTAATTAAATTACAAAAACTGTTCCCAATGTAATTCCTGTAATACTAGGAAACACATGAAAAATTTTGTAATTTCAAGTATTTTAGCCCCATTTATAGTATGAACACACGAGAGATATTCATATATATTTAATATTTTAAAGATATATATGAATTCTGCAAAGTACTATCCAGATTTACAAAGATTTTGCAAAGCACCATCAATGTAAACATTGTCTTTAGGATGAAAAAGCAAACCACATTAAATGGATACATCAATTCTCACAGAGCTGAATTTCAGAAAGAGTAAAACTATGAGAGGTGAGAATTTTAGTCTAGAGGGAAAATGTTAGTTCTTATTGTTCTACCAGAGAGATCTAAGCTCAGATTTCTCATTTCAAATGTGAGAAATGTGAGCTCTAGTGGAGGCGGGGGGCTGTGGTAGGGGAGAAGATGCTAGGAAAAAAATGCCAAGAGAATTGTGAGAAAAGAAAGATCACAACTTGGCTAAGATTTGTAACAAATTGAGGACTTGAGTATCTTCAGCAAATTGTAAGTATTTCGTGAATAGTTTTACTCATCCCAGTTTATTTGAAGATGAACGGGACCTGCCTTTAGCAATATTGTGAAATAGCTGAAGAGTCATTATAGCTTATGGAAAAGCTCCCAGGAACATTAGGAACATGAGTTTAGGTTCTAACTTTGCAATGAATATGTGATGTGACAGGGGCACATTCTCTAAACTTGCAATATGCTCTTTTCCAAAATTAGCGTTGAAGGAGGATTGATCTCCCATGAAATATCTGAGCAGCGTGAAATATCACAGAGTTGTATTTCTTTGGAATTCTCCAGTTGAGTTGGGAGCAGGGCTAGGATGGGGAGAACTTTTCCCATTTTAGCAGAGTGGCCTCAGGGCCTTGGCTGGCACAACGCAACCTCGGGGGCAGAGTGAGAAGCAACACTAGAGGCAGGAGCTGGCACCTGCTACCCACTGACAAGGTTTATACTCCTTAATAACAGCCCTCTAGGCAAAGGGGCTGCAAGAGGAGTGAGGGTAAAAACCACCAAGGCCACAAAGACCACGCAGCGGCTGAAAGTACAGAAGCACCTCCACTTTCAAATCTGCAGGATGACAGATGGTGAAAGTCAAGTGTTCATTTAGCCATTGACCCTTAGCTTCCTGCCCATTCCTACATTCATGATGACATGGACACACTAATAAGCACTATTAACCCAGTCAAGTCTGGTAAGTGATGGAGCAGTGGGTAAGAAGAGGTTAATGATTATGAAGTGACCAAAATGTGAGATAATATAATAAAGTGGGAGAGACAGAGAGAGAGAGAAAACCTGCTGGAAATGCAAATGGAATGAACCTTAAAACAGCGAAAAGAATTTTGAAGACTGAAAATCTATCACACAGCAAATCAAATTGTATCTTGTGCAATGTAATCAACAATAATCACACGCTTTTTACTTACAAATAAATACAGTCAGGAACAATCTTTTAAAACCTAACCTAATCTTAAAGATAGGAGCTTTTTTCCTTATTCTAGAGTGCTGTTTTTCAAAACATAGGTCATAAATCATCAGTGGGTCATAAAATCAATGAGCAGGCACTTTTTCTTTTTAATGGTAGATCAAGTAGAATAAAAAATATCTGATTGCAACACACAAAGTAAGTTTTGTGAAACATTTCGGTTGTCTGTGTGCGTGTGTGTGTGTGCTCATGTGTGTGTGTGCGTGTGTGTGTGTGCATGTGTGTGGGTGTGTGTGCGTGCGTGTGTGGGTGTGCATGTGTGCGCGTGTGTGCACGTGTGTGTGCGTGCACGTGTGTGTGGGCGTGTGTGCATGTGTGTGCATGTGTGCGTGTGTGCATGCGTGTGTGCATGCGTGTGCGCGTGTGTGCACGTGTGTGTGTGCGTGTGTGTGTGCGTGTGTGTGTGCATGTGTGTGTGCATGTGCTGGGAGATGAGGCAGAGAGTCTTTCTTACTGTGGATAGTTGTCAATAAAAGGGTAAAAAATGATCCTTGTGAGACATTAGGTGGGACTTCTAGAAATGTGGGGACACATTTTATGTTATGGATTGAAATGTCCCCCAAAAACATATATTAAAATCTTAAGCCCAGGTACCTGTGAATGTGACTTTATTCAGAAACAGTCTTTGAAGATCTAATACAGATAAATGTATTCAAGAACAATTTAAACGTAATGCAAATTTTGCATTTGCATATGTGCTATTGATTCTAGAAGAAATATTAAGTGAATGCATAAAAAACTGCACTCAGGTGAACCAAACTGTATAGGAAAACTCAAACTATTCACACAAGCACACCTCAAACATCCACCAGCTAACGTCAGTTCACCCTGTTACAAGCTACACCTATTCATGTCTGTTGGTGTAACCTCCCCACTGATTTCAGAAAACTTTCCTTCCACCACTTTATACTAACTCATAAGCTACAATCCTTCCCAAGCAAACTTCTGGTCTTTGTCAAGGTAGAGTATGAGATTTATTGTAGTATTTATTCATTTTTTAACCATTTAATATGTATGAAACTGTGCCATTCTTTTTATCAGCTTATCTCCTCTTTTTTTAAAAAAATTTTGAGATAAGATCTCTCTCCTTCACCCAGGCCGGAGTGCAATGACTCAATCACAGCTCACTATAGCTTCGACATCCCAGACTCAGGTGATTCTGCAATCTCAGCCTCCTGAGTAGTTGGGACTCCAGGGGCATGCCACCACACCTGGCTAATTTTCTGCATTTTTTTTTTTTTTTTTTTGTAGAGTCAGGAATTCACCATGTTGCCCAGGCTGGTCTTGAACTTCTGAGCTCAAGCGATCTGCCCACCCCAGCCTCCCAAAGTACTGGGATTACAGGTGGGAACCACCATGCCCAGTCAGTTGCTGATATTTTTAAGTGTTTTGTGCCCCAATCACATTTTTTGCATAAGACCTTTGGTTGTTACTGTGTGTATTTTGCATGGCATAGAGTTGTGTTTTTTTTTGTTTTTGTTTTTGTTTTTACAAACACTATGTTATATGACAGCAGAACAGACTGTACTGTGTTTAAAGCCATGACACTGGATGAGATCATTCAGTAGGTGAGTGTAGATACAGAAGAGGCCAAGGGTTGCGTCCAGGATCACACCAACTATAACAGGCCTACGAGAAGAGGAGCCAGCCAAGGAGCTGTCTGGTGAGACAGGAGGAAACCCAGCAGACGTTGGTGTTCTGGAAGTAAAGTGAAGAAAGTTCAAAGAAGGCTTGAATGCCCACATCTGGCTCTGCAGAGAGACCAAGAAAAAGAAGAGGACTCACTGCGAAGTGACCACTGAATTAGTACTTTGGTGGTCTTGAATCATTTTAGTAAGTGTGATTTTGGTAGAGTAGCAGGGATAAGCCTAACTGGAGATAATTTAATAGAAAAAAAGAAAAAGAAGAATACATTTAAAAAATAATCATGGAATAAATTTGATTTTAATACATGTCTTTTTCAAATAAGCTTTGTCATTAAATGCGTATTTATGTCTTCTTTGGTATCTGATAGATCAAGATCTGTTCATAATTTTTAAAGATTACTATTGAGTTCTGGCCAGGTATGGTGGCTTATGCCTATAATTCCAGTGCTTTGGGAGGCTGAGGCAGGAGGATCGCTTGAGACCAGGAGTTCAACACCAGCCTGGGCAACATAGCGAGACACCCCCTACCCTTCTCTCTTTTTTTTTTTTTTTTTTTTTTTTTTGAGACCTGGTCTCACTCTGTCACCTAGGCAGGAGTACAGTAGTTGCACTATCTCAGCTCACTGCTACCTCCGCCTCCTGGGTTCAAGTGATTCTCCTGCTTCAGTCTCCCGAGTAGCTGGGATTATAGGTATGCACCACCATACCTGGCTAATTTGTGTGTGTGTGTGTGTTTTTTTAGTAGACACAGGATTTTACCACATTGACCTGGCTGGTCTCAAACTCCTGACCTCAGGTGCCTTGGCCTCCCAAAGTGTTGGGATTACAGGCGTGAGCCACTGTGCTTGGCTTCTTTTTTTTTTTTAAGATTACTTTAGAGTTCTTACTATGTACCTGACATCATTCTGTTTAAGAGAGCTGATGCTAGAATTGATACAGACATACTTGTGAATTCTTGTTCTGCCACTCACTAGTTGTCTAAAGTAAGGTTTACCCTTTAGATTCCTAAAATGAGGTTAATATCCTAACTCGGTTGTTGTCAGGGTTAACAACATCCCTGTTGAAGTGCTTAGCATGATGTCTGACACACAGAATGGCCTCATGAATGTTATTATTAATATTTTTCAGGCTGGGCACAGTGGCTCATACCTGTAGTTCCAGCACTTTGCGGGGGCTGAGACAGGTGGATTGCTTGAGCGCAGGAGTTTGAGACCAGCCTGGGCAACATGGTAAAACACCATCTCCACACACACACACACACACACACACACACACACAAAGCAAAAAATTAGCCAGACGTGGTGGTGTATACTTGTGGTCTCAGCTTAAAGTTGGGGAAACAAAACAGAAAACCAATTAAATAAGTATATAAATGGTTGCTGCACAACTAATGCCAAAAGAGGCTGAGACACCTTGCAGTTAACATGACCAGGCAAAGTGAGATTTAAAATGGAACTTAAAGAAGCAGTTGTTCTTAGAAGGGATTCTTAACTTTTACCAAATACCTGCCACTCTGCATGGGGCCATAAGTACAATCACGTGTTTAAGCCTCACAACCAGCTACAATGAGGCATTCTTATTCCCAGTTCATGGGTGAGAAAACAGGCTCTCATTCACTTACTCTGGGTCATCAGTTAATAGGAGAGCTAGAGTCAGCCTGGGTGTGCTCATCTTCAAAGTCCATGCTTGGTGGTGGCAGAGCAGCCTAGCAGGGAGGTACTGAAGGTCAGCTCCACTCTCTGCCATTTGCAGATGATAATAAGAAACAAACAAAACACCCATAACATGTAAAGCCTCATGTTAGCCTGATAAAGTATATCATCTAGAGAACTATATTAAAGCAAAAAACCCCAGGGAAACAAGCTGCATATTTTGGTTCTTGACTTTTTTTTCCTTGGGTAGAGTTAATTTGTGGCAAAAAGTGGTTCAAAGGAAGGTGAGGGAGAAACAAAGGTGGAGAATGATCAACAAATGCATATCAAGAGGTGATTATGTTTATGGGAAAACAGTTCCCGTCCAGTGTGGTTTCTGTTTGCCTACCGGGCTGGCTGATCTGGGATTTTATCTCTCCATGGGTTGCATTGCTACAGTCCTGGTTCCTGTGTAGTTCCTGCTGGGATGTCTAACAGGTGGGCAGGCATTTAGATTTCCAGAATGGCTCCATCCTGGCTGAGATCCTCATTCAAGCTAAGAATGTAAGGGCAGCACGTGGCCTGCAGTGTGTGCTCTGAGGAGCTCCCCAAATCACTCTCCATTACCTGGCCATTAAGGGCTCTTGAAGAGCTTCCTTAAGCAGAGTTTAATCAGAAGAGATACATTGTCGTTGTTTTCTTAGAGTTCAGTTTTTGGAAGAGAAAGAGATATATCGTGTTCCTATTCACCAAGTTAGCTGCTTAAAGCATTACCAAGGACAGTCTATTCACCCACTGTCACCTGTCAAAGGCTGTGACTCTGAAGGATAAACCCATGACAGATAATGGGTTTTTGATGGGTTGAGAGAAAATGAAACATGGGTCTTTGTCAGGCTTCCGTGAGACTTGGAAGGAAGGCCTTGATGGGGAGGTATACGCGGTTCCCAGGGCTGTCATAACAAATGACAGCAAACTGGGTGGCTTAAAACAACAGACATTTATTCTTTCATAGTCCTAGAGGCCAGAAGTCTGAAATCAAGATGTAGGAGGGTTTGTTCCTTCTGGACATTTCGAAAGAGTCTGTTCTATGCCTTTGTTCTAGCTTCTGGGAGCTGCTTCTGGGAGTTGCTGGCAATCTTTGGTTTTCCTTGGATTGTAGAGGCCGCTCTCCAGTCTCTGCCTTTGTCTTGGCCAGCTGTTTTCCTTGTATCTCTGTCTCTGTGTCTCTTCTCTTCTTGTAAGGACACTGGTTGTAGGTTGTATTTTATTAAAGGCTCATCCTACTGCAGGATGACCTCATCTTAACTAGCTGCATCTGCAATAACTCCATTTTCAAATAAGGTAACATTCCGAGATTCTGGAAAGAACATGAATTCTCAGGGGACCCTCTCCAACCTGGTAAAAGAGGGAACCATAAAACCATGAAGTGTTATTGTTTGGGGATAGAGAACAATGAGGAAAAGACAGGAAGAGTCTTGAAGGAATAGTTGAAAAGATACAGAATGCTACTAAAGCAGGCAGGATTTAACGCGAAATAGATACCCCATCGAATGGGGAACTCGAGGAGAGTTTAAAGAAGGAACTGTTTCCATGAGTGTCAGGGTTAAGGAAAAAGTCAAACAAACTAGGGGCAGTGAAGCTTTCCCCAGTAACAGTGGCAGGGCTCCATTTTCCCCAATCCTCCTGCCCTTCCCCTTGTCGGAGCTGTACCATCAGGGCTGCTGCCAATGGCCTGCTCCATGGTGCCTTCAGGTCCTGCCCTGGGCCCTTCCTGATGCGGGGATGCCAATGCCTATGGGACCCTGCCTGGCCTTCTGGCATGTGCAACCTGGAAATGTGGGTGAGTCAGTGGGGTTGCGCTTCTCTTAAAGAATGAGGGGTGGAAGGCGACTGGTGCACATTCCTCGTCTTCCTCCCCAGCAGACTGTCTGAGGTGTATTTCATAAGATTCTGCAGAATACTCTGAGGAATGAAGCACCCATTGACAACAGCAATGGTTAACTCAGTAATTCATCCTTGTTGGCTTTGAGTCTCCCTGGTGTTCACTCTTCCTGTCCCTCATTCTTCTTCTCTAAGCTGAGTTCCAAAATAGATCACCTGCACCCAAGCCTTGGTCTCAGGTTTTTCTTTGGCAGAAGGTGTAAAGGGAGTGTGGAGTTACTGGGGAAAATGGGAGGGGGAGAGGCTGGGGACAGAGTGGGAGCAAGCCGAAGGTGAAGACAAATTGCTGTCTCCTGGGAAGAATGCAGCCACTGCCAACTCTCCGTCCAGCAGGCAACAGGGAGGGGAAGCACACAGTCCAACCCAACTTCCTCCCATTCACTGGGCCCTGCAAAGACATTTCATGGCTGAATCAAACCCCAGAGAGTGAGGAAGGAATTCATTTAGCAGAGGTCAGCCTCCTAGAGCACAGAGCAGGTGGGAAAGATGGAGAGGAGAGTGGGAAACAAACAGAGAAGGCCCAGCATGACTAGGTTTGTTCACATAATCAGTTTTCTCTCCTACTGAGCATGAGTCCTACACAATTGATGCAACATTGACGTAATTCACAAGGTCATCTTTTGAAATGGATAAGTGCTTCTAAGATGGAAGTTACTTTTCCAACTGCACAGGAAGAACTTGTCTGCTACTTAGATTCTTATATTTATTTAAAATTATTGAGCATAATGGTCGTAGTAAGCCTGGCCATCATCTGAGTTAAACAGCCTAGTATATTAGGAAGAAACTGGACTAGAATTCGGAACAACCCTGGTTCAAATCCCAGCTCTGCTACTAACAAGTGATGTGCCGTTAAGCAAGTGCCCTAACCCTTCTGGATCTCAGTTTCTTATCACAAAATGGGTTTAAAGTCTCAGCCATATATCACAAAATTTTTGTGAGGATTCAATAAAATACGATTTTGTAGATGGCAGCTTTTTAAAAAATTACTCATTTGGGTAAGTGCCTCTGTTTTCTTACATTCATAGATATTGATGGATATTATTAATGAATTATATGGAGTTCTAAACGTGAGAGGATTTCTCTTAAAGTTATGGTTGGGTGATTGCAGTATTTTGTTATCCCTGTCTTCTTGTGGTCAACCATATAAAACATCCTAGAGTTAATAGTAAGTAAAAATGAACAAGGTGTTTTCCAAGTGCATTCATAATGATCTTTAGACCCAAATTGGTGGAGATGAAGTAATTTATGCTCAGACTTTATGAGACAGTTTGTCTGATTGCTGATAGTGATGAATCACTGAGGGAAAGACCCACATTTCTGTGCTGCTGGAGGCTTTTACTTAACTCCTGCGTCAGCTGAGCAGCAAACAAACTCACTGGCAAAGTGACCTCTGCCTGGAAACCCAGCATGAAGGAAGGTACATCTCATCTCGGGGCTTGCCCTCAGCTGTTTGAAAACGTTTTATGAGACTCTATGACCAGTGTGCATTGACGGAAGGACGGGCTCTTTCTGAGGTGCAATCCATCTTGCATCCAATAATCTGTCTGTAATTTTGTGAAATAGAACATGTTTAGTTCTTTTCTTATCCTTTGTGGAAAATCTGCCCAGTGCTTTTGGAGCCATGGTGTCATGTAGAGGAAACGTCTCTCTCCTGCCTTGTAAATCATTTTTCCCCTTATTTTCTTCCTCTTTCCCAAATAGGATTTTTTTAAGGTGAGTGAACATAATGAGAAAAAGAGAACTTAATGAAAAGGAAACCATGGATACTGGTTTATGATAATACTAGCCTTATTTTTTAAAAAGGAAAACAATGAAGTTGAAGTAAATGGATAATAAAAAAATAGGATATATTATCTATATAGTAATGTCTATGCGTTTTTCTCTGGATTAGATAGTTGTTAAGCCATGTATATAATTTGTTGAATATTTTGTGGTTATTGCTCTGTTTATAAAAATGATTGTTGGTTTAAAGTCTCATTCAGAAGAGAAACCCAGGGGACATCGTAATAAATATGTATGAGTCTTAAAATAGTGTTTAAACATTAGAGTTGACAGTTCTTAGCAGGTCTCTGGTGTTACAATCAAGGGTTAAGCCACAACAGAATTAAAAATATGCCTTACACAAGAAATTTTTTCCCAGGGGCGTATATTTTGAATCTGTTTTCAATAAGCAGAGAAGGGAGATGCTGAGAAATGCATTTTCGACTGGGAGAAGTGAAGGAAACACATGGAAGGAGACAAGAGATGAATCAAATATTTTCTTTAAAAAAAGAAATCACAAAAAAAACCTCATTACTAATTTGAGATTGGGCACTAGGAGTACCATTGCTTTTGAAACTCTGCCAATAGAAATTTTTCTAAACTAGTTTCTTAAGTGACAAAAATTATATATATTTATCATGTGCAACATGTTGTTTTGAAATATGCATACATTGTGGAATGGCTAAATTGAGCTAATTAACATGCATTACCTCACGTGTGTGTGTGTGTGTGTGCGCGCGTGTGTGTGTGTGTGGTGAGAGCACTTAGAATCTACTCTCCTAATTTGCAATAACACAACCTATTGTTACTGACTATAGTCATCATGTTGCACAATAGGTCTCTTGAACATTTCTCCTCTCTAAATGAAATTTTGAATCCCCTGACCAACATCTCTTTGTAAAAATTCAATAGGGATTTTTGGTCAGAGGTCCTTGGGAAATCGACCAGGCTCCTCCTTGTCCCACATTTCTCATGTATAGTAAGTGCTGCCTGCCATAGAATTGTTGAAGCCCTTCTTCCTCCTAGAATTGGAAAGATATTCTGGAAGAAGAGGCAGGGTCTAAGGAAGAACTTGATCTTGCTCAAGATGGTGCAGAGTGGGAACCTGAGTTATATCTTATTCTCAGTGCCTCCCTTGCCTCATCCTTGTCCTAGCCCTGAGAGGTAACTAGTGTCATTGGAGAGCTCTGAGATTTAGGCAAGACAGCGATTCGATTTGGACATCTCCCAACCTCATGCGTGGCTGGGAGCCCACACTGGCTCAGGTGCAGCAGCAACTCCAGTAAAGAGAAAGTACTAGTTCTATGCCTCAACCTCAACTGTGCAAAGTGACAGTTTACCCCTATGACTAACATGCACTTAAAACACCCAAAATGCACCTGCAACTGATTAGATCTTCCAGAGTTAGCCCAGGCAGATCCACCTGCCTGCTCAAGCAGCTGAGAATTTGTTTTCAGAACTGTGTGGTTTGACTGTCTCTCAAGAGGCTTACAGATGGCTGGCTTGGTTTTCACATAGATTTTCTGTTGTCTATTCTCTCTCATTTTTACCATCTATCCCCACTCTCCAGGTCCTGAGACCCATGCTTCTGTTCTATTTGGTGATCAGGCAATGACTGCTGATCTTTTGTTCCTGTGATCGGAATGCCCAGATACTAGATCACAGCTGGGCTGTGTCTTCTCCATCAGAGGAGAATGAGATTGTTCTTGTAAAAAATTTAGAACCTAGGTGTCTTGACTGCTTGGATTTGGCATATTTAGATAAGGCTGTTTGCCATCCTTCCCAGGCACAGCTCCTTCCTCTCCACTCCCCAAAGCACCTCGATTATTTACTGCTTTCTCTGGCCATATCCACAGTGCAGGGTTTACACATTTTGTCCTCATGAGACTATGGGCTCTATGAGTCCTGGGACAGTATCTTATTAGGCATTGGCCTCTGCAGCACATAATCCAGTGCCTGGGACTTCAGAAGGAATTCGTAACTGAATGAATGCATGAAAATCGAATGTGTAACTATCAAAGGAAATTCACGGGAACTTTTGCTTCTTATTGGACTGGAAAGTATTCTTCTTGGTGCTCAAGCGTCTCTTTTGCTGGCCATTGAAACTGCATTAGGAAGACACAGTGATAACTGAGGCATGGCCAGAAGAACAGATCCAGAGAAGAGACATTGTCATGAGTCAAACCAAGGTACTTGTTTAGACAACGAGGGGTAACACCAGAGTTAGTAATAAGGTAGACTAGACAAACTACCTTATTACAAAAGCATAAAATGAAGAAATAATTGTAGTTGAGAGCCTGTTGCTTTAGAATATAAGTGAAAATGTTGGAAAATAGTATTTATGTTGGATAAGATCCTTAGACTATTATCCCAAATATATTGTCAAATTTTTATGACTCAATATAGTGTATCCATGGGGTGGACCAGGAGTATATGATGTGGTAGAAAGATTCTTACCTCAATATGTACCTCCACCACTATCTTATGGGTGGTTTTTGAATGAAGTATTTAGGTGCTTAATATTTGTTATAGAAAACAAATAGAATAGGTGAAGTGGTGCCTAAGATCTTTCCAGTCTCTAAAATATAATGATTTTTATACTTTTAAGTAGTTTCAAAAAACACACAATCTTCCAGAGTGTTATTTTCTTTTAAAAAAGCTCCAAATGCACTTCTTTCCATTGATATAATTTAAATAGTTAATAAAATGTGTTGTATGTTTGATGATTTATTATAAAATATTTAGACATATATATATATATATATTTTTTTTTTTTTTTTTGAGAAGGAGTCTCATTCTGCTGCTTAGGCTGGAGTGCAGTGGTGCGATCTCAGCTCACTACAACCTCTGACTCCTGGGTTCAAGTGATTCTCCTGCCCCAGCTTCCTGAGTAGTTGGGATTGCAGGCATGTGCCAGTACACCCAGCAATTTTTTTTTGTGTTTTTCATAGAGATGAGGTTTCACCATGTTGGTCAGAACTCCCCACCTTAAATGATCTCCCACCTCGGCCTTTCAAAGTGCTGAGATTACAGGTGCAAGCCACTGCGCCAGGCCAAAAGATTAATATTAGTTAGAAATTCATTAGATACTCTGTATCACAATGATGTTCTTATCACAATGATATTCTTATCACGATTTGCTGAACAACAGTTTGTTAGGGCTCATAGGAGGGGGCTACTTCTCTCTCGAGCTGTGAGAGCCCCAGAAGCCTTTATTTACAACCCTGCAGGGAAACGTGATAAGCATATCACAAGGAGGAAGTAGGGAAGAGAGCTGGAGGGGAAAGCAGTCATTCATATTTGATTTCTTCCACATAATTGTTCCTCTACCATGACCCATAGAGCCAGGAGGAAGAGTGGAAAAGACAGAGATGAGTTACAAATGTATTGTGAACAAATTGAAACGCATGGTTCCCTGTCCTTTCTGTCTCCCGTTATTACCCCAGTGTTCCCAATTGTGCAACAACGTGACCTTACATCAGACACAGAAAAAAGAGGGAGTTTGGCAATAACGTGAGAAAAGCTTCTGATGAAAACGTAATTCCTTTTGCTTTACAAAAACATATAAATTATGTACAAAAATTATTTATGGTCTAACTTGAGCATTCAGTTCCATTGATACACAGTATATGCTACCAACGTCTGTTAAAAAATAAGGTTTCGCAGGCTTTCTAAGCATGTTTAATAATGAGGAAGATGGTAAGGCTTGGCTTTTCCCTATAAGAATGCTGAAACAGGTTCTGGTAAAAAAAAAAAAACAAAAACAAAAAACCAACACAAACCAAACAACTTCCTCTTTCCTCTGTGTTTCTGCTCTTCCACAGCTTTGGATTCTTCCAGAATACTTGTTACCTCAGATTAGGGTGGGTTGCCTTTGAGATAACCCCACATGGGGGAAACTAAGCTTTTGATGGTTTTACATAGCAGGCCCTGTGCTAGCTGTTTGCATCCATGATCTCATGATTGCCATGCAAACATTTATATGCGGTGAAGTCTCCTTGATTGGAGCCATACTCTTATCTTCTCGTCTATCTCTGCCTAATTATAATTAGTGTCATGGGAATTTTGCAACTGATTCGGAATTTTTTTCAGAGGGAACCTGGGCTATGCATATACTCTTTGTGGATAAATTCTCCCTGAAATCCCAGAAAGTCCAAAATTGAACTGCCTGATATATGGTTGCCTTGGCATATGAAGTGTGAACAAACTGGTTTTATCTGGTGTGTTGTTCAGAGTGTCAATGAGGGTGTATAGTAGGTGGCAGATGTAGGAAGAAGGCAATTTGACAAATGACAGCTATAAAATTAAACAAGGAAGGAACATCACTAAATTTGTGTTCAAGTTACTTCTGCCATTTGAGGGGCCCTAGGTTGGAAGTGACAACAAACTGATAGGGTCAAAGAAACTTCTAAGTTTAGAAGTGTTGGCTGGGCTTGGTGGCTCATGCCTGTCATCCCAGCACTTTGGGAGGACGAGGCGGGCAGATCATCAGGTCAGGAGATCAAGACCATCCTGGCTAAAACAGTGAAACCCCGTCTCTACTAAAAATACAAAAATATTACCCAGGTGTGGTGGCGGGCGCCTGTAGTCCCAGCTGCTCGGGAGGCTGAGGCGGGAGAATGGCGTGATCCCGGGAGGGAGAGTTTGCAGAGAGCCGAGATTGAGCCACTGCACTCCAATCTGGGTGACAGAGCGAGACTCGGTCTCAAAAAAAAAAATGTGTCAAGGTTGACTAGAGTTCTTTCTGAGTAAAAAAAGCTTTACCATACCATCAGCATTGACTTAAAGTGGAAAAGATACAGAATTGGACAAGTGCCCAGAGAAAAATGGATTTTGTACATACTTTATAAGCTAAATACACCATTCTTTGCAAAACCCCTCCTTTGAGAAAAATCACACATGCTCCTCCATCTCCCTGATTTGATTTATTTGTATTGTCTAACCATTCCTTCCTTCCTTCCTTTCTCTCTTTCTCTCTTCCTTCCTTTCTCTCTTTCTCTCTTTCTTTCTTTCTTTCTTTCTTTCTTTCTTTCTTTCTTTTTCTCTTTCTTTCTTTTCTCTCTCTCTCTCTCTCTTTCTTTCTTTCTTTCTTTTCTCTCTTTCTTTCTTTCTTTCTTTCTTTCTTTCTTTCTTTCTTTCTTTCTTTCTTTCTTTTCTTTCCTTCTTTCTTTCTTTCCTTTCCTTCCTTCCTTCCTTCCTTCCTTCCTTCCTTCCTTCCTTCCTTCCTTCCTTCCTTCCTTCCTTCCTTCCTTCCTTGCTTCCTTCCTTCCTTCCTTCCTTCCTTCCTTCCTTCCTTGCTTTTTGACTGAGTCTCACTCTGTCACCCAGGCTGGCATGCAGTGGTGTGATCTCGGCTCACTGCAACCTCCACCTCCTGGGTTCAAGCAATTCTCCTGCCTCAGCCTCCAGAGTAGCTGGGACTGTAGGCTAGCGCCACCATGCCAGGCTAATTTTTGTATTTTTAGTAGAGACGGGGTTTCACCGTCTTGACCAGGCTGGTCTCGGAACTCCTGACCTCGGGTGATCTGCCCGCCTTGGCCTCCCAAAGTGCTGGGATTACAGGTGTGAACCACCGTGCCTGGCCTTGTCTAAGAATTTCATGATGCATGTTGTTTCTTATTACAATGTGTTCCCTGCCCCTTTATTTCTCTTGCAGAGTCCAATATGAAGAATTGAAAAGAAATGTGATATCTCAACTTCTCTTTAAGACTGAACCCTAATGCTGTTTTTTTGTTTGTTTGTTTGTTTTTTGTTTTATTTTTTTTAAGCCATGAAAACAAAAAGTACCAAAGCTGTGCCAGGTTCTTTTTCATTTATGTGTGTGTGTGTGTGTGTGAAATAATAATGAGTGACTTCATCTGAGCTTCCAGATTCACTGGTTCTGGCAGATATTTGTACAGCTCTTTCACAAGCTCTCTCCTGACTAGCCAAGGTAGGGCATCCAATCTACAGTTGTGGAAAAACAACATTAGCTGAAATAGACATAACACCCACATTTTTTTTATTAGCGTTGTTGCTTTCACTAAATGCTTGTTTAGCTCTTAGTTATCTTTCAAAACCTGCTCAGGCATTGCCTTCTCAAGGAGCTTTCTTTAGCCACACTTCTTACTCCCTCTCCTCCCCTAATGCTTCATTTTTCTTGTACTATTTCTAGACTTTGCATATTTCTACATTGAAACCGTCCTCTGCATTCTGTCTATGTGTCTACCTCTCCTACTAGTATGTGAATATCTAGAGAGAATAGATGTGATTTTGCTGGTAGCCCTCCACCTAACAATGAATGGCAAAGAGTAGGAGCCAAATAAGTGGACTTTTGCTTGACCTGACTGCAGTCATTTTTACAGAGTGCACCGGCAGCTCCAGAAGCATACTGTCCTCTTGGTGCAGGATATCTGCCATTGATGTTTTTTTTATTTATTTTCTGACTCAGAAAGTTTCTTCAAGGCCAGTTCCGATCTATTGTGAAATATCCTTTTTGTGAGCCACTTCCCATTCCATCCCTTAACACAGATATACGCATGGCCCAGGCAGAGTGTTTCTTTGTGCGTTCTAGGCAGTGATGGGAAATGAAAATACTACACTGCGTGAATTCTAAAACCAAATTTTTTTTTTCTACTGCTTCTTGAATTGAAATTAGGGAGTATTTCACAATCAATGACGTCTTAAAATTATGATTAGCAGTGTTTTTTTTCGTTTTGAACAGTACCTGAAATAATATGTCTTATCATTGATGGTATCTTAAGTACTTGTAAAAGAAGTCTTACTGCTCGCCAGCCCAGTCCTGCCAGGTTATATGAAAATTTGGGATATGTTCCAAGTGCTACATTAAAAATAAACCAAAACGGAAACAGACTTTGTAGAATAGAGTGAAAGGGTGAGCCTTGAAGGACCAGAGGGCAAGCTTCACATGCTATTCATTGTTCTGTCCCTGGTATCTGATCTACTATGCACATGGCACATATTTGTCACTTAAAACACAAAAATAATTGCTAACAGTCTTTGAGTCCTTACTATGCAGAGGTCACGGTGTTTTAAGTATTTTTCATATGTGAGCTCATTTAATTCTCAGGACAACTCTTTGAGTGGGTTCCATTATGATTCCATTTTTCAGATGCATAAAGTCCAGCTGAGGATAGATAGGTGACTTGCTCTGAGTCCTATAGGTAGTAGGTAAGTGGCAGAGCTGTGTTGGACCCCAGGGCCATTTGACTTTAAAGACAATGTTCCTATGTTCTGTGCAGCACTTTCTCCCTAATGAATGTTTATTTTAAAAAAGTGCTATTTCTACTGATTTTGATGGCTATTTGCTTGGGTCCCCCACCCCCAGTTTCCATTGGTCATTAAATGCTTACCTGAGATTAATATTTAGATAAATATTGCTAATTTCTAATAAATAGTTCATTGGAAAATATTTTCTTTATTTAATGTTCATAGGCAAAATCCTATCAAAAATAAAACTCCTAGCCAGGCACAGTGGCCCGTGCCTGTAATCCCAGCACTTTGGGAGGCGAAAGTGGGAGGAGTGCTTGACCCCAAGAGTTCAAGACCAGCCTGGGAAACATAGCGAGATTCTGTCTCTACAAAAAAATAAAAAATTAGCCAGGTTTGGTTGCACACAACTGTAGTCCCAGCTACTTGGGAGGCTGAGGCAGGAGGAGTGCTTAAGCCTATGAGGTTGCGGTTGCAATGAGCCCTGACCATACCATTGCACTCCAACTTAGGTGTCAGAGCGAGATGCTGACAAAACAAAACAGAAAAACCAACTCTCAAAAAAGCCATTTGTGATTCTGATAGTATTGTATTTCACAGAAGAGATATTGTTGAGATAAAACTTTTTATAAGTAAGAAAAAATGCAATCCTGTTTTGGAGAATTGTCACACTTGAGTTCCCTGTGAGAAAATAAATGAAGTTCAGTGGGCTTTATTAACCTCCTCTGTTGGGGCTGAGATGTGCTTTTCTTCCCAACACTAAGAATCTCAGGCATAATCTTAAGAAGTCACTGATGAAATTGCACTTCAGATACAAAAGATTCTGTTAGACCGCTCACTTTTTTCTCTTTTCATTCATTGCGGAGAGTCAGAACTAGAGGTGGTGGAGTGAACACCATACCAGGCAATGGAAGAGGCACTGGCCTAGACCAAGCTTGAGCTTGCACCACTGTCACCTGGAGGGCTTGTTCCAACATGGATGGCTGGACCCACCCCCAGAGTTTCGGATTTATTAGGTCTGTGCTGGGCCCTGAGAATGTTTATTTAAAACAAATTCCTGGATGCTACTGGTTCAGTTGCCACACTCAGACCCGCTGGCCTTGAGCTTGGAAGACGTGGGTTTTATTCCTGGATTCCACAGTTTACTAGCCGTCACTTAGAGAATTTAAATTACTTACCTAAGTCTTGGTTTCTTATTTGCAAACTACCTATTCTACCCATTTTATAAGACTTTTTAAAGGATAAAATAAAAGAATACATATGCAAATTATTTAAAAATCTGTCACTATTGTTATTGCTAGTATTATTGTGAAAGAAGCTGTAGATTTATGTTATCCCCAGACAAGAGTTGACAGAACGTTTGAGTTGCACAAGGCCTGCTGGAGCACTTCAAAGAATTCCAAATGAATCTTGATTGCATCGTGGAATGTACAGCGCTGGGGCCCTGGGGACCATCATGGAACATGAGTGAAGACAAGATAGGTTCTATTGTCCTCCAAACCTGCAGATGTGTGTTCAAATCCTGACTCCACGGGGCTTGACTCTGTATCCCATCTGGAAAAATGGGAATAAAAGCGCCTACCTTACTGGTCTATTGTGAGGACTATTTGAGATAATGTATTTATAGAACTAGTACAGTGCATGGCACATAGTGGGCACTCACTAAATATTAGCTCTTAGTATAGTTATGAAAACTAAACCCAATGGGGAACAAATGCAAGACCATCTTGGTAATACAACTGTATGTATTATGAGGTAGCCAGCTCTTTGAGCCCAAAAGACCATATTTCAGGGCCAGGCACTGTTGCTTACGCCTGTAATCCCAGCACTTTGGGAGGCTGAGCTGGGTGGATGACTTGCGGCCAGGAGTTCGAGACTAGCCTGGCCAACATGGCAAAACCCTCATCTTTAGTAAAAGCGCAAAAATTAGCTGGGTATGGTGGCACATACTTGTGGTCCCAGCTACTCAGGAGGCTGAGGCATGATAATTGCTGGAGGTGGAGGTTGTAGTAAGCTGAGATTGTGCCACTGCACTCCAGCCTGGGTGACAGAGCAAGAAAAAAAAAAAAAGACCATATTCCAATGCTGCTGCTCTGAGAGAGCAGTTGGACTCACTGACCTCCCACGTTGCTTCCAAATGAGATTCTAATGTCAGCGCAAAGCAAATGCATCTAGTCAGTTGCCAGCAACCAGGGCTATTTTTCCCAGTCTTCCCTTATGACTGACAGCTACACCATTCATTTCTTTGTTACGACCTACCTTGTAATTATTAAGCAACACTTTCTGGAATTCCCTAGCAGGCAGAGCACTAACAATAGAAAAACTGAAATTAAATGGAGATCAGTCCACAGAGCTCTTCATTTTCCCTTGGATTATGTGACAGTGGAATCAAGCCTAAACTAGACAATGCGTGACAACACAATGAGCTCTGCACTAACAAACTCTGGATAAGCTTTGGCAGTCTACTTCGGGTGGGTGGAAGTTCCAGGCTTGCAAAACCCTGCAGATAATAGAAGCAACAACTGGAGCACAATTGCTGACCCAGTTGCCAAACCTGATGCCATGTCATGGGGCTGGAATGCAGCTCAGTTCCATGCTGGACAGACTTTTCTCTTACACTCCATGCTGATCAGAAGGTATTCACCCAGGCTGCATGTCTTCTTCCACACTTCATGAACTAACACTTTGCTCATTCAACTTGACAGCACAAGTGATACAGATGGGCAGGGTGTCCTTAAACATGCATGCCTGTTCCTGTGATAGCAAGTGATTGACTCAGCAAAAATGGAAGAGAATTTGCTCAACTTTGATCTTTCTCTTCTTCACTGGGTTTATGCAGGCTCGGTGGGTCCAGGACAGGTAAGGAAATGTGAGAGTGAGGCATTTCAATGTTATCTGATAGAACCAGTTGCCTCTCTTGACATTCCTTGCTAGCAAATATGAAAAACGCAGAATATGCCTAATATACCATTTTTCCCTAAGAAAGGAGAAGTGAGATCCCATTATTATTAATTTTTCCAATGGAAATGCTCACTATGATTGCAGGATAATGCATCACCCATTTTGTAGACAACTCATTTTTTCTGACTGGATGTAAACTTTTGACTTTTCTGTCCTTTTCTGCCCAGTTACTTCTAATTCTGAGGACGTTTTTCTCACATTCTTTCATGATTTCAGTCTCTGCAGCACTGACATCCTTTCCGTGTAACTCACTGCCAGGTTTCCTGGTGACTTCCAGATTCATAATCTTCTGGTGTCTTCCATTTGGATGAGCTCTGTCTCAGCCACTCCCCAGGAGGCCACACCTTATGCTTGGTCACAACTCAGATCGACTCCACTTTCAGGATGGCACATTCGGAAATCCCTTCCTTTTCTGCCTCCCTCCTTCCCTCTTTCTATTTTGTCTTTCATCTTAATTGAGACCTCTACTGCATGACCTTTACCTGGTCACCTACTCCGACTCTGCGTTTGGTTTCATTCTTCTGCATCAGTCTGAACTCACTGGTCCATCTTCAGTTCAGGATCACCCTACAATCCTCTTCTGTGATGTCTCTCAAATTTGTCTTTCCTTCCATTCCTGCAGGTGCTCTCTAAGACGCTTGCAAGGATCTCTCACCCAGTCTCCTTATCTTCCAGTCTGCTCTACTCTAATCTATATTAGTTATCCCTTCTAGGAGGATTATCCTGCTTTTAAAATGCCAAGAAAGCTTTTCCAACTCTTATCTTCCAAACCTCTTCTACTTCTCCCTCCAACGCTCGCTCCAGCTCTTTCCTCTCCTTTGAAATGCTCTTTCTCATCTCTGCCTGAAAAATACCATCTGTTCTTTCTAAAGACCATCTCCAATAACATTTCCAGATTCCTCAAACTTTACTTGACCCCTTCTTGGTGTTATGTGTCCATGCTAGCTATAGTGGTTTATATATTTGTTTTATCTTCTCTGCAGTGTGAAGGTTCATGAGCTCTGGATTTAGAGAGAGATTTGGTTTAAGTTATCAGTATTTACTGGTTGTGTGATTTCGGGCAAGTCACTCCATTTCGCAAAGACGAAATCTCCCCCTTTGTGTAAAGGGATGATGCTATCTATCTCATGGGATTGTTAGGATTAAATGAGGTAAAATGACTGCCATATTAAAGCCACTCAATTAATATCGCTTGTCTTTTTCCCCATTCCGTGCATCCTTGAGATATGAGATTATTTCTACTCATTTTATTTCCTTGGAAGGCCAACATTGTTTGGCGCCTAGTAGGCTATTAATAAATAATTACTGTATTCATGTATTCATATCATGTGTCTTTGTTTTCCTGTTAAAAGTTAGAGCTCCAGAGACAATGTATTTTTCATTTGCGGTTCATTTCCTACTTAATTTTGGCAAGTTTAAAGCAGAATATTCTTTATATACTGAGCAAATAATTAACAGATACATCTAATGCCAACAATTCTGTCTTGTCTATTGAGAAAGACTAGCGGCTATGTGGTCTGTGTCTGGCTTGGAGTTAATTTGGAGTTAAATTGGAGACAATTTTTTTAGTGTGTGTGACAAAAACTCAGTCATCATGGTGATATTTGGGAAGCTTCCTTTTCAGCTTATTGATTCAACATGACCCAATAAGATTGTGGCCAATCATGATCCTCTCCCAGCTTCAGAGCCAATAGGAAGTGAGCTGGGAGCACTGATTCACATCCTTGTGTGTACGTGTGTGGTGGGGCTTGGTGGGTGGGCAGAGGGGAAATGATTCCTGTTACAAAATCTAGTGATACTACAGTATTCCTGGCTAAAGAAATGCTTCTTTTAGGAACAGCTAAGCTTCAAGCTAGATATGTTTGTTTAAAGTATCATGATGTAGATCAACGATTATTGAACTTGGAGTAGTGCAGAGGCTTGGACTCAAATCTCAGTTCCACTACACATCAGTGGTGGAACCTCATGCATGTTACTTGGATCTCTTTCACTTTTAAAAGGCGAGAACAATACCCACATCACAGATTGTTGTAGGGATCAAAGCCATGCTTATGAATGCACCGTGTAGAGTGCATGGCATATACAGAGAAAGCAATTCACAAACGTTAGCTTTGGAATGCCAAAGTATATAGAGAACTTCTCATAAAAGAAAGACCTAGTTTACTTTGCAGAAATGCAATAGTATGCATTGTGTTATCATCATCTGCCTATATGCCTGTGTGATAGTTTTTACGTGTCAACTTGCCTAGGCTATGGTGCTCAGATGTTAGGCCAACATCAATCTAGAAAGGTCTGTGAAGGTATTTTTTAGATATGACTAATAGTTCAATCAGCACACTAAGCAAAGCAGATTACTCTCCATAATGATGGTGAGCTTCATCTAATCAGTTGAAGGCCTTGAAAAGAAAAAAAGAAAAAATCTGAGGTCCCCTAAGGAAGGGGGAACTCTGCCTCCAGTCTGTCTTCAGACTAGAACTGCAACATCAGTCTTCTCTGAGTCTCTAGCCTGATGATCTCTGCAAATTTTGACTTGCCTGCCCCCAAAATTGCATGAGACAATTCCTTAAAATAAATCCCTATCTACCTATCAATCTATCTATCCTGTTGCCTCTGTTTCTCTAGAGAACCCTGACTAATACAGCCCACCTTGCTCACTGGGTGGTAATTGAATGTCAGGAACTATATCTAACTCATCTTCACATGTCCAGTACCTAGCATGGTGCCAAATGTATAATAAATATTTATGCTTATTGAACTGCAGAGAATAGCAGCTCACATTCAGACACTATCTTATAAAAATGGTACTTGCACAGAAGGTTTAATTAATTCATTCCTCTACCTAGTTATTCTTCCATCAAACATTTTGAGGGGAGCTTATTCCATATGACTGTGCTTGACACGTGATGCAGAGAGAAAAGACAGAATGCATTCTCACTATTTCATGGTGGAGTGAGGAGATGGTATGAGGAGGGTGAAGTGAGACACTGGGAATCTGTTTATCCAGGTGAGACAACAAGACAGCCTGACATAAGGGGGGACACTTGGGAAGGAGAGGAAGGGATGGGTTTAGGAGGTAGAAACAACAGCAGGTGAGAAACAAGGAGTGAGGCATCTCCCATGACTCCCTGGTGTCTGGTTAAGGTGTCTGGGAACACAGGAGAGGAACAGAGTTTCTCATCACCTTATCTGATCCTAACTTTCCTCAGCATCATACAACACAACCCCCTCATTTTAGGGATATGGATACAGAGGCTGAGAGGAGTAGGTCTTTTGCCACCGCCTTCATAAATCAGGAGCTGGCAGAGTGAGTTTTAGAAGCCAAGTGCATGCTGTTTTGCTGAGTGTCCACTCTGGCCCACATGACGGTGCCTGTCAAGCTCCCTGCACAATGGAAGCAAGGGGAATGAGCTCAAAGAGTCCCTGTTACTTCTGTGTGGTGCGGTTTCATTCTCACGAGCTGTCGCATGGCTGACCAGCCTGCCATGCTCTCTGGGGGTCAATCAGGACCTGACCCAGCATCAGACTCATTCCATTTGGAGGATGGGTGTAATACCAGGCCTCAGTCCCCCATCCCTAATCCAGCCATGTTCACCTGTGAGTTCACCATCATAACTTCCTGAATCTCAAGGGACAGCAATCAGATCATTGCCAGACAGCTAGGCAGTGGGTTGCCATTTTTATATGAAATCACTGCAGACTCTGTGACCAATGGAACTACCATTTTCATGGAGTCCAGCTGAACCCTGCTAACTGCAAATTCAGAGCATCTCCAGCCATTATATCCAGCTGATGAAGTTGATGCTCTCCAACCATACCACATTGGTTTGAATCCAAATTCATAGTTTACTTTCCAGGGTCATCCTGAGGCTTGGAGGAAGTCACAGGAAATATCAGCCATTATCCTTCATTATCAGATTATTATATCTTTTGTGTTAACATTTATAGCTGTAAAATAGCTTGGAGAGGTTTAAACCATCTCTTAACCCACATTCTTTTGTAATTCTTTTTCAATTTAAAATCAGTGATATCAATGGATTTCAATATTCTACTATTTAATCCCTTGTGTAGATCTGCAAGCTCTCAGTTATTTATTTCACCCTGAGTTTCCGGTTTGGGCAACTAAGAGTTGCCACCATGCACAGGGGATTCACTATGCACATGGGACTCACCATGCACATGGGACTTCCACTACGATAGAAGGTCCTGGTGTGCCTGACGGCCTAGGCAAAGCTCCCCCGTGTTTACTTCCAGGGCTTTCCTCTTTCCCTTGGGCAAGTGCTTGACATCTGCTGGGCTGTGTGTTCCATGAGGTCAGAGGCTATGGCTGCCATGTCCACCACTCTGTTGCTAGCACTGAATCAGGGCCTGGCACCCAGAAACTGCAGAATAAATATTTATTGAGTGAATGCCTAGAGACTAATCATCAGCAAAGTTATCATGTTATTTGTCGTTTTCTACAACAAATGATTCTCAAAGGTCAGAAATGAGAAGATGAAAACAGGACCAACGCAGATTAAACAGAGGTACGACATCATCTCCTATTGTCTCTGTTTATCTGCAGTCAAGGTTATACTCACATCTCAGATCTTCGTCAGAGTGGTTTTCCCTCTTCTCTTAAAAGAAAACAGAAGAGTTCTGTGCAGAGGGTTCAGAAGGAAAAGTCCAAACATCCTTTTCCCCATGGAAATAATGATAATAGGAATAACGAGAAGGCTAAATTATTCACTTTCCATGTGGCACTGCACTTTATTATTTAATTAATCCTCACAGCAAGCCTATGAGGTAGACAGTATCATGCCCAGTTGTGGGGGAAAAGGGGGGGAATTTAGAAGAATGTAAATAACTTGCCCAAGCTGGTAGGTAGAAAAGCTGGAATTCCACTCCAGGTCTGTCTGAGTCCAGAGTTTAATCACCAACCCTTGGCTGGTTTGAATATTCAAGGGCAGGGTCCAAGTCTCATTCATCTTTGTTTAATTCACAGCACCTGGCCTAAGGTCACATCTGCCACATGGAAACAGCAAATATTAGTTGATTCAAAAGTAGAGCTAGTCAAAGGCCCTGGGATAGGGTTACTTTACTGGAAAACAGGGCACACATGAAAGAAAATATAAAAGCCAACCAAGAGAAAGCACAGTGGAACAAGTGGTCTTATATCCCACCAAAGACAGAAGTTACCCTTAAATGTTTTTGAAATTCATAGCATGAAGTTAAAAAAGTATTTTGAAGTGTCTATACTGTAAAAATGATAAATCACAGGAAACAGCTGGAAGGATCCTGAAGGTCTTTTTACTGACTTGTTCTTTTTACAAGACTGTAGATTCTTAGCTTAGGCCAGCTGGGGTGAGTTCTTGTTGGTATGTGAGTATATGGTTTTCACAAGCAAAGCAAATTTAAGACTCGGTTGTGATAAATTTGTGCTGTGTTTGCGCCCCAATCTTCAGGCCACATCTCTATTGTGCTGTCTCATGGGCAGGGCTGTCAAGTCAACTCCCAGACTTGGTGGGTTGTACCCTCTATCAGCCTCCTTCAGAATGTTCGTGGTGGCACCTCTAGATCCTTCTCAGAATGCTGTCTCATTTCTTTCCTGACAGTTAAAGAAAACTTAAGAAAGTGAAAGCTTGCATGAGAAAATGAGCAAGCACTTTTAAAACAGAACTATTAAGCTCACTTTCAAAGTTGCTGAAGTTAGCCCTTTTTAGACACCTTTAAATCCCTAGTGCCTAGACAAATCGAATACCTAACAGGGTTTGCTTCCAGTGCGGACTACAAGGATACTTTAAAAAAGATTGTCTGAATAGAAATAAGCTGCCCTTCCTCCATGCCCCTTATGTCAAGGCAATCACTGTAAGGCCCACTGCCCCAGGGGACAAAGGTCCTCTGAGTCAGAAGCCACCTAACCAGATGATCCAGCAGCAGGACTGAGGGTGCCCGGGGCAAATGCCAGCCCATCACCCTCACAGAGCCCTGGCTATCCTTGACCATTGAAGACCATGAGGCTAACTTTCTCCTGGACACTGGCGTGGCCTTCTCAGTCTCACTCTCCTGTCCCGGACAACTGTCCATCAGATCTGTCTCTATCCAAGGGGTCCTAGGACAGCCAGTCACTAGATACTTCTCCCATCCACTAAGTTGTGACTGGGGAAATTTACTCTTTTCATGCTTTTCTAATTATGACTGAAAGCCCCGCTCCCTTGTTAGGAAGAGACTTTCTAGCAAAAGCAGGGGCCATTATACACTTGAACATAGGAGAAAGAACACCTGTTTGTTGTCCCCTGCTTGAGGAAGGAATTAATCCTGAAGTCTGGGCAGCAGAAGGACAATATGGATGAGCAAACAATGCCCGTCCTGTTCAAGTTAAACTAAAGGATTCCACCTCCTTACCCTACCAAAGCAGTACCCCCTTAGACCCGAGGCTCAACAATGACTCCAAAAGATTGTTAAGGACCTAAAAGCCCAAGGCCTAGTAAAACCATGCAGTAGCCCCTGCAATATTCCAATTTTAGGAATACAGAAACCCAACAGACAGTGGAGGTTAGTGCAAGATCTCAGGATTATCAGTGAGGTTGTTGTCCCTCTATACCCAGCTGTACCTAACCCTTATACTCTGCTTTCCCAAATACCAGAGGAAGCAGAGTAGTTTACAGTCCTGGACCTTAAGGATGCCTTTATCTGCATCCCTGTACATCCTGACTCTTATTTCTTGTTTGCTTTTGAAGATCCTTTGAACTCAACGTCTCAACTCACGTGGACTATTTTACCCCAAGCTTTCAGGGATAGCTCCCATATATTTGGCCAGGCATTAGCCCAAGACTTGAGCCAGTTCTCATACTGGACAGTCTTGTCCTTCAGTATGTGGATAATTTACTTCTAGCCGCCCATTCAGAAACCTTGTGCCATCAAGCCACCCAAGCGCTTTTAAACTTCCTTGCCAGTTGTGGCTACAAGGTTTCCAAACCAAAGGCTCAGCTCTGCTTACAGCAGGTTGAATACTTAGGGCTAAAATTATCCAAAGTTGCCAGGGCCCTCAGTGAGGAATGTATCCAGCCTATACTGGCTTTTCCTCATCCCAAAACCGTAAAGCAACTAAGAGGGTTCTTTGGCATAACAGGTCTCTGCCCAATATAGATTCCCAGGCATGGCGAAATAGCCAGACCATTATATACACTAATTAAGGAAACTCAGAAAGCCAATACCCATTTAGCAAGATGGACACCTGAAACGAAAGTGTCTTTCCAGGCCCTAAAGAAGACCCTAACCCAAGCCCCAGGGTTAAGCTTGCCAATGGGGCAAGACTTTTCTTTATATGTCACAGAGAAAACAGAAATAGCTCTAGGAGTCCTTACACAGGTCCGAGGGACCAGCTTGCAACCCATGGCATACCCGAGTAAGGAAACTGATGTAGTGGCAATGGGTTGGCCTCATTGTTTATGGGTAGTGGTGGCAGTAACAGTCTTAGTATCTGAAGCAGTTAAAATGATACAAGGAAGAGATCTTACTGTGTGGACATCTCATGATGTAAACGACATACTCACTGCTAAAGGAGACTTGTGGCTGTCAGACAACTGTTTTACTTAAATATCAGGCTTTATTAATTGAAGGGCCAGTGCTGTGACTGCATACTCATGCAGTACTTATGCAACTCTTAACCCAGCATGTTTCTCCCAGACAATGAAGAAAAGATAGAACATAACTGTCAACGGTGATTGCTCAAATCTATGCCACTCAAAGGGACCTTCTAGAGGTTCCCTTGACTGATCCCGGTCTCAACTTGTATATGATGGAAGTTCCTTTGTAGAAAAAGGACTTCGAAAAGCGGGGTATACAGTGGTCAGTTATAATGGAATACTTGAAAGTAATCCCCTTGCTCCAGGAACTAGCGTTCAGCTGGCAGAACTATCAGCCCTCACTTGGGCACTAGAATTAGGAGAAGGAAAAAGGGTATATATATATACAGACTCTAAGTAGGCTTACCTAGTCCTCCATGCCCATACAGCAATATGGAGAGAAAGGCAATTCCTAACTTACGAGGGAACACTTATCAAACATCAGTAAGCCATTAGGAGATTATTATTAGCTGTACAGAAACCTAAAGAGGTGGCAGTCTTACACTGCCGGGGTCATCAGAAAGGAAAGGAAAGGGAAATAGAAGGGAACTGCCAAGTGGATATTGAAGCCAAAAGAGCCACAAGGCAGGACCCTCCATTATAAATGCTTATAGAAGGACCCCTAGTATGGGGTAATCCCCTCTGGGAAACCAAGCCCCAGTACTTAGCAGGAGAAATAGAATGGGCAACCTCACGAGGACATAGTTTCCTCCCCTCAGGATGGCTAGCCACCAAAGAAGGAAAAATACTTTTGCCTGCAGCTAACCAATGGAAATTACTTAAAACCCTTCACCAGACCTTTCACTTAGGCATTGATAGCACCCATCAGATGGCCAAATCATTATTTACCGGACCAGGCCTTTTCAAAACTATCAAGCAGATACTCAGGGCCTGTGAAGTGTGCCAAAGAAATAATCCCCTGCACTGCAGGCCATACATTTCAATCCCTGTAACTTTAACCTCCTTGTTAAGTTTGTCTCTTCCAGAATCAAAGCTGTAAAACTACAAATTGTTCTTCAAATGGAGCCCCAGATGTAGTCCATGACTAAGATCTACCATGGACTCCTGGATTGGCCTGCTAGCCCATGCTCCAATTTGATGACATCAAAGAAACCCCTCCCAAGGAAATCTCAACTGCATGACCCCTACTATGGCCCAATTCAGCAGGAAGCAGTTAGAGCGGTCGTCAGCCAACCTCCCCAACAGCACTTGGGTTTTCCTGTTGAGAGTGGGGACTGAGAGACAGGACTAGCTGGATTTCCTAGGCTGACTAAGAATCCCTAAGCCTAACTGGGAAGGGGATCACATCCACCTTCAAACACGGGCCTTGCAACTTAGCTCACACCTGACCAATAAGGTAGTAAAAAGAGCTCACTAAAATGCTAACTAGGCAAAAACAGGAGGTAAAGAAATAGCCAGTCATCTATCACCTGAGAGCACAGGAGGAGAGACAAGGATCGGGATATAAACCCAGGCATTAAAGCCGGCAATGGTTACCCCCTTTGGGTCCCCTCCCTTTGTATGAGAGCTCTGTTCTCACT
The DNA here is from genome assembly GCF_049350105.2 of Macaca mulatta. Taxonomy (NCBI): domain Eukaryota; kingdom Metazoa; phylum Chordata; class Mammalia; order Primates; family Cercopithecidae; genus Macaca; species Macaca mulatta. The sequence continues at coordinate 42,814,007 of NC_133409.1, read as the reverse complement.
CTATTAAATCTTACAACTGCAAAAAAAAAAAAAAAAAAAAAAAAAAAAAAAAAATTCCTAGTGCCCAGAACTGTATATTTACTATATATTTATTGCTTGAATGCATGTGTGAATGAATCTCCACTATTTCTTTAGAGGATCCTATGTGTAACATGTCATGGTGATGACTACATCCCCACTGGTCAGAATAAGAGAAGTTGGCTTAAATCCTAACATGCAGGATTGAGGATAGATAATGAAGAACCTGACATTCATTCTTCCACATAATTACATGGGTCTCAAGGAAAGGGTGCAATGACTTTCAAAAACAATTCAATATTCACAACTTTTTGATAAAAGGTGTGTTAGATAGCATTTACTTCAGGGAAGAAGAATTAATAGTCTTCCAAATACACCTGGATCACCTCACCTCAGACTAAATAGATCCCAAACCATTACATTAGCCCAAAGATTTTCTTGTTCCCCACGTCTTCATTTTTCTGTTAATTGTGATTCCATTCCCTTTTCACTAGGCTTTAAACACAGCTGTCAGACACAATCACTCTTTGCTTGAATTCATTTAGTTACCAAGACCTACTGATTTTTTAAAAAACAATCTCTGTTTTGTCACCCATTCATTCCTTTCCATTCTTAGAACCCAATTTTCTAGATCAGACCTTGTATTCTCAGTCTCTAATATTTCATGGGTAGGTCCAACTTGTCTCCTTACATACATTTCTCCCTCCAGCAGCTGTTATGAACTGAATTATGTCCCCGCCCATCCCTAGATTGATATGTTTAAGCTCTAACCCCATGTGACTGTATTAGGAGACGGGGTGTTTTTGGAGGTAATTGTGGTTCCATGAGATCATAAGGATGGGGCCCTAATTTGATAGAACTTGTGTCCTTATAGGAAGAGGATGAGGCACTACTCTTTCTCTCTGCTCATACACAGAGAAAAGGCGGCCATCTACAAGTCAGCCAGAGGGCCTCACTAGGATGAGTTTTCCAGCATCTTGATCTGAACTCCTAGCCTCCAGAACAGTGATAAATTAAATTTCTGTGGTTGTAGCCACCTGGTCTGTGGCATTTCATGTCAGTCATAACAGACTAATAAATAGGCTATCTGCCCAGTATTCTCAGAGTTACATGCATAGAACACTAAACTGACCCTATGCTTTACAAATCCCCAAGGCTGCCACTGCCCACCCCCATGACTTGTAAGTCCAAATGCTTTAGCTTGGAACCTGAGGCCACCTCCGTGTCGTCCCCATAGTTACCTGCCCAGCCTCTAAGCCTTTATATTGTTTAAGGCAAACGTTCTGATCTCATTGTCCTCAAAACCCACATGGCATTTTCTGAAGCCACAGTGAAGCATGATGCCTTTGGGGAACTGCCTGTGGTTGCCATGGCTGCAAGGTGAGTCTACACCAGAGGATGGCAGGATGTGAGAGGAGTCACGTTGCAGACATGGCTCCCTCCTCCCTCTCTTCCTTATTAACAGAGTCCTCACTGAGTTTAGAGAGGAGAAGTGCCCAGATCAGAGGCAAATAATGATGTCTAAGCTGGAGGTCAGCAAACTATTTTTATAAAGGGCCAGGTGAAGGTAAACATTTTGGGCTTTGTGGGTGATATGGTCTCTGTCACAGCTCCAACATTTTAGTGCAAAAGTAGCCATAGGAAATACATAAACAATTGTGTTTCAATAAAACTTTATTTACAAAAGCAATTGTTGGACTAGATTTGGCCTGCGGGGCATAGTTTGCCACTCCCTGATCTGCCAATCCCAGAGCACTGACATTGTTGATCTTCTGAATCAAGTGTAGAACAACTTTCAGATTTCTTGTTATATGAGAGCCAGAAAACTCCATCTTTTAAAGCTCTTTTTAAGCTCTTGCTATCCACAAGGTTCGTCTTAGACCAGCAGAATCAGCATCACCTGGGAGCTTGTTAGAAATGCGGAATCTCAGGCCCCCACCCCAACCTCCTAAATCAGAATGTGCATTTTAATAAGAAGCCCTGGTGGTTGGAAGGTTTACTAGAGCTTAAGAAGCACTGGTTGAAGCCACTGCTGATTGAATGTCCTATTACTTGCAGATGAAAGCACCCCTAACTATTGCTGACAGGAGCAAGTCATCAGTATCTTGTATGCTTTGCTAAGGACTGTGGTTTTGTCCTGAAAGACAGTAATGGGCTTTATGTAGGGAATGAAATGATCAGTTTTGGGAGGCATATAACTCATCTCTTTGATGAGATAATAAGCTCCTAAAAATCCGAGTGTACTAAAGAAATATGCCTGATATTTATCCTGTTTTCCAAGGCCAGCAAAGTAGGTAGACTCTTCACCACTGCCACACCATTGGATGGAAATGAAAAGCAGCCTCTTCTCTAAGACCTGCTCTCCTGCCCATACCTACTGCCTCAGGCCCCAGGAGGATTCTCTGTTTCTGGCATATCCATGGGGCTTAAAAGTAATTGGAAGGCTGTAACTCCAGCATTGTAATTTGGCATCTGAGACTGGAAAACTTTAATTTTAGTTACACTTAATACTGCCACCACCCAGCTTGGTTCAATTTATCTTCTGAATATATATTCACCTCTCCGATAAGACTATAGGCTACTTTGGCCTAAGCAATCATATTTTAAGATTTTTGCATCTCTTCCATAAGGCTTGCAAAGTGCTCTGCATATGACAGTCATGATAAATATAAAATTATTTCTTAAAATATAAGCCACCATTTATTGCTTTTCCAAGCTCTTTGAATAATACCTAAATGGGATAAGCATCTCGAATGTGAATATCATTCATCAGCTAAGTTAAAAATAGTAGGGTCAAAAGGATCCAAATAACATCAAATTTTTTGAAAGGCAGGTCTTTTCATATTGTTTATGGTTAGGTTCTAATACACGCCAGGAATGGTTTGAAAAAGAATTCAGTACAAGCATTTGCTCATATCAAGCCACCACATCTTCCTGTGGTTGGTTTATGAAGAGCTAAAACCCAAACAAGCACCACCTCTTACACAGTAACCCAGAGTGTTAGTACTTACATGGAGAGAGCACGTCATAAACCCTCTAGACAAAATTATCTCACTTAAACCATACAAGACCCTAGGGTTGGGTAGATTATTATCTTCGCTGATGAAGAAACCAAAGTGCAGAGTATTGATGTCAACTTAGTGAGGATCACACTGGTAGAAATTTGGTGGTGGTAAGAGGGGACAGTTGGAATTCAAACCCAGATAGTTAAGCCCTGAGTCTGTGTTCTGAACCATTAAGCAGTGTCTCCATAAACAGAGCTTTGCTATGTCAAAGGCCAAACTCTCACCACCCTATTTTCATCTGCAGGCATCATCAGCTGGGATTTTCATGTGACAAGTAATCTATGTTAAGCCTAGATATATTGAAAATAAAATGTTAGAAGCCACTTATTTTATGGTCAAGTTCAGTGAGTGACAGTTTCTATGTTTAAAGCCTTAACCCATTATGAGTTAATGGTTTGGTCTATCATGATTAACAGTGGGAAATATCTTTGAAATCAGATTAGAATGTTTTAGTTTTTGTTTTGGCTGTTAATTATCATAGAAAGTTTTTCTCTGTCATTTCAGAGTCTACAGTAAAGACTATTAAAGGAGTACCTGTAATTATGATCTTATTGATCTATTTAAATTAGAGTTTATTACAAAGCCTATGACCATATCCAAACAATTAAATTAAAGCATGGAACAGTATTTCAATGACTTTAGGGAGCATAGACAGCCAGGTGGGATTATTGAAACCTGAAAGTGGATAGTTTTGTCTCCAGGTGATTCTGATCATTTGTCCTGACTCATTTAAGAATTTCAACTCTTATTTTCCCCTGGATTCCAATATTGACTCTACCATTTTCTAAATCAATATGATCTTCAAAAATCACAGATCATCTCTAACAAAGGCTCTTTATTCTCCAAGATGTAATAACTATGACTTTGTGTTGAGTAACTTGACACCAAAGGATTACCTTTTCTATGCCTTGAAATTTTGTATTAAATAATTGTTCCTAGAGATTTTTTCCAATTTCTAAAGCCAAGAGGCATTAATTATTTTAAATGGCAGTGAATTCACCAAGGTAAGTTTGTAGAGAAAAACTAGTGGCCCTACTTTAAGTTGTTGCTATAGAAATTTCAGTTTTTAATAAAAGGATATATACTGTCTTCCACAAGTCAGTCTGTTACCACTAATTATTGTGTATGAGCCCTTTTTATACGGGAATGCATTTCTTTTGATTGTGTGTGCATATACTGATTGGTTGTACAAAGCCTTTCACTCCTGACATCCCTTTTGGCTTTCTTTCCTTTATTTTTTCTCTTGTCACAAGTCCGTTCATCCAGAAACTCTTTTATCCATCCATTCAATTGCTCAAGCAAGGAACCCAGGAATATCCTCCTCTAAATGCAATCAATAACCAAATCTTGCAGATCAGATTTCCAAAATAGAGCTCAAATCTAATTCAATGTATCTTTACCACTCTTCCCCCAGTTCAAGCCATGATAATTTCTCTCTCTACGTGAATGTCCACCCCTGGAGACAGACACAGGGTGTTACTGCTTGGACCACTGCAGCATCCTCTTAATTAAACTCCTCCATCCACTTATGCACCATCATCCATTCTCCACCCAAAAGTCAAAGTGGAATATGTAACTCCATTTTTTAAGTCCCCCAAGGCTTCCTGTTGACCTTAGAATAAAATGCACGTAGGGAGGGTCTGACTGTTCTCTAGCCTCACCGAGGCCTCTCACTGCATCTCAGCTGTACTGACTGACCATTTTGTAGTCTTCTCCTCTACCTTCAATTCTGCCAAGACATCCACCTACCCATCATGGGCTTGACATGTCCTATAGGTCATAATTCCAATTTGTTTTTGGTAGACCTTTCTAAATTTATATGCTAAATTCAGTTCCTATGCTCTTCATCCCAGTTCACAGAGTCCTTCCTCATACAGAACCTTTGTGTTTGTGTGTTTATATATTTATCTCTTGTGTTTATATATAATCTCTTTCTCAATAGATTATAACCTCCATGAAGGCAAGGACAATCACTTTTTGGTTGATCGCTTAGCATTGGATCAGGCACACGGTAAGCCCTCAATTATTATTTGTAGAATTAGTAAGTCAATATAATCTGTAACACATGGAATCTCATGAAATACAAAGTGAAGGTCCCTTTGGAAAACAAAAGTAACAATTCTCAAAGATAAATGTCATAATTCAGAGGCAAGGTTTTGGGGATCAACTACACGTTAATACAGGATTTCTTTCTGTGAAACGAACCAATAGAAATGGAAACATAACATGTTTGAGAAGCTATGTGGCAAAATTACTCTGAAAAAAGTCAATATAAACATCATTGTCTACCATAAACAACAAGCACAAGACAAAGTGGTTTTTCCCAATTGGCTTGTTCCAGCAATATAATATAGGTGCAACTCATCCAATAATCCAGCTTCTTTCAGGCTCCCTGTTGAACAGAAGCAAGTCTGAGATAGCTCCTTTCCCAGAGCTAGGACATGCGATTTTTCCAGAATCGGAAAATTGCCCTACATATCGAGGGGAGGGGCTCTTACAAATATAGTCATTAGAATCAGGACACTGGACATGTTTCACCCGGGTTACAAGTGTCTATAGCAAAGCAGTTTGACACTTTTCCAAAACGAAGGCTCAAGGTTGAAGTTAATTTTACCTTATTTGCTTACATATATACAAGTTAGTGGCTAAAAAGCAGAATGTCAACATCCTATATATCAGTTTGATCCTTTACAACCAGCCCAATAAACCTTCCATAGCCTTTGTCAATAATGTTATTTTCAATACAAAGCACATTGTATTTTTATACATATAATCTAATCTGTCCTTTAAGGCAGGCATTATTATGCCTATTTTACTGCTTTAGTGGTTGATACCCTAGTGTCTCTCAGCTCCAGACTAAGCTGTTTATACTCAATTTTCTGATGCTGGGCTGGACTCTGACATCCCTGTTATCTCCATGTCGGCTGCCTGTTGGGTTCTGCCCCAAAGGATGCTGAGGAGAGAGTGGAAGGCAGAAGGAGGGAGAAGGGATTTCATCCTCTCTATTTGCTTCCTGTGCATGGCAGTGCCAGGGGCTCTTCACCAGGCAGAAGCCTTTGCCCATTCCACCTTCCAGCTTCTTTCTACTGTCCCTGCACCAGCCTCGTTGCATCACTCTGGTGCATTGTCCACAGCATCTGGGCAATGCCTCCTCCTCAACAGAGGGGCAATGCAGACCTCGTCTTTGTGCATGTTTATTGGCATAATAATAAACACACAGTGAAAACATTGTATTCCCACATCTAGCAGTAATTGGGTTAGCTACCCACTGAATACATATTGAAAAGTTGCTGCAATATGACCCTATCTTCACATGAATAAGACAACTTTACAGAATTATAAAGTGACATTTCAAACCTCTGAATTTTCCCTACACTATTTATTGTTCAGTTCTATCCATGCTCCTTTCTGTCTGGAATACCTGCCCTTCTCCCAGACCTGGTCCAGACCCCTCAAGACCAAGCTGCATGTTTTCCTCTGTGAAACCTTTGAGCCCTACGGCTGGCAGAATTAACTGCTCCATCTACTCAACTCCTATTACTCCCTGGATACTCTTCTCAGGGACTTGAGAGACAGAAAACACACACATGAGCTTGGAAATGGCTTGACTTGGATTGATTCTTGGCTTGAATAATTCATTTCCTATGTGAGTATGGATAAGTTATTTACGTTTCAGTTCCTTCTTCTGTAAAATGATACTAACTTCTCCCATATTTCTCCCTCCTGCATTTGTGGCATCTCCATCTTTCCAGCTGCTAAAGCCCAAATCCTGGGATTCATCATTGACTCCTCTCTTTGTTTCCCCCTACATCCAATCCAATAGCAAATCCCATTGGCTTCACTTTCAGAACATATCCAGAGTCTCATCACTTCTTACCATGTTTACTGCTACCATTTTGATCTGAGTCACAGTCATCTTTGTCTGGATCATTGCTGTAGTCTCATAATTGACCTCCACAATCTTTCTCTATTCCCTTCTGATATACAGCAGCCAGACTGATCACATAAAAATATAAATTTGACCACTTTCCTGTCCAGTGGAAAACCATCTTAGAGTAAAAGCCAAAGTTACTCCAATGACCTATAGGGCCTGTAGGGACAGGTCCTGTGTGACTTCAAACTTAGTTCCTGCCACCCTGCTCACTCCACTTGGCCACACTGGCCTCCTTCCTGTTGCTGGAGCTGCTCAGGTAAACTCATGGCTGAGAACCTCTGCATTTGTGGTTCCCTATGTCTGGAATGATCTTCCTCAAGATAGCCACATATCTTTCTTCCACACCTCCTTAACATCTTTGCTGAAATGGAACCTTCTCAATCAGACCTTCCCTGAGCATTGTATTTAAAATGGAAACCCATCTATCTCCTTTCCATGCTTTATTTTGGATGCTGTAATACTTTTTCATTTTTAAATCACTGCCATGTGGGAAATTATTTCATTGCAATCAATGGCAGCCTCTGAGTCCACAACTAGGCAAACTCTCCCAGAAGGGATCACAGATCAAATGAAAGTGATGGAATCATATGGTTTATTAAATTGACTCAAAATTCATGCTGGAGAAGTGGGGGTGAGTTAACATGCCTCACATGGCACACAAATGGGTAAAAACTCTAACCAGGAAGATGTTCAGATGTCTGTTTCTTTCTGTACCACACCAGCCTTTCCTGGCAGTCACTAGGACCAGCACTCAGCTTACTTTTTTTTTTTTTTTTTTTTTTGAGACGGACTCTTACTCTGTCCCAGTGCGATCTCAGCTCACTGCAAACTCCTCCTCCCAGGTTCAAGTGATTCTCCTGCCTCAGCCTCCCAAGTACCTGGGATTACAGGTGCCCACCACCATGCCCAGCTAATTTTTGTATTTTTAGTAGAGACAGGGTTTCACCATGTTGGCCAGGCTGGTCTCGAGCTCCTGACCTCAGGTGATCTGCCCACCTCGGCCTCCCAAAGTGCTGGGATTACAGGCATGAGCCACAGTGCCCGACTCAGCATTAAACTTTTGACCATGGAGTCTCAGCAGATGGAAACAGTATGAGGTTCCAGCACATGGGTGTGGCTGGTGCTTGCCAATTAACCTGCTGAGCAGCCAAGATTCTATTTGGTTTTGGGGGGCAAAGGTCACTCAAGGTCAGAATAAATTTCACAAATGCGTAGCCAAATAAAGAACTCATGAATATCGAGTGTCTCACATATATTACAGTGTTATGAATCCCAGGTATCCTGGCGCTGCCCTTCCTTCCTGTCCCTGTGTGTGTATGGATGCTCCACTTGATCTTTCTAACCTGTTTCTCATGCTGCTAACTGATTTTCCTATACTTAAACATGAGTTTCACTTATTTCAGTTGCTTTCTTATTTAGCAGAATTTAATATTCTCAAACAATATTACCAATGCATGTTATGGCCTTCTGCCATCTCACATTTTTTACTTACTTTGTTTATTATCTACCTAACGAAAAGTGCCAAGAACACAAGAATTTTCATTTCTTTTCTTCCCCAATGTACCTAGATGTGTATTTAAAAATATAATTATTGAAAAAAATGAAAGAAATTCTGAAAACCATGAGGCTTAAATCAAATAACAATTGAATTGTACTAGAACAGGAGAGAAAATGACTTGGAGCAGGATGAGAAGATGAAATTGAAAGCCCATGCTACGATCCCCGCCCTGCTGATGCCAATCTCTTCCCAGGCCCATGGGTGTGGGAGTGCTTAGATGCTCATCCTGAAACTCTGGAGATCACCCATTCTTCTGGAATTGCTCACATTTTCTTTCTGTGCTCTCCAAATAGCTGTTCTTTGGCCCACTTGACTCACAGTCAAACTAGTTTCAATCTTGTACCCTTGAAATATTTGTTTAATGAATGAATATCCTGTTACAGGTTGCCCAGGGACTTCAGAGCCCTGATGAGAATTGATACTTAAATGACATCAGGTAGTTACCCCAGTGAGTTTGTGCTTTGTTCAATCTGCAGGGCTTCATTCAACCTGAAGTTGCCCTCTGGAGGGCCCTGGGCATATTCAGGCCTAAGGCTTCACATTAGTCTGCTCAGGCTGCTGTAACAAAAGATCGAAGCCTGGGTGACTTAAACAACAGAAATCTATTTCTCACAGTTCTGGAGGCTGGGAACTCAAAAATCAAGGTGCTGGCTAATTTGGTTCCCTGGTGAGGGCTGTCTTTCTGGCTTATACACATTTGTCGTCTTGCAATGTGGTCACATGCCTTTCCTTGGTGCATGTTCACAGAGAGAGAGAGATCTCTTCCTTCTCTAATAAGGTCATAAGGCCACCAGTCATACAGGATTAGGGCCCCACCCTTATGTCCTCATTTAACCTTAACTACCTCCTAAAGACCTGTCTCCAAATATAGTCACGTTGGGAGCTAGGACTTCAATATATGAATTTTGAAGGGATAAAATTCAGTCCATAGAAGACCTAATTTCTTCTGCCCAGCACGATGTCATTTTCCTTTTTTAATGTTATTATTAACTTTTAAAAGATGTATACATCTCCTATAAAATCCACGTTTTAGTCATTTGTTATTTCTGGCTTGCTTCACTCATTGATTCTACCTACCCAACCCGTTTAGACATTGAAGTTTTTATCCCATGCCCATTGATTTAATCAGGGACTATATTTTCCAAACTGAAACGCAGGACATATGACATCATCAGTACGATTTTGCTTATGGAAGGGCAGAACAAAAAGCCAGAAATTGGGATTGTCTTGGAATAGTATGGATATGCAGAAAACGGTGATAAATAACCAAATTCTCCATATTTGTATGTCAGTGATTGGGAAGAGTATTAATGCAGCTTGATGCTTGGTGCCACTCAAACCCACCAAAAATTATATTTGCCCAATTAGATGTTTTGATGGTGAGGAGCTTATTGGTGTTGGGCTGTGGAAGATACAAAGGTTGAAGACAGATGCTGTTCTCCATGGCAGAGCTTTGCAAGTTTTCTTTGGCCCATGATGTAGAGCAAGAACTTTTACCTTACAACCCTGCAGACTGTGATCATTCTGATCTATTCAGTTCTATTCCGTTCTATTCTATTCTATTCTATTCTATTCTATTCTATTCTATTCTATTCTATTCTATTCTATTCTTTCTACAGTGGGTGTAGAAACATAATTGGTTTCCAAAACATGAATCTATTGCTATGTGCATTGGAAGAAAAACAGCTCTTGTGGGCTGGGTCCAATAGGTTTTGGTTTCCTTTCTGTTAAAAAATATTTTGATTAGCATAAAGGTCTTTTTGTTTGTTTATTTTTGTGTTTTAATACATGTAGGTACTAGACTAGTGTCTAGAAATAGTTTCATTCTCTTGGAAATTTATCTGCTAAAACTCTTCTATTCACAGATCAGAGGTTTTTGGAACTTGAAGGAACTGCAGGGGTCAAGTCAGAATACATCGCTTAGGAGTCTTTATGTTGACACTCCGGTATTTGGAAGCAGTGATCTTAAAAATGCAATTCACAAAAATTGTTTTCTTTGGTTTTTGACTCTTCTGAACAGAACTCATCTTCAACTTAGTTTGCTAATTGCCTGTGTGCCATGATCTTGTTCTCCCTTGCAGAGCTCACAGGATGGGTTTTTGTTTTGTTTTGTTTTGTTTTTAGTTTCCTTGCTGTTTTTCCAGGTCACAGTACCACAGTGGATTGGTGATTGCGGTTTGAGGTTACCTAGAGAAGTGTGTGTCGGGGGGTAACCCAAAGATTTTCTTGCACACCTCAAATTGTTCTCTGATGACACCAAGAGCGTCAAAGGGACTGAGGCCGAGTTTGTCAGTGAATGTTCGCCAGGAAAAGCAGGGGTGAAGCTGCTTATGGGCGAAGATGAATCCCGTGCTGCCATCTATTGGTAATGTCATAAAACAGCAATTTTTAATACCACCTGATTTTTAAAAAATTTATTCTGGGGGAACTATAGTTCACTTTCACCTATTCTCCAAATTCGTATTTCCCAAGAAGTCTTGATTTCAAGTGAAGGAATCTGTGGATGGGAATGATCCATCTTTAACCCTAATGAAGTTTGTCTGTAAAGTGAACCAAGGGGACAGGGGAATTCCCACACCGTCTCATTACTGCCCAAGCCAACACACTTCCCTTTGAGGATGGTTTGAGGGAAGGAGAGACTGTCTGCTTGTCAGAGGGATTTCAAAGAACACACTGTTCTCATCCTTCAGATCTTGCCGATTGCTTCATGGGCTGCCCGAGATTACCATATGTTTTGTGCAAAGGGTGGCTTCAAAACAAAACGGAATAGACCCTCTCTGTTTTGAAGCCTGTTGATTCTAAATGCTACACCATTGCAAATAGTTCTCTGGGTTTATTTATTAGTAAAGGAAGTCAGACATCAAAGACCAACCACTTCCATTTTAAAAAGATCCCTGTTCATTAAAAATAAAAATAAAGGAGGCTGGAGTGCAGTGGCGTGATCATGACTCATTGCAGCCTTGACTTCGGGGGCTCAAGTGATCCTCCCGCCGCAGCCTCCACTCCTGGTTAGTTTTTTGTATTTTTTGTAGAAATGAAGTCTCGCTTTTTTGCCCAGGCTGGCCTCTAACTCCAGAATTCAAGCGATCCTCCTGCTGCAGGCTCCCAAAGTGTTGGGATTATGGGCATGCGCCACTGCACCCAGTCTACTATCTTTATCTTATAGAAAGAAAAGAATGGAGGAAACTGAGGCTTGGAGACAATGGTTTCACCCAAATATCAGTGGTGTGGAGGCAGAAAAACTTATTGTTAACAAGAGGAGTTGATGGCAGTATTTTGGCAAGTCCTAGTAAAAGTAACCCTGGAGACTTCACATGTTCCGTTAGAAGAAATGGAGCTGTCACCCACATCAAGATTCAGAACACTGTGATTACTAGGACCCGTACAGAGGGAAGAAGTTTGCAACTTTGGCTGAGTTGGTCCAGTATTACATGGAACATCACAGGCAATTAAAAGAGAAGAATGGAGATATTATTGAGCTTAAATATCCTCTGAACTATGCAGATCCTACCTCTGAAAGATGGTTTCCCGGACACCTGTTTAGGAAAGAAGCAGAGAAATTATTAACTGAAAAAGGAAAACATGGTAGCTTTCTTATACGAGAGAGCCAGAGCCACCCTGGAGATTTTGTTCTCTCTGTGCGCACCGGTGATGACAAAAGGGAGAGCGACGGCGGCAAGTCTAAAGTGACCCACGTCACGATTCGCTGTCAGGAACTGAAATACGACATTGGTGGAGGAGAACGGTTTGATTCTTTGACGGATCTTGTGAAACGTTACAAGAAGAATCCTATGCTGGAAACACTGGGTACAGTCCTATGACTCAAGCAGCCCCTTAACATGACTTGTATAAATGTTGCTGAAACAGAAAGCAGAGTTTGAGAACTAAGCACATTAGCTGAGACCACAGATAAAGTCCAACAAGGCTTTTGGGAAGAATTTGAGACCCTACAACAACAGGAGTGCAAACTTCTCTACAGCCGAAAAGAGGGTCAAAGGCAAGAAAACAAAAATTAAATTGGTATAAAAACATCCTGCCCTTTGATCATGCCAGGGTTGTTCTACGTGATGGTGATCCCAGTGAGCCTATTTCAGGTTACATCAATGCAAATATCATCGTGCCTGAATTTGAAACCAAGTGCAAAAATTCAAAGCCCAGAAAGAGTTGCATTGCCACACAAGGTTGCCTGCAAAACACGGTGAACGACTTTTGCTGGATTTCCAAGCAAACTCCCAAGTGATTGTCATGACAATGAAAGAAATGGAGAGAAGAAAGAGTAAATGTGTCAAATACCTGTCTGATGAGTATACTCTACAAGAATATGGGGTCATGCGTGTTAGGAACGTCAAAGAAAGCACCGCTCATGACTATATGCTAAAAGAACTTAAATTTTCGAAGGTTGGACAAGCTCTACTCCAGGGGAATATGGAGAGAATGGTGTGGCAATACTGGTTTTGGACTTGGCCGGACCACAGAGTGCTCAGCGACCCCGGGGGCATGCTGGACTTCCTGGAGGAGGTGCACCATAAGCAGGAGAGCATCATGGATGCAGGCCCGGTTGTGGTCCACTGCAGTGCTGGAACGGGCCATACAGGGACGTTCACTGTGATTAATAGTCTTATTGAAATCACCAGAGAGAAAGGTGTTGACTAGCAACATTGACATTTCCAAAACCATCCACATGGTACAGTCTCAGAGGCCAGGGATGGCCCAGACAGAAGCACAGTACCCATTTATCTATATGGCAGTGCAGCATTATATTGAAACACGACAGCACAGGATTGAAGAAGAGCAGAAAAGCAAGAGGAAAGGGCACGAATATACAAATATTAAGTATTCTCTAGTGGACCACAGACAAGTGGAGCTCAGAGCCCCCTCCCGCCTTGCACTCCAGCGCCACCCTGTGCAGAAATGAGAGAAGACAATGTTGGAGTCTATGAAAACATGGGCCTGATGCAACAGAAAAATTTCACATGAGAAAACCTGCCAAAACTTCAGCACAGAAATAGATGTGGACTTTCACCCTCTCCCTAAAAAGATCAAGAACAGACACAAGAAAGTTTATATGAAGACAGAATTTGAATTTGGAAGGCTTGCATTTTGGTTGACTACCTTTTGATAAGCAAAATTTGAAACCATTTAAATACCACTGTATTTTAACTCAACAAATACCTGCTTCCCAATTACTCATTTCCTCAGAAAAGAAGAAATCATCTCTACAATGCAGACAACGTTACATTTTATAGAATTTTGCTTTAAATTGAGGAAGTAGTTAAATGGTGCACTATATCTTGCAGCTTATGGGAGTTCAAATTCTAGTTATAGGCTTTTTTTTTCTTTTTATAACCCTAACCAGTTTAATTTTTTTTTCTCATCGTGGGAGATGATAAGAAGAAATGGTTTGGGAAAATTAAGTAACAACATCCTAGAAGAGTGAGAACAATCTCATTTACCATCATGTATCCAGTCATGGATAATTCATTTTGACGGCTTCTATTTTTGGTTAAATGAGAATTAAGCCAGTGCTTCAGACTGTCAGAAGCTGACTGGTTTACCTTTGCATTGGCATTAAAGAGTCGTAGAAAAAAAAATCATGGATATTTATGAATTAAGATAAAAGGTATGGGTTTTTTTATTTTTTCAGCCGATGACAAATTACAGTTCAGCTGTTGACTGAGAAGGTTGTGGTAGGAAAACACTTGCCATATTTTCTTTGTATTTGAGTAATTGTCTTGTACTTAGGAAAAAGTCATCTATGAATGACCAGTGATTTGGGTTGTCAAATGTTCCTGACAAGCTTACCCCAAAACTTTAGTGGCTTAAAACAACCCCACCCCCAACTGTTCTTCGACCTGAGCTGGGCTCAGCTGGGCTGTTCTTCTGCCAGCCTGCAGGTGGCCACTTATGTGGTCAGCAGGTCGGCAGAGAGACTGGGGTGGCTGGGCTTCTCTCTCTGCCTGAAGTCCTGAGTCTCTCCTTCTCTGTGTAGTCTCTTTCAGTGGCCTGGCTGGCAGGGTAGCTAGACCTCTCACATGCCAAGAGCTCTCAAGCAGAAGTGGCCGGGCCTTCTGAAGACTTAAGTCCAGAATTGTCACAGCATCCCTTCTACTGCCCTTATTGATGATGATGATGATGATGATTTTTTTTCTAACCAGAAGAGAGCTGGATTATGTCCTGTACTTACTAAACAAGTCACAAGCCCAGCTCAGACTCAAGAAAAGGGTGTGAAGTGGAGGTGCAGTTAATTGGGGGGCCACTAGTCTAACAGATGGTCACAACCAATGCCATGGAAAACCAAGGATTTTAGCAAAAGTAGAAGTTGCTAGTGACCTTGGGAAGCTGAAGCTGATTACAGTAGCTGGGACAAGCTGAAAGTCAGACTGAGAAATAAAGGGAGGGCCTTCAAGAAGCTTCCCAAACAATTTCTGCCAGCCCTGAGCTTGTTTTTGGAACCAGCACTTGGGGAAACTGATCTTGTGAGGATGGATGTGTTTAGGAACACAGGGCTTTTGAGAGCAGCACCATCCCACTGGGGCACCCCCAGACTTGGGAAATGTGGTGCTTTCTTAATGTCACTGGTTTTTAGTTTGGCCACAGTGAGAAGGAACAGCCCTAAGAGGCCTCCAGCCAGGTTGAATGAGCTTATTTTTGTTTTAGCCAACCGGTAAGATTTGCTAATGTTCTACCTTAAGTGCCTTCTCCAAAGACATCTCTCTTTGCCTCATATGTGGAATCATCACTCAGCGTGGATATTTCAATGAAAAGATCATTGGTTGACTTTTGTAACGTTAATAAAATACTATGGTATCTTTGCCGTGAAAAAATAAAAATAAAAATGAATAAAAATGAAGACATGCTTCAATCAAATTAATGAAATTCTATATTTAAAATGTCTAGGCTGGTCAAAGTGGTTCAAGCCTGTAATCCCAACACTTTGGGAGGCCAAGGTGGGAGAATCACTTGAGCCCAGGAGTTTGAGACATGGGCAAAAAGTAAAACCTCCCCTCTACAAAAATCAAAAACTTGGCTGGGTGTGGTGGTGCACACTTTTAGTCCCAGCTACTCAGGAGGTTGAAGCAGGAGGATGGCTATAGCCTAGGAGGTCAAGGCTCCAGTGAGCTGTGATCACACTACTGCACTCCAGACTGGACAATAGAGCAAGACTTTGGTTCAAAAAAAAGAAAAAAAAAAGCTTATACTGAAAAAAATGATTATTTTTATGAACGAGTGCAATGCAATCTAATTGTGTTCACTATTGTACAATTGTAAGATTTATTTGAAATATTAATACCAAAATCTATGTAGCAATGGAATGAATAGCCATGTTTTTTTATATCTATCTATCTATCATCTATCTATCTATTATCTATCCATCTGTCATCTATCTATCTATGTGTCTATCTATCTATCTATTTATCTATCTATCTATCTATCTATCTATCTATCTATCTATCTATCTATGCTGTGTATATGTATATGCCAAGCATTCTACTGGATGCTCAAATATGTCAGTGAACAAAGCAGGCTAAAATCTCTGCCCCTAAGATCATACAATTCTAATAGGGGGGAGATAAACAATGAATAAATGAATTAAGTCAGTTATATAGAGAGGATGGGAAATAGTAATAAGTGTTATGGAAAAAACAGACTGCAGGGAGTGGCAGTGGGGAATGTGTGCAGAGGGGTAGATTGTAATTTTGACTTAGATAGTCAGCGTGCACTTCATGGTGAAGTTGGCATCTGAGTAGAGACTTGCATTTCATGAAGGAGGGAGCCATGTGGCCATGGGGAGGAGGAGCACTCCAGGCGAGGGGAGCAAGCAGCCCATGCAATGGGCCTGAAGAAGGAGTGTGTCTGGAATAATAGAGGAGTCCAGTGTGCTGGAGGCAAGGAGGTAAGTGGGGCCTAGAACATAATTCAGGGAAGGTGGATTGTGAATTTCCTTATGGGTTTCAGCGAGGACTTTGGCTTTTACTCTTGGGTGCAATGGGGAATCACTGGAAGGTTTTGAACAAACAAGCAGTGTGATCTGACATTCATTTTAAAAGAATTATGCTAGCTGCTATTTTCAGAATAGACTGTAGGGAGCAAGAATTATGCCAGCTGCTATTTTCAGAATAGACTGTGGAGAAAGGACAGGAGCCAGGAGATCAGTTAGGAGATGACTGCTGAACACAGCCAGAGGAGGGGTGCTGGTGGCTTGCACTGAGGGCATAGTGGAGTTGATGAGAAATGGCCAGATTCTGCATATAATCTTAACACAGAACCAGCAAAATTTAAGTAGAGATTCATTCATTGTAAGATGTGAGAAACAGCAGAGTCAAGGATGACCAAAGACTGTTGGCCTGAGTACTGGAAAACTTAGTTGGCCTCCACTGAGATTGAAAAGACAGAATATGGGGTTGTTTCGGGGGGACTTAGCAACCTCTCTCAGTCTTGTCAGAGGGTCACTGCACCTGAACCTACAACCTCACTTGGATACACAATCAAGAGTGTAAATTCACAGTCATTGCCAGTAAATTCCCCTTAGTTAAAAGGCCTTCCTGGCCCCATTTTCACAGAAAGGCTGCCCCGTTCCCCATTGGCTAACAGACGCCCTATGATAATCCCTCCTAGTAAGTATGCCTTCGGAGCATGCATTTCAGCTAGAATACTTGTGTGATGATTTGCTCACTCCTGAAAGACTCTAAGTGCCAGACATGAAAGGACTGTGTCTGTTTCTGCTTCCAATTTTTTTCTCACCTGCTGGATAGGCCTGGCAAGTGATAGGTATTCAAGAAATATTGATTAAGGAAATAATGAATCTTAGTAAGACTTTAGGGACCAAACAGTTCCTTCAGGAGCCCATAATTTTAAACTGTGGGATTCCCTTGGGACTACCTAATTACCCTGGGATTATTTAGTAACTCAGAGCACTTAAGGTCAGGAATGTTTGTGTGCTAAGCCCCGGCAGTGGTGTGGCACTGTTCTAACAGGGCAGCTGCTCTGAGCTGGGGAATGTGCAGGAGTTAGGTTTGCACCCCTTGAGGGAGCAGATCCACTTTGCTCACCTTGTTTTGCTCTGGGTCTGATGACTTGGCCCTCACGTCACTTGCTCTCATTCCTTCTCATTCAGCGTGGTCTCAGCCATCTTCACACCAGCAGTTTCCATGGTAAATGCACTGATGAGGGAGGGCAGTAGCTCCCTCTGCTTCTCATCCCCACTCCCTTCTTCTGCTCTCAGGACAACAGGCCCTGCCTGGATGCTAGATCTTCTGTACTTCTTAGGACTGATTCTAGAGACTCAGTAAAGGATGGGAGGTGTCCAGATTTTAGTAAGGAATGTACCTCCTCACTCTCCTCTTCTCTGCCTCGAAGATATCCCTTTCCTTGTTTATCACACCGATGTCAAATGTTCTCTTGCTCTTAGTCTCATGATCACTCTCAAGTTTACTCCAATGCAGGATTTTTCAACTTCAATACCACTGACATTTTGGGCTGGATAATTCTTCATTGTGGGGGCTGCCCTGTGTATATAGGGTGATTGTGTTCTCTGGGATGTTTAGCAGCACCTCTGGCTTCTACTCTCTAGATGTCAATAGCACTCCTTCACAGATGTGACAATCAAACATGTTTCCAGACATGACTAAATGTCTCTGGGAGCCAGTTGCAGCATTGGTCTAACATATGGCTCTATTTTGTGAAATGTCCTTGACTTCTGGCCCCATAAAGTCTCACTTCTCCTGCCCTCCCCTTAGTCCAACTTCTTAGGTAATCTTGTTTTTTTTCTATGATGGTTTTGGATTGATGAGAAGGGGGTGCTGGCTTCTGTGTCCACTAACAACTTCAGTATGTGACCCTCAAAGCTGCTGCTTCAATCACCATCATCCATGCCCCAGGTCCTTGATGTGGTTAAGATATGAGAAAAGTACTGCTCTCTAACAGACTGGCTGAACTTTTATCCATTCTATGATTATGTCTTTATTCTCTGTATTCACTATTTTCCTTGTTAACTTAAGAAATATTTTTTGTTGATGATAATACTGATGACAGAAAAGTAAAAAAGGTGCCAAAATAATCTTTGGCAGATAATTCTGGGAAACTCCCCGATTAGTGGGAAAATTACTGGGTTTTGTATGGTATTACAAGCCTTCACTAATCCTAGGAGGAGAGTTGTTATCTGGGCTGCAAATGGAGAAATCAGGGAAACAATATTTGTTTTAAATATTAGATGAAGTGTGTGCTTATGTATGAAACAGAGCCCAGTTTTCCACATTACAATCAGAGAAAGAGGAGCTCAAAGAAAGTGAGAGCTGCTTAAGAAATCAACTAATACAATTCTTTCCTTTAGGAAATAACAAAATAAAAGTCAGAGAGAATAATTGCTTTGCCCAGGGGATGTAAATAGCATCAGGGCCTGGATTTAAACTCAGACCTCCTAATTCTCTGTTCTAATTTATGATAAAGTTTTATCAACCCACGGCAAAATGAGAAAAATAAGATCAATTTGGAAAATTTTTTTCTGAATGTAAATTAGTTAAATGCAATGAACTATCCTTTATCCTGAGTCTTAGGCCCTTCTAACCCTTCTACCATTTTTGGTAATAAAATATTGTCCCTATTAGGAAAGAATGACTCCAGATGTAGTTGGAGTTTTGGGGAGTTTCTTGATGCTTTTATTTTAGTAATCCTAAGGCAATTCACCACCACCATCCCTTTTTAAAAATAAACAAAAATCTGAGAGCCACTGACATAGAGTACTTGCATCCAAAGAACCATAGAGATGTTCTGGTTCCTAGAGAGCAAGACATGGTGCACAGGCCTGTGGGTGAAACCAGATGGAGACCCACGGATGAGTAATTCCCATGAACAATGACAGCCCAACAACATAGTCTTGGGGTTTTCTGGAATCTCCCTCCTTCCTGCTGTTTACTCCGTTATCTCTCATTGAAATTGAATCAGAACTTGAGCATGATTCCTGATAGGAGGACTCTCTCACTCTCTCTCTCTTTTCTTCTTTTGTAGAGATGAGGTCTCGCTATGTTGCCCAGGCTGGTCTTGAACTCCCAGTTTTAAGCAATCCTCCCACCTTGGCTTCTCAAAGTGGTGGGATTACAGACTTGAGCCACCGCACCCAATAGGAGGCCTCTCTGGATCACCAAGGTGGCTGTATCTGATCTGAGCCAGAGTCCTTGGTGTATCTGGTTGGAGTGGTTGGAGGTGGGCTTCTGGGCCTCCTATTGTTCTTTCTGGCTGTGGCTTACCTTAAAATGCAAAAATATCAGGATATTACTTCTCTAATATTATTAAGCCCTCTGCCTGAGAGAAGAATACCAAGATCTAAGGACAGGCTTTTAGAATATTATAGGAGTGGGGCTGAAACTGCTGCTGTTTTGTGTCCTTAGCCCTCACTCACTCTTGTTCCTAGGAAATGGAAGGCATAAATTACTAGAAAAGCTTCGTCAGACTTGAGTCGCCACCAAAATGTCCTGGTATACCAGTTTGACCACACTACTCAGATTCCACATTTCCGTTTTAACAGGGGCTTCTGAAGATTTCAAAACATCAGTATACAGAAATGAATGAAATTGCAGCCTCCCTCTTTGCCCGCCTAGCTGTAGTTAGGGGTTGGTGAGCCATGAGCCGGTGAGTTCCTTCCAGCCTGGGGCCTCAGCAGCTGCCAACCAGCCCTTCATAGAAAAGCGCACATGAAGGGTTTTAAAAGAGGAAGATGACAATGGTATGTCTCAGAGATCCGAAAGCATTTTCAAGGGAAAAGGAAACCAAAAAAGGAAACAAATATGTCATCAACATTTATCTATATATCCTCATCCTGTAGCTGAACTTTTGTTTCATCCAGTTCCTGGTGTCATAGTTGTCTAAGGGTCTAGATGATTCTCTACCAAGATGGACCATTCTAGTAAGGCTGCACCTGGTCAAGGATAAAGCTGTCTTTACATCTGGACTACTTCTTGGAATGTTTCAGATGGTCTCACATGAGCTCAACTAGAAACGTTTGCAATCCCAGGAAACAGCAGCTGCAAAGAGGAGAGAAGGGAGCTAACAGTTATTGAACTGCTTTGTGAGAGGTCATGTTCAGAAGCTTTTCAAGTGCTTTCTCCTTTTATCTTCTTAACAGTCCCACATGGTATCATTGTCTTCATTTTATAGCGAAGGAAACAGATGCTCAGCTATGTTGGGTAACTTGCCCCAGGGCAGAAAGCAGAACTGGTCCTGTTCAGCCCAGGATCAAGCCAGGATTCAAATCCAGATCCTCCTGCCTCTGAAGTGCTCTTTCCATAAGACTGAGCTTCAGTATACGTGGCCATCCCATACGTTCAGGAAGTGGGGAAGGGGGGTGTGGTTCCTGAGCCATGAAATGGTCCAGAGAATCTAAGAGACAGAGGCAGAAAAACATTAGCCCTACAGTCATCATCAACACACAAGTTGAATAACATCAAGTTTTTAGTCCCAGGATTCCTGTGGACTACCAAGTCCTCTGCTTGAGGGCCGTGCTGGATGGCAGGGTGGCAGAGCACTTTGGTATAGGAAGGAGAGGGATTTGTATTTCATTAAACAACAACAACAACAACAGTTCAGAATTTTAATTCTTTTTTTTTTTTTTTTGACAGAGTTTCGCTCTTGTTGCCCAGGCTGGAGTACAATGGCGCGATCTCAGCTCACCACAACCTCTGCCTCCCAGGTTCAAGTGATTCTCCTGCCTCAGCCTCCCGAGTAGCTGAGATTACAGGCATGTGCCACCATGCCCAGCTAATTTTGTATTTTTAGTAGAGACCAGGTTTCTCCATGTTGGTCAGGCTGGTCTCAAACTCCCGACCTCAGGTGATCCACCTGCCTCAGTCTCCCAAAGTACTGGGTGGGATTGCATGCCCAGCTGAGACAACGAAAAGGTGGACATTTGTTGAGCTTGTGTTTCTAACAGTTTATAGAGTTCAGAAACATGGAGAGTTGTTTGCATGACACCTTCATTACAGAATTATTATTCCGTTGATTTATTCTTTCATTTCAGATGATTAATATTAACTGATATCAGGTGTGTTAAATATTTAGAGCTAGAAAAAGAAATCTAACTAATGAGCAAAAATACATTTTAAGATTAAAAAAAAGAAAAGAAATCAAATCTTTGGGATCCAACATGGGACTTTGGACAGCTCAGGATATCCGCTGGTTTCTGCCTGGGATCTGAAGACTGTTTACATTCCAGTGGAATTCCTGGGAAAGTCCAGAGCTCTCAGCGCTGTGAAAACAATGGCTTATGGTGATAAACTCTCAACTGCCTCACCCTGAGAAGAGGCGAGGCCTGCAAAGTTTCCCTGGGCAGGATGGACAGGGCCAGGCAGCATTCCTAGGAAGAAACTGCCTTGTTTGCTGCCTTGAGCTGAAACTGGAGCTGGTTTGAAGGCATGCGGACTTCTGCCTGCTGAACCATGGCTGGGCTTTGACAAAGGTGGCTACTACACCTTTTGTCATCAGTAGCTGTCATTGCTGACAATTTCCACAAGGAGTCACAGCCACTCTCTGGGCAGGCTAGGTACTCATGAGGTATGGGAACCTTTTGCATTCACTAGGAAGTCATGGAGACGGAGCCAGTGATAGTTGGCCTTAAGCTATATTAAATCCCTCCTTTTGCAGAAGAGGAAACAGAGGTCCAAGAAGTTCATTCAGTATTTTAACATGGCTGTGGCAGGGCCAAGACAAGGAGCCAAGCTTCACTTATCAACTCAATACATATTAATCAAGCTCTGTACTATGTGCAGGGAAAGAGCAGTGAGTGAAAAGAAGGGATGGATTTGGGGGTAAGTCCATTCTCCAATTTTCAGTTTTCAGCCCCTTAAGAAAGAGAATGTGATGCCTGGTTTAATCTAGAAAAAGCTAAACATGGAAATATTCCTCTTGCCAGGGATTGATTTAAGGGTGGGCATATGATCTAGTTCTGGTCAAGTAGATATGAAGGGAAATTTGCTATGGGGCTTGCAAATGTTTCTGGGAACAATTTTTCTTCCACTAAAGGTTGCTGCATGTGGATGCAGTGCCTGGAACTAGCCTCTCAACAAACTGACATGGTACAGAAGAGAGATGGAAAAAAACCCTGGGCCCTTGACAATATCATTGAGCTGCTGAAAAACCAAACTCACGGGCCCTGCTACAACACTTGTTGAGATGTAAGCTGATAAAATCAGCTTACTAATTCAGTTAGCTGAGTTAGGTTTTCTAATATTTGTAATGGAAAGCATTCTTTAAAAATATTCAAAGTTTTAGTGGCAGATTTACTAGAATTATCATCAAATGGCTTTTGTTTTCTCTTAGGAAAGTAAAGGATGGGTGATTTGAAGAAAGTGGAAAATCGAAAAACAGCTCTTTAGAGAAATTCGGGAGTGGGAAGGGCCTGATGATGCCTGAGCCCAAGAGATTATAGGAGGAACAACCAATTCACTAGGAGGTTTTCCTCCAGCTGTGCTCAGCAGCCCAAGAACAGCAGTGGATAGGGTAGATCATTACATTCCGCTAGGTTTGGGGTTTCTTCCCGGGTAGGTGCTTTCCTTTCTCTGCCACATTATATTGTCTTCAAGATGTTGGTTCAGTTCAATATGAATCAATGTCTACCATGTACAAGGCACCCATAGGTTCCCATGAAAATAGAAAAATATTTTTGTGGCTTCCAGAATAGCTCAGATGAATCCAGAGGGTCTCCCAGTAGGTATATGGCTTCATGGCATTAAATGGTCTTCAACTGTGAGACTGAAAGTGTTCATGTGTCTCTAAAGACTTAACAGCTAATGAGAGACATAGATTTTAAAAATGGAAAAAAAAAAAACACAGGAAAAATAAAATAAGTTCCTCTGGGCTACTTTTGAACTTCTTTAGGTTAAAAACAATGGGAATATGGTCATTAGATGCTGCAGGTTTCCTTAAAAAGCAAGCCAACAAAAACAATGAAACAACCCAGAGCTGATGAGCACATTCATGCATTTAACCTACCCTCCACCACTGAGTGTCTAGCATGAACGAAGGACAAGATCACGTTCTTTGAACTGCAGACCTGCTGGAGAAACGTTAATGCTTACAGCAAAATTCAGGATTTACACATGGCAGAGAGAGCCATAAAGGAAAAGCTTTCTTCTCTTTGGACAGAGGTGGGACAGCCAGGTAGGCAGCCAGGAGGTTTTCAAGGGGGTCCTCATAGAAATTCTGTAGGCAGGAAGGGTGGGCTGCAAGTTACAGGCAGAAGCAGCAGCCTGGGTGAAGGCTTGGGTGTGCACAGCAGTGAGCTTGTTTGGGGGTCTGCTGTAGTGTTCTCAGCTCCAGTGGGGTAGAGAGTTTTGTTTAGGAGGAGGGGCTGTAGAGGGCCAGGATCATTTAAGAAGCATGAACTGGATGCTGCTAGAGAGAGGAAGCCACTGGGGAGCAAAGGTAGGTGAATAATGCAACTAGATTTGTGTCTCAGTAAAGGAGCTCATGCTAGGGCAGAAGCTGAACTGTGGGGAGATGCTGGAAAGGGACTGGAAATGGGGCGGGCGCTCTGGCCTGTGAGGGAGGCATTCCAAAAGGAATGAAACACACATTTTAAAACACAATAGACTCTGATATTTTGGGACTGGGGGACCTGTAGACTCACATTTGGATTTTCAAGTTCAAAAGGGTATTTCTGAATCCTTTGCCAAATTGGAGTTGGCCTTGTACTTTTCTGAGATGCTGACAGATTTGCAGAATTACAGGCCAACGACTAAAATAAATTTTTGAAAGTTACATTAATCCTTTATTTGAGTGGGTTTTTTATAAAACAAAACAATAAAATTGTGAAAGGGATCAAAATACAAACCCACAGCTACTCTTACAGCAGTTCCCTTTCCTCTGAAATGCCCCTCTCACATGCTCTACATGCCTCTCTTCTCAGTGCACCAAATCTCTCCACCCTCAGGTGGTTCTTCTCTCCCAGCCCCCCAACCTGCCTATTCCACAGTCTCCCATGCATCTCCATCCACCCACTCTCCCAGGCAGAGACGTCCCATCTTCTCCAGGAGGGAAAGTGGTTCTAGCAATCAGTGCTTCTCCTTGGAGTCAGGAGAAAGGGAGAAGGCCAGGCTCACTCCCAGATTAATTATTTTTCATTCCATCATATTACTTTCTCATTTTAAACTTGATATATTGATTAGCCGGGACCCAATCATCGATGTGGTACAAAGATTGAGACAATTATCTAATTTAGGAAAAAGAAAGGAGATTTCCGCTTTCATCATTCATCAGTGTTATTTTTCTTTTTAAAATAAACTTTATTTTCTACAGCAGTTTTAGGTTCACAGCATGTTTATTTTAACAGAGAATAAATGCCCATTCAATGCTTATGGAAGGTTTTGACTTAAGCAGAACCTTGCTACAAAAGGTTTTACAGGTCATGACATTTCCTACAAAACAAACTGTGAGAAAATGACCTAGATGCTGCCTCATGGGCAACTCAAGGGGTTTATTGGATTCATTGACATGATTATTCTTGTGTAGTTTGAAGCTAAGATGTATGGAGCATTTAAATGTGCCAGGCCTACTCCAAAGGTTCTCCTTGTGTTAGCTCATCTAATCCTCACAACCAGCCAATTTTTAGCCCCATTTTATAGTCCAAAAAACTATGGGACTCAGCTAGTGAGTGATGGAGCCAGTGAGAGTTCACATCCAGCCTATTGAATTTCAAAGCCCAATTTAACCACTAACCCTTTGTATTAGGTATCTCAAGAGAAAGAGAACCAATAAGATATATATGTATGTAACAGGAGATTAATTGTGGGAATTGGCTCATGTGATTATGCAGAACAAGGCGTTACCAAGAACCGCTGTCTATAAGCTGAAGAACCAGGAAAGCCAGTGCTATAATTCAGTTCAAGTCCCAAGGTCAGAGAATCAGAAACCCAGTGTCTAGTGGCAGGAAAGGATGGATGTCTCAGCTCATACAGAAAGAATGGATTCTCTCTTCCTCCGTGTTTCTGTTCTATTCAGGCCCTCAATAGAATGTTGCCTGCCCACATTGGTAAGGGCAGATATTCGTCATGTGGTTTACTATGTAAAACGCTAATCTTATCTGAAAACACCCTCCAGACAAATTGAGAAGTAATGTTTTATCAGCTATGTAAGCATCCCTTAGCCCAGTCAAATTGAAAAATTCACTATCACAAGTCCACCCCTTGCTAATCTGGCACCCACACACATCTTTTTAAGTCATACTTAATCTATAAATAAAGACACAGAGTCATAATTCCACTTAACATGATACAACTATGCTGTATACAACCAAAAATCCCTTCCCTAGAAGAAGAGGTAAAGCTCTTGAGTAAAGTTTACTCTCCTGATTTCCTATAACTTAAATACTGATGTAATGTTAATAATACTTAATTCCTGGTATAAAGTCAATACACTTTATGTTACATCATAAGGAAGTAAGAGAGAGAGAGGAAAACCTAGATATTTCCTTAGTGTATGTTCTTAGATACACAAATGCATTTGTAACAATATAAGGATAAAAAACTCATAAAAATTACAGTTGTTGTTTCGATAACTGGTCACATAATTGTAGCTGGTATTGATAACTACTTTCTTCTACTACCTATTCTGTATGCCCTTTGCCTTCAGCAAGCATCTCAACTGGTTATGGTTTTTTACCTGGCAGAGTGACCCAAACCTTCACACCTTAAGTATCTGAGCTAATAGTAGTTCTGCCTGGATTAAGTCGTTGTATTTTTCCATTGACTTTAATCATAGGATGTGGTAATATTAAGAGACACTCTAAGGGATCTCTCGTGTTTCAAACAGACTATTTCTTACCTCCATTGTTGAGTAGGAGTCCAATTTCCCCTTAGTAGTCAGATCAGTCATGCAGCCAACACTATAACTCCCTTCTTGACCTGTTGACTCAGACATAAGGAGCCAAAGTGGCCTAGTGGCAGTCTTAACTTCCATTTCAATGGAGTCATTGTTATGTCTACTGGTGGTGGTAGCATTTCTCCCACTGGAACTAAGACCTCTTGGCCAGCAGAGCATGAAGTCATGGGAACAGGAAGCAAAAATTTTACTAGTATGTCACTGGGGGTAATGGTAAGTAGTGCCACTCCCATTTCCACCCCTTTAATCCTGGACCTGTGAATCCTGGCTACGGAAGAAACAGTACCATATATTGGATGCTGATTAAGAGCGTATATAGCCTTCTAGAGAACTGTGCCCTAGCCTGCAATGTATTGCCACCTAGCTGGTGCTGTAACTGAGAATTTAAAAAGCCGTTTTATCTTTCTGTCAAGGCTGCTGTTTCAGGATGGTGAAGGATATGGTAGTATTAGTGAATTCCATGAGCATGGGCCCATTGCTGCACTTCTTTAGCTGTGAAGTGAGTTTTTGGTGAGAAGCAATGCTGTGTGGAATACTATGATAGAGGATAAGGCATTCTGTGAGTCCATGGATGGTAGTTTTGGCAGAAGCATTGCATGTAAGGAAGGCAAATTCATATCCAGAATAAGTAAGATCAAAACGTTGCCCCTTCCATGATAGGAGCTGTCTAATCTAGTCAATCTGCCACCAGGTAGCTGGCTGATCGCCCCAGGGAATGGTGCCATAGCAGGGGATCAGTGTCAATCTCTGTTGCTGGTACATTGGGCTCTCAGCAGTGGCCGTAGCCTGGTTTGTCTTGGTGAGTATAAGCTGATGTTGCTGAACCCATGCATAATCTCCATCCCTGCAATCAGGGCCACTTTGTTCATATGCCCACTGGGCAAGCATGAGGTGGCTGGCAATACGGCCGACTGATATCCACAGAACAGTCATCCTAGCTATTTAGTAATTAAAATCCTCCCCTGCTGAGGTCACCCTTTGGTGAGCGTTTATATGGGATACAAATATTTTTATATTTTTTGCACATTCAAAGAAATCTATGTATATACATCTCCAAATTTCATTTGTCACCAATTTTCCAATCATGTTTCTTCCAAATCCATGATCCTTCAACCAAACCATCTGTTACAGCCCATGAATTAGTATGTAATCCACATATGGCCCTTTCTTATTCTCCTGCAAAGTCACAACCAGGTGGATTGCCTGAAGTTCTGCCCACTGGGACGATTTCCCTTCACCACTGTCTTTTAGGGATACCATAGAGAGAGGCTGTAGTTCTGCATTCTGTTTGCACAAGGCCCAGGAGCAGGCCAAAAGCTGTCTCTTAAAAGGAGAGTAGTTATCTGTGGATGATGGCAGGACCTTGCTCCCAGTGTTCTGTAGTCCCCAAAATATCTGATTATTTTCTTTTCTCCAATGCATATTTATACTGGCAAAAATCCATAGGTCTTCCTTGTCTCTACTAAAAATACAACAATTAGCTGGGCCTGGTGGCGCACACCTGTAGTCCCAACTACTCGGGAGGGTGAGGCAGGAGAATAGCTTGAACCCGGGAGGTGGAGGTTGCCATGAGCCGAGATCACACCACTGCACTCCAGCCTGGCGACAGAGTGAGACTCCATCTCAAAAAATAAAGACAAAACAAACAACAACAGCAACAACAAAAACATAGGTCTCTTTGGGGAAGACTGGGAGGAAGACTAATACTATACATTTTTGGTAGTGTACTGAGATTCTTCCTTGAGGGGACCCAACCTCCCCTTCACTTGAGCGTTCTGAATCTTTAAACTGGCTCAAGTCTGGGAATCGACTGAGCGGTTTAGGGTTCTGTAGAGAAACAGAACCATCAGGATTTATTATGAGAATTGGATCACAACATTACAGAAGCAGAGAAGTCCCACAGTCTGCTGTCTGCAAACTAGAGAATTAGGAAAGCCAGTGGTATTATTTAGTTCAAGTCTGAAGGCCTGAGAACCAGGAGCTTCAATGTCCAAGAGCAGGAGAAGATGATGGCTCAGGGGAAACAGAGAACAAATTCTCCCTTCCTCCACTTTGTTTGTTTTACTTGGGCTCTTAACAGATTGGATAATGCATGCCTACACTGGTGAGGATAGATCTTCTTTATTTAGCCTACTGATTAAAATGCTGATCTCTTCTGAAGACACCCTCACAGACACACCCCAAAATAATGTTTACCAGCTATCTGGACATCCCCAGTCAATCTGACACATAAAATTAACCACGCCCTTGATGACCTTGTACAGAAAAGTTGAACATGTATTTCTTCCTGGGGTGTGATCCCTTGGGTATAAGTGTAGGAAACATGGGATCTGGGAGGTGAGATAATGTCAGGCTCATGGGGAAAAAAAAACACGAGATGAGATGGGAAGAGGCCTGGAGTCCTAGATGGTAAGTGCGTCTTGTAAATCACATTATTTATATTTATGCCATTTTTAGCTTTCATTACTTCTGTAAGCACTGTTCTAGGAAGGCATTAAGGCACTAGGTGCTGTTTTCCATGTAGACACAGATGTAAAGAAGCAGTGCTGCCTGAGGCATCATGGTGGCAACAGTGAGAAAAAAAAAACAATAAAATTCCTAAAAAAGTGGAGCAAGTCAGAGGTGCAAGATCCATCTTCCCCTCTGGACATCAAGATTCTTACTCCATTGCTAATGTTGGAAAACCTGGGTGCATCATATCATGTTTAGGAAAGGTTACAGTTTTCCTTCAAAGGGCACAGCATAGCAAACAGAAACTAGAAGGGTTCCTATACAACTGAGAATAAGGCCTAGAGCTGTGAAGCTGTGCAGCTTTCTAGTCTTCATCAAACCTCCTACTCCCTTCTGCTCTTTAGGGCACTCCTGTGTTGATACTAATATATGTGTTAATACTATCAATGTCTCTTAGACTTTGCTTTCCTGAGTCATTGCTTCAATAAATCACTAAACTTCCCAGTTTAGTGCCCCTAGGGTGTATATGACTGATCATAAACCTCTCTTGAACCTGACTCAATGCAAATACTCGATAAATGTTAGTGAATTCACGAGTAACATCAAACTAAATGAGGAGGAAATAATGAACATCAAGTGATCAGCTCAAAATGACTTTCCTGAAGTTTTTCTAAGTATACCAAAATATCAAGAGGGGAAAATTGTTTCCTGTTATTTTCATTACCAGAACATTTTCTTCCATAAGCATTTCACTAGCAGCAACTTCTCCAACTTTTTGACCAAATAGCAACAAGGGTAAAACAAGGATTGCATACTAAGGGTAAGAGAAAAC
Source organism: Macaca mulatta (assembly GCF_049350105.2). NCBI lineage: Eukaryota > Metazoa > Chordata > Mammalia > Primates > Cercopithecidae > Macaca > Macaca mulatta. Next base: position 42,784,284 of record NC_133409.1, on the reverse strand, counting down.
TTTAATCATGTTTAGGAGTCTAAGGGTACATTCAGCTGGGAAAAAAGCACTGAAAGTGTCTTCTCTTTGATTCCAAGGCATTCCCTTTTGCCTTCATAGTTCTGGGAGCAAAGTTAGTTTCTCAGACATATTTTCACCCACACAGAGATGCTGACATTTTATCCTGACCTTTCCACTTCAGTTACTTCCAAATAAGTATCCATTGATGTGGGATGCTGTGCTTATCATTCTGCTCCCATCTGTTCTGGTCACCACTTGGCATCGGACGGTGGGGAGTTCCATGCCCATTTCCCACGAGGCTTTGATCTGTTTCCACCTAAGTTCAACTGGTGTAGGCTGGGAACAAAACATCCCATCCAGCATTGACCTTTGATCTCCCACTGATGCAACTTGCCTCCCTGTACCTTCCAAATTTTGCAAGGGAGTGTATTGTGTTATAATATGCCATTGTTGATACTCCCAGACAACTCAGGAGGTTCATTCTGGAATAAAACTGCAAATTGACTCAAAGAGGAGAGAATGAAGAGAGAATCAAGATGGAGAAGGCACTCTGGCTTGTGAGACAGGCATTCCAACAAGAATATAAATCAAATTGTGAAAATAGACTAAATACTGTTATTTTGGAATCAGAGAATGTATACATCCATCGTATTTAGATTTGAAAGTTTGAAAACTTATTTCTGAATCCATCATCAAATTGGAGTCTGCATTGTACTTTCTTGGAATGGTAACATCGCTGCAGAAGTACATACAACTGTAGGGAATCTGAATAGAAAAGTTTCATGGAAAAGTTTCAAGTAAAATCATCTTGGGATGTAAAAGATTACTATGTTTTGGAATAAGAAGCTAAACATAAGAACAGCTAAGTGTAAAAAAGGCTGAAAATGTCCTAAGTATTTTCTAAATAATTTTTAGAGTTAATAGTGATCAACATCTGACCAGATGGAGGATATGACTGAAGTCTTGACCTAGATCGCAAAAGCAGCAGAGAGGCATGATGTGGCAATGGTGGGGGATTTCTAATATGCTGACAGAGTTTAATTCATTCACACTGAATGTCTGATAAATTTTTAACTTACCTGGCTAGATGCTGACACTCCCAAAAGAAACAAAAACTCATGAGAGGAGATTTTATCCTGGATAAATTATGAAAAACAAGTGAAAGCAAGTTGGTGAACTGAAGGGAAAAGAGGGAAAGTCAAAGAGGAAGGGTGCAGACACTTCCTGAGCCCCTACCACATATCAGATGTTACCCACAGCAGTTAAAACATACCATTGTATTTATTCATCTCAATGACTCTGTGAGGGAATGCATCAGTATCTCCACCTAGCCTCAGAGACATTAAGTAACTGGTCTTAGGTCACTCAGCTAGTTTTAGCAGGTGCAGGTTTAGAGCAAAGCCCTGACTCAGAGTCCAGGCCTCTTCCATTACCACATTGCTTCCTTGAGAACCTTGAATCAAAAAGACTGTCTTGTGAAGAGTGTCAGACATTTAAACTAGGCCTGGGTAGACATTTCAGAAAGAGTTCAGTTAAAGTTAGATGTAAGTCCATGATTTCAACTATAAAATAGAGAGCATTTGAAATGTTTGGGTAAATAATGATCTCTGCAAATAACCCAGCCTAAGTAAAGCTGAAGTGGTCAGCAAAGATGCTCATATGGCTCTCAAGGAATTCAGCTCAGATTTTAGAAAGGCACACAGGAAAGGTAGAAAAGCTCATAATTAAGGAGTAATGTGCATGTGAGGTTACATCCAGGACCTGGAATGCTAAAGCTGTAGGAACAAAGGCTTGTGAAAAGTGCTGAAGTGAAAAGTGAGGGGATTTGGAGTATGTTCAAAGCAGGAAGTAGAACTAAAGGGTACTACACTTAATACCTGAGTGATGAAATAATCTGTACAACAAACCCCCATGACATAAGTTTACCTATGTAACAAACCTGTGCTTTTACCCCTAAACCTAAAATAAAAGTTTAAAAAGTATATACCCAAAAAAACCATGAGTAACTAAGGTTATACAGATGGTCCCTGACTATGGTTTGATGTGATTTTTCTTTTACTTTGCTATGGTGCAAAAGCAATATGCATTCAATAGAAACCATACTTGAAGTACCCATACAACCACTCTGTTTTTCACTTTCAGTACAGCAGTAAATAAATCGTCTGAGCGATTTAACACTCCATTATAAAAAAGAAAGAACGAAGAAGGCAAAGACATCCTCCAGGGGCTGGTGGTGTAACATGTAACATCAATGGGAGACAGGGAGAAAACTATACTGTTCTCTTCCTAGTTTGCTTCCATTGCCTTCATCAACTCCTGCCATGTTTGATCCAACTCTAAAACTCAACTCCCTTGAGTTTAAATCTCTTGGCCTAAACTAATGAGCTTCCTGAGAATTTGCCAGAAAGGTTACAAGGCTGCATTAATCTGTGACAGTGAAGAATGGTACAGGCTCCAAAAAAGTAGAATTTGGCATATGCTACCTTGATTTTCAAAAGGGGAGGAAGATACAGTCTACAAACCACAGTCTGGCAAGCTCGACGCACATATTCCAGAACAGATGAGGAATCTGCTTAGATTCACTGCAAACAAGCCATGCTGGGCTCATCTCCTTTGTCTGTAGAGGTCTTCTTTAGGTAGACCAGTGGAAGGCTGCACGCAGACAAGATTAGGTCTTTTATATCCTTGGACATGAGAAGAATATTTGGGAATAGCACGTAATAAATCGACTGAGTTCATTTGTAACTGGTAAGGGACCATATCTAAGGAAGTGCTGCTCGTGAAGCCATGTCATCCAGCCAAGAGATCGGCAGGAGTTTCCCATCATAGTCTGACCCAATTTAAACTTTCTGTTTTAATGAATATAGACTGAGCTGGCTTTTTAATCAATGCTCCAGAAAATGTAAGACTGAGAACAGTGACTGCAATCCTGGATGTCTGATGTAGGGTTCAAAAGGAACTTGAACAATAACCTGAATCCAACAGAGCAACATGTATTATGGTTAACATGAAGTTTTCCGGTTAGATTTCAAGGTGAGCGTCACATGTATATGTGTCAAAACAGTAGCATATAAAGAGAATAACTTTGGGAATTTTCTTTTTTTACTCAAAATGAGTCAAGAGCTTGAAGGAACTGCTAAACCTTAATTGTAACTTTTGGTTGCATTAATGAAATGTCTGGAGCAGCAGAGTGAACAGTCTCTCTATTGCACTCAGGTTAGACTGTACCTCACAAAGGGGGTTCAGTTCTGGTTGCACACTCCAAAAAGGACAGTGACAGTTGGAAACAGGGCCAGAGAAAAAGGAACGAGGATGGGAAATTAGAAACAGTTACAGGAACTTAAAGCATTTGGCGTGGAGAAGAGAAAATGATAAGAAATGGAGCTGTTTCTATATAGTCTTAGAAAGAAGACCAGGGCCAACTAGATAGGTTTTGAGCTACTTACAGTTTTCATAATTATAGATGCTCAGTCAAAAACTGGACTGCCTTGCAAAGCTGTGTTTCCTCTTACTCTTCAATTACATGTTGGACAATCACTTGTTGAAGAAGAGGAGGAAATAAGAGATTCTTGCCTTAAGGTTACATAACTGCCTGTGGCTGGTCATCCAGTTTTTTTCTTGAACACTTCTTGGGTTGGAGAAATCACTATCTAATTATATTGGTCAAACATTTGAGTAAAGTTTATTTAATATTACTCTCACCTGTTAGATAACTATGGATCTTAGATAACGCTTCTGTAATGCTCTTTGGAGTTTGGAACTGTCTCTTGGATTGAACCTAAGATGAGTTCCTCCCTCCATTTCCTGCTCTAATTACCTAATTCAGATTACCATCATTGCTTGCCCAGAATACAGCAATTATTTCCTACATGTACTCTCCCCATCTTTAGTTTTATGTTTCTTCCAATGGACTCATCACTTTGGCCACAATATTCCTTCTTAAATGCATATTTTATCAAGTCACTACCATCCATAAGACCTTTAGTGACTTAGGATCTTTAATAAACCCATGGTGTAATAAGGGTGGGATGGGAGGAAGGGGAGTGGTGGGCTGCTCTGTAATCAAAGAGACTTAAAAGGCTTAATCATCAACTACAATTCTTGGACCTTGATTGGATATGGGTTTGTACAAACCAACTCTGAATTTTCTTGTACATCATAATTGAAATGCTTTTATTTATTTCTTAGGCCGTTTTACCACCAACAAACCATCCTACTTTAACTTTCCCTACAAACAATCTAAAGCAAATGTTACATGGTTATAACCACAAATACAGACTAGAAGCATAAATTTGGCTAATCGGTCTCGTTGATAGCTTAGGAAAATAGTGGAATAACAGATCACTGTCTGCATATGTCATTGCTCTACAGAACCATATCCTTTTAGTGGAGAAACTATCTTCTAACAGATGGAAGCAGATAAAATATAATTAATCAATGGATACTTCACCTACTATGTTACACTGCCATAGCAATGTCTCAAAACCTTGCTACAAAAAAAAAAAAAAAGTCAAAGTAAAACAGGGAGATAGGTAGCAGTCTTTAAGAAATCTTCAGGGTGAACATTGAGTGATGAACTGAAAATCTTAAGTTATTTTTCTTTTGACAGTCGTTTCTAAATTGCATCTTTTAGATAAGCCTGAACTAACAGTTTCACCTGTCCTCACAAACAAATTTTAAACGAAGTTCACTCTCTGCAGGTAGCTGAAATTATGACATGTAAATTCTATCCCCATGAACCAAAGAAGTAGGAAAAAAATCTGTGTACAGGGAGAGACAGACTAAAGCAGGTGGCTCAAGGGAGGCAGAAGAGATATTGAAAGAAAAGGCTTGGGGTTTTCTGAGCCTTATTATGATTGCTTCCTGAGGTCTGGCTGTCCTTCTTCTCTTGGAATTCTTAAGGCACACCTCTATCTCTTGAATTAATCTCCCCTGATTGATAATGGAAAGAGAAAGTAAAACAACAACAACGAAGTAAGGCCTTGTCATTTCCTGAACATCCTTCAAACTTTTACTATTTCTACAAAAACTTCCCTGATCACATCACTCCAAGAAATGGTATCTTTTTGATTCCTGTAAGTGCTTATTATCCCCTCCACTCACTTAACTCATCACAGACTGATTGCATTGTGAGTTATACTCACAGAGCCCTCAAGTAGAATCCACATTGTTTAAAGCCACGATTCCATAATTTCGTATTTCCTGCTTCATCAAGCAGAGCATGTGATAGATAGACCCTCAATAAGCATTTGCCAATTTGATGAGACTGATCATGCTCAGCAGTTCAAGCTTACCTTGTTGTTGAGCAACTGAAGTTATCTTGGCTTTAATAAAAACAACTAGGCTGAACCATGTAGAAAAGAAAAATAAAATGAGATACTTAATGAAATAATAGTAGGAGGAATTTGAGATTATATGCCAGCATAGAAACAGTTTGAAAAGATCCCCTAAAAGAGTATGCAAGCCTAGATTAGACACCTCAAGAAGTCGCAATGTTTTACCAACTTAACAAATACAGTTAGTTGTTGACTCACTGGTGCATAGTATCTAATTTGTCTATTCAGTTGCCGAAATTTCATGTGCTGACAATTATCTATGCTGAGACTTTCCACATTTACATCACCCATAAAAATAAAGAACTTGCTGTTCAAGTACAGGTTTGGGGAAGTCTGACTAGGCAGGCATTCTTGTGAAAAATATCTAGGGGTTTTAACTGATCCCAAGCTGAATATGAGTCAAGAGCTTGCTTTAATTTCTTAAACAGACTAATTCAATCTTAGGCCAAATTAGACAAAGAATCATCTTAACTTAGAATTGAGTGTTTTGGCAGCCTGGTACTGGTACCAAAACAGAGATATAGACCAATGGAACAGAACAGAGCCCTCAGAAATAATACCACACATCTACAACCATCTGATCTTTGACAAACATGACAAAAACAAGAAAAGGCAAAAGGATTCCCTATTTAATAAATGGTGCTGGGAAACTGGCTAGCCATATGTAGAAAGCTGAAACTGAATCCTTCCTTACACCTTATACAAAAATTAATTCAAGATGGATTAAAGACTTAAATGTCAAACCTAAAACTACAAAAACCCCAAAAGAAAACCTAGGCAATACCATTCAGGACATAGGCACGGGTAAGGACTTCATGTCTAAAACACCAAAAGCAATGGCAACAAAAGTCAAAATTGACAAAGGGGATCTAATGAAACTAAAGAGCTTCTGCACAGCAAAAGAAACTACCATCAGAGTGAACCGGCAACCTACAGAATGGGAGAAAATTTTTGCAATCTATGCATCTAACAAAGGGCTAATATCCAGAACCTACAAAGAACTCATACAAATTTACAAGAAAAAAACAAACAACCTCATGAAAAAGTGGGCAAAGGATATGAACAGACACTTTTCAAAAGAAGACATTTATGCAACCAACAGACACATGAAAAAATGCTCATCGTCACTGCTCATCAGAGAAATGCAAATCAAAACCACAATGAGATACAGTCTCACACCAGTTAGAATGGTGATCATTAAAAAGTCAGGAAACAACAGGTGCTGGAGAGGATGTGGAGAAATAGGAACACTTTTATACTGTTGGTGGGACTGTAAACAAGTTCAACCATCGTGGAAGACAGTGTGGCAATTTCTCAAGGATCTAGAACTAGAAATACCATTTGACCCAGCCATCCCACTACTGGGTATATACCCAAAGGATTATATTATAAATCATGCTACTATATAGACACATGCACACATATGTTTATTGTGGCACTATTCACAATAGCAAAAATTTGGAACCAACCCAAATGTTCATCAATGATAGACTGGATTAAGAAAATGTGGCACATATACATCATGGAATACTATGCAGCCATAAAAAAGGATGAATTCATGTCCTTTGAAGGGACATGGATGAAGCTGGAAACCATCATTCTGAGCAAACTAGAGCAAGGACAGTAAACTAAACACCACATGTTCTCATTCATAGGTGGGAATTGAACAATGAGAACACTTGGACACAGGGCGGAGAACATCACACACCAGGGCTTGTGTGGGGTGGGGGGAGGGGGGAGGGATAGCTTTAGGAGAAATACGTAATGTAAATGACAAGTTAATGGGTGTAGCAAATCAACATGGCACATGTATATATATGTAAAAAACCTGCACATTGTGCACATGTACCCTAGAACTTAAAGTAAAATAAATAAATAAATAAATAAATAAATAAATAAATAAATAAATAAAAATAAAGAATTGGGTGTTTTGGTTATCTAGAAGCTCCGTATCTTGCATGATGCTGAACTTTTGCTATTCCAGATTATCTAAGGTCTCCTTTGGCTCCACTAGTGACCCCTGAAACAGTTCCCTCTGTATAGCACAGCTCAATTGTTAGGAAATTCTCTAGCATTTTAAACTTTTCTCTACCATCCACTTCGCTGGCACTTCTACCTCATAGCTTCATCCTTCCCATTGAGCCATATACCAAGTCTCTTCTCCTTCATCACCATGGAAAGGCAGCTGTCATAAGCCAAATCCAACCCTCAAGTCTAGACTTGACATCTCTCCAGTTCTGGTAACCATCCTCTAAGTCATATAGTTTCTAGATCCCTCACTGTTTTGCTTGCCCTTCTTGTGAAGCTTTACTTTATTAAAAAAACTGAGGCCTGGGCTGAGCATTATGGCTCACACCTGTAATCCTAGGACTTTGGGAGTCCAAGGTGAGTGGATCACTTGACCCCAGCAGTTTGAGATCAGCCTGGGCAACATGGCAAAACACTGTCTCTATAAAAAAAAAAATTAGCCAAGCATTTTGGCATGCATCTGTAGTCCCAGCTACTTGGAAGGCTTAGGTGGCAGAATCACTTGGGCCAGGAGGTCAAGGCTGCAGTGAGCCATGATTGTGCCACTGCACTCCAAACTGGGTGACAGGGTGAGACCCTGTCTCAAAGAACTAACAAACAAAAGCAACCAGCCAACCAAACAAACCTGAGGCCAAAAGAGATAAATTATTTCCTCAAAATCATACAATCAACATCAGAGCTGAAACTTGTATTCGTTATTTGCAATGAATTGACTCACAAAGTAGCAATTTATTTTTTACCTTGAATGATGCTGTATTATAAATCAACAGGGAAGCCAGAGATGCTATGAGAATACACCAACGGATAAGCAATCAGACCACACAATTTTTAGGATTTCTCTATCTTTCAAATGAAAACATGACTACTTTTTGAACAAAAGGATTGAACAAATTTGAAGAAAATCAGTATTGTCTCTATTTCTTAGGTAATGAAACTGATAGCTTTTGAAGAATATGCTGTCTTCCAGAGCTAAGAAATTCAAGGTGTGTAATGAGCATACTAGATTTTTAATGTCTGATACATTTAAGATGGTTGTATAAATTTCCTTTATAGTTGGTAGACTATTTCTGTATCTCAACTTATCCTTTTAAAGAATATATAAATGCTGTGTGTAGTCCTGAGGAACAGCTTGGTACTGTACTACCTATTTGAGTGTAAAAGACATGTGACACAGGTTTATGTTTATTGTAAATGTTGAGATTTATGAATTGCTGAGTCAACCTTACCAAGAATCCTGGAAATTAGCCATCCTGATTTGACTGTGATTTCTCCCTGAGGTCATTTCTAGGTCATTGTATTCTGAGTCTTTCTGCCACTTAGTCATGATGGGAATTAAAGTTGACCTGGATTTCCCCCATTGACATTGCCACTTGATTAGCTCTGAAATATAAAGACTGTGAATCTGTTTCATTCTAGACTTAAGTAGCAGGAAACTTCTGCTTTTCTTCTTAAATATACTCCCTCAAATTTATAGAAGTCGGAAATCTCCATAGAATCACAGGGCAGATGTTTCTGGCATGTGATTTACACTTAGAGACTAGCTGGGTATCATTATAGAAATTTTCACAGGCTCCCAGGGTATTACAAATTAGAGTCATTTCTTACTAATTCAATATAATTGAGTGAAGAACAGCTTAATTTTTAAAATTTTTTAATCATATGCTTAGAAAAACTTCTTCTTACAATGATTTCAAACTTACAAAATCTTTTTAAACAATACATAAAATGTTCATATATCCTTTACCCAGATTTCTAAAATTTTTAACATTGTAACCACAATTTAAAAATCACTGTTTTTCTCTGTTTGCCCATGTCTGTACTCTTTACATTTTTTGAATCATTTGAGGGGTTAGTCTTTTACACTTTCTTTTACCTCTTAATATTTTCTAGTTATTACCTAAGACTAAGGGCATTCTTTATTTTATTTATTTCTTTACTTTTTAGACAGAATCTCACTCTGTCACCCAGGCTGGAGTACAGTGGCATGATCTTGGCTCACTGCTACCTCAGCCTCCCAGGTTCAAGTGATTCTCCTGCCTCAGCCTCCTGAGTAGCTGGGATTACAGGTGTGTGCCACCACGCCCAGCTAATTTTTGTACTTTTAGTAGAGATGGGGTTTCACCATGTTGGTCAGTCTGGTCTCGAACTCCTGACCTCACGATCCACCCACTTTGGCCACCCAAAGTGCTGGGATTACAGGCATGAGCCACTGCGCCCAGCTGGGCATTCTCTTACATAATCATAGTACAGTTATCAAATTCAGGACACTTTGATGCAATAGTTTTATTTGTATTTTTTCTGATTATCTCAGTATGTCCTCTATAACTTTTTTGCCCTTTCCAGTCCAGAAGCCAGTACAGGACCATGGATTACATTTAGTTGTCTGTTTCTTTAGTCTCTTTTAATCTGGAACAGTTCCTTAGTCTTTTCCTTTGCGTTTTATGGCAAAGGCCAGTAGTTTTATGGAACATTTCTCCATTTGGGTTTGCTGATGCTTCCTCTCTGGCCACAGAACTGCATAAATGATTCTGTGTCCTCCTCAGGTATCCCAGGCATAAAATATCCATCTGTTCCTCATTCACTATGTACTGATCAAACTGTTGTTCATTTTCTTCACTATAGAGTTTCTATTTTTTCCCTTGCAACTAGTAAGCAATATGTGGAAAGACACTTTAAGCCCATGCATATATCTTACTGCTCATCACACGTTTCTTCCTAAACTTGATTCTTGCTCTAATTAGAGTTTGCTATAATGGCTGTAAACTGTTGATTTTACATGGTTACCCATTCTCTCCACATTTATTGGTAGGTGTTCTTTTGTTCTATAAGAAATGTCTCTCCCTCTCGCTTCCTCTCTCTCTCTCCCTTTCCTCTTTCTTCTTTCCCTTCTCTCTCTTCTCTCCTCTTTGCCTCTCTTCCTCTCTCCCTTCTCCTCTATTATTAGTATGAATATATAGATTCCAATTTTATCCATGGGTTATAATTCATTTTTCTTATTAATACTTTTTTTTTTGAGACCGAGTTTCACTTTTTCGCCCAGGCTGCAGTGCAGTGGTGCTATCTCAGCTCACTGCAACCTCCACCTTCTGGTTTCAAGTGATTTCTCCTGCCTCAGCCTCCTGAGTAGCTGGGATTACAGGCATTCTCCACCATACCCAGCTAATTTTTGTATTTTTCAGTAGAGACAGGTTTTCACCACATTGGTCAGGCTGGTCTCGAACTCCTGACCTTGTGATCTGCCTGCCTCGGCCTCCCAAAGTGCTGGGATTACAGGCATGAGCCGCCACACTCGGCCTTTGTTATTAATACTTTTAATGCTCATACTGTCAAACGCTTAGCAAGTTGGATCCCCTTTAGGCTGGCTCCCTTCGGATATGCTCCCATAAGTTTTTTTTAAACCAACACTTTCTTGCTTTCTGTTTCAAGATATTTCAGACCCATCAAGTAGCATCCCTGCTCCAGCACAGGAATCAGCCATTTCTCCAAGGATCCTTCTTTCCTTATCATGGGGAATGGTATTTAGAAACCAAAATCTTAGCACTAGGTGTTTTAATTGTTACTGAGGTGTCTGCTTCCAGGCCCTTTTTGAGGAAAGAGCTAGGAAAGTTACACACACAGAGATGCATACACACACACACACACACACACACACAGAGGCTTGTCTATACATGTCATAGAAATTCTGCAGTTATACTGATACTTTCAATATCAATCCCACTCCACGAGGTTCTTTGTTGCCTTCCCCCCACCCACTCCATCTTTGAATCTCGCTTCTTCCACAATGAGAATTCTGCCTTTCAACAGCATCAGAACACTGACTCATATTCCCAGTCCTAAAACACACATAAAATCATTTCAGAATTGCTACACACTAATCACCATACATATCAAATCAAATCAAGTAAAAAGAAATTAAGATGCATTTGAAGTTCTTTATTTTTTTCCCTAGAGTAAAAGTATATTATCAAAGTGTTGTCTTTAAAGTTACTTGAATTAGTTCTTTGCCCCCGCAACTCCTGCGTAATGTTATCCATTTTGTAGAGATTTATGCAGAGAAGTATCACTGCCTTCTCTATCACTTCTGTCTGGTTTTCCCTCACCTTTTGTAGGTAAGTCATTTCATTGTCTTCTGGTTTATTTTTCCTGTGTTTCTTTTTCCAAAAAAAGAGCAGACTTGTGTATTTTCTTATTTCTCCTTGCTTACACAAAAGGTAGCATATTGTAGATACTCTTCTACAATTGGCTTTTTAAAAAAACTTACCTCCTGAAGTTCATATAAATACCTTTTAGTGAAATTGATTAGTACTCTGTTGTGTGAAGTACTCTAAGGTATTCAGATAGTTCCCAATATTTTGCTATTACAAATAATGCTGCAGTTAAGAAACTTATATGTATGTACTTCCTTTATTATTATTATTATTATTATTATTATTATTATTTTGACAGAGTCTGTCTCTGTCTTCCAGGCTGGAATGCAGTGGTGCAATCTTGGCTCACTGTAACTTCCACCTCCCAGGTTCAAACAATTCTTGTGCCTCAGCCTCCTGAGTAGCTGGGAGTGCCAGCACGCCTGGCTAGTTTTTGTATTTTTGGTAGAGATGGGGTTTTGCCATGTTGGCCAGGCTGGTAAGTTACCCATGGCCTCAAGTGATCTGCCTGCCTCAATCTACAAAATTGCTGGTGTTACTGGCGTGAGCCACTACATCTGACCTGTATTTTGGTATTTTGAAAATATATCTTCATGATATATTCCTGGAATTAGGATTGCTTAACTGAAGAGTAAATGTCTGTGTGGTTTTGTTAGATATTGACAAATCCCCCTTCATGGGGCTATACCATTTTGCATTTCCATGGTCAGTGTATGAGAGTGCACATTCCCCTAGAATCTCTTCAGTGGAATATATTATCAAGCTTTTGAATAGGTGCTAATCTGGAGAGTGAGAAGACTCTCTGTGTAGTTTCAGTTTTAATTTCACGAGTGAAATTGTACATCTTTTTCTATGTTTAAGGGCCATGTTTATGTCTCTTTTGGGGAATTTTTCCTGTTTTTTGCCCACTTGAAGATAATAGTGTCAGTGTGTCCTCAATTTTACATATTCTTATGTAATAGGGATATTAACTCTGTATCTGTGATAAATACTTCAAATATTTTCTTCCAGTTTGTTATTTATCTTTTAACTTTGCTTATGGTTTTTGCCACTTGCTTTTTTTGTAGTCAGATCTATTAAGCATTTCTTCTCTTTCATGTGCCTGTTGAGGTATAGTTAGAAATGTACCTACAATCAAATTTTAGAGAGATTCATTTCTGTTTTATTCTGGCACTTGCATAGTTACATTTAGACCTTGAATCCATTTGGCACTTACTCTTATATGTGTGAGAAGTGAACATAATTTTATCTTTTCCCCAACTGTCTATCCAGTTGCCCCACCACCTTTATTTAAAAGGCCATTTGTTCCCTAAGATTTGAGATAATACCATCTCTGTCCTAGTGTAGATTTCCATATGTTGTTGGGTCTGTTTCTGGACTTTCTATTCTGTTTTATCTGTTCATGTGCCAGTACCACACTGTTTTTAAAGCAGAGACTTTATAGTATGTTTTAATGTGAGTATGGCTGGTCTCTGTTACTTCACCTCACTCCCCCCATCCACACACTATATTTATTCCTTTTCAGTATTTCCCTACCATGTTTATTTCTCCATATAAACTTTGGTAGTAATTCAGCTAGCTACAGAAAGAAAAGGGATTGCTGTTTCATTGGAATTTTATCAAATTTATACATTATCTTTGAGAAAACTGACATCCAAATACCATTGAGACATCCTAACCAAGACCTCAAGAAGTCTTTCTATTAGGTCACCTCTACCTTTGTGTCTTTCAGGAATATTTACAATTTTCTTCATTTAGGTTTTGAACACTTTTTAAGCTTATTCCTAAATATTTTATTTTTCTTATTGCTATTATAAATGGGGTTTTTTGCTTTATATTTTCTAACTGGTTATTTTCATGTATATGAAAGTTATTGATTTTTTATTTTTGCAATTATTAAAGTATTTTAAAATATAACTAATTTTATTGCTTGTAAGTATATAACCTCAGCATTTTTAGTGCTTCAGAGTTTACAAAGTATTTTTGCAATATATCTTTTAGTTAGTGCATATGATAACTTGATCTAGTAAAACAAAATGCCTCCTAATAGAATATATTGCTTCAATAAAATGACCTATAATTAGTTATTAATTGTATGCTGTAATGTAGTCATTATTTTTCTTAAATACTTCAAAATTATCTACTTCAATGGTAACAAATGTTTAATTTTCAAAACATAATAAAGAGGGCAAAGATAAGCTTCAGCCCAGATCTTGCCCAAATTTTCTCAAAGGTTCAAAATTATGAGCCTTTTAATAGTATGTGCTACACATGCCCAATAAATATTATCCTAGTGGTATCAAACATTCTTGCTTATTCTGTGGGCTGATGGAGCCAGAGGGAGGTGGACTTCCCTGCCCATCTTTCAGTTTCATTGCATTTGCTCCCAATGCCTTTCAGCAGGCTGACCCTTCTGTGCTAGCTGAATGTCTTTGATTTTATTGCTGTAATAGAAGACCTGAAACTGGATAACTTGAAAGGAAAGTAGTTGATTTAGCTCATGATTCTGGAGTCTGGAAAGTCCAAGATTGTGGGTCTATATCTGGTGAGGGCCTTGTGCTGCTTCATAGCATTGTGGAGAAGCAGGAAGGGGAGACAAAGTGTGCCAACCTGTTTTACAACCTGCTTTTTGAGAACGAACCAAGTTCCATGAGAACTGCTTTAATCTCTTCATGAGGGCAAAGCCCCCATGACCAAACACCGTCAACAAGGTCCCACCTCCCAACACTGCTATACTGAGGAACCATGGTTCTCACACATGAACTTTTGGAAAACACACTCAAACCATAGCACTGAACTATCAATATTTATTTGCAGAGAAAGTCCATAAAATCTGCAAATGCTACAAAACCTAGAAATCTTTTCACAAATTAAATGGTAGATATCGCTCCAGCCCTTGCATCCATTTAAAACACAGCAGTAAGTACACATGGAAGTTATTTATTTAGTTGTCAGACACCGTTTACTCTACAGGTGGATTTAGTGGCCACTTTGGAAGAACTCCTCACATACCCCTTTCCCCAAGGACCCCAAGACCACAGATCGAGTCCCCCTACACTGTATCATGCTCTCAGAAATGTTACCTACAACTTGTTACAACTATTCACAGACACATATGGCTGCAATATCACATTTTTCAACACGATTGGCTTCCTAAGCATAGCATAAATGCTTCTTTTTAAAATCTTATCTGATTTTATCTTACATGAAAGGTGGTGCGTTACCAGTTTTACTATGTTTTTTACTTTACTTGATGATTTCCTTAAGCTTATTCTCCTCTGTAGTCTATGTGGCCAGAAGAACGCCTAAGCATACTTTTCAAACTCTTCTTTAGGATTTTTTTAAGGTCTATATAAATTTTTAAGTATAGGAATCTCAACAGAGTAAAACCATTTTCTAGCTGACAAAATAAAATAAATCTAGATACTTCAAATTTGAAACCCATATGCCTGTAAGACATGAATTCCATCAAGATGATAAATTGCATGCTAATCATATCCATCTGTAGTACTTAGAGGGAGATAGTGAGCAGAAGGTTAGCACTAAATCTTTATTATAATTTGAAGAGATTTATTGAAGAACACATATCATACTCCTAGTAGTACATAACCACTGCACCAAAACAAACAAACAAAGAAACAAATTTCAAAGAATAAATGAATTCAAGAGAACATCATGGAATGCTTTGCTATATTCATTCATTTATTCATTCAGTGCATACTGAGCACCAGTCCTATACCAGACATCTAAGACCATGGTCTTAGATGTTGGGACACTGCAGTGAGCAATGTAGACACAGTGTTCCAGGAGCTTATAGTCTATATAAGACTATTCTTGCTGCATTGGCTCTAAAATATATAAAAAAGAACTCCTTCGTTTATAAGGCAGAGAATTTTGTCAATATCCAAGCACGTTTGAAAGAGACTTCCTCGTACATAAACTACTTCCTGTTGCTATGTGCAATGCTATGTTGGACAACTATTTTCAGGCCATTAGTTCTACAGTAAATAATTTCCTCTTTAAATTTAGTTTGTTTTGTAAAAGTTTTAAAAGAATTAATGTACAAGAAACAGCGAGGAACTAGCTTTTAAATGAATAAATATGGCTTGCAGCATTGTGAAGGAGCATGTGAGGAATGTTTGGCTCTGCAGAAGGCAGCAGGTCTTCTCCAGTCTCAGGGGTGAACATCCAAGTAGACTGAGTTGCATTATCTATTAGAATTTATCACTGCTCCTGTAGATGCAATAATCATGATGAAAAAGGATCCTTCACAGCACAGCTTCCTCCTCTCTGAAACAAGAAAGACTTGATTTGAACAAGATTGAGATAAATGAGTATCTAAAATCCCAGTCCTTCCTCACCTGCTAGAAGCTGAGAGAGCCTGATAGGACAATAAGAGGAGACAATTACAGCTCCTATTTCCCTGACACTCAGCCCACACCCAAAGCTGCCTATTGAAAGGAAAATCCTTCTCATCCAATGACATCATATAATCATATGTGAAACAATGGGAAGTGCTGAATAGAGACCTTTATACAATTATTCCAAGGTAATTTGACAGGCTAAAGAGACAGTATGTTTCCCAAGCTGTGTTTCCTACCCCTGATATGAAGATGTTGGAGTGACTTTATGATCTGGGTTCAACCAAGGCTCCAGTTTCACCTTGTCCCTCCCCACAGCAGACCAATGGCTTACTAAAGATTCTTTAGGTTACAACTACCAGAAACCAAACAAGCATTTCTACACAGAAGGGGCATTTATTAAAAGAATATTACCATATCTCCTGGAATCCAAGGAAGAGGAAAACTCCCCAGGCTCTGGAAGATCCAGGAACTTCCACAAAGGGAAGTTCCATTCCTCTGCTATGAACATGGCTCAGCTCCCAACAACCTTAGTTCTAAATTCCAAAATCGTAAGAAGAAAAATCCAAATGACCCAGTCAATATTTTCTTTCAGACTCAGGCAAGGCTGGTCCCTGCCCTGGGCTCCACACTTCAGAGGGCCCTGGATATGACAAAACCATGAAAAAAAAAATGTATTAAAAAACAGATGGGTCTCTTTATCACTGGGATTCTACATGTAGTTCTTGGTGCAACACAAGTGGTAATTCTAAATCCTCAGGGAAACATTTCTCTATGTATCTTGTCTTAGGATCTTGAGTACAAGACAAGGCAACCACATTTGGATTACATGAGACTTTCTGGATTGTGCTGCTGTGGATGTTTGAAGCAAACAGTGCTTTAGAGTGCAGGGGAGATTTGTGTAGCTCTTGCACATAGAGAAGAATAAAGGCAAATAAATTAACTTGTAAAATCCATGTTATCAGATACCATAAATAGAATAGATCCCCTTATAATGAAAGTCTGTTTCCCAATAGCGCTGAACATTGATTCTTTTATTTCTCTTCTTATTACCATTTGCAGCTCCAGAGGCACTTATGATTTTAGGGTGGCATTCATAATAGTTAACATGTAGCAGCTGAGAAACATTTTGGAATGTTAAGCAATTCAGATTGCTTTGAAATTTGTATATATATAGGTCTATAATATCACTTAAACATAGTATAGATTCTTTTAATTGTCAACTAGTTGGACATTAAATGGTAAAATTACAAACAGTATTGTTTTTATGAAACAACAAAATTTTATTAAAATTGTAAAAATTTTAAAATTCAGCTTGATTTGACTAATTTTGAATAAAATTATGAAACCCACCAATTACAATTTGTGTTTTACTGCTTAATTTTAAGAAATGATTTTAGGGCCAGGCATGTTGGCTCACGCCTATAATCCCAGCACTTTGGGAGGCCGAGGTGGGTGGATTACCTGAGGTCTGGAGCTTGAGACCAGCTTAACCAACATGGAGAAACCCTGTCTTTACTAAAACTACAAAATTTACTAAAAATACAAAATTAGCATGGTGGCGCATGCCTGTAATCCCAGCTACTAGGGAGGCTGAGGCAGAAGAATCGCTTGAACCTGGGAGTTGGAGGTTGCAGTGAGCTGAGATCATGCCACTGCACTCCAGCCTGGGTAACGAGAGTGAAACTCCATCTCAGAAAAAAAAAAAAAAAAAAGAAAAAGAAATGATTTTAAATATTTTAGAAGAAAACACTTCTTTTGGAAAACTACATTTAATTTTTAAAATTGTATATATATTCTAAGTTGTAATTTTGAATGAAAATGTAGTAAAAATACATTTAAGTTTTTAACCTTTTAGATCCTTAGGAATGACTACAAGTCAAAATCACAAAAGAAGTAGAAAATGTAAAAGTAACCCCAAAATAGAAAGAAGAAATAAAGAATCTTCAAAGAGGATGTTTTCTTAATTTTTTTAAACTCACAATTAAATTGAACAAATGTATGTTAAGCATAATCTACATAAGAGTTATGAATAAGATATTACAAATTCTATATATACTGAGGCTTTACTGACTGTTCAAAAAATGGAAATGTACAAAAAATTGTCCCATTAAATCCACAACTTGTATGCCTCTGATGAAATTCCTGCAACTAAGAAAACTCAATAATTCACATTTTAAAATATGAATATTTCCTATCAATTGAAAATTTAATTACTTATCAAAACAAAAAAGATTTGAAACGATATTTATATCAAAATCACAACCCAAAAACATCAAATGCAACTCGGCATTTCCCTTTAAAAGATGCAAAAAAAAAAAAAATGACATTCATGCATTATAAGTTGAATGAGAAAGACAAAATCTCTGGAACTTTACTCTTTATTAGATGATGATTCTAGAAAACAGTCCATGTGGACTTTTTGACAGTGTGAAAATGTTTCTTGCAAAATACACTCTGCTGCAAGTAAATGATTTTGATTTTTCATTGCCTGAACATTGCAGAAAATGTTATACTCCATTTTATATCAAAATTCTCTCAAATGGAGAGAAAAGTGTTAAAACTGACTTTTACGTTTTCACATCAAAAACAAAATACTATGTTACTACTGTCAAATGCTTCACAACTAATCTTCAAAATGAAGGTATTTGTTGCTAACCACACTTAGGATCTCAATCAAAGAACACAGATATATCAGTTGTGCATGTATACACAAACACAAAACAAAATGTACGATTACTAGAATATTTTTTAAAAAATTTAAACAGCAAAAATTGATAGCATTCTGTAAAGAAAGACATAGGATATTAGCATGATATATTTTTTAAATGTTATGTATTTCATATTTATCCCAAAGTTTTCATAGCACAAACAACAAACATTTTCAGAAAACAACAGGAATTTTTTAGTTTAAATAGAAATTATTGAGAAATGTTATACTATAATGTTTGAACATGTAAGCCCAATAAAAATAAAGAAACAAATGTCAAAGATCAGAAAGTTGTAGATGTGTGGTCTTATTTCTAAGATCTCTATTCTACTCCATTGAAAGGATTCCCTATTTAATAAACGGTGCTGGGAAAACTGGCAAGCCACATGCAGAAAATTGAAACTGGACCCCTTCCTTTCACCTCATACAAAACTCAACTCAAGATGAATTAAAGACTTAAATGTGAAATCTCAAAGTATAAAAATCCTAAAAGAAAATCTAGGCAATACCATTCAGCACATAGGCACAGTCAAATATTTCATGACAAAATCACCAAAAGCAATTGCAACAAAAGTGAAAATTGACAAATGGGACCCAATTAAACTAAGGAGCTTCTGCACAGCAACAGAAACTATCACCAGAGTGAACAGACATCCTACAGAATGGGAGAAAATTTTTGCAATCAGTCCATCTGACGAAAGTCTAATAGCCAGAATCTACAAGGAACTTAAACAAATTTACAAGAAAAAAACAAGCAGCCCCATTAAAAATTGAGCAAAAGACATGAACAGCCACTGCTCAAAAGAAGACATTTATGTGGTCAACAAACATATGCAAACAGCTCAACATCACTAATCATTAGAGAATGCAAATCAAAACCACCACAATGAGATACCATCTCAAGCCAGTCAGAATGGTGATTATTAAAAAGTCAAGGAACAGCAGGTGCTGGTGAGGCTGTGGAGAAATAGGAATGCTTTTATACTGTTGATGGGAATGTAAATTAGTTCAACCATTGTAGAAGACAGTGTGGTGATTCCTCAAAGACCTACAGAACCATAAATTACATTTGACTCAGCAATCCCATTACTGAGTATATACCCAAAGGAATATAAATCATTTTATTATAAAGATGCATGCATGCATATGTTCATTGCAGCATTATTCACAGTAGCAAAGACACGGAATCAACCCAAATGCCCATCAGTGATAGACTGGATACAGAAAATGTGGTGCATATACACCATGGAATACTATGCGGGCATAAAAGGAACAAGATCATGTCTTTGCAGGGATATGGATGGAGCTGGAAGCCATTATCCTCAGCAAACTAATAAGGGAAGAGAAAACCAAACACTGCATGTTCTCACTTATAAGTGGGAGCTGAACAATGAGAACATATGGACACAGGGAGGGGAACAACACACACTGGGGTCTGTCGGGGGAGCTGTGGGAGGGAGAGCATCAGGATAAACAGCTAATGCATGTGGGGCTTAACACCAAGGTGATGGGTTGATAGGTGCAGCAAACCACCATGGCACATGTTTACCCATGTAACAAACCTGCACAAACGTATGTAGCAAACGTCCTGCATATGTAGCCCAGAACTTAAAATTAAATTTGACTTAATTTTAAAAAGAAAGAAACCAATGATTACTATCTAAAAAGAACCCGAAATAAGATTTGAAAATTTTATGTGTAATAAAGTGAGAAAATAAATCATCCACAAAATAAAAATCTAAAAATGCTAAGTTCAACTGTATTGTACCAGAAACAAAATTCATATTGGAAAGTAACTTTTATTATTCAAATGTTTGAACCAACCCCCAAAAATTAAAATTTAAGAGTGTTTAATTTCTTTTATATATGTTGGTAAAAGCTTAGGTTTTGATTAAAATGAGGATATTTAAAAACACAATTTTCAGTGGTAGACATTAAACTGAAAGGTTATCTAGGCGGAGCTATGATAATGGCATCAACATAGTTGCTCTAAAAACGAATGTACAAGACAGAATTTAGGCTAAAATTTAAAAAGCATTCTTTGTACCATATAGTACATGATTTGGATTTGTCACATGAGACAAACCCTCCACTGTGTCAATAGTTCAACAGTGATGACATTTTGTGGAGCAATTCATTATTATATTAGATGTTTTCTGAATATGCTTATCAAATATAACTTTATCACTATACTCAGAAACACAATGAGGATGGCAACTAAATGCTGCTATAGCAATTAAATTTTATTTAAGTAAAATATATGAAATATACTAGAAGAAAGCAAAGTAGTAGAAAATCCCAAATTAAGAGAAAATTCATTATTTGACAGAAAATGAATTAATCTTGAATTTGGTTATTTCGTTTAAACTGATATCTGTTACTGGTTATGTTAGCAAAAGCTTACAACAAACTCAAATTACTTTTGGTTAACTTTTAAAAAATTGAAAGTCTAATAAAATGTTAGAAAAAATGAGCTTTTTTTTTTCCAAATTGAAAGAAACAGCAGGTGACATAACAAACAGGCATTCCAATAAAGAAAGGGGAAATAAGAATGTCTGCATATCTGTGAAGGAGAGGATTCATGTATCCATAATCTCTAAGGGAATTTCTATAGAGTTTATTTTCTGAACATATTATAGGTCCAGATATAGTCTTAAATAAAGAGAAATTTCAATACATTGAGTAATATTTTATTGCTATTTTCATTTTTATAATATTACAGCACTGAATTTTTGAAAGAAGAAAAACTTTAGAAGTATTGTATGGATATTGCTGTAAGAGACCATGAAAGTTTAGTAATAGTGACATATGCAATTAAAATAGCTTATAATAGATTCTATGATCATGGCAATTTATTATAGATAGCTCCCTGACAATGATTAAACATTGTATGTAAATTTCATTGTTCATTCTGAATATTAAGTATTGCTTTAAGAATTTTATTGACAATTTCCACTGCTGCCTCAGGAGAGTAAAGTTGACCCAAACTGAAAGGAAGAAGAACTGAGAGGTATAATGATTCAAAAAACATGGCTTAATTGGCCTTACTATTGACAGAATACAAATTTGGTGAAAATCTGAATCATAATGACATAATGATTAATTCAACTAAAATATTAATAGAA
This sequence comes from Macaca mulatta, assembly GCF_049350105.2. Taxonomy (NCBI): domain Eukaryota; kingdom Metazoa; phylum Chordata; class Mammalia; order Primates; family Cercopithecidae; genus Macaca; species Macaca mulatta. The sequence continues at coordinate 42,762,576 of NC_133409.1, read as the reverse complement.
AGAAATAAAAATATATTTCATTAAACAAATAGATGATAGTTTATAAATGTACATGTCATTATTTTATTATTCATCCAAATATTGCTGGCCTATCAACTGGAAACTTTGACATGCATAATAAGAATTCAATTCCCGGGAGGCTGAGGCAGGTGGATCACAAAGTCAAGAGATAGAGACCATCCTAGCCAACATGGTGAAACCCTGTCTCTACTAAAAATACAAAAATCACCTGGGTGTGGTGGCATGTGCCTGTAATCCCAGCTACTCAGGAGGCTGAGACAAGAGAATCACTCAAACCCAGGAGGCAGAGGTTGCAGAGAGCTGAGATCATATCACTGCACTCCAGCCGGGTGACATAGCAAGACCCATCTCAAAAAAAAAAAAAAAAAAAGAATTCAATTCTATTGTCTTTCATATTTGGCCAACACTCAATTATATAAAAATTATAGCTTCATACACGTATATATTTAAAATATTGTTGTAAAGGGACATACCTGTTCTAATTTAATGTGACCAGTAAGAACAGTGTCACCCAATATAAGCACAGTTACCAGGGAATCAACTCAGTGTGCCTGGGAGCATTTTCCAAAGAAAATGCTATGAATCCCCACATGCCATTGAGACTTATCTATTATACTACTTCTCATGGTGTATCAGTTATTTTCTGTGTGCTGGTCCATTCCAACAGAGCACAAGCTCTTTAGGGGTAAGGACTATAACTTTTCATGTTCGTTTCTAATATCTAATTCAGACAGTCTTCTGCATAGAAAGTACTTAAACATTTATTAAATGAATCAATGAATTCACAAATAGATTAAATTTATGACAAATTCAGAGCTTCTAATACTCATATCACATATTAGCATTATCATATATAATATTCTATACTACATAATATTATAGAGTTCAGTATAATTTCTTTATATCTTAATGCATCAGAAAGAGCTTTACTAAGCCATTGTTACTGAAATTAAAAGAAATTCACATTCACATTCTTGCTAAATGTTAATGATACTCAAACCTAAAGAAGTCATGAATCAAGAGAGATATGATGGTTTCAGACTTGAATAATATTTTCCTAATTGAATTTTTTAATTATAAATATGTCAATGCTAAGTACAACCAATATAAACACAAAAGATCATAAAGTAAAAAATAAAAATCTCCTGCCCTCTCAATCATATAGTCCAAGAAGCGACTACATCTAACAGTTCGGTGGATTTCTATCCAGATATTTTTGATACCTTGAAAATATTATTTTCCACACACTCACAAAAGCCACAGGTAATTTTTTTTTCTATTCTTTTCTTTCTTTCTTTTTTTAACCCAAACTTGAATTGTAGTCTCTAGATTGTCTTGCAACTCGTTTTCATCACTTAAAAATATTATGCTGTAAACATCTTGCTAGACAGTTTTTACAATGTTCTTTTCAGGTTATTCAGACACTGGATAGCAAGAAATGTTTAGAGTTCATTTTCAACTTGTAATTATAAGTACTTAAGGAAAACAGGACTATATTATTTCAGTTGAACATCTCACCAAGCTCTTCTCACATTTATTTTCTTGATAATCTCTTGAAATGCTGGTTTGGTCTTGAAGTTCTTGATCATTGAAGCTCAAGTCTCACTGTGACATCACTTGGGAAGTCCAGGCTTATCCGGCTTATCCATGAACAGAAATTGCCCTGGGGATTTCAGATCTACCTCATTTGGAAAATTCAGAAAATTATGTAGAAATCACATCAAGAAACCTTTGATTTGAAAGTGAACTCATTTATTAACTTTTCTATACATTTTTAAAAAGGAAAGTGTGTATGTAGAAGCATTTTCTTTTTTAAAAAAAGTGCTGCAGGGCTGAAAATATCATTTTCACTTTCATTTAGTTGGGCAAAGAGTTAACCCCCAATAAACAAACTACCATGTAACCAAGTAAACATAAGATAGTCAATTTTACTTAGAAGTTGTTTTCAGTATTTTATTGGAGCTCAGCTGAAGGGGAAGCTAGACATTTGGCTAGCTACCTTCAAACTAACAATAAAGAAATCAACACATCTGTTCTATATCTGGCCAGGCTCTGTGGCCCCCTCAAAATTTGACACATTATTATGCTTCTCTGGGCTTCCGTTATGTCGTTTCTAAAACAAATGTGTTGGACGAAAAGATCTTACTGCTTTCTAAAATTGCAATTCAACCAAATGATGACTTCAACCAAAACTATAATTCTCTAGTAAGGATAATTTGGTCTATGTTTCCTCGCATTGAACTAATATACAGTTTTTTAAAATAATTTTTAAGGGAAATTATGAGATATGTCCCCTAATAATTTAGAAATATGATGTGATTACCCTCTCAGAATTAAGCTATGAAGTTAATTCAAAATGGACCAAGACAGAAAGATGAAAAGTTTGACTGAAAATATTAGCACATGTAAAGGAGGGATGTATCAAAAGAAAGTTTTTTGCCACCTCCGTCGTCCCCCATCTCTTCACCAGGGAAAATACGAAAGGGTGTAAGGAATAAGGGAGGCACAGAAGAGAGGGAAGGGTCAAAGTCAATGGGAGGTGAGTGTGGCTGCTGTCCTCACCTGGTGCTCTTAACTGCTGGAGACACCAATGATCTTGCTCACACGTACTGCTCACACGCTCAGCCAGCTAACTGCAAGAGCCATTCGCCATCCCCTGAGAAAGTAAACATTCCTCCAGTCATCCATCAGTTTAGAATAACAGACATGATAAAGCCAGCAACATTTATGGGAAACAATGTTTCTCCCAAGGACCACAGCTATAAAGTGTCACCCAACCTTCCTTCTTCTTTGAAGGATTACTGCCTTCTTACTCATGAAGAAACATGTTTATCTAATATCATAGACTATCAAAATGTCACGTTTGAAATAGTATTAGTAGGGATGAAATACTCCATTCTTGCCCGGAGGATCTCAGTCACCTTGACCCAGTGAAGCAGCCTCCATTTCCAAGTCAGTTGTAGAGCTTCAGATAAGGGGTGTCTAGACACTATATTCAACATCAATCTTGACTTTGTAGTTTTTAAGGAAACAGGGCCTGAAGTCCATGTGATGGTCTAGACTTGATATTGATCCTCTACTCACAGTCTTGTTTTGTTTTGAGCCTATCAAAGCACTGCTTCATTTAATGTTCACTTTAATTCCACCCTTCCTTCAAATTCTATAATAACTCAGCTTTTTCCTTCTTTGGAAGTGGTTCTATAAACTTAATTTTTCAGACTTCAGGTCTGTTCCTTTCGGTTCTAGGCTGATGGGCCTGATGGGCTAGGACATCTTGTAGATCTACCATAGTAGAGAATGCTCTGTGTGGTTATTATATATTTCTCATTATAAGTTAATTCCTTCAAATTTTAAAAAATGTTGATTCTTGCTTATAGTAGATCTGCCCCCAAGAGATAGACCCACTATTGGGAAACAAGAAAATCATTTAATTTTTAGCCCATCAGGTGTCAAAGCACTATATCTTTAAATAAGTAATGAATGAGCACTTGGTGGGCTTTAGAAGACAGCCCCAGAGACCACCTTGTGTGGGCAAGGATATATTCCTCTAACTTCTACACCTTCCAGAATGTTCTGTCATCTTTGATGACCATAACACTACATACTGATACTATTATGGCTCACTGAGCTGCAGAAATTTGGAAGAAATTTTGTCTGTGGAAATAATAAAATTGACACGAAAATTTGGAGGCAGAAAGTGTTTGTTTCATGATTTGGAGATCAATTTATTAAAAAAAAAGTTTTTAAACAGAAAAAGAAATTCACAAAGCATCCTCCCTAGGGTTTCTCTAAACACAGAGATTCCGTTGAGTATGTTTTTCCACACTGGCCTTTGTTTGGCGCTTTGTTTCTGTGGAGAGGCTGCAGGAACTGCTCTGGGGCTGAAATGGGTCCTGACTTCAAACTGAACAGCGTGTTCAATATTTTGTTTGAATATGATTCGCTACCAAAAAAGAAAGTTTGGAAATCACTGACGTAGCTCTGCTTTTATATCATCTATTATATAAGCAGAACACACTGATTTTAGAATCACAATAACTGTCAATGTTCCCAATTGCCCATGTGGGGAAAAAATGTTGTTCTCAAGAACTTTGGCTTTGAACGGGTGGTTGGGAGCGCACTGGGACTAGAGCATAGTTCCAACCTTTCTGGTTTACGTAAATTGGCATGAAGAAGATATCATGATGAAATTTAGTTTCTATCCAACAGAGGGCAGTCGTAAAACTGTTAGCTTGGAAGGGATGTGGCCCTGAAGGAGTGAGAACTGAGGATAGGCATGGTAAGTTTGGAAGCAGAAAATGAGCATAAATGTCATTTGGCTTTTTCTTTTTGCCTAGAATCAAATAGGCGCATTGTTTTGTTCAGTGCCCAGAGGTTCAATACCATTCTTTTCTTGCCTTTCACTCATCAGCTTAGCCACCCACCTATACTGCCTTCTTTTTCTGCTGGAAATAGGAGTTTTCTCTTTGAGATCCAAGTTAACAGCTGCCCAGAAGGCCCCAGAACTCTGATGAGCAATGAACCCTTGATGTGACTGCTCTCTCCCGGGCTTTGGGATGCATGTAAGGTTCTCTGGGAGACAGGATGGGAACTGTGCTGGCCCTTGCACTGGGTGTGAAGAGCACATCACTATTTACAACTTTGGGCTTCAGTTCAGTCCTGAAAGAAGCATTAAATTTGCAAATGGTAGTAAGCTCTGCCTAATGAAAGATGGCATCAATTAAACAGCGTTGTGTGTTTAACCTATATCTCCAAGAACACAAAAACAAAAATCACAGTAGAAACTTCTAACATTAATATCATGCATAAATATTTACTATGTAATATAACAAAGATATTTCCTTAAAAAGCACTAAAGAATTTTGAAATTAGGCATCATGTGCTCATTTTTCTATACATTACAATTTTTTTTTTTTTTTTTTTTGATAGTAGAATGAATGATGGCTGTGAAGAGGCAACTCAGTTGGGATTCTCAAATCCCCAGATTCCATGCCTGGCTCTGCTGTCGATGAGGGTGTGTTTCTTATCCTTACTGAGTCAGTTTCCCTCCAACTTGAAAATTTTAAGAATCTGTCACTATTGATTCTCGTGTCTTAAGTGTGGACTAAGCAGCTTAATCCAACACAGTTGTTGGAACTTCATGTTAATGTTAGAGTAGGGGTTAACAAACTAGACCCATGAGTCAAATTTAGTCTTTTGCCTGTTTTGGTAAATAAAATTTTATTAAAACAACCACACCTAGTCATTTATACATTGTCTAGAGCTGCTTTCTCAGTACTCAGTACGTTGGTACTGAGAAAGCTGCAGTTCCACAATACTGTGGAATAGTTGCAACGAGAGCTTGTGTCCCACAAAGCCTAAAATACTTATCCTTTGCAGAAAAAGTTTGCTCACTGCTGCTTTAGAGAAATTAAATGTGATTCTTTAAAGGAATCATCAACAACAAAGAACTTATTTCATCTCCCTACTAAAATATTATAGAAAAGGAAATCAAGAGAAAAAGAAGCATTGGGTCAACCAAAGGAGAACCCAGCTACAATCTTTACTGCCAGTTAAATATTGCTTCGTACGTTATTATTATCATTAGTAGTAGTAGTAGTAGTATTTGAGATGGAGTCTCACTTTGTCACCCAGGTTGGAGTGCAGTGGTGTATGATCTTGGCTCACTGTCACCTCCGCCTCCTGGGTTCAAGCAATTCTCCTGCCTCAGCCTCCTGAGTAGCTGGGGTTACAGGTGCACAGCACCAAGCCCTGCTAATTTTTGTATTTTTAGTAGAGATGGGGTTTCACCATGTTGGCCAGGCTGGTCTTGAGCTCCTGACCTCAGGTAATCTGCCCAGCTTAGCCTTCCAAAGTGCTGGGATTGCAGGTGTGAGCCACTGCAGTTGGCCACTTCATACATTATTAATTGAAAAAAGGATAAAGAAGTAAAATGTTTAATTTTTATTATTTCTTTTTCTCGAGATTAATCACACTTCTTTTAGGTTTGAACTAACGTTTGTAGGCAGAGAGTCAGTAGCTGCATAGAAGGGAAGCACGCATTCGGTTTTCATTTCATTATTACTGTGGCCCTTCCATGGATTCTGTCCCTGGTGCTACTTTCTGCAATCTCTCCAAATAGGAGTTACAATTCTAAGAACACATTAAGCCTTCTCCCAGTCATTGTATAAATTCAGGATATTCTTCTTTCATTTGTCTGAAAACACAATTTAAGCATCAGCTTCTTGGTTACCTGCCTCTAGACAAAACAGTACCTTGAGCCTACCAGAGACTACATATCTGCTGCACGTATCATGGGTTGTGACTTTTTTTTCTAAAGAGCAGATCTTCCACGGCAGGGCCAATGTCTCTGCAGTTTTCTTGCCCTTTCCCCAACGTCACAACATGAATGCTTGAGTTGCAGGTTCAAGACAGGAAAAATTGGACAGGTGGCGCCTTATCAATTCCCCTTTAATAGGAAATCCGAAAGCTTTCTCTGAAGCTTCCAGCAGGTTAAGCTTTCTTCTCATTGGCTAGACCTGTATCTCCTGGCTCCACCTAGTGGCTAGCATGTTTTCCTGGGGACATCCCTGCCCTAAAAAAATTGGGGTGTTGTTAGCACCTGAGAAATGAGACGAGGGATCGAGGGAAGGCAACTAGCAACATAGACCACAAGATTGTAGAACTCACCTTGGATAAAGTGAATCACATAGACAAACGTGGATATAAAAATAAATAAAAATAATTTTTTGGAGAGACGCAGTGGCTCATGCCTGTAATCCCAGCGCTTTGGGAGGCCAAGGCAGGTTGATAACAAGATCAAGAGATAGAGATCATCCTGGTCAAAATGGTGAAACCCCGTCTGTTTTAAAAACACAAAAATTAGCTGGGTGTTGTGGTGCAGGCCTGTAGTCCCAGCTGCTGGGGAGGCTGAGGCAGGAGAATCGCTGGAACCCGGGAGGCAGAGGTTACAGTGAGCCAAGATCGTGCCACTGCACTTCAGCCTGGAGACAGAGCGAGATACTGTCTCAAAATAATAATAATTATAATTTTTTTGTCCAGTCCTTTGGGAGGCCAGGGGTTTGAGAACAGCTTGGGCAACATATCAAGACACTATCTCCACAAAAAAAGTATATAAAAGTTAGCCAGGTGTGGTGGTGTGAGCCTGTAGTGCTAGCTACTTGGGAGGCTGAAGTGAGAGGATCACTTGAACCCAGGAGTTCAAGTCTTCAGTGAGCTATGATCGTACTGGTGCACTCCAGCCTGGGCAACAAAGTGAGACCCTGCCTCCAGTAATTTTTTATATTGTGTTTAATGTTATGGGAATTATTCACTAACCCAACAAATATGTGTTAAACACCCAAAATGTTATAGGTCTAAGGACTCTTCTCTGGACCCATTTTGATTCAAAATGATCTAACCTAAATCAAATAATGAAGGTATGTATATCTTAATATTCTTTACAGCATACCACATTGGTCAAAACCAGTCAATTCTTTTAACAGTTACGTTGAATGAAGGAAAACACATAGAAAAACAAAGATGTTGAGTAATGAAGTGGAAACAGAGCCCCACCCCACCCCCTACCAATTCACTAGATCAATTAATGACTGAAAAGGCTTTTCCTAAAATTTAAAAACAAATTGACTTGAGACTGAGATTAAGGGTTAAAAGGAAAGGCCCTTCTCCCTCTCAGTCTTTGGCGGTGAAACAAAGAGATCAGTTGGAATTTCACAGAATTAATGGGATATCTCTTGTTTTCTGATCACTAATGAATAACCTGGATGAAATAAAACTCTCTTCTTTGCCAAGGTGCTTTTTCTCCCTTTTGATGAATAATCATTTACCTACAGCAATGCAGACTTATTAGCACAGAAATGTTATTCATACTCAGAAAGAACAATGCATTAAAAATAGGAACAGAAAGAGGTGGACTAAGCAGATGGTATTCTGGACTTTGAGTTCCAGAGTAAAAATTTAATCCTCTATTGTCACAACCTCCAAGGGACTATCCAACTCCTTTTATTTCACTGGAATTCAATTGTATTGACTGTTTTCAAATACATGGGTAATTGACTGAGGATCAAAAATCTTTTGTGATATGTTGAAGACTTTTACCACAAAGTTTTTTTTCTAACATAATTCAATCTGCCCTGTTAGAGATTGGAATAGTCGAAAGACAGAAAATTCCCAAGGATTCCAGGATTCTGTGTTACACACTGTTGTCTGGATCTCTAGGTTTGGTTACCTTAACTGTTTAAAGTCTTTCCCAGGTACACTGTGAATGGAGCATAGAGGATTGTTTTCCACAACCCCCTGGTTAATCATACAGCATTGTTATCACTAGGGTTCTGGAAATCAGGTGGAGTTAGGAACCAGAACATTGCTGGGAGGTGGCAAGGCACCTGACAAGCCTTTAAAAACTACCAATGCCTGCCTCCTGACAGCTTAGTGAATGTGGTAAATTTCATCAGCTAAAAGAATAAGAATTTTTAATAAAATCATAAAGGTATTAACTAATTGAAACATAAAGTCTCCTTTTATGTATACAACTTCCTTCTATAACATACCTGGAAAGTAGTTAGGAAAACATTGAATACCAGCAATCATGGGGATGTAATTATTTCTCAAAATAACTTGTTTAATTTTCTAGCAAATTTAGTAGTTTGGAATATTATTTTTAAATTAATACATATCTATTTTCCTTTAATTCATGCAGTGTCCAAGTTCTGCCCTCTCAAAACAGGAAAAGTTAATCTTAGCTTCTACATCTCAGCCCTTCACTTGTTTAATGGCACACATACACCTTTCTTAAATAAATCCCGGATCTTTGCATAATCACTTTTTAGACAGCTGAGTTTCAAATCCCATCACTATCCTGGATGTATTTCTAAAGGAAAAGCTCCTCATGGTCAATATTTTATTTAAAGTAGTGGCCAGGATTCTGATTTAGTTGTTTTGGGTTGGGACTCAGAGACACTGGCAGTCGTCTAAGCTCCCCAGGTGATTCTAATTTGCAGCCAGGGCTGAGAATCCCTGAAGGTACGTGGCCCAACTCTGAACTTGGACCCTCTGGTGAGAGGTCCCTTGGAGACAGCTTCAAATGGGCAAATGAAATTACTACTTTCCTTGTTCTAGACACAAATTCTGGCAGGCAACCCAAGTCACACATGGGATGTTAGTGACAGTTAGATACACTCTGGCTCATATGGAGCTTAAGGTTAATCCAAACACTTAGATATTTGTCCTGTGAATTTCCATTAAGTTACACCTTCCTGGTTCTGTATATGCGAAGCTGATTTTTGACCCTAAGTCTAGAGTTTTTTGGTTTTTCCTTTTGTTTGGTTTTACTTATTGCCTTAATACAACTACACAACTTAATGCAACTTAATACAACTATATTAGTAGTTGTATCAAATAAAATAATAGCTGAGCATTAACCATGGCCTATGCATGGGGCTAAATGAATTGCCATATAATCCATTATTTTATTGAATCTCCACAGCAATCCTATGGGAATGATAATCTTATGATCCCCCATTTCACAGCTGAGAAAACTGAGACCTAGACAACAAATTAGATTGGGTCCATCACCCTAGTCTGTCAAAGCCCTTTGAGGATTCTATCACACTGGTATAAAATTTTTGTCTATATGTATATCCTCCTTCCTACCACAAATGTCAGCTTTTCATCAGCACCCACAGATGTGATCTCTGTACCATATAAATCTCTTTCAGATAGTTGTGAAAATGTGGAACAGGAGGGAGTCTCAGTGCTGAGTCTGACCATGAGAGACCTCCAACCAGCATCCTTTAACCTGCATGTTAGAGCTACATCAGTGCAAGTAACTCATACCCATCAACATGGGCATATTTTCCCCACTGTCTGCCAAATGTCATGGGACTCTAGGTCAACGCCATGCCAAATCTGTATTCACTGCTCTTACTTCTCCAGTAAACCCATCAACAAGGCAATGAGTACTGTCCAGATGGATGTGCTCTAATGAACCAGATGCTCTCTCCCAGAAATTACTATGTCTCCCCAGGGTCACCATGTCATTACATCACAGACTATCCTTTCAATACATTTCCCTAGAATTTTATCTAATACCAATATCAGTCTTGTTGATCTGCAGAGTCCAAATCAATATGTTATGTGCTTCCTTTTTCCTTTTTTGAGTATTTTTCTTGCTCTGTGTGCTACTAAAAGATCATTTTTAGCAGTTAAGAAACCACCTCTCTCTGTTTTCATTCTAATGTTTCTGAGCCACAGAGAACTGACTCCATTTGATAGGCTCCATTTAGTGATATATTTTCCAAAAATTCCCAACAAATCTTGGATTTCCATTGACTTACCTTTCTCTCTCTGAACAGCCTTCTCTACAGAAAATACTGAACTGGGGATGTTCTGCTTTCTTTCTGAAATCTGTCAACATTACCTCCCTTGCTCCAGGCAGTAGGCAAATTGCTTCCTTGTTCTTCTTGCTCAAATAAAACTTAAAACCCCCATTGTAATTTCCCTTCATATTTTCCTAATATTGAGTTTTGTATCCTTTTCAAGTCTTAGCTCATTCTGGGCGGTAGCCTTCCTGACACCTTAAGCTCATAATTGTATGCTAAGTAAAGATTTGAACCAAAACTATGAATACAAAGCTAAATAACGAGTCAGATATAAATTCCAACATCAAGATGAAATGTGTTATCTGTACAGTCTTTCTTCTTTTATGAAAAGGTGGACCACCTCCATACCAAATTCAAAATACCTTACTATGAAGTCACTCTTCTCAGAACTTTCTCAGAAAGTATGCAAGTATGCAAGTATCATCTTTCTTTGTTTTACGTGCAAAGAAACACATCCACCAAATTCTTCCAGAAGCTAGAGAGTGACCAGAGTCATGAGTCATCTGCATAGATTTTTCAGTTGAGGGCTCTTTGCAACCATCTCAGCTGATTCTCAGGCTGGAGGAGTCTCCAGCCACATCCAGCATCTGACTAAAACAGCACCTGTCTTTCTAACTGACATAATGAGAAAGAATTACAGGCAGAGCTGACAAGAATGATTCTGTTCTTCCAGGAGCTAAGGGCAACAACAAGAAACCTTATAGGCCACTGTGGTATAACAAAGACTCGGGAAAGCCTACTCATTGTACTGGAAAGTGTTTTATTCCAGAAAATTATATTACTATCACTTATGTTTCTGATGTCCTCTTATCACCAGCCAAACCCAGGAATTTGGGGATGGTGCTGTTGTAGGAATTTTTCCTTAGTTCAGTCCATGACCACAAAAAATTAGGCTGGCAGACAATTTGAGGAGGGCAGGGTTTTATTGGGTGAAAAGGAAAAAAACTCAGCAAAGCAAGAGAGGTTCCTATTAACAGGCCCCCATCTCAGATTGAATCCCCAGGTTACCACACCGGATGAGGAGAGGCCAGGCTCCCCTCCTGCAAACAGCGTGGACTTCCTGAAGCTCCATGCCAGTGCGCACTCCTCCTAGTGTGCAGACCAATTAGAGGTTTTCTGGGACCCCCTCCCATCTGGCTGTCTCATTCCCCCTCTGAAGAAGTACATCCAACTGCCTTTAAAATAAGGATAAGGTCAAAGACCAATCTTAACTGCTTCCTACTGACAAGGGACACTGTTTTGGGGAAAATGACCCTCAGAGCTCCCTCGGAGGCCTATCTAAGGGAGCCTGGCAGAAGGGGCCATTGTCTAAGGCTCCAGTTGCATGACTGTTTGGAGTTTGATGGACTGAAGGGGAGAAGAGAAAAACCGGATTATTAGAAAATATGTATCAAAATGAAACAAGGCAGGGGCCGGGGGGTGGGGTAAGGATAACTTAAAAATTCCGAGGCCTTTTACCTGTTTGCACAGGGAGTGGGAGGCCAAAAGCGCAACTGGTGAAAACAACTTTCCCCTTTTGCCGGCATGTTGGGTTTCTGGTTCCCTTCACCTGAACCCAGTCCTACGCCAGCCAGTTTGAGGTTTGGGAAATTAACTTTCCTCAGTTTGGAGAATGCATTTGAGGGGAGTGTCCCATAGTACAGAGACAAAATTACCCATCAGCGAGGAGAGGACAGAGGAGGAAAAAGGAAAAAAAAAAAGGCATTTTTTTCAAAGGAGTCCCAGGGATTCAGGATGCATTTGAAAGGGATACAGACTGAAGATGAATGGCTACCCATTTAGAAAGAACAGGGCAGGGGTCCCTGGTTCCCTTCTCTTCCTAGCAAACACCGGGGTACATGAGGGAGAAAAAGAAGAACATCCTCTTTCCCTTCTCCATCCTTGCGTCCCTGAGTCCCAGCAACCTTGGCAGGTGCCACCCATTGGTGCCAAAGCAGCTTGCCCCCGTGAAGCAGAGAAGGCCTAGAGAACAGGAATTATCCACTCTTACCTATATCTCTTTTCCCCCTACTGTCAGCAACCTTGGAGTTCACTAGATCCCTTTTATGCCATGGATACTAGCATGGTCCTTATCTGTGAAATGGGAGGCTTGGCTTAATCGGCAGGAATTAGCCATGCTCACCTGAACTGTGTCTTTTAACCTCTGTTATCATCTGCCTCGAGATCCCTTAGATCCAGTTTTCTTTCCTAGAGCTTTGACCTGAAGCATGGAATTGAGTTTGGGACAAAAATGTGCTTCAGGGAGCACTGCATGGACTCCTTATCATAAGCCAAATGCTAAGGTGAAGCTGTGTATTTGAATCCTCCTCCAACAAGGGAGAGAAAAGGATATTTTGTGACATACCCAGATAACTGGTGGCTATAGTTATGCCTGCTAGGATTTGCGTGCATAGTGCTTGGTTTTGTTAGCTCCCTTGGTCTTACTTTCCCAAAAAGGAAACCTCTGGATGAAGGGCACACTATTTATTCCCATTGCCTGGCAGGATTTGCAGGATAATTGCTCAGAACTAGAATATTGATCCATACTTTTACATTATCCATCCCCTTTTGTTCTTTCTGAGCTGTAGCCAGAGATTGCTGATTGGTTTACAGAAACAAGCAGGGTTAGTCTAAAATGTAAGCAAAAACTTAAAAACAACTAATTAGTTTATAAATTAATGACAAATTTATGATAAGTTTTGAAACATAATTTCTCTTTCTCCAGTCCTAATTTTTGTTAAAAAACAAATCATGGTAGGACAGAGTGGTTTGCAAAAATAAACTTTAGTTTTATATTTGGCCTGATTATTTGCATAAAGTGCAGCAAGAATAACTGTTTCTACATAGGCCTTTTAGATTGACTTTGATGAAATTCTGTTCCACAAGGAATCTCAGATGAGACCTATTAAAGCCGAACCTAGCCATGGTTTTATATTGTCAAACACCTGTGAGTTGGGTGATCTGCCCCTCTTAAGGTCCCAAGGTAAACTTGGAGCTCCTTGGCCTGTTAGAAAGTGACATTCTTTACTGACCACAGGCTAGGAATCCTGTACAGGGACTGTGCAGATAAGGATATGAGGACAGTTTTTCCTGTGGGGCTTTTATCAGCTCTGCAAGTTGAGCTTGACTCATGGTAAAACAACTGGTTTCTCCAATTGCATCCTGCTGCAAAAGAAAAATGGATTCGTATCACACTGACACAAACAACTATATTGCCATAAGTTAAGAATACTCACAGATAGTTCCTAAATTCTAGGGGAACCAGGCAGAGAGAGAGAGAGAGAGAGAGAGAGAGAGAGAGAGACAAATATGCTCCAAATTTTGTTCACAGGAGTATAGCTTACTCAGTTATTAAAGGCTGTAACTACTTGAAAATAAGTTTCCTTAACCCTGAAAAATAAAACAAGGTTCAGCAATATTCCAACAAAAGTTAAAAAGATTGCTTCAGTTTTCTGAGTTCAGTACATTTAGTTCTTGTTTTGCTTGATATTTGTGAACACTTCAGCTCTTCATGAGTCATCCTGCACATTTTTCCTTTATTCCAATGTTACAATCTCCAAAGTTATCAGAAACTTGTATTTGAGTGGACCTGTCAAAGTTCTATAGCTCATAATAAACCATCTTTTGGAAAGGATTAAAACAAGACAACAATTGTCTGTGAATATCAAAATGTCCAGGGTAGTTACAGTTAGAAACATAATTGACAAAGAAGTTTGGTTGTCTCTGTTATTTACAATAACTTAGCATAACAACCTTAACTATGATTGATAGCATATACTCAGGCATTAGAATTTTAGAAATCCCATATAATTTTGGAACATATATTAGCATTACTCAGAAAAATATAACCTAAAGAAGATTGAACATCATTTTGGCAATCCCATGTATCTAAACATGTCAAATAATCGTGTTTACCTCCTTTTCTGGACACTCCAGGGGCCCTCTGAAGTGTCTGAAAAGCCAGGTGTTGGGAAAGACAATTTTGAAACTGAAGTTTGGAAGGCTTGTTAAATAAGTTAGAGGGTTAAAACACTTGATGTTATAAAATAGAATCCATATCACCATAAATTATTTATTTTATTTTGCCAAAATGATGACTCAGAAATTTTAAGGAAGCAAAAACCTCTTATAACGCTTACAGATTTTACTGAAGAGCAGATTAGCACCTTAACAATACCTTGTTGTGCTTTAATTTCAAGGCTCAATTTACAGAAAAACCATGTAATACTTTTTGAATTTAGTCAATATGTTCATGCAGAGAACCTCTTCTGCAAGATTAATTTCCACAATCTTCCACCACTTGTTTGAACTTTTAGCTTTATCTTGTCTAGTTTAAAACAATCCTTTAACCCTAGGCAAAAATTTACATTAAAAATATAATGCCTTTTTATAATCTTTTACTAAAAACACGTTTTACTGTTCTCACACATCTTGCATGTAAATCTATTTCCAGTAGTTCTGATTACATGTTATAATGGTAACTCCTCTCCTAGCAATTTTTAACTTTAGTGTAAAACCTGGTAAGTTGTTTTAATTGTGTGCTAGATGCAGCCAAGATTTGACTTCTTCCAGCATAATGAAGGGTGTGGTTAGTTCCATATGTCCCCAGGCATTACTAATTGTGAAGCTGACTAATTGAAACTTTCTCAAAAACCAAAAAGGCAGTTTATAACGTTAAAACATTTAGCAACCCTAGTATCTAACCTGCATAATTTAGTCTAGGTATTTATATTTTGATGACGTCTGCATTTTACCAATAACCTTTAAGACTGTCTTATTTTTCAAAGATTAAAGTCACATGAACTGAAAGGTACCACAGCTTTTATCTTCCCTTAAAAAATACTTGATTCAAGTGCTTGTCTTCCTTTAGGCCAAATTAATTAGAGCTCTTCTTACAGACATCATATACACAACACATATATAGCTACACAGACAGGCAGAAGAAAACCCGGTCGCTGGGTGGAGCCCTTCAAGAAACAGGGTTAGGAAAACGTGCAGATATCAGACCAGAAAGGACTCATTCCTTAGGCAGGATTGCTAAACAATGCCTTGCCATGGGATTACAGGCCACACCCCAGGACATAAAACAAGATGGAGGCCTGCAGCAAAGTTTGTAATGCACCATACAGACATGCAAGGCACATCATATTAGCTACAGACTAAGACCAGCCTCACAAATCCTTTTTCACAATTAAAACTTTACAGATAATATAAACATAATTCATCCACATAAATAGGTGGACTAAATTATGATAATGATACTTATCATTCCTAGCCTAGTAAAATGTCTTCTAAAAAAAAAAAAAAAAACAACTCATTTAAAAGTTAACTGCTGAAGAACCTCTTATTCTTATGCACATAGTTCCTCCACCCTGGAAAGAAGCTTAATTGCTGCCTGATGGAGTTGGACTCCCTGGCTGGGGGAGTGGAAGACTCCATGGGCACGTGGCAGGGAATACCAGCCAGCTGCGTGGGACGCCTTGGGGTTTGGGCAGCTGCTGTGGCTCATTCCCATTCTGTGTGGCTGTTGGATAATGCACACACGCAGCAGACACAGCCATGCACCCCAGCCAGTAGAGAACGGGGAGCAGAGAGCTGCCCTGCCCAACTGTCCCATACACATGCCTGTGGCCATTGGGATGCGTGTGAACCACCTCCAGTATTGTTAAAAAAAAAAAAAAAAACAAAAAAAACCAAAAGGGTGTCATTAATGTCCTGAAAAAAAGAAGAGGAATGCCATAGGACCAAAAGGCTCAGAAGCGACAGTGAGAGGTTTTGAGTCCCCATTTCACTCGCCCCTTCTCAAGCCCTACGTTCTGGGCACCGAACTTGTTGTAGGACGTTTTCCTTAGTTTGGCTAAAGACAGGGTCCTTGTCACACAACCAGAAAAAATTAGGCTCACAGACAATCTGAAGGGTGAGGAGGGCAGAGTTTTATTTGGTGAAAAGGAAAAAAACTCAGCAAAGTGAGAGAGGCTCCTGTTAACAGGCCCCCATCTCACAGATTGAGTCCCCAGGTTACCACACTGGATCAGGTGAGGCCGTCCAGGCTCCTCCACCCCTGCAAATGGTGCAAACTTCCTGAGGCTCCACCCCGGTGCACACTCCTCCCAGTGCACAGGCCAGTTGGAGTTTCTCCGGGGACCTCTTTATACTTGGTTGTCTTGGTGAGTCACTTTGCAGGCCAAATAATTGAAAGGCCTTCACTCAATACAAGGACTTGAGATAGTAAATATAAAGCCTCAGGCAGATTATTTCAGTAGATTGTGGCTTCTGCTCTCCAAATATAAGGTTAGAGGGTTGTATAGCATGATGAACAAGGCCCCTTCTGGTAAAACACACTGTTGGTCAGTGCCAGCCTTGCCCACAGAATTCCTCTCCCCATCTATCTGCTATCCCACACCATGCCACATCATCCTTGGCCTATTATCCCCTACAGGACTTTGCGTGTGGCATGCAGACAATCTCCCTTTTCATTTGTTTTCTAAGGCATTATGTGATCACCCAGAGAAGGAGTAAGCTTCATTCAGGTACCTGTCCTCCTACTTTGGGCTCCAGAATCTGCTCTGCTGTCCATGGGTTCAGGCAATGACAAGGGGATAATGCCTGCTAAGGAATTCTCATCTTCAGTTGAGGTGTCCTTTTTTACATTTATGAAATTTTTTTATTGAAGTGCAGAAAGTTGCACATATTTGTTGCATACCACTCAACAAATTTTCACCATTTCATTGGTGAAATGAATAATGCTGAATCATTACCTGATTAAGCAATAGACAATTACCATCCAGCAACTCCCTACCTGCTGTCTTTCAAACCTTCCCCACCCCCTCAACGAAGGTCAGCACTACCGGGACTTCTCCCAGCGCAGATTTGTTTGATCTGCTTTTGAACTTTGTATAAATGGATGCAGACAGCTGACATGTTTTCGTGTCTTGCTTCTTTTTTCAACAATATGATTGTGAGATTTATCCACACTGTTGCATACAATAGTAAATTGTTTATTCTCATTGCTGGATCATATTCCATTTGATGAATATTTCTGATTACTTCATTCCTTCCACAGTTAATGTAGATGGGAAGCTTCCAGTTTAGGTCAATTACAAATAGCACTGCTATAAATAAATACTCCTGTCTTTAGGCGATCATATGTTTCTATTTCTGTTGGGTAAACACCTAGGAATAGAATTGCTAGGTCATAGGCCATGCATAAGTTCAGCTTTAGTAAATACTGTTTGTTTGTTCATTTCTTTCTCCTCCTCCTTCTCCTTTTTCTTCCTTAAGCATCTTTCTGACAAAAAATAAAAATAAAAAAACCCACGTGTTGGCCTCACAGCCCCATGTTTATAGATAAACTGCCACCAGCTTGATTGCCAAAATTAGCCAGGCTCAGGCTATTCTCCTGCCCTTTTGAAAAGGCCAGTTCCTTTTCACTCTCTCATCCTGCAGGGTAAAGTGGCCATCAGCCTTGCACATATTTCATGTTAGCTTAAGGGTCTCTAGTGCTGATCCTGATCTTTGCAGAGACAAAGTTCTGCTAAAAGATAGATGGATAAAGAGAGAAGACAGAGATGATAGATAGATAGATAGAATATTGAATATATAAATTATATATAGTGTTATATATGCGTATATATACACACACATATATATACATATGTATACACACCTAGATAGGTAGATAGATGATAGATAGAATATACATCTATATATTATATTCAAATATATACTAAGTTATATATGTATATATACATATATACACACATAGATATATAATCTATATATTATATATACTAAATTATATATGTGTATAAATACATGTATATATGCATATGTGAACACACATAGGTAGAGAGAGATAGATAATAGGGTAGAGAGAGATAGATAATAGGCATAATATATATCTATATATTATAATAGATACTAAGTTGTGTGTGTGTGTGTGTGTGTGTGTGTGTGTGTGTGTGTGTGTATGTACGTATGTATAGGTAGATAGATAGGCATCAAGAGGCCCTGAGTTTGAATCCCCTTTCCATTCTTTTTTGCTGAGTGACCTTGAGCAAGTCAGTCAACTGCTGTTTTCTCCCTTTTCTTATCTGTACATTTAGATTAATAATAATTCCAATGTCACAGGTTACCTATGAGGGTAGTAATATATAGTACACGTAAGACGCTTAACACCGAGGCTGGCAGGCAGGCATCACAGAGACATCAGTAAGGAAGTGTAACTTCCCAAAGGCGCCTGTGTTCAGGTTAGTGATCATTTTGGTTCCCATCCTCGTACTCAGTGGGTGAGATTTTACTTGCCTATCCTGTGGGGCTATCTTGGGAAATAAAAAGGGGTGAGGGAGAGTCTTCCCTAGAAGTAAATTCAACTTAAGCAGAAATGGTTTATAACTTTTAAATGGCAATTTTTTTCAAGTTTTAAAAAATATTAGAGTACAGTTCCAGTGAGTACACATTATTAAAACATGTGAAAGGTGAGAGAACAGAGAGAGAGAAAAGGAGACAGCCGTTATTAGAATAGTTTAATAACCACAAAGGAGCCCTACGAAACTGATTGAGGGCCAAGATGGGTGGATTGCTTGAGCCTAGGAATTCAAAACCAGCCTGGGCAACCTGGCAAAACCCCATTTCTACAAAAAATACAAAAATGTGCCGGGCGCAGTGGCACTTGCAGGGAGTCTCAGCTACTTGGGAGGCTGGGGTGGGACGATCGTTTGAGCCTGGGAGGCAGAGGTTGCAGTGAGCCTAGATGGCACCACTGCACTTCAGCCTAGGTGACAGAGTGAGACCCTGTCTCAAAAAAAAAAAAGTGACTGAGCCTGGGCCAAGGAGACACCGTGGCAGAGGCCAAACTAGAGTGAGGAGGGGAGAATGTGGCCTTTCTGGTTTAGAATCAGGGCAAAACTGCCTATTGGCTGTGTGTTCTTGGACTTTGCCCTTTATATCTGTGGAATGAAAACGATCTTATCTTCCTGAGAGAATCGCCTGGCAGCTGAGAGTTAAAGTATATGAATTGTTTAGCTTAGCATGTGCAAAAACTTTATAAGTGGCCCCTATTTTTACATGGAATTACACACACACACACACAGAGACACACACACACACACACACACACACACACACTATTCCCTTAATTAGAAAGGAAATAGCCCCATTGGCAGTCCTTCCGTGATGTTTCTAACAGAACATAAGCAGCACTTTCAATGGGACATGGGAAAGACCAAGTACACAGTGTTTCTCCAGAGGCCATACCACAGCTGCAAAAACAATGGCTGATATCTTTCAGGTGCTGGCCACTTTCTCACCAATGATTCTCCAGTTCGCTCCTGACTCCTGAACTAAGATCACTGAGACAGCCAAAACGATCACCTTCTGGACCACATCTGAAGAACCTCCTCTTCCAGGATCCCTCCTTAGAATTCCCAAACTCCCTCTTGCAGAGATGTTCCGTTGGTCCTTTGGTGTGTATTCTCCCTTACTGCAGCAAGAGAAATAAACCCAATTTCTTGTTCCCCTCTGCCGCCTCCTCTTCTTCCTCCTTCCTGCAGGTGCTCTCCTGTTTGCCCCTAGGTGGCGACGTTATCACTCAAGAAGTAACATCTCTCAGCAGACAGACAGACAAACAGATACATCAACATAGATGGATATAGATATATACCCACTTCTGTAGATAGAAAGACAAATATCCCTGTGTAGAAAGAGACACACTTTTAGAAGGAGAAAGATACCCTTTGACTTTCAAGTCATTCCAGTTCTCTCTCTATAGTTCTGTGACCCACCTCAGGTCTCACAGTCACCCTTTACTCATGCCAATAACTTTAACAAGGGTAACACGATGGTATAGCACTTACTATGTGTCAGGAACATTCTAAGCCGTCTGCATGTATTAACTCATGTGACCACCACAGTAACCCTATGGAAAAAAAGTGATGCTACTATCCCATCTTACATAAGATGAGACTGGATCACAGAAAGGTTAAGGGCGCTGCCCTGGGCTGCACAGTTAGTAGGTTGGAGTCTTCACTCTCACCTTCCACTGTCCTGCCCTTACTGCTTTTTGAAGGATGGCATGTCCTGCCGTGTCGCAGCAGACATACAATACACAGCACACATACAAACTGCAGAGCCTTCTCAGTTTCTCTACAGTGGCTCAAAGGTCAAACTTGAAGGGTTTCTACTTGCTCTTATTCAGCAACAATGCGATGTCATCTTACTCCGGTCAAAATGGCTGTTATTAAAAAGACAAAAAGTAACAGAGGCAGGGCGCGGTGGCTCACGCCTGCAATCCCAACACTTTGGGAGGCCGAGGCGGGCTATGACAATGTCGAGAGATCGAGACCATCCTGGCTAACACGGTGAAACCCCATCTCTACTAAAAACACAAAAAATTAGCCGGGAGTGGTGGCGGGCGCCTGTAGTCCCAGCTACTCGGGAGGCTGAGGCAGGAGTATGGCGTGAATCCAGGAGGCAGAGCTTGCAGTGAGCCGAGATGGCACCACTGCCCTCCAGACTGGGCGGCAGATTGAGACTCTGTCTCAAAAAAAAAGTAACAGATGCTGGTGAGGATGTGGAGAAAAAGAAACTTGTACACGATGGGTGGGAATGTAAACTACTACACCCACTGTGGAAAACAGTATGGCAATTTCTCAAAAAATGAAAAACTAGAATTACCATTTAATCCAGCAATCCCACTATTGAGTATCTACTCAAAAGGAAAAAAAAAATCAATATATCAAAGGTATACCTGTACTCACATGTTTATTGCAGCACTATTCACAATAGCGAAGATATGGAATCAACCTAAGTGTTCATCAATGGATAAATGGACAAAGAAAATGTGGTACATGGATACACACAATGAAATACTATTCGGCCATAAAAAAGAATGAAATCATGCCAATGTAGATGGAACTGGAGGTCATTATCTTAAATGAACTAAGCCAATCACAAAAAGACAAATATCACAAGTTCTCACTTATATGTGGGAACTAAAATTTTGATTGCTTGGAGGTAGAGAGTGGAAAGATAGCTAACAGGGACTCAGAAGGGTGAGTGGCGGGAGATGAAGAGAAATGGGTTTAAACAAACAAGCATACAGTAAGGTAGAAGGAATAAATTCCATGTTCAATAGCAGATTAGGGTGACTATGCTTAACAGATATGTATTGTACTTAGGTGATGGACTGTCTGAATACCTTGAGTCAGTCACCACATATTATACACCTGTAACAAAATTTCTCATGTACACTATGCAATTGTACAAATTTTTTTCATGTCAATTCTTGGTCAAGAATATATTAGCACACTGAAACAGAGAGAAGTAGAATAATTTCTTAAAAGTCAAGTGTTGTTTAACTCCTCTACAGATTTCACTTTCCCTTTGACATTTTTTTTTTCATGGAGCATAAAATAGAAAAATGCTGATTAAACACATTTCCTTTTTTGATTTTTTTTCTCCCTGTCATTTACTTTATTTTTGAAGATAATATCTTTTATCTCTCTTTTTTTTCCTTCAATTTTTATTTTAAGTTCCTGGGTACATGTGCAGGATGTGCAGGTTTGTTACAGAGGTAAACATGTGCCATGGTGGTTTGCTGCACAGATCAACCCATCACCTGAGTATTAAGCCCAGCATCCATTAGCTATTCTTCCTGATGCTCTCCCTCCCTGCGAAGCCCTCTGACAGGCTCCGGCGTGTGTTTTTCCCCACCATGTGTCCATGTGTTCTCAGCATTCAGCTACCACTTATAAGTGAGAACATCCAGTGTTGTTTGCTGAGGATAATGGCTTCCACCTCCATCCATGTCCCTGCAAAGGACATGATCTCATTCCTTTTTATGGCTGCGTAGTATTCCATGGTATATATGTACCACATTTTCTTTATCCAGTCTATCATTGATGGGCATTTGGGTTGATTCCATGTCTTTACTATTGTGAATAGTGCTGCAATGAACATACGTGTGCATGTGTCTTTATAATAGAATGATTTATATTCCCTTGGGTATATACCCAGTAATGGGATTGTTGGGTCAAATGATATTTCTGGTTCCAGGTCTGAGAAATCACCACACTGTCTTCGACAATGGTTGAACTAATTTACACTCCCACCAACAATGTAAAATGTTCCTTTTTCTCCATAACCTCACCAGCATCTATTGTTTCTGGATATTTTTAATAATCACCATTCTGATGAGTGTGAGATGGTATCTCATTGCGGGAGTTTTGACTTGCATTTCTCTAATGACTAGTGATGTTGAACTTTTTTTATGTTTGTTGGCCACATGAACGTCTTCTTTTGAGAAATGTCTCTTCATGTTCTTTGCTCACTTTTTAACGAGGCTGTAAATTTGTTTAAGTTCCTCGTAGACTCTGGATATTAGACCTTTGTCAGATGGATTCATTGTAAAAATTTTCTCCTCTTCTGTACATTGTCTGTTCACTCTGATGATAGCTTCTGTTGCTGTGCAGAAGCTCTTTAGTTTATTTAGATCTCATTTGTCAATTTTTGCTTTTGTTGCAATTGCTTTTGGCATTTTCGTCATGAAATCTTTGCCCGTGCTTATGTCCTGAATGGTATTGCCTAGATTTTCGTCTAGAATTTCTATAGTTTCGGGTTTTACATTTAAGTCTTTCATCCATCTTGAGTTAATTTTTGTATAATTTTGTTATTTTTGTATTAATGGAGGTTTTATTATTTTTATTTTAAAGATATAAGACCTATTTAAAGACTATACACTGTCATTAGGTAGATTATTCCTATGCTTTAAAACATAGAATTATAGGGCTCTCTGGATTTTAAGTCCAATATTCTGCCCTTTGCTAATAATATACAAAAAATTCCTCAGGAAAGTGTCATTTTCTATATTGTTTTAAGAAGTTTTTGGGAAGGAAACAAAGAATATTTTCTAGATTCATATATCTTTAAAATTTTTTAATGTTTAAAAGTGAAGTCTTTTTAATACAATTGCACTTCACCTGGCTTTATAACATCTAGTATCTTTTATTAAGTTGTCTTTTTGTAAAATCTAGAAATAATTATCATAGTGCATATGAGTATGGCATCTTAGAGTTTTCCAAATGCCTTTACATGTAATATTTCATTTGATCTTTCTATCATTTCTAGTGAGCAAGATAGGGCAGGTATTTCTACAGCCACATCTGGATGAAGAAACTAAGGCTGAGGGTTGAAATGACTTGTCCTAGATCCTGATCACCTAATTAATGAGTGGCAGAGCCTGGAGATGACTTCATATCACTTACTAACAAAACAAATCACCACCACCAAAAGCTTTAAATAAAACTAGAAAGTAAGCAAAACGTCTTATCAAATATCATGACCACCTTCTTTTTTTGTTTTGTTTTGTTTTGTTTTGTTTTTGAGAAGAGTCTCACATTGTTGCCCTGCTGGAGTGCAGTGGTGCGATCTCGGTGCACTGCAATCTCCACCTCCTGGATTCAAGAGATTCTCCTGCCTCAGCCTCCCGAGTAGCTGAGATTACAGGCACCCACCATCAAGCCCAGCTAATTTTTTGTATTTTTAGTAGAGACAGGGTTTCACCATGTTGGCCAGGCTGGTCTCGAACTCCTGACCTCGTGATTCTCCCGCCTCGCCCTCCCAAAGTGCTGAGATTTCAGACATGAGCCACCGTGCCCTGCCCAGGACCACCTTTTATTCAAGATATTATAACAAGCTTTCCATCGGAAAAATAATAATAATAATAATAAAATGGAAAGGCAATGCTAAGAATTTTGAATTTTGTAGATATTTTCAAGTGCTTGGAATTATCAAAAGTGTAGAGAGTAGAGCCAAATAGTTTTTAAAATTTGAAATGATGAGATTATTAATATTGGAAGGATTTTGTGTCCCATTTATTATCATTCATTCTCTGCCCGCTGGAATGCGCTCTGCGCTGCAATCCGAGTGAAGGTTTAAGATCTGCCCAGAGACCAGGAGAGGGCAGTGTGAGCTCACAAAATAGAAGCCATACTTAACACACTGCTCGGCCCTGGCACTGCCTGGGTGTCATCTCATATTCCAATGTTCGCGACAATAGCAAAAAAAAAAAAAAAAAAAAAAAAAAAAAAAAAAATCAACACAATAAACTCCAAAGGAAGGAAAGAAGGGAGAAAAAATTATAAACCCTCAGTATTGAATGAAGATAATATGAAAGAGTAGGAAGGAAATATATTGAAACACTTGTTGGATATGGGCTTTATGCTAAGTGCTACAATGAAAGAGACAAAATCCCTATGGTGAAGGAGAGAAGTGAAGAACCCAAACTCTGTTTCCAACTGGTCACATTCTTTGTGGCCTCTGTTTGTTAATAAAATAAATACTTAGTATCAGATGTCACACAAGGACTCATCTGGCTCCCAAATCCCGCAGGCCTTAGATGGCAGTGGCCTGGTGCAAAGGAAAATTTAAGCCCCCAGGTTGAAAGAGAATGGCAAACATGGCAGTGTTCATGAATACCTGATACAGTACATACTTATGAACAATACATTTCCATTGTTCATTCTCACAAGGACTAGAAGAAAATATGCTCATGAATGTAGAGAAAAATTATATTAAAAATGATCTTATTATTAACTGGAGTATTTTCTATTCCTATAATCCTACCATTCAACTTAGTTCATGTCCCCAGCATTTACTGAGGACCCTCTACGCTCAACAGGGGAATATGGCAGAGCTTGTGGGAGGCACAGGAGCAGGGGAGTCAGTGGGATGAAATGTCCAAAGGTGGAGACAAAGTTTTATAAGTTATATAATAAAAGGAATACGTAAAATGTCCAGCAAAAAAAAAAAAAAAAAAAGACATTGTTTCTGCCTTAGGGTGTTGGAGAATTGAGGAGTGATCGAGATGGACCTTATAGGATTTAGATGGTGGCCAGAAGGTGGGATGGAGATTTGATAAGCATGAGGAGAATTTCAGGTAGAGGAAACACAGAGGTGGAGGTGTGGGGTGTGTTTGGCATGATAGTAAGAGTCCATCGCCAATACCTAGAGGACAAGGCATGGGGTGGGGACAGAATGGAGAAGGAGTGATGTTCCAGTGGGGGAAGGGACAAAAGGAATAGAGAGAAGAGGGATGTGGCGCCTAGAAAGCCTTGAATGCCACGTTAACGAATTTGGACTACACTTTCATGGGCTTACTGTTTATCCTCCAAGAAGTCCCGTAAAAGACTGGGACTGCATTCTGTAAATGAAGGGGAGATGGGATATTGCAGAGCAGATATGTCTAGATTTTACGTTCATGCCTATGTGTACGTTTTTTGTGTGTGAGTGCAGATCTGACCTCATGGCTAGGTGGCTGCATCCATGAGCACATAGCTCTCTGACAAAGATAATGAGAATGGCGATAGCTAATCAGAATATTAGTGTCACAGATACTGGTTGAGCAAGCAGACAAGAGGCAGCTTTGTTCCAAGACAGCCCTTCATTAGGAGATGGCGAGATTGGCAAGATTGCCATGAACAGCAGCAGCAATGCAAGAAGACATTCATTTCGCTTCTGCTGTTTCACAGACACTAGGTGGAAATCAGTTTCTTCCAGTGAAATATGTATGTTCCGTTCTAACCTTCTGGTATTGTATTCTGTATCAATATTCATTTCAGAAATATTAGATTATCATGAATGATAAGACATTTTTTCCCCTAAAAATAAACCTCCTTGTGTTATTCACATGATGTATAGGCAGAATTATTTGGTTTGGGACTCAGATAAATGCTGTCGGGAAAAACATGAGAAGATAAAAATTTTGCCCACACTTTGGTGGTGCTAATGTATTTTAGCTGGAAAATCGTCTGGGAATTGAAATAAAGGGTTGGAGGTAGCCATGGTTACATATAGCATGAAAAAATATACAAAAAGAAACTACATTTGTTCCTCTCCCATAGTCTTTGAATATATTGTTAGTCCAGTGGATCTTGGTAATTTCAGTGACAGACACTTATAATGATTCAGCCAAGCCTGAGAACCTATCTGCAGAAAAACACACATGTCTAACATGTCACCTTCATTTTCAGAGGGATTTCTCAGCCTTGAAACTCAGTAGGCCTAGGTTCAGAACGCTTGCCTGAGACTTTTAGGAAATAATGAACCACTGTATACCTCTAAGGTGTGTCCCCCTAAAATGTTCCTTTCCCGTGTTATACTTTCTCTTTCATTTCTACGTTTAGGACAGTGATCATTTTCTAACCAGATGATGACTTTACAAACCCAAAATGTGGTTTTATTTAACACTGCAGGCAAATCCTGTCGCACGTGATCCCATAAATACATGTTCATTCTGACTAACCCAAGATAGTGTGGTTAGCGGAAACCTTTGAAAACCTTCTTTCTTAATATAAGCAAAAATGGGAGTCTTTTAGTAATGAAAATTTGCAGTCAAATTCCATTTTTGTCTTTTATCTTCTGGTCTTTATAAGGCCCTGGCAAGAAAAGACCCAGACTACTTCAGGCTCGAGTGGCATCATGAGGTAACGGCCCTATTGAAGTTTTAAACAAGAAGCCCATGAACTAGTGCTCTTAAAACCTCTTGGCAAATGTTATGTACATTTCAGATCTACTCTGTAGGTTGCTCAGCAGAGGCCCTCCCTTGGCCACTAGCACAAATAGCTCACACCTACTATACATGTGTCTGCTGCTGTTCTAGGAGGGTCTCAGATAGAAACCCGTTTAATCCTCCCAACAAACTGAAGGAGTACAGGGATGTTATTCTGCCTATTTTAGAGGAAACGGAGGCCCTGGATGATGAGTTGCTTGTCTCAGAGCCCACGGTGGTAGAGTCAGGATCCACACTCAAGCAGTCTTGTTGCAGAGCCTGTGTACTAACTTCTATGTTTTCTCCATGAAAAGAAGTCACACATTTTCACTGAACTCTTCCACAATCAGCATAAAATAGTTATTTAGGGTTTGCAAATAGAAATAGAGAAAACTTTCATTGTGAACTGTTTCCCTTTCCAAAATTTTTGTGTTTTGCTGTTGTTTGTTTATCTTGTTCTCTTGACATAAATGTTTGTGTTTCTTATTTCCCCTTTTGGCCAGTTTTTCTCTATACAAATTTTTGAAGCTCATAATTACAAACTTCTAACTCCTCTCTTCCTTTGGGCTTAGATACTTACCCAAACTGGAACTACATTTAAAAGTCTCCTGAATTGCAAGACCTTGACTTTATAGCAGTAAAAGGTCAATTTAAAAACCCATACCCTATACAGTCACCTAACTCAATTCAGGTGCTTTGATTGGTTCACTGCTTTGACAATTACAAGAAACACCACTAGAATCTGAAGAAATTGAAATCCCAGGACTGTCTTCACATCTAAATCCACAGTGGTGCCTGGAGCAAATAATGGATCAACATATCCGATTGGCCAGTTACTGATTGGTAATAGTCCATAATTGATTCTCCTGTAAAGTGCAAATGATAGTTAGATAACAGCAAAGAAATTGAAATATCCTCTCCTTAATGGTAAATTTTATATCTTCATTTCATTTACAAAAGGCAGGAAAAATATTTTATAAACATCAACCTCCTAGGTCAATTTTTAAAATTTCCAACTTAATAATCGTTTAATGTATATTTTGAGGTTTTTTTCTTCATGCACATGTATGTTGAGGTCACAGTATGTGAACAGATGGAATATATGGCAGGGGCCAACTAATTAACATTAAAGACAGCGGACCCATTGTCTTTCTATAACTCCCATCCATCTACCTTCATTTCTGTCACCATGGTACCTAGTGGTTCAATTACTGAGTGTTGTGAATAAACTATTAAACAAAATCAACTCCATATAATGTTGCTACTTGATGTTCAAGAAGCTATGCTTGAATATTTTCTAAATCACTGAAACTTTCTCAATAAAATCAGGGAGGTGAGACTGTAGGGATTTTTGTGCAGTTTATTTAGTTTACAGACCAGTGGAGTAAGAACTGGCATATTTTAGATTGCATCATTGACATTCTTGTGGTTTCTAGCTGCAAGGGCCAACTCTAGAATGCCTCTGAGGTTGAGCCAAAGGAGCATGAGAAAGCATGTGGTTCTTATAAGCCCATATTGCATGTAGTATGCTGGGGATTTCAAAAGAGCAGGCATTCTTCAGACTTGAATTAACTCCTGCTTCTTCTCAGAGCAGCCGTTTCCTGATAGACTCGGATGGAATCAAACCAGGAAGTTCTGAGCAGCATGAAAGCTCTCAAATGTGACGTGTGAGTTTTTCCTAAGTTTTCTTGGCAGCCTGTGGCAGAAGAGCACTGAAAATAGATGCAGTAGAATTACCATGTGATCCAGCAATCCCATATCAGGTATATATTCAAAAGAATGCAAAGCTGCATCTCAAAGAGATATTTGCACACCCATGTTCACGACAGCACTATTCACAATAGTCAAGATGCAGAAACAACCCAAATGTCCATCAACAGATGAATGCATAAAAAAATGTGGTATATACACACAATAGCACATTATTCAACCTTAAAAAAGAAGGAAATTCTGTTATATGCTGCAACATGGATGAACATTAGGAAAGGAGAATGATGGTTGCCAGAGGCTGGGGGAGGGGGAAATGGACAGTTGGTGTTCAATGAGTATAGTTTCAGTTTTGCAAGATGAAAAAGTTCTAGAGAACTGTTGCACAACAATGTTAATATACTTTACACTACTAAATTGTACATTTAAAATGGTTAAGATGATAAATTTTATGTTACGTGTTTTTACCACAATTTTAAAAAATACAGTTGACCTTTAAATAACACAGGTTTAAACTGCATGGGTTGCACTGACACTCAGATTTTCTTCCACCTCTGCCACCTTTGAGGCAACAACAACCACCCCTCCTCTTTCTCCTCCTCCTCAGTCCACACAACATGAAAATGATGAGGATGAATACCTTTATGATGATCCACTTGGCACTTAATACATAGTAAATATATTTTCTCTTCCTTATGATTTTCTTAACAATATTTTCTTTTTCTCTAGCTTACTTTATTGTAAGAATACAGTATATAAGTCATAAAACACAAAATATGTGTCAATCAACTGTTTGTTATAGGTAGGATGTCTGGCCAATAATAGGCTATTAGTAGTTAAGTTTTGGGGAAAGTCAAAAGTCATACATGAATTTTCCACTGCATGGGAAGTTGTCAAGGGTCGAGTGTAACTGCTAGTGTCCCTTTACCTTGAACTCATGGGTGGTAATGAACTCAGCAGCTGGTCTGGAGAGAACCTTAGTGAGGTAATTCTGATTGGAGAAAGCTACTCTCCAGCTAAAATTACTTGCATTCGAGTTGATCAATGTGTAGAATGCCTGCCAGAACCTACATCCCAGAACCCTACTGGGCTGCCCCACTGCCTTGAAAGCTATTGTGGCTAGCCAGGGACCTTCTGGGAGTCTCTAAGTTCAGATACGGAGAAAGATGGCACAAATAAAGAAACAAATCAACACACCAGCAAACGTGTTTGACTCAGGAGAGGTGCCTCTAGGGGATGACGTTAACTTGGGGTAGCATATCCACATACCTTTTTTCCCAACATGCCCCAAAACTTGCAGAATTTGATACTTGGAAGGAACAATAATAATCAGTCAGAGGAAATAAATTACCTCATTTCATAAGAGGAAAGTGAAGTAAAGGAAGGTAAGATACTTACTTACCCAAGGACCTCCAGAGAAATGATTAGAAAGTTGAGTTTAGGATTCTCAGTCTCAAGGGTGATTTTAGGCAGAATCCATTCCTGAATGAGACATGACAGGAAAGACCAATATTAACAAACACACGGGACAAAACTGGCCCTATTTTTGTTGAATGGAAAGCAGAGGTGGCAGGAACAGTGGGGTGTCATTTCCCCTCTCCACACCCCTAGCCCACCCTGGGCCCCAGAGGCATGCCTGTGGCTGCCTGTGCCTCAAAACTCTGTAAGGCACAGTTTGAAGAGCACCCTAGCATGCCACCACTTTTCACTTGACACTCCCACTACAGCATTTATAGACTACTTTGTAATTTTTGTTTGCATGTCTGCAGGAAGAAAGTTCAAAATAATAGCTACCGTATACTGAGTATTTACTGTGTGCTGACTTGCTTGTTAAATACGTTATAGACATTATTTCATCAAATCCACCCCAAAAAGTTACTGTTTTATCCCATTTTGCAGGGGAAAGAAAAAGTCCATGTAAGTTAAATAGGTTGCTTATAAATGGCAGGACTGAGATTCAAACACAATTATGACCAAAGACCTGTGCTTATAACCAAAGCAGCAATCAGGCTTGTGATTGGTTCATCTTTGGATGCCCATTACCTAGCATAAGGCCAGTACATAGTAGGCACTTCCTAAAAATGCTTTGGTTGAGATTCCTCTGGTTCGCAGACATCATTTTAAAGTGCTAAATTTCTATAAAAACAAATAATTTTAAAATGTTAAAAACTTAAAAAAACAAAATTATCAAAAGAAAAAATAAATAATTTTAAAAATACAAGTGCAAATTTCTCAGGGAAGGTTAATGACTATCAATCACTCACATGTAAGTGTGAGTTGGTTAAATCCAATTGCTTTAACTGTTAGCTCTTGCCTAAGCAGAGAGGAATCTAGTGTAGTATCTAAGATCGTTAACTAGAGTTGGGCTCTTAAAATCTTCTCTATCATTTACTGGCTATGTAACCCTGGGCAAACAGTTTAACCTCTCTGACTCAGTTTTGCCATCTATAAAATGGATATTATAATAGAATTTATCACATAGAATTACTGTCTGGATTGGATGAATTTATTCAAAAGTATTTAGAACAGAGACTGGTCCATAGTAAGCACTCAATAAAAATTAATACATTGGCCAGGTGCCGTGGCTCACACCTGTAATCCCAGCACTTTGGGAGGCCTAGGTAAGCAGGACACTTGCAGCCTGGAGTTTGAGACCAGCCTGGTCAACATGGCGAAACTCCGTTTGTACTAAAAATACAAAAAAATTAGCCAGTGTGGTGGTGCACGCGTGTAATCCCAGCTACGTGGGTGGCTGAGACATGAGAATTGCTTGAACCCTGGAAGCAGAGGTTGCAGTGATCGAGTCACTGCATTCCAGCCTGGGTGACAAAGTGAGATTGTCTCAAAAAAAAAAAAAAAAAAAAAATCAAAAGGATACCTGCACTTGCATGTTTCTGGCAGGGCTATTCACTATAGTAAAGGTATAGAATCAACCTAAGTGTTCATCAATGGATAAATGGATAAAGTAAATGTGGTATATGCATATACACAATGGAATACCATTCAGTCACAAAAAGAATAAAATTGTATCACTTGCAGCAACATGGACAGAACTGGAGGTCATTATCTTAAGTGAAATAAACCAGGCACAGAAAGAAAAATATCCCATGTTCTCACTTATATGTGAGAGCTAAAAATTTGATCATTTGGAGGTAGAGAGTGGAATGATAGATAACAGAGACTGGGAAAGATGAGTAGTGGGGAGAAGGGAGTATAAAGAGAAATGGGTTAAAAGATACAAACACACAGTAAGATGGTATCAATTCAATGTTTGGTCAGAGTACAGTGACTATACTTAACAAGAATGTATTGTACTCAAGTGATGGACTCTGTGAATGCCCGGACTTGATCACAACACATTATATTCACGTAACACAATTTTTCATGTACTCTATACATTTGTACAAATAAAAATAAATAATCATTAATTACTATTATAAACCACAATGAAGAAAAGGGTATTATGTATACTTTTTGGCTTGGTTGTCATTGTTTTTTTGTTTTTTGTTTTCAAAAGGAAGGAAAGAAGGTAGGTAGTTTTTAAGCATGGTTTGGGCTGCTGAGATGGGAGACCAGGGTAAATGTACCAAGGAGTCCCTGGGCATCTGATGATGGACTGTTACAGAGGATAAGAGTAATCTAGGCCAGGTGTGGTGGCTCACGCTTGTAATCCCAGCACTTTGGGAGGCCAAGGCGGGATGAGGTCAGGATTTCGACACCTGCCTTACCAACATGGTGAAACCTCATCTCTACTAAAAATGCAAAAATTAGTCAGGCGTGGTGGTGCGTGCCTATTTCCAGCTTCTTGGGAGGCTGAGGCAGGAGAATCACTTGAACCCAGGAGGCAGAGGTTGCAGGAGCCGAGGTTGTGCCATTCCACTCTAGCCTGGTGACAGAGTGAGACTCCGTCTCAAAAAACAAACGAACAAAAAAAGAGTAATCTAGACAAGGGCCAAAGATAGCTCATTTCAGGAATGTGCTTAAGACCTGCACTTATCTAGGTGAGGAAACAATACTTCTATTTCATTTTTATCTCTTCCACATCTCTTGGCAGCTGATCTGGACTCAGATTTGAGCTCTAGATCAGTCGTACTTCAGAAAGAATTTTGTGGCTGGCATAAGTCTTTGGCAATAACAAAAATGAGAAAATGTTATAGTTTGCAACTTACTTTCCGATGTGGTTTGGCTGTGTCCCCACCCAAATCTCATCTTGAATTGTGGCTCCCATAATTCCCACACGTTGTGGGAGGGACCCAGTGGGAGATAATTGAATCGTGGGGTCGGTTCCCCCATACTGTTCTCATGGTAGTGAGTAAGTCTCACAAGATCTGATGGTTTGATAAGGGGAACCCCTTTCACTTGGCTCTCATTCGCTCTTGGCTGCTGCCACGTAAGACGTGCCTTTCACCTCCCACCGTGATTGTGAAGCCTCTCCAGTCATATGGAATTGTGAATCCATTAAACCTCTTTTCTTTATAAATTATCCAGTCTCGGGTATGTCTTTATCAGCAGTGTGAAAATGGACTAATATACTTTCCAATGAATGATTAGGTGTTTGGTCAGCTTGTTTCATCCAATTCTCAGGACTTGATCTACGAAAAGGAAAGCCAAAGACATAATAGAGCAGGTGTCCTGCTGGGAGAAGGAGTGGGAAGAGATCTGCCATGGAGCAGATATGAATCAGGGAGGACTAAATTCCCAGGCTCCCTTGACTCTTTCTCACTTGGCCAGTGAATTAGTGGAAAAAGATAGAAAAACACAGGAAGAAACCAAGTACTTCCTAGGGCATCCCTGGCGTAGGCTGTGTTGGTCTGTATTGCTCTGTCAGATGGACAGGGGCGTCAGATTCTCACAGGAGCATGAGCCCGACTGTGAACTGCACGTGAGGGATCTAGGTTGCCTGCTCCTTATAAGAATCTAGTGCCTGATGATCTGAGGTGGAACAGTTTCATCCTGAAACCATCCCCCGCCACCCTCCAACCATGGAAAAGTTGTCTTCCACAAAAGCAGTCCAGTTGGTTTCTATTACAGAGTTTAAGAGTAATCTAGACAAGGGACAAAGTTAGCACATTTCAGAAACGGGATTAAGACCTGCACTGTATCTGGGTGAGGAAACAATACTTATATTTCATTTTCAGAGTCCTCTCTGATTCAGGGCAGAGTAAGGGAGGAGTGAGAACAGAGCTGAGAGTGAACTTGCAGTAGACCACCATACACTCCAAAGACAGTTGACTTTTTCCCTAACAGAAAAAGGGAAAGTTTCATGCTTTAATCTGTAGAGTACACACTTGTGTGTCTTTTATTTTTCACTCATGTTTAATTAGATCTGAGAACAAGCTTACTGCTAAAGTTTAAATAATTAACTAGCATTTATTTGTAAAATATAGTCAGCCATAACACCATCTAGCAAAGTGAAGAAAATGTAACTGGATTCTGTCTCTATCAAGAACATCCAGATAGAGACAGAGGTAACCTGGAAACTTGCTCAGAGGATATTTCTTAGTTAAGGTAACCACATAATACAACCTCTGCTTTACCCTTTAAGGAAATTAAACTTCGGGCTCCAGAAGTACTGACTATGGTAACTCCTGCTGAACAGCTCTGGCTCATCAGACCCTGCAACTCCGGCTTTCTTCCAGCCCTAAGGTGGTAGCAGATTGCTGCTATTGTATTGCTAAGCACAGCGTTGTTTCTCCTTGCGCCTTATTTGGCTTCTCAGCTTTCCCGTTATTGGTGAAACCAATTCCTTGTAACAAACTTTCTCATTGTGAAATATCTATGATGGTTTCTGGTTTTGTTTTTGTTTTCTTCCTAGTGGGTATCTGAATGCTATAGAGATAATAAGAGAACTCTATATACACTTCACAAACGAGAAAGAGAAAGTCCTATTTCTATCTACCTATTTTAACATTGTTTAGGCCATTATTTTGTTATTTTGTATCTTTCTTAATAGGTAGCTTTATGAAGCAAGCAATACATCAGCAAACAGATCTTGAGCACTTCCTTTCTATAGTGTACTTTAGTCATCTCTAAAAAATAACCTGAGAAAACTGTTGCTTTTAGCTTGCTATCACAGCAAACAAATGCAGTTCACCCTGATAAAGATAGCTGCAAATGGAATTTCCTAGACTCCGCCTGTTTTCCAAGGCTTTCAGCTGTCTGTGCCATACCCTCTCATATCCAGACACAAGAGTAGAGGCTGGAGCATTGGTGCAGCACCTTAGGACCTTCCACGTCCTGCCTAAGTATTTTGCTGACCACCACGAGCCCAGGAATCGCCAGAGGAGCAAGTCCAACCACAGCTGCAGGAGAGCGCACTGACAGGGCAGGCCCACAATGGGCACTTGCCCATCTGTTGTGTAGTTAGTTTTTGGCCTTTTTAACAGAGTAGCGTTAAAAACATTGTAGCAACTGAACATCCACACCTAAGGGGTCATAGATGGCCTCATTAATAGGAGACTCGAAGGCAGCCCTTACTTGAAACACTCCAAGAGAGATAATATGTGTATTTTCTGTCCTTCAGAAAATGCAATTTTTGTCTGGACACATTTCTAATGATTTCACTTAATAACCACGTTTTATGTAGCTTTGAATTACTAGAGCTATCTAGTTATTATGAACCACAGGATATGATGTCAGAATCTCAAAGCACAAGAGAAATAGGATTAACTAACTTACACAAAGTAATTTGGAATTTGCAAAGTACTTTCACACTCGTTAGTTCAATCTTTTTTTTTTTTTTTTTTTTTTGAGATGTAATCTTGCTCTGTTGCCCAGGCTGGTGTGCAGTGGTGCAGCCTCGGCTCACTGCAGCATCTGCCTCCCGGGTTCAAGTGATTCTCCTGCCTCAGCCTCCCGAGTAGCTGGCACTACAGGTGTGTGCTACCGTGCCTGGATAAATTTGTTTTTGTAATTTTGGTAGAGACAGGGTTTCACCATGTTGGCCAGACTGGTCTCCAACTCCAGACTTCAAGTGATCTGCCCACCTCAGCCTCCGAAAGTGTTAGGCATAAGGTACCGCACCTGGCCCATTAGCTCAATCTCACTGAGGGTTTTGGACATTGTTCTGGCAAAAAAAGATGAGGCCTAGAAGTGCTACCTCAAACAAATGACTTCAGAATTAAAATGAGGCAATATTTTAAGTACTTTCTACTCCTGCATGGGCAAAGTTATTTTCTTTTGATACAAATATTTTCTGTCTTTTAGGGAAACCCTCTACAGCAGTGGCTCCCAAACTTTTTGGCACCAGGGAGTAATTTCATGGAAGACAATTTTTCCTTGGAAGTGGGGTTTGGGGAGGGGATGGTTTTGGGATGAAACTCCTCCCACCTTGGATTATCAGGCACTAGATTGTTACAAGTAGCGGGTAACCTAGATCCGCCATTCACAATAGGGTTCATGCTCCTAGGAGTATCCAATGCCCCCACTGATCTAACCGGAGGCATAGAGCACAGGCGGTAATGCTCACCCACCCACAGCTCACCTCTTGCTGTGAGACCTGTCCCTGACAGGCCACAGACAAGTATGGATCCATGGCCTCAGGGGCTGGAGACCCTTGCTCTGTAGCATACATTTGAGATCTAGTCTTATTCTAATTGTCGCAAGCAATACAACATCAGAATTTCTGGTTATGGAGTCTTGGGCCTCTTTTTACTGGTTTGGAAGGAAATTTTCAAAATTTGCCTAGTTAAGCAGTTGACTCCTTTTGCTTTAGTGAGCTCAGTCTTATTATATCCAGTGTTCTTGCTATATCTCTTGATAATGAGGCTTTATATATATATATACACACACACACACACAATCATACATATGTGTATAATGATACCTGTATATATGTATAATAATAATGAAGCTTTATATATAAAGCCTCATTATATAAAGCCTATGTGTGTGTATATATATACACACACACATACACATTACCATATATATAGTGACAGTGTAATTTATTTATAGAGACATTTAAACTCTATGACATGGACAAGCCCAAAGCCATGGTTCTTTCTACAATGAGACTATTTACATTTTCCTTATACAAGAGAAACTTTCTAATGATCTTCTTTACCTACCTTTTTTTTTTTTTTTTTTTCTTTTTTTTTGAGACAGAGTCTTGCTCTGTCGCACAGGCTGGAGTGCAGTGGTGCAGTCTTGGTTCACTGCAAGGTACGCCTCCCGGGTTCATGCCATTCTCCTGTCTCAGCCTCCCAAGTAGCTGGGACTACAGGTGCCCGCCACCACACCCGGCCGATCTTCTTTACTCTTAATCCTAGGACCATGCCTAGTGTAAAATTTTTTTAATTAATAGAAAATCCTGAAATTGTCAAAAATTTAAAAACACATCTAAAACTTTAGGTCTGCCTAATCCAAAATGAATTCCACTTTAACATGTGCCATTTCATGGAAAAACAACTGGGTCCTTTTTATTTTAGATATAAGCAAGTATGTTTACTAGACTTAGGAATTCAAAATGATGACAGTAAAACGCATTTATTCAGATTCTTACTGAACAGCTACTATTCCCAACATTATGCTAGGGGTGACAATATGAAGGAAGGCACAGTCCTTCATAGTGTTTGGTCTAGTGGAAGAGGAAGATGATTGAGCTCTTGTAACAGAATAGACTCCTGCCAAAACTCTACAGCCTAGGGGCAGGACAAACTATGGCTTTTCCATGCAATAATAATAATAATACTCTATATTACTATGTAAATACATATACATCCATTCATACATTAGTATACTATACTTGACATTCTTGACATTACTACATATGCATATACATCCTTGTATATACTCTAACATTATTATATATACATACATAAATAAAACTGTATATACATGTATAAAGATACATATATACACACATTAGTATGCCATATTTGACTGAGTATACCATATTACTGAGAAGTGGCAACGTGCTAGCAGCCCTCGCTCTTGGCGCTTGGCTCCTGAGTCTAGTGGGGACTTGGATAACCTTTATGCATAGCTAAGGGATCGTAAATACACCAATTAGCACTCTGTGTCTAGCTCAGGGTTTGTAAATACACCAATTGGTACTCTGTATCCAACTAACCTAGTGGGGACTTGGAGAACTTTTAGGTCTAATGAGAGGATTGTAAATGCACCAGCCAGCACCCTGTCAAAACGGTCCAATCAGCTCTCTGTAAAGTGGATCAATCAGCTCTCTGTAAAATGGACCAATCAGCAGGATGTGGGTGGGGCCAGATAAGGGTATAAAAGCAGGCTGCCTGGGCTAGCCAGCTGCAACCCGCTTAGGTCCCTTTCCACCCTGTGGAAGGGCCGCTCTTTCGCTCTTTGCAATAACTCTTGATGCTGCTCACTTTTTGGGTCCACACTGCCTTTAAGAAGTGTAACACTCACCGTGAAGGTCTGCAGCTTCACTCCTGAAGCCAGCAAGACCACGAACCCACCAGGAAGAATGAACAACTCTGGACGCCCTGCCTTTGAAAGCTGTAACACTCACCGTGAAGGTTTGCAGGTTCACTCCTGACAGCGAGACCACGAACCCACCAGAAGGAAAAAGCTCCAAACACATCTGAATGTCTGAAGGAATAAACTCCGGACACACCATCTTTAAGAACTGTAACGCTAACCACAAGGGTCCGCGGCTTCATTCTTGAAGTCAGTGAGACCAAGAACCCACCAATTCCGTACACATTACTACATGTTCACATATACTGTAACACACTATGTATACATATGTAAGCATATATATATCTACATACATGTATAAGGGTATATGTAGTAATGACAAGTATAGTATACTAATGTGTGTACATATGTATTTACATAGTAATATCAAGTATTATTGCATGAAAAATCTATAATTTGTATGCAGATATATTTCTGTGTATCTGTATAGACAGATAGCTGTGTGTATATGTGTGTGTGTATGTGTGTGTATGTATATAAAAATATATATATAATTATCTTTTCCTCAATTTCTGACTCATATCTTGGCATAAGGTGAAATCTGAATAAATATTTCCTGAGTTAATAAACTAAAGAAATGTGATGTGATTTAAAGACTAAAAGAATCCCTAGCACATGAAGGGCTTTAAATAAAAGAGAGAGAGTCAGGGTCTCACTCTGTTGGCCTTTTTGGACTCAAATCTTTGGATGCTATCTAATATGTTGCCCATGGGGTATCATTTTTAGGATGAGGATCTTACTCCTTAGCTTCTTCCTTTTAACTTAGTTTAGGAAATATCTTTTGAATAACTACTGTGTGCTAGACAATGACAAGTACTGAGATATAAAAATGGTTTCAGTAAGGAAGAAACTCAAATATAATGTGGAAAGAAAAGTATGTGAATCCAAGCATGCAGATTGTATTTTGTTCATCTTTTTATCTCCAATGCCATGGCAGATAACTCGTTGAAGGTTGTCAAATGAATGGATACATGAATAGAGGAATTAAGACTTCAAAAACAGCAGTAATAAGGAAATAATTCTCATTTGATTTATGTGTGAGGGAGAAAGGGCTTAGTCTCGAAAGACTGCAAATTGGAGATGACAGTTGTACTTGGTTTTGAAGATGAGAAGAAGCTCTTACGGTAGAGAAGGGAGATGAATAGCACAGTCAAGAGGAGGCAGAGTGAACAGACGTGGGAGACTGAAAGAACACAGCTCCCTGTGGCTCCCTTGGGGAAGTTGGGGGCGATACTGGCTGTTCCTAATGGAGAAGCAGTGATTTCTCATTGTTACAGTATTCTTTCACCATGGAGGACCAGAAGGCTAGTTTTGTTTGAGCTCTCAAGATGGGGTAATTTCTCCCCTTTTCTTTTTATTTCCTTAGCTTACTTGGTTCTCAGTTTTGGAGAAAAGTGAAGTAAGAAATGTGGGAAACAGGACAGATGAGGAAACTGATGTTAAGTGGCTCATCCAGGATCACCCTGGTAACTTCATTCCCTGCCTTGCCTGCTTCAGCCTGATTTATGCCCGTGGAAATTCGTAACTGATTCTTTGGATTGTTGCCAGAGTTTGAAAATAATATTAGGTCGGTGCAAAAGTAATTGCAGTTTTTGCCATTACTTTTAAGTACTTTTGCACCAACATATGCAACTCAGCAATCCCAGATGGATTCCAAAAGGACTGTATCAAATCAAGTTGTTAGAGTATCAAAAAGTTCCTCTTCTTCCCTAAGTTATTTGTAACTCAATCCAAAAGAAACCAAAAGAAAGACATCCGAGTGCCATCCAGACTCGCTTTCCAATGGCCCAGACCATTTCTAAACAGTTCCTTCTATCTTGCCAGTTGCCACTTCCTAACGAGCGTCAAGTTAACATTTTTAAGAGAAAGAATAATTTCGCTAGGAATACAGCTGTGAGGAAAAGATATTCCACCTTCTAATAAAATAGTAATGCTGCAAGCTCAGCGGCTCATAAAACATTTATAACCTTCAGCCAGTAAAGAGTGAACAAGAGATTTAAATGTTGCTGCTTGATGCTTGGCATAAACGCCACGCAAAAGCACGTGCGCTGCAGCAGGGTCCAGGGAAACAGGTCCCCTCGTGTCTGCGGGTGGCAGTCTGTTTTGCAGTTACTCTCCTGGTTCTTTTTCATATCCACCTGCTTTCGTTTCATAATCCTCTCCTTTTTTTTTAATTACTTTGGAGATTGTTTTTTTCTTCAGCATCTCAGAGTTTGTGCTAGTTGGGGTATGAACAACATAGCTTGTTTTTCAGATTGCTGTATTATTTCTACTTTCGAGAAATGAATTCCCTGATGTGTTGAGTATTTTGGCCAGCATGAATGACATGAGTTTCTTTTCCGTGTTTTACCATTGTAATTGCAATATCATTTTGAGCACAACTTTCCTTTTGTTAATGTTTTTTGCCCCTCTTCTATTGCTGGCAGTGGCCCTCATCCAGCCTGGGTCACCATTCAGAACCAAAAGCACGTGCGCTGCAGCAGGGTCCAGGGAAACAGGTCCCCTCGTGTCTGCGGGTGGCAGTCTGTTTTGCAG
This sequence comes from Macaca mulatta, assembly GCF_049350105.2. Classification (NCBI taxonomy): domain Eukaryota; kingdom Metazoa; phylum Chordata; class Mammalia; order Primates; family Cercopithecidae; genus Macaca; species Macaca mulatta. The sequence goes on along the minus strand of NC_133409.1, from coordinate 42,721,956 downwards.
TTACTCTCCTGGTTCTTTTTCATATCCACCTGCTTTCGTTTCATAATCCTCTCCTTTTTTTTTAATTACTTTGGAGATTGTTTTTTTCTTCAGCATCTCAGAGTTTGTGCTAGTTGGGGTATGAACAACATAGCTTGTTTTTCAGATTGCTGTATTATTTCTACTTTCGAGAAATGAATTCCCTGATGTGTTGAGTATTTTGGCCAGCATGAATGACATGAGTTTCTTTTCCGTGTTTTACCATTGTAATTGCAATATCATTTTGAGCACAACTTTCCTTTTGTTAATGTTTTTTGCCCCTCTTCTATTGCTGGCAGTGGCCCTCATCCAGCCTGGGTCACCATTCAGAACCAAGCTTCGTGTGGGCAGTTTGGGGTTCATGTACCTGGGAAAATTACTGATCCAGCCTCTCAGCCAGTGTGTTCCACTGGGTGCAGGCTGTGACGGAGGAACCCCAGCTTCTCTCTCCTGCCACCCTAGGCAGTCTCTGGTTATTTGGCACAGCCCCAGGCCAGAGCTGCAGCTTTTCCTAGGGCTTGTTCCTAAAAAAAGCACCTTGTCCTGGCTCTTTGTGTCAGCCAGCCCAACTCTGAGGCCAGCGCTGGAAGCCTGAGGGCCTGTTCCATGGAGCCCACTAACTCCCAGTACCTGCAGTTGGTTTCTATTCTCAAGTCCAGAAGGCTGAGCCTCTGCCATCCCTCACGGTTCTCTTTTTAGACCACACAGATGTTCTCTTCTTTTTGAGAGTTTTTATGTATTTTTAATTAAAAAAAAAAAAACTTTTTTTTTTTTTTTTAAGAGACAGGATCTCAGTCTGTTGCCCAGGCTGGAGTGCAGTGGCATGATCATAGCTCACTGTAACTTCGAACTCCTAGGCTCAAGCAATCCTCCTCCCTCAGCCTCCCAAGTAGCTGGGACTACAGGTGTATACCACTATGCTTGGTTAATTTTGTTATTTTTTGTAGAGATGAGTTCTCCCTGTGTTGCCCAGGCTGATCTTGAATGCCTGGACTCAAGCAATCCTCCCTCCTTGACCTCCCAAAGTGCTGGGATTACAGGCATGACTCACTGCACCCAGCCTAAAAAATTTACTTGTTATTTTCTCTGCTCGAAGAGAAAGGGATGTTAATTTCCACACATATTCATTCAATCAACTTAAGCAGGAATTGTGAGACCTACCTAATCTCCCTTCCAGATTTTAAATTCTTTAATTACCGGGTTATATATTCTTTGACTTTATTTCCTTCCTAATAGTACACACTTAAAAATGTTTATTGAATGAATAAAAAATGAATAAATGAATGCAGGCCCAATTCCATTCCTTATTTGAAACATTTTTAAATTTCCTCATTCTTAGTTCTGATGATGTTACTCCAAGAGGTCAGGCACCTGCTTGCTCCTCCCAACCCAAATCAGTGATGGTTCAACTTATCTTACAAGAGTCTTGGCTCTAGGTGCTGCTTCATATCATGTATTCAGAACTGTTTGAATTATTATTGTTCTATTCTAAAAGTAATATGTAATTCTAAGAGGATATATAATGGAGACCTGCACTGCAATCGAGTCAAGCATGATACATTTTTCTTATTGAAAATAATAATATGCAATAGTCATAGAAAATTTATTCAGTACACACAAGCAAACTAAAGAATAAAACTATTCCACCATGCTACTCGTTAACATTTGGTGTGTACCTGTCTTTCCTTTCTCTCCCACTCTAAGATGCCCATGTTAATAAAGGAGTGTTCCTTGTTTGTCACTTGGCTCCCTTCCTAGCATTCTGTTCTTGCAGTGAATTAGGGATGCTCTCTTTCAGTGTTGATGTGGCCATCAGATGTGACTTTCAGCTCCCAGAGATGCAAACGTGGCTGTATTCTAGGATTTTTGTACTTTTATTATTTTTGCTCTGAGGTGGATGTTAGGAAGTGAGCAGATTCTGACAGCATGAAATGTGGAGATGCTTTTGCTGGTTTTGCTGCCAGCATTGCTGAAGCAGCTGACTGTGACGAATATGCAGATAAATAAATTTCTGCTCAGGAGACAGACAATTTGTGCTTGCCTGGTGGTGGGGGCCTGGGTTCTATATTCTTTTGGTCTCTGCTTTCCTCTGTCTGGTGCTTCCCCTCTCTGCTAGACCACCTTTGTCTACCTATTATTTTTGGTCAAACCACTTCTGTTACCGGTGGAGGTTATCCAGGTTCTTGGTGTCTTGAACAAAGACTTAGATAAGACACACAAACAAAGAAGGAAAGAATGAAGCAATAAAAGCAGAGATTTATTGAAAATGACAATACACTCCACAGGGTGGGACTGGGCTGAGCATAGGGGTTCAAGAGCCCAGTTACAGAATTTTCTGAATTATAAATACCCCCTAGAGGTTTCTCATTGGCTACTTGGTATACATTCCATGCAAATGAAGGCCTGCAATTAGCCTGATTAGTTGCAGGAAGCAATTTTTCCTGCAGAAAGCAACCAATCAGAGGCTGAAGTGAAGTTACAAAGTTACACTCCTATGCAGATGTCTGATTGTTTGCAGAAAGCAACCAATCAGAGATACTTTCAATTTTCCATCTGCCACGCAGAGAAAAGATGGGAGTTGCAAAGGGGGTAGCCTCTGGTCCTTCTGTTACTTAGGTTTGGAAAGTTGGGGTTGTCCTTTTGATTTAGTTCTGGGAAGTCAGCATGAATTGGCCTTAGGTTCCCTGCCTCCAGACCCTATTCTCCTGCGTCACTTCCATAAAACAGAAATGGCCATGTATGGCTGACAAGATGCTGCTTAAATCCAGGCCATTTTATACATGAAAATGGTGAGGAGCCTCTGGGTTGCTGTTCAGGATGAAGGTTAAAAGTAAAATTGAGAACCCCAAGTTCAAATTCCTGGTGCTTTCCAAGCTGTTCTAAAAAGGGGCATTTCCTCTCCCTCAGGACACTGGGGTTACAGTGGGCTTCCAGCAGCCTCAGTTCCCAGCAGGGTGATGAGGAAGAGCACAGAGAGGAAGACCAGAGGCAGGAGCAGGAGGACAGCAGTGCATGGAGGAATCCAGGAGAGCTGGATACCCACACATGACCTTAAGAAGAAGGGCGTACACAGACAATAATGCTCTATACCCTAAGACTGTTCTTACCATCCGACTATAAACATGTGAGAAGTAAAAATGACAAATGCAGATTTTAAAATGCAAAAAAAAAAAAAAAATCATGAGGGAAGGGGCATAGGTGAGGTATAAGCCATCTGGTACTGAGAAAGTCCTGGGAAGGTGGTAGAATTAAATTAAGAATCTAAGTATTCTGCAAGTCAGAGAATAATAAACAGGAAATGTTTTCGTTCCTGATGGATGAAAGGTCACAGGGATGTGAGAGAATGTGAAGTGAAGTGTGAAGAAAGCCATATAGCTCTTGCTGAGAAGTATCAGGAAGGATGAGTGTATAGTCTTTCTAAGAGCAGCAAGGGAAGAGGAATGAGAAATAGGGAAATGGAGCTACTTCGAATTCAGGACTAAGTTCATACTTTCCTAGGATGAACATCATTCATTACAATGCCCATGCAGGTTTTAAATAGTGAGGTATTTATTGGGCACTTACTCTGTTAAGAGCTATTTTGGTCATTTGAGGTCTGACTGAAAAAAAAAAAAAAAAAACCAGCAAGTTTCTGTTTTCAAGGAACCCAAAATCTGGTTGGAAAAATGCAACACAAACAGTACATAGTATAGCGTTAGTTTGGTGGTATGGATGACAGAGTATGTGAATGCTCTGTCATTCTTTTCTAATATGCAAGAAATGTACAATGTTGAGAGAAGATCATATCCAGCAGTTGTGGGAATGAGCAGGGCAGGCATGGGGAAGCAGGTGGGACTTGATTAGAATAAAAAGAAAAGGAGAAGTGAGACTATAGCTTAAGAAAGCTTGCACCCCCAAGGCCAAGGTTAACACTGTGTCTAGCATTTTACAGGGGAGCAATAATGTTTGTTTATAAAAGGATGGCAGATGGATGGTGTGAGGGCATCGCTTGCTCACAGAAGAGTGAGAGAATAAACCTAGGGACATCACAAAGTGGGGAGGCAGATTGTGGAGGGTCTCACACATAGGAAGAGAGGAGGGCTTAGATTGAATGGGGTAGGAAACATAATTCTACTAAATGTTTTTTATTTTGTGTTTTTAATTAACATGCTAAAAAATTGACATTTTGTGTTTGTGTGGTTCTACGAATTTTAACACATGTGCATTCTTTGTATCTAATACCACGATTGGATACATAACAATTCCATCACTCCAAAAATCCTCCCTGTGCTATCCCTTCATAGTCATAACTTTCTCCCATCTCTAACTTCTGGCAGCCATTGATATGTTCTCCCTCACTGTAGCTTGTCTTTTTGAGAGTATCATGTAAATGGAATTCTACTGTATGGAACCTTTCGAGACTGATTTCTTTCACTCAGCTTAAAGACTTCGAGAGCTTTCCAAGTTGTTAACAACAGTCTATTCCTGGACGAGCGGGATTCCATCATACTCACCTGTTAATTAGGCTATTTGGGTTATTTCCAGGTTTTGGTGATTATGGATAGAGCTGCTGTAAACATCTGTATACAAATGTTTATGTTGTCTAGGTTATATACCCAGGAGTGAGATTAGTGGGTCGTATGGTAAGTGTATATTTAACTTTGTAAGAAACTGCCAAACATGTTCAGAGTGGCTGTACCACTTTGCATTCCCACCAAAAATGTGTGAGAATTCCAGTTGCTCTCCGTTTTTATCAAAACTTGGTATTGCTAGTGTTTTTTATTTTAGCCATGAAAAAGTATATAATTGTATCTTATTGTGGTTTTAATTTGCATTTGCCATTGGCTAATCAGGTTGAACATTTTTTCATATGTTCATTTGCTTCATATATTCTCTTTAATGAAGTGTCTGTTCAAGTATTTTGCTTATTTTTTTAATAGGTAATTTGTTTTTTTACTGAGGAGTCTTGAGAGTTCAACGTATACTCCAGACACAATTCATTTGTTAGATGAGGGATTTGCAAATGTTTCCTCCTTGTTTATAGTTTATCTTTCCTGTGTCTTTCCTGAAGCAAGTTTTAAATTTTGATGGAGTTCAACTTATCAATTTTTCATTTTATGGAGCGGGTTGTGGGTATCATATCTGAGAATTATTTGCCCAATCCCAGGTCTTGAAGATTTCTACTCATGTTTTCTTCTAATAGTCTTATATTTTTTCATTTTCTATTTAGAACTATGATTCATTTTGAGTTAATTTTTGTACAAGTAATGAAGAATAAGTCAAAGCTAATTTCTTTTGGCCTATGGATGTCCGATTATTTTAACACTATTTGTTGAAATACTATTCTCTATTGAATTTCCTTTGTATCTTTGTTAAAAATCAGTTGGTCATACTTTTCTGGGGAACCTAGTTTTAACTTCTCAATTCTGTTCCATTAGTCTACATATCTGTCTGTTTTCAATACCACAGTGTGTTGAGAATTGCTTAAAATTGCGTAGTGTGTGTGGTTCCTCTAACTTTATTCTGTTTTCAAAAGTGTTTGAACTTTTCTGATTCTTTGCCTTTCTTTCCACGTAGATGTTAGTATTAGCTTATCTAAATCTTCAAAAATCCTGTTAAGAATTTGCTTGGAGTTGCTTTAAATGTGCAGATTGATCTGGGAAGTATTGATACTTTTACTCTCACCTAGTTTTTTCATTAAAAAGAGAGATGTAATCTCTTTTTATTTCTGAGAACTTCATTTGCCTTGGGAGGATAGTTGAAGGCCATTTTTATACTTTTCTTATATTCCCAGCTTAAAGAGCTTCTGAACCCGCAAACCCACTCACTTTGTTTTCTGGTTCATTAGGAATGAAAGGCTCAGCTTTCCTTTTGTCTAGGTCCACACTGGGTGTGGCACCTCAGAGTATGGCACATGAGTTGCCATCAGCCCATGTATGCAACAGCCCAGGCCACACAGTAAGACTGGGTCAGGTGAAGAGTGGAAACCAGGTGTTTAACAGGGTCCAGATACAGTTCTCTGGAGACGGTGTAGTAAAAAATTTCAGTCTGGTTATTTGGTGACCATATTCCAAAACAATAAACATCTTAAATGAATTCATGTGAATTTCTGAACAAGAATAGGACCCTATCTTGTCTTTGAGGCAAAAATTGGAAACTACATTGAAAAATTCGGAAAAACTCAGGTTTTATGTGGATCATTTTCTTCATCTATAAAATTCAGTCCTTCCAGAAAATTTCAAAACACAACAATAAATCTGGTGAGTCTAATATGCAAGAAATGTACAATAATTTGTGACTGAATCTTAACCTTAAAAACTACAGATTAAATGGTCATCCCACAGAACACAGAGGCTGTGGCTTTACTAAGATCAAACAGCCAAATATTTCAATGACAGAAAAAGCATATATACAAATAAGCATATGCTTATTTAAAATTCAAGTCATTTTGCCCATAAATCTGCACAAATTCATAAAGATGTCCTGGATTTACTCATACAAATCCTATTTTGAGTGGACCGAGTCATTCTCATTCCTTAACATGCCTTTTACCATCCTTCCCATTTTAAAACAAGACCATGGAGCAAGTTCTGACTACAAGCAGCAAAGCAGAGCTCACTCAGGACTGCCTTGCTATGCTGTGTGAAAATGGAGTAACATGAAAGTATAAATTGCCTAGGAAGTAGATTTAACCAGACTGCTTCTCGAATGCTGAGATGAGATTTGAAAGCTCAGCCCAGAGTACACAGTAGGTCAATGAAGAGTAAGAAGGAGGGTATGAAAAAGAAGAAGACTGCTCCAGAGCTACGGCACGTGTGTGTGTGTGTGTGTGTGCGTGCACGCGCGCGTGTGTGTGTGTGTGTGTGTGTGTGTTGGGGTGGGGGGTGTTGATAATAACAATGAAAGCCCCGTATCCCTCCCTGAAAGAGAGCATGAGGGCAAAGCTGGGAAGAGGCTCCAGTTCTCCAAGGGTTACTACAGACGTCTTACAGTAATGGAGAATGAAGCACACATTTCCGTCATACCTATGGTTGGACCACCTCTTCCAAGTAGGACAAGTTTTGAGTTTTCCTTAAATGCGTATCTTTCTTTTCTTAGTGATTTTTTTACCCTAGGAATTTTCAAACCTCTGTGCACTTTTTTTGGTGGTGGTGTTAGCCTTTTTTTTTTTTTTTTTAACACCCTCTAAGTAGTTACACCCTATTTTGAAAATGAAACCTCATATGGAACCCTGCATCTAAAGAAGACATGGCAGCAACACAATTCTGGTGCCCAGACACCTGGCGCAGTCACCAGAGTTCTTGCCTGAAGAGCTCCAAGGCCCAAAACAGCAAGTCCGTTCCTGATTGCCACCAATGCACCTCCCAGTGCTCCATGCCATCCTTCAAGGCCTGCCCCTGTGACTGGTAAAAGGTAAGACCAGGTCAGTCAATCCGATATCCTAGCCCATAGTAACATATGAGCTTATCAATGTGTGATTTCCCTTAGATTATATAATGTTTATTCTGTCCTAAATGGCCACCATCTAAGCCCTGACCTATCTCTCCAAGTGGAGGCCGGTGAAGAAGGTATTCCTAGAAGTGGGGGGTTGATCTTGCCTATCGCAACTTCTAAGTGTCTCACACTCCACCCAGTGGGACTCCAGGTTGACTCTAAGACACTGATTCCTGCCTCATGATATGAAAGTCTCAAGATATAAATGTTACATTAATGATTTTCCCTGAAAAATACTTATATAAGATTTATAGAGAAAGCCTTACAAGACTAAGGAAATATTTATACAAATTTTGAAAATTCCAACCCTGCATTTAAAAAAAATGAACATCTGGGGCACAGTGGCTCACACCTGTAATCCCAGCACTTTGGGAGGCTGAGGTGAGTCAATCATTTGAAGTCAGGAGTTTGGGACCAGCCTAACACGGTGAAACTCTGTCTCCACCAAAACAAAAATCAGCCGGGTGTGGTGATGCACACCTGTAGTCCCAGCTACTCAGGAGGCTGAGGCACGCGAATCTCTTGAACCCTGGAGGCGGAGGTTGCCGTGAGCCAAGATCATGCCACTGCACTCCAGCCTGGGCGACAGAGTGAGACCCTGTCTCAAAAAAATAAACAAACACTACAATAAATAAATAAATGAACATCTGGCAAATACAGAGAGAGAGAGAGACTTGTAGAGCTATAAATATAAGATAATAAGAATACATAAGGTAACTTTTGAAGTATTCTACTTGCTGTATAAGAAAAGGCAGATTATTGGGTTTAAATTCAAACTTCTCTGCCTATTTGTTGTTTATGTAATTGTTTTGAGCCTCAGTTCCTTATCTGCAGAATGGGGACATTAATATCTTCCTCAGAGAGTATAATTTCGTTCATAAGGCACCTGGTTCTGTGTTGAATCCACACAAGCACTTGGTATGTGATCATTCATTATTTACTACTGTCATGAATAGATTCTCCTTTGTGACTGAGGATTTTCAACAGTCCCGGGCGGGGGATGGGGGCGGCTCGAGTTTCAGGGCTTAATGTCAAATGCAATTGCTGTACTGCCTGAAAATGGCAGCAGCAAGCTTGTACCTAAGAATATCAAGTTAACTTATAAACTGCCAGTAGAATTGGGGGTAATCTTTTACTCTATCATCCAAACCGGGACACTGTTAAACAAGCAAGACACTGAAAAATTATACTAGGAGCACAGGGAGAAGCCAAAACTGTCCTAGGCAAAGTAGGACACATGATCACTCCACCTCAATTGAATTTTCTTGAGTTTAGATTACTAGCATAACCAATAAGAGAAGAAAGAGAAGACCAACATTTCTTTTTTTTTTTTTTTTGAGACAGAGTCTCGCTCTGTCGCCCAGGCTGGAGTGCAGTGGCCGGATCTCAGCTCACTGCAAGCTCCGCCTCCCAGGTTTACGCCATTCTCCTGCCTCAGCCTCCCGAGTAGCTGGGACTACAGGCGCCCGCCACCTCGCCCGGCTAGTTTTTTGTATTTTTTTAGTAGAGACGGGGTTTCACCGTGCTAGCCAGGATGGTCTCGATCTCCTGACCTCATGATCCGCCCGTCTCGGCCTCCCAAAGTGCTGGGATTACAGGCTTGAGCCACCGCGCCCGGCCGAAGACCAACATTTCTAAAGCACTTAGAAAGTACCCAGAAGCACAATATAAATATGGAAATCCATTTCATCTTTGCCACAAATCTGAGAGGTGGTTATCCTATTCCAGTTTAACAGATAAGGAAATGGATGCTCAAAGAAGTAATTTACCAAATATCATCAGAACAGTGGAGCACAGATTTGAACTGTGGTCTACCTGATTACAAAGTCCCTGCACTTGTTCCTCACTGTATCAGTGATTTCCCAAACAAGTTTTAGCAGAAACATACTTCCTTTCTAGTAAAATAATTAAAACAGAGGGAACCAAAGTAGCCCAGATGAAAGCTGGAGTATGAGGCTTGAGGCGGAAACCCATAAGACATTCACTAGAGTCCCAGAGCCCTAGGGATCATAGTTCAAAACTCACCTATAGTTTCCAGCCCAACCTTCAAAAGACCCAGGAGTGAGGAGGGATAGTAGGGATAGGAGTAGCCTTGCTTCCAGCAGCACGAGGACAAACTGGTATCAGGGAATCTGTGTTCAGGGCTTAGCAAGTCCTTCAAAATATATTTCATGTGAGAGCATCTCTGAATGAAAGCAAGAATCCTAATTCTTCCATAGTTCAAAAGAGCATGATCTGAGGAGGAGGACTGAATGTATCAAATTTTGTGCACCTGAGAAAAACAGCAAAAGATTTTAAAGCAAAAGTATGATCGAGACAGAGTGAATGTGCTGCCTTCCTAGAGCATGCATGGTTGATGGAGCTGAATGGCGTGGCCGACTCACTGGTGAGAAAAGCACTGCTAGAAACCTCCCTGATGGTGCTGCAGGCAGAAATTTGCCCAACTAAGCTCACCCAGGAACACCAGATTTCCAGGAATCAGACATTCACATTCAAAGTTCTATGAATAGAATATCAGTGCAAAGAAATCACAATGAGCTTTTAGGTGGCCACAGAGAGATTTGGGGGTGGGGCATAGTGGGCAGGGCGCGGACAAAGTCCCTCTTTAACCCTACTGGCAATATATTCAATTGGCATGATTTTTGGAAAGTGAAAAGTCGTGAATTCTGACAAGTGTCAAACGATTTGACATTTAAACGTTTTAATCACATGCAATGAAATTATGAAAGTACATTGTGAAAGCATGTTGAATGGAAATGTCAGCTTCAAAGTTAACCCCCTAGGCCTCTAAAATGCTTAATCCATTTTTGAAGGTTTCCCTTAATATTCTGTTAATATGAGGTTGACATCTTATATGGAACAACCATCAAGCACAAACTTCCTCAATTGTCTTAGTAACTCCCATCATCCAAACTGCTCTGGTTCTAACCTCTAACTCCCCATGTAAAGAAATAATAATAGCAACCATTAATACCTTTCTGATCTGAACAGCAGAGAAACAACATTGTCTAATTTAAGGTAAAACAGAAATGGGGGCTATAGGCATCAAGTCTGTCATAAACCTATTGTGGGATCTTGAGGGAGACAAAGAGAGTTTGGCCATTGTTTTTGCAACAGGGATAAAACTCAACAATATTTATGAAGAACGGCTTAGTAAAGGCAGAAAGGGCTATAGTTTTGAGGAAAAAGTAAATGTTCAAACCGTAACCTTGTTTGGTCTTCACCTGTGTTAACAGGGCCAAAGTGAGGTGTTTTTGTTTGCTTTGTTATTGTTTTAAATGACCAAGTTGCAAGAATAGTAAATCTATCCCAATTTTATCATGACAAAGTATAGCTACAAAAACAGCCTTCTGAGTTGCATAAAAAAAGAGTTTGTATTCACTGTTTCAATGGCAAAGACTACCTGTAATTATTTGCTCAGCGGGGCTGCATAAAACTTGGATTCCATTTAATCTTATACTAAACAATTTCTATATTTCATGTCATGGATTAGAATGAAAATGGAGATAGTTCATCAACACTGATCTGTGATATAAAAAAGGACAGCGAAGCGGAGGGTATGAGAGTGCATAAAAATGTTTTGTGTTCTGACCAGTACATTGCTTTAAAAAAAATTTTACAGTCAGGCCCAATTGTTCATTCTCACCATGCAGAAGATACTCACATATTCATTTTTAAAAGGGCAAATCAACCATAATTCAGTTTATAAACTGTGAAGCTGGTTGCGAATGTCTGGATGAATATTCATTAGAATCTCTTAATCTGCCATCGACTGTGATTCATTAGGCATATGTAAATATCACTCACTTTAATTGCCCCTAAACTGACTTAACATAATATTGTCATTAGCAAATTATTAGTTATTTGTGTAACTAATGGTACATTATGGTGTGCACGTTAAATCTCCAAATATATGATTACAATTATGATGATGTTTTATGCTGGGGGTTTTCTAAACTATTTGATGAAATATAATGGAGTCAAATCAAATCTGGTATGTTAATAGGACAGTTGTGCAACTTTTTTCTGTACCTTGGTGCTGTTATGACATCCCAGCTCCTCACTCTCCCTGACACGTGACTTGCTCTAGGTTCTTTCTATTCTCCTGTCTGAGGTCTTAGGAAATTTCTCATTTCTGTTCTTCCCTGTTTTACCTAATGGGTTCAATGTCAGTTTGGTTTTGGTAAAAGTGATTCTACCAAATCACTTTTAGGGTTTTACCAAATCAAAATAGGCAAAGAAAGTGTAGAAGACCCTCTTGAACACTGATGTGAGGGGATAAGCCTAGCAGTGAATTTAATCCACCTCTAAGAGTTTTACTCCACATAGTCATATGTGGGCGACTGGCATGTGACCTGTATAAATTCATGAACTGGGGAGCTGTGTTGCAGCTATTTTCTCCAGAATGATAATCATCTAAGAAGAATTTGATACCACCTAGGAATCCTCTTGCATTCATAGCACTTCTGTTTCTGAAATTTGTGTTTACCTATCCCTCCATCTCCCTAAAGGACTTATTTTGCAACAGTGTCATGTAAAAAAAAAAGACTTTCTCTAATCTCTATCTCCACAGAAATATCAGGATGTTTGTTTTTCAAAAAGAATCACTTACTTTTATCATTCACGAAGCAAGCTCATAGGAATAAAGTTGATCCAGCACACTGGCAGAAAAGGAATTAGTATTCCTTTAGTCTCTTGTTAATTGCCTAACTGGTGACAGGAATATGTTAATACAAAATGAGCTGACAGAGGCAGGAAGCCTTTTATCATATTGCCCTCCTAAATATTAGTACATTAACAGGCCATTGATGTTTAAAAAGAGAGATCCAGATAAATGCATATTCCTGTCTTTGATAGTGCTCTAGATTAATTGCCATTTTATCTTAATTTAATAAGAGATCCTTTTGGTAAAAAAAAAATGCTTACACATGAAAAGAAATTATTGAGATAATGACAGCATAATGAATATAGATTGTGGTACAAATCTCCTGAAGAGATTCCAACATTCCAGAAACGTGGTCAAGCATTATTGTATTTAAAAGAAAGCAATTTTTTTTTAGTCTAACATACTTCAGGTTTAACTCTACTGCCATAAGGTAAAACAATACTATTTATTTTGATTGATGGTGAGTGATTGAATTCCTCCCTCCAAGAAGCTTAATTGTGAGTTTCTGAAATCTCTTTTAGCCAATATCATCCCTCCCATTTTACAAAGTGGTCAACTGAGGTCCACTTTTATGCTATACATACTTCTGATATAATCTGTTATCTTCTGGTTGATAACCATACTGTCCCCTCTACAGTCTATAAGTTCCACAAGGTCAAGAGCTTGTGTCAGGACAGAAGTTGACAAATGGGTCAAATTTTGTCTGCCACCTGTTGTGGGTTTCTTTGTAAATAAAGTTCATGTGGAACACAGCCATGCCCACTCATTTACTATGCCATTTGTCTATGGCTGCTTTTGCTCCATAATGGCACAATTGAGTGATTATAACAGAGACCATATTGGCCCACGAAGCCTAAAATATTTACTGTCTGGCTCTTTACAGAAAAAGTTTGCCAACCCATAGTCTAATATATAGAATTTTGCCAAAAGTGAGTAAACAAATGAATGAATAAATGAATGATGTTCCTCAAACAATCATCTACCTTGTGGCTAAAATTTATGCCTCAAATAAATTGGAGAGCTAATGATTGATCATGTAGTTAAATAGAGTTTGGCCACTTCTAACTCTGCCATCACAAGGATGTCAAAAATATCTCATTTATTTGAGCCCTGATAATTTGATGACAAAGCTTGGCCAAAGTATTTGGCTCCATTTATACAGCAGTATAAACTCCTGACACCAAATCCATTGTCCTATTTTGGAATTATGATTTAATACAATCTGTGAGTCAGAGAGTCACCTGAGATTTTGTTAGTACCTCTGTGGTCACTTTAAACTCTAATGCACACACATAGGAGGAATGAAGTGAAATACCCATCCAGTACTGATACTGCAGTTCTTAATAATAACCCGTAGTTATGGAGCCACTACCTTTGTGCCAGGCCCATGCAAAACACTTTGCATGCATTATCTCATTTACTATTTTACAACAACTTTATGAGACAGATATTTTTTTTTTCTTACATTAAAGACAAGAATACTGAGACTTAGGGAGAATATGTGCCCTACCTAAAGTCACAACTAATAAATGAGAACCAGTTCTCAGTTTTCAGCTTTTTCAACTCCATGACCCATATTCCTTCCACTACACCATGCTGCCTGAGTGTTGTATTTTAACACTGAGGCAGTGTTATATTGTAATAGCTTGTATTATATTCCCTGCATTATTATGTTGAGATGCTTATCACATAGCCATTAAAAATCAAGTTTTAGCAGGCGCCTGTAGTCTCAGCTACTCAGGAGGCTGAGGCAAGAGAATGGCATGAACCCGGGAGGCAGAGCTTGCGGTGAGCCGAGATTGCGCCACTGCACTCCAGCCTGGGAGACAGAATGAGACTACATCTCTGAAAACAAAAACAAAAACAAAATATTAGAAAAATATTCAATTATCTGGGGGCAATCTAATTTAATAATGTCTTCCTCTGTTTGTGATGTTATAGCAAAATACGATAGGCTGAGTGGTTTATAAACAGCAAACATTTATTTCTCACAGTTCTACAGGATGGAAAGTTCAAGATCAAGGTGCCAGCAGATCCCAGTGTTTGAAAGGTCCATTCCTCATAGGTGATGCCTTCCTGCTGTGTCCTCACGTAACAGAAGAGGCAAACAAGCTACCTTAGGCCTCTTGTATAAGGGCACTAATCCCATTCATGAGGGCACCATTATTATGAACTAATCACCTCCCAAAGGTCCCCACCTCTTAATACCATCACTGTGGGGGTTTGGATTTCAAAATATGAGCTAGTGGGAGGCACAAACATTCAGACCATATAAAATAAAGTTTAGTAAAAATTGAGGAATAAAAAATTAAACACATTGTGATCTCAATTGTATAAAATAGATGTGTGTTAGGATCTCAACTTGAACTTAGACTGTAGGCATCTCTCCAGCTGTTCAGTCATATTTGGGCATGGCCAGTGAGCTGATGGGTGACCTAACCAGAGTTTTTCTGATGGAATCTGATGAGCCTCCTAAAAAAGATCTTTTCCTAATGCCAAAAGGCTAGACCATGAGTTTGACCTAATAACCAGGCTCCCATTGGATGGAAGGAGTGACTCTGTGAAGGTAGTTATTCAAACTACCCTGAGTTCAGATGCCTGGATGGATCAAGGTACAGTGATAGTACTTTAGAGTCCTTCAATCTGACTTCATGTCAGAACCACCTATGAAGCTATTGTTGGAAGAGGCAATCCACCATGAGTACTGGGCGTCCCTGCACATTGACTGGGTATATTCAGAATACAAGGCCCTGATTTTTCTTTATCCAGGATACATCCCAGGGTTGTGTTTACAACAGGCAGCCTTGATAGATGAGATGACTTTAAAAGGACTTGCAGGCTTGCTTAGCACTTACTGGTAAAGCAGTGAATTCCCCAATCTCAGTTTTTCTTGCTGTGATGCAAATTAGTTGAAAGTAATATATAAGCATTTAATGCCCTGTATTAAATACCTTTCTGCTTAAAATAATTAGAGTGGTTTCTGTTTCTTATAGTGAGTTTCTGTTTCTTATAGTGAATGCTGAATTGATTGGTACAGATTTTGTGCCGTAGCAATTTGGAACGGAATTGTTATTTTTGTGCCTTTCAAAGGTTTGCTCTCTCCTGGCACTGTTGCTACCTTTCTGCTCTTTCCTTATTACTCTGAGGGGCACTGCATTTCACTGCTGTCATCACACTTCATTGGTCAGTAGTACCTTCAAGACTTGTAGTCCTTAGTGAATTTAATGTATAGCTCTGTGTATGTGTGTGTGTGTAGAAACAAGGGATCCTGACACTTTCTCCTTTATCTTTCACCAGTGATTCTCAAATCTGGCTGAGCTTTTAAAAATGCAGATTCCTGAGGGCCTATCATTAGAGATTGTTATTCAGCAGATGTGCAATGGGTACCGGGGAATTATGGATTTTCGAAGCTGTCAAAGTCTGGGATTATGCTCTATGTGCAAGCTATCAAGCTAGCCAGTTACTGTTTCACAGATTCTGGCAGAAGACGTAAGACTCCTGGGTCTGAGACAGTAGACTACTACTATTACTCACAGTGCAACAAGCAGCATGAACATCATGTCCAGTGTCCATTCCTCTTGCCCTCAACTCCCACCGGGGCAAGTTGGAGAGGCTCAGGTAAATGGAGCACATGCAGTAGGCTTGCATCACAGCTGAGGAATATTGAACTTGAGGAATTCACTAATTTTGTAGTAAGCAAGTCTGTGAGGAAAGCTTTGTCCCAGAGGGGGATGTTACCTTATTCATCAAGGCCACTTGCTATGAGCACAAACCAATCAGAATGTACAAGGATGCCCAGGACCCATGGCAGATTGCCTTTCCCAACAATAGCTTCATAGATGGTTCTGATATGAAGTTAGGCTGAAGAATTCTAAAGTAGTGTTGCTTGTATCTCAGCAGACCTAGGCATCAGGGCTTAGGAAAGTTTAAGTAACCACCTTCACAGTGTACTAAAAAATTCCCTTCTCCTATCCAGCAATATAAGTTAGGAAAGTTGAAGAAGTGGACTTTTAGGCCAAATCTCCAGGCATGATTCCAACACTACAGATCTGACCTTGCAGAAAAGACAGACTCTGGAACCATCGAGCCCAAGAATCTACCACTATAGCTTCAACCTAGGGATGAGGAAGCTGCAGTTAGGAAGCAGCCATGGTTGGGACTGCCTCTGGAAACCCTGGAGGCTAAAGAATAAATACTGGAATACTGCAGCAGAAATTCCTACCCTTCCTACCCTCTCTTGTCAGCTGAAAAATAGTCAAAAGGCATAGAGATGACCTTGGACTCATTTCCAAACTTCATGTGAATATTTCTAATTGATAGAATTTATTTCATACTCAGAATCCTAATTCTAAAAAGAGAGAGTCTAAAAATGTAATTTTTAGCCTTCCAGCCTCCGTGGTACAAGAAAACATCAGAAAGGAGAGAAGTATGGAGTTACTGTGAACCAATCCGTAATATCCTCTATGCTCATCATTTCTGCTCCATGGGAGCAGAGGACATTTTCTTTCTTCCCATACTCTCCGCAATACTTAGAAAATGGTAAGCACATAATAAATATTTTATAATTACCACTTAATTGATTAGGAAAATTTATTATGTTGTGGGAAATTCTGATGAAAGAAATAGTGGGCTTTGTAAGACTTACAGTATTTCAAAGTGATTTTATTCAGTCCTTGACTTGACGTGGAACTATGTCAAGGAAGACATGTCCCGAAGGAGCTTTGGAGAAAAGATCCTCCAAGTTTTAGATTGCTTTTGCCAACGTTCAGCCATTGTTAGTGATTTCAATGCCTGTTCTAAATCTCTTATCTTTCTAGAATAAAAGAGTACTTCTTTAACTTCCCATCATAGATAATATTTGCCTTATATTTGGTTTCTCCTAGTCCTCCAATTTCTTAAGTTTACACTTCTTAAAATAGAAAGAAAAACTAGAACATAATATTTTAATGATTGTCTGCCTAGTGCAAGTACCACAAAAAAAATTTCCAGCGAACAAAACAATAACTGGAGGGGGTAGACTTCCCAATCAATATCCCAAACCCTTATTGATTGGGAGGATCCTCACACAATGTGCTCTACTGGAGGGATACAGTGTACTGTCCGCCAGTACTGAGGTGAAAAGAAAGGGAGTGACCCTCCCTTACCATGTCCCTAGGCAATCAGTGAATGTACCTGTGACTCAAATTCAACCATCCAGTACTCTAAATCCAGGGGACATCTACAAAGTTGGGAGAAATAGTTGTGATCCCTTTGGAGATACTGGGTTGTGTTCAGAGGTGTCAGCTGCAGTGTGCAGAAGAGACAGGAATAGCTCCTGGCATTCTGACAAGACTGACTGTGTTCACTAAGAGGCAGAGGATATGTTTGCTTCTCTTTCCCAGAGATGCCTCAGTTCCTATTCACTTTCCATGTTTTATGTTTTGTCTCCAGCCTCTCATCATTTGGTGTGCTGATATTCTACCAGTTAATTCCTTTTCCCCCTAATATGGCCAGAGTCAGTTTTCTGTTGCTTGCAACCAATAAGCCTAACTGATACAGAACTTTTACACTGTGGTCATTCAAACACCAACTATCAGTGATCCTAGGCATAATGTGCAGAATATGGGAAGGGGCCTTTGCCCACTCCCCAACTCCAACTTTCGTTAATTTGACGATCTCACAGAGAAGTTTCAGAATATGCATTAAAATCAGCTACATAGATAAGAGAAGCATTATTTTTTCTGTTCTGACTGTGCAAAAATGACAAATGCTTCATCAAGATAGAAAATAATTAAAAAGAAGAATTGTGAGTATCATCTTGTAGAAGACCTACAATACTAGAACCAAAACTGAGAGTTTTCATTATTTTTCACCAATGATACCCAATGTGAACCATGATGACTGCTGGTCATTCCCTCTGCCAAGAGAGCCACCACGGTGGGACAAGTTATCAAGCCAGCAGCTAAAAGTATTCAGAAAAATTGGTATAAGTGACCTTTTCCATCTCCTTTTGAGTGACTTTTATTCAAATATGGGGACATAGAACTTATTTTACATTCTTATGAGAGGTGACTGGTTTTCTCAGTTTCCAGTCTTTTCACAGACTTTGCAGACAATAAGTACATCTTGCTGCCCATCTTACCCCTCCAGACCCCTTCCAATTACACTTTCTCTTTCTGGCTAGTTAGTTTGATCAATTTATAAGTGTTCAGCTCAGAAGAAATCTCTAGCAAGCCCTCTCTTAGAAGTTTGGGCTGAAATCACTTTCTTTGATGTATCTTGTACAAATCTCCATTTTATTACTCAATATATGTTAAGTGTATCTTCTTAAATTTCAAGCTTCTTTGGTTCAGTGAACAGGGACATGTCTTTGTATACTTGGCACCTACCACCATTCCTGGCACGTGGTAAATGGGAAATAAATGTCTTCTTTATTTTAAATTTAAAAAATTTTTTTTATTTTTATTTATTTATTTGTTTGTTTGTTCATTTATTTATTTATTTTTGAGACGGTGTCTCGCTCTGTCACCCAGGCTGGAGTGCAGTGGTGCAATCTCAGCTCACTGCAACCTCCGCCTCCTGGGTTCAAGTGATTCTCCTGCCCCAACCTCCTGAGTAGCTGGGACTACAGGCACCTGCCACCACGCACAGTTAATTATTATTTTTATTTTTATTTTTTGTATTTTTAGTAGAGGCGGGATTTCACCATGTTAGCCAGGATGGTCTCGATCTCCTGACCTCATGATCCGCCCACCTTGGCCTCCCAATGTGCTGGGATTACAGGCGAGCCACTGCACCCAATGCAAATGTTTTTAAAATGGAGCTGAAGAATTAGTAGGTTGAGTATGTTAGAAGAAAAACCTTAGCCGGATTAAATTTAACAGAGTTTAGTTGAGCAAATAACGATTAGCGATTTGGGCAGCCTCCTGAGCCAGACTAGGCTGAGAGACTCCAGTGCAGCCACGTGGCGGAAGAAGATTTATGGACAGAAAAAGGAAAAGGATGTACAGAAAATGGAAGTGAGATACAGAAATAGCCAAATTAATTACAGCTTGGCGTCTGCCTTATTTGAACATGGATTGAACAGTTGACCACCTTTGATTGGTCAAAACTTGATGATTGGCACAAGAGTAGGCTACAATCTGTTTACAGTTCCATTTAGATTATATGACATACAGAGAAATATTTAGGCCAAACTTAAAATATGTAAGGAGGAAGCTTTAGGCTAAACTTCATTTAGCAAGTGTAGTTTGAAATGTCAATCTGTTATTACACTCAGATAACATTTTAACTTTAGCAAGAGAGATTTTTAGAGACTATTTCTTAATTTCAGAGTACAGTATAAGTTTCTGGGACTTCAAGTCACTATATGAGGTTGATTGGGGAGATACTGGGACGCACAGGCATTCTAGTTCCTCCAGTCGCACTTGTAAACGTTGCGTCAGGGACAACTATGATACTGGGTGTGGGTGGATTTCATAGTGGGTGATACTCTTCTTGGCTCCAGCCCTTGATGGAATCCTAGGCTGATATCTGCACCACAGAATGAAATAGGCTGATACAAATTCCTAAATTTCAAGTAAATCTCAAAAAGAATGAAAAGATAGGACAGCTTAAATGAACATATTTTCAGCAACAGACAGAAGTAGTTAACCTAAAGTTTCACAGTCTCTCTATGGTCACCAAGCAGGATGCTCAATGGGCAGTCTCCTGATGTGACTCACAATTAGCAAGGATCACTCACCCCACCATCATGACCCCCTGCCTGCCCCATTGGTGTGACCAGCCATGCACTGCTGGGTGTTGCTGGTCTGTTCCTATCTTCCTTCAGCTTTCTACAGTCTTCTTTTTGCAAGTCTGCTCAAGGTATTTTGACTTACCACCCAGGAAAGTCTAATCTCCCTGGAAATCTGCTGGACAGTGGTGACAGTTCTTCCCCCAGGGCTCACAAATTTCTCCACTAAGCTTCCTTTTACTTTGAATTGATTCCCCTTGGTCACAACTTAGTTCCTTAACACATTTGATACAGCTCTGTCTCCTTGGACACTACCTGAGTGGAATTTAGATGTATATGGCATACAGAGTTAAAAGCAGATGTAACTTAGATGTATGTGGCTATACAGGGCATAGAGATGTCACTTAGATGTAAGTGGGATGAACAGGGAATAGCAGCTGTAACTTAGATCTATGTGGCTATACAGGGGGTAGCAGATGTCACTTAGATGTACTTGGGATGTACAGGGACAGCAGATGCCACTTAGATATACACAGGATGGACAGGGAATAGCAGGTGAAACCTAGATGTACGTGGGATAACAGAAACTCAGAGAAAAGGTATTAATTTTGCCTTGGTCTGGGTGAGGTGGTGTCAGGGGAGGCTCCATAGTGGAAGCGCGTCTTAGAGACTGAGCAGAATTCTTCCAGCAGAGCATAGCGCATTCCTGGCAGGAGAAAGCACTTGTAAGGAGCAAAGTGTATGAAACATGGCAGCATATGGATTCTACAACAGAGAACAGTGAGAATGAATCTAGAGAATGATAAGAAACTTTATTTTATTATAAGAAGTTTGGAAGCCATTTAAAATGTAGGGAGGATATGAAGTGATAAGATTGATGTTCTGGAAAACAAACTCGGCAGGGTGCAAAATGGATTAGAAGGAATCAAGACTGAAGAGATGCACCATTCATGACAAGGGAAATTGACAATCTTCTGAATGCTGGTGTGGTGAGGGCTTGATCTATGGCAGTGACAGTGACAGACAGAGAATCTAATCAAAGTAAGAGGGTACCATCGACAGGCAAGTGAATGCAGACAAAGGAAGATCCAAAAAAGACCTTGAGGTTTGTGTCCTGGGTGACACAATGTCAACAATGGCATTCACTGAAATTGAGCATATAAAGGGGGTTATGTAGACACAGAAACATATGTTGATTTCAATTTGAATGTTTTGAATATGAAGTGCCCTTGGAATATCCAGGTGAAGCTGCTTAGGGAGCCAATTTATACATGGATTAGAAAGGAGGTCTGAACTAAGGATTTAGATTTGGCATGTACAACCCACTAGCTGTGTGAGCTCAGGAAAGTTAATTAGCCTCTCTGTGCATCAGCTTCTTCATCTGTAAAATAGAGATACAAATAGTACCTACTTTATAGGGTTGTCACAAGTATCAAATGGCTTAATATATGAAAGTTTCTTAAAGCCATGTCTGGCACTATATAAAGGTATTAGCTTTTGTTTTTAATTATTATTACTATCATTGCCTTTGACAAGATATCCCCAGTAGGTAGATTCTTTAACTGCCTCCTCAAACCCTCCTTCCTTCCTTTTGCTACTCATCCTGGGTAAAAATCTTAGTTTTCACAGTTCATGAGAAGTTCCAGAGTGGCCTGTATTTTTTATGCATTTTGCCTTTTTCAAAAAACATGCATACCCTGAAACGAGCGGTGCTTATTGCTAGCTTGAAGAGTCTCTAGAGTAGCCTGCTGTGGAAGCTCAATTGCCCTTGTTCCTCACAGAGCCCACACTAACACTCTACCCCAGGGCACAATAAGGAAAGCATATGCTATGGTGCCTCTGCTGCTTTTACAAAACAACCTTCCCTCTTGATTATAGAATTAATACATGCACCTTGCACAGATTTGGGGGAAAAAAAACTGTATAAAGAAGAAAGTAAAAATCCTGTATAACCAAGATATACCCACTGTATGAATATTTGTGGTTGATCTTTGATGATTTCTTCCTCTGTGGAGATGGTGGGCAAAGAGGATCCCCTATCACCTCCCCCTTCTGCCTGAAGTTTGACCCCATTTCTGTGGATCAGCACAGGTGACTTCAGACATTTAACTGCCAGTGTGATCACTGGGTTTCAGCAAGTTGTCAGGCTGCAAGTAGATGCAGCATTTGTTTGAGGGTCCTGGCTGAATTCCAGCTGAAGCCCTGATGGTTTCAGGGTCTCAGTTGTAGCTTCCATTGGATTAGTTACCCATTAGTTCTTCTTCTGACCCTGGGTGGAGGGGTGCAGGCATGGGTAAATCAGGAGTTGCTGCTTTTAAGTGAAGGGAGCCCTGCTGAGGGGGCTCTGTAAATCATCCCAACCAAGAGGACATGCTCTGTTAGGATCAAAAGTTCTGGGAAGTAGTAGCGGGTCATGGAGCCTCCTGCTGCCTCTACCCACGGGCACATCCTTCCCAGGGGAGCTTGCGGAGGTGGGGCACCACTGCAAAGGCATCTCTCTACTACGGGATCTCTATCTAGCATTGAGTACAGGTGTTTCTACTGAACACCCTGGCTTAGCCCTGCCGAAGTTTTCCCTCTAGCTTACATCTTACATGGATTAAACTGGGTACACAAATGCCTGAGTACAGCACTGCAAGCTACCTAGGTAATGCTATTTCAATAATCTGATCAAAGACAAAATTGGAGGTGCAAAAGTCAGCTTGCTTTCCTAATGCCTATCAGATGGTGAAGGTGAGAAGTTTGTAAGGACTCGTAGCCCAGAAACCAAGCTGGCAGAAGATGTTGCTTAAATATTCTGATCATGTAGGAAGGGGGTCAGCACGCCCCGAGCCTTGAACCAGAGGAAATCAAAATACACTGAATCCAACAGTATCCAAACCCCTAATTGCTACTGATTTGAATTCTGCCGCAAATTTTGCATAATACCAATAAATGACCTTTCTTCAGGGGTGCGCTGGCGTGATTATTGAGACCTTGTAGCAAATACCTAGTGCAATTTAATGATGGAATGACATATCTCTGATATGCAAATTTTTACAGCACAGCAATTAAGCAGTTTAGAATTTTACGACTGTGTTTGCGCTTTATACAACAACAAAAAAGGGGGCCAATAAAGACCCGTGATGGATGGGCTAATCCCCACTGGAAATGTACCATGTAATGCTGTGGAGACAATACATTATGGATAGCATTGTGATGATTGGTTGTTAATCTCCCTTTCCATCCTCCCCCAAGATCCTGTGGAAGTCCTTGCTCCTGCCCCCTCCCTGCAGCCCAGGGCCAAAGACTGCATGGTAGCTTCGTTGTGGGGACACGAGTCTGGGGTACAGATGGGAAAGTTGGGGCATAGCAATCTGCTGTGTGCACAGAATACAGAGCTAAAGGGGCTTGCAGCGAGGCAGCTTGTCAGCAGGGGACAGAACTGGGGGCCATATGCCGCTCTTCTTCTCCCTTCTGTCGCCTAGTCTGCCGCCTCATCCTTCTGTCAGGGGACACTTTAATGATGAACATGTTTTAAACAGTTTTGTTTACCTAGCAACAGCTTTTCTAAGAGGGGGTCTTAATTAGTCACCTTAAACAATTTTGGGTTTGGATTTTTTTTTTTTAAGCATTCATTCATTTGTTCATTCATCTGGAAGAATCTCCCTCTTGCTCATTCTGCACACACGCCCCTCCCCGCCCCCCATACCCTGGAGGCTGTTGTTACTGTTTCCATGAAAAAGTGTGTCTGCATTACAAAACTAGTTTTAATAGCTATATGCCATTTTTCTTTCTTTCATACATACTTTAATACCACAATTAGCTTTGAAGGGTAGATTTTTCTCCACTTGTCAGAGGCAGTGTTCTTTTGTGCAGCTCTTCAAATGGGATCTGCATTTTAAAATGAAATCCCATTTGGTGAATTTTTTTTTCCATAATTTTGTACTACTGGTTGCAGTCATTTCCACGTTAAAGGAGCAGGCTCAGAGTTGATTTAGCCATTCTATGACAAAAATAAAATTTAAAAATTATAATTTTAACTTTAACTTTATCAGTGATGTTTTTGGTTTATCAGTGATGTTTTTCAACTTTGAGTCACAAAGCTGAGTGAAAGGAAAGTAGCTTCCTGGTATTTTCTGAGTTACTTTTGCTTTTGCCTCCCTTTATTTAGTATGAAACATTTTCATTACTGTTAGTTCATAGATTTCTATTTGTAAAAAAAAAAAAAAAAAAAAAAAAAAAAAAAAAAGCTGATTTTTTAAAAACATCTCTTAAAATGTAAAATTTTTAACTTAAAATAATTAGAAACAGACTCCAACATAGTATCATTTAAAATGTTGAAAGTGAAATGCTTTATGTGTGGTTTTTTTTTTTTTTTTTTGGTAATAAACTTTGTGGAGTAGGTTAACAACCAAACGAAAATACAACCAAATGTGCTTAATCATTAACTCTCATTAGACAATAACTCCCATAAAAATCAAATGACACAGGTTAATTCCTGCAGGACTACCTCTGCTTTTACATTATTGAACCAGATTCTGCCTTATTGTAAAAGAACAACACCTCTTTCAAGCTACGAGTTGTTTCCATTAGAACCTAGAATCAGCTTAAGCTGTGGGCGTATTCACCCCTGAATATCAAACTTCATGTTTATTCATAACAAGAGTAGAATTAGAAGATGTAGGCACGGTGGAAGTAGGATAGAGCTGATCCCAGAAGATATTCTTAGAACAAATGTGACATTTTTGTTCCTAATTTTGTTTATGTTTTAGTAAGTCAATCATATTTAATTGAGTATTCCTTTTTTCCCCTATAAATTCAGTATTTCAGAAACAGGTTTTTGTTCAGAACCCTAAAGATACGCTTTTACAGTCAATTGGTCATTTAAAATTTTTTAACTAATAAATGTTATCTTTAGAGCAGCTTTAGGTTTACAGAAAAATTGAGCAGAAAGTACAGAGAGTTTCCATTTAGCCCTTACCTTCCCCTACAGTTTCTTCTGTTGTTAGTATCTTGCAGTAGTGTAGTTACAAATGAGGAACCAATATTGATAGATTATGATGAACACAAAGCCCTAGTTTGCATTAGAGTTCACTCTTGGTGTTGCGCATTCTGTGGGTCTAGACAAATGTATAATGAGATGTGTTCACCATTATAGTATCACACAGAGTATCTTCACTGCCCTGAATATACCCTGTGCTCTGCCTGTTCATTCCTCCTTCTGTAAACCACTGATCTTTTTACTGTCTCCATAGCTTTGCCTTTTCTGGAATGTCATATAGTTAGAATCATGTGACACTATGCAATCTTTTCAGATCAGTTTCTTTCACTTAGCAATATGGCTTTAAGTTTCCTCCAAGTTTTTACATAGCTTGATAAATCATTTTTTCAATCGCTAAATAATGTCCCATTGTATAGATATCCTGAGATGAATTTTTATGGTATTTAATTGTTTTATCAGTGTCAAAATGAGGAAAGTCTATCCTTCAAAGCTAATTATGTGTGTATATTTTGTAATTTTTAATATATATATGTATAGTATGATTTATTTGATTTTGTTTGTTTTTGGGACAGAGTCTTGCTCTGTCACCCACGCTGGAGTGCAATGGCGCCATCTCAGCTCACTGCAACTTCTACCTCCAAGGTTCAAGTGATTCTCCTGCCTCAGCCTCCCAAGTAGCTAGGATTACAGCCACATGCCATCATGCCCGACTAACTTTTTGCATTTTTAGTAAAGATGGGGTTTCACCATGTTGGTCAGGCTGGTCTCAAAGTCCTGACCTTGGGTGATCTGCCCACCTCGGCCTCCCAAAATGCTGGGATTACAGGTGTGAGCCACCACAACTGGCCTTGATTCTTAAATTTTAAGGTAAATTTTTTAAAGTTGCTTATTTTAAAAATTTTATCTCAATTTTAGGGTAACTAGTAACACATGCATTATAATTACTAAGTATAAGCTATATAAAACATTAAGTAAAAAAAATTGGAAAACCTTAGGGCAGCAATGATCAGGAGAGGATGGTTAATGAGGTTTGCAGTTAACCAAGAAGTATCATGTCACCCCTGTGTATGCCAAAGGGTAGGGACAAAACGTGTGTGTTTGTGTGTGTGTGTGTGTCAGAGGGTGCCTGGTGAAAGATAACATAATATTTTTATTTATTTCAAAATAATTTTTAGAAAAAGAGTCTTACTCTGTCCCTCAGGCTGGAGTGCAGTGGCATGATCATGGCTCACTGCAGCCTCAAACTCGTGGGTTCAAGTTATTCTCCTGCCTCAACCTCCTGAGTATCTAGGACTACAGGTATGTGCCACTGTGTCCAGTTAATGTCTTCCTGTTTTTTCGTTTTTGGAGAGATGGAGTCTCGCTATGTTGCCCAGGCTGGTGTCAAACTCCTGGTCTCAAGTGATCTTCCTGCCTTGGCCTCCCAAAGTGCTGGGATTGCAGGCATGAGCCACTGCACCCAGCCCAAGAACTTAATATTTTTAGTGAGAACGTTTTCCAGCAATTCTTTTTCAAAAAGGTGGGCCAAGAATTCACTTTGGCAGACCTTTGAGGAATCACTGGGAAGATGCCTCTAAATTACATATTGTAAGATGAGGAGGTACCAAGTATCCTAAGGAAGGAATAACACGGAAACTTTTGTGGTTGATGAAGACTACTTCCGCAATATTATGTGTTATGCACAGGTGGTCACAGGGTAGAACAAGAAGATGCTGTGGAGGAATCAGGAGCGTTTTGGAATGAAGGGGATTGAGATGCTGGTGTCTTTTGTTTTCAGAATCAACATGATTAGAATCAAACTGAGAGGCTAGGATGGTCCCAGCTGAGGTCCATGGTCAGAAAGGACCCCAAAGTCCCTGAAGTGGAACTCCCCGTATTGGAAGGAGAAGTCAACCCAGTCTAACACTAGAGACCAAATGTATAGGGCACCATGTGGAATTGGGACGGGCAGCTGACTTTGGAACCACTTCCCACAGTGGATTTGGTTCACAAGTGGGTGTGACCTGCAGGAGTGGAAGCAGGAAGCCCCATAGATGGGCAGTACTAGCCCTTCAGGGATCCTGGCCTGTAAGCATCACTTCAGTGGGAAAGTGTTTTTGAGCATTGTGCAGGACCAGCACCAGCTTTCAACATTTTTTCCTATTCAACCCTCCAACTGGCACTTAGAAGCAGAATGACTTGTATGAAGTAATTTACTTTACCCTCAGTGCCATCAGACAATTCAAGAGTGGGGAGGTCTCAAGCAGAAGGCTTCCTGCTTGAGTTACTAATTGAAAAAAAAAACCACTAAAAATGTGACTTCATTTGCACCCCAAGCTGATGAAGAGAACCATACTATAACATGCTCCAGCTTAGCCTCTAACTAAGGAGCGCTCTCCTTCCATGCCAGAAGGCATAAACATAGAAGATTACCTCTGCCTTCCTCCACGGGGCATGCAGAACGCTGATGGGGGAAGAGCCCAAAATGACACAAAATGCTAAGTTAGATTAGAGTAAGACACAAACTGAGTCTAACAGCACAGAAAAAATAATTGCCCTGTTAACAGGGAGCTCATCACAAACATTTTGTTGGGTGTATTACAGGGCTGCAAATCTTTTTTGCAATATACCTTTCCTTTGCTTCTAAGGTATTGTATTAGTCCGTTCTCACACTATTATAAAGAACCACTGGATACTGGGTAATTTGTGAAGAAAAGCAATTTAATTGGTTCACAGTTCCACAGGCTGTACAGGAGGCATAGCTGGAAGGCCCCAGGAAACTTACAGTCATGGCAGAAGGGCAAAGGGGAAGCAAGACGTGTCTTCACGTGACCAGAGCAGGAGGAAGAGAGAGCGAAGGGGAAAGTACCACACACTTTTAAACCATCAGATATAGTGAGAAGTCACTCACTATCATGAGAACAACAAGGGGAAAATCTGCCCCCATAATTCAATCACCTCCTACCAGGCCCCTCCCCCAACATTGGGAATTACAATTCAACATGAGATTTGGGTGGGGACATAGAGCCAAACCATCTCAGGTTTACATTTAAAATATATTTTGACATCACTGATATCAGCCTCTGTGTTATAACTAAACGCATCCCCATTTGCTGTTAGTGTCAATAAAGTGGTTGTTACTAGCTGCAATGCCCAGGTTTGTTCATAGATGCTTAGATCATTGTCACTTCAATCGAGCCATGTGCCTAGTTGGTACTACATAAGTTGAGCCATTGTTAATGACTACCTGATTATTGTTTAAAAAATTTCTACTGATAACTTCTGACAAGATTTTGCTTTTTTAAAAATCAGCATCAATGGATATTGTTGACTTAGAAAAAAAATCCAGAGAAGCACTGTATCAGTGATAATGCTGTGTTACTGAGGATCCTGTTGGCCTAGATATATTACTGTGTGGAAAAGCCCAGGTAATGAGAAAACATTTCTTTCTAATTTTTTGTATTATCTTCTTTTTAAAACTTTTATTTCAGATTTAGGGGTTACATGTGCAGGTTTGTTACTTGTGTATATTTATTTCATAATGGTAAGGTTGGGCCTACAGTTAATCCATCAGCCAAATAGTGAACATTGTAACAAATAGGCAGTTTCCTGAACTTTCAATCCTCTTCCTCCCTTCCCACTTTTAGAGTTTCCAATGTCTATTATTTCCATCTTTAAGTTCATGTATTCACATAGTTTTCTTATAAGATCCTGCATATAAGAACATGCAGTATTTGATTTTCTGTTTGAGTTAATTCACCTAGAATAACGGCTTCCAACTCCATCCATGTTGCTGCACAGGACATGATTTCATTCTTTTTGAAGGCTGCATAGTATTCCATGGTACATATATACTACATTTTCTTTTCTTTTCTTTTTTTTTTTTTTTTTGAGATGAAGTCTCACTTTGTCACCCAGGCTGGAGTGCAGTGGCACGATATCAGCTCACTGCAACCTCCGCCTCCCAGGTTCAAGTGATTCTTCTGCCTCAGCCTCCCAAGTAGCTGGGATTACAGATGCCCGCCACCATGCCTAATTTTTGTATGTTTAGTAGAGATGGGATTTTACCATCTTGGCCAGGCTGGTCTTGAACTCCTGACCTCATGATCCACCTGCCTCAGTTCCCAAAGTACTGGGATTACAGGTGTGAGCCACTGCACCCAGCTGAACTACATTCTCTTTGTCCAATCAACTTTTCACGGACACTTAGGTTGATTCCATGACTTTGCTATTGTGAATAATGCTGCAATAAACATACAAGTGCAAGTGTTTTTAATATAATGATTTCTTTTCCTTTGGGTAGATGCCAAGTAGTAGATTGCTGGATCAAATTGTAGTTCTATTTTTAGTTATGGAGAAATCTCATATTGTTTTCCATAGAGGCTGTACTAATTTACATTCCCACCAACAGTATATAAGGGTTCCCTTTTCTTCACGTCCATGCCAACATCTGTTGTTTTTCTCTTATTAATATTAGTCATTGTGACCTATGTAAGATACCTTGCTGTGGTTTTAATTTGCATTTCTCTGATGATTAGTGATTTTGAGCATCTTTTCATATTTTTATTGGCTTCTTGTATGTCTTCTTTTGAGAAATATTTGTTAATGTCCTTTGCCCACTTTTTAAAAACTCATTAAAAAGTTGTTGAGTTGTTTGAGTTCATTGTAGATTCTAGATATTTGTCCTTTGTTGGAGGCATAATTTGCAAATATTTTCTCCTATTTTGTAGATTATCTGTTTACTCTGTTATTTCTCTTGCTGTGCAGAAGCTTTTTAGTTTAATTAAGTCCCATTAGTCTATTTTTACTTTTGTTGCATTTGCTTTTGGGGTCTTCATTATAAATTCTTTGCCTAGGCCAACGTCCAGAGGAGTTTTCCCTAGGTTTTATTCTAAAACTTTTATAGTTTCAGGTTTTAAATTTAGCTCTTTAAACCATCTTGAGTTAAGTTTTGTATATGGTGAGAGATAGCAGTCCAGTTTCATTATTTTGCATATGGCTAGCCAATTTTTCCAGCACTATTTATTGAATAGGGTATCCTTTCCCATTTATTTTTGTCGACTCTGTCAAAGGTCAATCAGTTGTAGCTATGTGGCTTAATTTATGGATTCTCTATTCTATTCCATTGATATACATGTTTATTTTTTTACTAGTCTCAGGCTGTTTCAGTTACTATAGTTTTATTTAATTTGAGGTCAGGTTATATGTTGCCTCTGGCTTGTTTTTGTTTTTTTGTTTTGGTTTGTTTTGCTTTTGATTAAGATTGCTTTGGCTATTTGGGCTCTTTTTTGGTTTCATATGAACTGTAGGATTTTTGTTTTTCTAATTCTGTGAATAATGACATTGGCACTTTGATAGGAATTGCATTGACTGTATAGATTTCTTTGGGCAATATGATCATTTTGATAATATTCATTCTTCCAATCCATGGGTATGGGATGTTTTTCCATTTGTGTCGTTAATGATTTCTTTCATTAGCATTTTGTAGTTCTCCTTGTAGAGATCTTTCACCCCTTTGATTAAATTTATTCCTAGGTATTTAAATTTTTGTAGCTATTGTAAATGAGACTGAATTCTTTATGTGGTTCTCAGCCAGAACATTATTGGTGTATAGAAATACAACTGATTTTTGTACATTGATTTTTTATCCTGAAACTTTACTGGAGCTATCAAGTTTAGAAGTCTTTTGAAGGAGTCTCCAGTATCATTTCATCAGCAAACAGAGATAATTTGACTTCCTCTTTTCCAATTTGAATGCCTTTTATTTCTTTCTCTTGCCTGGGTGCTCTGGCTAGGACTTCCAGTACTATGTTGAATAGGAGTGGTGAGAGTGGACATCCCTGTCTTGTTCTAGTTCTTAGGGGAAATGCTTTCACTTTTCCCAATTCAGTATGGTGTTGCCTGTGGGTTTGTCATACATACCTCTTATTATTTTGTGGTATGTTCCTTCAATGTCTAGATTGTTGAGGGTTTTTATCATGAAGGGATGTTGGATTATATCAAACGCTCTGTATGCGTCTATTGAGATGATCATATGGTTTTTTGTTTTTAATTCTATTTAGATGGTGAATCACATTTATTGATTTGTGAGTGTCAAACCATCCTTGCATCTCTGAAATAAAACTCACTTAATCATATTGAATTACTTTTGATGTGCTGTGATTTGGTTTGCTAATATTCTGTTGAGGACTTATGCATCTATGTTATTCAGGAATGTTAGCCTGTAGTTTTCTTTTTTTGTTGTGTCCTTGCATGATTTTGGTATCAGGTGACACTGGTATGTAGAATGAGTTAGGGAGAGATCCTCCTTTTCAATTTTTTGGAATAGTTTCAGTCAGATTGGTACCAGTTTGATATGGTTTGGCTCTGTGTCTCCACCCAAATCTTACCTTGAATAATCCCCAAGCATTATGGAAGGGATACAGCAGGAGGTAATTGAATCATGGGGATGGGTTTTCCCTTGCTGTTCTCATGATAGTGAAAAAGTCTCAGAAGATCTGATGGTTTTATAAAGGGAAGTTCCCCTTCACATGCTCCTCTTGCCTACCACCATGTAAGACAGGACTTTGCTCCTCATTTGCCTTCTGCCATGATTCTGAGGTCTCCCCAGACATGTGGAACTGTGAGTCAAGAAAGCCTCATTCCTTTATAAATTACCCAGTCTCAAGTATGTCTTCATTAGCAGTGTGAGAACAGACTAATACAGTAAATTAGTACCAGTAGAGTGGGGTGCTACTGCAAAGATACCTGAAAATGTGGAAGCGAATTTGGAACTGGGTAACAGGCAGAGGGTGGAACAGTTTGGAGGGCTCAGAAGACAGGAAAATATGGAAAAGTCTGGAATTTCTTAAAGACTTGTTGAATGGCTTTGACCAAAATGCTGATAGTGATGTGGACAATGAAGTTCAGGCTGAGGTGGTCTTAGATGGAGATGAGGAACTTGTTGGAAACTGGAATAAAGGTGATTCTTGCTATGTTTTAGCCGAGAGACTAGCAGCATTTTGCCCCTGCCCTAGACATTTGTGGAACTTTGAGCTTGAGAGAGATGATTTAGGACATCTGACAGAAGAAATTTTTAAGCAGTAAAGTGTTCAAGAGGTGACTTGGGTGCTGCTATAAAAGCATTCAGTTTTATGTATTTACAAAGATATGGTTTGGAATTGGAACTTACAGTTAAAAGGGAAGCAGAGCATAAAATTTGGAAAATTTGCAGCCTGATGATGTGATAGAAAAGAATACCCCACTTTCTGAGGAGAAATTAAAGCTGGCTGCAGAAATTTGCATAGGTAATGAGGATCCAAATGTTAATTGCCAACACAATGGGGAAAATGTCTCCAGGGTATAGCAGAGACCTTCCCAGTAGCCCCTCCCATCATAGGACTGGAGGCCTAGGAAGAAAAAATTGTTTTGTGGGCCAAGCCCAGGGCCCCCCTATTGTGTGCAGCCTAGGGATTTGGTGCCCTGTGTCCCAGCCACTCCAGCTGTGGCTAAAAGGGGCCAACATATAGCTCAGGCTGTTGCTTCAGAGGATGCAAACTCCAAGTCTTGGCAACTTACACATGGTGTTGGGCCTGTGGGTGCACAGAATTCAAGAATCAAGATTTGGGAACTCGGATTTCATAGGGATTTCAGAGGATATATGGAAACACTTGGATGGTCAGGCAGAGGTATGCTGCAGAGGCAGAGCCCTCATGGAGAACATCTGCTAGGGCAGTGCAGAAGGGAAATGTGGGTTGGGAAACCCCCTACTGAGTCACCAATGGGGCACTACCTAGTGGAGCTGTGAGAAGAGAGCCACTATCCTGCAGAACCCAGAATGATAGATCCATGGACATCTTGCACCATGCATGTAGAAAAACCACAGACACTCAACACCAGCTCGTGAAAGCAGCTGGGAGGGAGGCTGTACACTGCAAAGCCACAGGGACAGAGCTTCCCAAGGCCATGGGAGCCCACCTCTTGCATTAGTGTGACCTAGATGTGAGATATGGAGTCAAAGGAGATCATTTTGGAGCTTTGAGATTTGGCTGCCCTGCTGGATTTCAGACTTATGTGGGGCCTGTTGCCCCTTTGTTTTGGTCAATTTCTCCCATTTGGAATGAGTATATTTACTCAATGTCTGTAATTCTGTAATGTCTAGAAAGTAACTAATTTGCTTTTGATTTTACAGGCTCATAGATGGAAGGAACTTGCCTTATTTCAGATGAGACGTTAGACTGTGGACTTTTGAGTTAATGCTGAAATGAGTTAAGACTTTGGGGCACTGTTGGGAAGGCATGATTGGTTTTGAAATGTGAGCACACGAGATTTGGGAAGAGCCAGGAGCAGAATGATATGGTTTGGCTCTGTGTCCCCACCCAAAGCTCACCTTGAATTGTAATAATCCTTAAATGTCATGAGAGGGACCTGGTGGGAGGGAATTGAATCATAAGGGCAGGTTTTCCCCATGCTGTTCTCAGGATAGTGAATAAGTCTTATGAGATCCGATGGTTTTAGAAAGGGCATTTCCCCTCTATATGCTCCTCTTGCCTGCTGCCATGTAAGACATGCCTTTGCTCCTCATTTGCCTTCTGCCATGATTGTGAGGCCTCCCTAGCCATGTGGAACTGTTAGTCAGTTAAACCATTTTCCTTTATAAATTACCCAGTCTCAGGCATATCTTTATTAGCAGCATGAGAACAGACTAATACACATCTCTTCCTTGTACATCTCATAATATTTGTCTGTGAATCTCTGGTCCTGGGCTTTTTTTGTTGAAAGGTTTTTTTTTGTTTTTGTTTTTTCTTCTTTTTAAATTACTGATTCACTTTCACTACTCATTATTAATTTGTTCAGGATTTCAATTCCTTCTTGATTAAATATTGGGAGGTGTACATTTCCAGGAATTTATCCATTTCCTCTAGATTTTCTAGTTTGTATGTATAGAGATGTTTATAGTAATCTCTGATGATCTTTCACATTTCTGTGGTATCAGTTGTAACGTCAACTTTATAATTTTTGATTGTACTTAATTTGAATCTTCTCTCTTTTTTTCTTGGTTAGACTAATTACCCAGCTGTCTATCAATTTTTTGTCTATCAACCACCTTTTCACTTTGTTGATCCTTTGAATCATTTTCTTTAGTCTCAATCTCATTCAACTCTGCTCTGAGAACAAACCAAGTCCAAAGCTAGCAAAGGAAAGAAATAATATCTTGTTTTTTCTTTTTATTTGCTTCTTTGGGTTTGGTTTGTTCTTGCTTTTCTAGTTCTTTGAGGTTCAACATTAGATTGGTAATTTGAGATTTTTTTTTGATGTAACCATTTAACACTATAAATTTTCCTTTTAGCACTGTTTTTGTTGTATCCCAGAAGTTTTGATAAGTTGAGTCTCTATTTTCATTCATTTCCACAATTTTTTTGTGTCTGCCTTAACTTCTTTGTTTACTCAAAGTTGCTTAGTTTTTGTGTACTTATGTAGTTTTGAGAATTTCTCTTGGTATTGATTCCTAATTTTATTCCACTATTTCTGAGAAGAAACTTGATATGACTTAAAATTTTTTAAATTTATTAAGACTTGCTTTATGGACAAGCACATGGTCAATTTTGGAGAATGTTCTGTGCACAGATGAGAAAGTGTATATTATGTGGTTGTTGGAAAGAATGATCTGTAAATGTCTATTAGGTCCTTTTGGTCTAGAGTCTAGTCTTAGTCCAGAGTTTCTTTGTCGATCTTCTGCTTTGATGAACTGCTTAGTGTTGTCAGTGGGGTGTCAAATTCCTCACTATTATTGTATTGTTGTCACTCTGTTTTCTTAGATCTAGCAGTTTCTTAGATCTAGTATTATGAATATGGGTGCTCTGGTGTTGGGTGCATATAAATTTAAGATAGTTAAATTTCTTGTTATATTGAACCCTTTATCATTACATAATCCTTTTTTTTTTTTTTTTTTTGGTCTTTTTGTACTGTCGTTGGTTTAAAGTCTGTTTTATCTGATATAAGAATGGCTACTCCTGCTCGGTTTTGTTTTCTATTTGCATGGTATGTCTTTTTTCATGCCTTTATTTTAAGTCTGCAGGTGTCTTTAGCTATTAGGTTGGTCTCTGTAGGCACCAGATGACTGGGTCTTATTTTGCCAGCTATCTCTTTTAAGAGGTGTATTTAGGCCATTTACATTCAAGGTTAGTATTGACATGTGAGGTTTTGTTCTTGTTAGAATTTTGTTAGCTAGTTCCCTTGGAGTCTCAATTATGTAATTGCTTTATAGGATCTGTGAGCTTTCTACTTACATGTGCTTTTATGATGACTAGTATTATCCTTTCATTTCTGTGTTTAAAACTCCTTTGAGCAATTCTTGTAGGACCTATCTAGTGGTAATAAACTCCCTTAGCATTTTCTTGTCTAGGAAAGACTATTTCTCTTTAATTTATGAAGCTTAGTTTGACAGGATATAAAATTCTTGGCTGACTTTTTTTTCTTTAAGGAGGTGAAAAATAATTAGGCCCCCAATCTCTTCTCTCTTGTAAGGCTTATGCTGAGAAAGCTGATATTAGTCTCATGGGATTTCCTTGATAGGTGATTTGATGTTTCTTTCTAACTACCTTTAAAATTGGTCTTATGCTTTGACCTTGGATAGTCTGATGATTATATGCCTTGGTGATGTTTATCTTGTATAATATCTTCCTGATGTCCTCTAAATTTCTTGTATCTGGATGTCTATGTCTCCAGGGAAATTTTTCTGAATTATCCCTCAGATATATTTTCCAAATTTCTTGCTTTTTCTTCTTCTCCCTCAGGAATGCCTATAAATTACAGGTCAGGTCACCATATACAATCACATATTTCTCAAAGGTGTTTTTCATTTAAAAAAAATCTTTGTTTTTGTCTGACTGGGTTAATTTGAAAGATCAATCTTCAAGCTCTGAAATTCTTTATTTTGTTTCGTGTAGTCTCTTGCTAAAGCTTTAAATTGTGTTTTGAAAATTCCTTCAATGAATTTTTTATTTCCTGAAGGGTTATTTCTCCTTATTTTTTATTTTTTGGTTTCTAAAATATATCTATCTTGTCTTTCCTATCCTGAATTGTTTTCCTGATTTCTTTATGTTGGTTTTCAACTTTCTCTTGGATCTCATTGAGCTTCCTTACAATTCATATTTTGAATTCTTTATCTGTCATTTCAAAGTTTTCATTTTAGTTAGGATCCATTGCTACAGACATAGTGTGGTCCTTTGGGGGTGTCACAAAATTCTGTTTCTTTGTGCTAGTTTCTTGTGTTATTCCTTCTTATCTGTGGAAGCTGCCACTTCTTATTTTTGAAGTTACTCTTTTGGGGTGGGATTTTTTTCTTCACCCCTTGAGGGTGTTATAGTTGTGTGTGTTGGGTAGGCTTTGTTTCTGTGGTGCTTTTAGGGGCCCAAGGCTTTTTATGAATTCCTTGGTTATAGATAGCTTTAGTGTTGTGGTTTTCTCAAATGGTAGTTAATTTGTGGGTTGTAGTAGTGGAGTACTGTGCATGTGGTCAGGCTCTCTGTCACCTACAGAGATGAGTAAGTGGAGGTCTAGGGAAGCTTATCTGCTTCTCTAGCACTGTGCACATCTGTTAGCAGGAATTATATTGGGTTGTGCAGTTCACCCTACAGGCCCGTAGGTAGCACTTCCGGGCAAAAGCCTGCTGAGTGCTATACAATGATGTCAGTAGTTGTGAAACACTGTGCAGTTTGACCTCCCTGCCAGTAGGTGGCAACTGCAGATAAGAGGCAATTACAGTGATGGCAGTGGAATTTTTACTTGGCCTTTGTTGACGGGGTATGTGTCCCTGGTGATGGGCAGGGCATGGGACTCTCAGGGATCCCATCTCATGTGCTGCTACCAAAGTGGCTACAGGGAGCAAAGCTGGGTAGGGCCTGGGTCAGCTGAGCCCAGAACCAGGCTCTCAAGGCAGGTACAAGTGCTGACCTTAGCAGGGGTCTAGGGGAAGCTTTCAGGCCCCTACCCTGCCCCACAGAGCCAACTCAGGGGACCAAAGGCTGCCAGGCATTTTCAGCCTAGAAGGTGGCTGCAGGACTGCACAGCTCTCACACCCTCAGTCTGGCTGCTCTCCCTCTAGCAAATGGCTGGGGCAAGAGGCTTGACTGGTTAGGCCAGTTCCAAGCTGTCTGTGCCCCAATGGCCAAACTGTTTCAGACATTCAGGTCTGCTAGAACCCCTGGAGCATAAACTGCCACTAACAGGCCCTACACTTTCCTGTCTGGCCTCATGAAGGGACGAGTGCCCAACTCCCAACGCCATCACACCAACCCACTTCACACTCTTCTCCGTGTTCTGACGGTTGAGTTTCCTCCCCAACTCAAGATCAGGCCACAGATCTCATCGCCCTACCCCTGGGCAGTGTGCTGCAGTCCTGGAGAACTGGACCCAGTCCAGCAGATTTATCCTTTGGCCCCTTGGGATCAAGCACCAGCTGTGATACAGAGGTGGACTACTCCCAGGTTACCAAGAAACCACTCAAGCAGGGAAATGGTGGCTATGCATTGGGCTTCCCCTGCAAGAATGGCCAGGCAGGCAGTCTTGGGAGGGACAAGCAGGCATGGGGGCACATGGTTTGGATGCACATATGGCAGTGGGGCGTGTCTTGGGTGCATGAGCATGCATGAACTTTGTTCTCTCCTGAAGACAGATAGCAGAAACTGCAACTGCTTAGGGAAGGATGCAGAGCTTTGTTGGGGATGGGGGAAGGAGGTGCCCAGAGTCACATATTGCTGCGGCTGCCCAGCACACTGAAGAATTTGGGGATCCACTCAGGTTTAAGCAGAGTCTGTATGTGTTCTCCACACAGCTCTCCCTACCATTCTGAAGGTCTGCTTGGGGGTCATGAGAACTCCTCTAGCTAGGTTCTCAAAGGTCCACTATGGGAATGTGGTGCTCTGGAGTTCCTTTACTCACCCCTTCTTTGGGTCTGATCTTAGGGCCGGTCCTGGTGCCTGGCAATGCAGAGAAGGTAGCCCTGCTTTCTCCCTCTTCAACCATGGTATCTTCTATTACCTCTGTATTAAATTTCAGTGCTTTTTCTCAAAAGATTTGTTTAAAGTGTAAAGGTTTACTTGACATTTTGGTTCCTCTTCATGGAGGAGGTGCATCCCAGTTGCATCCAGTCAGCCATCTTTAATTCTCTTCCTTCTTTGTAATATAATTGCCAACCTTTTTATTTTATTTTTCTGTCTCTCTTAATCGTATATAAAATTACAGAGCATCTCTCTATCAAAGATTTCTTAATTACACAGCAGATAACCTGCTTTATGAAAGCTTACCACTTTTTCTATTGATGCATAGTTAGCATTTACCAACAAACCATTTCAGGTGTTTGCTGGGTTGTGTATCTAACCCTCTAATTTCAATACTTTAAACACATTTTGCTTTGATGAAATACAAGTGCTTTAATTTCTCAAACATGCTACCTGTCTTTCTTGTTATACATTTTTAAAGGCATGTGGAACAATTTTTTGTCATTTCCAACGACAATCTATTTGTCTGTGAGACATTCTAATGTTTACTCTAAGCATACATTATACAACATGAGTTCCTACTGGTATTCATACTATTACAATTCTATGGAATTCTATGATCAAATATATTTGTACTTGCTGTTATAGCCAGATTGATACCAGCTGGACTCTACAATTGAGTCAAGATAACTAGGGAGTCAGTTCTGGTGCCCAGGGTAAGCAAGTGATATGAGCAGCCCCACCTATAGAAGGTTTCACAATGTCACCTTAATTTAGTTGTTTGTTCAACAAATATTATTGAATTGTTTATTATGGAGTAGGCACTGTGCTAGACATTGGGGAAAGACAGGTAAGCAAGTACATGTTATGTAAATATTTAACCATTCCCTATTATCTATTTACCCCATAGTAAATGATATTTGTGCTAGCTCTTAAGTTAAGCAAACAAACAAATGCACAATATTTTCTAAAATTTGCATGCTAAAAGACCTATATGTAGTGTGACACTTATGCATATTATACTGAGAGTGTAGCTGTTTGTGGTATTTATTGTTTGTTAGGAATACAGGGTGAAAGTGAAGAATATGATTATTAACACTAGAATTATTTCTTTTTCTGTGTTTTTTTTTTTTTTTTTTTTTTTTTTTTTTTTTAAGATGGAAGTTCACTCTTGTTGCCCAGGTTGGAGTGCAATGGTGCAATCTTGGCTCACTGTAACCTCCGTTTCCCGGGTTCAAGCAATTCTCCTGCCTCAGCCTCCCAAGTAGTTTGGATTAAAGGCATGCGCCTCCTTGTCCAGCTAATTTTGTCTTTTTAGTAGAGATGGGGTTTCTCCATGTTGGTCAGGTTGGTCTTGAACTCTCAACCTCAGGTGATCCACCCACCTCAGCCTCCCAAAGTGCTGGGATTACAGGTGTGAGCCCCTGCGCCTGGCTTAAATGATAGAATTATTAAATGACTACACACTATTGCAGTTATTTTATCATATATGTCATTTGTAATTCCAGGGTAAAAGCCTGGAATTTTGGTTCCAAATTTGCTATGGCTTTGGTTCCAAATTTCTGTCTGTTCTCTTCCTGCTTGGTGAGCTGAGCTGGATCACATGGAAGCAAAAGCACCAGAGAGTGGGTAAGGACTTTCTCAGGGCCTTTCCCATTTACGCCCCTCCCTACCCACTTGTGCACCACCCACTTTATATTCCTGGCCCTCCAAGTTACCAGTCTGACTGCTGAAAGCGCAGGGAAGATAAGAAAGAGCTTTTTCTACAAGGCAGTGGCTCTTCAGTTTTATAGAACATAAATTACATGGAGAGTTGTTAAAATGCAGATTCTTAGGCTCCATCCCCCAGAGAGTCTGATTCAGTAGAACAGAGTAGAGCTTAAGGATTCTGATGCGGGTGTCCTCTAATCCATACTGCCTGTTAAAGAAAAGGACGCTGTCTCATTCCTTCACCAGCTACTTAAGAGAAAAAGGGTGAATCTGTCTTTCTTTCTCTCTCTCTCTCTCTGTCTCTGTCTCTGTCTCATACAGCCACCACACACACACACAAAAGAAAAAGGTACTCAAAAAAGAAGACATTGCAGTTCTGGTTCCATCTCTAATGGAATGATGAGCATTGTACTTATCCCATAGTAAATAGCTATAAAAACAGACAAAATGTATGAAGTGACTATTTGTAGGCATTGATTAGCAGTGCCTAAAATACAAGATCCAATTATATGTTGCTTGTAAGAGACATGATTTAAATATAAAGACACAGATAGATTGAAAGCAAAAGGATGGAAAAAGATATGCCATGCAAACATTAATAATTTAAAAGTTGGAGTGGCTATAGTAGACTTCAAAGCAAGGAAGATTAGCGGCAATAATGTGGGATATTTAACAATGAAAGACATCTAGTTCATCAAAAACACAGTAATCCTAAATGTGTGTATACATCTAATAAAAGAGCTTCAAAATATATGAAGCAAAAACCAAAGAGACTAAAAAAAAAGAAACAGACATATCTTCAGTTACAGTGCAAATTTACATTTTTCTCAGTAATTACTTGAACAAGTAGACAAAAAAACAGTAAGAATATAAAAGATTTGAACAACTATCAACCAATTTTCCCTAATGAGCATCTTTAGAACACTACCTCAATAGCTGCTTCAGAAATATTCCGTTCAGTTGCACGTGGAACATTCACCAAGATAGACCATATTCTGGCCCATAAAACAAATCTCAACAAATTTAAAAAGATTTAAATCTTACAGTGTATATTTTCTGACCAAATAGGATTAAAGATCAATAACCAAAAGATAGTTGGAAAAAAACCCAAGAATTTACAAATTAAGAGACATATTACTAAATAATTCATGGGTCAAGGAAAATATCACAAGTAAAATTTTAAAATATTTTGAATTAAAGGCTGATAACATCTTAAAATTTGTGGAATGCAGCTAAAGCCATGCTTAAAGGGAAATCTGTAGCTTTTATAGAGCAAAAGAAGTCAGACACAAGGCGATATATTGTGGGATTCCCATAGATATAAAGTACAAAAACAGACCAAAAAAACCAGTGCTCTTGGAAGTCAGGATAGTGGTTCCCCCAGGGCAGGTGTAGCCCTTTGAAGGATGTTGTATTAGTCTGCTGGCACTGCTGTAACCAACTATTAGTCTGGGTGGCTTAAATAACAGACACGTATTTTCTCCCAGTTCTGAAGACTGAAAGTCTACAATATAGGTGTAGGTGGGATTGGTTATTTCTGGCCTCCCTCCTTTGCTTCAGATGTCTGCCTTCTTGCTGCATCTTCACATGGCCTGTGATCTGTTGACACACATCTTTGGTGTCTCTTTCTCTTCTTATTAGGACACCAGTGCTATTGGATTAGGATCCCATCCTTATGAGCTCATTAACCTTAATTACCTCTTTAAAGGCCCTGTCTCCAAACACAGTCACACTGGGAATGGGGTCTTCAACATACAACTTTGAGAGAGACAGTTCAGTCATAACTGACACATAAGGACAGCCTCTGGAGTACTGGTTGTTTTCTGTTTCTTTTTTCTTTTTTTGAGACAGTTTCATTCTGTCACCGAGGCTTGAGTGCAGTGGTGAGATCTTGGCTCACTGCAACCTCTGCCTCCCGGGTTCAAGCAATTCTCCTGCCTCAGCCTCCTGAGTAGCTGGGATTATGGGCATGCACCACCATACGTGGATAGGTTTTTTGTTTGTTTGTTTG
Organism: Macaca mulatta; assembly: GCF_049350105.2. Taxonomy (NCBI): domain Eukaryota; kingdom Metazoa; phylum Chordata; class Mammalia; order Primates; family Cercopithecidae; genus Macaca; species Macaca mulatta. The sequence goes on along the minus strand of NC_133409.1, from coordinate 42,680,421 downwards.
TTTTTGCATTTTTAGTAGAGATGAGGTTTCACCATGTTGGCCAGGCTGGTCTCGAATTCCTGACCTCAAATGATCCACCCGCCTCCGCCTCCCAAAGTGTTAGAATTACAGGTGTGAGCCACCGTGCCTGGCCGTTTTCTGTTCCTTTATCTGAATGCCGGTTCCCTGTGTTACACCTATACTCAATTTCTAAAAATTAATTGATCAGTTCACATATGGTAATATACTTTTCTATATGTATATTAAAAGTTTAATTGTATAAATATAAAAAGGTATTTTTATAAGTATATAAAAAAGTTAAAATCAAAAATGAATTCATCATGTAGAAAAGAGCGGCCCAGGATAGCTCGAGTGCTTGCCTCATGTACAGAATCTTGAAAAGCATGGCTCTAGAGTTAGCCAGACACGTCTGAGACCCAGATCCACCATGTAGGAGTTAACAACTTATTTTTCTGATCTCGGTTTCCTCAAATGTGAAGTAAACCATCTGGGAAGCTGTTGTGAGAATGAAAACACTCAGTACACATTAGCAACGTGATAATTCACTGCTCTGCCTCCCTGCAGAGCTTCTCCCTGGGGGCACAGTTAAGGGAGGGGAAGGAAGATATCTTCTCTGAGCAAATCTCAGATGATGCACACCATTTTCTAGAGTCTTGAATTCCACTGTACAGAGAAAAGTTTGTTCGAAAGGTTGGGAATTCATGCTGCTTTTGAAGAGAGCAAGAGCTTAGTTGGTAACATTCCACAGGTGTTACAGCCAACTAGGGACGAAGCAAGACTTTAAGGACCAGAGCTGAAGGGTGACCACGTACAAAGTTTCTGATTTAAGTCCTTCTTTTTATTGTTCCCGGCAAACTGGAATGCCCTTTTCTTTTCCTGTCTCTAAATAAGACCATTTCTGTATCCTTTATGATTCACTTAAATGTTACTAAATTGATGACCCACATCTCAGGTGGTTTTAATCCATATTAACCTTCCCTTTATTCGAACTCCAGTGACACTTCTGTTTATTGTTGTTTCTTCTGTTGTTTCTTTCTTTCTTTTTTTTTTTTTAATTTGAGACGTCTCACTCTGTCACCCAGGGTAGAGTGCAGTGGCATGTTCTCAGCTCATTGCAACCTCCACCTCCCGGGTTCAAGCAATTCTCCTGACTCAGCCTCCTAAGTAGCTGGGATTATAGGCACCCACCACCACGCCTGGCTAATTTTTTTGTACTTTTAATAGAGACAGGGTTTTGCCATGTGGGCCAGGCTGATCTCGAACTCCTGACCTCAAGTGATCCACTCACCTCGGCTTCCCCAAGTGTTGGGATTACAGGCATGAGCCATGGTGCCCGGCCCATTTGTTGTTTCTTAATCACATTCTGATTACATTGTAGTCAAGCTGGTTTTTTTTTTTTTTTTTTTGAGATGGAGTCTCGCCCTGTTGCCCAGGCTGGAGTGCAATGCTGCAATCTCGGCTCACTGCAAACTCCGCCTCTCGGGTTCAAGGCATGCTCCTGCCTCAGCCTCCCAAGTAGCTGGGACTACAGGCGCCTGCCACCATGCCTGGCTAATTTTTGTATTTTTAGTAGAGATGGGGTTTCACCGTATTAGCCAGGATGGTCTCGATCTCCTCACCTCATGATCCGCCCGCCTCGGCCTCCCAAAGTGCTGGGATTACAGGCGTGAGCCACCGCACCCAGCCAAGCTGTTTTGTATTGAACTGTCTTCTCATTGAAATTATCAACATCAGAGAGCAAGACTTTCTGTGCCTATATTTTCTGCCTAGCTTTTAAGGTCAGGGAAGAGACCACTCAGTCTTCTTCATGGTATTAGATACAGTTTTAGCCAAGGACAGTGTCTGGAGTGTGGTGTGCATTAGGCACAGTTTAATGAAGGTGCGGTTATGTTTCCATGGAATGCCATAAGGTGTTCAGCCACAAGACTGAAGCAGTCCCTGAAGTGTTTAAAGGAAGATCTAGAGAGTGGGCAAAAAATAGAGAAGACTTTGCTGGAGAAGTTAATGACAGACTGTAATAGGACAGTGCTAAGAGTCAAAAGAAATGGATGAGCCAGTGACCATTTTATTTTCTCAAGGGTGGAGACTAAGACTCAAAGTCCATGTTCCTAGGGCCCTTCCCTGCCTGTTCTCACCTTCAATGATGTTTTGGAGTCTGTAAAATGTGGTGCATATGTTATGTGGTTATGTTTACCATCTTTTTCACCAAGCATAGTACATGCCTTTCTCTATGTAATTATTAGTTTTGGAAGCATTTTTAATATGTACTAAATAATCCAACATAGACACAGGCCACAATTTATTTTGCCATTCTCAACTCTTAAAAACTTATTTTTGTTTCCAGGTATCACTACTATTATAATGCTTTGGTTATCTTTGTATGTAAATATATAACGGTTTTTCTGATTCTTTCTTTAGGATGGAGTCCAAAGAATTCTAAAAGTAAGTTATTAGGTGAGTGCCTTTTTGTTTTTGTTTTTGTTAAATTGCTTTCTAGAGTTCATATTATCACTACGAATATATCAGAGCACCTGTTTTAAAATAAAGAGCTAAGTGGGAGAAACTAGGCCAGGCACAGTGGCTCACGCCTGTAATCCCAACACTTTGGGAGGCTGAGGTGGGTGGATCACCTAAGGTCAGGAGTTTGAGACCAGCCTGGCCAACATGGTGAAACCCCATCACTACTAAAAATACAAAAATCAGCCAAGTGTGGTGGCACACACCTGTAATCCCAGCTACTTGGGAGGCTGAGGCAGGAGAATCGCATGAACCCAGGAGGCGGAGCTTGTAGTGAGCCGAGACTGCGCCACTGCTCTCCAGCCTGGGTGACAGCAAGACTCCATCTCTAAAAATAAAAACAAAAAATGGGAGAAACTACACTCCAAATACAAACTGCAGGACTATATGTTAACAACTAATGAAATGAACAAATTAATAAAAGTGGGAGATCTCCATTCCAAGTGATGCTTACGTTTTTCAGTGGTGATAATAGTGACAGAACTAGTGGTCACAAGTATACTTTATTTACCTTTTAATTCAGCCTTCCAATAAGAAAATAGCTCTTGATTACTGTCTTAGTCTGACAGAGTCATCTAGTCCTTCAGCCTCAAGCCCCTCTACTCCCTTCATCTTTTCCTGCTTTCCCTACTCCCCACAATCCCCTGCATCACCCAAAGCAACACATGAATCTTTGATCTTATGCCAAACTGTTTTTAAAAATCTGTTCTCCAGAGGTTGGCAGCTGACAACCCCATGCTCAGAGTGCCACATTCTCACGAAGCATTTATCAAGGTAGTTTTACAGGCAAAGGCACTTCCTTCTCTTGATATCCTTCTCTTAGGTCAAATTTTAATATATACTAAACATTCCTTCCCAACTCAAGTAATACCAAAAGTGAACATCTGATTGTGTCACTCCTGTTTAAATACCTTTATTGCTCTGCATTACCCTCAGAATAAAATCTAGATTCCTCATCGAAGCTTTCAAGGTCATTGTTATTCAGGCCAGTGCTGCTGCCTGGCTTTATTCTCTTTCTTTTCTCCCTGCACCTGTGTTGCTGCAAAACTGAGCATCTCAGTTCTTGTTGTCTTTGGGCCAAGGCACATGTGTTTTCTGTGCCTAGAAGGATCTATCTCAGCCACCACCTTTTCCCACCCTTCTCCCAGTGTTTTTGCCTGACTAAATTCTAATTATCTTTAGCTTCCAATCTAGGTATTACTTTTCCAAAAATGCCTTTCCTGACCCCAAAGGCTGATAGTTCTTTTCACTTGAGACTCTTACATGCCTGTGTCCTACTTGACAGTGAGTTCCTCAAATTCAGGGACCACAACTGTTAACTTTCTGTTTCTGGAGCCTAACACAGACAACACTGAGATAACAACCATCATTGTAGCAAGAAGGCTGACCTAGGGAAGAGGTAAATAGATGGACATGACTGTGTTCCAATAAACTTTCTATACAAAAGTGGATAGTGGGCTGGATTTGGCCCAAGGGCCCTAGTTTGCAAACCTCTGGTTTAAGATATAAGGAAACAATACCACTCCAGTGAATCAGTTGTGGTCTTTCTATAGAAATAATTATAATCCGGAACATATTTAATCCTATACATGTCTCCCAGTCTGACCAGACTGCTTCACCTGGGTAAGTAGCTGGTTGCAGGGGCGTCCTCATGGAAGGTCTGAGCTTCCACTATTTAGACAATGATGCTCTCCATTTCCAAAATGCCTTCAGCTACACCTCTTTCCTGTTTCTATAAAAACAAATTGCAAAATAAAAAAGAATAAAGTTTTTGTTAAAAATCTCTCTAAGATAAAGGTTGACCTTAAAAATAAGATAAAATTGATGAGATGTAAAAGCAAATATAAAAAGCCAATGAGGTAAAAGGTTAAATATAAAATGATGAAAGATTTAAGCTAAAAGGCCCAAATACGATAAACATTTTAAAATTTAAAGTAAACGAGATTAAAGGTTAAAGATAAAAATTAAGTACCACTAGTGTAGGAATAAAAATTATAAATCTACAAGAATTAAGAAGATTAAAAAACTATTTTTCAAAGAAAAGAAGAACCAAAAGCACTGAGATTACAGAAGGTAAATATTAAGAATATTGTAAAGAGGAAAATAAGTAAAGACAGAATGGCAAGAAGTGGGAAGAGATTAAGATCTCAGAGGATTGTCAGCCTTTTCCTAGAGAAAGGTCTCTGTCGCATCTGGGAGTCAGGCAGTATGGAGCCCTCCTCCCACAGGCACTGGCAGGCTAGATGCAGGGCCTGAGGCTTCTCTACGAAAATGGCAAAGAACTGGTTTGCGGGGCACAGGGGTCCAGGCTGCACAGCATCACTGGGTCACAGAAAACTCCCAAAAGACCATCTGGAAAAAGGGTTAGACATTATGAATTAGCTTAGATTTCAGAGTATCTAGTTCAGATAATTTTCTCTTCTTCTTCAAATATGGAAACAAATGAGAATAAAAGGTCTTTCTGTCAAGTATGCAGGTATATTCATATACATGTCTGTGTATCAAAATTGTATAAATATTTATACAAAACTGTATTAAAATTGTGTATGAGAATTGTACAAATTTATACATATGAAAATGTTATATATTATATATAATTGTATATGTTGTATGCATGTATGATTATCTGTATATAAACACTTATACCTAAGTCACACATATTGGTTCCTAGCCAAAAATGTGAATAGATACATACACACACACACATGCACATACCCACAGTACAACATTGCTCAGAACAGATCACAGTAGTACCTGGGTACTGACCACACTGTCCAAGGAACTGACCACGCTCCTCTAGAAAGCTCACATTACTGACATAGACATGGAACTCCAGCCTCTTCCCTTTCTCAATGGAAGAGCTGCTGAAAGGAAATAGAGCGGCAGATTCAATGCAGTTGTTGCTTCCCTTGGTGATCTGCACTTGTTCCCATCCACCGAAACTCTTTTTCCTTATCCTGTACAAAATGTCATTTTGTTAATAATAGAAAACCAATTGGAAGAACTTTGTTTTTTAAATCACAGACACAATAGCAGAACACAACCTATTTTTCTATTAATCTTCATATTGTATTTGAATTAGGAGGATGATTCTGTCTCATTTTGCAAATGGTGAAATCTAGACCTCCCATATGCTATAGGCTCACACTCTGCTGAAACCCTCTACCTTACTCATCATTAAGGATGCTCTTGGTGATGTAAAAAAAGGCTTTCAGATGAAATACTTTTTATGAAAGTTTTAAAACAGATATGAGATTATTAGATTAAAAAAGAGTTTATCCTGAGTCCAAGTAATGGAGTTAGTGTAAATGAACCCAAATTTGAGGGGATTTTTGTTTGTTTTTGGTTTGTTCAGGCTGAGTAAAACGTATAATGCAAGGGTGTTCTGGAGCTGGCTTGAAATGCTTTGCAAGAGCTGATTGTGTGTATGTATTTTTCAATTCAGCCTTAGTGAAGTCAGGTTCATTGCTTTGAAATCATCCATGGTTGGAGGTGTTAAACTGCAGAAATCAGCACACACTAAAAATCTCTGGGCCTCCAGAGATGGTTGTTAAATATTTACTGGCATGCCACTGCCATAACATAAACAGAACTGTTTTGTTAATATTAAATGTTATTTCTGTGCAAAAATGGTGAAATATATTTGCAGGGTTACTGTGGTGAACTATATCATAACAGAAGAATTGACAAAAAGATTTTATACTATTTGGCATCTTCGTAAAAATGTTAACCGGATAATATTAAAAACTAGGTTAAACTAAGCTAAGTTCTGTTAATTAGTTTATTTAAGTTCTTCCCCCTGGGAATTGTTCTAAGCTTTCTAGTTCATTAAGTGATAGTTATTTTCATATATATACATGTATAGGTGCTGTGTGGTAGAATATAAGTGGTAATATACCAAGTGATAGACTTAGTGGCATTAAGGACTCAGTAGAACTTCTGAAGATGTTTAAGTTACATGCAAGGAGCAACAAAGACACTGAGAAGAACTGTACTAGGAGAAAATTGACATCATTTTTAAAAATTCAAAGCACAATCCTTCAGAAGACCTAGGACAGGAATAGATGTCTAGAAATAAATCTTCAGTTAACTTTGGGGATCTTTGGTGTCTCTTAACATTTATTTTACTTGCCATTTTGCAATTGTTTTCTATTTTAAATAGTGATTGACATTACAATTAGAAAAATGAAAATGATTTCCTAATAATTAAGAATGAAGTGGTGTATGTCTTTGCATAACATGTGATCAACAGAATTCTCTGCTTTCACATCAAAATGCAGATAAATAACAGAACATTTTTGGTTTTTACTGCATGTGTTTAGGCAATAAAACAGTTCTATCCAAGTTTCTTAGTCATAGCCTCAGTGTCATTTCAAGTTGAAAACTTCAGTCCTAGTGAAACAATTTCTATGTAAAAGTGATGAAATGAAAACCAGGGTCTTTGAGTCTTCCCACAGACACAGAGCATGATAAGGAGGCTCAAGTGCCTTTACAGCTGCGCCTGTCGTACATCCCATGGACAGGAGAAATGGGTTAGGTTAATTTTACTGGCTCAGTTAGGGTGCCTTTCTATTCATCACCCTCCAAATTAGGCCCTCGCAAAACGGGATGGCCCCATTGAAAATACCCCTTCCTGGGTAGAGGTGGTCTGGTCTCGGGTCAGGAGTAACAGAAGAGCTGCAATGTCTACAAAAGAGCTCTCAAGGCCCCTGGCTGCGTAGGGGTGGAATGGAGGGAAGTCCAGCTTCCAAACGCGACTGGACTATTCTTTTAACAAACATATGAAACGATTGTCCTATCAGCAGAGTAGGCATCTTGGAAAATGTTCTCTGATTTCACAGTGGTTCTCTTTCTCTCTATATAGACACAGCTACCAGATTACGTTAACTCCTCAATCTGAGTGGTGGGTATGTTGGTGCCTATTGTATTATATTTTCTCTTTTTTGGATGTTTAAATCTCTCACAGTAAAAATTCAGTTTTAAAATACTCTCATTTGTGACAAAGTTTCTCACTTTGTCCATTGTACACAGTCATCAAAATGAATCTTTTCAAACAATTTCAGATAGCATATCAAAATGTTCATTATATAATGTTCAGTGAAAAGGCAAGCTCTATAATTAAGTATAATGTGGTTTTAATCATATAAAAAGGAACATATATGTTTTACATATGTACAACAGATATATTTATACATATATAAATCAAGAAAGAAAATACATCAAATTCTTGAATTTTTTTCTTTTTGTTTGTTTTATAAAACAAACATACACCATATACCTAAGGGAAAAAAAAGCTATTAAAAATTTTATTTTCTACTTCAGTATGAATGTTAGAGAATGTATCATTTGACAAACATGTAATACAAATGGAAAGTCAAAAGGCAATCTTGTTTCACATCAGTAGATGTCTAGAAGTGGATCCTGACAAAGATAAAAATCTATCTGGAAAGATCAGGTGAAATAAAAACACCTGTAAGTACCCTGCACTTGCTTTGAAACCTGGACATGACTTCAAACAGAACTTACCAGGAATCATTTGTGATGACCACCATTTGTGTACTGCTCTAGCGCTTAGAAAGCTCTTTGCTTTTAATTGCAATCAATTGAATTCTCACAAAACTCCAGTGAGGTTAGTATGCATGTCCTTATTTTACAGATAAATGAGCTGAAGTTCATAGTGCTTTCTAACACCCAGCACTGCCAGGATAGTTCTAAGACTCATAAAACCTCACAGCAATGATTTAACAAGAAGAAATTATCTTTACATAATGTCCATAATAATAGCTCATTGGTGAAAGAATAGTAGGATTTTTGCCTGTTTTGAGATGGGAGTTGAGTTCACAGAGAATATCCACATTTAGACATTACCTGTGCTTTTCTTCTTTGATAAAAGTATACAAAATCCTCCTGCAGTAAGCCTTCCAGTGCCAATCCAGTTCTGACAATGAATAGCACACTACAAGCTTTAGAAGGCAGCACATCTTTAAAAATAAAAGCTCAGGTTAGAAGCCTAGAGTTTGTGAAGTTTTTTAAATATATATATAATTGCATAAATGGTCTAGTGTGTTAATGAGAAATGGGAAGTGTCATAATAAAAAGAAAATGAAGAAATTGGGACCTGACCACCCCCCATGTTTGTAGTTTCTCCAATCTGCTAGAGCCTCTATTTAAAAGTTTACATTTTTTAGTGGAAAAATTAATTTCTCTTTCACAAGTTCCACTCACATTTTGTTGCTAATAAAACCAAGAATGTAAATACTATTAAGTACAAAACAGCCTGCTGCATAATTGTTTCAAAGCAATTACAGATTATTTCGAGCCATTCGTGGAGCAGAAACAGTTTTATCCAAGACACCAGCTCCCTGTACCTTGAAATTTTATTAGTCTAAGAATTTCATGCACCATATGTTAGAATATGAGACTAGCTGCAATTGAACAAACAACTTTCTGATATATAAGTGAATGATAACTTGATTTTAAATGTGTTTATCTAATGAGATAGTAACTATAATTTACAACACATATAAAAACCCCCACTGTTACTCCTGGTGCACCTTTTGGCTAAAAAGGGTGATGCAGGGAGATATGCTAATGATGATCGTCCTGGTTTTTACCAAGTCAGTAATAAAATTTGCATTTGATATTGTGCACAGTAAACTGGGTTATTAGCCTTGAAAATGAGTCTCATAAAATTTAAATATAGGTTTAAATCATATTAACTGTCCTGTAGGTTTTCTGAGAGGCTTTAAAGCATTGTGTTGCCTCCATAGTGTAGAGAATGCAGATGTTCGTGTGCCTTTAAGGGGGCCCCCAGAAGGATACAGATGAGAGCTTGAGAGATGCACTAGAAAAGCATCCACTATTGTGCTTCCAGCTTTGAGGACCCCGCCAGGGTCAAGTACCTGTAGATCAAGGAGGCTGGGGAAGGTGGGTCTTTCAGAAGAAGTTTTCTAAGGGGTTTCTGGCTAAAGAGTTAACCAGGCTGGCTAATAAATGTCTGTACAAGGACTGCTTAGACCATCAACAACAAAACTTTTAAACCCCCATGGCTGGATGATGCAGAAAAGTTGACAGCTTGTTATCCTTGAGACAGAGACGGAAGGGACAGATTAAAGGCTGAAAGACCTAGTGGACTCAATTTCTCCAGTAACTTCCAATTGCAGTGTGCTGTTTCTCAGTCCATACTAAGTCATAACCATATACTGTTAGAAGAAAGAAATGCATTTGAGGATGCAGATCCTTTGTTGTTGACTCCTTGACCAAGTTAGATGCCCTGTTCTGGCCTTGGGCACCTGTTGCTAAGTAGCCTTGCAGGGTCTCACTAGCAACTCAATGGCAGTACTTTAGCCCGAGCCAAAGCCTCGATCCAACCTTCACCCACAGACTTCTTCTACCCAACCAAGACATGAGATCTCCTTGGATGTGTAACCAACCAGGTCAAGGCTGACTCCCATAAGGCGTGGTGGTCTTCTACTTCTGACTCCAAGACTTTCATCAGAAGACTGAAATACTAATTATTTTAACAAATTACATGCAGCCAAATTTGCCATACTTTATATATATATCTCTATATTCCTTGATCACTACCCAAGATCCAAGCTCCTCTTGAATATATCCCCTTCTTTTCTCTTGAATCAACTTCCTTTTTCACTCTTCTTTCCCAAAATGCCCCATTCTGCTCTGTGGGACTCTTGCTCCATAGTAGCAGGTTTATACAGGTGCCCAAAGTTGTCACTGAGTGCTCACTCTGGCACCCTTGCCTTGAAAGAATACTGGCTCGCCCCAGGAAATAATGCTGCAACCTCTCAAAAAAGCTGCTCATTTCTTCCCACTTCACATGCTGCAAGGGCAATGAGAGGCTGTTCATGCATCTCACTCAGCACAGCCCCTCCAGACCTTGAATCTTCCATCTTGGTGTGAAAATCCCTGCTTGGAGGAGCTGTCTATACCACTCTTGCTCACTCATCCTTTTTGCTAACATCTGCTCTTCCTTCCCCTATTCATTGAAGGCTTTAGCACTTGGTTCAAAGCTTTCTTCTCTACCACTCTGTTCATGAAGAAGGCTCATCTAAAACCCTAACGTCCCAGTATGTTGTCCTCTTAAGGTCTCACACCCTCCATTTGCAGACTTCAAAGTCACACTCCCGTGAATGCAAAATAGACCTTGTAATTTCCAAGAATGTCTGCATCTCTGAATTAATAATTCAGAAAGTCCACCCTCTAATCACACTCTCCTGACTTGTTTCCTGAGCTATGGTTTCATCAGGACCTCTACTCCTCTGCCCCACCCGATTCTATCCGATTTCTCCCCACCTAGCAGGCCCTCCTGGCTTAACTTCCTTCTTAACATTGTGTAGCACTCTAACCCTATCACCTTGACAGAAACTCTTTTTGTCAAGGACATTCACAAACTGTATGTTGCTAACTCCAAAGGAAACATTCCCGTCTCTTCCTCACGTACCTGCTTAGCAGCATTACTCCTCTTGGACTCTCCCCCTTCCCAACCTCCTCCTCCTGTGGCCCTGCTTCTGTGTTGTGCCTCCTGATTCTCCAGCTGTTCAGTCTTGGGGGTTCTCCTTTCTCTTCCTTTCCTTAAGTGTTGCTGTCCCTCTGGATGTAGTTCCAGGACCTCTCATCTTTTCTGACTCTATAGCTGCCCCAGGGTGGGGTGTTCTCATTACCTCGCACAGCTTTATACGAAGTCTACATGCTGATAATTCCCAAGCAAATATCTTCTCAGTCACACATATAATTTTCCAAATTGGCCAAGTTACTTAACTTTCCTGTGCCTCAGTTTTCTTATCTGTAAAATGGGAATGAACATAGTACCTATCCTTAGGTTTAGTGTTAGGAATAAATGAGTTAATTCAAATAAGTACTTAGAACAGTACTTGGTACTTGTTAAGGTTCACTCAATGTTTTCTACCATGATAACAATAATAATTATTATCACAGGGAATCTTTTGTGGATGCTTCTTAAGAGCCTGAAACTCAGTATACTGCAAAATGGAATTTACTGCTTTCCCCTTAAGTTTTCTGCTTTCACTGGGTCTCCTAGCTCAAAGAAACCCTCAATGTCATTTATTCAAACCCAAAATAAATCATTTCTCCTCCTTTAGTCCACACATTCGATCAATCACTAAGTCTTATAAACTGTGCTTCCTTTTAAATCTATTTCATATATCAACGGTGAGTTCCCTAAATCAAGCGTTTGTTGTGCCTAGGTCCCTGCAATAGTCCCATTGCGTATCTCCTGACCCCATCCAATTCTTTGCCCATATAGTACATTGCCTGAGTGTACTGAGTGATCTTCCAAAGCCCAAATACAAAATACCAGCGCTCCCATATAAGCCTTTTTAATGATCCTTCACTGCCTTCAAGACTGAGTTTAAAGCCTAATAGCATCTTGAGACCATTTGTAATGTGCATCACTTACTCTCCCACATCTACGCTAAGCCCAGACTCTTAAGGATCCTTTCACTCTGCGCTCAAGGTCAGCAAACTGTGGCCTGTCGGCCAAATCCAACCCACTGCCTATTTTTGTATGGCTTGCAAGCTAAGAATAGTCTTTACTTTTTAAAATATAAATATAAAAACAAACAAAAAACAAGACAATTTGCCTTTCAGCAAGAACAGCTGCGTGAAGAGTTTAGGACTCTTAGCCAACAAACCCAACAGAACAAGTTTACCAACCTTTGCTCTATCTCTATTCACAGAACTTCTCTCAGCTCCCCAGAGATCCATACTTCAAGATCTTTGCATATGCTCCTCTCTCTGTGCCTTGTCCCCAGATCTAACCTTTGTTTGTCCTTCAAGTATTAGCTTACACATCACCTTTGCCAGCCAGATTTCCTGATTCTGTAAATCTGGATAAAATATCCACTTTTAAATGCTCCCAGCAAACTCTCCATTTTTCCCTTCCCAGTATTTATTACATACGAAGGGACACTGTTCATTCAGCAGCTCCTAGAGCAGTGCAAGGCACCAATGGGCATTCAGCAAGTATTTGTTCACTGAATTAATTTAAAGGATCAGTTCAGACCTATCTCTATCCTAAGAAAGAACACATTATGCTATAGTCATCTGTGTCTTCTACATCAGAGAATATGAGTTCCTTCATTATATGCTTTATTCCTAGCATCTAATACCCTAATAATAAGAGATTTTATCTCTATATCTCTAGCATCTAGTTGTGGCACAGGCTACATAGTGAAAAAGTATTGAAAACAACTAGTTACATATCCTTAATAAAAATATAACTATTGCTTGGAAAATCCCGTATGTTGTGGAAGCCCAAAGGGAGAAATGAACTTAACAGTAATTGTGCTTACTGAAGTGGATTAGAATTTGCAAGTCATGTCTTCCAGGAGAGGTAGCAGCACCTTAGCCACTCTTTCTGCAATTCCAGAGTACACCAGCAGGTGTCAGTAGAAACTTCTTAGGTCATCTGTAGGTTCAGGCATGAATAACTGAGAAGTTATTAAAATTATATCCAGACTAATTTTCAATTTTTAAACAAAAATATAGTAATTTGCAGAACAGTATTAATATTGGGAAAATACTAATTGACCTTTTTACATAGTACCTCTACTTAAAACATCTTATCAGAATAATATAAGAAAAAAAAAAAAACCAGTTACACAAAAATGTATGCCCTGTCCTCTATGACTGGTATCTATCAACACTTCCTTTATATCTAGTTATCTTTTCCACTAGAGGGGACATTATGATGCTCTAAGCATATCTCACTGGATTTTGGGTTCTCTGTACACTACTTTTTCCTAATTCTTTCAGTTAACTTTTAGGTCTTTCCTCCTAAATGTCAGATGACAAAGATAAAGTAGACCACTGCAGTTTTTCTCCCTTTTCTGCATAAATATAGTCAAAATCTTGTAACAGATTCCTTCATTCAGGGTACAATTTCTATAGGACCAGAAGAAAAGAGAATTCAGAAAACCTCTTAGGAGACTACAGTAAAAACGTTACAAGAAACTCTTATAATCCATGAGCACTGCATAGTATCTCCTTGATCTAAACCCTCTAAATTTGCAGAAGAAATTTGCTTGCTTAAAGTTAGTCTCTGCCTATAGGGAGTTAATTTTTTTATGGGCCTTTGTTTCACAGAAGCCAACAATCAACTGTAATGGAGAACAAGCTGAAGTCATCTCTTATCAGACATTAGCTTCATTCACCTATGAAAAACAATACTAAGTAGCCCCTGCTTGTAGGCTGTGTGTGTGTGTGTGTGTGTGTGTGTGTGTGTGTGTAGAGCAGGAGGAGGAGAAAAACAGAGCTTTTTTTTAAATTCACAAAATATAAGGGATTTTAATCTTCCTTTCAAAAAAGAATAAAAAGAATATATGAATGAAAAGCATCAAGTGTCTTTGTTATTTATGTTTCCAATATGTTTTCAACAATGACTGTGTATTTTTAAATAATCAAGGAAAAATTTATTTTTGTAAGATAGGAAGAAGAGAATGCTTTCAAGACTTAGAGCTTGGGAACCCACATTTCTAGATTTTCCATCACATTATCCCTATTAACAAAAATTTTTAAAAACTACTAGAGACAGTCAAATAAAGGCTGTAACTGGTGTTACAATTATTTCCAATGTTCTGTCTCAGAGGACTCTACGCTGGCAGTCATCACACAGAATTGCTTATCATATATGATTTTCCAGACTAAGTTAGTATTTCAGGTGCGTGTGTGCAGTTTTTCTACTCGGTGTATCATTTTACTTAAGGGCATTTTAAAGAGTCCAATATGTATGTAACAGAAAGTAAACATTTTATGTTAACACGTTCAAGTGAAGCTGCCTCTGCAAAAGGCAATGCCACATGTATTTATTTCATTCTGAGCTGACACTAATCGAGTACTATAAACATCGGCACACTGAGAGGTTTCATTTAGTTAGGCTGCTTGCCAAACTTGGGGGGGAAAATATACCAAACATGCCTGTGATCCTCGTCTTAACAACTAAGCTTGGAGGTCGATAACTGCATTTCCCTGACATTGCAGGAAGGCTCCTGGCTCCAGGGCCACATCTTGGGACATATTCATTTCTGTTCCCAGAACAATATCCACTGTCTATGTAAAAAATTGTTCCTTTTTGCACTGATTGTAGCTACCCTGAACATGTGCTAGAATAAAAGCTTGAAACATTCATGGTTTGGAGAATCCTTGCTAGTCAATCTATAAGGAAAGTTCATGCCTGATCTCAGTTTTTTTTCCTATTCTTATTTTTTTTAACCCAAAGGAGTTTCCAAAAATGGCTATGTATCAACTTAGTCCATTGCTCAGTAGAAATGTCATAGTTACCGAGGAATGCCAAATGAAGCCATGGTTTTCATTTCAATGTTTTACTTGTAGATCGATAAAAATTTAAAGATTTTTGAGCCATATCAACGAATTATTTTCTGTATTTCACTTTCATCTTTCCTTGTTGTGTGACTTTTTATTTAGAAACATTGATTGCTTTCTACCATTTGCTTAATGATTTTGACTTCATCTCTTTGGGTATCAGATTGGAGTAATAAAAGGAACAAAAAGTCACACTGCCCTATTTCTAGTGCTATAAACAAAATTGCATAAAAATGAAGGCCAAAGTAAGTACTTGAAATGCAGATGCATTTTAGAATGGAAAATAAATTTCAGAAAAGCTGCTATGTTGTTATCAATTCGTACTGGTATTAAATTTTGACTCCGTAGGAAAAGACTAGGAATAGAAGCAGAGAACACCAAACAACTGCTTTATGGCTCAGTTAACCTCAGTACTCCTGTCCTGTGTGTACACACTCCCAAATACTTGAATTAATTAGCATAGGGTGTGTGGCAAACAGATGAGATAAAGGAATTAATTCCTTTATTAAGAACTTGGATAAAGGAATTAAACTTTGATACAGACAAGATAGACAAGATGAAGTACTCATTATAAGACAGTCCCTGCAAAGTCAATCTTGTTCATCAGATTTCTCAGGATGAGATTTTGCAGATAGCTTGATGAGTACGCACTTGAGCTATCACTATGCCTAAGGCTCTGGTGCAAGTTACGTATGCTTTCTATGCTGTCCTGTCCTGGCTCTTCTTTTCTCTGAACTTCTAACATTAATTTAAAAGAAAGCAAGAGAAAGAAGGCACAAACGTATTTCTTCACATGTCCCAAATTACTACTCCATGTGTAATGAAAACCACCCATTTAAAATACAAGTACTTTTGTACGTTATATGCTAAGACCTATTAACCTTCCCAGAAGAGTGGAGAACAGGGGAACAATTTCTTTGACCAAATTGTCTATGGGTAGACTCAGGCTTCCATCCTATTGCCAAAGGGTAAAGCCCAGTGAAGCTTCCTAAACTGGACATCTTCTCCTGCCCCTGCAAATCCCTCTCGAGACCTCTCTGTATCCTGAAAGGTAGACTTTACAAACTGCTTCCGTAGGCAGCCTTGCCCTCTGACTTCTGGTTGGGTTGGCCACTGGGGGTAATGGCAGGAGATCAGAGGGAGGAAAGAAAGTGAGGTTGGGGTATTATGGGCTCCTTGTGACCTTTCTGGAGGGGATTTTTGTAGGTGGCTGATTTCCTAATGGCACAGCCCCTGTTAGGTAGCCCTCTCCATACAGATCTCTCTCTCTCTCTCTCTCTCCCCTCTTCCTCCTCCTCCTCATCCTCCTCTTCCTCCTCCTCCTCCTCATCCTCCTCTTCCTCCTCCTCCTCCTTTTCTAGGTTCTGGCAACTGTCTGGGTTCTGGCAACCTCTCCTTTGCCTTCTCCATCAAAAGTGAGTATTTAATGGAGCCCCAGATGTTGTTACTCATCCTTGGATGAGTAACAAGGGATGAATATCCCTTGTTGTTTTCTGATACTCTATCCACACTTTTGCGAATTGCCCCTTTGTTAAACTCTCTCTTCAAATTACCCCTTTTTCATATGCTAACTCTTTCCTGCCAGACCGTGTTTGATATATCTAATGTATACATTAGTGCAAAGTTGCACACTAATGTACAGGATCCTTGAAAATATTATCAATCAGAAGCAGAAAAATAAAATATCAGAAAATCTATTTGTAATAAAGAGTCTGACTCCATTTTTTATGTTTGCAAACAACTTTCAATCCCCAGTCTTCCTCCTTCCCCTCTTGCCCCATATCCAGACAAGCTGGTAAAAAAAGCCTGGGTGATCTCTCTTTTGGTTCAAATCACACAAGCCTCAGCTGCACCCAAGATCCGTTATGCCAACCGCATGCCCTAACCACAAGAAAAGCCAAGTCATGTGCTTTCACTGCTCTCTCAAGCCATTTTTGAACCTGCTTAGGAGCCTATCCCAGTCTCCCCAGAAAGCCTCATTCTGTGAGTCATAACCTTTTCATCCCCTCTGGTACACGTGTGGCATCAGCAGTCTCCCATCCAAGCCAAATTTGTGTGTGTGTGTGTGTGTGTGTGTGTGTGTGTCCACTCTGTCTCTAACCACAACAGTCTCCATCTATTCACTATCAATGAATTCCCATTCAACTTACATAAATACATTCAACACAAATTCAGCAATATACCATTGGCTAATGGAAGAAGCACAAATGTAAACTGTCAGCCCCTGACATTCCAACCAGAATCCGTGCCCTGGGGTGAGCAGGACAGGGAGCAGGCCGTTCTTCTCCAGGCTGTCTCCCTCCTGAATGCCTCTCAGTGGATGTCTTGGTAGATCATCCAAGAGATTGTTCAAAGGAAACTTTGACAATGGGAGATTTTTCTCATTGTAAATTAACTCTATAATCTAACCACTCATCTCTCCAAAAGAGCAGAACCTCCACCACTTATACTCACTGTGTTATTTACTAATTGGTAACTTATTGATTAGGATTGTTTCTACTCATAAATCATTAAAAGGCACTCAGGCTGGCTTAAGTAAAAGAAGGAAAGCGCTGGGAGAATAGGGCAGAAACAGAAGGAATCGGGGACTTGTATGCGGCCGTCTCCTGAGTTACCTTCTCCTCACCCCTTATGTAAATTGTTGAATTTTGCAGCAATCTAACAAAATTGCCAAACCATTTTCTACCTCAGAACCTTCCTAAAGGCTGATCCTTTTGCCTGAAACCTTTCACAGGTAGAATATTTGCTTGGTTAACTCCTACTCACCTGCACATCTCAGCTTAGCCACTTTTCTGGGTTACATTTCTGCACCTTGGACTCACTGATGGCTCTCACCAGTGTGTTGCGATCACCTGAAGGATTCTTGATTGTGTCCTTTATTGACTCAGTGAAAACCATGGGAAGACAAAGACCGTGATTTAGAGATGCCAGATAAGAAGCAGATGCCCAGATCGATTTGAATTTCAAAGAAACAACGAATACCTTTTTAGTATAATTATGTCCTGTGCAGTGCTTTTATATGCTAAATCTGACAACCTTTATATGATTTTCTTTAACACCTAGCACAGAGTCAGCACACAGTGAGCACTCCACAAATATTTGCCAAATAAATGAATGAAGAAAATCTAGGCAACACCATTCAGGACATAGGCACGGGCAAAGATTTCATGATGAAAACGTCAAAAGCAATTGCAACAAAAGCAAAAACTGACAAATGGGATGTAATCAAACTAAAGAGCTTCTACACAGCAAGGGAAACTATCATCAGAGTGAACAGACAACCTACAGAATGGGAAAAAGTTTGTGCAATCTATCCATTTAACAGAGATCTAATACCCAGAATCTACAAGGAACTTAAATAAATTTACAAGAAAAAAACAACATAATTAAAAAGTGGGCAAAGGACATGGACAGACACTTCTCAAAAGAAGACATTTATGCAGTCAACAAACATATGAAACATATGAAAAAAGCTCAACATCACTGATCATTAGAGAAATGCAAATCAAAAGCACAGTGAGATACCATCTCACGCCAGTCAGAATGGTGATTATTAAAAAGTCAAGAAACAACAGATGCTGGTGAGGCTGCAGAGAAATAGGAATGCTTTACACTGTTGGTGGGAATGTAAATTAGTTCAGCCACTATGGAAGATCTATAGAACCAGAAATACCATTTGATCCAGCAATCCATTATTGGGTATATACCCAAAGGAATATAAACCATTCTATTATAAAGATACACGCATGTGTATGTTCATCACAGTACTATTCACAATAGAAAAGACATGGAATCAACCCAAATGCCCATCAATGATAGCCTGGATAAAGAAAATATGGTACATATACACCATGGAATACTATGCAGCCATAAAAAGGAATGAGATCATGTCCTTTGCAGGGACATGGATGGAGCTGGAGGCCACCATCCTCAGCAATCTAACACGGGAACAGAAAACCAAATACCACATGTTCTCACTTGTAAGTGGGAGCTGAACAATGAGAACACACGGACTCAGGGAGGGGAACAACATACACCGGGGCCTGTGCGGGGTGCTGGGGGAAGGGAGAGCATCAAGATAAATAGCTAATGCATGTGGGGCTTAATACCTAGGTGATGGTTTGATAGGTGCAGCAAACCACGGTTGCATACGTTTACCTATGTAACAAATCTGCGTGTCCTGCACATGTATCTCAGAACTTAAAGGAAAATAAAATTAAATTAAAAATTTAAATAAATGAATGTAGATCTGGTGAATCACATGCTGATACAAAATGGGTGAAATACAATGAGTGGATGGGAATAGTACCTGGGAAAAAAAGAGCAACATCTCCCACACATTCTGTCTACTCATAGAAAATTCATGAGTTACAAATTGAGTAGCAATTAATAGATGTGAATTTCACCAGCAAAATTAAACAGAGAACTAATTATAAAGATTTTCAAAGACAAAGTCCAATTACCTAATGGTAATGAAGAAACCCTTATTCCAGACAGACTGTATGGTGATGTCCCCCATAATCATATAATTCCTCCCCAGATGAGATTTGGACAAATGCACTCTTTTTTTAAAAAAAATTCAACTTTGGCTGGGTGCAGTGGCTCACGCCTGTAATCCCAGCACTTTGGGAGGCCGAGGCGGGCGGATCACGAGGTCAGGAGATCGAGACCATCCTGACTAACACGGTGAAACCTGATCTCTACTAAAAATACAAAAAATTAGCCTGGCGTGGTGGTAGGCGCCTGTAATCCCAGCTACTCGGAAGGCTGAGGCAGAAGAATTGCTTGAACTTGGGAGGCGGAGGTTGCGGTGACTTGAGATCTCACCATTGCACTCCAGCCTGGGCAACAAGAGTGAAACTCTGTCTCAAAACAAATTAAAAATTTTTTCAAATGTCAACTTTTGTTTTAGATTAAGGGGTTACATGTGTAGGTTTATCACATGGATATATTGCATGATGCTGAGGTTTGGAATATGAATGATCCTGTCACCCAGATAGTGAGCATATCACTCAGCAGTTAGTTTTTCAACCCCTTTCCCCTTCCCTCCTCACTCTATTAAGTCCCAGTGTCTATTATTGCCATCTTTATGTCCATGAGTACCCAATGTTTAGCTCCTACTTAGAAGTGAGAACATGTGGTATTTGGTTTTCTGATCCTGCCTTAATTCGCCTAGGATAATGGCCTCCAGCTGCATCCATGTTGCTGTAAAAGGACAAGATTTCATTACTTTTTATGGCTTTGTAGTATTCCATGGTATAAATATTCACTACGTTTTCTTTATGCAATTCACTGTTGATGGGCACCTGGGTTGATTCCATGTGTTTGCCATTGTGAATAGCGCTGTGATAAACATGTGAGTGCATGTGTCTTTTTGGTAGAATGATTTATTTTCTTTGGGAAGTATATCCAGTAATAAGATTGCTGGGTGAAATGGTAGTTCCATTTTAAGTTATTTGAGAAATCTCCTCACTGCTTTCCACAGTGGCCAAACTAATTTACATTCCCACCAACACTGTGTTAAGTGTTCCCTTTTCTCCACAGCCTCTTCAGCACCAGTCGTTTCTTGACTTTTTAGTAATAGCCATTCTGACTGGTGTGAGATGGTATCTCATTGTGATTTTGATAGGCATTTCTCTGATGATAAGTGACGTTGATCTTTTTTTATGCTTGTTGGCTACTAATATGCCTTCTTTTGAGAAATGTCTGTTCGTTTCTTTTGCTCATTTGTAATGGGATTATGTGGTTTTTGCTTCTTCAATTGTTTAAGTTTCTTATAGATTCTGAATATTAGACCTTTGTTGGATGCATAGTTTGCTAATATTTTCTCCCATTCTGTAGGTGTTTACTCTCTAGATAGTTTCTTTTGCTGTGCAGCAACTCTTTAGTTTAATTAGGTCCTACTTGTCAGTTTATCTTTTCGTTGCAATTGCTTTTGAAGACTTAGTCACAAATTCTTCCCCAAGGCTGATGTCCAGAATGGAGTTTCCTAGGTTTTCCCGTAGGAGTCTTATAGTTTGAGGCCTTACATTTAAGTCTTTTATTTTATTTTATTTTATTTTAGTAGAGACGGATTTTCACCATGTTGGCCAGGCTGGTCTCAAACTCCTGATCAGGTCGTCCACCCACCTCGGCCTCCCAAAGTGCTGGGATTACAGGCGTGAACCACCATGCCTAGCACATTTAAATCTTTAATTGATCTTCAGTTAATTTTTGTGTATGTTAAAATGTAGGTACCCCATTTCATTCTTCTGCACATAGCTAGCTAGCTATCCCAGCATCATTTATTGACTAGGGAGTTTTTTCCCCATTGTTTATTTTTGTTGACTTTGTCAAAGATCAATGTGCGGCTTTATTTCTAGGTGCTGTATTCTGTTCCATTGGTCTACATGTCTGGTTTGTACCAGAACCATGCTGTTCTGGTTACTGTAGGCTTATAGTATAGTTCGGAGTTGGGTAATATGATGCCTCCACCTTTGTTTTTGTGGGGTTTTTGTTGCTGTTATTGTTTTTGCTTATGATTGCCTTGGCTATTTGGACCCTTTTTTGAGTCCACATGAATTTTAGAATAGGATTTTCTAATTCTGTGAAAAGGAGGATGCACTTTCCTCATACTCCTTAGGTAATGACTGGGCAAAACTGAAGGAGGAGTGGAGACAGTGTAGGCTTCAGCATCGGAGATGTCATGCCTTGCACATGACTGAGCATGATGGTTGTTTAGTGAATGAAAGAATGTGGCAGAGGGACTGAAAGTCCTTGCTATGACATCAGAAAGAGTTGGGTCCAGTACTGTCTCCACCCAGTAGACCTGGTTTGTACTAACTTGTGAGAGGCACTTGTTAAATTTTCAGGAATTTTGTATGCTGGTTGTTAAGCTTGGACTTCATTAAATAAATTCTATAAAGCTACAAATAAGTGATATTTTAAAAGACAATATGAATTCAAAAGTCACCATTCCCAATTCTATCACTATTGTCTGTGCTCTTGAGGTGATTTGTCTGTTGTACTTATGGGGTAGAAATGCTATATCATGGTGTGGGATTGTGCATCTCTTCCTTACTGAGCTGGCAGATCAAAACTTGCCACAGTGGAAGCATTTAAACTACAGAAATAGGCACATACTATAAATTGGGGCTTAATTTGTTGTTTTATTTATTGATAGGCTAAACTTTAAAAAGTGGTGAAAAGAATGTTAATAATGCATGTTAAACACAAAAGTATATCATGTCTAACCACTGTTACTGTGAATAGCAGACATCAATTGAGAAAATATTTTTTCTGTATTCAAAAACTCTCATACAATTCAGCAGAGAGTTGGCTCATGGCACTGATGGAAACCTCGACATTCCAACAAGTGTCTACAATGTTTCATTTCTGTCTGACTTATTGTCACAAACAAAAATATCAACCAACATTCATCTCAGATATACACGATGTATACTTGGTTCTGATTGTTAGAATTTTTTTTTCTTTTTCTTTTTCTTTCTTTTTTTTTTTTTAAGATGAAGTCTAATTCACTGTTTTGCCCAAACTGGAGTGCAATGGTGCGATCTTGGCTGACTGCAACCTCTGCCTCTCGCGTTCAAGAGATTCTCCTGTCTCAGCCTCCTGAGCAGTTGGGACTACAGGCGTGTGCCACTATGCCCAGCTAAGTTTTGTAAAGATGGGGTTTCACCATGTTGGCCAGGTTTCTCTCAAACATCCGACCTCAAGTGATCTGCCCGCCTCGGCATCCAAAAGTGCTGGGATTACAGGTGTGAGCCACTGCACCCTGGTTGATAAAAATTTACCTGCACACCATTGTCTCCACTTCATGTTAGCTATGAGTCCTTGAGATAGTTACTCACTCCCCATCACGGTACTGTTGTAGGAAAGAACCTTCAGTAATAACACATATTTAGTGGTTAGTTCAGGTTTGGCCCCATGATGAGCTTTTCATGTGTATACTAGTTATCTCCTCCTGCCCAGCAACAATACTGCTGCCACTCTTTCTTAAATTTGCACTCAATTTTTGGAACAGATTATACATGCATATTGGGAAAATGCAAAAGGTAAAAAATGATAAAGAGTGAGAAATCAAATCTTCCCACCAAACTGCTCCAGATATCCGGTTCCCTTCTCTAAAGGAAAACACTGTTACATTTTGTTGTTTATCCTTCCAGAGACAGTCTATGAATTTAGAAAACATACATGCATGAATATATATTCTTTTTAAAACATACATGATGGTATACTATATATACTATTTCCTATCTCACTTTATTCATTTAATAAAGTATCTTGCCGAGCTCTCCAGAACAATGTGGATAGTTCCACGCAGATTGGGCACAGTATGCTAATGAATAGACAGTGTCTGTGTAACCAGTTCCCTATTGTTGCACGTTTAGGTTGTTTCTAATCTTTTTCTTAACAGTGCTGCACAAAGTACTCTTGTATGTGTCATTTTGCACTTATCTTTATTGGTTTTCTGATATTTTGTTTTAAAAAATATTTGTTGAAGGAGATAAGCTCAGTGTGATACTTGCACATGATCACAGCTAGTTCAAAAAACTCACTAAAATATTTACTGAGTATTCTATTAACAACATCATCATTTTATCTAAAAGTGTTAATATTAATCAAAGGTGTCACCATTTTATCTAGAACTAGTGAATATTAATTAAAGGTATTTATTGAGGGAGGGAAGAAGAGTGTTGATTTTACTTAAAAAGAGCATTAATAATCTGAGAGAGATTTTTTTTTAACTCTCATGAAACAAGAAAAAGAGATTACATGACAAAGTAAAATTAAGAAGCAGAAATAAAGAAATAAAAATTTCACTTGGACTATGACATGTGACATGGCTGGCTAGTATCCGCCTCTTAAAATTATCTTCCCTGGAACAGAGCAGCATGCGGAGGCTCGCATCACGAATTTTAGCTTCAGAAAGACTGCAGGTATCAGTTAGGAATCCCAAGAGGACCCACAGACCCTCTGAAGGAAGTGGACTGCTCCTGCAGGACCCAGGAGACACCCCAAATACTATGATTGCTCAAATTGCAGAAGTGGGAAAGGGAGTTCGAGCTCCTCCCCATCACCGCCCAGCGCGGAACACACACCCCCACTGGGGAAAATGAAGGTTTAGTTTGCGGGAGAAGACTCTGACCTTATCTGAAGTTGAGTCACTTTAGAGAGCCTCGTGAAATACAGGGGTAGAGGAAGCAAGGGGAAAGGCCCTGGGAGCCCGCTGGGTCCCGAGGCAGGCCATTCCTGCCTGGCCTCACAGGGATTCTTCAGGAGGGCAGCCAGTGGTGGGAAGAAACACCACAGGGAGAAGGAAGTCTCCAGCTGAGCTTTGTAACAATTTGAACCCATGGAGGAGCCTCCTGGCCAGAACTCAGGGAGGAGGGTGCGAATCCTGCCTGCAGACTCCACAGGTGGGGGAAGAACTAAAGCCCTTTTCTTTTGCAGCTGGGAGGTGGGTAGTATAGGGCAAGATCTCAGCCCTGACTGCCCACTGCCTGGACACACTCTGTGCTGTTAGGTGGGGCACAGTGGGAGTGAGATCAGCCCTTTGGATTGCATGGGAGCTGGGTGAGGCCTGTGACTGCTGGCTTTCCCCCACTTCCCTGACAATCTACGCTATTCAGCAGAGGCAGCCATAATCCTCCTAGGTACACAACTCCACTGACCTGGGAACCTCACCCCCATTCCCCACAGCAACAACAGCAAGACCTGCCCAAGGAGAATCTAAGTTCAGACATGCCTACCCTGCCACCACCTGATGCTCCTTCCCTACCCACCCTGGTAGCTGAAGACAAAGGGCATATACTCTTGGGAGTTTTAGGGCCCCACTCACTGCCGGTTCCTCCCCATACTACCACAGCTGATGCTCTCTGAAAAGCGCCACCTCCTGGCAGGACGTCAACCAGGGCATTAAATCCCCAAAACTAAGAACCCTCACAGAGTCCATTTCACCTCCTGCCACCTCCACTGGAATATGTGCTGGTATCAATGGCTGAGAGGCCCATAGACAGTTTACATCACAGGACTCTGTGCAGACAAACACCAGTACCAGCCTGGAGCCTGATAGACTTGCTAGGTGGCTAGACCCAGAAGAGAGATAACAATCTCTACAGCTTGGCTCTCAGGAAACCACACCCATAGGAAGAGGAGGAGAGTACTATATCAAGGGAACACCCTGTGGGACACAAGAACCTGAACTACAGCCTTCAGCCCTAGACCTTCCCTCTGACAGAGCCTACCCAAATGAAAAGGAACCAGAAAACCAACTCTGGTAATATGACAAAACAAGACTCTTTAACACCCTCCAAAATCACACTACTTCACCAGCAATGGATCCAAACCAAAAAGTAATCCCCGATTTACCTGAAAAAGAATTTAGGAGGTTAGTTATTAAGCTAATCAGGGAGGCAACAGAGAAAGGCGAAGCCCAATGCAAGCAAATCCAAAAAATAACACAAGAAGTGAACAGAGAAATATTCAAGGAAATAGATAGCATAAAGAGAAAACAATCAAAACTTCAGGAAACATTGGACACAGTTACAGAAATGCAAAATGCTCTGGGAAGTCTCAGGAATAGAATTGAACAAGCGGAAGAAAGAAACTCAGAGCTCAAAGACAAGATCTTCTAATTAACCCAATCTAACAAAGACAAACAAAAAGAATAAGACAATATGAACAAAGCCTCCAAGAAGTCTGAGATTATGTTAAATGACCAAACCTAAGAATAATTGGTGTTCCTGAGGAAGAAGAGAAATCCAAAAGCTTGGAAAACATATTTGGGAGGATAATTGAAAAAAATTTCCCTGGTCTTGCTAAAGACCTAAACTTCCAAATAAAAGAAGCACAAAGAACACCTGGAAAATTCATTGTAAAAAGATCATCACTTAGGCACATTGCCATCAGGTTATCTAAAGTTAAGATGAAGGAAAGAATCTTAAGAGCTGTAAGACAAAAGCACCAAGTAACCTATAAAGTAAAACCTATCAGATTAACAACAAATTTCTCAGCAGAAACCCTATAATCTAGAAGGGATTGGGGTCCTATCTTCAGCATCCTCAAAAAGACAATTATCAGCCAAGAATTTTGTATCCAGTGAAACTAAGCATCATGTATGAAGAAAAGATACAGTCTTTTTCAGACAAACAAATGCTGAGAGAAATCGCCATTAGCAAGGTGCCACTATAAGAAATGTTAAAAGGAGCTCTAAATCTTGAAATAAATTGTGGAAACACATTAAAATAGATCCCCTTTAGAGCATAAATCTCACAGGACCTATAAAACAAAAATACAATTTAAAAGCAAGAACTAAAAACCAAGGCATACAGGCAACAAATAGCACGATGAGCGGAACAGTACCTCACATCTCAATACTAACATTGAATGTAAATGGTCTAAATGCTCCACTTAAAAGATATAGAATTGAAGAATGGATAAGAGTTCACCAACCAACTACCTCCTGCCTTCAAGAGACACACCTAATACATAAGGACTCACATAAAGGGGTGGAAATAAAGGTACTCCATGCAAATGGACACTTAAGGCAAGCAGGGGTAGCTATTCTTATACCAAACAAAACAAACTTTAAAGCAACAGCAGTGAAAAAAGACAAAGATGAACGTTATACAATAGTAAACGGCCTTGTCCAGTAGGAAAATACCACAATTCTAAACATATATGCACCTAACACTGGAGCCTTCAGATTTATAAAACAATTGCTAATGAACCTAAGAAATGAGATAGACAGTAACACAATAATAGTGGGGGACTTCAATACTCCACTAACAACATTAAACAAATCATCAAGACAGAAAGTCAACAAAGAAACAATGGATTTAAACTATACCTTTGGAGCAAATGGACTTAACAGATACATACGGAACATTCCATCCATACAACAACCATAGAATACACATTCTATTCAACAGTGCATGGAACTTTCTCCAAGATAGACCATACAATAGGCCACAAAATGAGCCTCAATAAATTTTGAGAAATTGAAATTATATCAAGCACTCTCTCAGACTACAGTGGAATAAAACTGGAAATTGGCTGGGCGTGGTGGTTCACGTCTGTAATCCCAGCACTTTGAGAGGTCGAGGCGGTTGGATCACCTGAGGTCAGGAGTTTGAGACCAACCTGGCCAAAACGGTGAAACCCCGTCTCTACTAAAAATACAAAATTTAGCCGGGTGTGGTGGCACGTGCTTGTAATCTCAGTTACTCAGGAGGCTGAGGCAGGAGAATCCCTTGAACCAAGGAGGCGGAGGTTGCAGTGAGCTGACATTGTGCCATTGCACTCCAGACTGGGCAACAAGAGAAAAACTCCATCTCAAAACAAAACAAAACAAAACAAAACAAAACAAAAAACTGAAAATCAACTCCAAAAGGAACCTTCAAAACCATGCAAACACATGGAAATTAAATAACCTGCTCCTGAATGATCATTGGGTTAAAAACAAAATCAAGATGGAAATTAAAAAATTATTTGAACTGAACAACAATAGTGACACAACTTATCAAAACCTCTGGGATACAGCAGAGATGGTGCTAAGAGGAACGTTCATAGCCCTAAACGCCTACATCAAAAAGATTGAAAGAGCACAAACTGACACTCTAAGGTCACACCTCAAAGAGCTAGAGAAACAAGAATAAACCAAACCCAAACCCAGCAGAAGTAAGGAAATCACCAAGATCAGAGCAGAACTAAATGGAATTGAAACAAACAAACAAATAAAACACAAAAGATAAATGAAACAAAAACCTGGTTCTTTGAAAAGATAAATAAAATTGATAGACCGTTAGTAAGACTAACCAAGGAAAAAAGAGAAAATCCAAATAACCTCAGTAGGAAATGAAATGGGAGATATTATAACTGACATCACAGAAATACACAAGATCATTCAAGGTTACTATGACACACCTTTATGCACATAAACTTGAAAACCTAGAAGAGGTGGATAAATTCCTAGAAAAATACAGCCCTCCTAGCTTAAATCAGGAAGAATTAGATACCATACACAGACCAATAACAAGCAACGAGATTGAAATGGTAATTTAAAAATTACCAACAAGAAAGAAGTCCAGGACCAGAAGGAGTCACAGCAGAATTCTAGCAGACATTCAAAGAAGAATTGGTACCAATCCTCTTGACACTATTCCACAAGACAGAGAAAGAGGGAATGCTCCCTAATTCATTCTATGAAGCCAGTATCACCCTAACACCAAAACCAGGAAAGGACATAACCAAAAAAGAAAACTACAGACTGATATTACTGATGAACATAGATGCTAAAATCCTTAACAAAATACTAGCTAATCAAATCCAATGACATATCAAAAAGATAATCCACCATGATCAAGTGTGTTTCATATCCGGGATGCAGGGATGGCTTAACATATGAAGTCAATAAATGTGATATATCACATGAACATAATTAAAAATAAAAATCATATGATCATCTCAATAGATGCAGAAAAAGCATTTGACAAAATCCAGCATCCGTTTATGATTAAAACTCTCAGAAAAATCAGCATACCAAAAATAAGGACATACCTCAATGTAATAAAAGCCATCTAGGACAAACCCACAGCCAACATAATACTGAATGGGGAAATGTTGAAAGCATTCCCTCTGAGAGCTGAAACAAGACAAGGATGCCCACTGTCACTACTCCTCTTCAACATAGTACTGGAAGTCCTAGCCAGAGCTATCAGAAAAGAGAAAGAAATAAGGGCATTGAAATCAGTAAAGAAGAAGTCAAACTATCAATTTTTGCTGATGATATAATCTTTTATCTCGAAAACCCTAAAAGCTCCTCCAAAAAGCTCCTAGAACTGATAAAAGAATCAGCAAAGTTTCTGGACACAAGATTAATGTACACAAATCAGTAACTCTCCTACTCTACACCAACAGCAACCAAGCAGAGAATCAAATCAAGAACTCAACCCCTTTTACAATAGCTGCAAAAAAATAAAGTACTTAGGAATATACCTAACCAAGGAATTGAAAGACCTCTACAAGGAAAACTACAAAACACTACTAAAAGAAATCATAGACGACACAAACAAATGGAAACACATCCCATGCTCATGGGTAGAATCAATAGTATGAAAATGTCCATACTGCCAAAAGCAATCTACAGATTCAATGTAATCCCCATCAAAATACCACCATCATTCTTCAAAGAATTAGAAAAAACAATTCTAAAATTCATATGGAAGCAAAAAAGAGCCCACATAGCCAAAGCAAGACTAACCAAAAAGAACAAATCTGGAGGCATCACACTACCCGATTTTAAACTATACTATAGGGCCATAGTCATGAAAAGAGCATGGTACTGGTATAAAAATAGGCACATAGACCAACAGAACAGAATAGAGAACTTACGGCTGGGCACGATGGCTCATGCCTGTAATCCCAGCACCATGGGAGGCCGAGGCAGACAAATCACCTGAGGTCAGGGGTTCAAGACCTGCCTGGCCAATATGGCAAAAGCCTGTCTCTACTAAAAATACAAAAATTAGCCAGTCATTGTGGCACGTGCCTGTAATTCCAGCTACTTGGGAGGCTGAGGTAGGAGAACCACTTGAACTCAGGAGGCGGAGGTTGCAGTGAGCCGAGATTGCGCCACTGCACTCCAGCCTGGATGACAGAACAAGACTCCGTCTCAAAAAAAAAAAGAACCCAGAAGTAAACTCAAATACTTACAACCAACTGATCTTTGACAAAGCAAACAAAAACATAAAGTGGTGAAAGGACACCCTTTTCAACAAACAGTGCTGGGATAATTGGCAAGCCACATGTAGAAGAATGAAAGTGGATCCTCATCTCTCACCTTATATGAAAATCAACTCAAGAACGATTAAGGACTTACATCTAAGACCTGAAACTGTAAAAATTCGGGAAGATAACATGGGAAAAACCCTTCTAGTCATTGGCTTAGGCGTGGATTTCATGACCAAGAACCCAAAAGCAAATACAACAAAAACAAAGATAAATAGCTGGGACTTAATTAAACTAAAGAGCTTTTGCACCTCAAAGGAACAGTCAGCAGATTAAACAGACAACCCAAAGAGTGGGAGAAAATCTTCACAATCTATACATCGGACAAAAGACTAATACCCAGAATCTACAACAAATTCAAACAAATCAGCAATATAAAACAAAAAAGACTCATGAAAAAGTGGGCTAAGGACATGAATAGACAATTCTCAAAAGAAGATATGCAAATGGCCAACAAACATGAAAAATCGCTCAATATCGCTAATGATCAGGGAAATGCCAATCAAAACCACGATGCAATACCATCTTATTCCTGCAAGAATGGCCATAATCAAAAAATCAAAAAACAGATGTTGGCGTGGATGTGGTGATCAGGGAAGACTTCCACACTGCTGGAGGGAATGTAAACTAGTACAGCCACTGTGGAAAACAGTGTGGAGATTCCTTAAAGTGCTAAAAGTTGAACTATCATTTGATTCAGCAACCCCACTACTGGGTATCTACCCAGAGGAAAAGAAGTCATTATATGAAAAAGATACTTGCACACGCATGTTTATAGCAGCACAATTCGCAATTGCAAAAACGTGGAACCAACCCAAATACCCATCAATCATGAGTGGATAAAGAAGTATATATATAAAAACATATATATAAAGATATATATATTTATATATATAAGTGTATATATAAATATTTATATCTTTATATATATGTGTATATATATAAATATTTATATATTTATATATAAAAATATATATATGATGGAATACTACTCAGTCATAAAAAGGAATGAATTAATGGTATTTGCAGTGACCTGGATGAGATTAGAGGCTATTATTCCAAGTGAAGTAACACTGATATGTGGGAGCTAAGCTATAAGGATACAAAGGCATAAGAATGATACAATGGACTTTGGGGACTTGCGGGGAAGGGTGAAATGGGGTCATGGGATAAAAGACTACAAATAGGGTGCAGTGTATACTGCCCGGGTAATCAGCGCACCAAAATCTCACAAATCACCACTGAAGAACTTACTCATAGGCCGGGCGCGGTGGCTCAAGCCTGTAATCCCAGCACTTTGGGAGGCCGAGATGGGCGGATCACGAGGTTAGGAGATCGAGACCATCCTGGCGAACACGGTGAAACCCCGTCTCTACTAAAAAGTACAAAAACCTAGCCGGGCGAGGTGGCGGGCGCCTGTAGTCCCAGCTACTCCGGCGGCTGAGGCAGGAGAATGGCGTGAACCCGGGAGGCGGAGCTTGCAGTGAGCTGAGATCCGGCCTCTGCACTCCCGCCTGGGCGACAGAGTGAGACTCCATCTCAAAAAAAAAAAAAAAAAAAGGACTTACTCTTACTCATGTAACCAAACACCACCTCTACCCCAATAACCTATGGAAAAATTTTAAAAATACAAATAAAAAATTAAAATAAATAAATTTTCTGGTAGTCAAAAAATAAAATAAAATAAAATAAAATTCTCTTCCCCACTTTGGTTCCGGGAAACCCCTCTTTCCAGACTTTCCTGGGGTTGTTCTCACTGTTCCTTCCGATTTTCTTTGTAGTCTCTTTCTTCACCTTTTACTCCTTCACCACCCGTGTTGGACAGAGCTGTCCTCAGCCTTCGGTGCACCTCAGGCCACACACTTGCCTTCAGTGTCCCCATCCACAATGGCTTCCATCACCAGCATCCCAGACCAGGTCACTCTGCTCATATAGCAATTGATTTGCTGAATGGATTCACTTCCCTGTCCTTCATTGTCGGTAGGGGCCAAAGGGAAGTAAGCGTCTTTCCTTTAAAATTTGTTCCGCCTCTTGTAGTCTGGAGGCCTCCATCCATCTGCCCAGTTGCCCAAGCCACTAACTTGGCAGTCACTTTAATGCTCTTTCTACCTTCTTCCTCCAGCATCCAGTCACCAAGGCCTGACAATCCCACAACTTTATATTGCTTTTTTTCTGTCCTCTTCTACCACAGTCACTTGTTTCAAAACTTGTCATCTGAAACCGGTACAAGGACTCAGCCTACAAATATGGCTTTGTTTCCTCCTCACCCTGCACACTGCTACCACTTCATTTCCCTCCAGGTCGCCATGTAGCTTACAAGGTCAAATTCCAGTGTGTGACTGGAACTTCCAATTCATTGCAGGAAGCCTTTCATGACTGACCCCTGGCAGCCTCTACTGTCCTATGCGGGCTTCCCTTTCTACCGCAGAATCAAAATGCATGCAGATCCTACAAAAGGTTAAATCCTTTCATTCGTGCTATATCATCTGCTTGAAATTGTCTTCCCTTCTTTTTCTGTCCACATCAAATCCAGAACTTAACCCAAATTTTGCATTCTCCAGGAAGTCTTCCTTGACCTTCCGTCTGATCACATATTCCTCTCCTGTTTTCCTACAATGCCAGGTGTGGCATTGCTGATAGACTTATATGTCTTTCCTGCCAATTTTTGAGAGACAATGATTTATCAAACTTGTATTTTCTCAAGTGTATTATTATCTGCCCTTAAGGTGGTATATCCTATGTGCACACTCATGTATGCTCATGTGTATGCATGAATATGTGTGTGTGAGAGAGAGAGAGAGAAGGAGAAAGAGAGAGAGAAGAGAGGGAAGGGAGGAAAGAGAAGGGAGGAGAGAGGTGAGAAGGGAAGGGGAAGGGAGGGAAGAAGGGAAAGGGAGGGAAGAAGGGAAGGGAAGGGAAGGGAAGGGAAGGGAAGGGAAGGACAAGGAAAAAAGTCACCCTCTTTACTAAGATGGAAGCCCTGACATAAAGCTGGCTGTGGATGTAGATAAGCTTGTTGATGTAGATTGCAGCCAAAGGTTTGTAGAATTTATCTTTGGCACCTCATTTCCTCTATGAAATGCAAAATGAAGTTGTCTTCTGAGTAGGGTGCTAGAAGAAAGTGATAAAAGCTTGAAATCATTATGGTGAGGAATGGGGGAAGGTGTCAATTCAGAACACGAAGATAGACCTTCGGGCAGCATCAATGGCCTGGCTGAGGTTGCAGATCCTGAATTTAGAGTAGCTACAGCCACCAAGCTTTTCTATGCAATCTATGTTGGGTCTCCCCTGTGACCAAAACGCCCTTCTTCTTTATTGCTGTGAGAAACTCTATGGCACATTGGGAAATCCAGACCTAACAGAAATCAGTCAGGAAACTTATCTGTAGGATTTTCTATAACCTTTGCCCTTAAAGGCAGAGATACTCATAAAACTCAGTAGCCTCCAATGCCTGGCTTCCTTGCCTCCCTTAGGGCTTTCCCAGAAGGCAGTGCACCTGCACATACCCCAGAGAGAATGCCACAGCTTAGGACATTCCATTTGCTGGGTGACCAGAACATTACCTGCCTGACTTTGAGCCTCCTTTCCAAATGACTGTGACATCTATTCTAAAATTTTTGTTGATACAAGAATAGAGATCGCCTAGCCTAAAAAAATCATCCATTCAACAAAAATTGGCCATTAAAAAATGTAAGCAGCCTGGCCCATGTGTTCTCCATCTCTCTAAGAGCAGTCAGTGCTGGAGCATTTGGCGCTTAGCCCCAGGTCCCTTTATGGCGGCTGTGTAAGGTCACAGAAAGCCATATACAAAAGGATCCCAGAGAAACAGAATCTGGTAATTTTGTACATCCATAGGGTTAAGAGCTGGAAAGAAATAACTCTCAATTTTATTGGCTTCCCTCATTGAGGGGATAGCCACCTCTCTCAAATTGCATCTCATAGTTTCCCACTAAAATATTCATAAATCTTCCGGCAGGACATCGATTCCTCAACTATGCCTAAGACTCCAACAATTTGTAAAATGTACCACTGGAAGAAGTACTGCTGGAGTGTGATCCTTTATAGTCAGGAGTTAAGGTTGCTTTTGATCATTTAGGAGACAGAACTGGAAATATTATTCAGAGCTCTAAAATGGACCTCTGCCTCATAAATGAGGGTGGTTCCTGCAGGTTCTCCTAAAAATACATAGTGATTCCAACAGGCAAAGAAGTTGGTACAAATGCTTATGAAAAATAACACTAACTACTACAGTGAAATAATATACAGAGGGTGTTCTTAAAGGAGAAGGTATCAGGGATTTCAGCCATCTCTCTCTCTCTTTCCTAGTGTGGGATGGGTTGGCTATACAGAAGATTATTCAGAGAAAACTCTGAAGTCCAAAGGCTGCCTTTCCCAGCAGGTTCACCATGGACTTGGTGCTTACCCCAGAGCAGCATTTACAGCATCCCCACATTTACTGCAAATCTAGTTTGGAGCTGCCAGTAGGGGGTTAATATAAGCCCCAGTCGACACAATACTAGAGGCATTCACATATGAAGCCTACAGTTGCTGCATGGGCACATTTGGCCCACGTTTCCAAAGAGGCAGTAGCTGTTACTGCAGAGAGCACACTGCCTGCCACTGCTGGACCATTAGTATGGAAATGAGGCATGTGTGTGACAGGTGGCCTTACAACCAACACAATTAACTTTCTCCATTAGCTGATGCTCTGACAAAACAGATGCAGCATCAATAAGTACCCCCCTTCCCTACAGAAAAGGAACGACACATTGCAAACCCCTTATTTATAAGGAGGAGCAGGATAATTTCTTCTGTACACACAAAGTGGATGGCACTGGAGTTTGCTTTTGTCTTCTTGAGGTGGTTGTTTATTTTTTATATTTGCCTTATATTAATATTGCAATGCCTCCATGGGTTAATTAGGGTTCCTGAAGTTTCCAAAAAGGAAGTTGTCATAGAAAAAGGAAGAGGAAAGTTGGAAAAGCCAAACTGGAATTGTTTGCTTTGGAAAGGAAATATACAGATGATTATCTGACGTAGCTGCCAAGGGAATGGAGCAGATTTCAGAGTTTTGCACTAGTTCTTACCAGAAGCATCAATACTAATTAGCAGAACCTTAGAACCTGGAATGTTGAAGAACCATGTGGCTTAACAGAAAATGTTGAAAGTAAAATGGAATACTATTATCTGGGTAGAGAAATTGCCTTCAGAAATTTTCTCTGTATTTTACAAAGGACAACAAAGAGAAATTTAAGACTTGGGACTTCTTGGATTCTTGATTCTTGAAAATTACTTAGCAGTGATGTATATTTTTCGAATTATGTTCCCATCTTATTTTATTTTATTTTATTTTATTTCATTTGAGATAGAGTCTTGTTGTGTTGCCCAGGCTGGAGTGCAGTGGCACAATCTTGGTTCACTACAACCTCTGCCTCCCAGGTTCAAGCGATTCTCCTGCCTCAGACTCCCGAGTAGCTGGGATAATAGTCGCCCACCACCACGCCCGGGTAATTTTTGTATTTTTTTAGTAGATACAGGGTTTCACTATGTTGGTCAGGCTGGTCTCGAACTCCTGACCTCAGGTTATCCGCCCGCCTTGGCCTCGTCTAGTGTTTTGAAGTACCTTTGGATACAAAACTAC
Organism: Macaca mulatta; assembly: GCF_049350105.2. Taxonomy (NCBI): domain Eukaryota; kingdom Metazoa; phylum Chordata; class Mammalia; order Primates; family Cercopithecidae; genus Macaca; species Macaca mulatta. The sequence continues at coordinate 42,645,116 of NC_133409.1, read as the reverse complement.
ATTTCAGCAGAAGCAATGAAACTCTAATAACTTTGTTGTCATTTCAAAAATAGAAATGTGAATATTTAATATTCATGGACCATTGCATATTACAAGGAGAAATTCGTTCTCCAAAAAATAGCCTATAAAAGAGTTAAAATTTTCACTATAACGTTCTTTTAGAATCTATAATATTTATTATCTCTCTCGTGTTACTGATCTCACATGTACTAGAGGAATCATCTAGAAAAAATCTTTTTTACCCACCTCAATGGAAGGTCATTAATGTTTTTTGCTGTGTGGTCTGAGGCTTCTTTGTTGAAGCTTGAATATGAAAAATGTATCAAATATCTCCTGGTAGTTGAGGAGCTCGGTCCTGCCCCTTGTTCTGATGTTGAGAAAGGTCAAAAAGTGAACTTTCCCTTCCTTTGTGAACTGCCTTAGGCTCTCAGAACAAACAGACATTGATGGTTAAAGGGAGAGTGATGGGGGTTGATTCAGGCTCTTAACCTCACTCAGTGAGTCTCTTCAAGCCTCAGTTCCATCACTTGTAAGATGAGAATAAAATCACACCTTATGGAATGGTTAAGAGGAGAAATTCTATGTGACGATGCATATAAACTGATTGGTTCATTTCAAATGTTCATAGACATTTCAAATAGCCACTCTTAGGCCAGGCTCCATGGCTCATGCCTGTAATCCAGCACTTTGGGAGGACGAGGCGGGCAGATCACCTGAGGTCAGGAGTTCGAGACCTGAGGTCAGGAGTTCGAGACCAGCCTGACCAACATGGAGAAACCCCGTCTCTACTAAAAATACAAAATTAGCAGAGTGTGGTGGCTCATACCTGTAATCCCAGCTACTCGGGAGGCTGAGGCAGGAGAATCTCTTGAACTCAAGAGGCAGAGGTTGTGGTGAGCCAAGATCACACCATTGTACTCCAGCCTGGTGACAGAGCAAGACTCCATCTCAAAAAAAAAAAAAAAAAAAAAAGCCACTCTTCCTCCACAGTAGAATCACCTGGGGAACATTTTTAAATTGCCCTTATCTGGGTCCCTACAAATGGGTGAAATCATGATGATCTTAGGAAGGGGGCTCAGATATCAGCATTAAAGACAAAGTCTTTCCCAGATGATTCTAATCTGCATTTAGTCTCAAGAAGCACTGCCTTAGGTGGTAGAAATTTCTCCCTCTCTTTCCTATCCTCAGTCCAACAGCAACCGTTTCCTACTTGTTTTTCTCCTGCATCTCTTCATCTGCCTTATCCCAGCCAGCATCCCCACTTCAGGTCTCTCTCTTGTAGCTGAACTGCTGCAATCCACAGCCTCCTCACTGGTTTTGTTGACCCTAAGCATTCTCATAATAATTGCACACATTGCAAGATAAATATTCCTAAAAGACATCTTTGATCTTGTTGCAACCCTGTTAACAAATGTCAGTGGCTCGCTGTTGCCTAACAACTATATTGTCCAAACTAGAGATCCAAAAATATGATGGAAATATGCATGATACATAGAAATTAGACACTGATCAGCGGTCATGCTGTGTGGGCTGAGGAAATGCGGAGTTTAATGTCCTTTTTGTGATCTCTCCTTGACTTTGGAAATGCAGTCCATCCTTTACTGCCTCGCTCCTCCACGATGCCTTCCCTGCCATCATTGCTCTTGGCTGGAACAGGACCAGCCTTCCTGGTTTGCTCCATACTGAAGGTTTTCGCAGGACATGAAACTTCCAATGCTAAAACCAAGAAAATTTCAGGCAAAGTGGCATGAGTTGGTTACTCCAGGCTGACATTCTATCAAACTAGTGCAATAACTTGTGAGTTGTGAACTCCTTGTCACAGAAGCATATAAGCATTTGCACAATGGTCAACTGTCCTTATTAGAGCACGTTCCTATATGAGTGACTAACAGGTCAGTCTGGTTGACTTCTAAGTGTTTTCCCATTCCAATGTTTCAGATATTTAAAAGGTCTGAAATTGGAATTGAGAAATTATTCTGCAATACCCACTTAAATGACAAAGCTTAGAGTGAAAGGTATTCAGTTACAATTTTTTTCAGAATTGTTCTAGACTTCCACATTTCCTTATCTATGACAGAAATTCCTTTCTCTGGGCCCTCCATGGTTTGCTAGGTGGGATCTATATAATGGCGCTATTTTTCCCATCTACTATGTTACATGCAAGGTGGTGGAACCAAGAAATGGCATTGGTACCAAGGGAAGAAGGGGCCCTTGGCTTAGACAGTTTCACAAGCTATTGAGATTCACAATAAAATAACAAAAGTGCGTTGCTCATGACAAATATCTGCAAGTTAATGGCAAAAGTCACTCAAGGCAAAACTGAATTCTCCAAATCTGCCCCTTCTCCCGCAGTGCGTATTGTTATGGTGATAAGAAAGGCTCAGACCGGAAAAGGATTAGGACATGTTGCTTAGGGAAAGGGTATTCTTCTCATCCTTCATAAGTCCTGTTTAGAATGTCCACTTCTGAAATAGGCTGGAGGTCTCCTTTACTTTAGCTCCTGGGGTGTTCAGCAAGAAAAGTTTTACTTTCAATTTTTCAGTTTTTGCCTATGAAATACTTCAACATAGTTCACTTTTCAAAAATACACACAAAAATAACTAAATAGTCTCAAAAACGTGCTAAGTGAAAGAAACCAGATACAAATGGTCACATATAATAGTATTTATTTATATTAATTGTCCTGAACGGATAAATCCATAGAGACAGAATAAGAATGGGTGATGGCCAGAAGCTGGGGGAGAGGCAAATGGTTAGAAACCAATTAATGAGTAAGGAGATTTATTTTGGTGTGATGAAAATGTTTTGGAACTAGATAGAGTTGGTGATTGCACCTACTGTGAACATACTAAATGCCCCTGAATTGTTCACTTTAAAATGGTTAATTCTACATTATGTGGATTCTACTTCAATACATTAGTTTTTAAATTAATAGAGTAAATGTCTCTCTCCTTCATCTGTTTACTAGCCACTCAGCCTCTCCTCTCCAGAGGTAGTCAATGCACCCAATTTCTTGTGTTTTCTTTCAGAAATATTTTATGCGTAATCAAACAAATTCTGATACGTCTTCTCTGTCTTTCTTTTTACTCAAATAGTAGCATACAATGCATACTATTCTGCACTTGGTGATTTTATTTGTTTGCTTACTTAACAATAAAACTTGGAGCTCAATATTTAATACAGTCCTCACTTCTTTTTAAGAGTTGCGTGATATTCTAGCATACATGCATATTAACTGATCCCCCACTGCTGAACATTTAGACTATTTCCAACATTTGCTATTCAAAACAACAAAGCAATGAGGAGCTTTGTGTATGTCGTTCTGCACGTGAGTGAGTATATCTGTAGGATAAGTTCTTAGAAACAAACATACTGTTTGAGGGGGATATGCGCTTGTAATTTTGGTATATAAAATCAAATTGTCTGGCTTAAAGTTTGTACCATTTATTCTCCCAGCAGTAATTTATAAGAATGTCTGTTTTCTCACAATTACTGGTAAAACTGACAATTCTCTTTAGGACCAGAAATTTGCTATAGCAATATAGAAGACTGTGCATCCTTTAGTTTTCACAAATCCAGGCTTAGCTTAGCTTCTCTTTGCTTTGCTTTACTTTGCTTTGCTCATAGACACACCCTAGGCTGGAACCTTCCTCTCTCTCTCTCTTTTATTTTTGTAAATGAATCCACTTCCTAAATGGTTATTGCTTTGCAATCCAGATGGTTTGGCCAACCTTCCTGAATATTAAATTTGTGAACAGTTTTTGCATGACTTTATTTTCTGGAAACAAAATTTTTAAGTACTGTTAGCCCTCTCTATAAATTGATTTCATATATCCAAATTCAACCAACCTTGGATCAAAAACATTTCAAAAAATAAAAATTAAATAAAGAAGATAAAACAATTTTTAAAAACAGGTTTTACATAGCATTTACATTATGTTACGTATTATAAGTTATCTAGAAATGACTTAAAGTACATGGGAGGACGTGTGTAGGTTTTACATAAATACCACACCATTTTCTATCAGGGACTTGAGCATCTGTAGATTTTGGTATCCATGGGAGGTCCTGGAACCAATTTCCCACAGACACCGAGTGACAACTGTAATTATCAATAAAAATAATCACAGATGTGTTTTCAGTCTAGCAATGGTTATGTAGTCTTATTAGTACAGCAAACAGTCAAAAATTTCAGTTCTACACACAAACTGAATCCAATAAATATATTTTAAGCATCTTATTTGCAAGTTTTTGTGTCGTGTCCTATGGATGATACAAGAGGAACATAAGACAGTACAAAGCAGGAATATGAAACAGAATATGGCAAACAATCTAGGAGGAAAAATGGTCTCCAAGGAAAATTGTTCCACATTCATGACAGGGAAAGATATCTGGGTGGAGTATTGAGTGTCATGACTCATGACACCCTCAGTGGGTGAAGATGGGGAATGAGTGAACGAGTGAATGACTTATCCCTAGAAAACATTTTATTGCCTTTTTGTTGACTTTATTTGTGGTGATGAATTTTACAATTTTTGTTCCTGATTATAATATCTAGGTTTTATCCAACATTCCTACTTGCTTCCTTCTCCTACCTCAGGGACTCTCAACATGTAGGTATTGATGAGATGACTTTAATTGAGCCTAGAAAAACTGATCTAGCCTTCCATTTATTAACGCGTGATTAGGTAGACTCTTAAAACCTAACAGTCAGCTGTGACATTAGAACATTTCTGCCAAGCCTGATACGAAGGTCAAAGTCTTAAAAACAGCCTTTAAAAATATTTTAGCTTAAAATATTTTAATCCTTGTGTTTCATGAATTCATTACATGCTTTCAGAAAATGTGCTAAAAAGCCTAATTAATTATCGTGTCCAACTTTTGAATGGACTAAAAATGAGTGCAAAAGTTAAATAGCAAAGTTAATGGTGTTCTACAGGAAATTTTTGGAAATATAGAGTCATGACAGGAATTTAGTTAAAAATAAATGTAATTCTGGTTGGATTTAAGTAAAGTTTATTGAGTTTTAAAGCAAAATGCCGGTGTGTTCAGCATTGTGTTAGTTTCATTGCGTTAATTCAAAGCCATTCATATTAGAAGTTATGATAGTCTCTAAATTCAAGAAAAACCCCCTGGGACTAGGGACTTAATCTAAACTTACCAGACACCTTGTATAGATAGAAAAATTAATATTGCAGAAAATCACTCAAATGATTGTATGTGTTGTTCATAGTTTAAAAGAAAATATGAGGCAGCCATCTTGCTCTTGCCATGTGCTGGTATTGGAGGACCCTTCCTGCTTCAGATTTACCAACAGCATGAATCAAGAAAAGTTAGCCAAACTTCAGGTTCAGGTCCGGATAGCAGGCAAGGGTACAGCTCGCGAAAAGAAGGTGGTACATAGAACAGTTATAGCTAATGACAAAAAGCTTCAGAATTCTCTTACCAAAAAAAAAAAAAAAAACCTGGCTGTGAATAATATAGCTCGTATTGAAGAGGTGAACATGGTTAAAGATGATAGGACAGTTATTCATTTCCACAATCCCAAGTCCAAGCTTCCCTTTCTGCTAACAGCTTTGCAATTACTGGTCATACAGAAGCCAAACCAATCACAGAAATGCTTCCTGGAATATTAAGTCAGCTTGGTGCTGACATCTTAACAATCCTTAGGAAGTTAGCTGAACAGTTCCCATGGCAAGTCTTGGACAGTAAAGCACCAAAACCAGAAGACATTGATGATGAGGAGGAGGATGTTCTAGATCTTGTAGAAAATTTTGATGAGGCATCAAAGAATGAAGCTAACTAAAATTTTGGTTTTTGGAAGCTGGCATGGACTAGATTTAACAAATCAGCTGTGTGATTCCAAAGTTTTACAAACACGGAGAACATCACCTGTTACTAGTTCAGAAATATAACTATTTTGTATATTAATAATGCTGTTTGTTCAGCATTTTTCAGTCATTTAATTTTGCATTTTGCACTTCCTCCCAGGATATTTTTTTGTTCAAAATATGAAATATTGGTGTAGTTTGAGGGTATTTTGGGTTTTGATTATTGGTGTTTTTGTTTTTTGTTTGGGATATTTTTGGTGTATGTATGTTTATGTATGTGTGTGGGTATGTGTGTATACAGTGCGAGAGTAAATTGGAAAGTGGTTCTATTTATCTTCCTCCCTCTCTAGTAGAAATAAAAAAATCTTTACCAAAAAAAAGAAGAAGAAAGAAAAGGGCACAAATGTTTTATCTGACCAAAGCTTTTTCAAAAACAATGATTAACTAGAGGATTAAGTCTCCTGTCTCCAGAACATGTGTGGGATTATATTTTAAATGTTCATTTTCGCAGATGTGTAGGTGGTACGGCAGGGCAGTGACAGCAGGGGATCCGGGTTTGGTGCTTCCACCAGCAGGGTGTCCTCACCTGACAACAGGAAAAGCTAGCATTTTGCCAGACCTGTTCTGCTTCCTTTCACATTTAGCAAACCTGGTCTATTTCTCTTTGGAGGTTGTATGCATGAATACCTTTCTTTTATTTTCTTCAAAGGGGGGCTATGCCTACCTCTCCTCTAAGTCTACCAGTTTTTTAAGTTGTTAAAATATACATAACAAAATTTACTATCTTAACAATTTTACATGTATAGTTTAATACTGTTCAGTACATCTACATTGCTATGCAACCAATCTGCAGTGTGTTTTATCTTGTAAAACTGAAACTCTATGCCCATTAAACAACTTCTCATCCCCTCCTCCTCCCAGCCTGTGACATCACCATACTACTTTTTGTTTCTATGAATTTGCTACTTCTGATTTCTATCAGCTGGACTGCGTTAGGTACCTCATGTAGGTGAAATCATAAGGTATTAATCTTTGTGTGACTGGTTTATTTCACTCAACATAATGTCCTCAAGGTTCATCTATGTTGTAGCATCTCAGAATTTCCTTCCTTTTTAATGTTGAAAAATACTCCATTGTATGTCTATACCACATTTTGTTAACTGTCCACCCAATAATGAACACTTGGGTTGCATCCATCCTTAGGCTATTGTGACTAATGCTTCAGTGAACATGGGTATGTTGAATCTATTCTTGACTTCAGGCTTGGTCATCCTCTTGAACATATGTGTATTTTGTCTTTTGGCTGTAGTAAACTTAGAAGCTCCTCTCCTTTAGAAGGGGTAATGTTTCAGGGACTGGTTAGGACTAAACTCATATATCCATTTTGTCTCCTTTTGGCCCTGATCCGATCTCCCAGGGTGTACTGGCAGCACAGGACGGCAGTCAGTGTCTTCTCTGTTTCAGGACAAGTTGCCTGGGAGTCTGTAGTCCCTTCCCTTTTGTCTCTGTCTTCTTTCTGTATTAAGGGAACATGGGTTTAAACCTCAGAAAACAAACAGCTCTTCAGGAAAAATGTTCATCTTCATATTGCTATTACGCAGTGTCCAAGTCTATAAAACATTTTGCATTTTGGCAACATTAACTTCTTAGGCCTCACAACCATGTTAATGAGGGATTCCTCTCAATAGGTTGGTTGGCGTAACTCAACTCTACCATTTTAACATGCATGACTCAATTACATAAGAGTTAGCTAATGAGCAATGGGGAAGAAGTTACAGGTTAAAACAAATGGCGCCCAAATGAATCAAGTACCGCCTTTCAGATGCCCACCACTCAACAAAGACCTGGCAAGACATTTTCTCCACTGGGCATGAATCATCCAGATAAAAAGGGCAAACCAGGGCCACCTACGTTCAGAGCTTGTACAGTATGACCTTGAGGCCCAACATCTACCAGAAGCTTCCTAGCAAAAGGCCAAGCTCCAAAGAATAAAGGGGCTTACACATCAGCATTAAATAATTCTCTTAGAGATGCAAATTTCTAATTAGTTACTGTGGCAACTGTAGAGGCCTAGAAGTAAGCCCCTTACACAATGAACCTGAGAGTTTACTTTTTTGATTTACTACAGGCCTGCAAGAAGCAAGGAGGAGGAAAATAAATATTGCTTTAACTGTGACAAGGGAATAAAGTGCAACAAGTGAAGGGATTTCATCCTTTTGTTGAAATTCCTACAGGTCTAAGAGGGACATTATACTTGACACACAATCTTGCTGCAAAGAGCAGCCAAATTATCAAAGGCTTTATAAAATCATCACTATTATAAACCTGACCCAAACCCAGACTATATGTTAACTTACACTGACATTTTTACTTCTTTAAAGTGAATACGGTTTAAGACTGTTTCAAAACAGCATGTTTTGATAGAATGTTTTTGGTTTGTTTGTTTTATTTTGTGTGATTGGTCCTTGTTCTTTTTAAATTTATATATGGTTCTTTAAATTTTTTATTTAATATGGAGAAAACAAAATCTATATGTTGCTGGGATACTTATTGGAGACTAATCTATTTCCTGCTTATTAGAGGATAATCTATTCTCCAACTTTGAGTAATACATGAAAAGAAAGGACAAAAGTACTCACAAGAAAGTATGAGAATATTAATTTTATGAAGAGAGTTTATCTTCAGTTTATAAAGAGAAAGTTTGTCCCAATACAATTGTTTTCTTAATTTTAGGACTAATTATTTAAATGAAAATTCACAGATAAACATGTAAATGTTTCCTCCATCTTTCCAGAAGCAAAAAAGAAAAGGATTATAGCTAACAAACTTGAGTAATATTTTCTGTGTGGAATATGTTACTTTCATCTATTTTCTTTCCTAAATATTGTAAATCAAATTTAGAGTCCTAATAATTGCTCAATAATTTAAATAAAATCCCGCAATCTTCTGGTTATGTTTGTTTAGATTATGAACTCCTGCATTCGGTAAATAAGTAACTAACTGAAATGCTAAATGCACTGAGAGAGGGTGAGGTTTAGATTGGAAACAAAGGCAAGGGATCCTGCATGGCTTTTAAAAATCTCACTAACACTCGATGCTCCCCTCCTCTCCTTCCTATACACAAAAGTTCACCCCTTCACCTTCTTAAGGGATCTTCCCAAGCTCCGAACCTGTCTCAGCCTCAAGAGTAGCTGGGACTACAGATGTGCGCAACCATGCCTGGCTAATTTTTGTATTTTTAGTAGAGATTTGTATTTTTAGTAGAGATGGGGTTTCACCATGTTGGCCAGCCAGGCTGGTCTTGTGATCCGCCCGCCTCGGCCTCCCAAGTGTTGGGATTACAGGCATAAGCCACCGCTCCTGACAGATGTATGTGATTTTTGAAGGGGACAGAGTGACTACCAGCATTCCTTGACTTGTAGCTGCCTCATTCCAATCTCTGCCTTTGTAATCACATTGCCTCTTCCTTTTATGTGTGTAATCTGAAGTGCTACCTAAAAGTGACTGGTAAACTGGAAAATACTAAGTACTATATAAATGAAAGTTTGCTAGTATTATAAATATTTGGTGCTCAGAATATAGCAGTTAAGCAGGCAGTCAAAAAGATCAGCCCTCTTGTTCACATTCTAGTAGGCTAATGAGCAGATAAATAAGGAAATCTATACTGTAAAAGACTGGCCGGGGGCAGTGTCTCATGCCTGTAATCCCAGCACTTTGGGAAGCTGAGGCATGTAGATCACTTGAGGTTAGGAGTTTGAGACCAGCCTGGCCAACATGGTGAAAGTCCATCTCTACTAAAAATACAAAAATTAGTTGGGGATGGTGGCGGACGCCTGTAATCTCAGCTACTCAGGAGGCTGAGGCATGAGAATTGCCTTGAATCCGAGAGGGCAAGGTTGCAGTGAGCCAAGACTGTGCCACTGTACTCCAGCCTGGGTGACAGAGTGAGACCCCGTCTCAAAAATAAATAAATAAACAAATAAGTTAATTAATTAATTAAATAAGCTTGTGATAAGTGGGAAGGAGGGAAAAAGTCAGAGAAGGAAAATACAAAAATGTCCAAGAGGAATGTGTTAAAATGATAGTCCTGATAGCCAGAGAAGCCCTCATAGACAAGACGGGTTTTGAATAAAAATCTGAAGGAAGTAAAGAAATCAACCATGCAGACATATGGGAGAAAAGAGCTCTGGGAGGAGAAACAGCAAGTACAATGGCCCTGATGCAGAAGTGTGCCTGATACAACTTAGGAATAGCAAGGAGGCCAGTGTGACTGGAGCTGAGTGAATAAGGGCACAGATAGCAAGAGGAAAGTTCAGAGATGTCATGTGGTAGAGTCGAGATAGGTCAGTTGTAGAGAAATTGTTTTTAATTCTGAATCAGATGGGAAGCCACTAAAAGGTTTTTAGAAATCTTTTTATTAAAATATAATCTATATAAAGAGAAACACACAGATCATGGTATGAGTTTTGGATGGAGAAAACTCATTACTTATGTTTTAACAGGTTCACTGTGATTGGTATGTTGACAATAAATAGTCCAGGGGGAAATGGTGTCTTGCACCAGGGCAGTAAGAGGGTAACAGTACAAAGGGGTCGCGTTCTGGATGGACTGAAGCAGAGCTTACATGATTTGTTAATAAATTGGATGTGGGAGGAGAGAAATCAGAGACAATTCCAAGTTATGACTTAAGTAACTAGAGGAATAAAGTTTCTATTATTTACAAAATAGAAGTTTTTCCTTACTGAGAAGGGGACAAATGACAAAGAGCAGGATTTGAGTTGAAGTCAAGGGTTGCATTTGGGCCATATTAAATTTGCAATGTCTATAACATATCCAGGGGAGATCTAAAATAGGCAGATGTAGTTTCAGCTCTGCAGCTAAAGAACCTTGAAGCAGCTGAGGTGATGAAGGGAACAAGCTTGGATGGCCTAAACAAGAAATCCAAGGAATGCCTCCAGGGTATTCGAAATTTTAGAGAGAGGAATGGTGAACAGGAATTAGGGAAATGCCCTGAGAAGAACTAATGAGGTTGGAGAAAAACCCAGGGGAGGGTGGTATCCTGAAGCCAGCTTTGAAATGCATTTCAGTGAAAGAGGGTGATCAGCTTGGTTAAAGGTTGGTTATGAGATCAGGAAAGGTTAAGATTAAGAATAGACCATGGATGTAGCAATGTAAAAGGCATTGTGACATTGATAACAGTACTTTTAGTGAAGTTGAAGGACAAAAACTTGACTAGAGTGTATTAAAGAGAAAAACTGATGTTGGGGAGAGAGGAGACAACAATGATATGCCAATCTTTCAAGTATTTTTGCTGTAAGGAAAAGAAAAAATCAACAGGCAGTAACTGAAAGAGGGAATGGGTCAAAGAGGGTTTTTTTCCTGAAAGAAAAGAGAAATAATAATGTGTTTGCTCCTCATGGAGCAATTCAGTAGAGAGAAAAACAAGGATGAAGAGGAAGGGGAGAAGATTGCAGGAGTAATATTCCAAGCAGATAAGAGCAGATGAGATCTTGTGCCCCTGTGGAAGGGTTAGTCTAAGACAGGAGAGAGCAGACAGAATCTACCCTTCGTAACAGGAGGGATGGGAGGGCATGTGGGCCCACAGACACGTGAATGAGTAGAGGTTATGGTGGGGGCTTTGCAGCCTTCTTTTCTGAATGCTTCGTTTTAGCTCAGTGAAGAAAGCTGGGAGTGAAGATGAGTAAAATGAAGATGTTGGAGATCTGAGGACAGTTGAGAAAATATGTGATAAAGGTCTAGGAAAGCTGAATAGACTAAAGAAAAATAGACTTGTCAGGCTACATTAAAGGCTCCTGTGAGAATCACGATTACTTACTGCCTGAAAGAGTCCTCATTATGGCTGAGGCATCTTCGCCAGCCACTCTGAGCTTCATTGGTTCATTGCCACAGAAGAGGCAACACATTTTAGTCATTGCATAATATTTCTGATATTCATTCGCAGTTTCTTTCCCAGTTAGGAGAAGTTAAAAGTTTTAACAGGCTGGGCACGGTGGCTCATGCTTATAATCCCAGCACTTTGTGAGGCCAAGGTGGGAGGATAGCTTGAGCGCAGGAGATCAAGACCAGCCTGGGGTAACATAGTGAGACCCATCTCTACTTAATGTATATATATATATATATTTTTAATAGTCAGGTGTGGTGGTGTGTACCTGTAGTCCCAGCTATCTGGGAGACTGAGGTGGGAGGATACCTTGAGTTCAGGAGTTCAAGGCTTCAGTGAGCTATGATTATTGCACCACTGCACTCCAGCATGGGAGACAGAACGAGACTCAGAAAAAGTCTCAACAAAAGCCCAAAACCAAAAAACCCTTTTATCCAATCCTGTAAGCATTAGTTGGTCAGAATTTCTCTCTCATTCTCATTTCTGAAGTTCTCCTGAGTGTCTTAAGTGTGTCTCTACAATTTTATCCCACTCTGACCTTCCTCAGAGTTGCATCTTAGGTGATCCACAGATGGTAATGCACTAAGAAGGAAGACAGGAGAGGGACTCAGGGGAAAATGGCATAGTAAGTTTTGGAAATGGTAAATTTGAGATGCCTATGAAATATCCAGTTGTAGATGCCGATGAGATAACAGGATAGACGAATTCAAAATTCAGGAGAAAGTACTGGGGCGGAGAGAAAAGTTAATAATCTTTCCCTGGTACCTGTTTGCAGTAGTTGAATCCATGAGCCTATACTCACAGACACTGATGGCAATGTGTCCATAAGAAAAATAAAGAAGCCATGGCTGGGGATTTCCCTGTGGGGGTACTACTATGATAGGAGGAGATAAGCAAGGAGAAGAGCTTAAGGAGAAGAGATGAAATAATTAGAGCACAATGAGAAGAGTGGGGAAGGGTTTTGCAAAAGTGGGTGAAGTAAAGAGTTTCAAAGGGAGGGAGAAATCAACAGCTGAAACATAGCAGAAGACCCAATCAAAAGGTAGAGAAATGTTCACAGCATTCGGCTTGATTTCTGCTTATAAGAGTAGCTTTCAGATTGGCCTGAGCTCAAAATGGCATCTTCTACTCAGGAGGCTAAAGTGGGAGGATCCTTTAAGCCCAGTAGTTCAAATCAAGCCTTTGCAATATAGTGAGTCCCTGTCTCTAAAAAACATTTAAAAATTTTAAAAATGTAACCTCAGTTCTATGAAATATATCCGTTTTTTCATTCACTCATTCAACAAATATGTATTAAGTAATTAAGTGCATACTAAGTACCAAGCACTGGTCTAGGTGTGTGTTTAATTATAATTAAACTTTATGTTCCATGAGAAGGGAACACATCAGGGGTGTCACGGGAGCAGGGCCAGCATGCAAGGGTGGACTCCAGGGAAAAGCTGTGATTCGGAACTTGGAGCAGGTGAGAAGGGCTCTATGAGAGCAAGACCCTGGCACAGACGCAGACCCTGACAGGTTTAAAGAGCAGCAGGAAGGGAGAGAGGGCCAGGTCACTTAGGATTGCATAGGCCTTTTCAAGGATGTACACTTTTACTCCAAGTGGTGATTGCAAGCTTTTATGTAGAAATTTTCTGGTTTTAGAAATGTCAGCTGGTGTGTTGAACATTCAGCGTTTTGCCCCTTTACAAGCTAGAAAAATGATCTTTCCTGATGGGCGGTTTCCTCGTGTGCACCAGTGTTTACTCGAAGTCTATTCTCACACATTTCCTAGTTTCCTTTGGGCATCTTCTTCCAGAGCCTGGTTGGCCCTGATGTCTCACTGCTCTGGAACTTGGTTCTTAGGCTCACCTTACTTAAACTTAGTGTCTCCCTTTTTGGCTCAGCGCAATGACAGCTCTACTTTTGCTCAGTCTTAAGACAGATGGGAAAACTATAAAATATTCAGATTCTCCTGAGTCTCTTGAGTGTTTAGTTTCTGTAGACCTGTGTCACACAGAGATGCTATAGTAGCACAAATTAGGTGAATGGCTTTCTTTCAGAAGTGCTTATGTTAATTTCCACATATAAAAATGTGCATTATATGGTCATATAGCTCACATTTTATTACAACAGTCTTACAGCAGTTTGCAAATATTGGCGCACCAAAGTTTTATTTGACTTACAACCTGTACAAAGTTATGTACTGATTAAATACTCTCCCCTACATAAATATCCTCAGTAACTTCTCTATGTTTCATAAATATATAAATAGAATGCTCTATTCCCACAGTTCTGGTGAATATTATTTAGACTTTTGGGAACTAAAATGGCAGAAAATATTTCTGATAACCTGTTTCTACCATGGCAGAAGACTGAAGCATGTTTTACTGGAAATACTCAGCTTGCAGGTCTGAAGTCTCACTTTTACATTCGTTCTCCTATATTTAAAAGTTACATTTAAGCAGTATTAGTAAAATGTAAAATAAAGTGTGAGTCAGTTAGGAAAAGAAAGTCAAATTGTCCCTGTTTGCAGATGACATGATTGTATATTTAGAAAACCCTATTGTCTCAGCCCAAAATCTCCTTAAGCGGATAAGCAACTTTGGCAAAGTCTCAGGATACAAAATCAATGTGCAAAAATCACAAGCATTCTTATACATCAGTAACAAACAAACAGAGAGCCAAATCATGAATGAACTCCTATTCACAATAGCTTCAAAGAGAATAAAATGCCTAGCAATCCAACTTACAAGGGATGTAAAGGACCTCTTCAAGGAGAACTACAAACCACTGCTCAGTGAAATAAAAGAAGACACAAACAAATGGAAGAACATACCATGCTATGGATAGGAAGAATCAATATTGTGAAAATGGCCATACTGCCCAAGGAAATTTATAGATTCAATGCCATCCCCATTGAGCTACCAATGACTTTCTTCACAGAATTGGAAAAAAACTGCTTTAAAGTTCATATGGAACCAAAAAAGACACTGCATTGTCAAGACAATCTTAAGCCAAAAGAACAAAGCTGGAGGCATCACGCTACCTGACTTCAAACTATACTACAAGGCTACAGTAACCAAAACAACATGATACTGGTACCAAAACACAGATATAGACCAATGGAACAGAACAGAGCCCTCAGAAATAATACCACACATTTACAGCCGTCTGATCTTTGACAAACCTGACAAAAACAAGAAATGGGGAAAGGAGTCCCTATTTAATAAATGGTGCTGGGAAAATTGGCTAGCCATAAGTAGAAAGCTGAAACTGGATCCTTTCCTTACTCCTTATATGAAAATTAATTCAAGATGGATTAGAGACTTAAATGTTAGACCTAAAACCATAAAAACCCTAGAAGAAAACCTAGGTAATACCATTCAGGACATAGGCATGGGCAAGGACTTCATGTCTAAAACACCAAAAGCAATGGCAACAAAAGCCAAAATGGACAAATGGGATCCAATTAAACTAAAGAGCTTCTGCACAGCAAAAGAAACTACCATCACAGTGAACAGGCAACCTACAGAATGGGAGAAAATTTTTGCAATCTACTCATCTGACAAAGGGCTAATTCCAGAACTTATAAAGAACTCAATCAAATTTACAAGAAAAAAGCAAACAATCCCATCCAAAAGTGGGCAAAGGATATGAACAGACACTTCTCAAAAGAAGACATTCATACAGCCAACAGACACATGAAAAAATGCTCATCACTCGCCATCAGAGAAATGCAAATCAAAACCACAATGAGATACCATCTCACACCAGTTAGAATGGCAATCATTAAAAAATCAAGAAACAACAGATGCTGGAGAGGATGTGGAGAAACAGGAACACTTTTACACTGTTGGTGGGACTGTAAACTAGTTCAACCATTGTTGAAAACAGTGTGGCGATTCCTCAAGGATCTACAACTAGAAATATCATTCGACCCAGCCATCCCATTACTGGGGATATACCCAAAGGATTATAAGTCATGCTGCTATAAAGACACATGCACACATATGTTTATTGCGGCACTATTCACAATAGCAAAGACTTGGAATCAACCCAAATGTCCATCAGTAACAGACTGGATTAAGAAAATGTGGCACATACACACCATGGAATACTATGCAGCCATAAAAAAGGATGAGTTCGTGTCCTTTGTAGGGAGATGGATGCAGCTGGAAACCATGATTCTCAGCAAGTTATCGCAAGAACAGAAAACCAAATACCACATGTTCTCACTCATAGGTGGGAATTGAACAATGAGATCACTTGGACACAGGAAGGGGAACATTACACACCGGGTCCTATTGTGGGGAGGGAGTAGGGGGGAGGGATAGCATTAGGAGATATACCTAATGTAAATGATGAGTTAATGGGTGCAGCACACCAACATGGCACATGTGTACATATGTAACAAACCTGCACACTCTGCACATGTACCCTAGAACTTAAAGTATAATAAAATAAATAAATAAAAATAAAGTGTGAGTAGTGTTATTCTTTTCTTTAAAGCAAAACACATGATAAGTTATAGCATCTTTCAACTATAAAATATTGGGACCCTACTATAGGTATATCTGTTTTTACATAAATTGAAGACACAAATATTTGAACTATTGATTTATTCAGTAAACTTTTTTTTTTTTTTTGAGACGGAGTCTGGCTCTGTTGCCCAGGTTGAAGTGCAGTGGCATGGTCTTGGCTCACTGCAACCTCTGCCTCCTGGGTTCAAACGATTATCCTGCCTCAGCCTCCTGAGTAGCTTGGATTACAGGCACCTGCCATCACACCCGGCTAATTTTTTGTACTTTTAGTAGAGACGGGGTTTCACCATGTTGGCCAGGCTGGTCTCGAACTCCTGACCTCGTGATCAGCCCGCCTCGGCCTCCCAAAGTGCTGGGATTACAAGCATGAGCCACCGTACCTGGCCTCAATAAACATTTTCAAAGTAGCAACATGTCTAAAGCAATGTCTTGGATATCACAAGGGACATAAAGATAGATAAGATATAAGATTTTTCCCTCAGGAGCTTATAATACAGTAGATTCATGTACAGTCACAAATAACATGCAAAAGTAAAAATAAAATAGACACATTGTAAATACTCAATTCAAGAAAATGCCCTAACTTGGGTTTAGGAAGTCAGAGAGATATCTCAGATATCTCTCACACACACAATGTAATGATATGAACAACCACCACCACAACAAAAAATAGGTAAAGTCCATAGAAAAGTAGAGCATCAGAGATCAAACCCTCGGAGAAGGTCCTGGTAACCAGCAAAATTGTGAGATAGAAGTTTCCAGAAATGCACCCTGCTAGGCTTGTTACTGTCTCATTAGCAACAAACTTCATCAATCACAGGATTGGGATTAAGAGCTCTGATTTGTTGAAATCTAGAAAAATCTTACTAATAATGTACAACTTAGAGAAAGCTAGGAAAGAGGAAGTAGGCCACCAAAGAAGAAGGTTTAGAAATTGCTAGTAGATGTATAGGACCCTCTACCCAGCCACTTTTATATTTGCTTGGAGAGAGAAAAGAAAAGGAAAAACAAACAAACAACACTGCAGCTTAACATTTTGTTACTTTTGTGGAGGGAAGGCAGAGGGTTAATATTATTCACTGTTTGGGGCAATGAGTAGCAATTTAGTTTAAGAAAAAAACAAAATTTGAGGGAACAGATGTTAGGAAAACTGTCCCTATTCTATAAAGTTCCTATTTATAGGATAACATCCATAGGATTGCTCCCCAATTGCGCAAATGGATAACATCACCATTATAAAACCTAAGGTTGGTGTTCGAGATATTTTTCAGACTCTGCTTTCTGATAGACCAGCTGGTGCCACCCAGACCAGTAGATGAGCTCAACTAGTTCTGTGATCCCACTCAGGAACTGAAGACAGCAAGAACTCACTTTCACCCCCTGTGATTTCATCCCAGACAGAATCAATCCTCATTCCCCACTCCCTGGTCCGCTGTCCACCAAACTATCCTTGAAAAACTCTAACCTCTGAGCCTTCAGGGAGATTGATTTCAGTGATAACTTCAGTTCTCCATTGGGGCCAGCCTTTTTCTTTACTGAAATACTACTTTCTCAGTGAATTGATTTTGCCTCTGCAGCAAGTGGGAAGAACCTGTCTGGTGATCAAAGAAAACCCAGGCCTACCAACCAGATAAGGTGAAAAGGAATTCAAGCAGAAGTTCAGAACCGTGCTGTCAATATTAAGAACCGGTAAGTAAAGAAAAAAGACAGACGTGGCATCCCTGTATCCATGTATTCACTTTTTGCTTCTAGTAGCAGGAGACAGAGAATACACTGACAGATAAATATAATCCAAGTCAACTGGGAATAAGTGAGATGGAGAAAAGTGAAGCAGACCCCAAGGATTATAAATCATTCCATTATAAAGATACATGCACACATATGTTCATTGCAGCACTATTCACAATAGTAAAGACATGGAATCAACTCACATGCCCATCAATGATAGACTGGATAAACAAAATGTGGTACATATACATTATGGAATACCATGCAGCCATAAAAAGGAATGAGACCATGTCCTTTGCAGGGGCATGGACGGAGCTAGAAGCCATTATCCTCGGAAAACTAACACAGGAACAGAAAACCAAACACCACATGTTCTCACTTATAAGTGGGAGCTGAATGATGAGAACGCAAGGACACAGGGAGGGGGACAATACCCACTGGACCCTGTCAGGGGACTGGGGGGTGGGAGAGCATCAGAATAAATTGCTAATGCATGCTGGGCTTAATATCTAGGTAATGGATTGATAGCAAACCACCATGGCGCAGGTTTACCTATGAAACAAACCTACATGTCCTGCACATGTACCCGGAACTTAAAATAAAATTAAATTTAATTGAAAAAAAAAAGTGAAGCAGAGCAGATGGATAGAGAAGATGAAGGAAAGTGCTGCTTTGTGAAGAGTTTTCAGGGAAGGCCTCTCTGCAAGGTGACTTTGGAAGAGACTGGGCCATGCAGCCACCTGGGAGGAAGAGCACTTCTGGTGGAGGAAATAGCAGGTGAAGAGGGAATATGCTAGACATGTTTCCAAGAACTGCCATAGGGAGCAGAGTTAGCAAGAGGAGAGTGGGAGAGAATGAGCTGGGAGGTATGAGGCAATCAGCTCTACTAGTGATGAGAGGGATGCTGGTTAAAGACTTTGCCTTTTACTCTGAGAAGCCGCTGAGGGTTGCACAGAGGAATACCATGACCTGATTCCAGCTGCTCTATTAAAGGAGCAGGAGTGGAAGCAAGAAGACACATTTATGAAGCCACTGCAATAGTCTAGGTCAGACGTCAGCAAACCTTTTCTTTAAAGAGCCAGCTAGTAAATATTTTTGGCTTTGCAAACCATGTGGTTCCTGTGGCAAATACTCAACTGTTCCATTGTAGCATGAAAG
Source organism: Macaca mulatta (assembly GCF_049350105.2). Lineage (NCBI taxonomy): Eukaryota > Metazoa > Chordata > Mammalia > Primates > Cercopithecidae > Macaca > Macaca mulatta. Next base: position 42,625,977 of record NC_133409.1, on the reverse strand, counting down.
CAGCCACAGACAGTAAGTAAACAAATGGGTGTCACCAGACGTGTCTCTCCTATGGCCCTGGCTATAGTTTGCAGGCTCCCAATCCAAATGATGGGGGATTAGAACAGAATGGTAGCTACACAGGTGTTAAGATGTAGTTGGATCCTGGGTATTTTTGAAATAACAACAAACAGGATGTAACAATAGGTCCCATTTAGGACATGAAAGAATGAAAAATGTCATGGATGACTCCAAGATTTTTGCCCTAAGACAACAAACAAAGAATAGAGCTGTCTTGGTACAGTTGTTCAGGTTGTACACTGTACAGAGCAAGACATTAAAGAGGACCCTGATTGCACTATAGATATACTCATTTGTATATTTATTATTATATTTTTCTATCAAATAGCACTAAAGTGTTTTTTCTAACAAAATATATATCACAATAATTTTCTAAAAGATGGAAATAAAGTACCTTAAGGTACACTACTACGGTGGCCAGAAAGTGTCAATACTCACTTTAGAAATGAGGATACTAAAAAGTGCATGTGCCATGGACTAATGTGGAACCAAACTTTTCACTTTAATACATTTTCTTTTCAAATTAAAATTTTAAAAAAATGAGTTGTATGATTCTATAACTTACGGAACTTAATTCCTGGGCGACCAGAGAAACCAAACTCTTTCTCTGCTTCAGTTTGCTGAGTTTTCTTTGTGTGTTTTTGTTTTTTGTTTCCTTTGTAGTGTCAAGTCAACAAGATTGTATATTTAGGATAATGTATATCTATTTTGAGTTTTATAAAATTATTTAGTACATGGTACTACTAAAATCTGTTTCTATAGCCTCTTTTAAAGAAGAACACTTGTAAAAAATTTGTTTAAAGAAAGCATGTTATCTCATAAAAGGGAAAATGTGAGAGTGTAAACATATAAAGCATTATCAATAAACCAACAACAAAAATGCTTGACTGATTCATTTTTCATCTAATATTTAAATTTAGCAAGAGTTGGTATGACTAGGTTATGTCACTATCTACAAAACAGAAGAAAATGTCTTTCTGCAAAACACACACACATCACACACACCCTCTTATTCTGCATGCCATGAAATGCTCTAGTTTTCTTGAGAGGGGGAAATTGTTGCCTCAATGTGGTGTATGAAATCTATATAAATTATATGACACCCTCCCCCTAAAAAATCTAGAAAAAAGATGCCATTTATGTTACTAATAGCTTTCGAATGGAAGTATGACATCGGTGAGCTACTTATAATTATACTTACTTGCAAGTTATATTAGCATTCATTGAAATATTTGGATAGGTAAATTAGTTTTCTTCTAAAACGTTACTTGGAAACTTCCTGACTTCAGAATGTTTCATTTTCAAGATTAATGGTGGATTTCTAACATATTAAATACTGTAAATAAAAACTGCTTTCTGACATAACAATGATATCTTAGTATTGCCATGCTTGAAAATAATTCCAGGCAAGGCACAGTGAGTGGCTCACGCCTGTAAGGCACAGTGAGTGGCTCACGCCTGTAATGGAGGCCAAGGTGGGTGAACCACGTTGGCCAGCCTGGCCAACGTGGCAAAACCCTGTCTCTACGAAAAATACAAAATACAAAAATTAACTGGACATGGTGGTGCATACATACCCGTAGTCTCAGCTACTTGGGAAAGTGGCTTAAACCTGGGAGGCAGAGGTTGCAGTGATCTGAGATTATGCGACTGCACTCCAGCCTGGGAGATAGCATGAAGCTCTGTTGAGAGAAAGAGAGAAGAGGAGAGGAGAGGAAAGGAGAGGAGAGAAGAGGAGAGGAGAGGAGAGGAGAGGAGAGGAGAGGAGAGGAGAGGAGAGGGAAAGAATGAAAGAAAGAAAGAAAGAAAGAAAGAAAGAAAGAAAGAAAGAAAGAAAGAAAGAAAGAAAGAAAGAAAGAAAGAAAGAGAGGGAGGGAGAAAGAAAGAAGGAAAGAGAGAAAAAGAAAGAAAGAAAGAAAGAAAGAAAGAAAGAAAGAAAGAAAGAAAGAAAGAAAGAAAGAAAGAAAGAGAGGGAGAAAGAAAGAAGGAAAGAGAGAAAGAAAAAGAAAGAAAGAAAGAAAGACAGACAGACAGAAAGAAAGAAAGAAAGAAAGAAAGAAAGAAAGAAAGAAAGAAAGAAAAGAAAGAAAGAAAGAAAAGAAGGGAAGGAAGGAAGGAAGGAGGGAAGGAGAGAAAGAAAGAAAGAAGATTCCATTGGACTTTATATTTCCACTAGTGGCTTCCTGCCAGGAAGAGCAGGGCATGACCTGAAATGCAGATAGCAGGATTTGCATTTCTAGGCTGGGAAAGCAGGAGTTGGGAAGTAGTTTCTGGTCAGCCTCTACACACTTTATGGTACCAATTGCTTAGGGATGAGATTCAGGTGGGAATTTGGTAAAAGTTCTATATTTTTCCTGATTAAAAACTAAATTAGATGAATATCCTAAAAGAGAGATTAAGAAAATTCCATTTATGTTAGTAAAAAAAGAATTAAAAACTTAGGAATAAATTTAAAAAAGAGGTGAGACCTGTGCAACTACAAAATATTGCTGAAAGAAAATAAAGATACTAATAAATGGAAAGACATTACATATTCATGGATTGCAAGAAATATTGTTGTTACTACTACCCAAAATGATCTACAGATTCAATGCAATCCTTATCAAAATCCCAATGATGTTTTCTGTAAAAAATGGAAAAATCAATCTAAAATTCATGTGGAATCTCAAGGGACCTCAAATAGTCAAAACTAGAAAAAAAATTCAGGGATTTCACACTTCCTGAGTTCAAAACTTACTACAAAACTATGGTTATCAAAACAATGTGGTACTGGCATAAAGACAGGCATATAGAACAATGTAATATGATAGAAATCCCAGAAATAAACCCGTGTGTATATGGCTGAATAATTTTTGACAAGGGTGCCAAGGTCATTCAATAGAAAAAGAATAGTCTTCAAAACTGGTGTTGGGAAAACTGGATATCTACATGCCCCTGTCCCCTTGCCAAAAAAAAAAAAAAAAAAAAATGGACTCTTACCTTATACCACATAGAAAAATTAACTCAAAATAAATCAAAGATCTAAATGTAAGAGCTAACACTATAAAACTCTTAAAAGAAAATATAGGGAGAAAGCTTTGTGACAGTGAATTTGGTAATTATTTCTTGGATATGACACAAAAAACAGAGACAATAAAATAAAACTAAATAAATTGGACTTCATCAAAATTAAAATATTTTGTGTATCTAAAGACAATATCAATAGAATGAAAAGGAAACCCATGAAACGGGAGAATTCATTTGCAAATTATGTATCTAAGAAGGGGTTAATATTCAGAATATATAACGAAACTCCTATAACTTAACAAAGGAAAACAACGCAATTCAAAAATGGACAAAGGATGTGAATAGACATTTCTCCAAAGAAGATACATAGATGGCCAATAAATACATGAAAAGATGCTCACCATCACAAATTATCTGGGAAACACATTTTTTTTCTTTTTTAAATTTTACTTTAAGTTCTGGGATACATACGCAGAACGTGCAGGTTTGTTATATTGTATACATGTGCCATGGTGGTTTGCTGCACCTATCAACCTGTCATCTAGGTTTTTAAGCCCCACATGCATTAGGTATTTGACCTAATGCTTTTGCTCCCCTTGCCCCCCAACCCCCAACAGGCCCTGGTGTGTGATGTTCCCCTCCCTGTGTCCATGTGTTCTCATTGTTCAGCTCCCACTTATGAGTGAGAACATGTGGTGTTTGGTTTTCTGTTCCTGTGTTAGTTTGCTGAGCATGATGGCTTCCAGCTTCATCCATGTCCCTGCAAAGGACATGCTTTCTTATGACTGCATAGTATTCCATAGCGTATATGTGCCACATTTTCTTTATGGGAAAAGCATATTAAAACCACAATGAGATACCATTCACACCTATTAGGATGGCTAGCTTCAAAAAAGTGTTGGCAAGAATAAGGAGAAATGGGAATGCTTGTACATTGCTGGTCGGAACGTGAGACCACTGTGAAAAACAGTATTTTGGTAGCACAAAAGATTAAACATAGAATTATTGTATGATCTAGCAATTCCCCTCTGGAAATACACCCAAAAGAATAGAAAGTATGAACTCAAAGAGATATTGGTGCATCCTTGTGTATAGCAGCATAATTCATAAGGATCAAAAGATAGAAGCAACCCTATTGTCCATTAATACATCAATGAATAAACAAAATCTGGTACATAACTACTATATTAGTCCATTATAATGCTGCTATAAAAAACTATCTGAGGCTGGGTAATTTATAAAGAAAAGAGGTTTAATTGGCTCACAGTTCTGCAGGCTGCACAGGAAGCATGGCTGGGGAGGCCTCAGGAAATTTACAGTCAAGTGGAATGTGAAGGGGAAGCAAGCATATCTTCAAATGACCAGTAGGAGAGAGAGAGTGAAGAAGGAGGTGCTACACACTTTTAAACAACCAGAACTCACACTCAAGAGATCATAAGGGGGAACTCAGCCTCCATGATCCAATCACCTCTCACCAGCTCCCTCCCACCAGGTCCTTCCCACAACATTAAAGATTACAATTCAATTTGAGATTTGTTTGGAGACACAGAGCCAAACCATATCACGTATAAATAAATACTTTTGAGCCTTAAAAGGGAAGGAAACTCTGTCATATACAACATGTATAAACCTTGAGGACATTGTGCTAAGTGAAACAAGTCGTCAGAAAAGGATAAATATTGTATAATTCTACTTATTTAAGGTATCTAGAGTAGTCAAATTTATAATGTTGGGACTAGAGCATGATACCCCAAAGCATAGCACCTTGGCATGCTGAGTACTTTGAACTAAAGGAGATTGAAAGGTCTCAGAAGCAAGGTCTCTCTGACCCTCTGCCATCCTCCTGTTTCTCACCCCTCTTTCTCCCATAAAGCGAGTCATAGAAATCAGAATTCCTCTTTCCCAAGGTGGGTCATAGAAACTAGAACCTCTTTTCCCCCAAGCAAGCCATAAACCTAGAACAGTCACTCTCTTAAAGACCTTCATTCCACAGGGGTCCTACCCAAGCCCAGGAGGAAGGAAGGCTATACAGACAGACCAAGAAGAATCTGAACAGTCAGGCCTTGCTGGGTTTCCCCCACAGCCTGTCACCACTAGATCATACCCTTTGGTCCAATGACATTTCTACACGGCTGTCCATTCTTCATTGATCCTAAGCATAAAAATAGACAGTTTTTCCTGGATCTTTGGGTCTTCATTTCTGCTATTTCTCATGTCACATAAAACTTTGATTAAGTAAATTTGTTGTACTTTTCTCTTGTTAACCTATCTTTTGTTACAGGAATGTTGACTGTGAACCTTATGATGGGTAAGGAAGGGTACCACACTTTTCTGCCCCTTCAATAGATACAGAAGGTAGAACGGTGGTTGCCAGGAGCTGGGGGAAGGGGGGAACAAGATTTTTTTTTTTAGATGGAGTTTTGCTCTTGTTGCCCAGGCTGGAGTGCAATGGCATGATCTCAGCTCACTGCAACTTCCGCCTCCCTGGTTCAAGCAATTCTCCTGCCTCAGCCTCCCGAGTAGCTGGGGTTACAGGCGGCTGCCACCACACCCAGCTAATTTTTTGTATTTTTAGTAGAAATGGGTTTCACCATATTGGCCAGGCTGGTCTTGAACTTCTGACCTCAGGTAATTCACCGGCCTTGGCCTTCCAGAGTGCTGGGATTACAGTGTGAGCTGCCATGCCCAGCCAATAAATTGTTTAATGGAGATAGAGTTTCAGTTGAGGAAGATGAAAAAGTTCTGGAGATAAATAGTGGTGACAGTTCTACAATGATATGAATGTACTTAATGCTACTGAACTGCACATTTAAAAATGGCTAAAGTGGTAAGTTTCATGCCATGTAAATATGCCACTTAAAAATGGCTAAAATGGCCAGGCACAGTGGCTCATGCCTATAATCCCAGCACTTTGGGAGGCCGAGGTGAGTGGATCACCTGAGATCAGTAGTTCAAGACCAGCCTGATCAACATGGATAAACCCCGTCTCTCCTAAAAATTCAAAGTTAGCCAGGTATGGTGGCGCATGCCTGTAATCCCAGCTACTCGGGAAGCTGGGACAGGAGAATCGCTTGAACCCTGGAGGCAGAGGTTGCAGTGAGCCGAGATTGCACCATTGCACCCCAGCCCCGGCAAGAGAGCAAGACAGTCTCAAAAAAAATGGCTAAAATGTGCCTGGGTAGAAGGGCTCACACCTGTAATCCCAGCACTTTGAGACAGAAGTATCGCCTGAGCCCAGGAGTTCAACCCATTCAGGCAACATGGTGAGACCTTGTCTCCACAAAATTTAAAACAGTTAGCTGGGCATGGAGGTGTGCACTTGTCCCCAGGAGTCAGAGGCTGTAGTAAGCCGTGATCATACCACTGCACTCCAGCCTGGATGACAGAGTGAGATCTTGTCTCTAAGAAAAAAATTAAAAATAAAAATAAGAAAATGGCAAAAGTTTCATGCCAATGTGTATTTTACTACAATAAAAAGAAAATGAAAAAAAGCTGTATTAAAAGATCGACTGTTTCTCTTTCTTAACTGAAAACTGTAGGAGAAAAGAATGCTGAAACGTAGAAGTCACAGGAAATGTTCAGGAAAAAAATATGACTAAAAGCCTATGATTTTGAAGCCAGCCAAAACGCAGGCTCCTTTCCAAGACTGGAATTAGAGGTAATTTCTTCCATAACTCTTGCTTCCTGGCATAGACTGCATAGTTGGACCAAGGGCAGGAGATGGGGGCGGAGGGATGCAACTTCTTTCTTCTGCCAATGCTAATGGCTCTCCCACAGCTGTAGAAAAGTGATTAAGAATATAATACCATTTCCAATCAGCTTTCCTAAGTAACCTGCACTTAAAGAACAGTTAAAATTAAACGGAGCCAGTAAAACACTGGCTGAAAACAAAAGAGGGGAGCCAGCCGTCTGTAAAACACTAATGTTCATTCTGCCAGGACGTGTTTGGCTGGTAAGAAAGTGTTGCAGCCAAAAGCAATTGGAACAAACTAACCTGAGCCAGTCTTTTCTTTGGGATGCACTTTTGTTGTTACCTTCTGAATTCCACAGAGCTGTGAGCCTGTCCCCTTCTTTCATTGCGCTCCCCCCATATAGCAAAGCCCTCCCTTTTTGCCGGGTTGGATGGCCTCATTGGTGTGGCCATGACAATGGATGTTCATTTCACCACTATAAAAGGGTTTAATGATTAAAAGGCCACACCATAGCACTGGACCACAAAACTCTCTGGATCCCATGAAACCCCTTTGATTCAAAATGTTCTTTTGACAGGATCAAGAGCAGTTCTCATTCTACTGGGCTGCAGAAACATCTGCATTTTTTATCTGTTACCTTCTACTCAGTGCACATAGTTAATGTGTAATTAATGAAACACCCTTTCTCCGAGTGACATACAATCAAGCCAGAGCTCCCACCAACCTCGCGCTGGCTCCAATAGAGCGGGTTGCTTTTGTATCCTTGTACCCTCATTCAGAGCTGGTAAGAAAACCGGTCACAGGCTTATCAAGCCAGCTTATGTCTTAATCTTTTTTTTTTTTTTTTTTTTTGTCTCTTTCCCCTTCCTCTTCTGTCTCCTGGTGGTGGTAAGGTGGGGGAGCGGGGGGGCGGCACAGGAATGACCAAAAAAAGTGAGGTTGGGGGAACAGAAGAAAAATAACTCACACAAGAACAACTACTGACCTTTTCTTTCTCTGACATTATTGGGAAGGGGGTGAACCAAAGGCACAAAAATAGAAAAGTTGAAAGAGGAGAGAGCTGAAACACAGCAGAGGAAAGACAGAAGGAGGAAGAGAAGGAGGGATGAAAGGTGGGAGGGGGAAGGAAGGAAGGAAGGAAAGAAGGAGGGAAGGAAGGAAGAAAGGAGGGAAGAAAGGAAGGAAGAAAGGAAGGAAAGAAGGGAGGGAGGGAGGATGGCAGGGAGGAAGGGAGTGAGGAGATAAGGAAGGAAGGAAGGAAGGAAGGAAGGGAGGGAGGGATGAAAAAGAAAAGGAAACCCATTCTTACATGTATTTGATTTAAAAAGAGTAGAATGAATTTTAAGTCCGACGTAGGCAGACAGCTAGTACAGGCAGCTAGTGTGGCTCAGGGTTACGCAACCACTGCAATATTTCTATTGTGTTACCAGACCAGGGGTTCTAGCAGTGACTGGTGACTCAAGAGATGTGATGATGTAATTATTTTAGAGCCTGTTTAAGCATTTGCACAGACTCAACAGTAGGCAGAATTGGAAAGGAGGTATCCCATTGAACATCCTGACTGGAATACACCTGAATTAGTGCTTCCCTTGAGTGTGAGAGGTTTGTTACCTTAGCCCATGTGCACTGTGTCTCTTTTAAGCAGCTTTAAGTTTGGATTACTTGAGAATATTCGCAATTATCTCCTAGAAGTTGTTGAATAACAGCCTTTGAAAGTTAAACGCTTTTCTAAAGATACATTCTGTAACCCTGTTTTGTGACAGGCTAGTCAAATGAACATGTTTTCATTTGGAAATGCTGAGGGAATTGTATGTGAAAATAAATGAGTTTATCTTTATTTCTAGGTCACATAGCAATTTAAAACCCAGTCCTTGCAACTATAAAGAACTTTCTTTTTGACTCTTCTGACCTAGACTGAGACAATCTCATTAAGCACTGAGTACTTAGAATAGGCAATTGAACTAGAAAGAGTTGCAATGTCTTGATATTCCATTTAATATTTAAATATTTCCTCCACTTAAATATTTTTATTTCGAAGTGAACCAACAATCAGAAAATAACATAAATGAGCCATGTATATATTTGATTCTGCAGTAGGGCTTAAGGGCTATCCATGCCTTCATTTTTTCTATAACTTAGCTGAGACTGTTTACTTGGGTGCCATTTGCTATTCCGATGTCTGAGAAGCTTCCAGCAAGTCCCTATGCCAAGGGGCAAATGGGAATCCCTTAAGTTCTACGGTCCTTAAGTGGCTTTACAACACCAGCAAATGCCTCTACTAGAAACTGAAACTTAAAAAAAAAAAAATCAGCAATCTCCCTTTAATCATAACTAAATATGATGGCAGATGCTGTGTATGTTCTCTTTACCAGTTAAGAAAACTCAGTAAATATCTTTCTGAAATAAGGCTGTTTCACCTGCAAAGTGAGACTAATAGCATTCGTAAAGGATTTAGGGGGTGTTATACAAATGCAAAATATTGTTGAGTCTTTTCCTTAGTAAAGAAAAGCTCCAAATAATACCCTGGAAGAATGGAGCATTATTGCCATTTGATCTGAATATTTTTTAACACCGGGGCTCAGCAAAGGTTTATAAGGCCTGGATTTAAGGGTCAGTGCTCTATTTGACTCTGGAATAGCGTTTAGTCTAAATTTCTTTTGTGTCCGGGTGGGCACTTTTCTTTCTTTGAATCAAGTAACTTGCCTAAATTTCCTGGGCTAGGGTTTCCTCATCTGAAACCTAGTTGATAAAAATTGGTTGACATCCAACAGAATATATCCACTGTGTTTTAACAACGGGTTCAAATTACTGCAATGGGGCTATGAAGACATCAAAATCTACATACATTTATCCTACAGCTCAGACAATAAATGATTCCTTACTCCACAAATATACTTTACATATCCAGAGCCACAAAAGTTATTGTCAACTTCCTGTTTACGACTTGCAAAGAAAAAATGAATTGCTGGGGACCTTATATTTTATTAATCCCTGAGCAATGTCATAAGTAAATTGTATTGATATATTGAAAAGCAAATTGCTTTGGGGATAAGGTACTTTTTTTTCAGTTGAAAGTGTGACTAGCTTTGGAAATCAGCAGAATTTATTGGTGTGCTTTAAGATAATTGATGACGGTCACTCCACGAGTAACAGGATTTCTTAAAATACTGGGAAGCTTTTACTCCCATGGTTATAATCTAAGCACTGCCTGTGAGAAAATAAAAATAGACTCACTAATTTAATATTCTAGTATGCTTGACATGGAGAAACTCTGTCTCCACAAGTCACCTGTCAGACTATTATCTGTTTATTTAATATGTTAATTAATATAATTTGATATTATTTAGGCCTGATGTCAACCTTGTTTAAACCAGCTTTTTTTTTTTTTTCCAACCAAAACAAAAAAAAAAGAAAAGAAAAGGAAAGAGTGGGGCGGGGATATACAATCCCAGATTTCAGGCTCTTGTAAACACACACAACTGACACCCTCATATTGTCTGGGGAGAGCCGATACTGAAACCTTCTTGAATCACAGAGCAACTTCCCAGTTGGCCAAACTGAAACTCCTCATTGCCAAGCCGAGGTTAGCCTACATTCTGAGGTACACAAATAAAGAAGGAAAGGAAAGCTTCAAAAGAAACTTCTTACCCTTGATTCCAATGCATAGGAAGGTCAGGAGAGGATACGATGTTTGTAGAGGGGATTAACCCCCTGCTGGTTTCTCCACATCTGAGAACACTGAGCCCCACACCCCCACTCCCACCATGGCAGGGGTGGGGATGGCGGGGGGGCTGGGGTGGGCAGGACCCTTCCAGAGCTGAAATTTTGCCAGAATAATTCAGAAAAATTTCCTGGCAGCAAATGCTGAAAGCACAAAAGTACCGTTGAGGTGTAATGTCTGTAAGCTCTACGTTCCTCCACAGGTTTCTTCTCAGACAGAAAAATAAAAGCAGAGGTTGGGGTGGAGAGGGCAGGGGTGTTTCTCTGAGAAAGTAAAAAGGTTGGGACCGTGCAGCCTTTAAAACAAAACTAATGACAAAACAATTTCACCCTTTTATAAACCTTACAGTCATTGACTTATGGGTTCTTCTAGATAAAATGAAAAAACAACTTCATCCTTATATAAATCTTACAGTCATTGACTTATGGGTTTGTTTAGCTAAAACTGTGATCTCAGAGCCTAGGATCCCTGGAATTAACTAAATACAATTGATAAAACCTGAATTCTTCAATTCTTCCTCTAGAAAAGGGAGTAGGGGTGCAGAAACATGCTTCTTTTTTTGTCTTTTTTAAAAAAACAAACCAAAAAACCCAACCAAACAAACAACAAAAAAACAGAGGTAGAAACTGGCTTCAGGTGCTTACTGAATATTAAAAGTGCTTCTCCTGTGTCTCTGTCTGCGAAGCACTGGAACTACAGTGAGCTAGTTTAACTCACTATATATACAGTTTAACTAGTAATATGTTTATCTCTGCTGCCCCTTCCTTTTAGGTTATAAAACCTCAGAAGGTCAAAGACTGTGTCTGTTTACCATGCCTGGTGTATTAAACACAGCACTATACACAGATGAATTCCTGGTGCTTGCACACAGTTGAGATGTGGCACTGATGGAGGTGGCTGAAGTTTGTTTTGTTCCAGTTGGCCAGTCTTGTGTTGAGGAGGCCATGCCTAAGCAACCACCAGCTTAAACCTCAAGCTGATCAACTTACAGGTTTCCCCTAAGGTGAGCTAGTTACTTGCTTTTCAAGCCCCCAACGACGTCATAGGTTTGGCTCTGGCATACAAAAGCCAGAGAGAGTCAATCATTAGCAAGTGTGAATGATGCCCAAATAACACCACCAGATTGTGTTTATCTAAAGTGCCAAAGTGAATTGTTCATTAGCATTTCTGAGAAATACCCGAATAACACCAACAAGAGGTGTTAAATCATTCCAGATTGCTGGTGAGTTTTTGCTTAAGGAGAAAAAAAAAGATTTCTTGGATGATGGTAAATGTCTCCTCCATTCTTACAGGCACGACCAAAAGAAAATGTTGGAAAGAGAGCAATGGGATTAGGAGAGCCTCAACTTCCCCGTGAGCTCATTTTCCTCTGTCTACATGTAAGGAGCTTGGAGGAGGGAGAATGAATGCCCAGTGGCTTTTAATTTCATTTCCTTCATTAAATGTGATACTTTTCTTCCTTTAGATGTATTTTTACGTAGGCAATGACGAGCTGAGTTTTCTGCTTTACGTTATTTGTAATAAGTCTCTTAATTTGCCAAAGAATTATGTTCCCTAAATTGTACATTATTAAGAATGTAAAACACAAAAAATGTATTTCCTTGATACATTCTGAAGGAAAAAAAGGCCAAGTATGTAGTATTAGAGCCACAAATTGGTACCTTATTTTGCTTCAAGATGCTTTGAAACATGTAATTATGAACATAACTCTGCTTGTGAACTTGTCCTCATTAATTCAGTAATTAGCAAGATCTTGTTTGATCTTGGAATTTATTAGCATTGCAGCTGGAAAACTGCTTCACTTTTAACACAACAACAATCACTTTTAACACAGCAGAATCAACAATTAAGGTGATAACAAACAAATCAATATAACTTTCCTGCTTATTACATCTTTCCAAGGCTGCACTGTGCCCAATTAAACAGTGTTTTGTATTAGAAATGCTTTTATTTTTAAGGTAGCATTATCACATTTATTTTAACATAAAAGCGGAGTAAACTTCAGCTTAGAAAACGGCTGTCACCACTTAAGTTATAGGGAGGGTTCTAGAGCTAAGGCCCTTTCCTCATCTACTCAACATGCAGTGCTGCTTGCAAAGTGCAAAGATGAGAAAAAGTTGGGAGCCAGCAGGTGGATTTCAGAGAGCTCCTTCCCGCTTTAAATTCTCAAAGCAACTTCTCCATATTCTAGAATTCCATTCAAAACACCACATGCAGTTGAGCGCGTCTCAGTTCTAGTCTAGTACTCGGCAAATAACTTCAAGTCCAAAACTCCTCTCATTAATGGAACAACTTTGACGATTCCTGCCACTTCTGCTATTTGTTGCAAGAGTGAATTTAGCTCATTCAGAAACTCATTTTCTCGTTTTGTTTTATTTTAGAGAAAAAACTCATTTTTTTCTCATTTTACCTCATTTTTGTTTGTCCACTTCTGGCACTGTTAAAAATCTCATGTATGTTCTGTGAAAGAATGTTAGAACTCAGGCCAGATTGCCATCAGGAAAGCCGAGTTTTGAGTTAAAGCTACAGTGTACTTTCTTCTGAAAGTCAAATTCAGCCCATCAAAGGGTTCCCTCTGTGAGCTCCCTGCCAAGAATTATTCAGTTCTTTCTGATTGAGAAAACATGCTACCTGCCAAAGCCATTTTCCTTTTTATTTTTTTTAAGTTTTGAACTGTTAAATATTTCTTATAAAATTGACTTGATAAAGTTGTTTTTTTCCACCCATTGTACACAGAAAGATTATTCTAATATTTAATGATATAAATTACGCTGTCTGATGAATACTATTCTGCAGAATAATATCTGCTGGGTTCCATGATATAGCTTTCAGTTTTTCCAAATTCTGGAGGCTTCCTCCCGGGCCAGTTCTGTGTGTCAATGCCCTCTTCAGATGCAGTGGCAATGCTAAGTATAGAGTTTTACCCTGGGGCTGACCAGTTTATAAAGGAAGTTACTATCCCCTCCCTAGTTCTGAACACCATACATCTATTGATAGAGTCTGACCGCACTGTTTTAAGGAATGTCTTAGCCAAGATTGTCATAGGAAACAGATCTGAGATAAGAGCTTGTATACAGATAAGAGATTGTGTGCAGATGGTGTATTTGGGGGAAGTAGAACCAAAACAAAATGGGAATAAGCAATGAAAAGAATAAAACAGAATAAAGAAAAGTCAATACAGGTGTAGGAGAGGAAAAAAATTGTTTCTTTCTACAATTCTAGGTTGTTTGGCTGATTTATGATTAAATTGATATGAGACAAGTTAACAGGAGAAAAACCCAAAAATAAGAGTCTGAAAGAAGTAGCTGGATGATCGAGGCTCAAATATTAACCTGAGCTACCGAAAGGAACTGGGGCTTGGACTTCTAAGATGTGGTGGGGGCAATTTATGGGAGGATGAGGGAGGAAATACAGGATAAATAAAGGTTGTCTGATTTTAAAGATAAAATCTCTCAGATGATAAAAGTTGTCTTGGAGCAGCTCTCTTCCCGGTAGATATTTTTACTAACAAAATTTCCTTTATAGATGTGTTAAATCAAATTTAGCGTAAATCTGCCTCCTTATATATTTTAAGCTTGACATAAAGGTTTCTCTATACATCGTGAACTATAACAAGTGGAGGTGTAAACAGACCTTAGCCTACACTTTTGCCAATCACCAAATTTTGGCCAGTCAAATGTAGCCAACTGTTCTAACCATGTTCAAATAAGGCAAATGCTAAGCTATAACCAGCTGTTTCTGTACCTCACTTCCATTTTCCGTTTGTCATTTTCCTCTTTATGTCCATAAATCTTCTTCCACCACGTGGCTGCACTGGAGTCTCTGAGCCTACTCGGGCTTGGTAGCTGCCCAATTCACAAATTGTTCATTGCTCAATTAAATTCTTTTGAACATAATTCAGCTGAAGTTTTCTTTCATCAGATGTAAATTTCTCTTACACAAGGGTAACTTTTCAGTTACTCCTGTGTCTGCAGTTTCTCCAAATAGCCAGCTCAAAATAATCAATATGCCTAAGAGGTATCTTTTGGGGTAGCCTATTCTGGTCTTCTACAGTCATATTTTGGGGTGGTAAGTCCTGAGCTCCAACACAAGGATGCGAAGTCCAGCTGGCTACTACTGTGGATCCCTGGGGTTCTGTCTGGCCAAGATCCTCTGCGGAGTTGTATAGAATGCACCTCAAAATCCTCTGCCAGGGAACAGAAGAGGAGCACAGGTATCCACTGGCTCCCACATCTCATTGATCCAGGGTTAGCCCAGGGGGTGTCAAGTCCCTTCCATGTCCATGCATGAGCAAAACCATTTCTGCCATTACAGAAGCTTTGGTGCAAAACACAAGATATGAGAGGTATGGGATACCCCAGGTGTGAAGCTGCTTACCAACAGCAACAGCTTAAGGAAAAGGTGGACCCAGAGGAGGTGAAGAAGGACAAAAGGTGTCAGGCTGAGGTAACTGAACCCCGAGGATAAGTCATATTTAACTTGTTGTATACACTAACCCCATGAGCTCTTTATTTATGGACTACTTAGTTGATTGTTGCTGTTGTCTGAAATTACACAAGTTCTAGAATCACAAATATTTTGGGGATAGACTGGACCTTCAAGATTATTTTAGACATGAGGAAACTGAGGCACAGACTGAGGAAACAGCTCTCCCAAGGTGACAAATCTATTCTAAATAACCACCTCAATTTTCTACTCTGCTTTGTGGAGATCTTTCATAATACTCATTGAGAAATATTCCTTAGGTCTCTCTGACATACAGCATTAAACAGGATTTGAATTTCATCAATCTTATTAGAAATTTCTTCTTAGAGTTTTGTTCTGCCAAATCATGTAGAACGTTTTCTAGCTCACTGAGTTTCATGTTTGTGCTGGAATTTGCTGCCAGGAGATGCAAGCCAATCATTGTCTTGATTCTGCTTTTCTTTATCTCACAACAAACTACCTTAAAAATGCATTTTATGTTTGTTTGGGTTTCTTTTTAATTGCTGTAAATTTGAGATCTAGCAGCCTAGATAGCCATGTCTCCAGAGTAGGTGTGTCAAAAACAGAGGCAGCTGGGAGGGAGGCCAGGA
Source organism: Macaca mulatta (assembly GCF_049350105.2). Lineage (NCBI taxonomy): Eukaryota > Metazoa > Chordata > Mammalia > Primates > Cercopithecidae > Macaca > Macaca mulatta. The sequence continues at coordinate 42,610,423 of NC_133409.1, read as the reverse complement.
GTGAGGTCTGGAGACGCTGGGATGCCTTCCAGTGTGGCTCAGGGGCCACATGCCCGGGGCAAGTTACCAAGTCCCTTCCAGCCCTATTTTCCTCATCTGTAAATGGAGGCAATGACAGCACCCACCCTATAGGGCTATTATGATGCTTCAATATTTGTAAGTTCCTTATAATAGTGCCTGATACATAACAAGTTTCATTAAGTAAAATAATTAGGATCCTTAATATCTGTCTTTTTGAAGGAGGGTTGTTTGTTTTACATCATCAAAACAACTTTTTTCATTCAAAACTATTTCAACTTTGTTTGGAAGGAGGATACTTTTGTGGTTGCTTATTTATATATATATTTAGATTGTATTATATTGCATACTCTTTCATTTACATTTATGGCACCACTAACCTTCTATTTCAATATTAAGTACAGTCAGACTATTTTCCTAAGATGACCTGGGTTTTGAAAATAATGTTTGCCTAAAATTTTTTGTGTAGTTTTAAATAGCAATTAATATTTTTAAAAAATAACAAATGAACAACGAACATGAGTTGAACAAAACAGAAGAAATAAATATGTTTGAATTGTATCACCTGATACAACTTTAAGTTGTACTAACTACCTGGATGAGGTATTGTGTTGATGGTTCTTTTAAAATATGTCAGGCATATGGGCTTGAAAAATGTATGCTTTCAGATCAATGAACTTTATTTAATATAATTATGATATCTTTTCCATCAAATGGAGATTGCAGTATCTACACATCTTTTTCACAGGGCTTGTAAAACTGGAAATGCTTTTTGAAAAATGCAACTCTTATATCGTTAATCAGCACTCAGTCCTTGTAACATGATTCAAAAACCAGTATTAAATATTCCACAAACTTTAAAATACTCTGTTTGCAAAAGTTATTATTTGTGAATGGATGGATTCACACATTCTTTACGAGGAGGAGAATGCGGCCACATTTCCTTTAGAAAGTTCAAAAGCTGCGGTGCCTCCTTACGGACAATTGCAGCCAGGATGGTCAGAGTCTCACAAGTTGCCTCAGCAAAACGGAGTAATTTAGAAACTCACTGTGTATCTCCTGCTTCTATTTGAAAAGTCTTGACAAGGTAGAGTCTGTAGGAATATTTTATGTCTTGATTTTTCTACTGAAATTTCGGCCACTCTTTCCCTTCCCGTTTGAGAGGGAGCAAAGGCTCAGAAATCTGTAAACAGGCCGGCGGTCTTAAAGGAAATTCTGTAGCATAATGAAGCCCTCACGTCGTCAGGCCCTGGCCTGCTGGGCTCAGGCCGCTGAAAGCAGCCGCTGGGTGAATTTCCCAGCCTTTGGAAACTGTCTCAGTTCTGTGAGTTTGCTTGAGTGTATCAAGGCTGTTTGCACGGGAGGACTCCAGCTGGGTGGGTTTGTTCTCCTCCCAGGAGCTCAGAAAAGGTGAGAGGGCTCCTTCATATGTTCCCTTGAGCCTCGGTCCCCCCTCTTTTTCCTTGAACTGACACAATAGCTTCTTCAGCAGGTCCCTCTGCCAGGGAGCTCTCCCTCTCGCATCTCTCACACTGGGACATTTTTCCACATTTCCAGGATTATGGTCACTTTTACTTAGATCTATGTGTGCTGCCTCCACATACAAAGAAGCACTTGGGGACAGGATTAGTAGGATTAGAAGAGATTCACATATGTCCAGTTCAAGCAATTGGTATTCAAAGCTTTACACGTTCAAATGCCACCAAGAGAGAGAAAAGGAGCAGGGAGCTTGCTTTGCATTTCAGCACCTTCAAGAGAGGAACAGTGCTTTTTATTGGTGTTTAAAGCGGAGGGGATAAACAGATTCCTCTTCTAGTTTAATCCAGTCCAACATACCATGGCCTGTAATCTGGGTAACCAAATAGCAGTGCTCCCAGGCTCTAAAATCACAAACTTCTGCATTTTGGAGATTGCTATTGTTCCAAATGACATAAAACAGAGCACACGTCTCCAGCAAGTTTCTTTCCCAGTTGTGATTTACTATTTTGTATAAAGACATTCTTTCAGGATCTCCCTCGCAAAATATTCACAACTTGATTTGCATGGGTATAACAATGAAACTCAGCTTCTTGGCATTGACTTAGAACAGAGGTTTGATTTGGTAGTGGTGGAGGCAGCGTGTTAAGGGGCTTAATGGGTAATAAAAAGTGAAGGAAAATATGGTAGCATTACACTTGAAATCTGAAAAACAGTTGCTGAAATAGTGAAATTGCTTTTTACACTTGATGTAGAGGCATAAATATACACCTTCTCCTTACTCATGCAACAGAATTATTTTTCTTATGGATCACTCTGTTCTCAGGTTATGAAGCAACCCATTTCTTTCTTCCTTAATCTCTCATTTCTATAAAGGCCTATTTTCCTTCCTCAAGCAACAGAGCCTCTATGGAAAACAGTGACTGTATTTTTAGGTCATATTGTATTACCACTGATTCCATAACTCCCATTAGCTAATACATAAGAAAAGTTTTGCTAGAGATGATAACAAATTTTTTATTTTATTAGTATTTAGCAATAGGAAACCTTGCTTATAAAGTTATATTTTGATGTATTTTGATTGTTCTTTGTCATCTTTCCCAACGCTGTGGATTGTTTTGAAGTTAACTTCTCGTACACTCCAGAATATTACCTTCAGTTAAAAGATGGTGCTCAAAATTTTATCCTGTTTCTTATAGTTAAGTGTCTCTTTTAAAATCCTTTTGATTAATGAAAAAAATATTTACATGAGTTGTTATTGGACTGGAGGCCCAGACCCAAGTCTGTCATTAACTAGGTGTTAACCTTAAGTGAGTCACTTGTTTTCTCTTGGCCTGAAATTCCTCATGTATGAAATAAAGGGGTTGGACTAAAATATTAATAGCTTCCATTCCTAGCACTGTGCAATTTACAAACTGCTTTTACATCCTTTTTAAAAGCATTTTAGAATCTAAACATTCTGTTTCACTTTGTAATCATTTTGAAAGAAAGACATGTATATTATGTCTTCCATAGAACAGTTACACCTTTACAAGAAAAAAAAATTGTTACCGTTAAACAATTGAACTGCAACAGGTCTGGAACAGGAATTATTTAGGAAGCGACATTTTATGATGAGGCACCATCCCTATAAGATGTGATCTCAAGTGTTTCGTGCCAAATTACATTTCACCCAGTGTAATCATTGTTTGCTCAGTCTGTTTCTCTCTTCGGTTCAGAGTGGGTAAATTCTATTGTTTTATCTTTGGGTTCACTGCTTCTTCCTTCTGTCTCCTCCGTTCTTCTACTGAGCCCCTCTAGTGAGATTTTTATTTTGGTTACTGTATTTTTCATTTCTGAAATTTCGATTTGGCTGGGCATGATGGCTCATGCCTATAATCTCAGCATTTTGAGAGGCTGAGGTGGGAGGATCGCTTGAGCCATGGAGTTTGAGGCCAGCCTGGGCAACATAGGGAGACCTTATCTCTACAATGAAACAAAAATGAGGCTGGAGGATTGTTTGAGTCCAGGAGGTTGAGGCTGCAGTGAGCCATAACTGTGCCACTGCACTCCCACCTGGGTGACAGAGCGAGACCCTGCCTCAAAAAAATAAAATAAAATACAAAATTGAAATTCCCATTTGGTTCTTTGTTTCTTTGCTGAGGTTTTCTATTTTTCTCATTGGCTTCAAATGTGTTCATAACTGCTCATTGAAAAACTTTTTAAAAATATTTTTAGAGATGGTATCTCATCCTGTTCTCCAGGTCAGAGTGCAGTAGAGTGATCAGAGCTCACTGCAGCCTCAAACTCCTGGGCTGAAGCAGTCCATTCTCCTCAAACTCCCGAGTAGCTGGGACTACAGGCATGAGCCACCACACCCAGCCAATCGCTGTAGCATTTGTTTGATGGTTGCTTTAAAGTCCTTATCAGTTAATTCCAACATCTGTGACGTCTTGGTGGTGTTGTCTATGGATTGCATTTTCTCATTCGAATTGAGGTTTTCCTGGTTGTTGTTATGAAGAATCTTTTCTCATGTGTTCTGGGCATTTGAGGTATTATGTTGTGAGACTCTGGATCTTACATAAATCTCCTGTATTAGTAGGTCTCTGTAGAAATCACTCTGGCAGGGGGAAGAAAGCCACCATCTCTTTACTGCTGGGTGGGGGTATAAGTCCATGATCCTGGTTCCCATAATCATACTTTGATGACAATTATTCAGAATGGTGTAGGAGATAAGATATAGGTTTTGGAGTCAGACAATGCCAAATTGAATCCTGGCTCCCATTTACTTACTGTGTGTCCTAGGATGTGCTACATAAACTTGCTGAGCCTCGGTTTCCCCATCTCTAAAGTAGGGATAATAATACATTGGCAGGCTGTTTCTGGGATTAGCAGTACTACTTGTGAAGTACCTAGCACACAGAAGGTGTTCAACAAATATAAATTGCCTGCAGTTATAAAGTAAGAATCAGTGTATTGAAAGAGGACAACTTGAAGAGGACACCGCTCTGTGAGCCTCCTAATAGATAAAAATCTCACAGCTCTATCTTCTCTCTCTCTTTTTTCCCAAGCAATCCTGTTTCCTAAAAATTGTGGAGTTATTTTGTTTGGTTTTGTTTCGTTTTTCGAGACAGGATCTTGCTCTGTCACCCAGGCTGGAGTGCAGTGGCATCATCGTGGTTCACTACAGCCTTGACCTCCTGAGCTCAAGTGATCCTCCCACCTTAGCAACAGAGATCACCAGCATATCCCACTATGACTGACTTTTTTATTTTTTGTAGAGATGAGGTCTTGCTAAGTAACCTAGGCTGGTCTCAAACTCCTGAGCTCATACAATCCTCCCACTCTGGCCTCTCATAATGCTGGAATTACAGGTATGAGCCACTGTGCCCAGCCCTAAAAATGGTTTTATATGTGGTACTAATATGATATTTGTAAAAACCTCCTCCTTGTGTCAGTGGCAACACTCTGCAGGTCAATAGGCTTTCAGATTGACTTGTTCTTCCCTTTGCTTCCTTCTTGAAGTTCTCCAACTGTTTCACACAAATGAGTGATTGGAAGAAAGAAAAGACTTCCAATGAAAACTAGCCATAGTAAAAATCTCCCTATAGTGTGTTTGATTTTCATTGATGCTATATTTCTTCATAAGACTTATGGTTTTGTTTGTGAGTTAGCCTTATCTTGTTTCTCAGTAGTATTTCTATTGTTACATTAATTGTGCTAAAATACACATAACAAAAATTTCCCCTCTTAAGTGTACAGTTCATTAGTGTTAAGTATATTCACATTGCTGTGCAACTAATATTCGGTACTTCTTTGTCGGGCAAAATTGAAACTCTTTAACCATTTAACAACTCCCCATTTCTCCCTCCTCTGAGCTCCCAGCAGCCACCAGTCTACTTTCTATGAGTTTGACAAGTCTAGATACCTGATTGATTGATTGACTGATTGATTGATTGATTGATTTAGACAGTCTCTCACTTTGTCACCCAGGCTGGAGTGCAGTGGCAGGAACATGGCTCACTGCAGCCTCAACCTCCTGGCTCAAGTGATCTTCCCACCTCAGCCCCCTAAATAGCTGGGATTATGGGCGTATGCCACCACACCTGGCTAATTTTTGTGTTTTTTTGTAGAGATGGTCTCAAACTCTTGAGCTCAAGCAATCCACCCACCTTGGTCTCCCAAACTACTGTGATTATAGGGGTGAACCACTGTGCCCAGCCTCTCTGGACACCTTATATAAGCAGAGTCATATAGTATCTGTCCTTTTGTGACTGGCTTATTTCACTTCTTTTGTGTCTTTCCCTGAATGGCTGATATGTATAGAAAAATGTTTATATTTTCATTTGGAGAGGCATCTCAAACTTACCCTATGCAAAATATCTCCTCACTCAGTTTTTTCCCGTCTCAGTTGATAAAAGATACATGCAAAAATTAAAAAACAATAAAAACCATGACTCCAATACAGATATAAAATAAAATCAAGTCAAAGATTTTATTTAGCTCATTAATTTATGAGAGAAACCAGTAGGATGTTACAACCAATTCAAAGAAGCACTCAAAGAGTAGAAACACACATAGAGAATGAAAAATTCTGAAACAAATTTACAAATAACATGCACAATGGTCTACCAATATGCTTTCATCAATTAAATTCTACTAAACACACTCAATATGCTCTTCTATGGACAAGAATAATTTTCTACAATTTACAGAGCTGCAAAACACCTTCAAGACAATGAAAGGCAAGATAACCTGAATGAGTGAGTTAGATAGGACACTCATCCATCTTTTAATCACTTATTTTCCCACTTCAAAGTCCTCCACTATTTTTCTTGACACAGTTGATTGCATCTATATACTTCTAGATATCAAGTCAAAAACTTTGAGGTCATCTTTAACCTCTTTTTCTCATACTCATATCCAATCTCAGCAAATCCTGTTGGCTCGCCCTTCAAATTACATTCAGAATCTGACCACCTCTCACCACCTCCACCAAACAAGTGGTACAAGCCACCATCACTTATTTCCTGCCCTGTTGCTTGCAATAGCTTCCTAATTGATCTCCCTGACTTTAACCTTGCCCCTTTCTGTCTCTTCTCAATAAAACAGAATTATTTTTCTAAAGTATAAGTATGCTGAAGCCACTCCTCTGCTCAAAACCCTCTCAGAGGTGCCGTACTTACTCAGAGAGGAAGCCAACGTGCTCACTGAAGAGCAGAACTTAAAATTTCCTGCAAAGCACTATACATTCTGCACCTTCAGCTGCTGTCTCCAACCCAAGAGCAGTTTCTCTGACATTTTTTACTCTTTCTTTCACTCTACTTCAGCCACATTGTCCTCACTATTTCTCTAACATGTAGGATTGCACCTACTTCAGAGCCTCTTTGTATCTGTTGACCTCTCTGCCAGGAACATTTTTTCTCTAGGTCTCTAAATTACTTGGTCTTTTGCCTCTGCAGGTTTTAATGAAAAATTGATTTCCTGGAGATCTTCCTCTATGTTATTTGCTGTTGCCACTACCAGCATCCCATTTCTCCTCCCTCAGTACCCACTATTTCCTTCCTTCCTTCTTTATTTTTTCTGTAACAGTTGTCACCATCTGATATAATGTGCATTTTGCTCATTTATGTGTTTCCCTTATAATTCAAGGGAAGGAATATGAGGTTATTTTGTTCATTTTAAAACTCTCTGTGCCTATAATAATACCTGGCATGATGCAGTTGCTTAATAAATACTTTTTAGTGAATGAGTTATTTCTAGTCCTTATGAAATAACCTGTGAACATTGTATCAAGATGATACTGGTAGTCCAGTAAGAAACTGGATCCAAAACCCAGATATTAGGTGCAAGATGAAACAATGCACATCACATCAATGATCACCTGAAGTTTCAAGGTGCTGTGGTCAAATGTATGAGACTAAGTAAACCTCTGCTTGGGGCTTAAAGACAGGACAAGGGCCCTTCCTTGTACAAGCTGAATATCATCACCACCAATCTTAGCATGTCACCTGTGAAGAACAGAGGAGACAAAAGAAGCCATGTTCACCAAACATTCCTCAGCCTGCCTCTTTCTGCTAAGGTTTGTTGACAATATATCACAAACTAATCATAGTAGGGTGTATGTGCTACTCACATTTTATTCAGAGTGCTTATTGGTGCCAAGCCTTAAACCTAGTCATCTGCAGACTACTTCACACTCAGGACTAGAATGACCTTGCCAAACTTCTTGGAAGTATAAACATTTCCACATGTTATATCTTATAGTAGCACAATAGTGTGACCTTTCTGCTGGCCTTAATAATGGTTATCAATTTTGTAATTTTTTTCTAATCCAACTAAGCAGAGAACACAGTTTACTTTCACCTGAAAAAGGCAGAGTCCACATTTGTGGAAAAGGCAGAAGTTCATATTTGCCTAGATTCTTTAGCTCTCTGACATGATTTAGTCCATCTAGCATGTCTCATTATTATATTTAGTGACGCACTTGAAAAGGTTTGATGTATATTTACATAAGGTAAGATTACTTTAAAAAAAAAACAAAAGAAAACAATAAATAAAATAGGATAAGATTGTTACATAGGCAAGGTTGCTGTAATGAAGAAAGCCAAAAATAAAGTGACTTACAGAACAAAGAAATTTCATTCTTGTCCATGTGATAGTTTCAACAGTAAAAGTCCAAGTCTTTAAGGCTCTACACTGTAAGTGGGGAGACTAGAATCTAAGTTATTGTTTTCCAAAGACCTAGGGTGTCTTCATTATCTTCATGGTTCAAGTGTGATCAGACAGTAGACAGAAGGAAGAAAATGTGAAAGAGTCATGTCCTATGTCTTAACTCCTAGACTGCTTAGAACTTCCACTCACATCCATCACCAATAACTTAGTCACATGGCTACTTCTAAGAGTAAGAACATCTGGAAGCTAGGCAGGGGTGATAAGGTTTTGGTAGCCTGCTATCAGTCTCTGTCACACCATCCTTATTGCTAGTCTTCAGTACAAGTTTCCATTACTAGTTAACAGTCCTAGTTACCAAGGAAGAAATGCTTCCACAGGAAGACACACATTTACTTCTAATAAACTGGAAGTTGAGACTACCACCTGGCCATTTTGGGTTTTTCACACCATTCAACCAAAAGGAGAATTATAAAGTATATTATTATGCTGGCTGAAGTTATTTTTATACTGATTATCAAGAAAAAATAGCTTTGCTACAGAAAAGTGGGTAAGGGAGAGTATGCCTGCAGTACAGGAGCTCATGTGGGAACATGCTACTACTTTCATAATCACTAGTAAAAGTTCCCGGACGATCATAGCAACATTTTACGTGTACGACTACCAAGCAATGTTAGCTTGACTCACCTCACCAAGAAGCCTGGTCAGTTGAGATGTTAGCAAAGGACAAAGGGAATAGGAAACAGTAGAACAAAAACATTTAAAACTATAATTCGTTAACAGTTGCCCACGATTTTTCATGCTCTGTTAAATATATAGGATATATATGAATATATATTAACCCATTTCCTTTTTTCTCTTCTGTAGTTCATCCACTATTTCACATAAGTTGCCTTTGTGTGCATGTGTGTATTTTAAAAATTTCTTTTAGAGATGAAATCTCGCTTTGTGACTCAGGCTGGAGTGCCCTGTTGTGATCATATATAGTTCACTGCAGCCTCAAACTCCTGAACTCAAGGGATCCTCCCACCTTAGCTTCCCGACTAGCTGGGACTACAGGTGTGCGCTGCCATTCCTGGTTGTATTTAAGTGAATAACTTAATCTACAGAATGCCTTATATGAAGTAGAACTGACTAAATTAGAAGAAGAATAAAAATTACCCAGTGATAGACTTAGTGAGTGGTAGAATATTAAGTTTCCCTGTAAGTATATTTTTGTTACTGTTGTTCATTTATTTTTATGAGTGGTAATTAAGTTATGTTGGATGCAAGTGTGTTTTTATTGTAATAATTGCTATTCAGAAGTTCAGCTATGGATAGGAGGTGTACACAGATATCAGATAACCAAAGGAGTAAACTGTGGTGGGTACGATGGATTACCTTTTTCAACTTCTATCCTCTACCTAATTGGAGAGAATAAAGAGTTGTCTTCATTTCATTGATTATTTTACAAGTGGACACATATTAGACTCCCCCCTCCTTTTTTTTTTTCTTTCTGAGATGGAATTTCGCTCTGTTGCCCAGGCTGGAGTGCAGTGACGCGACCTTGGCTCACTGCAACCTCCACCTCTCGGGTTCAAGCAACTCTCTTGCCTCAGACTCCTGAGCAGCTGAGATTACAGAAGGGCACCACCATGCTGGGTTAATTTTTGCATTTTTAATAGAGACGGGGTTTCACCATGTTGGCCAGACTGGTCTTGAACTCCTGACCTCGTGATCCGCCCACCTTGTCCTCCCAAAGTGCTGGGATTACAGGCATGAGTCAATGCACTCGGCCCTAGAAAGTACTTTTATCATTGGTCCATTCATGTTTGTGTCTATTTTGAATAATATAATGAACACCTGTGAACGCCCATCCCAATCCAGAAACTGAAGCACTGATTTTAACTTTTATAACTCTGTGTGGTTCTCTCCCCTCCTATATCCCTCCTCCTTTACTTGAAGTAGCTCCTATCCTGAATCTATGCCGATTCTTCTCTTCCTTGCTTGCCTTTTCCCTTTTTTAAATGTAGCTTTTCCACTTCTCTGTGTAATCTTAATGAGTATGTTAAGTATATGCTTAATATGCATTATACAGTTTAACTGTGTGTCCCCACCCAAATCTCACCTTAAATTGTAATTCTCTCATAATCCTCATGTGTCAAGGGCGGGACCAGGTGGAGGCACTTGAATTATGGAGCCAGTTTCCCCCATGTTGTTCTTGTGATAATTAGTGAATCTCACAAGATCTGATCGTTTTATATGCGTCTGGGATTTCTCCTGCTTGCGCTCATTCCCTCTCCTGCCGCCCTGTGAAAAGATACCTTCCACCATGATTGCAAGTTTCCTGAGGCCTCCCCAGCAGAACTGTGAATCAATTAAATCTCTTTATAAATTATCCAGCCTCAGTATGTCTTCATAGCAGCATGAGAATGGACTAATATAGTAATATATTAATAAGCATATTGCTTTGTTTTAGTTGCTTTTAACCTTACAAAATTTGTTATCATTCTCCATGTAACCTTTTGGGACTCTCATTATTTCTCTTAAGTTTTTCTTAATAGGATTTATTCATATTTTTGCATGGAGCTATGGTTCATTCACTTAATCTGCTGAATAATTCTGTGCATGTACTTTAATTTACTTATGTGTTTCCCTGTCAACAACTATTTGTTATTGTGAATACTGATACTATGAACATTCTATTGCAGTATATGCCTTTAGGTATATAGATTCAGGAGCTTGATGTGGAGGCGTACAACCTAGGAGTAGAATTTCTGGGTCATATAGTACATGAATGTTAAATTTTACAAGATAGTATCAAGTTGTTTTCCAAACTGGCTATGACAGTTTATATTCCTACTAGAAAGGCATATGGAATACTGTTGCGCTACAAAGATCTTTTCCCGGTTTAAAAATAACTATTCACTATTCACAGTCTTTCAGTGTGTTTTGATAAAGTATCATTATTTTATGTAGTCACACTCATCAATCTTTTTCTCTTACAGATAGCTCTGGTTTTGCCTAATTGAAGAAATCCATCTCTATTTCAAGATTATAAATAAATTTATTTTTTATTAAGTGTTTTAAAATTTTGCTCTTGAAATTTATGTCTGATCCACCTAGGTGAAGAGCTTACAAATACCTTGCAAAACTCTTTTATTTAATCCTAACAATGGCATATGTCACAAGTATCATTACTTTCATTGTGCGGATGACAAAGCAAAGATTCAGAAATGGCAAGAAACTTGTGAAAGTGTGCATACCTAGTAACTAGCAAATCCTATCTGGAAATTCTGATGGGTTGTGAAGTCTTTCTTTCTCTAATATCTGCCTCTGCACTTCATACCATAGGGAGGGTGCTCCTCCAGTGCGGAAGTGACATCTTTATGTTTACAACATAGGAGTTATAAAAAAAAAATAGTTTATATCTCTCCAAGAGCTCAACTTTTCTATGATCCCAGGGTATCTGTAAGCTTTAGCCAGCAGACAACTTATTAAATAAACATATGCAATATTTTTGTGCTGATGTTAATTTTGTTCTCATTGTTATTGGTGTCTTTCCTAAACAGGGACATGTGGGGCACCACAACCAGAGAGAGGAACTGTACCCTTGTTACTATAGACCTATCTTTAAAAGGTTTACAACTCCAAGTTACATATGCCTATGCTCACTAGTTTTTAGTTTCTACAGCTACTTAAACTTTTGAGTTGAGTTGGTTATATACTCTTGGCCCGTATCTTTCCTCCCATACATACCTTTGGCAACACTTTGCTATTGGGTGTCTGTTCTTGGCATTACCTTCCCAAAAGGCATTATTTCTCATTTAATGCAATTACTTCAATTAATAAGTCTAATGGGAGCAAAAGAGCTATTATCCCCTGCTTTACTTTCATGAGAGGTAAAACTTTGATGCAGGTGAAGAGATAGAACAATTGTAGCGAGTATACTTGAAATTATACACATAACAGCATCTGATTTCCTCTCATGCAAATAAATCACATGTAAAAGCTTTCCCCAGAGAAAACAAGTTTTTCTCTGGAAATAATTAATAATAGGCTTAGCAATCTCTGTCAGTCAAATGAGAGTTGTCTTTTTCTGAATACAGATTTCTAGTATGGCATTCTTATTTAAGTAGATGCTTGTTACATTATGAACAACTATGGGGCCACTTGAATTGTCCCTCAATATAGAGGTGAAGCTTTCTTTTTTCTTTTTAGCAACAGAGGAAATTAAGAACTTATTTGAGAACACTGTTCAACAACACTAGGCTATCCACAGTATTCACTTTAAAAATTCTCTTTCTATTCTATTCTATTTCTTCGATTTTATTTCTTTTATTCTGATTCTATTTCTAGCAGGGTTTCAGTCTGATGGTATTCTCAGTTTTTCACTTTGCCTCTGCAGCACAGTTTCTGAGTCATCCTTATACTCAGGAGTACCATCCCTGAAGGATTATTCAGTGTTTTCATTCTTCTCACAGCTTTATCGCAGGCAATTTGACTAGTTCAACATATTGGAGAGTGTATGAATGGTGAATGACAGTGCCACAGAGTCCATAGGGTATCTAAACATGATTGACAAACTTGCTATACATTTATCTTTGGAAAACAGCCACAAATGGGTTCTTTATTAAAATGTTAGAATCAACATTACAATTTCCATGCATCTATAAAGTTAACATATATTTTGTGAGTACTTTCGCACAAACAACTCCATAAAACACACTTAAGGGTAGGATTAAGTTTATATAATACGAACTAAGGATGCGTGCATAGTGTTTTCTATTCCCCCTTCTTTCTTTTCACCCTCATTATAAAGTTTTATTTTTCTAAAAGTCTACTCAAATGTATTACACTTGCCATAATAAAATGAAGATAAAAACAAAGTTCTTTTAAGGTTATCTAATTGAAATATTCACTTCTGTGGACAAATGCTCCAGTATTCTGCTATTTATATTTCTTTATTATCAAGCATTATAGGGTAGAATGATCACAATTACTAGAAAAAAAAGACCTGGAAAATTATCAACTTTCTTTCATTAATACCTTAAATGATATCATGTTATGTATTAATTTCCATTATTATTTTGTTCTAAAAATTGACACATCTCAAATTTATAAGAAGCTTTTACTAACAGTTCTTGATAGTACTGTTGAGAATATATTTCAATTGTTAAACAGGAGACTCAGCCTGGTCTGCAAGTAAAATATAAAATGATACATATCTAGAAACATTAAGTGACAATTCGTTTCCAGTCTGCCTCCTCTCTCCCTACCTTCCTCCTCCCCTTTGCCCTGCAAAATAAAAGAAAAACAGGACCTAAGACTTAAATTACCTGGGCAATTATTTTAATTTTAGTATATATTATAATATGATGTAAAAATGAAAATGAAAATTTAGCCAATATTGTAAACAGTGATAATTGGATTTTACATCATTTACATTCCGACTGTTGGTGTTACGCAAACAAAAAACATATCTACAGATGGAAAAATACAATGGACTAATGAGAGAGTACAATTTATTACATTTTCATTTGTTTTCAGAAATGATGAAGCAAAATCCACCTGGTCCATACCACAGATGGTGATAAAATGAATCAGCCATTGAAAGGCTGATTTTAGAAAATTGCTATTTTTATTTTTCAAGATTCAGTAGCAGAATCCTATCTATAATTTTCTCAAAATAACATTTGTAAATCTATATTTGTTAGAAGTCAAGCCAATGTGAGAAGATTTCAAATCCAACATTACTTATAAAAGGCATTTAATGTGTTTTCCATTGTCTTCATTAGACTGCATCTGAAAATAATTTATTTTTATTTAGAACCCAAAGACTTTGAAGAAATATTTTAATGTATTTGACTCTATGCTAATATACATATCAATTTCAGAACTTGCATGTATAGGTACCTATAATAAAAAGGCAGTGTAATAAATTGTTGTCATAAGTGTAAACATTTCTTTAACCTACTGTTCCTTTATAGTTAGATTCTATACCTATATTCTAATCTCTTTGTGGTATCTATTTACTTATATACTTTGTGTGTGTATAAATCTGAATATAACTGAAGTCAAGATGAGGATACATATGCTACATAAGGTAACCATCTCTAAAATAAAACTAAATTCCTTAAGCACTTCAGCAATAATACAGCAATATGTGCTTAACTACTTAATAGAATATAGCCAGGAGATGATCCAATAACCATAAGCAAAAAGTAGAATTAGCATTCTGTGCTTTTATATTGAGAAATCAAATTGTATACGGTGACTGTAACTATCAATTCATAAAAGAAGTAAGTTAATAACAATAAAATACTGTTAATAAATCATCTGCTTAGTAGTTCTTAAAGTATTGGTATTAATGGAGCCACAAATCCAGACTGTCAGGGCACATGCCAAGAATGTGCATATAAGTATGCAAATTTTAATATAACTCATCAGTTTATGTAATTGATCGCCAGTGATATTTAAATCAACCCAAACATTTCAATCTTGAGGCAAAAAAATGTTTTCCATTTATTGGCTTTCTACAGGAGGAAAACTCAGTTGAGGTTTTGGCTATTGAGCAGATGTTACCAGAAAGGAAAAAAAAAAAAAAAAGTACTGAAGGATGCTCACTAATTGAGTAAAATCCTGTAAATGAAGCCCAGAACTTCGTATCTCCTTTGACTTTCATGAGTCTTTAAATAATTATAATGAATTTGTAAGTTCTAGCCAGCCTTGCTGCTTATGCATCATTAAAATCAAACTTCTAGTTCTGCCAGTGTATTAACTTGCCTATATATTCACATAATTAGCACCTCATCATTTTGTGCTATTCTGGGACTGCCTGGCATCTTCCAGTCTCACATCCAATATTGTGAAAAGCAGTTACTACCAGCTCATAAAATTCCACTGCCCTTCCACTTCTGCTATTTTCCCTGTATGAAAACTGGATTTTAAAAAGATGAGGAGGAAGACTGGACAGATCAGTAAGTTTTTAAGATGTCATTTAAAATATAGGGAAACCCGGAAAATGGAATCGCTTTAGTCAGTCTGTCCAGATCCATCTTCTCTGGCCCTTGTGTCACTTATTTAATTGTTGGAATTTAGATTTTGGCATCTCCCAATGCAGGGGCTCAGGGTTCTGTACCCTAAGCTATCACTGGGGATGCGCTGCTGCAGGAAGAGATTATTCCTGCTTGACTGTGATTTATGTTGATATTTAATTTTTTTTTTGGTCTTTTTTATTTATTTATTTTCCTTTTTGGTACTGGCTTCTTTGATCAACCTAACAGCCCTGGTGACCGGCCCCCCACTGCTATTGTTGTGAAGTTATTGTTTTACTCTGCTAAAGAATGCACTTTTTCAGAAGTTTCTCCGCGAAGTCAACTAATTTTTAGGCTATTCCTTGCTTGCACATGAGGGATATAGTTAGAAATGTTTAGGCTTCCTTTTTTTGTTCTGTTTTGTCTTGGAGGGTGGTTGGGTTGAAAGGTGAAGCCCACAGGGCAGCCTCCCGCCTTTCAGTCTCGGCCAAAGTTTCTGCTGGTCAAGTTTGCGGCTTGATGAGCGAGAGAAGCCCCTGGACGTTGCTGATTGACCTGCCTCTCACAGTAGCTCTTCGGCAGGTCAGCCGGCGACATTTGCTACTGGACTCTTGCGGGGGTGGGGGTGGGGGTTCGCTCCTGAGCCAAAATCGCCGCGGCCTCAGGCAGAGCCGGCAGCTGCTGGAGAGGAACTCGGTGGCTAAGGCTGCAGAGCAGTGGGCGTCGGGCACCGAGCGGCGCTCACTGGGTGTCAGGTAAGAGACGATCCCCGGTGATCTGGGAGGCACAGCGGGGTGTTGAGCACAGCCGAACAACTTCCCAAGTGCGCGGTCCCCACGGAGCGCTCCGGGCGCGCGGGGACAGCAGGACGGCTCTTCTGACCCTGTCCACGCGCCGACCCGCTGTTTTCATATGTCGTAGGAAGGCTGAGAAACTCCAGGCTCTTCTCAGAGCCAAGACAGGCTTAGAGGGAAGTAGCCCGCCTGCCTTGGGACGCACCTGTTGCCGGAGAAGCACCCCCGCCTCCGCCGCTCAGCCCTCCCCAGCCGCGAGGGCGCGGGGTGTGGCCCGGGAGAGCGCAGTCCGCGCCACTGCAGGGTCGCTCGCTCCGGCTCCCAGCCGGTCTGAGTCTTCTGAAAGGGGTCCCGGCCAGGGCCAAGGTCATGGTTGTCTCTGGCTGCAGCCTTGGCCGGGCGGCGACTCCTTTCCTCTCCCGTTCCGCAAAAGTCTCGGGTGGGCGATGGTAGTCAGCCCTCAGAAAGAAATCTGTGTGCTCGCCCGCCTGAGCTCCTGGCCTGCTGCTTCTCGGGTTGAGGGCTCAATTCAAGGAACTGAGCTGCGGTGGCGGGGGTCGAAAAGAGACTCCACAAGGCAAGGCGCGCCGAGCGCCTCAGCCTTTTGGGCCCCGGCGAGTATTAACCCATTTTATGGGAAGCAAAGTTGTGGCACCTTTACTCACTCCCCTCGTCTAGTTGTTAATCCCCGCAACGGATGGGAAGTGGGAGAACTAGCCTCTAAAAGTACTTACTAGGCCGAGGCCCTGAACATTGGACCATCCCGCACTCACACATTACGGATCTTGGGGAAAGAGAGGGTGACCGAGGAGAGGAGGGCGCGCCGCGTCCGGGCCTGGGAGAGAGGGAGTCCCGGCCTGGTCCCTGCAGATCTCCCATTTCAGGCACCTCTGTTCCTGGAGCTGAAAACCCTTAGGGAAGAAAGAAGGGAGGATCTTGGTCTGTTCGGGAGAAGGCCCAGTCGCCCCTTCCCGGCCCAGAGCAGCCCTCGGAACCGGCTGCGGCCGGCGTCGGCCCCCTCTTGCTGAAAGGCTGTGCTGAAGGAGAGTGGCTCCTGGTTTGGACTCCCGGAACCCTGGCCCCAGTATTCCAGCCCCGCAAGCTTGTATTTTGAGGGCTGCTCTACTCTCCTTTTTTTTTTTTTTTTTCCCTTGCCACCTTCTTTGCCAATTTGGGGGAGATTTAAAACTGTATTTTACATTGTCCACTGAGAAAATTAAGACGTTTTCAAAAAGGTAAATTATCTTGTAGCAACATGATTTTCCACTTCTTCATTTGCAACCCTTCTGCTCTGACCAGACTTTGCTATTTCCCCTAATCAAAACTCAGGTGCAGCGTTTTCAGTTTGGGTGTGAGAAAAACAGACGCCGACGGTGACCTAGGGTCAGGGAGGTGCTCAGGAGGACTGCGGGGGGCCGGATCTGTCCACCGTCCGCAGGGCGGGGAAGCTGCCCTTCGTCCAGTCCAGTGCTCCCTCCCATTGTCCTCCCCCGTCCGCCTCTCTCTCCTCACCCCATTTGATCAGCAGGGGAGTCGCAGAAGGTTGTCGTTAGGACTAGCTACTAGCTCCCTCCCATCACCTGGGACTGCAAAAGTTCTGGAACACTTACCCCCTCCCCACCTTTTTTTAAATAACCAGGAAGACTTAGTGTATGGTGTATGTCACTATCTTATTGGCGAGTCTGTTGAATTAAGAAACATTCTTTATGCTTGGTATTAGGATTG
Source organism: Macaca mulatta (assembly GCF_049350105.2). Classification (NCBI taxonomy): domain Eukaryota; kingdom Metazoa; phylum Chordata; class Mammalia; order Primates; family Cercopithecidae; genus Macaca; species Macaca mulatta. The sequence continues at coordinate 42,592,743 of NC_133409.1, read as the reverse complement.
CTTTTTGACATCAGTCTTTCCATATCCAATCTAATCCGTTTGAATTAAGAAACTTTCCTTCCTCCGAGGTGGAGTGGTAGGAGAAGAGGCTCTTGTCCAATCTTCAAGAGCACTAACGTCCTGGCCTTGACGAAGCGCTGTTGGCCATTTTTTCCCCATTACAGAAAATCAAAATTCGGTGTAGCAGAAGCATCGATGCCAATGTTGCGTCTGCCCATCCGGCTGGTATTGCCAGAGCTGCCTTCGCAGCGTGACTGTCAGTGGGGCACAGCGTCAGAGCATGCAAACTCCGGACCTGGGCGCGCATCCCTTTCCCACTGACCGCTCGGTTAGTCAAGGGAAAGGGGGGACTCCTGTTCTTCGAAGTGACTCAGCGGCTCAAGAGGCCCCAAGTGCCCGAGGTTCCAGGATTGATTCGATTCCACACTTCTGCCGAGACTCTCAGTCACTAGCTAGCGTTTGTCTCTCGTTTCTCCAAGCCCGGAGAGGGGCGGTGTCCGGGTTCTTCTAGAGACCACTCCTGGGGCTCTCTCCCTTCCCCGGATTTCTGCCTTCCCGCCCCTCGTGCTGCTGAGCTAAAGTCTTGATCGACAAAAACACAGCAAGGGGGAAGAAATATCTACGCCCACCTCTGCACTCGCACCGAAGGCTCCAAACTCCGGGCTCCTCTTTATTCCCAGAGACGACTCCGCACTGAACCACAGCGCCCAGGCAAGCACAAGGGGCTCTCTAGGTCCCTTCGTTGTTTCCCTTCCCCCGTGCTTCTTTGCCCACAGCCCCCTCACCCCGACATCAGATTGTTTATTACGAGCTTCTGATTTCCCTGTCCGACGTCATACGGCGGCCCCAGCCTGGTGGACCCACCAGCGCAGGCCGGGGTGCCGCTGAGTTCCCGGAGTTCGGGGCACATCAGCACAGCGGCCAGAGGAGGCCCGGCGGAGCTTTGGGCCCGGACGGTCCCACCATTTTCCGCCAGCGCCAAGGTCCAGGAAGCCTGGAGCGGGAAAAATCTCTCTGGAGCTCTCAGGAACCTTTACAAGTCCTAACAATCTCTCTCTCTGCCTCCTTAGCTCCTCTTCCTTCGCAGCCTCCCAAGTTGCTTTTCTTGTGACATTAACATTCTTTTTTTTTTTTTTTTCTCACTTTTTGGTCTAGGAAGTTAAAGAACTGTGCAAAACTGAAATTCTTTTAGTAATCCATGTTTTAAAACGGGAGGACAAAGAAACTAAGAGACCTCTCCGCCACAATACTGTCAGGGGCAAAGCCATCACCAAACATGGACATCCCGTTGAAAGCACACCAGAAGGGCTCAATAAACAAAATTGACAGAATGGAAGTGTTTAGGAAAAGAGATCTAATGAAAAACAATCTTGAGACAGAGAACGTCGGCATGCAGTCTTCCCACCCCCACCCCCCCCCCAGTCCCCGCTGACAGCACCTGCCCTCCGACAGCACCTCTGTCCCTCAAACCTTTCCAACGGGACCTATTTTTGCGCATATTTCTCTAAACTTGGGAGCAGCCAGGAAAGGAAGGAGAGCGAATGTTTCAATTCCTCTCTCCAAACCCAGAGGAACCTCCACCAACCGCCTGGCCACGTTCTCTTCCCTTCCTTCCGTTCCCGATGTGTGATATGGTTAGAGAAATTGGGAAGAGGGGTGGGGTGGAAGAAAGTTTAAAAAAAAAATCAGGAAGGCGTGAGCTGGAGCGGTGAGTGTGTCAATCAGAGGGTTTTGTGCCTGGGGGCTCCTAGCGGTTCGAAGCAGAGGTGTCCCAGGGCGGCCCCGCAATGAATATGAATAGGAATCCTTGCTAAATGGGACAGCAAAGCGCACCGCCCTGAATGATGGCACGTCATCCTAACCAGCCCAGGATAGATAGGAGGGTTCCTTTTGTCTCTTTTCTCCGCCGCAGCTCTATAAAAGCCCCTCTTTTTCAGCGTGAGGTTAGTTCAAGCACACACCAACTAGCTGTCCAGGAAGCAACCTAACCAGAGAGGGGCGTGGGAGGGAGAGAGGTGGGGAAAAGCAGCATCTCAGCTTTTCTTCTCACGTCTTGCCGCTGAGAAGTGGGTTCCTGGGCTGTGCAGATTTTTTTTTTAAATTCAAGATTTTCTTTAATTTCCCGCCTAAAGCCTCCCCACGCTAGGGCCGCATCCCCTCTAATAAAATGAATTCTGATTCGAGCTCTGTCTCCAGCAGAGCTTCATCTCCGGACATGGACGAGATGTACCTGAGGGACCACCACCACCGCCACCACCACCACCACCAGGAGAGCCGTCTCAACTCGGTCTCGTCCACGCAGGGCGATATGATGCAGAAGATGTCCGGGGAAAGCCTCTCGCGGGCTGGCGCCAAGGCCGCGGGAGAAAGCAGCAAGTACAAAATCAAGAAGCAGCTGTCGGAGCAGGACCTACAGCAGTTGCGGCTGAAGATCAACGGACGCGAACGCAAGCGGATGCACGACCTGAACCTCGCCATGGACGGGCTGCGCGAAGTCATGCCCTACGCACACGGGCCCTCGGTGCGCAAGCTCTCCAAGATCGCCACCCTCCTGCTTGCCAGAAACTACATTCTCATGCTCACCAGCTCCCTGGAGGAGATGAAGAGGCTGGTTGGAGAGATCTATGGGGGCCACCACTCGGCCTTTCACTGCGGGACCGTGGGCCACTCGGCCGGCCACCCCGCGCATGCGGCCACCGCCGTGCACCCTGTGCACCCCATCCTGGGCGGCGCGCTCTCATCCGGCAACGCCTCGTCACCGCTGTCCGCCGCCTCACTTCCCGCCATCGGCACCATCCGGCCTCCCCACTCGCTGCTCAAGGCTCCCTCCACGCCGCCCGCGCTGCAGCTGGGCAGCGGCTTCCAGCACTGGGCTGGTCTGCCTTGCCCCTGCACCATCTGCCAGATGCCGCCGCCTCCGCACCTGTCCGCTCTCTCCACCGCCAACATGGCCCGGCTGTCGGCAGAGTCCAAGGACTTGCTCAAGTGAGCAGCCGGCGGGCCCGGCTGCCGAGGAGAAGGGAGAGCTGCGGGAGGGGCAGCGGTGCCGGGCCGGGAGGGAAGAGGGAAGCTGCGAGCTCGGCCCACGGGAGGGCGGGCTCCGGGGCCCGCAGCCTCCCACGCTGGCTGAGAGATCTCAGACTCCACTTGATCCCCGGAGGGAAAGGACCAAAATCATACTGCAATTTCTAGGTGGTAGCAAAGGGGGACTCGAACCGGACGTCGTGTGTTTTGCATGCATGCTTCTTTTCCCCATGCCGCGCCAGTATTTCTCCCTGCCATACGCTCTTGTCGAAACTGCATTTGTTGTATAAAGATGGGATCGGTGTAGTTAAAAACTTGCGAAGGGACTTTTGAGTCGGTTTTCTCTGACTCTGTGTTCTCGCTTTGGAAAAAGACAGCCATCCCTTTTGTGCAAAACAAATGTAAATATTTTCTTGAGATTGATGCGATTATGATTGTCTCTGTCCTCGCCATAGTTTTTCTAGAGACAACGGAGAGAAAGAGAGAGAGAGAGAGAGAGAGAGAGAGAGAGAGAGAGAGAGAGAGAGAGAGAGAGAGATCAAGACCCAAGTTTTGAATCTCAACTCCGGTCCAGGGCATGACACCTCCTATGTGGGTTTTCCTTTCGACGCAGTGTAGGTCAAAAGAATGCATGCACGCTTCTAAACGAATCTTGTCTAAACATGTTGTGCAGGCCGTGGTGCCGTTTTCCTTGTAACAAGGATTTATTAGTGAATTATCCCAAGTATTCCATGTATCTGTCTGTGGTTGTATGAAATGAAAAAAGGGGCAGAGTGCAAAGACCCACACTCACGCACACGCGCTTCTTCTCCCATACGCACCCCTTCAAACTTTATTCGGAACCTTCCTCTGCTGTTCTGGGGCCGCCATTGTAAAAGCTTGGGCTCCCTCTAATAGCTTGCCCCACCCACCCCCCCTCGCTCAGTTATTCTGCATGCGGGGTTGGCTCTCTCTATTATCAGCTTTGAAAACTTATCCTGGTTTTGGGAGGGGTGCCGTTTTTATTTTCCTGAACATTTGCTTGAAATATTTTGTTAGGGCCTCAAAGACGATACCTGTCTTTATTTTTTATATATTCTTGATAACTATGATATATTTATTAATAACCAGTGTTTCTGGATGAGATTTCAAATAAAAAAGAACCTTTAAATCGTGACTTTGCCTTTGCCTAAAATCTTAGCAGATGGGGGTAGTGGTATAGGAAACTTGTGGACCAGGTAAGGTGTACCTGGGTGTGGGCGAGGGATTTGGATGGTGGGCAGATGTAAAGGTTTTCCCTGATTATGCACAAGTAAACAGGATGGGTAAATTGGTGCTAATTTTTGGAACTAAATGTCCTTCAAGCGGGGCATTGCCCACATTCACAGTCTTATGCTATTTGAGCTCCTTATTTCTCTGCAATAATCAGACCCTCATAAACTCAAGAACTGAATTTTAAAAAGTAATCTAGAAACTTAAAGTGGCAGGAAATGAGAGGTGGAGTGTCACTATGATGACTGTGTTGGCAACAAACAAGGATGAACCACTTTAAATTGAATTCTTTTCACTTCAAATTGAACTTGTGTTTTTTCCCCCCATGTTAAACTCTAGTATACATTTTAAAAGTCGACAAAGAGTGGTCCTAGAAAATAATAAAATACTCACCCTGCTTGCCTGCCCCCTCGGAAGCATGGCCTGCAGAGAAAGGGAAGGCTCCTCTGCTTTGTAAGGTGAGCTCCGGGTGAGTCAAACCACTGCCCAAGTCTCAGCAACTTGCAGATTTATAGCAAGAATCCTCCCTTCTTTCTTCCCTTAGAAGATTGCTGGTCTGGTTAGCCATATATATTGGGCATCTTCTACATAAAAGTCAGCTAAAACAGGAGTCATTTTAATAAACTACTTTTCTTTTCACCTCTGGCCATAACACTTTTAAATGGTTTATATAAGCAGGAGTAATCCAGCAAGAAAGTTTTGTGTATTTGTTAAAAGGGGACAATAAATCGAGCTGTAGTGAGGATAGCCCCAACAACACAGGCCTCCATTTCCCTCTGAGGAAAACAGAACTCTGAAATGCAATACCCCAGGATTTGCTTCTGAATAAGTTGTAACATCCCCTCGATGTTGGTTGAGGCCCAAGCTCCTCTCCAGTGGGGGGAGGCCTGTGGTCTGTTTCCAGAATCCAGCAAGGAGAGCAAGTCTGAGAAGCATTTGCATTTGCCCTGTCTTTCTTGGGTCCCTGATGCCTGCCTAGTACTGCCTTTGCCAGGGAGAGCATCTCTGTGGGTTTCTCTTCTATCCAAATCGTCCCCCTCCATCCCTTTTTACCTTCTCATCGCTACCCCACTCTCAGCCAGTAGAAAGACCTAAGTTAGGGTCTACAGTGGAGGGTGCTTGTTTCCATTGGTTTTACACAGACAAATGGGGGAATAATCGTCTGTTTCCCAAGGGTGATTCATTTCTCTGGGTGAGGAAAGAACCTATTGAAGATTTATTTGAAACCAACACAAGGCAGCCCTCCAGCCTTTCCCCAGAGTTTATTATTTAGAAAGGGGAGGGGAGGGAGAAGTTTCATCAATCAGGAAAACGACTTTCTCCTTAGCCACGTGCTTCTTTTGAGTCCTGTTTCCAAAGGCCTGGTTCTGGGGAAAGACTCAGGTCCTTACCGTTGGCCTAGTGGTGGGCCCCATGCCTTCTCTAAAGCTGAGGCTTAAATTGGGTTATGGAAAGGAATAAAGCCACACTGTTTACACTAGGACAGTAGTGGATTTTGTGATTGTCCTGCTGAGATAGGAAATCCTTGAGTTACAGCAGTGGTCAGTTTGAAGAGCTGTGATGTCCACTCACATAAGCTAAAAGGAAGCTTGAGCACAGGGAACTTTATTGCAAAATTTGCAACTAAAATGGGAAATAGACACCACTTCCAACATTGAGAAGATCTCTTAAGTGAGCAGAGCTCTTTTCTGGGTTACAAAAATTCTTTTGGCTTCAAGACCAGAAGAGAGGATTTCTTTAAGAACAGGACAGGAACCCAGTGAGGAAGGTGATTTGGGAGCCAGGTCATCTGAGGTTTCTGGATTTATCGGGAAGAAACAATCTCCATTCACCCTCCGGGAAGGGCCTTCCCTTGATGCCTAGGCGGGTCTGCTGGGCGTGTGAGTTTGCAGGCCGACTTTTACTGTCATTGCGCTTCCCTTTAAACACTCAAATTATCGACTCCAGAAACAAGATTTCATGACCGCAAAGGTGAAAATGGGTTTCGGCCGGATTTTTTTTTCGTTGTAAATTTTCCACTTTCTCGAAATTTCCCAAGTTTAGTTTTTCATTCAATCTGGAAACACCACGACGATCCTTTTATTCCAGATTACACACCGCCTTACGTTTAAAGGGATGGCGAAATCCTCCTGGGCGGACACACCTTGAGAAGCCCACACTCGAAACCTCTCGGCGCTTTCCCAGGCGATGACCTAATTTAGAGGGCGGAAGAAAGTGACCCTTAGAAAGGGAAAATGACACCTGCGTCGGCTAGGCACACCAGATCTTTGTTTCTGGGGCCTCTGAGGCTGACAGCCCGCAAACGGGCAGGGAGAAGCGACCTGAGCGGGCCAACCCCAGGATTTCCTCGCTCCAGCAGTCGGGGGCCTTGTGTCCCCTCGAACTTCTTTCTTTCCCCAGCTGCTAGGTCAAGCAAGGTTTTGTGCCTCCACTGACGCATTCAGCAGAAACTGCAAATGCCTCCTCCCTCCGAGAGGACGCTGGAACCCCCTCTGCCCCACCGGCACCTCGCTCAGACACCAGCATTTAACTTCGCGCTCCACGTCCCTTCCAGAGATGCCGTGGCCCTCTGTTCCCCTTTTCCCACCCGCCACTGGGGAGCGGGAGTGACTGCTAAGGGTGGGCTCCCAACTCCCCTCACCCAAACTAGAAATCTCCGAGACCTCTCTGTGATGCTCGCTCCCCTCCTGGGCCGCCGTGGGGACTCGGGACTGGCCTCGAGGCCGGGACCCCGAGGAGACTTGCAAGCCTGAAGATGCCCCTCGCGGCTCGGCCTCAGCCCGGGGAGGGGGGCTTTTCCGGGACTGACCTGGCCCAGGGAGTCCGTCTCTGGTTTGCAGGAGCCTCCCCTGGGCACCTCTCCCGAGCAGGTCCTCCGCGCCCGCAGGCCCGAGGCCACCCCAGGACCACCCCTCCCCGCACCGCTCCAGGCCGAAGCCGAGAAAGGGGAGCTGTGAAGAGAGGACACCCGGGCCAGGCGCCCTCCCGGACCTGCGGCATCTGGGCCTGTCCTCCCAAATGCAGCCCCACTGGGTCCAGGCTCCTCAGGTGTAGGAAGGAAGCGAGTGGAGGAGCCGCCGCCCAAGGGCTGGGAAGTGTCTTTGGAAAGAACTAGGCCAAGGGAGGGGCCGTGCGGGAAGGAGGTGGCCTGCATCTTCAGCTTGCCTCTAGGAAAACTTACGAGACTCCCCGCCCCTGCAGAGAGTTGGGAGCGCCCTTCCCTCTCCGCCCCTGCAGAGAGTTGGGCCTCTCGTGTACCCAGTGCCCGTTTAAGGGGCCCACAGAAATCAAACTGCGAAGGCTCGGGCCGTCGAGCGTGCGTTTTCAGTGAAACCTTCCCTGGGACACTGCGGTCGCAGGGCTGCGAGGGGGTGGGAGAGGATGGGGTGCATTGGACGCCAAGGGAGCCCGCCAGCAGCCGAAGTCCACGCTCGCGATGGCCACGGAGCCACTGGGAGCGATCCCCGCCGAGCCGCGGAGTGCGCGACCCCTCCCGCCCTCCTCCTGTATCCAGCGGCGGAGAGCCGAGAGCCGGAAGCCCAGACTCCAACTCCGCGTCGGGCTAGGGGTCCTCGGGTTGCGGATGGGTCCGGTGGCAAGCGTCAGTCTCCGCGCCCTGACCCCGGACTGTCTCGGGGTCCCCGCAGGACACAGTCAGATAGGCTGGGGCGCAGACGACAAAAGGATGTGTGGGGGGCAGATTCCACCGAGGCCCATCATTGCCTGCGCCAACACCTGTAAAGTGCCTCGAAATACCTAAGCGTTTATGGAAACTGGGAGGCAAAACAAAAACGGTAACAACGAACAAATTCAAAGTCTGGCTGAGAGCGGCGGGCGCTCTTTCCTCTCCGGTCCCAGAGCCCCCACACGCAGCGCGGGGCTGACACTCTCAGGAGTTTGTTAACTTTGCTAACGAGAGGCCGGGTTAGGAAGGCGCGGGGGGTCGTGGGGCGGCGCCTTCCCCAGCTGTGTCTCTTCGCTGGGGACCTCACAGACGACCCTGGCGCCTCGCTCTCCCTGGCCGACCCGGATCACAGCCCCTGGAAGGGAGCCGTTGCTTCTAACCCAAGCCCCTGGACTGCACGTGGCTCCCGAATCAAAGTACGGACATTTGTCCTCGCAGCCAGGCACCGGCAAAAGGAATTTAACTCGCCTCGGTAGTGGGTCCCTCGAGGGGTTAGTCCTGGACCTGCTAGGGCCAAGACCCCAGGGAGCCAGGAGGGAGGGGTGCACAGACCTGGGAGTTCAATGACGGGCCTTGATTTTACTGCTGTGTCCTGGGGTTCGAGTGGAAACAGAGTGGTCGGGTTTCTCGCACCCCAGGAGGAGAGGGGCAAAGAGGGGGCAGCGCCTAAGGGTCTGTGAGGCAACGTCCAATAGCTGCCCTCGAAAGTTTTGGATTGGTCGGGCGCGGTGGCTCATGTCTGTAATCCCAGCACTCTGGGAGGCCGAGGCGGCGGGTGGATCATGAGGTCAGGAGTTCGAGACCAGCCTGGCCAAGATGGTGAAACCCTGTCTCTAATAAAAAATACAAAAATTAGCCGGGCGCGGTGGTGGGCGTCTGTAATCCCAGCTACTCGGGAGGCTGAGGCAGGAGAATCGCTTGAATCCGGAAGACGGAGTCTGCAGTGAGCTATCACGCCACTGCACTCTCGCCTGGGCGACAGAGCGAGACTCTGTCTCAAAAAAAAAAAAAAAAAAAAAAAAAAAAAAAAAAAAAAAAAAAAGAAAGAAAAGAAAAAGAAAAGAAAGAAAGAAAGTTTTGGGGTTCGGTCCGGCCCTGACTTGAGTAAGACCCCTCTTTTCCTCGTGGTCTGCAACGGACATCTCCGAAAGTGCAGGAGCCAGGGCCTGATTCTGGGGGTTGCCACAGTTTACACACAAGCATCCCTCACCTCCATGCCTGAAAAATTGGGGAAGCCGGATACTGAGGGGGCCCCCCTCTCTGCGTGCTGCGGGGCTGTGGTGCCAAGAACGCACTTTTGCCTCAGCAAGATCGTTAATTCCACTGGGGAACATAGAGGGTGGCGCGGGCGCATTTTATGGCGACTCCTTTCTCCTCCTGGTTATTCAGTCCCCCCACCATCCCGTCTCCCTTCCGTCTACCCCGGGAAAGGACAAGGAAATCCACACCATCGTTTGAAACCAAATGTAAACATATGGCGCTCTAGTGCACTCCCAGCAACGCAAGCCTTATCATTACTTCCTTTGGAGTTTCTCTCAATCTTCCCTCACTTCAGCAACGAACATTTTCTGAATGCTTCCGATGTGCCAGGTGCTGGGAGCGGCAACAGCGGGGAAAAAAAAAAGTAAAACAGCAAGAGAAATAAGGCATTCACATGCATAAGAAATAGCTGCTGTCCTCTGTGCCCTCAGAGCCTAGCGGTAAAACATCGGTCACCTAAGTCACCTAAGTCCGAGGGTAAAAATTCCACTGGCCTCACAAAACACAAGTGCTGCAAACACGTCCTTCCCGACGCTTTTTCAGATGCTAGAAAACTCACTGCCCATTCCCTCTACTGGAGAGGACAGGAGCAGATGCTTTTGATTAATATGGAAATAAAAAGAAGCAATGGTGGCAGTACTTGGTTTCGTGGCAGTTGTTTAGAGATTTATTGACACAGAGATAAACTTCAGTCTGGGGCATCTCGTATTTCATGTCCCCATTAGTTATTAGCAAATGAGCAAATCGTTTTTCTTTTAACTGTTTTTTAAAGAAAAAAAATAAAAGAAAGGGAGTTGGTGGAGATATTTTTTTAATGGGATTACTGTCATCATCCTCCTGTCTCAGAGGCTACAGAAATTTGCCTCTGGACTCCAGAGTTCACCAGGCTGTGGTTCTAAACATAAAACAATCCTGTAATTTCCTTCAAGAACAAAAGTTTTCAAAGAAACGACCTGCACAGTATCCCCTTCAATAAAGCAGAAGTGACTTAATGGTCTGTTAATTACTCCATCCCTGCAGGGGGGAGGGAAGCTTCCGAATGGATCACTACAAACCCTCTGTTGACTGAAGCTGTGGTCTGTCCCCAAATGTACAGCTGGTGCCGGGCCATTGAAAACCCAGACAAAACAAAATCCCTGATAAATAATCCCACCTAGAACACAAAGATTCAGCACTCAATTGTTAGATCTGTGCTGGATCCTCAGAGAAGACCGGAGGGAGCTCCTTTGGGGCTTCCGGTAATCTTTAAAGCTTGAGGCCAGGGGTTCTTGCACAAAAGTTAAAAAAAAAAAAAAAAAAGAGCTTGTTTGACTTCTCTGTCCCCTTATCCTTCTGTGTTGAATTTCTTTCTCTTTAATTTGTGGCTTTGGCTATAATTTTTTAATCCAATCTTCTTCTGTATTAATTAGTTTGTTCCATCATGTAATAAATTTTTGGTTTGGTTATTCTCCAGTTATTTCTCTATTAATAATTTTAATCTAAGAAGACAGGATTTGAGTGTCATAGAAAGAACAAAGAAGAGAATAAACATATAGGAGGCAGGTTTGGGTTGTGAGTCTCTGTGTCTTTTCACATCTGTAAGGTGAAAACTGCAAGTTGTAATTAAATATATTTCTAAAATAGAACAGTTAACCAGCTATGTTGGAGCCCAAGCAAAACTAGCAGTCATTAAGTTAACTTTGCATCAGAGACGGTTAACTGGAAAAATTGAATTTTCAAAACATCTCTTTAAGAAAAAAAAATTTATATATAAACACGTCCCATGCTAATTAAAAAGATAATAGTTTCAATTTGGTAAGCTCCACCCCATGGGTTCACGCCATTCTCCTGCCTCAGCCTCCTGAGTAGCTGGGACTACAGGTGCTGCACCATGCCCGGCTAATTTTTTGTATTTTTAGTAGAGACGAGGTTTCACTATGTTGGCCAGGCTGGTCTCGAACTCCTGACCTCGTAATCTGACCACCTCGGCCTCCCAAAGTGCTGAGATTACAGGCGTGAGCCACCGCGCCTGGCATGTGTGTATCTATTTTTAATTTATACATGAGTTTTGCTATAGCCCTTCTGTTTAATACTTTTTTCCACTCAGCATTATGTTTTAAGATCCATCCACTTTGCCATTCGTTAATCTTGTTCCTACCTCTTGACTTCTGCTGAATGCTTCATACTGTGTGTCCATCACATTTCATTTACTATTTCCGTGGGGATTAAACTTACCTTCCCTCTAGCATCCTGTAATGATAACACTGCAATGAACATCTTTATATATATGCCTCCTCTTGTATCTGCCCAAGTTGCTCATTTTTCTATCAGGTCACCCATCTTTTTCTGTTGTTTTTTTTCTCACGAGTTTATTGTATAGTTCATATATTGAAAGTTTTAGATGTAACAACTGTTTTCTCCCAGCCTAATATCTATACACCAATTTTCCCAACTATTGACTGCTACACAATATGTCACTTCCCCATTAATTTATGATGGCATCTTTATCCTACATCAAGTTCCTATATTCATGGGTCATTTCTGAACTCTCTGTTCTGTATCACTGGTATATTAATCTATTTCTATGCCACTATCAGCGTATTTTTATTGCTATGCCTTAGTATTATATCTTAATATCTGGTAAAGTGGGTCCAAGGAGGATACATTTTTACTTTTTAAAAATATGATCATATTTGTCTTCTAACTGAATACATTCTAACTAGAATAAATTTCTTAAATTGCATACTAATATTATTATAAGATTTTCTTTTTCTTTTCTTTTTTTTTTTTTTTGAAACAGAGTCTTGCTGTGTCGCCTAGGCTGGAGTGCAGTGTCGAGATCTCAGCTCACTGCAAGCTCCGCCTCCTGGGTTCACGCCATTCTCCTGCCTCAGCCTCCCGAGTAGCTGGGACTACAGGAGCCCGCCACCTCGCCTGGCTAGTTTTTTGTATTTTTTAGTAGAGACGGGATTTCACGGGGTTAGCCAGGATGGTCTCGATCTCCTGACCTCGTGATCCGCCCATCTCAGCCTCCCAAAGTGCTGGGATTACAGGCACTTTTTGTATTTTTAGTAGGGACAGGGTTTCACCATTTTGACCAGGCTGGTCTCAAACTCCTGACCTCAAGCAATTCGCCCACCTTAGCCTCCCAAAGTGTCGGGATTACAGGTGTGAGCCATTGTGCCCGGCCTATTACAAGTTTTCATCACCTTTCTCTTAGGTGGTAGAGTGTTGGTGGAAGAAGAGATACATGTATATGCAGGCCTCTTGGAGTTGCTATAATATTATCTTTTCGCTCTATTTCTTCAACCTCGAAGTTATTAACCACGAGTGGGAATTCCCATGCTTTCTGACTCCTGACTTGAAGCAATTTAGTGCTTGATTACTCTGGGCTTAGAAGCAAGTTACCTCCAATCATAATGCCCCAGAGATAGTGCTCATCATTACATTCTGTATTATATATTCTATAATATATATTACATTATATATTCTACAACATTGCATACCTACTGTTTAGAGTCTTAAACAGTAGGTAGTAGGAAATTTCTTCAAGAAGGAGCTTTCCGATCATCCTGAAAGAACATTTTGCCGATGGATTCAAATTTAAATGGAAGCCTTTCTGGCATCAGTACACTCTTCCAAACCTTCAGGCCTGTGCACATGCCATGCCCATTATGGAAAGTGTTTGTTCCCACCCCATGCCTCTCCCTTGCTCAGCCTATTCTTAGTCAGACTTCACTTCCCAGCTTACTCTCACTTCACTGGGAGGCCTGGGCCAGTGGCAGTTTCCCATCCTGTGTGCTCCCCTCGCATGATGTACTTCCCCTCACAGCACTCACCACCTGGACCAATTTGCGTGCTGCCCCTTTCCCACTGGAATGTAAATCCCTTAGAGCAGGATCAAGGTGGTAGAGTATGGAACATGATAGGTGCATAAAGAGCATTTTGCAAATCAATGAATGAGAACTGCTCTAGAGAAGAGTCAAACTCTGGATGGGTGGTTGCATAAGATGACCTGTAGTTAGCCTTCCAACTATGAGATCATAACCATGTAATACAAAAATCACAAAGTCTGTATACATTTATTTCTGTTTTTTTAAATTTTTTATTTACTTTTTAAAAATCCATAGCTACATTGAATAGGCGCTTTTTACCACATATGACTCTAGACACTTTTTGGAGTGGAAAGTAACTTTGTAACTTAATCACATCATTAAGAGGAGTCACCTTATTACCCTGAATGCTCTATTTCCATGTGTTATGTTGTTTGAGAGTAGCTGCCATTAATGAGAAACACCCATTGTTATATTATTGGTTTCTTGCAATAGTTTGGCAAGATAGCATAAGTAGGTCCCTTCTATAGGTCATGAGGGTGAGGAGTAGGGAGGTTAAGTAACTTGGAAAGGATGTACAGCCAGTAAATGGTAGAGCTGAATTTTGAACCCCATGCTATCTCACTCCAAATTTGTTGTTCCTAACAGATGTCCTAAATCTTCATGAATAGCCTTTTAATCTTTTTCCTTGACTTCTCCTCCTCCTTTCTCTAGCTGGCCGTGTCCTGTTGCTGGTCACTTTCATAACGTTGTCCATCCTTCCCTGGCAGTGTCCACCGCCTCCATGGTGAGCTCTTGTTTCCAAAGGGTCATCAGATGTCCTAACAATTTTTTTCCTACAGTTGTTCATCCATTTGACGAACCTTGCCCTGCTCTGGGCACTGCATTAGGTCCTGAGGGTACAGTTGGGAATGAGGAAGACGTGGTGTCAACACTCATAAAGCTAAGGTCCCACGGAGGGAAATAACCAAGCAAATGGCAAAGCAGTGTACTAAACTCTATGATGGAGGTTACAACATCAGCATCCATGGGTATTTAACTCTGTCTAGAGGGATTTCAGTGGAGCCATTAGTCAGGTGAGGAAGCAGGGCACCAGATAACAATACAGAAAAAGGCCAGAGGCAGAGAGAGCAGAGGCGATTTGAAAGGTGATTTAGTGCAATGGGAGTGTAGAATTCTCATGTGTGAGTGGAGTTCGAGTGGAGCAAAGCAAGATATGGTGATGCGCTGGTTAGCCAGTTGCCAAGAGGCATTGCAATCCATTCACTTACCTTTTTCAACATATATTTATTAAGGTCCTACTATCATAGTAAGTAGATTGCTCATGTAGCACTCAACCTGAAGCCATGCCCTCTTCTATATCCCTCAATTCATTTAATCATTGCAACAACCCTCTGTGTTAAATACCATTATTATTCCAGGCTTTTTTGTTTGTTTGTTTTTGACAGGTTCTCACTCCTTCACCCAGGTTCAAGTATAGTGGTGGAATCATGGCTCACTGCAGCCTCAACTTCTGGGGTTCAGGTGATCCTCCCACCTCAGCCTCCCAAGTAGCTGGGACTAGAGTCATGCACCACCATGCCCAGCTAATTTTTTGTATTTTTTGTAGAGTTGGCGTCTCACTATGTTGCCCAAGCTGGTCTCAAACTCCTGGGCTCAAACAATCCTCTCACCTTGACCTCCTAAAGTCCATGGATTACAGGAATGAGCCACCACACCTGGCACCCTATTCCAATTTTAAGGATGAGAACGCCAAAGCCCAGAGGTTGAGTAACTTTTGCAAAGTCTCATAGCTATTTTAAGGGGCAAGGCTAAGATTCACACTCATGCAGCCCATCTTCACCATCCATGCTGTTAACCACTAGAGTAAACTGCCTCTGGGGATAAAGTGATGAGTGAGACAAATAAGGCTCCCTGTCCTCATTCTAGGGAGGAGATTAGAAAGTGAGCAAGTGAACAATAAATAAACTGTAGAGGCAGCAGTAAGAGGTTTGAACAAAGCCAAACAGCAAGACAACTTGAGTTTGACTTGGTTGACTAAATTTAGTGATGGAAGTCAGGGAGGGCTCCACTGAGGGGTGGCACTGAGCTATGACAAACGGAGGTCAGCGAAATCCAGGTTGTAGGAACCAGCATAGATGGGCTTGGATGCTGGAGATGTGTGATAGTTAATTTTATAATGCTTAAACACTATATTGAGGTTGCTGTGAAAATATTTTGCAGACATGATTAACATTTGCAATCAGCTGACTTTAAGGAGATGAGTACGCCCAACAACACAGGTGTATCCCATCCAATCAGTTGAAGGCCTTAAGAGCAAAATCTGATGTTTCCTAGAGAAGAAGGAATTCTACCTCAAGACTGTAACATAGAAATCCAGTCAGTTGGCCCTGCAGATTTCAGACCTATCAGTCCCCACAATCGCATGAGCCAATTTCTTAAAATAAATATCTCTCTCTTGTTCTTTCTCATTATATATACTGACTGATATGCGATGATCAGTCAAGAAAGACTCAACCCCTGCCCTCACAAAGCTTCATTATAGGGAAGGTAATAAGCATTGAAACAACTGATTACATAATGCAGAATTTAATTCCAAAGGCAGAGACTGTCTCTTTATTCTTTCTATATCTCCTTAAGTGCTGGGATCAGAGCCCTAAGTAATAGAGACACAAGGAAAACGTTCGCTGACTGAGGGAATGATATTTGCTGTCAGGAGAACAAGTTTCCTGTGCTAGTTCTGCCCCAATACAGCTATGTGACCTGGGATGACACACTTAATTCTTCTGAACCTGTTTCCTTCTCTGTGCAATGACGGCATTGAAATAAATGTTCTTAAGGTTCTGCTTTCTAACCGCCTGTGATTCTTTGAAAGCAAGCTGAAGACAGATAAGGATAAATGGGTAGTTACTGATCTACTGATGAAAGCAGCAAATGTCAGAAATACAAGTCCAGAAGATGATTTTTGTTAGTCACGCAGCACGTGAAAGATTGCTAGGATTTGTTTCTTGCCCCCATTCCCTTGAGACCCACTGCACTAGTTTCTGTACTAGTACTAGTACTAGCTGTTGTAACAAAGTGTCACACACTGGGTGGCTTTACAAATCCATAAATTTATTTTCTCATGGCTCTGGAAACTAGAAATCTGAAACCAAGATACGGGCAGGGCAGTGCTTCCTCCGAAGGCTCCAGGGAGGAATCTGAATCCTTCCTTGTTTTGTCCGGTTTGTGGTGGACCCAGGTATTCCATGCTTAATGGCAGGGCGACTTCAATCTCTGTCTCCATCTTCACATGGCTTTCTTGTCTCTGTGTGTCTCTGTGTGCAAATGTCCCTCTTGTTTTAAGGACACCAGTCATTGATTTAGGGCTCACTCTAATGCAGTGTGACCTCATCTTAACTTGATTACATCTGCAAATACCCTATTTCCAAATAAAATCACATTCACAGGATCTAGGTGGAAACAAGTTCCGAAGGAGGACATTGTTAGTCTAATCCTTTTGTGCTGTTATAACAAATATTTGAGTCTAGTTAGTTTATAAAGAACGGAAATTTATTTCCCAATTCTGGAGGATGGGAAGTCCAAGATCAAGGTAGCAGTATTTGGTGGAGAGGGCCCGGTCTCTGCTTTCAAGGTGGTGCCTTGTTGTTGTGTTCTGTAGAGGAGATGAGCACTGTGTCTTCACATGGCAGAAGGGACGAAAGGGCAAAAAGGGACCTAAGCCAGTTCCCTCCAGTCCTTTTATAAGGCACTAATCCATTCACAAGGGACAGCCCTCATACCTTAATCACTTCCCAAAAGGCCCCATTCATAATACTACCACAATGGGGATCAAATTTAAACACCAGTTTTGGAGGGGACCCCTTAAACCATAGCACTACTCAACTCAGTACACCCACACTGCCATCATTTCGCCTTCTGGGCAGGCCCAGGCTTGCTCCACTAACTGCTCAGGAAGGGAGGATCTGGAAGAGGGCTTGAATGGAGAACCATTGCGGCGTGAGAGCACAGAACGTCATTCCATTCTGTCCTGGTCATAAGTCCTTTAATATTTTTATGGACCAGTCTGCCTCATTTTCTGTGAACTGATTTCTATATACTCTTGCTTGTTCCAGATAAAAGCTTGCTTACTTGCTTATTCATTTGTTGTGGGGAGTATTGGGTGAGTGGGAAAGTGTGATGGAAAAGATGAAGAGGGAGGTAAACAAGGGAGGGAAAAATGTTAATACTCCTTAGGATTAGAAAAAAAAAAGTTGACTATTAGGTGCCTGACTGACATCTCTTTAGTTTCACTCTAAATCTAATTCTTATGAAAATAGCCAAGCTGCACAATATAGAGTGTTTTATATTTTTAGGTTTATAAAAGTTCAAATAGAAAGTATAAAATTATATTTTTTGGATCTGTCTTTAAAATAAATGTTAGGTCGCTCATGCCTATAATCCCAGCATTATGAGAGGAGGTCAGAAGATCGAGACCATCCTGGTTAACACAGTGAAACCCCGTCTTTACTAAAAATACAAAAAAATCCCCCCAAAATTAGCGGGGCATGGTGGTGGGTGCCTGTAGTCCCAGCTACTCAGGAGGCTGAGGCAGGAGAATGGCATGAACCTGGGAGGCAGAGGTTGCAGTGAGCTGAGATCGCACCACTGCACTCCAGCCTGGGTGACAGAGCAAGACTCTGACTCAAAAATAATAAATAAATAAATAAATAAATGTTAGAGAAAAATTCTAATGTTTCTTCCCATTACAAGGTGAAAACTTGCCATTTGTCTATATTTGTATATTTTAATCTTTCTCAGAGTTTCACTATTATAAATCAGCTAGAATAAACAATTGTGTGTATGTAGATTTTTAAAAATAGCTATTTATTAAATAACTATTAAATAACTAGTTACTTATTAAATAACTATTTTCTTATCTACTTTTTTACAACTGTATTCCTTTCATAGCAAAGAGGAACGATTTTGAGGGGTATGTTGCTATGCAATAGATCTTGTCCTAGATTCTACAGTAAAAAATATTGACAGAATTCCTGTGCCATGTAGAAGTTAGACTCTGGTGTTATGATGATCAAAAACAGATATTTCCTTTTGTGGGAATTACAGATTCATGTTTTTATTGGATTATTGGTTGGAACCTTAGTATTTTACTAATTAATTTGTAAGATGTCCATGTAAAAGGTGGCAAATCTTAAAAATATCTTTTTAAGTTTGTTCTTGTCTTTTAATTTTGGTTACTTTGTTTAATGCATAGAAGACTTACAGTTATACGTAGTTATATAAGTTATATATAGTTATAGTTATATGTAGTTATATCCATAAATTCCTTTCATTCTGATTACTTTCATGCTTTTAGCGAGGGCTCCTATATCCAGAAAAATGATATTCATTAATCTTCTATATTAGTAATTATAGAATGTGACTCCATCATAAATACTATTAGTAACCAAGGGCCAAACTTACTTTAAAAAAATTGTATTTCAACTTTAAAACATTCTCTTTCTGTAACTAAAGCACTTGTCCCCATTTTTGTGAATGAGGAACAGAACAAATGATGCTTTGAACAAATGATGCTTAGAGAAGCAAATAATCTTGCCCGAATTTAAACAGCGTCAGATCAGATTCAAGCTACAGCGCCTCCACCTGGGGAATTATTAATGAGGATGGTGCAGGGTGGGAATCGAAACTGACTTTTTCCCTACATAGCTCACTGCATTCCCCAAAATGATGTATTGATTTTCCCTTCCCTTTCCCATTGATTGAGGATGTCTCTATAACCTATTAAACATTTACATGTAGTAAGAACTTTCTTGTATGTAGTTAAGGGTATTTTACTTCTAAGCACAATGTGTGCCTTCTGTTTTGTTTTGTTTTGCTTTGTTTGGGGGTGTGGGTAATAAGAAGTATATTTAAAAATGTAAATTTCCTACTTTTTTGGTTAACCCCCTCTTTTAGAGATCGTTAAAGAAACTTATTTTAGGTATAGTAGGTGCATTCAGACTTAACGTTTTAGGAAGGAAACAAATAAACATTTACATTAATTTTGTTGCCTCCTTCCTTCAGAGATGGTTTCTGATGAAAAAGATACTGTTGGGCTCTTTAATTTTAATCTGATTTCTGACCTAACCTAGAAATATCTAGAAAGTTTGGTGTTTGGTGGAAGGCATTTTGCCAGGGTCTGAGACAAGAGTTAAGACTCACTCTGATTTCTGCCCTTTCTCAAAGAGAGTTTGGTGAACTTGAGGCAGCTTTATGCAGATGAATAGTGTAAATGACTCAATTGTGTCCCCTGGTTCAAGCCACACCTTTTTTTTAGCCCCATTAATCTTCAGCCAAAACAAAATGACTGCCACAGAGGAGAGGGGGAGACTGCTTGTGATAGATTTGAAAAGAGGCAGCTGAGAGTGCATTTTCCCCCCAGATAAACATAACGGTGTTTCTGAAACTCATAGAAAGAAATAATCTGGCTCCGAAGGAGAACTTCTGTAATGTCTTAGTTTTTCTGGTACTGGAGTTTGGAAAAGGAGAACGTTTTCAACTGCATGTATGCCTATCACCTTCTGCTGGCACGTCGCCGTTTCCGGAAGTTAGAAGCCTTTCAGAGTTTCAGGTGTAATTGGTTGGCTATTGGCAGACCATGGGCTTTTCTGTGCATGTGCAGTGGCCTCTCACACCTCTGGTGTGCACTAAACTTTGACCCTAATTCCATACGAATCTACATACAAATATATTTAACACTTGATTTGATTAAAAACAAAACAAAGCAAAAACAAACATGCCTCTTAAATCTCTCACTCAAAAAGATTGCTTGTTGGAGTAAACCCAAGGAAGTCAAGACATTAAATCTCACTTTCTTGTTTTAAAAGTGCTTTACATATATCACCACCAACTAGCTTGTTAATTTTGGTCAATCCTCAAACCAGTCTTTTAAAGGAGCTGAAAAATGTTCCTGTGCCCTCAAAGGACACACCTGTTATCTGAAACAGTTTTTAACCAGCTTGTTAAGCAGCTTTGACAGATCAAAGACCCTAGACAATGGACACAAACTTTAACAATAGTGTAGCCTTGAGCAAAAGGTCCTGTCAAAGCCAGGCTTGTGCCCATGGCATTATGGCCGGCAATTGAAAATAAATTTTACTTGAATAAGTACCTCAGCCTGATCAGAGGCACTGCCGCTGCTGAAACAAAAGCAGTTGGGGATAAGTTATTGACTCCACTGACAGCCTGAATGAACTTCATTATGCCAGCCCACTCTTGGTAAATGTGTCAGGTTTTAAACTGAATTAGGTGGCAGGTGCATGGACTATTTCCCTGCTCCCCCTGAGACAGCCGACAACCAATCATCACCTGATTCTACAGACAAATGTTTAGATTTGTTTTTCATATTGCATGGCCATAAGTGAAAGCACATTTAAATCTTTTTTCCTTATCCTCCATCACTGATGTGTTATGTTCCCATGAGCAGGTCCTACCCACGCTTTGGTGTAATGGGATTCATAGAGGCCTGTCCTGCCACCTCTGCCCCTCCCCTCCCTGCCAGGCACAGATTTCAGGGACAATCTGGGATCTTCACTGGAAGGTTATTGGATTTTAGCTTTAGAACAGCAGCTCCTCTTCTGTTGTAGGGAATTGAAATGCAAGGACAGACATTCACCATCTCTTTCATCTTAAAAACTTCGAAAAGACCTAAGAATGAACATTACAATAGGTTTTAACCTATTACATTTTTAGCTGGGACTGAATTTTTAGTGGGAACCAGATTACAGAAAGCAGATATTTTAATCTGCATTAAGTATTTCCCTCCAGCAAACCTTGTAACCCCCGCCAGGTCCCCCGAGTTCAAGTAAAGAGTCAGTAACTCTGGCATTTTTCTGCTGTGAAAACATGTATATATGTATGTATGTATGTATCTATCCATCTATCAATCATCTATCTATCTACCATCTATCTAATTTGCTTGTATATTTGACTTTAAAACATTTGTTTTATGATCTTCCCTAGGCCTATAAGGATAAATGCAAGAGCAGCTAAACTTCAGATACATTGATGCCAGCTCTCATTACTTAATCATGAGACAGGACTATTAAGACTCCTAAAAGTGAGAGCCTGGACGTCCACCCAGAGAGAGAGAGGGTTGGCATACACCTTTGGCTGTATGCCTTATTAAAATTAATGAGCAAGAAGATTCTTTTTTCCTAAGCATCTTGAAGACCTTAAACCCTTCCAGCAAAGTGTCTTTTTGCTTCTGAATAATGTTTCCATTGTTCATGATGAAGCACCGTACATTTCTTGACATATATCTTGAATTGTAAAGTAGAACTCTTTTCAGTTCCATCCCCAGTGAGGGAATAATATAATTTTTTTAAATCCCACATTGAAACATCAAAGACCTATCAATCCAGCCTTTGTTGTTCCTTTAGTGATGTCTAAGCACAGTTTTGTTCAAATCTCCAAAGGAACCTTATTCAGTTCTGGACTGTATTTACTTCCAGATAATATTGTTTTACTGGATACGGTGGATTCATGTGTGCCTTTTAATGTAAAGATGGATTTGAATCTTTGCACTTCTAGAAACATGTCAACATTCTAAAATTTATATATGTACAAACCTGGATGATCTATGCTATTGAGGAGTACAAAATTGCTTTTCATTTAGGACTACCTAAAGTCTGCCCTGATTTAACACAGGAAAAAGGCTCTACAATGCCTTTCACTTGCTGGAGCTGTTCCTCCCCCCAGCCACAGCAGATGGTGTTTCATAGTTGGTCACAAATGGCTGTCAGTGAGTGTTTGTCTGCCTGCCAGTAACCTGTGGCTCAGGGACTCCCTCAGAGAGTGTAGCAGCTCTGACTCTGCTGATAACAGCATCTGAGAAAATGATCCGTCCTTTCTTGTCATGAGCAAAATTAGCCATCTCACTTTCAAACTGTTGACAAGGGGGATATGAAAGAAATCAGAACTGTGCCAGCCCAGCTGATGTTTCCTCAGCTCTGGTTCTACGGGCCTCATGCAGACGAATCCAGAAGCAGACTAGATGAGAATGGTGTTGTCACCAAATAGATGGTCTTGGAGCAACCCCAGTTCTGGTACCAGCATTTCCTGCAGGGACTTGCTTGAACTCTCCATTGGACTAGTACTGATCTTTAGAGCGACAGCTATTTTCTCACCCCAGGACCTCAATCACACTTCATGCTGAAATGACCTTTAGCGGCATTGCCTTGGATGAAGGAAGCAATGGGAAAGAGCTGAGTGTGGCAAAGACTGAGCACTGTTCTCGCAGTTCTTGGCACCACCCCCAGCTGGAAGGCAGGGTGCCAGCCCTGATGCCTTTGTGGATGCAAATGGCCCCAGAGCACATGAGGCAGCCACTAATGAACCAAAACGGGGTAGGATGAGAGAAGAGAAAGCAAGAATGACAGAGAAAAGACAGGGAGAAATAAGAGGGGAAACAGCAAGGAATTTGGAAGGAACTGGCATTTGCTGAGAACCCATTATGGGGGAGGCAGAAATAGCTGTAATTCTTGCAGCAATTTCATAAGTTTTGTATCATCATCCCTATCTTACAGATTAGAAAAATATGGCTCTGAAAAAGTAAGTAACGTCTTTTGGGTCACAAAATTAGAAAGTGGCAGAAACAGGATTCCGACTCTGGCCAATACATCCAAGTTGAAGGGGCTGGGCTCTCATGCTAGGCTCCTGGCTTTAAGTCTGGCTTCACGACCTACTGGCTGGTTAAACTTAGGCACATTTCTTCACCCCTCAATGCCTCAGTTTCCCTATTTGTAAGATGGGTCTATTAATAATACCTCTCTCATGGAGTCATTGAGAAGGATAAAATAAGTTAACATATAAGTACTTTAAAGAGTCCTGGACAATAGTTAACATTCTACTAGAGTACGTTTTTATTCTTTATCACTCTTGTGTTTTTCAAGTATTTATTTCACTGTTAGATCACTATCTCCTTACTGGTAAATAACCCTTTGAGAACTCGTATTATAGCAAAATATTTTTCTTCCAGAACTCTTACATTTCTATTTTATTGTTTATTTACTTGTTTGACTTTTCAAAGCAGGTGACATCTATTCCTGTATTATCAATTTAGTGTATAGATGTGAACAAGGTAGCAACTTTGGCATCATGAAGTGGTTGAATCCTATCTACACTGTTTCCTAACTGTGTCATCCTGGTCAGCCTGCTAAATCTTTCTCAGCCTCAGTTTTCCCTTCTATATAATAAAAAATATTTAACAATTTATAGAACTATTCCAATGATTAAATGAAAAAAATATACAGAGTGCCTATCACATGATAGACATTCTGCCATTTATAGTTGTTGCTAGTTTCCTAAACAACTAAAACTGTGTTTGCATTGTGCAGCTACACGTGTCAACTCAAATGTGGGTCACAGATGTTGTACCGGAATGTCTGGGTATGTGTGTAGATAGATGAAGCTGATGACTGAGGCTGACCTAAACATATCTCTTTCTCCTTCTATGACATTGCTCACATTTAATTCCCCTGAAGCAATATTCTGGGTGATAATCACTAACTGCCAAAACTGTTTTATCTGGCAAAAGAATTTCATTTCTCCACCATAGACTACACCCCTGCTGCTCAGAGCAAAGGGGTGCTTGGGCATCAGGGAGCTGAGAAGGGGGCTTCCTTCCAGATAGCATGAGCCTGTCAGGTGAGGTCAGCATGACGATTAAAGGAAACATCTTTCAACCCCTTCTTTCCAGGAGAAATGAGAGGAGGCTCCTGCCAATTGTTAATGATAATGGTCTTATAATGCGAACACCACATTTTACCCAGGAGGATCTCAAATGCTTTATAGATCTACAAACAGCTTCACCCACTCTGCCCAGTAAGCATTAGGTGGACTAAGCTTGGAATGCAGCCACTGTGGGGAGGATTCCCCTCATATTTAAAAAAATCTGCAAAACCAAAATGTATCCTAGTACCTATAAAACATACTCATGTAAATGCTGTTTTACTTGGTAGATAAAATGAGTGAGGACAAGAGAGAAGAAGGTTTGTATATTACTTTTAATTAAAAAAAATTCATTTTGTTGCTTTTTTAGAGTGAAACTCCCAAATGATCATAAGCTTATGTTTCCAGCTCATCAGTTCCTTAACAGAGGGGCTTAAGGGACAGCAATTCTTAAGGTTAAAGTACTCACCAAAAAGAACAGAAGGCAGCTCTAAAATCATGAAGCAAATTAAGGAGAAATTATGACAGACTTATAAAAATAGTATTTATCGGCAGCTTTTTAGCCATACTTCTTATTCTGATGATCTATGGCTGTGTAACAAACTATCCTAAAATTTGGTGGCTCAAAACTACAACTATATAATTATAGTTTTACATCACTTAACAATGGGGATATGTTCTGAAAAATACGTCATTAGCTGATTTCATTGTTGTGCAGAGGTCATGGAGTGTGCTTACATACAACTAGATTGTGTAGCCTACCACACACCTAGGCTCTAACTTATAGCCTATTGCTCCTAGGCTACTTACCTGCCCAGCAAGCACAGAATACTGTAGGCAGTTGTAATGCAATGGTAAGTATTTGTGTATCTAAATGGAGAAAACGTATGATAAAAATATGGTATAAAAGATTTAAAATGATATACCTCTAGAGAGTACTTATCATGAATGAAGTTTGCAAGATTGGAAGTTGCTCTGGGTGAGTGACTGAGTGAGTGAATGGTGAGTGAGGGAGAAGGCCTAGGACATTACTATACACTACCGTAGATTTTATAAGCACTGTATGCTTTAGCTACACTACATTTATTTTTTAAATTTTTCTTTCTTAATAATAAATTAAACTTAGCTTACTGTAACTTTTTTATTTTATACACTTTTCAACTTTTTAAACTTTTTTACTTTTGTAGTAATGCTTAGCTTACAACACAAACACAGTGTACAGCTGCACAAAAATATTTTTTCTTTTTATCCTTGTTCTATAAGTTTCTTCCATTTTTAAAATGATTTGTTTATTTATTTATTTTTGAGACAGAGCCTCACTCTGTCACCCAGGCTGGAGTGCAGTGGTGCGATCTCGGCTCACCGCAACCTTCGCCTCCCAGGTTCAAGGGATTCTCCTGCCTCAGCCTCCCGAGCAGCTGGGACTACAGCACGTGCCATCATGCCCAGCTAATTTTTGTATTTTTAGCAGAGACGGGGGTTTCACCATATTGACCAGGCTAGTCTCAAACTCCTGACTTTGTGATCCACCCACCTCGGCCTCCCAAAGTATGGGGATAATAGACATGAGCCGCCGAGCCTGGCCTAAAATGATTTCTTTACTTCACTTTATAAGGTTTTCTGTGAAAAACCAAGACACAAACACACACATTAGCTTAGGCCTACCCAGGATCAGGATCATCAATGTCACTGTCTTCCTCTCCCATATACTGTCCCACTGCACAGTCCTCGGGGGCAATAACATGCATGGAGCTGCCCTCTGCTATGATAGCAATGCCTTCTTCTGGATACCTCATGCAGGACCTGCCTGAGATTCTTCTTCAGAAGATGTCATTCCTTCCAGAAATATGTCCATGTGGTTTGTTTGGTTTGTTTCATTTTTAGATTGGTGTGAGTAACGCCTTGTGCTGTATTATGACAGCTACAGTATCACTAGGTGATAGGAATTTTTCAGCTTCATTATAATTTTATGAGACCACCATTGTATATGTGGTCTGTCATTGAAGCATCGATGTGGTGCATGATAGCATATCCATAATTTTGTGTTTCAGGCATTTGAGCAGAACATGGTCGGTTAGTCATTTGCTTGTGGCACTAACTGGGGGTCATTCAGTGGTACTCAGCTGATGGCTTGGTCTGGTCTGGAGAGTCAAAGACAGCCTCATATATATACCTGAAGTCTTGGAAGGAAAGGCTGGGAAACTGGGCCCACCTGGGCCCCTCTCCTTGTAGTGGCCGTGCAGGGCAGTTCTCCGGGGGGCTTTGGATGGACCCGGTTCTCCCCCATTCTTGCTTGCAGTGCTAGAGAATAACTGCAGAATGTGCTGGGAATGCAGCATCCTAGGATGGGGAAGAACTGCCTGAAACAGCCCAGTTCCTGTTCCTGTCCCTCCTAAAAAAGGTAACATCTTGAGTTAGCAAGGATCTGCCTGGGGCAAGGCTGGGCTTTGTTCTTCTTTCCCCTGAAAGCCGAATGTTCTTCCCAACTTCAGCCCAGTGAGTGACATTGCCCCTAAGGGAGATAACCTGGGCTGGGCTGCCTTTCCCGAGGGTCCCTCAGCTGTGATGCAAGTTGGGTGCTCACATTTGAGACTTCATCTATTTCGGGGAGCTTTCCTGAGCACTGCCTCACAATGGATCCTAAGCTTCTACGTTTCTTGCTACCTGTCTGTCCATAAAAAACCTGCTTTATGTAACTTGTTGCATGTGAGTGTGTTCTGATTCACCAAACTCAGATAAGTAGGTAAGCAGAGGACAGTAAGTCTGCCTCATGGTCAGGGCCTCACCATGTGGTTTCTCTAGTAGAATATTTGAACTTCTTACACGGAGATTCAGGTGGCCAAGAGCAGCCAAGACCAAGTGATCCAAGAAAGAGGAATGGAAGCTTCTTAAGGCCTGGACCTAGAACTGCCACTTTCACTGTATTCTATTGGTTAAAGCAGTGACACAACTCACTTAGATATCAAGGAAGATGACATGGATCTTAGCTCTCCTTGGGAAAAGTGTCTTTAAAAAAAATTGGCCACGTTTTTGTTGAATTAAAGCAGTTTGGGGAAGAAATAAATTAAGACAATCTTTGTACTTTGTTTTGATCTTATTCTAGGATGGCATTCTGTTAACCTAAACACCGTTTGCTTCAACCATTATACAACGCCATGTTCCATGTGAACTGCACAAAAGCTGGGAGCATGAATTCTCAGGGGCTTTTCTAGGAATCCACTAGCTGAAGCCCACTACTGCAAAGGACATGTCCTCCCTCTGCAGTCTTTGGTCAATTTAAATTTCAATGTGTACAAGGAGGAGAAAACGATGGGCAAAAGTTTCCCTCAGAAATGATAAAAGAGATAGCTTCAAAATGAGAAAGGAAAAGGAACATTTTGCCATTGAATTTCTTTTCATTCCCAAGGCTGATCTGGCCCTGAGTGTATGACCTTCGGGTCCCATTGGCCATAAGAGCAAAGAAGTGGAGAAGAGATGGAAGGTTAATCATCAAAACTGGGGTGTCATTGAAACAAACTTTGTGCAGCATTTGTATTTCTGTGTATGTGTGTCTCTTGTTTTATATTTTTTCCCTCTCACGGTGTTTGCTTATCTTTCTAAGCTTTCCTTTAGCCCTCACCATTCCATTTCTTTCTAGACCATAGGTTTATCCTATAACCTGTAAATAAATAATTTAAATTGCTTTGCTAGAGCCCTAGACTTATTTTCTTACTGACTTTCTGCCATGTCTATCTCATTAATCTGCAGCTTGGAGTAATCCCCATCGTATGAATCAATAGTGTGAATTTCAAACAAGGGATCACTGAGATGATTCTACATCCAAAGAAATGAGGTTTTATTCTTTAGCATGGCTCTGACAATTATATCAGTTTTACTGATATGGACAGGCAGCAAGGAAATACTAGGTAGAAGAGAGTGTTTCCCAGGGAAAGGCCCTACTCTCAAGCCTGGAAACCTGAAGTCTAAATGGGAACAGGCATTCCTGTTTTTCCATCCAATGTTGCCTTTTGGCCTGCCATGCCCCGCTATCTTGTAACCATATAAATCCCAAATCCCAGGCTCCATGAGCAGAAGAGCAGAGGAGCAAAAGACCAGCATAGCAGAAAAGAGAGAAGAGAAGAGGAGTGTCTGAACATTGAGAGGAGTTCGGCTGGGGACGGTCAGAGAGGAGATTGGCCGCAGGATGACTGAGCTCCAGGGAAAGATCATCTTCTCACTCTATCCCCTTTCCAGCTCCCCATCCATCTCACTGAGAGCCATCTCTATCCAGCAATAAAATTCCCTGAATTCACCACCCTTCAATCTGTCCATGTGACCTGATTCTTTCTGGACCCTGGACAAGGACTTGGGTACAAAGAGCACAATGAGCTGGTTAACACTTAGGCTGTCTGTGGATGGCAGAGCAAAAAGAGCACTGTAACAAAAAGAGCACTGTGGCAAAAAGAGCACTGGGGCTTCAGGAGTCACAGGCACCCACCCCTAGATGCTACTGTGGAGCAGGAACCCAGAAGCACTCACCCTGCTTCCCACACCTGCCAGTCTGAGTACTCCCAGTCCCATAAGGGGTTTGAGCGTGTGGTGGCTGAATAGACGAGCCACACCCCTGTCACACATCCTGCAACAAGAGTCAGGGAACTCTCCTGTTTCATTACTGCTTGTAATTTACAGTATTTTCCCTTACCACATAAGTTGTTTGAATTTTGTTTTCTCTCCTCTAACCTCCTTGTTTCTTGATGCATCATCACTTCTCGGTGGAAGCCAGTCACCTGTCTACTCTCAAGTGCTTGGAAAGTGTCATTTTAGTGTATCACCTGAAAAAGGCAGGATTTACAATAACTGGAAAAGCAAATGATTTTTAGACATATATATATGACTGATATCCAGGGTAGTCCACTTACGGACTGTCCAACATTTACTCTTCTTCCACATTCAGTCTTCCAAGTTTAACAGCATCAACTCCACACACCAGTATAACATAATACAACTATGCCTCCTAAATGAGAACACCTCACATTCTCTCCAAATGGACAGACTTGGTCTCTTCTACTGGCTGAGTCAAGTATTTCTGGATAATGTTTATTTCTTCTCCATTACAGTAACAATTCCATCTTGATTTTTGGTAATTTTTTTATACTAGATTATAAACGTAACCACTGCCAATACACTTTATTTATTGAATTTGAAAAAATGTAAGACTCCATCATATGTAAGATGCATCATTATCAATGCTATTACACATAAAAAAATAAAAAACACTATCTCTAAACCATAACATGCCGTTAGTTGTAACATGCATTTACAACTGTAAGATCCAATTTCTGAGAGGTCAATGTGAAAAAAAATACATACACATGTTTCATGGATGTTAACATGTGAAGCATTAATATATAGTAAAAAGTGAACAAAAAGGAAAAATAAAAGCAAATGAATATAAAAATATATTCCTGAATAATGGGTTCCTTAAATTAATGAATATATATACATGACATAGCAAGAAAGAAGGCAAATACTGTTGGATGTCACCGTCTTCATTTCTGCAAAAGATCAAAGGCTATGGTTAGTATCTATAGTTACTTCTTCTGTTTCTCATTCCATGATTTTTGTACATAGCAAATACCTTACCTGGGAAAGATTTTTTACCTAGTGTGATGATGCAAATCTTCATTCTTGAGGCGTCTTAACTCAGAATGGTTCTACCTCTATGGCATTAGAGTTTTCTATTAATTTTTATCTCTGGGAGCATCTATAAGTTGCAGATATTC
The DNA here is from genome assembly GCF_049350105.2 of Macaca mulatta. Lineage (NCBI taxonomy): Eukaryota > Metazoa > Chordata > Mammalia > Primates > Cercopithecidae > Macaca > Macaca mulatta. Next base: position 42,563,239 of record NC_133409.1, on the reverse strand, counting down.
TCCTCCCTGCATGCACTATTGAGCACCGATTTTATTTACTCCTGAGGGCCTGAATTATTACCATTACCAACTTAGAATCTTCTTTTTTTCCTATTTGTCCTATGGTGTGAAGATTCAAAAGGCCCAACTTCTAATTTAATGGGACTGTTGCAAGTGAAAATATTCTTTCTTTAGAAACTAAGATTTATTAACATGAAGTGCCCAGAGATGGAGGAAGGGTTGCAAGAAGGGAATCACTGGGTGTCATGGTGAGGAAGTTAGTCCTATTTTCACATTTGGGTGAATTTTTTTGCCCTCCACAATTGAGGAATTCTGGCAGTTAAGAAACAGCACTGTATATTGTTCATTCATTCAGAGCATACATTGTATCCTGCAAGTGAGTACCTCAACTTTGCTAAATGCTGTCTCACAGATGATGCTAATACTGAATCTTCAATAGGATGTTCCATTGTTACATAAAGCCAGCTACTTCTAAGAAATGGGTACATGTTATTATTAGTAAATTTCACGGGAATTAACCCATTTCCCCTTATATTTTTCTTTAAGAGTATTTTCTTTTTCAGAGTAATATTGAGTGAGACACAGTTGTTTTAAATGGGGCAATTTATTAATTCCCACAGATGGTGTTTTGGGGAAGGAAATTGGATACTAAGTATTCCAGGAAGAAAAACATCATTGACCTCTCCATGCTGGAAGGGGTCCAATATATTCAGTCTGTCCTCAGATTGAGGCTAATGTGTCTGAAGCATGGTGCTATGTATGGGACTCAGTGTGGGCTTCTGCTGGCCATTTAGGTACACAGCATAGTCTTATCCAGGTCAGCCTTGGTGAGGCAAAGTCTTTGTGTTGAGTAGATGTGTGGTCTCCATCCCTGCCACCATAAGAATTTTGTTCAGGAGCCCATTGAGTCCATTCCGGAATAGCTGAAGAAGAGACTGATTGACAGCCACAGAACAGGTCATCTGTTTATTATTGAGAGAGCCTTTCTCAATGAGTAGTTTGGGTGAGCATTCCAATGGCGAATAAACATAATTGCACACTGGTCGAATTCTGAGAGGCTCATCCTCTACCCCTTCCTCAAATGTTGTCATAAATGATCTAATCTTTTCTTTCCAAGTTCCAAGGGATTGGCCAAATCATAAGCCAGGAGTTAAAACAAATGAGTATTATCGCTTATTTTTAGTGGTCTTCTAGAGAAACAGTTTAAATTCCTTCTAGTGAGGATTTTCCTCCCCACCGTCCTTAAAGAACAACTCTTAAAAAAATCGTGGTGCCCTGGCAGCCTACTTTAAGTGACAGTCAGTAAAAGTTGCAGATCCTTCTGTAATCAACTCTAAAACCATTTTCTCTTTAGTCAGTTCATCTAAAGAGAACTTCTCCATGAAGTTACACATATGTTTTATGGTTCAGAATATGCTCCATGGTGAATGCTCTGTGTACACTTGAAAAGATAGTGAATTTTGCTGTTAGTGGGTGGAAAGTTCTATAAAATTTAATTAGGTCAAATTGGTTGATAATGTTGTCCAAGTATTACAAACTTTCATTTGTTTTCTATTTGTTCTATTAATTATTGAAAGAGTGATGTCCAACCATAGCTGTGCATTTGTCCTTTTATTTTTGTAGTCCTATAAAAGTTTTTTTTTTTTATTTTGAAATTTTGTTTTTAGGAGCATAAATATTTGGGTTTGTTATGCCTTATTCATTAATTGGTCCCTTTGTCATGAAATGAACCTCTTTAACCTTGGAAGTTTTCTTTGCTCTGAAATACATTTTTATATTTATATAATCACACTAGGTTTCTTTTGATTAGTATTATCGTGCTATATATTCTTCAACTGTCTACTATTAACCTACTTATGATGTATTATTAAAAGTGAGCTTTTTATAAGCAGCATAAAGTGGGGTCTTGCCTTTTTTAAACAATAGCAGTTGACAATTTCTGCCTCTTAATAGGGGTGTGTAGGCCATTCATATTTAATGTGATTTCTAATATGGTCTGATTTATGTGTACCACCTTGCTTGTTTTATTTATTTATTTATTTATTTATTTATTTATTTATTCATTTATTTGGAGATGGAGTCTTGCTCTTTCACCCAGGCTGGAGTACAGTGGTGCAATCTTGGCTCACTGCAAACTGTGTCTCCTGGGTTCAAGCAATTCTCCTGCCTCAGTCTCTTGAGTAGCTGGGACTACAGGCATGTGCCACCATGCCCGATTAACTTTTGTATTTTTAGTAGAGGTGGGGTTTCACCATGTTGGCCAAGCTGGTCTTGAATCCCTGATCTCAAGTGATCCACCCACCTTGGTCTCCTAAAGTGCTAGGATTATAGGCATGAGCCACTGTGCCCAACCTCGCTTAGCTATTTGTTTTTATTTGTACTATGTGTTCTTTGTTCCATTTTTGTGTGTGTGCCTTCTTTGGATTGAATTTTTTAATGATTATTTTTTATCTTCTTTCTTTTCTTGTTAGTTACAACTTTGCTGTGTTCTTTTAGTGGTTGTTTTAGAGTTTACGGCATTTTTTTCTTACTATTTAAATCTATTAAATAGTGCTGTGATTTGGATATTTGACCCCTCCCAATCTCATGTTGAAGTTTTGATCTCCAATGTTAGAGGTGGGGCCTAACGGGACGTGTTTGGGTCATGCAGGCAGATCCCTCATGAACGGTTTGATCTTGCTACCCTGTTTGCAGGGTAAGGAGTGAGTTTTTGCTCTATTAGTTCCAAGGAGAGCTGGTTGTTAAAAAGAACCTGGTACCTCCTTTCCCTCTGTCTCTTGCTTCCTCTCTCACCACCACGTGATCTCAGCACACACTGCTCCCCTTCATTTTGTGCTATGAATGAAGTAGCCTGAAGCCCTCCCCAGAAGCAGATGTTGGTGCCATGTCTCTTGTACAGCCTGCAGAGCTATCACCCAAAACAAATCTCTTTTTGTTATAAGTCACCCTGCCTTAGGTATTACTTTATAGCAACATGAATAGACTAAGACAAATAATTAAATATTTAAAGTAAAAATAATAACAGTGAATTGCAAGTTTTTAAACAGAAATAAAATATGAAACAATAACATGATAACCGAGGGAAAAGAAATAGAACTACTAGAAGTGAAGTAGTGTATTATCACTGACTGGGGTTGCTGGCCACTTCAATCGGCAACTTAGTTGAATCAAGACTGAATTTCAGCTCTAGAAAGGCTCAGTTTATATCTGGTTCACCCCTATCCTTCCTAAGTTCCAATTAGAAGACTGGTGTATTCTATGTGGCCCCTTATCCTGGTGAACCAAATTCTAATCTTTGTCTTATAAGATACAGAAGAATCTTGTTTTGAATTTAGTAAGTTTGTTACTAAAGCTTTTAGAACCCTTTGGATTTTGTTTTGTTTTGTTTTGTTTTGTTTTTTGAGACAGTCTTGCTCTGTCCCCAGACTGGAGTGCAGTGGTGAGATCTCAGTTCACTGCAACCTACTTCCAGGTTCAAGCAATTCTCCTGCCTCAGCTTCCTGAGTAGCTGGGATTACAGGCATGCACCACCATGCCAGGCTAATTTTTATATTTTTGGTAGAGACGGGGTTTCACCATGTTGGCCAGGCTGGTCTTGAACTCCTGACCTCGAGTGATACAACTGCCTCGGCCTCCCAAAGTGCTGGAATTACAGGCGTGAGCCACCGCACCTGCCCAGAACCCTTCTTAATACAGCTTCGATATTCAGCAAATGTCTTCAGAAAATAACAAAAAACAAACAAACAAAAAAACAACCATGGGCCTGAGGCCTTGTTATGAATCTGTGTTAAGGCCCTGGCATAAGGCCCCCAAAATTCATATGTTGGAGTGCTATTCCACAGTACTTTTGAATATGACCCTATTTGGAAATAAGAATATTGCAGATGTAGTTAGTTAAAGTGAGAGCACACTACAGTCACGTGGGCCCCTAATCCAGTATGACTTGTGTCCATGTAAAAAGTAGAAATTTGGAGACAGACATGCACACATGGAGAAAGCCATGTGAATATGAAGGCAGGAATTTTTCTACAAAGCAAGAAATGCTACAGATAATAAGCAAACCACCAAAAGCTAAAGGAGAGGCATGAAATGGTTTCTCCCTAAGAGCCATCAGAAGGACCCAATTCTGCTAACACTTTGATCTTGGACTTCAGTCTCCAGAACCTTTAGACAACAAATTTCTGCCTTAAAGGCATGCAGTTTGTAGTACTTTGTTACAGTAGCTCTAGCAAACTAATACAGGCCTTAATATGGTTTGGTCGTGTCCTCACCCAAATCTCATTATGAATTGTAGCTCCCATAATCCCCATGTGTCATGGGAGCAGCCTGGTGGGAGCTAATTGAATCATGGGGGCAGTTACCTCCATGCTATTCCCATGATAGTGAATTCTCATAAGATCTGATGCTTTTATAAGGAGCTTTCCCCCTCTTTTGCTCCGCACTTCTCCTTGCTGCCACTATGTGAAGAAAAACATGTTTGCTTCTCTTTCGGCCATGGTTATACGTTTCCTGAGGCCTCCCCAGCTATGCTGAACTGTGAGTCAATTAAACCTCTTTCCTTTATAAATTACCCAGTGTTGGGTATGCTTTATTAGCAGCATGAGGATGAACAGGCCCTCAATCTCTAAAATCTCAATTTGTTTTTTTGACCCCTCAGGTGGGTACCCATCATGGTTTTCTTTTGATTCTTATTCTTCTGCATGTGCCCAGAATCACCAAATGGCCCAAGGACAGGAGCAGCTCCAGAGGCCCGGCTCACCACCCTGATTCTTCTCCCACTGGAATCTTAACCTCTTCATTTCTTGCGGCTTCAGAAGGTCTTAGCTTTCTCAAGAAAGTTGATTGTTATATTTTCTTTGGTTTTTCTACTTGTTCTAAATCAGAGTGCTTCCCTACTTACAGTTACTCCATCAGACCCACAGAAGTAGTTCTCCCGCCTTCATTTTATAAAACACAATTTCCCCACATCTTTCTCAGTCCTTCTGATTGTGAACCGCTGATCTAAATTATAGCAACAAATTTCTGGCGTCTCAAATCATTTTAGCATACACTACAATAATCTTAAGTTTCAAACAACTGAACATACACTTAGAATCACTTCCAGCTACCTTGAGCCAGTTTTCTGAATATAAATCACTGGTAAATATATTCAGGCAATTTGTACTACGTGCAACGATCTGTGATAGGAACTGTTGGTGGGAAATTTTAAACTCTTCTTTCAGTAATTGTTATAACATGGGAAAACAAATTATTGAAAAACCGAATTAACAACTTCTGAGCATGGCACAATTAAATTGGAAAATAATGACTAAAAATAACTAAAAATACCCCCTAAACACTTTGGATTATAAGATATTCCTTTATATATTTCAAGGAACAAAAAAAATCATAATGTAAATTTAAAAAAATGAACACTAAATTTTTATAAAAAGAACATATATCTTAAAATGCTGCCAAAGCAGTATATTTATAGCAAAATTATAGACTTTAGTGCCCAAATTGAAAAAAGAGACATAAACCAAGAAGAATAAAAAGTGAATTCCAAGAAGGAAAAAAATGCAAAAATTAATGAATTAGAAAACATATAAACAATAAGAAATCAAGAACAAAAACAAAATCAAAAACTGTGGTTCTTTAAAAATACTAATTAAACAGGCAATTTTTTATGAAGACTGCAGAAAAAGAGAGAATGCAAAAAATTATTTTAAAATATTCTTAAAAGAGAATATAATACAGTATGAGATTAAAACATAATATGAGATTAATATAAAAATTTCATGTCAATAAACTTGACAACTTGGGCAAATGGTTAGTTTTGTAGAAAATGTAATTTACCAAAGCTTATTCAAAAAGTATAAATGACTAGCCCTATAATCACTATTTCAATCAATAGTTAAAATATACTCACAAAATAATTCAATCATAATGCTTTTACTGGAAAATTGCTCCAAATATTCAAATAACATATATTTTTAGTTGTACGATTCTTTCACAAACTAAAGTAAAATGTAATGCTCCCCCATGAATTCTATGATGGAGGTAAGTCTTGATGGCAAAGCTAGATAATAATAGTCTTAGAAAGAAAAAGTGTTGATTTATTTCACTTATGAATTTAGATGTAAAATACCAAATAAAATACTAGCAAGCTGAATTTACTGTTAAATATACATATATATCTATTATACGTAAAACACATATATTTGTTATACATGTATTTTTTTATATATATATATATTTACTGATACATATACATATATATATTTATGTATAAGACTGGTGTATTCTGTGGCTTCATATCCTGGTGAGGGCCAAATTCTAATCTTTGTCTTACAAGATAGAGAAGAATCTTGTTTTGAATTTAATAAGTGTGTTACTAAAGTTTTTAGAACACTTCTTAATGCAACCTCAGTATTCAGCAAATGTTTTGAGGAAAAAAAAATACAACAACCATGGGCTTGAGGCCCAGTTATGAACCCATGTTAAGGCCCTGGCATAAGGCCCCCAAAATTCATATGTCGGAGTGCTTGTCCACAGTACCTTTGAATGTGACCTTATTTGGAAATAAGGATATTGCAGATGTAATTAGTTAACATGAGGCCATACTGGAGTCATGTGGGCCCCTAATCTAGTATGACTTGTGTCATGTAAAAAGTAGAAATTTGGAGACAGACATGCACACATGGAGAATGCCATGTGAATATGAAGGCAGGGTACATATGTATATGTATCAGTAAATATAGATTATATATATAAATATCACTGAACTGGCTAGCTTCCTGGATTCTCATGCTCTCTTTCAATTCAGTCACAGATATATAAATTCTGGAAATAAATAAATATTTATTTATATTTAATCTAAAACAAAACAATTCAAATTCTTCCCAGGCATACAAGAATGGTTTAACCTAGTAAGTACTCAATTGACTGACAGCAGCTCTACCTCTCCCTTGGAACCAGTGAAAGGCCAGCTATTAACCAACCTTGCCCTGTAAACCTTGCTTAAGAGAGGGTTGTGACAGCTCTAATCTGGGGTGTTTGGGGTGATTTTTTTGCTTGAACCACCTCTGCCTGGCTCTCTTGGTCACTCAGCAAAAGTTGATTTGGCAATCACAGTCAGCCAGTCCTGTCTCCCTCCTTTGGGAGCCACTGTTGTTCTCCCCTTGTTTGTCCTCTAGCTCTTTCCTGATGAACTACTGCGTCATATGCTATTTCACGTTATTTTCACTGCCTTCAAATCTGGTGATTTTGTTATTAACATTTTAATCAGCTCAAATATGAATAGTTTCAGTTTGTGATATTGAACATCAAAAGCATATCAATTATAGTATTCAAAATCTTCTAGATTGTATCTACATGTTGTATGTCATTTAATAAAATGATGCATAAATGAAGCTTGTTTCCTAAGACTTCACATTTTTACTTCACTACCGATGTTCAAAAAAGGTGAAGAATTTCAAGTGTTTATCTTTGTATATCCTATTGACATACCAATTTAGCAAGTCTAAATCTCAGGTTTCTCTCCCTCTTGCTGTCAACCTTACCTCTTCTGCATTTCTGCATAAATGGGTAACACACCATTTAACCAGTCCAGAATGCCACAACTCATCCAAGGCCATCCCTTCTTCCTCAGCCTCCGATATCAAATTAGTCACCAAATCCTATACATTCTATCTACCAAACATCACTGAAATTCCTTTTTCTCTTCTTTAGTACCACTGCCACTATTTCAGATCGGGGCAACTATAGTCATAAGCCAAATCTGGCCTACTGCTCATTTTTATATGGCCTGAAAGCTTAAATTTTACATTTTAAGTGGTTGAAAACAAATTTTTTGAATAATATTTTGTGACACATAAAATTATATAAAATTCAAATTCCAGGGTCTGTAAATACAGTTTTATTGAAACATATCCATGCTCATTCATTTATGTGTTTCTGTGGCTATGTTCACATTACAGTGGTAGAATTGGCAGCAGAGACTCTATGATCTGCAACATCTAGAATATTTACTATCTGCCTCTTTACAGAAAAGTATGCCAACTCTGCTTTTGAGTGATGATCCAGGCATTTCTTGTCTGGGCAGTCTTTAAGAATCACCTAATTGCTTTCTTTCTCTCTAGAACTGGCCTTTCAATGATCCATCTCCCACTTTCAAGAGCAATTTTCTTAAGGTGTATATTTGGAGAGACTATTCCCTTTTATATAATTCTTCAATCACTTTCCAACATCTATGTGAGAATTAGTCTAATTAAATTATCAATTTGCTCTATCTTTTCCATCAGGTTATTATGAAAAATAAGATGTACTCAGTGTCCGATGTCCTTCTAAACAGCTTTCTATTGGAAAGCTTAGATATTTGCTAATGTCAAGGTACTATTGTACCTTGATAGATAACTATTGTTATGTATCTGTCATGGTTAATTTTATGTGTCGACTTGACTGAGCCATGCGGTGCCTAGCGATTTGGCTAAACATTATTTCTCCGTGTCTCTAGATGAGATTAACATTCAAATTGGTAGACAGAGTAAAGCAGCTTACCCTCCTCAGTGTGGGTAGGCGCTATCCAATCCCTTAAGGGCTGGAACACAACAAAAAGGCAGAGGAAGAAACAATTTGCTCTCTCTGCTTGATAGTGTAAGCTGGGACATTGAGCTTCTTCTGCCATTGAACTGGGACTTTTATCATCTGTGCCCCTTGTTCTCAGGCCTTTGGACTTGGACTGGAACTACACCACTGGCTTTCCTGGGTCTTCGTCTTACATATGGTAGACTTCTCAACCTTCATAATTGTATGAACCAACACCTTAAAATAAATCCCTTTCCTTCTCTCTCTCCACACACACACACGCACACACATGCATGCACATATTTAGATAGATAGATAGATAGATAGATAGATAGATAGATAGATAGATATCCTTTTGGTTCTGTCTCTCTGGAGAACCCTGACCAATACATTACTGATCTTAAACTATTCTTCAGAAAGTAAAACTCCTCAGTCAGCCAAATCTAACGGCATGTTTATTAGTTGGCTGAATGTTTGAGACAGAACCATGGAGTACCTCCATGAAGATAGTAATGAATACCTCAGCATGATGGCCATGGTTATTCATGATTTCTCTACCAATATTTTAATAATAAAATTGGGAAGGTTCACGCAGACCTGCTCTACAGTATAACTCACTAGCTAGCAAGACCCTTGACAAATATGACTACATTTTAGAAATATAACATGAATGATGAGTGGAACAAACTATTGTAGTATTAGTCTGGTATTAGTTGGCTCTTTAGAATGTTCCTGAATTATTGTCTTTGGTTTACTCTATGGTTCAAAGTACACCACTGGGTGTCCAATTGAGTGACATAGATTTTCTTAGGTTTATTTTCAAATTAAGAAGCATTTATCAAAATGGAATGCCTTTGATGCCAAATATACTAAAAAGTGATCTCGATGTTTCAAAATCATAGCAAAAGAAAAAAGGAAATGAGAGAAAAAGGAAAAAGAAAGCCAGAGATGGCAACAATAATGTTCTTGGATCATGTTTTTGAATACTTTATTGGATCATGGCTGGATTACTCTCCTGCTAAAAGAACTGTCAATGTAGGTTCAACATTCGCAAATCAATAAACATAATCCAGCATATAAACAGAACCAAAGACAAGAACCACATGATTATCTCAATAGATGCAGAAAAGGCTTTTGACAAAATTCAACAGCCCTTCATGCTAAAAACGCTCAATAAATTTGGTATTGATGGAACGTATCTCAAAATAATAAGAGCTATTTATGACAAACCCACAGCCAATATCATACTGAATGGGCAAAAACTGGAAAAATTCCCTTTGAAAACTGGCACAAGACAGGGATGCCCTCTCTCACCACTCCTATTCAACATAGTGTTGGAAGTTCTGGCTAGGGCAATCAGGCAAGAGAAAGAAATCAAATGTATTCAGTTAGGAAAAGAAGAAGTCAAATTGTCCCTCTTTGCAGATGACATGATTGTATATTTAGAAAACCCCATTGTCTCAGCCCAAAATCTCCTTAAGCTGATAAGCAACTTCAGCAAAGTCTCAGGATACAAAATTAATGTGCAAAAATCACAAGCATTCTTATACACCAGTAACAGACAAACAGAGAGCCAAATCAGGAATGAATTTCCATTCACAATTGCTTCAAAGAGAATCAAATACCTAGGAATCCAACTTACAAGGGATGTAAAGGACCTCTTCAAGGAGAACTACAAACCACTGCTCAGTGAAATAAAAGAGGACACAAACAAATGGAAGAACATACCATGCTCATGGATAGGAAGAATCAATATTGTGAAAATGGCCATACTGCCCAAGGTAATTTATAGATTCAATGCCATCCCCATCAAGCTACCAATGAGTTTCTTCACAGAATTGGAAAAAACTGCTTTAAAGTTCATATGGAACCAAAAAAGAGCCCGCATCTCCAAGACAATCCTAAGTCAAAAGAACAAAGCTGGAGGCATCACGCTACCTGACTTCAAACTATACTACAAGGCTACAGTAACCAAAACAGCATGGTACTGGTACCAAAACAGAGATATAGACCAATGGAACAGAACAGAGTCCTCAGAAATAATACCACACATCTACAGCCATTTGATCTTTGACAAACCTGAGAGAAACAAGAAATGGGAAAAGGATTCCCTATTTAATAAATGGTGCTGGGAAAATTGGCTAGCCATAAGTAGAAAGCTGAAACTGGATCCTTTCCTTACTCCTTATACGAAAATTAATTCAAGATGGATTAGAGGCTTAAATGTTAGACCTAATACCATAAAAATCCTAGAGGAAAACCTAGGTAGTACCATTCAGGACATAGGCATGGGCAAAGATTTCATGTCTAAAACACCAAAAGCAACGGCAGCAAAAGCCAAAATTGACAAATGGGATCTAATTAAACTAAAGAGCTTCTGCACAGCAAAAGACACTACCATCAGAGTGAACAGGCAACCTACAGAATGGGAGAAAATTTTTGCAATCTACTCATCTGACAAAGGGCTAATATCCAGAACCTACAAAGAACTCAAACAAATTTACAAGAAAAAAACAAACAACCCCATCAAAAAGTGGGCAAAGGATATGAACAGACATTTCTCAAAAGAAGACATTCATACAGCCAACAGACACATGAAAAAATGCTCATCATCACTGGCCATCAGAGAAATGCAAATCAAAACCACAATGAGATACCATCTCACACCAGTTAGAATGGCAATCATTAAAAAGTCAGGAAACAACAGGTGCTGGAGAGGATGTGGAGAAATAGGAACACTTTTACACTGTTGGTGGGATTGTAAACTAGTTCAACCATTATGGAAAACAGTATGGCGATTCCTCAAGGATCTAGAACTAGATGTACCATATGACCCAGCCATCCCATTACTGGGTATATACCCAAAGGATTATAAATTATGCTGCTATAAAGACACATGCACACGTATGTTTATTGCGGCACTATTCACAATAGCAAAGACTTGGAATCAACCCAAATGTCCATCAGTGACAGATTGGATTAAGAAAATGTGGCACATATACACCATGGAATACTATGCAGCCATAAAAAAGGATGAGTTTGAGTCCTTTGTAGGGACTTGGATGCAGCTGGAATCCATCATTCTTAGCAAACTATCACAAGAACAGAAAACCAAACACCGCATGTTCTCACTCATAGGTGGGAACTGAACAATGAGATCACTTGGACTCAGGAAGGGGAACATCACACACCGGGGCCTATCATGGGGAGGGGGGAGGGGGGAAGGATTGCATTGGGAGTTATACCTGATGTAAATGACGAGTTGATGGGTGCAGCACAGCAACATGGCACAAGTATACATATGTAACAAACCTGCATGTTATGCACATGTACCCTACAACTTAAAGTATAATAATAATAAATAAATTTAAAAAAAAAAAAAAAGAAAAAAAAAAAAAAAAAAAGAACTGTCAATGTAGTCTTCCAATTAATATTCCAGCATACCATTTATATGTTTTGTCATAGCCTGAAATGTAATAAATTATGCACAGAAGCAGGCACATATAATACAGCAATACAACCCTGTTGTGACATGGTTACCCTTAAGGTAGGGGATTTCCCTTCTGCCTCCTCACACCTGTACTGTGACAAAGAAGTTCCACTCTTTAAAGAAAATGTGGTCCATATACACCATGGAATATTATGCAGCCATAAAAAAAGAACAAAATAAAATCATGTCCTTCACAGGGACATGGATGGAGCTGGAGGCCATTATCCTTAGCAAACTAACACAGGAACAGAAAATCAAATACCACATGTTCTCACTTATAAGTGGAAGCTGAAGGATGAGAACACATAGAGGGGAGCAGCACACACTGGGGCTTTTTGGAGGGTGGCTGGTGGGAGGAGAGAGGGGATCAAGAAAAGTAACCAATGGGTACTAGGCTTAATAGCTGAGTGATTAAAGAACCTGTCCAACAAACCCCCATGACACAAGTTTATCTGTGTAACAAACTTGCATTTTTACCCCTGAACTTAATATAAAAATTAAAAAAAAAAAAAAAAAAAGGAATTCTACTCTATCAGGAAGCCAAAACCTTCAACAGCTTAAGCTTGTTCCCTGGCAAATAATTTCTTATTTGCTCATTTAAATCATAGAGAGGATTGAGGCACTTACCTCATTAACTCAAGAATAAAGAAATTAAAGAAATACACAATTTAGTAGAAAAAAAGTGATGAAAAATTCTCACATAAAACACATCCATGCATATTGGTAAACACAGAGATGAATTCATGTGGGAAATACAACATGAGAATGATTAATAATTACAGTGAAATATTGATAAAGCTTACAATGTAGAGAGAAGATTAAAATAGCTTTGAAAGTTTGAATTACTCTTTTACTGAATACTAAGTTCTATGTCAGTCTACATTACTTAACACATGTCATTATTGCTAATATTTATTAAGCACTTACATTGTGACAGACTGACACTGACAGGCTATGGCAGACTAAGCACTTAACATTATGAACTCATGGATAATGTACTATTATTTCCCCATTCTTAATTTCCAAGTCATCCTCACTTTACAGATGAGGACGTTGAGACACAACGCTATTAAGTAGTAGAGGCAGAATGTAAACCCAGATTGTCTGATTCAATGGTGCATGTTCTTAGCCATTTGAAAATACTATATCTCTAGTAAATATTCATTATATATTTATTCATCAAATGAATGAATGAATCAATCTCTGTCCTTTTTGTAGGATTACTGCCCTTACAAAAGGACAGAGAAACTAGCTGCCTCCCATTGCTTGCTTCTGTTTGCAAGATGAATTTGTAGTCTTACGGTTATTCATAATTATTTGTCATTCTTAAACCAAACGCTATAAAGGGGAATAATTTTTTTGTCTTTGAGACTTGATACCCTTTATAATTAACATGACTACATATAGGGATACTAATTAGATTGCTATAAAACTGACGGCAATGCCAATGAGCATAAGTATTGATATTTAATAGCACGGAATGACAGAAACTAATGAGTCAGAATGATTCCCAATGCAGAGAACATAGAGCTATTACAAAACTTAATCAAGTAAATGACGAACTGATTAAGCCATTGTTATAAAGTTTGGAATGATTCGTTTACATTAATCTAACTTCTCATTTTTTTTGGTAATACATTTGTGTTTAGTTTTTTAAAAATAATTTTCTTTTTTACCTGTGATTTTTTCATTGTTTACAAGTGGGGTGGAAAGAAGACCCTTGTGAAGATAAATTTTTTTGGGCATTCAATAAAAAAACTGTAAAACCTAAGGTTTATTTTATTAAGACTGGGAGCCAGATGTTCTTGGTTGCTCATGAGCGTTCCAAGTTATGTTTATTCACAGAAGTTTAATACCAGGAAGAGCAATCAAGTAACTCACGAGGTGGGAATTTTGAGTTAGCAATATTCTTAAATGTAAATTAGGCAGTTTATTTATTGGAAAATAAGAAATCTTAAAACACTTAAATTAAAAATTAAAACATAGGCCAGGTGCAGTGGCTCACGCCTATAATCCTAGCACTTTGGGAGGCTGAGGTGGACAGATCACTTGAGGTCAGGAGCTCGAGACCAGCCTGGCCAACATGTTGAATCCCTGTCCCTACTAAAAATACAAAAATTAGCCAGGTGGTGGCACACGCCTATAATCCTAGCAACTCTGGAGGCTGAGGCAGGAGAATTGCTTGAGCCTGTGAGGCAGAAATTAGAGTAAGCCAAGATTGCGCCACTGCACTCCAGCCTGGGCAACAGAGCAAGAATTTGTTTAAAAAATATATATATATATACAAGTAGACATTAGGCAAACACTGAGAGTAAAGTAAATATGGAAGTAACATTTCACTCGGTGCTTTTATCTCAAAGCATACCTTTAAAATAACTACTAGCTTAAATCCTTTACTGAACTTGTCTTGTCTTTAATCATTTCCACCAATAAATAAAAAGTCTACTTTTATTTAAGTTATTTAGATTTTCAACAAATGTTTTTTGAGTAATTGGATGATTCTGTAATCTTCAAAAAGGTTCAAAAGCTGCTCAAAATCAAATATTAATGAATGAAACAGTAGTTTGAGTTTATAGCATCTAGTAATTATCCTGACAGATTTTTTTTTTGTTACTAATTAGAAGCTTGTGTAGTAGACACTAACATTAACTTGTAGGTACATGTTTGTATTTTACTCTCTGTCAGCTTTAAACAGTTTAAGTAAAAGTATAATTTTTTTAAAAGATCATATAAAGTGTTTTTAAAGTTCTGAATTTAAAATTAATCTATATATTTAGAAAAGTAAATGATACAGAAATATTTTTATTTAATTTTTTTTTTAGAGACAAGGTCTCACTCTTTCACCCAGACTGGAGTGCAGTGGTACAAACACAGCTCCCTGCAGCCTCAACCTCCTGGGCTCAAACGATCCTCCCACCTCAGCCTCCCAAGTACCTGGGACTACAGGTGCACACCACAACATCCAGCTAATTTTTGTATCTTTGTAGAGACAGGGTTTTGCCGTGTTGGTCTTGAACTCCTGGGCCTCAGCCTCACAAAGTGCTGGGATTACAGGCGAGAATGACAGTCTCACTGTGTGAAAGAAACAAGAGCAGAATTCAGGGTTGCCAAGGCTGCTAGGATTTAAGGCAGAGTCCCTTATAGGAAGGAGCTGCACATAAGAAGTCTCAAGTATGCATTCAGCTGCACGTGCCCAGAGTTAGATTCTGGCAGAACTAGCAGGGTATAGCTACAGGAGGTTGGAGTGCTTGACAGAGATTTTAGGGGCCTCAAAGTTGCAGGAGATTTTGGAGTTTGGGCTCAGTTAGAAGGGAGAGATCTAGGTAAACACCTTATACAAGAGTAATGCTCCTAAGAAAGAGAGCAAAACTAAAATAGAAGCTTCCTAGTAAAGGCTGATAACAATATCTGACATGAAGATAATAAAACAATAATTTACTTGCCTGTCAAATTTTAAAAATTCTAATACTCCTTATAGGATGGTGAAAGAATCTAGAGTCTCTACAATGTATCATTCAAATTCCCTAGTGTACAATTTTAAAAATAGAAAAATTCAAAGAAACAGGAAAATTTACTAATAATAAAGACATAAAATAGAAGTAGACACAGAGATGACCAAGATATTGGAGTTAACAGAGAAGGACTGGAAAATATTTGTGATTAATATGTTAAAGAAAATAGAGTAAAGTATGGACAAAGTGAATAAATTGGAGGATTTCAAGATAAAATTAGAATATATTAAAAACCAGGCTGGGTGTTGTGGCTCACACCTGTGATCCCAGCACTTTGGGAGGCCAAAGCAGGCAGATTGCCTGAGGTCAGGAGTTCGAGACCAGCCTGACCAAAATGGTGAAATCTCGTTTCTACTAAAAATACAAAAATTAGCCCGGCAAGGTAGCGGGCACCTGTAATCCCAGCTACTAGGGAGGCTGAGGCAGGAGAATCACTTGAACCCAGGAGGCGGAGGTTGTAGTGAGCCACGACCGGGCCATTGTACTCTAGTCTGGACAACAAGAGCAAAACTCTGTCTCCAAAAAACAAACAAACAAACAATTTTTTTTTGTTTTAAATATCCCAAAACTTAAAATGCAGTATCTTTAATTAAGACCTTATTATTTGGGTTTTAACAGTAGACTGGAGAAAGCTGAGGACAGAAAGAATGAGAAGATACCAACAGAAATTATTTAACTAAAGTATTGAAAGGAGAAAGGAAAGAAATTGACAAAACACAACAAACAGAATGTAAGAAACATGAGAGATGCTAAAAATGTCTAACATGTCATTAGAGTCCCAATAGAAAAGAAGACAGAAAATGGAATCAAAGCAATAGTTGAAAAATGAGAATGGTGAAATAATTGAATGGATAGATGTAAAAAAAAAATGTTTAACAACTGCCAAGTAGGATGAATTCAAAGGGAACGATACCCAGGCATATTATAGCCAAAGAAAAATCCTTAAAACAGCTACAGAATAAAAATGATGTATTACCTTCAAAACCACAAGATAAGATTGATAGCAGACTCCTCAACAGGAACTCTGGAAGCCATAAGACAAAGGAAAGACTTCTTTAAAGTGCTGAAAGAGAAAACCCTGCAATCCTAGAAAAGGAATTTTTCTTCCAAGAAAGAAAGATCTTTTTAGATCACTTGCTTAGGGGAAAGCTATGTGCCATGTCATGAGTATGCTCCAATTTTCTTATGAAGAGGTCCATGTGGAAAAGAATGGAAGCCTCTGGCCAACAGCCAGTAAGGAACTGAGGCCTCTTTGCTGCAGTCATATAGAATGAGCTTAGAAGATCCTCCAGCTCCAGCAAAGCCTTCAGATGACGACTGCCTTGGCTGAAGTCTTGGTTGCAAAGTATAAGAGACCCTGAGCCAGATCACTGAACTTTCAAATCTCTGACTCACAGAAAATGTGAGATAATAAATGCTCATAATTTTTAAACCAAAAAATATAATACACACATGCACAAAATCAATGTTTTTTAGAAAAAAAAAGTGATAAAATTGCTCATCAGTAGACCTGTACTTCAAGAAATATTCAGAGTTTTTCTGGGTGAAGAACAATGAGCATTATATATTCTTGACCTAAAAATGCCTCTATACTTTATTTGGGAAGATTAAATTTATAAATTAAGCCTAAAGTTTCAAGATGTTGATATATCTACGCAGAAAATTCCAAATCAATACTATTGGCCAGTGAAGTGACAGATATTACAGTCACGTCAATCTTGTTTTCCATCTGAATACTGTATCCCTAACATCTGGACTGCTGTCTTTGTCATAACTATTTTTTATGTGCCTTACAATTAAGCACATATATCCGACTAGAAGGTTATAGTCAACTCCTGATTATTCTCAAGTTAATCGACCTAATTTGATTTACTCATGTTAAATCTTTCTTTAACATTGTTTGACACAGAAATGTGTCGTGATTATAACCTACAGTCCTTGAGTAGGGGATATGTTTACTTACTTTAAAAAAAAATTGTGAGTGTTCATGAGAATGTGAGCCAGAGGGAAATAAGTTCTGCAGGAAGATAGCTCTCTAGTCTTTTGCCTGCAGGAAGTATCCAGGAAAAAGAGGGCAAAATACATTGCTGAAAACTATTCAACACATTGTTATCTAAGATCTCACCATGTTACTTCATTATTTGGTATTAAATATTAATCCCAAGAACAGTAAAACTATTCACAATTTTAATTTAATATTATAAATGTTTCTGTTTTTCCACATGATGATGAATAACTGAATGTGATCATGTACACACATCATCTTTGTTTGTCTCTTCGTATTTCTGGTCTTAGATATTCAGGGATCAAAGAAATAATCTACAATATAATGAGTTGAGTCTATTCCAATAATAAGAATCAATAAGACAATTTTACATTTATTTTGTAGATATGTCCATGCAGAAAAGCCAGAGTTACCCTTTCCTTCTCTTTCCCCTCAGTTGCCTACTTTGTTTATTTGTTCCTCCATCAAGCACTCAGAACTGATTTACTGTGCTGATTTCTCAAGATTCTTCACCGTGGTGTCTCACTTGGGTCTGTTCCTCCCTCATAAGTTCCCCTATACTATACTTATCCTTCAATCATCTGATCGAAGAACTATTTCTGTTATTTATAGACTAATTTGGCCCTGAAAAAAAAATCACTTAATGTGTTGCTTCTCCCAACTAAAATACAAATTAGCAAAGACTTTCTTTAGATAATTTATTAGCCCTCAGTAATAGAGGGACTTTCCAAAGATAATATAGTAATGAGAAAAGTATTAGGGAACAAATGAGTGTTTGGGTGCTTTGAATCACACAGGTTAATGACATTTTTTCTAAGTGAATGGAATGTCTGGAAATTTTTGTATTACCAATAACAAATAGAAATTAAAATTAAGAAAATAATATTGTACATCCAAAAATATGAAATATATGTAAATAAACTAAACAAAATATGTTCAAGAGCTGCACCTAATACTATATAATTATAAAATATCACTGAAAACAAATAAAATAAATGGAGAGCTATGTAAAGTTTGTGAATTAGAAGACTCATTGTTATGATGTCAATTCTATCCAAATTGATTTACAGGTTCAATGTCATCCTAATCAATATCTGTACAGAATTTCTTTGTAAAAATTGACAAGCTCATTCTAAAATGTATATGGAAATGCAAAGGACTTAGACTAACCAAAACAAATTTGAAAGAGAATGAAGTGCAAGGCTAACACTATCTGATTTCAAGAATTATTCTAAAGTGAGAGTAATAAGAACAGTTTGAAGTGCCAAGGCAATTTGTTGGTAAAAGGATGGACTTTTCCTACATGAAAAAAATAAATTTCAATGGTCACCTCACATCATACACAAAAACTAACTCTAATGTATTATATACCTGAATGTAAGAGCTAAAACCATAGAACTGCTTGAAGAAAACACAGCAGAAAATCTTTGTGCCCTTGAATTAAATATCAATTTTTATTTTTGAAAAATCAGCTGACATTTCAAATTGGACTGCACTGAATCTGTAGATCAATTAGGCAGAATTGGCATCTTAATAATGTTTACTCTTCCAATCTATGATCTCACTATATGTCTTCACTTACTTCACTTCTTCGTTAGGACACAGAAATTACAGATCATTTAGATAAATGGATAAATTAAACTGCATCAAAATTTAGAACATCTGTTATTCTAAAAACACAATTAAGAACATGAAAAGACAAACCAAATACTAGGAGAAAATATTGGCAGAATACATATATGCTAAAGAACTTCTCTCCATAATATATAAAGAATTATTACTACTCAATTACAAGAAGACAAACAACTGAAATTTTTAAATGGGCAAAAGTTTGAATAGACATTTCACCAAAAAAGATATATAGTTGACACATTTCACCAAAAAAGATATATAGTTGACCACATGAAAAAATGTTCCACATAAGTAGTCTTCAGGCAAATTTAAATTAAAACCATCATGAGACACTAATACACACATACACTACAATGGCTGAAATAAAAAATCCTGACAATAAGTAATAAGTGTTGGCGAGGATGTGAAGCAACTGGAACTCTGATAACATTTCTTGTGGAAAGGTACAATAGTACAACCAATGGAAAACAGTCTGACACTTTCTTATCATGTTGAATATATGCTTGTCATATGACCCAGCAATTTTACTCCTAGATATTTACCCAATCTAAACAGGAACACACGTCCACACAAAGATTAGTATGCACATGCTCATAGTAGCTTTATTCATAATATCTCCAAACTGGAAACACCAAGTGTCCATCATGTGGTGATTGTATAAATTGTGAAATATCCAAATAATGGAGTATTATTCTGTAGTAAATGAAATCTGAAGAGCACTATGTTAAATAAAAGAAGTAAGACATAAAGACTACATGCTCTATTATTCATTTGTGTGAATTTCTAGAACAGACAAAACTATAAAAAATAGAAAACAGATCAGTGGCTGACAGGGAGTGGGGGTGAAAAGATGGGATACACTGAAAAGGGGTATGAAGAAATGTTAGGGGGGATGGGAGTGTTCTATATCTTGATAACTATTTGTAAAAAGACATTAAATGTAAAAGACATTTGATGTTTTTTTGTTTTGACACAGAATCTCACTGTTACCCAGGCTGGAGTGCAGTGGTGCCATCTTGGCTCACAGCAACCTCCGCCTCCTGGGTTAAAGTGATTCTCTTGCCTCAGCCTGCCAAGTATATGGGATTACAGGTGCAAGCCACCACACCCAGCTAATTGTTGTATTTTTAGTAGAGATGGCTGGTCTCGACCTCCTGACCTCAGGTGATCCACTAGCCTCAGCCTCCCAAAGGGCTGAGATTATATGCATGAGCCACCACATAGGGCCATAAAAGACATTAAATATTAGAAGACATTAAATACCTACTTAAATGGAGGTAAATTTTACTGTATATAAATTATCTCAATAAAGAAAAGACTTTACAGACAGAATAAATTATTGGGAAAAGTATGTATAACTGAAGCATCTTTGAGGACTAGAGAGTGTGTTTAAGGTGTGGAATGTAATGGCTAGGATGGCCTGGAGAGGATGGTTAGGGTCAGGTTGCAAAGATGTTTGAACTTTTTTCTGTAGTAGCCAGTGAGAAACCAATGGTAATTATGAAAGAGTATTATAAGCCTAAGAATGATATGACCATATATATTTGATTGTGGTTAAAGTATATATAATGTAAAATTTATCATTTCAACCCTTTTTAAGTGACATTAAATAAATTCACATTATTCTGCAACCATCACCACCATCTATCTCCAGAACTTATTCATCTTCCCCATGTGAAACTTCTATACCTGTTTCGTTTGCTGTTTGTTTGTTTTTGTTTTTGTAATGAAGTTTGATGGTAGTATAGGGATTGTGTGAAGTAGGGGGATCATAGATACAGATCAGTTTGGAGGCTTATATGGGAGCTGGGACAATGAGTAATAAGCATTGGTACAGGGTAACAAATATTCAGATAAGGAGAGGAGCATGAGACATATTTCTGAGGTAGAATTGACATGATGTTGCTACTGATAGTGGTGAATAAAGAAGCAGCAGTGGTCAAAGATATCTATGATATTTTTAATCATAGGTTGGGCAACTGGGTAGAAGGCAGAGTCATTAAGTCAGATACTCAGAATGCAAAAAGATAGGTAGGATAAAAATAATGAGTATAGGATACACTGAATTTCTGGGGCCTTAAGGCCATCAAGATAGAGAGGTAAGGGATGATGATGGATTTAAGAGTCATTACCACAAATACGATGGATTGGATCTTTTGGAGGATTTTATCATTATTTAATATATGGAAATGGATATAAATTAAGAAAAATAACAACAAAAAAGGAAATATAACGAGGGAGGGGCTTTAAGGTGGCTGACTAGATGCATATAGTCCTCCCCTCTTTCACAAACAAGAGCCAAAATAGTCTGTAGATAATCACACTTCAAATAGATCATCTAAGAGAAAGCATGTAATTCAACAGAAAAGTGACAGGAAATACCAAAATCAGGGAAGGACAGAGATGTAAGGCAGTCTCCTCAGCCTGGGGCAGTTGGGAGCTTGGAAAAGCTCCCTAATGTGAGGGAAAGGTAAGTGGGTGACTCCCAGTAGTCCACATTTTCACCATAGACTCCTGAGATTCTAGCCATGGGAGAACCTCTTGACTCACAACGACCCTAAGGCTAACATAGCCACCACCACCACCAGTGAAATCTGCTTAGGTCCCAGCAAGTTGTTCAACCACTGCTACTGCCATTACTCATGTCACAGCTGCTGAACAGGGACCTGAGAACCTGCCCATCTTCCCAGCCCACCACTGCCATTCCCAGCACACAAGTCAGCCACTTGGAGGCCCAAGAATTGACCTATCTAGACCAGCTAACACTGGTGCCAGCACATGGGACCCTGGGGCCCAAGAACAGATATTCTCAGCCTGCTGCTGCCACCACTGAGGCCCAAAGACTGGGCCACCTGGCATTCCAGTCACTAGCAAAATATTATCACAGCCTCCACTAGCAGCAACACCCCAAAACACCAAGGAAATCATAGACATCACTGATGCAGTTTATGGCTGAATAAATTGTGCAGAGACTACAATACTACAGGCAACCAGAATAAAAGCCAAAGTGCCCTACCCAGCCACACCATAGATACATCTTCAGGGAACAGTCCTCCCCTGTAAAAGCAAATTCAAAAAATTAGAAACAACTGTTACACGAAATATGCAGATATCAATATCAGAAGACAGGAAACATGAAAAAGCAAGAAAATATGATACCTCCAAAGAAACAAAATAATTCTCCAGTAACGGATTTCTATCAAAAAGAAATTTATAAAATTCCAGAAAAAATTCAAAATAATCATATTAAAGAAGCTCAGTGAGATACGAGAGAACTCCAAAAACAGTACCAAGAAATCAGATAAACAATTCAGGGTATGAATGAGAAATTTATCTAAGAGATAAATATCATTAACTAACAAACAAACAGAAATTCTGGACCTGAAGAATTCATTGAATGAAATACAAAATGCATTCTGTGGTTATAACAATGGACTAGATCAAGTGAAGAAAGACTCTCAGAACTTGAAGATGGGTCTTTTGGAATAAATCATTCAGACAAAAAAAATTTGAAGAACAAAAAACAATGAGCAAAGCCTATGTGACGTAAGGTGTACCACAAAGTGACCCAATTTTCAAATTCTCTGTGTCTCAGAAGGTAAAGAGAAAACAAAAGAGTTGGAAAACTTGTTTAATGAAATAATAGATGAAAATGTCCCCAAGTCTAGCAAGATATTTTTACATTCATATACAGGAGGCTCAGAGATCCCCAGATAGATACAATTCAAAAATATCTTTTCTATGGCACATTATAGTAAAACTGTTAAAAACAAAAGACAAAAATAATTATCAAAACAGCAAGAAAAAAAAAGGTCTAGTCACTTGTAAAGCAACCTCCATCAGACTAACAGTAAATTTCTCAGCAGAAAACTCACTCACTAGGACAAGAGAGAATGGGATGATATATTTAAAGTGTTAAAAGGAAAATCTGTCAGCCAAGGATACCATACACAGTAAAATGAAGAATTAATAAAGTCTTTCCCAGACAAGGAAAAGCTGAGGCAATTTATCATTTGTAGACTGGCCCTAATGGTATCTATCATCATGAAAATGCATGAAAATATAAAAACCACTGGTGGAGCAGACACAGAAACAAGGAATAGATTCAAATGTTACCACTACAAAAAGCCACCAAACCACAATAATGAACAATCAGAGAGTAAAAAATGAACAATACAAACCCAAAATCAAATAATAGAATGACAGGATAAGCCCTCACATATCAATAATACCTTGAATATAACTGGATTAAACTTTTCACTTAAAAGATATAGACCAGTTGAGTGGATTTTAAACTATGTGCTACCTACAAGCTACTCATCTCACCTGCAAAGACACACATAGACTGAAAGTAAAGAGATGGAAAAAGATATTCCATTCCATGCAAATAAAAACCAAAAGTTAGCAGGAGTATCTATACTTATATCAGATAAAGCAGACTGTATGTCAAAAACAGTAAAAAGAGACAAGGTTATTATATAATGATAAAGGGATCAATTCGACAAGAGTTGAACATATATGCACCCAACACCAGAGCACCCAGATATATAAAGCAAATATTATTAGATCTAAAGACAGAGATCAACTCCAATACAATAATAATTGGACTTTAACACTCCACTCTCAGTATTATACAGATCATTTAGGCAGAAAATCAACAAAGAAACATTGAATTTAAACTGCGCACTACACCAAATGGACCTAACAGACGTTTACAGAACACATTGTCCAGTAGCTACAGAGTAGGCATTCTTCTAATCAGCACGTGAAACATTCTCCAGATCGATCATGTGTTACAACACAAAATAAGTCTCAATAAGTATTTTAAAACTCAAAATCCTATTATCTTCTCAGACCACAATAGAATAAAACTAGAAATCAGTAACAAGAGGAACATTGAAAAGTGTACAAATGCATAAAAATCAAGCAACATGCCTCTGAATGAATGAACACTGGGCCAAGGAAGAAATTAAGCAGGAAATAAAAAAATTTACTGAAATGAGAAAATTGAAGCACTACATACCAAAACCTAAGCAATGCAGCCAAAACAGTGCTAAAGGGAAATTTATAGCAATAAATGCCTACATCAAAAACGTGAAAAGATTTCAAATAAACAATCTAACAGTGCACCTCAGGGAACTAGAAAGGCAAGAACATACCAAATCCAAAATTAGTAGAAATAAAAAAATAATAAAGATGAGAGCAGAACTAAATGATATAAAGACTGAAAAACTATAAACAATCAACAAAAGAAACAGTTGATTTTTAGAAAAGATTAACAAAATCAATAAACCACTTGCTGGATTAACCAAGAAACAAGAAAATAGACCAAAATAAATAAAATCAGAAATGAAAAAGAAGACATTACAGTTGATACCACAGACATATGAAAGATAATCAGACTATTAAGAAGAACTATACACTAAATGCATTGAAAATCCTAGAGGAAGTGGATAAATTCTTCAATATCTACAGCCTACCAAGACTGAATCAAGAAGAAAGAGAAATAGAAAACTTGAACAGACAAATAATGAGTAATGAGATTGAATTATTACTAAAAAGTATCCCAAGGAAAAGAGTCCAGATTATTTCACTGCCAAATTCTACCAGGGTTACAAACAAGCACTAACACCAATTCTCCTCAAACTATTTCAAAAAATTGAAGAAGGAGGAATGTTCCATAGCTCATTCTATGAGGCCAGCATTACCCTGATGCCAAAACCAGATAGAGACACAACAAACAACAAAACTAGAGATCGATGTCCCTGATGAACATAGATGCAAAAATTCTCAACAAAATGCTAACAAAACAAATCCAACAGCACATCAAAATATTGATGTCATGTTCAAGTGGGATTTATTCCAGGGTCGCAAGGATGGTTTAACATATTGAAATCAATAGACCGGGTGCAACGGCTCACACGTGTAATCCCAATACTTTGGGAGGCCAAGGTGGATGGATCACCTGAGGTCAGGAGTTCGAGACCAGCCTGGCCAACATGGTGAAACCTCATCTCTACTAAAAGTACAAAATTAGCAGGGTGTGGAGGTTCACGCCTGTAGCCTCAGCTACTCAGGAGGCTGAGGCAGAAGAATTGCTTGAACCTGGGAGGCAGAGGCTGCAGTGAGCCGAGATCACACCACTGCACTCCATCCTGGGCAAGACAGAATGAGACTTCGTCTAACAACAACAACAAAAAAATCAATAAATAAGATATATCGCATCAACAGAATGAAGGACAAAAACCATGTAATCATCTCAATAGACACATGAAAAGCTTTGATAAAATTCAATATCTTCATGATAAAAACTCTTAACAAACTAGACACAGAAGGAACATACATCAAAATAGTCCAAATACGGCCTTTATATGACAAACCCATAGGCAGCATCATACCATATGGGGAAAAACTGAAAGCCTTTCCTTTAAAAACTGGAACAAGACAAGGATGCCCACATTTACCACTTCTATTCAGCATAGTAATGGAAGCCCTAGCCTAAGCAATCAGGCAAGAAAAAGAAATAAAAGGCATCTAAAGTGGAAAAGAGAAAGTCAAATTATCCTTCTTTGCTATATGATCTTATAACTACAAAAACCTGAAGATTCCCTCAAAAAACTCTTAGATCCCATAAATAAATTCAGTAAATTTATAGGATACACAATCAACATACAAAAATAGTACACTGTTATTGGTGTACTTTTTCTATACATCAATAATGAACTAGCTGAGGAAGAAATCAAGAAGGCAATCCCACTTACAATAGCTACAAAAAATACTTAGGAATAAATTTCACCAAGGAAGTAAAAGATCTATATAATAAAAACTATAAAACACTGAAGAGAGAAATAGGAGAGGACACACACAAAATGGAAAGATGAGAGGATGTTGTAAGGTTGTGACCCCTAGTTCAGGACACAATAAAGGGAAGAGAAGAGTGAGGTGTATGGGGGGTTGTGGAAAGGAATATGTGGAGATGCGAAGCTGCTGGAAGGCAAGGTAGGCCTAGGGCAGGGCAGGGCGGGGTAAGGCTGTGAAAGTTGCTTTCTGAGAGCAAATAGCCAGAGTAGAATGCCAGCTTCTGAGCGGGCACCTGGGGAAAGTGCACTGACACACACCCTGCATTTGGGAGGCAGTCTTTCCTTAGGCCTGATCCCTATGGCCTGTGCCCAGTGAAATTTTGGCACAAAGACAGGATGGGCTACCCCAGGGATGGATTGCCTGTGGGAGGCATAAGAGATGAGTTGAGTTTGGGGGCCAGGTGACTGAAATTTAAGTTGCATTCCACTAGAAGTAGGACAGTGAGATCTAGGGGAGAGATGATGATGAATTTTGTTCTGTATCTATTGGTTTTAGGTACAAAACCGAAGCATTATTGCAGTGCAGTAAAGATTAAGTGCAGCAGTTCTGGGCAAAAATGCCTAGGCTCAAGCGTTGGTTCCCTTTCTGACTAAATGTGTGACTTTAGGCTACTTATTTAACTTTTGTATGTAAGATGGAGATAATAATAGTGCCATCCTCAGAGGTTTAAGATAGAATGAGTTAATACACAAAATTAAAGTGCTTAGAACTGTTGGGCTCAGTAAAACTTAAGTTGGATTATTTGTAGATAGTAGAACATCAGATGGCATTATCCAGTCAACAGCTGGCAATATGGCATTGGAGTTTAGTGTAGAAATTAATGATGGAAATATGAACTGTTTTCATATAGCAATAGTAGCAGCCACACATTAGAAGAAATGACCAGTAAAATCAAAATGACAAAAAGGAGAAGCAGACCAAGGCTAGAACTTGGAAGAGAGAACTTAAGTTTCCATTTTCAGTGTCGTCTCAATTTAATACTATTTTTTCTTCACAAATTAATAGGTCCATCAATTGCCATGTTTGTCTCTAAAAAGTGATTTAATTATGAGTTATTTTGTATCATAAAAGATGTTTACCTAGTCCAATAATTCAATTTTACATTTTACGTTTTACAACTTCATGTATTTTTATTTCATTGTGAAAATTTATCCTGTATGTATTTTATATAAGCCAATAATTAAGAAATTTGACTGGGTAGAAACTTGGGTTGGTTGGTGATTGTGATAACAAGAGAGTCTGTTATGTAACACTAGAGCTGACTTTTTCCATTTTAGGCTGTTCAGAGGCGAAAACAAAGGAAAGACATTCCATGTTCATTGACTGGAATAATTTGTATTGTTAAAATGATCCCACTACCCAAAGTGATCTACACATTCAATGCAATTTCTATCAAAATTCCAATAACATTCTTCATAGAAATAGAAAAAAAAAAATCCTAAAGTTTGCATGAAACCACAAAAGACAACAAAAAATAGCCAATCAATCCTGAGCAAAAAAGAACAAAGCTGGAGGCATCACACTACCTGACTTCAAAATATACCACAAAACCATAATAACCAGAACAGCATAGCACTGGAATAAAAAACAGACATATTAACCAATGAAACAAAATAGAAAACTCAGAAACAAATCCATGTATTTACAACAAACTGATTTTTGACAAAGGCATTGAGAACATACATTGGGAAAGAACAGTCTCTTCAGTAACGGTGCTGGGAAAACTGGATGTTCATATGTAGAAGAATAAAACTAGACCCCTGTGAAACACTTCAAGACATTGGCCTGAGCACAAATTTTTTGAATAAGTCCTCAAAAACACAGACAACAAAAGCAAAAATAGACAAATGGGATTATATCAAGCTAAAAGGCTTCTGCATAGCAAAGGAAATAATCAACCAAGTGAAAAGACCACCTGCAGAATTGGGGAAAATATGTGCAAACTATTCATTTGATAAGGGATTAATATCTAGAATATACAAGGAACTCGACAACAGCGAAAAAAATTTTTAAATGGGCAAAAGATTTGAATAGACATGTATCAAAAGAAGACATACGAATGATCAACAGGTATATGAAAAAGAAGTTCAACATCACTATCAGGGAAATGAAAATCAAAACCAGAGTGAGATATCACCTTACTTTAGTTAGAATGGCTATTACCAAAAAGATAAAACTAACAAATGTCCGCAAGGATGCAGTGAAAGGGGAATTCTTATGAACTGTTGGGAGGAATGTGAATTAGTCTAGCTATTATGAAAAACAGTATGGAGTTTTCTCAAAAAACTAAAAACAGAACTACCATGTGATCCAGCAATCCTATTACTGGGTATATACCCAAAGGAAAGAAAATCAGTATGTGGAAAGACATCTGCACCCCCATATTTATTGCAACACTGTTCATAATCACCAAGTTATGGAACCAACCTAAGTGCCCATCGAAAAATGAATGGATAAAGAAAATGTAGTTTACATACACAAGGGAATGCTATTCAGCCACACAAAGAATGAAATCCTGTCATTCACAGCAACGTGAATGAGCCTTGAGGACATTATGTGAAGTGAAATAAGACAGGCACAGAAAGTTAAATGCCGTATGTTCTCACTCATATGTGGGAGCTAAAAAAGGTGATCGCATGAAAGTAGAGAGAATAGTGGTTATTAGAAACTGGAAAGGGGAGAAGGGAGTGGGGTATAGAAAGAGGCAGGGTATAGAAAGAGGCTGGTTAATGGATACAAAATTACACTGAGATCAGAGGAATAAGCTCTAGTATTCTATAGCAATGTGCAGTGACTATAGTTACCAATAATTTTTTGTGCATGTTCCAATAGCTAGAAGAGAGGATTTTAAATGTTCTCAACACAAAGAAATGATAAATGTTTGAGATAATGGATATGCTAAATACCTTGATTTGATTATTATGTATTATATACATGTATTGAAATGTCACACTCTACCCTATAAATATGTACAATTATTATGTGTCAATTAAAAATAATAAAAAAATTTATTCTCTTGGCAGTTTTCAAATATATAATATGCTATTATTAACTATACTCACCCTGCTGTGCAATAGATCTCGAAAATTATTCTTTCTGTCTAAGTGGAACTTTGTACACTTTGAGTAGAAGAAACCAAATAGAAAAATGCACAAAGAAGTGAAACGACATTTTACAGAATAGGAAACTAAAATGGTTAACAAGTATTTGAACAGATGCTCAAATTCACTAATAATGAGATAAGTTCATATTGCTACAGTAATGAGAAGTGACATCACATTCATTAAAAGTTTTTAAGTGCCAAATGGAGTACACAGAATAACAGAAATCCTGTCTTGCTAGTGGGACCACTGAGTAATCATCTAACTATTTCCTAGAACCTTCACTCCCAGTCTAAAACCCAGAGAAATTCTCATTTGAGATGAATAGGCTCATGTACTAGAATGTTTTGGGTCTTCCTGTTTCTTTTTTTAACATTTAAAAAATCTCATTAAAGAACTATTATTATACAACATGAAAATATTTAAAATACACAAAAACATATTATTAACATTTTGGGTTATCTCCTTTTAGAGTTCTCTGGTTACTTTCATACTATTTTAATTTTTAAAAGCAAATTTGCTATCAAAATTTGAAGACTGTTCTATATTCTACTATTTTTACTTTACTTTTCTTATAGTAAAGTATATTTGGTATCTATATTTCTAGAATGAGACTTTTAATCACTCCATATATCTTCATATTTTATTTTAATCATTATATTTCCATACATTGTAATTATATTTCTTCTTTTTATTTTTTCCAGCTTTACTGAAGTATAATTGACAAATAAAAATTACACATATTTAAAGCATACAATGTGAATTTTTTTTTTTTTTTTTTTTTTGAGATGGAGTCTCGCTCTGTCATCCAGGCTGGAGTGCAGTGGAGCAATCTCAGCTCACTGCAACCTCCACCTCCGAGTTCATGTGATTCTCCTGTCTCAGCCTTCCAACTAGCTGGGACTACATGTGCCCACCACCACGCCTGGCTAATTTTCGTGTTTTTAGTAGAGACAGGGCTTCACCATGTTATGTTGGTCAGGCTGGCCTCAAACTCCTGACCTCAAGTGATCTGCCTGCCTTGGCCTCTGGCCTCCCAAAGTTCGGGAATTACTGGCCTGAGCCACGGCACCAGGCCACAGTGTGATGTTTTGATGTGTGTGTACATTGTGAGATGATCACCACACTCAAGCTAATTAACATGTTCATCCCCTCGTATAGTCACCTTTTTGTGTGTATATGAGTGTGTATGGTGAGAACTCTTATACCTACTTTGCAAATTTCAAGTATATAATACAGTATTATTAACTACAGTCATAGTCACCTGGTTGTATATTAGATCTGAAGAAATTATCATCCTTCCCCCAAAAAAATCTTTGTACACTTCAACCAACATCTTCCCATCTTCCCCACCCCCAGTCGCTGGCAACCACCATTCTACTCTCTGCTTCTATGAATTCAACTTTTTTAGATTCCATATATGAGTGAGATCAGGCACTATGTCTTTCTATCTGTTTTGTTTCACTTAGCGCAATGACCTATAAGTTCACCTTGGCATTGTTCGTGATAGCAGAGAGGAGGAGGCAATTGAGCTCTCCATCACTGGAGGAATGGACAAAATAAGATGTGGTGGATGTACATCAGAGACTACCATGCAGCCATTAGAGGCAATGAGCTAGATGTAAGCAGGACTAAGGTTTTTACCTTATACTCTGGAAAAAGAATAAAACACAGAAAGAAGCCCATAGCCCAATCTATTTTATACAAATAAATACATCCAAATCAATAACACTACACATTTCCCAAGGATATATACAAATCCAAGGTTGCAGACCACACACATTAGAAAAGTTTTCTGTTATGGGAGAAGAATGGAAATGGAAAGGATGATGAAAAGAATAAATAATCAGGAAAGGAGCCCAACAATGGTGACAGTGTGACTTTCATAGAGGGATGTGGTTAATTCAACCTTTATCACCCGAGGAGGATGTGTCGTATGCTAACAAACGTGAGTGAGATGATGAAGGTTCAGGAAATCTTACTTTACATTTCTGTCATTGTTGTTGCCTATGGTCTGATCCCTTTTTCTTAGTGATGCAGTAAAGAGGTAGAAAATACAGCAAAGTGCTTCGTAAGTTAAGCTCAGGCATTAGTCAGTCCTTGGTTAAAATTCTAACTCTAATAATTATTAACTATCTTATTCCGGGCAGTTATTTTCTTAGGCACCTATCCCCAGTTGTCTCATTTATAATCTGGTGTTAATGACAGTGAATGAGAGTTTTGTGAGTACTGAATGGGAGAAGACATATAAAGCATTCATTTACTGTAGTCTCTGGCATCAATAATTGTCCAACACGTGTTGGTACTAGTTGTTTTTTCATTCTAGAAACGTCAGTGACTTCTGGTTACCCATTTTTATTCATCTCTCTTTTAGCATTTTGATCAATGACTGATAAACACGGTCATGCCATCCCTGTCAAATTGGGAGACAACACAAAATTGAAATGGCAGAATTAGATTTCAAGCCACAAACTAAAATGACGAACTGACGTCAATAAGATAATACATAATAGGGATTAGCATAAAGTTGAGTATTAGATCTAATCCAGAGTGACGAGACCTGAATAAAAGCAACATGCAAAAAAATAAGTACTCAAGGGTTTTAGGACAACATGAATCCACAGAGCAATGAGGTTGTTGTTGAAAGAGTCCACATATGCTTAGATTACATCCGTAGGGTCAGGTAGAGTCCTGCTTTAATTTCCACACGTGAGGAATTTGTTCCAGGGATCACACTTTGAGAGGAATGGTAACCAACCAAAGAATATTTGGAAGAAAGGGAGAAGGGAGGGTGGGAGGACTGGAAACCCCGACATGAAGAACTGCTGAAAGAATCAAGGGTGCTGTGCTTGGTGAAGGAAAGCTGAGGGTGAGCACCAGAGGCATCTTCAAAATTACTAAGACGGGATCAGACTTACTGCATGGATCCACTCACTGGAGTCAGCAAATGGAGTTTTACAGGGGCAGATTTCAGCTCAGCATAATGATTACATTTTCACTTGCCAGCACTGACAGACTTGAGGGGGCAACTCAGCAGAACAGTGGAACCTTTTACAAAGGCACCTATACAGAATCTGAAAATTCCCTTACCTAGGAATGTCATCCAGGAGATTCCCAGAAAAAGTAAAGGATAGCACTGGATAACTTCTAAGGCCCTCCACCTCCAACGCTGAAGTTCCAATATTCATTCCCAAGTGTTTATCACCTGCCAGGACCTAAGAACCTTCTAGCCTGATTCCTAGAACAACATCCTAACTTGTGGAAATTGGAGCAGGACTCTGCCTGACTCTATGGATGTAATCTAAACACACATTGACTTTTTTGACAATCTCATTGCTCTGTGGATTCATGTTGTCCTAAAACCCTTGGGTTTTTTCTTCACATGTTGCTTTTATTCAGGTCTCCTCACTCTGTATTTGCCCTGATACCCATGGAGAATATGTTTCTGAGATTGCAATCTAATCAGCATAAGGTTTTGATATTGATTTTTACGAATGCAAGTATTTCACAAGCCAAGAATACCTGTATATTTTTCAACTATTCCCATTTTCAGATTAGTTTTATACTTTCATCTAAATTAAACCAATTATTTTTTTCTCTCAACATTTTTATTTGTGCTCTGCTACTGTTTAATAGTCTCTCTGTCAATGTACTGAAGATATCAGGTTGAATACAATTAGTTTGATTAAATTAAGGAATAACTTAAATCACGCATGAGATGCATTGAAATTTCAGAACTGTGAAAGATGAAGTAATTTGTTGATTCCAATTCCTAAAACTCCTCCTTCCCATTGCCAATCATTTTCCAAGTTGGGAGTGGGAAGGGAGATTATTTCATGAAGCCATGACCACTTGCTTTAATGCCTTTATCTAAAAGCTTTCTTCAGAGAGTTGTTTGGTAGCCCAGCCGAACAGGCCATGTGTGACAGATATTAGGTAAACTGGCCTCAGGGAAGGAGTGTGCTTTGCACGCTAGTTGACGGTTTCCATAGTACTCTCCAAGGCTGAGATAATAAGCAATCCAAGAGCGGGAACCTGATCTTGTGCACTTTGTATCCCTCCCAGCTCCCATCACAGCCCCTGGTGCATAGTAGGCGGACAATATGTTTACTGCTGGAATGAGTGAATGAGTGAATATGAATAAACAAATGGATGGATGACGGTGGACAGATGGCACCGAGGAAGAATCTGCTCTCTGTTTTAAGTTAAGCATGTCAGGGTTCAGCTTCAGTTCCTGGGCTCCATTTTTGCCCCTCACCAGACCAACTCCCCTCTGCTGAGCTTGACGAGCATGGTGCCTGTGGGTAGAATGTGTTCTGGGGGAGATGATAGCTGCCTGATATAAGAGATGATATCAGAGATTAGTTAACCGTATGGGCTGAGTCCCAGGGGAGGTGTGTGAAATGAATCAGATTAAACAAAATTGATAATGTGAATGCTTAATCAAACAGACAAAGGTAGTCTGTGCAGCTAATTAGGGGCAAATAGAGCGTCCCTCTTGTACCTCATTTAACTGACAAATTGTGCAGACAGTTTTAATGGGAGTCTGTTTAGCAAAGAGAAGGCTGTATAGTTGACAGCTTGGCAAAATGTGGTTTCTGTAACACCACATGATGCTTATGGAAATTAGCTTGGTGCAGCTGAGCTCTGAGCAGTCCTGGGTTGTGCAAATCACAGCAAAACGGACCTTTCACAGCCTGCTGGTCATTGCACTCTTAAAGGCAAAGAACTCACTTTTTAGTATTTTGAAAGGTTGAAGGGTATAGACTCCAAACATTAAATGAAATCTGCTATTACCACAACCAACGCAGAAGTCAAGAAATAATATGAGAGAGATGTCCTGATGAGAGAAGCAGAATCACCATTCAGATGGATGCGAAGTGGTGGCATTTGCAGCTAGGTGCACTGACAGACCAAGCAAGGCAACTTCGGAAGAACAACATAGGCTCCTGAAGCTTCAAAAGGTTTAGAGACACTGTACCGGAATCCTTTGGCATTTTCACCATTCTCTCACCAACGTCTCAGCCTTTTGCTTCTTTTCTGCCTTCCAAACCTCAGTAGGCCCTATTCCTTCTCCTTTTGCAAATGAAAGCACCTTCCTCTCTGATATCGTCATGTGTTTGAACTTCTGCTGTTGGAGACTGTGAGAGAATTCCTGGGAGAAAATGCTCTTTCAAGAGGAGACAGCACACGCAGCTTGTGTTGGTTTCGTAGATTCACAGGGAACAGGGCTCTCACGGGCCTGGTCAGAGGAGGAAAACTTGAAGCTCCATTGGCCATATCTGTCATGAACAGCACCATTTGCTGCTCCGTGGAGAACTAGGGGAAAAGAAAACTGGCATTGGTGAGGCGACTTGGGCTCCGAGGGGCTTTCCCGTGGATTTGGATTCCCTAATGTTGTGTGTAGTGCTCAGTTGCACGGAATTGGGCATTCCAGGGACAAATGGAGTTGCAATGTTTGCATTAGCCTGTGTGCCAGCGACAGGATGTCATTGTCTGAACGCAGGGACTGGAACTTGGGGTTGGATTCACACTGTGGAGATGAGCTTCCCCTTTCTTGGGTACCCATGCATGGCTCACAGTTTCTGCCCCACTGAAGGGAGTAAGGCCATGCATGAAGTGTATTCGTTTAATGAAGTGATTTTTGTGAATCACTCCACCAGTCAAACATGGTCTCTTCCGGAAAATGAACAGTTTTGCATAAAACGGTCCATTAGTGTCAATGGAGAGGGTCTGACCTCTCACAGAAGAGAAGGCTCCTCTGTAAGCCTAGTCAAGTGGAACTTCTGGGTTTGTGCTTAGACTTGAAGACTATGCCTGCCTCTCTACCCCAGGAGATTTTACCCTGTGTTATTATGCATTAAATGCAAAAGCAGGAGTAATTCTACTTTCGGTTTGGGATGAATATATTTAGCAAAGTTGAATAAGTACTTTAACACATCCAAATGCCTATGATTTTAAAAAATTGTTGTAAGTAGTCTATTTATTAATTTTCAATATTTAAAACCAGAAGAATGACCATGTTTTTAATCACATCAAAGCTACACACAGACTCAAAACTGTATTGGCATTAACACAAATCAAATTTATTCTTCACTTTTTGTCCTGAAGTTTAGTCTTTGCTTTCTTGATCAGTAGAGGCAATTGAAGAGGCAAAACACATTTACTGGAAAAATGGGTGATATTATCTGGAGTCATTAAGAAAACAACTTGTAGGTTTTTAAATTTTTTACTATGTTTAAATTTACTAAATTAATTGTTCTAAGGGAACACTACAAGTAATAAAAGGAAAATATTAAAGAAAAGGAAAGAGATTTTGCAAAGCAAAAAGCTTAACTATTTATAATATCCACAAGGAATTCATTCATCTCTAAGAAATTAGCATTGCCTTTTACTCTTGGTGGTTTGACCATTACCAGACTTTGTTTTATGTTTATAAAAACTTACCAAATTTCTGATTCCTAGACTTTTAACCTCTGCAGGGATCATCAGTCTTGTATGATGGATGAACACTATTATTAAAAGACATAAATGTGACTATACCTGCATAGAAAATCTGAAATGCAATATTGAAGCAGTAGTTATCAACTTTAGAAAAACATAAAGGAAATAAAATGAAGCATTTTCACTACATTATTACTGATATCATTTATATAGTTCTATAGATCAGCTTTAATCATGACTTTGATTTACCCATGTCAATAGCAAACCCTTTTTTCCCAGATAGTTTCTCTTTGAAGGAAATGATTAATTAATATGTAATCCAAAAACAAGAGAAGAAGGCTCATGATTGAGGGAAGACTTTTGGGCTTCCATTATCCAAAGTCGTGGCCCAAGGTTGTATACTTACTAGACTTCAGCTTTGACCTAGATGGAGTCACAGTCTGTCTTCTTAGATCTACCTGGGGGGCAAATTCATTAACGACAGATTTTTCATTCCATTTTCTTCAGTGACTTGCCTGTAGGATACCTCTTGGTTAAGACACCAGCATTCAAAGTGAAGTGACAAAGAGCTCATTACTGAGGGAATGTTGCTTGCACACAACTAATTGATAGCATTCAGGCCTTTCCAAATGCAGCTGGAGCCTAAATTATTAGGTACCACACTTCAGAGAGTAACAGCTTCCTCACTAGCTTGGTTGTCCTCTCCAGGTAAACCTGGTCCTTGTATGAGAAGGGGTCTCTGAGCCCTGGAGACAGGCCAGAGACTGGGAGTGGAGAAGCAGAGCTCAGCTGGAAGTGGAACTAGGGGAGTGAATGTCTACTAAAGCCAGGCCAGCATTCCATGGTTAAAGGTTCTCTGGACAGTCGGAGCAAGATTAAAATGGGATTAATATAAAGAAGAAAAAGTAAAAAGGCCATTTCAACTCGGGCAGAGTAAGATTGGAAGACTGTTTGCATTTTTGCCTTAAATCAACATTTCCATTTTTTTTTTCTCTTAATAGAAAAAAAAAAGGTAGACAAAATTACTTGATAATTCAGGCCAAACCATTCCTTCTATCTTTCCACCGCTATTTTGTTTCACCCATATTTACATTCGCCAGAATGATTCTGGCTGTACAAATCTGACCTTTGCTTACAAAATTCAGCATCTGGATTTTGGCTATTTAGCTATCTGTTGCTTCTAACATCTTTGACTTTAGTCACAAAATAACCTTTCTCCATTCTGGATCTCAGGTCCATGTTTGCACAACAGCAAAGCATCTAGGTAACAGAGGAGAAATTCAGGTATCCATCACACAATCTTCTCACATAGTAACTTCTCACATAGTTAATAGTTAATTTTACTTCCTTTATGCAGATTTAAGTGGCAAGTGAACTTAAGTTATTTATGACAACTTTTAATCACAACACTCGACATGTGATTAGTAGGAAATTATAGGTTCAATTGAATAAGTGATAAATTATCATATATTTTAAATTCTGAATTATTTGCTGAAATTATTTTCCAAAGTATCAAAACAAGTATATGTTTCTAAGACTATTTTTGAACCAAATATTTTAAAATATTTATTAAAATCACAAAAAACATACAGAAAGCATGAACTTGCTCTCTATCCTTTCAAATATCAATTTGGTAAAATGTCCCACATTTCATCTTCAGAAATTATTTAGTGACAAAATGCACATTCATTTCAGTGAAAAACGTATTCAATGAATATCAGTTCTTAAAATTATTATTGTTTGATTGGCTGCATTTTTTTTTTTTTTTTTTTTTTACTTTTTGCAGTCAGTGTGTTGGTTGTTCCAAGTAAATTTGAAGAACTCTCATAAAAGTACACTCTAGGTCAGTTTTTAAAGGAACATATAATATCCAGCTCCAATATTAATGAGTCCTATCAGATAGTGCAACTGCACTTTTTAGGGGCTTGAATCTTTTTCTACCATCTGAAATGACAAGCCATTCTGCCACCTGGATGAGTTCCAACTATTATCCTCATGTATCATAGCTTGAGAGGGAGGGGGAAGAAGAGAAAGGGAAAAAGCATCTGGAAGGCCAGAAAATTCACTTTAGTCAAATAGTAAAGAGTTTCTAAACCTTTTTTTCTTCTTCTAACTTTCAGATGCTTCACTGTTTCAAATGTCATCAGCAAATCTGACGTTTTCCTGGACCATTTCATCAACATGACACAACGGAAGAGGGAGTGGACTGCTGGTCACTGCCCACACAGCGCTGCTTGAGTTAATTGATAAACCTCGCCTCTTTATTATCAGTGCTGGCCTTCTGTCCACAGCCACACAGCCTATTGCCCCTCCAAGGCACTGAGATTTCCTTGTGGAATTCTAGCAGATATTGGAAATTGTGGTGGCAAATTAGCAGGGGCCACAAACCAGAAGTGACAGCTCCAGTACCCTGATGGGGGGGATGTAACAATCCCTTGCCCACAGCAATTGGCCAGGCTTATCATATGGACTAATCACAACAGATCTGGGGAAATAATGGGCACCAGATGTTATCGCTTTGTAGGCTGGAGCTCTCCAGAGATGACAGCCATGATAGGAAAGCTCCCTCAAAACAGGAACATGATTCTGTCGCTTATTAATCAAGCCAGGAGGCCGGGTGTGATCATCTACTCCTTCCTCAACACCATGGTTTCCTTCTGCTCTGTTAATGAATAGGGAAACAGTTTCTGTGTGTGTATGTGTGTGTGCGTGCGCAAATCTGGATATGTCTATCACACATGTACACATAAAATTCAATTTACTAACTATAAGCATACTTCCCAGAATTAAATTTTTTTCTTGATTCACTTATATTCAGCATTGGTATACTGATGACTTTCTTAATTAAATATTTATTTTATTTATCCTAATTACCCTCAACTTTAAGAAGATTGTATATTTTTAACATATTATGTGAAACAAATGGAAAAAAGGACCAGCCTGGGCAACATGGCGAAATCCTGTCTCTACCAAATAAATACATATATTCAAATTGGCCAGGCATGGTAACATGTGTCTATAGTCCCAGCTACTCAGGAGACTGAGGTGTGAGGATCACTGGCGCCTCAGAGGCTTGAGGTTGCAGTGAGCTGAGCTCACACCATTGCACTACTGCACTCTATCCTGGTTAACAGAAGAAGGCCCTGTCTCAAACAATAAATAAATAAATAAATAAATAAATAAATAAATAAATAAAAAGAGGAAAAAGAAAAGAAAAAAGAAGGCCCCAGTGATGAACCAAATTCTCATTTCCATCGGCCTTCCTGACTTCTCCATGGATATTCTGGCACCACAAATTTAGTTTATGAGGAAAACTAAACCCATCTTTTCCCTTCAAGCCCTCCCAATTTCACTTATGGTCCTACCTAAGTGAAAGCCATCACCCCCCACCCCCCTGCCCCCATTTATCTAGACCTAAACTTGGAAGTCATCTTGTACTGCCCTTCACTGAGTCTGTCTCCAAAACGTAGAGTCCTTTCCCTTCTCACAGCCACTGTCCAAGTTCAGTTTCTCATCATCTCATTTGTAGAGCGTTACTGTAACCTCCAAAATGGCCTTGATTCTAGTCTCTCTTCTGTCCTTGATTTTTGGATTTCTCATTAGCTTTGCATCCCTACATACATCCTCAGCTCCAGCCACGCCAACCCCATGAAAATGTCTACCTCATGGTGTTCTCTCAAGCCCGGTGCCTTGCACATTCTGTCCTGCCTTGGCTGCATTAAAAGCGGTGCAATACAGGAAGCAGGGAAACAGTTTGGAAGTTAAGTAACTTGTTTGAGGTCACATAGAAAGTAACTGGTAGAGCTCAGATTTGAAACCATGGCTTGTTGCTGGTAGCCTTCTGAGTTTGTGCTTTTATGCTAATATAGCAATTAGCATTTCTCCCGTTCTCTTGGATTGCACCAAGGGTCTCTATATGCTGTAGATCTAGGTGGGCCAAGCCAGGGAGACCCTCAGCAACCAACAACCACTGAAATAAAGGATGATTTCTAAGGGGTTCCTTTCTTCAGGTTGGAAAATAAGAAAAGCCTTGAGTTCCTCCTTCTTACTCATGTCACATTCTTTCTGTGCCTTCTATTCTCATCTTCTACAATGACACCTGGGCATACTGAGTATTTATAGCTGAAAGAATCGAGAAAACCATAGAAGCAGAAGAGTACTCTCTGACCCTCTTTCTTTCTTTATCTCTGACCTTATTCCACCTTCCTCCCCTGAGGAAGGTCATAAAAAATTCTCTGGCCTATTCCCCTGAGAGTAGGTCATAAGACCCTCCTTCCCGAGCAGTCCTGGAGGCCAAGAGGAGTCTGAACAAACAGTCCTTGCCAAGTTCCCCCATGTTTATTACCATTAAATCATACCCCTTTGTCTTCCAATCACACTTCTGCAAGATTGTTCATAAAAACAGTTTTCCCTGGGTCTTTGGGTCCTCATTTCTAAAGACTCCAAGTCACATAAAACTTATATGAATTCAATTTGGTTATGCTTTTGTCTTGTTAATTTGTCTTTTGCTCTAGCGGTATCAGCCACGAACGTTGTGATGAGTAAGGAAAATACGTTACTTTTTCTCTCCTACAACCAACAGGAAAGGGTTTAAAATCACCCCTCAAGGATCACAAGAAATCTGTTAAAGTTGTCACTTCTTCCCTATCTGATGGCCCAATTAGACAATGGTTTTCTGCTCTGGGTGTTCCGTGTTTCTTTCAGAGACTCCTAATAAATTGGTGGAGTGAGCTGGAGGTGAGGACTAGGGAGAAAAACCTCTATGGTCCAATGAAGAGTGGGCGTCTGACACTCAGACAAAAAGCCAGGTTGCTGGGTAGCCTCTCAGGACACAGCCAGTTGGTGGTGCTTTGCCAGTTATTCTGAAAGTGTAGCCCAAGTCCTATGTTATACAGAGAAACAACTCAAATATGACTGTCAAGTAGATCATAATCAAGATGTTTAAAGGTATAGTACTGGTTCTTTTGAAATGTTTGTAACACGTGGTTCCATTTACTTCTCAGTAATTTAGAGCTGAGAAAGAAGTTACAGATGTTTTCAACCAATGTTTCTGGTTCACAAGTATTGGTACTGAAAGTTGTTTAAAGATTGTAAAGTCTGGCTGGCTGCAGTGGCTCACACCTGTAATCTCAACATTTTGAGAGGCCTAGGTGGGAGGATCGCTTGAGCCCAAGAGTTTGAGACCAACCTGGGCAACATGGCAAAACCTGTTTCTACAAAAAACTTTTTCAAAACATTAGCTGGGCATTGTGGGTGTGGTCCCAGATACTCAAGAGGCTGAGGCGGGAAGATCACCGTAGCCTGGGATGTCAAGCCTCCGGTGGAACGGTGATTGTACCCCTTACTCCAGCCTGGGTGAGAGAGTGAGACTCTGTCTCAAAAATAACAACAACAAAAAAAAGTTTGAAAAGACTTATGAATATGGGCCTCTCACAAAATTAGAGTTTATGTTTGTTTGAAACAGTACCTGGGATAAAGCTTAACCTGACATTTCTCTGAAAGGAAAGTTTGCCAAATGCATTACTAGTGTCAGCAAAATTGAAAGAAGCATTTTTTCAGTTAATTATGAAAGTAAACTGCTCAAACAATTTTAGCAGAAATGCTAATTTATATAGAATTGGTATGTCACAATCAGATTTCATCTATTGCTAACATACTACCCCCCAGCCAATAAAAGTAGTTTCTTAGACACTACCAGTAGAAGAGCCTCTAGTTCTTTTACTGTGTATATTTGAGAGTAATAAAGGCATATTTCTTTAGAAGCGCTTTCTTATTCAGACTTTTCCTTAGTTTAGCCAGAACTTCACAGAAAATTAGTCTTTTGTTAGCGAGGCTTCCTGTTACATGAGGTTTTCCATTTGAACACATGGGTGTTAGTGCAAGAAACATCCTATCTTTCATGTCATTCAAGTGACTGATGAATGTGAAGGGGCTTCTTCCTCAAGTCTCCTAGGTAGACAGCAGAAAGCACAACATCGAGTAGCTAATCCTCTCTCCTCTCATTTCTCGAGGTGGCTCGAGATTTTGAAAAAAATCCTTCCTTAGTTTTCCTTGTTCTTTTATTCTCCAAATTTTCTGATTTTTATTTCCAGATACACAGTTCCCCTGAAATCATTACAAAAATGACACCAAAATAATAAAAAAAGAAAAAGAAAAAAACCTCAT
This sequence comes from Macaca mulatta, assembly GCF_049350105.2. NCBI lineage: Eukaryota > Metazoa > Chordata > Mammalia > Primates > Cercopithecidae > Macaca > Macaca mulatta. Next base: position 42,521,464 of record NC_133409.1, on the reverse strand, counting down.
GTGAGAGGGATTAAGAAATAGGAAGACAGGAGTAGAAGAGAGGAGAGGAGAAGAGAAGCAAGGGAAGAAAAGAATAATGGAGGAGGGAAGGAAGAGAAAAAAATGCGCCGAAGAGGCGAAGAGAATTCAGCTCACATAAAAGGAAGAGGAGATAGTGAAAACACACATACTCAAAACAAGGTGGGTTGGGGTGAGAAGAGGAAGTAGAAAAATAAAGGAATGATGTTTCAGTAAACTCCTATCAACATCTGACAGGGCAACTGTTTTGCATTTTCTGAAAACTATTTTCTTTTTTCAGCAGAATCATTACCAGTTGTATGGCTTCCCTCTACATGTCTTTACTCCAACAATTCAAAAGTCAGAAAAGAAAATTATTTTCACATTAGCAACTCATTAAATGCCTCCATATTTGTAGCTGGCTCTGAATGCTTTGTTTTTACACATCTACATGCCTACTCGGAGGCATTGTCAGCCAGGGCATCCAGGCTGGGAGCCCTTCTGTCATGCATATGGGTAAGTGGGTAGGGTGGGGCTATGTCAGAGTCATCCATCATCCTCCATCAATGTCACTACCACCTGCAGGGACCCAGCCAATGGGCAGTCAGTCACTCAGGCCTGACAGCTGGCCATCAGTCCCAGGTGGGGGATATGTCTGAGCTTTCAAGGTATTAGCTACCGGGGTGGCTCTTTTTGCTAAGACCTGTAGGTTCTAGGAAGATCTCCACCTCCAGAATTATTAAACATATTTTTGATTTTACTCGTCTCTGTGACAACTGGTCAGAGTCAGGCCAATCAATGGGAAGATTTGCTCTGTATTTACCTAAAATTATGAGGGATCATCACTTAGAATCAAATCATATTGGGCAGTTAAGGCAAGAACAGTAGGCACTTTCACACATGGCAAACCATAATGTTTACTGTAGTGTTAGATTTTCATATTAAGCAAGTCTAGACTAAATCATGGCTGCCTAATTAGACGAGGCACTAATGAGTTAAGGCTTTCTCTTTGTCACAGACTGTCTCTTCCTCTGAACCTCTAATTAGTGCCTCTTTTTTTTTAAGTTGAGGTATATCAATTATACCTCAATATAAAATAAAGTTTGTAATCTCAAGTGTACAGTGCCATGACTTTTTGCACATGTACACATCACTATAACCATCTCCCAGGTCATAATATAGATTATATGCTTCTTTTCCAATCACATAACCCATAACACCTCACATTCCAGTAACTTATGTATATTTTTATCTCTTTCATTGAATTATAAACAAAAGACAAGGTCCTAGTCTTTTTCATACTTGTAGTTCTTGCAGTACCTGGCATGCAATATGGCCTATAGCAGGTGTTTCACTTTTTTTAAATTAATGAAAAATTATCTATGTAATTTTGAAGTCAGAGCAGATCTTTAAACCAAATCTCATGTACCTAGTATGGCCTTAACAAACAGGAGGCCAATGAAAGAAGAAAATACAAGAAAATGGAATAAAAGAAACTTCCCCACTTCCCAATTGCCAACATTCAGTTTCCCTCAGCAAATATTTTTTGAGGAAGTGCTACATGCTAAGTACAGGCTCCATGTTCTCACAATAATCAGTGAACAAATCTCTGTCTTCATGGAGCTTATATTCTAATGGAGAAATGATTGTCCAGTCTTACAGAGAGAGGAGTGTAAGAATTTATATGAGAGATTATTACAGGACAGCAAAAAATCCTAGACTTATCTGAATTGTGTGTTAGCAAAATTTTAATGGAGTCTGCTTTACTCTCCTATTCCATAGAGGGGTCACTGCAATACAAATACTGCTAGCCCAACACTGAAGGAAAGGCAGAAGTAGGAAATCTGCATATTGATTTTAATTTTATATATGGAACACTTTGGTCATGGCATATCAAAACTTAGTCCCTGGATAGAAACTAGTAAATTTAAAACCATTGCCAGCATCAAGATGGACCCAAATCCCATAAAGTGTACTCAGTTGATTGCCAAATGTCCTTATTAGCTGATTTTTAGGAAAGCTTTATATTTCTCCAGCAGGATAGTTCTTTTCTATCTCTGCTTTCATTTCTTCTTCCTTGGTCTTAACTAAGTTCTATTAAATGGTATCTACCCTCATAACTCCCATGCGGAAGGAGGCTCGTCTTATTTTTCAAGCTAGTCTTGAAAGACATTGTTAAAAAAAAGACTTCAGAAAAGTTAACTTTGAAGGAGTTTAATTGAGCAAAAAAAAAAAAAAAGAAGAAAAAGAAGAAGAAATGATTCGCAAATCAGGCAGCCTCCAGAATCAAAGCAGATTCAGAGAGACTCCAGGGGAACTTTGTGGGCAGAACAAATTTATAGACAAAAAAAGTAAAATGATGTAAGGAAATCAGCAGTGAGGTACAGAAATAGTGGGATTAGTTACAGCTCCACGTTTGCCTTATTTGAACACTCAGCAGCCTATGAGTGGTCAAAGTATGGCTGCTGGGATTGGCCAACACTCAGCTATTGTTACAGAGGCATACTCTTAAGTTAGGTTTTCAATCTTGTCTGCCTATTAAGCTAGGTTACGGTTCCTCCACAAGAACTCAACTATAGAAGTATGGAGTCCTTCTCAGGCCATATTTAGTTCACCTTAACAACATTGCAGCACATGCCGCAGCCTTCACTCCAGGGTCCAAAGGAGTCTGAATCAAGTTATATTTACCAGGTCCAATATTATAGATTCAAGTAGATCTGAGACACCTTCAGCACCAACTGGGCAATCCAATTTCCTAGAGTTGAGGCCTAGGACCCAGCTGTTTCCAAATTGCCTTACTCCCATTTCCTGGGTGGGTCCAGTCCTCGTGTCTGGGCTTCTCTTTTGGGGGCCCAATTCAGTGTCCTGCTCAGTCTCCCTACAGGTCTGATTGCCCTACCTTGAACTACAATATATCTGTTTGAGATCTGGTTTTTGTCTTCAACTTTCCTAGGTCAGACCCTGTCTGCTGGTTGAAGTTAGGTCATATCTCTGCTGAACTGTCAGAGCATCTTGACTTCTGAATGTGTCTTTTGTCTTATTTTTCCTCTGCTGTTCTGAACCAGTCAACTAGACATCCTGGTAGGGACTAAATTATGTTGAACAACTGCACCTGGACATACCCAATTGTCTCCCTAGGACAGGGTTTTGATCTGGCTCACAACCAGTGCTTCATCACCTCCAGTGATAGGTAGCTCACTACCTCACAAAGCAACAAATTCCAATTGTGATCTAATTTTAAGTCACTGTTTTCTTTGTATGAGTAGAAATAAACTTTGCTGTTTCTTTCATGCTTTAGTAAAAAATAACAAATGTGTTAGATGTTGAGTATTTATATTGTAGTCATTCTGCTAGGCTAAAATTTATGGTAAAAATAGACGTGTTCTTTGACCTCAAGTTACTCACAATCAGTAGGCCTTCTGAGGAGTGTGTACTCTTTTTAACAATTTTTTTCTTTCTTTTTTTTTTTTTTGACATGGAGTCTTACTCTCTCACCCAGGCTGGAGGGCAGTGGTGCAATCTTGGCTTACTCCAATCTCCACCTCCTGGGTTCAAGCAATTCTCCCGCCTCAGCCTCCCCAGTAGCTGGGATCACAGGCATGCACCACCATACTCAGCTAATTTTTTCATTTTTGTAAAGATAGGGTTTCACCATGTTGGCCTGGCTCTTCTCAAACTCCTGACCTCAAGTGATCTGCCTGCCTTGGTCTCCCAAAGTGCTGGAATTACAGGCACGAGCCACTGTGCCTGGCTTCTTTTTTAACAATTATTATTTTTAATTGACATATAACAATTGCACATAATTATGGGGTACAGTGTGATATTTTGATACACTATACAATGATCAAATCAGGGTAATTAGCAAATCCATCACCTCAAACACTTATCATTTGTTTGTATTGAGAACACTCAGAAGTCTCTCTTTTGGCTATTTGAAAATATACATGATTTACTATTACCACATGTAAGAAAAATGATAAAATCTATGCAAAGCATTTTAAGATCACTGAAAGAAAAGCTAACTCTGGCTGAGGGATATGAGGTTGGCAGAACCATGCAAGGTTTTACAGGGAAGGTGAGAGATTACCTAACACTTGAAGAATGAATAAGAGTTTTGCTGACATGGAAGAGTATTAAAAACAAATTGCTCCAAGGGAAGATCATCGCCAAAGCATGTTAGAATTCTTTATGTTGAAGGTGACAGACTCCTCAACTGAAATTGGTTGAACTAAAAATATGAGTAGGTTTGTCTTATATATAGTTTGACTTAAGTTTCAAACCATCTTACCAGGATTCTGGCTCCATCTTTCCGTGTCTTTGTCAGTTCTACATTCCTTCATCTTCAGGTAGGGTCTGCTCGTGGTAACAAAATGACCATCGCAGTTCCAGATCTCACATCTGCATCCACCACTCTCCAGGGGAAATGCGACAAAAGTCTTAGGATTAATTTTTGCTCGTGAGATCTAATTGGGTTATGTACACATCTCCGAATTTATCACTGTAGTTAATGGGGGAGTATAAGGTCATAGCTAACACTCCCCTAATAAAAGACAGGTTAGCAAGAGAAAAAAATAACAAATTTACTTGACAGAGTTTTATGTGACATGACAGCCTTCAGAAACAAAGACTCAAAGACTCAGGGAAAACTATTTTTGTACTTAGGCTTAATGAACAATGGACAGCCATGTAGAAATGTGATTGGACCAAAAGGCATGATCTAATGATAAATAATTGAGGGGAAAACCCAGCAAGGCCTGTTTGTCCAGCGTCTTCTCAGCCTCTCTGTGTAGCAATTTCTTCCTTTGGGTATAGGCAGGAAACCTGTCGCATGAAGGTCAGGGTCTTCAGGGAGAAGGTCAGAGAGTGACTTTTCCAGGTTTTATGGCTTGCTTTGAGGGAGAGGAGTTTTAGTTTCTATGCCCTGTTTTGGGGAAGAAATGGGGGAAGGAAAAAAGAGGTGAGAAAAGGTCAGAGAGGATCTCCTGCTTCTGAGGCCCTTCTAATCTCCTTGAGTTCAAAGTACTCACTTGCCAAAATGCTGTCCTTTGGAGCATTGCCTTCTGAGCCTCCACAGGAAAAAGCTATTTCAGTGGTTTCAGCCAATCAAGAACTATCCCTGGAACTGGAAGGGGTTCAGTCCCATCCCAATCACATGGCAAAGAATGAGAGAGAGGTAAGTTCCTCCAGGGGATATCAAAATATTGTTGCCAGGAAAAGGGAGAATGAATGGCAAGGAGGCAGTTACCAACATTATCTGTAAAAAGGCAGGAAACTGTTTTTATGTGTGGTCTTACTACACAATTGGAAGATTTATAATTTATATTTGGAGGATAGGTAGCATTTGGAGGTGTGACCACTGATAAGATTGAAAGGGAGGCAGGAATCCTAATGAGAAGGATGATGTCACATCAGTTTAGGTAAACTCTAAGCTGTTAAAACAAAGAGTCCCCGAACTGGAGTGGCTTAAAGAAGACAGAGATGATCTCTGATTTCAGTAGTAGTCCTAAATAACAACGTGGCTTTGCTCCACATGGTAGTTCAATCAATTCCTTCCTTCCTGTTGCTCCAGCATCCCCTGGGCCATTGACATTGCATGGTTGGTTGAAGTTGGGTCATGGACATGTCCACGTTTTAGCTCATGGGAAGAAGAAAGAGAGGAAGGCCAGAGTAGCAATTTCTTTTTAAATAAGAGTACATATTACATCATCTCATTCCATGGGTGAGAACTTAGTTAATGGCCACCTAGCCACAAAGGAGGCTGAGAAATGTAGTCTCTAGCTGGGGGCGGAATGGGTATGTCCAGGACGAAGGGAAGAACAGATTTTAGGGCAAAGAGCAATTTGCCATGGATGATAAAACTCTGGTAGAATTATTCAGTAAACAAAGGAGTAGAATGAGATGATCCCATTTGAGTTTAAGAGATTTTCCTTGAGTGTGAAAAGAAGCTAAAGTGAGACAGAATCACCACTTAAGAATCATTCAAATGTGAAATGTGGAAGGCCTGAACTAAGGTCTCCTTGGAGATAAAATAAGAGTTGAAATACATGCCCTCTAAGACCTTTTTTCTCCTCTTCATATCAGACTTCTATGTAGCTGCTCACTTCCATGGGTCACCAATTCTGGAGAGGTCTAGACGTGTTTTTAAAATGAGCCTACCCACACACATGGACTCAGTGGATGTTAATAAAACACCAAATGCTGTCAGAAGCAGGGACTGAGCTGTTTCTATCATACGACAGGGTAGAGAGCAACCCATTTCTGCTTATTACAATGCAATACATTATTAAACAGTATGTCAGGGAAGGCAAAGCCGGAGCTCGGCCACTTGCTAACTGTGTAGTTTTGGGGAGGATGCTTGGTCCCTCTGCCCTTCAGTTTCTTAGTAGATAAACATGGAACTAATACTCTCTGAACGTACTGTGAGAATTAATGAAATCATCTATGTGACAGGCAGGTGCTCAGCAAGGGACATTGGTGCTTGTCCCTTCCTGTCCAACACGTGCTTATAAATTTGCCTTTGTTCTTAAGAACATCTCCATGCCAATATCAGAGGGAAACAAAAAAATTTTTTTTTTTAACCTAGAGATGCTGTTCCCTGTCCTGGTCTTCCACCCTGCTTCAGGCTGATTCCCCTTGGGGAGCCTAGTGACTGAAGATCCACAAGCTCCTTGCAGCTGGTAGAGGTAGCACATTAGAAATTCATTTTTTCCTGTCATAATAACAAAGTGCAGGGCAGTAGGCTGGGCATAGTTTCGTATGGGAAAACCCACAGAAGGGGACAGCTGAAGGGAGCTGTGCTTTTCTCCGGTATTTCTTGTCAGGGAGAACGATCCTCAAAAGGACAAAAAAAGAAAAAAAATCCCTGTTGAATTTGGATGTCTCATTTCTAGGGGCAAAACAGTTCTGTGCTCACAGCCTCTTAGCCTGCTTTTGCCGAATCATCCAGGCTCTTGGGAGTGCAATCACTTACAGACTTTCCCTTCAACCGTTATCATCCCTCCTCCTAGAACATCAGTAGCTCAGGGAACTAGACAGGCTGCGTTCTTGATTTGCCTCTGGAAAAATTTCTCAAGAAATTAAATTCCTGGGTTTGTTTCTTAAGTCCTAGAAGTGGCAGTTTAATTGGAGGAAATTTTAAAAAGATAAACTAGGTGGTTTTTTTTTTTTCTGAACAAATGAATAGATGAATGTAAGTGGGTGATGTATGGGCATTGGGTGTGAGTGTGCAAGTTATGTCTGCAGCTTTGTCCCGACATCTCCAGGTATGGTGAAATGCACTCAGGAAATTAAGCCTAAGTCTTCAAGAGGCAAGATGAAACCCAGCTGTGCACAAACGAACAACTGGCCTCTCAGTGGCTTCTTTGTCAGTAAGCAATGTTTTGTTTAAAAAGCATATGGTACGGTATATCAGAAAATAGATGTAAAGATACGTTAGGACCAGTATCTCAGCTAATGAGTAAAGCAGCACTAAAACGTCTTCAAACTCAAAGGTAACGTGAAGAAGAAAAGTATTCCAGGCCCCTTAGGGGAACCTTTAAGAGAGCAGAGCTGCCTTCTCCACTGGGCTCCAAGGCATGGTGCCCGCGATAATTTTAAGGGCCCACAACAATCTATTACATCTTATCTAAAAGAGGAAAAAATGCTGACATATTTAAAATTACATAATAATATGTTGTTTTCTTTATGGTGGGAGGGGCCTACAAAGGCAAAAGTGCCCAGGGTCCACCAAAGTAATAATGGCCCTGGAGAGAAGCCAAAGTTTAAAAACAGAAAGAATATACAAATGAAGGAAGAGAAAATTAACAAACTTTAAATATTCAGTAGTCTGTCATCAATATTGAAATCTAATGACTTCTATGGAATACAGTATAGATTTCCACATATTGATAGACTATTATTTTCATCACTCTAAATATTGATATGAATAAAATCCGACCCTACTTTTCTTGCTAATTTAGGATAAGCCCATACGAAATCAGCGACCTGTTCAGGTGCTACCTGCTCTCCCTCAACCTGACATCTTTTACTTCCCTCCAACGTGGGGATGAACTAACGCCTCTGGGTCAATTTCTGGCATTTATTGTCAACCAGCAGGGGTTGCTAGAGAACAATCCCGGCCTCTCTTCTGTAGGGACAGCCCTCAGAGAAAACCAAAGCCTTGGTTGGTAGTTTGGGCTTCTTGGCACTAAAGTAAGCAGAAAGTCTAATTTGCTGTAGAGAAACGGGCCACTTTGAACTTAGACATGAAGAAGCAAACACGTTGTAAGTGACGTTTCTTGTTGGAGAAGGTTCTGAGTCTTTGTGAATCTTGGATGTGAGATCTCCTGTCGGCGGATAGCCAGGGGAACTCTGAATGAGGAGCGTGAGGAGTTAGGCTGATCCTCACTTTCACCTTGGTGAGTGCTGGCTCTCTCAGGCTGCTCTCACCCGGGCGAGGTGCGTGTTTCTTCTGCGCTTGCTTTTGAGTTGGGCAAGATTTAAATCTGAACTCCAGTCTGGCATAGAAAAGAACTCCCCGATATAACTCCAGTAACAACAAACAAACTGAAACTTCAGACGAGTTGCGAGATTTCTTGTTGAGGATTTAGAAAAATGCTGCCAGGGCTGCTGCCTGGTAACAATGTTAGTACGCCGCCCGCCCCCGCAAGAATGGCCACTCTCAGCTAAAGAGCTAGTTTCAGAAATTCAATCTTGAAGTGGCGTTTGCTGTCTTGCTGCTGCCTATTGTGTTAAAGAAGGGTTTTTTTTTTTTGGTTTTTTTTTTTTTTTTTGGCCTGATTGTAAATGTTTTGAATGTAAAAGACACCCAAATTCATTAAATGTGTGAAATGATGGGAAAAAAAGTGTGAAATTGTAACAGTCGGTTTGTAGTTGATTAATAGAAATCTCTTCTAACAATCCCCAGAACCTTCCGGGGGTCATTGGAACAGAGCAGCTGTAGAGACAGCAGGAGCGATTTTGACACTGCCCAGTGAGGGCCGTGCAGCGTTCCCAACAAGTGGGCAGAGTCCCATGCACTCTGCTCTCTCCTGGCCTCTCCCAGACGATTGGCTGCAAGGTCAAATGAACATGCAGATTAACCAGCAAGGTGCTGCTCTGCTCTTGGTCTTGAAAGGGTTTGTCTTTAAGAGACATTATGGTTTCAAATGGATGAATCGCTTGGCGTTAAAAGGGCCACTTTGGCCACGGGTAACTGCTTGCTCCTGGACAGTCTGATTTCTTAGCTTGACCATCTGTGCCACAAGCAGAATAATTTGCATAATTTGGTGTGTGGCATCAACTTTGGGGTGTCCTGGAAGGGGCTACTGAATGAGCACAAGACTTGGCAATTGGTTGACATCTCCAGCTCCCCGTTTGCCACACCTCCTCAGATATAGACAAGCCTTGACAAGGGCAAGTAAAAAATGGTCCTTCTTTGAGGGAGCACATTTTTCCATATTTTTTGGCCTCTGCCCACCCCAAACCTGTAGTGTCTTTTCTTTCTGAAACTCTGCTGCAGGCTACCGTCCTGAAGTTAAAGGATTTTGCCTTCGAAGAGGTACAAAGGAAACATCAAAGTAAATGTCCTCACAGTGACATAAGGATAGAATAATGGTGACCTAGCAGCTAGAGACTTGGCCAAATGCTGAAAGTAATTCACGCCACTCACTAACAATGGGGGATGTGTGACAATGATATATACCAGGAGACAAGGACAACCACTTTGCAGGGCTTCGATGCCCCACAAACCCAATTGTAGGCAGATCAATACTGTCATAAGACAATTATCAAAGACCATCAGCACATCATATTTTCATACCATAAACAGCTCAAGGCGCCAGGGATGGCTTTCCTACAGAAAGCACATAGCATAAATTTGAAGGGTGTGAAATTGACATGATTAATAATTATAGTTATTAGCACATGTGCCAGCTGCTCGTGTATGGTTTATCCCTTGATTTATGGTGCCATAAATGCCCATCTCTCCCTCTGATGCCGAATCAAGGGGGCACACAACCGTGGGCAGAATGAGTCTCTCATTGCCAGAAGTTTCATCACAAATAAAAGAAAAAAGTGGGCTGAAAATCACCCTGGATCAGGAGACACCTCGGTGAGAGGGGAGCTGCCTTTTGTTTGCCTGGCTGCTTTATCGGCTGCTGAAACCTGTCTGCTCAGTGTTCTCAAAGCCTTTGAAGTTTGGACTGCAGCTAACAAGGGGCTATAGTTTTCTAGCCCCCCTCACTCCTTGGAGCTGTTGCCAGGCTGCAAACAGTCAGTATACATATTACAGAAGAAACCACTAGGGCCAACAATGGAAGAAGCAAAAACTAATGTTTGGGGTGCCAAAAGTTAAAGTTTTTGTTGTCAGATGCAATTTGAGAGAGCTTTTCTCGGAGTTTAACAATAAATGTTTTGTTTCATATGATTATCAACAGATCTGAACATGGACAGTATATCAAAATACATTTTAGAATCCAATTCCTTAGCAATCATCATCCTTAGGACAGGAAACAACTCAGTATAAGACCCAAGTCTAAACACATGAATTTCTCTCACCTTTTACCTCCTCAAGTACGAGTAGATAATATAATTTGCTGTTCATGACTATGTAATGTCAAATTACACATTTAGAAGAAAAATAATAAAAGATGGTAAAAAACATGAGATCTGTTTTAGTAATTTGGAGAATGGCTTTCTTTACATTTTGAGACCTGTCAAAAAAAAAAGAACAAACCAGGTAGAGGATGCAGAAAAGTTGTGTTTTTTTTTTGTTTTTTTTTTGTTTTTTTTTCATGTTAGGGTCATCATTATTCAAGTATGTTTACAGACATTGGAAAGGTAAACAAATATATTAGAAGGGAATGCTTTTATAAAAGGCAAAACTTAAAATATGCATTCCAAATATTGATGTTATAAGACACATTAAACTTTGCTAAAAATGAATGAAAAGGTCTTTTGTAGATCACCCCAACAGGCACCGGAAAATCTTGAAGACTCTTCCTCTCCTGCCATGTTCCTCTGGTTCTGTTTCATTGCCTCCTTTTCTGAGCCAGCAAGCCCCAGCCAGCCTGGAAGCCTGGCTTCAAGGCATTAGTCCAGTGGAAGTGAGGTCTGAGCAAGGGAGCCTGCGACATTTTCCGAAATCCACCTTCAGCAGCTTCCACTCCCGAACCAAGACCAAGATATGGGAATCATCGATACTGCTAAGAGATCAGCTTTGACAGAACATGCACATACTTATAGGCCTTCAAAACAATGCATACTGACTTTTTAATAACGCTGGAGAGAATTCACATTCCCGAGTATTACTCAGACAATGATTCTCCTCCATAGAAAACAAAACTAATGTAAAAGACCAGCAGACACTTCTCCGGGCTTTTTGAAAACAGCAGAATTCTCAGTAACATCTTTGGAAATAATTCAGGAAAGACTGTCACACTTTAGGCCTCTTAAGGCAAATACCACAAACCAGTGAAGCCTAGAAAGCTTGCAAGCAGTGTTTCCAAAAACATCGACTTTTTCTGACTAGTGAATATAGACAAAAATTAAAAAGTTCTTAATCCAAAGCTCAGTAAGTATAATGTAAGTGAAGTGCTTAATATTTTAATTAAAAGTAAATTTACCATAGGAGTGCTTTCTGAACGAGTTACTTGTTTTAAATGTAACACTGTTATATAGATTAAAATAACATTATTGATAATACTTTTGAAGCAAAGCATCATAGACAGATTACAGAATTACACGTTATTGCTAACTTGAAGAAAAAAGAGGAATTTAAAAGTAAAAGATGATTTTTTAAAAGTTGGAATGAATAGTGGATTAAATAATGAAAACTTAGGGCCGGGCGCGGTGGCTCAAGCCTGTAATCCCAGCACTTTGGGAGGCCGAGACGGGCGGATCACGAGGTCAGGAGATCGAGACCATCCTGGCTAACACGGTGAAACCCTGTCTCTACTAAAAAAAAAAAATACAAAAAACTAGCCGGGCGAGGTGGCAGACGCCTGTAGTCCCAGCTACTCGGGAGGCTGAGGCAGGAGAATGGCGTAAACCTGGGAGGCGGAGCTTGCAGTGAGCTGAGATCCAGCCACTGCACTCCAGCCTGGGCGACAGAGCGAGACTCTGTCTCAAAAAAAAAAAAAAAATAATAATAATGAAAACTTAGGTAATTCATGTTCTGAAAGAACCAGAAGTTTTTGAGTTTTTGAACAGGTATTTCTAAATAATGACAATGGAGTTGCATGTTTGAATTGTATGTTTAACAACTGAATTTAGCAATAGTAAAGAAAACTTTAAGAGAACTAAATTAACAGATAATTTCTAATGTGGCATATAGCATAATTTTAATGCAGGAGGAGGAAATTTTAGGACTAAGACCAACAAAATAATGTACAAAATACTATGCACATAGACTCCTTAAAGTATTATTGGTCAATTATTGAAATGGGTCAAGCACCCATTTCATATCTTGCCAAAATGCTTTACTCTGCAAACATGAGAGCTAGAAGATACTTAATAAGTGCTTTGGAAAGAGTAGATGGATGAAGTAATAATCACATATTAAGAAAATAAAGAAGTTTTGATAAATTTGAAGAAAAATATATTTTTTCCCAAAGATTAAATTATGAGTGACTTTGCTTGGCAACATCCACAAGAAAATAAAGGAATATGTACCCCTAAGGAGATCAGAGGAAGAATTAGGATCCAAATGAATCTCTAAATTTGAGTATTGCACAGTAGAAAAAGAAGGGATATGAACAGAGAATTGGAAATATATAAGATGACTAAGTCAATATGTGGATCCACATTGACTAAGTACCTTTAATAATTTCCTTTTCATTCATGAATACATAGAATGGCAGCACCCAAGATGGCCTAATAGGAACAGCTCCAGCCTCCAGCTCCCAGCATGAGTGACACAGAAGATAGGTGATTTCTGCATTTTCAACTGAGGTACCGGGTTCATCTCACTGGGGTGTGTCGGACAGTTGGTGCTGGTCGGCGAGTGCAGCCCGACCAGCGAGAGCTGAAGCAGCGCGAGGCATCACCTCACCTGGGAAGCACAAGGGAAAGGGAATTCCTTTTCCTAGCCAAAGGAAAGTGAGACACACAACACCTGGAAAATCGGGTAACTCCCACCCTAATACTGCACTTTACCAAGGGTCTTAGCAAATGGCACACCAGGAGATTATATCCCACACCTGGCCCAAAGGGTCCCATGCCCACGGGGCCTCCCTCATTGCTAGCACAGCAGTCTGAGATCTAACTGCAAGGTGGCAGCGAGGCTGGGGGAGGGGCGCCCGCCATTGCTGAGGCTTAAGTAGGTAAACAAAGCCACCAGGAAGCTCGAATTGGGTGGAGTCCACCACAGCTCAAGGAGGCCTGCCTGCCTCTGTAGACTCCACCTCTGGGGACAGGGCATAGCTAAACAAAAAGCATCAGAAACCTCAGCAGAGGTAAATGTCCCTGTCTGACAGCTTTGAAGAGAGCAGTGGATCTCCCAGCATGGAGGCTGAGATCTGAGAACGGACAGACTGCCTGCTCAAGTGGGTGCCTGACCACGGAGTAGCCTAACTGGGAGACATCTCCCACTAGGTGCACACCGACACCTCACACCTCACATGGCTGGGTACACCCCGGAGATGAAGCTTCCAGAGCAAGAATCAGACAGCAGCACTCGCTGTTCAGCAATATTCTATCTTCTGCAGCCTCCGCTGCTGATACCCAGGCAAACAGGGTCTGGAGTGGACCTCAAGCAAACTCCTACAGACCTGCAGCTGAGGGTCCTGACTGGTAGAAGGAAAACTAACAAACAGAGAGGACACCCACACCAAAACTCCATCAGTATGTTACCATCATCAAAGATCAAAGGCAGATAAAACCACAAAGATGGGGAAAAAGCAGTGCAGAAAAGCTGGAAATTCAAAAAATCAGGGCGCATCTCCCCCTCCAAAGGAATGCAGCTCATTGCCAGCAACAGAACAAAGCTGGATGGAGAATGACTTTGACGAGTTGAGAGAAGAAGGCTTCAGTCAATCAAACTTCTCAGAGCTAAAGGAGGAACTACATAACCAGCACAAAGAAACTAAAAATGTTGAAAAAAGATTTGACGAATGGCTAACTAGAATAACCAATGTAGAGAAGTCCTTAAAAGAACTGATACAGATGAAAACCATAACATGAGAACTACGTGACAAATGCACAAGCTTCAGCAATCGACTCGATCAACTGGAAGAAAGAGTATCAGAGATTGAAGATCAAATGAATGAAATGAAGTGAGAAGAGAAGTGTAGAGAAAAAAGAGTAAAAAGAAATGAATGCAGCCTCCAAGAAATATGGGATTATGTGAAAAGACCAAATCTACATCTGATTCGTGTGCCTGAAAGTGATGGGGAAAATGGAACCAAGTTGGAAAACACTCTGCAGGATATCATCCAGGAGAACTTCCCCAATCTAGTAAGGCAGGCCAACATTCAAATTCAGGAAATACAGAGAACACCACAAAGATACTTCTCGAGAAGAGCAACTCCAAGACACATAATTGTCTGATTCACCAAAGTTGAAATGAAGGCAAATATGTTAAGGGCAGCCAGAGAGAAAGGTCGGGTTACCCACAAAGGGAAGCCCATCAGACTAACAGCAGATCTCTTGGCAGAAACTCTACAAGTCAGAAGAGAGTGGGGGCCAATATTCAACATTCTTAAAGAAAAGAATTTTCCACCCAGAATTTCATATGCAGCCAAACTAAGTTTCATAAGTGAAGGAGAAATAAAACCTTTACAGACAAGCGAATGCTTAGAGATTTTGTTACCACCAGACCTGCCCTACAAGAGATCCTGAAGGAAGCACTAAACATGGAAAGGAACAACAGGTACCAGCCACTACAAAAACATACCAAAATGTAAAGTCCATCGATGCTAGGAAGAAACTGCATCAACTAATGAGCAAAATAACCAGCTAATATCATAATGACAGGATCAAATTCAAACATAACAATATTAACCTCAAATGCAAATGGACTAAATGATCCAATTAAAAGACACAGACTGGCAAATTAGATAAAGAGTCAAGACCTATCAGTTTGCTGTATTCAGGAGACCCATCTCACATGCAGAGACATACATAGGCTCAAAATAAAGGGATGGGGGAAGATCTACCAAGCAAATGGAAAACAAAAAAAAGCAGGGGTTGTAATCCTAGTCTCTGATGAAACAGACTTTAAATCATCAAAGATCAAAAGAGACAAAGAAGGCCATTACATAATGGTAAAGGGATCAATTCATCAGGAAGAGCTAACTATCGCTAACTATCCTAAATATATATGCACCCAATACAGGAGCACCCATATTCATAAAGCATATCCTTAGAGACTTACAAAGAGACTTAGACTCCCATACAACAATAATGGGAGACTTTAACACCCCACTGTCAACATTAGACAGATCAACGAGACAGAAAGTTAACAAGGATATCCAGGAATTGAACTCAACTCTGCACAAACCAGACCTAATAGATATCTACAGAACTCTCCACCCCAAATCAACAGAATATACATTCTTCTCAGCACCACATCACACTTATTCCAAAATTGACCACATAGTTGGAAGTAAAGCATTCCTCAGCAAATGTACAAGAACAGAAATTATAACAAACTGTCTCTCAGACCACAATGCAATCAGACTAGAACTCAGGACTAAGAAACTCAATCAAAACTGCTCAACTACATGGAAACTGACCAACCTGCTCCTGAATGACTACAGGGTACATAACGAAATGAAGGCAGAAATAAAGATATTCTTTGAAACCAATGAGAACAAAGATACAACATACCAGAATCTCTGGGACACATTTAAAGCAGTGTGTAGAGGGAAATTTATAGCACTAAATGCACACAAGAGAAAGCTGGAAAGATCTAAAATTGACACCCTAACATCACAATTAAAAGAACTAGAGAAGCAAGTGCAAACACATTCAAAGCTAGCAGAAGGCAAGAAATAACCAAGATCAGAGGAGAACTGAAGGAGATAGAGACACAAAAAACCCTCCAAAAAATCAATGAATCCAGGAGCTGGTTTTTTGAAAAGATCAACAAAATTGATAGACCACTAGCAAGACTAATAAAGAAGAAAAGAGGGAAGAATCAAATAGATGCAATAAAAAATGATAAAGGGGATATCACCACCAATCCCACAGAAATACAAACTACTATCAGAGAATACTATAAACACCTCTAGAATAAATAAACTAGAAAACCTAGAAGAAATGGATAATTTCCTGGACACTTACACTCTCCCAAGACTAAACCAGGAAGAAATTGAATCTCTGAATAGACCAATAGCAGGCTCTGAAATTGAGGCAATAATTAATAGCCTACCAACCAACCAAAAAAAGTCCAGGACCAGGTGGATTCACAGCCGAATTCTACCAGAGGTACAAGGAGGAGTTGGTACCATTCCTTCTGAAACTATTCCAATCAATGGAAAAAGAGGGAATCCTCCCTAACTCATTTTATGAGGCCAACATCATGCTGATACCAAAGCCTCGCAGAGATTCAACAAAAAAAGAGAATTTTAGACCAATATCCCTGATGAACATCAATGCAAAAATCTTCAAGAAAATACTGGCAAACTGAATCCAGCAGCACATCAAAAAGCTTATCCACCATGATCAAGTGGGCTTCATCCCTGGGATGCAAGTCTGGTTCAACATATGCAAATCAATAAATGCAATCCAGCATATAAACCTAACCAAAGACAAAAGCCACATGATTATCTCAATAGATGCAGAAAAGGCCTTTGACAAAATTCAATAGCTCTTCATACTAAAAACTCTCAATAAATTTGGTATTGATGGAACGTATCTCAAAATAATAAGAGCTATTTATGACAAACCCACAGCCAATATCATACTGAATGGGCAAAAACTAGAAGCATTCCCTTTGAAAACTGGCACAAGACAGGGATGCCCTCTCTCACCACTCCTATTCAACATAGTGTTGGAAGTTCTGGCTAGGGCAATCAGGCAAGAGAAAGAAATCAAGGGTATTCAGTTAGGAAAAGAAGAAGTCAAATTGTCCCTGTTTGCAGATGACATGATTGTATATTTAGAAAATCCCACTGTCTCAGCCCAAAATCTCCTTAAGCTGATAAGCAACTTCGGCAAAGTCTCAGGATACAAAATCAATGTGCAAAAATCACAAGCATTCTTATACACCAGTAACAGACAAACAGAGAGCCAAATCGTGAATGAACTTCCATTCACAATAGCTTCAAAGAGAGTAAAATACCTAGCAATCCAACTTACAAGGGATGTAAAGGACCTCTTCAAGGAGAACTACAAACCACTGCTCAGTGAAATAAAAGAGGACACAAACAAATGGAAGAACATACCACGTTCACAGATAGGAAGAATCAATATTGTGAAAATGGCCATACTGCCCAAGGAAATTTATAGATTCAATGCCATTCCCATTAAGCTACCAATGACTTTCTTCACAGAATTGGAAAAAACTGCTTTAAAGTTCATATGGAACCAAAAAAGACCGTGCATTGCCAAGACATCCTAAGCCAAAAGAACAAAGCTGGAGGCATCATGCTACCAGACTTCAAACTATACTACAAGGCTACAGTAACCAAAACAGCATGATACTGGTACCAAAACACAGATATAGACCAATGGAACAGAACAGAGCCCTCAGAAATAATACCACACATCTACAGCCATCTGATCTTTGACAAACCTGACAAAAACAAGAAATGCGGAAAGGAGTCCCTATTTAATAAATGGTGCTGGGAAAATTGGCTAGCCATAAGTAGAAAGCTGAAACTGGATCCTTTCCTTACTCCTTATACGAAAATTAATTCAAGATGGATTAGAGACTTAAATGTTAGACCTAAAACCATAAAAACCCCAGAAGAAAACCTAGGTAATACCATTCAGGACATAGGCATGGGCAAGGACTTCATGTCTAAAACATCAAAAGCAATGGCAACAAAAACCAAAATTGACAAATGGGATCTAATTAAACTAAAGAGCTTCTGCACAGCAAAAGAAACTACCATCACAGTGAACAGGCAGCCTACAGAATGGGAGAAAATTTTTGCAATCTACTCATCTGACAAAGGGCTAATTCCAGAACCTATAAAGAATTCAATCAAATTTACAAGAAAAAAACAAACAACCCCATCAAAAAGTGGGCAAAGGATATGAACAGACACTTCTCAAAAGAAGACATTCATACAGCCAACAGACACATGAAAAAATGCTCATCATAACTCGCCATCAGAGAAATGCAAATCAAAACCATAATGAGATACCATCTCACACCAGTTAGAATGGCAATCATTAAAAAATCAGGAAACAACAGGTGCCGGAGAGGATGTGGAGAAACAGGAACACTTTTACACTGTTGGTGGGACTGTAAACTAGTTCAACCATTGTGGAAAACAGTGTGGCGATTCCTCAAGGATCTAGAACTAGAAGTACCATTTGACACAGCCATCCCATTACTGGGGATATACCCAAAGGATTATAAGTCATGCTGCTATAAACACACATGCACACGTAAGTTTATTGCGGCACTATTCACAATAGCAAAGACTTGGAATCAACCCAATTGTCCATCAGTGACAAACTGGATTAAGAAAATGTGGCACATATACACCATGGAATACTATGCAGCCATAAAAAAGGATGAGTTCGTGTCCTTCGTAGGGACATGGATGCAGCTGGAAACCATGATTCTCAGCAAACTATTGCAAGAACAGAAAACCACATACCGCATGTTCCCACTCATAGGTGGGAATTGAACAATGAGATCACTTGGACACAGGAAGGGGAATATCACACACCGGGTCCTATTGTGGGGAGGGGGTAGTGGGGAGGGATAGCATTAGGAGATATACCTAATGTAAATGATGAGTTAATGGGTGCAGCACGCCAACATGGCACGTGGTAACAAACCTGCACATTGTGCACATGTACACTAGAACTTAAAATATAATAAAATAGAAAATAAAAATAAAATAAAATAAAGTAAAAAAAAAAAGTGTTTGGGTCTACATTCTAGAGTCTCAGGGAATGGCTCAAGCCCGCTGCTACCCACTCATCAATACCTGCTTGCTTTCCCCAATCCCCAGTTTCATTTTTGAATTTGATCTTTCCAAATCCACTTGACTCCACTATTCAACCTTAGAACCAGCAGTGTTTTAATGCTGAAAACTGGCTGGTGGCTGCTTGCCCAAGAGGAGAACTTAGATCTTTTGTAGTTGTCAAAATCTTACAAAGTTTGTCCTTTCTATAAGGTTGCTGGAACAATGTGTGCTAAAAGGTCCTCTCTATCTGCCCTCTCCTCACTTGGGGGCCCCAGAAAATACTTCTTTGGGTTTCCTGCTATTACCTAGACACATTCAGGTTAGCAGCCATCACTTGGAGTGTTGGTAAATTATATTCTTTGCCCTTCACATTGCAAGTTTCAGTCATGCATGACATTTTGGTAGATCGAAGACATGGTCTCCACAATAGAAAGAGGCCACTGCCATTTGTTATGTTTTTTGTTCAGTCTATTGCTTGCTGTTCTATTTTTGTGTAGGTGT
This sequence comes from Macaca mulatta, assembly GCF_049350105.2. Lineage (NCBI taxonomy): Eukaryota > Metazoa > Chordata > Mammalia > Primates > Cercopithecidae > Macaca > Macaca mulatta. Next base: position 42,501,896 of record NC_133409.1, on the reverse strand, counting down.
GAAAGAACTCTCTCCTTCACCTCTTGATGTTTGATATTTGAGTTTGAGAAATAGACTGACAATAGATTAACAAGAGAAAAAGTATATAAATTTATTTACATACCTGGGGGTATCATAAGAAAGTGAGTGCCCAATAACCCCATGAGATCTAGAAGTTTATATACCCTTCTTCATAGGAGAGAAGGAAATGGAGGTGTAGGCAATTTTAGAGGGGTAGTAAATGATTTTTAGGGGACATGAATGGGCCCATAGAACAGACAATGGCCTGGGGTAACGTTTGTCTGGGCTCTAGGTATGGCATTTGATTTTTCAGTTCCTTCCTCTGTGATATAAATTTAATCTTCCTTAGTTAATGAAATTTTAGTTAGAAGACTGAAGTCTATTGTGTTCCTCTTTAGTGGATCCAATCTTTAGATAGGTGAAGAAACTTTAGAGAAAAGACTCTCCCTGTGCTTTGGAAGAGACAGAGGACTGAGAGACAGGGGTTGGGAGAAAGAGAAAGACCTTGCTTGTAAGGCTGCCTCTTGGTTCAAAACACTCAACATGTAAATCTCCATGCTTTGGGGTATTGCTTTCTGAGCCCTAACAGTTGCTTTGGCACTTGACCAAACCAAATGGCCTTACTCTGAATTCTGTTTCTTACTTCTTGGTTGATATTGGCTTCATTTGGCAAAGTACTGCCAAAGTAACAGGTTTAGTTCACTATTCCAAAGGTGAAACTTTTATTGAATAAAGGTTTCCCTAATTGCAGGCTAATTTATTTAGGTGAATCACCAGCTCATAATAATTCTGGGTTTGAAACTTCTCTGTAATCTCTAACATGACTTATTGACTGGATCTTTAGAGAGTCCAGGAACTTTCCTGGAGGAGTTCAGTACCAGCTTCCAGCTTCCGGCTTCCTTGTTGCATCCTAGAGCCAGGCTTTGTAAAACAGATTTAATAAAACTGAATCTAATCCATAGCCCAGAAGTAATTTTTGGTGACAGAGAATGAATTAACTAGAACATCAATTCTGACACAATTGGCACGTCATCGGAGGAACAGGCTTAGGCTCTGTGTCAATCTCCTTGGGCTGCCAAATTTCCTTAAAAGCTGCCAGAGATCAACCTACTAATGTTATTAAATGCTTTTGGAAGTTGAACTATACACATGTGGCCATAGAAAATGCCAATCAACATGTAGTTTGAACTTTGCCTAGGGTGGAAGTTCCGTGGCAAGAGATAATCATTACTCATGGAAAAAAGATACAGTAGATTTAGTCTCGACCTCAAAAAATTCACCATATTGTTGGGAAGAATAAGCACAAAAAATACAGCACTCTAGAAACCATAAATCATAAAAATGGTCAAAGTGTGTATGATAAGCATCAAATGGCAGCAGAGAAACATGTCATGAGTTCTGAAATGTGAGAGGTCTAGTTAGAGAGGCCAAGGAAGTCTTCACAGAATAGATGAGGTATCAGTTGGGTCCTGAATGGTGGAAGGGATTTGGTAGGTAGAGGAAAATAGAGGGCCCTGTTGGTGAAAGAATAGAGCTGTTTGGAAGATGATAGGCAAGATGTAGAGAGAATGGCAGAGAACTAAGGATTAAGCCACAGGATTTGCCAACTCCAAAGCAGATCCAGTGCTATCTACCTACATGGGATGCTAATCGGCAAAAACAACCTAGTTTTGGTTGCTCTCTGGCCTTAAGTGACCCAGCCATCCCATTACTGGGTATATACCCAGAGGATTATAAATCATGCTGTTATAAAGACACATGCACATGTATGTTTATTGCGGCACTATTCACAATAGCAAAGACTTGGAACGAATCCAAATGTCCATCAATGATAGACTGGATTAAGAAAATGTGGCACATATACACCATGGAATGCTATGCAGCCATAAAAAAAGATGAGTTCATGTCCTTTGTAGGGACATGGATGAAGCTCGAAACCATCATTCTGAGCAAACTATCACAAAGACAGAAAACCAAATACCGCATGTTCTCACTCATAGGTGGGAATTGAACAATGAGATCACTTGGACACAGGGTGGGGAACATCACACATTGGGGCCTGTCGTGGGTTGGGGGCAGGGGGAAGGGATAGCATTAGGAGATATACCTAATGTAAATGAAGAGTTAATGGGTGCAGCAAACCAACATGGAACATGTATACATATATAACAAACCTGCACATTGTGCACACGTACCCTAGAACTTAAAGTATAATAATAATAATAATAATAATAAAAGAACTGTGTGAATTAATAATAATAATAAAAGAACTGTGTGAATTAGACTCCATACATCTTTTAATTGAACAACTCTTGCTGGTTTTTATTGTAGATCCTTTCCAACTGTCAAGATACTAGGGTTATTTCTCTGCAATACCCTAGGTACCCATGAATAATAAAGCTTGTGCCTGTACCATGTTCCTTGTCTTGGGATTTGGAAGCAGACTCTTGGATGTGTTGAACTGCTGCCCTTCATACAAGAGTATGATTATTTTAAGATGACTATGTTCAGTCCTCTATTATTATTCTGGGAAAGAAAATGGTCCTGATGTCTTTAAAATAGAGTGGTGGTAAGCATGACAGGACTATTCCATCATCAAGGAAGCAGTATTGATATAAGTTATAATGAATTAAACATTTATCTTACTCCAGGCAAGAGAAAGAAATAAAGGGCATTCAAATAAGAATAGAGGAAGTTAAATTATCCCTGTTTGCAGATGACATGATTCTATATCTAGAAAACCCCATAGCCTTGATTCAAATGCTCCTTCAGCTGATAAACAACTTCAGCAAAATTTCAGGATATAAAATCAATGTGCAAAAATTATAAGCATTCCTATACAACAACAACAGCTGAGCCAAGAACCAAATCAGGAAGGCAATCCCCTTTACAATTGCCACAGAAAGAATAAATTACCTAGGAATACTGCTAACCAGGGAGGTGAAATGAGAATTACAAAATACTGTTCAAAGAAATCAGAGAAGACCCAAACAATTGGAAAAACAGCCCATGCTCATGGATAGAAAGAATCAATATTATTAAAATGGTCATACTGCCCAAAGCAATCTACAGATTCAAAGCTATTCCTATCAAACTACCAACAACATTCTTCACAGAACTAGAAAAGGCTATTTTGAAATTCATATGAAACCAAAAAAAGAGCTCAAACAGTCAAGGCAATCCTAAGCAAAAAGAAAAAAGCTGGAGGCATCACATTACCTGACTTCAAACTATACTACAGAACTGTAGTAACCAAAAGAGCATGGTACAAAAACAGGCACATAGACCGATGGAACAGAATAGAGAGCCCAGAAATAAGGCCACACACCTACAACCATCTGCTCTTTAACAAAGCTGACAAAAACAAAAAATGGGGAAAAGGCTCCCTATTCAATAGATGGTGCTGAGATAACTGGCTAGCCATATGTGGAAGATTGAAGTTGGGCCCCTTCTTTACACCATATACAAAAATCAACTCATGATGGATTAAGACTTAAATGTAAAACCCCAAACTATAAAAATCCTGGAAGATAACCTAGGCAATACCATCCTGGACATAGGAATGAGCAAAGATTTCATGACAAAGACACCAAAAGCAATAGCAACAAAAGCAAAAAATTGACAAATAGGATGTAATTAAATTTAAGAGCTTCTGCTCAACAAAAGAAGCTATCAACAGAGTGAACAGATAACCTATGGAATGGGAGAAAATATTTGCCAACTATGCATCTGACAAAGGTCCAATACCTAGCATCTATAAGGAACTTAAACAAATTTTCAAGAGAAAAAGAACCCCAGTAAAAAACGGGCAAAGGACATGAACAGACACTTCTCAAAAGAAGACATACATGTGGCTAACAATCATATGAAAAAAAGCTCAATATCACTGATCATTAGAGAAATGCAGATCAAAACCACAATCTCAAACCAGTCACAATGGCTATTACTAAAGAAGTCAAAAAATAACAGATGCTGCTGAGGTTACGGAGAAAAGGGAACACTTACACAGTGTTGGCAGGAGTGTAAATTAGTTCAACCATTGTGAAAAGCAGTATGGCAATTCCTCAAAGAGCTAAAAGCAGAACTACCATATGATTCAGCAATCCCATTACTGGGTATATACCCAGGGGAATATAAATCATTCTACCATAAATGCGAATGTTCATTGCAGCACTATTCACAGTAGCAAAGACATGGAATCAACCTAAATGCCCATGAATGATGGATTGAATTAAGAAAATGTGGTATACATACACGACAGAATACTATGCAACTCTAAAAAAGAATGAGATCATGTCTTCTACAGGAACGTGGATGGAGCTGGAGGCCATTATCCTTAGCAAACTAATTCAGGAACAGAAAACCAAATACAGCATGTTCTCACTTATAAGTAGGAGCTAATGGATGAGAACTCATGAACACAAAGAAGGGAACAACAGACACTGGGATCTACTTGAGGATGGGGGTGGGAGGAGGGAGAGGAGCAGAAAAAATAACTATTAGGTACCAGGCTTAATATCTGGGTGATGAAATAATCTGTACAACAAACTCCCATGACATGAGTGTACCTGCATAAAAAACCTTCACATGTACCCCCAAACCTAAAATAAAAGTTTAAAAAAATTTATTACTCCAGTTACTTTCACTTAGATTTCCTTACTGAGTGGTCACAGGTGTGGGTGAACTACCACAAGTATGAAGAACTAAAGGAAACATCACCTCTTAGAGGCTACAAACTCTCCATTTCCTCCTTGGTAAGGGAAATTGCCTCTTCTTTGTCCTCTAATCTTAGGCCATGAAGGTGCCATATTTGCTCTGTCATCACAAAGCCTCTCACGTGTGCTTGAGAGATTGCAAGATGCTATTTGCTTCTCTTAAGGGCCAGAGAGCCCCTTTGTCACCTTTATGTTCCTGTAGACTAGACACCCATCTTTAAGATGATTGCTGATTATTCTTCAAGGAAATCCTGGGAGTCTTGCTGAGTTGGTTTATTTTTCGGGTCATTATTAGATTAACTTTATCACATTTGCACAGCACCTGCAGACACAGCTATTCACTAATTCCAAAAACTTCACTGAGGTAGCTACACTATAAAGTGTTGAGGAACTGCCACTGTTAGAGATTAATCTGATGTCTCACTTAAGCTAAGGCAGTGGTAAATATTGGATTATATCATTAAAGGCATAATCCATGAGAGTCCATTATTTAATCCATTATTTACCGTTGCCTTAGCTTAAGTGAGACATCAGATTACAACAGTGACAGTCCCTTTATACTTCATAGTGTAGCTATCTCATTAGAGTGTTTGGAACTGGTGAATGTATCAGCAGATGGCAAGGTTTTCTCTTTCTTGCTTGGTACTGACTCTTGCCCAACTTCCCTTAGAATAATTGGTCTAAAGTCAGTTTTTATGACGTCTTGACAGATTGTTCCACTGCACTACGGATTTTAAGAAGAAGAATTCAGGAGGCCGAGCAGAGCGCCTGAAGTCAGGAGTTTGAGACCAGCCTGGCCAACATGGCGAAACCCGTCTCTACTAAAAATACAAAAAAGAAAAAGAAAAAAAAATAGCTGGGCATGGTGGTGCATGCCTGTAATCCCAGTTACTTGTGAGACTGAGGTAGGAGAACGGCTTGAACCTGGGAGGCAGAGGTTGCAGTGAGCAGAGATTGGGCCACTGCACTCCAGCCTGGGGGACAAGAGTGAAACTCCATCTCAGAAAAAAAAAAAAAAAAAAAGAAGAAGAATTCAATTTGATGTCCAGGTGAGATGAAAATGTGGCATATTATTTTAACGCTGATGATTGTATCTTTTGATGAAACATACTGAATTAATCACATATGTTATAAGTTATGACTTCCATCCCTTTATTTAAAAAGGAAGCAGCAGTTTCTTCATAACTCACTGATTCACAACCTACTAACTCTTCTAGTGTGATTTTTTCCATAGGTTATTAGAGCTCTTACTTGTAACCATAGTACTTTAAATAAATGGACTTCTAAAATAAAAAGAAATTTTTCGCTTCAGTTTTCAATTTATTCTCACTGGGTCTACTTTATTTATGCCTTCTGTATAATTTAAGAGAAACAAAACTGGAGAATGCGTTATCAATTTCAGGCCACTAAGATATCAGTTAGTAAACTATTGTTCAGTTGTTTTAATAGATTTATTCTAATCATGAAGCATCGGGAATTCTGAGTCAAATCAGCAAGTTCCTATTAAGGCATAGTAAAGGCATTTGCAGGGTAAGTGAGACACTGAAGCCATAGTTCCCATCCTTGAGTTGTTACCTGGTTCATGGTATGAAAGCAAGCCTTTAAGACAAGCACTTCCCTGGTCCATTTTGCAGCATTGCTCTCAGCTTGTGAAGCATTATCAGCTTATACCCCGCAGGCAGGCCAGAGAGGTAGGTGCAGGCAAGGGCAGTCTATAAAAAGTGGGGTTTGACCATATCATGCAATGTAAAGAACACATGTTAATATTGGATCACATCCCTCACTTCCCCAGAATTTCCAACTGTTTGACTGAATGAATTGAGATCTTCAAGTTTGTTTAGGGGAAAGGAGAGCTGAGGGATGGAATATCCTTTCTTGCCTTTCTTACTTGGAGAACTCCTACTCACTCTCCACCCAAAGGTACCTGCCCCAGGAAAAGTACCTTGACTGCCAAAGAGAGCTGAATTTGTTTTTTTTTTTCCCTTCCCCTAGCACCTGACACACAACTCCAGTACAACACTGACCTCATGACAATATTTGCTTGCTTGTTGAGTTTCCTCCCAGCATGAAATTCTGGTAGGACAGAAACTGTGCCCTGTTTCTTTTTAAATCCCCAGTCCATAGCATGGTGCCTAATGCTTGGTTATTAGTTAAACGGATGACTAAATGACTGCATGAACACGAGACTGAAGATGTATTTGTAAGGATCCTCAGGAAACCAGAATAGGCTCCACTTGATAAATGACCAAGTTCTTAAACCAGGGCCAGGTCATCCTGGAGAAGAACTTTTGGTTCTGGACCAATAGGGCACTAGAAGATGTACCCAAACCAGATCGACCACCTGAGGCAGTCATGAAAGTCTTAGAGGCTCTTGAGTGACCATGAGCAAGGACTGTGTCACACCCCATTCTAGGATATCAACAGCCTAAGGGATCTTAGGCATGCCAACAGTTGCTGCTGTCAGTGACGTGGACCCTGGACCTCTACCCACTGGAGACTTTACCTTGTGCATCAAATGTGTTTTCTGATATTCAAATATCCTTTGGAGAATTACCCCAAAACACTCATTGAGCATCTACTGTGGTCCACTACTGTACCTGGATACACAAGAGATACAGGCCCATTGTCATAGAGCCATCCAAATGCGCCATACAAATCACAGAGGTGCCAAAGGCACCAATCTTCCAGAATTTTTCAAGAACTTGCTAATAACTTTAATAAATGAGAAAAAAGGAAAACGTCATGATTCATAGTATATAGTAAATACAGTTCGTCATAGTATGCTGAGATGTTTCTTTCTGATGCACTCTGGCTGACTGTTATGTCACTCATAATCCTCTAACCAACTCTTGAGGCTTCAGTGCTCACAATATTGAATCAGCACTGCTTCTCAGAGAGACGGCTCAGCAGATGGCAAAGACACAACTTAGTCAGATGTCTTCCTTAAAAATTTATAGGAAAAATGGTAACTGTATGTAAGAATCAGATTTTAAACACCTTTTCATTTAGGTTTCTCCTATGCATGCCTTAAGTTTTGCTAAGCTTTTTGTAAAGCTTCCAGTTGTGTCAACAACACACACAGATAAAACCATTTTTGTATTAGTAAATTTATGTGGTAACAACTAAAAATAAAAATAAAAAAATCAAGAAAATAAAAGAAAAACCAGTCAGCAGAGATGCCAGTCTTAGATAAAGATAATTTACTAGACAGCTGGGATCATATTGTCTTAAGTGAAGGGAGGATTACAATAAATTAACAGGTTCAAACATCCACCAGAGTAGATTGGGTCTAGTCTGGAGTCTTGCTATTAAATGAGGAATTGAATTTCAGTATTTAGCCTTATTAGAAAATGACCTTAGATTTTTCTCATAAGAGTGAAAGGATGTCTTTAACATTTTTGTTTGTGTGAAAAGAAACCATTCATCTTTATGTCCATTTAGGTATTTTTACAATAGTGCTTGTCTATTCAAGTCTTTTTTTTCTGAACTGTTTATGCTGAAATGGGCATCTGCTCAGTTCACCCAATTCAAAACAAAAATTTGCATAATCTGTATTTGCATAGCAGCAAGTGGGTGGAGTTTAGGCAAGTGCACAGATGAACATAAAAATCAAATATGGGCAGGAGGAAACTCAATTTCATTATTAAAAAACCATGTTTGTTTAAACATAAAAAAAGCTGTGTAAACAATCCAAATGTGTTTACCATAGTTTAGCCTACAAGGCTCCCATTTTGTCCTCATCCTTTTAGCAGCCCTGTTGAATGAATGCAAATAAATGTGTGCTGCTCATAAGAGATTTCAATTAAAAATTTACTCTTGGAAAAGTCTAAGAAATAGGATAGAACAGCCATGAATGGAATGATGTACACAGTCTGGAAGAAAAAAAAAAGATAAAGATTATAAGATGATATAATTAGAGATTTTTTTGAAAATTATTGAAGCAGTCAAATAAATGAAAAATTTAAGAAAAAACAGAAAAAATCTTTGTATACAGTAAGATGTCAAGAATTTAGAGGTGGAAGCAAGTAAGACTAGGACTGAAAAGACTATGAATGAAACATAGTGTTAACAAGAATAATTTAAGGCAACAACCTTCCTATAACAAAGAAAAGGGTCATGAAAGGAACTTTAACTTAAAACAAAGTTTTGGCATAAATAGAGTGTTCACTGTGGTTGGGTCTAAATATGCATATACAAGGACCAAGGAAGTAAAAATCTAACACTAGATGTACAGCTAATACTTTGCAGACCTGAATCTTACCAAGTGTATTGTCATCTGTGGTCAGCAAACAAGACTATAATATTAGGTCTATCATAACACGAACTGTGTATTAATGGAGACATTAATCACCATCAAAACTGTATTAGGAGTGAAGATAGCCAAAGAGAGCTTAACTGACAGCAAGTGGCCATAAACCTGTCCAAAAACTAATTTGATTACCATCATACCAGCATCTGTGCCACTTATGAGGGTTCATTTTTTGATGAAATTAAGTAGACAAGTCATTCACGCGTATAATAGACATCTAAATCATGGTAAACATGTTGCTGGCAACAGAAGTAGTTAAAGAAAGTGTGGGATTATTTTGGTGTCTGGATACAGAAGCAACTCAATGGAAAGCATCTTTTGCACAACAGTTGGGAGCAAAATGCCATCAAAGAAGCTTCGGATAAAGCCAAATGCCAAGTGAGAAATAGATGGATTCAAAGTCAGCTGGTGAGATTCAGGGAATGTTGGTTGTTTGCAAGAAGAAATGTTTCGCCAGGATAAACTCTCACTCTTTATGGGTCATAAATGTTCCCAGCAAACAATCTGTTTTATTTGGAGACAGTTGGAGCTGCTAGGTTTTAGTCCTCACAGACGGAACTGTGGGATGTCATCATTAATGGCAGCCTAGAGAGAAAGCCTAGAATGTGCATCTTGAATAAGGGAAGGAATGGACTTTGCTATGAAGAATGGACCTGGTTCCTCGTTGTTTTTGTTTTTGTTGTTGTTGTTGTTGCTGTTTTCAGCTAGGCATTTTAAAAGAACATGGAATCCCTTATCCAATTTGTGCTTATATAATTTTATCTTAGACACTGGCATTCTATTCTGCGTATTTTAAATGTTCTATTCCTTTAGTGAAAGGCTATCCTTTTCCAAAGATTTCAAATTATTAGAAGATCTATACTACTCATTGACGTGGTATTTAAAAAAATGTATTCCATATTTCCAATATTTAATTTACAGAGAAGAGGATTCATTTTAACATACATTTGATGCATGGAAATACCAGACACATTTGAATATAACAAACAGCAGTTTAGGTACTGGAAATAAAAATGATCATATAGGTTCATGTGCAGAGTCAAAACAGACCATGGTGTTATGAATCTACTTCCTGCTTGCTCAGTGATCTCGTCCTTTGAGACAAAGCCATGTCTCTGTGTACATGTGCATGTCTATCTGCTTGTTTTGCCACACATATGTGTGAAAGCTTTGAAGACAGTCAATAAGCTTGAGGAACAGAAAATGTATCTTTTAATACCAAGATGGAGAGCACCTCCCCCATGAACATCTCAGGGAAAAAACAGCAGGAGTGACACTTGTCTCCAGCGCCTCCTGAAACATTATCCTGCTAATTCTGAACACCTTGCCTTTGCAGTGAGGGAGCCTCGAGCTGCAGGAAGCTGCCTGCCATCACAAGCTGATGCCTTGTAGGACTCTGCGTCTTACCTGAGTTTGCAGATGGGCCATTTCCCAGGTGGGCCTGGCCAAGCACTCCTCATTAATCATGGCTTAAACCTCTCTCAATGGGGAGACCTCAGGTTAGACATCATTTGGAAACAAATTGGGTGAAAAATAGCTCTGACAATAAGGAGCCCACACGGAATTCCCCTGTGAGAGCTTCAGCAGTGTGAAAACAGGCTCTTCCAAGACACTAAATGATCTGTCATTTAGTGAATGACATTATAATCCGGTTTTGTGTCATACGCCGCTTTAAGCAATGACTGCCAGCCCCAGCCTTTTGCTGCTGTTGTGTTTCCAACTCTCTAGGCTCACTTAATTTACAAAGAGGGTTTGGATTCAGAACTGAAGAGATGAGCATGTACGTGCGCGCGTGTGTATTACGTATAGCAAACACACATATGCATAGGTGCACAACAGCGAACTAAGTGGCTGGCCATATGCTGCCTCACTAAAAATGATACTTGCTTAAATATCCTGGTGGAACCAGAAAAATCACCAGGGTGTAAGCCCTAAACAGAACGATCCTGCGTGATATAAAAAACAAAACAAAGCACAAACCTGGCGTCATGACAACGTGATTTATTTTCTGGGTGAGAAAAACTCATCCACTTTTCTTCAAATGCATTCCAAGCTCAAGAGCCTTGGGATAAATTTACTCTTCCTGAGCTTCTTTTCTTAAAAGTAACTATATTTTTGCCTTAAAGTGACAGATGGCTTTCCCACCACATTGTAGCCATTATTTATACTAACAGATTGCATCTGAATTGACTGTAAACCAATGTATTTGGTCTTTCATTTTTTATAATTCTCATCTTAGGATTATCTGCTGGGACAAATTAGAAGACAAATGCTCACCTATGTACTCTTGGCACCAGGATTCCATTTATAGTACTTACCAGGGCACAAACCTGGGTCACTCCAGTGTCCCAAGTAAGTCCAGGAAGGTGGTATCGCTTCTTTTAGAAAGGGGCAGGGTCATATGACCTGGAAAAGGCCATGATGGCTTTGTCTGAGGACCCAGTTTGTTGTGGTCCAGAGACTCTTAGGCCACCCATCATATATGCATGTTTCTTAGTTTATGCACAACCAGCCCATTTCTTTGACCTACAGGTTTCAACAGAGTGGGACAGTTTTTGACCTTCTGCTGTGGGCTCTCGGGAAGATTTTTCTGAGTTTAACTCTTGAGGGGAGCCAGGCCCTGGGGGTTTAGAGGTTCCCTCCATTTTCTTATCACCTTTACTTTCAGAGAACACGTGTGGAGGATAATTCCTGTTTACCCCTTTGAAGAGGGCCTAGCATAATAGACTTCAGTAATTTGGAATTTAAAAATTATAGCAATCTTTATTTGATTTGAGTGTCAGAGTATACATTGACAACACCAGCAACTGACTGCCCTCTGCCAGTTTTTGCACTCTGTAAGTCCTTCGGAATTTACAGATAGCCCAGGGGAAAAGGAGAGTTTAAAACCTCAGTTGACTGAGGTAAATCTGTTACCCAGCAGAAATCTAGGCTCACAGTAAAAATTAAATAGAATTGTAAAAACTACGGTTATATCCTTGCATACTGAAACTTGTGGAATGAGGTTTATATTTACTACAAGAGCAACTTTGGGCTGTGGGGAGGGCGGAATACTTCCATTCCATGCTAAGCTATGAGGTCCACTGTGGGGAAAATCAAGAGAGAAGGTGGGAAAGAAACAAACATTTATTGAACAGCTGTTATGTGTTAGACACTGTTCTAGATATTATAGTCATTTTCTTCTTTCATTTGTACAATATCACCATGAAGTCAGTGCTATTTCTCCTTGTTTTACCAATGAGGAAACTGAAGAAGCTTAAGCAACCTGCCTAGGGTTTTATTCATTCATTCTTTTGTTAGTTTATCCACAAGTATTGATCCAGAGCCTGCTCCCTGTTGGGTGGTTTTACCAAGCACTGGGGATAGAGAGGTGGACAAAGCTGACCAAGGCTCTGACCCCAGATAACATATTATAAAGGCAGAACCCAGACAAGGCAGCTTATACATAAACATACATAGGAAGTCATTTCAGAAAAGCAAATGCTGTGAAGAGAGTGTAGAAAGCTAACGAGATTGCCGGGAAGGGGTTGAAGGGGAGCAGATACTTTACATAAGTTGTTAGGGAAGGCCTCCCTGAGAGATATCAGAATGGTGAGGAAGAAGCAACCGTGTGACAATCTTGGGGCATAGTGTCCCAAGCAGAGGGAAGAGCAGATGCAAAGGCTGTGGGTAGCACAAGTGCAGCATGTTAAGTGAACTAAGGAAGACCAACATGACTGAAGCACCCTGAGTGATGCACAGTGTGATGCAACATGAGGTCAGACGTTAAAAATATCTTACAGTCGACCGGGCGCGGTGGCTTACGCCTGTAGTCCCACCACTTTGGGAGACCAAGGCAGGTGGATCACAAGGTCAGGAGATCGAGACCATCCTGGCTAACGCAGTGAAACTCTGTCTCTACTGAAAATACAAAAAAATTAGCTGGGCATGGTGGCGGGCACCTGTACTTCCAGCTACTCGGGAGGCTGAGGTAGGAGAATTGTTTGAATCCAGGAGGCAGAGGTTGCAGTGATCTGAGATTGTGCCACTGCACTCCAGCCTGGGCGAAAGAAACTCTGTCTCAAAAAACAAACAAACAAAAAAAAACTTACAGTCACCTTCACTGGCAGAACCTAGGGAAATAGGTCATATTTTTTAATAACATTAAATAATAGCCAAAACTCATATCTGGTGAATTTTCTCTTAATGGAAAAGGGGATGTCTTAGTTTCCCATTACTAACTTCACAAATTATTATTCACTTTTACAAACAATTGACAGAGCTATGCATTACTCTTTCTAGATTTCTAGAATCTGAAATTCTTTTAAAAATTTAATATTATGAGCTTGCCCATGGAATTTTAACAAGAAATTACAGATAATTATTCGTGAAATGGCCTCTTCTGGTAGCGCCTGAACTCTGTGCTCCTCGGCCACCTCATTCGCTTCCATTTATTTACTTTCCCCTCCATTATTTACTTTCACAAATAATAATTAGATGAATTCTCTTATTCCAGTTGCCTTTTAAGGTCGGGGGAACTAAGAAAAGACTAGAATTAAGCAAACCAGTTTTGCTGTATTTAGATTTAGTAATAGACTTAAAGGGAAAGAAGGTTATGAACACTGGTTGCGATCAGAATTTGTAAAAATAATTGCTTTTGTCCCTTACTGTCTGCAGCAGCATGGAGAGGTCGCGTTCTCCATTTAAGCTTGCCGCTTCCTGAGAGCATATCTTCCTTTTACTTCCGATTTTCTCCAAAGACAAAAAGAGGACACAGTGTGGAACAAACGAGAGTCCATAAAGTTATATGAGTCTGGGCAAGCCATCAAGGATGAACTGGAACCAGAATTTGAAATGAAGAGACTTATGGGTTGTTGCATCGTTCCAAGTTAAATTTCCAAAGGAATGACATTGAATATAGAGAGATTTTAAATAAGAGAACTATGCATTATTCTTTGTGGACTCTTAGGCTCTGAAAATCTTTTTTTAAATTTAATATTATAAACTTGTCCATGGAATTTCATAAGGAATTGTAGATCAACAGGACTCTGGTCTCTACAAGTTTGCTGAAAGCTGAATTGAAATCTAAAAATGTACATATCAACCAAAATCTGATCTTTCTTTAAAGAAAACTCCCATTGACTTTATTGTATATCACCAGTGAGTGCGAATTCACCATGCCACAATGCTGGGATTGCTTGTCATCTCACACCATGAAGTGGTGGAGCACTCTTGTGGGGCAGGGAAAAAAAGACAAAACACAAGAAATTTTGGCCAGACGCAGTGACTCACGCCTGTAATCCCAACACTTTGGGAGGCAGAGGCGGGTGTATTGCTTGAACTTAGGAGTTCGAGACCAGCCTGGGCAACATGGTGAAACCCCGTCTCTACCAAAAATACAAAAATTAGTTGGGCGTGGTGGCACACACCTGTAGTCCCAGCTACTTGGGAGGCTGAGGTGGGAGGATTGCTGGAGCCTGGGAAGTCAAGGCTGCAGTGACTTATGATCCCACCATTCACTGCACTCCAGTCTGGGTGACAGAACAAGACCTTGTCTCTAAAAAAACAAAAAGAAAAGGAATTTTACCTCTGTGAAAAGTGGAGCAGTAGATATCCTTTAACTGGGTCTGGATTTTAAAATGGAAATTGTTGAGATAATGACTACAACTTATGGTCACTTGAGTCTGGGCTTCTTCATCATCCCCCGAATCCTGAACTTGTTCTGAACTCCAGAATTAGAGGAAAATACTGTTACACCATCAACTCTTTAAAAAGTAGAATGGAAGAAGGGCTGCAGAGAATTGCAAACCATTTGCTGGGAATGTCCCTCTGAAGGCATGAATACTACTGGGAGAATGTAGCCAGGCCTCACAGATGCTGTGGATCATGAAAAGAGGAAAAGTCAAGCCAGAGCCCAAGAGGGATGATGTCAAGCTAAAACTAGGTGGCTTAATTTATTTTTTAAAAATATATGGACTGAGCATTTGCTATGGCCTCTGGCAATACGAGAATGAAGCAAACAATCTTCACCCTCGAGAAACTTAAAGTCAAGAACAGACAATAAAAGCCAGCCAGACTAGCCTCAGGATAATAACATGGGTCAGGTGGTTTAGTGGACTGACACTGGCTGATGCTTGCTCCTTCACCTCAGTTCTAAAGACTCATCAGTTGTGTCTGCTAGTTTCTCTATTAGTTTTAATTTATAAGAGTGACAGTGCTGGTGAGACTAATGTATATTGGGGCACACTCCCAGCAAGCCAATATTGGCACTTCAATCATGTCCTCATGCACTGCACAGCTCAGTTATTCATAGACACAATTAATTGTCATAGTGTTGGACAGTTTGTTCCAGGAATAGAAATCTTTAAGCACCTCTGTTTAAAGTTGTACTAATCACCAATTAATGTATTCTTAAAAACGACACATGATTTAGAATAAAATTTTAAAATATGTAGAAGTTCCTAAATACCATTTTTTCTTGAATTTTGAGGGAAAAAAATCCCTTCTTAAGTAGAACACATAACAATAATTCCCTGTAAAACTTTTTATTTTTTATTTTTTAAACAGAGACAGGGTCTCACTATGTTGCCCAGGCTGGTCTCGAACTCCTGGACTCAAGCGATCTGCTCACCTCTGCCTCCCAAAGTACTGGAATTACAGGCATGAGCCACTCTGCCTGGCCCTAAAAATTTGTTTAGTTTGCAGGACTTATCTTTGGCCTCAGAGCTTAAGTTAGCTCTGCACGAGGTGGTTTTGAAACTGACACTTCTCTGGCTTTTAATTGTCTCTTTGATCCAAAGGTGGTCAATGTTTTTCCAATGTCACTCTGTCCCCTACCTCTGATGGTCTGAAAAGCAAAATGTAGAAGTTAAGCAGGTCTGGTCTGTGAGGAAATGTAACAATTATCTTTTTCTAATTCATGTTCTTTACAAGTGGCTTGCAAATTGATCTGCTTATATGGGTGGCTGATTTCCTTGGACTTATTCTCCAGGAATTATCTTACTACTGGTCCAGTAGAGATCTGTGGGAATGGGGAATGTGGAGTCCTAGAGAATGGGAACTTCTGTGGTCCTGGAGCTAGGAATGCTGCCCTAGAAGGACAAGTACAGGAAGGTCTACAATGGCAAGGAAGAGCTCTGGTGATACCTAGAGGTGATGCTGAGGGTCAAAAACACAAAAACAAAATAACAAATGTGTCTTCATTTGAAAATGGCAACCCCCAGGAGAAAAGCCAGGAGCTGAGAATTGAGAGGGATGGAAAGAACAAGAGTGAAAGCAAAGCAAATGTTCCCATCCAGCTGCTGTGAAACCAGCTGTCCATCACATGGGATGAAGCAGGGAATGAGTGTTTCTGGCATAGCCATATCCTTATCATGGACTTAAAGATGCACCTGAAATTTAAATGTCTAAACCGGGATTAAACAGAATATAACAGCTTTAAGCAGAAATAGGGCATTATTTCAATCTCTAAAACAAATCTTCAAAAATAACCTAAAAACTATTATAAAACTTATTTCTTTCACTTCAAGTCCTTAGTTTGTACATTTATTTGCACATCAAACCTTTTCTTTAAATAAACTAGATACTGGAAATATCAGCAAGGCCTGATTAATCACAGTCTCTATGACAGTCCTTCCTCCCTCTCCAGTGGTATCCAGTCTCCTGAAGTTGGGGAATGCCCTTCCTTGGGTGTTTTCATACTTTTACTACGTCCATCAAAGTGTGGATTTTCTCTTTACTACATAATTATGCATCCATAAATAATACACAACCTTCTCTTTTTTAACCTTCATATGAACTATAGTTTTCTTTACCTAGTATTATGCAACTTGCTCTATTCACTCAACATATCTCTGACTGACACACATAGATCTAGTTCTTTTTTTTTTTTTTTAAGACAGAGTTTTCACTCTTGTTGCCCAGGCTGGAGTGCAATGGTGCAATCTTGGCTCACTGCAACCTCTGTCTCCCGGGTTCAAGCAATTCTCTTTCCTCTGCCTCCCAAGTAGCTGGAATTACATGCACGTACCACCACACCTGGCTAATTTTTTTTTGTATGTAGTAGAGACGGGATTTCACCACGTTGGCCAGGCTGATCTCAAACTCCTGACCTCAAGTGATCCACTCACCTTGGCCTACCAAAGTGCTGGGATTACAGGCATGAGCCACCATGCCCAGCCTTAGTTTGTTCACTTTTAACTGCTCTGTATTATTATACTGGATTACCAACCATAATTTATTTTTTCATTCTTTTTTGCTGGTGGACATTCATGTTGCTTCTGATATTTTGTTGCTATCTTAAGATTCTGGTTTTGAGACAAGAAGTAAACTCATTAAGAAGTCCCTCTCTTCAAACAAGTAGCTTCTAAAGATTTGGGGATCCTGACCTTGAAGAAAGGCATGTTGCTAAATGAAACATTTATGTTTTTTAATGCCTTTTCACCCTGATCAAATATGTTTAAGCCAGGATCCCTACTCAACACAAACCTTGTAACCTCATGAAATAAGCGATCTATACATGCTTACTTGAACACTGAATAATTGCACGAATGAATGAATGAATTGCTTACAAGTAAGTCATTGCTTTGGTGTAACTTTTTCTGTCTCCAAAGTAACTATAGTTCATGGAGTGATAACCCTCATAACAGCTATCATTGTTGAACTACTACCACATGCCCAGAAGAGATGCATATTCAATCAGCTTATCACCATATTTTCATCACCTTCTCATTTCACAGAGGTGGAAACTGAGATTCAGAGTGTTTAAGTGATCTCCTAGAGACACACAGCAATAAGTAAAAGAGTCAAAACTCTTTCCTGTTACTATTTCAGGCCTCCTCTAGAAGAAGTCACACTGGTTGCTCTTTTGGTTAAGAATTCCATAATTCTATAAGCAGAAGCCACCTACAGACAAGCACCAGCACTGGCTTCCCCTTGGCATACAGTGAAAATGTAGCCTGAGTTAATGCATCTTTTTGAAAAATCACTTTAACGTAGGCTGTCATGATAGAACATCAGAAGGTAGGAGAGAACAGGCTTTCAAGAAAAACACAAAGTACATGATGTCTTTGGGATTTTGCATTTGAAATGGAAATTCTCAGGTTTCATTGAATAGTCAGTTCATTATGGAACCTACAGGAGGCATATCTTGTACTGTTAACTATAGAGGAGCTTATGGGGGCAAATAAAATTTGGCATGGAGCAAGAAGTCTATGCTTTCAGAAGCAGCACATTTATTTATTTATTTTTTTATTTTTTATTTTTTTTATTTTATTTTTTTTTAAATTTATTTATTATTATTATACTTTAAGTTGTAGGGTACATGTGCACAACGTGCAGGTTTGTTACATATGTATACTTGTGCCATGTTGGTGTGGTGCACCCATCAACTCGTCATTTACATCAGGTATAACTCCCAATGCAATCCCTCCCCCTTCCCCCCTCCCCATGATAGGCCCCGGTGTGTGATGTTCCCCTTCCTGAGTCCAAGTGATCTCATTGTTCAGTTCCCACCTATGAGTGAGAACATGCGGTGTTTGGTTTTCTGTTCTTGTGATAGTTTGCTAAGAATGATGGTTTCCAGCTGCATCCATGTCCCTACAAAGGACACAAACTCATCCTTTTTTATGGCTGCATAGTATTCCATGGTGTATATGGCAGCACATTTAATAGTTGAGCTAGGGAGGGTGATATGTTGGTTATCTAACAGTTTCTATGTGAAAACTGAAGACTTTTACCTAAAGAGGACAAATTCTGGACCCAAGTACGTAGTGAATGAAATCACAAGAGATTTGCCAGAAAGTCAAACTGGGAAGACTAAAACACATTTTGTGCCTCTAATCCCCACACATTGGGAGGCCAAGGTGGGCAAATCACTTGAGCCCGGGATTTTGAGACCAGCCTGGTCAACATGCAGAAACCTGGTCTCTACAAAAAATACAAAAATTAGCTGGGCATGATGGCATGTGCCTGTGGTCCCAGCCACTTGGGAGGCTGAGATGGGAAGATTGCTTGAGCCTGGGAGATTGAGGCTGCAGTGAGTTGTGATCAGGCCACTGCACTCCAGCCTGGGTGACGGAGGGAGCTCCTATAGCAAAAAAATATATATATTTTTTGCTATTTGTAGTAGCTTCTGTGGGACACAAATACATTGCAAAATCCATGATTAGAAAGTCTATACTTGGATGTTCTATTCCTTACCTACACAGAAACCTATATCTTACTAGAGGACATAAATATTAGTATAGTAATGCCATTTCTAAGGATCCCTACCTATATATTCTTCCTGTGATGTGTGTCTCTTCTTCTAGAAGCTGAAGAAAAAACAAAATATCAAATATACTCTAAGGGTATAAAGGAATTTCTTCGTACTTGCATCCATCTAAATGATACCCAGAGAAGTTGAATGTTAAAATCATTCAGTTTCTCCAAAAGGGCACGATCAAATCCCAATTTTACATTTCACAATTCTGATAGAAATACTGATTTTACAAAACACTCCCCTTCCCACATACACACACAGAGAAGTAGTAAATGATTGTTAACGGTAGAAGAAGTTGTAACGCAACAGTAAGCATTACACACTGAAATCCTGATCATCAATGTTATTATACTAATAATTCCAATCACATCCCAAACACTTACTGTATGCCAGACTTAGTACTAAACACTTTACATGCATTATGTCATTTGATACACGATTTGGCTTTATGTAGTAAGAACTAATGTTATGCCATGGAAACTGAGGCTCAGAGTGCCTCGTGTAGGAATTCCTCCCCAATAATGCATTTTCCATGAGGAAGACACAGCATAGCAGAGGCAGGATTCAAACCACAGCAGTCTGTCTAGAATTCCTTGCTCTTAGTCATTGAGTGGGAGACATTACATTACAGTCTTAGGGATGTTCATACAGGGCTCCAAGTATTTCTGACAGCACAGATATGCACAGAATTCTGTCACCATGGTGGCCACAATCACTTAGTGGCAAATATGGCAATTGATGACTTAGGCTTCTCCTTGCTGGAGACAGTCTCACCTAGGAAAATGCAACTGTATATTAACAGAAGATCTGTGAAGCTAGGAATGTATTTGTTTGGATCCCATGAATCCATTTTACCTCATTCCCTAGACCTTATGAAAACCAACTCAATGCTTTCTCTCCAGAGGATTGGCTAAGGGATCAAACCTAGTAGGAGAGAAGAGGAATCCCAGTGTTCTGAATGGTGTCTCCCTAAGGGAGAGATACCAAAGAAAAGCTCCACTTCTTATCACTTAATAAAGAAAAATAAAGGAATCCCTGCAATAGAAAACAACCTCACACAACAATCCAAACCAACAGTTCGCCCAGACTGGGTTATTCTCTGAAAAAGTTGTCAGAATCTCAGGAAGGATAGAGATTCCAAAGAGGCATTCAGCCAACATAATTAACAGAGCTTACATGGCAGGCTGCCTTTGGATTTCTAGTCATGAACTGAGGGGCTGGGAAAGCAGGATGGATCCAGCAATCATCCCATCTCAATACGTTTGCACCTTGATACCAGTCCCTGGAGGACACAGGGCTGCCGCCAGCCTTACTCATCACACAGAATTAGTGGGTATGTGAGTGCTGTGGCATAGCAGCTCCGCACAGCAGTCACCGAGCAAGAAGATTTATTGCTCTATTTGACAGTCTGTTATTCACTAACTGAGCATGACACATCTGGGATTTAGAATCATCAACTTGACATCTAACAGGAGAACAAACCTTTGGGAGAGGACCGAGTGCAGGGAGACAGCAGGGGAAAGAGGCAGTTCGCAGAATAGATCTTCCACTTCCCTGCTGACCCCGATTATGGGTCCAGGCTGGAGGTCATCGCCAGATGGAAGGGAAGAGGCAGAGGCGCAGAGGGTCTTGGCCTGGAGGGATATAAAAAGCTGTAGATTCAGAGCAAGAAAAGGCACTTTGGGCCCTTACAGGGGATGCACATCTTTCCTGGTCACATTGGGCAGGCCTTTGTTCTTCTTGTCTTGTAGGAATACATATTCCATGAGGAACACACAACAGCCTCCCTCCATGTCTCCCTCCCTTTGCATTGAAGCAGAGCCTTACTGCTAGAGGAGAATAAGCATTACTGCTTGAAGCCACTCTTTCAGTGATCAGACCCCAGCTGGCAAGATGGCCCCTCATCCCCTTTTCCATGCCCTGGCCCTGCCCCACCAGCTGGGTGGGCTAGGGTTGGGCCTATGCACCTCTTTATCCTCTGCATAGCCCCCTTGCATTAAAACAGGGCTAGAGACAAAACCTTTTCTTGCCCAACATAAAGCTAAGGTTCTGTCCACAGAATTACTGCAGGCTCCACCTTTGCCATGAAAAAGAGAGTGGGCTCACTAATGATCAGAAAGATAATTTATTTAATCTTCATGTATCCACTGGGAGCCATGGCTCAGAGGCCCATGAATAAAAATGGCAAGTTTGCTCAGAGCATTCAAGGCAGTTCAGACAATTTGTTTAGCCTGCTGCTAAGTGCTCCAAGGACTTATACTATCCCTGCTGAAAATAGCATGCATCTGCGTGCACGTGCACAAACACACACACTCATTAAACCATCTAATCTCTATGCTTACATTCTAGCAAGTAAATACAAGATGACATAAAAGTGTTAATGCCTAACGTCTGCCTATTTTGGTTCTCATTTGTTACTCCCTTATAATATGTGTATTCCCTCTCCATTTGTATGCTCTCTTTCTCTGTGTTGCTTTCTGTTTCTCCTCTTCGCACCTCTTTTGTCTTCTCCACCTAACCCCTCCCTGGATTTCCCCTTCTGTCTCAGCAAGTCGAGGAGATAAATAAGACAGTGAAACCACAAACAGGGACTCTGATTCACACATCCTCCTAATCTCTACTGCAAAACCCTGTAAAGAAATAGCACTAGCAATGAAGAAGAAGTGAATTCTCTCATCAGGGAGAATTGTTCCATTTTACTCTAAACATTTCTTAAAATTTTACCTTGCAGCTCCAGCTCAAAGGACAAACATTTTTAAAGTTGAAGACAAATCTGAGCCTCCATTTTTTTTTTTTTTTTTTTGAGACAGGGTCTCACTCTGTTGCCCAGGCTAGAGTGCAGTGGCACAGTCTTGGCTCCCTACATCTTCAATCTCCCAGGCTCAAGCGATCCTCCCACCTCAGACTCCTGATTAGCTGGGAACCACAGGCATTAGCCATGCCTGGCTAATTTTTTAAATTTTTGTAGAGATGGGATCTCACCACATTGCCCAAGCTGGTCTTGAACTCCTGGACTCAGGCAATCCATCTGCCTTGGTGTCCCAACATGCTGGGATTACAGGCATGAGCCACCACGCCTGGCCTGACCCTCTTTTTTGCTCATTTGCTGATTTGTTAGAAGTACTGGAAAGATTACAAGCATATTAATTAGTATATAAAGTCTCAGATATTATACACAGTACTGATGAGGAAGGTTTAAAACAATTTAACCAAAGTAAGAACAAAAAAAGCTGAAGTGGGTAAAAAATCCAAGAGTTTTTCAACCAGGAGCCAAGAGTACATGACAATGAGACAATTGCCAGAAGAAAAATACTTTAAAAAAACCCACTTGGAATAAGTCATGCATCAATACTGAAAAACACAGAGACCTAGACATTCCTGACATTAGAAAATCTCTCATGTACCTCCCTTTCCTCTCCTGGGATTGAGCTTTTATAATGATATGGATACCCTGAGTGTGATACTTACAAGACTGTCATCACTGGTAATTATATTTCCTCTATTAATTAAACCCCATTCAATACGTTTTATGTCAGGGCGATTGTAAAGGAGGAAAACCAAGGAGTTTCTGCTTAACATGCTATGCATTTGTAGGAGTGCTGGCAAGGGATCACCAAGTGAGGGCAATGACTCATCCAGTGCAAGTCTTCTGGGTTAGGTTCTTATGAAGGTGGCATGTAGTAAGTGCTCCTCCTCCCTGCTGGGATGTAGGTCACCATGGGTCAGGGTCCTGGACCAGGCTTGGCGCCTTTAGGGTCAGGTTAGCATGGGTGCTCAGGGGCATTTCAGGTCATGGTTTAGAGGAGCAGTCCCTATCGTTTTGGCACCAGGGATCAGGGACCAGTGTCATAGAAGACAATTTTTCCATGGACCAGGGTGAGGGGGATGGTTTCAGGATGATCCAAGCACATTACATTTATTGTGCATTTCATTTCCATTATTATTGCATTGTAATACATAATGAAATGACTATACAACTTACTATAATCTAGAATCAGTGGGAGCCATGAGCTTGTTTTCTTGAAACTAGACAGTCCCATCTGGGGGTGATGGGAGACAGTGACAGACCATCAAGTATTAGATTCTCAGAAAAAGCCTGCAACCTAGATCCCTCGCATGTGCAGTTCACAATAGGGTTTGTGCTCCTATGATAATCTAATGCCTCCACTGATCTGACGGGGGCGGAGCTCAGACAGTAATGTGAGCAATGGGGAGTGGCTGTAAATACAGATGAAGCTTCTCTTGCTCGCTCGCTGCTCACCTCCCCCTGTGCAGTCTGTTAGGAACCCTGCTGCACAGCAGGGGGTAACAGTGGCTGTGGCCCAGGGGGTTAGAGACCCCTGGTTTAGAGCTCAAAGTCTACCATCAGGCAATTCCATGTTGGCAAGATTCCAGGCAGGCAGGAACTACAAGAACCACCACAGCTTTGGCAAGAACCCTTAAGTCTCCTGAATCAGAGAGGCTTTTATCCTCACTGGTTAGTCTTCCCATTTGGACCAAACATCTGACTCTGAGTCTCATAAAGTTTTGCAAATTATGCAATCCTGTGTCTCCCGAGAATTAGGATATTTCTCTAAATACTCAGAAGTGCCACCCAAGGAACCAACCTTCTATTCCTCGGAGCAGTGCCTACAGTGGAGTAGCTCAGTCCTGCTTGGCCTCATCCTCCCACAGAGCATGCTCCCTTTACAAAAGAACATAGAGGAGTCTGGCCTGGGACTATCAGTCTACCTGGTGGCTTTTTGTGTGGGCCTGCCCTCCATGAGATGGATTTTACATCCTTCATTCCTTCTGTCGTAGCCAAACTCCCCATCCTTGGTTAACTCTATGTTTATTTTTGTGCAAACACTGCCATAACAAAATACCACAGACTGGTGGTTTAAACAACAGAAATTTATTTTCACACTGATATGATTTGGCTGTGTTCCCACCCAAATCTCATCTTGAATTGTAGCTCCCACAATTCCCATGTGTTGTGGGAGGGACCTGGTGGGATGTAATTGAATCATGGGGGTGGGTCTTTCCTGTGCCGTTCTCATGATAGTGAATAAGTCTCAAGAGATCTGATGGTTTTATAAAGTGGAGTTTCCTTGCACAAGCTCTCTTCTCGTTTGCCACCATGTGAGACGTGCCTTTTGTTGTGAGGCCTCCTCAGCCATGTGGAACTGTGAGTCCATTAAACCTCTTTTTCTTTATAAATTACCCAGTCTTGGGTATGTCTTTATCAGCAGCATGAAAACAGACTGATACACTTACAAATCTGGATGCTAAAAGTCCAAGATCAAGACATCAATAGGTTTTGTTTCTTCTGAAGACAGCCCTTGACTTGCAGACGGCCACCTTCTCACTATGTCCTCCCTCACGTGGTCATCCCTCTGTCTGTGTCTTACTCGACCCTTAATGAATGCATTTTAACTTAATCATCTTCTTATGGCCTGATCTCCGAATATAGGAGAGGTACTGGGGAGTTAGGGCATCAAAATATGGATTTTGGAGGACACAGTTCAGCCCATAACATCATGCCTACTCACCTGGACCAACTGCACTGCTGCCTCTACTATGCCAGCTGGACGGAGCTCTGAGGCTCTTCCTCAAGAACCTGCAACTGGAAGTGTAAACTCTGCTGCTTCAGGTCACTGTTCCCTTATTTTTATGCAAAAATTCTTTCTCTTTCGCATATCTTTTCAGCTGGTTGGACCACTGGTGTCCTGGCTATTTTCACATATTCTTCAGGACTTTGGCTTGTTTTTATCACCCAGGGTCAGTTCAACTTCCACGTGTGCAGCCCATTTAAAATCAGTTTCCCAATTCCTCTTCTCCTCAACTGCGAGGACTTAATCTCCCCTTCCTTCACAGCTCACTTCTTGAATAAAGATTCTATCTATGCTGTTCCCACAAACTTCCCTCCCATTCAGCCCTCAACACAAAACAACCTGGCATATGCTCCTTCACTACCACCCCAGTAAAACTACTCTTGCAAATAAAATCTCCACAAACCTCCATCTTTCTGAATTATGAGCATTTTAGAGTTAAAGAAGTCCCATGACTGGCCCAACCCTAGTCACTTGCTCATCCCTGGACCACGACTCTAAATTGTGTCCACCCTGACCCACAGTCTCTCCCTTCTTCTTTTAGAGACCTGGATCTCTTCTGGTCATGTCGCTTTCATGAGAGCTGCCAATTTGGGCAGACACAATTGATAGTTTGGAAGGATACATTAGAGTTTAACAAGCAAAGAAGGCAGGAAAGAAAGGGAGGTTGTTATAAGAGAAACCACAAAATAATAGCACTACTACTAATAATCCTAATCATTGTTATTTTTGCCAACACATAAGGTATTTATTCTGGGTCAGGCATTTTTCTAAGTTTTTAGATTCATTTATTTAATCCTTCCATAGGAGATAGGTGCTGTTATCTTTCCCATTATGATTTTTTAAAAAGCCAAGGCACAGAGAGGTAAAGAATGTTTTCTAACATTCCCCAGCTAGTACAAGGCAAGGCTAGGAATTGGACCAGACAGATTGACTCCACACTGATTCTTGTAATCATCACACTACACAGCCTATTATTACTTGTGTATCCCGAGTCAGCAGGAGTCCCAAGGTAGTGCCTGCATAGTAATAACATAAGATGTATAGTGAGAAGAGATCACCCTGGGCCTTGTCCATGAGACTTTTCCAGGTCAACCAGCCCTCATCAGCTACTTCAGCCTCCTCTCAAAGGGACATAGGGATCTTTTCAATGCCCTCAGTGGGGCTGTCTCAGGCTCTGTCTATCCAGAAATAGCTTCTCTACCTTCCTGTTATAGCACCGTGGCAATGTGGAGGGACTCTGCTATGCTTACCAGCTTGGGTTCTTCTGATTTCAGAAATGGAGGCTCAGTTTACCTTCACGATGGTACTTGACTTGTCCAGAGCTGAGTTCAAGGCATTATATGAAGGATGTTCACAATGGTCTCAATCTTGCTTTACCACTCTGCTTCTCTCTCTCCTCCAGCCCTGAGGATCTTCATCTCTTCTACCAACGGAAGACTCATAATCACATCATTTACATTTGTCTGATCCATTATTGATGGAAAAAATTTAAGTACTGGCTCTTTATGGCCTTGGTTTTTGTGTCTCCAAATCCTTTTCTCTCTTATTCTTGCCTCTGCTATGAGTTTCAAAAGTTCATACTGAAACTCAAAAGCTGACAGTTGGCCAGGTGCAGTGGCTCACACCTATAATCCCAACATTTGGGGAGGCTAAGGCAGGAAGATTGCTTGCGACCAGGAGTTCAAGACCAGCCTGGGCAAAATAGCAAGACCTCATCGCTACAAAAAATAAAAATAAACAAAATAAAAATTAAACAAATTAGCCTGGTGTGGTGGCATGCACCTGTGGTCCCAGCTACTCAGAAGGCTGAGGCAGGATAATCACTTGAGCCCAGGAATTTGAGGCTGTGGTAAACTATGATCACATCACTGCACTCCAGTGTGAGCAACAGAGTAAAATGCTGTCTACAAAAAAAAAAAAAAAGAGAGAGAGAGAGCCGAATCTACTTTCTCTCTCCATTTTGGCACGATATTTCCCTAAAAGAAGTAAGAAAGAAACATCCTCAGTGCTGATAGGTGCTGGAGAGGGGAGGGCAAGATTAGTAAGAAAATTCTGAGGATATCAACAGATCAATATTTCAAAATTTATTTTTAATTATAGATGCATCATTTTACCCATGCTTTATATTATGTCCACTAACTAACGGGAGGACAAGTGCTTCCAGACTTGCACATCAAGGAGGCAGCATTCAAAATCATTTGTCTCTGAAACTACAATCTATTTTCTTTCTACAAGTGGATTTATGCCAATGATCACAAAAGATACCTGAGGCTCTGGCTTCTGCCCAGTGACTTAGCTAAAAACTTTATGTTAATAAATAAATGTTCATACATTTTTCTTCTTCCCAAAAGATCGGAAGTATCTCATAAATAATTACAAAATATGTTAGAAAAAATTAATGGGGGGTTGGGCACGGTGGTTCATGCCTGTAATCCCAGCACTTTGGGAGGCTGAGGTGGGCGGATCAGCTGAGGTCAAGAGTTCGAGACCAGCATGGCTAGCATGGTGAAACCCCATCTCTACTAAAAATACAAAATATTAGTCAGGCGTGGTGGCACACACCTGTAATCCCAGCTACTCAGGAGACTGAGGTAGGAGAATTGCTTGAACACGGGAAGCGGAGGTTACAGTTAGCCAAGATCGTGCCATTGTAGTACAGCCTGGGCAACAAGAGCAAAACTCCGAAAAAAAAGAAAGAAGGAAGAAGGAAAGAAAGACAGAAAGAGAGAGAGAGAAAGAAAGAGAAAGAAAAGAAGAAAGGAAGGAAGGAAGGAGAAAAGAAAAGAAAAGAAAAGAAAGAAAATGAAAAAAAAAATGAATCAACTAGGTTCAGTGTCTCATGCCTGTAATTCCAGTGCTTTGGGAGGCTATGGCAGGAGGATCACTTGAGGAGACCAGGAGTTCAAGACCAGCCTGGACAACGTAACAAGACCCTATCTCTACAAAAACATTAAAAAATTAGCTGGGCTGTTGGCATGCACCTGCAGTCCTAGATATTCAGGAAGCTGAGGAAGGAGGATCATTTGAGCCTAGGAGTGGCAGGCTTCAATGAGCTATGATTACACCACTGCACTCCATCCTGGGTGACAGAATGACACCCTGTCTCAAAAAAAATTTAATGGATTTATAAATCAAGGAAAAAGGAAAGAAGCTGTTCCTTGGTTGGGTTGTGGAAGTGCTATCACATGCAAGTTTCTCAAAGATAGGAGGGGAGATGAGACATGCTGGTGGCGCTTCAGTGAGATCTCAAGGACGGCATGAATGGCTGCTTCACCATCTGGATTTGGTCAATATTGTGTGTGTTGGAGGAGGGGAGATTCAGGCTTGGATAACTGGATGCAACTCCATAAGAAGTAGAGCAGGCACTCCGAATGGGTGGAGTATGCTGAGGACCCAGACCAAAAGGATGCCCTTTGGAAGCTTTTTGAGTCAAAACATAGCCTTTCAGAAGTCAAGCATTCTCTGTGGTTTTGCACAGCCCGTGCAAGAAAGAAATGAGCCATCTTAGGAAGCAATTTCTCCCCCAGGTTAACTGCTCTGTGTTCCATCCACCCCAATTCGCTACTGCAATGCTCTTACAACAAAGGAACTGGTTGTGGGATGACAGGACCCGAGGCAAGTGAAGAAGACACTCTGATGGAGCAGGAGACCATAACCTCAGGCTTTGCAAACAACACAAATTTTATAGACAGATAGATCCTGGGGCAAGGCCTATCTGATTTATGTTAAAAAAAAATCAGAAGATTCTTAATTACACATAAAGTTAGTGGTAGAGGGGGTAAAAATATTGAAGCTATTCTATCTGGGATAGACATTTGCTTGTCATCCTGAACATTCATGTCATGTAACCACAAAGTTCATCTGGAAGGAAAACAAGTTCTACTTGACTCAGTGGGGTGTCAAGCACTAGGGAGCATGACTGCAGGTTCCTCCAAGACATGAGGGGATGTTCAGAAAGTCCCATGTTGTGTAGCTGTGGCTCAATTTGTCCCCAAATCAAGTGAAAGGGAAATGAGCTTGTGCTGGGATGGTCTGTGATGGCTTGACTAGAGTGTCGTTTTTCTTCCAAACACAGCATAGTTGTTTTATTTCTGTGGTTTGATGGAAATTTAAAAAAAATGTATGTGACACATACTAATCAAAACAAGATTTTTGAAAATATAATATAATATTAAAAAGAAAAAAGAAGAAATACATGCAGCCAACAATCATATGAAAAAAAGCTCAATATCACTGACCATTCGAGAAATGCATATCAAAGCCACCATGAGATACTATATCACACCAGTCAGAAAGGCTATTACTAAGAAATCAAAAAAGTACAGATGCTGGTGAGATTGCAGAGAAAAAGGAACACTACACACTGCTGGTTGGAGTGTAAATTAGTTCAGCCATTGTGGAAGACAGGGTGGTGATCCCTCAAAGACCTAAAACCAGAAATATCATTTGACCAAGCAATCTCATTACTGAGTATATAACCAAAGGAATATACATTGTTCTGTCATAAGGACACATGCATGTGTATGTTCATTATAGCACTAGTCACACTAGCAAAGACATGGAATCAAGATAAATGCCCATCAATGGTAGACTGCATAAAGAAATATGGTACATATACACCATGGAATACTATGCAGCCATTAAAAAGAATGAGATCATGTCTTTTGCAGGAACGTGGATGGAGTTGGAGGCCATTATCTTTAGAAAACTAATGCAGGAACAGAAAATCAGATGCTGTGTGTTCTCACTTATAAGAGGGAGCTAAATGATGAGAACACATGGATACATAGAGGGGAACAACACACATTGGGGCCTATCAGAGGACAGAGTGTGGGAAGAGGAAGAGGATCAGAAAAACTAGCTAGTGGATGTTAGGCTTAATGCCTGGATGACAAAATAATCTGTACAACAACCCCCCATGACACAAGTTTACCTATACAACAAATCCACACATGTAACCCTGAACTTAAAAGTTAAATTTAAAAACAACTAGGGTTTTAAAAAATGACTAATATTTAATAATATTTAAGTGTATGCATGTCTAGTTTTTTCTATGATTGTGTAAGTATTTACTTACTCTTTTTTGCACATGCCATTTTAACATGTTGTTTTTCTTGTTTAACATTTTACAAGGATGTTTCTATGCCATTTGAGCTTCTCCAGAAACATTTTACTGACTGCATGGTATTTCACTACGTACATATGCCATAATTGTTTTTTCAAAACTTGTCCCCCAGTCCCTGGCAATCACCATTCTACTCTCTATTGCTATGAGTTTGATTGTTTTCGATTCCTCATATATGTGGGAGCATGCAGTATTTTTTCTTCTGTTTTTGGCTTATTTCACTTAGCATAATGTCCTCCAGGTTAATTTATTTTGTTACAAATGGTAGAATCTCCTTCTTTTTTTAAGGCTGAATAATCTTTTTTGGATGTATATCGCATATTTTTTTCATCCATTCATCAGTCGATGGACATATAGGTTGCTCCTATGTCATGACTATTGCAAACAATGATGCAATTAAATGAGAGTGCAGATATCTCTTCAAGATTCTGATTTTATTTCCTTTGGATATATACCCAGAAGTGAGATGCTGGGTCATAAAGTAGTTCTATATTTTATGTTTTGGGAAATCTCAATACTATTCTCCATAGTGGCTGCACCAATTTACCTTCTTACCAGTAGTGTACAAGAGTTCCATTTTCTTCACATTCTTGCCAACATTTATATTTTAAAGAATACATATATACATATGTGTAAGAATACATATATACATATATGTATTCTTGGTACTCTTGTGAAGATCAGTTGATGGAGTATGCATGGATTTATTTCTGGGCTCTTTATTCTGTTACGTGTGTATAAATACACGTAATAGCCATCCTAACAGGTATGAGGTGATATCTCATTGTGGTTTTGATTTGCATTTCCCTGATAATTAGTAATGGTAAACATCTTTTCATATACCTGCTGGCCATCTGTATGTTTTCTTTAAAAGCATATCTATCCAGTTCCTTTGACCATTTTTAATTGAATTATTTATTGTGGTTTTGTTGCTATCAAGTTGTACAAATTCCTTATATTTTTTGAATATTAACCCTTTTTCAGATATCTGGTTTGCAAATATTTCCTTCATTTTGTGAATTTGTTGTTTTCATTTGTTGTTTCCTTTGCTTTGCGGAAGCTTTTTAGTTGATGTAATCCCATTTGCCTATTTTTGCTTTTGTTTTCTGTGTTTTTGCTGTCATAGCTAAAACATCATTACCAAGGCCAATGTCAACAAGCTTTTTCTTTATGCTTTCTTCTGGGAGCTTTACAGTTTCAAGTCTTACATTTAAGTCTTTAATACATTTTTATTGATTTTCATATATGGTGTAAGATAAGAGTCCAATTTTACTCTTCTGCATGTGGATATGCAGTTTTCTCAATACCATTTATTGAAGAGATTTTTCTTTCCCCATTGTGTATTCTTGGTCCCCTCAGGAAGATCAGTTGACAGTGTATGCATGGGTTTATTTCTGGGCTCTCTATTCTGTTCTATTGGTCTATATGTCTATTTTATATAGTACCATACTGTTTTTATTACTGTAATTTTATAGTATATTTTTAAAATCAGGAAATGTTTTTGTCCAGTTTTTTTCTTCTTGCTCAAAATTGCTTTGACTATTTAGGGACTTTTGTGATTCCAGCCATAATTTATTTAATCATAAAAGTGTTTATTTTTTTCACTTTACAAATAATATCATGATGAATATCTCTTTCACATACATTTTCTGAACTTATGATTAGCTTAAATTAGATTTTTTAGAGTAGAATAAGTGACCAAATGAAATGAACCACACACAGTGTTTGAGATTCAAATTCTCATAGTGTACTCTAGATTAGAAGGATGAACCAATCTAATCACAACTGCTAATAAGTTGCTTTTACAAAACTGATCTCCCTGGCCAAAAATCAGAGTTTTCTTCTATTGAGGTAAAGTAATAGAATTGGACAGTGTGTGGGTTTAGCAAGTACATGGGTTTAGTGCACTGGTATTATAAGATAATACCATTGTTTGTATCTATACATATGGAAGTCCTCCATATATACAGAATATAGCAGAGACTATAAAACCAGGAAGGCAAAAAAGCCTGCTCACGTACCTTTGCTCCCTGACCAATCTAGACCTCTACAGTGACTGGGCTTTCTCTCTGTCTTTACTTTTAATTTTATATACATTCCACATATCATAGTTAAAAAGTATCTTCAAATTCTCCAGCCTCCACTGAATGGATCCCTTTAATATGACTCACTTTTTTCTTAAACTACAGAACTCGTTCCATTGTTTCTTTTATATTTGTTTCTGTTCTTCCTTACAATGCATACCAGGTAGAGTTTCTGGATCCATTCTCCAAGTATCTCAGTATTTCTCTCTTATAATTCATTCCTTTATCTTTTTATAGAGTATTCAGGAAGAATCCTTTATCTCAATGTTGACTCACTAGTTCTTCAACTATTTTCATTGTGCTCTTTAGTCCTTCTGTTGGCTGTCAATTTCAACAATCAAATATTTCATTTCCCAAATATCTAGCTTATAGTTTTGTTTTTGTTTTGTTGTCATTGTTTTAAATTTTGTTAATGTGTACTAAATATTCTCGCATTAACTTTGGGGTTGAAATTATACTTATTCTAATATCTTGTTTGGTTTGCCTTACTCTTTACTGAGTGTGATGCCTCTCTCACCTGGTGTAAGTTTTATTCAAGTACTTGGTGAGTCTTGGTTAAATAACCATCTTTGCATTTAGGAGTTTTTCATGAGCAGTCAGACTTCTTGGTAAGGGGTTTTCTTACCCATCTTGATTTTTACCAGTCACTTTGGGGCACTACCCTGTCTCACTCCTCCAGCTCAGGGAGCCACAATCACTGATGGCACTTACAGAAAGTTTCTCTCCTGCTTGCTGCTTGAAACAAGCAAGGAGGAAAAAAGAGGCCATTGTTAAATTCAGTTCAGTCTAAAGCTGTCTTTTTACATATTTTAGAGGTTTACCAAATATAGTGAACTGTAACCTAGCTGAATGTGCAAACAAACTGTAACCTACTCTTGTGATAATCATTGTGTTTCGGTCAATCAAAGGCAGCCAACTGTTCAAACTGGGTTCAAGTAAGGCAAGTGCTGAGCTGTAACCAACTCGGCTGTTTCCATATCTCCCTTCCATTTTCTGTACATAACTTTTCTTTTTCTGTCTATAAGTCTTCTTGCACCATGTGACTGTGTTGGAACCTCTCTGAATCTGTTCAGGTTTGGGAGCTATCCAATTCACAAATCATTATTTGCTCAATTAAATTATGTTAAATTTAATTTGTCTAAAGTTTTTCTTTTAGCAGATGGTATCAGAAGTGGGATCCAAAGTAGAGCTTCTAGTGACCCCAAGGAGCACAAGGTGACCAGGCGACAGTGTTCATTGCTTTCTTGTAGCAACTGGGGATTGTTGGTAAGTTCTCTCCCAGATTCCAAAGGTCTACTGATTTGTGTTTTGAGCTATTGCACAAATTTTGAATCCAAAATGGGTTTGGAAGTGATGACAGAAACTGGACTGGGTCCAGGGTTGAATTGGATCTGATAATTAACTGGCTTGGATTCATTAGAGGCATCAGATGTCTGACTGGATCAGGCAGAAACTGGTAGTAAATGGCAATACTGCAGGGGATACAAGCTGCAACTTTCAAATATTTGCAGAGATTTTTGTGTTCTACCCATCTTGTTTCTTTTTGTTGCATGCCCAGTTAGGGAAAAATCATTGGCTAGTTGATCAAGGGGATCTGAGAGCCAAAGCCAGACTCAAGGTAAAAATGGGATCCTTAATTTCTGAAGACCTGAGTACTCTGCCTTCCAGTTTATACATGCATAAATATTAGGCCCCAGAAGCAGCAAACACTCACAAAAATGATAAAATCTCACTAAAGGTAATTTAAAATTACAATGAAACATTCAAGTGAACAACACTGCCCTTTAAGAAAGGCATTTGGAAATGAGGCCTCCTGAATTAGTAACAGCCAGGGATGCCTCTTGATTTGCAGACGCTTCTAAAAAGATTTCAATAATTTTATTGCTTTTTTACTTTAAAGACTGTTTATAAAAGGCAAATAAAAAGCTTGAATGACTAATTGATAAGAAAAAATAAATCTGCTAACCTTTTAGCTTAGTTACTATCCCATCTCAAAGGTAAAAAGAAAGCTCTTCTAGATAAAGTGATTCTAAAAGGTAGGCCCTAAGGTAAAGTAGGCTTGCTTCTTTTTCAGATCTAACGGTGCTGAGTCAAGGCATACAGAATGCTTTTTTGTCCTGTTCCTTAATAGGATTCACCCCAAACTCAACAATTTCAGCTAATTTAAAAAGATCACCTATTGAACTAAAATATGCCTTTCTGGCATTTGACTGGTGTATTAGTCCATTTTCATGCTGCTGATAAAGACATGCCCAAGACTGGGAAGAAAAAGTCTTAATGGACTCACAGTTCCATGTGGCTGGGGAGGCCTCACAATCATGGCGGAAGGTGAAAGGCACTTCTTACATGGTGGCAGCAAAAGAAAAGAGTGACAGCCAAGTGAAAGAGGTTTCCCCTTATAAAACCATCAGATCTCGTGAGGTTTATTCACTACCAGTGAGAACAGTATGGGGGAAACCACCCCATGATTCAATTATCTCCCAATGGGTCCCTCCCACAACACAAGGGAATTATGGGAGCTACAGTTCAAGATGAGATTTGGGTAGAGACACAGTCAAGCCACATCAACTGGCTATCTTAAAATCCTTTTGTAAAAGAAATTTATATCTATAAAGGAAATCTGTATTTGTAAGTATGACTGTGTACATTAGAAATGCTTACCATTGTTCTAAAATTTGCATAACAAGTCATATCTTTGTTTAAAATGCTTTCCTGGCCATCTTGTCTGAACTGAACTTTTACTTACACCATTTTTTCCTTGATTTGAGCAAATTGTGCAATATTTTGGACTAAAGTCTTAAGTTCTGTGCTTTTCAAATATAAGTATTCTTATTTCACCTAACAGTTTTCCCTCTAGAAATGCAAATTTGTTGCCTAGTTAACAATTGCTTAGGGCAATGAAACAGGTAATTAGAAGACTGATAGTCTGAATGCAGAAAGGAAAAACTATTTAAAAGCTGGCCAACAGGAATCCTTTAAAAGCTGTAAGATCTGCTTCTGTCCATTTGTATGTCTATATGTGTATATGATAATATTTGATAAATACAACTAGTTTTTAAGTTGTTGGTAACATAGGAATGACTTCAAAATTGTCAGTTAAATATAATTCAATACTTGCTTGAATTGACTGCGAGCTTATGTTTTTGGTTCTGAGCCTCTAGATTCAGGGGTCCGGATAGGTTGCTATGGTGAGACCTAGCCCAATAGCAACAAGGTAAAATCAAGCCCAATATGGCCCCTTCTTCCCTGCCTTAGCTTTGCCTCTTGGCTATTCTGGGAGGGATTGGATCCTCCAGGCATCCTCTTCACAGCTCTGTCTTCTGCCCTGAGCTCTCCTGCAGTGTACATTCACGACTTACACCCTGTCTTTCATAGTCCTCCTGGATGCCATTTGGCTACTTGAGACCCAGGACAACTGGAGACCATTAGGGAGGGAACCTGTCTCATAGCTTCAAAATTGTTGTCAGCAATTTAAAATCTTTAAATTCATGTTAAATTAAGTAATACACAATCATAAAATGTCTGAGTCATTTGTAAATTAAAATATGGAAATATTAATTATTAAACATGAGTTTAAGTTATATAACTTGACATGTCATTTTTATATGGTATAGAAAAGCTAAATGTATTTAGGTGTTTTAATAAACGATAATTTAAGAAACATCTTTCTAAAAATTTATAAATGGTTTTTATCTGCAAATACTGATAAAACAAAATTTAGTTCAGGGACTCTACAGAATTTCTGATCTACCTCGGACATCACTTCTTGTTTCTCAGATTTGTTAAAAAAATTTTTTTTAATCTGTTATTTTTAGGGTTTTAGGAAGGAAAGAATGTCTGGAGCTTGTGCTTAGTTTATGATTTTGATCCAATCACAAAGGATATTTATCGAATAATTTGACAAAATCTAGTGTCTCTAAAGGTTTTTCCAAAAACAGTACATCGCTGTTAAGATAATAGTCCCATAAACTAGCTAATGCAGGTGGGTCTGACCCTCATTGTATGAAAGGAAAATTGGAGGTTCAGAGTGATGACTGCTGTAATGGTAATAATACTGACCAGGCTTTATCCTGTACCTTACAGATGACCCTCACGATAATCCTTTTAAGCATGTGTTATTAGTTACAAAATTGAGACGACAGAGACTCAGAGGATGGGTAACTTGCCTGTGGTTACAAAGAGGGTAAATGGCACAGCAGTGTCTCAAATTGGTCTCTTCTGGCTCCAGATCTGTGGCCTCTACCCCAAACAGTTGCTTCCTACACACAGTAACATGGCCAAACTCTGGGCTGCCCACTCAAAGCTCACCAGTTCCTTGCTTCGGAGACTCAGTGGATATCCACAGCAGAAGACAATCAGATGCTTTGCATAAATCCTTCTCTAAATACATGTCTTCCAGGCAGGTGGCTGTATTTGCATTGACTCCCTCTCTCCCTTCCAATTAACATCTAGGAGGCGTCAAGCTTTAAATCTTCCTCTTGTTTTTAATCTCCTCTAGCCACACTTAGGAGAGATATGATCCCACCAGCTTAGCCCCAATTGTGAATGAGCACAAAACCTTTTCCCAGCTTTTGTACTCATCACTGCAAACTGCTAGGCTTATTGAAAAGGAGAGTGTTTTGTGTTTCGTTTCTGAATTCAGTTCACCCATAGGCCTGTGAATGTGGCACCACAGTAATAGCGTCGTTCTGCACAGTCAGTGTGTCCATCTCCATCCTCCCCATTCCTTTTTGATGGTGCTGGATTACATCATAATTTTTTGTGTGGATGTCATAACTTACAGTGCTGCTACTAACAAGGTTACATGAAAAAAGCTAAGGCTTGCAGTGAAAATTTATATTGATGTTTCTCCCTACATGATAGTGGTTTTTTCAGTTTTAGCTGGTGCTACAGTTTGGATGTGGTTTGTCCCTGCCAAAACTTAGCTGAAATTGAATTTCCAGTGTGGTAGTATTGGGAGATGGAGCCTAGTGAGAGGTGTTTGAGTCACAGGGGAGGATCCTTCATGAATATGTGAATACCTTCCTGGTGGAGTGAGTGAGTTTTGGCTCCCTCATTCCAGGAATGAATTTGTTCTCAAGAGAGTAGGTTGTTTGAAAGAATCTGGCTTCCTCAGTTTCCCTCTCTTGCTTCCTCTCTCTTTGCACACGCCTGCTCCCCCAGCCCTCTGCCCTCTGCTGTGAATGGAAGCAGCATGAAGCCCTCACCAGATGCAGCTGCACAATCTTGGATTTTTTAGCCACCAGAATTGTGAGTCAAACAAACCTATTTTCTTTCTCAATTCCCCAGCCTTAGGTCTTTTGTTACAGCAATACAAAATGGAATAAGACAGTTGGACATTGGAACAGAGCTTTAAAACACAGAGATGCCTGGTTTCATTCTGTTATACATGGAATTGTGTCCCTCCCCCCAAATTCCTATGTTGAAGCCCTACCCCTCAAGGTGCCTGTATTTGGAGATAGGGTCTTAAGGAGGTAATACATTTAAATGAAGTCATAAGGGTGGGGCCTTGATCCAATAAGACTAGGGTCCTTATAAAAAGAGAGCCACCAGAGCTTGTTCTCTATTGCTGTCTGTGTGAGTGCAGAGAAGAGTCTGTGTGAGGACACAGTGAGACGATGGCTGTCTACAAGCTAAGGAGATAGGCCTCACCAGAAACCAGACCTAATGGTACATTTGATCCTGGATTTCTAGTCTCTGAAACTATGAGAAGATACATTTTTGTGTTTAAGCAACCCAATCTGTAGTATTTTGTTCTGGCAGCATGAGTAGACTAATACACATCCTCTCTGATGTATTAATAATTCTTTTGGGGTTTGGTCTGTGCATTGAGATTTCTAAAAAGTTTCATAGGTGACTCTACTGTACAACCAAGGCTTCTAGAATATGTCAGGGCCTTAGGTGGTGAACAAAAATATAGTTCCTACTCTTTTGGAAAAAACAACTTATTAAATAAGTTTAGATAGCTGAAATAGATGAGATGGATAGAAAGAAAGAAAGGTAGATAGAGAGAGAGAGAGAGAGATAGATAGATAGATAGATAGATAGATAGATAGATAGATAGATAGATACATACATACATACATACATACATACATACATACATATATACATAGATGGGAGTTTTTGTGGTAAATGTTGTAAAGAGAAAGAACAGGATGCTATGAGATAAAATCATAGGAATGTTGACAATTTACTTCAAATCAGGCAATACGGAAGCGTCTTTGAGGAGCTGATATTTCAGCAAAGAAAAATAAGAAAAATAAGACAAGAGCAAATCTGAGAGGAGAAAGGAAGAGGATTCCAGGTGTCAGATATCCCAGTAGTCATATTTTGACTTACAGAGGAATATGCTGTTTAGGAAAAACATTGAATAAGAGACTCAATAATATCTTTACCTTGTCTTCATGAATAAATGTATTTAGAATGTATTTAGAGAAGTATTCTTTGCCTATGAAACTCCACTTATAATAAATCTCTGACTTATTATACATTTTAATTACCTATGATATTAGGAGTAATAGTTTCTTGAGGAGGCGAGGCAGCCACGATAGAATTCTAAAAATGGATAGGTCCTCAGATATATGTGTAATTTAACTTATTTTTAGATGGACTTAACTGAAACTCTTCTCTATTGATATTATGTTTTATTTTTACTTTCCAAAAAGATATATATCATCATCCCTAGATAATCCATTCTAGAAAGTCACAATCCTGTCTCCATACAGGATTCTAATCTTTGTGATCACTTCTCTAATAAAGAAACTAAGGCACAAGTAGATTAAGAAATTAGTCCAAGGGTGGCAAATAGAGGGTCATCCTATACGGCAGCTTGATTACATAGTGGTGATTCCTTGGAGTATTATTGAGATGGATTTTGAGTTGTAGCCAGCTACAAAATGTCAGGATTGATTATGATGCCTGTCATGAATGTGGGAGGGAGTACATGTATTCCATGCTTTTTATTTCTAAATTCATCCACTATTACTTAATTTCATTCAGGAGCTCAACTGAGATTCATTTACCACTGTCTTAAGTGCTCTTTTCTTAACTAGAGCTGTTTGTTCTCTAAAAAGGAAAAAAAATCCCCACAAAACCACTATACTGCTGTGTTAATGTCAGGATCATACACACATGCGGATGGGCATGTAGGCCAATCCATAGTGAAAGTGTTATTTGTGTTTTCACTTTAGAACGAGGAAGCACTGATTCTCTTTAAAGAATTAATTTATTTCTAAATGGTGAGTTGTTGACTCCTCTTAAGAAGCATCTGCATAAAATGGCAGACTAGTAATACTACCAGAAGTATCAGAAACTTGTATGATCATCCTACATTTAAAAATATAATACCTATGTGTCCTGCTTCATCAGAATATTAGTTAGACTTGTATGTAATAAGGCCATATATATGATTGCCATGTAACACTATAAAAATACTTCTTACACATTCTGGCCTATATCAAATTTACTAATATTATCTGAGCTTTAGTTCTAATTTTCTTCACGTCAATGTGGGCTGAAGGCATGAGGAGCACTGAGACGCTCAACACGGAAATTCCAGGAACTTTCATTGACACAGATTTTAGCCATGGTTTGACCTCACCAAAAGAGTTCACACAATTACTACTTATCTTAGAATCCCGGTAATGGGGTTATCATTCTTTGTTATTTATTTATTTATTTATTTGTCATATGACTAGGCTGTACAACATTGATTTTACCTCACAAAAAGGTAATATAAACAAACAAACAAACAAAAAATCACTGTAAACCGTATTGCAGTATTTTTAAGGCAAATAGGAAAAGAGGAGGTGAGCCATCCTTAACAGTGAAATACACAATTTTGTTACATTACATTAAAAGTAGTTGCATAATTTTGGTGCCTAAGTCCTTTCAAATGCCTTCACCACCTACTTTCACATTTGTGGAAAACATCTAGTGTTATGAAAACTTTTCATTGGTATTTTATGAACTCACTTCTGAGCCTTGCTCCCAAAATCCAGGACAGTGATACCCTGACGTGGGCAAGGACAGCAACCCCATGGCACTCCCGCAGAGGAAATCGTTCTCTGGAACTTTTTAAAATCCCTTCATTTACCTTTCCCATCCAGAAAAGACAGAAGATGGACTTGCAGATGGGGTAAAGAACAGCTCGCTGTCCCCCAGGCAGGAAAGGGAAGAACCATTTGCACAGAACAGCATCTGGAGGCCCTGCGCTCCAAGGAACAACGCTTCCAGGGGGAAGCCAGCTTTCCACATTCATTGCTGTTTCCTAAGGAAGGACAGAAAGCGAACAAGGGAGGAGAGAAAAGGAGCGGGGGACTCCCTTTGTATCTGTGTCCAATATGGTTTCTTTTGATTTTTCATCCTCCATAGTCAAGGGCTCCCCAGGGGTTCTCATCTGTTACTAGGCTGGCTGTACCTGCCTGCCTGTGTGAAAGTTGCTCAGCTGCTGCCCGGGATGAGGCGAGCACATCACATCTATCTCCCTGGCATCTACTGAGCTCTGGGCCGCAAAGATCAAGCCCCACACGGAGCACAAAGGCAGGTCTGTATAGAAAGAGACGACCTTCTTTATTGTCCAAGGCTCTTTGTGTGACGCTGGGGTCAGCACTCCCTCCGCATTCCTGACTAGACCATGGGAGAGAAGAGGTTCGAGGCTAAGTACAGTAAACAATCCCTGAACCCTCATGTGGGTAAAAATGTAGGATTATTAGTGGGACCCCCATTTCCCCACCCCTTATGTCTCAATATAAAACCCAGCACATCAGTAGAACTGACATTTTTTGAGACCTGTTTTTCTGTTCTGAGGCCAGATAGAACATTGGAAATTGTGATTGAGGGAATGAATGACAGACATTTAGAGTTTGTTTCAGATTTAAGCCAGCATCCACCAACCTCAGAAAACAAGACATTAAATATCCTATCATCTTGTTCGGCCTTGTTTTTATTATCATCATCATTTAAAAATCAATTTTTTAAAAAAGCATGATGATTATTGGCTGAAGCTCAGAAAGGAGATGCACAGACGAGAAAGGACTTTCCTGTTCTGACAAAATCCTGGTCAATAACAAGGAAGAAGTCAGAACAATTTAATACCAGATAAGGAACCTTTAAAATTTTATGATGCCATTTTTATTTAATAAAAGAAAGGAAAACATTTCAATCAAAAGCATGTACTAAGCAATGAGTAATTAGATCCAGGTATGAAACTCATTCTTAAACCTCTCACAATGGGTGGAAAAAAACCACAGATTCACATAATCAAACATTTCTGGGAAATGCTGGATAAAATACAGAGTTGATCAATGCAGTTCTTTATTGTCACATTGATCTAGATCTTTATTAAGATATTTAAATCTTTATCAGGTATTTAATGCATAGTGACACTTCAAAAATAGAATATAGAACGTAACAATTTCATTTTCATAACTTTTTTAACCATGTAACATTACATAGGATTCAGATTTTTTTGGAACAACTTTGAGAAACTATGTGCTATATATGACAAGTATTTTAAATAATAAACTAATTTTATAATGCTAAAATAAATAAATAAATCTTTCACAATGCCTTATGTACCCTTTTGGATAAAATTTTAGTCAACACAAAGAATATGGTCTACTGGATCCTGATTTTTGATCTTATCATGCTCGTGGGCAAGGATTTTTCTTTTTTCTTCAAAATGTTGTTTTATGGTTTAAAGAGCGAAATTTCCTATAATGAGAACCTCTTTTTTCCAAAACCCATGTGATGCATACTTCCTGAAAAGTATTTGCCATTGCAGAGTTAAAAATGATAAAATATTGCTTCAGTCTGCTTTGTGTACAACATAGCATATGCTACTGATTCATTTGCACTTTTCTCCTTCAATTAAAACATTGCAAATTTCAATTTCAGAAAAACATTTATCAATCACTATGTCCTACTCTACATCTTGATCACCAGTATCAGAGGCCTATCTTTTCTCCTTGTGCCGTATCTTTCATAAGTACATTTCCAATATTTGCTTTCCTATTTCTATTTCCTGTCTTCCTGATTCCCCTCTCAGTGTTTT
This sequence comes from Macaca mulatta, assembly GCF_049350105.2. Classification (NCBI taxonomy): domain Eukaryota; kingdom Metazoa; phylum Chordata; class Mammalia; order Primates; family Cercopithecidae; genus Macaca; species Macaca mulatta. The sequence continues at coordinate 42,459,772 of NC_133409.1, read as the reverse complement.
TCTGAGAAGATTTGGAAAATGGGAAATCTTAAAAAAAAGGCGCTGCTGTTCCATTCGTTCCGCCCTGCCCCCATAAAAAGCTAATATTTTCAGGTTGACTGAAAGTTTAACTTTGTTATTTTTTTTATTTTTCAAGAAAATCTAGCGTGACATGGCACGTGTTAGTGCCCTCTTACTTAACAAATTACAAGTTTTTTTGACCTAAGTTAAAAGCTGTGCAAATCTCCCGTGTCTGTGTTTTCATTGTGTATGGATTTTCCTGGTCCAGCTGCAGACCCGGACATCGTGGTAGAACTCTGGAATTTAACCTCTGTCTTTCTGCCTAGAGCTCCTCTTTGTCCCTCAAAACTTCAGAGAAGGCACCATCCCCCAAGAATGTTGTATTTGTGATGGTGAAACTTTCCTGCTAGTCATCAAAAGGCAGAGATGACTTGACAGGAAGTAAACCACGTTCATGCAGGAACCACATCAAAGAGGCCATCATTATCCTTTTTTTTAAATAGCCAATCTTTTTTAGTAGTTAAAAGACTAATCAGGGTTTTCAAGATTCTAAGCAATTTCTTCAAGATTGGAAGAATCAAAATGACTGCCAAAGACACAAAAACTTGTTCTCTCTTTGTTGGGAGGATATTTTTAAATGGTATATAGAGCTCTTTTCCCAATTTTAGTATACTGTAGAATAGACTATAACATGAGTGTTCCATGCTGGTGTGATTTCTGGCCTGTGGTAGTGATGGCCCCCAGGCAAAGACCATCTTCTGGGAAAAAATCATGTGGAATAAGGCATTTAAAAAATGGATCAAAGAAGTCTTGAGGGAGCCTTTTCTCGTCTATTACTAAACACACCAATGCTTGCTTTCCTCTGCAGACTGGCCTGGACCGACCCAAGCTTTTGCACCGAGTAATGAAGGTTGAACTGGTCATGCCTGGGGATAGGCCCTTTCAGCCAAGCCCCTCTCCCCTGCTAATGTGCCATTTCATTTTCAAAAGGGAGAGATATTCTAGAGCTATAAATCTCTTCTCTTTCTTCGCCAGCTTGCAGCCCCTGCCCTTATGTGGGGACTACCTCTCGGAAGTTATTCACATTGGGTGGGAGAGGTCAGCCTGACGCACAGTTCCTGGCAGGTGGTCCAACATGGAAGCCCAGGGCCATGCAGAGCTTCGGCCCAAGGTGCTTTAAAGGCTCTCTCTGGAAAATAATAGTCCAGCGTCTTTGTCTGCATCTCCAGGGCTGTCTATGACAGGCTTTGCTTCATGACAGATTGCTGTCCAGACACTGACCCCGTTGTATCTCCAATCGGCCTGCCTTCCAATCCCAGTGTAGAGCAACTTGACATCCTTCCAGAAAATCAGCTCTTTGCTCTTTTTACTCTCAAAGGAAAAAAGAAATAGAACACTCATTGTTGGAGATAACTACTGAGAGGGTCCTTTAGGAACGTCCACCGAGAAAGGAGAGGGAAAACAGTGGGCAATATTTGAATATTTGAATATGGGCAGCCATGGATAATGCCACTGGTCATTCTTATGTTTTCTCCACACATTACTTAGATTCCGTCTCACTCTGCCTTACCTTTCAATTTCCTGCCCAGTCTATCAAATTAGTGTATTATCCTTCTTTTCTTTCAAAACGCTTTTTCCTTCTGATTCCTCTGGTTTCGCCTTGATTTCATTTCTTTGTTTTCCTTCCTTTATTTTCCTTTTTACTCATCTCTATACAAGACTTTATGTTAACTTTGTAGTGGATAAAAACATAAGCAAAGTTGATGACTCTTTCCTTTGCCCCATTTCAGCTCTTCATAAAGTATAACACCTATTGTATTCAGTGACCATATTTGGTGATGTTTGACGTCTATTTCTAAAGCACTAACATAGTACCTGGCAGTATTTGAAACTTCACTGATATTTGTCGAGTGAGAGAAAGAGGGCTTTCACAAAAAATGCAATGTAATTTCTCATTAGCTCATTCAATTCTCTAGAGTAGGATTTCTTAACCTCAGCACTATTGACATTTGGGGCCAATTTTTCATTCTTGTGGGGGCCATCCTATGCATCACAACTTCTTAGGATGTCTAGAAGCCACATCCCTGGCTTCTACCCACTAGATGCCACTAGCAGTCTCCCCCTCAACTGTGACAATCAAAAATCTCTCCAGACATTGCCAAATGTTTCCTAGGATGAAGAAATCACCCCCAGTTAAGAACCATTGTTCTAAATCAAAGTTGCCCAATAGAACATTCTGAAATAATGGATGTGTTCTATCTCTAATGTCTGATAGCCACTAACTACTGAGCACTTCAAATGTGACTAGTTCCAATTAATATATGTTTTAAGTATAAAATACACACCAGATTTTGATTACTTAGTCCAAAAAGGAACATAAAATATCATATTAATAGTTTTTAATGTTGATTACATGTTGAAATAATAATTTGAATATGCTGAGTTAAATAAATTATTTAAATAAATTTTATGGTTATTTTTACTGCTTTTGGCCACTAGAAATTTATAATTACATCAAGTGGCTTGCATTTTGTAGCTCACATTATATTTCAATTAGAAAGCACTGCTCTAGACAGGCATTGCTTGGTGTTGGTTTTACTTTCCCAATTTATCTTTTTATTTATGTTCTTCTCACCTGTTCCCCTATAATGCCACTGTGAGTATTTTCTGCACTAAGTTATTTTTGTGCAGTTCCCTGTCTAGTTTATTATCTGTATGATCTTGAGTATCTCCCTCTCTGACCCTTATTTCCTTCAAATGTAAAATCAGTGAATTATACTCAATGATTTTTAAAAGTCTCCTATGAGTCCAAAACCTTAAGTTGAATCAGCTGTGTTTAATCAAACATAGCTGCTCAACACAGGCGCTCTGAGGAGGATAAGCCAGGCATCCCTCAGAAAGGCAACTACAGGTTCCAGCACAAGAGCTTTGTAATCAGACCTGGCTGGCCTTAGTTCACCCAGTGAACTCTAGCATGTCCAAGAGGATGCGGGCTTGGGGGATGCTAATCGGAATTATTAATACTAGGAGGAAAAAATTCCATAGTTAAATACATTTGAGATACACTGGGTTAAGCAAAACTAGAGAAGCCTATATAACTGCAGGTCATCTCAGAACATTTAATATACTAAAATGTAGTGTAAATCAAAGGAGGTATATAGAATGCAATATTTTCACTTTTATATGTTCATGGAACTTGTATACAGCTTTGGATTTTAACCCGATAGTAATGAGTATCCACTGAAGCCAGGAGTGACAAGAGCAATTGATGTTTTAGAGAACTTCCTCTGGGCACCATAGATGTCAGATTGGAAGTCAGAGATCGGGGCGGGGTGGGGGAGTGTCCAGAGAAGTAGCAAGTGAGGAGGCTGTAGTAATTGCCTGGATGAACATTTATGGGACCTGAAAAGGGATGATTTGAAAGACGTTTGCAAAATTCAATCAACATGATTAGGTAGGCCCAGGAAGGCCCAGTTTCTGTCTTGGCAACTCAATGGATAGTGGTGGATCTATTAATGAATGTACAGCCTAGTTAAGGAGACAGACCTATAAGTAATTACACTGCATTTTGTTGCACAAAATTTAGAAGTAGGAGGTGGGCACGGTGGCTCATGCCTGTAATCCCAGCACTTCGGGAGGCTGAGGTGGGCGGATCACCGGAGGTCAGGAGTTCGAAACCAGCCTGCCCAAGATAGTGAAACCCCATCTCTACTAAAAATACAAAAATTAACTGGGCTTGATGGCAGGTGCCTGTAATCCCAGCTACTCAAGAGGCTGAGACAGGAGAATTGCTTGAACCTGGAAGGCGGAGGTTGTAGTGAGCCGAGATCATTCCACTGCACTCCAGCCTGGGTGACAGAGCAAGACTCCCTCTCAAAACAAATAAGAAAAAAATTAGAAGTAGGTTTAAAGGCAGAAGCCATTAGCTTATACATATACATAGACATAAACATATTTTTATTAATAAAAGATGTAAGATGCATGATCTTTCCAACTGGTAGCATTATTTACAAATATTCAATTTGTACACATTTTTTAAAAGTTTGGATCAGGGTTCAAGATTCAATTTTGTACTCAAAAAATAAAAAAGTTGTTGGGTAGGGGGATTATGAAGTTATAGGAAGACACATCTGGTAGGAATAAAAGTCAATGCAGTCTGAAATCTCAATGAAGGCAAGGATTATGTGCGTATTGTTCACCCTATACTCCTGGCCCCTAGCTAAATGGCCTGCTATATAAAGATCTATTCAATTATCTTAATTTCAAAGGGTTCTGCATCTGCCTCTGAAAACTAAATACAATATTAAGAAATGATATAATATGATTATTTCATTTAACCCAAAGCATTGCTCTTCACAGCAGCAACGGGAACTCTTGCTTCTTTGGAAATTGTTTTTCATGTTAAATGTTCTCAATATTTTAAGTAATATTTACTGTTGTTAGTGAAAATCTCTTCCACTCCTGGCAGGGGGTGGTTTGCTAACTTGGCCTGTGTGGTCTTAAAAGGAGGCCCTTCAAGGGTGCAATGAAAGTCCCATAGCTGTACTTAGTTTCTTGATGACTTTGGTCCCAATATGGTTTGTATTCATTCACAATTCTATTCTGAATTCTGTTAAGCAAACAACTGTTTTTAAGAGAACATTCTAGTACCTCATTCACAAATTACACTTTTGGAAATTATCTATATCTTACAAACTAAGGAAAACAAAAATCAAAATGAAGTTCACATTTAATTTAATTTATTCTGATAGTCTATTGATTTTAAATTAATAAGAATTCCTAAAATATAATTGGAATTCCAGTAGTATAACTTATATTTCTACCAGATATTTATAAATTGTCAGAAGAATCTGAATTATATTACCTTTGTCATATCTGTCCCCTCTAGATCTTTGCTCTGCCAGTCCTGTAAAGTAACATGCAGGTCCCTGCTACCCAAAGTGTGGTCCATGGATCAACAGCATCGGCATCATCAGGAGATGTCTTAGAAATGCAGAATTTCAGCCCTGACCCTAGACAAATTGAATTAAAAATACTCAGGAAATTCATATACACATTTAAGGTATTGATAACTCTTGATTGGCCATGTTGATAGGAATGAAAATAGGAGAGACAAAATGCTTCATTTTTGACATAAAGTTTGATGTCATCTTGTTAATATTTTTAAGAACTGCTAATAAGATACTACCCAGTGTGGCTGGCTTTTAGTTCCACTTCTCTCACTCACTAGTGACAATCAGTGGTATTTCTCAAAGGACAAGAAATGACCAATGCATAAATTATATGGCTAGAGTGAATGTCTCAGGATGCTACAATGACTTGACCAAATTGCCTGCATGGCGAAGATGCCAACTGAGAGGCTGTGGAATGCACATGTGAGATCTAGGAGGAATGGCCCTGAGAGTGGCAGCTGCAGAGGACGCAGAGAAGAATTTCAGCCTGGCCAGCAGGTGTGATATCAGAAGCCGGGAACAAGGGCCGACAGCTCACAATCCAAGTAGGCAGTGGGTTAGAGGGGTTGGGAAGGTGGTGCCTAAGAAGTGGGTTCTTCGAGGCAAACAGAGGCCAGTAATTGGAAGAGGGGAAAGCAAAATCATGCCCAGTCAGGCTAGCGGTGCCAGGAAGCAAGGCAACAGCAGTACTACCAAATTATTAAACAAACAAACATGACAGGAAGGGATGAGGCTGTTAGTAAAGATGAAGTTACCAGGAGTTTTGTTGATTACAAAAAGAAGCTCGAATTCCTGGCTTACTGAAACTATTTGATATATTGAGTAGATATGGACTCTGCATCCTGCCCTCTAAATATAGAAAAATTAAGAAAAAAAATTATGGTTAAATTTCAGATAAAAGGAATGTTTATAAAAACTAACAACCAGTCTTAGGAATAAACACCAAAAATATGATGTCTACCTGAATTATGCCACTTGTCTGCAAAGGTGGAGAGAGGCGCCAGAAAGGACTGTTTGTGCATAAACACATGAGGGACAAAGTCCAAAGATGACATTTCCTTTTCCAGATTCGGGACCCCTAGTCGGAGGGTGATTTACACGTCAGTTGCAGCGTGTTGGTCAATGTTCCAGGCTGTCAGCTCGGCACCGCCCTCAGGGCTCAAGCTACACAGGGCATTGAAAGGTTAGTCAAAGACCACATTGTGTTCCCCTTGCTGCAGGAGCGGCTGCACTAATTTGGATTGTGACTTGGCTTGTCTCCCCCTACTCTTCCTGAGGTCTGAGCTGGGTTTGTGTCAATCAGTGGTGTCACATCATTCACGCGTTGGAGGGTGGTAGCCCTTCTTAACCCATGGAATCATTTTTAGGATACATTTTAGAAAGGCATCTAGGATGCTGTGATTCAGCTCCGCACATTCCATACCAATGACAGTCACCGTTACATCTTTCTGCAGATTTATGGAAGGCATGTAGCACATTCAATGCATTTAATTTGTGCACTAGTTGGTGGGGGAACTATTAGATTTGGAGTCAGAAAGCCTGGCTTTGACTATCTTTGTCACTTATTTTTGTGCCTCGGTTTACTTATCTATAAAATCAGTATATTACCTCTCATTGTAAAAATAGCACATGTGAGATCACTTTGTAAACTATAAAGAAGTATTATACAAATTAAGACAGATTATGATGATTGTTACACTATCAGAGGGAAGCCACATCGGAACCAAAGATCAAATGAAATATAATCAGCACTGCACATTAGGGGATGGAGGTCACAGTCAAATGTTTTCAGTTCAAACATGATCTTACAAAGCCAGAATTATCAAGAATCATTGGAATCAGAGATTACTTTATCATAATGTTTGTTTTAGCAGCAAATATTAATTAGGTTTCCATTAAGCATGAATGGTTTCCAGTTAGTATAAATAGTGACTGTGATTGCCAAATACAACTCTAATACAAATATTATCTGAACTAATGAAACAGATGAACAAAAGTAAACAAAATGGCTTTTTCATTTTTTATAGACAAAGGCTGGAAGAAGTCACTACTGTAAGGCGGCCCTACCTGGCACGGTACTCTCTCCTCTCTCCTCCTCCTGAAGAGACTTTCCCCATTTTTTTTTTTTTTTTTTTTTTTTTTTGGTTCTAGGTGATGACAGCAAGCCTCATATTTCAAAAAATCTCTCTTCTCATTCCCCTTTCTTGTCTTCCTGAGAACCAATTACTCCTTTGGGTCTCTTTCTTCGGATTCTTGCTTCACCAGCCTTTTTCTCTAAATGTTCTGCTTTCATGAACTTACCCCACTCTAGTCTCTGCCAAATCAAGAGTAGAGTTTCCTGAAATCTTCACCTCAACAGTAAAATGTGTAAAGAATGTTTTCTTCTGATTGTCTTTCCCTTTCCTTCTGAACTTTTCATGGCAACTTAGAATATTTCGCTTTTTTTTTTTTTTTTTTTTTTTGAGACGGAGTCTTGCTCTGTCGCCCAAGCTGGAGAGCAGTGGTGCGATCCTGGCTCACTGCAAGCTCCGCCTCCTGGGTTCACGCCATTCTCCTGCCCCAGCCTCCCGAGTAGCTGGGACTACAGGCGCCCGCCACCTCGCCCGGCTCATTTTTTGTATTTTTAGTAGAGACAGGGTTTCACCGTGGTCTCGATCTCCTGACCTTGTGATTCGCCCGCCTCGGCCTCCCAAAGTGCTAGGATTACAGGCGTGAGCCGCCGCGCCCGGCCTTCGCTTTTTTTTTAAAGAAAAAAAAAAAAGAAGTATCAACGTAGCAGAAGAAAGTAGATCCTTGTTGACATTCAGAAGTATGTAGATATAATGGAGATTAAAAATAAAAGTATTATTCCCATCTTTAATGAATCAAAAGTTTTCTAATAGCGTTTTGTGAATTACAGACAGTGTTTTTAATTCTGTAGAGGAAAGACTTACGTTTGGCGGGAGGACAGTGTTAAGGCCCAAGATAATTAGTCTTTGACACGTTCCACATTCACATGCTTGAAGGTATGCATTGGTTGGGATTAATTAGGACAAATTGATAAGCTGAAAGGTAGGGAAGAGATCCTAGCAGCACTCATGGCATACACATGCCATCATGGCTTCACTTGGCATATTATTCTCAGAAGAAAATCTCAGGTCTCCTAAGTTTTCTCACCCTTCACAAATTCAATGTAAGAGTGCAGCTATTAACCCTTTCATCTAGGTCTCAGGACTTTAGCCATCTCCTCTGCTAGCTCACACCTCGGTAGACTGAGAAGGACCAGAAGCTTCAGCATCTAGATGGGAAGTACACATCTATAAATCTTTTTCAATAGCTATAGGGTTATTTACAGTAATAATCCTGTGGGGCCCTCAGAGTCTCCTAGAGATTACTAAGCAATAAATCTGTTTTCTTATAATGTGGACAAATCTTTCCATGTTTAGATAATACAATTTGCTAGCGACTGAAGATTTGTTCTTCTTGGACATCCATTAAAAGCACCAGAGTCTAAGCCAGAAATGGCACCACAGGAGTAGTTCGTAGGCCTGAAGAGTATTATGAATTGTAGATATCTACAGCACAGAAAAAGAGACTTTTCCCATACTGGCTAGAAATTTCCTTTTCCTTCTAGATCAAACTAGGTAACAATTTAAACATTCTTGTTAGAATGGGATATGTTTGTTCTTATTGTACTTTAAATCAATAATTATGTAGTCCTGCTCTTTTCATATCCCTTTTAAATTACTGTTCTAAAAAATTCATCATCATCATTAATAGTACAAATTACCAATCCTAAGAAAAATTAATTTAAAAACCATTTATGCACGTTTGCATTTATGATAAAAAATTCCATGAAAACTGGAACTATCACAAAAAATATAATGTTGCCCCAGGACAAAATAGCACCGGTCTAAAGTAACTGACAGTAGAGCTGATGAAATCAGAAAATCAGCAAATAGAAATGCAGTAAATTAACACTACCATTTTTGAACATCTAACTGCATAGCTTATCATTCACTTTTTAAAATCTGTAATCTTCGAGCAACTCAGTAAGAGGTACTATGTTCCCAATCTTTATATGCGGAGATTAAGGTTTAAAAGTGGGGCAACTGACCTAGGTCACTTACTAATTTTTGCCTGACCCTAAAGCCTATCTTTCCACTATGCCAACTATACTTCTGATCTCAAATATTTCCTTTCGTTTGGCTTCCAGAGTTAATCTACGTTTGTTTGAGAATGAAAAGCTAATTCCACAGTGTGTAGCAGTAGGCAGTGAAAGAGAGCATAAAGTAAGGAGAAAAATAAGTCACAAAATGTGAATGAGACAGATGCATATTTTATAGTTACTTGAAACACAAAAAGCAAAAGACATGGGCTCTTGAATTATTTTTATTCCTCTAATGAGGTGAAGGTAGGCAGAAATCCTAGTCTTTCCAAAAATTATTTTTTTTCTTCTTATTCCAAAAGATGTTTGCATTCTGGGAAGCCTACCAAATTTAAATATTTGTCAATTTTACCATTTTTAATATAATCAAGCAGAATTTAGTGAACTGCATTTGATTTTATGTAGTTCCTGAAATTTTGGGACATTAATTTTTTTGTTTTATTCATAAACAGATAAATTGTGCCTTTGAAAATAAAGTGTATGTTTTTTAAAAAAGAAAGGTGTTTTGTGCTTACTAAAGAGCACTATGAAAGAGTCTAATATTCTGTGAATTAATTTAATTCACAGCTTATCTGTAGGGATACGAAGTCTTATGGTATATTTTCTTTACTTAAAACAAAACCCCCTTCCATGCAAACCTCCCTGCATAGTGAGTTTCTGACTTGTTTTTCCAAGGTTAAAACTGCTCTGTGTATGGATATCACCTGGGGCTCTCTCTGGCTGTGGAGCACAGCCTGAGTGTCCATATTGGAACTGCCGATTCTTTTGATGGCCCCGCCCATTTCACTACTATTGGGCCACAACTCTTAATCAAAGTCACTTCAAAGACCCCAAACAGATTGATTCACATGTGAATGCTACCCAAACTGTCTTCAAAAGGAGGAGGGACTCTAGTCTTATGTTCCTTTGAACCTACTGTTGCTCATTTACTAGTATTTACTTTGCATGGCCTACAGCTGAACCATGGAAATTGGAAAACAAACTCCTATTCAGCAAGTCATGTCAAAGGTGACTGCAGAGCCAGAGAGTCGACTGTGGGACAGACATTCTTTCTGATCAGGAGGCCTCTTCTGCAGCGCTGCTGTCTCCACAGTTACATACCTGTCCATGGAAGCCTTTCGTTTATCTTGTCTATGTGGGAAGTCCTAGACGATGCCATCGATCTGAGAGATGAGAGAGATGCCATATGACACTCCAACAATAGTTGTGGGGCAGGAAAAAAAGAAAAAGAAAAAGAAAATTAGCTGGACCCTGAACAAAGTTCTTTTGAGCTGTACTATGATTGTAGAGAAGATCCAACAGGCACTCTGTTCAGAAACATACTTCGTACACTTTCAGACGCACAGTGAAGCCAGCATTTTCACTTAGGAACATAAAATGGGTACTGTCCAAGGATTCAGTGAAGAGGAAGATAGGAAATAACAACATCTCTGAGTTTTCTTATGGTGGAAACTCAGACTCCCCCAGAAGAATGAAGCTGCAGCATGCATCACTGCCTCACAGTCATTTACGGTGAACGTATTTCCTGTTGACTATTCTTATGGTAGAATCAGGAAAGGGACATGAAACTTACCAGATGTGAATGGTTTGTGAGTTCTGTGATCCCCAAACCAGAGTTGCTGATATTATTATTAGTCTAGGTTGAACACTGAAAAATGTTAAGATTGTATTCCTCAGAGATATATCCGAGCATATTTTAACGTTCATTTAGATGTGAAAATTTTAAGAACCCAGATTGAATTACATGTATTTTCTTTTCCTGGAAAAAAAAATGCTTTGCATATGTACAGTTCTTATCTGATGGTGTTTTAAGGTTAAATGGTGAGAACTTTTCATAAGGCATGTGAAAGAGCCTCAGAAAAAGTATAAAGGGCTTTGCACCATTTCAACCATCATCATCATCATGGCTAATAGAATCCTCTGGAAGCCTCACTGACTGCCATGTCTGTGATAGAAGCCAAGTCCCACTCATGTCACGAGAACTGAAATAAAGATGAAGGTTTTCTTATGGGAAGGTCCTTCTTTGACTAAGGATTTGCTGCCAAACTCAGTGCTGTCGTCAGCTGACCTTTAGGGCAAGGTGCAAAGTCCATCCGTTTACACAGACTTTTACTCCATAAGGGCTAATTTGAGATTAAATTTCTCAGATGTGATAGAGAAGCAATGTGAATGTGAATATTTATTTAGTGCTGGCTTTTCCATCTAACATCATACTTTATAGGTATTCCAAATGCCTCACAAAAATAGACCAATATATTCACTTAAAACACCATAAAATGTTATTTACAAGTCTAATTGAATAAATTATGTTAAATAAAAGGATAATAACTTTAAATATATACTGACAATACAAATTCAAAAACATTGTGGCGGCAATAGCACATTGTGTTTTAAATGATTGTGTTTTAACCACCATTTAGATCTCAATATAGCTGAAATAAAAGCAGGTGAAGAGAAAAATATAGGAAAGTGTCTATTAAAAAGTCTTGTAGAGACCAGGCATGGTGGCTCATGCCTGCAATCCCAGCACTTTGAGAGGCCAAGGCAGGTGGACTGCTTGAGCCCAGGAGTTTGAGATCAGCCCAGGCAACTTAGCAAAACCCCATCTCTACAAAAAATACAAAACATTAGCCGAGTATCATGATGCATGCCTGTAGTCCCAGCTACTTGGGAGGCTGAAGTGGGAGGATCACCTGAGCCTGGGAGGCAGAGGTTGCAGTGAACCATGATCATGCCACTGTACTTCAGCCTGGAGTACAGTGAGACCTTGTCTCAAGAAAACCATAAACAAAACAAAAAGTCCTATAGAGAGGCCAATGCCAATAACAGTGATTTCATGTGTCTACTGCACAGAATACTTCTCTACCCTTGGAGTTATTGCTATTGCAGAAGTCCTCTGCAAGGCTATCTCCATACGCGGCATCCTTAGATTCCACAACTCCGGTTAAAATCGCAAATACATCACATCCTGATCTCATCAGCCTTGGTTATGTCACTCTGGGGTGGTGATTGCGGACACAAGGAAAGGAGAAGCAAGAAGCAAGCAGCTAGAGACGTACTTGATGGAGGAGCTGGGTATCTCAGCCTCCATTAATTGCCTGTTTTCCACCCTGTCCTTCCCCTCAAAGATCTGCTTTCTAGAATTTTCTCAGTATACTATGAGTGAGAGACACTGGATTTGATATATTTCCTTGTTATCATATCATTATCTAAAAATATAAGTAAGCAGTAGTGACATGTATATTTTTACAGAATTAGTGGGAAATCTAGCCAAGAAGACAGCTTTCCTCTGTCAGCCTAATTTTTAATTCACCAGATCTCATCAGCCCGTGGACATATACCTGGCGGTGGGGGGACAGGTAATGGAAGTGATAAAGTGACTACTGTTATATAGAACTGAGGTAAATAACATTATAGCCTATATAATATTATAGGTCTTTAATTAGGTCTATTCAGACTCAGGTTTAATTTTTAATCTACGTTTTTCTCCTTTTTTTATTTTTATTTATTTATTTTTTTTTGAGATGGAGTTTTGCTCTTGTTGCCCAGGCTGGAGTGCAATGGCATGATCTCGGCTCACTGCAACCTCCACCTCCCAGGTTCAAGCGATTCTCCTGCCTCAGCCTCCTGAGTAGCTGGGATTACAGGCATGCACCACCACGCCCGGCTAATTGTATATTTTCAGCAGAGACGGGGTTTCTCCATGCTGGTCAGGCTGGTCTCGAACTTCCAACCTCAGGTGATCCGCCCGCCTTGGCCTCCCAAAGTGCTGAGATTACAGGCGTGAGTCATCACTCCTGGCCCATTTTTCTCCTTTTTAAGACAAATCTGTGCACTGAACTGCAGTTGATATTTGCTGGAGATTGCTTGTTCAGTAATAAGGAATAAAAATATCTGACATTTGGCCAGACATGGTAGCTCATAACTATAATCCCAGCACTTTGGGAGGTTGAGGCAGGAGGATTGCTTGAGGCAAGGAGTTCAAGACCAGCCTGGGCAACATAGCAAGACCGCATCTCTACAAAAAATTTAAAAATTAGCTGATTGTGGTGGCACATGTCTGTAGCCTTAGCTACTCGGGAGGCTGAGGCAGTATTGCCTGTGCCTGGGAGTTCCTGGGAGTTCAAGTTTGCAGTGAGCTATGATCACGCCACTGCACTCCAGCCTGGGCAACAGAGCAAGATCCTGTCTCAGAAAAGAAATCTGACATTGATGGGCATTTCCACTTTGCCAAGTACAGCGCTAAGCACTTGATAAACTTGCTTCATTTAACCAGCACAAGAACCCTGTGAGGTGGTGCCACTGTTATCACTACCTTACAGATGAGGAAACTGAGGCCTAAAGAACTGAGTAACTAGCTAGTAAACAAGGAGCTGGGATGACTCCAGAGACTGCACTATTAATCTCTGTGCCCTGCTTGCTTCTTCAAGGTAATTTGTATCCACTGAAAACCCAGTGGACTGGGTGGAACATCAGTACCCACTAAACTGGGGAGACTGTTAATTAGTGAGGAGACAAATCAAGGAACAGCTTGGGACCTAGCTCCACACAAGCTAAGGACTGACCCATTGTGAGATAACCAGGGGAACATCTGCCAAAAACAGCCTGTTCTTATGTACAAAGATCATTTGTTATTTGCACAATGGACATTTGTATACAAATAGTGGCTGACATGAACCTAAACATTTTGCCCTGTGTTTGTTTTTGCCGTGTGTTAAAGCCAACATTTAACCAGTTAAATGCTATCTTTGAAATCTGGTTCACGGTGTTTGTTTCTAAAATCTACACCAACCAGAAATCTACTGTGTCAGTCAGAATCGCGAGGAGCTCGGGAGAGGTGGTTTAGAGAATGGTGAAGTCTCAGTGTATCTGCTTTCAGTCTGTATTTGAGTCCTGAGTGTGGCTCACTCATACTGCTGATGTGTTTGTCTCTAAGTGAAACCGACTAGAGCCTTGAATTTCTCTCCCTAGAACCCTTTTGGCATTACATGTAATGTAATGGAAGTCTATCCCTGCTAGCAACAGGTGCAGCTTTGGGAAGAACATCGTTCCACAGATAACAGGCATGCATATGTCTAGTGGATTTAATTAGACACAGTGCCCATTAGCAATTTCTGCAGATGTTCACATCAAATCACCTGAGCTAATTTTCTCACACTCTTCTGTTTAGCCTATTTTCTTGCTCCCAAGTGTGTGTACTCTCTCCTTAATCTTATGATGCCTACATGCTAACACACTTCCTTCTGCTCCTAGAATCCAGATACTTGATTCATTGTGTGATACTGAAGAGATTCCAGTGCTGGTGGATGTTTAGTCTTCATTAAGAAATGCATATGATTCACAGTGAAGGGCTCTATCTGGAGGGTAGGGAAATAGTGGCTGTGTCTAGCTCGAAGGTCCAGTCTCTGACACAGAGAATGTGCACACTGGGTTCTCTGAGACGTAGTCAGAAAGAACAGTTGCTGCATTTAACTGTCCTGCAGAAGCACTTTGCTCAATCCAGTGCTTGTGGTCCCAGAAGTAAAGTCTTTTGCTAAAGAATGCAACTTATTTCCCAAGGGTGTCTTACAGTATATGTACGTAGCTAAATATACTGGATTTTTAAAAAATAAGCATTTTCTAACAGAGTGAAGGAAGACTTGAACTAGTAAAGAGGCAATTTGGGAGCTTATCTTATGCTCATCCCTGTCTAGCTGGGTAATCTTCCTCTCTCTTGGCCTTAGTTTCTTTAGCTACAAAACAGTAAAGTAGAATGTTTTATTTTAAAGATTCTTTCTAACTTAAAAGCTGTGTTTTAAATAGAGCCAACTTACATCGTTTCTCTCTGCCCTACAAGTGCAGCTCATGGCCCCATAATAACATTAGAGTAACAGACAGGTACTGAGCTTTACATACATCCTTTAACTCACAGTAGCTTTGTCAGACAGATAGAGTTATTATCTCCATTTTACAAAGATTGTTCCCATGGGAAGATTTAAAATTAGTATCTCTAAAATAATAAAGAGAACTACAAGAAATCAGTAATGACACAAGCAGAGAAAAGGCCTAAACTGTGCTATGCGCCCACTATGCTTTCCCTTTGCTTTGTCTCCCTGAGCCTCAACTAAATCCATAAAATGGGTATATATGACCTCTCTGAGCAAAAAGCGGAAGCTGAAAACAGATGAATTCCTCGGAGTACCTCCAGATCTAAAATAAATGCTTATGCCCATACGGTCTCCTTTAATTGTTGTGGAGGGATTGGTTATTAGGAAGTCTAGGTTATTAGGAAGAATGCTCTTCTTTAAAGAGCATTCATAAACCAACTAAAAATAAGATTACAGCTGCATAGAAAATATCTGACCCTGAGTACAGTTGTCCCTTGGTATCCATGGGGAACTGGGTCTATCCTTGCCCTCCTCATACATACCAAAATCTGAGGATGCTCAAGTCCCTGATATAAAATGGTGTGCTATTTGCATATAACCTACATACATTCTCTTGTATATTTTTAATCATCTGTAGATTACTTATAATACCTAATGCAATGTAAATACTACGTAAATAGTTCTTGTGCTGTATTGATTTTTAAATTTATATTACTTTTATGTTTGTACTGTTTATTTATTTATTTATTTATTTATTTATTGAGATGAAATCTTGCTCTGTCACCCAGGTTAGAGTGCAGTGGCATGATCTCAGCTCACTCCAACCTCCACCTCCTGAATTTAAGCGATCCTCCTGCCTCAGCCTCTCAAAACGCTGTGATTACAGGTGCACACCACCATGCCTAGCTAATTTTTGTATTTTTAGTAGAGATAGAGTTTCGCCATGTTGGCCAGGCTGGTCTCAAACTCATGGAGTCAAGTGACCCACCTGCTTCAGCCTCTCAAAATGCTGGGATTACAGGTGCATGCCAGCACGCCTGGCCAATTTTTGTATTTTTAGTAGAGACAACATTTCGCCATGTTGGCCAGGCTGGTCTCAAACTCATGGAGTCAAGTGATCCACCTGCCTCCACCTCTCAAAACACTAGGATTACAAGCATGAGCCACCACGCTCAGCCCTTATTTTTTTTCCAAGTACTTTTGATCTGAGGTTGGTTCAGTTCATGGATGCAGAATCCTCAAATACAGAGGAACTGTACCACACAGGTAATGAGAAAGTCTTAGGACCTGCCTTGATGACTGACATGAAGCAGAAGAAAATAAGGGAAGACCTGATAAAGATGCAAACCAATAAGGTAACTTACATGGATTTGAAGCAAACTTAAAGATTTGATATGGTCTCCATGTTAAATACCATGTAGATTTATATTTTAGTTTATTCCTTCACTTTGCCTGCTTGTTTATATGCTACCTTGTCACTTTCATGCTGCTACTATTTTCAAGATGATATGCTCTAGTTACTATAAGTGAGAGTTTTTCATGTCTCAAATTTAGGTCACTCCCAGATGCAACTGATGCCCTCCTTTCCCTATACATTGTCTAGGATCATGCATGACAATCAGACTTCACATTTCAAACCAAGGGCTGGAATCAGTGGATGATTTTGACAGACGTAACACATTGACAGGACAAATGTGTCTTTATTTTGTGTGAATAAATATGCACATTGCACACTCAGTTCAGTAAACAGATTCCCAAAGTCCCATGGAAATCATCAGAATTAGAAGAGTAAGTGTATGTCAAATGAGCCCACATAGGTAGGTAAGCTCTACCAGGTGAACAGTATTTACGCAGTACAAGAACTTCTATGTTGGCTGGGCGCGGTGGCTCACGCCTGTAATCCCAGCACTTTGGGAGGCTGAGGCGGGCAGATCATGAGGTCAGGAGATCGAGACCATCCTGGCTAACACAGTGAAACCCCGTCTCTACTAAAAATACAAAAAATTAGCTGGGCGTGGTGGCAGGGGCCTATAGTCCTAGCTACTCAGGTGGCTGAGGCAGGAGAATGGCGTGAACTCGGGAGGCGGAGCTTGCAGTGAACCAAGATGGTGCCACTGCACTCCGGCCTGGGAGACAGAGGAAGACTCCGTCTCAAAAAAAAAAAAAAAAAAAAAGAAAGAAAGAAAAAAGAACTTCCAAGTCAAGTTTCAGGGCATAAACAATGTGACTTGACTTAAAAAACAAAAAACAATAAAAAATGTGCACCCTTAAAATCTCTGTCAAAAACAAAAAACAACAAAAATGTGCACCCTTAAAATCTCTGTCATATGTAAAACACAGCTGGTCAAGAGATTTATGAGGGAATTTCATCTTCCTTTCATACACATTAGCCACTGCTGATAACAAGATTAACAGAATAGTGATTTATATCAACATCTATTTCTCTAACCATTTTATTTTAAAATAGTGTACTTTGAATTGTCTTTTTCAAATTTTGAGAACTAAAAATTGAAATTAGCCTTGGTTGAGGGGGGGAGTCTTTCATCCTGGAAGCCTTGCTTTTTGAGGCAGGATTGGTACAGGGGCTCCCACAGGCTGTTCAATGAGTAAGAAAGCCAAGCTCACTGTCACCCCCAGAATACAAGCATTTGCTCTCATAGGAGGGGATAGATTCTCTCTGCTGTCTCATAAGAGCAGAGTTGTCTATACACTGCTTAGTAGGCTGATGACTACCATTTTTAGTAACTTTATATATAATTTACTAAATTTACTATTTACTATAATTTAGTGACATTATGTAATTCATTCTGAAAATAAGTAAGTAAACATAATAAGCAATAAAAATTCCCAAGTATATACACCCAAGTCCAATGTTTTATTATCCATCTTTAGAGATGTATGTATTCTACACAAGCACACTGTACAATAATGTAAATTTCACCACTTATGCAAAAAGCTGTTTTTCCCCTTTTTCATGGAAGTTTGCTTTAAATATATATTTTACATTCCTGCCTTCTTAAGCAGAGGATATTGGACATAGTGATATTATTTAAACTTATTCTGGTGACTTGGAAACTTGTGTTTTTAATGCAGGATTATAATTCTGTCCTGAATTTCCCCTTCTTTCGAACAGAATGTCAGTTGTCACATCACTTGTCCTTCAATAGTTTTCCTTACCCTTCAGGTCTCTTTCTTTGGTGTTGCTCGTGACCCGGAAAATGCATCCAACCTAACAGGCAGTAAGGCTTGGGTGTCGTTTTTATGAAACTACATAGCTCTAGTGCATAGCTCTAGGGCAAGGGATTTGTAAAAATCACTTTGGGAACAAGCGATCTCTTACTTTGATGCCGTCCTGGAGCACAAGGTTTCCTAAAATCTGACCCCAGAAGAGTGACATATTAATGTCATGGTTTACATGTCCCTTAAGGATTAGAATCCAGTGTATGCCAAATGGCTGACATATAAAAGGCCACAACAGAGATGTGCAATCTGTGTGGCCCAAGGATCCCGTTCATGGGATGCATAAAGAAGGCATCCTTTATCTCAGACTCCTCCAGTAGGAATCCTAATTCCCATCAACGCTGTACCAGAGAGGAAGCCTGTCTTTTCCAGGCTTCTCAATGATTTGACAGTCTCTGCCCCAGCCTCCACTCTCCAGTCATTTTTGTTTTGATGCTCCGCAGTATGATGCTACAAAGCAAGCCACAAAATGGGGCTGGGAAAGCTTTTGGCAAAGAATGCCCTTCTTCTGCGGGATATCCCAGAGGTGTCCCAGAATGAGACCACAGGCGTCCTTAGGATGCTGACCCGACCCTGGGAACTCTAGAGGTTGACACAGGGGTCGAAAACCGATGTCCCTTGGATGCCTGCAGTGCTGTTATATGACCCCATCCCACTGGGCAGCTGTCAGCATCACAGCGGACAAACGTTCTGACTAGAAATCCTGCCTTATTGTATGAAAGGAACATTTTCATAAAAAGAGCCAATAGAGGACAGCTTGGGAAATCATAGACTTGCTTAATTAGTATGCTCCAGGTTATTCTCATCAAATTTATTTTTCCTACCTTTCTATAAATTGGAATAAAAAGATAATAAATCACTTTCTCTTTCTGCTGCAGACGAGGAACATCACAGGTGATTCATCTTCTGTTCCTTCTTCCCCTGTATATAATACAGAAGGCATTTATAAGGACATTTTGGCACAGCTAGAGTTCACCTCCACTCTACAAAAGCAGAATCGCTTCCTCTTTGCTTTTGGGCCAGAAATTATGCCTTAGGCTCATGTATACCACAGAGTCACATATCTAAGAGGAAAGAAATTGAACCTTGGAAGTTTCTTTGGCAGCTTTCTTTTCTACCCTACCAGACTCTTTTATCTGTCTCCTTTTGACTTTCAGTCTATCAAATGTTTTATGTACGGGCATCCTCAAAGTCGGTACTTCCAGCCTTCCTTGGCAATTCAGAAGAGAAACGGCATGTGCCCGAAAGGAAAGAGAGGAGTCGCCTGACATGTGATTGGTTTCTGGCTGTGTTCTTGGGTTGGCCCAGTTACCCACCACCTGTGCAATCCTATCCCACGGAGAATACATGGGAATATAAGTATGGATCTCCTGTTGAAACTCCAAGAAGGATCCCAGGGAAGTAAGTTTCCTTCCTGCAAGATGCAAGGAGATTCAGCCTGCTATATGGGGCACTGTGGGAGAGGAGGATGCTGAGGAAGGACTAATCAGGAAAAGCAAGGGTGCTCACCCTGCACCTAAGCTGCCTCGATTCTAATCTTGGACCACCAACTCCAGACACACCAGGAAGAAGACTGCCCAGCCTCCCAGGTTCTGAGCGTTCCACAGAGCTGACCTGGATACTGACATGACCACTGCGGCACAACTGACATATCCCCAACCCCATTGGGTTCTGCTACCCCAAGCCCTGATCCCTACATTCAGCAAACCTCAGCCGCGCTGTTGGTGTCTGTTCTCTGCCTAGCCTGCTCAGTGGAAAGGTTTCTGTCCTTGTCGTATATGCGTGGGCTTTGTCAGAGGTTTGAGAAATCTCAAGAAATCTGGAGAATACAAGTTGTAGTAAACATAAGCAGCAAAGACAATAAAATAGGAATTTGATTTCCTTTGTTTAAGCTAAGATTAAATAAGTATATATCCAAATAGGTATCTTTATTTTTTTATTTTTTTATTTTTTTTTGGAGACGGAGTCTCGCTCTGTCGCCCAGGCTGGAGTGCAGTGGCGGGATCTCAGCTCACTGCAAGCTCCGCCTCCCGGGTTTACGCCATTCTCCTGCCTCAGCCTCCCGAGTCAAATAGGTATCTTTTATTGGTAATAAGGAGGTAGTAAAAAGAAAACTATTCTTATACACACTTAAGTAGGTTGCCCTGCACTTTCATGATTCTCGTGGCTTTAGATTTAGTCTTTTAATGTTTCAATTTATTCCCTTATACATATTTTATACAAATTATTACCAGCTCAGATGTAACAAAAAGTACAAATAGTTTAGTGCCATTCTTTGACAAGTTAAAAGCATAATATTTTAGGTCATATGTATTAATCTGCATAGAGATGTGTTGAAAAAATCTAATGTACCTACTACTGTATTTCTTACAGCTAAGACTTTGCCAGTGAAAATGTGAGCATAAATGCATTTAACAGTGATCTCAATTTAACAAAATTAACAACTGGCTAATACTGTCCTTTTTATAATTTTTTTTCTTGATACTTATTAGATGTACCTATCTTCAGGGTAAAATTCTCTTTTAAAATAGCTTTAAAAATACATCATTCCTTCAGTGACATCATACATTTGTGTTTTTCAGCTAAGATTGAGTTTCTGAGCTTCTTTTGGGATGAAAATCTCTCTGCATGTACAGCCATCTTAGTAAAAATAATGTAATAATAATACCAATAAAAATTATGTGCACATTTATCCTTCCCGCCACCATTTCCACCACAGTTTTCTTAATAATTTCTTTAATTTTTCTCTGTAATTATCCTGGGTATAATCCTGGGTAAAGGTAATGAAAAGAAGACCCATTCTCAATGAGGACATAGAAGTTATAAATTATTAAAAAGATCTAGAGACCATTTTTTGGTGATGTTATTATTACTCAAAGTATATAACAAAGCATCTTTAAGCAAATATCATATTAACTTCAGAAATGTTTAACTTTGTTAACTGAAAAGATAGTCCACCAGAAAGTAATTCTCCAGTTTAAAAGCAGCATGAAAAACATTTTATGGGTACATGAGAGACTCAGAGACAGTATACCATGTGATGTAAATACACTTCTTAGTAAAATACCTATTTTACATCAGCGTTGGAGTCATGTTATTGACCTTAAGAGAGATTTGACTATATGGACACTAGAAGCATGTTTTCGCCCTATTGTCTTTCCCAACTCTTTATGTTTTTGGAGAGATGAAAATAAGAGTAGAGGGGAGCGGAGTTAAATAAAATAGTAAAATATGAGGGGAGCTTTCAAAAATAGTAGATCATTTTTATTCTCTTTATTTTCTCCCCTTCTTGAATGATGTCAAGGCACAAAGGCTCGGCGGGCTTCCTTCAGTGGATGCTCAGCCAGAGATCACCCCTGCTCTGCTAGGAGCACTCCACACTTTCCCCGCTCCCCTCAACCCCTCCCCCGCACCCGACCCCCAGGCTCCTTCCCAAAGGCAGTGTGCTCACAAGTGTGACCCCAGCGTGCCTGCCTCCAGAGCTGGGCAAATGTGTGAAGTGGCCAGCTTCAGTTAAGACCAAGCCGCTCCATAAAGCAGATATGTGCATCTTTAAATGCAAGATGACATAGAACTATAAACATAAAACATGATGTCAGTTATCAAAATGAAAGTAACCTGTAGCAAAGGATTTTGTTCACTTTAGGGTACTTTAATAAGGAACTGTTTTCTAGAGGACTATACTTATATCCTGTATCTGCATAACTCAGTGAGGCTGATCTTACCTAACCCAAAGAAAGTTTCACAGGTAAGGTGAAACTATCATTGTTTAATGGAAAGGGAATTGATCAGAGTCCAAAAAGCAAGAAACCAATCATGAACAGACTCTTGCACTTGAATTACACTCTTCCCAAGCCTGCACTGATGCAAAAGGCTCTAGTACCTTATTTCTCTGCATTGTTAAACATAGAGACAATGTTCTGTAGCTTTTTACAAATGGAAAAAAGTATGTTATTATTCCAGTTCCCCGTTCAGAACTTGCAGATGCAGAATCTAAGCTCAACCTGGAACCCAAGAAGTGCATCACTCTGTTAAGTCATTAAGAAACTCAACAGTTTACAATCACAATCATTTATTAGAGGTGTGTTCCATGACAGATGGGTGTCCAGTGTCTACTATTCTTAATTCATATCCAGTTCTGTCCAAGGCACTTGGCCTTTGGCTTCTTGCCTGACAGCACAATAGCCAGCGAGAAAGCAATGCTATTTGCCATGCTCCTCACTGCTGTTTATGTGTCTTAAAAGAATCAACTTCATTCAGGTGTGAATTTTCATGCAAATGATTTTTCTGTCTTCACCCTGATCCACCCGCACAGCACATCTCCTCCAAAGATGAACTAGCCCAGGGCCTCCGTGTGAAGTTGGCACCAATGATGCCACCTTGTGGGCATGAACCCCTCTCCTGAAAATACTAGCTCCTTCCAGCGGGCTGCATGCCAGCCTTTCAGTGGCTCTGGAAAACCTGCTCCCCCGTGCTTTGAAAGGTTGTTGTTAGCTACCCACCCTACAGCCACATCATACTCCCCCTGCACCACCCGGCCTGTCGGCCTGCGGAAGGTGGCACGCAGCTCGATGTGGTAGCTTGGAGTTGAGCAATGCAGTCTCTTTCCAGGCTCTGCCCGGCTTCAGCCCGGAGAGGCACAAATCGCTTCCAGGAGGCCTCGCATATAATTAGCGGGAGCCAATGAGTGTCCTCGAAAAAGGCAGCAGTTGCCAAAACAGCAGATGTGTCTGAAGGCTGCATTGGTTCATCTGGTGACCTCCAGAAATCAGTGCAAGATTTATACTCCTAATTATAGACTTTTCCCCTAATTTAGTCATCCTTCTCTCCATTAAAAAAAAAATGAAGTTACGATTGCAATTTAAAATCCAATGTTGCTTTACAAAGGGTGTCATCATTTTTGAGTTTTTGCAAACCACAATTTAGACATTCTCGAGATATGTTGGCAAAACACACACACACACACACACACACACACACACACACACAATTTTACAGAGATATCCCAAATTATGGAACTCAGAACAATTTTTAAAAATGTACTTTGGTTGAAATTTGGTGCTCACTATAACTTAGAAGTTGTGAAAAAAAAAACAACCTAGAGTTGACTGGAAATTTATGTGCTCATTGGATAATCAGCATCGAGACAAGAGACTATGGAAGAAATTGGATGAGTAGGCAGGCCATATTGCAGCGGTTAATTGTTGGAAGTATTTGGTTTTTACAGTTGGATATTGTTTTGGGCATGGGGATTTTCTTCTGTGACTTTAAAAAAAAATCCACAAAGCTTTCTGAAATGCTGCAGTAAAGAGAGATTGTTCTCTCTTTTCCTTAACAGCTCCCTGGCTTGCCTGTGGCACCCCTTTACATGGGTTCAGATGTCTGTAGATGCTTTCATCAGCCCCATCAAAATGAAAACAATTCTTGTCAATTTGCCTTGACAAATGAAAACACAGGTTTCCTGTGTCTCTCCGATGGGTTTAGCCACAGCAATCCCTGCAAAAAAGAACAACTGTCATTCACTCTCAGCCTAGGTATTTGCTCTTGCATTTAAACAACTTAAGATGGGCCCTAAATATACCTTCCCATGTTCTTTGCAGGGCTCTACATCCAGAGATAGCAGGTGGTATGCGTGCATTTGTGCAAGAGATCCATGTTGAATTAGGAATATTTTGAAGTATTACCACAAAGATTTTCTTGACGTGTCATGCCAGGAATTAAATCTGAGTTGTCTCTTTGGAACTTTAAAAAAAAAAAAGTTTAATAAGAAGCAAATGAACTAAGTGGAATGAGGTTGTTTTTGATGTTAGCACTTAAGTTACTTTGATATTACTGACATTACTACAAAGTTCAGTAGATTTTAATCAGAAAACCTACATAGCCCTTATACAAAGAAAGCATTATCTCCTTGCTAGGTAAAGGAAATAAACTCAAATGCATTTGGCAAGAATTCCCCTAGTAATGCCATATACGACTGTGGGTTGCAACACAAACCTAAATGTATAGAACACTAACCAAATGTCCGCACAGAGATAACTCCCAACCAGATTTTTCCGATCCAGAAAAAAATTGTTGTCAGGGACTTGAATGTGTATGAAAGGAATGTTGTTTTGTTTCAGAACCAAAAATTTCCGACAAGATAGAGCATGAGCTTTCTGAAAAGAGAGAGCTTTTTGTTTTTTGCTCACAAACATGCTCAGACATAGCTTTCCTTTCAGCTAATTAAGCTGTTTTAAAGCAAACTGGTCAAACAGTGACATCTTAGTGGGGAGCCTTGGAGTCAATTGCATGATATAGAAGGCAGGACACTTAAAGGGTGACTTCTGCTATTGTGTTCTCTAGCTGAATATTTTCTACTTGGTCAGTGCTGCCAGAGTGACCTCATACAATTGGGAGAATTCAAAGCCACTGACCTCAAGAGATGCCATTAAGAAGGCAACCACAGAATGAAATTTCATGGTCAGGAGCCAAACTTACTCTCTCCTACCATGTCCTGATGCTTACAATATTTTATATGTATGTTTTCTTCCTGTCATTAGCATACTGTTAAAACAGCTAAATAAAAAGACAACATAGCCATGAGGAATTGCTACAAATAATTATTCTTGTTTTAATGTACAACTCTCAGCCTTTTTCATAAGAGTCCTGTTCAGAAAAAAGCCAACATCTAGGTTAATGATGGTTGCTTTAAGAGAACGTAGTGGAATACCTAGAACACATTTCTCTTAGCTAAATACACAGTAAGGAGGATAGATGCCCTCTGCTGTCAAATGTTACTTAAATGATATATGACACCCATTGTCTTTTGAAACCAATGGACATAAAGTTAGTGTTTTTGACATCTGTCATTTTCTCATGCTGAAATGAAAAAAAAATAAATTTTCTATAAATAATTGCAAAATTATTGAAAATGCCTGTCCTTCATATTTCTTATATGAAGCCCCAGCACATTGAATCAGTCAGTAGGCTAAAAACAGGTATTTTAAAATCCTCATGATGTTAAAGGAGGTTTTGTTTTCCCCATTAATAGCAAATGGCTCATTCTTTTTTACCACATAGCATGGTGTTTTGACTTTAGTAAAACTAATTGCAATTAAAATGTGTTAAGATAAGTGTCTTCCCATAGAGATCAGATGCTACTTGTTTATATAGGAGACTTGTGCAAAAGGAATTAAAGAAAATTGTTAAAAACAGAAGGAGGAATGATTAAGTACTTACTTTTCAAGTCTTCTTCATAAGAGATATCACACTCAAGCCAATATTTTTTAAAGGAAGTTCTGTGTTTTTCTTTGACTTTTAAACACCAGCTATACCAAAAATGAGTGCTCCACAGGAACAGATCATCTGGCTAATAAGGAAAAGGGGTGGTGAATACCAACACTCACCAGGTGTCTATGGCTGAGAGGAATATTACTGAGAACAGTGTCCTTGAGAGCATTGTTGCATTGTGATTAAGGGAGAAGCTTCGAGAGCCAAAGTGCCTCCATTCTGTTTCCACTCCACCACCTCTTGCTGCTTAGGCAACACAAGTGACCTCTTAGCTCCTTGATTTCCAAACCTGAGAGAGGAGGCTGACAAGGATTCCCTATAAGACAGGGACTCTTATCTTATCAGTGAGCACTGAATGACTTAAGTGTCTGGTACATAGGAATCACTCTGTAAATATTGGCAATTATGATTAGTGTGTGCCAGGCATTATGCTAAGAACTATGAATACATTTTTACTCTCAGTCTTCACAAAAATCCTATAAGGACTAGATCATTCTCTTCTTTTTAAAGCTGAGAAAGCTGAAGTTCATATAATCTAATGAATTGCTCTACTGTCACGGAGCTCAGATTTTAACCCAATTTGCCTGACTAAAGTGTGTATTATTCCAATATATTTTACTACTTCTCAAATATATATCAAAATAGATATTTTTGTGTGATTGTGAAAATATAAAAAAGCAGAAAGAAGAAATAAACACCCAAAATTCTTTCTTCATTGAGCAGCACTGAACATTCTGACAGATTGCCTTTTATATAAATAAAAAGTGCATCATTTATGTACAGCACAACCATCTTTTATGTATACCGGAATAACTTGACCACAATTATACAGCTATGCTGTGGAAAGACGGAACCCAGTGATGAGACTACTGTACAACAGACAAAAAGTTCAAGAAAATGAAGGCCTTTGACTAACTATTGACACTTCCCAGTGGTTTGAGTAAAAATCGGGTCCAGAAGGAGACAGCTCTGCTGAGATGCACTGCCTTGCCCACGTTGTGCACTGGCTCCAGATCTCCATCTCCATCCTGGGCTCACAGTGCAGATCCAATGGCATACAGCAAAGGAGAACCCTACCAGACCCTCATACTACCCAGAAACGGTGACAACACATCACTCTGGCAGAAGGGGTGCTCAGATGAGGTGAACAGAGGAAAGAGCACAGTCCTTGGAAACAAGCAGACCCAAAGACAGGCTCCAGTTCTAGCCATGCGTGTGACTTGCTTGTCGAGTCAGTTTTCCTCTCAAAAAATGGAAATAATTTATATCTTGTAGGATGGTTAGGAGGATCAGAAAAAAATTACACAGAGTTGGCCCCAGGGAAACTGCTCTATAAGTAGCAATCAATAACAATAATTTGTAACAACCATTTAAAACATGTGTTGAGTGCCTACTTCCTGCCTACCCTATTCTAGGTGTTCCAGATATTCTCACCCACTGTTCAGATGACCACGGTGATCTGTCTCTGGAGAATGGTGTCATCTCCAAGTTTAGAGGCAAAGTCTTTTTTTAAAAAAAAACATTTAAGTTCTGGGATACATGTGCAGAACGTGCAGGTTTGTTACATAGGGATACATGTGCCATGGTGGTTTGCTGCAACTATCATCCCATCATCTAGGTTTTAAGCTAGGGGAAAAGTCTCTTATTCCTTCTATAGATGTCCCACACTGACAAGTAATTCAAGTACATAAAGATGGTTAAAATGAAAACTACAAAATTAAAATATAAAAAAATAGCTGCTAAGATAATGATGTGTGGGCCAAAGAGTGGGACAAAGGAAACTGTGGCTTTAGGAAATTAAACACAGAAGACTTGCACACACAGAAGCTACCAAATCACTCAAGGAATCAGGGATTTGTTATTGTACTTTTATATGCTTGAGTTAGGGCAGACAGAGGTAAGAAGAATCTCACTATGAAAGTGTAGGAAGGTTGAAGATTTCACCATAATTTTTCCATATGCCCAAGAATATTTAAGTCTGACTTAAGGCATATGGTCAGTAAAATGTAGAAGACATGTTCATTCATATGCAAATTTCCCCAAATTTTAATGCCCCGAACACAATCAAGGGCAAACTTCCTCACAATTTGTTTTACCAGTATTTGAAAATCTTAAGAATAAAGCTGAGAATCTGATGGAAGCAACTTTTTTTAGTGCAAGGAGTGGTCGGTTAGGTCCCTATGGTTTTCACTATGTTAAACAATTTGTGCCTGAATGTTGATAGGAGCTTTATGTATAATTGCCAAAACATATTTGAAGGGCAGCAACCAAGATGTCCTTCAAGAGGTGAATAGATAAACTGTGGTACATCCGAACAATGAAATGAACCATGGCAGCACAAAAACACACGGAAATACATTTTACTGAGCGATAGAAGTCAATCTGAAAAGGCCACATACTGTATGATTCCAATCACCACATATGATATTCTAGAAAAGGCACACTATGGAAGCAGTAAAAAAATCAGTGGGCCAGGCACAGTGGCTCACCTTGGGAGGGTGAGGCAGGTGGATCATGAGGTCAGGAGTTCAAGACCAGTCTGGCCAAGATGGTGAAACAAACCCCGTCTCTACTAAAAATACAAAAATTAACTGGTTGTGGTGGCAGGTGCCTGTAATCCCAACTATCCAGGAGACTGAGGCAGAAAATTGCTTAAACCCAGGAGGCAGAGGTTGCAGTGAGACAAGATAGCCTGGGTGACCGAGGGAGATGCCATCTCAAAAAAAAGAAAAATCATTGGTTGCCAGGGGTTCGTGGAGGATAAGGGATGAACAGGTTTAGCACAGGGGATTTTTAGGGCAGTGAAACTATTTTTCTGTATGATCCTGTAATGGTGATACATGTCACCCATCGTACATTTGTCAAAATTCATAGAATGTACAGCACAAAGAGTGAGCCTTAATGTAAACCATCGACTTCATAAAATTTCTTAAACAAATCTACATTTCAAAAAACTATCTGGGAAGCTGACAGTACAAATGAAGAAACTATGAAGAATTTCCATCTGTGTTAAAAAAAAAATGTTGGTTCATGAGGAAATATCAATTTGGGTCAGATTATTAATTTTGATGAGGTATTTCAAAGGAAGAAGCAGCAGCCTAGAGTGTAAGGCCACAGAAGATCAGCTGACTGTGACACAGTGTGGCCAGTGGACATTTAACTCTATTGGTTTTCTTGTTAGAGTTGTTATTGTGCTTGCTAATGCTCTGATTATAAATTCTATGGGTTTTGAGAAATGTGCCCCACACCTGTTTTTCCCATGAGCTCTGGTTTTTTTTTTTCACATGTGTCTTGTAATTTTATAGCATATGAGGCTCTTCAGGAACACATACATTGCATGTGAGCAGAAATCGTTGTATTTCTTTGCTACAGTTTCAATGATAGACTCTTTCCTTCTTGTCCACTGACTAAATTTCTTTCTCTACTGTCTAATCTTCTGGATAGCTTAATGTTCTGAAAATATTAAACTGATGTATTTTTATCTTCTTTCTCATCATTCTCTAGCAGGAATTCTGTTGTTACAGCCCCCAGGAAAATGGAAGAAGAGGAAAATGAAAAAAAAAAAAAAAGAAAGGGATATGATGGGCAAAATCTCAGCAAAATCAGACATAGGAAGGAAACCAGCCCTTTTGCCCAGTAAAATTATGGGGAAAAAGGAGAGGCAAATGGTGAGATACTTGAATGCCAAGCTCCCCTCTTGAAGTGGAAGCCCTAGAGAAAGGAGGCATATCAGATTGAAGAAAGATGGTGAGGTTCCCAGAGACTAGCCACTTCAGGAAGCTCTTCTTACCCTTTGGGATAAAGGGAGCAGAGAAGGAAAAAGCAGAGTCCATGGAATTATGGGGACACACAGCAATGCCAGAGACTTGGTGCCAAAGCAGGGAGTGAGCAAGGAAGAAAAGCTCCCACCTCTCACCTTCCAAACGTCAGGCTCCTGCTGATGTCTCCCATTAACCAAAACCACAGATGCCAACCAGCAAGGAAGCCAGGGACCTAGAGTCTGTAGGGGTAGATAGAGCCTTTCAGGATGCAGAGAATGGCAGGCAAAGGCAGAGATGGGTGCAGCCAGGGAGAGCAAGGGGAGAATAATCAGGCACCTCCTTCCATTCCAGCATGAGGGCCTGGAAGCCCCTCTTTCTTGCACATGCACATGCCATGCTAGGGAGGGGCAATGGGAGTTCCGAAATACTGAACATTTACCTAGAGACTGAGTCACCTAAAGCAACTGTTTAAATTATTGAAACAGACTGAGTTTTCTAATCTAGACTAAAATATAGTATATTTTTATCTGTATCCATCAGTTCATTGTAATGAAAATTTAATCAATTACTTAAGGCAATAAAAGAAACTACATTTTTATTGTACAACTTACTGAAGTGTGAGGAAATGAGTGGATCCTTCGCACTTTGTACCCTCTCTACTGTTCTCTACTTCCAAGGTAACTGAGGTGATTTAGCAATGAAACAAGACAGAAATGTCCTGATAGAGACCAAAGGAAGACAATATTTCAGACTCCTCTGGTGAGTACCTAAATCTTAAGGAATAATTGGGCACTAAATTATTTGACATCTAAAATGGCAATAAAAGACATTGTGTTAAACTCTTATTTATTTAAAATAAAAGAGATTTATTTAAAGAAATGAACTATTTCTGAAACTCAGTATATATAATAGTTTATCACAAGGGTGCTTCTATAAAGTACATTGAGTGATATGCAGAAAAATCGATCGGATTTTCTGAGATAGCGAAATGGTGTTTAAGTGTGACCTGAAGTCTGTGTGGCTTCACATTTCCTAGCTTTCTGCTTCTGTCTCCTCTGAAATGCTGTACACTACAGCCTCATCTTGTGCCACACGCCACTCATCAGTTTTTTGATTGCTTCTGGACATGACGATTATTTTTAGCAATGACCTGCAAGCCTTTTCGAGAATGCTTAGATCAGCTTGCCAGGATGTCTTGCTTCATGCACAGACCCATATTCTAGTCTCACCAGGCTTCTCTCTGAATATTTAGAACTTTCAAATGCAACTTTAGATTTGTGTCCAACTCTTCCTTTCCTAAATCGAACTCTCCTGACAAGAATTCTTCCACAAAGGTGGTGTCAAACATTTTCCAATCTAGCATCATAATCTTGAACTAAACTCTTTCAGCAAATCTACTTGACATCTGTCATTTTTTCTATATGCATATATCCATATAACATTTATTTTTGTCCATTAATTCCCTATGTCATTAAAAATCAAAATATATGAGGATAGAGGTTGTGTTTAATTTTCACTGTATATTTCTAAGACCGCAAAAGTTAACCATTCAGGAGATGACCAAAAACTTTATTAAAATGGGGAAGAAAGTAACACTAACAAATCTATTGTGTATCTTCTTATCACATTAAAACCATTTTTTTTAATTCAAAAAAAATCTGAATTTCAGTGAGTCATCTGATTAAGGCATGATTTTGTACCTATGCCTCTTTCTTTCATTTTAAAATTTTTCCAAGTCTCAATGAAGTAGTAAATATTGTGATGTTAACACATACTCTTTCCCTAACATACACACACTGTATCTCTCTCCCTCAATCTCTCTCCCTCTCCCTCACAACAACAGCTTTTCTTGAGAAGTTACCTTAAACCAGTGGGCTTGGGAACCTGACTTAAATGAGCTTTTAATGAGAAGTGGCATTTTTGGAAACTTTAGGCTTAATCGTTTTTGACTTGACAAAAGAACTTCTAGGGGTGGCTCCTGGTACTGTTTCTTGGCCACTTGCTTCTTTTCCTGTGTAGTTGCATGTTAAACATGATGACTTGCTGTATAGAAGCCATGTGTTGTCATAATGTAACATCATTAAACAAAGTGTTTAGAGCAGTTTTAGCTGAGCCAGAACATGAACAACAAAACCCGCCAATTACAGTGTCATTTTGTGTAGTTGTTAAGGTTTCAAATGTCTCCAACTTTTTCTGGTAGGCCATATTGAGCATGTCACAGTGAACATCTGAGATAACGATTTGCTAGGCAATGTGCAATTCTCGCTCCTTTTTTTAATATCAGAGAAGAAAGAGTTCTTTATAATAATTTGGCTCAAATGTCTACACACATTGCTTCAGCGTCTGTAGCAGCATGTGTTTCTAGGATTGTTCTGGAAGAGAAAATGCAGAAACAGCAGGGAGCAGAAGATAAACAGGCAATCCGTGACTCATTAAAACAAGCATTGGTCGCCAACATTGTGGAGTGTGTGAAGACCCCAGATCCAACTCGCCTATAAACTTTTTTACCAGCTGGACTTAGCATCTGTCAGAGTTTGGAAAGAGAGATAATCTGGTACAAATGATTTCAGTGTGTCGCATTTATTAACCTGCCACCTTACATAACTCTGCTGATTGGGAACTCGGGGAAATGTTTGAGCAATGACACAGCTTATCGTTGGACTGTTACAACTTTACTAATAAAGATGCAAGTTACTGTTTTAAAAAAAATACAAAGACCACAGAGCAATTGGAAAATAAAAATGAAGCAAAGCTAAAAAGCATCACAGTCTTGAGAAATGTACGTGCCAGAAGAATAATTGAAATTCAGTTTGAATTTTGATCATTTTCAGTGCTTTACATCAATTAGGCAGGAAAAGTATTTTATTTTTAAATAGTTGTCACATTAGTTTGCCTTAACAGCTTTGATGTAAATAAATGCTAAACTGGGAGCATTATCATGTCCTTTCCAAACTACTTACTGTTCTAAATGAATGATTCGCTTCTGTTGTTAAATCTCTGACAATTGCTAAAAGGGCATTTTCAGAGTAGAACTGAAGGAAAAGTAAAATAGTGCCCATTTTTGTTTTTATACAAAACTGGGTCCACTTTTGTCCTAAACAGCTTGCCTGGCTTAACAGTTTATTAAAGACAAAGAACATTACCCCAGAAATAAAAACAGTACCGATAACCTGCACACTTTTCATTCCTGGGCTTTGATTTACTTCCTTTTTGCCTCAGAGTTTGCTTGGGATTATTTGGTCAAGAGGTGGAAACACCACAGAGCAATTTTCTCTTTTCTATTTCTTATCCAGATCATATGCCAGTAATTTCAAATTAATGAGGATGTTTACTCTCTGGTACAAAATTTGCACATACTAGCTTATAAAATATGGATAAGCTGGTTTCCTATAACAAAATATAGCCCTACCATTTCAAAAATGAAAATTGCAGAGACTTTGGAAAAAAAATCAGCTGAAGGAATGCTTCACGTTTCACAATGGTTAGCCTATTATTTGTAGTTTTGAAACTTTATTGGTCCCCAATCTAATCTTTTCTGAGTATAAAAACATTAGCATATGGTTTAACACAGCACAGGGCTGGAAAGTCCATATCCCAAATGCACATTGTATGCAGGGTGACATTCACACTAAATACCATCCCTCAGGGTCTGTACTCCATTTTACCTGGGATTGGAGAGCCATGAAATCCCTGGAAAAGTTGTTCATGAGTCTGAACCAAATGGTGCACAGTGTACTGAGATACTAACAGTCTATGCTTCTGCCAAAGGTTGTGGCTCAAATGTCTCTCTAAGTAACATTAAAAATCTGCTGCTTCATGCCTATGAATTTCAATATTTATAGCATTCAATAAAACGGTCCACTGTCAGAGAGAGATGTGCCACTGTGCACTCTCTGAACAGATGGGCGGCAATATGGCACATTTACATGGACCAGCTGTGGAGCGCAGAAATGGATGCTGGTCAGAAGCAAGGTGCAGGCCCCACATCTGGAATTCTAACCGACTGGCCTCGGTACCCATTGTAAACTTTCCTTCCACAGGGCGAGCTCTGATTTAGAGCTGCTCACCAGTGTGCCTTAAACTGCATCAAGAGTCCTCATTAACACAAGAGACTAGAGGGAAGTTAGGGCCTGGAACCCCTCTGTTGGGCATCTGTTAGAGTCTGTGGATGGCACTCTGTAGTCGTTATAGATGCACCCAGGGGAAGATTCTCTCATGCATGATGCAATGTTCTTTATTCAACTGATTTTATACCCCCAAAAAAGAGGTTTTTATTATAAACAGAGCTACTTTTTCCACATCCCCTTTTCTAAATGGATCAGAATATACCCTCAGAGAAAGGACAATTTCTAGAATATTTAAAAATTTGGTAGAAATGTCGAATTCTTTTTTCAAGTCTCAAATGGAACGTTGTCTTATTTTGGATAGAATCAGAATGGTTCAAATGCAGTTAGAAATTTCTAAAATATATGCAATTTTTAGACTAGCTGTTTTCATTATAGTGTCACTATTCAGACAATCAAAACAGCTTAATTTTGTGTGATTTAAATAATTCAGCTGACTTGATAGAAAGGTAAGCTGCTTTTGACATTTTAAATATGAACAAGAAAGGGTTTTTACATTCAAATATACATCAGAAATAACATTCCTGTTTCATTTTTAATAAACACTTTTAAGAGAAAATTCTACTCATTGTTTCATTTTGTAAAATAATCTTTCCCACATTTTCCAATTATTGACTAAGATGTATTTGGTCTTCAATGGTCCCATCTCTTGAAAAGTTGTTTATATCCTTACGTTACTGAGTATTCATTTTCTATGACAATCTCTCAATATCTATTCTAATCTCCCTTCACCCCCAAGAGAAACACAGGTATTTTAAGCAAGTGAGACAATACAACTCGTTTTCAACTGGGTTATGGTGACTCAATAATGTAATTTATGGATATTTTAGGATCTCGTCATTCAATACTCAACTTTAAAAACTACTCCGAAATCTAAACATAAATATGTATTTATGCTATTTGGTCTCAATCTTTAAAAAGGAAAATTTCGGCCAGGCGCATTGGCTCATGCCTGTAATTCCAGCAATTTGGGAGGCCAAGAGGGGCAGATCACCTGAGGTTGGGAGTTTGAGACCAGCCTGGCCAACATGGAGAAACCCTGTCTCTACCAAAAACACCAAACTAGCCAGGCATGGTGGCACATGCCTATAATCCCAGCCATTCAGGAGGCTGAGGCAGGAGAATCACTTGAACCCAGGAGGCGGAGGTTGCGGTGAGCCGAGGTCATGCCATTTCACTCCAGCCTGAGCAACAAGAGCGAAACTCTGTCTCAAAAAAAAAGGGGGGGGGGAATTTTGGTTAGAACTACAAAGAAGGCTTAAGGTGTGGATAATTTCTACCTAATGAAAAGGAAAAAGGTAGCTGGCATGGTGGCTCATGCCTGTAATCCTGGCACTTTGGGGCGCCAAGGCAGCTGACTGCCTGAGCTCAGGAATTTGAGACCAACCTGGGCAACATGGAGAAACCCTGTCTCTATTAAAAATACAACAAAAAAATAGCCAGGCAAGGTAGCACATGCCTATAGTCCCAGCTACTCAGGAGGCTGAGGCATGAGAATCACTTGAACCCAGCAGGCAGAGGTTGCAGTGAATGGAGAGTGCACCACTTCGATCCGGCATGGGCAACAGAGTGAGACTCTGTCTCCAAAAAAAAAAAAAAAAAGAAGAGCTGAAAGGTTAAAAGTGCTCAAATTGATTAATTAATAGACTGATTGATTGAATGGGACAGTAGGTTAGTAATTAATGCATGACTGAATGCCCAGCCAGGATATGGTGGCTAAAGCAATACTTCTTTACATAAGATAATATTGACTATGAATTATCCATGTGGCATCAACTATCCATAAGGAAAGAGAGTGAAGGGGGAAGACAGAAACGGACTACACTGGACATTTAGAATTGTTGCACTAAACGGTATGGAATTATTAAAGGTAAAGAGTGTTTAGGTAAGAAGAATAAACCAAAATTTGCAATCCAGGAAAATACGCATGATTGTAACAGTTTCAAAGAATTCCATGAAAGAGAATTTTATTTTCAACCACGATTGTATTTTTCACTAGCAGTTCAGTATTCCAAAGGTAGCATGTACTTACATCCACAGAAAAGGTCAATATTTAGATCACCCTAGACTGCCTTATAACTGTATAGATCATGAATATATTGTGAATAAAATACGTGATACCTCTGGATGGAAATACAGTCTTCTGGCCAAAAGGAAGATTGAAAACAGGAAGGACGCATGAAGCAAAGTGCAACTAACATGATATAAGCCTTTCCAAATGGCTCTCATGATCCACAGCAGCCGCCTCCTCTCAATTGTGACTGATACAAGCTTTACCAACACAACCAGTACCATCTTTGGGTGTCCATCAGGCAAACAGTGCTCCAGCACAGCGTTGTCTGGCTCAATACATGCTCATCACGGATGGCTGAATGCACAACTCTTCCCATCTTGTTGAGGGACTTCTACTCCCCCAATCCTGACACAAGACAAATCTATTTACATATCCTGTTTCAGGTTTTAAAATGCAGAAAGAGCATTATTCCTATGATATTTTTAAAAATGTCTGTATTAAGGCAATACCTTAATTGTAATTAGATGGCCCTGAAGGATGACACAGTGCCATAAGCCTGTATAAAAGCAATATTAAAATGTCTTAGCTTTCAAAAGGTATGTAGGCGAGAGTTCGTGCACATGTGTACGTTTTTAAAGAATCTTAAGATGACAGAGCTTCAAAAAAGAGAGGCATCTCATTTAATAATTTTGTGATTTTTTTTTAGCTTAGAGAGGGATGAAAGTGAAGAAAATCTCCAGAGGATTTTTCTTGTTGGTGTTGGTTTCAAATTCCAAAACTCCTAAAGACGAGAAGGAGTTATAAATATTGAAAAAGAGAAAATTAGAATAATCGTTGCAGTATTATATTGGGATTGGAATTAGTGTGAACCCATGGTTTCGAAAATATATAGTAACAAACATGAATATAAAAGTGATGTACACACATATCAATATTCACATATTCCTTAAACCTATCCACTGAGAGGGCCTAGAAGTCATGATAACCCGACAGTGACGAACACATCTAGTATGTGCTTCCCTTCACATACTATTCTTGGTGGGAGCTAGGGACACTTGGAGAGATCGCCAATTCCAGGATTGGGGCAGGGAAAGTAACAGAGGATCCTGGGATATCTTGTGATGCTAGAAAGCAGGATGTACTCAAAGGATGATGGGGACATGTGAGAAGGATACAGGAGCTAGCCTGATGGAATTCCCTCTGGCCAAACTGGGCACAATTTGAGCACCAAAATGCATAATGATAGTAATGGAATAAAACTCACTGAATAACATGGAAAATCATGAAAACATACAGATATAAGGAAATTAATACATTTGACAGTTTGATAAGGCACAGAATATTACACAGTTCCCAAGTATCTTCCCATAAGATATTGATTAATTGCAAAGAGGGAAAAGATTATCTTTCCAGTTGAGAAGGCTGGCAGACACTGCCCTTGTCAAGTCATCAAAGTGAACCCTATCAGTAATGGAACAACATTCCTGGATAGGAAGAGCTAGCATCACCTCTGTAATATTCTTGTCAATCATGGAACCTGAATGTAAGTATGAGGAGGCACCAGACAAACCCAAAATGAAGGACATTCTACAAAATGACCAGTAATTTTCAAAAGCATGAAGGTCATGAAAACTGAGGAAACACTGAGGAACCATCTAGTCTAAAGGAGGCAAGAGAAACATGACAACTAAACATAAGGTGTGATTCTGAAGAGATTCCATTTCCAAGAGACAATTGGTGAGACCTGAATAGGATTTGGGGCAATGGGTGAAACCTGAATAGGATCTTGAATATATCTATGTTAATCATCTGATTTTGATGGTTATGTTGCATATCTATAGAATAATGGCCTTGTTTATAGGAAATTCACACTAAAGTATTCAGGGTAATACGTTACTAGGTGGGCAACTTACTATAACTGGTTCAGAAAAAAAGTCTTTGTTTTGTACTTCCAACTTTTCTGTAAGTTTGTAGTTGCTTCAAGATTAAAAACAAAGAATTTTAATACTGAGGCAAGAGCCTCACTGTCAGAGAATCTGGATGGGTTTGAAGTGGGACTCAGGCCTG
The DNA here is from genome assembly GCF_049350105.2 of Macaca mulatta. Taxonomy (NCBI): domain Eukaryota; kingdom Metazoa; phylum Chordata; class Mammalia; order Primates; family Cercopithecidae; genus Macaca; species Macaca mulatta. The sequence goes on along the minus strand of NC_133409.1, from coordinate 42,422,331 downwards.
TGCCTTTTTTTTAAAGCTCCCTTGGTGTTTCCAATGTGCAACCAGGGTTGAGACCCATTGTCTAAACTATGGACAAACCCTCTCATTTTACAAAAACTGAGTATTATTCAGATGCCAGGCCAAAGGTCATACAGCTGGCAGAACAGACACCAGAACTCAGGTCTTCACATTCCTACTTGGTTCATGCATTCATTTTATTGATAGCATATTTAGGGCACTGTGCTGGGTGTTTTAGAAGAAACAGTAAAACATATGTGCTTGTAACAGAGCTAATGCCTCCTCCTCTATAGCATTTTATTGCTTGTAAAGTGTTTTAACATTTCTTTTGGTTGTCAAAGCAGACCACTTGAGTATTATTACTTCGGTTTTACAGACAAGGAAACGAAGGTTACAGTGAGTGAGTGATATCCTGCTGTCAGGCCCAGGACTCATGTCTGCTGACACCTAGGCCAGAGTTTTTCTACCACACTCTACTAGTTTAATAGAAGACAGCAAATGTGAAATGTCGAATGAGTAATAAAGAGAATAAGCATCCTGGGGACACACAGGAACTTGAGGTCATTCCAGGTGCTGTATTGGGGAGAACTTATTAAAGGAAGAAAGATGTGAGTTGCAAATTCAAGGACAGTTCAGAAAGATTATTTAAGCAGAGAGAGATGTAGTCATTCTAAACAGACAGGGTATATGAGCAAAAAACAAGTAGAGAATGAAAGTTCAATGTCTTGTGGGAGATGGTGGGTACAGGAAAGGCTTCACATCAATAAAAAAATTCCTATCAGAAAGATTATACGAGAATACACAATCCTCGAGTCTCCCATGGAACCCCAAGCTGGCTGAATAGCGTGGGTTAGAAATCAGGGAAAACTGGACTGTGAATGTGAGTCTTATATTTTCATTATTATTGATTATATAATGAAAAAGAATGGAAGCTTCTAGTACTCAGTGCTTCCCACAATGAAATGAGAAGGCCAAAGATAACCAATCTTAAAGATTCTACTGAGTGAGAATCATTAATTAATCTGGCAGGAAGTAGGAAGTAGTATGCATTTTTCTCATATTAACTGCCTGTCCCTTTGCAGGGCAGCTAACTTAGGGCATCTAATTTACACCACCTGGCAACATCATGAGTTAGGAATCACTGTCCCTCTTTCACAGATAAGGAAGCTGAGGATAGGAAGGATTCATTGAACACTTCAAGGTCACCCACCCACCCACCTGGGTATGTTGCAGGACAGAGGTTTGAACTTAGAGCGACCACCACTCAAGCCCATTCTCTCTCCTTATGTCCCTGCTCAAGGCCAGCAGGCAAGGCCACTGTGTGCCCAGCTCTGAGGAGGGTGCACTAGAACTAGGCCTCTCTAAACCCTAAAGTAGTATTTTGTCACAAAATTCACCCCCAAACTTGATAACATTTGTTTAATTGATATGTACTTATTTCTCTAAATTGACTGGTTAAGTAGAGCAAACATCTATTTCTTTTGACTTTTATCAAAACAGTAATTTATTGCTATGAAAAAGTTGATAGTGTAAAACTAGAAATATTATGTCAATGAAAAGATCTGAGATCAAGAAAAAACTCTGACTCTGCTGGAGCTAGGGGGATTGCAGAGTCTAAGGATGAACTTGAAGACAGCAGTTTGAAAGGAGGAAGAAATTCCAGAACGACTGAGTTGTCTTAACTTCTGGTTCTGAATATCGAAAACAAAACATTACATCATGTCCTGTGGTCATCACATCATTGCGACATGGGAAAAGGGCTCTAATTGATGCCTTTGTTGAAGATCCGTGGAAATGAAACATTAGTTGACACTACTAATGACTGAGGATGGGAATGAAAAAATGTTTTATCTGGGGAAAGAGATGGGGCTGGGATCAGAATAGATGGTCTGTGCATTCTATGCCAGACCATCAAGGACAGTGGCATTTTATGAAAACTGGGCAATGCTTTTTCTGCTCAGACTGATACCCATACATAAGTCCACACAATCAACTGATGCAGTGGTCAAATGCCATCATTACTTACCCACATCAGTTACCTACCTCACATCATTTGTTGAACGTCTTCAAAGGAGCAAATATGTTTACTGCTTAGACACTGGGTACAGTGGGGTCATGGAGTTTGTGGGGAGGAGATAGATATGACATCACACCAAGGGCCTTGAGTCTGGGGAGCTGCTTGTAGTCATGATTACAGTCATAGGTCTTGATTTATTATCATGTGCACTACCTTTAAAAAGTCTGCCATTTCAACTGGCCAATATCCATTAGACTCCTCATTGCTTACCCTTTGCCACCTAAGATTAACCTTAGAAAAGACAATGAACTTGTCGGGATTCAAGGCATAAGAAAAGTGAGAAGAAACAAAATTGTGTCTAAAATGATTGGTTTTATCCTCTTGATTCCTGAATGACTGGGTAGAAAACAAAAGCAGTTTCTGTTGTGGCCAGAAAATAAAACATTGTGGGGCATTTCTTCAACTTTTTGCCAGAGAAAAAAGCTAGTTACTGAAAACAGCTGAGTAAATATGCTAAGTTTCTATTTGACAGAATCCTATGGAGAAATATTTTAAATAAGTGATTCATTTTTACTAAACATAAAAAGATAGACATTATTACATTATAAGAGTTATGAGAAAACAAATTATAAATCATATTTGACAAACATTAGTTTAGACTCTGCATTTTGCAACAGATAGTTGCCCACTTTCAGGATTTTGTCTTGTATGATAATGAAGGGGAACTGTGGTATAGATTAGGCACACATTATTTCTAATTTGGCTTTTAAATATATTTTTATAATTTTCTTTAAAAGAGGTGTATTTGAATGTATTCCTTGGAGTAATGCTAAGCTGCTGTAACAAAAAGATTCCCAAGACAGTGACTTCAGAAATGCAGACATTTATTTTTCTCAACCCATCTGCAGTGGGCAGTCCAGGTCTTGGGACAGTCCTGCTCCACACAGGCTGCAGACACTCAGGATTCTTTCATTGCCAGGACATTGTCATCACAGTCAAAGGTGGGTTAACACTGTGTCTAAGTTCAGCCAGTAGGAAAAAGAAAGAATATCTAGATGAACCAGCTCAGTGCCCAAAGCTCCAGGCCCGGGATACACACATTAGATCTTTTCACATTCTACCAGAAAGGACTTGAGAGCATCTAATTGCAAGGAATGCTGGGAAATGTAGTCTCTAGCTATACAGTCATGAACCCAGGGAGAAGCAGAAGAGATTTAGAGGATTACCAGCAGTCTGTACCCTGGTGATGTAGGAGAGGAAAAGATTTCCCTTTTTCTCCCATCACTAGGTTCATAATGAAGGTCCATATAACAAAAGAATACAACCAACCTACTCCAACCTGGTGTTTATCTTCAATCATGATGACTGTTGTAGGGAAGGGAAGTTTATTAACTGTGAATTTCTTCATTTAATTTTTCTACTTTTTAACTTTACTTTCTCTATTTTTTAGCTTTTTTATACTCTTTACTGATATTACCTCTACTAAGTAGTGAGTTGTGAATCTAAAACCTAGATTGGTTGAAACTGGTACTTCTCATCAATATTCAAGGTGATAGCTGTATCCGTTGTACTGCAACATCAAGTAAAATGTCAGGACAAGAAACAAATTTGGGAAATTTGCTAAGTAGAATACTACTTGAGCAAAAATGCACTCTAAAGCCAGAGGCAAATAATTCGTGGTATTTAAGTCTTGTTGGCCTCTCCATTATTGATTGGAATCAATTAGAAAAAAACCCATAATCATCATGTTCCTGTAAGAATAGATGTGTATACCCAAATAATCACTATGGGTGTTATTACTGGAAAACTAGAAATAAGGTTTTTCAGATGATTCAAACTCAGCATAATTAGGAGAGTTGGTAAGAATAAATTATGTAACTGGTTAATTCAGTGTCATTAACTTGAAGAAATCTTCAGCAGCATGGGTAAAACATTGAGAAGAATGGAAAGATAATACATATTACCCGAAAACACATTTTAAAATCTTTTTACTGTTAGAAAAATCCAAGAAAGTTTTCTAAAAAATAAATCCACTGAATAATTAATGACAAATTCAGAAATTCATGATGAAACTTTGATAGAAAAAGAATTGGAAATCTAGCAATAAGAATAAATATTGGACAGGAGGGAACCAGACTGCATGCCTTAGAAGATAAGCATTTTCTTTTCTTTTCTTTGCTGTCATTTTCTGTGAATAGTTTCTTTATCTAATTTTCTTCTGAGTGAAGTGACAGGCTAGACTCTAACCTGAATAAATCAGCTGGTCAAAAAGTAGCTTTAGAGGCCAAATCCTTGGAAAATGTACCATACGCATTAATTCTCCAGAGCTCGGTTCCGATCTCATTGGTTAGAAATTATGTTAGGGCATTGGTTGTTTGGTCTCCCTAGACTATCAGAACCCATGCTTTGTCCTTATAAATTTGAGCTGGTGTCTGGTTTTGTTTGGGAAGAGAAATAAATAATATAACAAAACACACACAGGGGAAATCCAACAAGACCATCATTAATGTGCTAAATTATTTCTAATATCTATCACCCTCCTAACTCCATGACTGCAAATGTTTTGCATAGCAGTAAAGCTCTCTTTCTTTACCAAAATGGAGTAGAGTGAGGAACATTTGCATTTGACTTTTGCTGATAAAAATGAAACATTAAAATGCTATCTGGCAAGTAAGCAAAAGCACAGAGGAGGAAAGCCTGATTCTTTTTTAGACATAGTTCTTTGCAGAGTCCCCTTAAGAGTGCTCAGTAGGGTGTGACCATATTGCTCCCTGTGGTCATCATATGGTTTGCCCACGCAGACGCTGAATTGTTTTGTGGATGTGAAATATTGTATGTTACCCCGAGAGCTGTGGAGCCAGCAGATCCAGGAGCTGTTGTTGAGACTGACAGTTACATTGTGTTACTGAATAGTGAAACGGCAGAATCAAAAACACAAATGGGCCCAGACAGAATGTCCTGACCTTTCAGAAAAAGGCTGATTGGATATGGTGTAAGCTTGCCTTCATTTCCCTCCACAATCCATTACACCTTTCTCAGACCACTTTCTCAGATTAGGCGGCTCATATATGAGCTTCTCTTAAATTCTTATGTGAAAATATTTATGGGGGAAAAAAAAACCCCAGGAGCGCTGCAGCAAACGACCACCTTCCCCCAAATAATTTATTCTTGATAGTTATTTTATATTAACATAGCCCAAAGACGACATTAATAACAAATAGTGTTATCTTTGTGGATCTAAGCATATTGGTATTAATGCTTGTATTTAAATAAAAAAGTGAAGACAGATGACCAGATATGGGAATGATTGTGTAATCAATGCTTGCAAACAAATGTAATTTAAATGTCTTTAAACTCATAAATTACTATTTGCAATTACTATTCACCATATTGCTAATTTCTTCAAGCAACCTGTATATAAAATATGGAATGCACAGAAAGGTAGAAGTAATTAGTGTCTCATTTCTCTTTATAGATTTTTCTCTTAAAGAAGATTTTTTATAAAGTAATGGTTTTCTTTATAATAAAATTCATTCATTGGTAAGTTTATAATTAAAATATAGCATATATTTTCATATGCTTATATTGATATAGCATATATTTTCATAAGTTTATATTATGTTTCTTTCACTTTATATGTGAAACTATTAAATATCACCATTTTAAAGATTGATGCTATTCATGTATGAAGATATATGTGATATATTATTAAATCCAGTGTCCTACGTTGTCTGACACAAGCACCATTATGGTAAGTTAGAACAAGACGATAAAATAACAACTAAGATCATTAACATGACATAAAATTATAGCTTAAACTACATATTTATTTCTGTGACATTAGAGGTGGATAGTGAAGTGAGATTTTGACTGCCAGGAAAACTTGAATTCCAATATTCAAATAAAATAGTCAAGATGCATGTTTGTGGTAAAAAAAAAAATGTGTGTGTGTATATATGTGTGTGTGTGTGTGTGTGTATATATATATATATGGCTCCTCTTTATCCTTACTAAGATAGATTTCTCCTTCAATTTCATTTCTAGTAATTTTTTCCCTATAGAACAAACCTGTGGACACACAGAAGCCTTTTTAAAGAGTTCTGTCTTTCTCTGTCTCTCTTTCCTGTTTAGGATTTCTAGGCTGCCCTTCTACCTGACAAAATCTCCTTCATAAGTTAATACATTTGATTTCAACAGCTTCTTATTCTACAAGCATCTACTACCACTAGACTTGTGATATGTGATTTAAAAATATTTATAAGATTATATTTACTTGAATATTTAATTTGTCTAATCAGATAGAGGACTTAACTTCTCATCAGATTTTTAAACTCTGAACTTCTGCTCCAAAAGTCTGATGATTCTACTGGTATTTCTTGCATCTCTGTTACAGGAGAGGAAAGCATCTTCTGGCTCAATTAGCATGCTAAAGAATGGGTTTGGTTTTGAGCTCCATTAAAGTCAACTAAATAGATGCGCTGCGTGTCTTTATTTCAAAAATAAAGCTGAACAATTAAATCCCGTGTCTCTTTGCTCAGCTTTTGATCCCACACAAAGCTTTCCCACTTGCTGCCTTTGGATGTAATGTTAACAAAGTCAGTTAACATCAAGCGCTGCAGTAACAGGCATGGCAGAATTCCTTGTTTTTGCTCAATCAGTCTGTGTTCAAACTATCAGTTTGATTTATTTGTCCACATTGACCCTTATTCACCACTTAATTATCCTCGTATAATGTTTCAAGAGGCTCCTGACACAAGGAGAAAGACAATTGCCGATGTTCTGTAAAACAACAGTTGACCTGATGGGCCCAGATGAAGACCGTGGGTCGAAGGTTGTTTGCTTTTGGAAGAACCCACTTCTCCTGTCCGAGAGCTGCGGCCAGAGCCACTCGCTGTGGGTGCCACAGGCTGGCCGGTCAAGCTGTTAATCAGGTTCTCAAACTGTGAGCTGACCATCACCACTGGATACTCACGGCATTTTGCTCTATCGGCCTCTCCAAATCCCGTGGTATGTTGGGTGCATTAGAGTTCAGAAAAAAACAAAACCCATCCACCCACTAACACACACCCACACACACACACAGACACACACACACACACAACACCTCAATTTCAGCAATGTCTTTATTAGTATATGGTTACTGCTGTGATTGGAAACACATTTTCTCACTTTGTGTATGAACAGGAAAGGTTTTAGAATCACAGGTATGAAATGAGAAATAATATTTAAACATTGAACTGCTTCATATTGTAGTTGATCTCTAAGCTCCTGCTCATAAATCAGATGAATTATAATTTTATTGGAAAACAAACCAATGTCTTTTATACCTAGCCAGAAATACTATTTATTGCAATAGGTTTCATGTGAAATTAAGGCAATTATTTTAGAACTGTTGAAATCTGACAACTATTCTACATTCAGAGCCCTTAACATTCAAATATAAATAACTGATAGTTAAAAGCAGATAACAAACATCAACATTTCTAGAAAAACAGCCCATATAAATATAAAATTATAATTTTATATTTTGAAGTGATTTTCTATAAAAATTTAAAATCTTTTCTGGCAAGTTGAGCCCATATTTCATTTGGCTCCATCTTGGTATGCATATATGGTTTTTGCAACACCCTACTAACCTTGGTTTGTCATTTTAATTTTTTATACATTTTTCTCTCTTGTTTAGTATATTTTCCATTCCATCTTATTAAATTTTGCTCTGCACAGTTACCAATGCAAATGACAGCATAATTGTTTTTCGTACATTAAAAATGTTCATCAATGTTGTTTGAACCGAAAATTAGAAAATCATACTCTATGTATTGGCGGTGTTTATTCTTTTGTGTCTTAGCCTTTCTCTGTGATGGGCATATGATCACAAATGTTGCTGCACCGAAACAATATCACAAGAATTACATAAATGACAGGTGGCAATTTCAAAATGAAAAACAGGAAATATTTCTAAAAGCTACTTGGCAGGATTTTTTTTTACTGCTGTAACTGTAACCAAAACCCTGGGAAGCATTTTTGGAAGCCCCAGTTACCAGTATGAAAGTCACCAGAATAGAGTCTTATACAAGCCACAACCCCGAACTCTCATTCCGTCACCCTGGGGAGGTCTGAAATCCCAGCAGAGATGGTCTGGTGGCCAGTGACCTTCTGTATAATTTGGTGCAGAGGGACTGAGCATCTGGAGGCCAACCACATGGCCTGGGCATCCCACTCAAACTTGCTATTTCCTCATCATCGAGGGCCTTCTATCTTCTGAGGTTGGATACAGAGTCCCAAGGAGCCCCAGTGGTGTTCAAGATGACACATGTCTGAGAGGACATGAGCTGAGCCAGGCATACCAGCAACCTGTAGCCCTGCATACCCGGCTTTGACCAGGGTGGATCCACTTTTTTCAGTTCTTTTCCATATGAGATTTTTTTTTCCAGAATGAAGTGTCCTGTGGCCTTTAAAGAGTTTTGTTTTGTTTTAAGCCCTGAATATACAGTCCTTCCAGCTCTGGGATTATGTAACTCCAGGAATAAAACCATAGTTCTTACCGCTGAAAGAATACAATAAGACTAAGTAGAACAGGCAAAAAACCTCAGGTGGAAAATTTGGTCTCCATGTTGTCCCTTAAACAGGCCCACCATCCTTCCAGTGGGTTCAATTATTTGCTAATGGAGAAACCATTCCATATGTTCGCCTGTCTGCAAACACATGGGCCTGAGATCCCCTAAGTAAGAACACCAGTGGCAAGGTGAAGACACAGACATCAGGGCCTTGTTCCAACATGGACTCCTGCTCTAAGAAAGCCCACAGAGCTGTTCTCTCTGCTCTGGCCATGTTCTCTAATACCAAGGAATTTTCATGACATGTTCCAATAGAAATGATCAAAATGAAAATCTCTCTGAGAAAAATACAGCCCTCTTCTAAAAATTACTGGTGTTGTTGCTTTATCTCATTTTTCTGCTCAATGTTTCTTTCCACCTGAAAATTATTTTATTTTATTTATTATTATTTTTATTATTATTATTACTATTATTATTTTGAGACGGAGTCACGCTCTGTCGCCCAGGCTGGAGGGTAGTGGCGCCATCTGGGCTCACTGTAAGCTCTGCCCCATGGGTTCACGCCATTCTCCTGCCTCAGCCTCCTGAGTAGCTGGGACTACAGGCGCCCGCCACCACGCCCGGCTCATTTTTTTGTATTTTTAGTAGAGATGGGGTTTCACTGTGTTGGCCAGAATGGGCTCGATCTCCTGACCTCATGATCTGCCCGCCTCAGCCTCCCAAAGTGCTGGGATTACAGGCGTGAGCTACCATGCCCAGCTGAAAAAAAAATTTTTAATTTGAAAAAATAATTTACTTTCAACTCTTTTTGCTACCTATATCTGTTTCCTTGCAAATCAGGTCTTTGTCAAAAGTTCATTACCAGCAGCCCAAAGAACCATAGGATTCTCTCACAGATCCACTTTTGCATCTGCCAGTGATTAAAAACAAAGCACAGACGTAAAAGCAATCCAGGTGAGAAGGGGTTACCAGGAGCCACAGAAATAAGCACACTTAACTAACTCTCGTCGCTGTAAACCTCACAACTAATTGAATTAAGGTTAACATGAATCTTAACAAGAAGATAAAAAAGAATTGGACTCTGAATAAAATTCTCAATTTACTAGAGTATTTTGGATTATTATCCAAATGAATAGAATGGGCCGGGTTAATACATTGCTAGATTTGATTTTTGATGGAGTAAAACTTCAACAAACCAGACCTTGGTCCTCCTGAAGACAAGTGGTTGAATAATACTTGAGAACTTCCCATGTTTTAGGAACTGTGAGAGTCTTTAGGTACCTTGAAAGCACAGATGACTTCTCTATTTGACACCAGTATGCCCTTGAAAAAGTTCTTCTGTCTTTCAGCATCACAATTTCTCTCTATGTAAAATGTTGGGAGAATGTAGTGTAGCGAGGTAACCTAAATACATCGCCTATCTCATGCCCGTCACAAAGAAAGTGATCTAGAATTTAGTTTTCCTTCAATTCAGTTCCTTATGTAATCCCACAGCACCTATGAAACAGGTGTGATCATCCTTCTAGGGATGCAATGGCTGGGCCTGGTGGCTCATGCCTGTAATCCAGCACTTCGGGAGTCCGAGGCGGATGTATCACCTGAGGTCAGGAGTTCAACACCTGTAATCCCAGCTACTACGAAGGCTCAGGCAGGAGAATCCCTTGAATCTGGGGGGCGGAGGTTGCAGTGAGCCAAGATCGTGCCACTTCACTCCAGCCTGGGCAAAAGATTGAGACTCCATCTCAAAAAAAAAAAAAAAGTGGCGGGTGGGGGGTGCACTAACTTCGGCTTGGGAGAGTGATCACAATGCAAACGTAGGTGTCCTGGAGTCTCCAGCCTGTGATGGCCAACATAATGCAAATTTAACCTCAACATGTACATATTTGTGGGGAAACATGCTACAGGTTGAAGGGAGGGAGATAGAAAAGAAGTAGAAAAATATGGAGACATATAGCTACATATATGTGACTATATATCCTACATCTGAGCTTGGAAGCCATGCAAAATGGCCAAGTCCTGACTGGAGATGTTGTAAGAGAAGCAATGAGGTACACAGTTTTTTGGTTTAAAACAGTAGTTCTGGCAGGAGGTAGGAATTCAGTTCCCCAGAGGACATTGGGCAATGTCTGAAAACATTTTGGTGATTACAATGCGGGAGGCAGTGTTACTGGCATCTGGTGGGTAGAGAGCCAGGATGCTGCCAAATATTGTAGAAGGCCCAAGGCAGCCCCCTACAGCAAAAAATCATGCAGCCCAAAATGTCAGTAGCACTGAGATTGAGACACTGGTTTCAAATGAAAAGTTCAATAAGAACAATAAAATAGTCTTTTCATGTATTTATTCCTTTTCATTAATAGTCTTTAAATATTCTGGCAATAATGTCAAATGGAGGTTTGCTCAGTACACTAATTTTGTGAGAAGGTTACAGTGGTTCTGGGGTAAGAAAATTATGTGTTTAAATAAATGCATTGTTTCTAATACTGGAATGAAGATAGCTCTCAGATAGTTGATATTTAAAGTATTTATAGGTTTTAAATCACAACAGGTACTAAAAAAACATATTTATAGACTTTAAATCACAAAAGGTACTAAAAGGTACCAGTCATTAAATGTTGGTCTAAAATAAAAGTATAAAATGTTCTCATGAAATTTTCTTCTGAGAAAATGTGAATTCCTTGCCTTCAATTATTTGAATTCTGGGGATTTGGAACAAACAACATCCAAAATTGATCATGCATCACAGAAAAAGATGTAGGAAAGATAAAGACACGAGTTTAAGACCATTTTAAACATGTGTACTGCTTTAAATGTCTATATTTTGCTCAAACTGGTACCTTCCCTGTAAAACTGACACTGAATCCAAACAAGATGACACAATAATATTCTTCAAAGAACGAAGAGTAGATGCAATATATAGTTTACCTGTGTGTCAAAAAAACAAAACTAGCTTGCTCATTGAAAACCAGCTACTTGTGGAGGAAAAAAATAAAGGCAATTCGTTTTCTTATTTTACATGAGTCTTTCTAACACAAAAAAGCATGAAGACTGAGTGTTCAGTAGAGTCTACAATGTTGACCCCAAAGTTCAGGATTGCATTGTTATGTTTGACTCTGTCTGATGGCAGAAGGGCTTCTGTCTCCCAGCATCTAATAAGGAAAATCAAGTTGTCTTTTCCATGCGGTGACTCCTATCAGCAGAATTTTAAATATACTTTTAATAAAAGCACATGAACATGTGAAACTTTATGGTTGGTATGGGTAGATGGAAAACCATTAAAAATGTTTTTAATATGGAAAATTTAAGACCACAAAAACGGTATATATCAAAGACTTTGGCCAAGGCATACCAATAAAGCATTCACCTACTGCGTAATGTTAACACAGGGCAAGATAAAAGTAAAGCTGGTTCATTTCTTCCCATCACAACAAAAAGGTTGATAAAGAACATACTTGATATCAAACAGAGCTTCCTGCTGGCTTCAGTTACCTGGGAGTTTGGAGCCTGTGGTTTGAATAATGTTCCGCCTACAATAGGAAAGACAGCAGAAGTGTGGAGAGACTGATGGGGCTTCCTGCAGGCTGAGCTTTCAGAGTTCAAACTCATTCTTTATTCTCGAGTAGAAACGATAACGAATGTGTAAATAAATAGTCACGGATCTTCTGAAGTTCCTCTTTTGGTGCTGGGAATTGCATAATGGTGCACCCAGTGGAGATGAGTCGCCTTCCTCAAACTGTACTCCAGAGTTACGTAAGTTATCAAAAGAATTGGCAAAGAAAAATTTTTCACAAATTCACCTGAAAATAAATCTCTGTATATGAGATTCCTGAAGAGACAGGGTTTAAACAGCTGGGGCATTGACTAAAGAAAATTTGATCATGAAAAACATAAAATCTGTAATATTAATAGACTTCCTACACATGCATAAGTTATCACTTTAATGACTATAAGTTTTGTCTCTTTAATTCTGGAAAATATGTTGCCAAACTAATAAAATCTTAATATAAAAATCCAAATTTTAAGATGAAATATACTTACACCTGCTAGAGGTCATAATTTTTTTTCCTAAAAGGAATGCCTACATCACTATCAAAGAGACCTCCGCTTGATCCTCATGAACTTAGACATTATTTGTCTCATTTTCAAACATATCAATAAAAACACTTAAGAAAATACATTTTGTAATTTCATACATCATGTTCTAATCATTTCTAACCATTCAAATAACAATTATATTTGTCATTCAAATTTTTGAAATCCACCTTGGTTTCTGTTATTAGCAGATATGCTTTGAGCAATGCACAGACGGAAATACTTTAACTTTTGACAAATGAGCCTTTAAGTTAAAGGAAGGTGGAGACAAAGAAAATTCTGATACAATTCAAACTGGCTGAGCTATAGAAGCAGTTCCGAGTGACCACCAGAGGGCAGCATCCTCAAATAGTTGTGAGGGGGAGGGGCGGGGGCGACAGGGACGCAATTTATGGTGGTTAGTAGAATCTATTTAGAACTTCAAAGTCTTGTACTGTTTTCTAACTCCTCCAGTCGAAACCCAGAAGAGTGAGAACAAGCATTTTTTTTTCACCAACTTAAAAAACAAGTGGAAAAAATTCTAAAGCAGAAATAATAACACTTTACAGTGCTTAACCATGTGTCCAGCACTATTCTAAGGGCTTTACAAATATTAACTCCCTTAGTTCTCCTAAGAACCCTGGGATGTGCACACCATTATTACTCCCAATCTTACAGAAAAGGAAACAGAGGCACGGGGAGTTTATCACTTGCTCCAGTCACATAGCTGCCAAGCGGTGGAGTTGGGATGCAGACCACAGCGGCTGGCTCCGAGTCCAGGCAGAAGACTTCTCCAACGGAACTGAGAATTCCCAACGGGTCCTCTGTTCTAGTGAGTCACTAAGCCTCTCTGATGAACCGGAAGTCAGATAGTAACTTCCTCCTTTCACCCAATTTTCTTAGAAGATACAGTGTGGTTTATTTGGTCTTATTTTTCCATAATAATAACCATCTGCACTTAAAAAGAAATCCATCCTGTACTTCTTTGAAATGCATACTATTACAGGCATATGTGTCATATTAAGACTCGTCAAAGAGAATAATGACTATTTTTAGGCTTTGAGTCTTAAGACAGTGAAAACCTAAATGTACACAAAAGTAAGTAAAGACTGGAGCCTCGGCCAGCACCGGGCTTATAAATTGGTTAAACCAACAGCCTACGTATGGGGAAAAATGAAGAATATCTACAAAATAATATATTATTATATCCTCATCATGATACTGAAAAAATTGACTCAAGAATTACTTGAAGGGGATCCCAAGCTAGAATAAGAAAAAGACAAATCAAATTAATTAATCAATCAGGAGTATCAAATCAAAACAAGGTTTAAAAATAGACTTATAGGAGAGAGGTAGTAAATTCATGTGGAACAAATCTGAACTGTCAAGTAAACCATTCATTCATTCATTCATTCATTCATTTATTCATCTGGAAATTACGGAGAGTTAGAGACAGAAGTAGTGACATCTTCATAAAGTAGAGGCTGAAAGAGAAGTAGGATTTTGCCAAAAGAGGCAAAGAAGGGGAGTGCTTTCTAGCAAAGGGATCAACAAAAAACAAGTTCAGAGATATGGAAGAGCAGAATGTGTTTGAAGAATGGCAAAAAGCCATAATTAGCTAAAATCTGTGACCTTTGGAGAAAGGTGGGGAAAAGGAGCCAGGAAATATAGGGGATGGAGAGGAGGAAAAATATCTTTCTTTCCTTCTGCTCATCCTAGGTTCGTGGCTGAGGCCCTATAACAAAATTAAGATTAACAAAAGAGGCTGGGCACAGTGGCTCACACTTGTAATACCAACATTTTGGGAGACCAAAGTGGAAGGATTGCTTCAGCCAAGGAGTTTGAGACCAGCCTAGGCAACATAGGAAGACACTATCTCTACAAAAAATTAGCTGAGTATGATGGCATATGCCTGTAGTCCCAGCTACTCAGGAGGTTGAGGTGGGAGGATTGATTGATCCTGGGAGGTAAAGGCTGCAGTAAGCCATGATTGCCCCACTGCACCCCAGCCTAGGTGACAGAGCAAGACATTGTCTCAAAAAAAAAAGTAATGAAAGAAAAGCATAGAAATGTGTTTAATATAAATTTTATATGATACCAGAGCCTTCATAAGGAAATGAAGACCTGAAGAAACAGTTCAACCTGAATGTGTTTTGTTTTGTTTTGTTTTGTTTTGTTTTGTTTTGTTTTGAGACAGAGTCTCACTCTGTGGCCCAGGCGGGAGTGCAGTGGCACGATCTCGGCTCACTGCAAGCTCCGCCTCCCAGGTTCACACCATTCTCCTGCCTCAACCTCCCGAGTAGCTGGAACTACAGGTGACCGTCACCACGCCTGGCTAATTTTTCATATTTTTAGTAGAGATGGGGTTTCGCCGTGTTAGCCAGGATGGTCTCAATCTCCTGACGTCATGATCTGCCCGCCTCAACCTCCCAAAATGCTGGGATTACAGGCGTGAGCCACTGCGCCCAGCCCTGAATGTTTTTTATAGTAGGTATGATGAAGAGCGGACAGTCATGAGGAAATATGACAGGGCAAAAAGAGTATCATCTAATGGTAATAAACTTCTTCCAGTTTACCATTAACTGGGAAAAGGCCTGCTTGTTCAGATTCTTCTCTGTGACCTTTCATCTTCAGAGAGAAGGATATTCCTGTCCTCTGGGTATAAGGAAAGCATCTCTCATATGAGAGTCTTATGACCTTCTTCAGGGGAGGGTCAGAATATCCTCCCAGGTTTTATGACAGGAAGAAGGCCAGCGGCAGGAGTGGGAAAGCAGGTGAGAGTGACTTTCCCACTTCTTCAGTTTTCTCAAATTACTTCAGCTTAAAATATCCAATATGCCAAGATTCCATATTTTGGGATAGTGAGTCCTGAACCCCATCAAGGGCAATGGGATCTGAAGTCTCTGAAATGAAAATCTTGGTAAGGGACTTGACTTTTATACTGTAGGAAATAGAGAAAATAAGAATAAATTCTGGTGCATATCTAGTGTGCAAGTAAAAGGTTATCTTCAAATGTGTTATGAAGTATTCATATGAAGGATTGAATCATGAGTTCCTTTAGGGTCACAGGTGCTGCCCAATCAGGAAAGCAAGCCCACAATTTCAAATGGCTTAATGAATGGGAGCAGTAACAAATAAAAAAGAAGTACGGAAAGAGAGGTGAAAAGAGAAAGTGAGTAAGGGCAAGTAAAGAACACGTAATAGAGGTAGTGTCTCCAGAACACGCAAGAGAGGAGATTTAAGCAATCATGGTCTGTTTATCCGTTAATGTCCATTAGCCTCAGACCAGCAAAATGATCAAGAGAACCTAATTACCTAAATCAGACATTTTAAAACATAGGCATGTGCCTCTCAAGCATTTTGAGTTCCTACTATGTTCAAGGCACTGTACTAGGTGCTAGGTAATCCAAGATGAAAGAGAGATGATTTCTGCTGCCCAGAAATTTATAGTCTGTATAGGAGCAGGGTGAAGATGGCCAATAATAAAAATCATTGTACTATAGTCAAGACCTCACGAAGAGCTGTCTGCATAGTTCTATGATATTAGAGAAATAAGAAACATCCTTCATTCAGAAGGATGTTTAGGGTATTTATGATGATGATGATGATGATGATGATGATGATTATCATTATTATTATTATTTTAGAGACAGGCCTTCACTATGTTGCTCAGGCTGGACTCAAAATCCTGGACTTAAGGCATCCTCCTTCTCAGAGTCTCAGGTAGCTGGGATTACAGACAGGAGCCACCATGCACAGCAATGTTCAGGTTATTGTTTTCCAGGACTGTCCTGGCCAAGGATGTTGTTCTTTCCAGGACTGTCCTGGCCAAGGATGTTGTTCTTTCCTCTTCTCTTCTAGAAGATTCTCTTTCTCTCTCAAGGTGTATTTCTCTGAAGAGGTTACTAAATCTTCTTTCACCCCAGCTCTTAATAAAGGCCTAATCAATGAATAAATTAATAAATGAGGAAATTGAATGTTTATTTGACAATTCAGGCCCCAAAAGTTTGCATAATCAAATATAAGAAAAAATCCTGCCTTGCAAAAAAAGAGCCTCTGTGTCTCTTCCCCCGCATCAAAAAAATAAATAAATAAAAGTTTAACAATTTACAAATAGTAAATTTAGACATTTCCTTGAAAGAAAACTGAGTGATGTCTACCCAGGCAAAAAAAAAAAAAAGAGAGAGAGAGAGAGAGACGGATAAAAGTGGATACTACACTGAATAGGAAATTGAAAGATAGTTTTTATCCTAGCTTGCTACCGTCTAACTGGATAAACTTAGACAATTTGAACTAGTATTTCCTCCCTGTTTCAACTAGTAGAAAATGTATTTACTAGCAACTTTTTTTTTCCCTTGGGGCATGGTAGAGAGAAAAAAAGTTAAAAGTCAATTCACAATGATCAGAAATGAAAAAAATAATGAAACTTTAAAAAATATGTTTTTAGGCACTTTATTACATGTTTGGATTTAGTGTACCTAGTGTATGCAATATTACTTCATGTTCAAAATTATTCCAACATGCACTGTTCTTGTACTGCAGATAAAGAGTCTGAAATCCAAAGTTGTTACATATTACCCCAAAGTGGCCAAACTAATAAAGTAAAGCTATGCCATATATATGAGATACATTCCATAAGCATAAAATGCAGAATCCCTAAATGCGATTTTCTCATTGCATAGGAAAATGATTTGAAAGTTTTTGAGAAAGTACTATAATCAGGTTAACTTTACATATACAGTAGTAACATGATGCAGAAAAAAAATTATTTTCTCATGAATTTAACAAACAATTGCTAAATAAGTTATTGTGCCAAGGACTGGGGTGCAATACAATAGAAATCGTGTCCATCCCAGAGAGTTTTCAGTATAATGAGAGATGTAAATACGTAATCAGCCAATTACAATTCAGTGGGGTAAGTATTGATAGAGGGGCAGAGGATACTCTGGGAAAACATAAAATGAGTTCTGAACTCTGTTTGAAGAGTCAGGAGAGCGTTGACGGACCAGCAGAAGTGAGCCAGGTGAAATGTGGGTAGGAGTGTTCCTGAGAGGGGAAAGAAAATGAGCAGAGACCCTAATAATAGAGAGATATGACTTTTGGCTTATTCTGGGGAACTAATACAAGTTTCCTATGCCTAGAGGATAGGGTTTCAGATGGGGAATGGAGAGGGATGAAAGTAGCATTAGGTATAAAGGAGCCAGACTAACATGAGCCTTCAAGCTGTAGTTAGGAGACTGGACTTAATTCTAACCCTGCTGAGTATCACCTGATCCTGTTTGTGAGTTAGTGTAGAGGCTGAAGATGAAAGTAGCATTAGGTATAAAGGAGCCAGACTAACATGAGCCTTGAAGCTGTGGTTAAGAGACTGGACTTAATTCTGACCCTGCTGAGTATCACCTGATCCTGTTTGTGAGTTAGTGTGGAGGCTGAATTGGAGAGAAACACAACTGTAAGCAGGCTACCAAGTGTGATGGACCCCATTATTTGTTTGTGATTGTTTCCTCCCTCCTTACTCTGAGCATACTCTCCTGTGGGTATAGTATACTGCCCTATCCTAACAACTATGAGCTTGGCCACAGGACTCACTTTTGCCAACAAAATCTTGGTGGACTTGACATATGCCACCTCCGAGCAGAAGTTTTAAGTGTACGTGATGTGGTTCTGTCCTTCCTGAGCTTCTTCCCTTGGCCATGAGACTAGTTAGCCTCAAACAGGAACTTCTCCCTCAGCCTGAGTCCCAGAATGACAATAAGATGTGGAGCTCAGCCAAAGTCAGGCAAGCCTGGCTAGACTCAGGCAAGCCCCACCCAGCCAGTCAAGCCTGCGTTTAACCTACTGTCTTCATGTAACACAAACAAGAAATAAATGTTGGTTTGCTCATTAAACAACCAAAATTTTAGAATTGCCTGTTGTCACAATAATTGCTGACTAATCAACCAGCAATTATCACAGGTGAAATGTGATAATGTGAGAAACGTGAGAAATGATTGTAGTATAAATTAAAGTTGTGACATTGAGGTTGGGAGATTTGAGGGCTACCAAAGAAACAAAACCAAACAGGCCTTAGTAATTTATTAGAGGTAAAAGCGAAAAATATAGAGGAGCAAATCATGATATCAAGATTTCTGTCTCAGTAACTGGGGATGGGAAGCAAAGACTTATGTTAGAAAATTTTAAATGTTGAATTCTTTAGTAAGTGCAAAGAAAATAATGGAGCATAACACTGACAAATATTTTAATACACATGTGTGTGATTATAATTACTAAAGTGACTATCATCCATCTCTATTAAGCATCTAACAAGTGGAAATAGGCTTAATTTGCATGAAAAGAGGTTATTACATTCAAGAATGACACTTCTGACTAAAAACGTTGTTAGATATTAGAATGCATTATCCATGGTATTCAAGGAATTTTCTTTTACAGGGTATATTTAGTTCCAGATTAGACATGGAATTTTCAAAATTAATTATGAAGGAAGATTTTTTTTTTTTTTCTAGCAGTGTGATTTTACAGCACTCTTTCCTATTCTTCAAGGCTTTGCTTAGGTTAATTTTCTCTCTCTGGGCCTTCATTTCACCGTCTGTAAAAACAAGAAATGGGACTGGATGGTTTTCAAAGCTCCTCACAGTTTGGAAACCGCGAAACAGACCCCACCAGGACTGTAGAACATTATGGAGTAAACCCATAGTCTAGGTTATGAAAGGCACCTTGGGAGCCTTGGGAAAGGTACCCGTATATAGTGCCCTTTATATATATCAATATTGATATTGCCAGAGATAGAGAGAAGACACTCTTTCCTGATAAGGAAAAATATTTAGTTAAAATTAGGTTCTGCATAATTAAAATGTGCAAAAAAAGGGTCAAGAAATGTAATTTTCTGTAACTTTTTAAATATGAATAGAAATCCCAAATATTTTATGCCTTATTCCTTGCTCTATGTGTCAACATAATTAAACTTTACAGTTTGACCTAATAGCTACATTTTGCCTTGGAAAAAAATACTAGGATATGCAATATCTACATATGCCTTTAGACCTAGTCCAGCATAAAATAGGATAAGTAATACTCATAATTATTGGATTTGACAAGTGGGCTGTTTTTACAGCAATGTGACTCCTAAATAACTAGATGCTTTAAGTACAGTTTAGCATTACTAAATGAGATTTTGCTTACAAAATGTCTGGCACATAATGAACATTCAAAAAACAGTATGTCATTAGCACTGTCAGGCCAGGCCTATCGTGGAGCTTCTGTAAATGCAGGTGGCGCTAAGTCTGATCCCAAGATAACTGAAATCACAGATTACCAATCAGTTAACAATATTTATTGGGTATAGAGTCCTGCAAATTCAGATACTGTTATGCAGAAAGGAAGGAAGTTCATGTTAGAAAATAGACTAAGCTATATGAGACCCAAGAGGAAGTTAGGCTGTAAAATGAAAAAAGAAAAAAAAAAAACCACACACACACACACACACACACACACACGAAGGTTTCTGATCACAGAGTTCCTCAAATTCTAAAAACAAATAAGAACATGCTGACTTTTCATCTACCCGCTAAAAATAAAGCTAAAATAGATAAAGACAGGTATTCTAAAATGCAAGGGTCACAGGACAAAAGGCCTGTACCCATGAAGTGTGGAAAAATTACTTAAACTACCAACCCAACCCAACTACCAATCATTGGTAATCCGTGATTTCAGTTATTTTGTGGTCAGGCTTAGCACCACCTGCATTTACAGACACTCCACAATAGGCCTGGCCTGACAGTGCTAATGACACATTGGTTTTTTTGAATGTTTATCATGTGCCAGATACTTTGTAAGCAACAGACGTCTTTATGCACTCATAGGGGCAGAATGATGTGACACCTTTCCTCACACAGCACAGTTGACATTTCTATAACAAAAGACCGGTTAGCAAGAGAAAAGCATAACAAATTTACTTAACCAAAGTTTTATGTGACGTGGGAAACTTCAGAGATGAAGACCCAAAGACCCCAGAAAACCCGTCTATTTGTGTGCTTAGGATCAATGAAGAATGGGTAGCCATGTAGAAGTGTGATTGGACCAAAAGGTGATAGACTGAGGGCAGAACCCAGCGAGGTCTGACTGATCAGATTCTTTTTGGCCTCCCTGGGTAGCCTTCTTTCCTCCTGGGTATGGGGCAGGACCCCTCTGGAGTGAGAGTTTTCAAGGAAAAAGGGAGAGAGTGACCTTTCTAGGTTTTATGACTTGCTTTGGATGAAAGAGATTCTAGTTTTCATGACCCACCTTGGGAAAGAGGAATTCCGGTTTCGATGACTCGCTTTGTGGTAGAAAGAGGGGCAACAGATAGGAGGACGGGAGAGGAGTGGAGAGACTGTGCTTCTCGGTCCTTCAATCTCCTTTAGTTCACAGTACTCAGCATGCCAAGGTGCCGCGCTTTGGAGTATCATATTGTCAGCCCCAATACCCTCACGACTAACAAAGCGTTTTACAGAGGACTTTTACTAGTCTCAGAATTAGTAGGGAACAATCTTTTTGAGCTAAAAGATGGCCAATATGTAACTTTGCACCTAGTAGCCACTCAGATGTTTTGAATGATAAATTGTCAGGGTTAAGAACCATTAACTCTGTAAAGGATAATTAAGTATTTGCTGTATCTATTTGGCCCAACATATCCTCCATGAACTAATTAGAGTAATGACTATTTGCAGAGGATTCCACACAGGTAATTATTTGTAAGCAAGTTAACATTATTTTAGAGGAAAGGGAAAAATTCAAATAATAGTTATTTCAGATATTATTCTCAGTTTTATGGTATGAAATACTGGTCTTAGTTTATTTACCTATAATATATATGTATAATACCAAACACTTACAGTGCATATATGTGCCAAATACCATTCTAAGCACAACTATACATGTGTATACATTCATTGAATTCTCACAAAAACCCTATCAGGTAAGTCCCCATCTTACAAAAGAGAACACTGAGGCTTAGAAAGGTTAAGTAACTTGCTTCAGATCACACAGCTAGTAAATGATAAAGACAGAATTCAGATGAGATCAGGCACACTCAGGGTGGTATGGCTGTAGACATAAGCCAGAATTCAAACCTGGACAGTGTATCTTCGTTATCTGTGCTCTTAACCAAATTGTTGTGGTGTTCCTCCAGTAAACTAACTAAGATGTATTTCATTTCGGTATCTTTCACAAGACTGGAATTTCCACCAAGGCAAAGTGTAGCAACTCAAGTCACGTCTCATAAGTGCAAGTGTTGCATATTTTCCTTAGTATATTTAAAATGACTGCTGATGATAAAGGAAAATCTGCTTTTGACAAATCTCAAGCTCAGGCTCAGTTCAGTCTATCATGTCACTTTATAATATGAAAAATAAAATGAAAAATTTATGTATACATTAATGATCACCTTATTTACCTTTTCCATCATCCAAACTTTGAATGGAAGTGGATGAAAAGTGGTTCAAAAGGAATTAAAACAGAATTTAATTAGGCATTATATTTATGTCCCTATGTTTTTCAACTTTTACGTACTGTAAATAAAATTATAGTCCCCCATGTAATCATTTCCATAAACACTGATTTCCTGAGTGATTTGTGTGATAGAAACTAGTCAAATTCATTATCAATATGGATCAAGCAGAAACTATTAGCTCTGTTCTACCTGAATAATGCCTAACTTCAAGTGTGTTGTTCAAAGGCACCTTTATCATGATCCTGCTGCAGTTTGGAGTCTTGCCCCAGTGTCCTGCCTGTCAAGAACTGTGAAGACCTAAGCTATTTACCAACATGCAAGCTAACAATTTATCCTGCCACAATTTCATGGATAATTGCAAAAGCCACGAGACTCTGGATTAGACACAAAGGACTTTCTTGCTTCCGACACAACAGGTAGCATGAGTTTTCCTGTTCACATCAATCCCTTGTTCTGCTAAGACTCACTGGGGTAATGAAGGTGGGCTGGGTCAATATATGAAGGAGGTTTGCATCATAATGTAACTAGTATAACCTTAACCCCTCCCTCTCTTTGTTCCTTGTTACATATAACTGCTTGCTAGAGAATTCCAGATGCCAATATTGAAATAATCTAGGCATGAAGTGGAGATAGCAGTTGCAATTTTCTCCCTTCTGAGAAGAAATTGGTGTGCAGTTAATCCATAACCCGACCCCCACTGAGATGATGCCAGCGAGGCCTCTGGTTGGTCCATTACTAAAAAAAGTCATCAGAAAATTACAAGCAGACTTGCACCCTGCGCCATGCTGCGTAGTTTCCATGCCACCTTTACCCTTTAAACCTCTTTAGCCAAACTGAGAATTTGAGATGGTTTTTTGAGAGTTGAGTCAGGCCATTTCCTCAAGCTTCTAGCACTTGAAGAAACCTGCTTTCCTCCCACCAATCTTCACTTTTCATGTCTGACTATTCAAGCAGTGAGCAACTGAATATGAATTTGGTTACAATAGCCAAGGAATCCCAAGTTTAGGAAAACTCTATTTTTCTTTAATGGGCTATAAACAAACCTGCCCATTAAAGAAAATAATATCTCTCTATCTTTGCCCTAGAGAGAGATATTACTATACTGGACAGCAAACAAACCTGCCCTCTGTTCTGGAGACAGATCTTACCTCTGTTTTCCAAGACTGTTTACTATACAAACATCTTTGAAAAGAACAAGAGCTCTATTAGTTCTGCTCACAAGATGTAAGAAGTGAAAGAGATCTATGGAGAACTACCTTTCAACATACCTTTACTGCCAGAGTCATGTGACTACAGCCATTTGTCTGCAACATACTCTTTCATAGCCAGGTGGCTCAAGTCAAGGATCAGGATCAGTTTGCAGGAACTCTGATTCCCATCCAACAATAAAATCCTTGTCATAAACCTCCAAACCACAGAAGCCTGGAAATCTACAAATACTACTCACCCAGATGCTGACCAGCCCACTAAAAGTGAAAATAGACTTTTGCTGTAACTATTCAGAACAGAGAAGGAATCTCTGAGGGTTTGTACCTACTGTTTTTCTCTTTACCTTTTAGCACCCCCACTCCTATCCAGAAAGAATAGATATTATCTACCATTCTGTTTAATCTATTTAGGTCATGTCTTTGGCAATTTATGGACTTTGCAAAATTTGTCTCTACACTGTATTCCTTCTACTATCATCATTCCTCATGCCCTCATCCCACAACCTTGTCCCCACACTAACATGGTACATTCATCAAGGCCAAATAGTTTACTCTTCCTGCCCAGTCCTAGCCTTGCTCTCTTAACTAATGGTTTCATTTCTCAGACAGGTATTATCTCTAAGAAGGCTTCTGTGTACATTCCCTCAGTGTATTAGTCTATTCTCATGATGCTAATAAAGATAAATCTGAGACTGTGTAATTTATAAAGGAAAGAGGTTTAATTGACTCAGTTCAGCATGGCTGGGGGGCCTCAGGAAACTTAACAATCATGGCAGAAGGTGAAGCAAACACATCCTTCTTCACATGGCAGCAGCAAGGAGAAGTGCTGAGCAAAAGGGGAAAAAGCCCCTTATAAAATCAGCAGATCTCGTGAGAACTCACTCACTATCATGAGAACAGCATGAGGGTAACCGCCCCCGTGATTAAATCACTTTCCACTCAGTCCCTCCCATGACACATGGGGATTATAGGAACTACAATTCAAGATGAGATTTGGGTGGGAACACAACCAAACCATATCACTCGGTATTAGAATAGTTGCTAATCCTCTGCCCTTCCACGCACCCTGTGCAAACTCCTGTCACTGGCTGAATTTATCGCTTTGTATTGCTATTACCAGCTGACATGTTGGTCTCTGTGCCTAACTTATGAAGGACTCAAAGTCAAAAAGTTTGTCTTTATTTACAAATAACCAACAGCTTGTTAAAAGATAAACTTATGCACACTAAAATTTTAAAGAGTTTATTTGAGCAAACAGTGATTCATGAATCAAGCAGCTGAAGACCACAGGGGATTTGGAACTTCACCAAAGGATCATGGGGGGAAAACTTTACTAAGCTGTTCTCAGAAGCAAGACAAAGAAATGTGTGACTGGTCACAGTGGAATACTAGCCTTAAAGTTTCTAGTTAAAGGTGAGTTGGCCATTCCTAATTGGTGAAGTCCTGAGTTACAGATAAGTTGGTGATTCCTGATTGGTAAAGACCTAGTTAGAGGTTAGCTGGCAGTTCCTGATTGGTAAAGTCCCTAATTAGGAGTTAGTTGGCAGTTCCTGATTGGTAAAGTTTAAGTTTCATTTTACCATTTACGTTGCATTAGGTTTTGGTTTGCTTACGTAGAAACCCAAGGTGCTAAAGTTAGGCCATCTCAGCCAAATGGCCTTCCAATAAATTCTTTTTAACAAGCCTAATGCAATGCCTGGCACATAGTGAGCATTCAAAAAACTGTCTGCAGAAGGAAAGAGTGAATGAATAGTGCAGTCGCACTGAGCTCATTCACAATTGAACAGAAGGCTCCGAGGAGCCAAGGCTTTATGGCTAAGAAACAAACCTCTAGTGGGAAATAGCAAGTCCTGTTTCGGGTAGGGCATGCTTGCTTCCAATATAGAAAAAAGTGAACAAATGTTACCAGTAGAATAGGATTTATTACACCCACATATCAGTAAAGCACTTTAAAATACGCAATATGAGCAAAAGCTTACAAATGGATAGACATCTTTCATAAATCCCTGAAGAAAATGAGTCATGTTAATTACATGATAATGGTATTTCTTTTAAAATGAATATTTTAGCATGAGAAAGATACATAATCAAGAAAAGCGTTCATCATATTGTTACAGTAGGTAGCTAGTCAGACATGAGAAAGGTAGGAGAGGCCACCCCACCAAACCACCAGGAAAGTCAGGCAACCATTAGGGGATGGTCAGCTGGTTGTTGATTGTCTCTATAAAATAATAATTGGCCACAGCCAGCACCAGGGAAAGGCACCGTCTCCCAATAAACAGAAACACCTGAAATCAGCAGCTTCCTGATAAGCTATCAGGAGCTGTGGACCCAAACACGCACGTTAAGAGGCAAAATGGTGGAGTTGAACTGGTATATGACCTTCGAGGGACATTCGACTGGTAAGGGAAGAATGCCTCAAGTGAGTATGTGTAAACTCCAGTAAACACACTGCGCATGCTCCCCTCCCAAGGCTAGCAGGCCACAGTGCATGCAGACAGCCCGCCCCAAGAAAAGAATCAGGGGAGAAGGGACGCAAGCCCCCCAAAGCATGCCAACATGTAAAATCCCATGTCAAAGGTCAAGCCACACACTTGATCTCTCGAGCCACCGGCCTGGCCTTCTTCCAAGTGTAATTTCCTTCCTTTCATTCCTGCTCTAAAGCTTTTTAATAAACGTTCGCTCCTGCTGTAAAACTTGCCTCAGTCTCTTCTTCTGCCTTATGCCCCCCAGTCAGATTCTTTCTTCTGCAGAAGCAAGAAATGAGGCAGCTGCAGACCCATACAGATTCGCCACCGCTAGCAATATTATCACTAAGAACTTTTTAAAACATCTGGTGATATGTTTCAGGACACACTACCCCAAAATATGGCAGCTTGGCACTGGAGAGAACAGCAGAAGCAGGAACGTAAGTCTCACTATCCCTTTGCCCTTCTTCCTTGAAGCAGGCCATAAAATCATCATTCCAGAGGTACCCTTCCTTTCCCCAGAGGATAGGAACATTCTTATTCTCGAAGACACGGGGACTCCAAGAAGAAGCTGAATAAGCTGGCCTTGCTAAATTCCCCCAGTGGGTTACCATTCAATCATATTCCTTTTGTGCAATCCGACTCTTGCACTACTCACTGTCCACTCCAGCAAGCCTAAGCATAAACATATACAGGTTTCCCTGGTTCTTTGAGTCCTCATTTCTGAAGGCTCTCATGTAATGTAAAACTTACATGAAATAAATTTGTATGCTAATCTAGTCTTTTACTATAGGGGTCTCAGCCATGAACCTAAAAATGGGTGGAGAAAAGATATTTCTTTCCCTTTACACAAACAATACATTGCAGAGGCTTAAACTAGCCAAGGTTTATTTTGTGCCTACATGGAGTCTATAGCCCAGGAAGTTGTCTAGGATCTCTGTGCACTCAGTGATGGCTCAGTATCTACATAACAATAGGTGCTGCCATGATCATTTCCAGGGAGAGAGGGCTCAGAGAATCTTGCCCTAGCAATGAAAGACTTTTGAAGAGATTAACATTACTTTAAACTAACAGCATGTGAACAGTCATCAGTCACAGAAAGAAACATTATCTAAACTTAAGCAGATACACCCAAGAAAGTACAGCTGAAATAGGAGAAAATAGCCACCCTGTCCATCCGAGGGAGTTTCCTGTTTGGCAGAAGAATCACTTTTAAGTATTAGGAAGTATGAATTCAGCTTCCCATCAGCATGAAAAAGCCCAATAGAACCTTCCATACTTTCTCACTGAGGTCCTAAACTCCCCCTCTCCTTTTCTTGCTATTAAATAAATTGGTGTATAACCCTTTACCTTTGGACAGACATGTTTCATAAATCCCTGAAGAAAATGAGTCATGTTATTTGTATGATAATAACATTTCTTTTAAAAATGGAATATTTTAGCACGAGAGAGATATATAATCAAGAAAAGCATTTATCATATTTACCTATTACTAAAGAGGATTTACTTGTTAGTAAAGCACTCCCCAGTATACATGGACATGGTTAATAAACCTCGTCATTTCTCCTGTTAATTTACCTATTGTCTCTTAACTCACAGGCCTCCAACAACCCAAGCCTGAAATGGTAGAGGAAAAGTTTCCTGCCAACACTTTCTACACAGGTCACTTCCATTCACATTTCATTGGCCCAGGAAAACTAAGTGGTCAAGCCTAAATTCAAGGGGGTGGGAAAGTGTGTCACTCCATACACCCAGAATTAGAAAATAGCCAGAGATTGATGAACACTTGTAATGTCTAACTCAGTGGGGCTTGGAAAAGAAATGAGCTTCACTCACAACTAAGTTAAAAACAAACTAGATATAGAATGAGCACAAAAAATTACTCTTCTGGGGGTCGTCTGTGTTGTAGAAGATGTATCCTCCAGCATGACGGGAGACAGATTTATCTCTTTTCCATAGGCGCACTTCCTAAGCTTTTAGACAGAGGCAAGTACATATATGAAAACAATTGATAGGAAAAGTCTATAATTCCTAGTCATTCTGAATATGAGTAAAAAGAATAGTATAGGCCGGGCACAGTGGCTCACGCCTGTAATCCCAGCACTTTGGGAGGCCGAGGCGGGCGGATCACGAGGTCAGGAGATCGAGACCATCCTGGCTAACAGGGTGAGACCCCGTCTCTACTAAAAATACAAAAAAGCCGGGCGTGGTGGCGGGCGCCTGTAGTCCCAGCTACTCGGGAGGCTGAGACAGGAGAATGGCATGAACCCGGGAGGCGGAGCTTGCAGTGAGCCGAGATCTCGCCACTGCACTCCAGCCTGGGCGACACAGAGAGACTCCATCTCAAAAAATAAAATAAAAAATAAAAATAATAATAAAAAAAGAATAGTACAGGGCAAAAGAAAAATCTTTTCTTCCTGTCTTAGGTTCATGGCTGAGGCCCCTATAACAAAAGAGATTAACAAGAGAAAAGCATACAAATGTATTTAATGAAGCTTTACATGGCACAGAAGCCTTTGGATATGAAGATTAAAGAAACAGGTAAACTTGTGTCTTTTTATGCTTAGGCTTAATGAAAAGCGAACAGTCTTGGGGAAGTACGATTAGAGGACAAAGTGGGTATGATCTAATGGTAATCATAGCAAGGCCTATGGTTGAGATTGTTCTCAGTATCCCTGTGTCTTCACAGATAAAGATGCTCCTTTACTCTGGGTACAGAAAAGATGAGGGTCTTATGACCTGCTTCAGGGGATGATAAGCAAATTCTTTCTACTTTCCTAGTCTGCTTCAGAAAAGAAGGTGGGAGAAGTTTCAGGAGGCCTTCCTGCTTCCGCTGTGTTCTCAGTTTCCCTCAGCTTAAAACCCTCAGTATTCCAAGGTGCCCCTATTTGGGGGTAGCATGTCCTGAACCCTCTCATTAGTTTTGATTTGATGGCTTTCCATTAGGGGTTTAACAGAAAACCAGGACATAGAAATAAAAGTTGGATGGTAACAGTGAGGGAGGTAGAAAAATTAGAAATTCTTATTCATTCCCTGCAAAAACGCAGGCTTCAAACCTAGTGGAAGATCTGTGCTTTCACTTGGCTGTTTAAACAGTAGGTTTGTAGGAAAGCATGTAGAACAAGTTATTATTTGCATCTGGAGAAAGAATTGGTTAAACACTGAATGTTCATGTTTGATATTGTCTGAAAAGTTACTCATCATGTTCCTGTTTGGAAGCTGGGGTAGTCAGGGATGACACACTCCGGCTTCCCTATCAGGCTTCCTGTGGTTCAATAACAAAGGGAACTGCAGGCTTCCCACCAAGCACATACATTTGCAAACTGCCGCCAGTCAGTTCCCAAGGCTGGGGGCTGGCCCTTGACAAAGGCGGCTGAGCTGCAGACTTAGTCTATTTCACTCTCCCTGCCGAGCAAACCCTGCATCTCAGGAAAAGCTACAGGATTCATTCCTTAGAGAGCTACAGAGCTCATAGTTAGGGGGAATTGACAGGAATAACTCAATATATTTCCTTTCCATTATAAAAGAAACACTTTCATTAAAGAAATACCTTCATCAGAGCTTCTCACCCCTGTCTCTCAGAAAGCAAGGAAAATGGAAAAAGCTATTTCTCACAAACTGGACTTTAAAAACATACTTGTTTCTTGATGAGTTTGGTTGGTTCCACAGGGATTACAAGCTTGTGGGCAAGGCTTTTGAATACGTTCAATTCTCAAATCTATTCACAATAAGGTATGATTTTATCAAGGACTTAGTGCCTAATTAATTCCATCACTGCACCTCTGAAGCTTCCGGCTAGACCTATTAAAATCTGCCTAGATCAATGAATTTACCCCCACGTGAAATGGTAAAATACGTACCCTGAATACATGTTACACAATCAAACTTCCCTTCACAAGTGTGCTTTTCTGGGCTTCAGCCTTAGATAATATCAGAAGTTATTTGTTTATTTCTCTCCAAAACTCTCAGTGAAACTGGCAAGGCCTAGTAGTTATAAAATGCTTGCTATGCTGAAAACCCTGGTCTGCACACATAGCAAGGTTGAAATTATTTAATCCTCACCTTCTCCTCTCAACCTCATGAACAGGTACTATTCTTATAGTCATTTTTCAAATGACAAAGCCCTCGGTCGCACAGCTAAATTTGGCAGAGAACTCAAACTGGGAAGCCTGACTTCAGAGCCCAAAGCCCTAATCAGCACACTCCATACTTCTAGTTAAAGCAAGATGTTCATTTTCCATAGGATTCACCATCATGCCACAGATGCCTTTGCACACTCCTTGAATATTAGAGATACTTGGTTGACAGTGTCCATGAAAAGAGTCAAGCTCTGTAAAATATTTGAAGAAATTTATTCTGAGCTAAACATGACTGACTATGGCCTGTGACCCAGCCCTCAGGAGGTCCTGAGAACATTTGCCCAAGGCAGTTGGAGTCCCGCTTGATTTTACACATTTTAGGAAGACATGAGACTCCAATCAAATATATTTAAGATGTACATTGGTTCAGTCCAGACAGGTAGGACAACTCAAAAGGGAGGGGTGCTTTCAGGTGATATGTAGGTTTAAAATTTTCTGTTGACAATTCGTTGCATTTATCTAAATACCTGGGATCAATAGAAAGGAAATGTCTGGGTTGGGATAAGAGGTTGTGGAGATCAGTCTGATCATAAAGATGAAGCCTCCAGGTAACAGGCTTCAGAGCTCATATCAGCTCTAAAAGGGTGCCAGACACTTCGTTAATGGTCTCCTGGATCAGAGAAAAGACCCAGAAAAGGAAGGGGATTCTCTACAGAATGGAGATTTTCCCCATAAAAGACAGCTTTTTAGGGCCATTTCAAAACATGTCAAAGAAATATATTTTGGGGTAAAATACTTTGATTTCTTTCTGGGTTTGCTAAATTCATGTGGTTCTATACTAGAGCAAGACTGAAACTAGTTCATGGCCTGAACTAGTTTTTCAGGTTAACTTTGGAATGGCCTTGGCCAGGAGAGGGGTCCATCAGTCAGTTGTGGGGCTTAGAATTTTATTTATTTATGGTTTACAGCTGTCAGAAGGTTGCTGAAAAAAATCAACTGACAAAGGCAGATTAATAGGAGAAATGGCACACAAATTTATTAACATACCATGAGCGAGAATCAAAAATGATTACTCAACATCCCAATGGGGTCCAAATACTTATATAGCCTTATTTCAGAGGGGAGGAGAGTGATGGGAATATAGGTAATTCTGTTGAGGGGCAATACATGATTATTAGGGAGAATGAATGAATACTTGGGAGGATAAATGGATGGGGGAATAGAGATTAACTTATAAATGATTCTCTTTGGAAATGGAATGAGTCAGAGGGATAGATATTTTGTGAAGGGGTATAATCAGGTCTGGTTACTTCTTGGTCTTTTTCTCTGCACTAGATAGTATGATAACAAAAAGAGGAAGGAAAATTAATTGTTCTTCTCGGTGGGTCTGTCCAGTCTTCATGTAGATAGGAAAAATGTCATTCCCAGCATCTGTTGATCTCTAAGGACTTTAATTCAAAATACTCATTGTACCAGAGAGCCATATTTTGGGGTGAAATTCCCTGCACTCCTTCACTTACATGGCTATTGGGAGGTTTCCGTTCCTCTCCAGTTATACAACTGAGGACCCCTCAGCTCCTCTCTGACGGTTAGTCAGAGGCTGCCCTCAGTTCCTTGCCACATTGGCCTGTCCAACAGGGCAATTAACTTCATCAACATAAGAGGGAGACTTCCGGGAAGAAAAGTCACTGTCTTTTGTAATCTAGTCACAGAGGTTACATACATCTCATTATTTTTGCCATGTTTTTGGTTAGAGGCAAGTCTCTAGATCCAACCTGCACTCAACAAGAGGAGATCACACAAGATGTGAATATCAGGAGGCAGGAATCAATTGTGGCCATTGTAGAAGTCTGCCTCCCTACCACAGGTAGGAAGTGAATGGAAATCCAACAAGATGATATGTTTGAAAACACTTAGAAGCCTGGTATGCTACAATAGGTTGACCATCCCTAATCTGAAAATCTGAAATCTGAAAGCCTCCAAAATCAGAAACTGTTTGAGCAGCAACAATGATACCACAAGTAGAAATTTTCCAAACCTAGCTTCATGTGACAGGTTGCAGTCAAAATGCAATCAAAGCTTTGTTTGGGCCAAGAGGGGCAGCTCACACCTGTAATTCCAGCACTTTGATAGGACAAGGCAAGCTGATCACTTGAGGTCAGGAGTTCAAACCAGCCTGGGCAACATGGTGAAATCATGTCTCTACAAAAAATACAAAAGTTAGCCAGGCATGGTGGGCTGGGAGTGGTGGCACATGCCTGTAGTCCCAGCTATCCAGGGGGCTGAGATGGGAAGATAGCTTTAGCCCAGAAGGTCAAGGCAGCAGTGAGCTGAGATCACACCACTGCACTACAGTCTGGGCAACAGAGTGAAATGCTGTCTAAGAAGAAAAAAAAAAAAAAAAACAAACTTGGTTTCATGCTCTAAATTATTACAAATATTGTATAACATCACATTTAGGCTATGTGTATAAGGTGTTGTATTAGTCTGTTTTCATGCTGCTGATATATACATACCTGAGACTGGGCAATTTACAAAAGAAAGAGGTTTAACTGGACTTACAGTTCTACATGGTAAGGGAGGCCTCGCAATCATGGTGGAAGGCAAGGAGGAGCAAGTCACATCTTATATGGATGGCAGCAGGGAAAGAGAGAGCTCGTGCAGGGAAACTCCCATTTTTAAAACCATCAGATCTTGTGAGACTTACTATCGTGAGAACAGCAAAGGAAAGACCTGCCCCCATAGTTCAATCATCTCTCACCAGGTTCTTCCCACGGGTGGGAATTGTGGGAGTTACAATTCAAGATGAGATTTGGGTGGGGACACAGCCAAACGATATCAGATGTATATGAAACATAAGTGAATTTTGTGTTTAGACTTCAGTCCCATCTCAAGATATCTCATTTGAAGTGTATGAAAATATTCCAAAGTTCAAAGCAATCTGAAACACTTCTAGTCCTCAGCTTCCTGAGTAGCTGGGACTACAGGCACACGCCGCTGTTCCTAACTTGAAAAATAACTTTGTTTTTTGTTGTTGTTGTTTGTTTTTTGTTTGTTTGTTTGTTTTTGAGATAGAGCCTCACTCTGTCACCCAGGCTGGAGTGCAGTGATGTGATCTCAGCTCACTGCAACCTCTGCCTCCCAGGTTCAAGTGATTCTCCTGCCTCAGCCTTCAGAGTAGCTGGGATTACAGGCACATGCCAACACACCCGGCTAATTTTTTGTATTTTTAGTAGAGACGGGGTTTCACCATGTTAGCCAGGATGGTCTCAATCTCCTGACCTCGTGATCCACCCCCATCGGCCTCCGAAAGTACCAGGATTACAGGCGTGAGCCACCATTCCCAGCCTGACAAATAACTTTTTAAATAAGCTTCTGAAACTCTCTATTTTCTAGTTTCCTTCTACCCAACCCCTAATAAATACTTTATAAAACACTTGAGAATACACAAGGCTTCTTAAGAACGTGGTTATCACATGGTTGCAGAAATGACATTATGTAATTATGGTGCTGGTGGATCAGCCACCTCCTGGGATACTTTCCTCTCCGTAAGCTCTCACTTTCTTCAAGGTCCTCCTCAAATCCTACTCCTCCTTGACATCTTTAATCACTCAAGCCAATAACAATTTTTTTCTTTGTAAATAAAATTCTATTATAACTAATGTCACTGTCTTATAACAAAGCACTTTAAATGTTTATATTATTTGTTTCATGGGGCCAAATTTTTCTCCACAAGATGCTTACAAACTCCTTAAAAGCAGAAATCCTGTCATACGAATGTGTGCTCCACATGCTGTTCCAGAGCTCATTAGCTGTGCGTTGAACAAACAGCTGAAAAGAAAGGGCTTAGAATTCTGTAAATGTAGAAGTTGGAAATTGGCTCAGTTCCACACTCAGCCCATACAAACTACTTCCCACACTAGTGTGGACATGCCCATCTTTTCCTGAACTATAACCAACTTTGAAGACAAGAATTAATTTTTACTCATCATAGACTTCTCTCTTCTTTACTTTGTACCAATGCACACATGCCCTGGAATAAAAATCCCACCCAAGTGGTTTGCAATTACAGTGATCTCGCCTGGAAATTATACCAAAGACTCATTAACTTAAGAAATGAATCCAATGCTAGAAAGATAAATGGTGGATCCAACACCAAGAGTGCATTCTGGCATGGCTACCTGGAACCTCTGATTGGGGACCCGCTTTATTTACTAACCAAAGATCAGCTGACCACTGTGATGCTATGGGTTTCCTACCCTTGCGACTCCTCCCACACCCACCAAAAAATGTAGAAATAAAAGCAGAAACAAAAAGAGACCATTTCCCCTCTTCCAAGCCAGGGAGACCAGAATTCTTGCAGATGGGGTCTATTCTGTATGGTAGGTACTTTCAGGTAGTACTGGACCTATGTGGGAAAGCCAATTAAATGACCAATTAAATGACCCCATTCTATGACCCCAGCAGCCTGCCAGCCTCCACCTCTACCTGGGCCAGGAGTCATAGATGTGTGACTAACTGAGAAGATAAATAAACTTTGTTTATTTACTGGGCAGAATTAATCAATTCTACCACATTTTTATGTTATTTGGTGTTTTGCCAATGTCAATTCCATCTGTAATAGCTCCTTTCCAAGACCCAGACAATCTGTGTGTTTTATCTCATCTTCTTTCTGCACTCTGTGAGTTTTAATCACTATTAGTTGAGTTTCCCAGGAATTGAGGCAGTTGAGGAGTTGCAGGAGCCAGAACAATTGGCACGTGTCAGAGGGCAGGTAAATGCACTCCCACAAACGTGTGTTGGGCATTTACTTTATGCAAGATGCTGTGTTAATTGTTTGGACATAAAAACGAGTCACATACAAGTCCTCCCTCAAATAACTCAAAATCGTTTGTGGGAGATGTTCGTTCCCCTTACACATACACAAACACAAACCTAGTAAAAGTGAGCGTATGCCAAGTGATTCAGTAGAGGGATAAAACAAGCGCTGAGAGAAGACAAATGAAAAAATGCACTCTGACTGGGGATATTAGGAACTTCACAGGTAAGTTAACACTTCAGATAGAAACTAAGACACAGTTACAATAGGCAGAGATGTGATTGTTACACTGAAGAAAAAATGACAATTGGTGGGTTTGGTTTCAGAATCAAAAATTAGTTTGACTTTTCATGCCTTGAAGTTTCAGTAATAATAACAAAACTTTAATTGAGGTATTTCAACAATGTATAAAATTATGAGGCATTCTATTATAAACAGAATAATGTTTTATTTAGTTATTCTGTTGATAAGCATTATGCAAAGACATGAGTTTTGTGTCTAGGAAATGTAGGCACACAAAACAGGGAATATCTTCATTTCTGCTTCTAGTGGGCTACACAGCCATTAAGAGTTGAGAGTGACCTGAGAGATTATGTAAACTGAACTCATTTTACCCACCAGCAAACTGTCAGCAATAGAATTTACACTCGAACCCAAGTATTCTGATATTTACTCTCAAGTACATTCCACTAAAACCATCCTGGAAAGCTCTTGGGAGAGGAGGACCTTCTCTTTTTATTTATTTTTTTTTTGGGGGGGAATGGAAAGACAGAGATAATCATGGGAAACTCATCTCATCCCATGGCCTCATAGGTAGTTTCTTTAGCTTAGTCAGGAAGTTCACTCTTCCCAGGTGGCCACCTCAGAACCACCCTCCAGCCTGTCCTGGGATTCTGCCCTGCCTGATCCCCTTCCCTCTCCATAGTTTCTAGTAATAACTGGGTAGGAGAAGCAAGCGTGCAGGCATGAAGACCCGAGGAGAACAGGATTTTCATCTGTTTAGTTCACTGCTGAGCAGTGCTTGGCACACAGTAGGCCTTCGGTGTTTTCTGAATGAATGGAAATATTTTTTCTTTCCACCATTCAGTTAAACATTTCCATCCAGTGGAAATGTCTTCATGACTTCAATCACTTCATCCAGGCTTTAGGGAACCAGGTCCACCCCGTCACTGCCCTTACCAGTATTAGCAGTCTTCGTGGGGAAGACAGATTAACACAGGCACTTTCAATTCCTTTCTTGGAACTCCATTTGGACATGCAGCTCTCCTTTTTTCCTACTCATTCTGTTAATATTAATTTTTTAAAACCTCCAGATAAGAAGCAATAACTTCAGTAAGCTCTTGCCCACCTCAAAGATTATATTACAAAGATGGACTACAGACAGCAAAACACAGTTGGCAAGACCCAAAGCTCATGGAGATGAAGGATAAATTACCCAAGGGAATAACGGTTATATAAATACTTAGCACATATATATTACACTAAGATCTATTATACTATTATACTTAGCATATATATTATACTACATATATTAATTATATGTAATATATACTAAATATAACTTCTAAAATATAAATGTATTATATTATAAAATATTGATTATTAAAATTTAAATTTTATAAA
Source organism: Macaca mulatta (assembly GCF_049350105.2). NCBI lineage: Eukaryota > Metazoa > Chordata > Mammalia > Primates > Cercopithecidae > Macaca > Macaca mulatta. The sequence continues at coordinate 42,386,008 of NC_133409.1, read as the reverse complement.
AACCTTTTTAAAAGTTTGTCTCTTTCAACAAAACGCCTAGACAACATCTGCTTCTAACACTAACCTACTCTGATAGGTAATTCTCTTCAATTATGTTCTTCAACTGTCCAAAAATAGTATTGCATTTTCTTAATATTCTAGGGAAGATACTCCTACATCTTTTATTTCATGCTGTACTTCTTTCACATGTTTTTCTTGTCATCTCTTTTTATCTAGAAATTGAATACCTGTTTCAATTTCACTCACCTTGGTTTCATTCCCATGAGTCTCAAAAAGTTAATTGGCTGGGTATTGAGACCTGTCACAAATTATCATGGTACTTAAAAGCAAAAATTTTAAGACAGAGCTACCAGATGTTGAAAAGGAGTGTAAATAATCTACCCTGTCTACACCTTCAAAGATGAATAGGAATCACACTGTGGACATACATCAAACCTGTTCATACTAGTTTTTATCTAGTCATTCAGAACATTTTTATCAAGTATCTACTGTATGCCAGACCCTGTTCTATGTGCTACGGTAGAGTAAATAGAATCCACGTCGTCATGAATTTTTCTCAGTTTTCCTATTGTGTGTATATGTGTTTGGGGTGGGGATTGAAAAGACTTGCCTGAAGGTTTGGAGAAATATCACAAAAACTCAGTTTGAAATTGAGTATTACAACCTCTTATCTTTAAAAAAAACAGCTCCTTGGACATTTCCATCATGTAGCTCCCTATATCAATGTTAAGTGTATTTATTATTACAGCTTTATGAAAAATCTTTATAATTCCCACCACTTTACTTTTATCTGAAAAACAGTCTTTGCTATATTTTGAGTATTTACTCTTTCATATAAACTTTTGAGATCAACTTATCAAAATTCATGAAAAACCCTGCGGGAATTTTGGTTAGAATTAGGTGCTCTTGTTTTTGATTTCAGGAAGAACATTTTGATATTAATTAATTTTGGAGGTCAGGTTATTATTCATAAACATTCACACACCTACTTTCTTAGATGGAATGTGTTTGCCCATCACTTGTTTTGGAGCTGGACAGGTGGCTTGCTTTGGCCAATGGCATGAGGGCTGAAATGATGAGATCAAATTCTTGAAAAATCTTTCCATGATTGGGCTTATATTCTTGTACCTTAGTCATCATTGAGAGAACAATTAAGACTAGTCTGCTGGTCCAAGGAGAATAAGGTAGAGCTGCCCAGCTGAGTCCATCCCAGAGTAGTCGACCCCTATGCAACCTGCAAATCCTTGAGCAAGTTCAAGTAAAATCAGCAGAATTGTCCACCTGATACATAGATATGTAATAAATAATTGCTTATTGTTGTATTCAACTAGATGTTAGGATTGCTTGTTACAAAGCAGTAGCTTCCTGTTACATTGCCCTAAAATTAAAACTGAGTTTTATAAATATTTGTAACAAATACAAGTTGTTTTGTCTGCCCAAAAGAGCATTCCTACTTCTCTTCTTCTGCCCATTCTGATCATGTAGTTGTGGTAGGACATCTAATCTCAAACTCTAGACCCCTGACAACAGGTATTGGCATGTGACCAGGCTGGGTCTATACTGCTGTCTACTTCACATGACCACAGAGATTTGTCCAGGGTTGGATAGATGACCTAAGTGAGGCCCATCAACCCTTCCCATGGAATTTTCTCATTGAAGCTACAAGAAGAATGTTTTCTCTTTTTCCCTGTGTGGGAATGATACGTATATGATTCTAGAAAAGCTGGTGGCCATGTCTCCCATCAGCAGAGAAAGCTGAAAAAATTAAACCACCATACACAGAGAAGCACTGAGTCCTGAAGGTGTTCTAGACTGTGGTTCGCATAGACCCTGATCTTTCCAAGGCCTAATTGTTCAGTTCTTCACTCAGTCCTATGAGTCACCCCCACTATCCTTCCAGCAAGTTCCTATTTATACTTACAGTGACGCAAGTTAAGTTTCTGTTATATTCAATGGAGAGAAACCTAACTAATACAATAATTTTCTAAATTTAAATGAATGACAAAATAACCTTACTCAATCAGATAAATTGACAATTTTATGATTCATTTAGCAATCTTTCCCAAAAATGCCAACTTTTGATACTTTATCTTAAAGTTTTTGATTGGCTAAATTTCCTCTTAATTTAAAAAAATAAATTGTAAATTCATACCTTCTGGCACTTCATACTGGATGAATACTAGTTTTCAATATTTAAGTAGATTGAAAGATTCTTGCACAAAATATTGGCCCTTCTATGGACACCTTTGAGCCAGTCCACTCTATAAGAAGAGGAGATGACCCTGAATGCATAAAATCACAAAATCCTTTCATAGTAAAATATTTGAGATATTCTCTTCAATTTACTGCATTTAAGGCCTTTGTGAATGAATTCAACTATGAACTGATTATGACCCTATGCATTAGGTAACACATGAATATTTGAGGGTGAAAGAGTATACTGTAGAGGGTGAGAGTGCAGGCCCAGGGAACAGCCTGTCTGAGATCAAATTCTGGCTCTATCCCTTAATAGCTATGCCTTGTGACAGTTTCTCACCTCTTGGAACTATGTTTTCCTCAACAGGAAATTAAGGTGATATTAATAGTACTTCCACTATATGGTTGATTTAATTATTACATGAAATAATATATGTAAAATGCTAGATATGTATGACTGATGCATAAGGGCTATGAGAGTGATGGCCACTAATAATAATAATTATTCTAGCTCTTCCATGATTCTAGGATCTCCTGCTCTATTCTTATATCTGTATCTATAACAAAGATAGCACTTTGAAAAACAATATACAGAAATCGTTTTACTCTAACATTGTGAAGAATGCATTTAAGGACTTAAGACTGGCTATTTAAACAGTTTATTCCCTGGACACAAACAGTAAAGACAAAAAATGTATTATCTTAATATCCATTTATAGGGACATAAACAAATAGTTAAGATTTAGGTACATGTTACTCTACAAAAGATTATAAGTACTTCTTATCAGAATAAAAAATATATTTATATGACCGCCAGAAAACTCAGAGCTATATTAAATTTCCAGCAGCTCCAAATGCTAGATCTCTGATGTCGAGTGGCAAACACGCATTTGCTGCTTTTAATCAATTGTGTTTTTTAAAATTGTAGCTCAAATTCTAACTAAATAGGATAGGAGATAGATAGATAGATAGATAGATAGATAGATAGATAGATAGATAGATGATAGATAGATGATAGATAGATAGATAGATAGATAATTGATAGATAGATAGATGATAGATAGATAGATAGATAGATGATAGATAGATAGATGATTGATAGATAGATAGATGATAGATAGAGAGATGATAGATAGATAGATAGATAGATGATAGATAGATAGATAGATGATAGATAGATGATAGATGATAGATAGATAGATGATAGATAGATAGATAGATGATAGATAGATAGATGATAGATAGATAGATGATAGATAGATGATTGATAGATAGATAGATAGATAGATGATAGATAGATAGATAGATGATAGATAGATAGATAGATAGATAGATAGATAGATAGATAGATAGATAGATATAGATAAATAGAAAAAGATAAGTACCCAGAGTTTGATCCTACATAGAAAGTTATCAGTGAGTTTTCTATTAGTTTAAATTATAGAACACCAGTGCAGATGGAAAAGTATAGTATGACACAATTAAGGGGTATAGCAAATTTTTTGTGTGGCTTTCTTTTTATTTTTTAGAGTTGGGGTCTCGCTGTGTTACCCAGGTTGGAGTACAGTGGCGTGATCATGGCTCACTGCTGCCTTGAACTCCTGGGCTCAAGCAATCCTCCCACCTCAGCCTCTGGGGTAGCTAAGACTTTTAGGCATGTGCCACCACACCCAGAAAATTTTTTTACTTTTTACAGATGGGGCCTTGCTATGTTGCCGAAGCTGGTCTCAAACTCCTGGCCTCAAGTAGTCTTCCTGCTTCAGCCTCCCAAGTCACTGGGATTACAAGCATGAGCCATCACACCCAGCTTATGGCAAATTTTTAAAATTAAAAGCATAATCTATCTCTTGCGTTCTTAGTCATGTTTAGCTGCTTGTCTTCCAATTCAAGATTAGCCGCTGTAAGCCAGAGCACATTACTGTTTTCAGCAAAAAATTCCTTCTTGCTGAAGCTCATCACCCTGCCTCCCCTGGCATTTGTTTACGTGGTCAGTATCTTTCCTTCCATCACCTTGTCATAGTCAGCGGGTGCCCCTGTGGCCTCATACTGCATCACTGTCATTCTTCATGACACTACTTGCAGCTGACACCCATATTGAAGGATGAGAAGAAGTCAAAGCACAATTCTAACACACAGTCTGTCAAGGTTGAATTAATGTTCTCTCTCCAACTAAAGATGAAAAAAAATTTACTTATATTGCTCATTTTAGGTTTTCCATTATTACACGTAGCATAGAAAGGATGTTCCTCTTGAAAACAAGAGAAAAGGATCCAAAGATCACTGCTGGCTTCTTCCAGAGTCAGAACTGTGTGGCAAATCCTCCACAAGTTCTGCTTACTTGGAAAGAACAGAAATGTATGCCAATTTTCAGCTGAGCTAGAAAATCGTAAGCTTGTCAAAAGCCTGGTTTCCCTTCCCCATTGCTGTTTTTATCCATTGAAACTGCCCGACAAAGCTTCCACTCTGAATCAAGTTCGGATCTGACTTCCCAGCTCCTATTTCCAGGCTGCATTGTGCAACTGGAGGAAATGTCATCCCTGGGGCACTAGGAGATGCAGATGTGGTTTTCAGTTCTTCCAAAGATCTTTCTGCGTCCTGTCCCTGCAACTACTACACAGAAAAAATAAAAACACATCTAGCCAGAACGTCACAGTCTTTCCCCCCAAAGCTTTTCTGCACGTCACCATTTCCATCTTCCCTCCTTTCCCAGCCTTGGGAGAAGAGCTGAATAAGGCCAACCCTCTCCCAGCGCTCCAAACCCAGGTCCCCTTGGAGACCTGCCTCCCTGCCTCCCTGGTTACCTTCCTCCCTGTCTCCTCCGACACCCACCCAGCATAAGCTCTTGTCCCTCAGTCTATCTATGAGATTATGTGAGTCTCTTTAGATATTTTAAGAATTCCTTCTTTAATGATGACTATAACTCTCTCCTTCCTGTCACAGTCAGTCAAACTGTGACAAACAGTAGTCAAAACTCAGTGTTTCTCTTTTCTCAACATCTATTTCCACTCCAACACTTTGAAAACTTTACTTTGCCAATCAAGGCCTCTGAAACTGCTCTCACCAGAATATCTCATGATTTCTTGTAACTAAATACAACAGATACTTTGATATGTTTACCCTGCTGACCACAAGGCAGCGTTGTGTCTATTCAACAAATACTCCTTCAGTCCTTGTTATGTGCCAAGAAGAAACATAAACCATAAAAGGAGGGTAAAGAATGGTGGGGTGGAGGTGAGGGTAGAGGGCTCTGCTCCAATTCTTTTTTTTTTTTTTTTTTTTTTGAGATGGAGTTTCGCTCTTGTTGCCCAGGCTGGAGTGCAGTGGCACGATCTCGACTCACTGCAACCTCCTCCTCATGAGTTCAAGCAATTCTCCTGCCTCAGCCTCCCCAGTAGCTGGGATTACAGACATGCGCCACCACACCCAGCTAATTTTTTGTAGTTTTAGTAGAGATGGGGTCTCACCATGTTGGCCAGGCTGGTCTCGGCCTCCTGACCTCAGGTGATCTACCGGCCTCAGCTTTCCAAAGTGCTGGGATTACAGGTGTAAGCTACTGTGCCCAGCCAGGGGGCTTCAATTCTAAATAGGTGTTCAGGGACTGTGACATGTGTCAAAATCTTGAAGGAGATGAGGGTACAAGTCATAGTGATATATGGGGACAGAAAATTCCAAGCAGAGGAAGAGCAAGTGCAAAGGCCCTGAGGCACGAACAGGCCTGGCACACTCATGCCACGGAAGGAAGCCGATGCAACTACAGCAGAGTGAGTCTGAGGAGACGAGAGAGATGAGGGCAGACAGGGGACAGGGTGGGGAGGGGCAGGTCTTATAAAACTATGTGTGCCATATATATATATACACACACACACACACAGACACACACACACACACACATATATATATATAGTGGTTTTTTAGAGATGGGGTCTCACTATGTTTCCCAGGCTGAATTTGAACTCCTGGGCTCAAGCAATCCTCCTGCCTCAGCCTCCACGTAGCTGAGCTACAGGAGCATGGCAACACACCCAGCACTCCCCATTTTATCAAAATCCTTTTTTCCCCTTTGCTTTCAGCAACCAAACATCTCCTTATTTTCCTTCTACTCCTCTGTCTACTGTTTTTCAGCCACTTTTGCAGGCTCCTCGTCTTCCAGCAAATCCTCTGGTGGCCTCCGGTCCCATCCTTGGAGACATCCTGGAGGACATCCCTAGTCACCTCTGCACTCTCCCCAGATCATCTGGTGCATCAGCCTGGCTTCTACGTTAATAACTCAACACTGGACTCCATGCATGCACCGCCCTACTCAGTTTCCAACCTGTGAAAACTGCAAGCCGGCCCCACCTGGACTCTTCAAATTCAACACGTTCCAAATCCACTTGTCATCATTCAACATGTTCAAAATTGACTCATCTTCTCATGTGCACGTCGGCTCTGTCTCTTGTTCTTTTCTATGGTGGTGAGGACCACATGTCCCCTCCTGTTGCTCAAATCAGAAGTGGGAGCTCTCTGAATGACCTCAGTGCTCTGCACATGCTGGGAAAGTCATTGCAGCACCTCTGGAATGCCGCTTGGCTCCACCATCTGCCTTCCTCTTAATCTGGTTGCTCCCTCCCACTGTCCCAGTTACTGTGTTTCTTGTCATTTATAAACACTATTGTGTTCATATGTCATTTATGAACACATTATGAACACTATTCTGGGTTCTTAGTCCCTGGATAACACAAAATCAAGTTTTCAGGAAATGTGATTTTCCTCGTCCTCTATAACTAAAGTTAATTTCAATCTATGCCAATTCCATGTAACCTCCCTTATTCCAGCCTCCCTGTCCCCTACCTGCCCACCTCAACTTTCCGTAAGAGAAGAGTACGCAGAGAGAGCACCCACTCAGGGAGCTCTGGGCATATGTGGTCTCTCCCTATCCCAGGCAGGGTGTAGAGAAATTCCATGATATTATCCTGCCTGTCTAGAGGCCCGTGCAGCCATCTCTCGCTCCCTCACCCCACTCCATGCTAAATAGAGGGAAAATCTGCATGGCTTGTCCTCTGTCTGGGCTTCACCTTGAACGCAAGCCTCAAGGGCCCCCTGCTCCTGGACTGCCCCTGTCTCTCCAGGGACCCCTCTCGAGGCCTCAGGCTGGGGCCAGAAGGGGAGGTATCTGGGCAGTCAGAGAGCACAGCTGCTTCTGGGAACACAACTCCCAAAACCTATTAGTACACTTTCCAACTCCGTCTTTGAGCCCAAGTATTCCTAACTACACCTGTGCCACGCCTGTGCCAGTAACCTGCTTTGGTCATCACATATTGGTCTAAACCTAATCCTTATAAATAAACATTATGTCCTGGGACAGTCTAGATTGAAACTTTTGAAAGGCAAGAGCTTTCGGATATCACAAGTATTATTTCAACTGCATCATTTCTCTCCTGGGGATAACAAGATACAACTCGCAATGGAGGAAGAGCAAAGTGGACAAGGAAGGGGGAAAGCAGGAAGGAAAGTGTCTGCTGACGTCCCTCTCTTATGATTTCATGGCACCCAGGTGCTGCCTTTTGTGTCTCCAGGAGCTCAAGTTGTTTGCCTGAGAACCAGGCCTAATACCTCAAGCCCCAGGAAACCAGGAACCAGGAAAGTTCCACAGAGAAACATCCTTCCCTCCTTCTCTACTTCATTCACTGCATTTCCCCCTTTACCTCATCCCTCAAATCTGTCCCTTCACCTCCATTCCAACAGCCACAGGCTTAGATCAATGAATGGACCAAGAAGGACTCTTAGCTACCTCCCATTTTGCCCCCAAGCTCCCCATCCTGCACAGTGAACAAACTGGGATGCCCCCAACAAATCTCATCCCGTTCCCTGTCTGCTGAAACCCTCACTGGCCCCGTCTCTCCCGGACAAGTCTGAAACTCCTCACTGAAGCACAGAAGGCTCTCAAAGACTCAGGCCCACCCAAAGACTCGGCTTCCTCCGGCCATCCCTGTCCCTCACTCACACACTCTGCCTGTCCCTCATTCACACTCTGCCTCGAGCACACTGCCCATGGCTGAGGCTCTCGCTGTGTCCTCTATGCATTCTCCACATCCGTTCCTCCTTCATGATAAGTACACATCCCCTCCACAGCATCCCTGCTTCATCCTGAACTCGGTAGTGAAGGCATCAAGAACAATCAAGTTGGGCATGGTGGCTCATGCCTGTAATCCCAGCACTTTGGGAGGCCCAGGTGGGAGGATCACTTGAGCCCAGGGAGTTCAAGACCAATCTGGGCAATATGGTGAGACCCTGTCTCTAAAAAAATTTTAAAAATTAGCCAGTTGTGTTGTGTGCCTATAGTCCCAGCTACTCAGGAGGCCGTGGTGGGAGGATGGCTAGAGCCAGGGAGGTAGAGGCTGCAGCGAGGCAAGATCACACCATTGTACTCCAGCCTGGACAACAGAGCAAAACCCTGTCCCCACCCCGGCAAAAAGAACAATCAAATGATGGTATTTTTGGAAAGCCATCTTAGAGAGAAAAGACAAAGGGAACTGGCTTGTTTCACCTGCCAAAAAGTGGCACAATAATAATTATGTATCCCTGCATTTCATTTATTTCCAATTCTTCATTGAGTTAGCCTAAAAGTGCCTTCCTTGCTTATTACCTCATGGAAGGGATTACACATCCTCTGGCTTTTGAGGTTCAAATTCTCAGGTCCTGAAGAGATTCTGGGAAGACCCCTGGGTCTAGAAAAGGAGAGGAACACCAGGGAGCATGAGTGATCTGAGATGGGAGTAGGCTTCACCATTCTACCCTTGGGGAGATTTGGAAACCCCAAGACCATGAAGGGCCTGTGCCTTCCCTCAGTGTAGCCCAGGTCTGGAGCCTCAGGCCCTAGGATTCCTGTAACCAGAAAGATGCAGGAGCAGAAGGTCAGCTGGGTGTCTCTAGAGAGCAGCCCTGAACAGCCACGTTTCCCCCAGGCCCAGCATGACACCAGTGTGGAAAGGATTTCCTGCTGCCCAGAATGGTGTGGGGGTGGGGAAGGTTTTCCATGCATGCAAGAAAAACAAAATGTGGCACAATACTAAAAGAAGTCGGGGATACCTGTGATTGAATTTAGTTTCTATTACGCAAAGGAACAGGGCATTTTCCGTGAAATCCATTGTATTTACAGATAAGCTTCCTGCATGCTTGTTATACACTGAGACTCACACCTCCCCGTCCCCCTCTAAATACAAAGTGAGATTCCCTTTAATGCAACCTGATCTAAATTCGTTCTTGATCTTTGCTTATGGACAGGCAAGAAGAAATGAGCTTAAAATGAGATAGGAAGCATTCTATTTGGATTTAAGGAAGATTTTCAGAAAAATAAGGTGATATAGTTAGGCCTTGTGTCTCCACCAAAATCTCATCTTGAACTGTAATCCCCATAATTCCCACATGTCAAGGGTGGGACCAGGTGGAGGTAATTGAATTATAGGGGCGGTTTCCCCCATGCTGTTGTAGGGATAGTGAGTTCTCATGAGATCTGATGGTTTTATAAGCATCTGGGATTTCCCCTCCTTGAACTCACTCTGTCCTGCTGCCCTGTGAAGAAGGTGCCTGTTTCTCCTTTGCCTTCCACCGTGATTGTAAGTTTTCTGAGGCCTCCCCAGCAATATGGAACTGTGAGTCAATTAAACCTCTTTCCTTTTTAAATTACCTAGTCTCCGGCAGTTCTTTATAGCAGCATGAGAACGGACTAATACAGTAAATACCCAAAAAAGGAAATGATTATGTTCTTTTAAAGACAGAACATTGGCTTATAGTCTTCCTAATGTTGTAGTTCATATTTTGGTTCCTGATAAATCAGAGTGAATAAATCAAGCTAGCACACAGTGTGTACTGCACCTGGGGGAAAGAAGTTTGTGCCAACCCCAACCTGAGCCACCCCCACCCTCAACCCTGACTCGGCTGCTCTAAAGACACAGTGAGCTAAGAGACAACACTCATCTCCTGAACAGCAGCACCTCCAGTGCCCAGGCCGCTGGATGCCCAGGATGCAAAGATTCTCTGCAAGTTTGTGTGCATGTCAGAGTCACAGACTTGATGTACAGGAATTTCTTTTTTACAATGAGAAAGGAGATGTGGAATCATAACCCTGTATAATTAACCAGAGAAGGTTTTAGGCTTTTCTCAAATTATCACCTCTTCAGTTTCTGAAAATATTTGACCAATAGAATTTAAGTCTGATCTGTCTATTAAGTGTTTTGTAAATATTCTAGAGGGGCAACGTTGATAAAAAAAAAATATGTATCAGTTCAGTTGTGTATGCCTCTGTTGAACAACACAGAACAAAAATCATCTTCAGTTTTTCAGCCTCCAGATATGTTATATTTCATCACCTTTATTGTGGAATGATGACAGTTTCCAAATGAAGTGAGCCCAGTGCCGCAGATAACCCAGAATCACAGTTTGTTTAAAACAGGTCTAAATCCTTTCCTACCCATTTAAATTATCACGGTTTTAACCGCTAGATTTCAGAATGCTAAAGACTGAAGAGTTATAAGATGCAGTGAGTAGGGAGAAAATCCAAACGACATTTCACGCTTGCGTGTGCACAAACACACACAGATTTTATGGTGTTTACCAAAAGGCAGTATTTATAGCTCTGCGTAATTTATAGCTTTTAAATGTAATGTTATAATGCAAATAATTTTTTTTTTGCCCCGAGTGATGAGCTCATGAATAAACGTGAAAAGGATGCTAGGCTGGAGACAGGGATGGGAAGAGGAGGCTGAGAATGAATCAGCATGCGCCTGCTTTCTCCAGAAACTGTCACGACGACCATGGGATCGGTTCGCCGCTCAGCATGATGACTTGGGGCACAGCTATGTGTGACATGGCATTGAACAATTCCCATCCGAGGCAACAGACCAGGAATGCTGCTCAGCCCACCGTGCAACAAAAATGTATGAAATCGCATTAGCAGAAAAACAAGATTTCTGGGTCTTATCACAGAAAGGCTTTTTTCCTCTCCTAGATGAATGTTCACCTCTAATTGAACAACTGTTACCCTCTTTATTTCTACCTGAAAATGGCTTTTACAACTCATAATTAAGGGCAGGATCTTTATAATCCCATCATGATGAAATGTCTTTTTAGCGCCTGAATGCAGTTCATTAACAGGATATTTAGGGCTGTTTTTTCAGTGCATAATTGGACTACAATTCATTTGCATGTCCTGAACACGCATTTTAAGTCTATACGAGAACTCCATTCAGCGATTCCCCAAAACATGTTCTGGAAGGCTGAAGACCACGATCGTTGTGAAACAAACGCTATGTGAGACTCAATTTGTAGTTGAGAGGGAAATTGCAGCAGGGAAAATAGCTAAAACCCAACCAGGCATTCTCTAAATTAATATCATAAAATCATTTTTAAGAGAGAAATAAATTATTTAGCACAATAATTTCGAAGAGTTGATATCACTGCATTAAAATGACAGTGCTGTGTAAGTTCTGTAAGAGTTCAAATTTAGACTTTTTCCCCAGGGAACTGTGCGTTTCACAGAAGTAGTGATGGACAATACCCTTTAGTATGCACAGTGGACTTCAGGGGATGTGAGGAAGCGTAAGGGTTAATTTGTTTAAAATTCATGGCTGATTTTATGAGGAAACATTATACATTCTACTCACAAGCTGTTAGATTTGGAAGACTTTAGATAGAAAAATTAATTTAATGGATCCAAATCCTAACTCTTCAGCATACTGAAACAAGCCCAACCAGAAAGTTATTAAACGATAGAAAGTTGAAATATAAACAGGTCTTTCCATCTAAACACACATTCGAGTCCTGTATTCCTTGCTTTGTTAGCTTGGTACCCACTTATCCCACCAGGCTCAGGTCAGCCTTCCAGATGGAATTAGCCTTGTTTTTCCCACAAAGATTCTAAAAGTCTCTTTAATCAGTCCTTGTTCATGTAGACACAAACCAGGGAAATTAGTTCTGAGACTGAGCTAGCGCTGTCAATCCTTCCTTCTCTACCTCTCTTCAAAGGAACTCTCAAGCATCTGAAAAACCCTCCAAACCATGGACAATTCCAGGGCTCCAAAATCATTTAGTGAAGAGGTTGATAAACGGGGCTTATGGCAGGTCTTCCCACTGAAAAATCCATCAAGTCTCTCCTAAGAATGAAAGTGCAGTCCCTCAGCTAAGGGCATGCTCATGAATTGGCCATTTATTTTAAAATTCTCAAGAAAAGACCAAATGATTGTTTTAGCTTAATGTTATGTTTTTGTTCAAGGACAATAAAAGGTCAGTAATTCACATGGAAGCAGAGGTTCAGACAGATTAAGTGACTGGTCCAAAGTCTCTCAGCCCATCCAGAACTCAGATCTCTGTTCCAAAGGGCTGAGCTCTTTCTACAGTACTACTCTGCACTGAGTGTGTTCCATTTAATTTATTAAAAGACATGTGTTGTTATAAATTGATTGGCAAGTAAAGTTCACTACCACGTTTCTAATAACCCTTTAGAATAAAAACTGCTCACAAATAAATGAATGAAAACACAATGAAAAAGCAAGCAAACAAAACCTTGTCAGATTCTTTTAAATTCAATATACAAAAACGAAATTTTTATTTATTTTTAAACTCAAATATTTTGAAACTCTTGAGTCATAGATTAAATTAAGAGCAGGTTGTTTTTAAAATAATTTACTTCTACAACTCCATGAACATAATTGACTACAAAAACTTTTCTCAGTAATTGAAACATCTTTAAAATAAGTCTTAAACATAGTGACATGTGTTTAAATCGATAGTATGGAATTTAAGTGTAATGGGAGTTTTGGTTTTGGTTTCCCCCATAGAATGTACCTTAATTAAAATAAGAACTCTGCCTTTTTCTCTACATAATAAAATCAGAGTTTTTTTTAGATATTTATATTTTAAGATAAATTTTAACTCAGTATATCTCAATTGTTATTATTATATGTGGCATGTTATATGTAAAATATATATGACCTTGTCGTTGCTATCAAAAATGAAAATCACTTAAAATTACCTACTACATGTTGCTAATGATTGCTAAAACTATTTAGTATAAAATATAACACCAGTATGGTTTTATCCATGAGATGTACAGTTTTGTGAAGTATCTCCAAACTGAAGTCAAATTAATTGGCTCTGTGTCTTTGTGCAAATAAGCTCATAGCTTTGTTTTATTTAGAGGATGGCAAATGCAGTTTTGTTTTTTAAAAGCATTAACCCTGGTGAATTAGTAGTGATATTAGTGACCAAACCCCAATGATCAGAAGATTGGAAATCCCTTAAGATATTTTACCAGAAATATTAAAAAATATATTTTGCACCAGACAATACACCAACATAAAAATATTTTTTATTTTGTTTTAAGCGAACAATAATGCATTTTACTGAAACTGTTTAAGATGAAGAATATGCTGATAATGTGCATAAAAACATTTTTGCTATATAAAGTTTAAAGATGAAGCAATGAGAAGAATAAGAATCAAGCTTTATCATTTTCACATTGTTGAAGGATACAGACATCTTAATTGTTAAATTATATTCATGAATCAATTTCAATTTATTCTAGCATAAATGTATCTAGGAAAAAATTATTTTTATTATGTTATTAGAGATCTCTGTCTCATGTAGTTCTCCAAGAAATGATATAAAATGACTTCCTAATATATATTCTTTTACGTGGATTTATTTAATAATCTCTCTGAATGTTGTTCATTTTTTAAGAGCTTAGCAAATTTATTCTCAGTCAATGAATTTCATTATTTGTCCTTAGGATAAAATTAATTAATTAATTAAATGCAAAACTCAGCATTTTATAATTTTATAATATCAATTTTGCATAATACTACAAATTCTAATTATGAATATACATTAAAAGAAAAATTGAAATACAGCTAGTAAATGTTCTATTAGACATATCAAACTACTATTTTTAAAGCAAATTTATTACAAGTCAGAAACATATTTCGTTTCAATTAAATTTACTAGCATGTATTTTCCCCACATACTTCTAAAGTAAACATAACTACACTGTAAGCAGAGGCGATTTGTTTTATTTCAGACAGTGTTTTTTAATTAGATTATTTTAGTTCAAAACGTAATAGTAATGTCTGTACTGGTGCAGGGTTAAGTTCATGTTAATACTATTAAGAACTTTTCTGCCAAAGTAAAGTATGTGGGCTATGTTGCCAAAGATTTCAAATGAAGAAAAATTGTTTCTTAAAAAATTATCTAGTTAGCAAAGATTTTCTTAACTAAATGCGGAACTAATTTGTATTTTATTTATGGAAGATCATGATAATGCAGAATACAATCATGATTTATTTTATGTGTAATTTCAATGTTATTTTGTTAGATATAACATTTTATTTCTAGTGCTTTGGGTACTACGACATCAAAAACATATGTAGGTACATTTTACTCTTTAAAAATTTCAGATTTCTTATTTTACTTATGATATTAAAATAAAAATATTTTATATAAGAATAAAATCATTTTATGAACTCTTAGATCTAATAACAAAATGTAAATTCATAAATAAAAAACTAGTGGCTATTCCTTTTTAGTGAGAAATTTAAATCGTGTTTTGAGTATATTATCAAAATCTACCTTCAACAGGCCTTAGTAATTTATATCAGCAATTCTCATTATTTGCATATGGTATTATGTATCCCAGAACATCCCCCAAAATTAATTAACAATCTTAGAGTTCATTGGAGTGAATGGATACAAAATAAACATACAAAATCCAATAGCCATGGGATGACATACACGACCTAGGAACAACCCTATAAGATAGGAAGCAGGTCCTATTTCTAGAAAACTATATACTTTTAGAGAGGAGTAATAAAAGGTAATTTTAAAATTTCCTGTCTAGAACAATGCATGACTGTAATTCCTCCTAAATTAATTCTTATATGTTAATGAAAAACAAATAAAAATAACATGGCAATGAGATTTTATCTGAGATGAAGACACTTCCCAAAATGATTCTGGAAGAATTAACAAGCAATAATAGTTCAATAATACTTGAAACCGAACAACAAAGGAATGATGGATTTAAAAATGTTGACTATTACAATATAAATTGTATGGTATTGATGAAAAAAATTAAAAGATAGAGCGATAGAACAAAACAGTTTGAAAAAAATCCTAAATGTAAGAAACTGGTATATTGTAAAAAAAAAATCATAAACAAATGCAAAAAAGATGATTTACTTATTCAACAAAACTTTAGAAAATTATCCATTTCAAGAACAATTAAGATAAGCAACTCATACTGTACTAAAGGATTTATTAAAGACTTTAGTATAAACAATGAAATTCTAAAACACTGGATGAAAACAGATGTGCATTTTTAACTGATATGAAGGTAAGAAAGAATTTTCTAAGATAGACAATGAAAGAGATTACATGATGTAATAAAATCAAAACTTCTGCACAAAATAATAACATTTAAAAGTAAATCTTTAATTGGATAGAAATAATTTTGACAAGAGGTTGCATTCTTAATTTATAATAAAAAGTTCTAAAATTACTGATATTCTAATAAATAAGAACATAAACAGACAATTCTTAAATGGGAAAATGTTAATTGCTATACATATATTTATGTATATATATGTACTTTTTTTTTTTTGACATGGAATCTTGCTCTGTCACCCAGGCTGTAGTGCAGTGGTGCAATCTTGGCTCACTGCAACATCCACCTCCCTGGTTCAAGCAATTCCCCTGCCTCAGCCTCCCAAGTAGCTGGGATTACAGGCATGCACCATCACACCCGACTAATTTTGTATTTTTAGTAGAGACGGGGTTTCACCATGTTGGCCAGGATGGTCTCAAACTCCTGACATCAGGCAATCCACCTACCTCAGCCTCCCAAAGTGCTGGGATTACAGGTGTGAGCCACCATGCCTGGCAGCAATAAACATATTTTTAAATGACCAAACTCACTTATAAAGAAAAATGCAATAAAAACACAATAAGGTATGGTTTATAATCTGTATAATTGAAAAATGCTTTAAATGTTAATTCTCAACTAAAACAGGCACTTATCCATTATTTGTAAGAATGGAAATTGATCTTAATTTTAGGAAAAGAAATTGACAGTTATCTCAAAAATTTAATAGATCTTAATTCTGCTTCTATAGAAATACCATAATTAGACATAGGTTGACAGATGTATATCCAAAGATGCTCACTTCAGTATTATTTATAGTGGTGAAGCATCTGCAATAATCAAAATATCCAATGGTAGGAGTAAATTATTTATAATTTATATATTTGACAGAATATTACACAGTCACTACAAAGATGCTTCCAAAGCATATTTAATCACTTGGAAATTTGTCATGATATAATGTCAAATGAAAATTCAAGACTCAAACTTACATTTGTATAATTATGAAAATAAACATTAAACAAATGGGAATAACCCAAAGTGCTGATGGGCTTAAATTTAATTTTTATTTTCCAAATGTTCTGAAACAAATATATATTCCTTTCATAATTATAAGATTTCATTTGTGGCCGGGCGCGGTGGCTCAAGCCTGTAATCCCAGCACTTTGGGAGGCCGAGATGGGCGGATCACGAGGTCAGGAGATCGAGAGACCATCCCGGCTAACACGGTGAAACCCCGTCTCTACTAAAAAATACAAAAAAACTAGCTGGGCGAGGTGGCGGGCGCCTGTAGTCCCAGCTACTCGGGAGGCTGAGGCAGGAGAATGGCGTAAATCCGGGAGGCGGAGCTTGCAGTGAGCTGAGATCCGGCCACTGCACTCCAGCCTGGGTGACAGAGCAAGACTCCGTCTCAAAAAAAAAAAAAAAAAAGATTTCATTTGTAAAAGAGATATGACAACTTCTAAATTATTGAGATAACAAGGGGATATAGCTAGATAAAGGATAAATTGATACAGACGATGATAAAGGTATTTTGCTATTTTATATATATACATAGGTATAAATATAATATCAAGGTAAACAGTCATATCAAATCAGGTTTAAATAGCATTCTCCCATATGTTTACATTAATTCTTTGTTCTAAGGTAATTTGGTAGTTGAGGCTGCCAAATGAATAGCTATTACTTTTCCTCCTTGTATTAAGAGTTTTCATAAAGCTTAATACTGATGTCATATTTCCCTGTCTATTGACTTCCTTCCTACTGTTTGTTTTTCTTCATCTTTTGATACCTCAAATTCTTTTTTTGGTTAATTAATTATTTTGTTTATTTTTGAGACAGAGGCTCACTCTGTCGCCAGGCTGGAGTGCAATGGCATGATCTCGGCTCACTGCAACCTCCACCTCCCGGGTTCAAACGATTCTCCTGCCTCAGCCTTCCAAGTAGCTGGGACTACAGGCTCATGCCACCACATCCGGCTAATTTTTGCATTTTTAGTAGAGACGGGGTTTCACCATGTTGTCCCAGATGGTCTCTATCTCTTGACCTCTTGATTTGCCCGCCTCAGTCTCCCAAAGTGCTGGGATTACAGGAGTGAGCCACCACGTCCAGCCTGATACCTCAAATTCTTTGCAGACAAGTAGGGTATAAATGCAAACACCACTGTCATTTTATGTAGAATTGGCACTAATCCGGGGCTTTATTGTAATTTTCGTTTTAAGCAAATTTTTATTAGGCTGCCGCTTGGCTCCTGCACGGAGACCCTGGTGACCCACCCTGGAAAGGTCTCTATCCAGCTCCGCCACCCTCTCTCCACTTCCACCCTCTGGAAGGCCTGCCGCTAAGGTGGCTTTTTCCTGCAAACCTCAACGTTGATGATGCTGCAAAGTCTTTCCCCAAAGAAGGAATTCACTGCAGAAGGAAATCACTGAAGAATATGTATCTTTCTTTCCTGTATTAGTGCTGGAGGTTGTCAGTATCACACCTTTAGCTTGTTCAAAGTGCATCAAAGATAAACTTAAAAGAAAACCATATAGAGATCACATACTTTTAAGAAAAAGCTTACACCTCTGAATCTTTTTGTGACCTCCTAGAAACCCCAGACAAGCTAATTGCCAGAAAATGATGCAAAACTCCCAGGAGTGTTGTGTATTATTTCTTCCATGAGGAAAGACAAAGCGTTCTACAACGTTATTGCTAGATAAAAGCCATGTCTATGCACTAAAGTTCAAGCAACACTGTAATTCTAGAGTAGAACGTGTCATTTTGTTAAATTGGTGGCTGTTTTAGCAATGATTTCACAAAGAAAAAATGAAAAATATAGACTTCGATTAGTTGAAGCAGATAGAAACTAATCTTACTGAGTATGGATTACTATTCTGACTTTAATGAAAGTAAATAATTCTACATTAAAAACTTTCTTATCAGCAGTTTACGTTTGAGACATAAACTCAAATAGTTCAGGTAATTAATGCAAGATGAAACTTTTATTTGAATTATCAACAGTTATCTCAATTTATTTGCCTCACCTTCTATTGCAACCCTGATCATTGCTGTTCTAGGGAACTGAGAAATGACTCGCATTATTCCTTTTACTGTTGTGCATTTCCTAGTTTTCGCAGTCCCTGGATAGGAAAAATTACAGGTCGAGAGAGAGAGAGAGAGAGAGAGAAAATGCCCTTGAAATCCAAACATGCTAAGCATATTATTTATAATGGTACATAAGTAAAACGTAGAATTTTAAAAAACTAGACAAACTTGCAACACCAGTAATTTCCTCTCCCTGATACATTTAAAGTTTTAATGAAAAAATAAACCACTCTTTCCAATGTTATGACTTAAACATAACATCATTCTGTATTAAAATTTATTTCATCCCTTTTTTCAAGGAGGATAAATAATGTCATTTTTATTTGCAGAATAATTCTGAATTTTCCATGAGGGACTTAAAAATATGTCAAGAAGATTATTAAATTAATAATTTAATAAATAATTTCACACTAAAGAAACAATTTAGATCTAAACATCATACTGTTTTGGCAATGATCACCATTATCTGGGATTATATTGAACAAATTTCGTTCTTTTCTCCTAAATATATCACATCTTACAATGTTACTTAGTGACTAAACAATTTATTTTCAATTCTGTATTCCACTACTCTTATAGGGAAGAGTCTGTACATGTTGATTTGAAAACTGAATTTTTAAACTTAAGCACTGGAAAAATGATACCTGTGAAAATATTAATTCTATTGGAGTTGTTTATATTCTTTTAGGTAGAACAGGATTATGTGTTGTCTTTTTTAAGAGAGTATTTTACTTTTAACTTTTAACAAAAATAAATAACAGATCGATAAAATTTTCTAATTTTCTCCTGGTTTTAAAACTAGGATATAGAGGCGTAAATGCCCAAAATAGGTTGCTATGTTGCATTGACATCTAGTGGATTACGGCAGCTATTACAAGGCTTAAGACAGCTCTCTTAGAACAATGTTAAAGCTGAAACACAACTTAAAAGGTCACCTCTTGTCCAATCCAACATTTGGAAACTGAGGCACAGAGAAAGTAAATTTGTCTGAAATAATTCAAGCATTACAAAAACACATAAAGTAAATATAGTATTGGTTATGGTAAACAGAAACTCAATTTTAGGAGCAGAAAACAAATAGAAATATAGATTACAACACAAATTCAAATAGTTCAGGTAATTAATGCAAGATGAATCTTTTGTTTGAATTATCAACAGTTACTTCAATTTATTTGCTTCACCTTCTATTGCAACCCTGATCACTGCTGATTTATGGAACTGAGAAATGACTAGCATTATTCATTTTGGGCATAGAAGATACAGTATTTTCCTCTTTTCTTACATGAAAGTTAGCATTATAGCATGCTACAAAACTTACCTTGCTTTTTCCATTTAAGAATATGCATAAGCACGGCCGGGCGCGGTGGTTCACTCCTGTAATCCCAGCACTTTGGGAGGCCGAGGCGTGCGGATCGCGAGGTCAGGAGATGGAGACCATCCTGGCTAATACGGTGAAACCCTGTCTCTACTAAAAATACAAAGATTAGCTGGGCGTGGTGGCGGGTGCCTGTAGTCCCATCTACTCGGGAGGCTGAGGCAGGAGAATGGCGTGAACCCAGGAGGCGGAGCTTGCAGTGAGCCGAGATTGCGCCACCACACTCCAGCCTGGGCGACAGAGCAAGACTCCGTTTCAAAAAAAAAAAAGAATATGCTTAAGCACACACATACATGTTTATATTTTCAAAATGAGATACTGGAGAGCTAAATTAAACGTATTTGGAAGTGATTACATACAGGGGGAGAGAGAGAATGGGGGAAGGGTTAGTGACGGAAGCAAGACTTTTCTGAATGGTGTGTTATACAGGACTTCAGAATCGTATAAATCTTTTACATTTGGAATCTTATAAATGCTCTGTATTTTCTTTTTTTAACTTATATTCTGAAGCTCGGGGTACATGTGCAGGTTTGTTATATAGGTAAACTTTTATTATGGGGTTTGTTGGACAGATTATTTCATCATCCAGGTATTAAGCCTAGTACCCATCATTTTCCCGATTCTCTCCCACCTCCTTCTTCCCTCCCGATAGGCCCCAGTGTGTGTTGTTCCCTTCTATGTGCCTGTTTTACATTTTAAAAAAAAAAAATTAATCTAAAAAGAAAACAATCAATCCCCAACATAAAAATAAACTGAAATTAATACATTAATGGAACATCATCAAGTTGGTGACATGACCTTACAGAAAAAAGAACTATATCTGGTTACTTTTATGTTAGCTATAAAGTCTTAGTAGTATAAATTTTTAACGACAAAAAGAACTGTAATATTGTTTTCACTTAACTGAGTAATTTTTATTTGGATTTTATATTTTTTTAACTAGTTTATACACATTATAGGACAAAGCAAGTAGGTAACTGTATTAATGTTGGTGGGAACCAAGATTTTCCATGTAAGAGAAAAGGAAGACAAGAAAAAAATTAAAGAAGTAGAAACCTTATATTGTTAATCTGAATTTAAAATATTACTATGTCCAACCCCACTAGAAACAAGAAAAAAATTACTACAAATTCCGAAAAAAAAGATACACACACACACACACACACACACACACATATATATATATTTACTTTTTGAGACCGAGTCTCGCTCTGCCGCCCAGGCTGGAGTGCAGTGGCGCGATCTCTGCTCACTGCAAGCTCCGCCTCCCGGGTTCATGCCATTCTCCTGTCTCAGCCTCCCGAGTAGCTGGGACTACAGGCGCCCGCCACCACGCCTGGCTAATTTTTTGTATTTTTTTTTTTTTTGTAGAGACGGGGTTTCGCTATGTTAGCCAGGATGGTCCGGATCTCCCGACCTCGTGATCTGCCCGCCTCGGCCTCCCAAAGTGCTGAGATTACAGGCGTGAGTCACCGCGTCGGCCAAAAAGATTTTTTTTTATTTAAAAAACATATATTTCTTAGTTCTGTTGACTGAAATGTTTAAAAGCACTGAAAGCCCAATATCAATGAGCACCCATATCACCTAGGTTATGTCTCTAAAAATCACTTCTTATTGAAAAGAATTAGGGCTTCCCAGAGAAACAGCTGATTTTAAGTCGAGGGCAAAGTGGATTTTAAGCCTGGGACAGCTTGCAATTGGGCCACTTGAGATTTCAGCACCCCAGCATTTTTTGGTATCTGAAATTATGAGAATTCTGGTTAGGCCTTTGCTAGCTTGCACATGTTAACCACTTGCTTTTTGCCCAAGATTCCCTGTTCCCACAATGTAATTATAAACTGTAGATGTACTGTTCCTGTGCCAAGCAGCAGGAGATAACTTCAGTGTCACAAAAAAAGTTTGCAGAAAGAATGATTGCCTTGAGGGATGTTGTGACCAGCTGCTGATGCCCAGAAGTCTGGTTGTTCACAGTGTTATCTCAGACTGAAGAAATAGATTTTCCCTGGATTCCCTGAAACTCCCCATCCTTTACTTTCCAACCAAATAAAAACTCCCTGCCTCTTCTTTTTGTTAAGGTGGATTTAAGAGATTTTTGCCCTCCCATCTCATTTTGGGCAAATCAAATAAACCCTTCTCTATCTCCAAGCACCTTTGTGTCAGTGTTTGGCCTCAGCTGCACGCCGGGAACACTAGCGTAAATTTGGGGTTCTATGACATGCTTATACCAGAAAGCAAGGAAAATACCAGCAGAACACACAGATCCACTTGAGGGTTTTCCATTGTCAACTGATGTGACATCTGAGGATGTGAAAACAATAATGACTACAACTGGTTGAAAAACATTGAATAAAGGCATATTTTATTTTATTGTACTTTATAATGCTTTGCAGATATTACGTTTTGTACAAATTGAGATTTTTCTGGCAACTGTGTGTTAAGCAAGTCTATTGGTGCCAATTTTCCAACAAGTGCTCACTTTATGTCTCCATGTCATATTTTGGCAATTATCACAATATTTCAAACTTTTTCATATTTTATCTATTATGGTGATCTGTGATGGATCCTTGATGCTATTATTGTAATTTTTGGGGGGTGCCATGAACTACATTCACGTTAGATGATAAACTTAATAAATGTATGTTTTATCATGACTGCTCTACCAACTAGCCATTCCCCATCTCTCTCCTGTTTCTCAGGTCTCCCTATTCCCTGAGATACAATAATACCGAAATTAGGTCAATTAGTAACTCTACAATGGTCTCTATGTGTTCAAGTGAAAATAGAAGTCACACATCTCTCACTTTAAATCAAATTCTAGAAATGATTAAATTTAGCATGGAAAACATGTTGAAAACCAAGGTAGCAGAGTAGCACTTTTAATTTCCAAGAACTTTTCTTTTGTACCAAACTTAACTTTTGCAGCAAACAGCCAACTTGTGAATGCAAAGGAAAAGTTCTTGAAGGAAAGTAAAAGTGCTACACAGGTGAACACACAAACGATAAGTCAAACAGCCCTATTGCTGGTATGGAAAAAGTTTGAGTGACCTGAATAGAAGATCAAGCCAGGCACAACATTCCCTTAAGCAAAAGCCTAATCCAGAGCAAGGCCCTAACTTTCTTCAGTTCTACAAAGGCTGAGAGAGACGAGGAAGCTGCAGAAGAAAAGTTGGAGCTAACAGAGGTCAGCTCATGAGGCTTAAGGAAGGAAGCCATCTCCACAACATAAAAGTACAAGGTGAAGCATCTAGTGCTGATGGAGAAGCTGTAGCGTTATCCAGAAAAGTCAGCTCAGATCATCGATGAAGATGGCTACAAGAAGCATATTGTCTGTGGACAAAAAACAGCCTTATATTAGAAGAAGATGCTCTTCAGAACTTTCATAGCTGGAGAAGAAAAGTCAGTGCCTGACTTCAAAGCTTCAAGCAATAGCTGACTCTCTTGATTGGGGCTATTGCAGCTAGTGACCTAACATTGCAGCGAATGCTCCTTTGCCATTTTGAAAACTCTGGGAAGAATTATGCTAAATCTGCTCTGCTTGTGCTCTTTAAGTGGAACGACAAAACCTGGATGACAGCACATCTGTGTACAGCATGGATTGCTGAATATTTTAAGTCCACTATTGAGACCTAATGCTCAGAAAAAAATATTCGTTTCCAAATATTATTGCTCACTGACAGTGCATCTAGTCACTCAAGAACTCTGACAAAGATGTACAATGAGATGAATGTTGTTCAACACAACATCCATTCTGTAGCCCATGAATCAAGGAGTAATTTCAACTTTCAAATCTTATTACTTAAGAAATACATTTCAGCTAGGCATGGTGGCTCATGCCTGTAATCCCAGCACTTTGGGAGGCTGAGGCGAGCGGATCACGAGGTTACGAGATCGAGACCATCTGGCCAACATGATGAAACCCCATCTCTACTAAAAATACAAAAAAAAAATTAGCTGGGCACGGTGGTGCACACCTGTAGTCCCAGCTACTCAGGAGGCTGAGGCAGGAGAATGGCTTTAACCTGGGAGTCAGAGGTTGCAGTGAGCCAAGATTGTGCCACTCTACCCCAGCCTGGCGACAGAGTGAGACTCCATCTCAAAAAAAAAAAAAAAAATACATTTCATAAGGCTATAGCTGCCATAGATAGTGACTCCTCTGATGGATCTGGGCAAAGTCCATTGAAAACCTGGAAAGGATTCACCATTTCAGATGCCATTAAAAACATTTATGGTATGTAGGAAAACTCAGAATATCACCTTAACAGGAGTTTGGAAGAAGTTGATGTCAACTGTCATGGATGACTTTGAGGAGTTCAAGATTTCAGTGGAAGAAGTAACTGGAGATGTGATGGAAACAGCAAGAGAACTAGAATTAGAAATAGCTTGTAGATGTGACCCAATTGCTGCAATTTCATGATAAAACTTGAATGGATGAGGAGTTGCTTCTTATGGATGAGCACAGCATTTTCTTGAGATGGAATCTACTCTTGGTGAAGACACTGTGCATATTGTTGAAATGTCAACAAAGAATTTAGAATATTACATGTACTTACTTGAAAAAGCAACAGCAGGGTTTGAGAGGATTGACTCCAATTTTGAAAGAAATGTTACTGATGGTAAAATGCTACCAAACAGCATCGCATGCTGCAGGGAAATCTTTCGCAGAAGGAAGAATCTATTGACGTTAGAAAACTTTATTCTGTTTTAAGAAATTGCCACAGCCACCCCAAACTTCAGCAACTACCGCCCTGATCAGTTAGCAGCTGTCAACACTGAGGCAAGATCCTCCATAGCAAAAAGATTACAACTTGCTAAAGCCTCAGATGGTGGGTAGCATTTTTTAGAAATAAAGTATTTTTTCAATGAAGATATGTACACTGCTTGTTTATACATAACACTATTGCACACTTAATAGGCTATAGAACAGTGTAAACATAACTTTTACATGCATCAGGAAACCAAAACATGTGTGATTCACGTTATCGCTGTATTTGCTTTATTGTAGTGACCTAGAACTGAACTGGCAATATCTCCAAGGTGTCTGTGTATAAAAATCCATAGGTTTATAATGACACTTTAAAAAGTGGAAAAAAATATTTTATTGGTCACCACTGGAGGCAGCTATAGTAGAAACTAATTACTCTGAAAACTGGCAACACAAAAAAGTAAGCATTTATCTCAATTTTCCT
Source organism: Macaca mulatta (assembly GCF_049350105.2). Classification (NCBI taxonomy): domain Eukaryota; kingdom Metazoa; phylum Chordata; class Mammalia; order Primates; family Cercopithecidae; genus Macaca; species Macaca mulatta. The sequence continues at coordinate 42,360,771 of NC_133409.1, read as the reverse complement.
ATATGAACCACATTTCCAGGTGACCCAATAGCCATAATTTACAAGGGAAAGGATTTTATAAATTATTATTTACAGAAGAATCCCAGATAATATATCTCAAAAGAATGATATAATTAGAAAATCACCATTTAGCAACTCCTAGTGAAATAATTGATTCTGACAACAAACCACAAATGCTAAAACCATTAAATGGAAGTTTGATGGGGTTCTAGAAGTTTACAGCATGTTAAAGTGAAAAGCATGGTTTATTTTATAGCTCTAAGGGTGGGAAACACTTCTTGCTAATGAAGAGATCAGGCTATCACCCAAATCCAGCGACCAATTTTAGAATCAATCAGAATAGGACATTAAGCGGTTCCTGATGTCCCACAGTATGAATTCACAGAACTTACTTTTGCCAAACACTGACCCTGAATTCAATTAAATAAATTAAGGTGATAAGTTAGCTTTTAGCGCTAACTTACAATTTAGGTACAAGATGCGGGGAAGAGGAGCTAGTTGAATGATACCGTCACCATGAGGAAGTAATCAGGCAAACCTAGGATGTGGAACAATGGATATTCTATGTGCATTGTTCTACGGGACAATTACACCAGGTTTTTTCAGTAAGTCAATGGGAAGGGAAAAGAAGAGAGGAGAGGGGCTTGCTACAGATGTAAAAGACAAGGGGGTGTGACAACTGAATATAACATGTGAGTCTCATTTGGATCTTTATTTGGGAAAAAAAATTATCTTACAAAGATGTTTATTGGCTGGGCATGGTGGCTCACATCTGTAATCCCAGCACTTTGGGAGGCTAGGTGGGCTGATCACCTGAGGTCAGGAGTTCGAGACCAGCCTGACCAATATGACGAAACCCTGTCTTTACTAAAAATACAAAAATTAGATGGGTGTGGTGGCAGGGGCCTGTAATCCCAGCTACTCGGGAGGCTGAGAAAGGAGAATCACTTCAACCTGGGAGGCAGAGGTTGCAGTGAGCCGAGATCACGCCATTGCACTCCAGCCTGGGCAACAAGAGCAAAACTCCGTCTAAAAAAAAAAAAAAAAAAAAAAAAGATGTTTATTAAACCGTCAATGAACTTTGAATATGGTCTGGGAATTAGATACTAATGAATTATTGTTATGAATTTAGGTGTGATAGCGGTAACTCGTTATATTTCCCTCTTTTAGAGACACGTTGAAATACTATGTGGCAAGTGCCATTTTGCCTGGAATTTGCTTTAAAATTCTTCAACAAAAATGGGGGGCAAATAGGTGATTCAAGTGGGCAAAATGTTGATTATTTTTAAATCTGGATGGTTGCTGCTATGGATTGGACATGACTTGTATGTTCCCCACCGAATATTATGTTGAAATGTGATCCCCAGTGTAGTGATGTTGGGATGTGGGGTGTAGTGGGAGGAGTTTGGGTCACGGAGTAGAGCCCTTATGAATGGTTTGGTGCTGTTCTCAGGGTAGTAAGTAAGTTCTCCTGCTGTCCCGAGACAGGGTTGGTTTTGAGGGAATGGATTAGTTCCCAAGGGAGAGGGTTGTTCTACAGCCAGGAGGACCCCCAGGTTTGATCCGTCTTTGCACCTGCCTGCCTGCCATTTGACCTTCTGCACCACGTTTTGATGCAGCACAAAAGTCCTCACCAGAAGCAGAGCAGATGCCAGCACTATGCTTCTTGCACAGCCTGCAGAACATGAACTAACTCAATCTCTTTCTTTACAAACCACCCACCACAGGTACACCTTTATAGCAACACAAAACAGACTAAGACAGCAGGAATATGGGGTTTTATCACACTCCTCTCTCCATTTGTGTATATTTGAAATAAAGAGTTTTTAAGGAAAATGTAAAAATTTATGTGAGGTTAAAAAAGAAGTGCTTCTCCTATGATGATGAATTTTGGTTTAATTCACCTGATGTGAAGAGATGAAAAACAGCAAAAACAAAGACTTCACTTTGCTTCTCCTCTATATTTTTAGCAGTCTTTGGAGACTATTCTTTTTTTTTTTTTTTTGAGACGGAGTCTCGCTCTGTCGCCCAGGCTGGAGTGCAGTGGCGGGATCTCAGCTCACTACAAGCTCTGCCTCCCGGGTTCCCGCCATTCTCCTGCCTCAGCCTCCCGAGTAGCTGGGACTACAGGCGCCCGCCACTTCGCCCGGCTAGTTTTTTGTATTTTTTAGTAGGGACAGGGTTTCACCGTGTTAGCCAGGATGGTCTCGATCTCCTGACCTCGTGATCCGCCCGTCTCGGCCTCCCAAAGTGCTGGGATTACAGGCTTGAGCCACCGCGCCCAGCCGGAGACTATTCTTACTAGGGAAGAAACTTCACTGAGTCAAAGGCATTTCCTTCTCAAGTGCTAATATATTACCATACATTACCTCACATTACCTCTTACATAGTTCCCTCCTCAAAGAAACATAAACATAGCATAACAGAAAGGAATAGCCTTTTGCACGATTTTTCAGACATTGGCTCTCCTTGACCCCTGAGGTTTTCTTCTTTCTGAGTGCGCATTCCAGATGGCTGTGCTTTGAAATCCCGCACCTGCTCCAACCCTGATCCTCTCCTAGAAACTCCTCTGAGGAGGCATCTCTGGTCTCCCGGCCAGGGTGACCAACTCTCTTCTCTGTCCCTTAGTTTCCTTGCATACTCTCCCCGTAGCACTTAACATGTGATACGAAATGCATTTGTGTCTCTTCCCCGGACCATAACCTCCCTTAGGGCAGGGACTCAGCCTTTTAAACATTTCTTTCCAGTATCGAATATCTTCTGGCAAATAGCAGACTCTCAGTAGCTGCCAAATACACGCATGCTCTGGTACTAACTCCTGTAACCTTGGTAACCTTAACTAGGTTTCTACTATGAAAAATCTCTGTTCTTAATTTCCTTTATTAAGTATTAAGCTTTGGATGTTTCTGTCTAGCAAAAAGCCTGTACTCTGAACCAAAAATTTAATCCTCTACCGGTTTTGTTGATTAAAAGATAATACTTGTCTCTCAGGGTTTCTAAGGCGCCACGCCCAGCCAAGGGTTTTTATTTCTTGGCATGTGTCCAGGAAATTCCTAGTTAAGAATAGGCTTATGATAATCTGGTCTAGGATCTAGAAGATTTACAAGTCATAGGAGTTTTAATTTGTGGGATTCTGGAAAGTGAACTAGTTGCATAATTTGTATATATATATATATATCCATTTTCCTGAACTATTTAAAAAAAATCTTTCTTGCGATATGTCACATACCATAAAATTCAATCATTTCACATATACAATTCAATGTTTTTAAATATATTAATATATTTGTGCAAACATCTCTATAACTTTAGAACATTTTCAACACCACTCCCCCTCCAAACACCCTGCTGCCATCACTGCCCATTCTCTTTCCCTCCTTGGCCCTAGGTGCCCACTAACGTACTTTCTGTCTCTGTAGATTTGCTTACTCTAGACATTTCTTATAAATAAAATCATATGATATGTGATCTTTTATGACTTGCTTTTTTAATTTAGTATTTACAAGGATCATCCATGATGTATCAGTACTCCATTCTTTCTTCTGTGGCCAAATCCTATTTCATTGTGTAGATATACCTCATTTTGTTGATCCATTCATTAGATGATGGACATTTGGATTGTTTCCAATATTTGGCCATTATAAATGATAATGCCATGAAAATGGCAAATTAAATTTTTGTGTGGAATTAAATTTCCATCTCTCTTGGACATATATAGCTAAGAGTAGAATTGCTGGGTCCTGTGGTACTACCATGTTTAACTTTATGAGGAGCTGTCAAACTGCTTTCCATGGTGGTTGCATCATTTTACATACCCACCAACAATATATGAGGGTTCCAATTTCTCCACATCCTCACCACTTACTATTGTTCCTTCCTTTTATTACTATAGCTATCCTAGTGAGTGTGGTTTTGATTTGCATTTGCCTAACGATGAAAAGATGTTGAGCATCTTTCCACGTGCTCATTGGCCATTTATATAACTTATTTGGAGAAATGTCTATTCAAATACTTTGCTCTTTTAAAATTGTGTTGTCTTTTCATTGTTAAGTTATAATAGTTCTTTATATATTCTGGATTAAAGGCTCTTATCTGATATGTGATTCTCATAGTTAAGAAATCATTGGTTAACCCAAGGTCACAAATATTTAATCTGTTTTCTGCTGCTACAACAGAACACCACAGAGTGGGTAATTTATACACAAAAGATTTATTTGGCTCACAGTTTTGGAGGCTGGGAAGTCCAAGGGCATGGTGCCAGCATCTGCTTAGCCATCTGGTGAGGGCTTTCTTGTTGCATCATACCATGGCAGAAAGCAGAAAGGCAGGTGACAAATGAGACAGGAAGAAAATGGGGGTCAAACTTATCCTGGAGTCCTCTCCCTCAATAACTAATCCACTACCCTGATAACAGCATTAATCCATTCAGAAGGGCAGAACCCTCGCGATCTATACCTCTTAAAGGTCTTATCTCCTAGTACCACTCCATTGGCAATTAAATTTGACCAGGAGTTTTGGTGGGACATTCAAACCATAGCAAATCCCATGTTTTCTTTTAAGAGTTTTGTAATTTTAGCTCTTTCATTTCAATTGTCAGGGAAGCTAAAGATTACCTGTCCCTGTGTAAATTCTTAGTTGAGAGGAGCCCCTATAGCAAAAGCAGATCAACAAGAAAAAACAAACAAGTTTATTAACACGTACAGTGAACACCATGCAGGAAAAACCTCAGTGAAAAGTAACTCAAAGCAGTTGCTTAGAACTCTGGCTTATATTGCATCTTCAACAAAGAACAATAAATTTATAGAGAAATGACAGGACAAAGGAAGGCAATTTCCTTTCAGGGGTAGGAAACAGTGGGAAAATAACCATATGGGGGTAAACTAATGAAGTAACATTTATTTGCAGATTCCTCTGATGCCTTTGCTGGGCGAATAGAGTCTAGAGTTGTCTCCAGTAAAGTATAATTTATATCCTACTTTGAGGCAGAAAAGGGGAAGACAGGGAGAGCATTTTCCATTTGCTGCTTCTTAATTGCCTTCAGTCCCAAAATAATTGATAATTGTTTTAATATAGTGTGAAATAGTAGTTCAAGTTCATTCTTTTGCATGTAGAGATCCAGTTGTCCCAGCAGCATGTTTGGAAAGACTTTTCCCCATTGGAATTGTCTTGGCAATCTTATCTAACATAAATTTATATACATATACATTTATATACATATATACAAGTGTATATATGTGTGTGTGTGCAGGATTTAAAAAAACTTTTGTTGGAATATGATGGACATACAAAAAGATGTACATATTTAATGTATGCAACTTGATGAGTTTGAGGCTAAATATACATCTGTGAAATCATTACCACAATCTAAACATATCCATCACCTCCAAAACAGTTTCCTCCCACCCTCTATATTTATAATTGTGTATGTGTGTGTGTGCGTGTGTGTGTGTGTGTAGTATGTGATAAAACATAAGATCTACCCCCTTAGCAAATTTTTAAGTATGTAACACAGTTTCGTTAACTATAGGTATTATGCTGTACAGCAGATCTCTAGGACTTACTCATCTTTTATAACTGAAACTTTGTAACTTTTGGCTAATAGCTCCCTATATCCCCCTCTCGCCAGCTCCTGACAACCACCATTCTACTCTCTGCTTCTAAGAGTTTAACTATTTTAGGTTCCTTATATAAGTGGCATCAAGTAGTACTTGTCTTCCTGTATCTAACTTATTTCACTTAGCATAAAGTCCTCCAGGTTTATGCATGTTGTCACAAATAGCAGGATTTCCTTCTTTCTTAAGGCTAAACAATATTCCACTGTATATATATAACACATTTTCTTTACCCATTCATCCATGATGAATATGTAGGTTACTTAGGTTCATGCTGCAATGAATGGGAGTGCAAATGCTCTTTGAAATCTCAATTTCGATTCCTTTAAATATATACCCTGTAGTGGGATTGCTGGATCATATCGTAGTTCTATTTTTAATTTTTTTGAAGACCCTCTATATGGTCTTGCATATGTAGGCTGGCTTCTAGACTCTCACTGTATTCCATTGATCTATGTGTCTATCCTTATGTCAGTACCATGCTGGCTTCACTATTGTAACTTTGTAGTAAGTTCTGAAGTCAATGTGAGTCCTCCAACTTCGTCCTTCTTTTTAAGGATTCTTTCGATTATTCTGGGTCCCTTGCTTTTCCATATTATTTTTAAAATGCTGTATACAGCATTTTATCAACATAACATAACATTCACCCTATTAAAGTGTAAAATTCAGTGTCTTTTAGTAAATTCACTGAGTTGTTGAACCATCTAATTCTAGACTGTCTAACTTCAGAACATTTCATAACCCTCCAAAGAAAATCTTGCCATCTTAGTTTCTGATGATTTTTTGGCAGGTTTCATTCTTGACAACTTCTTCTTTTTTTTTACTTTAGTAAAACCACCACCTTGCCTTGAGCTATTTGCTCATTCAAAACTAAACCTTATTTAGGCCACTTGATATGATTCACCTTATCTCTAGCGAAATCTTAAAACTTTTTCAAGGAAGTGGTCAATTTATTTACATAAACTTGAAAAGGCTTTGCTTCTCATCACTTAAAACACAAGGCTTTGAGAATTACCCATTTGATTTTCTACTTTGCAAACTCACAAGTAACTCTATATTTGAACATTTAAATTGTCTGAAGTATTTGGAGAAATAATTTACTTCCTGGCTCTATATCCTTTTTAGTTATCTCTTCCTTTTATGTAAGAACTGCATTAATAGATGACTTCCAAGAATGTTGTGAGAAAAAAACAGTGAAAATAATTTAAGCAAAGTATATTCTGTACTCAATTCTACATCAACAATGAGTGAACCTCTTGTCCACACTCATTTGAAAATACTACATTGAATTCAGATGTAAAACTTTACTGAGTTAGGTCAGTGGAAACTTTGTCAAGAACGAACAAAACAATGAGGTTATAACTGGAGAATGTTCTGTTCTCTATCTTTTTTTTTTTTTTTTTTTTTAGACAGAGTTTCACTCTGCCATCTGCCACCCTGCCGCCCAGGCTGGATGGAGTGCAGTGGTACAATCTCGGCTCACTGCAGCCTCCATGTCCTGGGTTCAAGTGATTCCCCTGCCTCAACCTCCTGAGTAACTGGGACAACAGGCCCACCCCCACACCCAGCTAATTTTTTGTGTTTTTAATAGAGATGGGTTTTCACCATGTTGACCAGACTAGTCTCAAACTCCTGACCTTGTGATCCACCCACTTCGGGCTCCCAAAGTGCTGGGATTACAGGTGTGAGCCACTGCACCTGGCCTCTCCAGCTATTTTCGAAGTAATCAGAAAAGCCTTGATATCCATCATTCACTATAATGCAGCAAAACCTCACATTTTGACTTTAGGCACACCTGGGTTAGAATTCCATTAAACAGCTGAGTTACCTTAGATAACATAAAACAACTGTAAACCAAAAAGTATCTGAGACAAGTTGCAATCAATTTAGAAGTTTTTTTTTTGCTAAGGTTGAGGACGCACCCAGGAGACAGGTCTATGCCTTTCTCCAAAGATGATTTTAAGGGCTTCAATAATTTAAAGCGGAAAAGCAAGCTAAAGAAGGAATAGGGAGGGTATGGTCACATGATTGAATCCACATATTGCAAGACAAAAGGATCAGGTAGGGTAACAGTCAATTATGTATTTGTCTTGCACTCAGTGAATCCACACTTTACACAAGATAAAGTGAACACATTACCAGTGGTCTAGGAAGTCATTAGGTTCCCTGCCTCCAGACCCTATTCTCCTGCCTCAAACACAGAGTGAAGATATTTAATCTTTTATCTGTAGCTATCTGTTTAAGAACAAAAGGAACAGCAGGTGCTTGCATGAGTCAGCTTTCAGGTTAATTTCTCCTCTTGGCATACTGAATTGGGGTCCCAAGTTTTTATTTTCCTTTCATACAACAGACCTCTAGTCTCTGACCCTGAGCTTTCTCATCTATATGTGTAACCTGACTTCTTCCAGACTTCACCAGCTGGAGATGTAGATGAAGTCAGCTATAGTTTGAATGTTTGTGTCCCTCCAAATTTACTGTTGCAATTTAATCTCCAATGCAACCATATTAGAAGGTGGGGCATTTAGGTGGTGGTTAAGTCACGAGGGCTCCACCTCAGCAAGAAGGTACAAGCCTTACCAGACACCAAACCTGCTGGCACTTTGATCTTGGACTTCCCAGTCTCCAGAACTGTGAGAAATACATTTCTATTGATTATAAGTTATCCAGTCTGAGGTTTCTTTTTGTTTCTGTTTTTGATTTTGTTTGAGACAGTCTCACCCTGTTGTCCAGGCTGGAGTGCAGTGGAGCAATCTCGGCTCATTGCAGCCACCACCTCCTGGGTTCAAGCAATTCTCCCGCCTCAGCCTCCCAAGTAGCTGGGATTACAGGTGTGCATCACCAAGCCCAGCTAAAATTTTTTTTTTTTAATTTTCACTAGAGATGAGGTTTCACCATGTTGACCAGGCTGGTCTCAAACTCCTGATCTCAGGTGTTCCATCTGCCTCAGCCTCCCAATGTGCTGGGATTACAGGCATGAGCCACTGCACCCAGCCTAAGGTATTTTATTATAGCCCCAGGAATGGACTAAGATAAAGTCACATTAACAATCATGACACATTCTTCCTTGGCAACTTTCCACCCCAGACTTTGCAGGATTTCTGCTTCCCTGTCAAGTTCATCACCCCTGAGCGCTTCCAGGGCTGTCTCTCATGTGCTTACCTGCAAACAAGTTGGTTTCACTGCCACCATCAAGGGCGGTGCCCCTACTCAACACTCCACAGGGGGTCAGATCTGTTCTCCTGCTTCCCTGGGCAGGGCAAGCCCTGCTGTTGCTTCTCCAGTGAAAGCAGGAGTGTCCACCAGGTTGAGGGTGATCAGGCATCTGAAATCATTTTGTTTCTTAGAGTCACAAAGCCTCTACTCTGATCTAAGTTTCTCTCTTATCCCATGGGCTGGAGTTTGTGGAAAAAATCTTGAGATACATAGGTTTCCAATTCTAGGGCACAGAAGAATAACTTGGTGAGTTGTTAAAAATGCAGACTCATGAGCCCAGCCCAGGACTCTGGATTGAATTTCTCACGGTGAAAGTCCGCAGTCCACCTGAAAGCTAATCCCCGGTGTACTGATGATTTGGATAGCCAATGGTCTGTCGTTGGGATGACTAAGACAGACTCTCACTTCTTTTCTCTGTCTCTCCAGTTTCTTCCTTACAGTCTTGAGCTGACCGCTAGCCAGAGTGACCTATCAGAAATGCAAATCTCTATCATTCCATTTCTCACCATCCCGCAACGCGGTCACTTTCTCTCAATAATACAATACAACAAAAGCCCAATATATTAAACTGATGTCATGGGAGTTGCTCAGCTGAAGGGAACTCATGAGATGGGTTGATGGGGAGCGGGGAGCAGACCTCCACCCAGCCATTCAGTCTTCCCGATCCCTTCCCACCCCCTGCCAGCCCCAGCAGCAGCCCTGGACCACCTGTACAGAACCAATGACCATGGGACACAGCCTGAAAATCGCATCTCCAGGGGACAAATGCAAAACTCCCCGCATAACAAACAAACACACAAAAGCCTGGGGTAATCCAACCCCCACTCACCTCTCCAGCTTCATCTCTCCCATCACCCACTCAGAGGTACTCTATGTCCTACAGCTGTGCTGACAATACAGTAGTCACTAGCCACATGTGGCTATTTAGATTTAAATTAATTACAGTAAAACAAAAGAAAACATTGAGCCCCATTGTCAACTAACCACATCTCAAGTGCTCAGTAGCCACATGTGGTCAGTGGTGACGGTGATAGACAGCACAGACACAGAACAGTCGCATCATCACTGTAAGTGCGACAGGACAGCAGCGCCCTGGCGACACCAAGTTAACCACAGCTCCCAAAGCCTACATACTTTCTCACAGTCTAGAGCCTTCGCATATGCTGTTCTCTCTATCTAGCCCCTTCTTTTCTCTGTTGTCTATTTGGAAAATTTTCAGACATTTTTCAAGATTGTCTCCAAGCTCCCCCTGCCACGAGCCTTCCAGTCAATTTCCAATCTCCAGTCTCATTCAGAGATGACTTGAGCACTGTTTCCTTTCTGATCTCTTTATACCCTGAAATTCTTTTCAGATGACACTTTTCACATGGTTTTACAACTGTTTGCTTGGCTGTGTATATTTTATATTAGATGTAAACATAGATATTTTAACTCATCTTTATAGCCAAAGTAATCAATAAATATCTATTAAATTAATGACTTTATTGGAGAATAATCAAATTGCTGTATATATCTGAGTGAAAATGGCAATAATCATGCAAATGGTGGATGTGGTAGGCAGAATAATGCCAATCTTCCCCATAAAGATGTCCATATCTTAAACACCAGACTCTGTGAAATATGTTACCTTAGCAAAACGGACTTCACAGATGTTAAGTAAAGGACGTTGAGATGAGGAGATTATTATGAATTATTTAGGCGGGCCACATGTAATCACATTGTGATCCTTAAAAGTGGAAGAGAGAGGCAGAAAAGGAGGGCAGAGTAAAGCACTGTGAGAACGATTCAACCTGTAGTTGCTGGCTTTGAAGATGGAGAAAGAGTCCATGAGCAAAAATGAATGTGGGCAGCCCCCAGAACCGGGAAAGGTGGGGAAACTGATTGTCCCGTACGGCCTTCAGAAGGGAACACAGCCCTGCCTACGCTTGGATGTTAGCCCAGTGAGACTCATTTCAGACCTCTAACCTCCAGAAATGGAAGATAATAAACTTGTGCTCTTTTAAGTCCCTATGTTTATAGTAATTTGATAGAACACCAAAAGGAAACTGATATGGTGGAGTTAGAAAGGGAAGGGTGTTAGTACAGAAAGAATGTGTTTCACTGGGCAACTGCTCAGCCTTGAGGTCTCAGGGTCCAGTGGAGGAGGAGGCCACACTGCAGCAGGACCGGAACATTATTGCTGGCCCCGAGGCACAGAGGATGTGCCCTGGGCTCTTGCTTTAGTTTGAGGAGTTCTGTCAGGTGTGAGGAGGGCTTTCCTGTGCCCCTGGAGCTTGTGATTTTGGTACAAGTCGGAAGATAAGTTTTCTGTATAAATCTAATAGTGCTAACACCTAGTTTAGACTTTATCCTCTTTGAGGGCACAGAAAATTACCAAACACCTCTTAAAAGTCCACAAGTGTATAGCCCATTGCATGACTTAAGCAAATATTTACAGTGTGACATGTAAAAGACACTGTATAGCTTCACAAACACACTGGAAATTTTGTTTTGTACAGTGTAAACAGAGTAACTTGCATTATAACTATAATATATCCACATACGCAAGGAAGAACTTCCTATTGCGATAAACTGTAATTATTTACTATCTAGTTCCCAATCAGGGTTTCAGTATGAATTGAATAATTTTTGTGATCTAACTTTTTTGAAAAAGCATTTCTTTAACAAATATCTTTTATTCCCAGAACCGATCAAACCCCTGTAGATGCAACGATAAAAAACCTGGTCACATTCTAGCAGTGGGGACAGAGCTATAAAGCTGAGAACTCAACAAAGTGTTAGCAGCTTTGTGATAAGAGCTCTGAGGTCACGGTAGTCATCATGGCCACCCCCACCCTTAAGGAAAGGTAATGATTAAACTATGTTTTAAGGATAAGTTGGTGTCTGCCAGGTGAAAAAGGTGGAGTAAGGGTGGCTCCACAAATATAAATGAGGAAGGTGGCATTGCCAGCAGATGTCAGCTCAAGCCATGATCCTGGGTCCTGGTTGACTCAGGAAACTGCAGTCATTCCACACTGCAGGCCCAGAGTGTACGTGGAGCCAGTGAATTCTAGGAAGACCTCCCTGAGGAAGTGATGCTCTGAGCTGAGATCTGAAGGAAGAATGATAGTTAACCAAGTGAGAGGTAGGGAATCATAGCAGGCAGATGGAACAGCACATGCCATGGTCCTGGCGCAGGATGAGAAAAGAAAGAAGAGATGATTGGTTTCCTCTCCTGGAGCAGGTCAGCCTCTGGGAAAGGTCAGGCCTTCATCTTCTTCACACTCCATCGCCACTTCACCACTCTTCACAATATCAGTATTGATATTAGGTGGCAAATATTCCTACATTAAGACTGTATCCAAAGTTGGGATGTTTTTCAATTTTCATTTAAACATTTTTCATTCATAGTTCTCAAATTTTAAATTTCAGATTTGCATGCAGAAACAATCAGTGGCCCAGGATCATAAGATCTAAGTTCTAATTACTGTGTGATCTTGGTTAATCACTTAACTTCTCTGGGTTTCAGTTTCTTCGTTCGTAAAATTAGTAGGTTAGACCATACAGCTTCTACAGAAGCCCTGAGAGTTCTATATTTATAAGGTTTTAGGGATTTAAGGCTTGAAGGGGCCTTGGCATGGCATAATTTAGAGCAAATTATGACATGGCTTCTATCCCAGCTCTGCCACTTTATAGCTGTGTGACCTTGGGCAAGTACTTAATTTTTTTTCTGATCCACAATTTCTGAATATAATAATATCTACCCTGAAAAGTTAGGAGAAACCCATATATATTTATACATATGAGAAACCCACATATACAGAAGCTATTTTTATTATAACAGAAATGCACTATTTTAATACTTTGATATGTTTTATAACTTTTTTTAAAATTGTGAAACAATATATAACAGTCTCAAGAAAACTTAGTCTTTGTCAGAGTTTTTCCAAGGAGAGTAATAATTTATCTTCTGCAGATGTGGGCTGTTATTATCACCAACTCAGACACACAGATAGAAAATAATATTTACTAGCATGTGCCCTTCCACTGAAAAGACCATTGAACTTGAGAACTTGAGAGGGCTTTTTCTCACCAAATAAGAGATTGAAGAAGAGAAAAGAATTAGTATCAACAGGGAACTAACATCTACAACCTAACAATTTTTGTTTGTTTCAGCTTCCATTCTAAGAGGCATTGTCATTAAGATTTAAGGAACAAAATGTAGGAAGTGAACCCATGAAAATGACAGGCTGTGAGAATGCTCACTGGAGAATTCAGTTTAGTTCAGTGCAGTTTTAGAAAAACTGAATTATCGGTGAACCCACCTCCAATATTTCAACATGGATTCTTTTTATTTTCCCTAAGTGTTGGCCAGTCTGAGAAATAAAGAGAAAGAGTACAAAGAGAGGAATTTTACAGCTGGACCACTGGGGGTGACATCACATGTTAGTAGGTCCATGATGCCCACCTGAGCCACAAAACCAGCAGGTTTTCATTAAGGACTTTAAAAGGGGAGGGGTGTACAAACAGGGAGTAGGTCACAAAGATCACATGCTTCAAAGGGCAAAAGGGAGAACAAAGATCACATGCTTCTGAGGCCAATAAGGATCACAAGGCAAAGGGCAAAGCAAAGATCACAAGGCAAAGGGCGAAATCAAAAACTCCTGATGAGGGTCTATGTTCAGCTGTTCACGTATTGTCTTGATAAACATCTTAACAGAAAACAGGATTCAAGAGCAAAGAACTGGTCTGACCTCAAATTTACCAGGGCTGGGGTTTCCCAATCCTAGTAAGCCTGAGGGTACTGCAGGAGACTCAATCCTTATCTCAGCTGCATGGTACAGACACTCCCAGAGCAGCCATTTATAGACTTCCCCCCAGGAATGCAATTCTTTTCCTAGGTTCTTAATATTATATTCCTTGATAGGAAAAGAATTTAGCGATATCTCTCCTACTTGCACATCCATTTATGGGCTCTCTGCAAGAAGAAAACTATGGCTGTATTCTGCCTGACCCTGCAGACAGTCAGACCTTATGGTTGTCTTCCCTTGTTCCCTAAAATCTGTTCTTTTTCAAGGTGCACTGATTTCATATTGTTCAAACACACATGTTTTACAATCAGTTTGTACAGTAGTGGTCCTGAGGTGACGTACATTCTCAGTTTACGAAGATAACAGGATTAAGAGATTAAAGTAAGACAGGCATAAGAAATTATAAGAGTATTAATTTTGGGAACTGATAAATGTCCATGAAATCTTCACAATTTATGTTCCTCTGCCACAGCACCAGCCGGTCCCGCTGTTCAGGGTCCCTGACTTCCTGCAACACTGAATAAGAGAAATCATTTTCACCTATATTTTACCTACATAGGCTGTAGTCCTGAGATCCCATTCATATGTAGATCCTTTTCTTTTCTTTTCTTCCCTCTTTTTTTTTTTTTTTTCTTTTTGAGATGGAGTCTCACTCTGTCACCCAGGCTGGAATGCAGTGGCATGATCTCAGCTCACTGCAACCTCCATCTGCTGGATTCAAGGAATTTTCGTGCCTCAGCCTCCCGAGTAGTTGGGACTACAGGTGCACACTACCACACCCAGCTAATTTTTGTATTCTTAGTAGAGATGGGGTTTTGCCATGTTGGCCAGGCAGGTTTCGAACTACTGACCTCAAGCGATCCACCCACCTAGGCCTCCTAAAGTTCCGGGATTACAGGTGTGAGCCACTGCACCTGGCCTTATCTTCTCTTTTCTAAATAACTATGACAGAAACAGGGCTATGTGCTTCTAATAGTGATAGATAAAATTAGATTTTTGAAGCTACATTCTTCATTATATACAAAAAATGATTTAAATGATTCGAGTTTTGAAATCTACAAAATTTGCATTGCTTTACTAAACCTTTAAAAAATTACACTATTTATTCCATTTTTTCCATTTCTTCCATTTTTGGCCAAATGACATATTGCCTATGTAGGAAAAAACTCTCAGTGCAGAACACCTATATTAAAATTATATTTCAAAAACATTTTTAAATGCAGGGCTGAAGTTATGGAGCAGTAAGGCAAGTCCTTAGAGGTCCCAAAGAACAGCTATGCTGAGGGCATCATCTTCATCCTGGTGGCCTGGGCATGTAGTCTAGGAGTTAAATCAGTCAGGTTAAAGCCCCCTGCACAAAACATAAAGAGAGAATAACTGGGGACATGGAAACCCATTCTGCAGAGACAGATGCTAGCACTACTTGCCAATTATAACCTCAAATCAGGAAGAAAAAGAAGGAAAGAGGAGGCTGGGTGCGGTGGCTCACACCTGTAATCCCAGAACTTTGGGAGGCTGAAGTGGTCAGATCACCTGAGGTCAGGAGTTCGAGACCAGCCTGACCAACACGGAGAAATCCTGTCTCTACTAAAGAATACAAAATTAGCTGGGCATGATGGTGCATGCCTGTAATCCCAGCTATTTGGGAGGCTGAGAGAGGAGAATCTCTTGAACCCGGGAGGCGGAGGTTGTGGTGAGCTGAGATCATGCCATCGCACTCTAGCCTGGGCAACAAGAGCAAAACTCCATTTCAAAAGGAAAAAAAGGAAAGAGGAAAAGAAAAAGGTAAGAAAAGAAGGAACGAAGGGAGGGAAGGATGGAGGGAGGGAGAACCAAAGAATACAATCATTTGTGACACTTGTTCAAGATGGTAAGGCAGACTTTATTCAAGGGAAGCCATGGTCATAGGTATAGGGAGTATTGTAACAGGGTCTTCCAGTTGCAAGAGATATTTGGCTCAACTCGTACTCCAACAAGAATAAGTGGAGATTTTTAACCAAAGAGCAGAGTGGGGATCAGTGAACAGAAAATTACTCAGGGGAAACATCAAGGACAAGAGTTTCTGCCTAGACTGATCTAACAGGATAATTGCTGAAGGCAGGCCAGGGGATCAGATATGGAGGGGGCTCAGATAGCAAAGGTAGGAGATTTTCTAGAGCTAAGCTGACTTAGCAAGATCCTTGCTCACACTGGATTGTACGTGGACAGGGAAGGAAGCCCAAGGTTGGGCCTAGTCAGAAAGTGCTCAGGAGCCTGACTAAAGTTTTGATCAAAGGAGTGAGTCTTTGTCAGAAGGAAGGATGGATAAGAGAGAGAGAGAGGAAAGGAGGAAGGTAAGGATTTAGGGAAAGAATGAGAGAGAGTAAAAGAAGAAAAGAAGACAGGGAGAGGAAACAGAAGGGAAGGAGGAAGAGTCACTTCAAAGAATTCTTTCCATAAACTGATCCTTACGTTGACTTGCAACAAAATTCACATCATCTGTGTTCCCAAATTGAAGCCCCAAGCTGAAAATTTAGTGTTAAATCTCCAGGTTGATAGTGTACCAACGTGTTTAGCAGAAGTAAGTGCAGTCAGTCCTCCACATCCATAGGTTCCACACCGGTGGATTCAACCAACTGCACATGGAAATTATTTAGAAAAAAGAATAGATGGTAGTGTCTGTACTGAACATGTGCAGACTTTTTTCTTGTCACTGTTGCCTAAGCAATACGGTATAATAATTATTTACATTGCATTTACATTGTATTAGGCATTATAAGTAATCTAGGGAGATGATTTAAAGTATACAGGGGGATATATGTGTAGGTTATATGCAAATATTACATCATTTTACATCAGGGACTTGAGTATCTCTATGAATTTTGGTATCTGCAGGATATCCTGGAACCAATCCCCCATGACTATTGAGGGACAACTGTGTGTGTGTGTATATGCATACACATATATACACACATATGTATGTGTTTAATATGTTTAAAGAAATAATAGAAGAAATTAAAAATGACATAGAGAAATAAGAGGCCATTAAAATAGTCCAGTAGATTTGAAATACTGAAATAGAAAATGTAAAATTAATATTTGAAGTTAGAAACTCATTGGATGTATTGAACAGCAGATTAGACATATATATATATGTATACACACACACACACACACACATATATATGCCCTGGGAGAATATACTTTAAATCCAAACATCGAGGATTTCCCACAAAAAATGTTCCAATTTGAATGGAAAGTCATGACCTCAGGCCATCAAGGAATCAAGCTACCATAACTATGAGTCAACAAGAGTGAAAAACAGCAGAATGAAACCCATGATTCCCACTGATAATGAACTTAACAAATACAGGACGTTTCATAAGTGTGTTTAATATGTTTAAAGAAATAATAGAAGGAATTGAAAATGACATAGAGAAATAAGTGGCTATTAAAATGGTCAAGCAGATTTGAAATACCAAAATAGAAAATGTAAAATTAATATTTGAAGTTAGAAATTCACTGGATGTATTGAACAGCAGAAACAGCAGATTAGACACAACTGAAGAGATGATTACCCAAACATAGCCAGAAAGGTGATAAGATGAAAACTGGGAAAGAGAGATTGGAAGGCTTGGGGCATAGAATGAGAAACCATAAAATATATCTAACCAGTTTTTCAGAGTGAGCTAACAGAATGAAGGAGAAATGTTTTTGGAGAAATTGGATGAGAAATTTTTGCAACTTATAAAAGGTAATTCTCAGATTCACTGAGTCCAAGGAAATTTAACAAGATTTTAAAAAAATACCTATATCTCTAGACAATACATTAAAATAAACAAGCCAAAGAGACACACTGAAAAGAGAAAATCCAAAAGTAGTTAAAAGTAAAAGATATTCACCTCAAAGAATCAATGATTAACACTGCCTTCTCAAAAGCAAGAGTGGAAGTCAAAAGATTGTGATACATTGTCTTCAAAATACGAAGAAAAACTCAGTACAACTGTCTTTCAAGAACAAGAATAAAATACATTTGCAGACAAAGACAGATTTTGCTAGCAACAGACTTCACTAAAGAACCTCTGAAGAAAAAGGGAAATGATCCCAAAGAAATATCTCAGATGCAAAATGGAATGGTGAGTGAAGAAAACTATAACACCGGGCTCCGTCTAAGGAATCACTGATGGCATGAAATAATAATATCAACAGTGACCACTTTTTGCAAGTTTAAAAATTAGGCAGAGCCAAAATATGGAATAAAAATAGCATTGCAGTTGGGTGAGAGGTAATCAGGGTTGAAGCATTCTAAGACCTTAATGTTTAAAGGGAAGGTAAAAGTTTAAGTTGAGACTTATTAAATTAAATGTAAACATTAAAGTTTCTAAAATAACTATTAAATACCTAGACATAGAATGTATAATTTCTTTTTTTTTTTTTTTTTTTTTTTTGAGACAGAGTCTCACTCTGTCACCCAGGCTGGAGCGCAGTAGCGTGATCTGGACTCACTGCAAGCTTTGCCTCCCAGGTTCACGCCATTCTCCTGCTTCAGCCTCCTGAGTAGCCGGGACTACAAGCGCCCCTCACTGTGCGCGGCTAATTTTTTGTATTTTTAGTAGAGACGGGGTTTCACCGTTTTAGCCAGGATGGTCTCGATCTCCTGACTTCGTGAGCCACACACCTTGGCCTCCAAAAGTGCTAGGATTACAGGTGTGAGCCACCGCACGCAGCCAGAATGTGTAATTTCCAAATTAGCAAAGGGAAAAAAATGGAACACAAGTGAGGGAGACTTTAAATCAATCCATTTACATAAGTCAAAAAAGACAAAACTAAACAATATACATTTTGACATACTTCTGTGATGACATTAGTTCTTTTTAAGCAAAGGAATGATTAACACAAAGTTTAAACTGGTATATACCTCTCTCCCAAGGATAAGGGAGAGCCTCCCCCGGCCCAGCCCAGGGGGAGCTGGTTGGATCCTTAAAGGAAGTAAATAGAAACCTCAAGTTAATTTGAGGAGAGGTTAAGAAAGGGATTGTGTACAAAAGTAGGGGCAGTGTGTAGAAAAACAAGTTTAATGCAATACTCCATTGGCCAAAACTAACCAGAAGTTGAAAGGCAAAGGAGGGTGCAGATGGTGTCCATAGGCATCCTCTCCCTACAGCCCAGAACCGGTGAGGCAGTGAAGAGGGAGCCAGGTGAAGGGCAAACCCAAGATTACACTCAGTGAGGCTCATTTCATCCTCCTTTTTAAAACAGTGAATGTACGTTATTTATACCAGTTTGTATGCATGATATATTTTACTAGGGAAAAAATACAATAAAATAAATAATGTTTGGGCTTTTCTTTTCTCATTGAAAACTTTTTAAATGTTTCAAAAGTAGGAAGGGGAGCAAGGAAAGTAAAAAACAAAAATTCAAATGACTAGTAATCGCCATTGTTTTTCTTCTGTCGTTATCTATCTTTTTCTACATCTATGTATCCTCTGCTATGGTTTAAGGGTTTGTATGCCCCTGAAACTCACATGTTGAATTCCTAACCCCCAGGGTGATGATATTAAGAGATGGGGCTTCTGGGAGGTCATTAGATTATGAGGGTGGAGTGTTCATGGATGGGATTAGCTCCTTTATAAAACAGGCCCACAGAAAGAGTGAACCAGGAGGAGAGCCCTCACCAGGCACTGAGTCTGCCGGTGCCTTGGTCTTGGACTTCCCTCCAGAACTGAGAGAAATAAACTTCTAATGTTTATAAGCAACTCAGTTTATTGTGTTTTGTTATAGCAGCCTGAATAGACTAATACACTCTTATCTGCCACAAGGATGGCAAAATATTTTAAATGGTCTCAATCTTAAATTGTCTCAAGCACAGAGCACCTGACGCAGCTGAAGCCAGTAGCAAAGTAAGGGGCAAAGAAGCTTAAATCAAGTTTGGCCTACAGCTGTCTCCTTACGTATTTTAAGTTCGGCTTAAAGGCTTCTCTGTACCTGTGGAACTATAACCGCAATGGATTTGTAAACAGACTGTAACCTACTCTTGTGCCAATCACTGAGTTTTGACCAATCAAAGAGGGCCAACCACTTCAACCGTGTTCAAATAAAGCAGGCGCCACACTGTGACCAATCCGGCTGCTTCTGTACCTCACTTCCGTTTTCTGTGCTTCCTGTTCTCTTTCTGTATATAAATCTCCTTACACCACACAGCTGCACTGGTGTCTCTCTGAGCCTACTCTGGCTTGGGAGGCTACTTTCATTCGCAAATTGTTCTTTGTTCAATTAAATTATGTTAAATTTACTGTACCTAAAGTTTTCCTTTTAACACTCATTTATCAGATCTGTCAGCCAAGAAATAAAGGCAATTTCCAAGTTTCTCACTGGGAAGTCAGGGATGACACTGACCATTTATGAGGAGGTAGTTGGGTAGATCAAAAATGGCAGACTGGAAATGAATTAAATCCCATTTATGTGAAAATAACATATAACATAAATAAAAATTAAACAGAAAAAAAAATTTAAACATAAATAAGTCTAAAGATCATAGACAAAGTGGTTTTCCTTATTTTTTTTTTTGTTGTTTCAGTGTTCTTGATTATAAAAAATATTGTATTTAAAAGCATAGTCAAGCAATAATAATGACTAACAACTCCTGGGTGCTTGTTTTCTGTCAGGCGGGGTTCTGAGTGTCATACATGCATTTAGTCCTTTTGTCATGACTGAAACCCACAAAATAGGACTATTAGTACCTTTTTATAGACGAGGACACTGGGGCATAAAGAAATCAAATCACTAGACAGTGGTGGAGCTGAGCTAATGTCCTTCACCCCTGTGGCCTTGAAGCTGCTTGGACTATGGGGCAGGATGCAATGGGGCACCCTAAAAGAGGGCCTGTGGAACTCAAAGAACTATGTGGAACACAGTTTGAAGTCTACTGACTTAGAGGGCAAGAAGAACTTAATAATATTTGGGAAAATATTGGAATTGAGTATTTCATTTGATACAGGGCTTCCCAGAAGCCAAGAAACACTGGGAACTAGCATGGTTTCGATAAGGATTTCTTAACCTATGGCTCATTGAAGGCCCTGAAGTCAAAGGTAAGCTCTTGTTCATGTGGTTACCTAAGTGTCATAGATATCCTTGCCCGTGGAACTAAGTTTCCCTTTAATGTCCAAGTCAGGAATAATCTGAGTCTCCAGCAGGGTTGGGTGACCACAGTCCAGTCTTTATCCAGCTTCTGATAAATGGAATCTGGGAATTTCTAGGCAAGCCCACATGTGCCAAAGATTGTCCTGATTGTAGCTTGCCATCCCAGTCAGACTTCTGGCTCTACAATGTAGTTCCTCCCTTCTGCAGGTAATTTCTTACCGTTTTATATGAGAAATTCTACCCATGGAGCATAATTACAATATAAAACATTGGTTAAGGCCACAAACTTAGAGATCTAACAGACCTGGGTTTGAATCTTGTGTCAAGCACTTATTAGGTGTGAGCAAGCTGTTTAACATAGCTTCGGTTTCTTCATATGTAAAGTAAGGATTATAATATACACCTAGAAGACTATAGTGAGAGTTACATTTAGTAAACATGTGCCTGGGACATCCGATGTACTCTCTGAATGGTAGCTCTTGCGGAATTATTAATTTTTGCAACAGAGACTTCTAAAAAGATGCAGAAACTTTAATTCCATAGGACCATTTCTCATATCAACATTCAAGAATGCCAAAGACATTCAAATAAGGCAGATTAAGTTACATTAGTAAAGGCAACTTTACCAAGAGTTACACTAAATAATTCTGGTGATCTAATTTGATACATATGGTGATTTAGTTTGAAACAAGCTGGAACCTGAAATCGTACTAGGGGTGAATGGTTAATATTTTACTTAAACTATCATCAATATCAGTTACCTTTATTGCACTTTTCTCATGAATTAAGTCAACTCAAAACTGAGCTTTCTGGTGAATCGTAGAATACAAACATTATTTGTGGTAAACTGAGACTAGATGCACAGGTTCCAGATGTGTACATGGCAAACTTTACTCCTTATTTGGAAATTATAAAGTATGTTTTGCTTGCTAAATAAATGGGAATTTGTTCCAATCTTATAAGGAGGGGGAAAACAAGGGTAGTGAAATTCATCTCCCAGAGAGCACTTCTCCTTTTGCTTCCTAGAATATCACCGAGCAGGGCATGTAGATTTCTTTAAAACAGGATGAGAGAGTTTTTGCCTCATAATCAAAACTTCTGCATTCAGTTTTACAAAGCTCACTCACAAACAATTAATAGTGTTTGGGTCAAAATTGAGAAGCTAAAATAGTTTTGAAATAACAAATCCAAAACAACAAGCAAATGTATTAAAGGATTTGTTCAAATCAACCTTTCGTAATCTGTTCTTCTCTTTAGGCTGCGCTTAACTGCTGCAGCACCGAGAAATAATGCTGTCACAGTGGTATGCAGCCTACTCCAACTGCTCATCCAAAGTCTTATTTATTTAGTGATCATTTACTTCGCAGTTATTATGCATTAAATTATACTAACTTAAGTATAGCACATTATATTTTTATATTTATATTTTTCTAACATAGTTTTTCCTCACAAACAGACTTGTCCTTCATACTACACTTGGTGAGGTAGTCCAGTCAGTGTTCTAGGACAGACGCCCCCAGCCCCCAGGCCGTGGACCAGTGCAGTCCATGGCTTGTTAGAAATCAGGCTGCACAGCAGGAGGTGAGTGGCAGCGAACATTACCACTGAGTTCCACCTCCTGTTAGATCAGCGGGTGGCATTTAATTCTTACAGGTTCATGAACCCTATTGTGAACTGCTCATGTGAGGCATCTAGGTTGCATGCTCCTTAGGAAAATCTGAAGCCTGATGATCTGAGGTGGAACAGTTTCATCCTGAAGCCATCCCCTGCCCTCATCTATGGAAAAACTGTCTTCCACAAAACTTATCCTAGGTGCCAAAAAGGTTGGGGACTGCTGTTCTAAGACATATCTTAAGCATCTTAAGGAGGGGAATATAAAGATGCACAGAGGATTCTAGTTCCTCACCAGATGGTGAACTAAAGCTTAATGCCATCATTCCTCCCCGAACTAAGCCCAGAAATGTCATGGTGAAAAGAAAGTGGATGATGGATCAGGACATAAAGACTCTGAGAAACCCCAGACAAGATGAAAAAAAAAAGCCTGTATCCCAGGGTTGGAGCCAAAGAGACCACAGGTGCAGCAGGCGGGGACGAGCTGTGGAGAGCTTTCTGGTGGTGGCCATTTCTCCACCGCGTGTGCCCTGCTGGATCATCACCAGCCAGGGTCTATAGCACTTGTCAGAGGTTGTGGCATCACATCAGGACACCCCTGAAATCAGGTCACTGAGAAGAGTAACAGCAGGCAAGGCAGACCAAGTGCTTCCTGATCATTCCTCCCCCAGTCCCACCCAGGCCATCCCTTGGGACCACGAGATGACAGCCCAGGAGGTAGCGTTGGGGAAGGCCTGTGCAAGGTGAGATTCAGAAAAGTCCCCTGAGAAACAGGATAAGGAGTGTTGGGGGCATAATAAACGAACCTCACCTCACATCAGAACCCTCCAAGCCGAGAAAGTACACACACACTCACTCCTAAAGCATACTTGGAAAAGCAAAAGCTAGGACGTGAGCCTCTATCCCTTCTCCCAGGCACACACAGCAGCCAACAGCAATGTGTTAGGTTCTTGGGCAAATAACAGGATGTTTGATGAGCCATGTGCAATTCTCTTGAACTTATCAGTTGTTTCACATAGCTTGACTCTAGATTGATTGGTGAATGAAATGGGTAGGGAAAAATAAAATCCCAATAGGTAACTGAAACACACTCCTATTACAAAACACAGATTAACAAGAGAAAAACAGACAGACATTTATTAACATGTATATTTCATGTATACATGGAAGACACCCAGACAATGGGTAACTCTCAAAGAGGTGTTTGGAATTTCTGCTTCTACAGTGAAGAAGTGAAGGAAACATCATCCCCAAATATAACAAATTGGTATATTTTGAGCTAAAAAACATTGGAAAAATTACAGTTTCAGAAAAAGTCTAGTCTCCCAGTCTTTTCCTGCATGTGGCAAGCCAAAACGATTCCTTTGGGAGGGCTCCCTTCTCCTTACCTGGGTAAAAGAATATTCCTTCTCACTGGAGACTGAGATTTGGTGCTGCAACAGGCCTAGGTAAATAAACTTCTGGAAGTAACCCTTATTTTCCACTAGTTTTACATACTCCAAATATCTCCTAGTGACTCCCCTAGAATTTACTGTCCCCAGCCAGATCCCCTTTCTCCTGTCATTTCTTCACAAATTTATTGTTGTTTATCTAAAAAGCATAAAAGCATCTTACTTTGGCCGCTTATTGAGACTTCCCTCTCTTGTGAACATCCCCGCGTGAATGTAAAATTAATAAAATTCACATGCTTTTCTCTTTTTATTCTTCCTGTCTCAATCTGTTTGGGGGCAGGGAATGTATGTCAAGACTTTTGTATTGAGTGATACATTTTGTAGAACAGAACAACACAACCGAAGTAGTCCCACCAAGGGCTCAGACACTTCAGGAATGAAGGTTTGAAAACAATCAAGGTCCGGGCGAGGTGACTCATGCCTGTAATCCTAGCACTTTAGGAGGCCGAGGCAGGTGTATCACTTGAGGTCAGGAGTTCGAGACCAGCTTGGCCAACATGGCAAAACCTCATTTCTACTAAAAATACAAAAATTAGCAGGCATGGTGGTGCGCACCTGTAATCCCAGTTACTCAGGAGGCTGAGGCAAGAGAATCACTTGAACCCAGGAGGCAGAGGTTGCCTTGAGCCAAGATTGTGCCAATGCCCTCCAGCCTGGGTGACGGAGCAAGATTTTGTCTCAAAAAAAAAAAAGAAAGAAAAAGAAAAAAAACAAGAAAAACGATCAAGTAAAAAAATCATTCAATCATATAAAGAATCCCAAGTAGCTAAGGTGCTGGCTAAAGGTAAACGGAACATGAATGGGTAGGAGGTGAAAGAAAGCATAAATATCAATTAGCTTTGAGATAATTTGCAACAAGAAGTACCAGACTACCCCACAGGTATTGTTGTATGGCTGGGGAGGAGATTACTTGTCATCTTTGTGCATCAGTTACCTGGCCTATAGGATGTAAGCTGAGAATCATCATGTCTACTGTGCGAGGTTATTTTCAGGATTACAATCAAGATATAAATATTTGGCACTTAGTAAGTGTTCAGGACATGATGATCATCCTGTAGATAAGAAGTAGAATGTAGTGTAGAGGGCTAAGAGCAGAGACTTTGGGGTTAGAGTAGAGATTGGATCTCATAAGTTTACAGATCTGGTGCATATTGTTTAAGTTCTCAAAGTCTTAAATTTTCACTTCTTCAAAATTGACTTAGATATACTTATTTAATGGTGTTCTAAGTAACATACAATAGGTAGAATACAGCACTTGATAGTACTCAAAAACAGTAACCATTATTTTTTAATGAGGTAGAGTCCAAGTTTCTCAAATCAAATAGGGAAACACACATAGGCAGATGTGTTCAATATAATGCCATAAGTGGGGAGAAATTGATAGGTAACCAGGGTGCAGTGGGAATAGCAAGAGTGAAGATAGTGAGGAGCATCTAGCCCAACCTGATGATGCTGTTAACAGGACTGTATCCAGAAAGGTAAAAATAAATGTGCTTATGGACCCAGACATAATCAAGGAGAGAGCTGGGACTGGGATCCAGAACTTCCATCCCTTGTATCAATTTATTTTTTGTAACAAAATGTTATATTTGTATGAAATATAAAATAAATACAGATTATTTATTTTTCCTACTCAGAATTATTATACAGAAGATAAGATATAACCATCATATAATTATACCTTTCAGTGAATAATAGCTAAAATATACAATTTTCTTGTTTGGAACCTCCTATCTCTCATTCAAACCCATCTTTTAAACACAATACCCGCATAGTAAGACCCTTAATAGTTACATGAGCTACAATGGAAGAAAAAGAGACTAATTAACTCATTAAACAAAGATTTCAGTGTCTTTTATATACCAAGTACTATTCTAGGTGCTAAGCATATAGAAATTAATAAAAACACACAAAAT
The DNA here is from genome assembly GCF_049350105.2 of Macaca mulatta. NCBI lineage: Eukaryota > Metazoa > Chordata > Mammalia > Primates > Cercopithecidae > Macaca > Macaca mulatta. The sequence goes on along the minus strand of NC_133409.1, from coordinate 42,335,059 downwards.
TATAGGGAGAGACAGTAATAAATAAATAAGTAAAATATATAGTACTGTCTCTGCTTTTATGGTATTTATGGTAAAATGGGCCAGTATAGTGATAGCATATATTTCTGTATTTCCAAATCTTACTGCTTAAATCATAATTGCTTAAATATACATTTTAAAGTTAGAGTTTGCACAACTGTGTTTCCTGTAGATCCACCCTCCGAGAGAGGCAACTATGAAGGGACTCTTTAGTATACATCAGGAAAATAATAAAGCTGGAGCTATGGTTGAACAAAGAGAGAGGATTTTCTAATTAGTTAAACTACATATATATTAGCTTTAACAGGGAAACTGTAAAGCCTTTCATAGGCGGATACAATTGTCTCTTTCACTTCCCTGTGGAAGGAATAATAAAGAAATTCCAATTTTCAAATTTCAAAGGGAATGAGATCCTCCGGGAATTACCTTAGAACTAAGACTTGAGGAAGGCTTAGAAAAAGTGGCAAGAATTTTAATATTCAAGAATCTGAAAGTGGCAAGCAAAATATTAGGAATATTGGGTAGAATACTCATGAATTGGGTAGAATCCTCAAAGCCCTGAATCTGTGCATAACATGGGAGAATTTGGGGCAAGAAGTACTGAGATTTAGAGTAAAACTAAACAAATATTTTTTCTAAGGAAGAAATGAAGAATGAATGAAGCACCAGTATCTGTGAAATAGGGATGAGAATGCTAATTATATTTAAATTTTTGTATTTCTTTGATTCTTGTTCTAATTATATTTTTTGATCACAATCCCTGTGCTTAAAGCTTTATGATTTCCTTAGAAGCACATGACCAAAAAAAAAAAAAAAAAAAAAAGCAGAGCTGTCATCTGAATCTTAACTCTACTATGGCCAGTGGTGACTCCTCATCTGGACCATGAACCAAGGCAAAGTTGATGCTGGTACGCCCTCATTTCAACACACAAGTATTCCCAGCACAGAGCTGGTACATTCAATTTTGCTTTAATCTTTTTTTTTTTTTTTTTTCTGTTTTACTCCCTTGTGGGATCCAACGAGCTGGTAAATTCTAGCAAACACAGAGCAATAGCAATTGTCACAGCCAGTCAGGATAATCTACAAGCAAAAAGAACTTCCAGGAAGCCAACCTAATTCTCTATATAAACCCTCATACATTTGACTAATGTACCACAGATACTGTACAAATAAGCACAATCCTGCATTGCCATCTCTGGCTAGATACAGAGCTCTTTCGTTACCAGTTAGTAATGAAAACTAAAAGTTAATAACGCAACGTGTGTCCCACATCCTGATCAGCTATTTCTAATAGGCAGTACAGGAGTACTAAGAGAAAGACTAGGTTAATGAACATTCTTTTCTGGTTTTGATAAATCATAACCAGAAAAGTGACTCATGTCCTAGAGATAATGAGTCAATAGTAAAGACTTTTTCAGTGGCAGATAGAACATTTATTTGGGGCATCTTTCCAAAATCTAAAGTTCGTATCTTCTGGAATGTCAAAGTTAATGGAATTTGAATAAGAACCTTTGTCGCCTCTCTTTCTTGATAACTATGGCTGATGTTTTTGAAAAGTTATCCCTAAATATATCCTTGTATAAAATAATAGAGAATAAAGCCATTATCCAGCTTTTGATAAAGAAACATCCAGTATAATAATTAAAGGGTTCACTTTAGAGACAAAGTGAAGGAAATAAGTCATGTTGCATATTCTAGTCTCTATAATAAGAACAGGCTGACAATCTGAAGCATTTCTTGTTCTATTCGAAACAAAAAGTACAGCTGAACAATAATTCAGAAACATGCTAGTTTTTCTCAATACCCAGAAATTTCCATTTTAAACCATACTTTAGGTTATTCAAAAATGTTGTGCTGGCCGGGCGCAGTGGCTCACACCTGTAGTCCCAGCATTTTGGGAGGCCAAGGCAAGTGGATCACCTGGGGTCAGGAGTTAGAGACCCGCCTGGTCAACATGGTGAAACCCCGCCTCTACTCAAAATACAAAAATTAGCCGGGTATGGGGGAACGTGGCTGTAATTCCAGCTACTCAGGAGGCTGAAGCAGGAGAATGGCTTGAACCTGGGAGGCAGAGGTAGCAGTGAGCGAAGATCGCGCCGTTGCACTCCAGCCTGGGCGACAGAGCAAGACTCTGTCTCAATTTAAAAAAAAAAAGGTTGTGCTCCAGCTGGGCTCGGTGGCTCATCCCTGTAATCCCAACATTTTGGGAGGCCGAGGTGAGGGGATCATTTGAGGCTAGGGGTTCAAGACCAGCCTGGGCAACAAAGTGAGATCCACTCTTTACCAAAAAAAATTTTTTTAATTGTTAGCCAGGCATGGTGACACATGCCTGTAGAAGCAGTTACTCAAGAGGCTGAGGCAGGGGGATTGCTAGCCAGGCATGGTGATGCATGCCTGTAGTTACTCAAGAGGCTAAAGCAGGAGGACTGCTTGAGTCCAGAAACTTGAGCCTTCAGCAAGCTATGATTGCACCACGGCACTCTAGCCTGGGCAACAGAGGGCAACTCTGCCTCAAAAAAGAAAAAAATAGTGTTCCTTGGAATGATAGAGAAAATTTCTTGTAAGGTCAGCATAAAATAAAGCACATAGTGTAACTTCCCCTCAACCAAACCACAAACAGTTATAGCATAAACAACCATGTCTTTAGAAAGCAACAACTAAAAATGTTACATTCAAAGTTAGGACTATGGAAAAAAGGACAATTTTTTTTTAATGCAGCTTGAGGTATTTTCTGGTATGGAATATCTCTTCCTGTAAGTTACCAAAATATGAAATACCACTGATTTATGTGCGAGCTGCTAACTGCATTACAGGGGTTAGCCCATTCATTCTTCCCAAAATCCTATGGAAAAGTTATTATTATTATCCACCTTTTACAGGTGAGGAAAATAAGGCATAGAGAATCAGTTTCATGGCTGATAAATGAATAAACCAAAATTCAAAACCATATCTGTCTGATTCCAGAATTAAAGCTCTATTTTTTTTTTTTTTTTTTTTTTTTTTTTTTTTTTTTTTTAGCAAATTGTCTTCCCCTATAGCTATGGATATTTTGGAAAGAAGAGGCTTGAAGCTTTCGCTCTTGAAGCTTTCGCTCTTTTCTCTGTATATTCTTTCATTTATTTTAACTATTGCTTTTAAAAACACTTCCCCAAAATGAGTATGTTAGAATTAGAACATTGCCTACCTGTAAGACTTTACGACTGGTGCTGTTTGACACATCCTACACTACTCCTCCATGTATGCATCATGTATCCTTAATTTCTTCCTCTCTCTCTTTTTTTTTTTTTTTCCTTTTGAGGTCTCGCTCTGTCGTCCAGGCTAGAGTGCAGTGGCACGATCTCAGCTCACTGCTGCAGCCTCTGCCTCCTGAGCTCAAGTGATCCTCTCACCTCAGCCTCCCAAATAACTGGAACTACAGGCCCATGCCCAGCTATTTTTTGTAGAGATGGGGTTTCACCATGTTGCCCAGGCTGGTCTCGAACTCCTGAGCTCAAGTGATATGCCTGCCTCAGCCTCTTAAAGTGCTGTGATTACAGGCGTGAGCCATATATCCTTAACTTCTGAGAATTTCTATTTTGAATACCATGCTCTCAATTCATAACAGGTAGTATATAAGTTTAGGCAGGCATTTAATTTATTTTGTCTGCAGTTTTTTTAATCCTAGAAATAAGTACATTTAAATGCTCTCTGGTCTACCCTGTACAATTCCATGAGTCTATAAGTAGGCCTAAATGCCATTATATTATCTATTATGCCCCAAACAGCTCCTTCCCAATGTCCCTGTTTATCAATGGATATTTAAGCAGACTCCTGATGGAAACGAGGAAATTAATTACACACATATCTAGGCAAAAGCAATTCAAGAACAGGAAACAGAATGTGAGGTTGGAGCCTGACTGGTATGTTCAAGAAATCTACAAAAGGCCTTACAACTGGAGCAGAGGAAGCAAAAGAAAAAATGGCATAAGACGAGGTGTGAGCAGGACTAACTGTGCAGATGTGCAGTCACAGAAAGCCATGGGCATAGAAGGGCACTGCACTTTGTTTAATGCTCTGTCATCAGCACCTTGAAATGTTTCATAATATTTTTAATAAGAAGCTCCGCATTTCATCTGGTACTGGGAAATGCAAATTATGTAGCCAGTCTTGGGTTAGAGCAGTAGCAAGAAGTCAATTGCTGTAGAATCTTTTAGCCATTAACTACTGTAAGGACTTTAATTCTGAATAAGATAAGAAACCATTGAAGGATTCTGAACAGCAAAATGACAAGCTCAGACTGTTTTTTTCTTTTAAATTACTCTGGCTCCTGCCATTAGAATGGATCTAAGAGGACAAGAACAAAAACAGAGTTTCAGCAAGAATCCAGTTAGGAGATAATGATGATTTGGTCCACCATGGTGCAGTAGAATCGAAAGAAATGGTCAGATTCCAGGCAAATTTTGGAGGTGAAGCCAGAAACATATGCTAATGGGGATAATGTGGGGTATAAAAGAAAGAGGGACATCAAAGGTGATCTCAAGGTTTTGCGCCTGAGCATTTGGAAGAAGAGAAGAAGACTGAAAAAAGCAGGCTTGGGGTTATGGAGATCGAGAGTTTGGTAGTGGATATGTTAAGTTTGAGATGTTTATTAGACACCCAAGGGGAAGTGTTGAGTAGCTAGGTAGATATGCAAGTCTGGGGTCTGAGAAAAAGGTTTGGGCTAGAGATGTAAATATCTGGAGGTGGGGAAGATGAGGAGGAACCACCAAAGGAGAATGAGAAGGAGCAGCCAGTGAAACAAAGGAATCAAGAGGAAGTATAACAGTACCCTAAGATTCAGAGGAGAAAGAAGAAGGGAGCTTCTTGTGCGTCAGTTAGCCTATGTCAATATGCTGGTAGGTCAAGTAAAATGCAGCTGAGGAAGTGCCTGACCATTGGATTTAGCAACACAGGGACTTGTAAAATGTTGTTTCACTGTACTATTGGGATCCTTCTCCTTATTGTTTAAATGTGAAACTTCAAGCATGTCAACTCCTTATTTACCCTCATGTCAATATTCAGCTATTAATTCTGATAATCCTTTTATCATTTCCACCCTCTTTATACTTTTTTTTTTTATTTTATCACACCCAGCCTTTACCAATATTACAACATAGTTCAGGCCCCTGTTATTTCAGGACTGGATTCCTGAGTACCGCCCTAAGGTGTCTCCTAGTTTAAGATCACCAGCAACCCATCTTGCTTAGTCATCTGGGAACAAAACTTTCCTTGGGAATTTCCCAGGTTCTTTGGCTCTTAAAAGAAACATAGTAATGAAGGGCCTTCCTCGCCCACTTCCCCACCCCAGTGCACAAACATACCCTCCTGATATACAGCACACTCCTAATACTTGTCAACCCCAAAGGTCTGCCTGAACTCCAAAGAATCCACAGTTAGAATTGTCACTCACAAGAATTCCAAGAGGCCCCTTCTAATCATCAAAATTTAAGGGACTGATCCAGTCTCTGTTAATCTATAAGGAAGTGTGAGAGACTGAAACATATCAACACTGATTAAGTTGGGCAAAGGACAGATGCTTTCCAATAAAATATAAGCTCATATACCTATTAGAAAAAAGTAAAACTTTTAAAAACCTGATAATATTTTACTGCAAGGGCACAGAGCAAGTGGAACTCTCATTTACTGCTGGCAGGAATTCAAAATGGTTCAGCCGCTTTGGACAATAGTTTGGCGGTTTCTTATAAAGTAAAACAAATTCTTGGCACATGATCCAGCAGTCCCACTCTAGGTATCTGGCCCAAATAAACTATAATGTGTGTCCACACACAGAAAAGTCTAAAACTGAATGTTTACAGCAGCTTTATTCATAATCACCAACCCAAATGACCACCAACTGGTGAACAGATCAATCTTTTAAAAATGTTGTACATCCATAAAATGGAAGCCTGCTCTAGAATAAAAAAGAACTAAGTGTTGATGCATGCAACAACACGAATGCATCTCAAAAGCAGTATCCCAAGGGAAGGGGATGGAGACAAAAGGCTAAGTCTTGAATGACTTCATTTCTATGGCATTCAGGAAAAGGCTAACCTGTACAGATGGAAAATAGATCAGTGTTTACTAGAGGCTGGTGGTGGGTGGAGGTAGGTGACTCCAAAGGGACCTAAGGGAACTTCTTGTGAAATAACTTGATTGTGGTTGTAGTTTGATGACTGCATAGGCTGCCAATGTCATAAAATGTATGTTGAAAGTGATGCTTTTGACTGCATGCAAATATAAATAATACCTCAATAAATCTGATTTTAGAAAGAAGTGGCTGGGCGCGGTGGCTCATGCCTGTAATCCCAGCACTTTTGGAGGCCGACGTGGGTGGATCACGAGATCAGGAGATAGAGACCATCCTGGCTAACATGGTGAAACCCTGTCTCTACTAAAAATACAAAAAAAATTAGCCAGGCATGGTGGCGGGCACCTGCAGTCCCACCTACTTGGGAGGCTGAGGCAGGAGAATGGCATGAACCCGGGAGGTGGAGCTTGCAGTGAGCTGAGATTGCGCCACTGCACTCCAGCCTGGGTGACTGAGCAAGACTACACCTCAAAAAAAAGGAAAAAAGAAAAGAAGAAGAAAGAAGTAAGTAAGAATCATGAAAGCAAACAAGGGCAAGTACTTTGGTTTACTCACTGCTTTCTCCCTAGTACCTACAACACTAACTGGCACATGATAAGTATTTACAGTAAGGAAGGAAGACAGAAAATAGAGAAAGAAAGAAGAAAAAGTGAAGGAAGGAAGTGAGGAGGGAAAAAGGGAAGCAAACAAAATATTTATGTGTTAAAATGTCAACCACTGCATGACTTGTTTGGCAACAATTTGGAAACCATCTAAATGTTCACCCTAAAGGGAATAGGTAAGTACATGATGGTTTATTTATAAAATGACAATATTCAGCCTTTTAAAATGTTTATAAAGTCTTTGATGAAAAATAAAATGCTGAGTTAAGCATGTGGCTCATGTCTGTAATCCCAACTACTCAGGAGGCTGAGGCAGGAGGATCATTTGAGCCCAGGACTTCAAGACCAGCCTGCACAAAATAGGGAGACTTCATCTCTAAAAAGATTTCTAAAAGTTAGCTGGGCATGGGGGTACGTGTCTTTAGTCCCAGGTACTTGGGAGGTTGAGGCAGAGGATTGGTTGAGCACAGGAGTTCAAGGCTGCAGCGAGCCATGATTGTGCCACTGCACTCCAGTCTGGGTGACAGAGGCAGATCCGTCACTAAAAATAATAACAATAACAATAATTTTTTGTGCTAAAATATAATATTAAGCCAAAATAAGACAGAATTCAAAGTTAAATACACAGCACACTTAGCTATGTAAATTTTTTAAACATTTCATATAAAAAGTATTCGAAAGAAATAGCCAAAAATTATAATAATAGGTCTCTATAGGTGATGAGATTATGCTTACTGGTTTTCACGTTTTTCTCACACTTCCCTGTATGTTCTAGACTTTCCACATGAGAATACATTGAAAACAGTATTAAAAAAATACTTTAAAAAAATCAATGTTCAGCAAAAGAATCTAAACACCAGATTACATAAAGATTCCAGATTCCACTTATATAAGGTACACAACAGGAAAAACCAAGCTCTGCTATTAGAAGTGAGGACAAGAGTTCCCTGTAGGCTAAAGAGAAAAGAATAGCAGGGAGTATAAGGAGGACTGGGGGCTGCTGGTTACTTAGATATACTCAGTTTTTGAAAATGAATAATTATATTCACGTATGTGCACTTTTCTGTATGTATATTACAATGCACTCAAAGTGATTTTAAGAAAAAGTATTATAGTTCTCGTCCCAGAAAGAGGCAGAAGTGGATATTTTAAGGATCCTAGAAGTTTCCTAAAACTATGCCCACAACTAACATTGCCCAATTAATTAATCTATTTTCTTGCTTGAGAACTTAATTCATTCCAACAGAGCAAGCAACCAAGTTTCTTTTTAAAAGTCCAGGACTTAACATACTAACCAGTCCTCCAGATTCGTACAGATCATACTAAATACCCATTAAAAGCATTGAAAGGTTGGCAACGAAATGCCTACTAAACAGGTGTACACATTAAAGAATTAGGCTATAGAGAGTGTGCCACTGCACTCCAGCCTGGGCAAAAAAAAAAAAAAAAAAAAAAAAAGCTATAAATATGACTCATCTACATGTTTCTACTGGTGAAAAAACTCAAAAAACTCACTGCCACTTCCTTCCTGTCAAGGAAGTAAGGACACCTTTTATAGCCCTTTCTCACAGGTGGATGGATGGCTGGAGGAGAAAGAGGACCGTCAAGCAGAAAAGGAAAAGAAGAGTGATGAACCTCGGTGGGGTTTGTCCAGTTAAAGCCACATCTGAATATAAGTAAGAAAGGATTCCTAAAAAAATACATGCGTACCAGCTACTTATACAGAGGTAGTCAATTGAGGACATGGTATAGAAAGCAAACTGCAATGTTAAGAAATAAAAAATAAATTTTAACCAATAGGTATTTTTAACAAAAAGTTGTTAAAATGAGTAAGAGATGTGGCAAATGGAAAATATAATAGGAAGAATGTGTATTCAAAGAGAGAAGAGAAAATAAATACTTGGGTGTGCTTTCTTCCCTTCCTCCACTTCCTTGTTTTTACCATCAAGAAACACTGATTCCCCTCCTGAAAAGTCCCCAAGATATAAATGCTCGCTTCCTCAATCTTGAAGCAATGACTCATCTTTTTAGCACAGCTCTCCCCTTTCCTCTTCCCACGATTCAAAGTACCTTCAATTGAAAGCAGACCAGATTATTTGGCAACTTTAGAAGATAAGCTTTCTTTCAGGAGTCAGAGCCAAAAGGATTTCCCTGAGGAAAATACTAACAGGAAATGTGCACCAGTAGAAGGAGACTCAGAGACCCGGCCGAGTCCTGACTGCAGGACAGACCAACTCAGTCACCTGGCTTGGGACTTTGGGAAGATAAGTTCGTTGGTCTGCCCCTCTGTGACCACATCTACAAAATGATAATAAACAACACTGGTGTGCTGCCTACTGCTTACAGTTGTGGGAATCCAATAATGCAATGGTTGTTTAAAAGTACTCTCTACATTGTACAGCACACAATGATGAGTTCCTGTTACTATTGTTACATCAGAAGTCAGCATTGAGAGGTAGCCCATAGGCTCAGGTCAGCTGCAGGGTGAAAGATTAACAGAAAAATTAGATACAGTTCCGAGACCAGGGTCCCCCAGCTGGACACCTCTGATTTAAAACCAGGCTGTCTCCAAACCTTTTGCCGGGCATGGTGGCTCACGCCTGTAATCCCAGCACTTTGGGAGGCTGAGGCAGGCAGATGGCTTGATCTCAGGGTTTGAGACCAGCCTAGGCAGTATGATGAAACCCCAGCTCTACAAAAAATAGAAAAATTAGCCGGGTGTGGTGGCACATGCCTGTAGTTCCAGCTACTAGGGAAGCAGTGTGGAAGATTGCTTGAAGTCAGGAAATGGAGGTTGAAGTGAGCCGAGATTGCACCACTGCACGCCAGTCTGGGCAAGAGTGAGATCACAAAAATAACATAAAATAAAATAAAATAAAATAAAATAAAATAAAATAAAATACAACCAGGCTGTGACAAGTGTCACTCTCTACATGTAGCAGAAACTGATTCATGGGTAAAAATCAGAAGCTATACAGTGGCTTCTTTAACCATGGACATGGCAACAGAAAAACAATAAAACAATCGCTCCGTAGCCCATAGTGCTCTAGTTCCTGCTTCCTTTCCCAAGGCCCAACCTTTGGAGTCCCTGATATAAATTGAAATGCGAATGAATTAAAAACAATATCAAAAATACTTTTTAAAAGCATGGATGTTTAGCAAAAGAATCTAGATACAAAAAAGGGCATACGGTAAGATTCCGCTTATTTCTGCCCCCACAGCCTTCCAACAAATTTCAATTTTGGACTAAAACAATTTATAATTTCAAAGCCTCATAGTGGTGCAAAGGAGGGCCAGACAGAGGATCCGGAACCTAACACTTCCCGCTGCAGTCACTGCCAGTGTGAGGCACTGCAATGACCTGCCTACTGAGGAAGACTAGGCCAAAAAGAACAGACAGTGGAGCTGAGCTGAGAATGCTTTTAGGTTCAAATCCATGTGAGTGGACTCTTCTCTAAGTGGAAGATTTTGGAACTGAAATGGACTGGACATACCATCCATTTTTAAGAGTCAAAGATTTTGATTTAAAAATCAGTAAATCTGGTCCAGTTTGTAGGTTATGAAATGAGATAGACTAAAGCTTTTAAAGGTGTTTTAAGAGTCTAGGCTTTCCTTGTCCACAATGATGACCACTAGCTACATGTGTCTTCTGAGCAGTCAAAATATGGCTAGCCTTCACGGTGTTGAACTGTAAGTGTTAAATACATACTGGATCTGGAAGACTTAGTACAAAAGATGAAAGTAAAACATTTCATTACTGTTTTAAAAATATCGATTATACATTGAATGATCATAATTTGAATATATTGAGTTAAATAAAATCTATGACCAAAATTATTTTCACCTACTTCTTTATACCTTTTATACTTATTTAATGTGGCTAATAGAAAGTGTAAAATGATATATGTGACTTGCATTAAAATCTGCTGGACTAGCACATGATGTCCTTCATGTTTGTCATTTTGTCCTCATACCTGTGGTCACTGTGTTGGCCTTGGGCTCCTCTGCTTGGTCACTGCAACAGCCTGCCGTCTGACTCACCAGACAGCTGAACACTAGCTGAGTCTCAGCTTTAGCCCCATGAAATAACCAAAGTTAAAGTCAGGAATGTCAAAGTAGAGTGGGCTTGTGTGTGAAGTGTGCTGGGATTCAGGGCCAGACGAAAGAGAATGAAAATGTGAGCAGATAATGCTGAGCAAAGAGAAATACTAGCCATGATTTATCCAGCACGTTCTCTGTCCCAGGCACTGAACAACTCATATGCCTTCACTGAACCCTCATATCTACTCTATTGAGATATTACTGTGAATCCCAATTTACAGATGAGGAAAGTGCGGCAAACAGAGATATAATAACTTACCCAATGTTCTAAAGCTATTAAATAATGGGGCTGGGATTTGAACCCAGTGAGTCTGGTTTCCCATACTTTTTTTTTTTTTTTTCTTTTTAGAGATAGGGTCTCACTTTGTTGCCCAGGCTGGAGTGCAGTGGTGCTGTCATGGCTCACTGTAACCTTGAACTCCTGGCCTCAAAAAATCACCCCACCTCAACCTCCACAGTAGCTAGGACTACAGTTGCATGCCACCATATCTGGCTATTTTTTATTTTTTGTAGAGACGTTGTCTCTCTATGTTGCTCAGGCTGGTCTTAAACTCCTAGCCTGAAGTAAGCCTCCTGCCTTGGCCTCCCAAAGTGCTGGGAGTCACTGCACCCAGCCAGGCTTCTCATACTCTTAATTAACCCCTGCATTCCCTGACAAAGGGACTAGACATGTGCATTATCAGGAAAAGATATCCTTTCTCTTGGATGCTGCTGGGAACACACTAAACAATTTTGTTTCCCTGAACTCCACATTTTTGTCATGTTTCCATCCTAACTATTCCTTTTTGGTGTAGCTTTCTAAAACATACACTTATGTCCTCAGATGGGTCCCAGTTAAATTGTTCCTCCCTGCTTTGGCCTAAGGAATAGTGTTGCCCTCATTCTATCTTGATCTTAATAAGTAAGCTCTTACAGTCTTCTATCAGACTGCTGATACACTTAACCACAAATGACTAAGGAATAGGATGGAGGTACAATAACTGTGGCTGGCCAGTGCAGGAGCTAATAAAAGGCAAAGCCAGGAGAAGCACAAGCTGACCATGCTTAGATTTGTCACATGCAATTATTGGAATCGAAAGCTGTAAACACGCTTTTCAAAAATACAGTCATTGCTTATTAGTCGATAGGAAAATACACACTTTCTAAAAATGTCTGTTTTATTTTCTCTACCACTATTTGGTGGTTTCTAGGAGCCCAAAGTGAGAGTAGAAAGTGGTTTCAAGATTCACTTCAAAGGTCTCCTCCTACTCTAAAAAATTTTCTAACCACTCCCCACCACTTTGAGTAGAACTCTCTGCTCCCTGTGGCATTCTTGCCAGAGCTGGTCCAAACTTCCATTACAAGTCAAAGAAATAAAACTGTGATGCCCTTTTTAGTTTACAAATCTCTCCCTCTCTCTTTCTACCATTTGCTATTAGAGAATAAGCTCTCTTTAAATCACAGAGGAGCAGGGAGGTGATGTAGCAAATAATAACACAGCTAACACTTATCTAATAACACAGCTAACATTCATCTAATAACACAGCTAATGTTACTTGTCAGGCAGAGGACTACAGATTTTTCATAACTATCTCATTTCACCTTCACGAAGATCCTATGCGCTATACATTATTCTATCTCCACTTTACAAGTATGGAAACTGAGGCAGAGAGAAGACAAGTCCCTTGTCCTAGATCACATGATGAAGCATTGGTGGTGGGAGCCCTGAACGCAGGCAGTCCAGCCTCAGGGGCTTCAGGCTTGATCACAGTGCTGCACAGTCTCACTCACAAAATGCCTGACTGACCAAAGACTGTCTTGCTCACTCCTAACCAGCAACTAGGATTTCTGTGACAAAATGAACCCATTTCTCAGATGACACATTTCCATGCAGATACAATTATCCTCTATATAATTTGGAGTAGTAAGAAATTACATTTTCATTTTTGAATGATTTCCTGTCTGAAAAGACATATTATAAATTTTTCATTCACACAAACGGAGTGTATTTCAATTCTCTTTTTAAAGGTCTAGAAGTTAGCAAGTATACATTCTTTGACCAAAGTATTGGTTGTTATAACTTGATGATATAGGGGAGAAGAGATTCTTTCCTCACCCATTGTTAGGTTCATGGCCAAGGCACCTATAACAAAAGACAGATTAACAAGAGAAGTGCATATAAATGTATTTAATGTAAGTGTTTTTTTATACTGAGTTTTGATAAAGAGTGGGCAGCCATGCAGAAGTGTGCTTGGAGGACAAAAGGCTGTGATCCCATGGTCATAAAATGAAGGGAATTTAGCAAGCATGCTTCTGAGCTACTTCTCTGTGTCCCTGTGTCATCAGAGATAAAAAAAAAATTCCTTCCTTCCTGATATAGAAAGTGCACTCTGTAATGTTGCCTTGTGACCTCCTTCAGACAAAGGCCCATGAATTTCTTTTTTTTTGAGATGGAGTCTAGCTCCCATCGCACAGGCTGAAATGTGGTGGTGGGATCTCGTCTCACTGCAACCTCTGCCTCCCAGGTTCAAGAGATTCTCCTTCCTCAGCCTCCTGAGTAGCTGGGATTACAGGTGTGCACCACTACACCTGGCTAATTTTTGTATTTTTAGTAGAGACGGGGTTTCACCATGTTGGCCAGGTTGGTCTTGAACTCCTAACCTCGGGTGATCCACTCACCTCGGCCTCCTAAAGTGCTAGGATTACAGGCATGAGCCACTGCACCCGGCCCCGAGGTTTCTTTTATAACCTGCTTCAGGGGAGAAGTGTGGGAAAAAGTCAGAGAGTCACCTTCTCAGTTCTGCTGTTTCTCCAAATGCCTGAGTACCATATTTTCAGGTAGCGTGTTCTAAATCCCATCATTGACAAATGCCTACATGTTAGAACCAAAAAGGTAACAAAAATCAAGCTGCAGAATGTAAGACAGTTGAGATGTAAGCGTGGTTCAACTGTGGAACTGTGGGCCATAGAGATAATATTTTTACATTTCTGAACAGTTAGGGTTTTCTGAGCCCATTTTACTGAATCTTGGAATCTGAGCTAAAAGGACAAGCCTGGCATTAACTTCAAAGTGATTAGTGAGAATGCCAGAGAAATTTACCTCCCCAAAGACACATGTATTTTCATTTCAAGGAAGAATTAAACATCCAGGACCATGGAGACATCTCCTGGGATGTAAAGCCAGAGACCCTAGTCTCATCTTTCCAGTGGGGAAATTTATTTACATTCCAAAAGCTAAGCGCCCAGAATCTTTCTTTCTGTTCCCAAGGAAAATGTGTTTACACCAGGGAACAAAGGATTTCTCGTCATTTCTCAGAGAGGGAGGGGAAAGTTGGCCCTTTCTTCTATATAAATGCCCAGATTCATTTTGTAGGGTGTCCTCACTTACAGTAGACACCATTACATATAGGATGACATGTGCAGCCTACATGTACATCTGGGTCTCATTGCATAGCTCCAGAGATAAGAGCTGGCTAAATAATTTGCTGTAAGTAAAAAAACAAAAACAAACAACAAAAAAAAACTGTTCCGCTCTAGAAATCTAGTATTGGCATTCAAGATAATCACATTAAATACAGATACTTAAAACTTAAGACTACATGCCCTGCCTAGAACCAATAAAAATGGAATTCTCTCTGCTGGCTGAACAAAACATATCTGTTGGCTGCTAGTTTGTGGTAACTATATAAGGTATGTCCTGCCTTTTGAAAAATGAGCCATCATACCATGATTTGAAAGGCACCCAAAAGACCTTTTTGCCCAAGGCAAAGTATCTTATTGTATCCTTTCTTGTCAAGACCTCCAGTGTCACCATTGGACACATTGGTTCTGCTAGTTAAGAACTGTTTGAATGCCAAAATATCCAGGAGTGTCCGCCCCAAAATGGTTATCAAATACTGATGTCAATAAATTAATTCGTTCAATTTGTTCATCTATCATTACCCAGAGTCATCTAAGAGCATCTGCTACGGAATACAGAACCATTGACCTAGATGTTGAGGAAAGATAAGGATGGAGAGACGCCTTCAGCTGAAGCCTTGTGAGCTAGGGAAGTTTTTGGTATTCTCCAAGTAGGAGGACTCTGGGCTTCTGAGAAGCAGCAAGAAGTCACTGGGCTTTGGTGTGTGGTGGAGGAAGTACGGAGACTGGAGGGGAAGATGCACTGAAAGAGGAAGTGTGAGGCTCTGAGGACAAACTGCATGCTTCTTTAGATTACTCAGTTCTTTTTAGCAACAGTTTTTTCAGCCTGGTATTTAGTGAGATATTGGGAAATGTTTTCTAAAAGAATAGGGTAACTGCCCTTTATGATACTGAAATGGCTAAAAATTTCATGGCTAGAAATACATTGTGCTTTTTTTTTTTTTTTTTTTTTTTTTAAGATGGAGTCTTGCTCTGTCACCCAGGCTGGAGTGCAATGGCACAATCTCAGCTCACTGTAATCTCCGCCTCCAAAGTTCAAGCCATTCTCCTGCCTCAGTCTCCCAAGTAGCTGGGACCACAGGCGTGCACCACCACACCAAGCTAATTTTTGTATTTTTGGTAGCGACAGGGTTTCACCATGTTAGCCAGGCTGGTCTCGAACTCCTGACCTCGTGATCCACCCACTTCAGCCTCCCAAAGTGCTGGGATTACAGGCGTGAGCCACCACACCTGTTCCATTGCGCTTTTTTAGTTGCAAGGAACAGAGACATTTAGGTTACCTTTAGTGACAGGGATGTTTGTAAAGATGTGTGGGAATGTCAGAAGAGGAAAGCCTCACCAGTGAGCTAGTGCCCAGGCAGCACAGTGAGAGAGCACTGTTCGGGGCACATGGCGGTTCTGCTAAGTCTCTGGCTGCTGGGCCTCTTGTTCTCCCCTCAACAAGTGATCTTCATTGCTTACTATTCTAGTCTTCTACATCCTGTACTTGAGTTTGTTGTTTCTTCTTTTCTCCTTTCTCCCTTCCACTCAGTCATCCTCTTCTCCATCATGGTTTACATTCCAACTCGCTGAAAGCGAATCTATTTAGGTTGGCCTGACACTGAGTTAAAAAACAAACAAACAAACAAAAAACTGCACGATTAACAGCAAATCGAACTGATGGTGACTTAAAGCAATAGGGGTTTATTTTTTTCTCCCATAATAAGCCAAAGGCAGGTGGTCACAGACATTAGTTCAGAAGCTCAATGCTGACGATGATTCAGGCTTTCCATCTTCCTGTTCTTCACTGGTAGCTGTTGCCTTTTCATCTTCAATCTTGTTGCCTCATGGTTGCAAAATGCCAAGATCCAGCATTACTGGATCTACATTCAAGGCAAGAAGATTGGAAAAGGGCCAAAGCCAGCAAACTCTCCCATTGCATCTGCCCCTTCTATGAGAAAGGAAAAGTTCTCACAGAATGCTCTGCAAGCCTCTCCCCCATTATACCCCCAACGCCCACCACACATACACATACCTCACAGACTTCTGCTTGTGTTTTGCTGACCAAAACTATGTCACATCCCTACACTTAGCTGCCACAAAGGTTGGGAAAGGGAGTAATAAGCCTGTCCAGCCTCTACAGTAGGGAGGCAGCAAGGTAGAAGGGGACTGAGAAGAGCTGTTAGCAGTCAGCTAATGAGTAGTATCTGCCAGTCACCACATAGCATGTGGCATTTACCCTAGGCAGTGCTCTAAGACAAGCCATCTACTAGAATTCTTGATTGTCTATGGATAACCATCTTCAAGCCAGGGGTTGGTCTGATACAATCGGATGTCAGCATGAGAGCTAAGAAGAGGGTTGAGCGCAAGGCAAGAGGATAGTGCTTTGTTGAGTATCAATATGATATCCAAATATCTCTCTAAATTCTTATCAGTGACCCAATTATAGCTTAGCCAGCCATAAATTCAACTATCCCTGCTTCAGTCCCACACCTCTTTACAAGCTTGTTTTGTTCATCATATATTTATTTAATAAGTAGCCACAGACATTGGTTCGGCTGCTCAATGCTGACATTGATGATTCGGGATTATAATCATAATCATACTACTGATGATTCAGGATCATCAATACTCCACAAATATTAATGGAGTAATAGGCACTTGGCTAGGTGCTCGGGATCTGACAGTGAAGAAAACAAATTTATTTTTTAGAGAAAGAGACTACTGAAACAAAATTTTCTGTGTGTATATACATATATTTATGTATGCACACACACATGCACACGGAGGCATTTCCTTAAATCTCAGATTAAGTCCCTGTTTATGCACCTATAATCCTGTTACTCTCCTTGGTAACAATTACTACAATTTCAGTAATTATTTGTGAAATATATATATGCATACATTTAACATATATAATGTATTCATATTTAATTCAAATTTAATAGATATATTAAATTTCCAGTAGAATCTCCAGATAATAATAAGTACTATGGAATAAACAAAGTTAACTAAGGGACAGTGTAAAGGCATGGGTAGAATGTGAGAGGGCAAGAGTATTGTCTATAATTTACAGACGAATCAGGGGAATTTAGAACTACACGCTACAACTACAAACTTTCATGCTGTCTCCTTTAAAAGGAAGCTGGCAGACATTTCTGCTTTGGAGAAAAGAGGAAGGAAATGCACTATGCTCAGAACCAAAATGCACAGTTTGTGCTGCACACACAGGCTCTGTTCTCATTAGATCATATTTCTAGCTTCTTAAATTGTTTTATTTGGCCTGTGAACTTGAAAGGCATGTGAGTGTGGTCTTCAAAATGTAGCCTTGCTTCTGAGCAGCACTTCAGTATACCCTTGGCTTTAGAATGATCTAAGCTCCTCCCCAGTTTATTTTCTTCATTTTAAAAACTAATCTGAGGCTCTAGCGGGGACCAACGTATACTTGGATATTCCCCAGCCATTAGGCACTGGAAATTTATCAAGGAAAGCTGGCGCCGCTCATCTGTTTCTGTGTTAGCTGTATGAGATTTTTATATTGGATTCAAAAATACAGTTTATTGCTCTTCTTCCTACCTCTCTTATTAGTCTGTGGTCATCTCCATCTTTTAACTTTATTCAGGCTAATTTTACCTTATCCTTCAGGTCATAACAAAATGAAAACTTCCTTAAAAAACAATTTCCCTAAATCCAGACACAGTGGCTCACACCTGTAATCCCAGCATTTTGGGAGCCTGAGGCAGGAGAATCATTTGAGCCCAGGAGTTTGAGACCAGCCTGAGCAACACAGCAAGACTCCAGCTCTATAAAAAATTTAAAAACTAGCCAGAATAAGGTCAGGCAAGGTGGCTCATGCCTGTAATCCCAGCACTTTGGGAGGTCAAGGTGGGTGGATTGCTTGAGCTCAGGAGTTTGAGATCAGCCTGGGCAACATGGTGAAACCCCATCTCTACAAAATACCCAAAAAAAACCCCTGTGGTCCCAGCTATTTGGGAGGCTGAGGTAGAAGGATGGCTTGAGCCAGAGAGGTGGAGGTTGCAGTCAGCTTAGATTGTGCCACTGTACCCCAGCCTAGGCGATACAGCCAGACTCTGTCTCAAAAAAAAAAAAAAATTAGCCAGGTGTGGTGGGGTACACCTATAGTCTCAGCTATTTGGGAGGATCATTTGAGCCCAGGAGTTTGAGGCTGCAGTAAGCTATGATCATGCCTCTGCACTGCAGCCTAGGTGACCGAGTGAGACCCTGTCTCAAAAGAAAGAAAAAGAATTTCCTTAAAATGTAGACTAAGTTAAACTCTTGGTTATGCTCCTTTAATCTCTTCCCATTGCTCTCCTTGGGAATGATGATCATGATTTCAGTACTTATGTAATTCCTTGTTTAACAGCTATCTCCCTCAGTAGGCAGTAAGCTCCATGAGGGCAGGGGCCATGTCTGTCTTGCTCAGGTCTTTATCTCAGTGTTTCACCATGTTGGTCACACACAGTATCACTTGATAATATTCACCCAATTAATAAATATATTTAGTCTCCAAATGACTAACTAGCACAGTCTTCAGAAGGATAGGTAGGGTGGTGGGTGCTGTGATTGTGAAACTTGCCCAGATCCCTCTCAGGAACAGACGACTCGGTTCTGTCCCCTTCCTGATGCTAGGGGTGCTGCTAGTAGACACACTCAGCCATCAGCCTTCCTCTGGGGAATGCCTCCATGAAAGAAATGGACAGAGCCCAAATCATGTGCCATTTCAGGGACAGTTGGTATTCAATGACTAATCAGTGTTGGGCTTTAAGGCCCAGCCCCTCATACCAACTCAACACACCTTTACAAGGCCATCCCAACTCCAGAGGGCCCCTTGGGAGTCTTTATTGGGATGGCATCACAGATCAACTGCTTCCTAGGCTCTGCTTCCTCCACCTCCCCTTCACAGAGGTTTATTCCAAGAGTACTCCCTAATCAATGTCTTATACCTTAATCTCGACCTCAGAGTTTACTGCCAGGGTAACCCAGTGTGTGACAAGTACTACAAAAATGTTTACAAGCTGGATACCATATTTTGTTCTACTCCATAAACGCCTAAACAGTAAAGATCAGTTATTTATCCTTGCATCCTTACAACGACTAGAAGTCGTCTTTCATATAGTGGACATCAGAAACACATCAAAGAAAATATTCTCCCTAAACTTAGTCTAGATTGAGCTAAATTCTTCTGATTCAAAATGTGGTCCTATCGAAAGGGGCACTGGCATCCCCGGTGTATTTTGTCCGAAATACAAAATCTCTTGAGAGATTTGGAACCTAAATTGGAACTACTGAATCCAAATCTGCATTTTATCAAGATCCGCAGAAGGTTCACATGTACGTTGAAGTTTGAGAACTACTGAGCTAAGGGATTTATTAATACAAGTAAAATGATCAGGCTGATAATCCCTTAAGGATTTTCCGTCTTTAA
Source organism: Macaca mulatta (assembly GCF_049350105.2). Lineage (NCBI taxonomy): Eukaryota > Metazoa > Chordata > Mammalia > Primates > Cercopithecidae > Macaca > Macaca mulatta. Next base: position 42,315,408 of record NC_133409.1, on the reverse strand, counting down.
AAATGTTCCTTAACACTAGTAATCATGCACTCTTTCACTCAACAAATATTGAGTGCCAAGTAAAGATGTCAGCTCTACGGAGCTTACATTTCAGGAGAAAACAAATATCAAGGTGTACATTATAGTGTACAGCAAGGTGAAAAGTGCCATGAAGAAACAGTAGAGGGGAAGTAAGGAGGAGAGGGTGTGTCGCAATTTAAAATTTTTACAAAAGGTCATGATACTCAGAATTGAAGCCCGTGAGATCATTAGACATATGCATGTTTGAGCACAAGCGCTGAATGATTTAGCAACGTGACTGCAGTGGAATGGGAGAGATGCAAAATAACAGACAAACCCAGAGAGGTAAGAGAGCAGACCTCTTCATGAGAGGCTGCCTAATAAACTGATTTGACACTGAATTGCTGAGAAGGTAATGCAAATAGTTTTTTTCTCCAAGAACAAAGTAGTTCTTGGCCAAGCCGATTTGATTTGGGCTGTAGGAACCTGCACAAACCACTTCACTAGCTAAGTCTTAGGTTCCCCAAATGAAAAAGCAGGGACTGGAAATGGCTTTTGAAGTCTCTTTCTTTTCTAAAAATGTCAGGCTCCAAGACACCCAGGTGAAGTCTAAGAGTTAGTAAAACAAGGATTGTGGCTCGGCTGTGGCCTAATGCAAACTTTCGCAACCCCAGGATACTGAAAAAAACTGGAAGAAGAATTGCAGAATGAGGTGCCAGGCTGAAAGACCTTAACCTTTGCACTCAAGTTCCTCCCACACCGAGAAACCCAGGTCCCGACCGCAGGGCGCCCTGCTCACGGCGGGGTGTGGCGCCTGAGTCCGCCTCCTGAGTCCGCCTCCTGCGGCTTCCCAGACTTGGCTCCGCCCACGCCCTGGTCCAGCCTCCTGCCGCAGCCGACACAGACCTCGGTGACGGAAGTGACGCAAGGCGGAGGCTGTAGGGCCGCGCCGGGCCCGGTCCGCCGTAGCTGTGGGTTGGGGCCGGCGTCCGTCGGTAGCAGCATGGCTCTCCTCTTTCTTCTGCCCCTTGTCATGCAGAGTGTGAGCAGGGCTGAGATGGGCACCGCGGATCTGGGGCCGTCCTCAGGTACCGTCGCTCGCGGCAGGGCTGCGGCCGGGTGGGGACGAGAGGGAGGGCGGGATCCGCCCCAGCCGAGAAGCCCCGCCCTGCTTCTCCGCGGTCGCCCTTTCTCGGGACCCCTGCGTCGGGCCCTGAGCGGGCGACGGGGAGGCGAGGTTGGGTCGCGACACTGGGGCCCAGTGGTTTGCACTCGTCAGTTCCCTGGTTGCCGCCACAACAAATCACGCCGCTTGTTTTTCTGACTCTTGTAATCCACTTTTAAATATGATTGTGCGCTGCAGAAGGACGTTGCCGGTCAATGTGGACCAGCGTGGTTTCATAAAATTATAATATCGTTTTCTTACTGTACTTTTTTTATGGTTAGATACGCAGATACTCACTAGTGTGCTACGGTTGCCTGCAGTGTTCGGTGCAGTGACAGGCTGTACAGGTTCATGCCCTAGAGCAGTAGGCTGTGTCATCTGGGGTTGTGTCAGTGCGCTACTGCCCGAAGAAATTGCCTAAGGGGACATTTCTCCATTTCTCAGAACAGATCTCCATCGTTAAGTGACGCATGACTGTGAATGTCCTGATCAGCATGTGACATCGTGGTCTCAGTTCGTGGCTTAAATACTTCTTACGGGGGAGACTCAAAGTGCTTAGAGTAGGAGAGTATGCATTCTGTCGCCAGCTGAGGAGTGAGTGGCAGCTGAGAAGTGGCCACTCTCAGTCTGGAAGTGGTGGATTGCCGGCACTCACTTGCAGATTTGGCAATAGGTCTCTTCGTCTGGGTTTGTTCTTCAGAGCATTTTATTTCCACCTGCTTATTGACATTTCCTAGGAAACAAATGTTGAGGATGGCTTTTCTGAGTGCAGAGTAATTGTGATTACGAGCTCCAGAGAAATCAGTAAACCTTTTCAATTCAGTTTTCTTTTTTATTATATTATGATTTATGATTCATACGGACTTTGAAAGGTCCACGTTTTGGTTCTGTGTTCACAACAATCTTCTAGAGTAGGCGTTATTTATCTCTCTATGAATGAGAAATTGAGTTGCGGAGAGGCCTGCCCAACTGGCAGAGAAGTCATAGCCACTCAGTGGGGAGCTGCTTAGTTTGGCTCCAGAGTCCAAGTTCTTAACTGCTCTGCCGGGCTCAAGTCAGTCATCCACAAGGGCAGTTGCAGTACTTTGCCGGAAGAGCTTGCACTTAGGCACAGACTAAAGGAAAGCAAGCTGGGGTGCTTGTCTCTCTTAGGGAAGTCAGCAAAGACTTAACAAAGGTGACCCCAGTGTTGGAACCAGAGGTGCAGAGACTGAGGTGCAGAGGTGTGATGGCATGTTGAATTCGTGGAATATTAAGCGTTTTATTATAAACTGTGTGTGAGAGCTTACAAGGGGAGATAGGTTAGGTGGAGAAGTACGAACCAAATAATGAATTGCCATATTGTGTACCAGCAAGAAACCCAGCTTTATTAACTTAAGCAAAAAGAGGAATTTATTGTCTCAGAAAAACCAGAGTTAAACAGAAAATTAGAGATGCCAGGTGGGTCTCAAGAAGCTAGAACCAGGAACCCAAACTGCTAGGACTCTCCATTTCTTATTTCTGACTGTTGGCATTGACAGCTTTCCACACTTGGCAGGAATCATGGATTCTGACAGCTTCTGGGTTTTGACATCTTGCAGCCTCCGCCATCCTAACAAAATCCCAGGGAAAGGCTCTGATTTGCCCAGCTAGGTTCAGGTGCCAGCTTGCATGGGAAGGACATTCTCGTAAAGGGTGAGGTTGGGTTACCAGAAGAAGCGGAATGGCGTGCCTGAAAGAAGTACAGGTGTTGAGCCAACAAAATAATACACCCACTATGCCTTGCTGAAGTCAGTCATTATTTACTAATGCTGACATCATTGGATTATCAATTACAAAGGGAAATGATTTAATGCAGAATCAGACATGCCATTTAGAAAGACCAGTCATCTTACAAAGTAGTTTGAGGGTAAACACAAGGCCCATTAGGAGGCTGCTGCTTAAGTTGGAGTCAATGAGAAGTAGTTTTAAGTGGAGAAGAGGACAGTTAGAAGAACATTTAGAAGGAAGAGTTAGTAGCCCTCTGACTGGATGGCAGCAGAGAAAGAGGATAATGCTAGCTCAGGCATAGCATAAAAGCAAGTGCCAGGCCCTTCCTTCTGAGTACGGAGCGCTCCTAAGCATGTAACCCTTATGAGTGCACAATTGCACGTCCTTGTAGCCTGCCCTGGGAGGAGGATTTTCTGTCTGCCTCCCGTGGGAAGATCAACTTCAGCCTTCCATATTCTGCAGAAACTTTAGAATTTGTCTCTGTACCTCTGGTTCTAAAACTGGGGTCACCTTTGTGAAGCCTTTCCTGACTCTTCTAGCAGAGACAGGCACCCCGGCCCTGCTTTTCATTAGTTTTAGTGAGCCCTCCTTTTAAAGTGCATTTCTAACACATTTCTCTAGATTTTTCAGTGCATTTTTTCTAGATTTTGTTGTGTTCCCTGTTCTTTTAAAGTTAATTTAAAACACAAAATCTCCAAAGTAGGAAGAAACCCACAATGCTCTGGCTCTTGCTTAGCTTCCCAGCCTTATTCTTACTGTTGCTGGGCTTGACTCTATAAAAGTTCATCTTAGATGAGAGGGCCTGGTAAGAACAGGGAAGCAGACAAGAGAATATAGTGATATAGTCAGTCTCCAGGAAATCCAAGTGTTTAGGAATGTATTGTGTTACATTCATGGGCTTTTCATTAATACTTCTTAAGTGAAAATGAAATCGGTATGTGCCACTTAATCAGTAGTATTTCACTCTTCATACACTTTTACACATAAAAGTAGTATATATATTTTTAAGTGAATCAGGGTGTGCCACTGGCTTTCTTCATCCAGATGGGTGTCCCATTCTGAGTAATAGCTGAAGAGCTAGGCTGGACTTTACACCAACCTCAAGGCTCTTCACTGACCTTGCACAGTTTATCAGCTATGCTTCCTACTAATTATCTGACTTTAGGATAAAGCCTTGAGTACTGTTTAAATTTTTCACTATTTCTTTGGATTCTATAGTTATTTCCGAGATTCAAAATACACAGGATAATACATTTTAATTATATTTATTGAATAGGGTATTAAATTTTCTTTTTCACTTTATTCTGATTCATGATTCATACAGACTTTGAAAGGACCACATTTTGGTTCTATATAAAAGAAAACCTAGGCTGGGAGCAGTGCCTCATGCCTGTAATCCCAGCACATTGGCAGAAGGATCACTTGAGCCCCGAAATTCAAGACCAGCCTGGGCAACATGACAAAACCCCATCTATACAAAAAAATACAAAAATTAACCCTGTGTGGTGGCATGTGCCTGTAGTCCTAGCTACTGGGGAGGCTGAGGTAGGAGGATCACTTGAGCCCAGGAGGTCGAGGCTGCGGTGAGCCATGATTGCACCACTGCACTCCAGCTTGGGCAACAGAGCAAGACTCTGTCTCATCTGTGTGTGTGTGTGTGTGTGTGTATGAAAACCTAAAGAAAAGTAATAGTTTTAAACAGCTGTCTTACAAAATTTGGCAGCATACCAATAGTGCAGTTGTTTTACAAACTAGATGAGTAATTAATGGTTCAATTTTGAGTGAACAAAGAATCAGAATGAGGTTTGAACCAGAATGAAGTGAATTCCTAACAAAGGAATTTACTTGTAATTTTCTTACTAAAGGGGTATCTTTATTTTAGATTATCCTAATGCATAGTAATCAGAATACTAGGTATCTGTTTAAGTCTCGGGCATTTTTAAGAAATTATTCATTTTAATACATTGTTCGACTTTTGCAGTGGCCATAATTGTGATAATGTAATAAAATCAGGAAACATTACTTGAAACAGATGCTTGTGAAGTCACCAGAAAATAGTCTTCTCCAATTCCAGTTTAAATATGGAGGTTATTTACCCCTTATTTTATTAAACGATCACAAAGATGTTGGAAGCATTTTTCTTAATTAAAACCAACAAAACTTTGCATATTGTCAAGTCGTTACGTAACTTCTCTAAGGCTTTGTTTTCTCGTTGGTAAAATATGTATGATAACATTGTCTCCCTCACAGGATGGATGTGATGAATATCTGAGGTAATGCATTAAAAAGGTGAGCACATTTTGTGTCTTGTAGTAAATACTTAATATTTTAGGGATTATTCAATAATGTGCATTATTATTTTAACAACTATATCTTTAAACATTAAATTCCCTTAGTCTTATGTGAGAAATTGCGTTGGCTTTTAAAAAGACAAACTTGACCAGATCAGTATGAGAAACTTAAAATAGGCTCAGCATCTAACTCATTCTTCCATCTCTTCCAGCAGACAAAAATAGTTTTTTTTTTTTAGTAGACTGGAAAAGCCTGCATTGTTTTTTCATTTCTTAAACTATTTCTCAATTCAGAATGAGTTAGTCCAAAAGACAAGTAGTATTGAGAAATGACTTCTCTCAGGGACTAGATGGGTCTGGTCCAGTCATAACTAATGCTAGGCCAAACCCAACTAGATTAAATTGGATAAATAGGAGTAAGAATAAAGTCCTGGATTTCAAGTCAGAAAAGTGGCTGAGCAGATATTTATTGGATAAGCCCCAACTTGGTGGTGGTGTGAGGGAAAAACATAGGGGAGGTTAGTTACTTACAAGTTCACTGCAGGCCACTATGTGTTATGCCTGGCTCTTTAAAAAGAAAAATTTCAATTAGAAGATTTCAGTGAACACCTGAAACATCACATGCAAGAATTCCCAAAATGTCCTACTCAGCTTAAACCTGGGGGATGCGGCTCCTTGCTAAGGTGAAAGTTGGAAAGCATTCAGAAAAATAGTCATTTTATCAGCACCGGAAGCCATTCAGGAGGTAGATTGTAATCAAATATATTCTGACAAAAATACAAAGGCCTTGATTTGGTACTTTTCATTTATTCGGTGTGGATTTCTTATGCTGGTTCTGTTTGCCATGCAGATGAAACCTTTGTGACAGTCCCCATTCCTGTCCCTGTATCTTTAACATGGAGAAGGTGTTAGATCTTTTCTGAGGGTTGTTCTTTCAGAAAAGATCCAGATGCTTTAATTTGAAACATTTGTTTTTGAGTTGTAGCGTCAGATGACTTAAAATCCAGAACAACAGTTTACTTCATCCTCACTTCCTTATGCTTCTCAGTGTGCTCTTCCATGAAAGAGGTTGGTGAGCAGGTTGTCGGATGATTTCTGTAGAGTCCATAGCCCCGTTCCACCATAGGTGTACATAACTTTTATACAGTCTTTTGACACTAGTGTGTTAAGATGGGTGATGAACTCCTCGGGCTGTCGTGTTTTGAAGAGACACAGATGCTTTTGGTGGTTACAGGACGGAGCACAGGTAGCAGCCCTGGTTCCTGTCACCCATGTATGCGGAGGAAATGGCCAGTGTCCTCAGACTATACTGCAGGTATCTGGAGTTTGCCATCCACCCTACATTCACCAACATTTATTGCAGAGCTATCACGACTGCTGTGTTTTGGTCCTTTGTGACATTCTTATTGTCCTATCGGTAGCACTGCTCTATATCACCTGCTGATCTTCACTGCTCCTTTATTTTGTCTCTCTTTTTTCATATCCTGTCTCTTCTGGCTTATCAGCTGTCTGAGGAAACAGTTGGCTTTAACCAGGGCCCTCCTTTTTTTCTGCATTGTAATTAAAGTGTTAGGAAAAACAAATTCTTCTCTCCTGTGTTTGGTTTTCTTAAATTCTTAGCTGTGAGTTGTACAGGAGTTCTGGGAATTAGATCTTAAAATACCTAAAGTTTACTCCGGATAGTATGCAGATGTAATACATTAAATAATTCTGAGCCCGTTTCCAAAAGCAACATGAGCTACACAAAACTATCTATCTTGGCATTTTCAAGAGATGAGAAAATCTGTAAGATGATCTTATTTCATGAAATCACTCTGGTAAGATCTTTTCTTAAGCCCCAGAGATAATAATACTCTTTTGCTATTTCTGCATATATTTTTATTTACATAGTATAAATATATTAGAAGTTTATTGTAAGCCTTAATTAATTTAATCTGAATATATAACAATTTAAACCTCACATTACAAAATTCTGAAGCTTAAGAAAACTGCTTATGTCTGTCATCTTATTTTGGCAAATAATATTTGACAAAAAGTAATATTTGGCAAAACAAAGGCAGATGTCTCATAACCACGTAGTTTCTCCTCTGGTAGCATTAAAAACCACAGGTTACATCTTTTGGGTGTACGTTTTTCTTTTAACCTAGTAGTAATTTCTTTTTCTATAAATCATTAAAATCTTTTCTTCCTACCACCTGTCTGTCTTGCTTTGAAAGCTATGATTTAAGTCCTTGTCCTAGTCTAACCATATCAGGCTTTTACTTAAATTATAGGAAACATACTTTGGTTCCCATTAAAAACTAATCTAATGCTGCACAAGCCTCCTCCTGTTTGTAGTTTTCCATTGTGTGATTCAATAGCCCCTTCCTAAGTACAAATGCACTTTTTTTGATATTCTGGTATGCAGATTGACACATACAGGAATTTCAGGTTGAGTAGATACCGTTATAAAGCCATTCCTATTGGGAATAATTAAAAAGAAGGCCTTAGGCGGGGCCCAGTGACTCACACCTGTAATATCAGCACTTTGGGAGTCCCAGGTGGGCAGTTCACCAGGTCAGGAGTTTGAGACCAGCCTGACCAACATGGTGAAACCCCATCTCTACTAAAAATACAAAAATTAGCCGGGTGTGGTGGTGCACACCTGTAATCTCAGCTACTCAGGAGGCTGAGGCAGGAGAATCACTTGAACCCAGAAGGTAGAGGTTGTAGTGAGCAGAGATTGCACTCCAACCTGGACAACAGAGTGAGACTCCATCTCAAAAAAAAAAAAAAAAAAAGTGGAGGCATGGGGCTTAAAAGGAAGGGAAGGATTTCCAGTCTTGGAAACCAGAGGAATGGCGATCCTTGCTATGTAGTGGCAGAAAGCTGAGTGACACTGTAGCTTTCAGTGACACCAAAAGTAGAGAATGTCTGAGGAGTTGTGTGATCTAGCTCAGGAGGTTTCTAAGCAAAGTGCTGAAAGTGCCACCTGGTTTTTTTCTTGGGTCTTATGGTAACAGGTGAGCCTGCTCAATCATGGGAAGAACTGTTAAAAAGAAACCAGGACCACCTGGTCTGAAAATTCTCAGCCTCTCAAGAGGCAAAAAATGCCAAAATGAAGAAATGGCCTCTGAAGGAAGGCTCAGATTTAGTATGAGTTTTCTTAGCATCAAGTACCTCTCTTTTCTGGTTGAAAAAGTGTGTTTATATGTGTGATTATTATTTGATATTAATGTTGATTGAACCCAGGTGAAGAGGAGTGACTTATTACTACCTAAAATATGGATTATGAAGTATTTGAGTTGTTTCAGGAGGTTGAGATGCAAGCATGTGATAGAAAAAAGATGCTCTTAAGGAAGCCTCAGTATACCCTGCTATGAATAGCCATGGGAACTCTACAAAAAACAAAGAGCCAAGGCTACTCTGGCGAGAGCAGTGCTGTTGGAATCACCTACAAGGAAGTTGCTTAGAGAACCAGAGATGGCAGGTACCAACAGCCTTCAGCAGCACTTCTGGAAGCAGAAGGAGAAAAACTAGGTGTCTGGTCACTGGCCACAAAAAGGTCAAGTTAGTAGTATGAAGTATTTGAATCTTCAGACCCTCCCAGCTTTATCATCTCAACCTTTTGGCCCAAATTATTACACCATTTTGGTAAATAATATAGAAGTTAGATATTTTGGCAGTAACCAAATCTATTCATTTGTTTGAGGGGAGCCATGAAATATACTGGTTTACTGTAAAGCATTCTGTTTTTAAGTTAGTTTTTCCTCATAATTTTTTTTTTTAAAGAAGAACACTTAAATTGTAAACATAAAGCAGGGTTTCTCAACCTTGGCACTACTGGCATTTTGGGCTATATTATTTTTTGTTGTGGAGGCTGTTCAGTGCATTTTAGGATATTTAGCAGCACACTTGGTCTCTGCCCTCTAGATGCCAGCAGTACCTACCCCCCGCATTTCTTCTCCAGGTTGTGAGAGCCAAAAATGTCTACCGACATTGATTGCCTGTCTCCTGGGCAACAAAATCACTTCCCACAGAGAACCACTGCAATAAAGGAAAAAATAATCAGAAAAAGAAAATAATAATGATGATAGCATTTAATGGTTCATTAGTGCCAATTATTTACCTAAATAACTCTTGATCCATGTTCTGCTTTGAAAATATAATATGTATGTTAAATAACTGTAAATTAAGGCAATATACCAGTTTGGTCTTGAATATTAGAATTTTTGTTTCGGGGAAAATATAGATTTTCCCTTCATCAGTAAGCAAATATCTTAGGGATATGAAAGTAACACCTCACTTGAAAGATCAGGAAATCTGAAGTATTTAGCAGTGTGGCCAAGAAAGAACCCAAGTTTATTAATGTTTGACCCAGGGAGTATTTTTCTTATTTAAGCAGTCTGCTTGATATAAATAATCATTATCATCCAAGGCACTTTGAAAAAATAGAAACTTCTGTCCCTCTCTCAATTTTTGAGGATGATTATAAGTTATGTTTGGAAGCCACTGTTCCTGTCCACATTGCCATTCATTTATTTGTTTTAATTATATAAGTAAATCATGTTTAAAAGAATGTTCCAGCTAGGTGAGATTGAATAACCATAAATTTGGGGTCACATCGCTAACTGTATACATTCATGTTTATAAAGAAGTGAAGGGAGAAAGGAGAAGTGTATGTGTTCAGTTTTCCAAGGGGTGTTGGATAACAACCTTTTACACTGAACAGTGGGGAAAAATGACTACCTTTTTTTTTTTTTTTTTTGGTCTTTTTTAAGAGAACTGAATGCAGTGGCACAGTCACAGCTCACTGCAACCTTGACCCCCTGGGCTCAAGCAGTCTTCCTCAGCCTCCCAAGTAGCTGAAACTACAGGCACAGGCCTCTTTACCTGGCTTATTTTTTAATTGTTTGTGGAGATGGGGTCTCCAACTCCTGAGCTCAACAGATCCTCCCACCTCAGACTCCCAAACTGCTGGGATTATAGGTGTGGGCCACCGCACCTGGCCTGTGACTATTTTTAATGACTAGATTTTGGTAGTGTCTGATTAGATGTTAAAATGACTTCTGTCTGTCCTCTTGCATGACTCTTTCAAGTCTTATCAACAGATGTTTTCTGAAAGGTTTAAAAGAGTGAAGGCAAGAAGAAATGTTGGGTATGTTTTGTAAAAAGCCCTGCACACCCCAGAGAGCAGAATGTTTATGAAATGAAGGTGTGGCTCCATTATTCAATCTTTAGGTATCTATTCCTGTACTACAGAAAAAGTGTTGAAGGCATAATAGTATTATGTGTAGAGTTGAGAGGTTGGTGGTATTTTAGAGGCCATCCTTAGTGTAGCCAGTTCCTCTGTAGACATTTGTATTAGTTTGTTTTCATGCTGCTGATAAAGACATACCCAAGGCTGGGAAGAAAAAGATGTTTAACTGGACTTACAGTTCCACATGGCTGGGGGGCCTCAGAATCATGGCAAGGGCGAAAGGCACTTCTTACATGGTGGCAGCAAGAGAAAAATGAGGAAGAAGCAAAAGCAGAAACCCCTGATAAACCCATCAGATCTCTTGAGACTTATTCACTATCAAGAGACTAGCATGGGAAAGACCAGCCCCTGTGATTCAATTACCTCCCCCTGGGTCCCTCCCACAACATATGGGAATTCCGAGAGATACAGTTCAAGTTCAGATTTGGATGGGGACACAGCCAAACCATATCAATGTTGAATACAATCTGCAGTATCAAATATTGAAAAGTCTAGTGATGAAATGAGGATGATTATTACAGTAGTCAGTGCATTTGATTATAAAACTTCTATCATATTATGAGAATTTATTGCTTCATGATGTATTTGTGTTTCCTTTATATTGCAATGTTTCCATAATTTAAAATGAATCAGAATTCTTTATAGATTTTTCAATAAAATTAACTTCTGGATATCTACTCTTAATTTAAATAATTTTGGTATCCTGGTGAATTCTGCTTTTCTTCAAATATACGTATCTGACTAATGTGGCATCTTACAATAAGGTTTTCCAATATTAATGTTAGTTTCTTACAACTGTCCATTTTACTTTTTTATTCTCTTACAGTGCCTATACCAACTAATGTTACAATTGAGTCCTATAACATGAACACCATCGTATATTGGGAGTACCAGAACATGCCACAGGACCCTGTTTTTACCGTAGAGGTAAAGAACTATGGGTGAGTGTCACTCTTTGATTTATCCATTTTTGTTTAGGTCCTTGCAAATTCCGCAACTGTGTTCTGCTTTCATCATCCTTCCCACGTGGCAAAACATCCTGAACTGCTTGTAGATGTCCAAAAGTGCTAAAGATGTAAATTCTTTGCCAGATATTCTTGCCTCTTATTTCCTCTTCCTTATCAGTATTGAAGTAGAGAAGTATCACTAAACTGAGATTAGCATGACAAATAAAGCTAATAGTTACAGTGAAACCCCGTCTCTACTGAAAAATACAAAAAATTAGCCGGGCATGGTGGCGGGCGCCTGTAGTCCCAGCTACTCGAGAGGCTGAGGCAGGAGAATGGCGTAAACCCGGGAGGCGGAGCTTGCAGGGAGCCGAGATCACACCACTGCACTCCAGCCTGGGCGACAGAGCGAGACTCCGTCTCGTAGTTAGTATGTTGTCTTCCTATAGTGTATGTAGTTTTTAGTAGAACAATATAAATTTCAAAAAACTTTTTTGACAACTGTTAGTTTTTGTAATGTGCTTAGTCCTATAATTAACATGTATATTAATGGAATTTAGAGTTGTTTAAAAAAGCAGATTTTTAAAAAATTGAATGTGGAATGTGGCTTGCATACGTCTTACATTTTGAATTGAGCCTCTTTACTGTAACGGAGTTTGTAGTTCTTCTAACTAAAGAGTAAGGGCTTCCTACTTTCTTTAGCGTCTCCATCCTATTCTTACTCTGCTCTTTCTACTGCTTTGTGCTGTGAATAAAAAGCAAAGCACAGACAGAAATGGTTTGAGTTTATTTAATAACAGTAAAAGTTATCTTCACATTTCTTAATTCTTTTTAGTGTTAAGAATGCAGAATGGATTGATGCCTGCATCAGTATTTCTCATCATTATTGTAATATTTCTGATCACGTTGGTGATCCATCAAATTCTCTTTGGGTCAGAGTTAAAGCCAGGGTTGGACAAAAAGAATCTGCCTATGCAAAGTCAAAAGAATTTGCTGTGTGCCGAGATGGTGAGTAGAATGTGTACACATGTAAATTTTAAATTGGAAAATATACATGTCTTCTATATATTTGCTTTTATTAGCAGTTGCTGAAAATTATCACAGTGCTTAAGAAGCACTTGGAGGTATTTAGAGAGTACAGGTTGAGCATCCCAAGTCTGGAAACCAGAATGCTCCAAAATCTGAAATTTTTTGAGCACCAGCATGGCACTCAAAGGAAATACTCATTGGAGCATTTTGGATGTTCAGATTTGGAATGTTCACCTGGTAAGTATAATGCAAATATTCCAGAATCCAGAAAACAAAAACTCAGAAACCGAAAACATTACTGGTCTCAAGCATTTCGGATAAGGGATACTCAACCTGTATCCTCCTCCCCTTCTTTCAAGCCCCACAAAATAGGGCTAACAGGTGGCCATCACTTTGCTGCTTCTATGCTATGACATTTCCACTTCATACAATTATGGGTCTGTGCTGCCCAGCGGTCCCCTGCACCACCCTTGCCCTTCCCATCTTTTGTCATTCATTTGTAAGTTATATTCACTAAGGACTTTGGCAGCTAACTCTTATTCTTAATGCCCGGGGAGCTTGAATACCACCTTAATACATTTAAAATTTGCAGAGTTCCCTATTCTCTTCAGCCACGGTGATTTTCAGGTCTTCACTCTTCCAGCATCCCACTCCCATAGTGTACCTGATGTTTGCTGTCACCTCAAACTCCTGAATCTTTAGTGCCAGTTCCTGTTTTCGAACTATGACATCCTGCCTTAGCTCTCAGACCCTCACTCCTGGGTGAAAGACACCTTTAGTCACTTGACTCCTCCCTGGTCTTCTAGCCCCTGGGTCCCTTTCCTTCTAGCCTCACTTCCTTGCTCTGCTCCTGCCTTTCAGATTGTGCCTCTTTGGTCTCTTCTACAGGCTGTTCCTCTCCTTGCCCTTTAAATACTTTTCTTCCCCAGAGTCCACACTTTTGTCATCTGATTACCACACCATCTGCATGTTAGATTTTTTTCCATATAGATTTATCAAGGGCCTACTATGTGCCGGAAAGTATACCGGGCCCTGAGGATACAGTAATGCGTTAAAAACAGACCTGCCTGGCACACAGTGGTACACAGTAATATGTGAAGACTAGATAAATGGTTCACCAACAAAGTCTCAAACATCAAAGACCTAATAAACATTTATGGAGTAAGTTCTCATCTTTCACAGTAAAAAGTTTTGGTGAGGGAAGGTAACTAATGCCATTTCTGAAGCGTTTCTTAGAAACCAGGCTTCTTAATCCACAGAAGCAAAGATAAAGGAAAAATTACTTAATAGAGTTTATATTATGTGAAGTCTTTTTTAAACCAAAGTTTATAACTATTTTTGTTTATAACTAGAAATGAAATTAAACTGCTAAAGAGGCATTTAGATTAGATAAGAGTACTTATTTCCTAAGATTTATGAAACATTTGTTTATAAAGGACACTGAGACTATCTTCTAGATATTTGTGGAGTGGTTTAAATGTGGTCCTGCTTTAGAACAACCAGAACAAAAAAAGAATAGGCTGATTGACAGATTCTGGTAATTTTATGAAAGTACCATGAAGTTCCAAGTACTTATTATACTTTCTCCTCCTCCTTCCCCAGGAAAAATTGGACCACCTAAACTGGATATCAGAAAGGAGGAGAAGCAAATCATCATTGACGTATTTCACCCTTCAGTTTTTGTAAATGGAGAAGAGCAGGAAGTCGATTATGATCCAGAAACTACCTGTTACATTAAGGTGTACAATGTGTATGTGAGAATGAACGGAAGTGAGGTATGTGTTTCTATTTCACATTTTTCATAATGGAAATTCTTGTGTAGCTAGCAAAAGTTGTTTCTTTCTGTAATGTAATGAAAATACAATGCTTATAAATATTCAAGCAAGACTCACAGATCATAGATTTTGATAAGAAAAAAATATGTGAATGCTATTAAAGCAAAAATGATACGGAGTTAGTCACTAACACTGACTACATGAATACATTTACGTTTTTATTTGCTTCACTTAGCAGAACAGCTCTAATCTAGGATTTTTCCCAGTACACCTCCATTGTTCCACTGGTAAAATGAGGATTTTCTTCCTCATTGGCAGTGATGTAAAGTAATATTAATACTTCTGTTTCTCACCAGCTAAGTTTCTGGACAAATGAGTAGGACAAATGAACATTTGTTAGTTTAACAACTAACAATAAACATTCCTGCAATTTGAGTTTTTAAATTAACTGTCTTTATAAGGAATATAACAGATGCATAGTATCGTGCTATGTTGAAGTAACAAATTGACTTATTGATATCAAAGCTATTTTTAGACAGGTTCAAATCAGTCACATATGTTTTCTTCAGTTGTTTGACCAGGACTAGTATGGTGATTTTTTTTTTAATGCAGATTAAAAGAAGCTGTGCATTTTCGCTGTTTTCTTTTTCCATCTAGATCCAGTATAAAATACTGACGCAGAAGGAAGATGATTGTGACGAGATTCAGTGCCAGTTAGTGATTCCAGTGTCCTCACTGAATTCTCAGTACTGTGTTTCAGCAGAAGGAGTCTTACATGTATGGGGTGTTACAACTGAAAAGTCAAAAGAAGTTTGTATTACCATTTTCAATAGCAGCATAAAAGGTAAATTCTTGCCATTTTTTTTCTAAATATAGAGGGAGCAGTAACTAAAACAGGATCATGTGAGGAAAGCAAACTCATTTGCAGTTTCAAAAGATCTGTTTTAACAATATTCAGTTCCATTAGTTCCATTCCTTAGAAAAGTTCAAAATTAAAAATAAAGCAGTTTCTCACACATTAAAAGATACAGAACAACCAATTTGGAAAGCCATGTGATGGCCCCTTGACCCAGGAAAGAAAAAAAATATAATAAGTACATAAAACTGCACAAATGTTTGCATTTCAGGATTATGAATTATAAGTCAGTTTGTTACTTCACCATAGCAAGATGTTATGAATCCACTAAAATGTTCTCTATGGGGATTGTAATTTAAAGACTGAAGAGCAGGAACGCTCATTGATTACAACTGTATGATGTGGACTGGACAAAGACTTGTGGTTAATATCCAGAAAGCTTTATAGATGGGTTTAAATAATAAATAATGGATCATTTTTATGGCATTTTACAATAATTAATTTTATTTCATCTTTTAATATGGGGGGTTGGGAGGTAGAGATATATATGTTAGAACTTGAACTTTAGAACTGTTACTCTCAGGTGTCAGGTATCTTAAAGAAGTTTGGGCTTTTCTTTGTAGTTATGAAATGTAAGTGTTCATTATAGATAATTTATAAAATATGAAAAGCCAGAAGAAAATAAAATGATCTGTAGTTTTACCATGCAAAAGTACCCCATTACTCACAGTTTGATATTTTCTTTAGTTTTTCTACATAGACATGATCATATTGTATAGTATATATGATTTTGTTTATTGCTTTAAGCATATATTATAAATATTTTTCCATTTTATTTCAGATACTTCATTAATGTCTGTAGAATATTTCACTATATAAATTATGTATTTAATGTTTTATTGTTTTTGGACTTTTAAGAGTATAGGAGTTTTCACTATGACAACTCATGCTTTGATGATTATCTTTGTGTGTATGGGTGTATATATATACACACATGTATATGTGTGTATATATATAGATATATATACATTTTTTCTTAGGATTTTTTTAGAATATATTTCATAGGTTTAAAAATTTACTAAAATTTTATGATAAAAGTATATTTTCGAAGAATGGAAATATAGGCTGAAGAGTCAGAACAAACACCTAAAATTCAATAATAATAACTTCCAGCCATTATATGAAGGTTTCAAATAGGTGACTTAAAGCAGTGCAGTACATTTATGCTAATTTTCATTATGCTATTTGAAAAATAAAACCCTTCTTAATGCTCAAAATTTGAAATACTGCAAATGCCCCAGATTTGTTTTTAGCCTGAATTATAAACTGCACTGATAATATGGCCACACGGTAGCATCGCTGTGGCTCCTGAGCAGCAGCCCCTGCCTGCTTGCCTCAATGCCTTGCAGCCAGCACTTGCTCAGCCCATGGGACTTCTAACAACACTAAAGGGAGTGGTTTTGTAGTTATTTTTTACTTTTGTAATGATTTAACTTTTTTCACATCCTGTGATAAGCGTAATAGAAGCATTCATTAACTAGTAACTTCCATAGTTAGAAAATTCTAGGTAACAAAATGCCCTAAAGGAAGCCAGACATTGCCACAGTATGTTACAGTGCTGTTAATTGGAAGAGAGAACTATGAAAAAAAAAAATACTGAAGACTGTGCTGCAGAAATAAAAAGCAGCATTAGAGCAAAATACACAATGGTGATTCTAGATGTCTGTGCTTGGACACAGATCTTTCCTATTTTATATTATTTATGTCTGGTTTGTAATTAAGGGGACTTTATTCCTGTGCAACATTCCTGTGTGCATGTACATCTGTGAAGCTTTATAAGTATTTGCAGTCATGAAATAAATAAATGTAACAGAAAATTCTGAGGAGTGGGGGCTAAATCATTTTAAGAGCTATAAACACTGCCAGAATTTCTTTCTTTCTTTCTTTTTTTTTTTTGTTTTGTTTTTGTTTTTGTTTTTCTTGAAATGGAGTCTCGCTCTGTCACCAGGCTGGAGTCCAGTGGCACAATCTCAGCTCACTGTTACCTCCACCTCCTGGGTTCAAGTGATTCTCCTGCCTCAGCCTCCCGCATAGCTGGGAGTACAGGCGCACGCCACCACACCCAGCTAATTTTTGTATTTTTAGTAGAGATGGGGTTTCACCATGTTGGCCAGGATGGTCTCAATCTCTTGATCTCATGATCTCATGATCCGCCTGCCTCAGCCTCCCAAAGTGCTGGGATTACAGGCATGAGCCACCGTGCCCAGCTGCCAGAATTTATTTCTAAGGAGAGATATTTTTTAAATTCTTCTTTTGCATTTTTAACTGAAAGAAGTGCATAACCCTGGAAACATACTGTATGTAGGGCTGTAAGGAAATTATTGTGGAAAAGCTATTTTAACTATATTATGTCATAGCAGAATAGTCCCAGAAAGTTCTAGAATTGCAGAGCTGGGAGGAATCATATTGCTATCCAAGACAGATACCTAATTTTTTACTCAGAGTTCCTAACTTCTGCTTCCTTCAGTGTTCTTTAAAACTCTGGCCATATTCACTAATGTGTAAATCTATTCAAGAATGGCACTAAGACTTTTTGATAGACAATAGCAGTATTCCATCTTAATTGTAATTTGCAATTTCTGCCTTTTTTAAGGTTCTCTTTGGATTCCAGTTGTTGCTGCTTTACTACTCTTTCTAGTACTTAGCCTGGTATTGATCTGTTTTTATATTAAGAAGATTAATCCATTGAAGGAAAAAAGCATAATATTACCCAAGTCCTTGGTAATGTATTTAATTTTTTTTGTACACACTAAAAGGTTAACTTGAACCATTTTTGATAGTTTCTTAAATTATGTTTTTAAAGTGGAATGATATTCAACAGCATGTCACCTGCCATCAGTCAGTCTACCACACATCCAAAATGACATACTGTGTCTTTTGCTATGCAGCACGTTTTGTTTTGTTTTGTTTTGTTTTGTTTTAATTCTCAGGGCAGAAACACAGACAATTCTGTTAAAGATCTTAAAGTCTAGTGGAAAGAAAAGATAAGTATACATTGGATATATACAGTGTGATAGGTTCAAAGGTTTATACCTGAGCCTGTGAGGACTTTGTCCAGCTTTGGGATGGGGTTAGTCATGGCTTTTCCAGAGGCAATGCCTGAGCAGTCTTGAGAGACACACAGGAGTTTAGGCACTAGGGGACAGAATGTGCCGAGGTGCAGAGCCAAGAAAGCATGACTTTGAAAGATCTGCTAATATGGAAACACTTCATTATTGTTGGAGTATAAAAGGAAAGTTGGCCAAAAATGAGACTAACATAGGAGTTTGACGATTTCAGTGTCCAACATTTCAAAGCCTTTGATGAAAAGAACATTTAAAGGTAACAGAATAGTATCTATTTGAATCAAATATGACAGGAATAATATCTGTGATGCTCAAAGGGCACATTAAAATTTGCTATTAAAAAAACTACCTTTAAGTACAGTAGATAAGAACTCTCAATTAGTAGTCAACTCACAAATGAATTGTAATATTTTATTTTTTACTAGTAATTAAGCACAAAGCAATCTTGCAGTATGCCATTTTACACTAAAGAAGGAAAAAGAAACCGGGATATCCAGTAGTAGTAGGATAATGGGTAAATGCTGGTTAAAAGTAATCTAGCCCTGGTAAGAAGAAAAGCACACAGTGGGTATTCGGTGTAATAGTGCCATAAACATGCCATTTCTTCAATATAGTCACTCCACTCTTAAAAAATGTATTATAAGGAAATAATTTCATAAATAAAAAGATGTGCGGGATATTTAACATGTTGTATAGCTAGTAAAAATTGGAAACATTTCCACATCTATTAGAGAAATTATTTATCAGTATAAAGAAATAATATGAGCCACTAAAAATTACAATGATGAAGGCAAGTAATGAGAATATTAAGTAGATGTGCTCACTTTGCAGACATAATATGCATACATGTGGAAGATAATTGTATCTGGATTCTCTAGAGGGACAGAATTAATGGAATATATATATAAGTATCGAGATATATATATAAAGGGGAGTTTATTTAGTATTAACTCACACGATCAAAGGTCCCACAATAGGCCGTCTGCAGGCTGAGAAGCAAGGAGAGCCAGTCCAAGCTCCAAACCTGAAGAACTCAGAGTCCAATGTTCAAGGGCAGGAAGCATCCAACACGGGAGAAAAATGTGGGCTGGGAGGCTAAACCAATCTCTCTTTTCACATTTTTCTGCCTGCTTATATTCTAACCATGCTGGCAACTGATTAGATTGCGCCCACTCGGATTAACAGAGGGTCTGCTTTTCCCAGCCCACTGACTCAAATGTTAATCTCCTTTGGCAACACCCTCACAGACACACCCAGGATCAATACTTTGTATCCTTCAGTCCAATCAAGTTGACACTCACTATTAACCATCACAGTAACGTTTCAAAAAGCAACGTATATTAGTAAGATATCCTTGTGCACATGTACCCTAGAACTTACAGTATAATAATAATAAAAAAAGATATCTGATGGCTTTTTAAAAATGCTAAAACTTTGTTTTTAATCTTACTATGGTACCTTTCATTAAAAAGAAAAGGCAGCCATCTGATTCACCCGTTATCCTAAATGTGCCATTTGGTGGTCCATTACTTTAGACATTTGTTTTTTTGAGGGTAGGCACTTAAGCTTAACAATATTTTATCTTTAATCAATTTTTCTCCCCATAGATCTCTGTGGTAAGAAGTGCTACTTTAGAGACAAAACCTGAATCAAAATATGTATCACTCATCACATCATACCAGCCATGTTCCTTAGAAAAGGAGGTGGTCTGTGAAGAACCGTTGTCTCCAGCAACAGTTCCAGGCATGCATACCGAAGACAATCCAGGAAAAGTAGAGCATACAGAAGAACTTTCTAGTATAACAGAAGTGGTGACTACTGAAGAAAACATTCCTGACATGGCCCCGGGCAGCCATCTGACTCCAATAGAGAGAGAGAGTTCTTCACCTTTAAGTAGTAACCAGTCTGAACCCTGCAGCGTCGCTTTAAACTCCTATCACTCCAGAAATTGTTCTGATAGTGATCACTCCAGAAATGGTTTTGATACTGATTCCAGCTGTCTGGAATCACATAACTCATCTGATTCAGAATTTCCCCCAAATAATAAAGGTGAAATAAAAACAGAAGGACAAGAGCTCATAACAGTAATAAAAGCCCCCACCTCCTTTGGTTATGATAAACCGCATGTGCTGGTGGATCTACTTGTGGATGATGGCCGTAAAGAGTCCTTGATTGGTTACAGACCAACAGAAGGTTCCAAAGAATTTTCATGAGATCAGCTAAGATGCACCAACTCTGAAGTCTCATTTTCCTGGACAGTTTTCTGCTTTAATTTCATGAAAAGATTATGATCTCAGAAATTGTATCTTAGCTGGTATCAACCAAAGGGAGTGACTTAGTTTAGATAAAAGTGTAAAGAGGATGTGTGGCATTTTCAATTTTGGCCTGAAAACTACAAAGACTGTTTTTTTTTTTAAACAAAAAAAAGTAATTTATGACCCTTTACATCCAGATAGGTTAGCAGTAACAAGGAACAGTATCCAGTACTCCTTATTCCTAGGTGAGCAGGTGATGCCCCAGGGACCTTTGTAGCCACTTCACTTTTTTTCTTTTCTCTGCCTTGATATAGCATATGTTTTTGTAAGTTTTATGCATACAGTAATTTTAAGTGGTTAATTTCAGAAGAAATTCTGCAAGCTTTTCAAAATTGGACTTAAAATCTAATTCAAACTAATAGAATTAATGGAATATGTAAATAGAAACATGTATATATTTTTTATGAAACATTACAGTTAGAGATTTTTAAATAAAGAGTTTTAAAACTCGTTTTTATATTCATTTATTTAAGCACTTCGGCAGTCTTTCATAGTTAAGCAGAATATTTTTATATCCACTGCTTATTTCCATGCATTAATGCTATAGAATTATTTGCTAATCGTTCATATTTAATATTTAAAACAACCCTAAAATTAATATTTTTAGATGGTCCTTATAGGTCTATATTTCAGTGTTTAACACCCAGTGTGCATTACACTGTTCTAAGTGGTTTGAGAAGAAAAGACTTCGCTGTAGAGCACGTGAATTGAAGAGTCTAGCATAAAGGTGGTGGGCAGAGCCATGGAAATGGATGAAGGAACCTTGAGAATTACATGGTGTGGAAAGAATCCCCAGTGAGAGGCAAGCCAAGAGTTAATATATATGTTACACAAGGATTTATTGGAATTACTAAGAGGATAGAAATATTCAGAAATTAATATAAGTCTGTGAATTAATCCACCAAAAAAATGGAAATACCATTTACATGAGTAGCAAATCATATTTCTTTGGTTTCTGGAAAGATATTTCTCTTCACTTAAAAATGCAAATTACAAATGAGATACTATTAGTGAAAAAAGTAGTGGTGTGGTTTGCAGTGAAACTGATACAGTCACTTATTTTGGGGTAATGTCTTGTAAATTGCTTTTCAAACTGATATCCCCGTACATATCACATTCCACGAAAGTAAATATCCTTCAACGGACTTTGATCTCTTTTCTGGGAAAATTACCAAAAAAAAAAAAAGACTTTATATAAACAATGCATACATTAGAATGGGAAAAGCAAAAATATGAAAATAATTGAAATAGCCAAGGAAGAGGTAATATTTACTGCCCTCCAAAATAATTATACCAATGTGTACTCCCATCAAATGTGAATGAAGTACCTGTTTTTACACCCTAGCTAATTGACTGAAATAAGTCTTTAATCTCGGTAAAACACTTTATGCATTAAATGCATTTGCATTTCTTTAGTAAATTTGAGCATGTTTTTATATCTTATTTATATTTTCATGCCAACTCATCTTGTTCTTTGTCCGTTTTTTTATGGGCTGTTTATATCTTTCTTCCTACCCTTTATCTGCCCTGAGTTACAGATTTATTTTATAATTTCTTGCCTTTTGACTTACCACACAGATGTTTAAGATGTTTATAAAGTCAAATTTATTTCCTTGTGTTTTTAAAAAGCCCTTCCCCTTTGATGCAAGTTTTCACTCATGTTTTCTTCTGGTCTTTGGTGGTGATTGTTTTACATTTAATTCTTTTATCCATCTAGATTTTTTTTTTTTTCATATGAGGACAGAGATAGAGATCCAGCTTTATTATTTTGTTTTCGTTTCCTATGGCTGCCGTAATATATTACCACAAACTTGGGTGGCTTAAAACAACAGAAATTTGTTATCTCACAGTTCGGAGACTAGAGGTCTGAAATCAAGGTTTCAATAGGGCCAGATTCTATCTGAAAGCTCTAGGGGAGGAGGGACCCTTCCTAGTTTCTAGTGATTGTCAATCCTTGATACTCCCTGACTTATAGCTGCATTATTCCAATTTCTGCCTCTTGTCACTTGGCATTCTTCCCTGTATGTCTCTGTGTCCAGATCTTTATAAGGACACCAGTCAATTGGATTGATTAGTCCCACTCTAATCCAGTATGACCTCCTCTTAACTTGATTACATCTGTAAAGACACTGTTTCCAGTTGAGATCACATTCATAGGTACCAGAGGTTAGGACCTCAACACATCTTTTTGAGGACACAACTCATATATTTCCCCTAACAAATTAGTTATCCCAAATACTGTTTATTAAATTATGTAACTTTTCTATGCTGATTTCAAATGTCACATTTATCACATGCCAAATTCTCAGCACTCCTGGAACAGTTTTGTTGTTCAGTCTTTTCCCGTCTATGTATCACACTATTTTAATACACCTGATACTGGGGTATATTTTATGTGGTTTTTGTTTGTGTGTTTTGGGGGTTTTTTTGAGAGAGTCTAGCTTTGTCACCCAGACTGGAGTGCAGTGGCACAAACATGGCTCACTGCAGCCTCAACCTCCTGTGCTCAAGCAATACTCCTGCCTCAGCCACCCAAGTAGCTAGTACTACAGGTGCCCATGACCATACCTGGCTAATGTTCTGTATTTTTTTGTAGAGACAGGGTTTTGCCATGTTGCTCAGGCTGGCTTCAAATGCCTGTGCTCAAGCAATCTGCCTACCTCAACCTCCCAAAGTGCTGCAATTACAGGCTGTTTTGACTTTTGAGGCTTTCCTGAATACTTTCAGCCAATGTTCATTGCTCATATTTCTTAGCAATAATCATTTATTTATTTATTGTATTTTTAGTAGAGACGGGGTTTCACTGTGTTAGCCAGGATGGTCTCGATCTCCTGACCTCATGATCTGCATGCCTCAGCCTCCCAAAGTGCTGGGATTACAGACATGAGCCATCGCACCCGGCCAGCAATAATTATTTTTCAGGTGAACTATAACCTAAATGTTTTGGCCAAGTTTTCCCCCAAATTTTAAACTCCTTTGGGATTTATGTTGGCATTGTGTTGACTTTATAAAATGTTTAGAAATAACTAATATTTTCAAGGGTTGAATGTTCTGCAAGAATAGAGACTATTTCTGTCTTCAAGTCTTACATCCCTCATTAGAGGTTTACTTCATACAGGTGTAGAGCATTTCTTACTAAGTTTATTCCTTGATATTTTATGTATTGTGTTGCTTATGGGAATGTCATCTTGCATTGTGGCTCCTGAATGGCTGGCTGTATGTAAACACACAAAAACTATTGTTACAAATTGTTTTTGTATCTAGCCAACATCTAAACTTCTTTTCCTCCATGGTTTTTAGTTGATTGGTTTTCCCAGTATACAAACGTCTATAAATAAGAGTAATCCTGCCTTCTCGTTGCCAATATTATATTTTGTTTTTTATTCCCTTGTCCTCAAACTTTGATGAATTGGTATAGGCTATTTTCCAAGAATGATTGACCAAACCTGGTGGCTGTGGGCAAATCGCTTAGCCTCATGAGAGAGTTGGATTACATTCTCTCTCACTTTTGGCTCTTAAGAGGCATTGCTTCCGTTTGTGTTAACTGGTAAGAGCATCATCTTTCCAACACAGTTTTGTGTCTAAACTTAATTTTTTTCCCCTACATTATTTCTGGTTACCAGAAATTCATGTTACTGAACCATTATTCATGCCAAGAAAAATTGTCTTCAGATTACTGCCTGGGTTCGATTTAAGGTACAACTTCTTATGCCTGATAAGAATATAAGTAGATGACTTAGATAATAAGTGCCAGCTTTGTTTGTATCGTCGTTAGTTAGCTTCATTTATGAGATGCAATACTTACTCTACCTTCCACCGCCCTACAAATAATAACTGGTCTCTCCACTGGCACTGTTACAGGGCTTTAAGGCTTAATCACGTACCGCGAGCTCTCTTTGCTCCAGTAGCTCCTCTGCTCAGGAGATAAGTGTCAGATATTTAATTGAGAGGAAAGAGTAGCAGAGATGTGTTCTGACTAGCATGTTCCCAGAGTATCCTTACTAGAGCTAATTATAAAATACTATAACACGCACAATGTATCTCCAAAATTAAATATTGAGCAGATAGCAATAAAAGGTGAATAGTAGAGAGCACTCACAGATTGGCTTTGCAGACAGCCTTTTTAAGGAAAACTCATGGAACTGAACAACACAGGTATATAGTCAGACTGGATGTCAGACCCCAGCCTTTGGGCTATGGGAGATTTTTGCTACATAACCAGAGATGTGCCAGTCCCTTTCCTGGTATAAAAAGAGGTGAGGACCAAAGGGGTCAGTAGGTACTTCACTCAATTCGAGGGGCCACTGATTCATCTGAGGTGAGGCCCCTTTTATTTCACTTCTGACACCATTTTGTGAACCTAAATAACAGCAAGAGTCTCTCTAAAAGAAAATAGTATTTGAGAATGGGTCTTGCAATAAGACAATAGTATACTGTGTGTGTGTATTCAGGGAGATAAAGGAAGACAAAATTTTTAAAAGAAAAATGAAGATGACCTAATTGTACTGAGATAATTAACCTTTACTATGTAAAATAAAATTGTAAGCCCTCCCCGCCTCAAACCATCTGAATGGACGCTCCCTCTTGACCAAGCACATTGTAAAGTTAACCTGAAAAACTAGTTAAGGCCATGATGGGATGGGAGAGTTGTACATAACTCATTACACCCTCCTCCCTTTTGGAATTCAGGAAAAGCTGACCAGTATTAAACTTAAGTCTGATAAGAAACATTTGCAATCTGTTCTCTCTGAAATCTGCTACCTGTGAGAGGTGACAATGTGCTAGCAGCCCTCAGTCTCAGCGCCTCCTCGGCCTTGGCGTGCACTCTGGTGGCGCTTGAGGGGCCCTTCAGCCCGCCATGGCACCGTGGGAGCCCCTCACTGGGCTGGCTGAGGCCGGAGCTGCCTCCCTCTGCTTGCCCGGAGGTGTGGAGGGAGAGGTGCGAGCGGGAACCCGGGCTGCACGTGGCGCTCGCGGGCCAGTGCAAGTTCAGGCAGGCACGGGCACTGGCTAGGCAGGCCCCGCACACCGAGCGGCCTGCCAGCGCCACTGGCCCAGGGCAGTGAGGGGCTTAGCACTCAGGCCAGCAGCTGCTGGAGGTTGCAGCGGGTCCCCCAGCAGTGCCGGCCCCCCAGTGCGCACTCAAATTCTCGCCAGGTTTAGCTGCCTCCCCTCGGGGCAGGGCTCGGGACCCCGCAGCCCGCCATGTCTGAGCTACCCCCCTGCAGTGGGCTCCAGCACGGCGCGAGCCTCCCCAGCCTCCCCGACGGGCTCCGTCCCCTGCTTCGTGGCGCCAGGTCCCATGGACAGCCCAAGGGCTGAGTAGTGCAGGCGCTGCTCTGGACTGGTGGGCAGCTCGTCCTGCAGCCCCTATGCGGGATCCACTGGGTGAAGCCTGCTGGGCTCCTGAGCCGAATGGGGACTTGGAGAACTTTTATATCTAGCAGGAGGATTGTATGTGCACCAAGCAGCACTCTGTATCTAGCTAATCTGGTGGGGACTTGGAGAACTTTTATGTCTAGCTAGAGGATCTTAAATACACCAATCAGCACTCTGTGTCTAGCTCAGGGTTTGTAAATACACCAATCAGTACTCTGTGTCTAGCCCAAGGTTTGTAAATACACCAATTGGTACTCTTTGTCTAGCTAACTCTGTATCTAGCTAACCTAGTGGGGACTTGGAGAACTTTTCTGTCTAGCACTCTGTCTAGCTCAAGGATTGTAAATACACCAATCAGCACTCTGTCAAAACGGACCAATCAGCTCTCTGTAAAATGGACCAATCAGCAGGATGTGGGTGGGGTCAGATAAGGGAATAAAAGCAGGCTGCCTGAGCCAGCCAGCGGCAACCAGCTGGGGTCCCCTTCCACAGGGTGGAAGTTTTTTTCTTTCACTCTTTACAATAAATCGTGCTGCTGCTCATTCTTTGGGTCCACACTGCCTTTATGAGCTGTAACACCGCAAAGGTCTTCAGCTTCACTCCTGAAGCCAGCAAGACTACAAACCCACCGGGAAGAATTAACAACTCCAGATGTGCTGCCTTTAAGAGCTGTAACACTCACCATGAAGGTCTGCAGGTTCACCCCTGACAGCAAGACCACGAACCCACCAGAAGGAATAAGCTCCAGACACATCTGAACGTCTGAAGGAACAAACTCCAGACACACCATCTTTAAGAACTGTAACACCACGAGGGTCCGCAGTTTCATTCTTTAAGTCAGTGAGACCAAGAACCCACCAATTCTGGACACACGTGGAGGCTTCATCTGCCTGATAAACTTTGATCTCTACAACCCCTTATCATCATAACCCAGGCATTTCTATTGATTCTGGGTCTTTGGATAATACTTAACTGTTTCAACAAGTTGCCAATCAGAAAATTCTTAAATCTACCTATAACTTGGAAGCCCCACTTAAAGTTGTCCTGCTTTTCCAGATTGAACCAGTGTACATCTTACAGGAATTGACTGATGTATTATGCCTCCTTAAAAATATATAGAAACATCTTGGGCACATTTCATCAGGACCTCCTGAAGCTGTGTCATGGGCACATCCTTAACCTTGGCAAAATAAACTTACTTTTTTTTTTTTTTTTTTTTTGAGATAGCGTCTCGCTCTGTCACCCAGGCTGGAGTGCAGTGGCGCGATATCGGCTCACTGCAAGCTCCACCTCCCAGGTTTTAACACCATTATCCCACCTCAGCCTCCCGAGTAGCTGGGACTACAGGCGCCTGCCACCACGCCCAGCTAGTTTTTTTGTATTTTTTTTTTTTAGTAGAGACGGGGTTTCACCGTGTTAGCCAGGATGATCTTGATCTCCTGACCTCGTGATCTGCCCGTCTTGGCCTCCCAAAGTGCTGGGCAAAATAAACTTTCTAAATTTATTGAGACCTATCTCAGATACTTTTGAGTTCACAAATTGGTGATGAAGGGATTCTGAGTGGAGGTGCCCCTGACCTTTGATAAATACAGCTTGGTACCAGCTTGAGTTATCCTTAGGGCTCAAACCAGAAGGATAATTTGCAGAGGCCTGGGAGCTCAGAGAATCCCTGATCTCTCAAAATTTGGTCGAGATCTAAAGCTTATTTTGCTGTGCAACTCCTTTTTTGGAGTTTTACTTGATTCCAACAAGGAAAGCAAGTTTTTCTGCTTCCATGATGAAGGATAGCAGGTAACTCCTTTCTGGAGTTTCAGCTAGTTTCCGACAGGGAAGGCAAAAACGTTGTGTTCTGTGCCCATTTCCAGATTTTTTTCCTGCTTCTAAGATGGTAAAGAGCAATCTTGTGCCATGGCTCTAATCCTAGGTAAGTAGCTGAATTGGAATTTTTTTGTCTTGGAAATTCTCCTTAATGACTACAAGTTGAAATTGACAAGCAGCTGGTTTTAATTTCTCCTTACCATTAGAGCACTCAGTAATCATATTGTTGGGGGTTTTGTTGTTCTGATCTTTCTCCCGTAGGATTTGATCAACTATAACAGACTTGGTCAAATTTCAATGAGAATTCCAAATTAGGGGAAATAAGGCCTCTGAATTGGCCAAAATTCCTGGCAGCTGCAAAAACGAAAACAAAAACAAAAACATGTGCTTGGTTTCTGTGTTCACTTTCTTCTGTGTTCACTTCCTTCCTAAAAAAAAAAAAAAATGTTTTTTTGTTTACTTTTGTTCCACTCTATTCTTCCTTCCCCCTTCACCATCTCCGGTACCAAAAAAAATCTAGAAGAGGGTTCTAATGACTCAGACCCCTTAAAGAACTCAGAACAAAGGCACCATTCCCACCCCCTTTTGGGGTGTTCTGTTTTCTTTGTGGAGTTTCAAGGGTCATGGGCAGATTTTTCTAAGATTTAAAGCTCTGCTTTCCTGTATTGCATTCCCTGACCTTTTTGGCTTTTGGGGGCACCAGATTACCTTGTACTGTGAGAAGATTTGTCCTTGTAGTGTGTAATGGCAGACAAGAGCTACAAAGTTAGGAGTGACTGAGGACAGTTTACGGCTGGTCTTAGCTTCCCCTCTCCCCGCCCGCTGTCCTACAAAGTAGTTGTTTAGGATCCTAATTGTAGTTCAGAGGTGCATTCTAAAGAGTTTTCTCATTGCCTTTTCTCCCAAAATTAATCTCAATTGGCTTGTCTGTGTATTTGTGAGAGCAACTAAATTGTTGCTTTTGTAGATAAACGTCAGACTGAGTTTCCTAAGCTCTGAAAAGATAGGGCATTTTGCTCCTTCCAGCCAAAAGACATCCCTGGGTGACTGGGGTGGAGCCTAGGAGGTTGACTACCAACCCCATGAAATGCAGCCACCCTACAGGGAACCCCCAGCAAAATTAGTTTAAAAAGCTTCATCCAGGAAGCTCATTTAGGAACTCTGTGTTTTGAGCGCTCGGAGGTCTAAACCTCCAGAGAGAGAAACTGAGATACATAAAAGGGCGGCAATGACTTAGTGGTAACACACTGTGGAGCCCCACCCAGAATCAGCACATTTTGACCCACTGAACTAAAACCTAGGCCACAGCTCAGTTCCTCCTTTTAAGAAAAAATGTGGGGAACAAATTATCTAAGGATATGGAAAAACAAGGAGAACAAGTTCTCTCAGGCACCTCATTTGGTTTTATGGTGCCTCACTTGCAAGTAGTTGTGTAAATGGAAGGGCATGCCAGGTTTTCTAATACTCCAGCTGGTTACAGTTTAGGTCTGTTCTTGTGCACATTTTAAACTGATGGGCAAATTACATCAAGGAAAATTCAGAACCTAAAGTTCAACCTGCAACTCTAAATTTCCTAAGTTCTCTCTCTGTTTTCTTTTCCTCCTGCTTTGTCTGCTATTATTAACACATTTCTACTGAGATAAAATCCACTGTGTGCATCCAACCATTTCTTTTTGTTATCGTTTTTGCAAACTGGTAAGTTTATATTAATATAGTTTATATAAGTTTATATTAATATATGTTTATATTAATATTAAAATTTTGAAGTGAAAGCTACAGGATCTTTGTATGAGTATATATGTGTGTGTTTATGTGTACAAACATGTATTTTATTATGTGTTTTTTGGCCACAAGGTACTAAGGTGATTTAAAGTTGTAAGGGTACTCATACATTAAACAATAAGCCCCAATGCTTTTCAAGTTCATGTGACAAGTAAAATCTTTTATCCAACATGGTGAAACCCTGTCTCTACTAAAAATAAAAAAATTAGCTGGGTGTGGTGGCAGGTGCCTGTAATCCCAGCTACTCGGGAGGCTGAGGCAGGAGAATCATTTGAACCTGGGAAGCAGAGGTTGCAGTGAGGCAAGATGGCACCATTGCACTCCAGCCTGGGCAACAAGAGCAAGACTCTGTCTCAAAAAAAAAAAAAAAAAAAAAAAAAACACACACACTAATACAAAACTAAAGAATTGGTTAGAACAAGATTTTATTTAAAATATTGAGTTACTCATAATGCACAAAGTTTTTAACTTTTAAATTCTGTGATGTTTATTTTTGAAATTATTCAGATTGATATATCAATCCTTTTCTTTCTTTTGAGAAGGCCTAGAATAGTAACTCTCTCCTTCAACTTCTGTTTGGTCTTACGACTTTTTAAAATTAATAATCTAAAGTAGGGGAGAGAATTTTTGAAAAGAGGCAAATGAAAAATTTTTTGGACTTGCCATTGTCTATATGTCTGTTATATCTATATGTTTACATGTGTCATTTGGAAGTGATATTTCACTAACAAGCTGTATGAAAGAGCTCTAATCAATTGGCTTAGAGAATGTTAATGCTTATCAGACTGATGGAAGCTGGCTCAGATGCCTTTTAGCTCACATGACTGGTAATCTTTGGTAAGATTAATTTGGTAAATTTTAATCTCAAGTCTTTCCAGTAATTTAAAATCTTAAAGTCATGTTATGTTTAAATTAAGTAAAACTAGGTTATTTTTTCCCCCACTGGGGATTTGGGTTAATAAGACTTAAACTAGTAGGTGAATAAAAGGTGTTTTTGGCGAGGTTTCTGAAAACACAAGGATGTAGTTTTTGCTAAAGAAAATGTAATTTTTTTCTAGAGACTATTTACGAGTCACTCTAAAATAAAGGAAAAACTTATATAGATAAAACTAAATGGATAAAGAAAACAATAAAAGGGTGTGAAATGAGAAACCCTGACTCTTGAGTGGCCATGTGGTCACCCATCTTAAGGAGCTGCAGCTGAGCTATAGTCAGTTACTAAAAATAAAAGTTACCAGTGGAATTAGAGAGGGATCCTACTCATACTCCCAGGGAGTTATTTCACTGAATGCATAAGGGAATGCAAGCTAATAAGGAAAAAAGAAAAATGTTTCATCCTTTGGTTATTATCTGTAATAGCTGAAATGAGAGTAAAAGAGTGCTGGGTTGGTCCTTAAGAGTGGACCAAGCCCAGAAGTAGGTCTGTCCCAGCTCAAGCCTCTAGCTTCCAAGCTACTCACCAAAATAAAAATTAAACCAGGGCAACAAAAGTTACCTCTCAGACCTGTGGTTACCAAGAAGACAGTAAATGTAGGGGAAGGGCAAAACAAGAACTGTTAAAACCAGAGGGTATAATGTAAAGGAATTGTTCCATTTTGTAGATTGGTATCGTCAGCTTCCTGAGATACTTTTACTATAATGGATTTAAAAATAACTACTTTAAGGACAGAATCCTTAATTTTAAATGCTACAGAGTGAAAGAGCTTTAGTTTGATCCAGGACCCACAGCTCACTATTAAATCTCTGATAAGTGATCCAAATGCACAGGAGGTTATTCCTGAGAGAACATCCAACCCTAGTGAACTGGATAAATGCCACTGTAAAGTCTGTTTACCCCAAGAAAGGGACTGCCCAACTCTCCCTATAAAATGCCAAGTTGAGTAACCCAGATGAAGCAGTTGATATGATTCATAAGCAAGCCACATGGTACTGGCTTTATGATAACCAGGATATTCTCCCACTAAATATGCCTATTACCCAGGTCATGGTAAATTTGGGGGTTAAAGAGGTCCCTTTTACGTAGGCATCCCAGGTGACATTCCTCCAACAGAACCATACAATTATTTCACACGTCTTATCAAATTTGCTGTCCCTTGTGGGTCTTACAGATGCTTAATAAAACATTGGAGTAATTTAAAAAAAAAATGAGAAAGGTAAAAGAGAGTCAAAGGAGTTGCCCCAGAAGGGTAATAGAAATCTTTGGATGGTTGTTAAGAAATGAAATAAATAGAATGGAAATTGAGGGGGTTAAAGCAAAGGTCTTTAAAACACTATTTGTCCAGATTGGAAAATTAAAAAAAAAAAATCAAAAGCCAAAAGTTATAATGAGAAAGCTGACATTGCCTGGATGAGTAAAATGTGGACCCAGAAAATTTCTTTCCCTTTTGTTTCTGAGCTTTCTTGTCCTCAGGTGTTTTCTGAGGGGGAAATTGCACCCCACTCTCCCACCCCACATTGCTCTCAGGGGTCAGGAACGTCGGCCTCAGTCCAACCCAATCTTTTCTATGGCATTTTCCTTCTTTTTGGGGGAACTGTAATGGCACCTATCTTTTCTTTTACAATGTTGGGGGTGTTCCACTCCCACCCCAATGGCCACAGGCACATGTGTAGGATGGATAGGAAGATAGCAGCTCCCCATTCCCCCTTCCCTCCTGTCTGGGGCACATGACTGTGTCCGCTGCACATGCATGTGGTGTCCAACAGTCATGCAGAGCAGGACTGAGCCACAGCTGTTGCCCCAGCCCCAGGGTGATCTCAGGGGCCCAGGCCCCATGCAGCCAACTGGCCAGTGTCCCCTACCATGTATCCACAGAGTCTTCCCCACCCCCAGCCAAGGGGTCCAGCTCAGTCCAACAGCAATTAAAAGTTTCTCTCCCTGTTGGAAAAATCCATTTGCATAAGAATAAGAGGTTTCTTCCCCAGGTGTCTTTTTCTTTTCTCCACCTTGTCAGCAGTTAACATAGCCCTACATTTAAGCTGCTGGTGGTGGTGGTGGTGTTATTGGTTTCTTTTGTCTGCCAAGTCAGGAGTGAGTAGGCTGGTGTGAAAGTAGTTGTGGTTTTTGCCATTACTTAGAATGATGGGCACCACAATTACTTTTGCACCAACCTAATAAGGCAGCCCTGCGAGTAGAGGGGCCTTCTCTATGCCAGAAGTTTTCTTCCTTTTGGAAGGCATCTTATTAAACCAGGACCCTAATTCACAGGACACCCTTTCTCTCTCCCTTGTTTGAGAAGGACCCAATTTCACAGCTGCACCTTAGCCTTAGCTTATGATTAGGAGGCAGCAGTCAGGCTGGTGAGGGATACCTGGGGATTGGTGAGTCCATGCACACCCCTACTGACGCAGTTCTTTTGTCCCAAACTCAATTCCAAGCTTCGTGTTGAAGCCATGGGAAAGAAAACTGCATCTGAGGGATCCAGAGGCAGACAACAACAAAAATGAAAAAGCACAGTACAGGTAAGCATGACTAATTCCTGCCAATCAAGCCAGGCCTCTTGTTTCATAGATAAAGGTCATACTAGTATCAATGGCATAAATGAGGTCTAGGGCACTTGAAGCCTACTGACAGCAGGGGGAAAGGCAGTTTGTGGGTAACAGTGGATAATCCCACCCCCTAGGTCCTCTGTTAGCATGGGTGAGAGCCACATTGGCACCCGTGGGTTGCACCCTGTCGAGGTTGTCAGGACTTGGGGACATAAGAATGGAAGAAGGAAAAAGGATGCTTGTTCCTTCTTTCCCTCACATACCCTATTTCCTAGAAAGAGAAAGGAACCAGGGATGCCTCGCTCTCCTTTCTAGATGAGTAGCCATTCGTCTTCAATCTGTCCCCCTTTCAAATGCATCCTGAACCCCTGGGGAGCCTTTGGAAAAAAACCTCTTTTTTACTTTTTCCTCCTTTGTCCTCTCTTCACAGATGGGTAATTGTGTCCCTGTACTAAAGGACATTCCCCTAGGATGCATCCTCCAACCTGAGAAAACAATTTCCCAAACCTTAAACTGGTTGGCTTAGAATTGAGCTCAGGGGAAGGGAATCCAGAAGCCTGACATTGATGTCAGCAAAAGGATAAAAGGTTTTTAACCAGTCAGACTTTTGGCCTCTCTCCCTGTACAAACTGGTGAAAAGAATGATAAGGATCACTGTTTATATTCCCTGTCAAGTTTTCATTAGTGAAAAAGGGTTTATGAGGCTGGTCTTAAGGTGTAGCCAATCTGGTGTGCTTTGCATGTCTTAATTGAGGCTTATTGGTTTCACCTGTGAGGTTACTTTGGCTAAACTTCCAAAGCCAGAAATATTGGCTGCTTGGCATGGCTAAAGTCAGGTAATGTGCGATTTAAAGGGACTTTCTTAAAGAGCACTCAGCTTAATTAAAGTGGATATCCCAGTTATAGGTATAGTTGAAAGGCCTTTATGTTTTTCTCTTCTTGGATCCTATTTTGCTGGAAAATGGTTTTTTTCTCAGTTGACGGAATTACTTTTCTCCACCTTGTCTTGCCACTCTTAATGTACACATGAGAGGCCCTAAGATAATTTCTGATGGCCTAGGGCTCCTTGGGAAAAACAGAAAAGGTACCACGGATTCCATTTTGGGAGAAACCTCTCTTTTCCTCATGGAACCCCAGGAATTAGAGGCAAATAGATGGCTCTCAAAATCCGTTTTTGTCTTCCAGCTATGCCTGTTTATTAGGCCCTAGAAACTGCATGCAGCTACTTGGGAGGCTAAAGTAGGAGAATCACTTGAACCTGGGAGGCAGAAGTTGCAGTGAGCTGAGATCACGCCATTGCACTCCAGCCTGGGCAACAAGAGCAAAACTTCATCTCAAAAAAACAAAAAAAAAAAAGAAAAGAAAAAGAAACTGCATGCTTTCTTAGCCCTTTTCTTAAAGGACCCCACCCAGAGACCAAGAATCCAATTAGAAGATTGGCAAATGAAAAATCTTATAACTACTCTATCTTCTTGTCCATCTGTGTAGTTATAAAAAAGAGCTCTGATTAATTGGCTTAAAGAAAAATAAGCACTTAGATCAAATATTTTTGGAGGAGGAAAGGTAAAAGCTATAATGCCTTTTAGTTCTTGTGACTTTAATCTTTGAGAAATAAAAATAGTCTTAAAGATAATTGATAAAATGCAAATGTTCTTAAAATGTAAATGGGTGGTCTAAATTATGCAAGTCAGGTATTAGGTTTGCTAAATGTTTTAAGGTTGTAAACTGCTTTTTGGCCTTTGAGGACTGTTCAATCTGCCTGCTTTACAACTTGGTAAGGCATGGGGACATACGGAATTAACCACACCCTTAACTATGCTGGAAGGAATCAAACTTTATCAGCACCTAGTGCATAATTAAAACGACTTACCAGGTTTTAAACTAAAATTAAAAAGTGCTAAGAGGACCATTATAACATGTAATTGAGACCACTGAAAATAGATTTACATGCCAGGTATGTAAGAACAGTAAAATGTGTTATTAGTCAAAGATTATAAAAATGCATGGAAATGTAAATTTTTGCCTAAGTTATAAATTAGATAGGATAAAGCTAAAGGTTTAAACAAGTTGTGGAAGGTTTCTAAAAATTTATCTTGCAAAAGAAATTCTGTGTGTGAACATTGATTAAATCCAAAACTGTATTATATGGTTTTCCAAAGACTGAGCATTGAAATGAAAGCACAAAAAGGTTTTCTTAAGGCCCTAATCTACTCTTTAGCAGATTAGTAAATTAGTAATTTGTAAAGGGTTATAAAAAGTTTATAAGAATCTTACCTCATGATCAAACTGTTTAAGATTGGATAGAATTGTCTGTAAGCTTCTATTAAAAAATTGGGGTTAACATTAACAGTAAACTAATGTGAGGGTAAAATTTGCTTTCTCTCCCTTGTATAAGATTTTCATGTAATAGTAAAGGATAATTAAATATTTCAGTTTATCTTCCAGTTATACTGCCAAGGAAATGAAAGTGAAGACAGGAGACGAATTGTTTGGAAATCTAAGTCTTCCCTCTTAACGAGTAAAAGTTTTTGGCTTGTTTTAAAATTTTTGAGTCATCATTTTGGCAAAATAAATAACTTATGGTAATCTGAAATTCTGCCTGATAACATTGTTTTAAACCTCTAACATATTTAATGGGCTTCTCAAAATCAAAGGTCAGCTTTAAGGTTGTCTTCCCTGGAACATCCAGAAGAGAGGTAAATAGGATTACCTGACATGTTTATGGACATGGGATTGTCAAAATGATGTTTAATCTTCCTTGGGTTATATTTTAATGAAAAATAGTAATATATGTTCCAAAACTGTATGGGATTTCTAAAATTCTAATATCTGAGTCTATGCTATCAATCACAATTAAAGATGTTATGTCAGGTGATTATACACCACAGAGATAACCAAATTTCTTTGTCAGTTGTGTTTTTGACTGTAACTACCATGGACATTTTTGTTATTCACAGATAATTGTTGTTTTGTTTTGATCTTCTTCAAAAGAGGATTTATAATCAGTTATAGAAATTTAACAGGTGCTCTCAAATGCAGGTTTCTGAAAACTTTGGAGATTGTGACATTGGAATAAAGGAAAAATGACAGGACTCATGAAAAGCTGAAATGTACATGAATATCAAGCAGAACAAGAGTTAACTGAACAGACTGAACTGATAGAAAATTGAAGTGATATTTTTTAAACTTTTGCTTAAAACATTGCTGATCAATTTTTTTTGAGCTATTCACAATCTTTAATAATTGAGTAACGTAGACTCCTGTGAACAAAATTTGGCATGTTTTTTTCCTCTCTGCCTGCTTCCTCTAGAATTTGGAAACTATCTGTGAGTATTCTTAGCTTAGGGCAATATGGTTATTTGCATCAGTGCAGTAAGAATCCACTTTCTTTTGCAGCAGAATGCAATTGAAGAAACTGGTTGTTTTACCAAGGCTTTGACTAGAAGGGTATGCTTCCCTTTAAGGAATCGAGCTCAACTTGCAAAGCCAATAAAAGCCCCTTGGGTAAACCAGCCTCATACCTTGTCTACACAGACCCCATACAGGGTTCCTAAACCTGTGGTGAGTAAAGAATATCACTTTCTAACAGGCCAAGGAACCCCATATTCTTGGGACCTCAAGAAGAGAGGAATTCACCCAATTCATAGGTATTTGAAGGTACAAACCCATGGGTGGACTCATCTTTATGAAGTCCTATCTGAAATTCCTTGTGGAATAGAGTTCCATCAAAGCCAATTTAAAAAGCCTATGTAAAAATAATTGTTCTTGTTGCACTTTGTGCAAATAAGCAGACCAAGTGTAAGACCAAAGTTTATTTTGCAAACAACTCATTCCTATTATGATTTGTTTTTAACAAAAATGAGGACTGGGGAGAAAGAAACTATGTTTCAAAACATCATACATTTGTCATTAAATTCTAGACTAATTAGTTGTTTTTAAGTATTTTGCCTACATTTTAAATTAACCCTGCTTATTCCTGTGAACCAACCGGTGATCGCTGGCTGCAGCTCAGAAGAAACAAAAGGCATGGGTAATGTAAAAATCTGGAACAATATTCTAGTTCTGAACAATTATCCTACGAATCCTGCCAAGTAATGGGAGTAAATAGGGTGCCCATAACCCAGAGGTTTCTTTTTTAGGAAAATAAACTACGGGAGCTAACCAAAGCCAAGTCCCATGCACCCAAATCTTAGCAGGCATAACTATAGCCACCAGTTATCTGGGCATGTCGGCAGCCTCAGGATTTTTGAACTGTCCTTACCCTTCCCCATTTCATTTTGGTACATGTCTTCTAATAACCTGGTTTGTGTCTTCTCACCTTCAGGCCATCAAACTCTAGTCAGTTATGCAACCACAGCCTCGAATGTTGGTCCCCTTTACCAGATACCCTTAGATGGGCCTCTGAGGCAGACCCAACTGCTGTCTTTCCAAAACAGTGCCCCTTTTCAGGAGGAAGCCGTTAAGATTGGTCTTTGTCTTTATCCTTACCCTTATTCTAATGGCAGTTAGATGTACTTCTTTAGAGGGGGGAATGATAGAGGCAGAAGACAGCCAAATGCCATCCAGGACATTGTGTGCAGGGGGCTTGCCTAAACATGCCCATGGTGAAAAATTCCATCTTTTAACACATGCTCAGTAAGGGAAATAAATCAATGTAGAGTGGGCTCAGACTAAGGGCCTGCATGTGCACTGGGAGAATGCAGTGGAGCCACAAGGAACATGCAAAAAATCCTGTGTTGCAAGCGTCCTCCCTCTAGGCCAGGGACTGTTGCAGAAGAGGTGGGCACATGAGATTGTAAGGGCTGATTTGGAAGGATAGAATTAACTCAAACCCTTCAAATCAAGGATGAGTACATGGATGCCTAAACAGCTGGTAAAACAAGGGACTTTGCCTTCTGAGCTATTACATGGCACCTCTTCATCCACTCCAACCATAAAGAATTTACTGCTTCTTGTAGAATTAAAAGAAAATAGTAAGTAAAAGGATAAAGATACCAAGTGACAAAGCCTCCTGGTATAATATTTCCAGTTATGAGTCGTGCAGGTATGTATTTTTTAATTTTTTCAGAACAATTCTTGTGTTTTGTATAAATAATTGCTATAAGTCAATAACTAAACCCAAGATTACAGTAGCATAGAAGTTAAAGAAAAGTCATTTTTGTAACCTCACCTTTGACTTTTTTGCTTTGTTGACTTTTCACTTAAAAAATAATTTAAAGGGTAACGAATGTCTGTCTATGCCCATTTAATTGGGAATCTGGACTAGAACATTAACTGGCTATAAATCATTTGATTCTGAGTCCCTCAGTCGTAGGAGTCCCACTTAGGAAAAGGATGAACCCAGGGCAGGTAGCCACGCCACCCCAGCAATGCTATGGGAAAAAATAAAATTTTGGTGGTCATTAATGTTGCCTCTTATCATCATTATTATTTTTTTTTTTTTTTTTGCAGGGTCCGAGGGGGAACAGAGTCTTACTCTGTTGGCTGGAGTGCAGTGGTGCAATCATGACTCATTGCAACCAGCACCTCCCAGGTTCAAGCAATTCTCCTGCTTCAGCCTCCCAGGTACCTGGGATTACAGGCATGTGCCATTACACCTGGCTACTTTTTTTGTATTTTTAGTAGAAATGAAGTTTCACCATGTTGGCCAGGCTGGTCTCAAACTCCTGACCTCAGGTGATCCGCCCGCCTCGGCCTCCCAAAGTGCTGGGGTTACAGGCATGAGCCACTGAGTAGACAGCATTGATTATTGCTGGAGAAATCCTTTTATGGGACTCTTACATGATTATTCATAAAAGGCTGAGAAAAGGTGTTGCTAGTAAGCATGTTCTTAGTGGTCCTCTGGGGAGCATACATGCAATAGCTGTACACGCTTGTTCATACATCACATAACTCATTAGCATCTTAAATCTCCACCTAGGGGTGTGTTTTTCACTACTATCATGAGAACAGGGTCAGTTTGAGAAGAGGTAAAATCAAAGTGCAAATGCTGTCTACGGGAAATATTCCCTGCAGGAGATAGCTGTGCTTGCATGAGCTGGATTACAATGTGAATGCTGGGGCTTATTGTGTTAACTGTACTTTCTTCCTTGACTACCTGTCCTGCCTCATCGTCACTCCATTGTGACTCTAACAACTTTCACATATAATTACTCTCACTTCCATTCTTTTCTACTTAATGCCTTCCAGTGGCTGCCTCATCCTCACTCCATTGTGACTCCAACAACTTTCACATATAATTACTCTCACTTCCATTCTTTTCTACTTAATGCCTTCCAGTGGCTTCCCCTTCCTCAGAATGCACCCAACGTCCTTCCATCATGTTCAAGTTCCCTGGATCAGGCTGCTGGGTCCCTGACCTCACCACCAACACTCTGCCCTTTGCTCCCTCTTCTCCAGCCACATCGCCTCCTACTCCTTCGTTTGGCCTCAGCCTTCGGGTTTTGCTGTGCCCTCTGCTCAGATTTTCTTCCCCCGATGTCTGTGTGGCATCCTGCCTAACCCAACTCAGACCTCTGTTCATATGTCCCTGTCCAGCGAGGCTATTCCTCACCCCCTACCTGCAATGGTATCTTCCCATTATTCTCCCTCCCTGCACCTAGTGTGTCTCCATGGCACTTAGCGCCACCTGACAAAATAGTGATGTGTCATTTTATCTGCCTCCCCACCACAGGCACTAGGATATCAGCTCTATGAGAACAAGAACTTGTCTAATCCCTCCATATTCCCAGAACTTCAGACAGTGCCTGGCACAGGACAAGTGCTCAATAAATATTTGTCAACCAAACATATTGTCTCCACAACCCCCTCTATTTCACTTATATTAGTGTCAGTTTTACTCCTTTATTATGGTTTTATAGTTTCCAAATAAATATGTACTTATAAAAATAAAAAATATATTTCTCTCTATATATATAATTTATTATATTTATTTATATATGTTATTATATATAACCTATAATATTAATATAATTTATTTTATGTATTACAGAGAGAGAAACACGTCTGTTTTATGTGATTCCAGAAATTTTGAAAACTTTTACAGAAGAATTGCAGGAATTCTTGCAAGTCAGAACTGATCAAAAGTCAATAAAATATGTAGATAAAAGTATAGGATTATAGTCAGATTGCAAAAAGCTAGATAAAATCAAAAACAAAAAACCAGCTATAACAGCTTGCCAAATTCAGTGAATTTACTTTACCTCAACAATTCTACCTATGTTACTGCATCTGTAGAACTGCTCATTTCCCATTATTTTAACTTCCCCTCTGTAGGACTGAGAATCAGGTATGACTCCCTCCTGGGACCTATGGAGACTCCTCTCTCTCTCTCTCCACACACCTTGATTCCTGCTTGCAAGTTTGGGAAACATCAAAGCAGCTATGGGTAGCCTGGGGGCATGCTCCAGCAGGAAGGGGAAAGAAATGGGAGGGAGAACTAAAGTGCATGAGCCTCTACTATAGGGAGATGGTTGGCAAAGTTTCCCTTATTAACCCTCCTAGCTATCTGGTAAGGTTTTTATAGTTAGGAATTTTTTCAAGTGAGGAAACTGAGGCACAGTGCATTAGTCCTTTCTCACACTTCTAATAAAGACATACCCAAGACTGGGTAAATAATAAAAAGAGGTTTAATGGATTCACAGTTCCACATGACTGGGTAGGCCTCACAATCATGGCAGAAGGAGGAACAAAAGCACATCTTACATGGTGGCAGGCAAGAGAATGTGTGCAGGGGAACTGCCCTTTATAAAATCATCAGATCTTGTAAGACTTATTCACTATCATGAGAACAGCATGGGAAAAAAACACCCCCATCATTCAGTTACCTCCTGCCAGGTCCCTCCCACAATATATGGGGATTATGGAAGCTACAATGCAAGACAAGATTTGGGTGGGGACACGGCCAAAACATATCACACTTGAAATTTAGAAGTTGTTTTACTGTAATTTAGAAATTTAGAAGATATATGTCTTGAGAATACAATATAGTAGGAACTCAGAATGCAAATAAAACATTGAGGAGGCAGGGCTGGGGTCTTGTGGATGAAGGGTGGGAGGGAGGGATGCCTCAGGCTGGAACAAGTGCAGCTCAGAGTACAAGAAGCCAGCTAAGGGCCGACAGGGGAGCCCAAGGCCCAGCATGGCCCTTGGGCAAAAGCTTCTGCCAGGGTCTTGTTGGGCTAAGTGGGGAACGTGGATGTGGAAAAAGGTTGGAATCCTTCCCATGACTGAGGTGGAGCCCCTATTTTAAGGCATATGGGATGTTTAAGTGGGTTCAGTTAAAGAGTCCAGAGACCCCAGAAATCAAATGAAGTTAGTGAGTACTCTGGGTTTGTGTGGGAGCATTTGGGGGGAAAGAGAAATGGCATCCTACATGCCTTTAAGTACCAGGATGGGGACCCCATTGCAAACGGATGAAGCTCAAAGTACGTTTCGAGCGAATTGAACTCAGGTTTCACCTTTCTCCAAAGTGCATGCTTTTCCACTGTTGCCTGATGTCTCCAGTTTCCTATATTTCAAAAAGAAACATTAGATCTTCCACTTGCCTTTGAACAATATGTGTCACACTTTATTTAACTTTGACAAGCCAGCAGCCACATCCAGAAATAGCCTTAGGTGAAGCTAGAAATACAAAATAAGTTAGTCATGGTGGCTGCTCATATGCTACAGTAAAAAAAAAGTAATTTAGGTCACTATTTTAAAATGTAAAAGGTATTTTTCTTATTCTAAGGTTCATGAAGATTTTTAAATTTTGTTTAGAAGCTCAATGTACATCTTGTTGGACTGATACACCCCTAAGCAGTTGTCTGGCTACACGTTATCTTTGTTCTTAAAGAGTAAATTAACTAGTGAATCTAATAGTAAATGTTAATCCACCTCCCAGAAATCAAAGCAATAAGAAAGGGTATTTCCAAATTGAGCATGGTTACATAAGTCAGGCATCTTTTTCTTCTTCTCTGGAAA
The DNA here is from genome assembly GCF_049350105.2 of Macaca mulatta. Lineage (NCBI taxonomy): Eukaryota > Metazoa > Chordata > Mammalia > Primates > Cercopithecidae > Macaca > Macaca mulatta. The sequence goes on along the minus strand of NC_133409.1, from coordinate 42,273,488 downwards.
TCATGAAAAAGCAACAATGAGAATTAAAATTAAACAGCCCTTCCATTTGGAACTTTTGCTTTTCATTCTTAACAACCCTTGGGTGAGAAAAAAATCTAAATTGCAGAATTGCTAAACAAAACTTAAAAAAGGAAAGAAAAGAAAAAAGAAAACATCACATTTTAGAGCCAACGAGGGAGCTTATACATCTCAGAGAAATTCCTAGTGTAAAAATTTGTATTGGTATAAAATAAAGAATAAAACAAATGAAACAAATATCTGACTCAGGAGTTTTTATTTTTTGAAAAATCCAACAAATTAAATCAAAGAAAAACAAAAGGAAGGAATTTTTAAAGGTAAAGGAGATAAAAATGAGACATGACTTTTTAAAAGTAGAATACATAAATACAAAATTTTGTTCCTTGAAAAGAAATTTAAAGATAAATAACCAATTTACTAAGAAAAAAAAATAAGAAAACAAGGGGAAAATCATTACTCAAAACAGGAAATTATAAAAGGGAGGTCACAGAAACAGAATTAAATAAATCATAAAGGAATAACTTACACCACTCTGTACCAATAAATTTAAAGGCATGAATAAAATAGTCTTCTAAAGAAAATATACTTTGTAGAAACTGAACCTAGATGAGATAAAAAAAAAAAACTAAACACACTAATTACCATAGAAGAATTAGAATTAGAAAATTGTCAAATAATACTATCCTATATTTTCTGCCCCCAACTTCCAAAAGCACCCAGATGATTTCTCAGGGAAATCTATCTATCCTTAAGAAGCAGATAATTCCTAGGTCACTCGATTAATTTATCCAGCTGATGAGTTGACTGCAACATTACATGATTTTGCAAAGGTCATTGTTGCCTATGAGCATCTGAGCTCGTGAGTATCTGACCACAGTAACCTCACGGTCTGGAGAATCTCAGCCCCTTCAACTCAGGACTCCTACTTCAGATCATGAAAAGCAGAAAAGCACCTTCCGGTTCCTTTAGCTTAATTCTTGTAAATTCATGGCAGTTGCTAAAATCACATTCCTTTATATTGATTCACTAGACATGTGATCAGTGCTTACTGTGTCCCCAGGCTAGTCCTAAATGCTGGAGTTAAAGCAGTGAACAAAGCACATAACATCCCTGAGCTTGTGGAGCTTATATTCTAGTTGGGGAGATAGACAGCAAGAATAAAATAAAACATAGCCTGCCAAATGATGATAAGTGTTTTGGAAAACAAGCAGATAAAGGTGCTAGGGACAGCTGGTGGGGAGAAGTGCTGCTATTTTGGGTGTCATAGAATTCATTGATAAGGTAATATTTGAGCAGACACATGAAGGAGGTGAGGGAGGAAGCCTGGACATCTCAGGAAGAGCATCAGAGCAGAGGGAACCTTGCTAATGTGGGGATGCACCTGATATGATTGAGAAACAGCAAAAAGACCACCCAGGAGGGAGCACCATGGGTTGGGAGGAGAGTAGTAGGAAATAAATTTAGAGGTAATGGAGCCTGGTTATATAGGGCTTAGTAAGGGACTGTAAAAATGTTGATTTTCAATCTGAGTGAGATGGGAAGGCATTGCAGGGTTCTGAATAAAATGTTCTATTCTGACATTTAATAGGAACACTCCACCTGATGCAGAGAACAGTGACAGAGGCAGACAGACCAGTGAGGAGGCTGTGGCCACAGTCCACACAAGAGATGATGATAGCAGGTTACTCAAATGGGTACAGTGGAGGAGGTGACAACCAGTTGTATTCTGGTAATGCCATGAAGATCTTTTCAGGATCAAACAATACATACAAACATACTGGTGCATGGGCATAATGATTGATGATATCCAGTAGGAGTTTCAAGGTGACCTTGGGTGAAGAATAATCAAAGCTATATATTGGGTACAATGTACATTACTCGTTTGAGAGGTGCACTAGTATCTCAGACTTCACCACTGTGCAATTCATCCATGTAACCAAAAACCACTTGCACTAGCACAGCTATTGAAATAAAAATATCTAAATATTTTTTTAAAATTACCACTCCTTTATGTTTTGGTTTTCAGAAATAAATTTAAAAAAAATTTAAGAATAATCAAAGCAAAATCAATAGCATCTTTTATCCCAAAAAATAAGAGTGAAGAGCAGGAAAAGTTAACCTCATGAAGCCCTAAGTCCTATCAGTGGAGATTTTAAATAACATATTAGTGATCACAGTCCAAAAACGAATCCGAATTAAACTGACTCAGATTATTCATTGTGCTTATCACTTGTGTTTGAATAACAATGTTTCTTTTTCTTTTCTGAATTCAAGTTCACAAACTATTTTGAATTTTTGCATGCCAATTATTTCCAGAATGCAGAACTGCTTAGAGGACACAGGTATTACTCGGTGGAGTTATTAAGGTCCCAGCAAATAAGAAAGAACAAGTTGTTTCCTTGTTGTTGGCTCTATAGCTCTGTAGTTTTCCAGAGAGAAGGGTGGTTTTCAGATTATCATCCATTATGAAAGTTTTAAAAGATGCTCAGCTGCCTACCAAATCATAGGATGAAGGAAAGGGCCTAGCAGAAAGACAGTCGCTCTGACTTCCCTTCAATGGACAGCACCAAAGTCATACTGAACACCAGTTTTTAAAGACTTTTCTGAAAAAAATAAGAAACACTTAGCCCTTTGCTACCAAGACCCGGTTGAAGAAAATGCTGTTGGTTCCCTGAGGGCTGGCTCTGCTGTCTTGTGCATTTCTGCATCCCTGATGTCTAGCACAGTGCCTGGCATATAACAGATGCTCAGTAAACATTTGTTTGAGTGAATAAACAATTCGAGAAGCCAATGGACAAATCTTCTTTCACATCATTCTATCCCTTTATGGAATGTCTATTACAAGTGAAGAATAACACAATAGCGGTTTTATAATACTCCTCAGGCCCTGAGGCTAACCAGACCTGATTTCAGTCCTCACTTTATCACTACTCACTATAGAGCCCTGGTCAAGTTCTCTCCACCTCTCTATCTATGTCTCAGTTTCTTCATCTGTAACATCAAATGAATAATAGTACCAACCTCCTAGGCTTCTTACGAGGATTAACAAAGACAAAATATGGGAAAAACGTAACATGGTGTCCCATAATTATGAGATCTTATTATTGACACTACAGTGGTATTAAAATTACCAAAAGGAAGACAGCATCTTGTAGGTAAACTTTATTTATTTATTTATTTATTTATTTATTTGAGATGGACTTTCGCTCTATCGCTGCCCAGGCTGGAGCGCAGTGGTACAATCTCGGCTCACTGCAAACCCCACCTCCTTGACTCAGCAATTCTCCTGCCTCAGCCCCACTGAGTAACTGGGATTACAGGTGCACACCACCATACCCAGCTAATTTTTGTATTTTTAGTATAGACGGGGATTCACCATGTTGGCCAGGCTGGTCTGGAACTCCTCACCTCAAATGATCCACCTACCTCCACCTCCCAAAGTGCTGGGATTACAGGTGTGAGCCACCGTGTCCGGCCACATCTTGTAGATAAACTTTAAAAATCTTTTTTCTTTGTTATGAACAATTTTAAATATATACAAAAGTAGAGTGTAATAAACCTGACAACCAGTTTCAACAATTATCAGCTCATGGACGGTCACCCCCTTTCCCAGGCCTTTGTATTATTTTGAAGCAAATCCCAGACATGATGCCATTTCATCTGTAGTACTACAATAGGTAGCTCTAAAAAAATAATAAAAATAAAACCCAAAATTCCATATCACACCTAAAAATAATGAATAATGATTCCTTAATTAGATAAATGGTTGGTCTACTGAAAGCCACAAGAAGAAAGGAAGAAGAGAATCAAGTCTGTTCAAGACAGGGGTTTAAGCAAGTTCTCCCCAGAGTCAACACGATGATGGAAATACCCATTGTCACCATCAAGGTGGACTCTCCCTGCTGCGGAGTGGGGCTGAGGTGGGGGGAGGGCAGGGAATGAAGCCAGCATTTCATGCCTGAAAGGAGTCAGAACGGAGATCCCCTAGTGATTAAAACTTTCTTACTTCCCAAACAAAACAGCATTTCATTTGAAACAATTCTGTACAAATTCTTCTGCTTCCAGATTGATGGGAAATTAGAATTTAATTTTATCTTTTCATCTACCTTGAGGCCTTGTTGACAGTGTTGGTTTTTATGCAGGTTCTATTACACAATTAGAGCTAATTGAACAGTGACAGAACTGGTCTGGTTTGTGAAATTTAACAGAGCATGAACGCTCATGTTTTGGGGAGAATTCAATTATTAAATACGTTTTGCTTATCCCACTTCCCCTAATTTCCCCTCATTTGTTTGACAAAGTCAGCAACCCAGTGGAAACCTCAATATCATTCACTGCTGCTCTCATCATAAAACCTCGAATTTAAATATTTTCCTTTTATTCTTAGCTGGAACTTGGAGCAGTTTGATTGCTTCAAAATGAGATCTACTGGTATTGAAGCTGTTGAACATCAATAGTTCAAACCCAGATTATCATCCCCCATTTAAATACCAAGGTCAATGTGAAGTCTAGAGCTCAGTGGGCAACATTAGCAGGGAAGTGAATAACAATGCTGAGAAGGTTGCAAGCTAAGGAGCATGAGGAGGTGAAAAGGGAACATAAAATGTGCTGCATGTTTCTTCTTTCAAAGCAGGAGCTACCTTATAATCACCAAAAACTTCAGTTGGAGGAGATACAAGCCTGGATTCAGAAGACTGACATAGAGCAGAGGCGCTGGGAAACCTGATGTTATCCTCACAAACCTTTCCATATAGAGCTGGCCTCAGAAAGCATGCATTGCAACTGCCCTCCAATAACTGAAATTTGTTAAATGACAAATGATAGTGGCCTGGTCCACTGGGATCTGGTTTCTGAGGAAATTTCTGACAGGCTCTCTTCTAAGACCCTTTGATCAGGAATAAAGTTTTCCCTGCGTGGCCCCAGCTCCACCCAAGGCCTCACAGTCTCAGGCACCCAAGTGTCTAGAAATGTTCACAGGTGCTGGGTCATGGGGTTGGGATGGAGGGTCTACACTTGAGAACAACTCCTCTGCTCCTGTCTGTACGTGGAAGGCCATCCTTCCCTTTCTCTTTGAAGACTCTGCCTCCTCCACTTCAGCAGCACCCAGTCCTCTCCTTTCAGCACTTGAATTTTACCCCCTTCCCCTCCCACATTCTAGTCTTGGTTAACGGTTGTGATGGAGGGTGGGAGGCAAAGTGGCTTCACAAGCCGGCTTCTGAAACTTTTCATCTCCCGTTTAAGAAGGAGAAGAAAGAGACAGAGGCGGCTAGATGAATAGAAGTCGTAACCCTGCCGTAGCTCCTTATTATCTACTTTTCCCTTGAGAAGCAAGCTTAAGGAAGGCAGGGGCAATGTCTGTCTTATCTGCTGCTGCATCCTTGCTGCTAAGACTATTTCCTAGTTTATGGTGGGACAGCAAATATTTGTGAAATGTTATTGGATAGGTGGACGGATAGATACTGCTTAGAAGCCATCATTATTCCTTACTAAAGGAGTTACTCTACCAAGAACTTGAGAGTATACAAGAGAAAATAGAAATCAGTATACATTTCCCCTTTTGATCTAAAGAGCCTCTCTTTTTAACAACGACGACAACAAAACCTTTATGAGTTGTGGAGGCCAAAGCAACTTCATCTTAGATGCTAATCTGCCATGTTGACTTCTGATTAATCCTTTTCCAGGAAGCCTTCTAAGATGTCTGGTTTATCTATTGTTCCTTGTATGAGAACATATACTTGTCATAAGTCCTGCCTGTACGTCAAAAGCACCTTGATGTTATCATACTTCAATTGTCACATACATCCCTTCTGAATCACGCAGGCCCCTTCCCAGTGGTATGTAAGCCCTGGGTCTGTTGCGGGACAATCAAAGACCGGAGAGACTGAAAAAAGTTCAGGAAAGTTTATTAAATTAAGGTGATCACCGGCTCAGCTAGTCTGAGCCCCAAACAAAGGGCTTTTCCCACTTTTAAATATCTTAAGGTGGGAACCACGTGAGGCGGGAAGCGAGCTACAGAAGCAAGAAACAAAGGCAGCATTACAACATTTCTTACCTTTTGAGAAAGAAATGTCTTGCAACCTAAACTTATCACTCTGGTGACCCTGCAGCCATGCAGGAATTCACCGGGCCTTAGGGGCATTAGGGGTTGACCAATTTGGACTTCAAAGAAGAAGTCATAGAGCAAGAACTCTGGGTCACAACATACTTGGGGCTGCCCGTTTCCAGGATCACAGACCGAATAACTAGTTTGGTTATAAACACAAGTTCTTGTATGAGTCCCTGTACACTCACAGTAGGTCTGGTATAACAGAGTTTTAGTCACACCTTTTCCGGACCAGGCTTCTATCATACAGTGATGACGGTCATCCTGGTCCCCTTTTATAACCATAGGTGAAAGAGTCAGTGGCTTCAGTATTACTAATATGATTAAACTTACACTATGCATGGGCACTTTTCTAGGCAACAAGCTTGGCAGCATTTGCAGAGATAACAGGACAGCAAAATAATTACTACAAGTAAGAGTGTAACTATGTTTGTAAATTTAAGCCACATTTACTTATGTATCATTGACTTCCTCAGGCTTCAGCCATGCATAGACTAGTCAGCTTCCGTTTGTGTGACTAGAGCAGGGCTCAATGTTTCCTCAAGCTTCAGTCGTGCGTGGACTGACCAGCCTCCGGTGTGGTCAGAGCAGGGCAGTTGTCCTTGTCAGCAGTGGCTTGATTTCACCACAGGATCAACCATGTCGGGTGGTCTGGGTTTTGTTGACTGGTCCACTGGTCCTGGGCGGTGGCTGTTGCTGGTTTCAGCCGGCTGTGACGAACCCAAGGTGTGATACTTGCAACTCTAACAGCAGTGGGGGTAGACAAGATCATAATATGGGGGCCATCCCATAAAGGCTCTAAAGTGGTTGGGTTCCCATCGTTTGACCCAGACAGAGTCTCCAGGTTGGAAGGGATGTACTGCATCTGTGAGGCTAACAGGTGTTCTTTCTCTTACTCACCCTGTATTTCCTGCATGGCCTCACCTAAGGCTTGCTTTGCCTTCTTAAGGTTAATTTCCCAATTTTTAAAATCTCCTTTTATCTGAGTTATGATGGGGGTGTCGGCCAAACACTATCTTACAGGGTGAATACCCAGTTAATTTAGTAGGAGTGCACCTGACTCAGAGAAGGACAATGGGCAGCACCTGGTCCCACCTTAGATGCGTTTCATGGTAGAACTTTTTTAAAAGCTGTTTGAGTGTCCAGTTTATTCTTTCAACTTTCCAGAACTCTGTGGGTGATAAGCTGTATGCAGTTTTCATTTGATTTTTAACCTCTGCGTCAGCTGTCGTATTATTTCTGCGACAAATGCTGGGCCATTGTCTGATCCTAAAGTTAGAGGCAGTCCGAATCTAGGAATAATGTCCTTTAGTAAGATTCTAGTTACTTCCTGAGCTTTCTTTGTCCTGATGGGAAATCCCTCGACCCAACCTGGGAAAGTGCAGACAAACACTAGCATGTACCGGTAGCCTCCGGCCTGAGGCAGCTCAGTAAAGTTCACATGCAGGTTTTCACAGGGTGTAGCTCCAGTTTCCAGAATCCCTAAGGGCCCCTGCTATGGATTGTTTGGGGCACAAGTTAAACGTTACTCACAAATGGCTCGAGTGATGGCGGTTAGGCGCAGCAATAGAAATGCCATCCTACAAGAGTCTCTAACGCAGTTTTTCCCATATGTGTTCCTTGATGAAACTGTTTTATGAACCGGGGGCTATTGCTTCTGGGATGGCTGGTGAGCCTCCTGTTTGAGAACTTCCACCAACTTCCTTTCTGGTAACTTCCACTTTCCTGCTCAAACCAAGCCTTTTCATTAGAGGAGTAGTTAGGGGGTTCCTTAAGGGGAAGCTCCAATAAGGGCATGGCAAAGGTTTCCTCTTCCTTCTTAGTTACCTCTGTCATTGCAGCTCTTTTGGCTTCTCTGTCCGCCTTTCTGTTTCCTCTAGCCTTGTCACCTCCTCCTGTTTGATGCCCTTTGCAATTGATGACGGCTACTTCTTTTGGAGCCCATACGGCTTCTAAGAGCTGCTCTACTTACTTTTTATTTTTTATTTCCTTTCCTTCAGTAGTTAACAATCCTCTTTCCTTATATATGGCTCCATGGGCATGCAAAGTGGCAAAGGCATACCTTGAGTCAGTATAGATGTTTACTGATTTTCCTTTGGCCAAAAGCAACACCCTAGTAAGAGCTATTAGCTCAGCTCTTTGGGCCAAAGTTCCAACCGGCAGAGGGCAGGCTTCGGCTACTGAAGTCAGTGTTGCCGTTGCATATCCAGCCCATCTGACACCTTTAGATATGAAGCTGCTTCCATCAGTAAACTATTTAACATGTGGGTCTTTTAAGGGCTAGTCCTTTAAGCCTTTTCAGCTTGAGAAAACTTCATCCACAGTTTCCACACAACAGTGATACCCTGGGTCACACAATGGGGGCTTTCCGTGCTCCGCCCATTCTATTGGCAGCAGTGTGGCTGGATTTACAGTATTCACAGTCTCCAAGGTTATGTCGGGGTTTTTACACAGAAGTCCTTGATATCTTAACATCCTAGGGTTAGAAAGCCAGCGATGCCCCTTCTGCTCCATCAGGGTAACAACTGTTTGGGGCACCCAAATTATTACCATTCCTCTGTTGTTGGGACAGTAACGGTCATTATCATGGCTTTTCTTTGACCTAGATTTAGAGTCATGTCCCCTTCTGGTGCAAAGGAGATTTGTGCTTGCAATTTCTGGAGCAAGTCTCTTCCTAACAAGGGCACTGGACAATTTGGCATTCATTCTTCTAGTGTCCCATCTGCTTGCATCTCACACGTTGATCTCTCTCAAGCCTAGGTTTGCCCTCTTGTCCTGGCTTAACTTCCTGGTTTTGCCTAGTTTGTCCTTTATCATGACCGCAACCATGACCACATCCTCTCACAAAACAAGTTTCTCTTCCAACTAAGGCCGCCGCCAGCAAGTCTGCCTTTTCCTTAGTTCTGCATCTAGCTTTTCTCTTGGCCTCCTCATTCTGATTTACAAACACCTTAGTAGCCACCTAGATAAGTTGGGTAATATTCATGCCTTCAAACCCTTCTAACTTCTGAAGCTTTTGCTTTATGTCTTCTTGTGCCTGGCTTACAAATGCCGCATTAACCATACACTGATTACCCGCAGCCTCTTGATCAAGTGGCATGTAAAGCTGGTAAGCCTCGCAGAGCCTCTCATAAAATTCACTGGGACTTTTATCTGGCTTCTGGCGGACCTGTGAGAGCTTTCCGATATTGGTGGACTTTTTCCCTCCAGCCTTTATTCCATTTAGGGGTGCCTCTTGATACCGCGGCGAACTTTGTAGCCCTTGAGCCTGGTTAGGGTCCCAGCCTGCATCAGCCTCTATCTGGAGTGCTTGTTGTACATACTGCCTGATATCTCTTGTGCCTGTGGGTACATTGTTCTCCAGCCACTGGAGAGTGGCTTGTATAACTCTACAGTGCTCTTCCATATTAAATAATGACAGAAGAAGTTGTTTGCAATCAGCCCAGGTAGGATTGTGAGTTAGGAAAATGGACTGCATTAGATCTATAAGAGCCTGAGACTTCTCTGTATAGGAGGGAGTATGTTGTCTCCAATTTAAGAGATCAGTAGTAGAGAAGGACTGATAAATGAAGAGCTGTTCTCCCCCTTGGACTTAATTCTGTGCCTTCAAATAAATTTGTCCCCAGGTTTCTCAGAGTGGCATCTGCATTGCTTGCACGCGAACTGACCTAAGGCAGCTGACCTTATCCCCCTGGAGTTCCTCCCCTGGCTTTTCAGGCAAGGGCTCTGGCTCCTCTCTGCGTGGTGTTGCCTGAGGGGTGCTTCCTTCTGAGTCTGAGTCTCCGGAGGTAGCCAGGGCAGCCTCCTATCTAAGCCTTGCCAGGGGCCAAGGGAGGATAAATTGGTGCATAGTGCGGTGGAATTTCTAACTCTTCAGGTGGGGCCTGTAGGACAGGTGTTTTGTTTTGTTTTGTTTTGTTTTTGCTTTTCCTGTGACTCCTTTTCTTTTCCTGATGCCTTGCAGCTTCTTTCTATTGTTTCTGGTTTTGTCTTGGCCATTAGAGTCTTACAGTAGGTCTCAAAGCAGGCCTGCAGCCACTTAGGGCGGGTCTGAACTACATTTAGCCAGGAGTCAATATATGGAAACTGATCCAGGTACCCAGGCTGTTCTCCAAGCCTGGTAACCACCTGAAACACTCAGCCAGTTATCTCCCTGTCTATTGTCCCCTTGGCTGGCCACCCTACGTTAAAATATGGCTGTTTTATCTCAAAAAAGATTCTCAGTTTCTGTGGAGTTAGCTTAACCCCATAATCACCATTGAAATCTTTTTTTAAAGTTTTTCAGCATGCACTCCAGCGGAGTAGGCTTTGACGCTTTTCCTCCCATTTCCTCCCTCACGACGTGCTTTCACTCTCACTTTCACCCTTGGATCCCCCAGACTGGGTCCTATTATAGGAGGTTCGGACACTGCTTAGCCAGGAGCATGCCTTAATTCCTGTCACAGCTACCTGCAGCCGTGGAGCTGGTCCTGTGGGCCGTATGCAGTGTCCTAGGTCTGGTTTTTCCCACACTCACCTCGGAGCACACAGTCCACACTAAGAGATCTGTGCCTCCCCACATCAACCCTGCCTTGGTCTCTCCTAAGACCATCTTTCACACACTTTCACACACCTCCCCCATCCCCAAAATGATTTTCCTTTCTGACCGACTCACAAGCCTCACCTGCGTCTGGTGTCAGTTAGAGTGTGAGATTCATCTGAATCGATGGGCCTCTCCCATTGTTCCAACCCCCTTGGATTGGACTAGTTGTCATGCCCTGGGAGGTGACCAGGCTCCCCTTCCATCCTTATGGGACAGGTCTTGCCTTAGGGCCCAAACCTTACCGTGGTTCATATGTCTGCACACTGTTCCTGTGACTGTCCTGCAACCCTTTCCACTGGTTCCAGTTGTGCCGTCGGGGGAAGGCTCCGGAATGTGGAACGGCTGTTCTCCTTCTGGGCTAAAACTCTCCCAGCAGGACCAAGGACCCCAGATCTCCCACGTCCTGGGACTCTAGCCCACAGGCAAAGGAGACAGAAAATCTGCCATCTCTAATCCTGGACTGGCCCCCAGAAATGTTGTGGGACAATCAAAGACTGGAGAGACCGAAGAAGGTTCAGGAGAGTTTATGAAGGTGATCACCGGTTCAGTAGGACATACGTCCAGAAAGTCTGAGCCATGAACAAAGAGCTTTTCCTACTTTTAAACATCTTAAGATGGGAACTACATGAGGTGGGAAGTGAGTTACAGAAGCAAGAAACAAAGGCAGCATTACAACATTTCTTACGTTTTGAGAAAGACGTGTCTTGCAACCGAAACTTATCGGTCTTGTGACCCTGCAGTCGTGCAGGAACTTGCTGGGCCTGTAATAAACTTTGAGGAATGTGGAGTTGGGGAGTATAGATAAGGTCCACTGTTCACAGAGAGAAGATAGGCTGTTAATATTCCCTTTTAACTTCAGTGTAACAGTAGGGGCGGGGGGCGTCACACTTTGCAGTAACTTTAAGAGGATTTTAACATTTCTATTACTACCACTATTAGGTTATAGTTGATTTCCTTAATTCCTTCTTCAGGTCTACAGGGCAATGGCATGAGGGTCCACCATCTTGTCTTGCCACTGTCCAGGACACACATATGGCTCTGTTCATAAGTCCCTATTAAATGCTTCTTTCTGAGAAACTGGATATGTCAGCCTTTTTCTTTGGCCTCGCAGCTTCCTTGGACTTTAAGGGTAGGTTTGCACAGACTCGCTCACTATGGAACATGACTTTTTTGTTCTTTCATGTATAATTTTAGTACCTCTAAACACATGTAGTAAAAAAAAATGGTAAGAAGAATGATATAATGAATCATAGAGAACAGATGAGCTGGTTCAATCAGATTTGAAAGACAATGTGGAAAAGATCTAATGTAGCTCAAAAGGAGTGTCTTCCCCATTCATCTTTTAAAGGAATCATGCAGTTTGACGGGCTCAAAATCTTTTCCCAGCTCACTGGAGACTGCATGTGAAAATGGAAGAGGAATAGGCATTAGCTAAACGGAGCCCAGGACCACTATGGAGTGGAGAAGGCTGAGGAGTATGGCAGGGAGCCCTGTGGAGAGCTAGAGGCAGCAGGAGGGTATGGGGCATAGCAGGGAGATTAATTGGGGAGCTACCAAAACGGAAGGAAAAGAGTGAATCAACGAGAGACACCTCTTGCTTTGAACCACTACCAGTGGGCCCGATAGCTGCAACTGCCAAGCATATTACTCAAAATCACCCTGGCTGCCAAGTCCTAGTCTTTGGCAGCCTCTCCGCCTCCTGGGGCCAGATTCCCTTAAGGCCCCACAAGTCGTTTCATTCACTCACCTGCTTGCCACTTGCACAATCCCTGCACTGCCCTGCCCTTTGGGTCTGCCCATCCTCAGTGTTTTGCCTTTCCACAGCTAACAAAGCCCCAACAAAAAACGAGCTTCCCATTAAAAACAAGCTTCCACATAAAAGTGGCAGCAAATGCTTTTTGATTTTTATACTTTCATAACTTGCCTAAAATAAAATAATATAATGTCGTATCGAAATAAAACTGTAGTTGCTTCAAGGAACCATCTGCCTTAAACCCAGGAGTGATAGTCTGTCTGTGGATTTTAGTTTCCTCTTTGGTCCTGAGCTGGTTAAAGGGAACACTGGTTGCCTGAACAGTCACACTTGCAACCATGATGCCTAAACATTGCTTTCTAGGCTTCCTCATCAGTTTCTTCCTTACTGGTGTAGCAGGTAAGTGTTTTGTTTCTTTTTAATTGCTCATAGCTTTGTCATCTGAGTCCGATCAAGGATCTGTTAGAAATAGCACTGGTGCTTTTTTGGACTTTATAAAGACTGCAGCTTTTGATGTCACTAAATGACCAGAGCAGGCATGGGGTTAGTGTCTATCTGCAGCTTGAATAACCCCACATACACTTAATGAGTACCCACTAAAGAAAAGGCTCTCTAGAGGGTGCAGAGACTTCATACAGAACAAATGCACATCCATCTCTCTCTCTCTCTCTCTCCCTCCCTCCCTCCCTCCCTCCCTTCCTCTCTCTCTCCCTCTCTTTCTCTCTGGCTCTCATTCACCTTAGAATGTCTTTTACCTTGAAGGAACACTATATCCTGGTGGTTACCAGCACAGGCTCCTAAGCCAAACTGTCATAGTCTGGATTTCAGATCTGCCATTTACCATGTAGGAAAACTTGGGGACTTTACTTAACTGCCTCAATTTCCTCATTAGTTGAATGGGGATTCTAGGTCACTGTGAAGATTAAATAAGTTAATATATGCCAAATGCTTAGAGAAGTGCCTGGCACAGGATAGGGACCACAAACAGCAGGTGAGAATTTGTTTCTGGTATTTGTGGAAGACACTGCAGGAGTGTAGAGCATCTTATCACCACTGCATACTTCTGAGCAAGCCTGTAAGAATCCAAGTTTACAGATGGGTACCTCTCAGTGTAAGTGATTCAAGTAACTTGCCAGTTGTCTAGTGACTTATACATAAAAGCAATTCAAGCCTTAATCTTGCAGAAATGTTTGGATTTGAGAAGACTCTGGTCCTTGGTAACAGCAAGGACACATTTAGCAAAATATGGCAGGAATTCAAATGCTACCAAAATGTTCCTGGCTCTGCATCTTACCAAGCCTGTAACCTTGAGTATGAGATGCAACTTTTTAAAGCCTCATCTTCCTCATCTGTAGAATGCGATAATAAAAATATTTACCTTACTTGGTGACTGTGGGAATTAAGTAAGTTGTAAAGCTTTGAACATAGTGCCTAATATAAGTTAATGTTCATATATGTTCAATGTTTGATGAATGCCAGCCAGAAGGAGGAGGAGAGAAGAAGGAAAAAGATAAAGTATACCCTCAGCTTCTAATTGGTCTGTCTCTTTCATTAGCTCCTCTCTCCCATGGCTTTGCTCTTGGCTTTCTGTTGGAGGGAAAAGGCAGGCTCTACAGTCAGACTGGATACAAAATCAGCTTCACCATTTGCTGCCTGGCAAGCTCCTTCGGGTCTCCAAGGCTTCGTTTTTTCAGTCTGTAAGAAGAAGACCATAATGCACAGTACTTTCCTCATAGAAGAGCTGGGTAAATTAAATGAGTGAATGCAGATAAAAGTCCTTCAGTGCCTAGGCCAGTGTTGTTACTGTTGGTGGTGGTAGCACTGATGTTACAAAAATGAGAGAAGAAATCCATAGACAGAGAGATAAAGGGCATTAAGCCATCTATCTTCATGTTAGCAAATCAATTCTAGGCAGGCCTTCAGGAAATTGTGCCTATCATCTCCTGAAAACTCCTGGAATTTTTATGTTCTAAAGATGATTGATCAGGCAGTGATTTTTGTGAGCAAAATCAATTGTGGCTGTAGACTCTTTCCAAGAACACAACACCATTTGATGCACTGATGGTGGTCCAAACAATAAAAGCGAAAACAAATTAAAAAGCAAATAACAGTATTCACACTATTTGGTTGGTAAGAAGAAAGGCCTGAGGAAACAGTCTTGTTCATTTGAAAATAACAAATCTTGAAAGTTCAGAGCTGAGACCATGGGCTTGGGAATATTTTTTTAACCATCTCAATAATGTGATACAAATGAGCAAAGACTTGAAGGAGGTGGAGAAATGAACCATGTGAAATCCAGGGGAAGATAGACCAGGAAAAGGGAAGGGCCAGTGCAGAGGCCCTAAGGCAGAATCATCAGGGTCATGGTGGAGCAAGTGAAGGAGTCAACGCTGCAAACACAGGGGTCGGGGTGACAGAAGATGAGGTCAGGGAGAAAACAGAAGATATGCTCCCTGGCCGGGTGCAGTGGCTCACACCTGTAATCCCAGCACTTTGGGAGGCCGAGGCGGGCGGATCACTTGAGGTCAGCAGTTCAAGACCAGCCTGCCCATCATGGCGAAACCCCGTCTCTACTAAAAATACAAAAAAATTAGCCGGGCGTGGTAGTGGGCACCTGTAATCCCAGCTACTCGGGAGGCTGAGGCAGGAGAATCACTTGAATCTGGGGGGCAGAGGTTGCAGTGAGCTGAGATCGCGCCACTGCACTCCAGCCAGGGCGACGAGTGAAACTCTGTCTAAAAGAAAAAAAAAGATATGCTTCCTGACTCCTCCTCCTTCTGCCCAACTTCTTATCCCTTATAAGAAACCTTGAACCCTAAACAAAATTTTGCCAAAGTTCTCTTGCCTCCATGTGACTAAAGGCAAGTGAGGTTGTAGCACCTATGTTGCATGATTCGAGGAAGAAAGCACAAGTCATGCCAGTGCAAAATTATCCCATCCCCTGCCATGATTAGTCTCAGAAACACTGGCCCCCCAGCAGGGTCTTGGTCTGTTTTCCTCATTAGCATGGCCATTTCATCTGAGGGATTATGCCTGGATACTTGGAGCCAGGATGTAGGCAGGTAAATGCAGCCATTCAGGAGTGGGACAGCAAAGGCAGACCTACTTGGAAGCAGGACCCAGCGATTGAGCAAGAACCTGTGAAAGGAGGGACTGAGTTCTGGGCTGAGATCCTGGAGCCAGAATTGGTCCCTAGCAAATTTTGCTTGAGTAGTACCAATATAGTGGTTCCTAAGAAGATGGTTGTTGGTCTCAGTGTGGGTCCTTCATCTCAGTCATTATATTCCATTGCTATTTGGGGATAAAATAATAGCAATATTTTTTTACTACAATTTACTTCCCCTACAGCCTGGGAAATAGGGTGGGAAGATAGCATGTACATGTTTATGATCTGGAACTCATCATTCTGAGACTTTAGCGTGTATCAAAATCATTGCATTGAAGATTCAAAATGTTGATTTCTGGGCTCCACCTCTACTATCTGCACATAGAGCAACTACTTTAGGGAATCCTGATGCAGGTATTCCATTGAAAACTACTGCTGGGAACAACAGTGCTCCTAGCAACGTTCAATGTTCTTCCTTCTCTTATTATCTTAGGAACTCAGCCAGCACATGAGTCTCTGAAGCCTCAGAGGGTACAATTTCAGTCCCGAAATTTTCACAACATTTTGCAATGGCAGCCTGGGAGGGCACTTACTGGCAACAGCAGTGTCTATTTTGTGCAGTACAAAATGTAAGTAAATTGAGCCTCCTTCAGCTGACAGAGATGGCACTGGGATAACATGTTCTAGAATGCAATGGAGTGTTAGGATCTGAGCTTTTTCTCCATTTCAGAGGGGTTGAGAAGAAGCCAAGGTCAGGATAGCAGTGACTTGTCTCCCCTGAAGGCTGCCTGGGGACTCAAAATGCATGATGGTATGCAGTGCATTGGGCAGATACTTCAGCCCTAGACCTGCACCAAGACCTCACAGGCTCAGCCTTCACCTCCATAGTGGAGCCTGGCACATGGTGGATTCTCAATACAAGTTTGTCAAGCGAATGTTGGAAGCAACTTATTTAGCACATAACAAATACTCAGTGAATGAAACTATTGATAGTTGAAAAAGAAGTTGTGGCAAACATGGAGGTGATGTGTAAAATAAGTTTTTAATCTAAAAGTCACTTTCAGAGTGGATTTACTATTTAGAAAATTCTGTTCAAAAACTAATGAGTCTCGTAAGCATGAACACAAACTGGAACACGCTGCTGCATGTTCCTCTCGTGTGATACTCAGGCTACTCCTACTGGATCATTGCCAAAACTCAGATATAATCTACACCTTTCCTGGCTCAAGGCTTGGAAACAAACACTCCTGATTTGAAAATGTCAGGTTTTTCCACTCATATATTTTTGGGGGGCAAGGGGAGTTGAGGCTCAATCCTGTCTCCTGACAGTGAGACAGGAGATATTACAGTTTAACTTTCATGGTTTTTCACTAGAAATTCAGAAAATCAAATGCAGCTATGGCCAAAATAGCAATTTTTATCCCATAAATTCATCCATGTCTCTCCAGCATGGGGTAGGTCCTAGGTCAGATTTTCCCTCTAATTAATTTCAGAATGAATATCCCCAGAAGCATCTCCATCTTTAACCACTACTACTTCTCTCTACATATCTTATGTAACAATTGTAAAATTTGCAAATCTTTACAATGATCGTTTCTTCATTACAAAAGTAGATTTGTGCATAGCTGGAGATACTTTCAGCATGTAGGAAGTAAAGATTGGTACTATTTTTATACTTCTCCTTGAGCAGTATAAATAGGTCAAAAGTGAACCTATTTGTAGACCAAAGTACTAAGAAGATTAGAAACTGTTTTACCATGCATCTAATGAAGATTAAACTTCAGGACCTCATGCAAGGATTTTATATTTATAAATCTTTCCTTAAAGAGGACTCCCAAGCTGCTATGGTTTGAGTTTGTCTCCACCAAAATTCATGTTGAAATTTGATCCCTAGTGTGGTGATGTTGGAAGTGGGGCCTCCGAGGAGGTGTTTGGATCATGGGGATGGAGTGCTCATGAATGGCTTGGTACCATCATTGCTGCAGTTGAGTGAGTTCTCACTCTTGCCAGACTGAATTTGTCATGGAAATGTTTCTATCAGAGTGGTCGTTGTAAAGCCAGGATGCCCCTTGAGTTTGGTCTCTTCACGCGATCTGTTTTCCCCATGGACCTTCTCCAGCATGTTCTTATGCAACATGAAAAGCTCTCACCAGAAGCCAAGTGGATGCTGGCAGCACACTTCTTGTAACTTCCCAGGCTGCAGAACATGGGCTAAATAAACCTCTTTTCCTTATCAATTAGCTAGCCTCACGTGTTCTGTTATAGAAACACTAAATGGATTAAAAAGATTATATAAATTTCAGACCCCAGAATACCTGAATCCATTCCTGTCTCTAAGGGATTTTCAACAGCACAGGACAAATTTATAATTTTGCAAACTTTCACTTTGGTGTATCCAGTTCATGGACTATAGTACTGTTATATCCCTCACATTTAGAATGGGATAAACAATGAGATATTATGTTAAAAGAGAAGTCAGTCATTACAGCTAAGTTAAAGACTTATTATAAATAAATAATAATTTTAAAACATCAAAGTATACTCAATACATGTTGTGGTACTGCTTTAATTGTGATAGAATGAAATTGCTATCACCATGTAGATTACTGAGTACAGATACTGTCAACCTTCCTTATTATGTGTCTAGAAAGTTAGATTTCAAGTCTTTCAATAAATAATTTGGGAAACTTTTCTCCCCAGACTCCAATTCCTTCTCTGTTCCCCACCATCACTTTGTTGCATTGGTCTGATTTATGGCAGGTAAGGAAACAAAGCGTGAATCTTCCCTTTGACTATTACACCATCCTGTGGCCTCAGGCTGAGTCAACCTCTCTGCCTCTTGCCTCACTACCTTTTTTCATGGGTTTCACTCCCCCTCTCCCAACCTCTAATTACAGGGCTCCATATATAGTCCTCACTAAAACTTCCCGTCAATTTTCAATAAAGAGATTAATCATGTATGTTGGGTAAGCAGCACCTGAGATGAAAAGTGGTAGCAACTTCTCAGAAGCAGCCACATTACTCAATAGCGAGCTGATGAGAAGTGATGAAAAACCACAAACACTCAAAACCACAGAGCATTAAGGATGTGGAGAGTGAGTATTCAAAAATGGAAGTCAGTCCTCACACCTGAAAGAACATTATGCCAACTATTAAAAAATAAGTTAAAACCCTTATGTTAGTGATACAGAAAGTGTCAGGGATGTTTATCTTCCAGCAAGACAGCACTTCAGGTAATGCTGTGGCTTCTATGTGTCCCCCAAAAGCTCATGTGTTGGAAACTTGATCCTAATGCAGCAATGTTGAGAGGTGGGACTTTGGGGAGATGATTGGGTCATGAGGATTCTGCCCCCATGAATGGATTCATCCATTGATGGATTAACGAATTAAAGTGTTATTGAGGAAGTGGGCTAGTTATAAGAAAAGTTGGTCTGTTTTTTATATATATATGTAAAAGCCATGTCTCTTGAATGCCTATGACATCCTCTGCCACCTTAAATCTCTGCAGAGAGTCCCCACCAGCAAGAAGGCCCTCACCAGATGTGGCTCTTAGACATTAGACTTCCTAGCCTCCAAAACTGTAAGAAGTAAATTCCTTTTCTTTATAAATTACCCAGTCTCGGGTATTCAGTTACAGCAACAGAAAATGGACTTAGACAGTTAATAAGAAGGAATTTTTTTAAAGCTTCTGAAAAGTAGCCATAAGCTATCATGGTGATATTGATACTAGAATCAGGTATAAAGAATTATCAGTCTGAAAATATTGAAGACTCCTTGAGTGGAGAAAAGAAACTCAGATCTTTGCCTTTTCCCCGCTACAGATATGGACAGAGACAATGGAAAAATAAAGAAGACTGTTGGGGTACTCAAGAACTCTTTTGTGACCTTACCAGTGAAACCTCAGACATACAGGAGCCTTATTACGGGAGGGTGAGGGCGGCCTCGGCTGGGAGCTACTCAGACTGGAGCATGACGCCGCGGTTCACTCCCTGGTGGGAAAGTGAGTTCCATGGAGTTTCTTTGCCCTTGTTCTTCCTGCTTTTGGACAGCCCTCCCAGAGCACGGCTAGTGACCAGGCCTTGTGCTTTGCTGAAGGCTCTACATAGTTATCTCATTTGGTCTAATTATCAGAACAACTCTAGGAGATAGCTTTTATTATCCTAATTTTCTAGCCCAGAACATCAAGATGTAGAGGCTTTAGTCATTGGTCCAGTCTCATGACCTGTATTATACAAGTCAGGGTTCACATTTACTGCATCTGACTGAAGAGCCTGTGTGTGTGTGTGTGTGTGTGTGTGTGTGTGTGTGTGTGTGTGTGAGAGAGAGAGAGACAGGGTCTTGCTTTGTCACCCAGGCTGGAGTACAGTGGCACGATCTTGGGTCACTGCAACCTCTGCCTCCCGGGTTCAAGCGATTCTCCAACCTCAGTTTCCCAAGTAGCTAGGATTACAAGCGTGTGCCACTATCCCTGGCTAATTTTTGTATTTTTAGTAGAGACGAGGTTTCACCATGTTGGCCAAGCTGGTCTCAAACTCCTGACCTTAGGTGATCTGCCCCCCTTGGCCTCCCAAAGTGCTGGGATTATGGGTGTGACTCACCATGCCCAGCCCTCCAAAAAGTATTTTTAGACAGCAGAATTTGTCATAGTGCCCTAGTCCTTCCCCAAACATGAGGGTTAAGTTCATGAAAATAGAAGAATTTTCTGTTAAGGAAATTAGACTTTTAGTCTCACCTCCCCAAAAAGGCAGACCAAAAGTGCTTTCTCAGTATCCATCCTGAATGATATTTATTCCTCTTTTAGTTTAGTCACAATCATAGAATAATATAATCTAAGATATAGGTGATAAAATGAACCATTACCAACAGACATTGGCTAAAATAGTAGGGAAAAGAAAGAGAGAGAGAGAAGGGGTTTAATGTATAGATATAAAGATGTGCATAAATAGAACAAGAAAGAAAATAAAGATATTTACCACAGTCCTCATAATTGCAACTAATCATGAAGCTGTAGTTAATATTTATGACTTCTTCCCTCATTATAAACTCAACATTCATCTTCTTTTCAGCCAGCACTTCAGCTTTTTATCCATGAGGAGTTTCAGTCCTTTTGGTGTTTCCTATCTCAGCTTGACCTAACCTTACATTATTTTTTATTGCTGAATAGAGAAGGTCTAAGAGGCACACTTGAGGCTACCAAGAATTCTTCCACCTGACCCCAATGTATTTATTACTGTATTATGCCTTGAAAATCAGAATGAATCACCCCAGACAATATAAGAACCTCATTTTCTTTTTGTTAGCTAAATGGCACAAGGAGCTCCAAATGGTCAGGAGAGAGCCTCAACTTCCAATTTTTGGAAACCATTTTTGTTATAAACCAGAAGAATTCAAGGCCAAGCATATGGGAAACAAAAACATGTCATCATGTCATGAGTTGTTCTCTATGGATAACAGTCAGAGTTGCCCCTCTCACTTCCACTTCTTGTATCCTAGACCAGTGAATTCTGTCTATGGAAGAAATAGCACCATATATTGGCCCCAGGCTTAGTGAAGCATTTACCAATTGGAGCGTTTACCAATTCATATGCCAATTCACAAGACATCTCTCAAACTGAGTTTTCAATTATCCATTTCACCTTCCTATAAAGTCATGGATTTCTGAGTGACAAATATATGATATATATTTGTCCTGTGGGTCTTGAGACCTTACTTCACTCTTTTCACATTAACTTAAGTTCTTTGTCATAAGCAATATATTGTGGAGTACTATGCTCATGAATAAGGCATTGACTACATCTATGGGTGTATGTGTGGTCCCAGGAGTGATGAGGGGTCTGCTGATAAAAGCATTGAAGCAGTAAATAAAAATCTATAAACAGAATCTGTAACCAGAATCTATACCCAGCAGTAAAGAAAAACTATAACCAGTGTCTCTTGCCCCCTCCGTTTTGGAAGGGAACAAAAAAAAACCTACCTGCAACGAGATGGAAGATGAGAGCCCCTGGAATATAGCACTATACTAGGGGTTCAACATTGATCTTCCTTCCTGGAAAGGAAGATCACTCTGCAGTGATACTCTGAAGGTCAGACCAAATTTGGTAAGAGGAGATCCATATTGTTAAGTCTATATATATCCTCCATCATGTAACTATTTTGTTCAAGAGTCCATAGAGCAACTATAGGACACTGGGGAAATAGATTGTCACTGCATCCACTTAGATTTTTTAAAACAGCCTTATTGAGGTATAATTCACACAGCTTATACTTTAAGCATATAGCATACAGTTTAATGGTTTTTACTATATTCACAAATATGTACCACCATCATTCATGGTCAATTTTAGAACATTTTTATCACCTCAAAAAGCAACTCCATACCCTTTGGCTATCACCTTCCAGTCTTGCCATTCCCCTAGCCCGCAGCCCTGGCAACTATTAATCTTTCTGTCTCTATAGAGTTCCCTGTTCTGGATAGACTCATAACATACATGATTTTTTTTTGACCAGCTTCTTTCACTTAACATGTTTTCAAAGTTCATTCAGATTGTAGTATGTATCAGTACTTCATTCCTTTTTGTGGCCAAATAATAGTACATTATATGGATATACCACATATTATTTATCTGTTCCTCAGTTGATAGACATTTGGGTAGTTTCTACTTTTTGGCCATTATGAATAATGTTGCTATAAACAGTCATGTAAAAATTTTTGTGTGGGAGTTTTTTTGGTTTTTTTCTTGTTTGTTTTTTTGAAAGACAGGATCCTACTCTGTCACCTAGGCTGGAGTGCAGTGGCACAATCATAGCTCACTTTAGTCTTGAACCCCTGGACTCCAGCAATCCTTCTACCTCAGCCTCCCAAGTAGCAAGGACTATCAGGCATGTGCCACCACGCACAGCTGGGCATACATATTTCTCTTCGATATATACATAGGAGTGGAATTGCTGGGTCTCAAAGTAACTCTATGTTTAATCATTTGAGAAAATGCCAGACTGTTTTCAAAGCATCTGCACTATTTTACATTCCCATCAGCAATATATGAGAGCTTTGATTTTTCCACTTTTTTTTTTTTTTTTTTTTGAGACAGAGTCTTGCTCTGTCGCCCAGGCTGGAGTGCAGTGGCCGGATCTCAGCTCACTGCAAGCTCTGCCTCCCGGGTTTATGCCATTCTCCTGCCTCAGCCTCCCAAGCAGCTGGGACTACAGGCACCCACCACCTCGCCCGGCTAGTTTTTTGTATTTTTTAGTAGAGACGGGGTTTCACTGTGTTAGCCAGGATGGTCTCGATCTCCTGACCTCATGATCCGCCCGTCTCGGCCTCCCAAAGTGCTGGGATTACAGGCTTGAGCCACCACGCCCGGCCGATTTTTTCACATTTTTACCAATCTTTTTTGATTATAGCCATCCTAATGGATATAAAATGGTATCTCAAGTGGTTTTTATTTGCATTTACCTGCTAATTAATGATGTTGAGCTTCTTTTTTATGTGTATTGGCTATTTTGTACCTTCTCTGGAGAATTGTACATTGAGATCCTTTGCCCATTTAAAAAATTTAATCGTATCTTTTGATTTTTGAGTTGTAAGAGTTCTTTATATATTCTGCATACCAATGTCTTATCAGATATATGATTCTCAGCTAGCTCCTCCCATTTTGTGGGTTGTCTTTTTTACTTTCTTGACGGTATCACTTGATACCAAGTTTTAAACTTTGATGAAATCCAATTTATCTATTTCTTCTTTTGTTGCTTGTGCTTTTGGTGTCATATCTAAGAATCCTTTGCCAAATCCAAAATCATGCAGATTTACCCTATATTTTCTTCTAAGAGTTTTATAGTTTTATGTCTTACATTTAAGTCTGATTCATTTTGAGTTAATTTTTGTATATGGTGTGAGGTAAGGGTCCAATATTATTTTTTGACATATGACTATCCAGTTGTCCCAGCACCTTTTGTTGAAAATTATCCCCATTGAGTGTTCTTGGCACACTTGTTGAAAATCAATGGACCATAGAAGTGTGGTTTATTTCCAGACATTCAATTCTATTCTATTGATCTATACATTTATCATTGTGCCCATACCACACTATTTTGATTATTGTTGCTTTGTAGTAAGCTTTGAAATTGGGAAGGGTGAGCCCTCCTCTTTGTATGTCTTTTTCAAGATTGTTTTGACTATTATGGGTTCCTTACAATTCTCTAACCACCTAGATTTTTTAAGACTGCTTTTCAGTATGAGCCTTTTGCCTTGCATTCATATGGCCACAGAAATATTCACATTCTGTACCCTAGTACTTAGGGATCCATCCATACACCTCTTCTAACTGGTGCAAGGTCCAATTAGAACCAAATTAATTGGATCATGTCCAAAATGCTAGATGCATTTCCCCCCAACTCTCTAATTAGCAAGAAGGTGGAATAGAGTTGAGCAAACTAATTCATGGTAACTCTCACGTTGTTTCTTGGATACATTGAAACTCAAGGCCAATACACTCAACCAGCAATTGTCTAGTGAGGAAAAGGAGATTTCATGACTAAACTGATGAACAGCAGTGAAGGGAATTCACAGATCAGTTTGATTATTATATTCAAGCCTAGAAATAGGGTCACATTCAAATTAACTTATCAAACAAAACTTCCTTCAGTCTAAGCCATTAGGCCAGTCAGGTAAGAATAACCAAAGACATTGACTGACACAGCTTTAGCTCAATTCTATTTAAATTGGGATAGTATTGAGTTAAGAAGGGTTTGTGTGTTTTCTGTATAACCACTCTCCCTAAAAAAATCAGAAAAGAAAAGAAAAAAGCTTTAGACTGGGTCCTTTAAAAAGTCATTTGATTTCAGGCCTCTTAGTAGAAGAGTAAGAAACCCAGTCTATAGCTACTACTCTTGTTGATGCAATAGTGAGAGAATCACCCACTCAGCTGCTTCCTCGCCCCCAGCTTTGCACTCTCTTACCACAGCTCCTAAGAACTTCTGAAGGACATATTTCAAAAAACATGTTTCTAGGTCCTCAGGACAGCATGTTCCTGGCATCTGTGATATAGACTAATGAGCCAGCTGCATGCATTGGCTCCTCTGACACCTGTTTTTGAGCAGCAGGATATTATCTTAGATTAAGAAGTTATGATTTATGGTTTCTATCTAGAGACAAAGCAATATTTTAAAAACATTAAAAATAAAACAAAATAAACTTTCTTCAGTTAAAAGCAGCATTTAATACTTATATTTCAGTATTATTTGACCCTTGAATTGCTTGGATTAAAAATAGATGTGAAAGCCAGGTGCATTGGCTCCATGCCTGTAATCCCGGTGCTTTGGGAGGCCGAGGTGGGAGGATCACTTGAGGCAAAGAACAGAGCATTCCAAGCAAGGGAACAGCGTTTGCAAAGGCTCTCTGGCATAGCAAATGCAAGGGACTGAAAGACAAGCAGTATATTGAAGAAGAACATGCAGGAAGGGGTCTATAATGAGGTGGGACTGGAAAGGTAGGGCATGTACAATAATTTTTTAAAGAGTTGTGACTTCCTCCAGAAAAAAGTAATTTTACTCGAGAGCCATATGATCAGACTTGTGTATAGGAAAGGTCATTTTGACTATATTTGGGGGAACAGGTTGGATGCGGATAAGTGAAGTAGTAGGTTACTAATAATAGTCTACAGGAGACAGAATTTGGCTGATGAAAAGGACTAGAGAAAATTTATTCCTGGAGGGACATTTAGTAAGAAAAATTGGCAGGACCAGGTGATAGATTGAATATAATGGTGAAGAGAACACGCCAAAGACTACTTCTAATTTTCTTGCATGCATAATGGCTGAGATGTTTTTGATGGGGTTTGATGAAAAAGACCAGTTTGGTGGGATGCAAGGCAATAGAGATTATAAGTTTGGTTTTGAATACGTTAAGTTTAAGATGCTTTTGAGAGATCCAAGGGACAATCTCTTCAGATCCAAGACTCAAAGGTAAAGTCTATTAGAGACAAAAATCTGTGAGTCATTTCATGCATACAGTACAGTGGGCATTGATAGGATTGCCTAGGGAGAGAGTAGTGATAGGCAGTTTTGAGTAAGACCAGATATTGAGGGATTCTCACCCAAAGATGCCTGAGTAAGAAAAATCTTAAAAGGAGACTAAGAAGCAATAGCCAAAGAGGTAGGAGGAAATCTGTGGGCTGATACATTCATGAATAGTGTGGGAAGGTAATATTTCAAGGAGAGACCTGTTAACGAGTAAAGTGCTATGAGGTCAAATAATCTTGACTTGGTCTTGTAACACAATCACAATCCAGTGAATGGGTCAAGAAATCTAGCATCACCGATCATAAGCCAGGAGCCCTGAGATGTCCGCAGCTGACTCACTGATAGGCCAATGCCTGAAATATGTGCCTGACTACAAAAAGGACATGTGTATTTAAAGTTAACTATCACATTATTCCAATATAGTTGGAAAGTGATTTAAAAACTTATGGTTCCAAATTAAATAGCCTAGGAGTAGGAAACTCTCTTCTTCTAAAACACTTAGAAATTCTGGATAAAATAAAACACATTCTCCAAACTCCACAGAAAGGCAATAATGAAAATAAAGGGAATCCTCGGGGGGCCAAAACAAAGTACATGGAAATCAAAGGGGAACCAGAGGATCGACATAGTGACCCAGCTGCCCTGAGGGCGTTTGCTGGATGTGGTAACTAGACCCTGAGTGGTAACAGCCACTCCCAAGACAAAAGACAAGGTTTTAGGCCAGCACAAGGTAGGGAGTTATAACTAATACCCACACAAAAATCTTAGAACCTCCAAGGGCTACACTGTCAATAAAAAATCAGACTAGCCTAGGTGTGGTGGCATACACCTGTAATCTCAGCTACTCAGGAAGCTGAAGGAGAATCACTTGAGTACAGGAGTTGGAGACCAGCCTGGGCAACATAATGAGATCCTGTCTCAGGAAAAACCCAAAAGCAACCAACCAAACAAACAAACAAAAGGCGGACTAAGAAAGCCCTTCCAATAAACAGAGGAAAGTAATTTGTATGTTTCCGTCTTTACTCTGCTAAGAATCTAACACCCCCTAAATTTATAAAGGTTTGAGATTCAAATACACGTGCAATTTTCTTTTTTCTTTTTGTTTTTGTTTTTTGACATGGGTCTCACTATGCCGCACAAGCTGTAGTGCAGTGGCATGACCATAGCTCACTGCAACCTCAGCCTCCGTGGGCTCAGGTGATCCTCCCACCAAGCTGATTTGTCATTATACATAATGTGTCTGTATATAATACATTCATTTGATGATTTCTCAAAGTTTTACTTTTTTTCTCCAGCAAAAATAGATCCTCCAGTCATGAACATAACCCAAGTCAATGGATCTTTGTTGGTAATTCTCCATGCTCCAAATTTACCACAAAGATACCAAAAGGAAAAAAATATATCTATAGAAGATTACTATGAACTAGTATACCGAGTTTTTATAATTAACAATTCACTAGAAAAGGTAAGTTCAGATGAATAGATATATTTAGTGTTTTCTCTTTTGTTTATTTAACCAGTATTTTGGTCATATGAGATGTCCTCTTCTGCTACTCTGCCTCCTTTTATTTTTCCTTATCTTTAATTCCTTCTTACTCTCAACCAGTATTGATCCACCGTTGGTGCTGGCATCACCATCAGAATGTGTGTGTGCCCTTTCCATCCTTTGGTTTGTCTCCACAGTTTTCCCTGCATATCTAAAGATTGGTATTAACAGTATTTAATTCCATGTGACTGCCACAAATAATCATTTTTATGGGCTTCGCATACTTTATTTATTTATTTATTTTATTTATTTTTAGACCAGGTCTCACTCTGTCACCCATGCTGGAGTACAGTGGTGATCATAGCTCACTGTAGCCTCTAACGTATGGGCTTAAGTGATCCTCCTGCTTCAGCCTCCTGAGGAGCTGGGACTACAAGCATGCACCATCACATCCAGCTTTTTTTTTTTTTTCTTGTAGAGGCGAGATCTCACTATGTTGCCCAGGCTGGCATGAGCCACTATGCCCAGCCTCACACCTTATTTTAAAATAGCTTTTGAATCACATGATTATTTTTGTGCCAGTTTTGCTTTTTTTTTTTTTTTTTTTTTTTTTTTTTTGACACAGGGTCTGTCTGACTCTGTCATCCAGGCTGGAGTGTAGCAATGCAATCACAGCTCACAGCAGCCTCAACATCCTGGGCTCAAATGATCCTCCCACCTCAGCCTCCCAAGTAGCTGGGACTACAGGTACATGCCACCATACCCAGCTATTGTTTTTTGTACTTTTAGTAGGGACAGGCTCTAGCCATGTTGCCTGGGCTGGTCTTAAATTACTGGGCTCAACTGATCCGCCTGCCTTGGCCTCTCAAACTGGTGGCATTACAAACATGAGCCAACATGCCCGGCCTTGCTGTGGTATTCTAATCTACCATCGGTGCTTCTGTCTGGACTTGGTGGATAATTGAATTTGTTCCTTTTTTGGTGTCATCTAAGATTAGGGGTTTTTGTTGTAAGGAGCAGAAACCACAGTCCAACTTGTTTAGAAACAAAGGAGGGAAGGATTATTAGGAGATAGGCAAGCAATCTCAGGGACAGAGGCAGGACTTAGAGTGCCGGCAGGCTTAGTGGTGACTGGGAAGGGAAACAGAAGTCAGTTCTAAGGGATCCTGCTCTGTCTCTTGGACTTTCTGTCTCTCTGTGGCCACAGTTGCATACCTGTAGTTATCTCTGCTCATCTCGCTGCACACCATTCTCGCTGCATACTTTAAATTCTTAAAAAGAAAGCCAAGTCGGGTGGCTCATGCCTGTAATCCCAGCACTTTGGGAGGCTGAGGCAGGCAGATCATTCGAGGTCAGGAGTTCAAGACCTGCCTGGCCAACATGGTGAAACTCCGTCTCTACTGAAAGTACAAAAATTAGCCTGGCGTGGTGGTGTGCATCTGCAATCCCACCTACTTGGTAGGCTGAGGCACGAGAATCCCTTGAACCTGAGAGGCAGAGGTTGCTGTGAGCCGAGATAGTGCCACTGTACTCCAGGCTAGGCGATGGAGTGAAACTGTGTCTCATACAACAAACAAAATTCTTAAAAAGAAGACTCGGACCACAGGGTCAACCAGCCAGCAGCCCTCAAGGAGAAGTCAAGTTGCACCTACACAGCTACTTGCCTTGTCCCTTTACCTTTACCTAGGCTATGGCCTAGGACTCTAGGAAAGAAGGGTGTGTCTGGGAAGAAACCCCACAACCCATCTACCGCTGTGACCATGTACAACTTGTTAATTTAAACAAAAATACAGCTGTGACTTAATGACAGCCATTTACCAACTGATTATTTTCTCTCTTGTGTATAGGAGCAAAAGGTTTATGAAGGGGCTCACAGAGTTGTTGAAATTGAAGCTCTACCACCACATTCCAGCTACTGTGTAGTGGCTGAAATATATCAGCCCATGTTAGACAGAAGAAGTCAGAGAAGTGAAGAGAGATGTGTGGAAATGCCATGACTTGTGGAATTTGGCACTCAGCCATGTGGAAATTCTGAAGCTCCCTGAGAATGGGATGACTCGTGTTTGAAGGATCTTATTTAAAGTTGTTTTTGTATTTTCTTAAAGCAATATTCACTGTTATACCTTGGGGACTTCTTTGTTTACCCATTCTTTCATCCTTTATATTTCATTTGTAAACTATATTTGAACGACATTCCCCCAAAAAATTGAAATGTAAAGACGAGGCAGAGAATAAAGGGTTCTATGAAATTTGGAACTTTATCTCTGAATGTAACATCCCTAATAACAACCTTCATTCTAAGACAGCAAAATAAAAATTTAACAACCAATGAATAGTATTTAAGAAAATGTTGAAATAAGTTTTTTAAAATAGCGTTACAGACTGAAGCAGTCCTGAAGCAATAGGTTTTCACTCTCTTATTGAGCCAATTAAATTGACATTGCTATGACAATTTAAAATTTCTATATAGATGAATATTTTTCATGCATTTCTGTTTTATATGAATATATTTTTATGTATTTATTATTATTAAATATTTCTACTTAATGAATCGAAATTTTGTTTTAAATTCTACTTTAGGTAAATAAGAACAGGTGTTGGGGGAAAAAACTTATGATTTCTAGATTGATATCTGAATTAAAACTATCAACAACAAGGAAGTCTACTCTATACAACTGTCCCTCATTTAAAAGATGCATTAAGGTTTTCTTTTCTATGTTTGTTTTTGTTTTGTTTAGTTTTTAATCCTGTCTTAGAATAATTTATCTTTATCCTCAAAATTAAATGTAATTTTTTTAGTGACAAAGAAGAAAAGAGACCTCATTACTCAACCTTTCTGGCCAAGTATGTCTTGCTTGTGGCACCTTCCTCATCTCTATACAGGAGGATCCCATGAATGATGGTTTATTGGGAACTGCTGCAGTCCATGCAGAGAACTCAGCTTGAAGCTGGAAGCACACAGTGGGTAGTAGGAGAAGGACTGGTGTTGGTGGGTGCCTACAGAGATTATAGAGCTAAACAAAGCCCTCCAAACTGGCCCCTCCTGCCCACTGCCTCTCCTGAGTAGAAATCTGGTGACCTAAGGCTCAGTGTGGTCAACAGAAAGTTGCCTTCTTCACTTCAGGCTAAGTCTTTATTATGTTTAAGGTTGTCTTTCTAGTGAGGAGATACGTATCAAAGAACATTTGTACAATTCCCCATGAAAATTGCTCCAAAGTATGATTAACAATATAGTCAGTGCTTCTGGTTATATACAAGTACTCAGTGATAAATGGATTTAAAAATATTCAGAAATGTATTGGGGGCTGGAGGAGAATAAGAGGCAGAGCAAGAGCTAGAGAATTGGTTTCCTTGCTTCCCTGTATGCTCAGAAAACATTGATTTGAGCATAGATGCAGAGACTGAAAAAAAAATTTACTTTGATCTCTGTTTTTGAATTATTATTTATATCTTGCTTACTAACTTTTTTGCATTTTGTCCTCTTGTGGGGAGGGCAATGAATTAAGAGTAATGGGGTGGGTGGGGAGTAAGTAAAATTTCAAACAGCATTTTAGTGAATGCAATTCAGTAGTCCTGAAGCCTGATTTAATAAAACAAAATTCATTTATGGTTGTTTCATGAAAGTTATTAGATAGCATCAAATTTTGTTTGTATGTTGTTTGCCTTGCTCTGGTTTTGCTTTTGTGCTTAGGCAAGTGCAAAATACTCTGTGAAAATCATAATTGTCATCTTCTTCATTGTGTTAGGGATATATTGTCACACGATTTCAATAAATCCTTTAATTTTTTGCTTTGCATTTTAGAATATTTGTTATTTGAGCTTTTAAAAGAAGAATACAATGTTTACGTCTGCCAGATGAAATTCTAGTTTAACATCTTAGGCCCACACGAAGTTCCAACTAGGAAGGAGCAAACAGTGTTGAGCCCGACTGAGCTTGCCATGTGATCAAATGCAATCACAAATTACAGCTGCTCAGGCCAAAAGCGTTGAGGTTATCTTTGTCTCCCCACTTTTTTTCACATCATATATATTCAATGCACCAATAAATTCTATTGATCTACCTCCAAAATACAACACTTCTCAGAACTACCTATTCCAGGCCACCATCCAGAAATCTCTGGATGGTCACTATGGCTACCTCACTGGTGTCCCCATTTTGCTTGTCTCCCTCCAGTTTTGTCTTAACAGGGCAGCCGGCATGAGCCTTGGAACATAAATCAGATCATGTCACTTTCCTGCTCTAAAACCACCAATGGCTTCCCATCTCATAAGGGTAAAAACCAAAGTCTTCATAATGGCCTCCAAGGCACTGTATGACCTGTTTCCTTTCCTCATAATCTCCCCGTCCTCACTCTCTAATTCTCACCTTGCTCACTCTGCTCCAGCACACAGACCTCTTGTTTGCCCTCAAATACCAATGCCCTAGGCTTCTGGGTTTTTGCACCTGCTATTTGCTGGAAGGCTGTATCCCCAGGTTTCCATAGATTCACTTCCTCACCTCTGTCAGATCTTTGCTGGAAGACTGCCTTATCAGTGAGGCTAACTTCACTATTCAATTTAAAATTGCAACCTACCCTCTGCAGTGATCTGTACCACTCAGTTTCCTTCCTGGCACTTAAATCACCTGACATGCTATAGTTTGCTTGTTGACCTTGTTTATTGTTTATCTTCCTACTCTTCCACTAGAATGGAAAGGCAGGTTTCTAGTTCTTTTTCCACAGCTATATCTTCATTATCTATAACAGAACTTGGTACCTAGTAGACAATTAGTATTTGCTGGATAAATTAATGAAGCAAGAGTAGAAGCACTGAGAGCATGAGAGGGGTGGGTCAGGAGTCAGGAGGGAGGCTTTTCTTGTAATTTCTTACAACTGGCTGCCTCATCTTCCTCCATGGGTAAGGGTGGGAAAGTGAGCCATTTTTTACCGGGATGCAGACATCAACATGTGCAGAGACCAGATCTCCTGCAGTTCTGGTGCCACAGCAGAGAGCAATTCTAGAATAATCGTTCTTCCTCCAACTGAGTGTCACTTCCTAGGTATTGTTTCTTCTCCCTGGCTGGTGCTCAAGTCCAGAAGTCCTGTCCCAGATTTTCTTCAAAAGAAGAGAGGGAGTAAAATTGGGTATGGAAAAAAGACATATCCATATTGACAAAAAAGAATTTTAGAGTCTTCTCTAAAAAGGTTGAGGCAAGTAGATAAAACCAAGAAAAACCAGGATGTGAGGGTTAATATTGAGTGTCAACTTGATTGGATTGAAGTATTATTCCTGGACGTGTCGACGAGGGTATTGCCAATAGAGATTAAAATTTGAGTCAGTGACTGGGAGAGGCAAACCCACCCTCAATCTAGGTGGGCACCATCCGAGCAGCTGCCAGCGCAGCTAGAGTAAAGCAGGTCGAAGAAGATGGAAAGAACAGACTTGCTGAGTCTTCTGGCCTCCACCTTTCTCCCGTGCTGGATGCTTCCCGCCCTCGAACATCAGACTCCAAGTTCTTCAGCTTTTGGACTCCTGGACTTAAACCAGTGGCTTGCCACGGGCTCTCAGGCCTTCAGCCACAGACTGAAGGCTGCACCGTCACTTCTGAGGTTTTGAGACTCGGACTGGCTTCCCTGCTCCTCAGCTTGCATACGGCCTATTGTGGGATTTCATTTTGTGACTGTGTGAGTCAATACTCCTTAATAAACTCCCTTTCATGTATACATCTATCCTATCAGTCCTGTCCCTTAAGAAACCCTGACTAATACACCCGACAGGCAGATGAGCCTATTTCACCTGGGGTTAGATCAAAGTTGTTTGAAGGAGGGGGCAACAGAAAAGAGCTAACTTCTTTTGTGCCAATGAGACTGAAGGAAAGATTCCAATAGACACACAAGATGTAATACAGAAATTTGGAGAAATGGTTCAACAGGGAACACACAGCTCCTAGTGAGGATTAAGCACCCCTAGTCCCTACGTTCCCCTGTGAAGACAGGGCTGTGGCTACTGCCAGTTGCTTGGAATAACACTCTGGCAGGTGAGAGACCCTCTTCGCCATCCTCACAAGGATTTGAAGCCCCTGGGTTCTCCCTCACCTGTCTTTTGAGGGGTCTGGCTAAAGGTCTGCCTGCTCACAAGAGCAAGCAAATGGTGACAAAGAGTCTCACCCCAATCCTGCAAACTGGCTGTAAGAGAGGATATAGTGACGGTCGTTTCCTCAGGCATATTTCTCAGCAAGTTTAGGCTTTGGCCTGCCCAAGGTGACACTTGCACGTACACTGTTTTCTATTTCTTCCTACTGCCTACAAGCTAGTCATGATTGTTTCTACTTTACAGGTGAGCCTCTGATGGGTTGAGTGATTTGCCAAGGTCTGGAAACCGTATCTGTCTAATTCCACAACTTATTCTCTTTCTATCAGACCCTTTAGAACTTCCTCTCAGCCTTTGTACATAGAGATTTCCCTATAGTCTCTTAATTAAAATTCCTTTTTAAAATGTCAGTTTTGCCCTGTTGAACTCCGGGACTCTTCTTCCCGTATGTTGAAGGGTGAATGTTAGATAAGAGAGCATGGGACAGGGAGATCTGATAAGGCAGCTGGTCAGGTGGTGGGTGGTTGTCTGCTCTCAGGGACAAAGAAGAGCAGTGCCTTAAAGAGTCTATTTGCTGGCCAGGTGCTGTGGCTCATGCCTATAATCCCAGCACTTTGGGAGGCTGAGGCAGGTGGATTACAAGGTTAAGAGATTGAGACCATCCGGGCCAACATGGTGAAACCCTGTCTTTATTAAAAATACAAAAATATTAAAAATAGCTGCAACTCTAGTCCCAGCTACTCGGGAGGCTGAGGCAAGAGAATTGCTTGAACCCGGAAGGCAGAGGGTGCAAAGAGCCAAGATCGCACCACTGCACTCCAGCCTGGTGACACAGCACGACTCTGTCTCAAAAAAATACAAAAAAAAAACAAAAAAAAACACAAAGAATCTATTTATCCAGCATGAATGGAGGTACATATGGATGCTCCTCAACTTATAATGAGGTTACATCCTGATGAATCCATTGTAAGTCAAAAAATCTTAAGTCGAACCATAGTAAGTTGGAGGCCATCTGTACTCACTAGAAAGAGCTCTGAAGTCTACACAATCACTGGCAAACATTCACTCATTGCTAAGCTCCATATCTAACTAGCTTCAAAAAAAATTGTATTGCGTATATTTAAGGTCTAAAACGTGATGTTATAAGATATATGTGTGTAGTAAAATGGTTACTATAGTGGAACAAATCAATGTATTCATCTTCTCAGTCACCATTTGATATAATTTGTCCCCTCCAAACCTCATGTTGAAATGTGATCCCCAGTGCTGGAGGTGAGGCTTGGTCGGAGGTGTTTAGGTCCTGGGGGAGGATCTTTCATGAATGGCTTGGTGTCCTCTTTGCAGTAATGAATGGGTTCTTTCTCTATTTGTTCACATGAAAGCTGATTCTTAAACAGCCTGGGAACTTACGCCTTGCTCTCTTGCTCCCACCTTCATCATGCGACACACCTGCTACCCTTCACCTTCCACCATGATTGAAAGCTTCCTGAAGCTTTCATCAGAAGCAGAAGCTGCCGTGTGTGGAACCATGAGCCTCTTGTACAGTTTGTAGAATGGTGAGCCAAATCAATCTCTTTTATTTATAAATCACCTAGCCTCAGGTATTCCTTTATAGCAATGCAAAATGAGCTAATATTCCATGTTTCCCCTTGTGGCAAGCAACTATAATCTACTTAGTTTAGAAAAAAATCCTATATATAACACTATTATTAATTTTAATCCACATGTTGTTGTACATCACATTTTTTGACCTGTTTATTCTTTATATTTGCTACTTTGTAACGTTTTACCTAGATCTCCCCATTCTCTGCTCCCAGACTTCAGCACTGGTAACCCTGTTTCATTCTCTCTATATATTTGATCTTTTGGGGAGAATACCACATATAAGTGAAATTATACAATATTTTTCTTTTTGTCTCTGGCTTATTTCTCCTAGTATAATGTCCTCCAGGTCAATCCATGTTATGGAAAATGGCAAGATTTCCTCATTTTCCTCTTTTTAAAGGCTGAATAATATTCCATTGTATGTATATACCATAGTTTATCCATTGAAGGACATCTAGGTTGTTTCCATATCTTGGCTATAGTGAATAATGCTGCAGTTAACATAGGAGTACAGATATCTTCATGAGGTAATAATTTTATTTCCTTTGGGCATATACCCAGAAGATTAATTGCATATAGTAGTTCTATTTTTAATTTCTTTAGGAACTTCCATATTATTTTACATAATGGCTGCATCAATCTCCATTCCCACCAATAGCAACAAGGCTTCCTTCTTCCCCCTCATTAACATTGTCATCTTTTATCTTTTGATAACAGCTATCCTAACAGCTAAGAGGTAGTATCTCATAGTGGTTTTGATTTCATTTTTCTGCTCATTAGTAACGTTGGACATTTTTTCAACTAATACTTCCAAAGTATCTGCTATCCATTCTTATGCCATTTTAGAGAAATGTCTATTCAAGTCATTTGTCCATTTTTTACTGGGTTATATGTTTTCTTGTTATTGATTTGTATGAACTCTTTATAAATCTTAGATATCAACTCCTCATTTGATATAAAGTGTGCAAATTTTTTTCCCCAGTCTGTAAGTTGTCTTTTCTATTTGTTGATTGTCTCATTTATTGTGCAGGAGCTTTTTAGTGTGATGTAGACCCACTTATTTATTTTTGCTGTTGTAGCCTGGGCTTTTGACGTGATATCCAAAACACAAAAGAAATCATTGCCAAGGCCACTGTAAAGGAGTTTTTCCTCTAAGTTTTTTTCCTAAGAGTTTTTTGCTTTAAGGTCTAGTGTTTAGGCCTTTTATCCATTTTGAATTGTTTTGTGTATGGGGTAAGAGTCCAGTTTTATTCTTTTGCATATGGAAATCCAGTTTTCCCAGCACCACTTACTGAAGAGACTCCTCCATTGTTTCTTTTTCATGTCCTTGTCAAAAATTAGTTGACCATACATGTTTGGATTTATTTATGGGCTTCCTACTCTGTTCCACTGGTCTATGTGTCCATTTTTTCCCAGTACCATTTTATATTGATTAGTATAGCTTTGTAATATAATTTTAAATTAAAAAGTGTGATATCTCCAACTTAGTTTTTCCTCTCAGGATTGTTCTGACTATTTAGGATCTTTTTTGGTTTTATACAAATTTTAGGATTT
This sequence comes from Macaca mulatta, assembly GCF_049350105.2. Classification (NCBI taxonomy): domain Eukaryota; kingdom Metazoa; phylum Chordata; class Mammalia; order Primates; family Cercopithecidae; genus Macaca; species Macaca mulatta. The sequence continues at coordinate 42,237,195 of NC_133409.1, read as the reverse complement.
GTTTTGTCTATTTCTGTCAAGAATGACATTGAGACTTTGATCAAGATTGCATTGCAACTATATATTGCTTTAAATAGCATAGGACATTTTTAACAATATTCATTCTTCTCATCCATGTGCATGGACTATCTTTCCATTTATTTGTGTCCTCTCCAATTGCATTCATTAATGTTTTATCATTTTCAATGTAGAGGTATTTTACCACCTTGGTTAAATTTGTTCCTAAGTATTTTTTTGATACTATCATAAATGGGATTGTTTTCTTGATTTCCTTTTTTTTTTTTTTTTTTTTTTTTTGAGACGGAGTCTCGCTCTGTCGCCCAGGCTGGAGTGCAGTGGCCGGATTTCAGCTCACTGCCAGTGGCGCAATCGGTTAGCGCATGGTACTTATATGTTTTCTTGATTTCTTTTTCAGCTGTGTAACTATTTGCGTAAGGAAATGCCATGGACTTTTGCATGTTGACTTTGTATCCTGCAACTTTATTGAATTCATGTATTAGATCTAATAGTTTTTTGGTGGCGTCTTTGGGGTTCTCTACTTACAAGATCATGCCATCTGCAAATGGAGATAATTTTACTTCTTTCTTTCTGGATTGAATACTTTTTATTTCTTGAGAGTACTTTCAGTACTATGTAGAATAAAAGAGTGGGCATCCTTGCCTTTACCAGATCTTAGAAAAAAAGCTTTGAGTTTCTTCACATTGATTATGATACTAGCTGTGGATTTTTCATAAATAGCCTTTGTTATGTTGAGGAAATTTCTCATACCTAAACTGTTAAGAGTTTTTATCGAAAAAGGATGTTGAACTTTGTTAAATGCGTTCCCTGCATCTATTGATATGATCATGTGGATTGGGTCTTTCTACCTGTTAATGTTATGTATCACACTGATTGACTTGCACTGATTGACTTGCCTATGCTCAACTAGCCTCCCATGCCAGGGATAAATCCCACTTGATCATGAGGTATAACATGTTTGGTGTGTTGTTAAATTTGATTTGCTAATATTTCATTAAGGATTTTTGCATCAATGTGCATCACTGCTATTGACCTGTACTTTTCTTTTTATGTGGTATCTTTGCCTGGCTTAGGTATCAATATGATGTTGGCTTCATAAAATGTGTTAGAGAGTATTCCTTCCAGCTCTATTTTTGAAAGAGTTTAAGAAATATTGGGGTTCATTTTTCTTTGAGAGTTTGGTAGAATTCAGCTTTAAAAGCCATCAACTGGTCCTGGGTTTGCTTTGTTGGGACGTTTTTAATAACTACCTTAATCTCTTTGTTTATTATTATATTCAGACTTTCTATTTCTTTCTGATTCAACCTTGGTAGATTGTATTTGTCTAAGAATGTATTCATTTCCTACAGGTTATCAAATTTGCTGGCCTATAATTGATCACAATAGTCCTTTATGATCCTTTTCATTTCTGAGGCATCTGTTGTAATGTTTCCACTTTCATTTCTGACTTTACATATTTGTCTTCTTTCTTTTTTTCTTAGCGAGTCTGCCTATGGGTTTGTTAAATTTTTTTTTCGGAAAAATTTTAACCACTTTTCTATTCTCTATTTGATTTATCTCTATTCTCATCTTTATTATTTCCTTCTTTCTGCTAAATTTGGGTTTAGTTTGTTCGTTTTTCTAGTTCCTTGAGGCACAATGTTAAGCTGCTTATTTGGGATTTTTCTTACTTTTTAACACAGGTACTTATTGCTGTAAGCTTCTCCCCTAGAACTGCTTTGGCTGCATTTCACAGGTTTTAGTATGTTGAATGTGCTACTAAAATAAGATTAGAGATAAAAGAGTTAAGAATAGATTAAGTAGCAATATCCATCATATACCTATCAAAAATATAACATTGATATGCAACACTTGCAGGGAGCTAAAAAAGAAGAAAAAGATATAATATCAAACTAATGCTAACATTATTCCAATAAAAAATCATAGTTTTGTATTCTCATCAGTTCATCATTTTTCTCTCTTTTTTTTTTTTCTTGAGACGGAGTCTTGCTCTGTTGCCCAGGCTAAAGTGCAGTGGCATGATCTCAGCTCACAGCAACGTATGCCTCCCAGGTTCAAGCAATTCTCCTGCCTCAGCCTCCTGAGTAGTTTGGGTTACAGGCACCTGCCACCGCACCAGGCTAATTTTTGTATTTTTAGTAGAGACGGGGTTTCATCATCTTGGCCAGGCTGGTTTCGAACTCTGGACCTCATGATAAACCCACCTTGGCCTCCCAAAGTGCTGGGATTACAGGTGTGAGCCACTGTGCCTGGCCCATCATTTGTCTTAATTAAGTCTTGCCTCACTGGATATTGAGGAGCAGTCCAGTTTCAAGAGTTCATGTCTTTCTGGACTGGAAAGAGTTCTGGAAATCTTAGTCCCATGGAACAGTCTGACAGTTGTCTAAGTAATGTCTACTCGGAAACCATGTCTGCATGAGTCCAGTCTTGCAAGTAACAATAGGTGTAGAAGTTTCTGGAAGAGTTCTTTCTGCTAAATTTCTGAAACTATCCTTTTCTGATAACGATCCATTTCTAGAATTGTAGCTTATAGCACAGCCTTCAGGCAAGTATAAGAGAAGGGCTGAGACCACTCGTTTATAAGAAGACAGACTGGCTGCAGTTATTGTAATGACTAACAAAATCAGAATGAAGGACAGTAAAATTTTCTACTAGGGTATAATACATAATTACTTTCTGAGGATTTGATCAATGTTTCCCCTGAAGATAAGAATAGTCTATAAACAGAGTTTTTAACAAATATCCAGGGCTTTCCAATTCATCCTGCCAAGTTATAACAAGCTCTGAAACACACTTATCAGTAAGACTTTACCAGCACAGAACTAACCTAGGAAAAGATGAGCCTCATTTATTTAACCTTTTCCATGCCGCTCTTATGATAGCATTGAACAAGTTAAGAAAAATAGACCACCTCAAAGTTAATTATTTTTAGCCCCCCACTTTTTATAAAGTTAAACAAACAAACAAATCAATTTTTAATCTGGGAAGAACCTCAGAGGAACCACACAGTTTGTTCAGGTGCAAAACATTTTTAAGAAAAAAAAAATTATGAATCTAAGATCTGATCTTGGGAAGGCAAAACTGAAACAACATAGGTGGATGTGTTGAAAGATTGTGATTGAATAAAATAATGATCAGATTTTAGCCAGGGCCAGATTTCAGTTTTAGAAACATCACTCTGGCTGTAATATGGAAGTTAGATGGAGGAGGTAACACTAGAGAGGAGACCAAGCAGGAAGTCAGCGGCAAACCTTGACAGTGGACACACAGCCATGGTGTCCAAGGTTTTGGACTAAAATCCCACCCTCTTCAGCAAATAACTAGTCTCATTCTGGAAAACGTCTATTGGCTTATTACTCACCCTGAGAGAGGCTGAAAGCCTGACCCGGGGGTACCCTGGGACCATGTGGCCCATACTTCTCATCGTGAATGGGTCTTCTCTGGACCATCAAGCCATGAGGCAAGAGGAGCACAGCAAGACTGGATCCAATCTTACAGCACAAATAAAACTGCAGGATGTCAAGGATCAATGGACAAGGTGACCTGCTCTGTGGACATGTGATCTACTCAGTCTCTTTCCCAGACACCCTGGTGTTTTCTCAATGTGCTCATGAGCAAATGTCCATGCAGTAGGGACAGGGGTCCCACATGGCTCAGAAGCACAGGCCTCCTCTCACTGAGGCTGACCTGGGCTGCTGTAGGCCTGAGCGTCCCGTCAACCAATGGCAGGAAGCAGCCTGTGAACATCTTGGATGTTAGCGTATTGGGGAGGGGGCAGTGATCTGTCCCCAGTGGGGTAGACACATCCAGATTTGGGTTTACCATCCTAGCTCATCGTGTTTCTGTCTGGGCCAGCACCTGTGGACTTATTGAACGTCTTATTGGCCATCATGCTTTACCGCACAATACTGCTTCTAATAAAAGAACTCTCATTGCAAGGAAGAAGTAGAGCAACTATATCTCATTTTCAACTGGACATCTCCTTTTGGATGTTTTGGAGGCACCTCATGCTCAACGTAACAAAACACATGATCTTCTCCCAAAACCCAATTCCCTTCCACAATTTTCTAAGTGAATGGCACCATCACCAATCCAGGTACCCAAACCAGGAACCTTGACCTCATCCTTAGCACCTCCCTCTCATCCTTCATATCTAATTATTTCCAAGTGTTATTAATTTTCCCTTCTAAATATTTCTCAAATCCATCCACTTTCCTCTATTTCCACCATTTATGCTGGGTAGAACTTTCAAGAAGACTTTATGTTATTAAATAGGTCCTGCCACAACTTTCACCCTCACCTCTTCCCCCTGGTTCCTGATAGTAGAGTCGACAGAAGGCATCTTGTGAGGTGCAGAAAGCATCTTTTAACCCTGAGGCAACAAGAATAAGGACAAAAGCCCCTACATACAGGAGGATGTGAAAGTAGAAAGACAAGCTGTGCCCAGATTTCCAAGGGCTTGTTGCACTACCAGGATGTGCCTGGCCCGCCTGCCTCCATGCACAAAGCCCTCTTTGTATAAATTTCTGAAAGTATGTAAGTAACTTCATTGTCACTTAAACTAGTGTCACCATAGCTCCCCTCTAGACTTTCTCTCTGACTTGTGAAGCAGTGGTCATGTGGGCGTATGTTTTGCTCATTCTTAAGGAATTAGAATTTTGTTTTTGCTTCAAAAAAAAAAAGCTGGCAAAAAAGAGTGATGGTTATATACTATTTGTCCTTTTGACTCAAGCTAAAATGCTTCTAATACCAACACACTCAAAAGCAATACTAACCACTACCCTAATTCAATCAATATCAAAAGATAGGAAAAAATAAAACTTTATATCAAAAATTTCAAGAATGTTTGGGCATGCCATACCCGTCTTAGCTTAAGTCTCAGCCAATCTCCCTCTTCTTATCCCAACACATGCACACACAACATACACACAACACATACACAACCCCCAAATACATACCACATACACACCATACACCACATATACATCACACTACACACACACCACACACAGAAAACACACTACATCCACACTTCACACACACCACACACACACTACATCCACACACAACACTACATACACACCAACTCACATGATACACACACCGCATCCACACATGTACACCACACACATCACACTACATGCACACCACACACACACCACATCCACACACATAGAGTATACACATGAACACACTATGCACACACCACACACATACACCATATGCGCCATATGCATACACCACACCCCCACCACACATGCCATACATATCCACCCACGACACACAATGCACTACACACATACAAACATAGACACCACGCTACAGACACACCACATATACCATCCATATATACCCACCACACACAATGCACTACACACACATACCACATCCACACATCACACACAGAAAACGCACTACATACACACCATACACACACCACATATGTGCCATATCCACGCACTTACACCACACTACACACATAACACACACATACATCATACACATGTATCACACCCCACACTACACACACCATACATATACACCCACCACACACACAATACACTACACCACACACACACACACACACACACACAGTACACCACACATGCCACACACCACACCACATACACACCATACACATATACCCACCACACACAATGCACTACACCATGCACTCACATACCACATACCACATACCCACACACTACACACATACCACATACCACATGACACACACATCTCACATACAAACACACATACATACATACATAAATCTTTTCCTCTGGATGACCCAACTGGAGGATCTCACTAATCCCCTAAAAGTACACTCTCTCTTTACTAAGCTCTGCTTTGTCACTGTTGAAAGATTTTTTTGGGGGGCTCTGTCGCCCAGCCTGGAGTGCAATGGCACAATCTCAGCTCACTACAACCTCCGCCTCCCAGGTTCAAGCGATTCTCCTGTCTCAGCCTCCTAAGTAGCTGGGAGTACAGGCACGTAGTCCCTAACTAAATTTTTTTTTTTTTTTTGGAGATGGTGTCTTGCTCTGTTGCCCAGGCTGGAGTGCAGTGGCAACATCTCAGCTCACTGCAGCCTCCGTCTCTTGGGTTCAAGCAATTCTCCTGCCTAGCCTCCACAGTAACTGGGATTACAGGCGCCCGCCAATATGCCTAGCTAATTTTTGTATTTTTGGTAGAGACAGAGTTTCGCCATGTTGGCCAGGCTGGGCTCGAACTCCTGACCTCAGGTGATCCGCCTGCCTCGGCCTCCCAAAGTGCTGGGATTACAGGTGTGAGTCAGGGCCGGCCTGTTGAAGGATATCTTGGTGGGTCATAAAACCATCGACTATAATTAAAATAAGATATGGCACTAGGATAAATTTGGAAGATTAATGTGAAGCCATAACCTTAAAAATATCTTTACCTTTCATTCAATCCATGGTAGCAGTGACAGCTCTCACCCTTCACAATTCTCAGATGCATCCCAACCCTCAGATTGAGGTCTCTAACACTAAACTCCAATTCAAAGATACAGGACTCTTCAATGAGTCCGTATGGAAGAAAAAACCCAGATGTTTCTTATGATACTATCTTTGTCATAAGAAAATCAGGGGCAGAGCTAAAAGGATGAAGTAGAAGGCAGCTTACTTCCCGTCAGCCAAGTTATGCCAATTTGAGAATGAGTTCAAAGCAAAGCTCAAAAGAGAAAAGTCAACATAGCATGCAGAAAAAATTGGTTGTAATAATAAAAATGAAAATAATTGGTTTTAATTTTTAATGACTTTTAAATATATAACATATAAAATATAAAAATATGTATAAAATATATATATAAATACAAATATAAAAATATTGAAGAAATCATGAATATATGAAAGGGTGCTATTTATGGAGATTTTGTTCTTCAATTAAGCATCTATATATATTTCAAACTGTATATTTGTATTTGTTTCTACGTAAACAGGAAAGGGTGAACAAAACCATGTGAGTGAACCAAACATCCCAGAAAAGTAGGAACTCTGCCAAGAACAGGAAGATCTGATCAGCTCTGCTGATTTTATACAACAGGCAGAGAGAGGAAGGCCCAGCACCTGTGGGTTCCCTTAGTACGATCAGTTACAAAGACAGGCAGCAGGAGGCTTCCAAAAGGGCATATTCACCAAATGTTCTAAAGAAGAAAACTAGCCAGACAAACTCAATCTCCTATTTTCTAGGAAAGGAAAATTTCTACTAATTATAGCTACTAATTTTAATAAAACACTGATAAATACTTGTATTTTTAAAATATCAGCAATCTATATCTATATACCAAAATGTACAGCTATTCTCAAAAACTTAAAGGATGCCCCATTTGAAGAAAGACATGTCTCAAAAACTGAGAATCTTCATAAAAGGAAAGGACCTGTGAGTCCCATAGTGAAATGAGTGCATTTTTATAGAACAGACTCAGTCTGCTACCAACACTTGGGTTTGAATTTCTTGGATGTTGCCACTCAAGAACTTGTGATTTCTACCCAAGAACCTGCAATATCAGCTATTCTGCAATAACCTTCATTTTTCTTTGGGTCTGGTAGGGTTACAAAAATCATAAGCTAGTAATAAAACAATGGCTGGCAGAATTATTGAAGCCCCTAGAAAATGTAAAAAATAAAACCCTGGGAAGGTGCAGGATAAGAACAAAAAGTAATATTTTGTCTCTTCTGTTCATAATCATTTTGGTATAACATCTTTGACTGGTTTTGTAAACTTTGCAATATTTTATACATTTGTGTTTCTTATGGGATTTTAAGTACTTACGAATCTTCGTTTAAATTAAAATGTAAAAGGCCTTTAATTAAATGTTTAATAAATGTTTAAATATTTGGCAAAATCTAATTGGTAAGACTCATAAGACTTTTTTTTTTATTACTTGTGTAAGTGCCATGTAATCCTTTTGGAAAATGTCACCTTTTTAAAAATGGCAATTGATTGGCCGGGCGCAGTGGCTCACGCCTGTAATTCCAGCATTATGGAAGGCCAAGGTGGGTGGATCACCTGAGGTCAGGAATTCGAGACCAACCTGGCCAATATGGTGAAACCCCGTCTCTACTAAAAATACAAAAAAATAGCCAGGCATGGTGGCGCGTGCCTGTAGTCCCAGCTACTCGGGAGACTGAGGCAGGAAAATTGCTTGAACCTGGGAGGCAGAGGTTGCAGTGAGCTGAGATTGCACCACTACACTCCAGCCTGGGTGACAAGAGCGAGACTCCGTCTCAAAAAAAAAAAAGGCAATTGATTAATAAATTAAAATTATTTCTTAATTGAACATTAAACAATTTACAACCATTAAGAACATATTTTCTTCAAACATTAAAGCTCCTAGGACATTAAAGAATCTTTCAATATCCTTCTGCTTTGAGTCTCATGGCCTCAGTAGCACTAGATCCAGTCTCAGTTAAGGTGAACTAATTACTATAGATGATTTGACTCAGTAAAAATACATTGAACATATATTGTACACCACATCCAATGTGCTGGCATGTGTAACCCATAACTCAAAACACCTGTTCTCTTGACCAATACCAGTTATACCCCAGGAATAACGGTGGTTCACACCTCTTACCCTATGGCTAGAAATAAAGTAGGGTGTAGAGTGATGGGTTCTGCTATGGAGTATGCCAGAAAGACATCAAGGAGGACTTGCGAGGTAGAAGTGCTTAGAAAGAGAAAAGAAAAATATATTTGCCAAATCGTTCCTTCCTCACAGCATTAAACTAATAAATGTTTGCATCATGAAGCACCATGTTCCAGAAGCATCCATTTACTTGCTTCTGTTCATGCTTCAAAACATGTTTTAGAGACTTTCACAAATTAGTGTGAGATGTGCAGCAGTTGCACATATTAGTAGCTAAAAAATACTTTTCTACATTGAACAATTTATGTTTTTCTTAAAACTGTATCTAATAGGTGTATATGTAGTATCTCAATTACTTATCTAGACAACTAAAGCAAGATGGAACACTAGAATTATAAATTGTGTTATTTTCATTAATATATGTAGTAAGATTTAATTAAAATTAAAAAACGTTGTTTCAGCTTAGATCATCTTGCTTCTAAAATCTCATCAATTGTACATATAGTTTATTAGTTATAGTTTTATTTTACCTTTTATTTTAACAAGATATCCCAAATATGTTAGTGAAAAATAACTTTTTAAAAATGATATAGTTTTTGTATTTCACTTTAACATTTATTTTAATTGTAGATAAATATAAATATAGATTCCAGTCTGAACACAATTATATTTTTTAAAACTAAATCATTGAGAATAACTACAAGTCAAGAATATGGTAGGAATTAAAAATCTGGATTTCATAATGTAAAACAAATCTTATATAACTTTTTCATCTGCCTAATGATAGAACTTGATCAAACATGTGTCAAAGGGGTGGGAGATGGGAGCTGAACAATGAGAACACATGGACACAGGGAGGGGAACAACACACACTGGGGACTGTTGGGGGAGGTGGGGTAGTGGGAGGGAGGGAGAGCATTAGGAAAAATAGCTAATGCATGCTGGGCTTAATACCTAGGGGATGGGTTGATAGGTACAGCAAACCACCATGGCACACATTTACCTATGAAACAAACCTGCACATCTTGCACATGTACCCCAGAGCTTAAAATTTAAATTTAAAAAAAGGAGATGGGGGAGGTAAAAAGAAAAAGATGTATAAGAACATCTTCAAAGAAATGGTTAGCTTAAACTCAAAATCTGAAAACAATGAGAGAAACTAGACTTTAAAAATCTTTCATAAAAATTTAATTACTGGTGAAACCAATGAAAATAAGCAAGAAAAATATTATCATCAAATGCACAGCTTAATTAGTTCAGACAGAACCCCTGCAACTTCACATTCTTTACTAAATGAAGAAGTAATTACTGATCATGACACATCACTTGCACGCATAAAATTATTTAACTGAAAAGACTGAACAAACGGCCGTCAATCAATAGTATTAAACAAAGGCAAGTAAACACCAACAGAAAACACCGATGTGATGTTCTTAAAAGAGTAATATTATATGTCTATTTGATCAAGTATAATGATGCTTATCTGGAAATAATAGCAAAATAGTTAAAGAAAACAAAGGGAATTATCTAGACTCTTCTAAAGTGGCTCATGATGGCAGCACAAGGGTAGAGTTGAGGCAGGAGCACAAGTCTGTGTTTCTACCACTCAATCAATATGGCAGAGACAGCAATTTTCTCATGAGACGAATTGGTAGCTGGGTATGAGCTGTCTTGAAGGAACTCAATACAAGAGGGCTACTGGAGCTGGAGGACTCAGGGGGGAACTTGCTGTAGGGCAGGCTACTGAGGGCTGAAACTTGAGGGGTCACAAAGCATCAGTAGGTGTGGTAGCCAGATTCCAAGATTGCCCCAAAATCCCTGCCTCCTGCTATTCACACCCTGTGTAGTCCCCCCGCAATATTATGTCAGACCTGACCATTATAGCAGAAGTGAGAGCATGTCACTTTTGAGACTGAGTTATAAAAGACACTATATACAGTATTCCCCATCCCTGTTTATCCACGGAGGATCTGTTCCCCAGTGGAAAACCCTTGGTAGATGCCTGAAACTGCAGATAGTACAGAACCCTATATATACTATGTTTTTGCCATCTGATAATTGACCCAGCTACTAAGTCACTCATGGCCAGGCAGCACATACAGCGTGAATCCACTGGACAAAAGAATGATTCATGTTCCAGGCAGGATGAAGCAGGACAGTGCAAGATTTCATTAGGCTACTCAAAATGGCATGCAACTGACTTATGAAAGGTTTATTTCTGAAATTTTTCATTTAAGAGTTTTGGCCTGCAGTTGGCAATGGTAACTGAAATTACAGAAAGCGAAACTCAGATAGGAGGGTACTACTGCATATCTACATATATATACTTGTCTATCTCCAATCTTTATCTCTCAGATCACTTCTCTAAGGAAAACCAGCTGCCATGTCATGAGCAACGTTATGGAGTAATCCACAATGTGATGAACTGAAGCTTCCTGCCAGCAACCACCTGAATGAGCTTGGGTTTCCGTTTATATCCTCCAGCCTCAGGTAAGCCTTAAGAAGGCTGTATCCCCAGCTCAGCTTGAATACAACTTCATAAACCAGAACCACCCAACTAATCTTCTTCAAAAGAAGAGAGGGAGTAAAATTGGGTATGGAAAAAAGACATATCCATATTGACAAAAAAGAATTTTAGAGTCTTCTCTAAAAAGGTTGAGGCAAGTAGATAAAACCAAGAAAAACCAGGATGTGAGGGTTAATATTGAGTGTCAACTTGATTGGATTGAAGTATTATTCCTGGACGTGTCTACGAGGGTATTGCCAATAGAGATTAAAATTTGAGTCAGTGACTGGGAGAGGCAAACCCACCCTCAATCTAGGTGGGCACCATCCGAGCAGCTGCCAGCGCAGCTAGAGTAAAGCAGGTCGAAGAAGATGGAAAGAACAGACTTGCTGAGTCTTCTGGCCTCCACCTTTCTCCCGTGCTGGATGCTTCCCGCCCTCGAACATCAGACTCCAAGTTCTTCAGCTTTTGGACTCCTGGACTTAAACCAGTGGCTTGCCACGGGCTCTCAGGCCTTCAGCCACAGACTGAAGGCTGCACCGTCACTTCTGAGGTTTTGAGACTCGGACTGGCTTCCCTGCTCCTCAGCTTGCATACGGCCTATTGTGGGATTTCATTTTGTGACTGTGTGAGTCAATACTCCTTAATAAACTCCCTTTCATGTATACATCTATCCTATCAGTCCTGTCCCTTAAGAAACCCTGACTAATACACCCGACAGGCAGATGAGCCTATTTCACCTGGGGTTAGATCAAAGTTGCTTGAATACAACTTCATAAACCAGAACCACCCAACTAATCTGTTCCAAATTCCTAATTCTAAATTATATGAGAAAGCAAATCTTTGTTGTCTTAAATTGCTACCTTTAGGGATCATTTGCTATGCAGCAATAGATAAGTAGATTAGACAGACAATTCCTCAAGGAATTGTGCAGGATGGATCAATAGCCTTATAGGAGCAAAGAAAGAAATCACTAACATGCATTACAAATTATTTACCTGTTGATGGACACTTGGGTTGCTTCCATTTTTTGGCTATTACAAATAATGCTGCTATGAACATGGGTGAGCAAATCTCTCTTCAAGTCCCTGCTTTAAATTCTTTTGGGTATATACCCAGAAATGGCATTGCTGAGTCATATGGTAATTGTATTTTTAATTTTTTTAGGAACTGCCATACTTTTTTCCATAGAGGCTGCACCATTTTACATTCCCATTAACAGTGCTTCATTCCAATTTCCCACATTCTCACCGATACTTGTTACTTTGTGGTTTTTTCTAATAGTAGCCATCCTACTTGATATAAAATGTTATATGGTTTTGATTTGCATTCCTCTAAAAGATTAATGATGTTGAGTATATTTTCATGTGTTTATTGATCATTTATCTATCTTCTTTGGAGAAATGTCTATACATGTCCTTTGCCCATTTTTTAATCAAGTTTTCTTGCTTTTAAGTTGTAGTTCTCTATATATTTGGAATATTAACCATTTATCGTATATAGGATTTGCAAACATTTTCTCCCATTCTGTGGACTGACTTTTCGCTTTGTTGATTGTGTTTTTTGATGCACAGAAGTTTTTAATTTTGGTGTAGACTAATGTATTTATTTTTTCTTTTGCTGCTATACTTTCAATCGTTTACCAGCCTTTGACCTACATGATCTACATGAGTGAAGAGAGATGCTAAGAAAAAAAGGTGTTGTCAGTGATGAAATAAAAGTTATTCAAACCTAAGGATGAAATGAACAGGTAAACTAAATCTGTATTGAATAGGGTAAGGAATATGAATCTTAAAACCTTGAAGATTTTAAAAATCTTAACTGTGGGCCAGGCGCGGTGACTCAAGCCTGTAATCCCAGCACTTTGAGAGGCTGAGGCAGGCAGATCACGAGGTCAAGGGATCGAGACCATCCTGGCTAACACGGTGAAACCCCATCTCTACTAAAAATACAAAAAAATTAGCCCGGCTTGGTGGCGGGTGCCTATAGTCCCAGCTACTCGGAAGGCTGAGGCAGGAGAATGGCGTGAACCCGGAAGGGGGAACTTGCACTGAGGCGAGATCGCACCACTGCACTCCAGCCTGGGCGACAGAGCGAGGCTCCGGCAAAAAAAAAAAAAAAAAAAAGGTAACTGTATTAGTCCTAGTTCTTCAGAGAAACAAATCCAGTAAGATATAGATATATAGATATATAAAAGGAGATTCATTATGGGAATTGGCTCACCTAGTTACGGAGACTGAGAAGTCCCACAATATGCCATCTGCTAGCTGGAGAACCAGGAAAGCTGATGATGTGTGACTCTAAAAGCCAGAAAAGCCAATGGTGTAACTCAGTCAATGGCTGCTAGTCTGGGTCCCAGAGTCTGAAGGTCTGAGAGCCAAAAGCTCCAATGTCCAAGGGCAGGAAGAGATGGGTGTCCCAGCTCAAGAAAGAGGAAAACCCCTCCTTCTTCCACCTTTTTGTTCTATCCTGGCCCTCAACGAATTGAATGACACCTGCCCACACTGGTGAGGGTGGATCTTCTTTACCCAGTCCACTGATTCAAATATTAATCTATTCCCGAAACACCCTCACAGACACACCTAGAAATAATGTCGTGCCAGTTATCTGGGAATCCCTTAGCCCTTTCAGGTTGATGTCTAAAATTAACCATCACATTAACTAATATTCACTTTTATTAAGTCAAAACATCTCAGTGTGTGCATTGTGTTTAAAGGACATCTTAATGCAGGATCATATATAGCTCTGCACATGGCTCAAACTGGGCATGAACATAGAATTCCCACACAGTGAACTAACCATAAGATATTCAGAACAGAGGGGCCCTGGTCAGCCCATTAAATTCCACAATTCCTTTGCTAAGAGCCTAGAAATCTTATGAAGCACCTAATTTCTTTTTCTGAATAATAATAATAATTCCATTTCTGGAAAAATCTATTAATTCTATGATCCAGAGTACTGTTTCCAACATAATGCACCTATTAAATGAAACAGTCCCTTGAACCTTTGGCCCTAAATGCACCATCTGAAAGGAGATACCAATTCTAAACTCCAAGCTGAAGGAACATATGCAACGCCTACATTGTTTTTGGTATGCTTCAATTCTACCTTTCAAATTATGAAATTGTTTGAAATTCTAGTTCACACATAAGAAGATTCTAGGCTATCAGTGTAGCATATACAGAATTTCCTCTCATTTAGGAAATTAAATCTGTTTACATTTAGGGAAAAAAACTTTATATGAGCATTTGCCTGAAATTCAGGTGGTATTGAAACATTTCCTGCAATGAGAGAGAAAATCACACAGAAAATAAATGCTGCTTTAGTGACTTATATAATAACTGCATGCCATCACCTGGAGTGTTTTCTGTCCTTAGGAGCAGAATCCTATTGCACTTTGTTGGAGTGGAATGAGAGTAGGGACAAAATGTAAATACCTTTTAAAGAGGCTCTAATAAAGTCATGAATAACAGAGTCAAATGGAGTACTAAGGGAAAGTAGGATCATTCAGACTCATCCTGTAACTTTGAGATTGACGTTGAGATGAAAGCTTCAGATGT